>NC_133157.1:133051067-135551067 GCF_040802235.1 Manis javanica | reverse complement strand
ACAAAGATCACAGAGACAACACCTGAGAAGGAGACAGACCTAACTAGTCTTCCTGAAAAAGAATTCAAAATAAAAATCATGAACATGCTGACAGAGATGCAGAAAAAAATGCAAGAGCAATGGGATGAGATGCAGAGAAAAATGCAAGAGCAGTGGGATGAAGTCCGGAAGGAGATCACAGATGTCAGGAAAGAGATCACAGAAGTGAAACAATCCCTGGAAGGATTTATAAGCAGAATGGATAAGATGCAAGAGGCCATTGAAGGAATAGAAGCCAGAGAACAGGAACGTATAGAAGCTGACATAGAGAGAGATAAAAGGATCTCCAGGAATGAAACAACACTAAGAGAAATATGTGACCAATACAAAAGGAAAAACATTCGTATTATAGGGATACCAGAAGAGGAAGAAAGAGGAAAAGGGATAGAAAGTGTCTTTGAAGAAATAATTGCTGAAAACTTCCCCAAACTGGGGGAGGAAATAATCGAACAGACCATGGAATTATACAGAACCCCCAACAGAAAGGATCCAAGGAGGACAACACCAAGACACATAATAATTAAAATGGCAAGGATCAAGGACAAGGAAAGAGTTTTAAAGGCAGCTAGAGAGAAAAAGGTCACCTATAAAGGAAAACCAATCAGGCTAACATCAGACTTCTCAACAGAAACCCTACAGGCCAGAAGAGAATGGCATGATATACTTAATGCAATGAAACAGAAGGGCCTTGAACCAAGGATACTGTATCCAGCACGACTATCATTTAAATATGATGGTGGGATCAAACAATTCCCAGACAAGCAAAAGCTGAGGGAATTTGCTTCCCACAAACCACCTCTACAGGGCATCCTACAGGGACTGCTCTAGATGGGAGCACCCCTAAAAAGAGCACAGAACAAAACACACAACATATGAAGAATGGAGGAGGAGGAATAAGAAGGGAGAGAAGAAAAGAATCTCCAGACAGTGTATATAAAAGCTCAATAAGCGAGCTAAGTTAGGCAGAAAGATACTAAAGAAGCTAACCTTGAACCTTTGGTAACCACGAATCTAAAGCCTGCAATGGCAATAAGTACATATCTTTCAATAGTCACCCTAAATGTAAATGGACTTAATGCACCAATCAAAAGACATAGAGTAATAGAATGGATAAAAAAGCAAGACCCATCTATATGCTGCTTACAAGAAACTCACCTTAAACCCAAAGATAAGCATAGACTAAAAGTCAAGGGATGGAAAAACATATTTCAGGCAAACAACAGTGAGAAGAAAGCAGGGGTTGCAGTACTAATATCAGACAAAATAGACTTCAAAACAAAGAAAGTAACAAGAGATAAAGAAGGCCACTACATAATGATAAAGGGCTCAGTCCAACAAGAGGATATAACCATTCTAAATATATATGCACCCAATACAGGAGCACCAGCATATGTGAAGCAAATACTAACAGAACTAAAGAGGGAAATAGACTGCAATGCATTCATTGTAGGAGACTTCAATACACCACTCACCCCAAAGGATAGATCCACCGGGCAGAAAATAAGTAAAGACACACAGGCACTGAACAACACACTAGAACAGATGGACCTAATAGACATCTATAGAACTTTACATCCAAAAGCAACAGGATATACATTCTTCTCAAGTGCACATGGAACATTCTCCAGAATAGACCACATACTAGCTCACAAAAAGAGCCTCAGTAAATTCCACAATATTGAAATTCTACCAACCAATTTTTCAGACCACAAAGGTATGAAAGTAGAAATAAATTCTACAAAGAAAACAAAAAGGCTCACAAACACATGGAGGCTTAACAACATGCTACTAAATAATCAATGGATCAATGAACAAATCAAAATAGAGATCAAGGAATATATAGAAACAAATGACAACAACAACACTAAGCCCCAACTTCTGTGGGATGCAGCGAAAGCAGTCTTAAGAGGAAAGTATATAGCAATCCAGGCACACTTGAAGAAGGAAGAACAATCCCAAATGAATAGTCTAACATCACAACTATTAAAACTGGAAAAAGAAGAACAAATGAGGCCTAAAGTCAGCAGAAGGAGGGACATAATAAAGATCAGAGAAGAAATAAACAAAATTGAGAAGAATAAAACAATAGCAAAAATCAACGAAACCAAGAGCTGGTTCTTTGAGAAAATAAACAAAATAGATAAGCCTCTAGCCCAACTTATTAAGAGAAAAAGAGAGTCAACACAAATCAACATAATCAGAAATGAGAATGGAAAAATCACGACAGACTCCACAGAAATACAAAGAATTATTAAAGACTACTATGAAAACCTATATGCCAACAAGCTGGAAAACCTAGAAGAAATGGACAACTTCCTAGAAAAATACAACCTCCCAAGACTGACCAAGGAAGAAACACAAAAGTTAAACAAACCAATTACAAGCAAAGAAATTGAAACAGTAATCAAAAAACTACCCAAGAACAAAACCCCGGGGCCGGACGGATTTACCTCGGAATTTTATCAGACACACAGAGAAGACATAATACCCATTCTCCTTAAAGTGTTCCACAAAATAGAAGAAGAGGGAATACTCCCAAACTCATTCTATGAAGCCAACATCACCCTAATACCAAAACCAGGAAAAGACCCCACCAAAAAAGAAAATTACAGACCAATATCCCTGATGAATGTAGATGCAAAAATACTCAATAAAATATTAGCAAACAGAATTCAACAGTATATCAAAAGGATCATACACCATGACCAAGTGGGGTTCATCCCAGGGATGCAAGGATGGTACAACATTCGAAAATCCATCAACATCATCCACCACATCAACAAAAAGAAAGACAAAAACCACATGATCATCTCCATAGATGCTGAAAAAGCATTTGACAAAATTCAACATCCATTCATGATAAAAACTCTCAGCAAAATGGGAATAGAGGGCAAGTACCTCAACATAATAAAGGCCATATATGATAAACCCACAGCCAGCATTATACTGAACAGCGAGAAGCTGAAAGCATTTCCACTGAGATCGGGAACCAGACAGGGATGCCCACTCTCCCCACTGTTATTTAACATAGTACTGGAGGTCCTAGCCACGGCAATCAGACAAAACAAAGAAATACAAGGAATCCAGATTGGTAAAGAAGAAGTTAAACTGTCACTATTTGCAGATGATATGATACTGTACATAAAAAACCCTAAAGACTCCACTCCAAAACTACTAGAACTGATATCGGAATACAGCAAAGTTGCAGGATACAAAATCAACACACAGAAATCTGTAGCTTTCCTATACACTAACAACGAATCAATAGAAAGAGAAATCAGGAAAACAATTCCATTCACCATTGCATCAAAAAGAATAAAATACCTAGGAATAAACCTAACCAAGGAAGTGAAAGACTTATACTCTGAAAACTACAAGTCACTCTTAAGAGAAATTAAAGGGGACACTAATAAATGGAAACTCATCCCATGCTCATGGCTAGGAAGAATTAATATCGTCAAAATGGCCATCCTGCCGAAAGCAATATACAAATTTGATGCAATCCCTCTCAAATTACCAGCAACATTCTTCAATGAATTGGAACAAATAATTCAAAAATTCATATGGAAACACCAAAGACCCCGAATAGCAAAAGCAATCCTAAAAAAGAAGAATAAAGTAGGGGGGATCTCACTCCCCAACTTCAAGCTCTACTACAAAGCCATAGTAATCAAGACAGTTTGGTACTGGCACAAGAACAGAGCCACAGACCAGTGGAACAGATTAGAGACCCCAGAAATTAACCCAAACATATATGGTCAATTAATATTTGATAAAGGAGCCATGGACATACAATGGCAAAATGACAGTCTCTTCAACAGATGGTGCTGGCAAAACTGGACAGCTACATGTAGGAGAATGAAACTGGACCATTGTCTAACCCCATATACAAAGGTAAACTCAAAATGGATCAAAGACCTGAATGTAAGTCACGAAACCATTAAACTCTTGGAAAAAAACATAGGCAAAAACCTCTTAGATATAAACATGAGTGATCTCTTCTTGAACATATCTCCCCGGGCAAGGAAAACAACAGCAAAAATGAGGAAGTGGGACTACATTAAGCTGAAAAGCTTCTGTACAGCGAAAGACACCATCAATAGAACAAAAAGGAACCCTACAGTATGGGAGAATATATTTGAAAATGACAGATCTGATAAAGGCTTGACGTCCAGAATATATAAAGAGCTCACACGCCTCAACAAACAAAAAACAAATAACCCAATTAAAAAATGGGCAGAGGAACTGAACAGACAGTTCTCCAAAATAGAAATACAGATGGCCAAGAGACACATGAAAAGATGCTCCACATCGCTAATTATCAGAGAAATGCAAATTAAAACTACAATGAGGTATCACTTCACACCAGTAAGGATAGCTGCCATCCAAAAGACAAACAACAACAAATGTTGGCGAGGCTGTGGAGAAAGGGGAACCCTCCTACACTGCTGGTGGGAATGTAAATTAGTTCAACCATTGTGGAAAGCAGTATGGAGGTGCATCAAAATGCTCAAAACAGACCTACCATTTGACCCAGGAATTCCACTCCTAGGAATTTACCCTAAGAACGCAGCAATCAAGTTTGAGAAAGACAGATGCACTCCTATGTTTATCGCAGCACTATTTACAATAGCCAAGAATTGGGAGCAACCTAAATGTCCATCTGTAGATGAATGGATAAAGAAGATGTGGTACATATACACAATGGAATACTACTCAGCCATAAGAAGTGGAAAAATCCAACCATTTGCAGCAACATGGATGGAGCTGGAGAGTATTATGCTCAGTGAAATAAGCCAAGCGGAGAAAGAGAAATACCAAATGATTTCACTCATCTGAGGAGTATAGGAACAAAGGAAAAACTGAAGGAACAAAACAGCAGCAGAATTACAGAACCCAAAAATGGACTAACAGGTACCAAAGGGAAAGGAACTGGGGAGGATGGGTGGGCAGGGAGGGATAAGGGGGGGGAAGAAGAAGGAGGTATTAAGATTAGCATGCATGGGGGGGAGGGAGAAAGGGGAGGGTGAGCTGCACAACACAGAGAAGACAAGTAGTGACTCTACCACATTTTGCTAAGCTGATGGACAGTAACCGTAATGTGGTTGTTAGGGGGGACCTGATATAGGGGAGAGCATAGTAAACATAGTATTCTTCAGGTAAGTGTAGATTAAAAATTTAAAAAAAAAAAAAAGAAAGAAAGAAAGAAAAGGGGGATTACTCCTTAACAGGATAAAACTATTGGTAAATCAAAGATCAACGCATGCTTTAAATATCCTTAATGTTGATCACTTAAAGGGTGTCAGATGATCAGCTATGGAGGTACTCTTTTCTGATAATATTCCTTTCTCTTAATTTAAAAAAAAAAAAAAAGCAGTTACTGTGTGCTGACCTCCAATGAGTTCTGCACAGTGGTATAGAGGGCATGTCAAAGTGTGGGCAAAGGGTCTGTTTGTTTCTACGCAGAAGATCAAGGCCTAGCTTGGATACCCAGAAAATGAACTAAGATACGATATGAGGAGGAGCTTCCGGCATCAGCACTCTCTGGAGGACTCGTGCCGGGGGATGATCATCAAAAAGCCTCCACAGGGATCCGGACGATGCTGCGGTTGTGGCTGCATCCAGCCCACCGTCTCCTGGACTTGCCATAAGAAGGAGGAGGGAGATGTCTAGGCTGGCATGTGCATACAGTGAGACAACGAATTTGACTGGATCTGTACTGTTGGAACTCAACCAGGAGTTGGGAGGGGTGCAAGTTGTAGCACCCCAAAATCTCATGACTATAGACTATCTATGGTTAAAAGAACATATGGGATGTGAACAGATCCCAGAAATGGGCTGCTTTAATTTGTCTGATGGTTCAAGTACAGTTGGACAATATCCATCATATCATAGATAAATTTTCACAAATGCCTAGGGTGCCTAAATGGTTTTCTTGGCTTCACTGGAGATGGCTGGTAATTATAGATTTGCTTTGTTTATGTCACCGTATTCCTATTATACAAGAAGATATGTCAAAGAAATAATCAATCCTCCCAAGTTTCCTTCATATGCTACATCTATAGCTTTTCTTCTTCCTTCCTAATTACAAACCTTAAATAGAATTCGTGCCTCATATCAAATTTACCGAGTATCATAATTCCTCCAGGTGGTAAAGATACCTCGAGACAAGTGCTGGGCATAGAAGCCACAGGGCATAAATCTGCAAAGAAGTAAAAAGCTAACCTTTGCAAACAATATGGCTTCTCTCTCACTTACCAACTTTACATTTCCCTGTATGGCCCCGGAAGATGACTGGTTAGCCAGAGACGGGTAAGATTCCTCAAGGGAGGAACAACCTAAGACAGGCACAGTCGCAGGGGGGCCATCAGGTGAGAATTTGGGGATCAACAGAGGTGAGGCTCAGAACCTCACCCCCCCTGCTTTGAGAGAAATCTTCTGCATCCGTGGATGTCTTGCTGCCCTTGTCTAGCCTGGATTAATACTTAGTCCATAGGCACACACCTGATCATCTGATCATCTATATTTGCCTTCTTACAGCACTAAACTATGTTTTCTACCTTTATCTTGCATCTACCTACCACTTCAGCATTTTATTAAAAATAAAAATAATAATAATAATAGGAGAAATGTGGGATCAACATATAAATCAAGTACAAAAATCAAATGAATATTCATATTTGACCTGATGGTTTATAGGTCATATTGCATGATCAAAACCGAAAGTTTCTGTGATGACTGCCCTTGTACTGTTCACCATGTAAGAATTTATTCACTCTGTAAGAATTCGTTCACCATGTAAGAACTTGTTCGTTATGCTTCAGAAGATTGGAGACTGACGAGAATTAGGCTTGAGATGGATTAATGATTGTACATTGAGCATTGACCCCCCTATACTGAATTTTATTGTTGTTAACAACCATTTGATCAATAAATATGAGAGATGCCCTCTCAAAAAAAAAAAAAAAACTTTTCTAATGTGATTACTGATTGTTTCAAATCTAAATCTAGAGCAGACCATTTCAGCTAAAACCAGGGGTCTGCAGGCAGTTTGCAATGGTGCCTGAGGCCTGGGAGTCCCAATCCACAAACTAGAAACTCTCGCAGGACACTAGGAGGCTACAATGCTTGCTTGTCAACAATTCAATTTTTAACATCTTACTCTTCTAAAAAAGCTCTCTCACTTCTAGATTCCTGCGGTTCATAATGACCATTCAGTGTGACTGTGACATGTCTCTGGTTGGATAATCAGAATATGGAATGCAGAGGTCTTAGAAATGAGAGAGGACAGAATGGAAGTACAGACCCTGCTATGTGGAACAGCAGCAAAGGAAAAAATGAAGGGCAGGAGGGCCAGGAAAGTCACCCAGAGCTTCCCTGAAGGGTACCGAGACTACCTTAAGAAAAACATATGCTTTGCATCCTACATGACATTTCAGTAAAGGGAATAATAAAAAAGCATTTTATCTGCCAATCACAGAACCATTCTTTCCTCACCTGAAAAATGCAAATGCTGGTCATGTTCTCTAAAATGTTTTACCTTCTGATCCAGTCCAGTGACCCCACGACAATAACAGACCCAAACTCGTTCTGTCACTGCTGCCTGCCTGTGATATATAAATGTGCTTCCATGTTAGAGTCTCAGTCATTTTCACCTAAGAATTAAATTCTCAGCTTCAGAATCTTCATACATCAAAGATTAATTTTTCTTCCATTCCAATTAGTCAAGGCCAGGGAAATTCTTTCCTGGCCAAGGGCACTGGCAGGAATAAGAGGCCCCAGGGAGCTTGTTGCCAAGCTGCCAGATCCTGCAGAAATGGCCACATCACATCCTGACTCACTTCACAAATTACTAGGTCAGCTACTCTTCTCTGCCCAGGCTAGCAGGGGTAGGGGTTCTACAGAGAGTCTGTAGGCTCTTCAATTCCTTCCTTCCCAGCTAATAAAGTCTCCTACTTTAGTGTGCTATAAAACAATGGTTTGTGTATCCCATATTCATTTCTAGTCTAGTGAAGGCAAAACAGAGTGAACAGAGCTGAACATGTGTTCTACCCTGCCCTGTGATATTAAAGTAGAATATTGTACTGTCAGGGTCTAGTTATCACAGATAAAAATTGTAAATTTCACAGTAAAACATTTTTAAAAATCACCACTCCAATATAAAAGGTTCTCTGCTCTTCCCCTTCCTCTACCTTACCACACTAGGAATGGAAACATTTTAGTAAAACCCTTTGGAAATTTTTGGATATGTGCAAATGGATGGATAACTTTAAAATGTATGAGCTTGTCACATACAGTAAACTATTTCAAAGGAACATCCACTTCAACAAAATACAAATAACTTTCATTCGCCTCACTTAAAAATTCCTTGAAATCACTAAGGTAGCCTTGATTAAGTCCTATGAAATTGCAGTGTTATTTATTTATGGTAATTTGGAAGATAATCAGTTTGATTTTTAAATCATGTACAAAGTACTTGAAAAGCATATAATGCTGTCACTTTTCTAATACAAAAATGCATCTATAAGTTAATGCAATGTCATACAGGACTTGAAAAAATGATTAGATTTACTGTTAAAAGTTATATCTTCTCTATCAGGTACAGTTGCAATACAACACTTCATGTTAAGAGACAAACGGGAGGGGAAATAGATGGCAGCGTAGGAAGGAAGGACAGAAACCTTCTTACACACACACATCAAGGAAGCAACTATAGCAAACACATTAATCCTAAAAAAAAACCTGAAGACTGCAAACAGACCATCTATACCTGGTAAAGAAGAGAAGACCACACAGAGAAAAGTAAAGTGGCAGAGCTACATTCTATCCACACCCAAGCTCTTCCCCCATCCTAGCCCACAAGCTGGAGAGAGAGGAACAGAGCAGAGAGGGTATGAGCACTCAGGAACTCTGTACACCTGGCCCTGGAGATCTTCTCTGGGAACACAAGTCCACATTGCAATGGGATTTGGTGATTATTGGTGCTGGACACCAGGGAGAGTTGGAGGACTCTAGGAGGCTGAAACTCCAGCCACTTGTGGAGGACAGGCATGCTCCATCGGTCCTGCTGAGACCCAACACAGAGACAGCAGTTTCAAAGATTTACTAGCAGCAGTAAGGGTGCTAGAGAAGTGAGGGTTGGATGGAGCTCTCTCCGCAGGAGAAAGGACAGGTGGGTGACACTTCCCCAGCACTTCCTTGGCCCAGCAGGTTGGGAACTCCTGGGAGGCCCAAATGCTCCAACCCCCTTGCTGGTGGCTCAGCCAAGCATCTGCCTGTCTGTCCAGCCCTGTCAGCCCAGCAGCATCAGGCTCTGCTACCTAGCAAAGGGAGACTTTGCTGTCTGACAGGCAGAGGGAGGCATTCCCAGCTTTCTTGGCCCTGTCTCAGCCCAGCTGGAAGGCTCCAGTGGGAGCCATCTCCCAGCACTCCTTTCTTCTCCTGGGTAGCCCAGCCTGATGCCACATATCCATGTGCCCTGCTGCATGCAAATGCATGCCCCACCACCACTCATCTGCTCCAGAACCATGCAGTCACCACACCCACCCTGTTAGCCCAGCACGATAGCCAACACTGCAGGAAAGGCAGAGGGCAACCTCTACTCATAATGATCCCAGCAGAAGCTCCAATGCTTGGCTCCCAAAGGGCCACTTGAGGTGAAGTGCTACCCCCAGTGGACTGAGACAGACCACTGCTGACAGAAAGACAGAAAGGTGGCCCCATCCATAGTCCTCCAACAGCAACTAGGGCTCCACCACAAAGGAGAACCAGGCACTGGAGAGTAAAAAGTCTTGAGCTTTTGGGTACCACAGGACACCTGCTTCATGAAGCCATTACTCTGTAGACCTCCTGGCATAATAAATCCATCTAATACAATGGAAGAAACACAGAAACCCTGACAAAATGATAAGGCAGAATAATATGTTCCAAACAAAAATACAGGATAAAACACCAGAAAGAGGGCTAAATGAAACCAAGATCACCATTTTCTTGATAAAGATTTCCAAGTAGAAGTCATAAATATGCTCACTGATCTGAGGAAAACTATTGACAATCTTATGTCTTAAACAAAGACATAGAATATTTCAAAGAAAGCCATTCAGAGCTGAAGAATACTGTAACTTAAATTAAATATACAATGGAGGGAATGAATAATAGATTGCTGCAAGTAGAGGAGACAATCAATGAGATGAAAATTAGAGAACAGGAAAACTGTTAAGCTGAGGAACAGAGACAAAAGAACCTCTAGAAACAAAAGGATGCTGAGAGCTGTGTGACAACTCCAATGAAACAATACTTGAATAATAGGACTATCAGAAGAAGAAAGAGAAAAAGAGACAGAAAGTCTCTTTGAAGAAATAATTGTTGAAAACTTCCCCAATCTGAGGAAGGAAATAGACACCCAGATCCTAGAAGTACAGAGAGCCATAACAAAAGGAACCCCAGGAAGACAACAACAAGACATATAATAATTAAAATGACAAAGATTAAAGGTAAGGAGAGTACTGAAAGCAGCCAGAGAAAGAAGAACACTTATAAGGGACCCCATCAGATCATCAACAGATTTCCCATTAGAAACTTTACAAGCCAGAAGGGAGTGGCATGAAATATTTAATGTATTGAAACAGAAGGGTCTTCAACCAAGAATCCTCTACCCAGAAATATTATCATTCAAATTTGAAGGAAAGATTGAACATTTTCTAGGTAAATAAAGGTTGAAGGAATTTAAAACCACTAAACAAGCCTTACAGTATAGGTTAAAGGGACTTCTATAGAATGAAATGTTTGTAAACCTAAACAGCTTTCACCAGGGAAAATAAACCATGGTAAATGTAGCAGACCAATTACATACCAAGCAAGTACAAAATTTTTTTTAAAAGTAGTAAAACCAATTATGCAAAAAATCAGTCAAGGGATACAAAAAATGCAGATTATAACATAAAGCATGGAGTAGTAATAAAAAAAGTAGTAATTTTAGATTTTGGTTTGAAATAGTGCAATCATCAACCTTTAATATAGAGTATTATATAGTTAGGAAGCTATCCATGGACCTTTGGTAGCCACAAATCTAAAGCCTATAATAGATACACAAAAAATTCAAAAAGAGAAATCCAATCACAACACTAAAGAAAACCATCAATAACAGGAGTATAAGAGAGGAAGAAAGAAATGTGAATTACAAAAGCAACCAGAAACAATTAATAAAATGGCAATAAGTACATACTTATCATAATTACCTTCTATATAAATGGACTTCAATGCACCAATCAAAAGACATAGGGTGGCAGAATGGATAAAGAACAAGACCCATCTATATATTGCATACAAAAGGCTCATTTCAGACCCAAAAACATACACAGACAGAAAGTGAAGGGATGGAAAAAGTTATGCAAATAATAGGTAGAAAGAAGCAGGAGAACCTGTACTTAGACAAAATAGACATAAAAACAATGAAAGTATCAACAGGCAAAGAAGGACATTACATAATGATAAAGGGGTCAGTCCAAAAAGAGTATAAAACCATTATAAACACCTATGCCCCCAACATAGAAGCACCCAAATACATAAGACAAAAACTAACAGAATTAAAGTGGGGAATAGACTGCAACTCATTCATTTTAAGAGACTTTAACACACCACTCACAGCAATAGACAGAAAATACATAAGGAAGCAGAAGCACTGAACAACACATTAGATCAGATGGACTTACCAGACATCTACAGAACTTTCCACCCAAAAAAACAGCAGGATACACATTTTTCTCAAGTATACATGGACTGTTTCCCAGAATAGATCACATACTAGGTCACAAAAATACCCTCAATAGGTTAAAATTATTGAAATTGTATCAAGAAACTTCTCAGATCACAATGTATGAAACTAGAAATAAATTACACAAACTGAACAAAAAGACCTACAAACACATGGAAGCCAAACAACATGCTTCTAAATAATCAACGGATCAATGAATAAATCAAAGAAGAAACCAAGCAATATATGGAGACAAATGAAAACAAAAATACAACAGAACAAAATTTCTGGAATGCCACAAAAGTGGTTCTAAGAGCAATACAGGCCTACCTCAAGAAACAAGAACAATCCCAATAAGCAGTCTAAACTCACAATTAAAAAACTAGAAAAATAAGAACAAAAGAAACCCAAAGTGAGAAGAAGGTTAGACAAAATAAAGATCAGGCCAGAAATAAATGAAGTAGAAAAGAATAAAACAATAGAAAAAAAATCAATGAAACCAAGAACTGTTTCTCTGAGATGATAAACAAAATAGACAAACCCCTAACCAGAGATATCAATAAAAAAAGAGAGAGGACACAAATAAACAAAATCAGAAACTAGGAATAGTCGCAATGGATCACAGAAATACAAAGAATTATTAGACTATTCTGTAAAAAAATATATGCCAATAAGTTGGACAACATAGAATAAATAGAAAAATTTCTAGAAAAGTACAACTTTCCAAGACTGAGCAGGAAGAAACCGAAAATCAAATCTGAACTGACCAATTAACAGTAATGCAATTGAACTGGTAACCAAAAATCTGTCAACAAAAGAAATCCAGAACAAGATGGCTTCACAGCTGAATTCTACCAAACATTAAAAGAAGAATGAATATCCATCCTTCTTAAAGTATTCCAAAAAGTAGAAGATGAGGGAACACTTCCAAACTCATTCTAGAATGCCAGCATCACTCTAATAGCAAAACCAAAGACACCACAGAAAAAAAGAAAATTATAGACCAATATCCCTGATGAAGATAGATGCAAAATCCTCAATAAATACTAGCAAAAAAAATCAAAAATACATCAATAGGACTATCCATCAAGAACAAGTAAGATTTATTCCAGGAATGCAAGAATGGTATAATATTCATAAATCAGTCAACATCATATACCACATCAACAAAAAGAAGGATAAAAAACACAAGATCATCTCTGTAGATGCTGAAAAAGAATCTGACAAAATTCAACATCCACTTAAGATAAAAACTCCCAACAAAATGTGAATAGAGGGCCCATTCCTCATCATAATAAAAGGCTTATACAAAAACCCACAGCCAGCATCATACTCAATGGCAAAAAGATAAAAGCCTTTCCCCTAAGATCAGGAACAAGACAAGGATGCCCACTCTCACCACTTTTACTCAACATAGTACTGGAGGTCCTATCCACCGCAATCAGACAACAGAGATAAAAGGCATCCAAATTGGTAAGGAAGAAGTTAAACTATCACTATTTGCAGATAACATGGTATTATATATAGAAAACCCTAAAGATTCCACCAAAAAACTATTAGAATAACTGGTTGCAGAATACAAAATTAACACACATAAATCTTTTGCATTCCTATATACTAAAAACAAACTAGCAGAAAAAGGAATGAGGGAAGCAATTCAATTTACAATTGCAGCAAAAAGAATAAAATCTCTATGAATAAACCAAACCAAGTAGGTGAAAGACGTCTACTCTGAAAACTATGACAGTCATGAGAGAAACTAAAGAAGACACAAATAAATGGAAAGACATCCCATGGCTATCCTGCCCAAAGCAATCTACAGATCCAATGCATTCTCTATCAAAAGACCAACAGCATTTTTCAATGAACTACAGCAAGGAATCCAAAAATTCATATGAAACCACAAAAGACCCAAATAGCCACAGCAATCCGGAGAAAGAAGAACAAAGCTGGGGGCATCAGGCTACCCAACTTCGACCTATACTACAAAGCTATAGTAATCAAAACAGTATGGAACTTGGTCAAGAACAGACCTGTAGACTAATGGAACAGAATAAAGTGCCTAGATATAAACCCACACATATATGGGCAATTAATATACAGTAAAGGAGCCAAGAATATATACAATGAGGAAAAGACAGCCTCTTCAATATCTGTTGTTGGGAAAACTGGATAGCTACATGTAAGAGGATAAAACTAGATTAGTGTCTAACTCCAAACACAAAAGTAAACTTGAAATGGATCAAAGACCTAAATGTAAGACATGAGACCATAGACTCTTAGATAAAAACATAGGTAAAAATCTCCTCTACATACGCATGAGCAATTTTTTCTTGTACACTTCTCCCTGAGCAAGGGAAACAAAATAAAAAATGAACAAGTGGGACTACATCAAACTAAAAAGCTTCTCTACAGCTAAGAACATCATCAGCAGAACAAAAGGCAACCTACAGTTTGGGAGAATATATTCATAAGCAATTTATCTGATTTGATTAGGAGTTAATATCCAAAATATACAAAGAAATTACATGCCTCAACACCAAAGAACAAACAGCCTAATTAAAAAATGTGCAGAGGGGGATGGAGCCAAGATGGCAGAGTGAGTAGGACTGTGGGAATCTCCTCCTAAAAACATATATATTTTTGAAAATACAACAAATACAACTATGCCTAAAAGAAAGACCAGAAAATACAGGACAACAGACGGACTACATCCACACCTGCGAGAACCCAGTGCCTCATGAAGGGGGTAAGATACAAGCCCCGGCCTGGCGGGACCCAAGCACCCCTCACCCCAGCTCCCAGTGGGAGGAGAGGAGTCAGAGCAGGGAGGGAAAGGGAGCCCAGGTCTGCTAAATAGCCAGCCCTAGCCATCTGCACCCAGAGTGCAGACACACAGCGTGAGGAGTGTGGGAAACTAGCGAAACGGGACAGTAAAACCTGCAAGCAGGTCCCTGCAGCCTGTGCCCCTGAGACAAAGAAAAGCGAGTGCTTTTTGAAAGTCTTAAAGGGACAGGGACCCCCCCCACCTGGATGGAACCATCCTGGGACAGTCAGCCCAGCAGCTGGGAATCCCGGGGAACTCTGGGTGCACTAACCCCCTGGGAGACAGTGCAGCTCTGAGACCCCTCAAGGCAATAAACAGCCCCCCACCCGTTTCCCCTCCAGTGCAGCCCCACCATAACAGAGCAGCAGCCTGAGTGTGGCCATGCCCACAGCAAGGGAGCTTCCTCCATAGTGTCCGGGCAAGAAACAGAGACCCAGTCTACAAGCAACTGCACACCACAAGCTGCTAGGGGTCACCGTTGTCCCAGGAAAGAAAGGCCAAGAGCAAGTGGAAACCATCTTGGTTCTCCCAGCTGAAAGATGAGCCAACAGCATACCAATGCATCTATGGACATGAAAAGGCAGAAAAATTTGATCCAGACCAGACTAACCCAGACATCCTCCACATCCTCCCCTGAGAAGAAACCTGGGGAGATAGATTTAACCAATCTTCCTGAAAAAGAATTCAAAGTAAAAGTCATAACCATGCTGATGGACTTGCAGAGAAATATGCAAGAGCTAAGGAGGGAGAATAACATCTCTGGAAGGACTTCAAAGCAGAATGGATGAGATGCAAGAGACCATTAATGGACTAGAAATCAGAAAACAGGAACGCAGAGAAGCTGATGCAGAGAGAGATAAAAGGATCTCCAGGAATGAAAGAATATTAAGAGAACTGTTTGACCAATCAAAACGGAACAACATTCACATTATAGGGGTACCAGAAGATGAAGAGAGAGAAAAAGGGATAGAAAATGTCTTTGAAGAAATAATTGCTGAAAACTTCCCCAAACTGGGGGAGGAAACAGCCTCTCAGACAATGGAAGCACACAGAACTCCCATGACAAGGGACCCAAGGAGGGCAACACCAAGACACATAATAATTAAAATGGCAAAGCTCAAAGACAAGGACAGAGTATTAAAGGCAGCCAGAGAGAAAAAAAGATCACCTACAAAGGAAAACCCATCAGGCTATCATCAGACTTCTCAACAGAAACCTTACAGGCCAGAAGAAAATGGCATGATATATTTAATGCAATAAAACAGAAGGGCCTTGAACCAAGGATACTGTATCCAGCACGATTAACATTTACATATGAAGGAGGAATTAAACAATTCCCAGACAAGCAAAAGCTGAGGGAATTTGCCTCCCACAAACCACCTCTACAGGGTATCTTAGAGAGACTGCTCTAGATGGGAGCACTCCTAAAAAGAGCACAGAACAAAACACCCAACATATGAAGAATGGAGGAGGAGGAAAAAGAAGGTAAAGAAATAATCATCAGACTGTGTTTATAACAGCTCAATAAGTGAGTTAAGTTAGACTCTAAGATAGTAAAGAAAGTAACCTGGAACCTTTGGTAACCACAAACTTAAAGCCTGCAATGGCAATAAGTACATATCTTTCAATAATCACCCTAAATGTAAATGGACTGAATGCACCAATCAAAAGACACAGAGTAATAGAATGGATAAAAAAGCAAGACCCATCTATATATTGCTTACAAGAGACTCACCTCAAACCCAAAGACATGAACAGATTAAAAGTCAAGGAATGGAAAAAGATATTTCATGCAAACAACAGGGAGAAAAAAGCAGGTGTTGCAGTACTAGTATGAGACAAAATAGACTTCAAAACAAAGAAAGTAACAAGAGATAAAGAAGGACATTACATAATGATAAAGGGCTCAGTCCAACAAGAGGATACGACCATTATAAATATATATGCACCCAATACAGGAGCACCAACATATGTGAAACAAATAGTAACAGAATTAAAGGAGGAAATAGAATGCAATGCAATCATTTGGGGAGACTTCAACACACCACTCACTCCAAAGGACAGATCCACCAGACAGAAAATAAGTAAGGACACAGAGGCACTGAACAACACACTAGAACAGATGGACCTAAAAGACATCTATAGAACTCTACATCCCAAATCAACAGCATACACATTCTTCTCAAGTGTACATGGAACATTCTCCAAAATAGACCACATACTAGGCCACAAAAAGAGCCTCAGTAAATTCAAAAAGATTGAAATCCTACCAACCAACTTTTCAGACCACAAAGGTATAAAACTAGAAATAAATTGTACAAAGAAAGTAAAAAGGCTCACAAACACATGGAGGCTTAACAACATGCTCCTAAATAATCAATGGATCAATGACCAAATTAAAATGGAGATCCAGCAATATATGGAAACAAATGAGAGCAACAATACAAAGCCCCAACTTCTGTGGGACGCAGCAAAAGCAGTCGTAAGAGGAAAGTATATAGCAATCCAGGCATCTTTAAAGAAGGAAGAATAATCCCAAATGAATAGTCTAACATCACAATTGTCGCAATTGGAAAAAAGAAGAACAAATGAGGCCCAAAGTCAGAAGAAGGAGGGACATAATAAAGATCAGAGAAGAAATAAATAAAATTGAGAAGAATAAAACAATAGAAAAAAATCAATGAAACCAAGTGCTGCTTCTTTGAGAAAATAAACAAAATAGATAAGCCTCTAGCCAACCTTATTAAGAGAAAAAGAGAATCAACACACATCAACAGAATCAGAAACCAGAATGGAAAAAACACAATAGACCCCACAGAAATACAAAGAATTATTAGAGAATACTATGAAAACCTATATGCTAACAAGCTGGAAAACCTAGAAGAAATGGACAATTTCCTAGAAAAATACAACTTTTCAAGACTGACCAAGAAAGAAACAGAAAATCTAAACAAACCAATTACCAGCAATGAAATTGAAGCGGTAATCAAAAAACTACCCAAGAAGAAAATCCCCGGGCCAGATGGATTTACCTCGGAATTTTATCACACATACAGAGAAGACACAATACACATTCTCCTTATCATTTTCCAAAAAATAGAAGAGGAGGGAATACTCCCAAACTCATTCTATGAAGCCAACATCACCCCAATACCAAAACCAGGCAAAGACCCCACCAAAAAAGAAAATTACAGACCAATATTCCTGATGAACGTAGATGTAAAAATACTCAACAAAATATTAGCAAACCGAATTCAAAAATATATCTAAAGGATCATACACCATGACCAAGTGGGATTCATCCCAAAGATGCAAGGATGGCACAACATTCGAAAATCCATCAACATCATCCACCACATCAACAAAAAGAAAGACAAAAGCACATGATCATCTCCATAGATGCTGAAAAAGCATTTGACAAAATTCAACATCCATTCATGATAAAAACTCTCAGCAAAATGAGAATAGAGGGCAAGTACCTCAACATAATAAAGGCCATATATGATAAACCCACAGCCAGCATTATACTGAACAGCAAGAAGTTGAAAGCATTTCCTCTGAGATTGGGAACCAGACAGGGATGCCCACTCTCTCCACTGTTATTTAACATAGTACTGGAGGTCCTAGCCATGGCAATCTGACAAAACAAAGAAATACAAGGAATCCAGATTGGTAAAGAAGAAGTTAAAATGTCACTATTTGCAGATGACATGATATTGTACATAAAAAAACCCTAAAGACTCCACTCCAAAACTACTAGAACTGATATCAGAATACAGCAAAGTTGCAGGATACAAAATTAACATACAGAAATCTGTGGCTTTCCCATACACTAACAATGAACCAGTAGAAAGATAAATCAGGAAAACAATTACATTCACAACTGCATCAGAAAGAATAAAATACCTAGGAATAAACCTAACCAAGGAAGTGAAAGACCTATACCCTGAAAACTACAGGACACAGCCATAAAAAAAGAATTCCTTCCATTTGCAACTACATGAATAGACCTAAAGATTTTTATGCTAAGTTAAATAAGCCAGGCAGAGAAAGATACAAATACCATATGATCTCACTTACTTGCAGAAGCTAAAAACAAAACAAAATGGAATGAACAAAACAGCAGACACTGACTCATAGACTCATAGACACTGAGAACTGATTGGTGGTTGCCACGGAAAAGGAGTTGGGATGGATAGGTGGGGAGAATGAGGAGGATAAATGGGCATTAAGAATCACAATCATAAAGTAAGCTGGTCACAGGGATGGTAGTACACAATGGACAGTATAGTCAGTGATTCTGTAACATCTTCCTATGCTGACAGATAGTAACTACACTAGTGGAGGATGGGAATTTAATAATATGGGTAACTGTTGAATCACTGTGTTAATATACTTGAAACCAACATAAGATTGTATATCAATGACACTCCAATTTAAAAAGAAGAGACAGGATTGATTAAATAAGATGGTGGCATGAGAAGTGAGGTAGAAACCTCCTCCCAAAACCACATATAACATGAAAATACAGCAAATACAACTAATCCTGAAATAGTAACTGGAAAGAAGGCTAAGACAGATGGCCTACATCTGGGGAAAAGAAAAGACTTCATGGAAAAGAGTTAAGTAGCAAAACCATGATCCAGCAGGACCCAAACCCTACCCCCCACCCCAGCTCACTGGTGGAAGGAAGAGAAATGGAGTGGGGAGGGGGTAGGAAACTAAGACTACTGAACACCCAGCCCTGGAGATCTACTCTGGGAGCACAAACCCACATTACATGGTTCTCTGAAGATTAGAGGGGTTGGAAAGCAAAGACAGGTAGAATACTTGGAGAGACTAAGAATCCAGCTACTTGTAGAGAACAGGTATCCACAACCAGCCACTCTGCAACAAAAGAAAGGCAGGAACATTGAGATTTCCCAACAGTTAGAGGGCTGCTAAAGGGGTAAGGATTACACAGAGCTTGCTGCTCAGGAGAAAGGACAGGTGGACAAAATCACCTGGGCACACTCAGCCCAGCAGGTTGGGAACTTTCAGGAGCTTCATGTGCTCCATCCCCCTAGCTGGCAACGCAGCACCAAGGCCCCCCACTGCGATAAGCAGCCTGCCACTCCTTCCTCCCAGCCAGCACTAGTTAGCAAACCTGATGCCCCCACCACCATGCCAGGCCAGCCAGAGGACAGTCCTGCCTATGGCAGCTACAAAGGCGTAGCATAGAGGCTCCTCCCTGAGCGTTTGGCCCACTGGCCCTGGCAGTGGAGGCAGGCACTGTGGCCAGGAAGCAGGAAAGAGCTCTTTCCTCCCAGCAGGCACTGGTGCCACTTAAGACTCTTAGAAGAAAACATAGGCAAAAATCTCCTGAATATAAACATGAGCGACATTTTCCTGAACACATTTTCCTGAACACATTTCCCTTTCCCTCCTTGGGAAAGGGAAATAAAAGCAAAACTGAACAAATGGGACTACATCAAACTAAAAAGCTTCTGTACAGCAAAGGACACCATCAGTAGAACAAAAGCCATCCTACAGTATGGGAGAATATATTCATAAATGACGCACTCAATAAGGGGTTAACATCCAAAATATATAAAGAACTCACATGCCTCAACACCCAAAAAGCAAATAACTCAATTAAAAAATGAGCAGAGGATATGAACAGACACTTCTCCAAAGAAGAAGTACAGATGGCCAATAGGCACATGAAAGGATGCTCCACATCGCTAATTATAAGGGAAATGCAAATTAAAATCACAATGAGATATAACCTCACACCAGTTAGGATAGCCAACATTTAAAAGACAAGGAACAACAACTGCTGGCGAGGATGCGGAGAAAGGGGAACCCTCCTACACTGTTGGTGGAAAAGTAAATTAGTTCAACCGCTGTGGAAAGCAATATGGAGGTTCCTCAAAAAACTAACAATAGAAATACCATCTGACCCGGAAATTCCACTCCGAGGAATTTACCCAAAGAAAACAAGATCCCAGATTCAAAGACATATGCACTCTTGTTTATCGTAGCATTATTTACAATAGCCAATAAATGGAAGCAACCTAAGTCTCCATCAGTAGATGAATGGATAAAGAAAAAGTGGTACATATACACAATGGAATACTATTTACCATTAGAAGAAAACAAATCCTACCACTTGCAACAACATGGATGGAGCTAGAGGGTATTAGGCTCAGTGAAATAAAACAGGCTGAGAAAGACATGTATCAAATGATTTCACTCATCTGTGGGGTATAAGAACAAAGAAAAAACTGAAGGAACAAAACATGAGCAGACTCACAGATTCCAAGAAGGGATTAGGGGTTACCAAAGGGGAAGGGGTGTGGGATGGTGGGTGGGTTGGGAGGGAGATGGGGATTGAAGGGCATTATGATTGGTACATTTTGTGTGGGGGCAGGGGGTCACAGGCAAAACAGTGTAGCACAGAGAAGACAAATATATAGTGACTCTGAGGCATCTAACTATGCTGATATACAGTGACTGCAGTGGGGTTGCAGGGGTGACTCGATAATATGAATGAATGTAATAACCACAATGTTGCTCAGGTAAAACCTTTATAAGATTGTATATCAATGATACCTTAATAAAACAAATAAAGATTCAAATTAAATTAAATTTAAAAAAGAGACAAATGGAACTGAACATATATTGATACCAAATGTAGCCTAATAGAAAAAGTCCCAAGTTACTTGTAATGCAATGAAAGTGACATTTTTCTATTTAGGTATATTTTTGCCAAGTATTAATGAAAAATATAGATAATGTGGAAAATGGCGTGTTAGGATGAAGACGGAGGAAGGACTTAACATTTTTTCCTAATAGAGCCAAGTAAAAACACTTGGTTTTAAAACTGAAGGAAAAATTTCTCAAGCCAGTAGTATTTTATTATTGTCCTAATAAACCCTACCAACATTAATAAAAGTAATTTTAATTCACGTCCTTTTCCACCACCCTAACAAATCACTTTATCCTCCACATTCTCTAAACAGTTCAATCCTAAGAACTCCCACAAACTGATATGACAAACATATGGAAACAATTCACTTCCAGATTTGTTAAGATTTATTTTTAAAAAAAGAGAGAACTCTAAAATATTTGCAATTACCAGAACTAAGAAAGTTAATCATCAAAATGAGGCATATTTCATTCACATCATATTATGAAACCTGTTCCTAAGAATTCTGTTTCTCTTGACAGTTCCAAACATGCCAAGAGTACATGCAGAGATATTCTGGATGTGGAGACAGATGCCCTGAACGTATCTGAAACTCTGAACCCAAATTTTAATTGATTACTAGCCAATTCAGCAATGCCAGTTGCTGGCCACAGGAGCAAAAACCAAAATATCATCGCCTTCTACTCCATGATTTCAGCACACTCTTTATTACAATGTCATTTAGATTTTGCAGCAAATGAAAACTTGCTCTGCATGAAACAGTCACCCAAAAATGGAGGGAAAAACTGGAGCTGAGAATTTATCCAACTTCAAAGTATAATTCCTGAAGTTCAACAGGATTGAAGAAAATGACATGGACTTGCTGTGTTCATGCTCCTCCTAGTGACTACACAGAAAATCAAAAATAAGGTTTTCCACAGTCACATTCATTAAATATTTAACTGTCCACAGGATGAAGGATGGGACTGTTACCAGTTTTCAAATATATGTCCATACAAGACTCTTTTCCACAGAGACCACCCACCAGTTCACATTCTGTCTGTAAATTCTCTGTATGGTTAGTACACAGTTCTCTCCTGGGCTTTCAGCTTATAAAAAGCTCCTGAGAGAAAGGTGAGTTCTGTTCTTCCTCTGGCAGAGGTCATTTTAGAAGGCTTGTGCCCATGTAGGACTTGGTAAGTAACAACTATCATTAGCCCTGGACACTGGACATGCATTCACTCTTGGTGTCACCACCTGCAGAAGGTAAGCAGCTTCCACACCCAGTGCTGTGTGACCGTCAAAGTTAACCTGTGCCTCTCACATTTATAAGCCATACTTCTTGTGACTCCCATTAGAAATCAGAGACCAAAACGGTGCTATGGAATTCTTAAAAAATGTTACTTAAAACATACAGTATCTGGGGCCATATAGAGACTCTGTGATGCAACGTCAATGGTGTACATGAGTCATCCACCACTGACAGGGCCACAGGGCCACAGAATAAGGGCCATGGAAATGCAGGGCCACAGAAACACAGGCCACAAACCCAGGGCCATGGAACAGAAGGCCACAGAATTAGGGCCATATAAATGCAGGGCCACAGGAACACAAGATCACTGGAACACAGGTCACAAACCCAGGGCCTTGGAACACAGGTCCTTGGGAAAGCAGGGCCACAGAACACATGGCCCATGGAAGGTAGAGCCACAGAGTGGAGGATGGGGGTGCCAGGGGAAGTGTCCAAGTGGCAGCCTGGAGGCCACCCCCAAACCCCCCAGGGTAAATCGCTGTGGCCACAAGTTCCTCCCAGCTTAACAACTCTTAAGGGGATCACCACCCAAACTCAGAGTGCTGAGCAGAGGGGCACCAGTGCAGAGGGGCCTGTTCTGTGTGGGCTGTGGCGTGTGGATGGTGAGGGAAATGAAAAGCAAGCTGGCAGGGATGCGGCCCCCACTGCCCCCACCCCAACTCTCCCAGCCAGTGACCCTACATGGGCCATCCACCCAGCCCTGGGCCCCCATGAGGCCTGCTGCACTGAGGTGCCGCTGCCTGCGTCACTCTGACCAGAGGTGCAGTGGACCCCTCAAGCATAAGAAATGTGGCAAACAGGACACATATTCCTTTTGTGGTGTTTGCTTTGTATTCTGATAAATACAACAGGGTATCTTGAAGCCCATGTGCCCATCCACTCCCTGGAAGAAGCCACCCACCCTCATTTTCATCTCCATAAATGCTTTCACACTCACACTACATGTGTGCAGAGGCCACACAGCATGTTTTCAAGCTTCACACAAGTTTCAGTGCACACTTCCCATAAGCTAGACCTTTTGCTTTTCATTATATTTAAGATTTACCCATCCCAAGCAAGTACCTCTCATTCCTTTCCATTTCCATATCATATTGCATTGAATGAACAGCCTACAAGTTTTGTGATTACCACGCACATTCTTGAATTCAGTTCCTGTGTCTTAAATGAGTTGCAATTTTCTTCTCCCAGTTTTTGGCTTCTCTTTTCATTTCATTTATGACAATTTTTTATATGAAGACTTTTTTACTTCAATACAGTCAAATGTGTTCATCTCCTTATGACTTGGGCTTTTTGTATATTAGGGTATTTTAATATATCCAAGGTCCTAAAGATAGTCTCTGTATGAGTTTCCTGGGGCTATCACAGCAAGGACCACAAACTGAGTGGCTTAAAACAAGAGAAGCTTGTTGTCTCCCACTTCTGGGTGCCAGAAGTCTGAAAACAAGGTGTGGGTGAGGCCACAGCTTGGGCAAGAATAGCTCTGGGGGAAAGGCCTACCTTGCCTTTCCCAGATTCTGTGTTTGCTGGCAGTCCTTGGCCTTCCTTGGCTTCTGGATGCCATCACCTGGCTGTCTTCTCTGTGTCTTCACATAGCCTTTCCCTCAGTACCTGTGTCCAAATGTCCCCTTTGGGACACCAGTCATATTGGATAAGCCCCAACCACATGAATTCATTTTAACTTGATTACTTCTACAAAGACCCTATTTACTGTTAACCTTAAAAGTAAAACTGTCAGTTATTTTGCCAGCAAAAATGGGTTTATTCAAGAATAGCAGAGACTTACTACTCCACAAAACTGATGGCAAAACCACTGGCAGGTGAGGAGAACAAAGGAGAGGAGGCTCTTTTATAGAAGAAAGGGCAGCTGGACTGTTCTAAGCAAAAAGTCCCGTGTGTCATGGCTACTCATTGGCTGAGTTGTGATAGTTTCTAATTGGCTAGGCTGGTGCTGACAGTTTCTAATTGGCTGGGCTATTGCTGGGGTAGGCAGAAATTCTTCCCTGCTCCTACGGGATGGTCAAGTGACCAAAATAGTATGAGTTGTAAGGCATCCTCTTTAATGGGGTCTGCAATTGACCAGGAGTGGTGGGCATGGAGCTTCCTCTGCAGGCCTCCAGCACCATAAAAGTGAGGTTTCCCTTTATCAATTTTCACATTCCAAATAAGTTCACATTCTGAGTGACTGGGGGCTAGGGCTCCAGCATATCCTTTTAGAGGGACAAAATTCAATCTAAGCAGTCTCTGCATTTTTCTGTCAAAATTTTGGAGTTTTTGTACGTAGGCCTGCAATTCCTGGGAACTGGTTTTTGAGTGTGGCAAGGAATCCAGTTTACTCCCCATCTCTTAACTTTCCTCCCAGTGGCTAATATGAAGGAGTTCATCCCTCCAAACCAGTTTCCAAAGATCCTCTGCCAGGGATCAGGTTTCCATATGCAAGTGGCTCTATTTCCAGGCTCTGTCTCATCTGCTTAATTGAGCTATTGCTTACTCCTGTTTCTGAATTACATGGATTTATACAAGAATATGATGTCTTGCAGGAGTAATACTCCCTCTTAACACTGCCCTTCAAAGTTGGTTTTACTATTTTTAGCTGTTAGATTTTCCACAAGAATTTTAGATCTAAATTCTGTAGATTGAGTTTGAACAGCCTCACCTGAGTCAGATTTCCACTCATGGGCATCCAAGCAGCTGACCATGCTTCCATCATCTGATAGCTCTTCCTAGACTTGCTTCTGGTGTCAAAATTTATTACTAAAATTTTCACTTCATTACACTTGATTTCAAAAAAGTATTCTTGAAAATATTTTCTCATGAAATAGATATGTATAACTCTCAACGTTCTTTGGAGGACTAACCCACGATAGCACAGGGACAGCTGGGCCAAGAGGCAAAGTGAGCGTAGCAAAGCCAGAGGGCAAGCTGGAAGGCAGGAGTCCGACGCAGCCGGCCTCAGGAGCCTTGGTCCTCTGCCACTGGTACCAGCCTGGGGCTCAGAACAGTCTCTGAAGCCCTGGAGTCAATGGCTCCTCCACCTTCGTCAAGCTCCACCTTTACCTGGAGTCCACACCTGAGGTGACTGTAGCCTCACACCAATCTATACAAACTGAAGAATTTCTTAAACTGCAGTTTGTTTTTTTCTTAACGATGTCTGTATGTCCATAGGAATTTGTTACCATTTTTTGTATCTTTTTTTAAATTAAGGTATCACTGATATACACTCTTATGAAGGTTTCACATGAAAAACACTGTGATTACTATATGCACCCACATTAAAAAGTCCCCCACACACAATCCATTGCAGTCGCTGTCCATCAGGGTAGTAAGATGCTATAGAGTCACAACTTGTCTTCTCTGTGCTGTACTGCCTTCCCTGTGACCCCCCCTACATTATGTGTGTTAATCATAATACCCCTCAATCCCCTTCTCCCTCCCTCCCCACCCCTCCCCTTTGGTAACCGCTAGTCCCTTCTTGGAGTCTGTAAGTCTGCTGCTGTTTTGTTTCTTCCAGTTTTGCTTTGTTGTTACACTCTACAAATGAGTGAAATCATTTGGTACTTGTCTTTCTCTGCCTGGCTTATTTCACTGAGCATAATACCCTCTAGCTCCATCCAGGTTGTTGCAGATGCTAGGGTTTGTTTTCTTCTTATGGCTGAATAACATTCCATTGTGTATATGTACCACATCTTCTTTATCCATTCATCTACTGATAGACACTTAGATTGCTTCCATTTCTTGGTTATTGTAAATACTGCTGCAATAAACATAGGGGTGCATGTGTCTTTTTGAATCTGAGATCTTGTTTTCTTTGGGTAAACTCCTAGGAGTAGAATTAACAAGTCAAATGGTATTTCCCATTTTTTATATCTTTAACATAGCAGTGCTACCAACTTTTTCCTTCAAGTGAGTTGACATTTCTTCCTCAAATTACATTAAAGGTAGGTTCATCTCACAACAGTGTTGGTGAGATACTTCCAACCAGCTTTCACCAACTTGCCCTACCATAGAGATGCAGTTTGCAGGAACATTGGTAAGTCGCCCCCCATTCACCTGGGGGAATCTATGACAGGAGCATCTATGACAGGAGCTCCTGCATCCAGGCCCTCAGACTCCCAGGTCTTGAGCTGGAGGCCATGTGAGGAAAGAAGACCTGTTAATAGCCCCTAAAGGCTTGCTCTGTGTCAGCACTTCTTATTTAGCCAGGGATCTTATGTTGACAAATAAGATAACAGAAAGTAAAAGAAAGAAGTGATAGCCTTCCCAATGTCGGCTTTTAAGTGGACTCACCACAGTGCTTTCATTAGCTTATCCTTGTGATAACATCAGGCCTACGGAATTTCAAGTTTGAAACTGTCTTCTTTTTTTAATAAATGATATACAAGTGCTGTTTCATTCTAATACATAAAAAGTAAGCCCCCCAAATATCTTCCCAATCTATTGTTAAAGTTTCATGAACATCTTATGAAATTCCACAGAAACCTGGAACTCTGTGAGGAGGGAATTAAGATAATAACTAGATGCATATATGTTTACTTAACCCAACTTACCGGAAACTAAATGTGGTTTGTGTTTTTTTCTGACTGAGGTCAAAATTCAACACATTAAAAATGAGACCAAGAGTAGAAAAAGAAGAGCAATATAAACCTGAAGCAAGAAAAAGGAAAAAAATAATTAGAATTGGAACAACTATCAATGAAATTGAAAACAGGATAACAGCATCAGTCAATGAAATAAAAAACTTGATAAACCTCAAGTCAGGCTAATAAAGAAAAAAAGAGAGAAGACACAAATTGCTAGTATCAGAAATGAAGGAGGGGCACTAATGACCCCATGCACCCTAAAAGGAATACCATTATATTAATGATGAACAAATTCCTTGAAAGACACAATCAATCAAAACTCACCCAAGGAGATATATGTAATCTGAGTAGGCTTATATCTTTTAAAGAAATTGAATCAATAATTAATAACCTTCCAAAAAATAAAACAGTAGACCCAGATAGTTTCACTGAAAATTCTGTCAGTATTTATGGGAAAATGATAACAATTCTCTATAATCTTCAAAAAATGCTCATTCTATAAAGGTGAGGTCAGATAAAGACATTACAAGAAAACTACATACCAATATCTCTGATGAACATAGAGGCAAAAATCTTCAACAAAATATTAGCAAATTGAATCCAATTATAAAAGTACTATACAGTGTGCCCAAGTGGGATTTATCCCAGGTACGCAAGGCTGGTTCAATATTTAAAAATCAATTAATGTTACCCAGTGTAAGCAGGCTAAAGAAGAAAAATAAAATGCCAAACAATAGATGCAGAAAAAGCATTGACAAAGTCCAACATTCATTATGACAAAAATTTTTAGCAAAGTAGGAATAGCAGAGAATTTCCTCAACTTGATAAAGAGCATTTACAAAACCTTGCAGCTAACTTTAAGTGGTAAGAAATTAGATGCTTTCATACTAAGATCAAGAACAAGTCGAAAATTTCCCCTCTCTCCACTACTATTCTACATTGTATTGAAAGGCCCAGTTAGTGTAATAGGACAAGGAAAGGAAATAAAAAGTAAACAAATTTGGGGGGAAAAAATTTCCATTCACTGGTGATTATCTATGTAGGAAATCCCAAAGAATTCAGGAAAAATATTCCTGGAACTAATAAGCAATTTTAGCAAGGTTGCAGGATCCAAAGTTAATATAAAAAGCCAACTGCTTTTCTGTACACCAATGATGAAAAAAGTGGAATCTGAAATTTAAAACATATCATTTACATTAGCTATACCATTTATATTAGCACCAAAAAATGAAATACTTAAGCATAAATCTAAGAAAACATATACAAATCTATATAAGGCAAATTACAAAACTCTGCTAAAACAAATCAAAGACCTAAATAAATGGAGAGATATTCCATGTTCAGAGATAGGAGGACTCAATACTTTCAAAATGTCAGTGCTTCTCATCTTGATTTACAGCTTCAATGCAACCCTAATCAAAATTGCAGCAACATCCAAAGAAGTGACATTTAATCAGGAAGCCTGAATGATAGGCAGTAGGCAGATAGAAGAGGGAGAGAGATTTTTACTTTCTAAGTAGAGGAAACCTGATGCATGACATCCCTCAGGCAGGAAAACAAATGGTATGGCAATGAGAAAAAGAAGAGAGCAAATCGGAAAAGAAGGAAGTAGAGAAAATTTGTGCATAGCTTTTAGACCATCGAGGGGAACAGAGTTAAAGGAGTGGAAAAACGCTGAAAACATTTAAGCATGGAAGGGATATAATCAAATGTGAGTTATTAAGTAAGACTATGCTGGCTACCACGTGGAGGCAAGCCTGGAGACGGCAAGAGTGGATGTCAAAAAAAGTCAGAGGTCTGGTGCTGGGTGAGATCCAGGAGGGCAGTGGGCTGGAGCGATGAGGTGAGCTGGAATTAAATGGAGAGACTTGAGAGGGGAATATGGTGCCTGGGTGAAAAGCGAGGCCAAGCACCAGGGTGACAGTGGGGTATTTAATCCAAGCAATTAGTAAATCATGATGTCATTTACTGAATCAAAGTGGGGGCATGTGACAGACCAGCTTTTGGACAGGCTGAATATGAGATGGCATATGCAGTAGGAAATGCCAAGTAAGAAGCTTGTAAAAGAGTCTGGAGTCACACAGGCTGCTTGGCGAAAGTAAACGTGTAGGATGGTAAGGAAGCCCAAGTGCCCACGGAGAGCCTGAGAAGAGAGGATAGCGCACAGAAGACGAGGGAGGGCCAGCGTTTACCAGGTAGGCTGAGCCAGCAATCAGAGAGGCAACAAGAAAACCAGTGCCCTGTGGTGTCGTAGAAACTACAGAAAGAATGTTTGTTCCAAGAAGGGAGAAAAGGTTGACTGTGTGCCTACAGTCCACTAAAAGGAGTCTTGGGAGCATGGGGCTGCGTCTCTGGCTGCGGAAGAGGCTGGACCACACTGGAGATGACGGATACGCGTGTGTTGATCAGGGCGCTAAACTGGGGACAGCACGATGACAAGCGCCGCGGGACGTTTGGGCTGAGGGCCGGAGCCCGGAGAGGCCCCAAAGGGGCTGTCCTGAGGGCGAAGCTGCACACAGGGCCTGGGGCGTCGCGCGGACTCGCGGGGAGCACCGGGGTCCTCGTGGTTCTGTGGGACCTCCCAGCCTCCGTGCGGCTCCCAGCCACCCCCAGACCTGGGCCGGCACCGTGCCCCAGCGCGGGGTCTGCAGGATTCAGGATTTAGTTCCGGGGCTGGGGGGACCACAGACGGCTGGTGGCGTTTTAAGAAGTCCTCCTAGATATCCTGAACGCGTAGAGGCTCCGAAGGGGTATCGGCCGGGAACAGGGAGAGAGACGGGTTCCCCAGATTAAGAGCTTTTCTGGATGTGACGCACAGAGAGAGGTCTTTGGGTCCCAACAGCAGAGGGAGGTGATGGGACCTCGGGGAGGAGAGGCTCCAAGCTTCAGCTCAGATAAGAGGGGCGCGCGGAGCTAGCAGGGTCCAGGGACAGGGCCACCCGGGGCGCCAAGCCCGGAGACTGCATGCCGAAGGGCGGCACCCCACAGGGGACAAGGCCACCTTCTCCCTGTCTCACCTTGCTGGATCCTGCCAGCGCCTGAGCCCCAGGGCGCAGGAGGCCCCGCCTCTTACCTGTGGGCGGGAAGGCCCGAGCTCCGGGGACAACACACTAGCTGACCAGCGAACACCCCACTGAGCGTCCTCCGGGAGCCGCCCCCCTCGCATGCAACTCGACTTGGGGACGGCCATGCTCCCATTTCTGAGCCGCGTGGACCCCGGGCACCTGCAGCCCGGCGCACAGCAGCTAACGCGCGCCCCCTGCGGCTCCGAGACAGCTGTGCCACCGCGCAGACTAGCGCCCCAGCTCTGAGCACCCAACCCGGCACGAATATGCAGCTTGTGCTGTGATGTGCTGTTTTCTTGAAGGAAACCGTGCCTTTTTAAAATCTACATCAAGGCTCAGGTGGCCTGGTAGCAACCCGGCTCCGTTCCCTCTAGCCCCGCACCCTGGGGTAGGGTGCATCCCAGCCCCACGCAGAGAATCAAAGCGCGGTAAAGGCAGGCGTGCCAGCCATTCGCTAGCCGCTACTGCGCCCAAAAACTAAACCGGCGCTGTAGAGTAGTCCCAGCAAACGTGAAGAGGACGGACAGAATTCTACATCCAGCTTTCCAGCCTTCACTGACCACAGCCCAGAATAAAATGTCTCCGCAATACGGCTCTTCAAAAACAAAAGTATTTTGTATTACTCTTTATCCCTGTAATCCAGATGTGCTGGCAGGCCCCACATAGTTCTCACTCAACCCCAATCCATGAATTTATTAGTCATTCCTCCATCCTGAAAAGCCATTCTGCCTATTTTCAACCTGTTCTTCATCCATTATTTTCTCTAGTAAACATATAGATGCTTCTTGTTTTCGTCATAAAATTAGATTGCAAACACTTGGAGAGAAGCAAAGAGAGCATATACTTTTTTTCCATCCCTCACTGGACCAGCAGACTATTAGATACTCACTAGGTAGTGGGTGTTCAGTAAATTCTTATTTGAGTAAAGCCCTTGGGGGCTTTGAAAGGAAAAATCTTATCTATTGTGATATATCACAGACATATAGAAAACAAACACTACAGTCCAACGAATTACCACCTCTTGGCTCAGAGTAACCTTTTCTTGACCTACCAGATAACCAGATTCATCTTTTCTTTATATTGTACCACATAAGCATGTATTTTTTAAAAATAGCTGTTTTGCTGGGTTTTTAGAATTTAAGATAAATCGACTCAGGCAGTATGTGATCTGTGTCTTTCTCTCATTCAACATGTTCCTAGATTCATGTTTGTTGCTATATTCCTGTTGAGCAACACTGAGGGAGAGAATCACAAATCATTACCCTGCCACTGTTGGTAAACTTTTGGGTTGTTTCCAGTGGGTGACTATCCTGGGTACCTTCTGCACCTGCTCCCTGGCACCTGCATTACTATCGCATATGCATTTAGGAAGGGGAGTGATGGGGCCATTGGGTGTTCATATCTTTGACTTTTAATAGATGATGCCAAGCAATTTTCCACAGTGACTTAAGCTACCATACACATAGGATAAGAGTTCTGGTTATTCTACATCCTCACTAGTACTTGGCCTTGTCAGTCTTTTTAATTTCAACAACTCAGGAAGGTATCAGAGATAATTCATTGAGCACTTTTTCGTATGTGTATTGGTCCTTTGGACACCATCTTTATGAACTGTTGGTTAATATCCATTTTTCTATTGGGTTGTCTTTTTCTCACTGATTGATATGATTTTTACCTATACTATAGATTTCAGCCTTTTTTCTATTTGTATTGCAAACATCTATTCTCAGAGTTGCCTTTTCATTTTCTTAATGGTGTCTTTTAATAACCCAAAATCCCTATAATAAAATAAAATGTATCAATCTTTTACTTTAAGATTAGTGTAAAACTGATTTTTGTGTACAGTGTGAGGTAGGTATTAAGGCCTTTTTTTTTACAAATTTATTTTACCTGTTTTCATATTTATTGGCATAAAGTTGTTCATAATGTGCTTATTATCTTTGTAATATCCACAGAGTCTCTAATGATTTCTTCTTTATTTCTAATATTGATTATTTGTTCCTTCTTTTTTCTTGATGAGTTTTGATGAGGATTTTCCAATGTCAGAAAGTTTAACAAAGAGCAAAACTTAGATTTGATCCTATTATAAATTTATTTTTTAATTTAGTAACTTCTATTTTCCTCCCTTCTACTTTCTTTAATTGTGTTTTCTATAACTTCTTGGGATGGATGTTTAAATTAATTTTAACCTTTCTTAATTTTTAATATATGTGATTTGAGCCTATATATTTTCCTCTAAGCAGTATTTTTGCTGTATCCCACAGATTTTAACATGTAGCATTTTTGTCATCACTCAATTCAAAATATTTCCAGTTACCACTGTGATGTTTTTTCATTGACACATAGATTATTCACACACACATTACTTAACTCCTAATCTAATTTTTTCTAGTTATCATTTTGTTACTGACTTCTAGCTTAATTTCACTGTGGTCTGATAACATAGTCAATGGTAAATGATTTGTGAATGCTTATTTTGCAACTGCTGGATGCAGTTTTCTACATATGCCATTGAAGTCAAGTTTCCTAATCATGCTCAAATCTTCCATAAACTTGATGGCTTATGTTATTAGTTACAGGGAGAAATATGTGTTAATGTGAATGTGTCCTTCTTCCCTTAAAGATCTATAATTTTCTATAAATTTTTCTGTACATACTTTGAGGCTATGTTTAAGTGTATAAAATGTAGAATGGTCAGACTTCCTAGTTATCAGACTCCTTTTCTTCAGCAAATTCTCCTCTTGGTTTCTAGAGCCACCTTTGTCTCTGAATAGTGTTAGCTTAGTATTTTCTTCCATCCTTTAATTTTCACCCTTTCGGTATCCTTATGTTTTTAACAGCTTTAATGAGATAGAACAAAATAAATTGCATATATTTAAATTGTATTAAGTTTGGTAATTTTCACATGTATCTATACATAAATGAAACCATAGCCACAATCAAGACAATTAATATACCCATTATCCACAAGTTTCCTCAAGTTCATTTGTAATTTTTCCCCTCTATACCTCTCCTCATCAGACAATAACTGCTCTGCTATCACTAAAGATTAGTTTGCACTTTCTAGAATGTCACAAAGTGAAATCATATAGTACACAGTCCTTTTTGTCTGACTTCTTTCACTCAGCATAATTATTTTGAAATTCCTTTTTATTGCTGCATAGTATTCCATCTTATAATATATCACAGTTTGATTTTCATTCCCTTGATGATGGACATTTGGGTGTTTCCAGTTTTTAACCATCACAATAAAATTTCTGTGAGTATTCATGTCTTTGAACATATGTTTGTCACTCTCTTGAGCACATACCTAGGGAAGGAAAAGTTAGGTCATATAGTAGGTATGTATTTACCTTAAGAAACAGCCAAGCTATTTTCAGAAGTAGTTGTCTCATTTTATGATCCCACCAGCAATGTATGAGAATTCTAGGTACTCTGTCTCCTCCCAACATTTGTCATGGTCACTCCTTTTAAACTTAGACACTCTAATAGGTGTGTAGTAGTATCTCGTTATGATTTTTATTTGCCTTTCCCTAACGATTGATGATGTTGATCATCTTCTATGTGCTTATTTGCCATCTGTATTTCTTTGTTATTGAAGTGTCTGTTCAAACCGTTGCCCATTTTTTTATTTAATTGCTTGTTTTCTTATTGGCAACTTTTAAGAATTTTATACGTTTTCTGGACTCTAGTCTTATATAAGTGCATTAGTTTCCAACTGTCAAAAAAAAACAACTGCAAACTTAGGAGCTTAAAACAACACAAATTTATTATCCTATAGAAGTCTCAAATGTGTCCCACTGGGCTAAAAATCAAGGTTTTGGGGGACTTAATGTCTTCTACAAGATGTAGGGGAGAACCCATTTTCTTGCCTTTCCAGCTTCAAAGGGTAACACATTCCTGGTATCAGGCCCCTGCCACCTACAGAGTGGCAGTGCTGGCCTAGTCTCTCATAGCACAGCCCTCTGGCACTGGCTCTTCTGCTTCCCTTTTCTACATTTAAATGACCCTTGTAATCACATTGGGCCCATACAGTTAATCCAGAATAATCTCTTTATTTCAAGGTCAGCTGACCAGCAACTCTAGTTCCATCTACAACCTTAATAATCTCCATGTTATGTAACATAACTTTTTCACAAGTTTTGGAGATTAGAACATAGACTTTCAGGGGACCACAATTAGATATGTGATTACCAAATATTTTCTTCCAATCTATAGCTGGTCTTTTAATTCCCCAAAAGAGTTGTTCAAAGAACCTAAGTTACTAAACTCGATAAATTTCAGTTTATGAATTTTTGTTCTATGGATCCTGCTTTTGGTTTTCTATCTAAGAAGCTTTGCCTATCCCCCGCAAAGAAGGAAAGATTTGTTCCAACTTTTTTTTCTAAAAGCTTTGAAGGTTTAGGCTTTACATTTAAGTCAATATCCATCTTGTACTTTTTTTCTATGGTATGAAGTATGGGCTGATGTTTTACATAAAGATATGCAGTTGTTCCAGAACCATTTGTTAAAAAGATCATTCTGGATCCACTGAATTGCCTTTGAGCTTTTGCCAAAAATCCATTGACCATCAGTGTGTGAGTCTATACTTGGATCTGATCTGATACGATGTTTTTATCTGATCTGTTTCTCTATCTCGGGTCCCATGCCACACTCTCTTGCCTACTGTAACTTGATAAATCTTAAAGTCAGGTACTTTAAGTGATCCAGGTTTATTTTTTATAGAGTTGTTTTGAATATTCTAAGTACATTGCTTTTTTTTACTTTTTTTTAATTAAGGTATCATTGATATACACTCTTATGAAGCTTTTACATGAAAAACACTTGTGGTCACTACATTCACCCATATTGACAATCCCCCACCCCCCACTGCAGCTACTGTCCATCAGCATTGTAAGATGCCACAGAGTCACTATTTGTCTTCTCTGTGTTACACCGTCTTGCCCATGACCCTTGTATGCCAATCATAATGCCCTTCAGCCCGCTTATCGCTCCCAACCCCTCCCTTTTGGTAACTGCTAGTCCCTTCTTGGAGTCTGTGAGTCTGCTGCTGTTTTGTTCCTTCACTTGTGCTTCATTGTTACACTCCACAAATGAGGGAAATCATTTGGTACTTGTCTTTCCCTGCCTGGCTTATTTCACTGAGCATAATATCCTCTAGCTCCATCCATGTTGTTGCAAATGATAGGATTTGTTTTCTTCTAATGGCTGAACAATATTCCATTATGCATATATACCACATCTTCTTTAGCCATTCATCTACTGATGGACACTTAGTTTGCTTCCATATCTTGGCTATTGTAAATAGTGCTGCAATAAACATAGGGGTGCATATGGCTTTTTGAATCTGGGATCTTGTTTTCTTAGGGTAAATTCCTAGGAGTAGAATTCCTGGGTCAAATGGCATTTCTATTTTTACTTCTTTGAGGAACTTCCATATTGCTTTCCACAAAGGTTGAACTAATTTATATTTCCACCAGCAGTATAGGAGGGTTCCTCTTTCTCTGCATCCTTGCCAGCATTTGTTGTTCTTTGTCTTTTGGATGTTGGCCATCCTAACTGGTGTGAGGTGATATATTATTCTGGTTTTAATTTGTGTTTCCCTGATTCTTAGCTATCTAGAGCATTCTTTCATGTGCCTGTTGGCCATCTGAATTTCTTCTTTGTTCATATCCTCTGCCCATCTTTTAATTGGGTTATTTCTTTTTGGGTGTTGAGGCATGTGAATTTTTGAATGTTAACCCATTGTCAGATATGTCATTTACAAACATATTCTCCCATACTGTAGGATACCTTTTTGTTCTACTGATAGTGTCCTTTGCTGTACAGAAGCTTTTTAGTTTGATGTAGTCCCATGTGTTCATTTTTGCCTTTGTTTCCCTTGCCCGAGGAGAGGTGTTCAGGAAAAAGTTGCTCATGTTTATATTCAAGAGATTTTTGCCTATATTTTCTTCTAAAAGTTTCATGGTTTCATGACTTACATTCAGGTCTTTAATCCATTTCTAGTTTACTTTTGTGTATGGGGTTAAACAACAATCCAGTTTCATTCTCTTGCATGTAGCTGTCCAGTTTTGCCAACACCAGCTGTTGAAGAGGCTGTCTTTCCCCATTGTATGTCCATGGCTCCTTTATCGTATATTAATTGACCGTGTATGGTTGGGTTTATATCTGGGCTCCCTAGTCTGTTCCAGTCTATGGGTCTGTTCTTGTGCCACTACCAAATTGTCTTGATTACTGTGGCTTTGTAGTAGAACTTGAAGTTGGGAAGCATAATCCCCCCAAGGGTCTTTAGTGGTTCCATATGAATTTTAGAATTATTTTCTACAGTTCTTTGAAGAATACTGTTGGAATTTTGATAGGGATTGCACTGAATCTGTAGATTGCTTTAGAGAAGATGACCATCTTGACAATATTAATTCTTCCTATCCGTGAGCACAGGATGTGTTCCCATTTATTGGTGTCTTCTTTAATTTATCTCATGAGCGTCTGTCTCGACCCGCGGGATTAACGTGGAGTGTAGCTGGAGACGCCTGCAGAAATGAACAAGCAAGGGACACAAAGAACGACCAGCAAGACAGGGTGTCTGATCAAGCTGGCAAAGTTTATTGTTTACAGGCTCAATTTATACAAGTAGCAAGTAAGGGGTGGGTCAGGAGATAATTGGACCTTAGGTGGCGCTGGCGGGGAGGTGTTTTCACACATCCTCAAGGTCTCCCTATTTTCAGAGCGAGGAGTCTTGGCTCATCTTCAAGGACAAGATATGTTTTTGTGAGCAGATAACTTCCAAGGACTGCACCGGTTGCTCTCAAGCTTGTGCTTTCCCATGCTGCGTTCAGACGTGGGGGAAGGGACATAGCCCCGGCTCCCAACATCTCCCCCTTTTTTCTTTAATAAAATAACTAGCCTAACTCAGACTGGGTCAAGGTATGTGCCTGTCTTAGGTTGTACGGTTGAAGTAAATCCTTACCCGTCATGGGGGCATAGTCCTCTGTCGACCACTCCCTGTCTTAGGTTGGTATTTACTATTCAACTATATCTTACCTGTCACTGGCTACCATACTTGACTTTAGATCTTATGATTTACAAGTGGGGGAGCCGTCTGCAATTTCAAATAATGCAGGTCTCTTAAGGCTTGTTGGATGAGTTAGGAGGGATTGGGACAGGAACTTGGAGCTTTTTATCTACTGGGTAGACGGTGCCTGTCTTAGGTTTAGAGGTTTTGTACTTGGCCTCTGTTTTTTAGGAGCTTGCCTCTTTTTGGAGTCGGCCTGATATCTTCAGGGGAGCTTGCCCTAATACTGGATCGGCCTACATAAATAGGAGCTTGCCCCAGTATTAGATCGGCCCCTGTTATTTTTATCAGAGGTCTTATGTCTGTCCTGTATTTCTGCAGGTACAACCTCTTAATTACCCGTCATTGACTACCCGCCTTAATTGCCCAGAGATGTTGTCAAGGGACAGGACAAGAAACCTTGACATAGCTCGTTCCTGGTTTATTTTGTCGCCAGCTCAGGGCTTTATGTAAAGATTCACACCTTGGTCAGCTAAAGCAAGGCGGTGATAATGAACTTGTATGGGTTTTGCTACGAGGGAGTCAATTTGCTGTTTGATTAACATTGTAAGTTTTTGAAAAGCCCAGGGGCCGAAAGAAAGTACTAGTAGTAATCCTAAAAGGGGGCCTAATATAGGAAGGAGGTATGGGAGGAGTCCATTTAGTCCTGTCCAAAGAGGGTTGTTCTGAAGTTCTTTCCTTCTTCTCTCGAGATCTTCTTGGAGAATCTTTATTTTATCTCGAACAATGCCGGACTTATTGGCATAGAAGCAGCATTTTTCCTGTAAGGCTAAACAGATACCTCCCTGTTCTGCTGTGAGGAGATCTAAACTCCTACGATTTTGCAAAACTACTTCTGCGAGTGAATCAATTTGGTGTTGGAGATCATTGATTGTGATATGCTTAATTTGAAATTGATGACAAAAATTTTAGAATGCTTGCGAAGTGTATCTAGGTCTATTGTCTGTCTTAATAGTCTGAGGCTTACCAATAACAGTAATGCATTGAAGAACATGGGCTATGACATTCTTAGTGGCCTCTCCACTGTGGAGGGTGGCAAATATAAAACCACTGTAAGTATCAATAGTTACATGGGTATATTTAAGAGCTCCAAATTCAGGAATATGGGTAACATCCATTTGCCAGATCTCATTAGGGAGTAAACCTCTCGGGTTGACTCCTAAATGGGGGAGGGGCAGTGAGGTAACACACCCTGAACAGTCTTTAACAATCTGCCTAGCTTGTTCTCTAGTAAGTTTAAATAAAAGCCGAAGAGTGTGAGCATTCACATGGTGAAGAGCATGATATTGACTAGCTTTGGTAACTGCATCGGTTGTAACAGAATATGTGAAGCGGGTATTTTGATCTGCAAGGGCATTGCCTTGGGAGAGGGGACCAGGAAGGTCGGTGTGGGCTCGTAGGTGTCCAATATAGAAAGGGGCTTGTCTGCGTAATATAAAGGTTTGGAGTTGTTGGAAGAGGGAAACAGCATTGGTAGAAGGCTTAATGTGAGGGACTGTTTCTAGAATCGGAACTGAATATGCTATATAAGCACTGTCAGTATACAGGTTAAAAGGAACTTGACTCAACACTGTGAAAATTTGTAGGATAGCAAATAATTCTACAAGCTGAGCTGATTTGAAAGGTGATTGAATGCTGTGACTCTGTGAATTAATAACATAGGCAGCTATACCCGAGGAGGAGCCATCAGAGAAAACTAAAGGGGCGTTGTCTAAGGGAGTGGATGAGGTTATTTTTGGGAAAATAAAAGGATGTAATCGTGAAAATTGTAGGAGTTTGTGTGAGGGATAATGATTATCTATTTTACTTTGGAAAGAAGTAAGGGCTATAATCCAATCATCTTCATTTTGGAGAAGCCAATCTATTTGCTCTTTAGTGTAGGGGATGATAAGCTGATCAGGATCTCTGCTAAAATACTGACGGCTCTTTTCTCTGCCCATCTTTATGATTTTTGCAACTAGCAAAGGGTATGTAATGAGGACTTTAGATGGGGAAGAGGGCAAATGAATCCATAATAGGGGATTATTCTGCCATAAGACCCCAGTAGGAGTATGCGGCGTATTACAAATGATGAGAGCGAAGGGCCTGTCATAGGATAGGAACGTAATTTGTTGTTGTTGTATAGCTGTTTCAACAATGTTTAAAGTTTCTTTTGCTTCGGTGGACAATTTCCGAGGGGATGAGGGATTGGGGTCTCTTTGTAGTATATCAAAAAGAGGTTTTAACTCTCCAGTGGTTAATTTAAGATAGGGTCTGAGCCAATTAATGTCCCCTAAGAACTTTTGGAAGTCATTCAGTGTATGTAAGTGTGACGTTCTTAATCGAATTTTTTGGGTGGTAATTTTGTTCTAAGTCAATTCAAACCCAAGGTAGTAATAGGGATCTGTTAATTGAATTTTATCTGGGGCAATTTGAAGACCAAAAAGGGTGAGATGGGTGGTCAGTTCTTGACTGCATGTTAGGACTTGAGTGCGGGAGGCTCCAGCTAGAAGGATATCATCCATATAATGAATGATATAGATGGAAGGCCATCGGGTTCGGAGGGGATCTACGGCTTGGGCTACAAATTTTTGACACAGTGTGGGGCTATTTGCCATACCTTGAGGGAGTACTTTCCATTGGTAGCGGTGCATGGGTCCTTTAAAATTGGTGACAGGAATACTAAAGGCAAAGCGCTCTCTATCTTGGGGATGGAGAGGAATGGTAAAGAAACAATCTTTAAGATCAATGATGATCTTGAAATAATTGGCTGGGATGGCTATAGGAGAGGGGAGACCGGGTTGAAGGGCCCCCATTGAGAACATGGTTTTGTTGATTTCTCTGAGGTCTTGGAGGAGTCTCCATGTTCCTGATTTTTTCTTAATTACAAATATTGGCGTATTCCAAGGAGAAGTAGTGGGTTCTAAGTGTCCAGCAGCTAATTGTTCCTGTACTAACTTAGTAGCTGCTGTGAGTTTTTCCTGGTTGTTTACAATTAAAGCAGGTTTTTTGTTTATTATTATCTATTTTGATGTCTTTAAGTGCCATTCCTATGGCTAATCTAATTGCATGGGAGGTACCTATGCCTGAACAGAGTTTAATATAATCAGTGAGACTGCCACAGCGATGCGGTCTTATGGTTTCTTGGCAGGACGGATTAGCATTTTCATAAGCTAGGTGTTTAACAAAGGCACTTTCTGTTTCTCCTCTCCCAACTAGCCGCTCGGCAGCATCAGTTAGGCGACTAATGAAATCACTGTAAGGTTCATCAGGTCCTTGGCGGATTTTTGCTAGGGAGGTAGTGGCGGAGCCTTTAGGAGGGAGGCGTCGCCATGCCTTAAGGGCTGCATTTTGGACCTGAGCTAGGAGACCTGGGGGGAAGGCTGCTTGGGCTTCGTTTGTTTCATAGGGACTTCGGCCGAGAAGCTTATCTCTTGTCCATGAGCGGGAGGTTTTACTTTCACTATTGCGCTGCGCGGTCTCACGGCAGTTTTCAACAAAATCAGTACGCCATAAGACATACTCTCCTCCTGACAAAGCAGCTCGGGCTAGGGAAAGCCAGTCATTAGGGATTAGCCACCGATCACTCAGGCTTTCAATTAATGCTAATGTGAAAGGAGCTGCGGGGCCGTAATTGGTGACGGCTGCCTTTAAGTCTTTTAAATGTTTAAGATTCAGGCGGCGATATTTTTGGGCTTTAACTGGATCTCTTATGTTGGTATTGGGCTCTTCATGGTCTGAGGGCTCTCCCTCGGGGTTTTGTTCCTGGTCTGAAATATCTGGATCTTGAGAATCGGGGGCATTTTCATCCTCACTCTCTCCTACGACTTCTGGGGGGGTCTCTGGGCGGCGACCACGGACGAGCGGGCGGCCGCGGGTGACTGGAAAGGCTAAAACTGGGTTCTTAGGTTTCGCATTCTTCGTGGGTTTTTTAGGAAGCGACGAAGCATGCGCAGAATGTAGTGAAGTGAGCTCTGAGTCAAGGGCTTTAATCTCTTTAACGAGCTGAACATGTTCACGCTTTTGTTGTAGTATCTCTTTAAGCGAAGAGACTTCTTTAATTAGAGAAAGTTTTACTTGCCTGATGGGGTCAGTGGAAGAAGATAAGTTATGAAGTACTTCTAGAGTAGGATTTTGAGGTATGGGGGCGCCTTTTGGAAGAGTGGGATTATACGGAGGGGGTCTATAACCTATGTAGGTGGTATTATAAAAGGGTGGCGCTGTAGGGCGCCAGGGGTCTCTTTCAGCCTGGCAAGGGATGGTCTGATTTTCTAGGGGTTCTTCAGTTTGCGATTTAAAGGACGTAAGTGCAGGATAAATATTTGGAATCTTAGGGGGATCAGCTATGTCCTGGGTATCAATTTTATCATGGGTATTTGGAGATTCTGTGTCTGGTTGAGATTCGGGGGATTTGTCAGTATGGGTTATGGGTTCATCAGGAATATCTACGGCTACAGAAGGGCAGGCAGAGGGCGGTCGGGAGTCCTCTCTGAGAGCTTTTTCTCCTGTTTTGATTATAGTTTTAATGTCAGGATCTTGTGAATGAACCTCAAGGACGTCATGAATAAGGTTCCAATATGAAAATGCTGAGACGGGAACCTTTTCAGGGCCAAAGGTCCGATAAAAATCTTGAAGGGCATCACCAACTCTTTTCCACTGTTTGTGATCAATAGTGCCCTCTAGGGGAAACTATGGACAAGTCTCATGGATAAAAGTAAAAAAATACCTAAGGTCTTTTCTTTTAACCCTAATTCCTCGTGTCCTGAGGGACTCCTTGAGTCCAGTAAGGAAAACCTCATGGGAGTTCAGAGAGTTGCCCATCACTGTGGCCGCAACCCTTGCACTGTATAAATTTGAAACTTTTCCTCCAATGTAGCCGCAACTACATCAATGTCCTGAAACACTGGAGCCACTCTCGTCAGCTCTGACGAGCCCTTGTTTACGTAGGACAGTCGGCAGGTACAATCCGCCTGCTCGGACCCTCTAGGGCAGGGACTCTGGAGTCGGAGTCCCCTGGGTATGCCTTCGAGGTGGACGACCTTTAGCCCAAAGTAAACACAAGGTTTTCAGAGAGGAACGGCCAGTGAACAAAACAAGGAATAAATCGCGGCAGCAAACTGGAGGAAAGTGATAAGATCAAATGGACTGCTGAACACCCAAGAGGTTGTCTGGAATCTTGCTTGGGGAATTCGTCTACTCACCTCTCAAGGATCTGTGTTACGGACGGGTGAGCCGCAGTGATCCTTCTCCATGCAGAGTCGACATCAGGTCAATACCCGTGCGGTGACTCAAATGAATGCCTGGCCAGGGCTTCCGAGCAGACGTTTCAGCAGGAGTCCCGGGGGGCCCCACGTTGGGCGCCAGTTGTCCCGACCCGCGGGATTAACGTGGAGTGTAGCCGGAGACGCCTGCAGAAATGAACAAGCAAGGGACACAAAGAACGACCAGCAAGACAGGGTGTCTGATCAAGCTGGCAAAGTTTATTGTTTACAGGCTCAATTTATACAAGTAGCAAGTAAGGGGTGGGTCAGGAGATAATTGGACCTTAGGTGGCGCTGGCGGGGAGGTGTTTTCACACATCCTCAAGGTCTCCCTATTTTCAGAGCGAGGAGTCTTGGCTCATCTTCAAGGACAAGATATGTTTTTGTGAGCAGATAACTTCCAAGGACTGCACCGGTTGCTCTCAAGCTTGTGCTTTCCCATGCTGCGTTCAGACGTGGGGGAAGGGACATAGCCCCGGCTCCCAACAAGCGTCTTGTAGTTTTCAGGGTATAGGTCTTTCACTTCCTTGGTTAGGTTTATTCCTAGATATTTCATTCTTTTTGATGCAATTGTGAATGGAATTGTTCTCCTGATTTCTCTTCATGCTGGTTAATCATTAATATATAGTAATGCAACAGATTTCTGTGTATTAATTTTGTATCTTGCAACGTTGATGAATTCTGTTATTAGTTCTAGGAGTTTTGGAGTAGATTCCATAGGGTTTTTAAATACAACATCATCTCATCTGCAGACAGTGACAGTTTCATTTCTTCCTTACCAATCTGGATGCCTTTTGTTTCTTTGTGCTGTCTGATTGCCATGGCTCAGACCTCCAGAACTATGTTGAAAAAATGTGGGGAGAGTGGGCATCCTTGTCTTGTTCCCAATCTTAAAGGAAAAGCTTTCAGCTTTTCACTATTAAGTATGATGTTGGCTGTGGGTTTCTCATATATGGCCTTTATTATATTGAGGTACTTGCCCTCTATACCCATTTTGTTGGGAGTATTTATCATGAATGGATGTTGAATTTTGTCAAATACTTTCTCAGCACCTATGGAGATATTCATGTGATTTTTTTGTCCATCTTTTTGTTGATGTGGTGTATGATGTTGATATACCATTACACGAATATTGTACCATCTTTCCATCCCTGGAATAAATCCTACTTGATCATGATTGGTGATCTTTTTCACGTATTTTTTAGTTCAGTTGTCAGTATTTTGTTGAGTACTTTTGCATCTACATTCATCATGGATATTGGTCTGTAATTTTTTTGTGTGTGGTGTCTTTGCCTGGTTTTGCTATTAGAGTAATGCTGAACTCATAGAATGAGTTTGGAAAAACTCCTCCTCTTTTACTTTTTGGAAAACTTTACAGAGAATGGTTATTAGGTCTTCCCTAAATGTTTGATAAAATTCACCAGTGAAGCCATCTGGTCCAGGCATTTTGTTCTTAGTAGTTTTTTGACAACCAATTCAATTTCATTGCTGGTAATTGGTCTACTCACATTTTCTGTTTCTTCCTAGGTCACCCTTGGAAGGTTGTATTTTTCTACAAAGTTGTCCATTTCTTCTAGGTTATCCAATGTGTTAGCATATAATTTGTCACAGTATTATCTAATAATTCTTTGTATTTCTGTGGTGTCCATAGTGATTTTTCCTTCCTCATTTCTGATTTTGTTTATGTATGTAGACTCTTTTTTTCATGATAAGTCTGGCTAAGGGCTTATATATTTTGTTGATTTTCTTGAAGAAACAGCTCCGTCTTTCATACATTATTTCTATTGTTTATCTCGATTTTATTTATTTCTGCTCTAATCTTTATTATGTCCCTCCTTCTACTGACATTGGGGGACATTTATTCTTTTTCTTAGTTTCATTAATTGTGAGTTTAGACTGTTCATATGGGGTTGTTATACTTTCCTGAGGTAAGCCTGTATTTACTTCTCTCTTAGCAGAGCCTTCATTGCATCCCACAGATGTTCCAGTGTTGAGTTATTGTTTTCATTTGTCTCCATATATTGCTTGATCTGTTTTTGGGGTTTTTTTTTTTTTTTTTTTTTTTTGTGTGTGTGTGTGTGTTTGAGAGGGCATCTCTCATATTTATTGATCAAATGGCTGTTAACAATAATAAAATTCTGTATAGGGGGGTCAATGCTCAATGCACAATCATTAATCCATCTCAAGCCTAGTACTCGTCAGTCTCCAATCTTCTGAAGCATAACGAACAAGTTCTTACATAGTGAATGAATTCTTACATAGTGAATAAGTTCTTACATGGTGAACAGTACAAGGGCATTCATCACAGAAATTTTTGGTTCTGATCACACATTATGAACTATAAACAATCAGGTCAAATATGAATATTTGTTTGATTTTTATACTTGATTTATATGTGGATCCCACATTTCTCCCTTTATTATTGTTATTATTTTTATTTTTAATAGACTTCTGAAATGGTAGGTAGATGCAAGATAAAGGTAGAAAACATAGTTTAGTGTTGTAAGACAGCAATTGTAGATGATCAGGTGTGTGCCTGTAGACTATGTGTTAATACAAGCTAGACAAGGGCAATAAAACATCCATGGATGCAGAAGCTTTCTCTCAACACCAGAGGGGGGGTGAGGTTCTAAGCTTCACCACTGTTGTCCCCCAATTTCTCACCTGATGGCCCCCCTGCGACTGTGCCTGTCTTAGGCTGTTCCTCCTTGAGGAATCTTACCCTTCTCTAGCTAACCAGTCATCTTCCGGGGCCATACAGGGAAATGTAAAGTTGGTAAGTGAGAGAGAAGCCATATTGTTTGAAAATGTTAGCTTTTTACTTCTTTGCAGATTTATGCCCTGTGGCTTCTATGCCCAGCACTTGTCTCGAGGTATCTTTACCACCTGGAGGAATTATGATACTCAGTAAATTCGATATGAGGCACGAATTCTATTTAAGGGTTGTAATTAGGAAGGAAGAAGGAAAGTTATAGAGGTAGTATATGGAAGAAAACATGGGAGGATTGATTATTTCTTTGACATATCTTCTTGTAGAGTACCTTAAGTATGTATAGGTTTTAAACTACTAACTAACTTGCTCACACATATTAACATAATAGGAATACGGTGACATAAACAAAGCAAATCTATAATTACCAGCCATCTCCAGTAAAGCCAAGAAAACCATTTATGCACCCTAGGCATTTGTGAAAATTAGTCTATGATATGCTGGATATTGTCCAACTGTACTTGAACAGTCTGAGAGAAATCAGACAAATTAAAGCAACCCATTTCTGGGACCTGTTCACATCCCATATGTTCTTTTAACCATAGATAGTCTATAGTCGTAGGATTTTGGAGCGCTACAACTTGCACCCCTCCCAACTCCTGATTGAGTTCCAACAGTACAGATCACGTCAAATTCGTTGTCTCACTGTATGCGTATGCCAGCCTAAACATCTCCCTCCTCATTCCAATGGCAAGTCCAGGAAATGGTGGGGTGGATGGAGCCACAACCGCAGCATCGCCCAGATCCCTGTGGAGGCTTTTTGATGATCATCCCCCGGCACGAGTCCTCCAGAGAGTGCTGATGCTGGAAGCTCCTCCTCATATCGTATCTTAGTTCATTTTCTGGGTAGCCAAGCTAGTCCTTGATCTTCTGCATAGAAACAAACAAACCCTTTGCCCACACTTTGACATACCCTCTATACCACTGTGTAGAACTCATTGGAGGTCAGCACACAGGAACTGCTTCTTTTATATTTAATTTTTATTAAGAGAAAGGAATAATATTGGATCATCTGACACCCTTTAAGTGATCAACATTAAGGATATTTAAAGCATGCGTTAATCTTTGATTTACCAATTGTTTTATCCTATCAAGGAGTAATCACCCTTTTCTTTCTTCCTTTTTTTTTAAATCTTTAATCTACACTTACATGAAGAATACTATATTTACTATGCTCTCCCCTTATCAGGTCACCCCTAAAAACCACCTTATGGTCACTGTCCATCAGCATAGCAAAATGTAGAATCACTACTTGTCCTCTCTGTGTTGTAGAGCCCTCCCTCCCCTTTCTCCCTCCCCCCCATGCATGCAAATCTTAATACCCCCCTTCTACTTTCCCCTCATAGCTCCCCCTGCCCACCCATCCTCCCCAGTTCCTTTCCCTTTGGTACGTGTTAGTCCATTTTTGGGTTCTGTAATTCCACTGCTGTTTTGTTCCTTCAGTTTTTCCTTTGTTCTTATACTCCTCAGACGAGTGAAATCATTTGGTGTTTCTCTTTCTCCACTTGGCTTATTTAACTGAGCATAATACTCCCCAGCTCCATCCATGTTGCTGCAAATGGTAGGATTTTTCCTCTTCTTATGGCTGAGTAGTATTCCATTGTATGTATGTACCACATCTTCTTTATCCACACATCTACCGATGGACATTTAGGTTGCTTCCAATTCTTGGCTATTGTAAATAGTGCTGCGATAAACATAGGGGTGGATCTGTCTTCCTCAAACTTGATTGCTGCGTTCTTAGGGTAAATTCCTAGGAGTGGAATTCCTGGGTCAAATGGTAAGTCTGTTTTGAGCATTTTGATGAACCTCCATACTGCTTTCCACAATGGTTGAACTAATTTACATTCCCACCAGCAGTGTAGGAGGGTTCCCCTTTCCCCACAGCCACACCAACATTTGTTGTTGTTTGTCTTCTGGATGGCAGCTATCCTTACTGGTGTGAGGTGATACCTCATTGTAGTTTTAATTTGCATTTCTCTGATAATTAGCGATGTGGAGCATCTTTTCATGTGTCTGTTGGCCATCTATATTTCTTTTTTCGAGAACTGTTCAGTTCCTCTGCCCATTTTTTAATTGGGTTATTTGCTTTTTGTTTGTTGAGGCGTGTGAGCTCTTTATATATTCTGGACGTCAAGCCTTTATCAGATGTGTCATTTTCAAATATATTTTCCCATACTGTAGGGTTCCTTTTTGTTCTACTGATAGTGTCTTTCACTGTACAGAAGCTTTTCAGCTTAATGTAGTCCCACTTGCTCATTTTTGCTGTTATTTTCCTTGCCCGGGGAGATATGTTCAAGAAGAGGTCACTCATGTTTATGTCTAAGAGGTTTTTGCCCATGTTTTTTTCCAAGAGTTTAATGGTTTCATGACTTACATTCAGGTCTTTGATCCATTTTGAGTTTACCTTTGTATATGGGGTTAGACAAAGGTCCAGTTTCATTCTCCTACATATAGCTGTCCAGTTTTGCCAACACCATCTGCTGAAGAGACTCATTTTGCCATTGTATGTCCATGGCTCTTTTATCGAATATTAATTGACCATATATGTTTGGGTTAATTTCTGGAGTCTCTAATCTGTTCCACTGGTCTGTGGCTCTGTTCTCGTGCCAGTACCAAATTGTCTTGATTACTATGGCTTTGTAGTAGAGCTTGAAGTTGGGGAGTGAGATCCCCCCTGCTTTATTCTTCTTTCTCAGGATTGCTTTGGCTATTCAGGGTCTTTGGTGTTTCCATATGAATTTTTGAATTATTTGTTCCAATTCATTGAAGAATGTTGCTGGTAATTTGGTAGGGATTGCATCAAATCTGTATATTGCTTTAGGCACAATGGCCATGTTGATGATATTAATTCTTCCTAGCCATGAGCAGGGGATGAGTTTCCATTTGTTACTGTCCCCTTTAATTTCTCTTAAGAGTGACTTGTAGTTTTCAGAGTATAAGTCTTTCACTTCTTTGGTTAGGTTTATTCCTAGGTATTTTATTCTTTTTGATGCAATGGTGAATGGAATTGCTTTCCTGCTTTCTCTTTCTATTGGTTCATTGTTAGTCTATAGGAAACCTACAGATTTCTGTGTGTTAATTTTCTATCCTGCAACTTTGCTGTATTCAGATATCAGTTCTAGTAGTTTTGGAGTGGAGTCTTTAGGGTTTTTTATGTATAGTATCATATCATCAGCAAATAGTGACAGTTTAACTTCTTCTTTACCAATCTGGATTCCTTGTATTTCTTTGTTTTGTCTGATTGCCATGGCTAGGACCTCCAGTACTATGTTAAATAACAGTGGGGAGAGTGGGCATCCCTGTCTGGTTCCCAATCTCAGAGGAAATGCTTTCAACTTCTTGCTGTTCAGTATAATGCTGGCTGTGGGTTTATCATATATGGCCTTTATTATGTTGAGGTACTTGCCCTCTATTCCCATTTTGCTGAGAGTTTTTATCATGAATGGATGTTGAATTTTGTCAAATGCTTTTTCAGCATCTATGGAGATGATCATGTGGTCTTTGTCTTTCCTTTTGTTGATGTTGTGGATGATGTTGATGGATTTTTGAATGTTGTACCATCCTTGCATCCCTGGGATGAATCCCACTTGGTCATGGTGTATAATCCTTTTGATATACTGTTGAATTCTGTTTGCTAATATTTTATTGAGTATTTTTGCATCTATATTCATCAGGGATATTGGTCTGTAATTTTCTTTTTTGGTCGGGTCTTTGCCTGGTTTTGGTATTAGGGTGATGTTGGCTTCATAGAATGAATTTGGGAGTATTCCCTCCTCTTCTATTTTTTGGAACACTTTAAGGAGAATGGGAATTATGTCTTCTCTGTGTGTCTGATAAAATTCTGAGGTAAATCCGTCCGGCCCCGGGGTTTTGTTCTTGGGTAGTTTTTTGATTACCGTTTCAATTTCTTTGCTCGTAATTGGTTTGTTTAACTTTTGTGTTTCTTCCTTGGTCAGTCTTAGGAGGTTGTATTTTTCTAGGAAGTTGTCCATTTCTTCTAGGTTTTCCAGCTTGTTGGCATATAGGTTTTCATAGTAGTCTTTAATAATTCTTTGTATTTCTGTGGGGTCTGTCGTGATTTTTCCATTCTCAGTTCTGATTATGTTGATTTGTGTTGATTCTCTTTTTCTCTTAATAAGTTTTGCTAGAGGCTTATCTATTTTGTTTATTTTCTCAAATTACCAGCTCTTGGTTTCATTGATTTTTGCTATTGTTTTATTCTTCTCAATTTTGTTTATTTCTTCTCTGATCTTTATTATGTCCCTCCTTCTGCTGACGTTAGGCCTCATTTGTTCTTCTTTTTCCAGTTTTGATAGTTGTGATGTTAGACTATTCATTTGGGATTGTTCTTCCTTCTTCAGGTGTGCCTCGATCAATATATACTTTCCTCTTAAGACTGCTTTTGCTGCATCCCATAGAAGTTCGGGCTTTGTGTTGTTGCTGTCTTTTGTTTCTATATATTCATTGATCTCTATTTTGATTTGTTCATTGATCCATTGATTATTTAGAAGCCTGTTGTTAAGCCTCCATGTGTTTGTGAGCCTTTGTGCTTTCTTTGTAGAATTTATTTCTAGTTTTATACCTTTGTGGTCTGAAAAATTGGTTGGTAGAATTTCAATATTTTGAATTTACTGAGGCTCTTTTTGTGAGCTAGTATGTGGTCTATTCTGGAGAATGTTCCATGCACACTTGAGAAGAATGTATATCCTGTTGCTTTTGGATATAGAGTTCTATAGATGTCTGTTAGGTCCATCTGTTCTAGTGTGTTGTTCAATGCCTGTGTGTCCTTACTTATTTTCTGCCCGGTGGATCTATCCTTTGGGGTGAGTGGTGTGTTGAAGTCTCCTAAGATGAATGCATTGCAGTCTATTTCCCTCTTTAGTTCTGTTAGTATTTGTTTCACAAATGCTGGTGCTCCTGTGTTGGGTGCATATTTATTTAGAATGGTTATATCCTCTTGTTGGACTGAAGCCCTTTATCATTATGTAGTATCCTTCTTTATCTCTTGTTACTTTCTTTGTTTTGAAGTCTATTTTGTCTGATATTAGTACTGTAACCCCTGCTTTCTTCTCACTGTTGTTTGCCTGAAATATGTTTTTCCATCCTTTGACTTTTAGTCTGTGCTTGTCTTTGGGTTTGAGGTGAGTTTCTTGCAAGCAGCGTATAGATGGGTCTTGCTTTTTTATCCATTCTATTACTCTGTGTCTTTTGATTGGTGCATTAAGGCCATTTACATTTAGGGTGACTATTGAGAGATACGTACTTATTGCCATTGCAGGCTTTAGATTTGTGGTTACCAAAGGTTCAAGGTTAGTTTCTTTAGTATCTTACTGCCTAACTTAGCTTGCTTATTGAGCTGTTATATACACTGTCTGGAGATTCTTTTTGTCTCTCCCTTATTATTCCTCCTCCTCCATTCTTCATATGTTGTATGTTTTGTTCTGTGCTCTTTTTAGGAGTGCTCCCATCTAGAGCAGTCCCTGTAAGATGCCCTGTAGAGGTGGTTTGTGGGAAGCAAATTCCCTCAGCTTTTGCTTGTCTGGGAATTGTTTAATCCCGCCATCATATTGAAATGATAATTGTGCTGGATACAGTATCCTTGGTTCAAGGCCCTTCTGTTTCATTGCATTAAGTATATCATGCCATTCTCTTCTGGCCTGAAGGGTTTCTGTTGAGAAGTCTGATGTTAGCCTGATGGGTTTTCCTTTATAGGTGACCTTTTTCTCTCTAGCTGCCTTTAAAACTCTTTCCTTGTCCTTGATCCTTGCCATTTTAATTATGATGTGTCTTGGTGTTGTCCTCCTTGGATCCTTTCTGTTGGGGGTTCTGTGTATTTCTGTGGTCTGTTCGATTATTTCCTCCCCCAGTTTGGGGAAGTTTTCAGCAATTATTTCTTCAAAGAGACTTTCTATCCCTTTTCCTCTTTCTTCTTCTTCTGGTACCCCTATAATACGAATATTATTCCTTTTGGATTGGTCACATAGTTCTCTTAGTGTTGTTTCGTTCCTGGAGATCCTTTTATCTCTCTCTATGTCAGCTTCTATACATTCCTGTTCTCTGGTTTCTATTCCTTCAATGGCTTCTTGCATCTTATCCATTCTGCTTATAAATCCTTCCAGGGTTTGTTTCACTTCTGTGATCTCCTTCCTGACATCTGTGATCTCCCTCTGGACTTCATCCCATTGCTCTTGCATTTTTCTCTGCATCTCATCCCATTGCTCTTGCATTTTTCTCTGCTTCTCTGTCAGCATGTTCATGATTTTTATTTTGAATTCTTTTTCAGGAGGACTGGTTAGGTCTGTCTCCTTCTCAGGTGTTGTCTCTGTGATCTTTGTCTGCCTGTAGTTTTCCCTTTTCATGGTGATAGAGATAGTTTGCAGAGCTGGTACAAGTGACAGCTGGAAGAGCTTCCCTTCTTGTTGGTTTGTGGCCTTCCTCTCCTGGGAGAATAGCGACCTCTAGTGGCTTATGTGTGGCATCTGTGTGCAGACAGGGCTTCTGCTACCTGCCTGGTTGCTATGGAGTTTATCTCAGCTGTTGCTGTGGGCGTGGCCTGGCTGGGGCTGCTCCTCCAAAATGGTGGAGCCCCGTTGGAGGGGGAGCGGCCAGGAGGCTATTTATCTCCATAGTGGGCCTCTGTGCTCCCTGTTGCCCACGGGGTTAGAGTGTCCAGAGATCCCCAGATTCCCTGCCTCTGGGCTAAGCGTCCTGTCCTGCCCCTTTAAGACTTCTAAAAAGCACTCTCCAAACCAAAACAACAACAGCAACAATGAAAGAGAAAAAAAAAAAAAAGGAAAAAACGCGTGATTTTCTTTGTCGTCAGGCGCCGGTCTCAGGCACCCGATCACCGGTCTTGCTGCCTTGTTTCCCTAGTATTGGGGTCCCTGTCCCTTTAAGGCTTCCAAAAACCACTCGCCAAAAAAAAAAAGAAAAGGGAGACACGCACAATATTGTTTGTCCTCAGGCGCCGGTCTCAAGCACCCACTCACCGGTCTTGCTGCCCTGTTTCCCTAGTTTTGGGGTCCCTGTCCCCTTAAGGCTTCCAAAAAGCACTCATCAAAAAAAAGGGGAAAAACGCACGAATTTCTTTGTCCTCAGGCACCGGTCTCAGGCACCCACTCACTGGTCTTGCTGCCCTGTTTCCCTAGTATTGGGGTCCCTGTCCCTTTAAGGCTTCCAAAAAGCACTTGCCAAAAAAAAGGGAAAAATGCACGATAGTCTTTGTCCTCAGGCGCTGGTCTCAGGCACCCGCTCACCAGTCTTGCTGCCCTGTTTCCCTAGTATTTGGGTCCCTGTCCCTCTAAGCCTTCCAAAAAGCACTCGCCAAAAAAAAAGGGAAAAACACGCGATATTCTTTGTCCTCAGGCGCCAGTCTCAGGCACCCAATCACCAGTCTTGCTGCCTTGTTTCCCTAGTATTGGGGTCCCTGTCCCTTTAAGGCTTCCAATAATCACTCACCAAAAAAAAAAAAAAAAAGGGAAAAACGTGCGAATTTCTTTGTCCTCAGGCGCCGGTCTCAGGCACCCGCTCACCGGTCTTGCTGCCCTGTTTCCCTAGTATTGGGATCCCTGTCCCTTTAATGCTTCCAAAAAGCACTCGCCAAAAAAAAAGGGAAAAATGCGTGATTTTCTTTGTCCTCAGGTGCCAGTCTCAGGCACCCGCTCACCAGTCTTACTGCCCTGTTTCCCTGGTATGGTCCCTGTCCCTTTAAGGCTTCCAAAAAGCACTCGCCAAAAAAGAATAAAAAACCGCTCCGGTTTCTTTCCACTCGCCGGGAGCCGGAGGGAGGGGCGCTCGGGTCCCGCCGGGCCGGGGCTTGTATCTTACCCCCTTCGCGAGGCACTGGGTTCTCGCAGGTGTGGATGTGGTCTGGATGTTGTCCTGTGTCCTCTGGTCTCTATTTTAGGAAGAGTTGTCTTTATTATATTTTCATAATTCTATGTGGTTTTGGGAGGAGAGTTCCACTGCTCTACTCATGCTGCCATCCTGGCTCCACTCCCCTGCTTGATCTGTTTTTATGTGATCATTAATCCATTGATTATTTAGGAGCATGTTGTTAAGTCTTCATGTGTTTGTGTGCTTTTTTGTTTTCTTAGCATAATTTATTTCTAGTTTCATACCTTTGTGGTCTGAGAAGCTGGTTGGTACAATTTAAATCCTTCTGAATTTACTGAGGCTCTTCTTGTGGCCTAGTATATGATCTATTCTTGAAAGTGTTCCATGTGCACTTGAAAAGAATGTGTATCCCATTGCTTTTTGGTAGAATGTTCTGTAGATGTCCACTAGGTTCACATGCTCTAATGTATTGTTCAGTGCCTTTGTCTCCTTACATATTTTCTGTCTGGTTGATCTGTCCTTTGGAGTGAGTGGTGTGTTGAAGTCTCCTAAAATGAATGCATTGCAGTCTACTTCTGCCTTTAATTCTGTCAGTATTTGATTCACATTTGTAGGTGCTCCTATTTTTGGTACATAGATATTTATAATGCTTATATCCTCTTGTTGGACTGACCCCTTTATCATTATGTAATGTCTTTCTTTGCCTCTTATTACTGTCTTTGTTTTGAAGTCCATTTTGTCTGATAGAAGTACTGCAAATCCTGCTTTTTTCTCCCTATTAGTTGCATGAAATATCTTCTTCATCCCTTCACTTTTTGTCTGTGTATGTCTTTGGGTTTGAAGTGAGTTTCTTGTAGGCAGCATATAGACAGGTTTTGCTTCTTTACCATTCAATAACTCTATGTCTTTTGATTGGTACATTCAGTCGATTTTTTTGTATCATTAATCTACAATTACATGAGCAACATTATGGTTACTAGACTCCCCTCATCATCAAGTCCCCACCACATACCCCATTACAGTCACTATCCACTAGCATAGTAAGATGCTGTAGAATCACTACTTGTCTTCTCTGTGTTGTATAGCCTTCCCCATGCTCCCCCACTACATTATGTCTGCTAATCATAATGCCCCATTTCCCCCTTGTCTCTACCTTCACACCAATCCTCCCCAGTACCTTCCCCTTTGGTAACTGTTAGTCCATTCTTGGGTTCTGTGAGTCTGCTGCTGTTTTGTTTCTTCAGTTTCTTTCCTTGGTCTTATACTCCACATATGAGTGAAATCATTTGGTACTTGTCTTTTTCCACTTGGCTTATTTCACTGAGCATAATACCCTCTAGCTCCATCAATGTTGTTGCAAATGGTAGGATTTGTCTTCTTCTTAGGGCTGAATAATATTTCATTGTGTATATGTACCACATCTTCTTTATCCATTAATCTACTGATGGACACTTAGGTTGCCTCCATTTCTTAGCTATTGTAAATAGTGCAGCAATAAAAGCAGGGGTGCATATGTCTTTTTGAAACTGGGCTGCTGCATTCTTAGGGTAAATTCCTAGACGTGGAATTCCTGAGTCAAATGGTATTTCTATTTTGAGTTTTTTGAGGAACCTCCATACTGCTTTCCACAATGGTTGAACTAATTCCCATTCTCACCAGCAGCAAAGGAGGGTTCCCCTTTCTCCACATCCTCACCAACATTTGTTGTTTGTCTTTTGGATGTTGGCCATCCTAACTGGTGTGAGGTGATATCTCATTGTGGTTTTAATTTGCATTTCTCTGATGATTAGTGACATGGAGCATCTTTCCATGTGCCTGTTGGCCATATGAATTTCTTCTTTGGAGAAGTCTCTGTTCAGGTCCTCTGCCCATTTTTTAATTGGATTATTTGCTTTTTGTTGGTTGAGGTGTGTGAGCTATTTATATATTTTGGATGTCAATCCTTTATCGGATCTGTCATTTATGAATATATTCTCCCATACTGTAGGATGTTTTTTGTTCTATTGATGGTGCTCTTTACTGTACAAAAGCTTTTCAGCTTGATGTAGTCCCACTTGTTCATCTTTGCTTTTGTTTCCCTTGCCCGGGGAGATATGTCCATGAAGAAGTTGCTCATGTTTATGTCCAAGAGATTTTTGCCATTTTTTTCCTAAGACTTTTATGGTTTCATGACTTACATTCAGGTCTTTGATCCATTTTGAATTTACTTTTGTTTATGGGGTTATACAGTGATCCAGTTTCATTATCTTACATTAGCTGTTCAGTTTTGCCAACACCAGCTGTTGAAGAGGCTGTCATTTCCCCATTGTATATCCATGGCTCCTTTATTGTATATTAATTGATCATATATGATTGGGATAATAACTGGACTCTCTGTTCTGTTCCACTGGTCTGTCTGTTCCTGTGCCTGTACCAAATGGTCTTGATTACTGTCGCTTTGTATTAGAACTTGAAGTTGGAAAGCAAGATCCCCCTACTTTTTTCTTCCTTCTAATGATTGCTTTGGCTATTCAGCATCTTTTGTGGTTCCATATGAATTCAGTTATTAGTTTTAGTAGTTTTGGAGTGGAGTCTTTAGGTTTTTTATGTACAATATCATGTCATCTGCAAATAGTGGCAGTTTGACTTCTTCTTTACCAGTCTGGATGCCTTGTATTTCTTTGTTTTGTCTGATTGCCCTGGCTAGGACCTCCAGTAGTATGTTGAATAACAGTGGGAGAGTGGGCATCCCTGTCTTGTTCCCAATCTTAGAGGAAATGCTTTCAGCTTGTCGCTGTTTAGTATGATGTTACCTGTGGGTTTGTCATATATGGCCTTCATTATGTTGAGATACTTGCCTTCTACATACACCCTTTTTGTTGAGAGTTTTATCATCAACGGAAATTGAATCTGTCGAATGCTTTTTCAGCATCTATGGAGATGATCATGTGTTTTCTGTCCTTTTTGTTGAACTGGTGGATGATGTTGATGAATACTCAAATGTTGTACCATCCTTGCATTCCTGTGATGAATCCCACTTGATCATGGTGTATGCTCCTCTTGGTGTATTTTTTAATTCAGTTTGCTAATATTTTGTTGAGTATTTTTGCATCTACATTCATCAGGGATATTGGTCTGTAGTTTTCTTTTTTGGTGGGTTCTTTGCCTGGTTTTGGTATTAGGGTGATGTTGGCTTCATAGAATGAGTTTGGAAGTATTCCCTCCTCTTCTATCTTTTGGAAAACTTTAAGGAGAATGGGTATTATGTCTTCTCTATAGACATATAGATAAATTTCAGACATAGATAAAATTCAGTGGTGAATCCATCTGGCCTGGAGGTTTTGTTCTTGGGTAGTTTTTTGATTACCAATTCAATTTAATTGCTGGTAATTAGTCTGTTTAGATTTTCTGTTTCTTCCTTGGTCAGTCTTGGAAGGTTGTATTTTTCTAGAAGTTTGTACACTTGTAGGTTTTCCCGCTTGTTAGCATATAGATTATCATAGTATTCTCTAATAATTCTTTGTATTTCTGTGGGGTCTGTCATGATTTTTCCTTTCTCACTTATGATTTTATGTGTGTAGATTCTCTTTTTCTCCTAATAAGTCTGGCTAGGGAGTTATGTATTTTATTTTCTCAAAGAACCAGCTCTTGGGTTCATTGATTGTTTCTATTATTTTATTCTTCTCAATATTATTTGTTTCTCTGATCTTTATTATGTCCCTCCATCTGCTGACTTTGGGCCTCATTTGTTCTTCTTTTTCCAGTTTCAATAATAGTGACTTTAGACTATTCTTTTGGGATTGATCTTCCTTCCTTAAATAGGCCTGGGTTGCTGTATACTTTCCTCTTAGAACTGCCTTTGCTGTGCCTCACAGTAGCTGGGGCTTTGCGCTGGTGTTGTCATTTGTCTCCATATATTGCTTTATCTCTTCTTTAATTTGGTCATTGATCCATTGATTATTTAGGAGCATATTGTTAAGCCTCCATGTGTTTGTGAGCCTTTTTGTTTTCTTTTTATAATTTATTTCTAGTTTTACACTTTTGTGATCTGAGAAGTTCGTTGGTAGAATTTAAATCTTTTTTAATTTACTGAGGTTCTTTTTGTGGCCTAGTATGTGATCCATTCTGGAAAATGTTCCATGTGCACATGAGAAGAATGTGTATCCTACTGCTTTTGGGTATAGAGCCCTGTAGATGTCTGTTAGGTCCATCTGTTCTAGTGTGTGTTCAGTGCATCTGTGTCCTTACTGATTTTCTGTCTGGTTTATCTGTCCGTTGGAGTTAGTGGTGTGTTGAAGTCTCCTAAAATGAATGCATTGCATTCTATTTCCTCCTTTAATTCTGTTAGTATTGGTTTCACATATGTCAGTGCTCCTGTGTTGGGTGCATATATATTTATAATGGTTTATCCTTTTGTTGGACTGCCCCCTTTGTCATTATGTAATGTCCTTCTTTATCTCTTGTTACTTTCTTTGTTTTGAAGTCTATTTTTTCTGATACAAGTACTGCAGTACCTGCTTTTTTCTCCCTGTGTCTTTTGATTGGTGCATTCAGTCCATTTACATTTAGGGTGATTATCGATAGATATGTACTTATTGCCATGGCAGGCTTTGAATTCATCATTACCAAAGGTTCAAGGGTAGCTTCTTTACTATCTACCTGTCTAACTTTACTGTCTTATTAAGCTATTATAAACACAGTCTGATAATTCTTTATTTCTCTCCCTTCTTATTCTTCCTTCTCCATCCTTTATATGTTAGGTGTTTTATTGTGTACTCTTTTGTGTTTCTTTTGACTGCTTTTCTGGATAGTTGATTTTATTTTTTGCCTTTAGTTAGTATTCTGTTGGTCTGCTTTCTTTGCCGTGATGTTGTTTTCTCTGGTGACAGCTATTTAACCTTAGGAGTGCCTCCATCTAGAGAAATCCCTTCAAAATACCCCATAGAGATGGTCTGTGGCAGGCAAATTCCCTTAACTTTTGCTTTTCTGGAAATTGTTTAATCCCTCCATCAAATTTAAATGATAATCATGCTGGATATGGTATTCTTGGTTCAAGGCTCTTCTGTTTCATTGCACTAAATATATCATGCCATTCTCTGCTGGCCTATAAGATTTCTGTTGAGAAGTCTGATGATAGCCTGATGGGTTTTCCTTTGTAGGTGATCTTTTTCTCTCTCTGGCTGCTTTTAATACTCTGTCCTTGTCCTTGATCTTTCCCATTTTAATTATTATATGTCTTGGTGTTCTCCCTCTTGGGTCCCTTGTGTTGGGAGATCTGTGGGCTTCCATGGTCTGAGAGACTATTTCCTTCCCCAGATTGGGGAAGTTTTCAGCAATTATTTCTTCAAAGCACTTTCTAACACGTTTTCTCTCTTCTTCTTCTTCTGGTACCCCTGTAATGTGAATATTGTTCCATTTGGATTGGTCACACAGTTCTCTCAATATTCTTTCATTACTAGAGATCCTTTTATCTCTCTCTGCCTCAGCTACTCTGTATTCCTGTGCTCTGATTTTAAGTCTGCTTTTAAGACCTTCTATTGATTGTTTCATTTCATCTCCCTCTGAACTTCATCCCATAGCTCTTGCATATTTCTCTGCAGGTCCATCAGCATGGTTATGACTTTCATTTTGAATTCTTTTTCAGAAAAATTGGTTATATCTATCTTACCAGGCCCTCTCTGTCAGGTTGTCTGATTTTGGACTGGACCAGATTCTTGCCTTTTCATGGCAATAGAAGTGGTTGCAGGCAGGTGGCACATGTGTCAGCTGGGAGATCAAAGAAACTTCCTGCTTGTTGGTCACCTTGCCTTTCTCTACTGCCTGTGCCATCTACCCACACACTGGGAGCAGTCTCTCGAATAATCTCCTGAGCTGCCATGGGCAGGATGGCCCTCGGGCTAGACTAGAGCACCGCGGGGAGGTCACAGCCACACCGGGTGCATTCTCCTGTGAGAATGGCACCCCTTCGTGTCTTCCAGACCTTGCTCTGGCTTCTGATGCCTATGCCAGTTACCCACACACTGGGAGGCAGTCTCTGGGACAATCTCCTGAGCTGCCATGGGCAGGGCCACCATCAGGATAGCTCAGTGCACTCCGGTGGTTGGCAGACTCACCAGGTGTGTTCTCCTGTGTGAATGGTGCACCTTTGTGCCTTCTGGACCTTGCTCTGGCTTCCTCCGTCTGTCCCGGGTAGCTGCGCACTGGGAGGAGACTCTGTGTGGTTGCTGTGGGCAGGGCTGTTCCCTGGCTGCTCCACAGCTGTGGTGGGTCAGCTGGTCTGCTTGAAGCACCGGCCAGGGGGGAACAAATGGCAGGCTGCTCATCACCATAAGGGGCTTCAGGGTTGCTTTATCCCCCAGGGATTTAGGGGCCCTGAAATTCCTCAAGATACCCAGCCTGCTGGACTGAGTGTGCTGGGATGATTTTGTCCAGCTGTTGAGCCTTTGTCCCTCCAAGACTTCCAAAAAGTGCCTGCTTTTCTTTTGTCCCAGGGGAGCCAGCTGTGGGGACCTGCTCACAGTTTCTGTCTCCGAATTTACTTTTCCATTTCTCTAATATCCAGTACACCTTGCAATGTGTGTCTGTGCACCCGGTGCAGATTACTAGGGCTGGTTATTTAGTAGTCCTGTGCTTCCAGTCCCTCCCCACTCTGACTCTTTCCTCCCACTGGTGAGCTGGGGTGGGGGAAGTGCTTGGGTCCCTCTGGGTCATGGCTTTGTATCTTACCCTCTTCATGAGATGCTGACTTCTCACAAATGTAGATGTAGCCTGACTGTTGTACTGTATCTTCTGGTCTCTCTTTTAGGAATAGTTGTATTTGTTGTATTTTCAAAAATATATATGGTTTTCGGAGATTTCTACCACCCTACCCACACCGTCATCTTGAGCCCCTCCAGTCCATTTACATTTAGGGTGATTATGGATAGATACATAGTTATTGCCACTGCAGGCTTTAGATTCATGGTTACCAAAGGTTCAAGGGTAGGTTCTTTTCTATCTAACAGTCTACTTAACCCACTTAATATGCTATTACAAACACAATATAAAGGGTTTTTTTTTCTCCTTTTCCTTCCTCCTCCATTATTTATATGTTAGATACCATATTGTGTACTCTTTGAATATCCCTTGACTGACTTTGGGGATAGTTGATTTAATTTTGCATTTGCTTAGTAATTAATTGGTCTACTTCCTTTACTGTGGTTTTATTTTCTCTGGTGACAGCTATTTAGCCTTAGGAACACTTCCACATATAGTAGGCCCTCCAAAATACACCATAGAGATGGTTTGTGGGAGGTAAATTCTCTCAACTTCTGCTTATCTGGAAATTGTTTAATCCATCCTTCAAATTTAAATGATAATCTTGCCAGATAAAGTATTCTTGGTTTGGGGCCCTTCTGCTTCATTGCATTAAATATATCATGCCACTCCCTTCTGGGCTGTAAGGTTTCTGCTGAGAATTCCAATGATAGCCTGATGGGTTTTGCTTTGTATGTTATCTTATTTCTCTCTCTGGCTGCTTTTAATATTATGCCCTTATCCTTGATATTTGCCATTTTAATTATTATATGTCTTGGTGTTGTCTTCTGAGGGTCCCATGTGTTGGGAGATCTGTGCACCTCAATTACCTGAGAGACTATCACCTTCGTCAGACTGGTGAAGTTTTCAGCAATTACCTCCTCAAAGACATTTTCTATCCCTTTTTCTCTTCTTCTTCTGATACCCCTGTAATGCAAATATTGTTCCGTTTGGATTGGTCACAGTTCCTTCAACATTCTTTCATTCATAGAGATCCTTTATTCTCTCTGTGCCTCAGCTTCTTTGCTTTCCTGTTCTCTAATTTCTATTTCATTTACTGTCTCCTCTACTTCAGCTAATCTGCTCTTAATTCCCTCCATTGTGTGTTTCATTTCAGATACTGTGTTTTTCAAAGTTTCTGTCTCTTGAATTCCTCCCTAAGGCCTTGAATATTTTTCTGTAGCTCTGTGAGCATGTTTAGGATTTTTATTTTGAAATCTCTTTTGGGAAGATTGGTGAGTTCAGTTTCACTTGGCCCTCTTTCTGGTGTTTGTGGGATTTGGGTACCAGGTTTTGTTTTTAATGTTTCATATTTGTAATAATAACTTGATGTAGGCAGGGCCCTCTAGTGCCCAGAAGCTCTACTATCTAGAATTGCTCAGCCTCTGGAACAATAGTGGGAATTGCAATCAAGTGGCATTGGTGCCTGCCAGGAGCAACAAGCTCTTTCTTGCTTCCTAGCTGTAGTGCCTGCCTCCACTGCCTGGGCCAGTGTGCTAAGAGCACACAAGTGCTGTGCCCTTGAAGCTTCCATAGGTAGGGCCACCCTCTGGCTGGTCTGGTGCAATGGCAGGGGTAGCAGGTTTGCAAGCCAGTGTTGGCTGGGGGGAAGGAATGGCAGGCTGTGTATCATGGTTGGGGGCCTCATAGCTGCAATGCCAGCCAGGGGTTGGAGTGTCTGAAGCTCCAGAAAGTTCCCAACCTGCTGGGCTGAGTGTGCTGGGACAATTTTGTCCATCTGTCCTTTCTCCTGAGCAGCAAGCTCTGTGCAATCCTTGCCCCTTTAGCAGCCCTCTTGCCATTGGGAAGTCACTCAAAGTGTTACCTTTCTTTTATCCCAGAATGGCCTGTTGTGGGTATCTGTTCTCCACAAATGGCTTGAATCTCAGTCTGAGTAATCCACCTGTCCTAGCTTTCCAACCCCACTCATCTCCAGAGCACCATGTAATATAGGTTTGTGCTTCTAGTGGAGATCTCCAGGGTTGGGTGTTCAGTAGTCCTACGCCTCCATCCTCTCCCCGCTCCAAGTGAGCTGAGGTGGGGGAAGAGCTTGGGTCCCACCAGATCATAGCTTTAGTACTTTACCCTTTTCCATGAGTTCTGCTCTTTTCCCCAGATGTAGACAGTCTGTTGCAGCTTTCTTTACTGTTGCTCTTTCAAGATTAGTTGCATTTGCTATATTTTCATATTATATCTGGTTTTGGAAGGAAGTTTATCTCTCACCTCTCATGCTGCCATCTTAAACTAAACTCTCCATGTCCATTGCATTTTACATGAATTTGAGAATTAGCTTCTCAAATCATACCAAAAAAGCTGACTGGGATTTTGTTTGGGATCATGTTGACTCTACAAGATAAACTGGGGATAACCAATATTGTAACAATAATTAGTCTTCTAGCTCATGACCATGGTATATATGAAGGTTAATTTATGTGTCAACTTGAATGGGCCATGAGGTGCCCAGATATTTGGTCAAAAATTTCTCTATGAGATTAACATTTGAATTGGTAGACTGAGTAATACAGCAGACTGTTCTTCCTAATGTGGATATGTCTCACCCAATCAGTTAAAGGCCTGAATAAAACAAAAAGGCTGACCCTCACACAAGTAAGCAGACCCTTTTCTAACTGCCTTTGAGCTGGGACAACAAACTGAAAGGTCATCAGCTCTTCCTGGTTTTCAAGCCTACTGGCATTCAGACTGAAACTACGTCATCAGCTACCCTGAGTCTCCTGCTTGCAGACTCACCCAGACATCTTGAGACTTCTGGCTGTGAGCCAATATGAGCTGATTCCTTATAATAAATTTATATGTGTTTATGTATATCTGTGTGTGTGTGTGTGTGTACATACATATGTATATATCCTGCTGGTATGTTTGTCTATAGATTCCTGATCCTAATACTCTCCATTTATTTCTTATTAATTTCTCTTAACAATAGTTTTCAGCATACCCTCAATATTTAAATATTTTATTATAAATAAGTCAATTATGATTTCTAGTATAGAAATATAAACCAGAGAATACACAACTAATATTTGTGTATTGATCTTATATCCACAAACATTGATATACACATGTATTCATTCTCAAAGTTTTCTTACAGACCATCAGATTTGCAGAAACAATTATGTTTTCTGAAAACAAAGGCAGATTCTTCCTTCCCAATCTGGATGACTTTACATTTTTGTTGGTTTTTCTGGTTGGTGTTGTTTAAATTATTGTGCTGGGCAGAATTTCCAGTACAATGTTGACTAAAAGTGGTGAGAGAAGACATCTTTGACTGTTACCTGATTTTCAGGGAAAAACATTCAGACTCCTACCATATATATGTCAGCTTACTTAGGTGAAGCTTTTTGCAGATGCCCTTGATTAGGTTGAGAGAGTTCCTAAATTGCTAAGAGCTTTTATCAGAAGTAGATGTCAATCATTCAAATGCCTTTTTTGTATATATTGAAATCATAATATAACTTTTTCTATTTTAGTCTCTAACATTGTAAGTATATTGAATTTTCAAATATTAAACCACCCTTGCATTCCAAAGATGGTCATGATGTACCATCCTTTTTATATATTGGTGGATTCTACTTGCTAAAATTTTATTGAAAATTTTTGCTTCTGTGTTAATGAGGGAAGATTTCTTTTTAACAGATATGCAGCTTTGGTAGTTTATGTCTTTCAAATAACTTGGTAATCTCATCTAAGGTTATTAAACTTGCTATACAATTATTCATAACATTCCCTTGTAATACTTTTAGTATCTGTAAACTCTATAACAATGTCACATCTCTCATTCCTGATACTGGTAATCTGTGTCTTCTCTTCTGTTCTTAATCTGACTGAGTAGGTATTAGTTTTATTGATTTTTCTCAAAGAACCAGATTTGGGCTTCATTAATATTCTGTATTTTTCTGTTTTCTATCTCATTGATTTCCACTCTAGCATTATTTCCTTTGTATTTATTTTTCTTTTGATAGTTTATTAAAAAGGAATCTTAGCTCATTATTTGAAACCTCTATAATAAAGACATTTGATGCTTTAAATTTTTCCCTAATTATTGTTGAAATACATTCTACACATTTTGACACATCATGTTTTACTTTCAAAATATTTCTAATTTCCCTTATGATTTCTTTTCTGACCATGAATTATTCAGATGTGATTCAGTTTCAATATTTACCAAATATATTTTAGGTAATTCTAGATGTTTCTTTGCTGAATTCTGATTTATATCAGTTGTGGTCAGAGATCATACTTGCTAGGATTTGAATCATTTTAAATTTGTTATTTTGTAACCTAAAATATAGTTCAGCTTGGTAAATGCTCCATGTGCGAAATGTACGTTTTGTATTTGATGGACAAGTGTTAATTAGGTTAAGCTGCTTGAAGTGTTGTTTAAGACCTCTATATAGTTATTTCCTATTTGTCCTCTCCAATTATTGAGAGAGGTTGTTGAAATTACTGACTATATTTGTGAATTTGTCTATTTCTCTATCAGTTTTTGCTTCATTTATTTTTAAGGTTTATTATTTGGTAAATGAATGTTTAAGATTGTTATTTCTATGATGAATTGACAATTTTATAATTATTAAATGACCCCCATCTTTCATAATATTCTTTCCTCTGATATTAAATTTGCCTGGTAATAATATAGTTACTCCAGATTTCTTTTCATTAGACTTTGCAATGTGTATCTTTTTCCATTTTTTTACTTTTAACCTGTTTGGGTCTTTCTATTAAAATTAGAATTCTTGCAAACAGACTATATTTGGGTCTTGTTTTTTTAAATCCAGTCTCTGCCTTTTAATGGAAGTGTTTAGACCATTTACATTTGATTGATATGATTGATACAATTTCTACCGTTGGATAAAAATCTATTTTACTATCTGCTTTCTATTTGTCCAATTTTTTCTCTTGCCCCTTTCCCTCTTTTACATTTAGTGATTTTTTTATTCCATTTAGTATCTGTTATCAATTATAACTCTTTATTTTAGTAGTTGCCTTAGGCTATCAAGTAAACATATTAACATCACAATCTATCTTCAAGTGATATACTACTGCCTGTATGATATAAAAACTTTGTAACAGCACAGAACCATTTTTCTCCTTCAAGATTTTGTGCGGTTATCATACATTTTATTTCTACATATAACCTCTACAATAATTTATACCATTTTCTTTGTAGTCTATCTTTTCAAGACTTAAATGAGGAAAAATGTATGCATATATCTATACATACAGTTTTTAGTATTCTTCATTCCTATATGTAGATCCATATTTCTTCTGGTATTATTTTCCTTCTGCTTTTATATATCTTGTAGTTCAGGTCCCCTAGTGGCTAATTTTTTGTTTCAATATGCTTGAAAATGTCTTTATGTTACCATTGTTTTCCAAAGATATTTTCAGTGGATAAAGAATTCTAGGCTAACAGGTTTGTTTCCCTCTTCCAGTATTTTGAAGCTGTTGCTCTACTGTGTTCTAGCTTACATAGCTAGAGTACAAGAAATAACAAGAAACATGCTGCCATCTTTATCATTGTTCCTCTGTACACAATGCACCTTTCTTTCTCTGGCTGTCTTTTAAGACTTTTCTCTGTATCACTGGTTTTAAGCAATTGATAAGACTTAATGTTTGTTTCTCCCATGTTTCTTGTGCTTAGAGTTCACTGAGACTCCTGAATATGTGGGTTAATATTTGGAATTTTTCAGCCATTGTATTTTCCCATGCCCTGGTTCCTTCAGGAAGACACTCCTTTTCTTCTTTATCCTTTTTTTTTTCTTTTTGTCTTCTTTCTTCTTCTGTTTCTTTTTGAATACTTTCTGTTGCTACATCTCTAAGGTCACTACTATTTTATTCTGCATGATTGTTACTAATCCTATTCAGTTAGGATTAATTTTTATTAATTCCTAATCCTATCATTCCTATTTTTCATCTCAAGTAATGTAGTTTTTATTTCTAAAAGTTCAATTGGGGTCTTTTTATAATTTCTATGTCTCTAAACATGTTTATTATCTTTGCTCTAGCTTCTTCAACATACCAAATACACTTATAATAACTGTTTTAATGTTCTTCTGTGCTTATGTTATCTATGTTATTTCTGGGTAAGTTCTAATTGATTGATTTTTTTCTCTTCATTATAGACCTTTGAGTGTCAGATAATTTTAGAGCAGATGCCACTGTAATTGTTGAGTGCTAGCTTTTTTCTGTGCGACTATAAATATTTTTGTGCTTTGTTATAGGATACAGTTAAATTTCTTAGAAATAGTTTGATCCTTTCAGGTCTTGCTGTTAACCTTTGCTGGTCAGGACCATAACAGCACTTAGTCTATGATTTAATTTATCCTCCCTACTAAGGCAAAGCCTTCCTGAGTATTCTACCTGATACTTTGTGAAATATGAAGTATTCCATTCTACTTATGTAACTGGCACTGTCCCTAGTTACCGTAAATTCTGAGGACTGATCCCTTATCTTTTCAGGTAGTTCTCTTTCCCAGCCTTGGGTGCTTTTCTCACATACATGTGGTGATCTGTACTAAGCTGAACCCTAAATGGAGACCCTCTGTGGCTCTACTGAGTCTCTTTCTGTGCAGAGCTCTCCTCTCCAGCACTCTGCCCTGAGAACTCTAGTCACCAGTCTCCCCAGGTCTCCAGCTCTTCTCAAATCAGGGACACTACTTAGAAACTTTCTCCAGGCGATAAGTTGGGAGAACCATAGGGCTCAACTGTTTCCTGTCTTCAGTGCCTGGTGATCAATGTTTCAGAATAATGGTTTCATATATTTTGTCTGGAATTTTGGTTGTTTCAGGAGGGAGGATAAATTTGGTTCCTGTTATTCCATCTTTTTATAAAAAGAAATCTGTACTCTTATGTTTTAATTATATGTCATGTTAACTATCATATAATTAGGTATTTTATTTGTATCCAATCTGGCAATATTTATCTTTTATTAGAACATTCTTATCATTTACATTTAACATAATTACTGATGCTTTTAAGTTTAGATCTACCATTTTACTAAGCTCCTTCTGTTACCTATTCTGCATTCCTTTTCCCATCCTTTCTTGACTCCTTTTGGATTTTTTATTCCATTTATTTCCCCATTAGATAATAAATGATATGCTTTTTACTATTGTTAGTGTTCACCTTTACTTATAGAACGCATCCTGTTTCAGGACAAATGAAAATTAGGAACAAGTATTCCATTATGAGCTTTGTGATGTTTTTGAAGCAACTCTCAATACAATTCAGGAGATTCAAACTACCACAAAGGAGAAATACAAGTACACAGGAAATACCTGATGAGAGAAATTGTTGGCAGACCTCGGAAAAGAAGTAGAAGAAAAAAATCACAAAAACCAAAGCAAAATTGGAATCAACACAAAGGATATTAGGCACTGCCAAAAACCCAGTAAGATACATAGAAGAAAAGGATTAGAAAATCAGGAAAAAGGAAATACAAATAAAGAATATTAAAAGAATCAGAAAGTAACTGCTATGGAAGAATGGAAACTGGAGGCCCAATTGATGCATGTGATGAAAACAAAAACATGGGACACACTAAATATTTAAAGATATAATTCAAGAAAGCTTTCTAGAAATAAAACATGAATCTACAGTGTCCCAGGAAAAACTGATGCAAAACATTCAACACTAAGACATATCCCCCCCAAAAATCTTTGTACATCTAGATACAAAGTTTAATAAGTCACTTCAACATAGCAGCAAACAGACTGAGCTAACCCTAAATTTCTCCATAGCAATTTTCAATGCTTGAACACAGTGGAGCCATGTCTAAATGTGCTCAAAGACTGAATAACCCAAGAGCTTTAAATACAGCCCAAATATCCTTCAAGAACCAAGGCAAAAATTTGAGAAAAACAGTCTCCTATTTCCTATGAATTTATCTTTAAAAATGGCCAAAGGATGTCAGCCAACCAAACATAAGAGGAAAATCTATTATAAAAAAGTGGCAAGTATGGGGCAAAGATTAAAACAAATGTGGTAATTATGATACAGAATATAAACAGAAATTATACAGTATTGGCAGATACAGAAATTATAAGTATTGGCAGTGAATAAATTAATCAGAAATTGAGGGGAGAAGGGAGGGTACACGTTGGAGCCGACGGCTCAGATGAAACACTTTGGGGATTGGCCACAGCTAATGAGAATCACCTTGCCCAACATTATGTCCCTGTTTGGAAACAGACCACATGCAATGGCTCACTGGTTCAAGAATCCAAGGACCTTGTCCCCTTGCCTTGATTTGCAACAACTCTAAAGGGCCTCCCTGCTTCAGAGCTCCCATGGGATTGGCTGTAACCTTTGCTGTGACGGCCTCTCTGCTCAACTTGGTGGTGCAGTGGCCCTGCCACTTGGCTGCACACCTCTGGAAACCCTACAGTGTTAAGAGGTATCTGTAGTAAGAAACACAGTGTGTGGTGTTTACAGCAAGTACCTACAGGAGAATCTCATTATACTGCCAAGGTTCTGAGGCAAGGCCCTTCCCTCTGTAGCAGACAATATGTCTTCTGATAACAGGTCTGTGCACTACTGACCCTGGTAGAGACAGAAGGCCTGATCATAGCCGCTCGGACGACCACACCCAGAATTGCCCATGGTGAGCGGGCAGTGTTGACCCACGAAGTCATGAGGTCGGTGCACCCATCAGCAATCCATTGTAAAAGGAATTGTACTAAGGCACCAGGCAAGAGCAGGGCCAGATGGAACAGATGAACTTCACAAGCGAGGGACGCCATGTCATCCCCATTGTGGCACCAATGGCTCTTCTTCAGCTCACACCTGCAGCCACACTGGGGACAAGGGGATCTTTGAGACCAGCTTACTGAGGAGGAACAAGCAGAGCATGGTGTGTATGTTCATCAGCTTTGCATATGAGTATAAGCCAAAGTGGACAGCTGCTGCATCACAACCTGAAGACAGCCTCTACTGCTGACACAGCCTTGGCACCACATCTCACCATCCACTTTGTGGGGAGGGAGAAAGCTCAAGCTTAGAATAAACATGGACTCCTGAGAAGTGACAAAAGGTTCAACTGGTTGGTGAGGAGCCTGGGAGAAGAACAACTGGAAAGTCAGAGACAAGGTGGTCAGAGAAAGAGGTGTGGATGGACCTATGGGTGTGGGCACAAAGTGTGAAGACTGTTGGATCACAAGTGAATGTCACCAGAGACAGCACCACAGAGGAGACAGTGAGCATCCAAGTAGAGCGGCTCAGCCAGCGGACATCAGCTGGGCTGTCATCACCCCCTAGGTGCTGGCACAATGGTACATAAAGACAGTATCGATGGTGGTCGGGGTGGAGACTGCACAGACCCCACAGCATGGGCTCCACTCACCAAGGCCAGTCTTCCACCAGCTGCCTCTGAGTGTCCCACCTGCTTTTGACAGCAACCTACACAGAGCCCTGATACAACACCATCCCTGAGACAATTACCACATGCTCTGGGACAAGGTGAGTCCACCGGAGCTTTTCTGGGAAAGGGTAGTTTTAGCTTGCCTGGAATAGACATATTTTACCCACAGAGCTTCAAGCCCTGTTCCTGGGGACAGCTTGGACCCACGACTGTCAACATAAAGATATAAAGACCCAGGACCCTTGCCCCAAATCAGGACCACTCTGAAGGGCCCTCCCAGCTCTAGAACCCCCCTCACCCACTGCCATGGGAGTGGCTGAGGCCTTTGTTGTAACTGCATCACAGCTCAGCATATCCCTCTGCCCGTCCTGCTTTCTTAATCCCATAGGTGTTGATCCCAAGAACGCTTCTCAATAAACTTCTGGCACGAAAATCTCCATCTCAGATTGTAAACCTGGGGAAACTGCATGTAATAGGGTGCGAGGCTCAAGACAGAAAGATCAGCCTAAGCCAGAGCACAGGCACATGTTCTCCCTCCCACTCTCCGTGGCTGATCCAATCTCCAGCTAATGAACACCAGCATGAGGTTCTCAATGACAAAATGGTTGTCTCTGATTTCTGAGTTTCCATACAGGAATGCAGGCTTGCAGCTTGAAGGTGCACTCAGTGCTGGGCCTCTGAATCACAGAATCAGGATTTCCAAAGGGAGAACAAAGAGAATGTTAAACTGGCAAATACATAAAAACAAAAAGGGTCACATTTACAGCAACAGGCTACAATATAACTTACATTAAGTAAATAAAATCATAAAATAAAATACGCTCAGTGTGAAATTCCAAAACAAACAATACTTAAGCAAGACAGCAAATATGAGAACGCTGGTCTTCTGACTCAGAAAAATGGACTGTCTGGAGAAGAGCTTGGTGAGCCAATTAAAACTGTTAACCCAATGCTGTCCACAGTCAATCACATAATCCCCGTCGATGCTTTCAATGAGCCAATTCCTAGTAACAGAATGCAAGTACTATTCTTAATGCCCTCTGAAGCATTAAAATAGGCAGTTACCCAAATTCTGAGATCATTCAAATATTGTTCCCTAACAGACAACTGCCAACTCTCATAAATCAAGGAGAAATAGTTTGAAATTTAGTTACTACAGACTTTTTTTCCCCTTTTCTTTCTTTCCCTTCTCAGGGGTCTTTCCCCCTACTACAAAAGCCAGAATAATAATAATAATAATAATAATAATAATAATAATAATAATAATAATAATAATAATAATAATAATAATAATGCCCTTAAAGTCAATATAAGGCTATTTGAAGGACCTGAAACAAAAGGATGACTCTGATGTATATCTTCCTTGACCTTGGATTTTTACAGATGCCATATTTATAAACTTCATATAGATCTATATTTCTATTCAGTTTATCAAATGAATGCAAGATATCCAGGAATTAGATATACTCCAATTCTCTTTTAATTTTATCACACTTGATTTAAATTATTTTTACACATTAAAAAGCCCATACATAAAGATCATGGCAAAACCCATACTGAAACATAACTAAATAATGTGCCAACAGTGTTAAAATAATAACTTGGGACCCATAAGAAAACTGGTTTAAACTTCAATACCAGAAATACTAGAAGCTCAATCAGACAGTAGGTAAGAGCCCTGTGGGCATTTGGTTTTCCCAGCCAACATCCTAACAGTAACAACAGCTTTTATTTCCTTCCAGGACTTTGGTAGTCTTTGCTCCTCAAAAGATCAGCATCTGTTTAGGATGGATTTTATTTTTAAAACTGCCAGGTTCAACTGAGAAAACATCATTTCTTTGGAACACTTTGCCACACACATATTAAGTATTTCAAGAAAAGGAGGGGTATGATGCCTGATTTCTGAGCACCCCCTCCCCTAACATCCACCACTGGCTGACTCCATATCCTCAGTTCTTCACCAGCAAACTCAGAAACAGAAAGGAAGTGAGTCATAGGTGAGGCAGCCTATGCCCTTAAGAGCCAGAGGAAAAAAAGGCTGCAGAACGATTAGATGTCACTTATGTTCATTGCATGACAGAAAAAGTGAATCATTCAGAAGACTCAAAATGGAAAAGCACCTGTGTCCTCTGAGGCCCTGAATTTGGCTTCAAATCAGTCTCTTTTCAGGACACTTTGTTTTCTTATGCTTCACCCCATCTGGACTCCCTTCCCTGGTTGCAGCACTGAACACCGTGGGCTGCTCTGATTTCTGTTGTTTCAGAATGACAGATAATTGCAATAAAACACATCCCCACATTTTTATATCTATGAAGTGTCATACTAAACAACTCAGGTCTTTTCAAAGTTTAAGCTTTTATTTGGCTAAACCAGTAAAACAAATAAACAAATGTCCTATTTCTTTGAGTAAAGTACCTATTAGCAAAATTCTGATCAAACATGAATTTTTGCTCGAGTGCCAAGATAACACATGTGCCTGTAAATAGCAGAGAAAGCTTTTCTGGAAAGTAATACATGAAAATGGACTATGTCAAGCTCCTTTCTCTGTTTCAGCCCTAGGGAATTTCCCAAATGGCCTTCCTGCTGCGCCTGCTTATTTTCAAGTCAGACTGGTCATTTTCAGCCATTACATCCCCAACAGCACAGAAGAAACAGGGAGAGGATTTTTGTAATCGTTTATCCTGAACACTGCCAAGTCACACCAGTCCTTACTCAGGTTAATACCACTTTTCATGGAATTGCCCAGGCTGTTAACCACAATAATAGAATATAAAACACTATCTTTTCCAGATTTTCTTTATTTAACTTATTTTTAGATGTCTTCTGCCACTTCCCAATTCCAGAATCCAGTTAGTCCCACTTTTAGCAATAACATCAGACTCCTTCTCTGCACACTGCAACCAGAAAGGTCAATTCTTATTTGGGGCTCCTGACTTAGGGTGGTTGGTTACATGGAATTGGAATGTATGTGGAGGACCTGTTATCTCTGGCTGTTGCCTCAGATTTTGCAAATTTGACTGGTTCACTGCCTAGGAATTTCCAGGGAGACCAAGGATGCAGGTCTGATCCATTCTGTGATTTAGAAAATTCACTCCATTCATACAAAAACTAAAACAGACACAAAAATGTTATCTCTATCACAACTGCTTAATTTACCTGCAAAGTTCCATCCCATAACCAGTCATCAATCTTGTCTTACAGGGATCCCAAAAGATGCTTTCTTCAAGTTACTAGTTTTAGTATTTATATCTTACTATAATAAGCATTTGGTTTTTTTTCTCCATTTTTTTCTTTTAATTTTAGGGTATTTTTGTATCCAAAGAACACCCACATACTCCCTCTCCTCCAGCACACAGTGTCCCTGATTAACATCTTGCATTATTATGGAACACTTGATGAACCAATACTGACACATTATTAACTGGTCTTTACATTAGGGTTCACTATTCTGTGTTGTGCATTCTATGGATTTTGACAAGTGCATGATGACGTGTGTCCACTATTGCAGTATCACACCACCTGAGAATATTCAATTTATGTTGAATTCCCCTTATTATTTGGCATTCCATATAACTTCAGATATTTTAGTCAAATTTGTAATTACAAACACCAATTGTGAAAATTAAGATGCTAATTTGAAAGGATTATGAGAATTCCAGCCAAATCACTGGGCCCCTTATTGCCATGCTGCTTTGAGACCTTTGGATGACTGCTCCATGGCTACCACCTCCTGGGCGCACACAGCAACCTGGTGGGCATCTCTAAAAGAAAACTACTCTGAAATACTATTTGTAGATTTCATTGGCACAAGTGACATCACTTATATCAGCCAGGAAAACAGTTGTTTTTATCACATTAGTGAAGTCACAGCCTGTAGCTTTCAAGACTTCATCCATGTTGTTTTAAGAATTTTTAGATTCTCAGCCACCCCTCCTGGCACCAGCACCACTTTAAGGGTCTATAAATATAAATGACCCTCTAGACTAAGTCGTGGGGTTTCGCAGTGCCGATCATCTTTCTTACCAAGGACAACATGGCTAATCCATTTGTGGGCCTCTCTGGGAGAACAAGTCCAGACACCCACAAGCCCCCTTTACATCCCACCCACCTAGCCAGGGGTTAGTGTCCCTGCCCTCATCATCACCCCTCCAAGTTTAATATGTAAATGTATCGAGGTTGCAATAACTACTTAGGTAAATGGAAATAATACAAGGCCACATCACTAAGAGCTTAATGTTTAAATTCCATATTATGATAATGCATATTTAACAGGGACCAGAATAAAAGCAGGGGTAAATTACATCTAGGAATGACTACTGCCTCATTCCACTGACCCAGAAAAATATGTTAATTTTTCAGTGACTTGATTTCTCACTGGTTTTGTGATCCTGAGGAGTGAGAATGTAAGGAGTTAAGAATTTGTGAGAGTCAAGACAAATACAATTATAAAATATAGTCTGGTCGTCAAATTACTAGGAAGAGACGGCTGATCTCACTATTTGAACTACTAGGACAATTTGAGTTCTTTGTTATTTGCTCCCCCAACTAAATGGAAAGTTAGTATGCATTGTTCATAAGTATAGTGAGGAATTAAAGAAATAAAGTCAAAATTCTGGATAATAGGCAATCCAAGAATATACTCCCTTGAATTTGTAAAGACACAAATAAAAACTGCCTTTTATCTGATTCATAATGAATGTTGTTTCTAGAAGTAATTGATATGAAACCTGACTATGACTATAAACTACTCAAGGTAGAACTAAGATGCCCCCAAAAAAAAATTTAACTGAGAAAAGGAAGAAAAAATGATCTAGGAAACTTGGGAGTTTGTAGATATTATGACAAAAGACAATGGAAGAGCAATTAAGCAAGAAAAAGAAAGATATCCTGATTAGAAAAGGAGTAAAACTCTATTTGCAGAAGACATGATTTTACATACAGAAAACCCTAAAAAATTTTCACTAAAAGACTATCAGAGCTAATAAACAAATTCAGCAGATTTCAGATACAAGGCTCTCAACAAAGTAGGTGTGGAGGTAACACACATCAACATAATGAAGGCCATATATGAGGCCCATTGCTAGCATCATACTCAATGATAAAAAGCTGAAAGCTTTTCCTTTAAGGTCAGGAACAAAACAAGGGTATCCACTCTCATCATTCCTATTCAGCATAGGACTGGAATTACTAGCCAGAGTGATTAGGCATGAAAAAGAAATAAAAGGCATCACAACAAGAAAGGAAGTAAAACTGTCTCTTTTTGCAGATGACATGATCTTATATATAGAAAACCTTAAAGATTCCACCAAAAACTATGAACTAATCAGTGAGTTCAGTAAAGTTGCAGGATACAAAATCAATATACAAAAATACGCTGCATTTCTATATACTAATAATGAGCTATGAGAAAGGGAAATTAAGAAAACAGTCCCATTTACAATGGTACCAAAAAGAATATATTGCAATAAATGTAACCAAGGCAGTGAAAGACCTGTAATCTGAAAACTGTAAGACACTGATGAAAGAAAAAGAAGACACACATAAATGGAAAGATAGTCTCTGCTCATGGATTGGAAGAATACTGTTAAAATGGTCTACTACCCAAAGCTATCTAAAGATTCAGTGCAATTCCTATTAAAATTCCAATGGCGTTTTTCACAGAAAAGAATAACCCTAAAATTTGCATGGAATCATAAAAGACCCTGAGTAGGCAAAGCAATCTTGAGAAAGAAGAACAAACCTGGAGGTATCATGCATTCTGATTTCAGAGCATATTACAAAGCTATAGTACTGAAAACAGTATGGTACTGGCCTAAGAACAGATACATAGATCAATGAAACAAAATAGAGCCCCGAAACAAAGCCAGGCATATATGGACAGTCAATTTACAATAAAGGAGCCAAGAATAAGCAATGACAGGAGGATAGCCTCTTCAATAAATTGTGCTGAGAAAACTGGACACACACAAAATTTAACTGGACCCTTTTCTTACACCATACACAAAAGTCAACTCAAACAGATTAAAGACTTGAATGTGAGATGTGAAAGCACAGAACTCCTAGAAGAAAACAGGCAGTAAGCTCCTCAACATATATCTTGGCAATGATCTTTTTTTGGATTTGACACCAAAAGCAAAAATAAACAAGTCAGACTACATCAAACTAAAAAGCTTTTTTACAGCGAAGTAAACTGTCAACAAACTGCAAAGGCAACCTATGGAATGAGAGAAAATATTTATAAATCATATGTCTGATAAGGGATTAATGTCCCAAATATATAGAACTCATACAACTCAGTAGCAAAAACAAAAACAAAGGATCCGAATAGACATTTTTCCAAAGAAGACATACAGATGGCCAACAAATATGTGAAAAGTTGTTCAACATACTAATCATCAGGGAAATGCAAACCAAAACAATGAGATATTACCTCACACCTCTTAGAATAGCTATTATCAAAAAGACAATAGATAACAAGTGTTGGTGAGGGTGTAGAGAATAGGGAACCCCTGCGCACTGTTAGTGGGAATGTAAATTGTAGCCACTATGGAAAACAGAACGGAGGTTTCTCAAAAAATAAAAAACAGAACTCCCATATGATACAGCAATTCCACCATTTAGCTGAAGGAAATGGTAACAATACCTTGAAAAGATATATGCACCCCTATGTTCATTGCAGCATTATTACAATAGCCAAGACACAGACACAACTTAAGTACCATCAAAGGATGAATCAATAAATAAAATGTGATGTATTCATGTGGAATATATTTTGGTCATATAAATATTATGGAATCTTATTCAGCCATAAAAGGAAATCCTACCATTTGAAACAGTATGGATGGACATTGATGGTATTACAGCACTTGAAATAAGTCAAGAGAAAAACAGATACTGTATGATTTCACTTATAGGTGGAATCCAAAATAAAAACAATGAAATTCACAGATACAGTGAACAGATTGATAGCTTCCACAGGTAGGGTACGGGGAGTGAGCAAAATGGAGATGATGATCAAAAGATACAAACTCTCAATTACAAGAAAGATTAGTCCTGGTAATGTAATGTACTTCATGGTTATGGTTACTAATACTGTATTGTATATTTGAAAGCTGTTAAAACTGCAAATCTTAAAAGTTTTCAACACAAGAACATTTTTCGAAATTGTGTGGTAATGGATGTTAGACTTTTGTGATTTCACAATACATACATATATTGAATCATGTTGTACACCTGAAACTAACATGCATTATGTCAATTATATCCCTATTTTTTAAAATGAGTACCAACTATATTCAGTTGATAATTTGTTTATATAGGAACCATGTTCTTATTTCTGAAGCAATTACAGGGAAAATGTTAAAATGTCTGTATTTTATTTTAAAATACTTCAATATAAACAGTGTTTTGAAAGTGGTGTCAGTTGCAAAAAACAACTACAAAAAACTGAGTATAAATGGGTTCAAGTTTCAAAAATCATGCTCCAGTGTTAAGGATTACACTTAATTGGAAAAAATGATACATGGACAGAGAAGCTGTAATCTCAAGAGGCCTGTCACTCCCCTACCATATACAAAATACTAAACAAAAAATTTTTCAAATTAAAATATCAACTTTTAAAAAATTCCCTAATATAATTTTAGAGAAATGTTTAGGCTTGTTAGACCAATATTCAGAATTACTAAAGAGAAAGATTAAAAGATCTGAAATTACAACTATTTCAAAATAATCACAACTCAGGCAACAAGGAATGTTGATTTTCATACTGCTGTCTTTATTATACATGCTTCACTTTCCCCTACATGGGAATTATCTCCTTTGTACATTAATCAACACTGTTTGCTCTAAGCATACATCTAACTTCTTTATAAGCACAAGTTAAAAGTTTATAAACAAAACTAAACTTCTGTTGAAGCCCCACAACTAACTAGGTCATCATAAGACTTCAGTTAAATCACTCTGGCTGACAGTGCTGGTCACTGCCTAGGAGTAATGTAAAAGCAACTAATGAAAAGTAGTAAAAGGCTTAGATTCTTAGGGAAATGAAATCAATCTAATCAGATACAAACAGGTTAGACCTGTTCTCTTCAAGGAGCCTACAAGAAAAACAAAAACAAAAGGATTACAGATACAAGATCAATATGCAAAACCAGTTGTAGCAATGAATGTGAAAATGAAATTAAGAAAACAATTTCATTACAATAGCATAAAAAATAACATGCATATGTATAAACTTAAAAAAGAAGTGCAGGACTTGTACACTGAAAACTACAGAACTTGGTTGACAGAAATTAAGGAAGACCTAGATAAACAAAACTCATCCCGTGTTCATAGGATGGAAGATTTAAAATTGTTAATATGGCATACTTCCCAAAGGAACCTACAGATTCAATGTACTCTCTATCAAAATTTCAACTTCTTTTTCCCCCCTACATAAATTAACAAGCTGATCTTAAAACTCAAATGCAAAGGACCCAGAATAGCCAAAAGAATTTTGAAAAACGAAAACAAAATTGGAGGATTCACACTTCTTGATTTCACAACTTACTACAAAGCTACAGTAATCAAGACAGTGTCATTGGTATTAAGGGTAAATACTGTCAGTTCTATTTATTTGATATATATATATATATATATATTGATTTTCAACAAGGGTGCCACGACCATTCAACAAATGGTGGTGAGATAACTGGGATATCCATACACAAAAGAATGAATTTAGACCCCTCCCTAACACCATACACAAAAATTAACTGAAAACGAATTAAGGACATAAATGTTAAAGCTAAAAGCTTAGAAATTCTTAGAAGAAAACATAGATGTAAATCTTTGTTATTACATCAGAATCAATTGGAGATAAGTAATAGATGGACAGATGGATGAATAGATAGAAGTAGACAGACACCGAGATTTATTTTAAGGAATTGGCTCTAGTGATTTTGGGCTCGCAATTCTGGAATGTGTAGTGCAAGCTGGCAGGTTGGATATTCAGGCAGGTCTTGGTGCAGGCTGCAGTCTTAAGCAGACTTTATTCTCCTCCCTCCAGCAAACTTCAAATTTTGCTCTTAAAGCTTTCAATTGATTGGATGAGGCCTACTCAACATTATTGAGGGTAATATCCTTTACTTAAAGTCAAAGGATTGTAGTTGTAAACTACATCTACAAAATATCTTCAAAGGAACACTCAAATTAGTGTTTGATTAAATAACTGGTTACTATAGCCTAGCCAAGTGGACACATAAATTAACTATCAGAATGGCCTTGGACTAGGCAATGAATTTCTTAGAATATATCAAAAGTACAAGTAACCAAAGGAAAAATAGAAAAATTGGACTACTTCAATATTAAAAACTTTTGTCCATCAACAAATACTATCATGAAAATGAAAAGACAATCCAAAGAAAGGAAGAAAATATTTCAAACCATGTACCTGATAAGGGTATAGTATCCAGAAGATGTAAGAACTCTTACATCTCAACAATAACACTATTTTTAAAATAGGCAAAGGGTTTGAATAGACATTTCTCCACAGAAAATATATAAATAGCCAGTGATCTTGTAAAAAGATGCTCAGCATCATTAGTGATAAGAGAAAACCACAATGAAATACCACTTCATACTCACTAGGATGGCTAGACAAACCTAAGTGCTGCCAAGGACGTGGAGAAACTGGAACTCCCTCATACACTGCTGGCAAGGATGTAAATGGCCCAGTCCCTTTGGAAAACAGTCTGGCAGTCCCTCAAATGATTAACATAGAGATACCACAGAACTCGGCAATTCCACTAGAGTATCTTCCCATAAGTGAATGAAAAATTAAAATACATGTTCACGCAAAATCTTGATCACAGTATTTGTAACAGCATTATTTCTAACACCCAAAAGACGGAAACAGCTCAAATGTCTGTCATCCTGCAATGTACTGGAATTACAGTGGTGATCATTGTTCAATCTCGTGGAAATACTGAAAAACACTGACTTGGATACTTTAAACTGGTGAATTTTATGGTATGTAATTTATATCTTGATGTAAAAGGAGAAACAAAAAGTTTCAGGAAATGTAGATATGACAGAACCTCATTTCCCAGCTATCCTGGCCTCAGGCCCAGCACTCCCAGGGCTGGAGTGGAGTGAGCCTCCTGGAGGAGAACAACACTGCAGCATCACCCAACACAGCTTCAGCTCCAAGGAGTACCCTCCCTGGGGCACAAATCCTTCCTGCTCAGGACAGAGGATCTGACCAGGCTGTTGGTCCCCATCTTGTCATAAAGAGCCCTAGTGGGCAGCACTTCACACCATAAGTGGACTGGCTTTCTCCATGTCCAATGTTGGTCCAGTATGTCCAAAGGGGGTCTATCCAATCTCTGCATGGTTACTCTGAAATTCAGGTCAAAAGTCTGTATTTCTGGAGGGCCGGTGAGGCATGAGCCAATGCCAGTGAGGCATATGTTGAATGAATGTGTGAAAGACTTACAAAAACCCATTTCAATTTGCGTCTTGCATTTACATTAGAACAGAAAAGGAACGCCAACTCTTATAAATCTATTAATAGTTCACATACCAGGGAAAGGCAGCAGTGAAGCTTGGCTTCAGAGGCAACAGGAGCCAGACTTGACCACCTCCACCATTCCAGCTCTTACGCCTGTCCCTGCGGGCCAGCTTGTCCTCAGACTGGTCCAACCTCGTGCTCGCTGCAGCAGTCATTGCCCACAGGACGTTCCTCAGGTCACACACACACACCCGCCCCAGGGCCAATGAACCATGTCTACCTCTCAAACAAGGAAAGTGGCAGACAATGGTGGCTTACCACACTGCTTTTCAAAATTTGTTTCTGTTGCACATAACTCATTAAAATTTCAATCCAGGCTAGAACATAAATATTTAGAAACTGAGCTGATGACAGAGTTCTGAAGGTCTTCATGAAGTGTTGTTACTTCTACTCTTCGCTTGTAGAAAATTCAGAAAACAAGTTTCATAACAGCAGCCATAGTTCTCAGTGATGAAGATACTTCCTACCACAAAGATGGCTCATAATGTCACCATTTCCCATCTACACTGATTCCAGTAAGATTCACCCTTAGTTTAGCTGACTCTTGGCAGGTAGCTGACTTTTCTCATCTTGGAAACACATCTTGAAATTCAGTGGTAATAAAATATTTAGAGTCATTATTATTACATGAGAATTTTTTCTTACAAGAAATGGCCTTAAAAATCAGAGAATAGTTATATTCACCCAACTGTGCTAACAGAGGCCTTAGAAAAAATAACAATACAGCCTCAGAAAGAGAAATGTCTTGGGCGCTTGGAATGTTTTACAAGGTTTTCTACCTAACCCCACCTCATATGTGAAGGTCAGAACTAGAGAAAAAGAAACGAAAATTGAGATCATTCAATAGACAACATTGCAGTTGACTTTAAAATCAGGCTAACCATACAGATTATCAAATTGACAAATACTTATTGTTTATTTGTATGTATCTGTTGAGTATCAATCTGCTCTGGTCAATTAAAAAATCTGAGAAACATATAGGTGAAAAACAAATCCCCATCACCACCCTGACCCTTTCTCTCGGCGGTTATGCCAACCCCAGACTGGTGGGGCAGCAGTGGCAGGACGCAGCACACCTCCATGCTTGCGAGGACTGTGCCTACATCATGGCAAGCTCTGTGTTGCCCACTCCAAGAAAATAATGCCTCATCCTGTAAGCTTTCCAAGTACAGTTTCGGGGAGGAAGAAAGTAGTGTGAGATGAAATTTTTAATGGAGTAAGATTTCAACTTGGCCTTAACAAATGGAGGACAATTTCTAGGTATAAAACCTACTGGAAGGAAACCTCATCTGTTTTGCAGAAGTAAATGGCCATGTGCCTGGAAAGGGGTGAGAAGTTGTTCCCAGAGTCGGAAAAGAACAAGTATGAACAGAAGAACATCTGAAATCCCAGGGGCAGTGTCCAGAAATGCCCATCCAAGCAGGGGCAGGGGATGCAGTGGGGCTCTGCAGATAAATCCAAGATAAGAGCAATATAGGTATGCACCCACAGTGGGTCCCAGAGAGCTGGGGTGAAGCAAGGGGACGGAGTCTAGAGGCACAGGAAACATCACTGTCTGCACAGGACAATGCCAAGGGCAGCCACCACAGTAAACATATATTTTATATAGCCCAGAAGAAAACCTTCATGATGTGGCAACGTTAAATGTAGGTATTTGGGGTGGAATCACAAAAACACATGTGTTTTGACAGTCAGCAAATCTCAAGAGGACTGGCAGAGCACATCAGAGGAATGATAATTGCAGAGGGCCAGGAAAAGTGAGCAGAAAGAGAGTTGGCAAGACAGACTCAATGCACACCAGGGCTCCTCAGCGAGACTGCCCTTTCTCCTGTATAGGGCAATAGAGTAAGTTTATGCATCCAAAACAGTCTATCCACTTCCTACTCAAGTGTCTCCTATACGTGGGCTGTCCAAACTCTAATAGCTTTTTTTAAATGACTTTACAACTCTTTAATAATTACATGTTACCAAGAACCAGGATGAAGAACAACTGATTATTTAGGTATGGTTTGTATTCTCTTTAAAAGACATGCCATCAACTGTAACACTTGTAGCTGTTCAAGAACCTTAAAGATCTAGTCGCAAGATTGTAGGTGCTCCTTCTGAAAGCTCCACAAACACCAGTACTTCACTGCTCCTGGAATTTGTCACTAAATTGAATATTTGCCTATCCTTAAGCCCCACCAGATTATAACCATTAAGAGGCTGTGTGACACACCACTGAATATATTCCTGGTGGACTGTAGGAGCCTAATACATTTTTGTTGAATCAATGAATTTATACAACTAACCAAAGGAAATCAACTGCGTTAACTGTGATGAGTGAAGCCAGTATTGAAAGCCAGCCTTTCAACACCTCGCAGGGGAATTATTAGTAAATATTAATTTAATCCATGTTTTAGAACAGATTAAGACCAACTGAATAAACACTTATTGAGGTCCTAACCTATCCAGGAATTCGGTTATATACAACACCTGGAAGACAATGATAAGACAAAAGCCCTATTCTCTTAAGATTTGCCTAGAAGCACCAATCATTGACATTTACTAAAAACACTCTATATGTATTATAAATTTGGGGCAGTCCACAACTCAGGTGACTTCACTGTGATTACATTCAAGAGGAGATTAGTGGAAAAGGCAAGCTTAAAATGTAACCATCCTTTCCTAATTGAACATGTTTCTTAGAATATACATTTACTTTATGTAGGCAGCTTATATGAAGTCTTCTAATGCAAAGTGGCTGAAATAGTGTGGGCTTGTGAGCTTTCTTTAGCATTACAAGTTACCTCTTTCCAACGGACTTCCTCCTAAAGACCTGCTGCTGGTGCCAAAGCGAGTGTGCCCATCCAGAGGTGGGCCTATCCGGCCACTGCACCCAGGTGTGGCCGGAGGGAGGAATCCTCTGGGCAGTGTCAGAGGTACCCACAGTAAGCCAGGACCAACATCCAGAAGCCCATCTCCCATTCACCTTCAACTGTGAGCAGAAATCAACTTCATTCAGAATGCGAACTAGTGGTTTAATGAAGCCCATATAAAATCATATAACCTCTTTAAAAAATCAGTCCACACTTCACACAGGAGTACAGACTTAAGGAAAATATGCATTTTAACATAGCGCAAGATTGAATGATCTTAAATGCTACCATTTATTGATCAATTACTCTGCATCAGATTGATTAAAACCATTCATATTACTTCTGGGGTAAACATGGCCTTTACAGAAGAAACTGAAGGCTACAGGGCTAACTGGCCCAAAATCACAGGTATATTCACCTTGGCTTCCTCTCTACTGCTCTTCATTGATCAGTATTTTCAATTCAGAATAGAACCTTATTGCTAATGGGCATGTAGGCTCTATCAGAATGAAGGAGTTATCAGCTGAGGCACTCAAAAATTTGATCATCTCAATAACCAAGTCAATAACCAAGTCTGGACCATAATTTATACTTACCTTTATAACTTATCTCATTCATATATTAAATAAGCAGCATTTCACAAGGACTTAACAATGGGGAGCAGCTTGAAAAGAAGCATCCCAGCAGGTTTAGTAATAACTCAGTAGTTTCCATCATATAAAAAGTTACCTAGTTTCTGGCTGTCATGATTTTAACAATTCTTAATCCAAATAAATAATCCTAACATTTCTTTGCAGCCAAATTTTGTTTTCAGAAAGTGGTATTTTTAATAATCTTAAATTTATCTCAAATAAGAAAACACCCAATGTTTTCATATTTAGTCCCAAAAAATATTCTCTGGAGAAATGTCTTTTAAAATTCAAAGAATGTAATTATTAAAACACATTTATGAATAATTTTACTTCATTCCTAGGATGGTCACTACCACCAGAGTTGGCTGCTTGTACATCAGCTCTCAAAAACAAGCCAAATATCACCACAGGAAACTGTTATTAAGGAGGACAAGAGTGAGAGGCTGAGAAAAAGCTCTGCAAATCAGAGTGCTAAAGAAGTTAGGATAGCACCTAGGTTAATGAAGGGAACAGGAATAAGCATTAATGGAGGTGGGAAAACAGGAACCCAGGGCAGAAAGGAGTCAGAGCAAAGCAAACAGCTGAAGCAGGTGAAAGCAACCTGAGAGTATTCTTCAAATTTACAGGTAGTGGTGGTGTAAAATGAAGCAGACAAAGATCACATCCATGATGATGGATATTGGAAAGCGGAAAGAGCTTAAAAGAGTTCAAAGGAAGGATACACTCAAGAAGCGCAGGACAGAATTGGGGGTAAGAACTGATACCACAAGCTGATGCACTAGAGAATGAGGGCACACTCATCACAGAGCGAGAGGCCACTTCTTTTACTTTCCAAACCAATACAATACATGTACTCAGCACAGTCTACCACTGAGCTTGGGGAATCACACTATTTAGTTTTAAGTTATCATTGATTAAAATGTGTTACCCTAATTTTTAAAAATGCTATTGATATATCAAATTATCTACCGTAACCAATTATAATTTCCATTCCTATACAGGACCACAACCACAGAAAAGTGAACACCACTGTAGTTCTCCATAATAAAAAGCTTAAGACAATTGTGGTCTCAAAGGGGAATCAAAAGACTCAGGAGTTTAGTTCTCTGCAAGAACTGTCTCTGGCTTGTAAGAAAAGTACAGAGGTGGAGTTAAAGTACAATTGTATTTATACCAAATGGTGGTCAGGTAACACAACAAAGATGTTTTTGTGGCAGTCTGGCAAGAGAAAAAAGGTAAGAAAATTTGGAGTCCAGCAGTACACCACAATACAGACATGGGGCAAAAAAAGCCAGGAGACAACATCAATATTTACATTTCAAATAGATTAATTCAATAAAACACCCTCGACATTGAATTATTTTATACTTTTAATTACTCTGTAGTTATGAAATTTACTTTATGATTTCCTAAGGCCTAAGGGCATAAGTTTATACATTTGCATTAACAGTTTTATGCATTAAACAATGTCTTAACAAAAATATTTCAATACTGAGTCCACAAGAATTTTCTCCTTAAAGTCCATACATTATCCAAAATTAAGAAACCCAGGCAATTAGATACTTTTCTTGTAAACTCAATTACTTTCACTTGAGTATTAACATTGAAGAAAAGTCTATCACCCACTTTAAATTTGTCTCTACAGCCACTACTACATTTACCCAAATTTTTGCAACAGAAAGATAATTTATGATAATAAATACCATCTGGACATCTGACCATCACTACTTATTTGGCCAATGTAGCTTGAGAAGGAGTAAAACATTTCTCTTTGTCAGTTATCAGCTGTGAAGAAATTATTTTTTCCCCTCAAATTAAGGGCTGATAAAGTACAAAGGCTAGAAAATCCCACCTTTGAGCCATAAAGCATTTATTATAATGCTTATTGATTGTAAAAGGATGAGTCTTTGGATCCCCACCAAAAAATGACACTAAGTATTATGACTAGTTTTACCATATTTTAATATGAATATTTAAAGTCTCACTTCATGTTATATTGTAAATTTTCTAGATTACTTTGTCAAGTTCTCTATTGTTAAAAGCCTGTTTTTTTTAAAAAGCTATTACATTAGATGAAGAATATACACTCAATTGCTAACAGTGCTTCCTTACAACTTTGAACAATATATTTTAAAATTACTCAGGTACTGCACTGACAGACAACTACAAGTTTTCACTACCCAAAATTAGTTAAATGATTTTACTTCTCTACCAACCACAGGTTTCTCATTATTATTGGTTTCTCAGTGCCAACTCTTATTCCCCCCATGGAGGCAGAATATTAACCTCACTTTGTATAATCTTTTGGTTGCCAAATTTAAATTTCTAAGCAAAACTTAAAGTAGCTAGCTGCTCACTAATGAAAAGGACAAGATAAAAGAATTCACTTAAGTCTACATTTGGCAAAAAATGGATCACTGCATATTCCTCACGTGGTATTTGGTAATTATTCACTTGAGAAAGGATGATTTCTGGGATATTTTTAAGTTAAGAAGGTAAAATCTATCTGGCTTTTATCACATTTCATAAATGAACTTGCCAAAAAAAATCTAGTGTTCCTCTTTCAGGCTACATATAAAAATGAGATGGAAAAGACCCTTAGGAGTATTTTTAGGTATAAATGTTCTAATAAGGATGTCAACACCATGGCAACCTCTTCATAGCCAATGATTTTTTTTTTATCATGTACTGACTCCAGGAGTTCCCCAAACTCCCTTACTTCATAAAATGATGGTTTTGACTTGTCACTTACTTTCTGTACCATCAAACACCTTAATAATTTTCTCTTCAGAAAATGCTTATTCTCTTATTTTCAACATTACATTTCTTAAATAACCAACATTTTCAGTATGAACTATAGTAAGATTTCTATTTACTCTTAGTAACTTCCATAAGGCATATTAATTTTAGCATAAAAGATATTCTATTTCCTGCTATTTAGTAAACATTACTGGATGGAAATTAACTGCAACTGCTCCTATTAAATATGTAATACATTATCCATTCCCTTTCATGTTTCTGTTTTACATACAAATTACCTACACTCTCCCAAATCTTCAGACTTGGAATATTTTTGTGAAAATTACCAAAAGTCAATCAAGTTGGTACTGGAAAATTATATTAATACTTATCAGAAAAGTAAAATCAGTGCCTTTTATACCCTTTCCAGCAGTAAATGGTACTATGATTCTACACATGTATGTCTTAAACATATATATATATATAAAATCAGGAAAAAACAATCTTTAATGATACCAGACTCCATCATCAGCACTTACATTCTTTAAAATCTATGTGAGAACACAGTGCATTAAAAGTCAATACAGTTTTGGCCAAAAATCTGTAATTTCATGATGCACCTACCAGAACCACCCAAGCGCATACATAGCAAATCAAGGAAAATGCATTAGTGAAATTTCCCAGCTGTGTCCTGTAAGTTTTCAAAATAAGAGCTTCACATGTATTTATCAATAACAGTATGTATTAACTGGGAAGTAATTAAATCAATGAATTGGTATTAAGTAACCCACACTAATAAACCATATGCAAGAAAGTAATTCACTCTCCAAGCACTTATTCCAATTTGAAATGTGCCAAATTCTTTTAAAAAGGTAATTTTATATTGTAATTTTTTCTATATTACACCCAAAAGATTCAAATACCACTGACTATCCTTACAAATGTTTGTCCCAGTCCTGAAAAGTCACACAAAAAACCCGTTACAAATGCCATTACTTTAAAATACCAGGGAAAAAAAGAATCTAACTAAGCAATATTGAAAATTATAAAGTAATTAAAGCCATTAAAGCATAACACTGACCTAATAGGGCGAGAATTTTATTTTTGTTATCTTATACTACTATATGATCATTCCCTAGGGTCTCACTTGATGGCCTTTTAAACAAATTCCGAAGGCAACTTTACAGTTCATTTTATACACATGCTCCTACAACCTTAGCCACTTCACAAAACAAAGGGAAGAACAGCTTCAAAACTGCTCTTAGAAATGTTACTGTAAGAGCAACTCTGCATTAATTCTTCCTATAAACAACCAGTGTGTCTTAGATTGTTGTGTTCATCTTGATTGTGACATGCATAATGGATTCTGCTTTGGAAATGGGCTAACTGGCATGCAGACTTCTGCAGAGATCCATAGTCCCCAAAACAAGAGGGGAAATGAACATTATAGAGCCAACTCAAACTATATATACTTGGGGGAATAAACCGTCCTCAACAGTGGGCATGGGGAAAGGAAAGAGGAAAAGAGATTATGGTACCCACTCTCAGCCCACAGATATAAATAATTTAACAGCATTCAAATGGTTATCAGTGCCCATATATGACAAGACACATTTTCAAAGTGGAAAAGAAATTAGAGAGGCTGATTAAGACCATAAGTAAACATCAGACTCATATATATAACATCAATATAATTCAACTTAATCTTCAACCATTTAAAGTTTTAAGAATATATTCCAAGGTAATAGTTCATTTCAAACTTATTTTAATAAATTACACATGCACTAATTTGTATGTATATATTCTCTATGTGTCACTTTTAAGCATTTTAAATATTCTTGATAATTAGCCATGTTGAAATCAGTTTTAGATGAACTGTCACTGAATCTAATGTATTACTGAGCAAGAAAAGGTAGCTCAGAGCTTTAACTTTGAATGAACTTTATAAAAACATGTCAGGGCATGTTTGAGAAATTTGTCCTTGTTACCTGACCACCTATTTTCTTAAGTGAATTCATAAGAGTTATTTTTTAAAAGTATTATACCCAGTGCTTTGAAATGGAAAACAGTGAACTAAACCCTAAAGTCCCTTTGGTAAAAGCATAACATAAATGAACTTTCAATTCATAATTACGTATTTGCCAAAGTGGAAGATAAGTGGAACTGGATAAAACTAATCCCAGTTAGTGTTAAAAACATTAGGGGAGAAAATGTCATAGAAAAATAAAAAGATATTACTAAGAAAAAAATGGAATGTATACCTGGATAATCTGCGGTCTATTTTTCTGTAAAAACTGCTATAATCTAAACATCTTTTTAGTAATATTTCTAGTGAAATCAAATTCAAAATATAAGACACCTGGGATTATTCCTTCTCCAAAGAAATTAATTTGTTCTATGCAATACTCTGTAAATTCCAATTCACAAGAGGTATACAAAATAGGATAAATAATAAAAGGTGTGTATACATGAAAAGCTACAATAATTCTAATTTTTGCTACCTCAGTAAGGTACTATACATATACCACATCAATATAATAGAAATGGCACAGTTTCTGAGGACACATTCCACATTTTATTTACATTTTAAGACTAACTTTAATCTCAAACTCACATAGCCATACACCTATTTTCTTTTTGTTGATTTCACTTAAATGCATGGTTTGTCAAACAAGACTGTAAACAAATATTTACCATGTCTGTTACATGTAACATAGGAACGGCTTTTAACAATTTCACCGGCCTCCCCCACATTTTTTTATTATAAATACAGATATCAAAACAATCTTGAACATATTTTTGATACTACTAGTAGTCAGCACCCACACCGCCTCAAAAGTTAACACAATTTGTGACAATATTCATTGTACCTGCTAGTTTAGACAATTTAAACTGAAGCTCTTTCACTAAGATGGATAAAGCATGCCACTTGTTTTCCTTCTTCAGATTTGTACTTTTTAGAAACACACATGCTTCCACAGCCATCTGACACTTCTTGCCATGCTTTCACCTGGTAAACCTGAATCCTATTTTGAGTACTCCAGGTTTATACTTAAATGACAGTGCCTTAACAAGAGAAAAAAAATTGTGCTGCATTTTTCCTCCTGTAACCTGAAAACATAATGGGTGTACATATATTAAATATATTCTTATAAATGTCCAGGTCATGTTTACCAGCTGGAATTCTTTTACTTAATGTGTGGGTATTTTGCATTGTGATATTTAACCAAGACATTAACATGAGTAGAAGGTTGTTGATTTAAGACAAGTTTGAGATCCACTAAAATTAATTGTTGTATGTTTGTCCTTCTGGTGGCTGTGGAAGCTTCATATTTTCTTTGGACATCATTAGACGTCTTAGCTCTTGAAGTACAACTTTAATGCTATATGAATTTTGCCATTTTGCTAACACTGGTATGCTTCGTGCATCCACCTGAAAGGGGAGGAAAAGACAGTAAAATTAACTACCTGCATTTAAAGTACCAATTTATTAAATGTACTTCAATTAAGATATGCTTTTAAAAATTAATAGTATTTCTACAAAAGTGAACATTACGAAACTACAGATTCATGTAACACTTAAGGAAAATATTCCTTCTTTAACAGCTATTCCCTAAAAACTTGTATCTTTCTTTGTGTTTTTCTATATTTTACAAAAAACATGCAGTGAACTCTGGTCATCAGGAATAAACATTATATTAAATAACTACATTGTAAGCATATTTACCAACTCCTTCTTATGAAGTTAAACTCACAAGGTTCCTTTTCATTTCCAATGCCACTACCCAAAGTCTGGGCAATTATTATCTCCACTGAAATTTAGGAAAGAGCTATAAACCTGATCTCTCCTTTCAGATTTTTCTTTCCAGAGTATTCTCTGAACTATACTAAATTAAGCAACTGTAAAGACTGGCAGATGGGGTTGGAGATCCTTTAAAGCCCCTTTCCTATGTAACTCCCATCACTTGACCCATCTGGCAGCTCTCTGGAAAACCACACTCACAAAGTTTTCTCTATCTGATCTCAGAACTCACCCACTGAGTACTAACTAATCCCTGACCCACTCACCTCTAACCCCACATTTGTCAAATTCCATCAGTGCCAATCATTTAACATCTCCACTGTCTGGGGAGGCAATAACAAATCAAACAGAAGGCGATAAAAATACTTCAAAGGAAAACTAAGAAATGAGATGTCCACAGGGGCTTTGAAAAGTTCCAACATATGACTGCGAATTCAGAAGGCCATGCAGTACATGGCTGTGCACAGGCTCATGGAGACCCTGAGGTCATAGACTCTCACCCGGGCTGACCCTGAGCAACAGTAAAAAAGATTATACAATATAACCAAGTGGGGTTTATTCCAGAAATGCAAGGTTGGTTCAATATTTAAGAAGGCATTTAAATGCAATATACTATATAATAGGACAGAGAAAACCACAATTATCTAAAAAGTCACAAAAAGCACTTGATGAAATCCAAAGACCTTTCATGATAAAAACACTCAACAAACTAGTAATAAAAGGCAACTACCTCAACCTAATAAAGGGCAACTACAAAAAATAACAGCTAACATCGTACTCAATGGTGAAGGAATGAATGCTTTCCTCCGCAGATCAGGAACAAGGCAAAGATGTCTGCTCTCATCACTGCTATATTCAACATTGTACTAGAGATTCTAGCAAGGGAATCAGGCAAAAAATGAAATAAAAAGCAACCAGATTGAAAAGAAAGACAAAACTATCTTTATTTGCAGATAACATGATCTTGTACAAAGAAAATCCTAAAGTATCCATTATAGAAACTACTAGAGCTAATAAACAAGTACAGCAAGGATACAGAAACAATACACAAAAACCATGTCTGTATATCTGTAATGGTCAATCTGAAAATAAAATTAAGAAAACCACTCTATCTATAAGAGGATAAGAAAAATTAAAACACACAGGTATAAATTTAATAAGTGATTTTATATACTAAAAACTATAAAATAAGATTGCCAAATTAAAGATCTTGAATAAATGGAAAGACATCCCACCTACCTAGATCAGAAGACTTAATAGTGTAAGATGACAATACTATTCAAATTGCTGTACAGATTTATACAATCCCTATCAAAATTTAAAATGCCCCTTTTTTTTTGGCAGAAATGGACAAGCTAATCCTAAAATGCATATGGAAATGCAAGGAACCCAGACAGCCAAAATAATATGAAAAAGAAGAAAAAAGTTCTTCCAATTTCAAGGCTTGTTATAAAACTATATAGTAATTAAAAGAATGGTGGTGCTTACATAAGGACATGCATACAGATCAATGAAATATAACTGAGAGCCCAAAAATAAACCCATGAACATACAGTCAACTGATATTTTGACAAGGCTGCCAAGAATACAATAGGGAAAGGACAGTCTCTTCAATAAATGGTGTTCAGACAACTGGACAGCGATATGCAAAGGAATGAAGTTGGACCCTCAACTCAATATACTCAAAAATCAAGTCAAAATGGATTATAGACTTAAATTAAGAGCTAAAGCTATGAAACTCTTTGAAGAAAACAGGAGTAAATCTTCATGACATTGGATTTGGCATTGGTTTCTATAGTTGTAACACCTAAAGTATATTCAACAAAAGAAAAAGTAGATAAAATGGCTATATTAAAATTAAAAATTTTTGCATTGTAAACCATACTATTAAGAAAGCAGAGACAACCCAGAGAATGACAGAAAATACTTGCAAATAATATATTGGATAAGGGGCTCTTGTTCAGTATATAAAGAACTCTTACAACTCAATAATAAGAGGCCAAATATTTCAATTAAAATGTGAACAAAGGCAAATTATGGCAGACAGCTGTTATGGACTGCATGTTTGTGTTCACCTCCAAGGTCGTTATGTTGAAACCCTAACCAACACAGGGATGGTATTAGGGGCTGTGAGGTCCTTGGAAAGTAATTAGGTTTAGATGAGGTCATAAGGGTGGAGTTTCTGATGGAATTAGTGACCTTTTATAAAAAGAAAGAGATTAGAGCTTGCTCTCTCCATGTGAGGACACAGCAAATCAGTCATCCTCAATCCAGAATGAGGCCACCAGCTCCCAGCCATGCTGGCACCCTTATCTCAGACTTCCCAGCTTCCCAAACTGCACAAAATAAATTTCTCGTTTAAACCACAGTCTATGGTATTTTTGTTATAGCAGGCCAAACTAAGACAGAGCTTTTAAGATAGCTCCCAAAGATCTTCAGCTCCTCATGTCCTATGTAAGCCCCCCCTTTGAGTATGCTTCTAATCAACAGAATATTAAGAAGTCATTTCCAATATTAAGTTACAAAAGTACTCTAGGTTCCATCTTGCTCTCTCTTGCCTTCACTAGCTTGCTTTGCAGACGTCAGCTCCAACTTGGTAACTGCCCTGTAGAGGGGCCTATGGGGCAAGGTACTAAGAATGGCCTCTGGAGGATGACTGAGGATGGGGATGGAACCCTCCTTACTTCAGCATTCAGATGAGACCACAGTGCAGGCAGACATCTTGACTGCAACCTTGTGAGGAGACCTGAGCCAGAGGGCCCAGCAAAGCTATTCCTACATTCCTGGCCCACAGAAACTATGACAATAAATCCGTGCTGTTCTAAACAGCTTTTAAAAAATAGACAAAGGATATGAATAGATATTTCTCCAAAGATATACAAACGGCCAATAAGAACATGTGAAAAGCTACTCAACATCATTAGCCTAATCAAGGAACTGCAAATCAAAACCAAAATGAAACTCTACTTCATACCCACTTGGATGGCTATAATAAAAAATACATTAACAAGTGTTGGCAAGGATGTGGAAAAGTTGGAACCCTTATCCACTGCTGGTAGAAAAGTAAAATAGTATGTTCACTCTGGAAAACAGTCCGGCAGTTCCTCAGAAAGTTAAACGTAGAGTTACCATGCTTAGCAATTTTATTCCTAAATATTTGACTACATAAAACCTGTTCGCAAATGTTCACAGCAGTATTACTCATGATAGCCAAAAGCGGAAAAGCCCAAAAGTCCATTAAGTGATGAAGAGATAAACAAAATGATAAACAAGTATTACCCAGTAATAAAAAAGGAAAAATACTGATATATAAACTACAACATGAATGAACCTTGAAAATATTGTTAAGTGAAAGAAGCTAGTCAGAAAAGAACACATATTATATGATTCCATTTATATGTAAAGTCCAGAACAGACAAATCTATAAAGACAGAAAGTAGATGAGTGGATGTTTAGGGTGGAGGAGGTGGGATGGTAAGTGACAACTATGGGTACAGGGTTTCCTTTGAGAGGAAAAGTGCTCCAAAACTGGAGTGTGGTGAGGAGTCCACAACCTTATGAACACTAAGAAACACTGAATTATACACTCTGAGTGAACTGTATGGTATGTGAATAGATAACAATAAAACTGTTTAAAAACAGAAAAGAAAATTAATTTTTAAATACTTCTGAGTAACAGAAATAATAAGAACATTATACATTAAGATTCATTAAAATGCTACCTCTAATTCTTTAACTTCAGGAGTAGCAACACCCTTCGCCTATTTTAAATAAGCTCCGTAAGTGAACAATGGTTGATTAAATCCAGAGAATACCTAACTATTTCCAAAGCAGAAACAAATACTTCCAGCTGTAAAGTTAAATGATAGTTAAGTAAACATAGTGATTGCAAATCCTGTGAAATACCAACAGAGTGAACAAAAAAACTACAGGGGAAAAAAGAAGAGGAGGGAAGATTGAGAACAGAGCATGGGAAAATAAATAACATGTCAGCACAAATCTGCATCTTATCAGTCTATAATACACAATAACCTCCAAAACTTGACACTCACAACATAAAACGCTGTAATGTATGCTTTACAGTACTAACCACCCACAAAGAATAATTTTGCCTACTTGTATTAAATAAGGATAAACAAAAATTACTAAAGCAATACCCATAATTCAACAGATACTTTCCCTCAAAATATATAAAATTATCCTAGCACAATCACAAATGGGTCAGTGTAAAATTCTTTGCCATTTATGTACTGATTATAAAAATAATAATTTAAATACTTAGACATCAATCAAGAGAAAAACTGATATCCAATAGAGTCACTCTACCTCTAACCATCCATATACACACCTACACTATAATAATAAATTAGTGTTCATCTTTCTGTTTTCCAATCCCCATTCCAGCTTGGCAATATGAAATCTTGGTGGGAATGTACATTCAGAGGGTACTCTTACACAGGGACAGACATGGACGCAATCATGTGGCAAACAACTCGACACTATTCAATCAAGCTGAAGACAGCACCACACCTCAGCAGACTTCCCACTTCTAGGTGTATACCCTGGAAGAGTGCTACTCAAAAAATGTTCAGAAAAAATGCCAGGCCTTAAACCAGTTTTCACTGTCCATCAAGATAAAAGCAGAAGTTGAGAGTAAACGTTTAGAGAGTTCTACAGCAATCTGACAGAGAAATTTTTATTTTAAAAAAGATGTGCTTATATTTTGTCTTTTTTCATTTTCCCAATAATTAATTTTTATTGTATTTCACCAAAGCACTGACCCAACATATTGGAGCCATCAAAGAGACCAATAAACACCCAGTCTCAGAGCACTGCTCTTGGGTACAAGAATACTTGTGTAAGAATGTTCACTGTAGCCATCTTTTTACTGAGAACTCAAAACCATTTAAATGCCCAGCAAGTGAAGCATGGAATATTAAACAGTAATGAGGAACAATCTAATCTACATGACTCAAAATCAATGAAGCTCCAAATCCCTGACATATGATTCCATATAAAAGTGATACAATACAAAGGCATATACGCACGTGCATAATCATGCACGGAAATGGCAGAAACACCAAATTCCAGATGAGACTACCTTTGGGGAAAGAGGATGGGAAAAGGGAAATTAACATACAGAGTTAACTATTTATACTGCAGTTTTTCTTTAAAAAACATAATAAATCTGTTACCAAGAAGACAAGCCTGTATATTAGAAGTATTTGTCTTAAAAAAAAAAACAAAGAGAAAATGATAGTAAGCTATAGTAACTGCCACAACGGGAAAGAGTAACAGAATGACTATAACAGAGTAAGAAAAGCGGCATAAATCTGAGAATGACAGAAGACTTAGCTCTGAGTGACAGGCACACTGAGAAGGGAAGGCTCTGTAGGGATTAGCCAGAGTTGGGGAGGTGCCCAGACAGAACAAAAAGTGCTAAGGTCCTGAGGCCAAATAAAAGGTGTGCAGGGCAGGAGATTCAAGATGGCAGTATGAGAGGTGAGACAGAGAACTCCTCCCAAAACCACAAATAGTATGAAAATGTAGTTAATTGATACAACTAACCCTAAAACAGCAACAAGAAAGAAGGCTGAACCAGACTGCATACAGACTTCACGAATAGAGCAGACGGCACGAAACAGGGTAACCTACGAAAGCCTTAATCCAGCGGGACCCAAGCCCTTCCCCCACCCCAGCTCATTGGCAGGACGGGGATCCAGGGGATGCACATCTGACCACTCTGGGACAAAGGAAAGGCAGGCAGTCTGAGAGGCTTCTTAGCAGCAAGAGGGCTGCTGAAAGGGCAGGGTTTGCACAGAGCTTGCTGAGCGGGGAAGGTGAGAGCTGGACAAGGCTGTCTGGACATGCTCTGCGCAGCAGGTTGGGAACTTTGGGAAGCTTCAGATGCCCCATCCCCCTGGCTGCCTACTCAGCTCTGAGGTCCCCCCACTGTGACATGCAGCTTGCTGTGCTTTCCTCCAAGCCTGCTTTCCTCCATGCCTGCTTTCCTCCAAGCCTGCCGGCACCTGTTCAAAAACCTGCAGTCACTGTGCTGGCATCAAGCCACCAGAGGGAGGCCCCACCTACAACAGCTAGAAATGCAAAGCACAGAGGCTTACACCTGTGTGCTTGGCCCACTGGCTCTGACGCCAAGAGACAAGCACCGCAGATATCAGAAAACAGATCTTTCCTCCCCCCAGGCACCAGCTCCTCTCCCCTACAACCGCCAACCTCACTCTAGGGGCTGAGCAATTCCAGAAACTGGAGCTTCTGGGCACTAATGGGCACCACACAGAAATATGAAATGTCAAAAGAACCTGGATTGGACCAAAATGTCACAAACCCCAGAAAAAGGGTCAAATGAAACTGAACTCACAAATCTGCCTGAAAGTGAGTTCAAAATAAAAATTATAAACATGCTTATGGAGGTACAAAATAATATTCAAGAACTCAGGAACGAATTTAAGTCGGAGATTCAATCATTAAGAAATTTCATATCTGAAATGAAACATACAATGGAGGGATTTAAAAGCAGATTAGATGTAGTAGAAGAAACGGTAAATGGCATAGAAATTAGAGAAGAGGAATACAAAGAAGCTGAGACAGAGAGAAAAAAGAATCTCTAAGAATGAAAGAATATTGAGAGAACTATGTGACCAATCCAAAAGGAATAATATTTGTATTATAAGGGTACAAGACAAAGAAGAGAGAGAAAAAGGGATACAAAGTGTCTTTGAGGAGGTAATTGCTGAAAACTTCCCCAATCTGGGGAAGGAGATAGTCTCTTAGGCCATTGCCATGCACAGATCTCCCTTTCCCAAGGAAGACAACATCAAGACGTATAATAATTAAAATGGCAAAGATCAAGGATAAAGACAGACTTTTAAAAGCAGCTAGAGAGAGAAAAAAGACCACATACAAAGGAAAACCCATCAGGCTATCACCAGACTTCTCAATAGAAACCTTACAGGCCAAAAGGGAGTCGTATGATATATTTAATGCAATGAAGCAGAAGGACCTTGAACCAAGAATACTATACCTGGCAAGGTTATCATGTATATTTGAAGGAGGGATTAAACAATTTTCAGATAAGAAAAAGTTGAGAGAATTTACCTTCCACAAACCACCTCTACAGTGCATTTTGGAGGGACTGCTATATATGGAAGTATTCCTAAGGCTAAATAGATGTCACTCAAGGGATAGACAAAGAGTACAGATCATAACATACAAAGAATGGATGAGGAAGAAAAAGGAGGAAAAAAAAAAGAACCTTTAGGTTGTGTTTGTAATAGCACACGAAGTAAGTTAAATTAGACTGTTAGATAGTAATAGAATTACCCTTGAACCTTTGGTAACCACGAATCTAAAGCCTGCAGTGGCAGTAAGTACATACCTATTAATAATCACCCTCAATGTAAATGGTCTGAATGCACCAATCAAAAGACATAGAATCACCGAATGGATAAAAAAACAAGACCAAACTATATGCTGCCTACAAGAGACACTTCAAACCCAAAGACATACACAGACTTAAAGTAAAGGGATAGAAAAAGATACTTCACGCAACTAAAATGGAGAAAAAAGCAGGAGTTGCACTGCTTGTACCAGACAAAATAGACTTCAAAACAAAGAAAGTAACAAGAGACAAAGAAGGACATTACATAATGATAAGCAGGTCAGTCCAACAAGAAGATATAACTATTATAAATATCTATGCACCCAACACAGGATCACCTACATATGTGAAACAAATACTAACAGAATTAAAGGGGGAAATAGAATGCAGTGCAGTCATTTTAGGAGACTTCAACACACCACTCACTCCAAAGGACAGATCAACCAGACAGAAAATAAGTAAAGAGACAGATGCGCTGAACAACGTATAAGAACAGATGGACCTAACGGACATCTACAGAACACTCCATCTAAAAGCAACAGGATACATTTCTTCTCAAGTGCACATGGAACATTTTCAAGAATAGATCATATACTAGACCACAAGAAGAACCCCAGTAAATTCGGAAAGACTGAAATTGTACCATCCAGCTTCTCAGAGAACAAAGGTATGAAACTAGAAATAAATTACACAAAGAAAATGAAAAAGCCCACAAACACATGGAAGCTTAATAACATGCTCCTACATAATCAATGGATCAAGGACAAAATAAAAACAGAGATCAAGCAATACATGGAGACAAATGACAATAATAATTCAACAACACAAAATCTGTGGGATGCAGCAAAGGCTGTGCTAAGAGGGAAATATATTGCAATACAGGCCTATCTCTGGAAAGAAAAACAATCCCAAATGAACAGTCTAAACTCACAATTAATGAAATTAGAAAAGGAAGAACAAATGAGGCCCAAAGTCAGTAGAAGGGACATAATAAAGATTAAATCAGAAATAAATAAAATTGAGAAGAATAAAGCAATAGAAAGGAACAATGAAAGCAGGAGCTGGTTCTTCGAGAAAATAAACAAAATAGATAAACCCCTAGCCAGACTTATCAAGAAAAAAAAGGAGAATCTACACACATAAACAGAACCAGAAATGAGAAACGGAAAAAATCACTACAGATACCACAGAAATACAAAGAATTATGAGACAATACTATGAAAAATTATAAGGTAACAAACTGGATAACCTAGAAGAAATGGACAACTTTCTAGAAAAATACAACCTTCCAAGGCTGACCCAGGAAAAAACAGAAAATCTGCAAATACAAACTACCAGCAAAGAAATTGAATTGGGAATCAAACCTAAGAACAAAATTCCTGGACCAGATGGATTCACTGCTGAATTTTATCAAACATTTAGTGAAGACCTAATACCCATCCACCTTAAAGTTTTCCAAAAAGTAGAAGAGGAGGGAATACTCCCAAACTCCTTGTATGAGGCCGATTTCATTCTAATACCAAAACCAGGCAAAGACATCACAAAAAAAGAAAATTACAGACCAAAATCCCTGATGAACGCAGATGCAAAAATACTCAACAAAATATTAGCAAACCAAATTTAAAAATACATCAAAAAGATCACCCATCATGATCAAGTAGGATTTCTTCCAGGGATAGAAGGATGGTACAACATTCAAAAATCCATTAACATCATCCACCACATCAACAAAAAGGACAAAAACCACATGATCATCTCCATAGATGCTGAAAAAGCATTCAACAAAATTCAACATTCATTGATGATAAAAACTCTCAACAAAATCAGTATAGAGGGCAAGAACTTCAACATAATAAAGGCCATATATGACAAACCCACAGCCAACATCATACTTAACAGCGAGAAGCTGAAAGCTTTCCTCTGAGATCAGGAACAAGACAAGGATGCCCACTCTCTCCACTTTTATTCAACATAGTTCTGGAGGTTCTAGCCACAGCAATCAGACAACACAAAGAAATAAAAGGCATCCAGATTGGCAAGGAAGAGTTTGAACTGTCCCTGTTTGCAGATGACATGATATTGCACATAAAAAACCCTAAAATCCACGCCAAAACTACTATATCTAATATCTGAATTTAGCAAAGTTGCAGGATACAAAATTAATACACAGATATCTGTTGCATTCCTATACATTAATGATGAATTAGCAGAAAGAGGAATCAGGAAAACAATTCCATTCACAATTTCATCAAAAGAATAAAATACCTAGGAATAAACTTAACAAGACCTATACCCTGAAAACTACAGGACACTCTTAAAAGAATTTAAGAGGACACTAATAAATGGAAATTCATCCCATGCTCCTGGCTAGGAAGAATTAATATTGTCAAAATGGTCATCTTCCCTAAAGCAATCTACAGATTCAATGCAATCCCTATCAAAATACTAACAGCATTCTTCAATGAACTAGAGCAAATAGTTCTAAAATTCATATGGAATGCCAAAGACCCCAAATAGCCAAAGCAATCCTGAGAAGGAAGAATAAAGTGGGGGGGAATCTCGCTCCCTGACTTCAAGCCCTACTACACAGCCACAGTAATCAACACAATTTGGTACTGGCACAAGAACAGACCCATAGACCAGTGGAACAGAATAGAGAGCCCAGATATAAACCCAAACATATATATGGTCAACTAATATAGGATAAAGGAGCCATGGATATACAATGGGAAAATGACATCCTCTTCAACAGCTGGTGTTGGCAAAACTGGACAGCTACATGTAAGAGAATGAAACTGGATCATTGCCTAACCCCATACACAAAAGTAAACTCAAAATGGATCAAAGACCTGAATGTAAATCATGAAACCATAAAACTTGTAGAAAAAAACATAGGCAAAAATCTCTGGGACATAAACATGAACGACTTCTTCATGAACATATCTCCCCGGGCAAGGGAAACAAAACCAAAAATGAACAAGTGGGACTATATCAAACTAAAAAGCTTCTGCACAGCAAAGGATACCATCAGTAAAACAAAAAGACATCCTACAATATGGGAGAATATATTCATAAATGACACTCCGATAAAGGACTGACATCCCAAATATATAAAGAGCTCACGCACCTCAACAAACAAAAAGCAAATAATCCAATAAAAAATGGGCAGAGGACCTGAAAAGACACTTCTCCAAAGAAGAAATTCAGATGGCCAACAGACACATGAAAAGATGCTCCACACAGCTAATCACCAGAGAAATGCAAATTAAAACCACAATGATATCACCTCACACCAGTTAGGATGGCCAACATTCAAAAGACAAACAATAACAAATGTTGGCAAGGATGTGGAGAAAGGGGAACCCTACTACCCTGCTGGTGGGAATGTAAACTAGTTCAACCATTGTGGAAAGCAGTATGGAGTTTCCTCAAAAAACTAAAAATAGAAATACCATTTGACCCAGGAATTCCCCTCCTAGGAATTTACCCAAAGAATGCAGGAGCCCAGTTTGAAAAAGACATATGCACTCAAATGTTTATCGCGGCACTATTTACAACAGCCAAGAAATGGAACCAACCTAAGTGTCCATCAGTAGATGAATGGATAAAGAAGATGTGGTACATATACACAATGGAATATTATTCAGCCATATGAAGAAAACAAATCCTACCATTTGCAACAACATAGATGGAGCTAGAGGGTACTATGCTCAGTGAAATAAGCCAGGCAGAGAAAGACAAGTATCAAATGATTTCACTCATATGTGGAGTATAAGAACCAAGAAAACCTGAAGGAACAAAACAGCAGCAGACTCACAGAACCCAGGAATGGACTAACAGTTACCAAGGGGAAAGGGACTGGGGAGATGGGTGGGAAGGCAGGGAAAAGGGGGAAAACAGGGCACTACGATTAGCACACATAATGTAGCGGGTGGGGGGGAACACGGGAAAGGCAGTATATACAGAGAAGACAAGTAATGATTCTATAGCATCTTAGTGTGCTGATGGACAGTGACTGTAATGGGGTATGTGGGGGGGACTTGATAATAGGGGGAGTCTAATAACCATAATGTTGTTCAAGTAATTGTACACTAATATCAAAATAAATTTTAAAAATTTATTAAATAAAAGCAGATGTGCCAGGCAGAATGCACCCTGTGAGCTTCTAATGTACCATGGCAGAAAGCATGCAACCTGTGGCAGAAACCACTAACAGACTGTAAAGCACTGAAGTGACATGACACAATTTGTGTTGCAGAAAGATCCTCTGGCTGCTTGCTTCATAAACACTTGAGGGGGTAAAAAAACAGAATCAGAGAGGTTGTTATAAGGGATCAGATAAGACAAGAAATGATGATCAACATTCATTTGTTGGCGATGTAAACAGAAAAATAAGCCCTGACTCAAGTTACGTTTTCAACAAAGACTGAGATGTCAAAAAATGGAAAAGAAGCCCATAAGATAAACTTGTTAGATGTGTCTTTGAAATTTAATTCTGAATTTCCTTGTTGCCATGACAATGTTGAACCCACTATTAATTACTTAATTTACAGAGTCTAACATGAAAACAAACCAGCAGTTCAGAACAGCTAGCTGCTCCTGGTACAGAAAATTTTTTTTTCCTGGTACAGAAATTTATCAAAAATATTTTCCTCATAAAGGCAAAAATGGTCAAGAAACAAGACACACATAGGAAAACAGAAAACACAAAATAAGATGATTTATCTTAGCATTAATGTATCAATACAATGAACACTATATGCAAAATGAACTAATTACCAAGACTGACAGGAAGGACTCTCAGGTCCAGCCCTGAGTTGGCACACACCAAGCAGGGTGGGGAATGTCCCAGCAGACCCAGCCCTGAGCCTTCTTGTGACCTTTCCTGTCGGGGTCATGCTTTCCTCCAGGGCACCAAGCACAGAGGCACCAGCTCTCTGAGGCCCAACTTTGGGCTTGTGCACCAGGCTGGGGTTGGGAGATGGGGAGCTAACTGTGTGTCCAGGCTCATCTTGTTGCCCTAAGTGTGGTTACATATAGGGAGAATTGAACAAATTTCAGTACATATGTTGGAGATAATAGGAGCCAGGTTTCTAACATTGGAGGAGGGAATTACAAATACAGACAGGATGAGATGTGGAATATACCCGGTGATGAGATGTGGAATATACCCGGTAGTGCTGGAACAGAATTCGAGGTACTGGTATAGACTTATGTTTTTAAGAGGTGATAGACAGGAAGGAAAGAGAAAAGGAGGGAAGGTAGGTGTACATATGTGACACAATGGGTAAAAGTATAAAGAGAAATTATACAATATAAGAAAATTTTCAAGATGTTAATAACCTGTGTTGGGGAAAGGGAACATAGGGATGGGATGAGAAGGTACAAACAAGACTTTAACAGTATTGATAACATTTTGTTTCCTATGATGGATGCTATTGTATTATTATCTTATCATGTATCCTAACATGTATTTTGCACATGAGTATGCTTTCAACATGGCACCTCAAGAGGCTGGACTTCAAAGTCTTAACATAAACCTAACATATTGGAAATTCATATTGGAAAACTGAATTGAATATTCAGCTGTTCCCACTAACTTCCTTATGTGGTTCAAGTAAACTATGTCATTTTGGTTTACTTGCTTTAAACAGACAATAATGTTCACCACAACTATTCCAATACAGATACACTTGTTCCTCAAAGAAAAGCCTCCTCTTCACAAGCATTCATCCTTTTAATCTCACCAAATATACCTTAACCCTAAAGAAAAATAACACTCAAAGAGGAAATAATGATCATCTTTTCCCCATATATGAATTTAACTGAAATATGATTAACTGAAGCAACATAAAATCCTAATAGTTGACTCATCTATCTGAGCCAATACAAATAAGTTTTTAAGGAGGTTGATTTATTAGAGAAAACACATGAGACAAATTTCTTTAGACTTTCAGCTACACACAGATCTTTCTTTTTTGACTTTCTACTGACTGTATATTATAGGTTACATAAGAACAGAAATGGCTACTTTAACTTACCATTCCACTGGAATTATTTATTCCATTCATATTAATTTTGGTTACAAATCTTACTGATGGAGGAGCTTCTGGGTATTTAGGGCCACATTCTACTTTCAGGCTATATATTCTGTTTTCATAATTTGTCTGGAAGGCAAAAAAAAAAAAGTAATAATATTCAAGTGCTAATAAAGAAGAAAAGCACAATGTGAACATATTTCATATTACTGTGTGCATTATCAAGAATTTACTTTTCTACATTCAAATTTACTTGACCTATCCGGTTAGAAAAAAATGCAGCAAGCATACTTAAAAGTAGAGATTTTATAAAATTAAAATAATTATACAACATAATATCAAGATGATCAGAACTTGCTTTTTGTGATACAAACAAGGCCTATGAACAAATTAAAAAGAAAAAACAAACCACTTAAGTTCAGATTTTACTAGAAAGTTTCAATTGTTGGGGAGGTACTACTTGACTTGTATCAAACACACAGGTTCCCATCTGTCCAGGACAATTCTGTTTATTCTTACTATCCCACTATTAATTTTTAATAAAACTTCTTTTCATTCTCAAAAGGGTCTGGTTGGACAATAAATTATATGGTTACCCCACTTACAGAGCAATTAGTAACTTCTAGCAAAAGGGAATACACCATACTATACCATCTTACAGCAATAAAACAATTATTTCATATCTCTTATTAGTTATATTTACATTATTACTTCATTAATTTTGTGGCTCATTAAATTCCACTACCTGAATTCAGATACAACATCAAACTGTTTCCACATAATTTTAAAACAGGGTTTCTTAATTGAAAAGTTTAACATTACCATATTATACAGCCATTTTAAAGCTACCAGACTTAATGCTTCTGGGTGATTGTTACCTATTTTCATGTGTTCATTTTCATGCCTATGATTAATTCTTCTTTATCCTTATGGCTTTTGTTTAGTGGGTTAATTTATTAGTGTACAATTAAAACAGGAAAGTAAAAAATAAAAGCAAAAAATTGGATACCTGTTGGTTCCTGATAAACCTGGGGGGAAAAAGTAGGTAGGCGTCCATAGATTTCACTTACCCAAACTGTCCACAGCTTCCTCTCCCTTAAATAAGAGCTACTTCCAAGTGGAGGGTCAGATCAGAGACATTAAACTACTGTAATTTAAAATGTATGCAACAATCCTGTACATATATTATTAAATCTTCAATATTTTAAAAAAGAAACAGCTGTATAAAACTCATCCAAGTTTAATAGCAAACACAGACTAATAACATGCCTAGCACTTTGGGTATATATAAGGACTAAACTCAGATCTCAAAAGAAATCACCTAGTCTGTTCTCCAATCTGGATGCATCAGCTTCTCTACAAAACCTGCATTAAAAAGTAATAATAATGATAATAGCTCTAATAACCAGAAGGCAGAAAAATCCAAATACTATGCAGAGGAGAATTGATGATCTCATTATGGTATATCCATACAGTAACCTACTACTCAGTAATAAAAAGAAACACACTACTTACTACATGGAGAAACACAGCTGACTCACTGAGACATTATGACAAATCAAAAGCAGACCAGTAAATATACACATTGCATGATTCCACTTATACAAAGTTCTACAACAGGCAAAACGTCTCTAGAGTGGAGGAGTAGTGATGGGATGGGACTAGGAGAGGGCACAGGGAACCTTCTATGGTGACAGCATTGTTTTCTATCTTGACGGGTGCAGGCAACAAGGTACATTTGTCAAAACTCATGGTAAGATCTGTGCATTTCACTATATATAAATTATACCTCAAATTTCTTTTAAAGTTAAAAAAAATCCTCTAAACTAGCCTGTTGATCTAATTCAATGCTTAGAATAAATACCATCTTAAGATACCTTTGAGACCCTGGATTAATTTACCACCTCTAAATTTTAAATTAACAGCCAAGTCTGTCATCTAATAAAAGTAAAATAAAATAGAAGGGAGAATAGTAAAAGGAACTAGTATTTACTAAGTATGTACTGTATAGTCAGGTACCCCATAGTGTCTGATTATTACTTCAGTTAATCCTCAAAACCTCTAAAGATGGGTATAGTACCTCCGTTTTACATCTAAGGAAATGGAAAAACTCTAAACATCTAATGCTGAAAAGGCTTTACAAAACTTAACACATGAACATATATGGAAAAACTAATTGCTAATCATACAAATCCAATAAATACTGGGATGACCAGATCTTAATAACATGTAAAAAAATGCAAAGCAATTAAACAAGTAACAGTTTGTTAAAGTAAGAATTTTCCTATTATCTTGGTTAGATAAAGATACCTAAGGCTGGATACAAAACTGCCCTAAATTTGATGCCTTCTAAATAGAAAACAAAGGCAAGACACCAACCCCAGCAGGTTTTATGCAAAGGCAACTGAACGGGTGCTATACTCACTCACCTTCACCCAGTCCCCCAGCTCAGTGAGGGAGGTGACGGGGGAGATGGTGATGCAGAGCAGGTCACAGTGGCGTAGGTCTGGTTGGGAAGAAGGCTGTGCTGTACCTCTGCACATACTCTCCTCCTGCCTCTGCTTGGCACCCAAAGAAGTGAGAAAGAGCTCCAAGACTTACCACCACAGAAAGCAGAGGGCCCCTGGCAGAGAAGCCCAGTGTGGCAGTGGGCAGCTTCTTGTCCATGCGTCCCTTGCACACCGGCCTACCCTCCCCCACACTGGGCACAGCCTAGACATGGGAACTGCAGTTTAGTGTCAGCAGAAAGATATCTAGCTTCTGGTGACCCCAACCAGGTGAGAGATTGAACAGAAAGTGTTCTTCTACATCTGGGAACTATGCTATGGGATAGTCCACAGCATCACTGAGGACCTCATACACAAGCTCAAGAACAGTCTTAAAGTTTAAAGTCCACTGGAGTTAGTAGCTGGAGAAAAATCAAAGCTAAAAAATTTCAAATTTATATTCCACCAAGTTCAGACTATAAAATTGTCAAAGTCATTAAAAATGTTCATAAGTTTTAAGCACTTTTTTAACCAAACAACATGGTAATAATGCTCTCAGGCAGTGAAAATGAAGGTTTTCATTACAATTACCAAGTTATAAAACACATCAAGAATTCTAACCATCAATATTTTATTTCCTTCCTCAAATGGGAAAATCAAAGGGAGTTTGTTTATTCAACAGTGTGCACAAATTTTCAAAGGAAACCCAGAAAATAAAAGACATACATTAATGCATTCTCTAAGGTTAACATTGCTACTACCTGATCCATTTTTCTTTTGTAATAATCAAGAGGAAATCTAAACTCTGCCCAATAGCAAAACAGTTGAAATGCTCTCAACACAAAGTAGCAAACAGTATACAAAACCAAAAACTAAAAAATCACTTCAAATTTGTGTTCTTTCTAGCAAGTCAAAAACATTACCCAACACATATTACAAAGATTCAATGCAGGGAGTGCAGTAAACGGGACCTATGAGTAGGAATGCAATGTAGGGAAAAACTTCCAATCTGAAAAACATTTTGAGTAAAGCTATAAACTTGAGAAAGACCTGAGAAAAAAACAACAGTGGGCCTGTTGCCAGCAACACTAGAAAATATGAAAGAATCATTGCCTTTTCTGTGTATTGATGAAGAAACTCAGGCCTATAGTATTTGTATAGCAAGTCAAATGTCAGTGGGCAAGCAGCAACATTCACTCAGTAAAAACCAATTTAGAAACTCTTGATTACACACATGGTGGATTAGTAACACATTTTGTCAAAATATACTGTTTGCTCTTCCCAAATACTCCCCTCCATTTCCTCACCTTTTCTCCTCTCTATCTGGAATGTTCTCCATCCCCATCACCACCTTCTGAAATCCTACCAGTCAGTCCTTTAAGGCTCATCCCAAAGGCAACTTCCTCCACTGTTCAGCCTTCCTCAATTATTCCAGCTAGAAGAAACATATTCTAAAGTCCCGTAGTGAACTTTCTCTGCCATATTTCAAATCTGTCATTTGTATTTATTTTTTCTCCTCTTCTGAACTGCTGGTTGTTGATCATATCAACCTTTTCCCCCCAATCCTCCAGAACATCAAGCATTATACTCTGCACATGGGAAGCCAACAATAAATATACAGAAAATAAAAAGGGAAGAATTATTTCAGTTAGAAGTTATAATTTATCTTAGTTCCAATATTACAAAATAAAATGCTTAGTTTAAAGTGACAATAAATATTAATAGAAGAAATATATATAATATATAGCACTGACCCTTGGTGGCCCAATAATCATGCCTGTCCACCTTGTAAGTGTCATATCTTCATCATCTTCAAGGCCCCAGCTAACAGTACCATCGCCTACTCCTTTTTGTCCTTCTTCAAGTTCTTCCAACAAGCGAAAATTACGAGGAACTTTAACTCCTACACAAAAGAATGTCAATGTAAATGTAAAAAGTTTGTAATTTTAAGAGCTACACATATTCAAATTCAGCTTTTTCCTAATTAAACTTAACAAATTATTTCCTAAAGACAAAATTCCCTTTAAAAAACATTCTGCCCCAGAAAATGTTCAATCTAAATGAAAATGCTAAAGAAAGCACTGTACTAAACATTAACAGCAATAGACCATGTATATAAATTCCTAATTAATCTATTTTATACTGACATAAATCAATCATGAGGAAATAGTATTTTCCAAAATGAGATTTCCGTTCCTAGCTAAGAACCACTTCATCAAACAACTGGGTATGACCAGAAAGCTCATAAAAGCTCAATTTTATTAACATATACACTCTCAATGATTTTTAAAGAACAGAACTATATTCCATCTTTAAAAATGCACTGAAAGGTACCATTTTCTAGAATTCTGAAGCAGCACTCTCCCCCCAAGGTCCCCAGTCTCCTTTCTGTCCTTATTCTATGCACCCTCCCCACCCCATGTCAGCAAGGGCCCTTAGTCACCACTGGAGAGATACCTGAACAAATTTCCTCACGGGCAGAACAGTTTCTTCTAACATGCCCTTCACCACACAATCTGCTAATGTTTCTCACATCACCTGCCCCCTTTAGACCTCATCACTCCCTGCCTTATTTCTAAAATCTTAACACAAAAATCTTCCCCTCTGCCTGGAATCCCTTAGCCTTGCAAAGCTCCCACTCTCTCATTCTCACTGAACCTGGTCTTTGCCATCATTCTCCAACCCCTGGAATCCAACCATGATTTTTCCAATTTACCACTGCCTTCCTGGGATGTGTGGCCTGGCCTCTCCAAAGGATGGACCCTGTGGTCACGGTCATTCTCAACAGCATCTAGCAGGAAACATGCTCCAGCCCCACTGAACAAATACTGAAAAGACTGGGTGAAGGCCCTTGGAAGCCTCTCTGGCTCTGGTGCATTCTCCTCTGAGTACACAGAAACACCCACAATTACGACAGAAGGAACTGACATCTCTTTTAAAGAAACTGTCATTTTGTGTAACTCCTCTCTTTTGCTGAAACCAAAACATCTTTCACTTACTAACTAAAACCATTAAGGACAGCAATTAAAAAGCCCTAGCCACTTTATCTACCATGCTTCAAAACAAATGCTTGAAAATCTTGGGCCACAGAAATACAGGGTTGCTATTAATCACAAAAACAAGGTCAGTCATTCTTACAATGACTATGACTATTAATAACCTTTTGTTCAGTGAACATTGTGTGCTATTTTAAATAACTCATTACACTTAATACTAAAAGAACCCATTTTACAGCTGTAGAAACTGAAGCAGAAGTTATGTGACATACCCAAGGTCCCATGGCTGTAAGCAGCAGATCCCATATCAAATCCAGCTTCTAGATCAAAGTCACTCATGACCATTAGCTCCACACCCAGACAGCACATTCTAGCACAAATGTGACACTGGACTGCCCAAGGCCACCTCCCAGTTCTGCTGCCCACTTGACATGTGACCCAAGCAGTTTTCTCTCATCTATAAAAGTGAGATAACAGTGCCTACCTCACAGAATCATTGCAAAATTAAACAAGGTAATGACTTTTAAGCACATTTTAGTGTTCACATAAGTAGAATTACATCAAAGTCCTATTCACCTCCAAGTTGTGTGAGGACACAAGCTCTTTGTACGGCCCTGTAAGGTTGCCCCTGCAAATGTACCCTAAGCTGTCAGTTCCTATTCACATAACACTGGGAAAACTGCTATGCTCCTGCAGCTGTGTTGTCATGGTTTCCACGATACACTGCTACTGAACTGCTTTTTAAAGATATCTTAAATGAGCTTATTACCCTTACCATTATGAAGTCATTCCCCAAGAATAATTCGAAACTTATGTGGAATTTCGTTGCCTTCTTTTTATAAACAATTCAGTCAAGTGACCTTTATGAGTATCCAAAACTATGAAGCAATGTAATATTAATGTTTCTTCTTATATAAGTGTCATAAAAGTGAGAAACCTAGTTACAGCTAAACTTTTCACCATTTCTATATATAGCATTTTGGAAAAATAGTTGTAAGATTAATGGATCAATTATTGGCAATGATAACATTTAAAAGGTCATAGCAGCTGCGACCGTTTTGTTTTTAAAGTATAAGACTCAAAAACAAAAAAACAGTGAGCTGTATTTTCAGATTCAGGGAGCACTCTGGTCTTACTTCACCCCATTACTGATGTGTGTAAAGAGGAAAAAAAAGCCACAAGATGGGGATGTTGCTCCACGGAAGTTGCAGTGCATACACCAGCTGCCCTTTGGATCTCGGCCATCTATGAGTAAGCCCTTTTCTATAGTCCTGCTTGTCTTTTTCCTGTCTGTGTGTATGCTGTTTTATAATCTTTTCAGTATTTTAATACCTTTACTCTGGTATCATTACAAGAGAGAAAAGTAGACAAACCCCTTTCTAACTGAAGCTCTTTAAAAATTCTGCCAATTTTAGATCCCGAACCTCACAGTTCTGCTGCCCGCTCACACATTATCTATCCATTTTCAAAACCTAACACTTTAGAGGAAAGAAAATTATACCAGGAAAAGTTAGGCAATAACCCTAAAGTCACTTAACTACTAGCTGGTTGCTATAATCAAAAACCCAAGTCTCCAGGCTTCCCACTAATCTAGTCTCCTCCTTACTCTATTACAGTGACTCTCCACTCATTAGAGAAAAGATCAAAAATAATATTCATAAACAAAATTCTGAATACAAACAACTTAGAAAACATACTTCCAGTTTTTAATCTTAAGGATATCAAGTTCCTAATCACTTGCCTGTATTTTGGGTATTAATTAACAATACCCAAAATAAAGGCATAAAGATTGTCAAATAAATACTAGAATGAGTCTTACTAACCTATATTTATTAGTAACAAAGTTTTCCCAACCTTTAACTCATAAATTTTTCCACCTTTTTCAAGTTACAGGGAAAAAAATAATAAATAGGACCTTGAATATTAATTAATGTGTCGGTCTACCTACACAAACATGAGAAACAATTGCAAAGCAAATTTAATAGCAGTTTGCAACTAACCATCTAAATTAAGAGAAGTTGAGATCTGGCTCAAGTTGGTGGCGTGAGCAGGGCGGCAGAAATCTCCTACCAAAACCATATATATTTTTGAAAATACAACAAATACAACTATTCCTAAAAGAGAGACCAGAGGATACAGTACAACAGCCAGGCTATGTCTACATCTGCAAGAACTCAGAACCTCACGAAGGGAGAAAGATACAAATCCATGACCCAGCAGGAGCTGAGCACTGAGCACACCCCCCAACGCCAGCCCACCAGTGGAAGGAAAGGAGTCGGAGTGGGGAGGGAGTGGAAGCACAGGCTGCTAAATAACCAGCCCTAGTTATCTGCACCAGGAGCGCAGACACGCATTGCACTGTGTGCTGGATATTAGAGAAACGGAAGGGTAGGGTCCGAGACGGAGACTGTGAGTGGGTCCCCAAAGCCGGCTCCCCTGGAACAAAAGAAAAGCGGGTACTTTTTTAAAGTCTTAAAGGGACAAAGGCTCAACAGCTGAACAAAATCATCCCAGCACACTCAGCCCAGCAGGCTAGGAGTCTTGAGGAACTTTGGGTCCCCTAACTCCCTGAGTGGTAAAGCAGCCCTGAAGCCCCTCACAGTTATAAGCAGCCTGCCATTCACTTTTAAATGATACCATTTAAAAGGTCATAGCAGCTGCAACCATTGGCTGGCACTACAAGCAAACTGGCTGACCCCCCACAGCTGCAGAGCAGGAGGAAAGCGGCCCTGCCCACAGCAACCACACAGTCTCTTCCCAGGGCACAGCTAACCGGGACAGGCAGCGGAACCTGGAGCAAGGTCCAGAAGACACAAAGGTGCACCATTCTCACAGGAGAACACACCCAGTGCGGCTTTGACCGCCCCCCACCATCCGCAGCACTCAAGGCTAGCCTAAGGGCGGCCCCACCCACAGCAGCTCAGGAGATTGTCCCAGAGTCTGCTCCTGGTGTGCGAGTAACCGGCACAGGCAGCGGAAGACAGAGTAAGGTCTGGAAGGCACGAAGGGGCGCCGTTCTCACAGGAAAACATACCCAGTGCAGTTGCGAACCCCCACAGTGCTCTAGGCTAGCCTGAGGGCGGCCCTTCCCATGGCAGCTCAGGAGATTAACCCAGAGGCTCCTACCAGTATGAGGGTAACTTGCACAGGCAGCAGAGAAGGGCAAGGTGACCATCAAGTGGGAAGGGACGTTGTGCTCCCAGCTGACAAATGTGCTACCTGCCTGTGACCACTTCTATCGTCATGAAAAGGCAGAAGAATCTGGTCCAGTCAAAAATCACTCAGACAACCCCACAGAGAGGGCCTGGTGAGATAGATTAAAAAAAATCTTCCTGAAAAAGAATTCAAAATAAAAGTCATAACCACACTGATGGACCTGCAGAGAAATATGCAAGAGCTAAGGGATGAAGACCATAGAGAGATGACAGAAATGAAACAATCGATAGAAAGGCTTAAGAGCAGACTGGATGAGATACAAGAGACTGTTAATGGAACAGAAATCAGAGAACAGGAATACAGAGAAGCTGAGGCAAAGAGAGATAAAAGGATCTCTAGGAATGAAAGAACATGAAGAGAACTGTGTGACCAATCCAAGCAGAACAATATTCGGACTATGAGGGTACCAGAAAAGGAAGTTAGAGAAAAAGGGATAGAAAGTGTCTTTGAAGAAATAATTGCTGAAAACATACCCAAGCTAGGGAAGGAACCAGTCTCTCAGATCACGGAAGCCCACAGATCTCCCAACACAAGGGAACCAAGGAGGACAACACCAAGACATACAATAATTAAAATGGCAAAGATCAAAGACAAGGACAGAGTATTAGAGGCAGCCAGAGAGAGAAAAAAAGATCACCTACAAAGGAAAATTCATCAGGCTATCATCAGACTTCTCAACAAAAACCTTACAGGCCAGAAGACAATGGCATGATATATTTAATGCAGTGAAACAGAATGGCCTTGAACCAAGAATACTGTATCCAGCACAATTATCATTTCAATATGAAGGAGGGATTAAACCATTTCCAGACAAGCAAAAGTTGAGGGAAATTGCCTCCCACAAACCACCTCTACAGGGAATTGTAAACGGATTGCCCTAGATGGAAGCACTCCTAAGACAAAATAGATGTCACCAGAGAAAAATAAAATCACAGCAAAGAAAGCAGACCAACCAAATACTAACTAAAGGCAAAAAATAAAATCAACTATCCACAAAAACAGTCAAAGGAAACACAAAAGAGTACAGAATAAAACACCTAACAAATAAATAATGGAGGAGGAAGAATAATAAGGGAGAGAAATAAAGAATCATCAGACTGTGTTTATAATAGCTTAATAAGAGAGTTTAGTTACACGGTTAGATACTAAAGAAGCTACCCTTGAACCTTTCATAACCACGAATCCAAAGCGTGCAATGGTAACAAGTACATATCAATCAATAATCACCCTAAATGTAAATGGATGAATGCACCAACCAAAGACACAGCGTAAAAGAATGGATAAAAAAGCAAGATCTACCTATATGCTGCTTACACAAGACTCACCTGAAACCCAAAGACATACACAGACTAAAAGTGAAGGGATGGAAAAAGATATTTCATGCAAACAATGGGGAGAAAAAAAGGAGATGCAGTACTTCTTTCAGACAAAGAAAGTAACAAAAGGATAAAGAAGGACATTACATAATGATAAAAGGGGCAGTCTAACAAGAGGATATAACCATTATAAATATATATGCACTCAACACAGGAGCACCAACATATGTGAAACAAATACTAACAGAATTAAAGGAGGTAAGAGAATGCAGTGCATTCATTTCGGATATGTCAACACACCACTCACTCCAAAGGAAAGATCCACCAGACAGAAAATAAGTAAGGCACAGAGACACTGAACAACACACTAGAACAGATGGACCTAACAGACATCTACAGAACTCTACACCAAAAAGCAGCGGGATACACATTCTTCTCAAGTGCACATGGAACACTTTCCAGAAAAGACCACATACTAGGCCACAAAAAGAACCTCAGTAAATTCAAAAAGACTGAAATTCTAGAAACCAACTTCTCAGATCACAAAGGTATAAAACTAGAAATAAATTGTACAAAGAAAACAAAACGGCTCGCAAACACACGGAGGCTTAACAACATGCTCCTAAATTAAAATGGAGATCAAGCAATATATGGAAACAAACAACAGCACAAAGCCCCAACTTCTGTGAGACACAGCGAAGGCAGTTCTCAGAGGAAAGTATATAGCAATCCAGGCCTATTTACAGAAGGAAGAACAATCCCAAATGAATAGTATAAATTCACAATTATTGAAATTGGAAAAAGAAGATCACATGAGGCCCAAAGTCAGCAGACAGAGAAGAAATAAATAAAATTGAGAAGAATAAAACAATAGAAAAATATCAATGAAACAAAGAGCTGGTTCTTTGAGAAAATAAACAGAATAGATAAACTCCTAGCCAGACTTATTAAGAGAAAAAGAGAATCTACACACATCAACAGAATCAGAAATGAGAAAGGAAAAATCACGACGGACCCCACAGAAATACAAAGAATTATTAGAGACTACTATGAGAATCTATATGCCAGCAAGCTGGATAACCTAAAAGAAATGGACAACTTCTTAGAAAAATACAACCTTACAAGACTGACCAAGAAAGAAACAGAAAATCTAAACAGACCAATTACCAGCAATGAAATTGAATAGGTAATCAAAAAAATACCCAAGAACAAAACTCCCAGGCCAGATGGATTCACCACTGAATTTAATCAGACATGTAGAGTAGAAATAATACCCATTCTCCTTAAACTTTTCTAAAAAATAGAAGAGGAGGGAATACTTTCAAACTCATTCTATGAAGCCAGCATCACACTAATACCAAAACCAGGCAAGGACCTACCAAAAAAGAAAATTACAGACCCATATTCCTGATGAACATAGATGCAAAAATATTCAACAAAATATTAGCAAACCAAACTCAAAAATACATCAAAAGGATCATACACCATGAACAAGTGGGATTCATCCCAGTGATGCAAGGATGGTACAACATTCGAAAATCCATCAACATCATCCACCACATCAACAAAAAGGACAAAAACCACAGTCATCCCCATAGATGCTGAAAAAGCATTCAATAAAATTCAACATCCATTCATGATAAAAACTCTTAACAAAATGGGAATACAGGGCAAGTACCTCGACATAATAAAGGCCATATATGACAAACCCACAGCCAACATCATACTTAACAGTGAGAAGCTGAAAGCTTTTCACCTAAGATCAGGAACAAGACAGGGATGCCCACTCTCCCCACTGTTATTCAACATGGTACTGGAGGTCCAAGGCATGGCAATCAGACAAAACAAAGAAATAAAAGGAATCCAGATTGGTAAAGAAGAAGTCAAACTGTCACTGTTTGCAGATGACATGATATTGTACTTAAAACACGCTAAAGACTCCACTCCAAAACTACTAGAACTAATATCTGAATTCAGCAAAGTGGCAGGATACAAAATTAATACACAGAAACCTGTTGCATTCCTATACACTAATGATGAACTAGCAGAAAGAGAAATCAGGAAACCAATTCCATTCACAATTGCATCAAAAAGAATAAAGTACCTAGGAATAAACCTAACCAAGGAAGTGAAAGACTTATATCCTGAAAACTACAAGACACTCTTAAGAGAAATTAAAGAGAACACTAACAAATGGAAACTCATCCAATGCTCTAGGCTAGAAAGAATTAATATTGTCAAAATGGCCATCCTGCCTAAAGCAATCTACAGATTGAATGCAAGCCCTATCAAAATACCAACAGCGTTCTTCAACAAACTGGAACAAATATTTCTAAAATTCATATGGAACCACAAAAGACCCTGGATAGTCAAAGCAATACTGAGAAGGAAGAATAAAGTGGGGACGTCTCACTCCCCAACTTCAAGCTCTACTACAAAGCCACAGTAATCAAGACAATTTGGTACTGGCACAAGAACAGACCCACAGACCAGTGGAACAGAACAGAGTCCAGATATTAACCCAAACATACACGGTCAATTAATATATGATAAACAAGCCATGGATATACAATGGGGAAATGACAGCCTCTTCAACAGCTGCTGTTGGCAAAACTGGACAGCTACATGTAAGAGAATGAAACTGGATCACTGTCTAACCCCAGACACAAAAGTAAATTCAAAATGGATCAAAGACCTGAATGTCAGTCATGAAACCACAAAACTCTTAGAAAAAAACATAGGCAAAAATCTCTTGGACATAAACATGAGCAACTTCTTCATGAACATATCCCCCTGGGCAAGGGAAACAAAAGCAAAAATGAACAAGTGGGACTACATCAAGCTGAAAAGCTTCTGTACAGCAAAGGACATCATCAATAGAACAAAAAGACATCCTACAGTATGGGAGAATATATTCATAAATGACATATACAATAAAGGGTTGACATCCAAAATATATAAAGAGTTCACGTACCTCAACAAACAAAAAGCAAATAATCCAATTAAAAAATGGGCAGAGGACCTGAACAGACTTCTCCAAAGAAGAAATTCAGATGGCCAACAGGCACATGGAAAGATGCTCCACGTTACTAATTATCAGAGAAATGCAAATTAAAACCACAATGAGATATCACCTCACACCAGTTAGGCTGGCCAACATCCAGAAGACAAACAACAAGAAATTGGTTGGTTGGATGAGGATGTGGAGAAAGGGGAACCCTGCTACACTGCTGGTCAGAATGTGAATTAGTTTAACCATTGTGGAAAGCAGTATGGAGGTTCCTCAAAATGCTCAAAATAGAAATACCATTTGACCCAGGAATTCCACTTCTAGGAATTTACCCTAAGGATGCAGCACTCCAGTTTGAAAAAGACAGATGCACCCCTATGTTTATCCCTGCACTATTTACAATAGCCAAGATATGGAAGCAACCTAAATGTCCATCGATAGATGAATGGACAAAGAAGATGTGGTACATATACATGATGGAATATTACTCAGCCATAAGAAAAAAACAGATCCTACCGCTTGCAACAAGATGGATGGAGCTAGAGGGTATTATGCTCAGTGAAATAAGCCAGGTGGAGAAAGACAAGTATCAAATGATTTCAGTCATATGTGGAGTATAAGAACAAAGAAAAAAACTGAAGGAACAAAACAGCAGCAGAAACACAGAACCCAAGAATGGACTAACAGTTATCAAAGGGAAAGGGACTGGGGAGGATGGGTGGGAAGGGAGGGACAAGGGGGGGAAAGGGGAATCATGATTAGCAGATATAATATAGGGGGTGGGGGGCATGGGGAGGGCTGTACAACACAGAGAAGACAGTGATTCTACAGCATCTTACTACACTGATGGACAGTGACTGTAACGGGGTACGTGGTGGAGATTTAATGATGTGGGGAGTCTAGTAACCATAATGTCGCTCGTGTAATTGTACATTAATGATACCAAAATTTTTTTAGTTTAATAAATAATTAATTAAGAGAAGTTCTGGAATAACACTAAAACAAAAAAAAGAGATGTAGTATAGTTTTGAAGATGGCAGAGAGGACTCCAGTTCCAGCTGATTCGAGTCTGGGATATACAGAACCCAAAAAATCAGAAATAATTAACATTTTAGTGTATTTCTTTTCAGACTATTTTCCATATGTAAAAGAAAAAGGGTTTCTGTGCTTTTCCCAAAATGAGGTCATGACTCCTAATTTTGTAACTTCCTTTCTTCCCCATTTACAAACACATTTCTATGTCAAACATAATAAATACCATTTTTAAATGCCCCAGTGAGTATCAGTCTTGCTGGGGGACAGGGTAGGGAGACTTCACTGCATATTTCTTCACTCTGTCTTGGCCATGTGAATTGTCATTTACTCAAACACTAAAGGAAAATACCTGTAGGATTGGAATTAAGGTTTCCTGTCTCCTTTGCTTTCCAACCCTATTTTAGCTGGTCCTCCTCAATACCCAGGTCAGCTACGGGTTCCTTTGTCCTCACCACTGCCCAGAGTGCTTGCAGGGTTCAGGAATGGAGTGTTTGGGGCATGTGTACTGTCAGATGACTGGACCACCCAGGTTTCGCACCCAGCTATGTGGTGGCCAGGCTGTTTGCCTACACCTGGCAGAGTTCTCTAAGGCACATGGGTTTCAACAAACCTGAGGGGGCAAATTAAGATGAAACTCATGAGAAGTCCCACAAGTAATTTTAGTTCTCTGATCCCTGCAAGTTTTGAGTTCCCTGTAAGCCCCCAACTAGTGAATTAATTAAAAATAATAACTTTTATTTACTAAGTACTTCCTATGTGACAGATACTTGCTAAAAGCCTTACAGTCAAAAATATTTCATTAAATCCCACCTTATAAGTTATTAAAATCACCATTTCACATAGGTAAACCTTATGAATGAAACTGCCAATATTTAGGCATCTTTTTAACCAACAGAAGTAATAATTTCATAAGGTGCATCCAACAACATGGAGAGCGAGTGGGGGAGTCAGGGTTGACACTAGGGCTTCAAAGCCCAAGCTCTTGGCCATTACTCTCCACTGCCTCCAACTGGAACCAACTAGTACTGGGTGGCACTCACTTCCCAAGCTCCTGCTAAACGGTCCCCAGTTCCTGTGAATCTGATGGGGATAAGAAACACATCTTGACCAACTGTGGGAGCAACTCTGACAAAATAAATACTCTTCTGAACTTTTAAAAAGAGCCTTTCAATATATCACATACTGGGTGTGCTCAAAGAAAATTTCTCCTAACCAAAGAAACAACACATCATTTTAAATTTTTCAAAGTATCATACAGCCACCTATCTGAATACAGGAAAAAATTTTATGGGCAGGTATGTCCATTTTTACTAACCATTCTCATTCAAGATCATGGCAAGCTAGTAGGTGAGTCAAACTAAAATTTAAATTTCCCAACATGGGTGCAACACTTTATTTTTTTATTGAAGTATTATTGATATACAATCTTATATTGGTTTCAAGTATACAACACAGGGGTTCAACAGTTACCCATATTATTAAATCCTCACCCCCCCCACTAGTGCAGTTACTGTCTGTCAACATAGGAAGATGTTACAGAATCACTGGCTCTATCCTCCATGATGCACCACCATCCCCGTGACCAACTTATATTATGACTGAGAAGTTCTGGCAACACTCTCTTACTGCATACTGTATCTCCAAATCTAGAAAATTAAAAGAAAAAAAAAGGGAGACTACAGAATGTGCAAAACTTAAAATACACATTTTTTTTTAAAAAGTCACTGTGGTAACTTGCTATATAAACAGAAACACTATAAAGACACTTAAAAATTTAAGTCTGAGAAAAAGGGAACTTACCTTCTGACTTTTGCAGTGCTTACAATGATACTAATAGACGTACTTATAAAGATTCTATGTGCAGTATTTTCTGATTTTTCAGAAACCTAAGACTCAAATATTTGTTTTGTTTCATTTTAACACTCTTATCTTCCTTAATGGGAAAAAAAAATCATGAAAAGCCATGCAGAGAAGCACACATTAGAAAGCAAGGAATCAGGACCCCTCTTCTGCCATCGTTCACCATCACATTCATTCACTCCCTCACTCAGTAACCACGTGACTATTATTAGGTGCAGTTTCCGTGCTAGGCACCTGACACAAAGAGGACTAAAACCTCTGCCCTCAACAAGTTTACAATCTATGAGAGCAGGATGATTAGAGATAGTACAATACAGTGTGAGAAGTTCTCTGGGAGCACTCTGAAGGACAACCCCAGGAGGAGGAACAGGGCATGTCTCCTTAAAGAGAAAACACTCCAGGTGCACCATAAAGAATAGGAATCACCCAGGTGAAGAATGGGTGAAAACATGTTAGATGACAGTAAAGAAAATTACAAAACAGAGAAAAACTGAATAGAGCAATCTATTAGATGAGAAACTTATTGCAAACATATAAATTCTCCTCAAATTAATCTACAGATTCTTTCAATTAAACTGAAATTCCAAAAGCATTGTTCCTAGAACTTGACAAAAAGTCCTAATATTCTTAGGGAATCCTAAGGGGCAAGAGTTTGGAAAAAATTTTTAAAGAGGAGATACTATCCCTAAATATTAAGAACTCCTCATCGGCCAAAGAAATTATGTGAAATTAGTGCAGGAAATGACAAAAAAAAAAAGGCCCAAAACTGACAGACGCAAGACTAAAAACAGCACATATAATAAAGGCAGCATTGAAAGTCAGCAGGAATCCAGATTGAAGAGAGACATAACAATCAAATGCAATCTCGGATCACGTACCAGGAAAAAAAAATTTTTGTTCTAAAGGACATCAGTGGGAAAATTAGCAGAATGTGAAGAGGGCCAATAAATAAAAGTTCCGCTATCAGCATTAATTTCCTGATTTTGTTAATTATATTGGCGTAATGTAAGAGAATGCCCTGGTGGTCAGTAAATACACAGTGAAGTATTTAGGAATGAAGAGGCATATGTCTGTATCTTATTCTCAAGTGATTCAGGAGAAAAAACTGTGGAGACAGAGAAAAAGAGCGTGTAAACAAGCACATGCAAAAACATTAACATCTGATGAACGGGGTGAAGGCATGAGGGAATTCTTTGGACTGTTTAACTTCTCTGTAAATCTGAAATTAATTTAAAAGAAAAAACAGGAAAAAAATGGACTGTTTAGTTAATTTATAACATATTACCATATGGAAAATAAAATTACATCCCTACCTCACAATGTATGTTAAAAAAAATCGAGGCAGATTAAATGCCTACATGTGAAAAGCAAAACACAGACTTTAAAAAAATCTAACATAGCCTTATGACCTTCGGATATAAGAAAGTATTTCTTAAAACAAACAAAAAGTATAAGGCTGATGAACTTGACTAAAATAAAACAGTTCAACAAAAGATTAAAAAAATGAGACAGACTGAAAAAAGATACGAGTAATGTAACAGGCAAAACGTTAGCATCAAAAATATAGAAAGAATTCATCCTATTTATCAACAAAAAGACAATTATGAATAAGGAAATTCACAGAAGAGGAAATAGTAATGAACAACATATGAAAAGATATGAATAATCTCCACAGTAATCAGGGAAACACAAGTAAAACCGTAATCACTACCCACCAGACTGACAAACACTAAGTTTGACAATACCTAGTTTGAAGAAGACATAGAGAATGAAAGCTTAATCACTGCTGCGGTTAGGATAAACTGGTATAACTACTTTGCTGAGGAAACTGGTAACATTTATGGAGGTCCAGGCACAGAGCTAGAGAAACTGATGCAGGTGCTCAGAGGAAGGCAGGAACAAGAATGCTAAGAATTAATTCTCATAGTGCAAATTTAGAAATGACTCAAGCATAACATGGTACAATCAATGACAGAATACTGCTGAAATTAAAATGAAAGCATTAGAGCTGCAAGTATCAATCAATGCTAAAATTGTTCAACGAGCATACAGTTTTAGCTTTACAAGTTTAAAAAGTTCTGGAGATTGGCTAAACAACAATGTGACTATACTTAACATTACTGAACTGTACAGTTAAACACAGTTAAGATGGTAAATTTTCTTATGCAGATATTATAATTAAAAAGAAAATAAATAAATCCAAAAAAGGTCATATAAGTCAGACCTTTATGAATATATACAAAATATACTGTTCATGAGTACATACAAATGTAGCAAATGTATAAAGGTATTTGTGAAATATCACCTCCAAAAAAATTATCTTTTGTACTTCAATATTAGGAGAGTGATCACTTTCTTTTTTTTATCTTTTTTGTGAGCAGAAGTTCCTTATGTCCTAGGCATCAGGACTTTTTAAAGTTCTCCAGGTAATTCAAAAGTACAGCCAAAACTAAAAAACATTTATGTAAGGATGGAATGAGTTGGTTACCCCACATATCTCTAAGCTAGGATCTCTAGAACTGGAGTGGAGGAGAGGGCAAAGAGGAGGACAAAGAGGAAGGGGCCTAAGTACTTGTAAGGGTACTCACAATGTTTTTTTTTTTTTTCTTCAAAACACTACCTAAAGAATAATGTTAAAATTAGGAAGGTCTAGGGGTAGGTACACATATATTCATGCATTTTTTTCTGGTGTTTGACTCTTCTCTTTGAAAAGAGAAGGCAAGAATAAGAATGCTCACTAAGGCAGGAAAGCAGGAATAAGGATGGAAAATAAAATTACATCCCTACCTCACAATGTATGTTAAAAAAAAATCTAGTCAGATTAAATGCCTACATATGAAAAGCAAATTTCTCCAAAAAAAGGAGAAAAAGAGAAAGAATGGTAGGCAATTTAGGGGTAGCAGTTGAGTATGAATGAGCAGAGAGCCAGAAATTGCCTGCAAGGGAGGGCTCAACACAGGAAGGAGGCTGCACTTCGAATTCAGACCCCTTCTGCTGCAGTAAGGATCCAGGGAGGGGTCTTAAGCATAAAGTCCATAGATCAGGAGGGAAGAGGGGGAGCACAGGACCTATCACAGTTGTGATGAAAGAATATATCAACTAAGAAAACTGTTTCATTTTCCTGTAACTCTGTGATTTATTTCCAGTTAACCAAAGTAAGTTATCAACTATGAGCTACCAACTATACTAGGCCCTGGCATCCAGCACTGACAGTCACAATCCCAGCCTTCATGGAGCCTACAGTGTACAGAGGAGCTAGGCACAAGAAGCCGCTGAAGTGTAGCAAATGCTGAGATGAGAGGCAACATAGTATTTTCAAAGAATAGTAGTTTTGCTCTATCACCAAACAAGCCACAGGATTCTGAGGAGTGATTTTTTTTTACACTTTATATACTTCGATGGAAACCAAACCATATCACTGATGTACAACCTGTTGTCCACCCCAACACACCTCAGCAGATCCACTGGATGGGGGAGAAAGAGGAAACGCAAAGAAATCCTAGCACCCTGTGTCTGCCCCATCTCTATTCTCTAGTTCAGAAGCCTTGCTGAACCACGGTTTTTTTTTTTTTCATTCAGCTAAACTAGCAGAAGAGATTACTTGCTGCACATGTGTTACATTCAGCCACAATGGGGAACAGAACTTGACCAGAGCAAAGAAGCTAACGGGGCTGTTTCAGTATGAGCAACATGGGTCTCTCTCTCAAAGGTGGTTGCAACAATCAGATGGCGATCAATGTTCTAGATCCACTGAGACAAGTTCCAGACAGTAAGGCATTCAGTCCAACAATCTGTACCATCATCCCTGGCCTCTGACTTTATTTCTGGTCCTGCGGCTTCCATGGTGCATAAGCTATGGATTTACTTGGACCTGGGCCTTATCTTTCTTCTTTTTCCTTTCAGCTCACGTGTTCACTTCGTCCTCTACTTGGTTTCTAAAAAGATGGTGCTAAGGCCAAGAGCATGCCAGAGCTGAACCACATTATTTTTAAAGCCCCATCCAAATCTAGGATTCCTGAACCCATGAAAGCAAGGTATCACAGGTTAATTTTTAAAAAGCAGCCTTTATATGCCTAAAACATCCTTAGAATCAAAGACTAAATGCAGTTTCAGTATTGCTCAATTTATATTACTTTCTAAAAATTAATGATTCTTGTATAAACTCAATCAAAACAGTCAAGAATTATTGTATCCTGTGGGAGATTACAGATGGCCAGAAATTCTTTGCTATCCCTCCCACTAAAAGGTGGTCTAATTTTTCTCCCCATTTTACCTTCCTTCATTTGGAGGACTTTCTCAGATGAGACCTGACCCTAACTTAAGAAGTTAAAAAAAAAAGCAAAGCAAAGGAAGAAAAATAATAAACATAAATGTTCCAGTTAATTTTTAAATTATTAAAACCCTATAGTATCAATAACCAGTGCCACTGAACAAGCAGTAACTGGACAGACATATATAAATAACAAGTAGTAAATGGATAATATATATTTGCTAAGTAACAGATATAAACACAACTTACAATCCAACAAGACAATAAAAACATGCAAACTGAAAGAATTAAGAGGTTATATACATACACAGAAAAACAAAATTAAAAACATGCTTCACACAATGCTGGTAGAACTGTGGAAAAATTAAGTTTATATATCAGTATACATCAATGGAATCAATTATATCTTGCTGAAGAGGTAATCTGACAAAATATTAATGATAAGTTTTAAATATGTATTTACTGTGACTTAAAATTCCACTCTGAGAAACTGGCCCTCAAGAACAAAACACAGCTGGTGTGGCTCTGGAACTAGCCTTTTAAGAGTCCTAATAGCTTCTATTCAGTTCTCTTGAAGCCAATCATCACATAAGAAGTCTGACCACCCTGACACCACCAGGATGTGGGGAAGTCTAAATGGGCCACCTAGGGTTGCCGTGCAGAATAGAACCAAGGTGCCTGAGCAATGGGTCCAGCTCTTCATCAGGCGTGAGAACAGCAGAACCACGCAGTCAACCCCAAATCATAAGAAGGAATAAATCACTGAAGCCACTAAGTTTTGAAGTTGTTACCCAGCAAGAGACAAATGAACAGGAGACAGGTGGGTGGAAAATTAATCTGGACAAAAATGTTAAGCAGTGCAAAAACACAGAGGCCAATTTGCATACATGCAGGTAAACTCTCTCACGTATTTAAAACATTACACAAAGTCATTTTTAAGTATATGAATTATATTAATGTGTATTAATGATAAAATATTTCAAAAAACTGCATGAGACTAAAAATTATTTCAACATAATGCATTTAATTTATAACAAATACTTAATATTCAGTCAATAAATATGGTAACATGTTGTAGAACCCAATATTTTTAAACCGCTATATATTCACCTAAGTGCTTATTAATAGATTTGTAAATACTGTCTTTCATCAAGTCTAAGATAGCATCAACTATATGATGGGCCATTATCTTCAGAAACTAAAAAGTATTACCACTTAAACTATACAACACATACCCATTTCAGATATTACGATGTACCTTAGAATTGGTGAAACATGGTAGATAAAAATAAATATGAAATAACAAAATCCAAATGTACATCTAAAGCATCTGTACTATATCTTCAAACATAGTAGAAAAACTTCTGGATTAGAGAATTCACCACGTACCTCAATCCTCTGGTATAGGGGAATATATTATATACAGGAGAATATGAATTATGCTACTGGTACTCTTTAGGTTACAGCCAAAAATCACTCTGCCTCAGCCACTTTCAACAAATTCTGTTGTTGTATGAGTAATTCATTCAGAAGTCTATGTGCTATATAGTAAACTCAGCTAAATACGGAGAAAGTAACAGATTAGTGTGTTTAATTAATGTATTTGTACATAACATTCTTTTAGTGCACTTTAACTTCAGAAAAACTAAAAACAAAATTATGAGTGAAACATTATAATATACAAAAAGGGAAAAGCTAGATTTTACTTGAGCCAATTACTGTCTCATTATTTATCACATATGAAAACCATTGCATAAGAAAATGATGACAGGAGGAACTCAAAACATTTGATGAGTTTATGACAGATGTTTACTTTCAATCTTTCTCAATATTTATTTATCAGCCCTATAGCAGGTGTTGCTGATTCTGAACACAAACAAAGAGAATCCTTTCCCCAATGTCTTTTAGCCTTGGTGGTGGTCAAGACAACCATGTAAGAAGATATATTCAAATACAGTGCAGTTAAGTTATTGCAGATTTTGCTCCTATACACTATAGATATCTCAATGAGATAGACAAACCAAGAGAAAAATACAGAAGTTACTTGATATTCTCCAGGAAAGCAGTTAACAATGTCTATTTCAGAACTACAAAGGGACACTTCCTTAGAATAACTAGTGAGTAGATGAAGGTTAGACAATATATTATGGTTCCTCCCTAGTATGAATTTCTAGTAATGTTTCTTAATTTTGAAACATTAAGAATGGCAGAGTTATCTTCTAACATAAAGCATTTAAATGAGTGTAACTGCTCTCCTATGAGTTCAGGAAGCTACAGTTAGCCTGCACAGTCAGAAAACCATATTAAAGAAAATAAGTAAACATCGCTCCAAAACACTGCTTATAAGGTAAAGACTTCAAAAAATTAAAAACTTTTCCATAACATAAACATTTCCTCTCAGGAAATAACCACTTATATCAATACTAGTCATTAAATCACAACTGATAATTTAGGTAGCAGGTGACACCAGCATAAATAACAAACAGTACACCAAGTTATAATGCATTGTTTGTACTTTTCAATAACATGCCCATTACTACACTGAAAGATCTATGGCATAATTACCATATTTACAAAGTATAAGCTGTTTGGAGTATGCCTGCTGTCTGGCTATATAACTTTTTTTTAATGCAAAATTAAACCTCACACCTGTCAAGGCAGCACTTCAACTCCTGTCATAAGGTAGTCATGTAAAATACCATATCCAGATCATTAATAGGAACTTAGGATACATCAGCACTGTTCTTAAAACAAAACCCAGCTAGATGATGAAGTACATACCAAAGCCAGACTTTACATATTAATAAAGTAGAAACAAACAGATAAACTGACTTTATCAAAATTTAAAACTTTTGGGTTTCAAAGGACACCATCAAGTGAAAAAACCACCAACAGAATGGGAGAAAATACTTATAAACCATATATCTGATAAAAGACTTATATCTAGAATATATTAAGACAACTCAACAATTAAAAAAAAAACAAAGTAAAAAATGGAAAAAGACATTTCTCCAAGGAAGATATACAGATGGCCAGTATACACGTGAAAAGATGCTCAACATGATCAGTCATCAGGGAAATGCAAACCAAAACCACAATGAGATACCATGTCACAACCAAGTGGATGGCTAGAATCAGAAAGTCAGGCAGTGTTTGTAATGACCTGAAGAAATCAGCACTCTTATACACAGCTGGTGGGAAAATTAAATAATCTCCCTCTGGAAAATAGTCTGGCAGTTCCTTAAACAATTGAATGTAGAATTACCATATGACTCAGCAATTTCACTCCTTGGTATAAACCCCCCAAAAAAGAAAAACATTTATGTCCGTATAGAAACTTGCACACATCCCTGAAAACTACAAGACACTCTTGAGAGAAATTAAAGAGGACACTAGCAAATGGAAACTCATCCCATGCTCTTGGCTAGGAAGAATTAATATTGTCAAAATAGCCTTACTGCCTAAAGCAACCTGCAGATTCAATGCAATCCCTATCAAAACACCAACAGCATTCTTCAACAAACTGTAACAAATAGTTCTAAAATTCATATGGAACCACAAAAGACCCTGAATAGCCAAAGCAATCCTGAGAGGGAAGAAGAAGGCAGGGGGGATCTCGCTTCCCAACTTCAAGCTCTACTACAAAGCCACAGTAATCAACACAATTTGGTACTGGTACAAGAACAGATCCATACACCAGCGGAACAGAACAGAGAGTCCAGATATTAACACAAGCATATACGGTCAGTTAATTTATGATAAAGGAGACATGGATATACAACAAGGGAATGACAGCCTCTTCAACAGCTGGTGTTGGCAAAACTGGATTATTGTCTAACTCCATACACAAAAGTAAACTCGAAATGGATCATAAGACCTGAATGTAAGTCATGAAACCATAAAACTCTTAGAAGAAAACACAGGCAAAACTCTCTTGAATATAAACATGAGGAACTTCTTCATGAACATATCTCCCCAGGCAAGGGAAACAAAAGCAAAAATGAACAAGTGGGGCTATATCAAACTAAAAAGCTTTTGTACAGCAAAGGACATGATCAGTAGAACAAAAAGGCATCCTACAGTATGGGAGAATATATTCATAAATGACATATCCAATAAGGTGTTGACATCCAAAATATATAAAGAGCTCACGCGCCTCAACAAACAAAAAGCAAATAACCTTATTAAAAAATGGGCAAAGCATCTGAACAGACACTTCTCCAAAGAAATTTAGATGGCCAATAGGCACATGAAAAGATGCTCCACATGGCTAATCATCAGAGAAATGCAAATTAAAACCACAATGAGATATCACCTCACACCAGTTAGGATGGCCAACATCCAAAAAACAAACAACAACAAATGCTGGTGAGGATGTGGACAAAGGGGAACCCTCCTTACACTGCTGGTGGGATTGTAAATTAGTTCAACCATTGTGGAAAGCAATAGGGAGGTTCCTCAAAAAACTAAAAATAGAAATACCATCTGACTCAGGAATTCCACTCTGAGGAAGTTACCCTAAGAAAACAAGATCTCAGATTCAAAAAGACATATGCACCCCTGTGTTTATCGCAGCACTATTTACAATAGCCAAGAAATAGTGTCCATCAGCAGATGAATGGATAAAGATGTGATATACATACACTATGGAATATTATTCAGCCATAAGAAGAAAACAAATCCTACCATTTGCAACAACATGGATGGAGCTAGAGGGTATTATGCTCAGTGAAATAAGCCAAGTGGAGAAAGACAAGTACCAAATGATCTCACTCATGTGGAGTATAAGAACAAAGGAAAAACTGAAAGAACAAAACAAGCAGCAGACTCACAGAATCCAAGAATGTACTAACAGTTACCAAAGGGAAAGGGACTGGGGAGGATGGGTGGAAAGGGAGGGATAAGGGGAATAATGGGCATTACAATTAGCACACATAATGCGGGGGGTGGGGGGAGTACAGGGAAGGCAGTATTGCACAGAGAAGACAACTAGTGAATCTATAGCATCTTACTACGCTGATGGACAGTGGCTATAATGGTGTATGTGGTGGAGACTTGATAATGGAGGGAATCTAGTAACCACAATGTTGTTCATGTAATTGTATATTAATACCAAAAGAAAAAAAAGAAACTTGTGCACATGTTTACAGCAGCATTGTTCCTAACAGCCAAAAAGTGGAAATAATCCTCAACAACGAATGGATAAATAAAATGTGGTATACATAAACAACAGGTATTAATCAGCCATTAAAAGGGATGAAATGCTGATACATGCTACAACACTGATGACCTTGAAAACATACTAAGTGAAAGAAGCCAGACACCCAAGACCACATATGATTCCCTCATATGAAAGTCCAGCATGGACCGATCTGTAAAGCCAGAAAGCAGACTGATTAGTGGTTGTCATGGTCTGGGAGGGCAGGATGGGGTTGGGGACAGGGCAGTGACAGCTAAAAGGCACAGACATGTTTTGAGGTGATAAAAATGTTCTAAATGATTATGGTAAAGGATGCACACAACTGTAAATATACCAAAAAACACTGAGTCATATCCACTCTCAATAGGTGATCTGTATGGTACATGAATTGTCTGAATTAAAGTGTTTCAAAAAAATATCATAGAAAAGAATAACTCCCCAAAACCAAAGTCAATATTCATTTACAGCTCCATCTCCTAAAAGCTTTTGTTTTTTTAACAGCCCATCACTCAAAGGTGTAGTCAAGGATGTCATGGAGATGAATGGCCTTTTTCCACAGGCCCCTGGAGTTTAGTAACCACCGCAAAACCCCAGGAAAGAGTACAGAGTCAAGGTTACATGGCTGTTGCCCAGTCTTCCCAGTTCCATAAATCATGGAACCAAGTTCTTCCTACCTGGTCTACATAGCAGTCTTGTCCAGAGGCACCCTAGGAAAAACTTGGGGAGGGGTCAGTATTAAATATCCTAAAGGGGTCACTTCAGTAACAATCCTGAAAATGTTTATGATCATTCATCAGCTGTGATTGCTGCCTCCAGATAACAACCTAAGTGTCCATTAGCAGATGAATGGATAAAGATGTGATATACATACACTATGGAATATTACTCAGCCATAAGAAGAAAACAAATCCTACCATTTGCAACAACATGAATGGAGCTAGAGGGTATTATGCTCAGTGAAATAAGCCAAGCAGAGAAAGACAAATACCAAATGATTTCACTCATCTGTGGAGTATAAGAACAAAGGAAAAACTGAAGGAACAAAACAGCAGCAGAATCACAGAACCCAAGAATGGCCCCAGAACAGGTACCAAAGGGAAAGGGACTTGGGGAGGATGGGTGGGTAGGGAAGGATGAGGGGGGAGAAGAAAGGGAGTATTATGATTAGCATGCATAATGTGGGGGGTGGGAGAAAGGGGAGGGCTGTGCAACACAGAGAAGACAAGTAGTGATTCTACAACATCTTGCTATGCTGATGGACAGTGACTGTAATGGGGTTTGTGGGTGGGACTTGGTGTAGGGGAGAGCCTAGTAAACATAATATTCTTCATGTATTGTAGATTAATGAAAACAAAACAAAAAGAGAGAAAGAAAAGGGGGATTACTCCCTGATAGGATAAAACTAACTGCAAATCAATGATTAATGCATGCTTTCCATATCCTTAATTTTGATCTTTTAAAGGGTGTCAGATGATCAGCTATGGAAGTACATTTTTCTGATAATATTCCTTTCTCTTAAAAAAAAAAAGCAGTTCCTGTGTGGTGATCTCCAATAGGTTCTTCACAATGGTATGAAGGTCATATGAAAGTGTGGGCAAAGGGTTTGTTTGTCTTTATACAGAGGATCAAAGCCTAATTTGGCTACACAGAAAACGAATTAAGATACAATATGAAGAAGAACTTCCAACATCAACATCCTCTGGAAGAGTCATTCCAGAAGATGATCATCAAAAAAACTTCAAAAAAGATCCTGGTGCTGTTGCAGTTGTAGCTGCATTCATCCCACCGGTTCCTGGACTTGCCATTGGAATGAAGAAGGAGATAGTCTAAGCTGGCCTGTGCATACAGTAAAACAACAAATTTGACTGGATCTATACTGTCAGAACTCAAACAAGAATTAGGAGAAGTGCAAGTTGCAGCGCTCCAAAATCTTGCGACTATAGACTATCTACTGTTAAAAGAACATATGGGATGTGAACAGTCCCCAGGAATGGGTTGTTTTAATTTGTCTGATTTTTCTCAAACTATTCAAATTCAGTTAGACAATATCCATCATATCATTGAAAAGTTTTCACAAATGCCTAGGGCACCTAACTGGTTTTCTTGGTTTCACTAGATATGGCTGGTAATTGTAGGTCTGCTTTTGTTATGTAGCTGTATTCCTATTATGTTAATGTGTGTACGCAATTTAATTAGTTGTTTGTTAAAACCTATACATGCTTATGTTACTCTACAAGAAGATATGTCAAAGAAATAATCAATCTTCCCATGTTTTCTTCCGTCTGCTACTTCTATAGCTTTTCTTCTTCCTCCTAATTACAACCCTTTAGTAGAATTCGTGCCTCATATCGAATTTACCGAGTATCATAATTCTTCCAAGTGGTAAAGATACCTCAAGACAAATGCTGGGCATAGAAGCCACAGGGCATAAATCTGCAAAGAAGTAAAAAGCTAACCTTTTCAAACAATATGGCTTCTCTCTCACTTACCAACTTTACATTTCCCTGTATGGCCCCGGAAGATGACTGGTTAGCCAGAGATGGGTAAGATTCCTCAAGGGAGGAACAATCTAAGACAGGCACAGTCGCAGGGGGGCCATCAGGTGAGAAATTGGGGATCAACAGAGGTGAGGCTTAGAACCTCACCCCCCCTGTTTTGAGAGAAATCTTCTGCATCCATGGATGTTTTGTTGCCCTTGTCTAGCTTGGATTAATACTTAGTCTATAGCACAGACCTGATCATCTACATTTGCCCTCTTACAGCACTAAATTATGTTTTCTACCTACCACTTCAGCATTTTATTAAAAAATAATAATAATAAGGGAGAAATGTGGGATTCACATATAAATCAAGTATAAAAATCAAATGAATAATCATATCTGACTTGATTGTTTGTAGTTCATGATGCGTGAACAAAACTGAAAGTTTCTGTGATATGACTGCCCTTGCACTGTTCACCATATAAGAACTTATTCACTATGTAAGAACTTGTTCACCATGTAAGAACTTGTTCGTTACGCTTCATAAGATTGGAGACTGTTGAGAATTAGGCGTGGGGTTGATTAATGATTGTGCATTGAGTCCCCTATACAGAATTTTATTGTTGTTAACAACCATTTGATCAATAAATATGAGAGATGCCCTCTCGAAAAAAAGAAAAAAAAAAGAACATGCAGTTTTAGTTATATGTGTTTTTACTCTATGAAAGCCTTGTTTTGATCCTTAATAGCACTTATATATGTAACAAAATGCGTTCCCACAAAATGATATAGAAAGAGCATTAAAGAACCTGAAATCAAGAAACTAGCTCTAGATTCACTATCTACCTAAATAATCTTGTGGAAGTCATTTGGTATCTAGATCTCCCGTTGCTCACCTATAAAATGAACCTGACCTAAAGCCTCGATGATCTATAATGTACTTTCCATTAGAACCATTTCAACATATGTAAAGACCTATAAAACTTTTCTCCTGTGCTTTGAAACTTTGCTGAGCTCCAACTTAAACTGAAAACATCTGTTCTTATACAAATCAGCAAGGATTTTGAAAACAAGAAAAAATCATGTCCAAACCCCATCCTAGAGTTCCATCTTTCAACATGTCAAAGATTTACTTACAAATGCATCAGTTCCTTAAAAAAAACTGACTACTTTTGAAAGAAACTTTAAACACTGAATTTTATACCATTTATTCTAATCTACCTGCCTCATATCCACTTTGAAGTTGTGTCAAACAGCTCCCCAAGTAATTGCTAAGTGCTGTTTCCAAATACCAGCAATCTTTGCTTTCCATGGTTTCTATATTCACAATTTTCAGTTACCACAGTTTTAAATAACCCCAGCACCCCAACAACACAGTTCAGTTACCATAGCATATCAACTATGAGTAACTGCATAAAGTACAAACTTTTCAACTAGCTCTTCAGTCCATGAAATCACTATGTAAATAACAAATAAGGATCCTGATCACTGGCCAGCCACAGCTTTCAAAGTCTGCTGGTGATGGGTCACCGCACATCTGTTACTCAGTTCACATAAGACAGCAAAGCATGTGGTAGTGTTGCCTCCTTGCCTACCAATGGTAAACCCATGTGAGATTCTATAAAAAGTCAAAAAAGGAAATTAGCCAACAAAAATCAAAATACAACAAAGAAAACAAAAACTGGGAACCTGGAAACAAAATCTATCAACTGTAAATGGAGTTACAGAAAAAAAATACCCTTCGAGGAAAGGTTAGAGACACTCAATATGAACAGCCAGAGGAACTTTGAAAAGGTGAGCTGTTCAATGTAAATGAGGAAAGTGGTTATAAGAAAAGGATGAGTGTCCCAGAGGAAGTAAGTTCACAATAATGAAACTCCCAGAGACATTTCCTAACACTAAAAGCACCAAGGATAAAATACTGGAAGCTAATCCAAACTTAGGAGTGTAACAATTCACCAACACATAGAGATGTTTGTGCCACATCATAAGTTTTACAATTAAGAAAAAGGCAAACATTTTCAAACTCTTCTTGACAAGTTTTTTGTAAAGAAAACACTCTAATTCTTAATGTCTCCAATGTTTAAATTATAGTGACAAAACAAATACTGGTTTTACTGTTTTTCATTTTCCTATACACTTGTAACCACAGGAAGTTTTTTTAATGTTTGAGTAAACATTTTCAAAGGTCACAGAATAATCATAATTTTTCTCACTAAAGAGTGCTTTGCACAGTTTCAGTTTACATGATTATTTCTAACACCCTGTACTGCTGTGCAAAGGGAAGACTGCCTATAAAGCAGGGTTGTACATTATTCGTATCATCAAGAGCAAACACATATCAAGAGCATTCAGGCTCCTAACTGACCTAGAGAGATCTACTAAAAGAGAAACACACTAGACCACTACAGTTGGGCTCTTCTATTGTTTAGTTCCCAAGCTCTATATCATGATTTACACATGCAAATCTCTTCTATTCTACTCCCAAGTTCTGCCCAAAACCAAATATCTTCATCTTGAAAATGGGGAAAACAAAATCACGTTGTCCACCTTTTCACAGAAGGGATGGGGAAAGCAAGGCTTATGAGATTCAGTGGCATGCCCAGCATGGCACAGTAATCTATCAGGGCAGCAAGGGAACGAACACATTGCTAATCCAGTCCTTGTTCCAGTATACACAATGCTGTCTACTTCTAAAGAGGAGAATTAGGTTTTGCTTTGGTTTTGTTTTTCATCCATATGGTTTACAGAGACCTACTATCCATACATATAATCCATACAGAGACCAAAATACATACATATAAATTTTTTCAGAGTCTCTTCATTACTTAATGACACTTTATAATCATCTGCATCCAGAGACTAGTCACAGTGTAACACTATATTTAAGTGTAACAAAATTTTTAATGTTTCATGTGGCAGTGTATCCTGGATGGGATCCTAACACAGAAAATTAACACTAGGTAAAAACTAAACAAACCTGAATATAGTTAATAATTAGTTAATAATAAACTTGTCAACATCAGTTAATTAATGGCAACAATCATACCATACCAATGTAAGATGTCAACAACAGAGGTTTCAATATATGGTTTACAGGAACTCTGTACTACCTTCACAAATTTTCTGTAAATCTGTAACTATTCTAAACTTTAAAATTAATTTTTTTTTAAAGTATGGCACACATTTTAACACTAATTCTTTTATTAGTGCTGGGATCCAATTAAATTTGTGAATCACAGATACAAAAAGTAATAATAAATTTCTATTCCCTAGAGTAGTGTTTCTTCAGCTTTTACCTGAGAAATCCTCTTGACCCTGAGAAGTAACTTAACCCTTTAGAAAAAAACCTAAAAAGTGGGGTCTCCACCGCAACTCTACTTCTATCAATGAGAAGCATCTAAAAGTCTGAAACAAAGAATCTGCTGGAAAGAGAAGTGTGAAAGCCACTCTCAAGCCTAAAAGGGAGTAAGATTCATGATATGATAAATGCAGAGCTTCCTCAAAAATGAAAGAGAACTAAGGGTAATAGAACCTGGATTCTAAACTTCACTCCATTACTATGTAAAACTGTCTATTTGTTTAGACCTCAGTTTTCTCATCTGCAAAGTTAAGGACCAAATGGTAAAGCAAAGTATATCTCAGCTTTAAAAAGTTCTCAATCTAACTAGAATTTTTCCCCCAATTTTTCTTTCAGTAAGATTATTTCAGCTTAATAAAAAACATGCACCTTACCTCCATCTGGCTCATCTAATTTTACATCTGAAATTATTTCACAAACAATACTCTTCCCGCCCTCTCACACACAAACCAAGAAGCAAACAATATAAAATACAGCTAATAGAAAACACAATTTAGAAGTTTCAAAACTTAGTCCAAACCATCTTCTGAACTGATCTCTCTCCCAATTCCACAATACTGTGTCACTGACGTAAAGTAAAAAAATGGATAAATGGAAAAATACTGAAAATGACAAGGGGTAACGTTTTAGCAAGTTTCAAAATGAATTGCACTGGTTTAAGAACTTAAGAATTCAGGGGTTTAAAAATTTAAGAATCTCTAATAGCCAAGAAATGGAAGCAACCTAAGTGTCCATCAGTAGATGAATGGATAAAGATGTGGTACATATACACAATGGAATATTATTCAGCCATAAGAAGAAAACAAACCCTACCATTTGCAACAACATGGATGGAGCTAGAGGGTATTATGCTCAGTGAAACAAGCCAGGCGGAGAAAGACAAATGATTTCAGTCATATGTGGAGTATAAGAACAAAGAAAAACTGAGGGAACAAAACAGCAGCAGAATCACAGAACACAAGAATGGACTAACAGTTACCAAAGGGAAAGTTACTAGGGAGGATGGGTGGGAAGGGAGGGATAAGGGTGGGGAAAAAGAAAGGGGGCATTACAATTAGCATGTATAATGGGGGGGGCATGGGGAGGGCTGTGTAACACAGAGAAGACAAGTAGTGATTCTACAGCATCTTACTATGCTGCTGGACAGTGACCGCAATGGGGTTTGTAGGGGTGACTTGGTGAAGGGGGGAGCCTAGTAAACATAATATTCTTCATGTAATTGTGGATTAATAATACCAAAATAAAAATAATTAAAAAATAATTAAAGAATCTCAATTAACTGCCTGAGATACATGCTCTTTAATTACATTAAGGTCTCAAATTTCATAAACCTAAAAAAAGGATGAAAATATAACAATGAGAATGCTGAAATATAAACTAGAATACAGGAAAGCAGAAACCAGTAATTCAAGAAAATAAACCAAATAGATAAGCCCCTAGCCAGACTTATCAAGAAAAAAATAGAGTCTACACACATAAACAGAATCAGAAATGGGAAAGGAAAAATCACTACAGACACCAAAGAAATACAAAGAATTATTAGAGAATACTATGAAAAATTCTATGCTAACAAACTGGATAACCTAGAATGGACAACTTTCTAGAAAAATACAACATTCCAAGGCTGACTTAGAAAGAAACAGAAAATCTGAACAGACCAATTACCAGCAACAAAATTGAACTAGTAATCAAAAGACTACCTAAGAACAAAATGCCTGGATCAGATGGTTTCACCACTGAATTTTATCAAACATTTAGTGAAGATCTAATACCCATCCTCCTTAAAGTTTTCCAAAAAGTACAGGAGGGAATACTTCCAAACCAATTCTATGAGGCCAGCATCACTCTAATACCAAAACCAGGCAAAGACACCACAAAAAAAGAAAATTACAGACCAATATCTCTGATGAACATAGACGCAAAAATATTCAACAAAATATAAGCAAACCAAATTCAAAAAAACATCAAAAAGATCATCCATCATGATCAAGTAGGATTTATTCCCAGGATGGAAGGATGGTAAAATATTAGAAAATCCATCATCATCATCCACCACACCAACAAAAAGGACAAACACCATACGATCATCTCCATAGAAGCTGAAAAACGATTTGACAAAATTCAACATCCATTCATGAGAAAAACTCTTAAAAATATGGGTATAGAGGCCAAGTACTTCAACATAACGAAGGCCATTTAAGACAAACCCATAGCCAACATCATACTTAACAGCGAGAAGCTGAAAGCTTTTGCTTTAAGATTGGGAACAAGACAGGGATGCCCATTCTCTCCACTTTTATTCAACATAGTTCTGGAGGTCCTAGCCACAGCAATCAGACAACACAAAGAAATAAAAGGCACCCAGATTAGTAAAGAAGAAGTTAAACTGTCACTCTTTGCAGATGACATGATATTGTACATTAAAAAACCCTTAAGAATCCACTCCAAAACTACTAGATCTAATATCTGAATTCAGCAATGTTGCAGGATACAAAATTAATACACAGAAATCTGTTGCACTTCTATATTCTAATGATGAACAAACAGAAAGAGAAATCAGGAAAACAATTCCATTCACAATTGTATCAAAAAGAATAAAATACCTAGTTATAAACCTAATGAAGGAGTGAAAGACCTATACTTTGAAAACTACAAGACACTCATGAGAGAAATTAAAGAAGATATCAATAAATGGAAACACATCCCGTGCTCTTGGCTAGGAAGAATTAATATTGTCAAAATAGACATCCTGCCTAAAGCAATCTACAGAGTCAATGCAATCCTATCAAAATACCAACAGCATTCTTCAATGAAATAGAGAAAATTGTTCTAAAATTCATATGGAACCACAAAAGATCCCGAATAGCCAAAGCAATGCTGAGAAGGAAGAATAGAGCTGGGGGGATTATGCTCCCCGACTTCAAGCTCTACTACAAAGCCACAGTAATCAAGACAATTTGGTACTGGTACAAGAACAGACCCATAGACCAATGGAGAAGACTAGAGAGCCCAGATACAAACCCAAGTATATATGGTCAATTAATATATGATAAAGGAGCCATGGACATACAATGGGGAAATGACAGCTTCTTCAACTGGTTATGGCAAAACTGGACTGCAACACACAAGACAGTGAAACTGGATTATTATTCAACCCCATACACAAAAGTAAACTCAAAATGGATCAAAGACCTGAATGTAAATCATGAAACCATAAAACTTTTAGAAGATAACATAGGCAAAAATCTCCTGAATATAAACATGAACAACTTTTTTCTGAATGCATCTCCTCAAGCAAGGGAAACAAAAGCAAAAATGAACACATAGGACTACATCAAACTTAAAAGCTTCTGTACAGCAAAGGACACCATCAACAAAACAAAAAGGCATCCTACAGTATGGGAGAATATATTTGTAAATGACATATCCGACAAGGGGTTAACATCTAAAATATATAAAGAACTCAAATGCCTCAACACCCAGAAAGCAAATAAACAGATTAACAAATGGGCAGAGGATATGAAGAGACAGTTCTCCAAAGAAGAAATTCAGATGGCCAACAGACACGTGAAAAGATGCTCCACATCACTAATTATTAGGGAAATTCAAATAAAAACCACGATGAGATATCACCTCACACCAGTTAGGCTGGCTGGTATCGAAAACACTAAGAACAACAAATGCTGGTGAGGATGTGCAGAAAGGGGAACCCTCCTACACTGCTGGTGGGAATGTAAGCTAATTCAACCATTGTGGAAAGTAATATGGAGGTTCCTCAAAAATCTACAAATAGAAATATCACTTGACTTGGGAATTCCACTCCTAGGAATTTACCCAAAGAATATAATTTCTCAGATTCAAAAAGACATATGCACCCCTATGCTTATTGCAGCACTACTTACAATAGTTAAGATATGAAAGCAACCTAAGTGTCCATCAGTGGATGAAAGGATAAAGATGTGGTACATATACACAATGGAATACTGCTCAGTCATAAGAAAGAAACAAATTCCACAATTTGCAACAACATAGATGGAGCTGGAGGATATTATGCTCAGTGAAATAAGCCAGGCAGAGAAAGACAAGTACCAAATGATTTCCCTCATTTGTGGAAGGAACAAAACAGCAACGACTCACAGACTCCAAGAAGGGACTAGCGGTTACCAAAGAGGAGGGGTGGGGGAGAGTGGGAGAAGGGGATTCCGGGGTATTATGATTGGCACACATGGATGGTGTGGGGGCATCAGGAGGAAGGCAGTGTAGCACAAAGAAGGCAAATAGTGACTCTGTGGCATCTTACTATACTGATGGGCAGTGAGTGCAATGGGGTATGAGGGGGACATGATAACATGGGTGAATGTATTAACCACATTGTTTTTTTCATGCGAAACCTTCATAAGAGTGTATATCAATAATACCTAAGAAAATAAATAAAAACTAGAATACAGGCTTCCAATGTACAGTGAGTAAGCTAATAATTAGCAACTCCTTTAATAATTTATATTTGTCCTCAAAAAATAACTAAACATGTTTTTAAAAAGTACCTGCAATTAAGTAGCCCAGTTTGAAAAAGACAGATGCACCCCTATGTTTATCGCAGCACTATTTACAATAGCCAAGAAATGGAAGCAACCTAAGTGTCCATCAGTAGTAGATGAATGGATAAAGATGTGGTACAATTACACAATGGAATATTATTCAGCCGTAAGAAGAAAACACATCCTAGCATTTGCAACAGCATGGACAGAGCTAGAGGGTATCATGTTCAGTGAAATAAGCCAGGCGGAAAAAGACAAGTGTCAAATGATTTCACTCATATGTGCAGTATAAGAACAAAGAAAAAACTGAAGGAACAAAACAGCAGCAGACTCACAGAACCCAAGAATGGACTAACAGTTACCAAAGGGAAAGGGACTGGGGAGGATGGGTGGGAAGAGAGGGATAAGGGGGGGTGGGAGAAAGGAGGCATAACAATAAGCATGTATAATGTGGGGGGTGCCATGGGGAGGGCTGTGCAACACAGAGAAGACAAGTAGTGATTCTACACCATCATACTATGCTGATGGACAGTGCCTATAATGGGGTTTATGGGGGACTTCATGATGGGGGTAGTCTAGTAAACATAATGTTCCTCATGTAACTGTAGATTAATGATACTAAAATTTTTTTTTAAAGTACCTGCAATTAGTAACATCTAACATTTTGGTCTTTCCAAAAATATTTCCACAGTTTCTCTTATGTATAATGTTAGGGAAAATACCGCGTTTAAATAAACAATGCAATCCACAAAATGAAAACTATCAATCAAATTAAAATGCCATTTTATTATAAAATTTTCAAGACTATCAGTACTAAACACAGCTCTTTAAAAAAGACATAGCCCCATTCACAAGCACACTCGATTTCAAATAGTAACTACAGCAATTAAAGTTGCAACACTTAGGTGTCACTTTTTAAATAGTCCTTGCTTTACTAGTTAGCTCTGTCCTCAAACACACTGAAATCTTTCCCCAACACTAAAATCGTTTTATAACCTACAAAACCTGTACTGAAAATACAGATTTCATGTATCTGGGATTCAAAAGACGTTAATTTTTCAATAGTATGTATGTAGAATGTAACCTGAAGTATTATTATTACCTTAAAAGTACGAATCACAGCATATACTGATTCCTTCCATTTCAGCACAGAGATTTGAAAATCGGTTTCATTAAGCAATGATGGTATGTAATATTAAATCGCACTATTCTATAATCTGGCTTCAATGGTTTTTGGAAAATGAAAGAGCAAAAGCATTAACACTTTTATATAGTAAAATTTAACATTTTTAAATGGTGTGATTTCTAAAATCTCACCGTTAATACTAAATTTCAAGGTCTGTGCTCACAGTAAACCAAACACTGTATTCAGTACGACGGAAGAGTTGAAAACGTTAACTAAGAAATCACTTTTTCTTCAATTAGCGTTCACCTGACTCTGTGCTTTTACTTTGTTTGCACTGTAGTTAACGAAGATTAACTAAAACGAAGGCAGGCAACACGTATTCAATTAAGTAAATGGTTATCCCTCCGTTATTACAAAGAGCAACGATGCTCTTCACACTGGTCCTCTCCTCCTTCCCCTTAACAAGGCGAGTCCCGGAGGACCGGACCCCCCCCTCGGCCCAGGACACCCCTCACCCCCAACACCTGCGTGGGAGAGGTGGGCACTCGCCCACCGTGGACCTCCTCGCCCTCACACCGCGTCCTCCGCCCCACAGTGGGACCGGCACCGCTGAGCCCTGCGTGTGTGCCGCGCGAACCACCCGGCCCCCAGCCCGCGGGCGTGCAACCAACGCGCGAGCACGAGCCACCACCCCCGACGGCCGACCCGGGCCCTGGGCGCCGGTCCCGGGCCAGACCGCAGCTCCGGCTCCCGGGCTCGTTGCACGAGGAGCCCGGAGTCCGAGAGGGCGCACTCCGGCTTCTCCCGCATGGTCAGCGCCCTGCCACCAGCAGCGAGCGGAAGGGCAGAGCCGGGCTGAAGTGGCAAAGCTGGCAGCCCAGCCCGGGAACCGACCTGTGGACACCGCCATCTTCTCCTGCAGCCCGACGCAGCCGCCTGCACGCACGGCGACGTCACGCGCCACTTCCGGGAGCGTGCCCCGCCCCACTCCGCGGCTTCCATGCCCGCATGGTCTTGACCCGCGGCCCTCTGGGCCGCGTTACGGCGGGAGGTGCCGCGCGGGCGCTCTGGCCTCTGGCTCTAGGTGCTCCGCAGCTAGGGCATAATAAAGCGTTCAAGGAAAGGCCCGGCGGTGTTGCGAGACGCGCTTGGTCCATCCCAGCATGCGGAGCAGCAGGCGAGCGCGTGTTTTTTCAAGGGTTGTTCACCGTCGTGCGCTGGGGGCCGCGGCTCCTCGGACCTTTACTACCTCCGTGGGTATTATACATACACTGCATCTCATCAAGGGTGTTTTATATAGATTAGTATTAAAGTGATCATATTTTGATGTATTTAAAGCAAAAATCTGGGCTTTGATAATTACGTGTTGAAAAACGATTCTGAAGAGTTGGACAAAAAATTTAAAGAACCCTTAGAATTGAACCAACTCATTCATATTTTGCTTTTGAGGTAGGCATGACAGTGAAGCATGATTAAAATATATGTCTAGATCTGAAAAGTTTCTAAGAAAAAGAATAAAATATCTAAGTCAATAGGAAGCATTCTATTTCCCAAAAAGCAAAGGTTTTACATCCTTGGTTTTGACTTTAGCAACACAGTAGAAATGCCAGCGAGTACTGTGTAACTGTCATGGCTGCTTCACAAATAGAGATACTATCATCCCCATTTTATAAGAAATGAAACTAAGCCTCAAAGAACTTCCAAGAGCGCACATCTACCAATAGTTACAATAGAGCTGGGATTCTAAATCAATGCCCTTTCACTCCCGGTGTTCCTGACAATGCTGGTCCTGATAGTAAATGCTGATGCTGCCAGTGGTACTCAGGAGTCTGAAGCTTTTACTTTTAGTAGTAATTGTTAAGGAAAGAGAGGAGTTATTGCTGCTGAGATGGAAATTCTTAGTTCTTCCCCTCTTGCACATTTCTTTACACCATCCCTTTCACGTGTCTGAGGTCTTGGGAATAGAAAGACCCTACACTTAATTTCTGAAAAGGAGTGTCAGCTGCTTTTCCCAGTGGGTCCCAGCTATGCCCCCTAATATGAAGTGACACCACATAGCATTTTTACATTTGTTTCATTCTCTGTGGTAGGCAGCCCCTAAAATGGTTGCTAGTGATCTCCTGGTGTTCGTTCCCTTGTTTTTTATAATCCCCTTGCCTTTTGTATGGGCTGAATTTATGGACTAGATTCCAATGAATAAAATGAGAAAGAGGTCCTGGGATATCACTTCAGAAATTGTTATTAAAACTGGATTCCTGCTTTCAGCACTCTTTCTCATTCTTTTTTAAAGACTCAAAATATTCCATTGTATGTATACACACCACATTTTCTTTATTCATTTGGCAATAAACATTAGCTACTGAGAATAATACTGCATGCAGTGCACGTGGAAATGCAGATATCTCTTGAAGATGGTGATTTTATTTCCTTTGGATATGCACCCAGAAGTGGGATCCTGGATAATACAGTAGTTCTTTTTTAAACTTTTTGAGGAACTTGTATATTCTCCATTTTGGCTGTACTGTGACTTACCTTTAACCATTAGAATATGGTCAAGTGAAGGGTGCCACTTGTGCAGTTGTGATACATAGTATTGTAATGCCCATCTTGCAAGGAAGCTTTTTCCTTTGCTGGATATGAAGAAGCAAACTGCCATGTTGGAGAGGACCATATGACAAGGAACTGAGGGTGGCCTCTGGCTGACAGTCACAGTAAACTGAGGCCCTCAGTCTGATGGCCTGAAAGTAATTGAATACTACCAACAACTTCATGGGCCTGAAAGCAGCTCCCCCACCAAGTCAAGCCTTGAAATTAGACCCATGCCCTACACATGGACTGCAGCCCTGCAGAGGACCCAGTTCAACTCCTGACCCACAAACATTATGAGAAAATAACTGTTGTTTAAGCCACCGTGTTGGTGGTAATTGGTTACACAGCAATAGAAAAAGTACAGTATTCTTACAGTAAGCCACCTGACTGACAAAACCGGAGTGAATCTCTTTTTCTCACAAAGGAGGCTGCCACAATAACCTAACTGGAATTTCTTAACAGTGCAGGAGAAAAAAACTTTAATACAATCATCAAATTATTAAACATACTTTCCCCAAGTTCATCTTCTCAATTCCTACTGACCCTCAGCATTTCTGAGATGCCTAGATTGCAACAGCCTCCAAGCTGAGCTTTCCTAAATGCCATTATTTCTTAAACATTGCTTTTACTAGGTCCATTCTAAATGAGAAAGCCTGCATTTTCTCCCTTTTGCCTACCACGTGTTGCAGTAAGTTTCATCTTGATTGCCAGTTCTAATCAGTTCGTAATGAACCAGAAGATCTATTTGGAGAATTCTAAGGCTATATTCATGCTCAGCAGGGAAAAAAAAGTGGCTGTCATCAAGTGCTGATGTCTGCTATAGGCAGTTACAGCAAACAATTGTTCCTTTACCAACCTGGCCAAGGATACCAAGTCCATCTACCACTACCTGACTTTCACAGCCTTCCAGGATCAGCCGCCACTGACCTCTCCTGTATTGTTTCTCATCACTCCACAGCCCAGGTGTGTTACTGATAATACTAATTGCTGTGTCCACAGTTGTTTCTCTACCCTAGATAACCCCTCTCTCCTCTACCTTTCAATATCCTGGCCTTCCTTTAAGCCCAACTCAAACCTACTTTCCTGAATCCTTTCCTGATTAATTTTTCTTGTCCCTTCATTAAACTGCCCCAGCTCTTTTAGTCTGTACTAAGGAGGTAATACAGGAAAAAAAATAAGACATTCTACTGCCAGTGTAAAACTCAGATGTATCCTAAACCACTTGACATTTTTTTGAAAGTTGTGAGGCCTCCAAAGCCAATGCATCCATGGACCTTATCACAAATGGGAGGCTCAGTACCTGTGACTAAATCATTCATATACACACAAAACCTCATTATTCGTTCTGGGAATATTTCTGTCATCTTGACATTTTAATATCTTTCCTGTGCTGTCCTTTTATAGCTAGGTTTTCTCTTTGGGACAAATTTCAACCTTTTAAAATCTGTGCTCTAATGCTTACCTTTCTCCACTTCTATTTTCTCTGCTTACATGCCTTCCAATATTGCTATTCTGTCAAATTATGGAATCTTACAGTTAATTCCCAGTGTTCATCCTACTTGACCTATAAGCAGATGATAGCACAGTTGATCATTATGTTATCTGGGAGCAACTTTTTCATTTGGCTTCAAAGTCACCACACTTTCCTCATCATTTTGAGGGCAACTGGGACTGTTTTAATTAAGTATGATAAGATGCACAGATACATAAATTATTGTCTTGAAGGAAGAAGTTTATTATACTCAGGGTTCCCTAGAAAAAGTAGATGGTACACCATATTGGGCTATGTAGAGGAGCACCAGTTTCAGTCAGGAAGCAGAGGGACTGAGGGGGAAATGTGGGCAAGAGTTGTTATTATGGATTCCACCACAAGAAAGAATGGGCAAGGCAGGACAAGCAAGCTTAGCGTTGGTTACTTTGGATAACTTCAGTGGGTTCTGGAACACAGGGACTGTCCCTTGTTTCTGGAGCCTTGCTCTGGAGTGATTAAGGCAAGGGAATGGTGTTCAGAGTTTAACAGCCTAATAAAGGAGGTGATGTGGGTGTAGACTCTGGATTCCTTGGTTTGCTTTTGAAAGGCACAATCCCAGGTGAGTTGTTTACTATCTCTAGGAGTTAACTAACCTTGGGAAGGGCCATTACTCAAGGGTCAGCAAGGCCACGAGATATCAAAGCCTCAAAATAAGAAAAGAAAACACAGGTTAATACACCTGGTCTCCCTCCCATGTAAGTGGCCATTCCTTCTGAGTTTCCTTTTCCAATTCGTCCTTTTTTCTATGAATTCATAACACTGAGGGCTAGTTCTCAGTCTTTGGAATTTTTTTTCTCTACATTCACTTAGTGATCACATCTAGTCTTGATTTTAAGTGGCATCTATATTCTTTGACTCCAAAATTTGTATCTCAAGCCTGAAAGTCTCCCTTCAACTCCAGATTCTAATATCTGCCTACTCGACTTTGCTTCTAAGAAGATGTCTACTAAATGTCTCAAATTTAACTCTGCTCCTGATCTTCCTCAATGCAGTGCTACCTGAAGCTTTTCTTTTCTCAGTTGATGACAAATCTGTCCTTGCTGAAGCCAAAACCCTTAGTAACAGTTACACTTTCTCTCACATCATGCATCCAGTCCATCCAGAAGTTCTCCTGGGTCTACCTTCCAAATATATGTAACATGCTGTCACTACTCAGCCTCCACTGCTCCTGCCCTAGAACAAGTCATCATCTCTCACCTGGCTTATTCCAAAAGCCCCCCAATGCTACCCTTCCCCCAAATAGCTGATTCTTACCACAGAAGCTCCAGTGATCATTTTAAAGCATAAGTCAATTATGTTACCCCTCTGCTCAAAAATCTCAAGTGACTCCCAAAACATGCAATTTGAACAATGCACTTCTTAATAACATGTGAATCAGAGGTGAAATCTCAGGAGAAATTTACAAACATTTTTAAATAAAATGAAAACAATGTATCAAAATTCATGGGATAAGTAAAAGCAGTGCTTAGTGGGATATGTATAGCTTTGAATGCATATGTTCGAAAAGAAGAGAGAACTAAAATTAATAACTTCAACTTCCACCTTAGGAAACCATAAAAGGAAGAGCAGTTATATCCAAAGTAAGCAGAAGAAAAGAAATAATGAATATTAGAGCAGAAGCCAATGAAATAGAAACAAAAAAAATCAATTGAGAAAATCAACAAAACCAAAAGTTGGTTCTTTGAAAAGATCAGTAAAATCAATAAGACTCTAACCAAGTTAATAAGAAAAAGAACACAAATTACTAATACCAGAAATGAAAGAGGGCATATCACTACAAATCCTATGGATATTAAAAGGATAATAAAGAAATACTATAAACAACCCTATCCCCCCAGATAAAATGGACCAATTCCTTGAAAGATACAATCTGGCAAAACTCACAGAAGAAGAAATAGACAATATGAATAGGCCTATATCTATTAAATAAACTGAGTCAGTAATTGACAACCTTTCTGAAAACAGCACAATGGCCAGATGGGTTCACTGATAAATTATATCAAACATTTAAGGAAGAAATTATACCAATGGTCTACAGTCTCTTTCAGAAGATAAAACAGATGTAATACTTCCTATCTCCTATGAGGCTGGCATTACCATAACACCAAAACCAGATAAAGACATTGCAAGAAAAGAAAACTACAAACCAATATGTCTCTTCAGCATATATGCAAAAATCCTCAACAAAATATTAGTAAGTAGAAGTGAACACTGTATAAAAAGAATTATATACCAAAACCAATAGGGATTTACCCCAGAAATGCAAAACTCTTTCTGAAAGAAAAAAGAGGGGATGTGAACTCAACAGTCCAAGCAGGTTTATTGTTAAACCTGAGAGGGACCCCTCTGTTATGGCCAGCACAACAAAGGAAGAGGGTCTCTAACAGGCCTAAAGGCTTTTTATGGCCAGGTTTTTCAGCAGGCTTTTTGAGGGGAGTGGTCAGGGGAAAGGTGGGTTTGTGTCTTGCTGACGTGTACCTTGGAGAATGCTTGTAGCCTAGGTAAGATGAGACCTAGACCTCTCTGAGATGGTGGGAGGGCTTATTCAAAAGGTGGTGCTCAGGTCCAGAGTCTATCAATTTCAACATTTAAAAAGCAATTAAGAAGAGACATTCTCAAGATGGTGGCATGAGTAGGGTAGGGGAAATCTCCTCCCAAAACCATATATATTTTGAAAATACAGTGAATACAACTATTCCTAAAGAGAGACTGGATGATAAAGTACACGAGCAAGGCTACATCTGCAAGAGCCCAACATCTCATGGAAAAGGGTAAGAAACAAAGACATGATGCAGTGGAACCAAGCACTTTCCCCACCCCAGCTCACTGGCGGGAGGAAGAGAATCAGAGTGGGGAAAGAGTGGAAGCACAGGACAGCTAAATGACCAGCCCTGGTGGTCTGCCCTGGAAGCACAGACACACATTGCATAGTGCACTGGATATTGGAGGAGTGCAAAAGCAAGGTCCAAGATTGAGACTGCAAACAGGTTCCCACAGCAGGCAGCCCTGGGACAAAAGAAAAGCAGATGATTTAAAAGTCTTAAAGAGACAAGGGTTTAACAGGTGGACAAAATCATCCTGGCCCACTCAGCCCAGTAGCCTGGGAACTTTAAGGAATTTCAGGCACCGTAATACCCTGGGTGTCAACGCAGCTCCGAAGACCCTCAAGGCGATAAGCAGCCTGCCATTCTTTGCCCCCCACTGGCACGTCAAGCAAACTGCTGACTCACCATTGCTGAGGAACAGTCAGGTAGGAGCCCCGCCTACAACAACCATACAGCTTAGCACAGAGGCTTCTCCCTGTGCACAGCTAACAGGACCAAACCCAGAGGCTGCACCCTGCACGTGGTTGATCGGCACAGACAGCGTAGACCGGTGCAGAGTCCAGGAGGCACAAAGGGGCTTTGTTCTGGCAGCAGAATATGCGCTGCTTGTCTGCAACCCCCACCAGTGGCCTAGGCCATACAAAGGGCCGCCTCACCCACAGCAGCTTAGGGAATTAACACAGAGGCTGTTCCATGCACCCAGTTGACTGGAACAGATAGTGGAGATGGACACAGAGACCAGGAAGCATGAAGGGACTCTTTTCTCATGGCAGAACACGCACCACTGGCCTACAAGCCCCGCCAGTACCCTAAGCCATCCTGAGGGCCTCTCCACCCATAGCAGCTCAGGATTAACCCAGAGGCTGCTCCCTGTGTGCGGATAACTGGCAGAGAAAGTGGAGACAGCCAAGGTGACTGGCAAGGAGGAAGGGACTTTGTTCTCCCAGCTGACACACACACCACTCACTGGCAACCACTCTCATCACCATGAAAAGGCAGAAGAACCTTGTTAAGTCCAAAATCCCTCAAAAACCAGAGGGAGGGCTTGCTGAGACTGAAATCACCAATCTTCCTGAAAAAGAATTCAAAATAAAAGCCATAAGCATGCTGATGGACCTACAGAGAAATACTCAAGAGCTAAGGAATGAATTCAGGAGGGAGATAACAGAAATGAAACAAACAATGGAAGGATTGAAGAGCAGCCTGGAGGAGGTGGAAGAGACTATTAATGGAACAGAAATCGGAGAACAGAAACATAGAGAAGCTGAGGCAGAGAGAGATAAAAGGATCTCCAGGAATGAAAGAATATTAAGAGAACTGTGTTACCAATGCAAATAGAACAATATTCACATTATAGGGGTACCAGAAGAAGAAGACAGAGAAAAAGGGATAGAAGGTCTCTTTGAAGAAATAATTGCTGAAAACTTCCCCAATCTGGGGAAGGAAATAGTCTCTGAGACTATGAAAGTACACAGATCACCCAACACAAGGAGTCCAAGCAGGAGAACACCAAGACATATAATAATTAAACTGGCAAAGATCAAATACAAGGACAGAGTATTAAAAGCAGCCAGAGAGAGAAAAAAAATCACCTACAAAGGAAGACCCATCAGGTTATCATCAGACTTCTCAGCAGAAACCTTAAAGGCCAGAAGGGAATGGCACGATATATTCAATGCAATGAAACAGAAGGGCCTCGAAACCAAAAATACTCCACCTGGGAAGATTATCATTTAACATTGAAAGATGAATTAATTCCCAGATAAGCAAAAGTTGAGGGAATATACCCCCAAAAAATCAATTCTGCAATGTATTTTAAAGGGACTGCTTTAGATGGAAGTATGGCTAAGGCTAAATAGCTGTCACCAGAGAAAATAAAAGCATAGCAAAGAAAATAGACCAACCAAATACTAACTAAAGGCAAAATAAAATCAGCTATCCACAAAATCAGTCAAGGGAAACACAAAGAGTACATAATAAAACACCTAAAATATAAAGAATAGAAGAGGAAGAAAAAGAAGGAAGAGAAATAAAGACTCATTGGACTGTGTTTATAATACCATAATAAGAGAGTTAAGTTAGATGGTTAGACAGTAAAGAAGCTGCCCTTGACCCTTTGGTACCCACAAATCCAAAGCTTGCAATGGCAATAAGTACATATCTATAGATAATCACCCTAAATGTAAATGCATTGAATGCACCAATCAAAAGACATGGAGTAATAGAATTGATTAAAAAAAGCAAGATCCATCTATATGTGCCTACAAGAGACTCAATCAATGGATCAATGACCAAATTAAAACAGAGATCAAGCAATATATGGAGACAAATGACAACAACAGCACAATGCACCAACTTCTGTGGGACGCAGTGAAAGCAGTTCAAAGAGGAAAGTATATAGCAATGCAGGCATATTTAAAGAAGGAAGAACAATCCCAAATGAATACTCTAAATTCACAATTACTGAAACTGGAAAAAGAATAACAAATGAAGCCCAAAGTCAGAAGAAGGAGGTACATAATAAAGATCAGAGAAGGAATAAATAAAATTGAGAAGAATAAAACAATAGAAAAAATTAATGAAACCAAGAGCTGATTCTTTGAGAAAATAAACAAAATAGATAAACCCCTAGCCAGACTTATTAAGAAAAAAAGAGAATCAACACACATCAACAGAATCAGAAACAAGAATGGAAAAATCACAACAGACCCCACAGAAATACAAAGAATTATTAGAGAACACTATGAAAATCTATATACTAACAAACTGGATAACCTAGAAGAAATGCACAACTTTCTAGAAAAATATAACCTCCCAAGACTGACCAAGGAAGAAACAGATAATCTAAACAGAAAAATTACCAGCAATGAAATTGAATCAGTAAACAAAAAACTACCCAAGAACCAAACTCACAGACCAGATGGATTCTCTGCTGAATTTTATCAGACATTTAGAGAAGACGTAATACCCATTCTCCTTAAAGTTTTCCAAAAAACAGAAGAGGAGGGAATATTTCCAAACTCATTTTATGAACCCAGCATCACTCTAATACCAAAACCAAGGAGACACCACAAAATTACAGACAAATATCCCTGATGAACATAGATGCAAAAATACTCAACAAAATATGAGCAAACTGAATTCAAAACTACATCAAGAGGATCATACACCATGATCAAGTGGGATTCATCCCAGGGATGCAAGGATGGTACAACATTCGAAAATCCATCAACATCATTCACCATATCAACAAAAAGAAGGACAAAAACCATATGATCATCTCCATAGATGCTGAAAAAGCATTTGACAAAATTCAACATCCATTCGTGATAAAAACTCTCAACAAAATGGATGTAGAGGGCAAGTACTTCAACATAATAAAGGCCATATATGACAAATTCACAGCCAACATCATACTTAACAGTGAGAAGCTGAAAGCTTTTCCTTTGAGATTGGGAATAAGACAATGATGCCAACTCTCCCCACTTTTATTCAACATAGTACAGGAGGTGCCAGCCATGGAAATCAGACAACACAAAGAAATAAATTCATCCAGATTGGTAAGGAAGAAGTCAAACTGTCACTCTTTGCAGATAACATGATATTGTACATTAAAAAAAACTCTAAAGAATCAACTCCAAAATAACTAGAACTAATAACTGAATACAGAAAAGTTTCAGGATACAAAATTAATACACAGAAATCTGTCACATTCCTATACACTAATGATGAACTAGCAGAAAGATAAATTCCATTCACAATCACATCATAAAGAATAAAATATGTAGGAATAAACCTAACCAAGGAAGTGAAAGACCTATACCCTGAAAACTACAAGACACTCTTAAGAGAAATTGAAGAGGACACTAATGAATGGAAATTCATCCCATGCTGTTGAGTAGGAAGAATTAATATTGTCAAAATGGCCATCCTGCCTAAAGCAATCTACAGATTCAATGCAATCCCTATCAAAATACTGACAGCATTATTCAACAAACTGGAACAAATACTTCTAAAATTCATATGGAACCACAAAATACCCTGATTAGCCATAGCAGTCCTGAGAAGGAAGAATAAAGCAGGGGAGATTATGCTCCCCAGCTTCAAGCTCTACAAAGGCACAGTAATCAAAGCAATTTGGTACTGGCACAAGAACAAACCCATAGACCAGTGGAACAGTATAGAGAGTCCAGATATTAACCCAAGCATATATGGTCAATTAATATATGATAAAGGAGCCATGGATATACAACGAGGGAATGACAGCCTCTTCAGCAGCTGGTGTTGGCAAAACTGGATGGCTACATATAAGAGAATGAAACTGGATTACTGTCTAACTCCATACACAAAAGGAAACTTGAAATGGATCAAAGACCTGAATGTAAGTCATGAAACCATAGAACTCTTAGAAGAAAACATAGACAAAACTCTATTGAATATAAACATGAGCAACTTCTTCATAAGCATATCTCCCCAGGCAAGGGAAACAAAATAAAAATGAACAAGTGGGACTATATCAAACTAAAAAGCTTCTGCACAGCAAAGGACACCATCAATAGAACAAAAAGGCATCCTACAGTATGGGAGAATATATTCATAAATGACATATCTGATAAGGGGTTGACATCCAAAAATATATAAAGGGCTCACACACTCAACAAACTAAAAGCAAATAAGCCAATTAAAATATGGGCAGAGGACCTGAACAGACACTTCTCCAAAGAAGAAATTCAGATGGCCAAAAGGCACATGGAAAGATGCTTCACATTGCTCATCATCAGAGAAAATACAAATTAAAACCACAGTGAGATATCACCTCACATCAGTTAGGATGGCCAACATCCAAAAGACAAACAACAACAAATGTTGTCATGGATGTGGAGAAAGGGGAACCCTCCTACACTGCTGGTGGGAATGTAAATTAGTTCACCCATTGTGGAAAGCAGTATGGAGGTTCCTCAAAAAAGTCAAAATAGAAATACCATTTGACTCAGGAATTCCACTTCTAGGAATTTACCCTAAGGATGCAGGAGCCCAGGTTCAAAAAGACATATGCACCCCTATGTTTATTGCAGCACTATTTACAATAACCAAGAAATGGAAGCAACCTAAGTGTCCATCAGTAGATGAATGGATATAGAAGATGTGGTACATATACACTATGGAATATTATTCAACCATAAGAAGAAAACAAATCCTACCATTTGCCATAACATGGATGGATCTAGATAGTATTGTGCTCAGTGAAATAAACCAGGTGGAGAAAGACAAATATCAAATGATTTCACTCATCTGTGGAGTATAAGGGCAAAGAAAAAACTGAAGGAATGAAACAGCAGCAGAACTCACAGAACCCATGAATGGTCTAACAGTTACCAAAGAGAAAGGGACTGGGGAGGGAGGGTGGAAAAGGAGGGAAAGGGAATAGGGTCATTACGATTAGCACACATAATGTAGGGGGTGGGCATATGGAAGGCAGTATAGCACAGAGAAGACCAGTAGTGATTCTATAGCATCTTACTATGCTGATGGACAGTGACTGTAATGGGGTATGTGGTGGGGACTTGATAATGGAGGGAATGTAGTAACCACAGTGTTGCTCATGTAATTGTATATTTATGATACCAAATACAAAATAAATCAATAAAAATCGAAAATAGAAAAAGTTTAAAAATAAATAAATAAAAAGCAATTAAGGTAATCTATCACATCAACAAATTTTAATAAACTACATGTCATATCAGTCATATTATAGCCAAAGACACAGAAGAGCACTTGATAAAATCCATCACCAATTCATGATAGAAAGTTTCAGTGAAATAGATTAGAAGGGAACCTCCTCAACTTGACAAAGAACATGTACCAAAAAACAACATCTAACATGGTACTTAATGGTGACAAACTGGAAGATTTTCCAGTAAGATCAGGAATAAAGCAAGGATGTCTCTTCTCAGACATCCTTGAGATGTCTGAGAAAGAAAGAAACTTTTTCTGATGACATGAATGTCCATGTAGAAAACCTGAAAGAATCTCCTGGATTGAATAAGTGATTATAGGTAAGTTGTTGGATACAAGGTTAATAAGATCAATCACTTTCCTATATATCAGCAATGATCAAGGGGAATTTGAAATTTAAAAAAAAAACAACACCCTTTACATAAGCATCCCAAAAATGAAATAGTTAGGTATAAATCTAACAAACTATGAATAAGATTTGCATGAGTAAACTTAACAAAACTATGATGAATGAAATCAAAGAAGGAAAGGAGAGATAGTCCACATTCTTGGGTAAAAAGAATCAATACTGTCAAGATGTAAGTACTTCCCAACTTAATCTTTGATTCAGTGCAATCCCAATGAAGATCCCAGTAAGTTACTATGTGAATATTGACAGACTGATTCTAAAGTTTATATAGGGAGGCAAAAGATCCAGAACAGCCAACATATATATTAAAGGAAATATTAAAGGAAAAGGAGAAAGTTGGAGGACTAATACTACTCAACTTCAGGATTTACTGTAAAGCTACAGTAATCAAGACAGTGTAATATTGGTGAAAGATTAGGCAAATAGATAAAAGGAATAGAATAGAGAGCCTAGAAATAAATCCATATTAATATATTCAACTGATCTTTAACAAACAGCAAAGGTAATGCAGTGAAACAAAGATAGTCTTTTCAACAAATGGTACTTGAACACCTGACATCCACATGCGAAAAAAAAATCTAGGCACAGACTTTATACCTTAATAAAAATTAACATGAAATAAACATCACAAACTGAAATATAAAATGCAGCACTATAAATCTCCTGGCAGATAACAGGAGAAAATCTAGATGACTTTGGGTTTAGCAATGACTTTTTAGACATGACAGCATAGGTGTGATTCATGAAAGAAAAAAATGATAAGCTGGACTTCATTTAAGTTAAAATTTTCATTTGTGTAAAAGATACTGTCAAGAGAATGAGAATACAAGCCACAGACTGGGAGAAATATTTGCAAAAGACACATCTGATAAAGTCTTGTTATCCAAAATATAATAAGAACTTTTAAAACAATAAGAAAACAAAGAACCTGATTGAAAAATGAGCCAAAGATCCTCACACCTCATCAAAGAAGATATTAATTTGGCAAATAAGCATATGAGAAGATGCTCCACATCATATGGCATCACAGAAATGTGAATTAAAACAAGATACTGCTGCACACCTACTAAAATGGTCAAAATCTGGAATACTGACAGCACCAAATGCTGGTAAATTCATAGAAAAACAGGATTCTCATTCACAACTCATTTAATGCAAAATGCAAAACCACTTTGAAAGAAAATGTGGTGGTTTCTTACAAAAACAAACATATTACTATACAACTAGCAATTGTGCTCCTTAGTATTTATCTAAGGGGCTTGAAAAAAGGGCTCCTGCATATGTATGTTTCTAGCAGCTTTATTCATAATTGATAAAACCTGCATATGTATGTTTCTAGCAGCTTTATTCATAATTGATAAAAACTTGGATGCAACCAAGATGCCCTTCAGTAAGTGAATGGCTAAATAAATGCTGGTACATCCAAACAATGGAATATTTTTCTGCACTAAAAAGAAATGAGCTATCAAGTTATGAAAACCATAGAAGAAACCTAAATACGTATTGCTAAATGAAAAAAGCTAATACGAAAAAGGCTACATATTGTGTGGCAATTGGAAAAATCAAAACTATGGAGACAATAAAAAAAGTCAGTGGTTGTTAGGGATGAAAGAGAGATGGGTGAATAGGTAGAGTACAGAGGATCTTTAAGTCAGTGAAAATACTTTATATGATCTTATAATGGTAGATACATATCATACATTTGTCCATACCCATAGAATGCACAATACCAAGAGTGAATCCAAATGTAAATGATGGACTTAGCGTGATTATGATGTGTCAATGTAGATCAATTATAACATGACCACTCTGGTGGGGGATGTTGATAATGGGAGAGGCTATGCATGTGTGGGGTCAGGAAAGTATGTGAGAAATCACTCAATTTCACTATGAACCTAGACTGTTCTAAAAAAATAGAGTTTATTTTTAATAAAATCCTGCAGTGCCTTCCATTTACTCAGCTAATGCTCTTACAATGTCAACATTCTTGCACTGGCCTAGAAGGCTCTATACAATCTGCTCCCATTCCTATCCCCTAATCTTCAATTTTCATCTCCTGCTCCTACTCTCTTTGCTCTTTTATATTCAACCCATGGGCTTTCTCAGTATCCCTCAAACAACGCAGATTCACAAACACTCCAGGGTCTTTTCACTGGCTGCTGCATCTGCTTAGATCCTTTCCTACCAGTACATATCAACTGAATATCAGCCCTGCCCACTTCTCACAGTTTCTTGGCACTACCTCTGGCCAATGTCCGTAAATGTTCACGTATTCTCCATCAGGTTGGTCAGATCCAATTACCTGGCATTTGGACAGTTATTATCACTTGCTGTGCTCCAGCAAACACTTAAGGAAAAGCCTACACACTTCTGCTGCCCCTTCCAATCATCCTTGTACATAGTGGGTCCTTTCTGAAGTTTCCAGACATGACAAAGCTGTTGAGGGAAAATAGACACATTCTCAACCACCTACTAAGAGCTGATTATTAAAGTTTAGAACCCCACAAATAAACAATTTTACCCAATATGAAGATTAAAAATGTATGGCATTCCTAATTCCCTTTCTCCTATTTGATTCACTACTGATCGATTGCCACAGTGTTAAGTCCAAATCAGTGGCTCTATTTTTCCTCCTCTTCATATTCAGCAGCTGAGGAAGTCTTAAATATAAATAAACAAGATGATGAAACACAATATAATACATATTTTGTTGTTACTACATTGTTTTTTTCTCATTGTATAAAGGGATTGTTAGGAATATTGGTAATTTTTCATGTTTTCAAGTCCTTATCTAGAAAGAATGGATAACTACTCAAATAACACATACTAAGTATGTTAAAAGTAGGGGAATGACTCAGGGTCACATAAAACTAACTCATTGATAGGGAAGGTCTGATTTAAAGTCATAAAATTCCTACAAATCTAAATCCCTTTTTTTAAGAAAAGAGGTAAAATTTTTGTTAATTTTTACTATAATAATTATTTTGTTAATAATTGCTATGATAATTTATTCATAGGTCTATCATTTTAACACATCTATTTTTAGTTTCTTATGCATCTTTCATATAAACATGTTCTTATCATTGTTTTATGCAAATTAATAAAGGAAAGCCTCACTGTAATAGAGTCAATAAGACAGAAGCGGATCTCTCACCCCCTACCACTTGTCCTCAATTGCACACCCAACTGGAAGAGATGCACCTTGCAAGTCGGACTACTTTACTACATCAGTAGGAGGAAGGAAGGTTCTCTTCTTGCCCAGCAACAGACCAGCCAATATGAGGCTGTCACAACTCAGTTAATGAGAAGCTACAGCACTTGGAACTCCTAGTTTCCTCCATTAGACTTTTTGTTTCCAAGAGCCTCTCTTTATAAAAAGCCTGCCCGTTCTTCCATAAAAGACTGTTCCTCTTCTTTGTTCTCCAGACTTGCCTATGGTTTTACTATAATTGCTTGTCCAAATTGCAAATCTTTCCTATTCCAAAACAAGCATATTTTTGCTGGGAAAATAACTGATGATTTTATTTTTAAAGGTAACCATTCTTATGTACTATTTGCTGCTTTCAGTAAAAATATTTTTTCTACTCAGCCTTCATAATTATAATTTTAAAGTCTTTAAAATATTAATCACATCATCTAGCTGTTAGGCTGGAGGAAGGAAAAACAAGGACATGCAAACAGAACAGAGAGATACCATAAAAAGAGAACAGACCAAACTCCAAGGTCTGTGCCTTATATGGAAATGGGATAGCTCTTCCTGAATTCCATCCTTCTGATGTGCCAACTAAGTCAGCCTTCTCCCTCTTGGAAGGAAAAAAAAGTTTCTAGTTCTCTATTATGTCACCTTTGGCCAATCATACCTCTCCACACCCCCTAGGATAGCTTGCCCACTCCTCCCCCTCCTAACCCCTTATAAGCCCCCACCTCCCTGACCGGGTGTGACTTCCCTGGCCTGTAATACCCAGACCGGGGAACATCACCCAGGAACCTCACTCAAATAAACTGCTTGGCCCTTTGTTGCCTCTCGTCACCTGCTTATTTCAGCTAGAATCTATCTTATACTAGCCATTTCTTAATTTTGGACATTTGTCAGCTACTTCCAATATTTGTTGTTGTTGACAAGTCTACAATGAGCATGCTTCTGCTTATTCTGAACCATCATAATACAACACATTTTTAGGAATGGAGTAATTGAATCAGATGATATGACTTACATAGCTCTTCCTACATACTTACCATATTAAAAATTTAATTGTATGTTTGCTACAAAGAGCTTCAAAATCATGGTCTATGCCAATATATAACCATCAATAAAATAATTCAATGAACTTGACAATGATATGATAGTACTGTACATCTTTTAGTAAAAGTAGAATTTCTCTTTTTTTATAGATTTATGAATTCCTCAGGTTCTGAGTATGTTATAAAGAAATAGTTTAAATTATTAATTTTAAATTAGAAAAGCTAATAAAATATACCCCAATATTTAAAATAAATAAGCCTTTGATAATGCCCTCATTTAAATTAAACTTGAGGAATGTGTGCTTGGAGACTATGGTTTTGGAAAGTAACTGGATTATAAAGATGATTCAATCATTCTTATTGGGTTTTCTGTCTCTCTGGATTGTGTTAGGTTTTTATTTTCATCTTTAGAATTGTTTATTTTTACCCAGCAGAACATGCTTGAAATCTAGACCCGTGTAGTGTAACCCCTCACAGTTGTTTTTGTTTTAGTTTCTTTTTTGTAATGCAAATGTCTGACTTTACGCTTTGATGGCCAGGCTTCCACTTCAGAGGAATCCACTTCAAAAACCTATGTGAAATAAACACATTTCCAACCACACAACTGGATAAAGAGGTCACCTCCTTCCCTTCCCAAGGCTCCTTTTATTTAGAGATCTTGGTTGATTTTGATAACTGACCTTTTGGGCCACTTGTCAATTCTCTTCCCCGTATTTTAAATTCCCAGTTTTATGGTTTAAATTCACCAATAAGGAGGGAGTACATGAAACCTGAGGCCCTCATTCTCAACTTCAACAAAGGAAGAAGACCTGGCCTCTGTACTTCCTCTCTTTTTCTACTTCTGACCTTGCTATGTGACCCCCAGGGGCTGTGTGTAATTTTCAGATCTTGTAAATAATAAACTTCTGTTTTTTTCAAAGTTTCTTGTAGATTGTTGATAAAGGGCATTTTACAGTTGTTGACATAAATTTCAGTTAAGTCACCTTGAAATAAAGATGGAGTTTTATTTGAGTCTAACTGAGGATTTACAAGCCCAGAAACATTAAGTCCCACATGGGCTATGCTGAGGTACCCTCCTTTATCTGGGGGATATTCAAACATTCCAAGTCAAGTTATTCCTGGCTTTTTGAGCTTGAACTGATTAACTCTGGGTCTTTTTAGTCAGCTTTCCTGGATTTATTCTCTTTCCACCCTGCTCATATCTATTTTCCTGCATAACAGTCTCTAGTGTAGTGGTCAGTGTTTCCTTATTTCACACAGTAATAAGAACCACACATGTTAGGCAGAAAGACAGAAATGAGCGGGATGAAAAGGAGAGAGGGCCCCCAAAGATGACCCAGGGATTTGACCAAATAAAACCAGAAAGCCAAAAATGACTCAGAGTTAATCAGATGAAGCCATGGGGTCTAAGAGTGATTCAGGAAATGTCCAAGTTTCCCATAGATAAGAAACATCAGAAAAAGAAAAGAAACATCAGAGGCACAGGCACAGCCCAGCTCCTGTCCTCATTTCACCAATCAGAATAAGCCAGAGAGCTAATAGCTGTCAATCAAGGACTTCTCTGCCCTGCCAAAACCACATAAAAGAAGCCTCAGAATGAGCATCCATGCCTGTCTTATCTTAGGCAGGCCTGCTCTGTTAGTCTATGCAAAGTGTATTAAAACTTATTTTGCTTTCTTGACTTTGGTCTCTCATCTCACTATACCAAGCTGAGTCCTTTCCTTCCTAACATACAGACTATGCCAGCCACAGAACTGGTTATTAAAAAGCTGAGACCAGCACAAAATGACACAGCAACAATATTCCTCGCTGAGCAAATCACACAGTACTGTATTAGGACACAAATGAGGAAATAAGAGGATTGTTTGGCTCCGTTTCAGAAGAAAAAATCTCCCTGAAATTTTAGTAGAAAATAAAGCCTACTTAATTCCAGATGACCACAGTAATACTTTCAGGCAGGAAAATAGATAGGAGCAGTGTGGAAAGAGAATAAGGCCAGGAAAAAGCCCACTAAAAGAGACCCAGAGTTCATCAATTAAGCTCAAAAAGCCAGGAGCAACTTGGCCTGGAATGTTTGAATATATCACAGATAAAGGAGGATACCTCTGCATAGCCCATGTCTTTATTGTGTTAATCATACAGGCCCAGCTTATTTTTTAACTTTACCTGTATGTTGTTTTTTTCTCCTTCGGCCCCGATCAAGTAGTTTGCAACCAAGACAACTAACTTAGCATGTAGGCACAGCCATAAACAACATAGTAAAAGGCAGGAAGGATTCCATCTTAAAGATTGCGTCTTAATACCCAGGTAGCTGAGAAGTCAGATTCTTAACTTCCTCTTTAGCAAACAGTCAATAATTCAGCCCACCTTGGGGGCAGGGCAAGCAGTCTTGATTGATATGCTCCCAGACCAAGACGCAGGTATCCCAGGAAGAAATCAGAGCAGGAAGTTCTTTGTGTTAATTCTAAATAGTCAGAGACCACTTAACAAGTCTGCACTCCCAGCCATTAGTCACATTCCTAAGGAATCTTTAAAAGGGGGAACCCCCAACCTTTCAGAGCACTCCTTTCTCTGAGGTCACCCGCACTTTCTAAGTGTGTAACCTTCTAACCTTAAACTTTCTCTCTCCAACCTTTCAGGATGCCTCTCCTCACTGAGGTTGCCTGCAGCACTTTTTCTCTCTTTAAGTAACTTTAAATAAAACTTTTACTCTGCTTCACTACTGTGTCTCTGCCCTTCAATTCTTTGTTGTGGTGGGGACAAGGACTGAGGAAAATACACAATACTCCCCCAATAATACTTCTTATACAGTATATGAGAGCTACGATTTCAACTGTGCAGGAACACTTAGACAATCCTCACCACTGCACCCAGAAACAAATAATTCCATTATTTGTAAATTATTGCCTAGTAATAGATATTTAAACCTGGGCCTTCAGTCACTTCTGGCCATAAAATTAATTTATATTTGACTAGACAAGTGTTAATCCAAGCCATATATGCATGAATAAATCTGGGTCTGCACTAGAGAAATCATTGTCCTATTAATAGAATGTATGTTTATCAGCATTTATATAAGATTTGTTCTGCAAGCATTTATTGAGTTTTTGTTTTTTTTATCGAAGTGTAGATCATATATAGTCTTATATTGGTTTTAAGTATATAACACAATGGTTCCAGTTACCCATATTATTATATCCTCTACCCCAACTAGTGAAATTACTATTTGTCAACATAGAAAGATGTCACAGAATCACTGACTATATTCTCCATGCTGTACTACCATCCCCATGACCTACTTATATTATGATTGAGAACTTTGTGCCACTTTAGCCCTTTCACCCTCCCCACCCACTCACTGCAACCCCTCCCCCACAGTAACTACCAGTCACTTCTCAGTGTCTGTAAGTCTACTGCTATTTTGTGCATTTTGTTTTGTTTTGTTTTGTTTTTAGATTCCACATATAAGTGAAATCATATGGTATCTGTCTTTATTCGTCTGGCTTATTTCACCTAGTGTAATATATTCTAGGTCCATCCATGCTGTTACAAATGATAGGATTTCTTTCTTTTTTTACAGGTGAATAAGAGTTAATTGTTATATGTATCACCTCTTCTTTATTTATTCATCTACTGATGGACAATTTAGGTAGGTGCCTCCATAATCTTGACTACTGTAAATAATGTGATAACAAACATGGGGGTAAATATATCTTTTCAAATTAAGGATTTTTTTTCTTCAAAGTGGAATTACTGGTTGAATGGTATTTCTATTTTCAGTTTTTTGAGGAACATGCACAGTGCTTTGTATAGTTGCTCTACCAATTTATATTCCCACCAACAGTGTAGAGGATTCCCATTTCTCCACATCCTCAAAAACAGTTTATTTCTTGTCTTTTGGAGAGTGGCCATTCTCACTGGTGTGAGGTGATATCTTATTGTGTTTTTGACTTGTATTTTCCTGGTGATTAGCAATGTAGAGCATCTTTTTGTGTACCTGTTGGCTATCTGTATTTCTTCATTGGAAAAATATCTGTTCAGGTGGAGGACCCTATTTTTTAATCAAGTTATTTGTTTTTTTAGTGTTGAGTCATATGAGTTCTTTTTATGTTTTAGATGTTAACCCCTTACTGGATAAATTGATGATGAACATATTCTCCCATACTGCAGGCTGCCTTTTTGTTCTGCTGATGGTGTCCTTTGCTGTGTAGAAGCTTTTTAGTTTGATGTAGTCCTATTTGTTTCCTTCAACTAGGGATATGTGTCCAGGAAAAAACTGCTCATGCTTATTATGTTCAGGAGATTTTTGCCTCTTCTAAGACAGTTATGGTTTCATGTATTACACATAGTTCTTGAATCCATTTTGAGTTTAGTTTAGTTTATGGAGTTAGACAGTAACCCAGTTTCATTCTCTTGCATGTAGCTCTCCAGTTTTCCCAACACCGGTTATTAAAGGTACTGCCTTTTACCCATTGTATATTCATGGCTCCTTTATCATATATTAATTGACCATATAGCCATGGGTTTATATGTGAGTTCTCTATTCTGTTCCACTGATCTATGGGTCTATTCTTGTGCCAGTACCATACTGTTTTGATTACTGTTACTTTGTAATATACCTTGAAGTCAGGGAGTGTAGTATTCCAAGCTTTGTTCTTCTTTCTCAGGATTGCTGTGGCTATTTGGGGTCTTTTGTGTTTCCATATGAATTTTAGGATAATTTGCTATAGTTCATTGAAAAATGTTTGGTATTTTGATAGGGGTTGCACTGAATCTGTAAATTGCTTTGGGCAGGATGGCCATTTAGACAACATTAATTTTTCCTATCCACAAGTATGGGATAGATTTCCATTTTTGTGTCTTCTTTAGTTTCTCTCCTGAGTGTCTTATGGTTTTCACAGAACAGGTCTTTCACCTCTTTAGTTAGGTTTATTCCTAGGTATTTTATTTTGATGCAACCTGATTTCTCTTTCTGCTAGTTCATTTTTAGTATGTAGGAATGCAACAGATTTCTGTATTTTAATTTTGTATCCTGCAACTTTGCTGAATCCAGTTACTAGTGCTGAGATTTTTGGTGGAGTCTTTAGGGTTTTCTATGTATAATATCACATCATCTGCATATACTGACAATTTACTTCTTCCTTACCAATTTGGATTCATTTTATCTGTTTGTGTTGTCTGATTGCCATGGCCAGGACCTCCAGTACTATATTGAATAAGAATGGTGAGAGTGAGAATCCTTGTCTTGTTCTTGATCTTAGAGCAAAAGATATTTTAGCTTTTTGCCTTTGAGTATGATGTTAGCTGTGGTTTGTCTCATATGGCCTTTATTTTGTTCAGGTACATTCCCTCTATAACCATTTTCTTGAGAGTTTTTATCATGAATGGATGTTGAATTTTATCAAATGCTTTTTCAGCATCTGTTGAGATGATCAGTGGATTTTACCCTTTTTTTGTGATGTGATATATCACATTGATTTATGAGCATTGTACCATCCTTACATCCCTGGAACAAATCCCAGTTGGTCATGATGGATGATCTTTTTGATGTATTTTTGAATTTGTTTAGCTAATATTTTGTTGAGGATTTTTTTCAACTATGTTCATCAGGGATTTGGTGTATAATTTTCTTTTTTTTATTGTCTGTCTAGTTTTGGTAACAGACTGATGCTGGCCTAATAGAATGCATCTGGAAATATACCTTCCTCTTCTACTTTTTAGAGTATTTTAGAAAGATAGATACTAGCTCTTTTTAATGTTTGGTAGAATTAGGCTGTGAAGCCATCTGGCCATGGAATTTTTTTATCAGAAGTTTTTTTATTATCAATTCAATTTTGTTACTGGTATTTGGTCTGATCAGATTTTCTTTTTCTCCCTGGGTCAATTTGGAAGTTTGTACTTTTCTGGAAATTTGTTCATTTCTTCTAGGTTGTCCAATTTACCAACATGATCTTTATAGCATTCTCTAATAATTATTTGTATTTCTGTGGTGTCAGTTGTAACATCTCCTTCTTTCATTTCTGATTTTATTTGTGTCCTCTAGTCTTCTCAAATAATCAGCCGTTAGTTTCATTGATTTTTTTCTATCATTTTATTCTTCTCTATTTTATTTATTTCTGCTCTGATCTTTATTAGTTCCCTCTTTCTTCTAACTTTGGGTTTCATTTGATCTTCTTTGTGAATTAGACTATTTTAAGGGGTATTGTTCTTATTTCTTGAGGTAGGTCTGTATTGCTATGTACTTCCCTCTTAGACCACCTTTGTGGCATCCCACATATTTTGAACTGCTGGGGTTAAACTCTCCTAATATGATCGTGTTGCTTTCTAGTTTCCCCTTAAGGTCTGTTAGTATTTGCTTTATATATTTAAGTGTTTGTATGTTGGATGCATAGATATTTACAATTGTTATATCTTCTTGTTGGACTGATCCCTTTATCATTATGTAATATCCTTCTTTGTCTGAATTTTTTCATGTTTTGAAGTCTATTTTATCTAATAAAAGTACTGCTGCTGCTTTTTTCTCCCTATTATTTGCATGAAATATCTTTTATGTCACTTCACTTTTAGTCTGCATATGTCTTTAGGTCTGAAATGAATCTCTTGTAGGCAGCATATAGATGGGTCTTGTTTCTTTACCCATTCTGCCACCCTATGTCTTTTGATTGGTGCATTCAGTCCATTTACATTTTGTTAATTGATTTCCATTGTTTTTGTAGTTCCACTGTGATTCTTCTCCCCTTTTATACTGTTCTCTTGTTATTGATGGTTTTCTTTAGTGTTGTGATGGGATTTCTTATTTTTTAATTTTTTGTGTACCTGTTATAGGCTTTAGGCTTATGGTTACAGTAAGGTTCATATATAATTGCCTAAATATACAACAGTCTATATTAAGTTGATGTTTACTGTATTGCAAACACAGTCTAAAAGTACTTTTTAAAATTCTTTTTCTCTTCCACACTTTATGTATGAGATGTCATACATTTTTTGTGTGTATCCATTGACTGATATTTTGTATAGTTGATTTTACTACTCTAAGGGTCTTTTTAAATTTCATATTTGCCTAGTTATTAATTGGTCTACTACCTTACTATGATTTTATTTTCACTGATAAAAACTATTTTGGCTTAAGAACATTTCTGTTTACAGAGGTCCCTTTAGCATACCCTATAAGGCCAGTATAGTAGTGGTGAGTTCTTTTAACTTTCGTTTTTCTGGGAAACTTTTAATCTCTCCTTCAATTCTGAATGATAACCTGCTGGCTAGAGGATTCCTGTTTGAAAATCCTTCTCTTCAGTGCATTAAATATTTCATGCCACTCCCTTCTGACCTGTGAAGTTTCTTTTGAGAAATCTGCTGATAGCCTGATGGTGTTTCCATTATAAGTAATTTTTTCCTCTCTCTCTAAGTGCTTTCAATTCACTGTCTTTATCCTTAATTTTTATCATGTTAATTATTATACGTCTTGGTGTTGTCTTCCTGAGGTTCCTTTTGTTAGGGTCTCTCTGTGCTTCTAGGACTAGTGTCTACTTCCTTTCCCAGGCTGGGGAAATTTTCAGCAATTTTTTTCTTCACAGAGACTTCCCACTCCTTTGTCTCTCTCTTCTCCTTCTGGTACCCCTATTATGAGAACATTTTTTTTCATTTGGAGTTGTCACAGAGCTCTCGCTCTCTTAGCATCCTCTCATTTCTAGAGATTCTCTTTTCTCTCTTTTCCTCAGCTTTGTTGTAGTCCTGTTCTCTAATTTCCATCTCATTGGTTGTCTCCTCTACTTGCAGCAATCTATAATTCATTCCCTCCATTGTATTTTTCATTTCAGTTATTGTATTCTTCAGCTCTGAATAACTCTTTTTTTTTTTTTTTACTCTTCTATCTCTTTGTTGAAGTCCTCCCTGAGATCATCAGTACTTTTCCGGGGATCAGTGAGCATATTTATGACTGTTGTTTTAAAATCTTTATCATGAATATTGGTGAGCTCCATTTCACTTAGCCCTCTTTCTGGTGTCTTATTCTGTTCTTTTGTTTGGAACATATTCCCCTGCCTCCTCATTTTGTCTGGGTATCTGTGTTTCTTCCTTTGTATTATGTTGATGTGCTATCCCTCCTGGTCTGGAGAGTAATGGCTTCATGAAGTAGATGTCTTGTGGTGCCCAGAAGCTCAAGATTCTGGTAATCTCTGCCTGGTTTTCCTTTGCAGTGGAGCTGCAGTAGCTGTTGGTGGGCTATAAGTGAGGCTGCCTTTCTGTCTGTCTGTCAGCAGTGGCTGATCTCTGTCAGCAGAGGCCTTTTGTGAGCCATCAGCAGAGCTTCTTCTGGGTTTGTTGTGGGTAGGGCTGCCCCCTGCCTCCCCTGCAGTGATGGCAGTGCTCCTGTGCCTGGAGGGTGGGCAGGGCTTGTGTACTTGGGAGCACAGTGGAGGCTGGGCTGCCAGCAACAAGAAAGGAACATTTGGAACCAGCTCCTGCAGGAGCCTCCCTATTTGACCTGAGAGAGGGCCAGGAAAGCTGAGAAAGCCTGTCAGGCAAAGTCTCTCTTCACCTGCTACCAGCAGTCTGACTGTTGCTGGGACGAGAGAGTGGTGTGGACAGGCAGGTGAGCTGGGAAGTGCCTCAGGCCTGAGATGCCAGTGAGGAGGATGGAGTGTTTTGGGCTGGCTCCCACAAGCACCAAACCAGCTGGGCTCAGGGTGGGCTGGAGAAGCATCACCCATCTGCCCTTTTTCCTTTGGTGAGAGCTCCATCCAACCTCAACCCATCTTGCTCCCTTCCCACTGCTGGTAAACATTTCAAGCTGCCATTTCTGTGTTGGGTCTCAGTGGGACTGATGGGGTGAGCCTGTCCTCCACAATTAGCTAGAGTCTCAGCCACCCAGAGTGCTCCAACTCTCCCTGATGTCCACCCCTACTAATCACCAGAACCCAATGCAATATGGAGTCATATTCCCATAGTAGATCTCCAGGGCCAGGTGTGCAGAGTTCCTGAGTACTTATCACCTCCATGCTCTATTCCTCTCCCTCCTGCTACTGAGCTGGGATGGCGGAAGGGCTTGGACCCTAATCGATCTCAGCTCTGTCACTTTATCTTTCTCTGTGTGTTCTTTTCTTCTTCTCCATGTGTAGATGATCTGTTCTGCTATCTGATCAGGTCATTTTTAGGGTTAGTCATTTTTGCTGTAGTTGCTTCCTTGGTGTGTCTGTGGGAGGAGGTTCCACATTGTCTTCCTACTTCACCATCTTTCCCCTCTTCCAAGTTTTTACTATTTTTATAATGAATAATATTGTAGGAAAAAAATAAAAGAAGAAGAAGATAGCTTCTTTTTTTGCCTCAAACAGTTCTAATTCTGGTATGAGAACAGATGACATGTGAATATGAAGGTGCTAGAAAACATGCTGATAATACAACTAAAAATTTTGAGGGTTTCCACCTAAAATACATAATTTAGGGAGTTTAGGCTACAAGTACAAAATAATACTCTCTCCGTAATGGCAGATTCCTTCAGGACATATTGCTTCATAATATCATCAAAAGCCTGTGGCATCACAGGGCTCCTCAGAGGAAATACTGAGTCTGTTCATGGGATAGAATAAAGATTGTGTGCATCATGGGAATACCTTTGTTTTGTTGATGAGGTTACTCATTGAGATACTTACAGAAGAGGAAGGGTGACCAGAAAGACCAACTACTCAATTCCAGGGTTTAAACTTTGGGCCAGCCCAACCTTGGGGGAAAGAAAGAGGGCTGAAGGATTGAAACTGACTGGGTTCAATCACATGTCCAATTACTTCTCCAATCATACCTATGTAATGAAACCTTGAGAAACACAGAGGCTCCATGGAGATTCCTGTTTGGTGAACACATTGATGTTTGGAAGAATGACCTGCCTGGAGCCCCTGAGGAAAGAACATGGAAGCTCTGCTCTCTGCCCATCCAGACCATGCCAGTGAGTCTTTTCATTTGACTGTTCTCATCTGCATCATTATTAAGAATTTCCAGAGAAACAGAACCAATAGGATGTATAGAGAAAAAGAAGTTTATTATAAGGCATTGTCTCACATGGTTTAGAGGCTGAGAAGTCCTAAGGTCTATAGTCAGGAAGTTGGAGAGCCAGAAGAGTGATGGTGTTGTTGGGAAATCCAATCCAGAGAGATCTCCCTGTGCACTTGGTGAGACTTCTACATGGGAGAGGGTTCTTGACTCTCATCTGGAAAGTATTCACAAACAGGTCAAGCAGGTCAAGCAGGTACAAGCAAAGAATAGGACAAGCAAAAGTAGACACTCCAGAAGAGCATGTAGGCAAGCTCCAGAGGTGAGCATCATGGTGGGGTTCAGCTTTGTTGGTCTTATAGCTGTAGTTTAAGCAGGGGATGGACTGTTCATCAGGATAGGTGGGGGGTTTTGGAATAAGGAGGGGATTTCCAGGAAATAGGGTGATGCCCTCTTTTTGTCCTTAGGTGGTGTGGGTAAAATTACAATATTTCCAGAATCTCTGGCCAGGCTTTTTAGTGCATCTGCATATCAATAGGTGTTTCCAAGGGGTGGAGAGGATTAGTCCATCTACATATCAATAGGTAATCACAGGGCGTGCAGGGTTTACCTGCATCTGAGAGATTGGGTGGAGCTCTCTGCTGCTTCAGCCTGGTCAAGAGAGAGACATGAGGACTGCTTATAAAAAATAAAAATGTTTCTTAAACTTTATTTCTCCCTTTGACTCATTTCGGTCTTAGATGTGTTTTGCCCCAGGATCTTCCCCTGGAGTTACAGATGGTCTGCCTTGGAACTGTCATTGTGCCAAGAGGTGTGATTTTTAATATGTTAATGAATGTTTAATGATTTTTGGGGTAACTGTGGGTTATTTTTTTTCCTCATCCCAAATCTAGCTGATTTGAATTTATTAGAAACTGAATTCTCTTTTGCCATCAGTTATATTCCTAAAACCTAGCTGGCTTGTTTTCACTCTACCTGTTCTGCCAGCTGGCCACATGAACTGGCCTCAAGCTTTTCTTGACTTGCCCAGGGCCTAGCTCTTTTCCTAAACCACACAGTCTATGTCAGTGGTATAAGTTCCAGTGTGAAGGATGGCAGGCTCAAGACCCAAGAAGAGGTGAAGCTGTGGCCCCATCTGCAGGCAGGAAAAGAGCTAACCCTGCTCAAAGACGTCAGGCAGGATGAGGTCCCACTTGCTCATGGGAGGGTCTGTGTCTTGGGTCTACTCAGGCCTTTAACTGATTGGATGGGGCTGAAAGGGAGCAGAATACATGACTCCAAAGCAGTCCACTTTTGCATGTGGATGAACTGAGAGCAATCAGCACCTAGCAGATTCAAGAACAAATTTTACCTATCCATTAACAGCCTAAAATAATTTAGACTGGGACCTCCACCCCCACCCACATTCCTGCTCAGAGAGAGAGCTACCACCACAGACAATTTTTATCTGAAAGACCTATTTGTATGCAAGGCAAACATCTAATTGCTCTTATTGTCCTGTGAATCACTCTCTTCCCCTTTGAAGTCCCAGGCTCTATCCTATTTCTTATTATACTCAGGATGGCAGATAAGCCTCAATCACCTGACTTGTCCTTGGGTCTCATACTTTTATGGGGCTCCTGTACAGACAAAATTGAATTTGTTTTTCTCCTGATTATGTTTTATACCAGTTTAGAAGTGTAGAACTTAGAAGAACAGGCCCAACTCATATCAGGAAGAGCAATCTGCCTTTTCAGCCTAACAATTAGAATGTTAAGTTCATTCAGAAACACCTTCCTAGATGTATCTCACATAGTGCTTGACCAAATATCTGAACATCCCATTGCCTAGCCAAGTTCATAACATAAAATTAACCATGACAGTGTTCTTTATAATAAAATCGTAAGTGTACCACTTCCAGTGAATTCTGTGAGTAATTTGAGTGAATTATTGAAACTGAAGGTATTGTGGGAATCCCCAGATCTATAGCTGGTTGGTTAGAGGTGCAGGTGGCCCTGAAACTATAGCTGGCATCTGAAGTGGGGGCAGTGTCACCACAGACTTTGCCTTTAACCTGTGGGATCTGTGCTAATTGGGTGGTTAGTATTGTTGGGGGAATGTTGTGTATTTTCCTTGGTCCTTATCTCTGCTGCAACAAAAAATTGAAGGGCAGAGACACAGTAGTGAAGCCGAGTAAAAGTTTTATTTAATGTTACTTAAAGAGAAGTAAGTACAGGCCACCTCAGTAAGGACATGTGCCCTGAAAGGTTGGAGAGAGAAAGTTTAAGATTAAAAGTTTACACACTTAGAAAGTGCGGGTGACCTCAGAGAGAGGAGTGCCCTGAAAGGTGGGGTGTGGGATTAATGGTATTAATACATAAATCAAGTAATATAGAAATCAAATGTACAAGTACATATGACCTGATTGTTTCTCCTACAACTCCTGATGCTTGATCAATAACAAAATGAGTAAAGATAAAACAGTTCCTACAACTCATGAGGGCCCTCACATTGTTTTTGTGTCCTTGAGGAACGTCACCCCCTAGGGCTGGACTCAAGGTCAGATAATGATTGTGTGTTGATCATGTGTTGAACCCCCTACTCAAAGTTCTTTGGATGTTTGGGTTCATTTTCTCAATAAATATGAGGAGTCCTTTTCACCATTACTCTTGCGCTGTTACACCTTGAGTCTTCTGGCTGGCCCTTTCAGATCTTCGATAACTCATCGTGTCTCCTCCCTTATCTGCGAGTCAGAGGCAGGAAGGGACCGAAAGTTGGGAAGAGTTAAATTTATGTGCTTAGAAAGTGTGCGCAACCTCAGAGAGAGGAGTGCCCTGTGAAAGGAAAGGAGCGACACATAGCAGCAATTCACCGGAGAGTTCCGCTTTATTAGGGAAAGGTGCTGGGTTATATAAGAAGGGGCATGAGTTGATTGAGGTGTCACTTCTACGGGGCTGGTGGCTGTTGGCTAGGTGCTGGGATTGGGAGGGGGGCGAGAGGTGATTGGGCTTCAGGTGGCGCCGGCGGGAACTGAGGACCCCGAAGAGAAGCCGAAGTTTGCCATCTTACTGGTGGGGACCCTTCATTCCCCCCTTTCTCCTCTATGGGTTTGTGGACGTTGCTTTCTCTCTGGCTGCTTCCTGCTGAACAGGGGCGGAGAAGGGAGTGAGGGCTTGAGGATTGGGAGGAAAGGGTTGATAGGAATCCCCGCAGTAAGGACGAGTAGATGTGGACTTCTTCAGGTTTGGAAATTAATGAAGGTTCCCTGTAACCATAGGTTGGCCAAGAGGATATGGGTGTCAGGAGCCAGGCGTCTGCAGCTATTGTTTCCAGGAACAGTTTCCAGTGGAGAGAGGGGTCCATCTCAGCATGTGGTGAGGAGGTCACGTGAGGGTGAGGGATCTTCTGTGGCCAGAAGCTGGTAGTTCCTGAGTAAAAGCTGGTTGAAAGCTTGATTAGAGATTTTTCTGACTTGGGATTTGATGAACTTTATTATACAGGGTAAGAAGAGACAGGCGAGAAGAATGATTATTATGGGGCCTGCAATGGGCCAGAGCCAGGTGAGGAGGGGGTTTGTTAGTATTGAAGAGAATGGGTTGGAATTGGAAGCAGAGTGGAGGCTGGAGGCAAGGTCGGTGAGTTTGGTAATGTCAGTTTCTACAATGCCAGATTCGTTGATGTAATAGCAGCACTCTTCCCAGAGGAAGACGCAGGTGCCGCCCTTCTCAGCTGTAAGCAGATCTAGGGCCCGCTGGTTTTGAAGGGTGACTTTAGCTAGCGAAGTGACCTGTCTTTGGAGAGAGGTTAGAGAATCGGCAGTGGATGTCAGGGCTCCCTCAAGTTTGGCGTTGAGATCTCTAACTGCCTATAGAGAGTGACCCAAGGCTTCTCCCGAAAACCCTGCCCCAATGGCTGAGGTGATCAAAGAGCTACTGACCATGATGGGAAGGAAAGCAGCTCTTTTTGTGCGCGAGGGCAAGGGAGGTTGGAGCTCAAGAAATTCTGCCATGCTGTAAAGTGTTAACTGTGGGATTAGGGTGACGAGAATGCAGGGTGTATTGGAGTTGAGAGGCAGTGAGTTGAAAAGACTGCTATTACACTAAAAGAAGTGTCCCGGTTGCGTAAAAGTCTTAGAGATGGAGGTAGGGGTGTAGATAGAGAGGCAGTGAAGTGCGCTGGAGGGGGGTGGAGTTGGGCCTACACAGTGGTGGATGGTGAGATTATCTGCGTATTCTGGTTCCCATAGGGGTATGTCTGCCAGGGGGCAGAGGGGTTGTCTTTCTGCATGGAAGGAGTAGTTGGAAATATTAAGGGGCACGGCGGCCAGCAGTGGGTGCTGTAGTGATGTGCACAAGAAACAATTGGCTGTGTTAAGGGTGTGGTTGAGAAAGATGGTGGTGTCCTGAATGAGCTGTAATGAAGAGTAGGAGAAATGGGAAGAGGGGTGGGGATAAGAAGATGAAGAGGCGCTATCAAGAGTTTGGATAATGACTTTTTTGGAATGTCTGCTATCTGATGCAACTTGAGAGATCTGGGAATGAGAGGGAACATACTTTCGAGAGATATGAAGGGTACTGTGGGGGGTCGAGGACTCCCCGTAGTAAACTGAGGCTGTGACTCTGGCAGCCCATCGAGAGTCCCAGGGATCTGGGATTGATAAGGAGAATGAGCTGTTGGGATATTTCATGAAACGGTTGGAGGAGTAATACTGTGGGTACTGGAAGTTACCTATGTAGTGAATGGTGCAAGACTAGTAGGGACATCTCCCGTAGGTATCTGGCCATCGCCTGCAATAGGCTTGTTTTTGGTCATAGAGGAAGCAGAGGTAGGGAGAATAAGGGTAGCTGCTAGTGAACACTTCGGTGGAGGGAGGAAAGTGGAGGTATAAAGGCTCAGAGCAGCTTTTCAGAGGGCAGTCTGGTGTGGCAATGAGGGCAGTAACTTTTGTTTGATGCTGTGTGTAAGTCTCTCTGACTTTGAATCGCCATACAAAGGAGGCTGGGGTGGTGGGGAAGACAATAGGAATGAGGAAAAAAAGGCGAGAGAGCAGTAAAGGAGGAAAAAGTCATGATTCGGGTATGGATGGCAAAGGGGGTGAACGGGATTTTGGAGGAAAGAGGACAGTAAGGTCAGGAGTCTGGAGGGAGGGAGAGTCTGTAAACTTTTGTAGGTTAAGAGATGTTTTAGGTGATGTGGGGACAGAATGGTAAGGGGCGCCCTGAATGTCAGTTTATGAGCTTCTTCCTGCAAGAGCTGTCTAGCGGCTAATGCTCGTAGGCAGGGGGCTCATCCCCGAACTGTGGGGTCTAATTGCTTGGAGAGATAAGCTACTGGGGGGCAAAAGATGGGCCATAATATTGGCCTAGGACTCTTAGAGCTTGACTGGACCTCTCATGAATGTATAATGAGAAGGGCTTCGACAAATCAGGAAGATGGAGAGCTGGGGCTTCCACAAGGGCTTGACAGAGCTTAATGAAGGAGTGTCGGGGTGAGGAGGATAATGGTTTTTTAGGGGGGCTCTTGCTGAGGTTGTATAGGGGTCTTGCCAACAGGGTGCAGGGAGAAGTTAGGGATCTACGTTCTAAAATATCTAGCTAGGCTTAGAAAGGGCCTAGAAAGGAAAGGATTTTTGTCTTGGTTTTGGGAATGGGCAGGTCAGAGAGGAGCCATTTTCTGTCTAAGGTAATGGACTTTCTTTGTTGAGATAGAAGGAATCTGAGGTAAGTGATAGGAGGGGAAGAGATTTGAGCTTTGACGGGGGATACTCGGTAACTTCTGGAAGCTAGAAAGTTAAGTAGGGAGGCAGTGTCAAGTTGAGACTGTTCCCACGAGAGACTGCAGAGTAGAAGATTGTCTATGTATTATAAGGTGGACTTGGAGTGATCATGATGAAACTGTTTGAGGTCCTGAGCTAGGACCTGTCTAAAAATATGGGGACTATCTCGGAAGCTTTGTGGCAAAACTGACCAAGTGAGTTGTTTAGAATGTCTTGTGTATGGGTCCGTCCAGGTGAAGATGAAAAAATCTTGGGAGCAGGGGTCTAGAGGGATAGAAAAATGGGTCTTTGAGATCTAGGACTGAGAAGTGGGATGCAGAGGCTGTATGGATTTGGAACTAAGGGATGGATAGGGACAATGGCTATGTTGATGAGGCGAAGGTCTTGGACAAGGCGGAAAGATCCGTTGGTTTTTTTAACAGCTAATATGGGGGTATTAAATGGGGAGTGAGTGGGTCTGCTTGAATGATGGGTTGGAGGCCTATGAGGGCTGAAGTGGTTGGGGGTATTGGGCCTGACAGATATACTGAGAGGGCTCACATAATTTGATAGAGGCAGGGGGACATAGGGCCACGGAGGGGCTTGTAATGTCCCAAACTTTGGGATTTACAGGGTGTATGAGGGCAGAACCGGAGCTTTCATTGGGTAGAGGGGGGTCGTCGGCTATGAGGGCCATCAGAAAGGGAGTACTGGGGGCTGTGGGAGTGGATATAGTTATGGAAACGTGGAGGAGGGAAAGGATGTCTCATCCTAGTAAAGGGATGGGACACTGGGGCATAACCAGGAAGGAGTGGGAGAAAGGTATGGGATTGTCTTGGATTGTGCATAAAAGGGTGGGTGGGGGGTTTAATGGGAAAATCTGTTTACCTCCTACTCTGACTATAGGAGTAATGGCTGGCGTGGTAGGGCCCCGGTATTCTCACAAGACTGAGAAGGTGGCTCCTGTATCTAGGAGGAAGGAGATGGGGCGACCGTCTACTGTTAAAGTAACCCTGGGCTCCTGTTTGGTGATGGAAATGGTCGGGCGAGAAGCCCCCGGGCCCCTTCAATCTTCTTCTGCCAGCCCCACTATGGCGGGCTTAGGATGGGGGTTGTTCGTCCAGCCTCCCCTTCGGGTGGTTGGGCAATCAGACCCCCAGTGGCCCTTTTTGTGGCATCTGGGGCATGGGGTGGTAGGAGATCTGGGGGAGGGGCACGCCCTTGACCAATGTCCCTCTTTTCTGCACTTGAAACAAGCTCTTGGGGGGGCTTGTTTGTAGAGGGGCGCCCAGGTTGTGGTTTTATCAGCTGGGCCAACATCTGGAAATTGGCCTGATCAGCCTTTTGTTTACGGCATTCTTTCTCCTCCTCCCGCTTATGGAAGACTTTAAAGGCCACTGTTAGGATCTCAGTCTGTGGGGTAGCGGGGCCCTGTTGTAACTTTTTGAGTTTAGCTTTAATGTTGGGGTAGCCTTGAGCTAGGAAGTATGTCATAAGGACATGTCTTCTTTCAGGTGTTTCTGGGTCTAGGCTGGTATACTGTAATAGGGCTTGAGTGAGTCTGTCTAAGAACTCGGAGGGGATTTCATCTCTCTTTTGAATTATGTCTTGGAGCTTTTGAAAATTGACTACTTTACGAGCTGCCCTTTTTCAGACCTGCTATTAAGCAGGAGGCAAAAATATCTCGAGAGCAGAGACTCATGGCGGTGTTATAATGTCAGTGTGGGTCTTGTTCGGGGACAGCAGTGGGGCCAGGGGGACAGGTGGGGTCAGTCCTGTGGGTTTCAGTAGCCTGCATTTGGGCGAAGTCCTAAACTCGTCTACGCTCTTCAGGGAGGAGAGTATTGGCCAGGAGCATGAAAATGTCATGATGTGTGAGGCTATAAGACTGGAGGGTCTATTGAAACTCCCTGATGTATGTCATGGGATCAGTGGAAAAGGAACTTAGGCGTTTCTCTAGTTGGGCTAAATGTTTTAAGGAGAAAGGGATGTGAACGCGCACGCTGCCTTCGGATCCTGCTACCTCCCGGAGGGGGGCGATAATTTTGGGAGGCTCTCGGGACTGAGTCTGAGGGGGACTGAAGGGTTCTGGCTCAGTCTGTGGGGGAGTGACGCGGTCTAGCCGTGCCTAGTCGAGCAGGTCCTGAAGTGCAGAAGGGGGGCAAAGAAAATAAAGAAAGATAGAATCGGACCCACATGTCGCCAGCTAGCAGCCCAGCTGCTTACTTCTGCCGCTCTAGTTGGGCTTGAACTCATGACTCTGAATTAAGAGTCCCATGCTCTACTAACTGAGCTGCAGCAGGGCTCTAGTTAATTGCTTATGGAATATGTAAACAGAATGTTCTTTGTTCTCCATTCCTGCCACATCTGCAAGTGGGGGAAGGGCATATTTAGAAGCAGGGGCGGTGTTTCTACACATCTTCAAGGTCTCCCTATTTTCAGAGTGAGGAGTCTTGGCAAGATATGTTTTTGTGGACAGATAACTTCTAAGGACTGCACCGGTTGTTCTCTAGCTTGTGCTTTCCCATGCTGTGTTCAGACATGGGGGAAGGTGCTTTCCCATTCTCCCTGCAAAAGTGTGAGAAGACAAAGGCGGTCCCTAACAGGGGAGAAACAGGTGTTGAGGGCAAAGACGGAGGAGGCCCCTGGGACCTAGTTAAAGGGGGGCTGAAAGGCTCAGGCTTAATCTGCAGGGAATGAAGGTGGAGGAGGTGAGATGGGGGAGGAGATGGTTGGGGAGGAAGGGAGAAGGGCTGTTGTAGGAGAAGAAGGGGAAGGGAGTGAACAGGAGGCTTCTGCGGGGGCGGCGGCTTGCAGGCTAGGAGAACTTGGGAGGGGGCGGGGAGAGGAGGAGGTGGAAAGCTTCGATATAGGGAATCTCCTTCCATTTTTTCAGGCACTGGCAGTAGTTAAAAAGATTGCGAGTGATGTTAGGATCAAGAGTTCCCCCTGCAGGCCATTGGTTTTTATTGTCTAGGGGGTATGTCGGCCAATCTTGGGAGCAATATTTACGGAGAAGTTTTGGTTTTATATCAGGCATCAGGGAGAGGGTAGCCAGATGCTTAAGCAGGCATTCAAGAGGTGAACTTTCAGGGAGGGATGAGGAGGCTCCCATGGCTAAAGGACAGAGAAGGAGACAAACAGGGGAAGACGAACAGAGATCCTCGGACTGGAAGCAGACCACAAGAAGACAAAGGGCGTCCCCGATGATCCTTGGTGGTCTGTGGAAACTCGTATACGAGTCGGAATTTCTTGGAAAGTGTGGGTCGTCACCCAGACTTCCCTGAGAAGGCAGAGTGCCGGAGTCACGAGGTACCTAGCGCTAGGCGTTTTCGGCGGACGGAGCAGAAGGAGGAGGGGGGGAAAGGGAGCGTTCTCATCCACAAAGGAGTCACCTCGTTTATGGCTGTTGGAGGGGGGTGCCTGAGAGTCGGCCGCAGCCGTGAAGGCCTGAGGCGGGGATTTATGACTGTCGGAGGAGGGGCCTGAGCGTCCGCCACACCCGTAAAGGCTTGAGGCGGGGATTTATGGCTCTTTGGGGAGGGCCCTGAGGGTCCACCGCAGCCGTGAAGGCCTGAGGCGGGGAGAGTTCCCTCCTCATCTCCGAGTGTCAGGGCCTTGCCGGACGATTACGGTCAATGGCACTGCGATAGCTTGGGGAAGAGTGGCCCACCCCGGGGAAATTTTGCTTAAAAACTTTCAGCACTGATGGAAGGGATGGTGAATGCGTTTGACTGTCGGAGGAGGGGCCTGAGCGTCTGCCGCAGCCGTAAAGGCTTTGAGGCGGGGATTTATGGCTTTTGGAGGAGGGGCCTGAGGGTCCGCCGCAGCCGTGAAGGCCTGAGGCGGGGAGCGTTCCCTCCTCATCCCCGAGCGTCAGGGCCTTGCCGGACGATCACGGTCAATGGCACTGCGATAGCTCGGGGAAGAGTGGCCCACTCCGGGGGGAAAACTTACCTAAAGGCCAGAGAGGAGTGGTGAGTGTGATGAGCCAGCGCCGGAAAAAGAGGACGAGGGCAAGCTGCTGCTGGTGTCGGGGGAAGACGGGGCCCAGTTGGGGTGTCCCGTCTCCCGGGTTTCGGCACCAATGAAAGGAAAGGAGCGACACATAGCAGCAATTCACTGGAGAGTTCCGCTTTATTAGGGAAAGGTGCTGGGTTATATAGGAGGGGGCATGAATTGATTGAGGTGTCACTTCTACGGGGCTGGTGGCTGTTGGCTAGGTGCTGGGATTGGGAGGGGGGCGAGAGGTGATTGGGCTTCAGGTGGCGCCGGCGGGAACTGAGGACCCCGAAGAGAAGCCGGAAGTTTGCCATCTTACTGGTGGGGACCCTTCACCCTGAAAGGTTGGAGAGAAAAAGTTTAAGATGAAAAGATTACACACTTAGAAAGTGTGGGTGACCTCAGAGAGAGAAGCACACTGAAAGATTGGGGGTTCACCCTTTTAAGGATTTTTCAGGAATGTGACAAAGGGCTAGGGTGTGGATTTAAGTGGTCTCAAGTACTTTGATGAGATATTAAGTTTCTTATCAGTCAGTCCTCTAGGTAGGTAGTTCTGAAAAATTAGCTTATCAATCAAGACTACCCTTCCTCCAAGGTAGGCAGAGCTTTTGGTTGCTAAAGAGTATGTTAAGAATCTTTTCTTCTTAAACTTCCTGGGTTTTTTTCAAAATGCAATTTTGGCTTAAATGTGGGATCTCCCTGTCTTTTTTATGCTGTTCATAGGTGGGCCTTTTAGCAGGCTAGAGTAAATCTTACAATGATTTAATTGACACAAGGAAAACATGGGCTGTGCTCAGATACTTTTCTTATCTGGGGAATATTCAAACATTCAAGGCCAAGATGCTCCTGACCTTTTGAGCTTTAACTGATTAACTGATTAACTCTGATTTCTTTTCTGGCTTCCTAGTTTTAACTGGTTAGCTGAGTCCTTTCTAGGGGGTTTTACTGACATTGTTCTCTTTCCACCCACTCATATCTATTTTCCTGCTTAACAGTTGCATTTTAAGTCAATTTAAGTATTAAAATGACTCTGTAATGCAAAACTACTTATAAAAACAAAGTAAAACATAATGTATGTCCAGTTAAATTTGTAAGATAAATTCTAGTTGAAATAAGCAAGTGATGAGAGGCAACAAAGGGCCAGGCAGTTTATTTGAGGGCAATTCCTGGGCGATGTTTGCCGGTCTGGCTAGTCACAGGCCGGGGAAGTCACACTCAGCAGGGCAGGCAACAAATTTTTAAAGAAGGTAGGGGGAGGCAGAGCTTAGATTTACAACAGCATGAGGATTGGCTAGCCTAAGGCACATTTTTCAGATTGGGAGGGGGCAGCAGCCAGGGACTTTGGCACGTCATCAGTCTCTGATGTGCTCACCCCTCCCTCCAGTGCCTCCAACCTTACATTCCAACCTTTTGGTTATAATGGGTGCCAACTTGATCTGGCTACTTTCGGCTGAGGAGGGGTGGTGTGGGTAGGGTTGAGGCTGGTGGGAGGCCAGAGGAGGCTTGGAGGGAAGGGGTGAGTACTGATGTACCCACATGGTCTTGTTCACTTCTACTATCCGACCTCTCTATCGGTGGCCGGAGGTTCTAGCAGATATGTTGTCTTTGTCTCTCAGGACAGATATACCTAGCATGATCACTCAGGCTTTGCCCCGTCTAGTATTGTAGTCTGGATGATGAGAGACAGACTGAGGCTTGTTTGTAGCAGGCAGCCTGGATGAAAGAATGGAAAGATGAGCATTGGGTGGGACAAGGGGGTATCTCTCTTAGGAGTGAGAAGTAAGGTAGGTAGGAGAGGTGTTTGGGGGAACTTGAGATAAGAGAGTATAAGGGTTAGGGATGACCAGGTGAAGAGGGACTACAGCTTTGTTGATTATCTGCAGGTCTTGAACAAGCTGGTAGGCCCCCGATGGCTTCTTGACTGGAATTATTGGAGTGTTATAGGGAGAGTTAGTTAGTACCAGAAGCCTTTGGGAAAGAAGATGGTTAATGATAGGTAGGATGCCCTTGTGATGGGTTTGGGAAATAGGAAATTGGGGTCTAGAAGGAGAGGAGGATGGGTCTTTGAGGCAGATGAGGACTGGAGCATGATGGCTCAACACTACAGGAATAGAGGTGTCTCAGACTATCGGGTTAATGCCGATCTATGGTACAGGAGGGTCTGTGGAGGGCTCAGGGCTACAAGTTATATTGGCTAAGATGATGAGTGAGCTTGGTTGGGGATGACTAAGAGGCAGGGAGATAGAGGCAGTAAGCTTGGAGAGGAGATCTCTCCCTAACAAAGGGAAGGGACAGGACGGGATGACTAGAAATGAGTGGGTAAGAAGATGGCTCTCAAATGTGTAGGCAACTGGACCTGTCTCTAGAGGCTTAGAGGGGATTCCTGTGACACTCACGACTGAGACCTGGGAAGGCTGTAAATGCCTATTAAAGGAAGGTAAAACAGAGTAGGCAGCTTCCGTGTCCACCAAAAAGGAGACGGACTTACCTGCTACCCACAGTGTGACCCTGGGCTCAGCAAGGGTGATAGGGGTGTTCAAGTTTAGGCATCTTAAGTCTTCGAGTAGGCCCAGCAGGTCCAGAGGGGAGTCTCTCAGGGGGGCCTGCCTCCCATGAGACTCTGTCATGGGGGGATGACCTTCCCCAACTGGGGACTCTACTTTCTAATGACTTCTCTTACTGCAAACTGGGCAGGGTTTAGTCGGCTTGTTGGTTGGGTTGGGGAATCTCTTTGCCCAGTGGTCTTCTTGGCCACACCGGAAGCAGGGTCCCGGAGGTTCACGAGCTCTGGACTGGTCTTTGGTGTGATGAAACCCCTGTCCTGCCAGCCGCAGGGCAACCACAAAGGCTTGGGTTTGGGACACTGTCTTCTTCCTATGTTCTTCAACACAGGTATTAAAGACTTTAAAAGCCATGGTTACCAGGTTACGGAGTGGAGTTTGGGGTCTCTCTTCTGCCTTTTTAACTTCCATCTTATGTAACTAATATTTGTTCTGGTGAAATCTAATTCTTTACTAGTTTAGGAGTAATAAAACAGTGAGTATAGATGACAAAAGACTTACAAATGACAATGGTTAAAGATCTGATGAGAGCTTACTGTAAGACAGTTGTCATAAGGAAATTTGGATACTTCTGTAACACAAAACATTCAGTAACAAAGTTTAGCATCATTCCTTTTGACAGTGCTTTCTAGGTAAATATATATCAGATAAATAAGCCAAATTGGCCAAATATTTTTCCCAATGAGGAGAAAAAGAATTCTAGAAAATATCAGAGTTAACTAGAGGTAAAAGGACTTTTTTGAATTTGATTTTGGAAAGTTGTCAAAAGAGTTTTTTTGGCATTTGCTTAAATAGGATTATAGGTTGCCATGAAGAAATACTTACCCATTTAACCAGAATGACAATAAAAGATTTTAAAGGCAAATACAGAAGGTTACACAGTTATTAGCAAAGTTTAACATTTAGTCCTTTGATATTAGAATCTCATTTTCTTAAATACTCAGACAATTCATTGAGATTTTAAGCATGAGAAACTATTTTGATAAAACAATTAGAAAGCCTTTTGCAATCTTTCAACATTAAGAGCAGACTAACAGTTTAAGAAAACTGTCTTTTTAACTGAAAACAAAATTCTAATTTTGCTGTGCACTTGCTATCAAGACTCACTTGCTTTAATTTCACATAGAATGACTATATCAATTTTTCCACAAGCTTTCTACAACTTTCTCTTTACATTCAGTGTTCTCCCCTTTAAATAAATAGCTGTACTTTGGAACAATTACCTTCTTTTACCCTCAACAAAACGAATTTCCATTCTTTATACTTTCTCTTATTAAAACACACATCTTTAGCATACAGAAATATTTTCCTTATTATATTAAGTAGTTTTCATTAGAACTTAAAACCATTACTTTAACCTTCAGTGAAGTAACCTTCAGTGAACACTGAAAAATAGGCCACTGTAAACTGTTAAACTAGCATTCTTCAGATTGATACATCTATGAACATATCATTTTTGGAAATGTACTTAACAGCACAATTTCTCATTAGGCACAAAATACGTCTATATAACTTAGCAAACTTTAAGAATTTTGGTTACCACAAAAATTCTCAGGGCTGTTTGCATATATATATACACTGTTATACATTAATACAGTAATATTAATAAGATGTTTATTTGCTACTCTTGTTTACTTACTTTTAGCAACCATGCTAGATAACTTACAAAACTTTTACCAAACATTAGACAAAGTCAAGCTTTTCTTTAAGCATCGTCTTAAAATAACAGATAACATCAACTTAAATGACTTCAAGTAAACTTTGGCAGCTGATAACTATAAGGACATGTCTGTTTCAGTTAAACTTAAATTAGCATTAATGCTTAATATTTTTTATTAGATTTTCTGGAAGTTTTAGAATGCCCAATTTTCACAAGCACCTTTTTTAAATCAATTTTTATTAATACCATCTGGAGGTAGGAAAATATTTTTCATTTACACACTTAGACACACAAACATACAAATTGAGACATAATGACTACAGTTGGCAACACTTTTCATATAAAAACATATACATAGACAAACTGATATAAAGATCTGAGTTACTGATATTGAATTGCTTTCTTTCTTTTTAGCTTCTTGTCCATGGCTTCCAGAACTGGAGGGTGGGAGGAGCATGTTCTGGTGGGGGAAGAGGGTGGTGAAGGGGGAAGGAGAGGGGGAGGGGGTGGTGCAGCCACCAGAAGAGGAGAGGTGCAGGTAGGCGGCATGGCTGGGAACAAAGGACCTGAAGATGGCAGTGACGTGGGGGAGAACAAAGAACTTAAAGATGATGGCGGAGAGGGGTGGGGGTAGCACGCTGAGAGAGGTGGGAGACCAAGGTCCTCCAGCAGATCTGAAAAGGAAGAAGGACTAGGCAGAGTAAGAGGCTGACAATCCTTAACTGGAGATCGGGCCAGGAGAACTTGGGTTGTTGAACACTTAACATAAAGGTTTGGGCGGGAGTGCAAAGTCCAAAAAGCCTGCACATATGGGATTTCACCCTACTCTCCGCTCTGGTGGCAATAATTAGTCAAGTTGGTGAGGAGGCTAAAATCAAAAGTTTCCTCAGGGGGCCAGCGAGATTGATTGTCCAAGGGATACTGAGGCCTGGCCTCATAGCAAAGAAAGGCTAGCTTCTGTTTGCAAACTTCTCAGGACAAATATAGGGTAGCCAAATTAGAAATGAGACACCGCAGCGGGGTCTAAGCCTCTGCTTTCAAGGGCTGGTTCCCCATGTCTGCGCCACTTCCCAACTAATCCTGCTGAGAGGAGCACCCAGCATCCCAAGCGCGCCAAGTCAGGGGAGACGTCCTGGGAGCCTGGGTGAGGGACGTCTCCCACACCGCAGGGCCAGGGGCGGGTATCCTGGATGCCTGCAGTGGATGGGCTGGATGCCCAAACCTGGACGTAGCTACGATTTCGGACGGACCAGGTGAAACAGAGTTCAGAAGGGAAACAGACTGGGGGAAACTGAAGGACTCACTGGAAAATAGTCTACACAGCAGAGAGCAGGCTGAGGTCTCAGGTTGGGGCAGGAGGGGGGCAGGGCCACCGATGGCTGGTTGGGGCCCCACGCTCATGCTCCTTCCCGGGTTTTTCAGCACCAAATGTAAGATAAATTCTAGCTGAAATAAGCAGGTGACGAGAGGCAGCAAAGGGCCAGGCAGTTTATTTGAGCACAATTCCCAGGCGATGTTCCCTGGTCTGGCTAGTCACAGGCTGGGGAAGTCATGCTCAGCAGGGGAGGCAGGGAGTTTTTAAAGAAGGTAGGGGGAGGCAGAGCTTAGATTTACAGTGGTGCAAGGATTGGCTAGCTTAAGGCACATTTTTCAGGTTGGGAGGGGGCAGCAGCCGGGGACTTTGGCACGTCATCAGTGTCCAACGTGCTCACCCCTCCCTCTGGTGCCTCCAACCTTACAAAATTATTTTATTTTATTTTTGAATAGGTGATATATTCCCAATGCTCACTAACTATAAGAGAGTGAAAAGTTCTACTTCCACCTCTGCAACATCTTCCCCATCAACTGACCAAGTAACACTTTTATTAGCTTCTTATTCATTCCTCCCGAGTCCTTCATGTGTTCCTACAAATTAGAATTAGAATATAGACTCCTCCCTACCTTTTTTACACAAAAGAGGATTGATTAAATACATTATTTTAGACCTTGCTTTTTCTACTTAGCAATATTTCCTAGAGATCTTTCTGTGTATGTGAGAATGTGAGACAGGGACCATAAACTTAGAATAGGGTGAGGGCCTCTGGAAAAAGCAAGGCAAGATACTTAGAGCAATGTAACTACATGCAAGGAAATCCCCCTACCAAAACTCTGTGTTAAGCATTAAGCTCTAAAGTCATTCTTCAGTGAGATCAGTGAATATTCCCCAGATAAAGAAGAGTAGCACATGTTTTTATTATGCTAATCATTTGTAAAAATGTGTAAGATTCACTTTAGCATGGTAAAGGCCAAGGCCTATGTGCTGTCTTTCCTCCTTCAGACCTGATGAGGTGATTTGCAAACTGGGCAACTAATTAAACATGCAAACCCAGCTGTAAACAACATAGTGAAAGGGTGGAAGGATCCCACCTTAAAGATAAGGTTGCATTTCAACACCCATGAAGTTAAGAAGTAAGATTCTTAACTTACTCTTTAGCAAACAGACAATACCTCAGCCCACTTTGGGGGCTGGGCAGGCAGCCTTGTTTGATATGCTCCCAGACCAAGATGCCAGTACCCCAGAGAAAAATCAAAGCAGGAAATTCCTTATGTTAAGTTAATTCTAAATATTCAGGGGCCACTTAACAAGTCCACACCCCTAAGCCTTTTTTCAGGTTCCCAAATATCCTTAACTGCCTATAAAACCCCTCAACAACACTCCACCACTAGCTGTCTTGTCCCCTCCTGGCTCACGCCAGGAGTTCTGTCTGTCCTCTCACTATATCTCTCAATAAAAGCCTCTCCCTGGCTCTCCTACCTTGGGTGTTTGCTAAGTTCATTCTTTGACTCTGCAAACAAGAACCCCGGCATCATATGTACATTGACAGCTACCTCATTTTTCAAAATAGCTAAGTGGTATTCCATTGTATGGATATGTATCATTTTTTAACCAGTCCCTATTAATGTGTATTTGAGTTGTTTCTCATTTTTGGAAAAATTACAAGAAATATACAATAACTTTGTATATAAGTTGTTTCATATGTCTACCAGCATCAACGGAGATTATTTTGTGAATTCACAGTGCTATATTATGGTAAGTTAGACTATAACAAATATTGACAATTAATATTTGCTTCAAGTCTCAGCACAAGTGATAAGGAAAATATCCAACACAGCCATCAAGGTCAGCAAACCGCTTTTTTCCTCTGGTTGGCAAAGCACTCCCAGCTCCCTCCTCCCCTCCTCCAGGGTCCTCTTTTGCCCTGTGCATGCCAAAATGCCATATATCCAAATAATATAATTGCTCCCCTTTCTTTTGCTCAGGGCTCAGACCTTGAGATATTAATCCCCTCTGAGCCTGCCGGTGTAAAAATAAAACCTCAACACTCCAAGACCTCTGAGTGCTGCTTGGTCCTTCTGTCAGCATTCCAGTCCAGGTTTTCCAGTTTTTTTCCCATAACACAAGCAGATAGTAACAGATTTTAAGGAGGAGGAAAGTGATATTCAGAGATGTCAAGGATGTGGTTCAGCAGTGGAAGCCCACTTAGCATGTCCTGACTCGAGGGGTTGGGCACCTTGTCATGCCAAGCTGGTTCCATCTACATACCATCACTCTGAAACCCTTTCCAGTCAAGCCTGGAAACCTTATCAAGGATTATGATGCAAGGACAGAGATGCAAGGATTATGTTTTCAGAATCTAATTAGACAAGGAATCTTGGCCATATCTACATGTTGCAGTTTTCACATTCCATTTTTTCAAATGCTTTTGTACAAAATTTCATTTCATCTGTATTTTCAAACCTTCTGTTAAACTAGTGACAGTGGTTGCCCTATAGGAAAGACATTCTGGGGAACAAGTGAGGAAAAGAAATTTATATTTTGACATACAGTCTTTGGTATAGTTTGAAAATTTAAAACAGATATTACCTTGTTATTTAAAAAGAACAATTGTAGATTAAACTGCTCTAAAATTGTTTTCTTTAAGGTATAGCTTCCTCAGGAAGTATTTCCAATCACACATGTCCTCTTCCAAACCTCTCCCCCTCTGTTTACCATTTGCATACACAACGTTTATGTTATTCAGCAGAATATGAAAAGCCTTTTTTGAATCTTCTGTTTTGGCCCCAAAACTCTTTGAATATCAAAAGCAACTGTGTAAAAAGGGAAAGTTTCAACTTGAAAAGCAAAGCATAGAAATATAGTATATAGTATTGAAGGGCCCCCACCAGTAAGATGGCAAACTTCGGGCTTCTCTTCGGGGGTCCTCAGTTCCCACCAGCGCCACCTGAAGCCCAATCACCTCTCGCCCCCCTCCCAATCCCAGCACCTAGCCAACAGCCAACAGCCCCGTAGAAGTGACACCTCAATCAATTCATGCCCCTTCCTATATAACCCAGCACCTTTCCCTAATAAAGCGGAATTCTCCGGTGAATTGCTGCTATGTGTCGCTCCTTTCCTTTCATTGGTGCTGAAACCCGGGAGATGGGACACCCCAACTGGGCCCCGTCTTTCCCCCCGACACCAGCAGCAGCTTGCCCTCACCCTCTTTTTCCGGCGCTGGCTCATCACACTCACCACTCCTCTCTGGCCTTTAGGTAAGTTTTCCCCCCGGAGTGGGCCACTCTTCCCTGAGCTATCACAGTGCCATTGACCGTGATCGTCTGGCAAGGCCCTGACGCTCGGGGATGAGGAGTGAATTCTCCCTGCCTCAGGCCTTCATGGCTGCGGCAGACCCTCAGGCCCCTCCTCCAACAGCCATAAATCTCCGCCTCAAGCCTTTACAGCTGCGGCAGACGCTCAGGCCCCTCCTCCGACAGTCATAAACGCATTCACCGTCCCTTCCATCAGTGCTGAAACTTTTTAAGCAAAATTTCCCCGTGGTGGGCCACTCTTCTCCAAGCTATCGCAGTGCCATTGACCATGATTGTCCGGCAAGGCCCTGACGCTCGGGGATGAGGAGGGAACTCTCCCCGCCTCAGGCCTTCACGGCTGCGGCGGACCCTCAGGCCCCTCCTCCGACAGCCATAAATCCCCGCCTCAGGCCTTCACGGCTGCAGCGGACCTTCAGGCCACTCCTCTGACAGCCATAAATCCCTGCCTCAGGCCTTCACGGCTGCGGCAGACTCTCAGGCCCCCCCCTCCAACAGCCATAAACGAGGTGACTCCTTTGCGGATGAGAACGCTCCCTTTCCCCGCCCCCTCCTCCTTCTGTTCCGTCTGCCGAAATCTGTTCTTTCTGCCGAAAACGCCTAGCGCTAGGTACCTTGCGACTCCGGCACTCTGCCTTAGGGAAGTCTGGGTGATGACCCACACTTCCTAAGAAATTCCGACTCATATACGAGTTTCCGCAGACCACCAAGGATCATCAGGGACGCCCTTTGTCTCCTTGCAGTCTGCTTCCAGTCCGAGGATCTCCGTTCGTCTTCCTCTGTTTGTCTCCTTCTCTGTCCTTTAGCCATGGGAGCCTCCTCATCCCTCCCTGAAAGTTCACCTCTTGAATGCCTGCTTAAGCATCTGGCTACCCTCTCCCTGATGCCTGATATAAAACCAAAACTTCTCCATAAATATTGCTCCCAAGATTGGCCGACATACCCCCTAGACAATAACAACCAATGGCCCGCAGGGGGAACTCTTGATCCTAACATCACTCGCAATCTTTTTAACTACTGCCAGCGCCTGAAAAAATGGAAGGAGATTCCCTATATCGAAGCTTTCCTCCTCCTCCTCCCCCCCACCCCCTCCCAAGTTCTCCTAGCCTGCAAGCTGCCACCCCCATAGAAACCTCCCGTTCACTCCCTTCCCCTTCTTCTCCTACAACAGCCCTTCTCCCTTCCTTCCCCACCATCTCCTCTCCCATCTCACCTCCTCTGCCTTCGTCCCCCACAGATTAAGCCTGAGCCTTTCAGCCCCCCCCTTTAACTAGGTCCTGGGGGCCTCCTCCATCTTTGCCCTCATCACCTATTTCTCCCCTGTTAGGGACCGCCTTTGTCTTCTCACATGTTTGTAGGGAGAATGAGAAAGCACCTTCCCTCATGTCTGAAGGCAGCATGAGAAAGCACAAGCTAGAGAACAACCGGTGCAGTCCTTAGAAGTTATCTGCCCACAAAAACGTATCTTGCCAAGACTCCTCACTCTGAAAATAGGGAGACCTTGAAGATGTGTAGAAACTCCGCCCCTGTTTCTAAGTATGCCCTTCCCTCACTTGCCAATGTAGCAGGAATGGAGAACAAAGAACATTCTGTATATGTATTCCATAAGCAATTAACTGGAGCCCTGCTGTAGCTCAGTTAGTAGAGCATGGGACTCTTAACCTCAGAGTCATGAGTTCAAGCCCACCTAAAGCAGCAGAGGCAAGCAGCTGGGCTGCAGGCTGGCAACACGTGGGTCTGATTCTATCTTTCTTTATTTTCTTTGCCCCCCTTCTGCACTTCAGGACCTGCTTGAATAGGCACAGCTAGACCACGTCACTCCCCCACAGACTGAGCCAGAACCCTTCAGCTCCCCTCAGACTCGGTCCTGAGGGCCTCCCAAAATTATCACCCCCCTCCGGGAGGTAGCAGGATCCGAAGGTATCGTGCGCCTTCACGCCCCTTTCTCTTTAGGAGATTTAGCCCAACTAGAGAAATGCCTAGGTTCCTTTTCCACTGATCCCACGACATACATCAGGGAGTTTCAATGGACCCTCCAGTCTTACAGCCTCACACATCATGACATTTTCATGCTCCTGGCCAATACTCTCCTCCCTGAAGAGCGTAGATGAGTTTGGGACTTCACCCAAACGCACACTACCAAAACCCACAGGACTGACCCCGCCTATCCCCCTGGCCCCACTGCTGTCCCGGAACAAGACCCACACTGAGATTATAACACCGCCATGGGTCTCTGCTCTCGAGATATTTTTGCCTCCTGCTTAATAGCAGGTCTGAAAAAGGCAGCTCGTAAAGTAGTCAATTTTCAAAAGCTCCAAGACATAATTCAAAAGAGAGACGAAACCCCCTCCGAGTTCTTAGACAGACTCACTCAAGCCCTATTACAGTATACCAGCCTAGACCCAGAAACACCTGAAAGAAAACATGTCCTTATGACATACTTCCTAGCTCAAAGCTACCCCGACATTAGAGCTAAACTCAAAAAGTTAGAACAGGGTCCCGCTACCCCACAGACTGAGATCCTAACAGTGGCCTTTAAAGTCTTCCATGAGCGGGAGAAGAAAGAATGCCATAAACAAAAGGCTGATCAGGCCAATTTCCAAATGTTGGCTCAGCTGATAAAACCACAATCTGGGCGCCCCTCTACAAACAAGCCCCCTCCCCAGGAGCTTGTTTCAAGTGCGGAAAAGAGGGACATTGGTCAAGGGCATGCCCCTCCCCCAGATCTCCTACCACCCCATGCCCCAGATGCCACAAAAAGGGCCACTGGGGGTCTGATTGCCCAACCACCCGAAGGGGAGGCTGGACGAACAACCCCCATCCTAAGCCCGCCGTAGTGGGGCTGGCAGAAGAAGATTGAAGGGGCCCGGGGGCTTCTCGCCCGACCATTTCCATCACCAAACAGGAGCCCAGGGTTATTTTAACAGTAGACGGTCGCCCCATCTCCTTCCTCCTAGATACAGGAGCCACCTTCTCAGTCTTGCGAGAATACCGGTGCCCTACCACGCCAGCCATTACTCCTATAGTCGGGGTAGGAGGTAAACAGATTTTCCCATTAAACCCGCCCCCTTTTATGCACAATCCAAGACAATCCCATACCTTTCTCCCACTCCTTCCTAGTTATGCCCCAGTGTCCCATCCCTTTACTAGGACGGGACATCCTTTCTCTCCTCCACGTTTCCATAACTATATCCACTCCCACAGCCCCCAGTACTCCCTTTCTGATGGCCCTCATAGCCGACAAACCCCCTCTACCCAATGAAAGCCCTGGTTCAGCCCTCATACACCCTGTAAATCCCAAAGTTTGGGACATTACAAGCCCCTCCGTAGCCCTATGTCCCACTGCCTCTATCAAATTACGTGATCCCTCTCAGTATATCTGTCAGGCCCAATACCCCCTAACCACTTCAGCCCTCATAGGCTTCCAACCCATCATTCAAGGTCTCTTAAACAAAAATTACCTCAGACCCACTCACTCCCCATTTAATACCCCCATATTAGCTGTTAAAAAAACCAACGGATCTTTCCGCCTTGTCTAAGACCTTCGCCTCATCAACATAGCCGTTGTCCCTATTCATCCCTTAGTTCCAAATCCATACAGCCTTTTATTGCAGATCCCTGCCTCAGCATCCCACTTCTCAATCGTAGATCTCAAGGACCCATTTTTCTATCCCTCTAGACCCCTGCACCTTGACGGACCCATACACAAGACATACTGAACAACTCACTTGGACAGTTTTGCCACAAAGCTTCCGAGATAGTCCCCATATTTTTAGAAAGGTCCTAGCTCAGGACCTCAAACAGTTTCATCATGATCACTCCAAGTCCACCTTATTACAATACATGGACAATCTTCTACTCTGCAGTCCCTCGTGAGAACAGTCTCAACTTGACACTGCCTCCCTTCTTAACCTTCTAGCTTCCAGAAGTTACCGAGTATCCCCCGTCAAAGCTCAAATCTCTTCCCCTCCTGTCACTTACCTCAGATTCCTTCTATCTCAACAAAGAAAGTCCATTACCTTAGACAGAAAATGGCTCCTCTCTGACCTGCCCGTTCCCAAAACCAAGACAGAAATCCTTTCCTTTTTAGGCCTGGCTAGATATTTTAGAGCATAGATCCCTAACTTCTCCCTGTTGGCAAGACCCCTATACGACCTCAGCAAGAGCCCCCCCCCTAAAAAACCATTATCCTCCTCACCCCGACACTCCTTCATTAAGCTCCGTCAAGCCCTTGTAGAAGCCCCAGCTCTCCATCTTCCTGATTTGTCGAAGCCCTTCTCATTATACATTCATGAGAGGTCCAGTCAAGCTCTAGGAGTCCTAGGCCAATATTATGGTCCATCCTTTGCCCCAGTAGCTTATCTCTCCAAGCAATTAGACCCCACAGTTCGGGGATGGGCCCCCTGCCTATGAGCATTAGCCGCTAGACAGCTCCTGCAGAAGGAAGCTCATAAACTGACATTCAGGGCGCCCCTTACCATTCTGTCCCCACATCACCTAAAAGATCTCTTAACCTACAAAAGTTTATAGACTCTCCCTCCCTCAAGACTCCTGATCTTACTGTTCTCTTTCCTCCAAAATCCCATTCACCCCCTTTGCCATCCATACCCAAATCATGACTTTTTCCTCCTTTACTGCTCTCTTGCTTTTTTCCTCATTCCTATTGTCTTCCCCGCCACCCCAGCCTCCTTTGTATGGCGATTCAAAGTCAGAGACTTACACACAGCATCAAATAAAAGTTACTGCCCTCATTGCCACACCAGACTGCCCTCTGAAAAGCTGCTCTGAGCCTTTATACCTCCATTTTCCTCCCTCCACTGAAGTGTTCACTAGCAGCTACCCTTATTCTCCCTACCTCTGCTTCCTCTGTGACCAAAAACAAGCCTATTGCAGGCGATGGCCAGACACCTACAGGAGATGTCCCTACTGGTCTTGCGCCATTCACTACATGAGTAACTTCCAGTACCCACAGTATTACTCCTCCAACCATTTCATGAAATATCCCAACGGCTCATTCTCCTTATCAATCCCAGATCCCTGGGACTCTCAATGGGCCGCTGGAGTCACAGCCTCAGTTTACTACGGGGGGGGGGTATCTCTTGAAAGTATATTCCCTCTCATTCCCAGATCTCTCAAGTTGCATCAGATATCAGACATTCCGAAAAAGTCATTATCCAAACTCTTGACGGCGCCTCTTCATCTTCTTATCCCCACCCCTCTTCCCATTTCTCCTACTCTTCATTACAGCTCATTCAGGACACCACCACCTTTCTCAACCACACCCTTAACACCGCCAATTGTTTCTTGTGTGCATCACTACAGCGCCCACTGCTGGCCGCCGTGCCCCTTAATATTTCCAACTACTCCTTCCATGCAGAAAGACAACCCCTCTACCCCCTGGCAGACATACCCTTATGGGAACCAGAATACGCAGATAATCTCACCATCCACCACTGTGTAGGCCCAACTCCACCCTCCTCCAGTGCACTTCACTGCCTCTCAATCTACACCCCTACCTCCGGCTCTAAGACTTTTACACAACCGGGACACTTCTTTTGGTGTAATGGCAGTCTTTTCAACTCACTGCCTCTCAACTCCGATACACCCTGCATTCTCGTCACCCTAATCCCACAGTTAACACTTTACAGCATGGCAGAATTTCTTGAGCTCCAACCTCCCTTGCCCTCGCGCACAAAAAGAGCTGCTTTCCTTCCCATCATGGTCAGTAGCTCTTTGATCACCTCAGCCATTGGGGCATGGTTTTCGAGAGAAGCCTTGGGTCACTCTCTATAGGCAGTTAGAGATCTCAACGCCAAACTTGAGGGAGCCCTGACATCCAGTGCCGATTCCCTAGCCTCTCTCCAAAGACAGGTCACTTCGCTAGCTAAGGTCACCCTTCAAAACTGGCGGGCCCTAGATCTGCTTACAGCCGAGAAGGGCGGCACCTGCGTCTTCCTCTGGGAAGAGTGCTGCTATTACATCAACGAATCTGGCATTGTAGAAACTGACATTACCAAACTCACCGACCTTGCCTCCAGCCTCCACTCTGCTTCCAATTCCAACCCATTCTCTTCAATACTAACAAACCCCCTCCTCACCTGGCTCTGGCCCATTGCAGGCCCCATAATAATCATTCTTCTCGCCTGTCTCTTCTTACCCTGTATAATAAAGTTCATCAAATCCCAAGTCAGAAAAATCTCTAATCAAGCTTTCAACCAGCTTTTACTGAGGAACTACCAGCTTCTGGCCACAGAAGATACCTCACCCTCACGTGACCTCCTCACCACATGCTGAGATGGACCCCTCTCTCCGCTGGAAACTGTTCCTGTAAACACTGGCCACAGACGCCTGGCTCCTGACACCCATATCCTCTTGGCACCATTAGAATCAACAGGTCCTTGACCTATGGTTACAGGGAACCTTCATTGATTTCCAACCTGAAGAAGTCCACACCTACTCGTCCTTACTGTAGGGAGTCCTATCAACCCTTTCCTCCCAGTCCTCAAGCCCTCACTCCCTTCTCCGCCCCCGTTCAGCAGGAAGCAGCCAGAGAGAAAGCAACGTCCACAACCCCATAGAGGAGAAAGGGGGGAATGAAGGGCCCCCACCAGTAAGATGGCAAACTTCCGGCTTCTCTTCAGGGGTCCTCAGTTCCCGCCGGTGCCACCTGAAGCCCAATCAACTCTCGCCCCCCTCCCAATCCCAGCACCTAGCCAACAGCCACCAGCCCCGTAGAAGTGACACCTCAATCAATTCATGCCCCTTCCTATATAACCCAGCACCTTTCCCTAATAAAGTGGAATTCTCCGGTGAATTGCTGCTATGTGTCGCTCCTTTCCTTTCAAGTATGAACATAAATATTTCAAAACAATTATACATACACTAAGGAAGTACATTTCAAAACATTTTTCAAGGAGGTTATCTTTGATCAGTGTAACTCTTGGAGTGATTTTTAAATCTCTTTTGCACTACTGTGTTCCACAAATTTTATGTAGTATGGATATGCATTAGTTTCCTAGGGCTGCCTTAACAAATTACCACAAACTTGGAGGCTTAAAACAACATAAATTTATTGTCTTACAATTCTGGACTCTAGAAGTCCAAAATCTATGTATCTGCAAGGCTGGTTCCATTTTGGAGGCTCTGAGAAACAATTTGTTCTCTGCTTCTCTCCTAGATTCTGGTTGCCAGCTGTCCTTGATTTATAGACACATAGTTTTTCCTAAGTGTCCCTATGTTGAAATTTCTCTCTTCATATAAGGACAATAGTGCTGGAATAAAGGCCCACTGTAACTTGACATAACTTCATCTTAACTTGATTACCTTCCAAAAATCCTATTGTCAAACAAGGTCATTGTCATAGGCACGGGAGTAGAACTTGGACATACCCTTTTAGGGGACACATCTGCCCACGACAGCACATGTTCATCATGCTATGACCTTTTCATTAAGACAAAAGTAAGCAGTAAATTGTAGAGAGGTTAAAAATAAAGCAAGTTGCACACCATATATCTGAAATGACACACAAGAATGTGGTAACATTACTCACCTCCCAGGAAGGGAGTTGGAGGGACAAGAGAAGGAGAAAGAATTTCCATGGTGTCATTTTATATCCTTGGTACATTGCACATGTACATGTATTCCCTATTCAAAACTGAAGTTTAAAATTTTTAAAAAGGTGACCTGAAAAATAGGAAAAGTAATATTATGTATACTCTATCATCCAGAGACCATCCTGTTAACACTTTCAGATATATTTTTTCACACAAATTCTTCCCAAGGATGCCCACTTTGGCACTTATATTCAACACAGTATTAGAAGTTTTAGACAGAACAATTAGGTATGAAAAAGGAAAGTCATCCAAATTGGAAATGATGAAGTAAAATTATCTCTGTTTGCAGATGACATGATCTTATATGTAGAAAACGCTAAAGATTCCATGAAATAAAATTTTGGGACTGAGAAACGAATTCAGCAAAGTATCAGGATATAAAATCAATACACGAAGTCAGTTGCATTTCTATACACTAACAGCAAACAATCTGTAAAATAAATTAAGAAAAGCATTTTATTGACAATAGCATAAAAAAATACTTAGGAGTAAATTTAACCAGGGAGGAAAAAGACTTGTAAACTGAAAACTGTAAAACACCTCTACCACTCTGAGGATGCAGAAGCACTAAGGTATTAATTTTAACAATGCATAACCAGAGGAGGGGATTAAAGATCGTGGCATGAGAGGTGAGACAGAGACCTCTTCCTAAAACCACATATAATATGAAAATATAATTAATACAACTAATCCTGAAAGAGCAACAGGAAAGAGGACTGCACCAGACTGTATACACCTGGAGAAAAGAGCAAACCTCACAGAACAGGGTGATGTACCAAAGCTGTGGCCCAGCCGGACCCAAGCCCTTTCCCCACCACAGGTTATCGGCAGGAGGAAGAGAAACGGAGCAGGGAGGGAGTGGAGGCCTGGGACTGCTGAATACCTAGCTTCAGAGATCTGCTCTGGGAGCACCAACCTACATTTCATGGTGCTTCCATGGTATTCTCGTGATTAGGGGGTTGGAAAGCTAAGACAGGCAGAATTCCTGGAGAGACTGAGATTCCAGCCACTTGTGGAAAGCAGGGATCCATATCCGGCTGCTCTGGGACAAAATAAAGGTGGGCAGTCTGAGAGACTTCCTAACAAAGAAGCCCTTAGCAAGAGGGCTGCTAAAGGGGCAAAGATTGCACAGAGCTTACTGCTCAGGAGAAAGGACAGGTAGACAAAATTGTCTGGGTGCACTCTGCCCACCAGGTTAGGAGCTTTCATGATCTTCTGGTGCCCTAACTTCCTGGTGGGCTACACAGCTCCAAGGACCCTCTCCATGATATACAGCCAACTGAGCCTTTCTCCCAGCCAGGTCCACCTGGCTAGCAAATGGGCAAACCCTACCCTGGTGTTAGGCCAGCCAGAGGGAGGGATCTGTCTACAACAACTACAAATGCAAAGCATAGAGGCTTACACCTGTGTGCTTGGCCCACTGGTTCAGGCAGTGGAGGCAGGCACAGCAGCCAGGAAGCAGGAAGCAGCTCTTTCCTCCCCCCAGGAACCAATACCACTCCCCTGTGACCCCTGACATTGCTTCAGGGGCTGAGCAGCTCTAGAGAGTAGAACTCTGGGCACCAGACGGTGCCATATACAAATAAGAAATGCCAAAGGAACCTGGTTCAAAGTAAAATTATTAATACAACTGCTGAGAAAGATTTAACCAACATAGACCTCATGAATCTTCCTGAAAGGGAGTTCAAAATAAAATTAGTTACCATGCTCATGGAGGTACAGAAAGATATTCAAGAACTCAGGAATGAATTCCAGTTGGAGATACAATTGTTGAAGAGCACAATGGAAGGTATTAAAAGCAAATTAGATATGGTGGGGACAATAAATGAAGTAGAAAGTAGAGAAGAGGAATACAAAGAAGCTGAGGCACAAAGAGAAAAAAAGGATCTCTAAGAATGAAAGAATATTGAGACAACTGTGTGACCAACGCAAATGGAACAATATTCACATTATAGGGGTACCAGAAAAAGAAGAGACAGAAAAGGGATAGAAAGTGTCTTTGAGGAGATAATTGCTGAAAACTTCCTCAATCTGGGGAAGGAGATAGTCTCTCAGACCATGGGGATGCACAGATCTCCCAAAAGAAGGGACCCAAGGAAGACCACACCAACACATATAGTAATTAAAATGGCAACAATCAAGGATAAGGAGAGACTATTAAAAACAGCCAGTGAGAGAAATAATATCACATACAAAGGAAAGTCCATCAGGTTATCATCAGACTTCTCAGCAGAAATGTTACAGGCCAGAAGGGAGTGGAATGATGTATTCAATGCAATGAAGCAGAAGGGCCTTGAGCCAAGATTACATTATCCAGCAAGATTAGCATTTAAATTAGAAGGAGGGATTAAACAATTTCCAGATAAGCAAAAGCTGAGAGGATTAAATCTCTACAGTGTATTTTGGAAGGACCGCTATAAATTGAAGTGTTGCTAAGGTTTAATTGTTGTGACCAGAGGTAATAAAACACTGTAAAGAAAGTAGAAAAGCTATTTGCTAAGCAAATGAAAAATTAAATTAACTATCCCCAAAGTCAATTAAGGGATAGACAAAGAGTACAGAATATGATACCTAATATATAAAGAATGGAGGAGGAAGATAAACGAGGAGGAAAAAAAGAACCTTTAGATTGTGCATGTAATAACATTCAGTGAGATAAGTTAGACTCTTAGATAGTAAGGAAGTTAAACTTGAACCTTTGGTAACCACGATCTCAACCGTGCAATGGCAATAAGTACATATCTATCGATAATCACCCTAAATGTAACTGGACTGAATGCACCAATAAAAAGACATACAGTCACTGAATGGATAAAAAAACAAGACCCATCTATATGCTGCCTACAAGAGACTCACTTTAAATGCAAGACATACACAGACTAAAAGTGAAGGGATGGAAAAACATATTTCATGCAACTAATGGGGAGAAAAAGCAGGAGTTGCAGTACTTGTATCACACAAAATAGACTTCAAAACCAAGAAAGTCACAAGAGACAAAGAAGGAAATTAAATAATGATAAAAGGGTCAATCCAACAAGAGGATATAACCATTATAAATATATATATTCAACCAACATTGGAGCACCTACATATGTGAAACAAATACTAATTAAAAGGGGAAATAGAATACAATGCATTCATTCTAGGAGACTTGAATACTCCACTAACTCTGAAGGACAGATCAAACAGACAGAAAATAAGTATGTACACAGAGGCACTGAACAACACATTCAAACAGATGGACCTAACAGACATCTACAGAACTCTACACCCAAAAGCAACAGAATACACTTTCTTCTCAAGTGCCCATGGACCATTTTCAAGAAGAGATCATATACTAGGCCACAAAAAGAGACTCAGTAAATTCAAAAAGTTTGAAATTGTACCAACCAGTTTCTCAGACCACAAAGGTATGAAACTAGAAATAAATTATGCAAAGAAAATGAAAAACCCCACAAACACATGGAGGCTTCACAACATGCTCCTAAATAACCAATGGATCAATGACCAAATAAAAACAGAGATCAAGCAATATATAGAGACAAATGACAACAATAATTCAAAATTGCAAAATCTGTGGGACACAGTGAAGGCCATGTTAAGAGGAAAGTATGTTGCAATACAGGCCAATTTCAGGAAAGAAGAACAATCCCATATGAGCAGTCTAAACTCACAATTAACAAAACTAGAAAAGAAGAACAAATGAGGCTCAAAGTCAGTAGAACAAGGGACATAATAAAGATTAGAGCAGAAATAAATAAAATCGAGATGAATAAAACAATAGAAAGAATCAATAAAAGCAAGAGCTGGTTCTTTGAGAAAATTAACAAAATAGATAAACCCCTAGCCAGACTTATCAAGAAAAAAAGAGAGTCTACACACATAAACAGAATCAGAAATGAGAAAGGAAAAATCACTACAAACAAAACAGAAATATAAAGAATCAATAGAGAATACTTTGACAAATTATATGCCAACAAACTGGATAACCTAGAATAAATGGACAACTTTCTAGAAAAATACAATCTTCCAAGGCTGACTGAGAATGAAACAGAAAATCTGAACAGACCAATTAGCAGCAACTAAATTGAATTGGTAATCAAAAATTACCTAAGAACAAAATACCTGGACCAGATGGCTTCATTGCTGAATTTTATCAGACATTTAGTGAAGACCTAAAACCCATCCTCCTTAAAGTTTTCCAAAGAGTAGAAGAAGAGGGAATACTTCCAAACTCATTCTGTGATGCCAGCATCACCGCAATACCAAAACAAGGCAAAGACACCACAAAAAAAGAAAATGACAGACCAATATCTCTGACGAACATAGATGCAAAAACACTCAACAAAATACTAGCAAACCAAATTCAAAAATACATCAAAAAGATCATCCATCATGATCAAGTGGGATTTATTCAAGGGATGCAAGGATGGTACAACATTCGAAAATCCATCAACATCATCCACCACAGCAATAAAAAGATGGACAAAAACCACATGATCATCTCCATAGATGCTGAAAAAGCATTCGACAAAATTCAACATCCATTCATGATAAAAACTCTCAGCAAAATGGATATACAGGGCAAGTACCTCAACATAATAAAGGCCATATATGACAAACCCACAGCCAACATCATACTGAACAGCGAGAAGCTGAAAGCTTTTCCTCTGAGATCAGGAACAAGACAGGGATGCCCACTCTCCCCATTGTTATTCAACATAGTATTGGAGGTCCTAGCCATGGCAATTAGACAAAACAAAGAAATACAAGGAATCCAGATTGGTAAAGAAGAAGTCAAACTGTCATTATCTGCAGATGACATGATACTGTACATAAAAAACGCTAAAGACTCCACTCCAAAACTACTAGAACTGATATCAGAATACAGCAAAGTTGCAGGATACAAAATTAACACACAGAAATCTGTGGCTTTCCTATACACTAATGATGAACTAATAGAAAGAGAAATCAGGAAAACCATTCCATTCACAACTGCATCAAAAAGAATAAAATACCTAGGAATAAATCTAACCAAGGAAGTGAAAGAACTATACCCTGAAAACTATAAGACACTCTTAAGATAAATTAAAGAGGTCACTAACAAATGGAAACTCATCCCATGCTCTTGGATAGGAAGAATTAATATCATCAAAATGGCCATCCTGCCCAAAGCAATATACAGATTTGATGCAATCCCTATCAAATTACCAACAACATTCTTCAATGAACTGGAGCAAATAGTTCAAAAATTCATATGGAAACACCAAAGATCCCAAATAGCCAAAGCAATCCTGAGAAGGAAGAATAAAGTCGGGGGGATCTTGCTCCCCAACTTCAAGCTCTACTACAAAGTCACAGTAATCAACATGATTTGGTACTGGCACAAGAACAGAACCACAGAACAGTGGAACAGAATAGAGACTCCAGACATTAACCCAAACATATATGGTCAATTAATTAATATTTGATAAAGGATCCATGGACATATAATGTCTCTTCAACAGATGGTGCTGGCAAAACTGGACAGCTACATATAAGAGAATGAAACTGGATCACTGTCTAACCCCATACACAAAAGTAAATTCAAAATGGATCAAATACCTGAATGTAAGTTATGAAACCATAAAACTCTTAGAAAAAAACATAGGCAAAAATCTCATGGACATAAACATGAGTGACTTCTGCATGAACATATCTCCCTGGGCAAGGGAAACAAAGGCAAAAATGAACAAGTGGGCCTATATCAAGCTAAAAAGCTTCTGTACAGCAAAGGACACCATCAATAGAACAAAAAGGAATCCTACAGTATGGAAGAATATATTCATAAATGACATATCCTCTAAAGGGTTGACATCCAAAATATATAAAGAGCTCACACACCTCAACAAACAAAAAGCAAATAACAAAAATTAAAAAATGGGCAGAGGAGCTGAACAGACAGTTCTCCAAAGAAGAAATTCAGATGGCCAACAGGCACATGAAAAGATGCCCCACATCACTAGTCATCAGAGAAATGCAAATTAAAACCACAATGAGATAATATCACCTCACACCAGTAAGGATCACCACCATCCAAAAGACAAACAACAACACATGTTGGTGAGGTTGTGGAGAAAGGGGAACCCTCCTACACTGCTGGTGGGAATGTAAATTAGTTCAACCATTGTGGAAAGCAGTATGGAGGTTCCTCAAAATGCTCAATATAGACATACCATTTGACCCAGGAATTCCACTTCTAGGAATTTTTCCTAAGAATGCAGCACTCTAGTTTGAAAAAGACAGGTGCACCCCTATGTTTATTGCAGCACTATTTACAATAGCCAAGAAATGGTAGCAACCTAAATGTCCATCAGCAGATGAATGGATAAAGAAGATGTGGTACATATACACGATGGAATATTACTCAGCTATAAGAAAAAAACAGATCCTACCATTTGCAACAACATGGATGGAGCTAGAGGGTATTATGCTCAGTGATACAGGCCAGTTGGAGAAAGACAAGTACCAAATGATTTCAGTCATATGTGGAGTATAAGAACAAAGAAAAACTGAAGGAACAAAACAGCAGCAGAATCATAGAACCCAAGAATGGACTAACAGTTACCAAAGGGAAAGGGACTGGGGAGGATGGGTTGGAAGGGAGGGATAAGGGCAGGGAAAAAGAAAGGGGGTATTACGATTAGCATGTATAATTAGCATGTGGTGGTGCATGGGGAGGGCTGTACAACACAGTGAAGACAAGTAGTGATTATACAGAATCTTACTACCCTGATAGACAGTGACTGTAATGGGGTGTGGTGGGGTACTTGGTGAAGGGGCTAGCCTAGTAAACATAATGTTCTTCATGTAATTGTAGATTAATGATAACAAAAAATAATGGGTATAGAGGGCAAGTACCTCAACATAATAAGGGCCATATATGACAAACCTACAGCCAACATTATATTTAAGAGCAAGAGGCTGAAAGCTGTTCCTTTGAGATCAGGAACAAGACAAGGATGCCCACTCTCCCCACTTCTATTCAACATAGTACTGGACGTCCTAGCCACAGCAATCAGGCCACACAAACAAATAAAAGGCATCCAGATTGGCAAGGAAGAAGTCAAACTGTCCCTGTTTGCAGATGACATGATATTGTACTTAAAAATCCCTAAAGAATCCAGTCCAAAACTACTAGATCTAATATCTGAATTCATCAAAGTTGCAGGATACAAAATTAATATGCAGAAATATGTGGCATTCCTATACACTAACAATGAACTAGCAGAGAGAGAAACCCGGAAAACAATTCCATTCAGAACTGCATCAAAAAGAATAAAATACCTAGAAATAAGCCTAACCAAGGAAGTGAAAGACCTATACTCTGAAAACTACAAGACACTCATGAGAGAAATTAAAGAAGATACCAATAAATGGAAACACATCCTGTGCTCATGGATAGGAAGAATTAATATTGTCAAAATGGACATCCTGCCTAAAGCAATCTACAGAGTCAAAGCAATTCCTATCAAAATACAAACAACATTCTTCAACGAACTAGAGGAAATCATTCTAAAATTCATAGGGAACTACCAAAGACCCCGAATAGCCAAAGCAATAGTGAGAAGGCAGAATAAAGCTGGGGGGATAATGTTCCCCAACTTCAAGCTCTATTACAAAGCCACAATAATTAAGACAATTTGGTACTGGCACAAGAACAGACCCTTAGACCAATGGAACAGACTAGAGAGCCCTGATATAAACCCAACCATATATGCTCAATTAATATATGATAAAGGAGCCATCATCATACAATGGGGAAATGACAGCCTCTTCAACAGCTGGTGTTGGCAAAACTGGACAGCTACGTGCAAGAGAATGAAACTGGATTATTGTTTAACCCCCTACACAAAAGTAAACTCAATGGATCAAAGTCCTGAATGTAAGTCATGAAACCATAAAACTCTTAGAACAACATAGGCGAACATCTCCTGAATATAAGCATGAGCAACTTCTTCCTGAATGCATCTCCTCAAGCAAGGGAAACAAAAGCAAAAATGAACACCTGGGACTACATGAAACTAAAAAGTTTCTGTATGGCAAAGGACACCATCAACAGGACAAAAAGGCATCCTACAGTATGGGAGAATATATTCGTAAATGACATATCTGACAAGGGGGTTAATATCCAAAATATATAAAGAACTCACATGCCTCAACACTGAAGAAGCAAATGGGCAGAGGATATGAAGAGACAGTTCTCCAAAGAGGAAATTCAGATGGCCAACAGACACATGAAAAGATGCTCCACATCAGTCATCATCAGCGAAATGCAAATTGAAACCACAATGAGATATCACCTCAGACCAGTAAGGATGGCCAGCATCAAGAAGACTAAGAACAACAAATGCTGGCAAGGATGTGGAGAAAGGGAAACCCTCCTACACTGCTGGTGGGAATGTAAGCTAGTTCAACCATCGTGGAAAGCAATATGGAGGTTCCTCAAAAAACTAAAAATAGAAATACCATTTGACTTGGGAATCACACTCCTTGGAATTTATCCAAAGAATACCATATCTCAGATTCAAAAAGACATATGCACCCCTATGTTTATCACAGCACTTTTTACAATAGCCAAGATATGGAAGCTAATTGTCCATCAGTAGAGGAATGGATAAAGAAGATGTGGTACATATACAGAATAGAATATTATTCAGGCATAAGAAAGAAACAAATCCTACCATTTGCAACAACATGGATGGAGCTAGAGGGTATTATGCACAGTGAAAGAAGTCAGGCAGAGAAAGATGAATACCAAATGATTTCCCTCATTTGTGGAGTATAAAAACCAAGCAAAACTGAAAGAACAAAATAGCAGCAGACTCAGAGACTCCAAGAAGGAGCTAGTGGTTACCAAAGGGGAGGGGTGTGTGAGGGCGGGTGGGGAGGGAGGGAGAAGGGGATTGAAGGGTATTATGTTTAGTACACATGGTGTGGAGGATCACAGGGAAAACAGTGTAGCACAGAGAGGGCAAATAGTAATCTGTGGCATCTTACTATACTGATGGACAGTGCCTGGATTGGGGTATGGGTGGGGACTTGATAATATGGGTAAATGTAGTAACCACATTGTTTTTTTCATGTGAAACTATCATAAGAGTGTATATCAATAATACCTTAATAAATATTTTAGAAAAAAACTGTAAAATATTGTTGAAAGTAATTAAAGAAGACATAAATAAATGGAGAGACATTCTATGTTCATGAACTGATTGGAAGACTTACCAATGTAAAGACAAAAGTACTAGTTGAGTTGCTACAGGTCAGCAGGCAGGGGGGCTGCAGGTGATGCTGGGGGAATCCAGGACGGATGGGGGCCTATGTCGTGTCTTGCCAATAATGAGGACTAAAGAGAAGGTGATGCCTTTGCCTTAGGACTATGCTCACACCTGCTTATGTGGGAGGGGTCTTCCTCCTACCACCAGGTGAGCAAGCAGTTGTGCACCTGGGGGGAATCCCAATCTGCAGAGAATGGCTTCTCTGTTACTGCACCTTCCTCATCTCCTGAAAATCTGTCTGTTCTATGGTCATCCCAACCCAGACATACACAGATAGGAATTCCACAAAGCATAGTTCTGCTTAACCATGTTGAGAAAACAAAACCTCCACATAGACGTTATACTCCAAGAACTAAATAAATAATCTACTTGTTAACAAATCAGGAGATTGTAAAGGCATCAAGTAAGATTAAATTCAGCTATGTTCTAACTTTCATTAGAAATTGCATTTCCTATCTATTGTTGATTCAAGAAATCCAATGGACACTGATCAAATTGGTTTGCACAAAAACTCTTTTTACCCATCAAAACCATAATTTTGTACTTAACTCAGAGATGTCATCATGATTTATGAAATACATTTTAGATTATTTCCAAATTTATAAATGATTTTGTTTTCACTAATTTATATGCATATGTATCTAATAATTTTAGATATACCTGAATTTATAGTGAATTTGCTGTTCCCTGTTTCTCTTCCTCCTTGATCTAGAGTACTCCTTCCACACACACTCCTTTCTATTTATAGAACCAGATGTATCTTCTGATGGTTGAAAGGTGTTTCAATTGCTGTTTCCCTGTTGTGGTCATTTATAATTAATATTTTTCATGCCTCTGACAGTTTCAGACTTAAAACAGTACAGGGAAAATTGCAGAAGACTTTGAAGTGGACCAAGAAGACATTGGGCATATTTAGTGGAATCTGGTCTGGGTTCCCTGATCCTGTGGGTTCCCTGATCTTTTTTGCTGTATGAGGTATTTTATAATTCTTTAATTCATAGAAATCTGGTAACAATGGCAGTGATTCTTGTTTGCAAGAAATACAAATTAATTTTGTCCAGTAGATTGTAATGGATTATTCCCTGTGTATAGTTCATTTTACTTCAGTTTGTAAATTCATGCCAGTATTTCTTCAATTTTCCACTTAAACCTGTTGTAATTTCTTACCAACTCTCCACTTATCTGAGGTAAATAAAATCTTCGGCAACTGTTCACATCTGTCTCAGTGTCTTGACTATACCCTCTTTCTAAAAATTACTTTTTCACAACAGCATGATGCTTTATTCACTTCTATATGCTGATTTCAGTAGAGCTCATGGGACCACAGGTGCCTTCTAGTCTCATTATGTGTTTATTCCACTTTGAGGACTCAAGCCTTCCTGTGGCTCTTGGGAGGAAAGACGAAAGCCTCCGTGGCAGGTCAGCGAAGCACCTGGTGCAGAGAAGGGTCGCAGTAGAGAAGGGTGCAGGGGACTTGTGGACGTTCAGAACGTCCCTGAGGGCGTCCTGGCCCAGATCCTGTGGAATGGGCAGGACCTGGTCAGAGAAAAGGGGGAAGGGCATTTGTGCAGCAGCACAGAGGGACGCTGGGAACCGGCCAGCGATGGAGAAGGGCCGGTGGCTCAGTCCACGGGTAACACAGTGAAATCCCAGAATGGGTGGTGTATATACAGCGTAAGAGTATTTCTGAACAGTTCTGGCGGCTATGGGCTAATGGCTCCGGCAGGCTGGGTGTCTCTAGGTTGCAGATGCCAACTGCGTCCTCAGTAGTGGGAAGAGGCCAGGGCTCTTTGTAAGGACACTGATCCCCTTCCAGAGGGCGCCACAGTCATCTCCCAGAAGCCCCACCCCCTAAACCACTGCCTTGGGCGTTAGGTTTTCAACATAAGAATTTTAGGGGGACACAAACCTTCAGACCTTACCTGTTGGAGAAGTGACTGAGGGCCGTGGCCACCCCAAGGAATTCCGACTTTATTCAGAAGCCTGTTGTGGGACTGTAAGCACACAGGGTCCTCAAACAGAAAGATGCTCTGCTGGCAGGAGATGTCCACTTTGCTCAGAGGCAGGAGGCCTGGCGGCTGACTGAGGAGTGCCCCCCAGGACTGCTCTTCTCAGACTCTCAAGCTGCTACTCCTGCGTTCCAAGGAATCACCCGCAAGTCAGGGGCAGGGAGCCCTCCTTCTTAATAGTGCTGGAGTCCGACAGCGTGGAAAGGAAAATTTATATTGCTCCTTTCTTAACATATATCTTAAGTTTATCTGAGCAACTTCATATCTAGTTACATCTTAATATATTTAAAAATGAAATACTATTATTTTAACCAAAGAGGCTTATCAACACCACAAATTAGTCTTTTCTTGGTGGATAAAGTTCTGTTTCCTTTCACAGCAGCTACTAAGCAATATCGCATAACTAATCTTTTTCTAAAAGAATCATTAATATGTAAAATCATCATTTTGAAGGGCACCTCGAACTCTACATTCATTACTTAATGAAATTGTCTATTCTGTGTCCATGAGAACTAGAGTTTGCACATAATTATATGATACTGAGAATAAGTAAACAAATTGTTTAACATATTTGTGAATTTGTCAGCTGGCATCTTTTCTTTTGAAGCGTCATCTAACTTTTAAACTCATTCAAAGTAAAATTTCACATTTGATAGTGGTTTGATACATATACATAACTCCTTAGAGGGAGTTTGCATTTTGACAGCAGATGTCAATGGTAAACTCCTTTGAATTTTTAGGTCCTGTGACAGAGCCAGTGGGAGAGTTGGTTTAGGTCATTAGGTACAATCATTCTAAATGTTTTGTAGACATTTACTGAATAAGTAAACAAGTATGTACTGTATCTGGGCCTAAAACCTCCTTTCCTATGTCCACAAATGTTATTTCTTTGCCTGTCTTTAGTGCATGCTTTTTTAATTTTCAGAAGTTTTATAAGAAACAGTCATTAAACAGTGTTCTTGAGTCAAATATTGTTTTGCTGTAATAATGCAAAAAGTCCTGAGAGGGGAGGAGCATTTTGCCAATTAAATAACCATTTAATCCTCTAGAGCTTTTAGTCCTTTCCAAAGTTCCATTGGTAAGAGGGAAGAGGTTTCATACACTTAAAATACAGCTTCACAGTGCTTGAGTTTCACCTTGTGGTATCTCAGTGTTCAGAATGTGTCTCTGATAACATATAAGTAAACCATAATGTTCAGGAAATCTTTTACTGTAACCCCATTTTAAATCATCACAGCACACAGCTTATAGACAATTCATGACAGATGCTATATGCAATTTCAAACTGATTGAAATGTTTTGATTGTAACTTACATTACAATATAATTTTCCAACTAAGGAAAGACTTTTCATTTTTGCAAGACTGCATTAGGGTTTCCAGGGCTTACCAATATCACATCACACCCTTTCCTTTTGAAACACCATTAAAAAAGCAAGGAGCACATGCAAGGAGAGTACTAGGCATCTGAGCAGCAGGTAGAATGGAGACTCCTGAATTTTATGAGCAACAAATTTCATCCAATTAGAAATTTCCATCTAAGGGCTGATGCAAAGCACGGGCCCATATTGTCTATTGTTCTCTGGTGGTAATACAGCAAACACTTCTGCAGCTTGGATCTTCCTACAGACCATCTCCTGGCCCTTGTGGAAATCATCCCTCCCACACATGTAACAGTTACTGTGAGGAGCTGGAAAAGGAAAAAGGTGGGAACCAGGGAGGAAAGGCTGGGATGGAGGCTGAGTACCATGACAGATGAGGGGCCGTGAAGGGGCAGCATTGCACATGCCTCTGGGGCAGTTCCTGAGGGCTTATAGGGAATGAGTGGCCTCTGTGTGCAACTTCACAGTCAAGGCTGCACAGCAGATGGGTGAGAAGGAGCAGTCTGACTATTCAAAGAGGCTGGGTTCACAGCCATCTTGAGCTGAAAACAGTCTCATTCTATAAAATATCCTTTAATTACACATTACTGCAGAATAGATTTATCCATGTATATGGATGTGTATACTGATGAAATACATATATGTGTGGTGTAAATATATGAACAGTTGATCCTTAAACAGGCAGCGATTAGGGCCCCCCTAGTCAAAAATGCAATTACACCTTCTGACTCCCCCAAAACTTAACTACTAGTAGCCTACTGTGGACTGGAAGCCTTACCAATAACAGAAACAATCGATTAACACATATTTTGTAAATTGCATGTATTATACACTGTATTCTTACAAGCTAAAGAAAAGAATGTTTTTTCAAATTGTTACAAATCTCCAAAAATGTTTCCAATATATTTATTGAAAAACATCTGCTTTTAAGTGCACCCACGCAGTTTAAGCCTGTGTTGTTCAAGGGTCAACAGTGCTTTTAAATTATAATCCAAATACAAACACAACATTTTCACATAACTCAAACCCCCAGAATATGTATAGGAGTCCATTTTGCCCTTTTGCTTTTGTAGTAAAATCCATAAAAATAAAAACGATCCATGAATTTAAATAATAAGAGATGGATAGGCAAATTATGTGAGCCTTTAAGTAATAAGTGAAGAACACCCAAATGAGAAATGAAAAGGCCATTTATTCAGAGCTAGTTCCAGCAAGGTGCTGTGATGGTCAGGACAGCATGTTTGACTTTCTGAATATTGGAAATGGGGACAAAAATTAGGGAAGCTGGCAGTTTTTAATCAAGTCCTGGCCATTTGGGGCTGACTGTTACAGACGTTATTGTTGAGCTTATTGGACTGTTACTAGAGGTAACAGTCAGATAATTTGATAAACATTAAAAACTGTAACCTTAACAAACAAAACAGAAAAGTCTGACCCCACCGGCTGGCTTCTGGGACTGCTGATTGTAGATAAGGGGCCCATAACCAATGTGGGGCAGGTGGCTGCAGGTTGTGGGGCACACAAGTTCTATTTTTATGTATGGTCTGGCTATTGTCCTTTTGTATATTCTGTCTTTCAAATAGTATTAAAGTAAAGGTATAATCTGTTGTATGAAAGTGTATACTTGAAAAATTATATTCTGGAAATGCTGGCATCACCATCAGAAGTAGCTTAAAAATAAGTATTTGTGTTTCTTATCTTGTGACCATACAGATCCTTTACCTAGTTCAGGGATTGCTAATACCTTTTTATATTGATTTTAAGAAAACTCTGTATGTTAAGAAAACCAAATTTAGGGTATATGTTTTGGAAATATTTTTCTGTTTGTGTTTTAAGCTTTGCATATAGTATTTAATGCAAAACATTTAAATTTTGGTGTATTCAAATATGCCAGTTTTTAAAGGGTTTCATAACTTGTTGTTCTGATTTGAATGACCTCTCCAAGGTCATAAAAATATTCTTTACTTATTTCCCTAGGTAATATATGTACATGATAAGAATTTAAATAACAGAGATGGTGAAACATCATTGTCTGCCACGCCTAACTTCCAGGCCCCCAATTTCCAATACTTTTGTCATTTTATTATTCTTTTTCTTTTTTTTCAATTAGTGGAATACAAAAATCTGTGTTGTAGAATACAGTGAAGGTTTGGAGAAAAAAAATTGGGGGTCTAAACATGGGCTCTGGAGCAAGACTTCAAATCTTGGTTTTGCAACTCATTTGTCCTAGGACAGGAGACAGATTCCATCCCTTTCCTTGCCTGGGGTCCTGTCTGTAAGGTGGGCATGCTAACTGCACTACTAGTGGGGAAAACATTTTGAAGAGTATGGTACACAGCAATGTGATGTGTTTGCTAAATACATCATGGAATCAGTTGTTCAGTCTAGAAGGCTGACAAAGCATGGAAAGTAATGGAGGCAGTTTTTAAAGTTTTTAACTTTCTATTTGCAATTATGGACAGACCAGTCAGAGAGCTAGGAGAAGAAATAGGTCAATACACAGAATTCAAAGGATAAGCACTCATGAGGTCTTGGGTTTTACTTTTTTTAGACTTTACATTGTCAATGAGATCATACAGTATTTGTCTTTCTCTGAGATACTTCAATTAGCATTACTTTTATTAGCATGTCTTGAAGGTACATCCACAAGTGGAAGGATTTCCTTTTTTTAATGGCTAAATAACATTTCATTGTATATATGGCAGACTTCTTTATCCATGTGTACATGGATGACACTTAGCTTTTTTTTTTTTCCTTTTTTTAAATTTTGGTATCATTAATCTACAATTACAGAAAGAACATTATGTTTACTAGGTTCCCCCTTCACCAAGACCCCCCAACATACCCCTTCACAGTCACTGTCCATCTGCTTAGTAGGATGCTGTAAAATCACTACTTGTCTTTTCTATGTTCCACAGCGCTCCCCATGTCCCCACGCACTATACATGCTAATTGTAATGCCCTCTTTCTTTTTCCCCGCCCTTATCCCTCCCTTCCCACCCATCGTCCCCAGTCCCTTTCCCTTTGGTAACCATTAGTCCATTCTTGGGTTCTGTGATTCTGCTGCTGTTTTGTTCCTTCAGTTTTCCTTTGTTCTTATACTCTACAGATGAGTGAAATCATTTGGTACTTGTCTTTCTCTGCCTGGCTTATTTCACTGAGCATAATAACCTCTAGCTCCATCCACGTTGTTGCGAATGGTAGGATGTTTTTTTCTTATGGTTGAGTAAAATTCCATTGTGTATATGTACCACATCTTCTTTATCCATTCATCTACTGATGGACATTTAGGTTGCTTCCATATCTTGGCTACTGTAAATAGTGCAGCAATAAACATAGGGGTGCATCTGTCTTTTTCAAACTGGAGTGCTGCATTCTTAAGGTAAATTCCTAGAAGTGGAATTCCTGGGTCAAATGGTATTTCTATTTTGAGCATTCTGAGGAACTTCCATACTGCTTTCCACAATGGTTGAACTAATTTACATTCCCACCAGTAGTGTAGGACGGTTCCCCTTTGTCCACACCCTTGCCAACATTTGTTATTGTCTTTTCGATGATGGCGATCCTTACTGGTGTGAGGTGGTATCTCATTGTGGTTTTAATTTGCATTACTCTGATGATTAGCAATGTGCAGCATCTTTTCATGTGCCTGTTGGCCATCTGAATTTCTTCTTTGGAGAACTGTCTGTTCAGCTCCTCTGCCCATTTTTTAATTTTTGTTATTTGCTTTTTGTTTGTTAAGGCATGTGAGCTCTTTATATATTTTGGATGTCAATCCTTTATTGGATCTGTCACTTATGAGTATGTTCTCCCATACTGTAGGATACCTTTTTGTTCTATTGATGGAGTCCTTTGCTGTACAGAAGCTTTTCAGCTTGATATAGTCCCACTTGTTCATTTTTGCCTTTGTTTCCCTTGCTCGGGGAGATATGTTCATGAAGAAGTCACTTGTGTTTATGTCCATGAGATTTTTGCCTATGTTTTTTTCTAAGAGTTTTATGGTTTCATGACTTACATTCAGGTCTTTGATCCATTTTGAATTTACTTTTGTGTATGGGGTTAGACAGTGATCCAGTTTCATTCTCTTACATGTAGCTGTCCAGTTTTGCCAGAACCATCTGTTGAAGAGACTGTCCTTTCGCCATTGTATGTCCATGGCTCCTTTATCGTATATTAATTGGTCATATATGGGTTTATGTCTGGAGTCTCTATTCTGTTCGACTGGTCTGTGGCTCTGTTCTTGTGCCAGTACCAAATTGTCTTGATTACTGTGGCTTTGTAGTAGAGCTTGAAGTTGGGGAGCAAGATCCCAACTACTTTGTTGTTCCTTCTCAGGATTGCTTTGGCTATTCGGGGTCTTTGGCGGTTCCATATGAATTTTTGAACTATTTGTTCCACTTCATTAAAGAATGCTGTTGGTAATTTGATAGGGATTGCATCTAATCTGTATATTGCTTTGGGCAGGAAGGCCATTTTGATGATATTGATTCTTCCCAGCCAGGAGCATGGGATGAGTTTCCATTTGATAGTGACCTCTTTAATTTCTCTTAAGAGTGTCTTGTAGTTTTCAGAGTATAGGTCTTTCACTTCCTTGGTTATGTTTATTCCTAGGTATTTTATTCTTTTTGATGCTGTTGTGAATGGAATTCTTTTCCTGATTTCTCTTTCTATTAGTTCATTGTTAGTGTATAGAAAAGCTACAGATTTCTGTTTGTTAATTTTGTATCCTGCAACTTTGCTGAATTCCAATATTAGTTCTAGTAGTTTTGGAGTGGAGTCTTTAGGGTTTTTTATGTACAATATCATGTCATCTGCAAACAGTGACAGTTTGACTTCTTTACCAATCTGGATTCCTTGTATTTCTTTGTTTTGTCTGATTGCCGTGGCTAGGACCTCCAGGACTACATTGAATAACAGTGGGGAGAGTGGGCATCCCTGTCTTGTTCCTGATCTCAGAGGAAAAGCTTTCAGCCTCTCGCTGTTCAGTATGATCTTAGCTGTGGGTTTATCATATATGGCCTTTATTATGTTGAGGTATCCCCTCTATACCCATTTTGTTGAGAGTTTTTATCATGAACGGATGTTGAATTTTGTCGAATGCTTTTTCAGCATCTATGGAGATGATCATGTGGTTTTTGTCCTTCTTTTTGTTGATATGGTGGATGATGTTGATGGATTTTCGAATGTTGTACCATCCTTGCATCCCTGGGATGAATCCCACTTGGTCATGGTGTATGATCCTCTTGATATTTTTTTGAATTCAGTTTGCTAATATTTTGTTGAGTATTTTTGCATCTACATTCATCAGGGATATTGGTCTGTAGTTTTCTTTTTTGGTGGGGTCTTTGCCTGGTTTTGGTATTAGGGTGAGGTTGGCTTCATAGAATGAGTTTAGGAGTATTCCTTCCTCTTCTATTTTTTGGAAAACTTTAAGGAGAATGGGTATTATGTCTTCTCTGTATGTCTGATAAAATTCTGAGGTAAATCCATTTGGTCCGGGGGTTTTGTTCTTGGGTAGTTTTTTGATTACCTATTCAATTTCGTTGCTCGTAATTGGTCTGTTTAGACTTTCTGTTTCTTTCTGGGTCAGTCTTGGAAGGTTGTATTTTTCTAGGAAGTTGTCCATTTCTCCTAGGTTTTCCAGCTTGTTAACATATAGGTTTTCATAGCATTCCCTAAAAATTGTTTGTATTTCTGTGGGGTCTGTGGTGATTTTTCCTTTCTCGTTTCTGATTCTGTTGATGTGTGTTGACTCTCTTTTTCTCTTAATAAGTCTGGCTACAGGCTTATCTATTTTGTTTATTTTCTAGAAGAACCAGCTCTGGGTTTCATTGATTTTTTTCTGTTGTTTTATTCTTCTCAATTTTATGTATTTCTTCTCTGATCTTTATTATGTCCCTCCTTCTGCTGACCTTAGGCCTCATTTGTTCTTCTTTTTCCAATTTTGATAATTGTGACATTAGACTATTCATTTGGGATTGTTCTTCCTTCTTTTAATATGCCTGGATTGCTATATACTTTCCTCTTAAGACTGCTTTTGCTGCTTCCCACAGAAGTTGGGGCTTTGTGTTATTGTTGTCATTTGTTTCCATATATTGCTGGATCTCCTTTTAATTTGGTCATTGATCCATTGATTATTTAGGAGCATGTTGTTAAGACTCCATGTGTTTGTGAGCCTTTTTGCTTTCTTTGTACAACTTATTTCTAGTTTTATACCTTTGTGGTCTGAAAAGTTGGTTGGTAGGATTTCAATCTTTTGGAATTTACTGAGGCTCTTTTTGTGACCTAGTATGTGGCTTATTCTGGAGAATGTTTCATGTGCACTTGAGAAGAATGTGTATCCTGTTGCTTTTGGATGTAGAGTTCTACAGATGTCTATTAGGTCCATCTGTTCTAGTGTGTTGTTCAGTGCCTCTGTGTCCTTACTTATTTTCTGTCTGGTGGATCTGCCCTTTGGAATGAGTGGTTTGTTAAACTCTCCCAAAATGAATGCATTGCATTCTATTTCCTCCTTTAATTCTGTTAGTATTTGTTTCACATATATTGGTGCTCCTGTATTGGTACATATATGTTTATAATGGTCATATCCTCTTGTTGGACGGAGCCCTTTATCATTATGTAATGTCCTTCTTTATCTCTTGTTAGTTTCTTTGTTTTGAAGTCTATTTTGTCTGATACTAGTATTGCAACACCTGCTTTTTTCTCTCTGTTGTTTGCATGAAATATCTTTCTCCATCCCTTGACTTTTAATCTGTGCATGTCTTTGGGTTTGAGGTGAGTCTCTTGTAAGCAGCATATAGATGGGTGTTGCTTTTTTATCCATTCTATTACTCTGTGTCTTTTGATTGGTGCATTCAGTCCATTTACATTTAGGGTGATTATTGAAAGATATGTACTTATTGGCAGTGCAGGCTTTAGATTCGTGGTTACCAAAGGTTCAACGTTAGCTTTTTTACTACCTTACTGTCTGATTTAACTCACTTACTGAGCTGTTATAAACACATTCTGATGATTATTTCTTTACCTTCTTTTTCCTCCTCCTCCATTCTTCATATGTTCGGTTTTTTGTTCTGTGCTCTTTTTAGGAGTGCTCCCATCTAGAGCAGTCTCTCTAAGATACCCTGTAGAGGTGGTTTGTGGGAGGCAAATTCCCTCTACTTTTGCTTGTCTGGGAATTGTTTAATCTCTCCTTCATATTTAAATGTTAATTGTGCTGGATACAGTATCCTTGGTTCAAGGCCCTTCTGTTTCATTGCATTAAATATATCATGCCATTCTCTTCTGGCCTGTAAGGTTTCTGTTGAGAAGTGTGATGATAGCCTGATGGGTTTTCCTTTGTAGGTGACCTTTTTCCTGTCTGTGGCTGCCTTTAATACTCTGTCCTTGTCCTTGATCTTTGCCATTTTAATTATTATGTGTCTTAGTGTTGTCCTCTTTGGGTCCCGCCTCTCAGGAGTTCTGTGTGCCTCTGTAGTCTGAGCAACTATTTCCTCCCCCAGTTTGGGGAAGTTCTCAGCAATTATTTCTTCAAAGACAGTTCCTATCCCTTTTCTCTCTCTTCTTCCTCTGGTACCCCTCGGTACCAGATATTGTTCCTTTTGGATTGGTCGCACAGTTCTCTTAATATTGTTTCATTCCTGGGTATCCTTTTATCTCTCTCTGCGTCAGCTTCTATGCGTTCCTGTTCTCTCGTTTCTTTGCCATCAATGGCCTCTTGCATCTTATCTATTCTGCTTACATATCCTTCAAGAGTTTGTTTCACTTCTGTAATCTCCCTCTGGATGTCTGTACTCTCCCTCCGGACTTCATCCTTTAGCTCTTGCATATTTCTCTGCAGCTCTGTCAGCATGTTTATAATTTTTATTTTGAATTCTTTTTCAGGGAGACTGGATAGGTCTGTCTGTGCAGATCCTTTCTCAGGTGTTGAACTATCTTGGACTGGATTAGATTTTTTTTGCCTTTTCATGGTGATAGTGGTGGCTGTGGTCGCGGGTGTGTCAGCTGGGAGAAGAAAGTCCTTTCCTGCTTGCTGGATGCCTTGCCCTTCTCCGTTGCCTGTGACGGTTACCTGCACTCCTGGAGCAGCCACCGGGTTAGTCCCCTAAGCTGCTGTGGGCGGGGTGTCCGTCAGCGCACCACATAGTCCTGCAGGGAGTGGCAGGCACGCCAGGTGCACCCTTCCGTGCTAGCAGCAACCTGTGTGGCACCAGCAGCCTTTGGGGCTGGCCTGGGTGGCTGTACGTTGGGCTGGGATTCTTGTCGGTTGCTGGGAGCGTGCCTGCTCCCTCTGGCTCTGCTGCAGGTGCACGCAGGTCTCTCTCACACGGGCTTCTACCGGACTCCTCTGGCTTTACTGCCGCTGGTGCGCACGAGCCGCGCCCGGGCTGTTTGGTTGCGCCACTGCAGGCTCGCACAAGACTCTCTTGATCCCATCTGGTGCTGCTGGCACACGGATCTGCTCCCAGTCCCTTCAGGCGCTGTCATCCCCGGCATGTGCAGCCACTCTCCCGCTGCTGGGTCGGTGTGTCAGGGTCTGCGCCAGTTGGAGGAATGCCTGGCAGGCTGCTTAGTGCTGTGAGGGGCTTCAGAGCTGTGCTGCCTCCCCGGGGTTTAGGGCGCCTAAGTTTCCCCGGGATTCCCAGCTGCTGGCTAGTGTGCCGCGACAACTTCATCCAGCTATGAGGTCCCTGTCTCTTTAAGACTTGCAGAAAGCACTCGCTTTTCTTTTGTCTCAGGGGCACCAGTTGCGGGGACCTGCCCACAGGTTTTGATTTTCCGTTTCTCTAATATCCAGCACCCCGTGCACCTTATGTCTGCGTTCCGGGTGTGGATTTCTAGGGCTGGTTGTTTAACAGTTGTGGGCTTTCACTCCCTCCCCGTTCTGACTTCTTTCTTCCCGCCAGGTTTTGGAGTCGGGGAGCATTTGGGTCCCGCCTGGCTGAGGCTTGTATCTTACCTCCTTTATGTGATGTTGAGTTCTCACAAATATAGATGTATCCTGGCTATTGTACTGCATCACTAGTGTCTCTTTTAGGAATAGTTGTATTTATTGTATTTTCATAAATAGATATGTTTTGGGGAGGAGATTTCCTCTGAACTACTCACGCTGCCATCTTCCCGTGATCCCCGACACTTAGCTTTTTATCCATGTTTTGGTTATTGTAAATAAGGAGGTATGAACAAGGGAGTATGAGGTTTTATAAATTGCTCCCTTTATCTGGAAAATTTGTAGCTGCCTTAGAAAAAGACCCTCTCTTCTGGAGTTTACATGCTAATGGAAGCAGACAAAGAGTAAATTCCTAAACAATTCATAATTTCTGACCATGACAAATCTTAAAAAGGAAACTGTGATGGAATAGAGTGATGAGACAGCAGCTGGCTTGACTCCTTAGAGCAGGCAGCTAACAGAAGGGCTCTCTCAGGAAAGGATCTCAAGTTTATGAACCTATGTGAAGTCCTGAGGGCATCCACACAGAGGATGGCCAGCTGAGGGTAAGAAGCCAGCCTGAGCCAGTAAGGATGGCCTCTGGCAAATGGTGTGTTTACAGACCTTCAGGACGGAGACAGTTTGGACACAAAAAGGTATTTAGTGTGACTGGAACATCCTGAGTTAGTTATGGGTCCCAGAAGCACATAGGGGTCAGATCCTGTAGTGTTTTAATTATGAATGACAAGGAGTGTCTAGTTTATTTTTTTTTTTCATTTTATCATTTTATTTTATTTTTAAAAAATTTTTCTTAAGGTATGATTGGTATACTTTTCAAGGTTTCACATGAAAAAAGCAATGTGGTTACTATATTTACCCATATTATCAAGTCCCCACCCATACCCCAATGCAGTCATTGTCCATCAGAGAAGCAACATGCTCTAGTTTATTAGAATAGGAATCTCTGAAAGGTTTTAAGAAATGAGATAATGCCAGTTAGTATGGCATTGCCTAAGTGGAATAATGTGATTTGTTTTTAAAAGATCAACTTTAGCATTGAAGGGTAAAGAGGATCATGTGGGCAACTTACTCTCAAAATTTGATGAGAAACTTATTTACATAGTTTGATTATCTCCCCACAAGACAAAATTATAAAGGAGGAAACCTGGAAGACACTACCTGGCTCAGTGGCCAAGGTGAGCCTCACCATTAAAGTGTCATGTTTAACGGCGCTTCTTGGTTAGATGACTGAGACACAGCCAACACTATGGGCAGCTCCTCAAAAATGGATGCTTGGAATCTACTCATAGATATCAAACCTGAACTAAGAGGCATTTTACAAAAGAACTGGCCTGCACTCTTTAAACTGAGAAAAAACATGAACGTTCCAGACTAAAGCAGACGAGACATGGTGAGAAATCTGTAATCCTGCAAAGGAATGTTTTCACTTTTACTATGAACAGTATTGACAATTGATGAAATTGGAATGTCTGTAGATTTAAGTTTGTTATGAAATTATGGTTATATAAAGCAATGTCATTGTTTTTATGGTATACATATATTTTAGCAAGTACCTAGAAGGGGCATCCTGTCTGTAATTTACTCTCAAATTATAAAAAAATTAGAGAGAATGATAAAAGCCGACTTGAGAAGTTGACATTAAAGAAATTTGAGTGAAGAGTATATGGGAGTTATTATAATTTTTGTATAAGAATGAAATTTCAGCAAGTTTTAAAAATTGAAGCAGAGGTATTTTAAAAAATTACCTTAGATTTATTAAGTAGTAGCACTTTCTTATTTCCTAGCATAATGCCAACATTGTCTTTAAATTCTGGGTTTCTTTATTCTTCTTGCTAATACTTGACTCCTTTGGATTGAGTTGGTTATATTTATGATGGGTAGTGGAAGAATGACACATGTATATTTGTGAAAATCAAATAAAACCATTCTAAGCAAGTCTTGGTATCTTACAGGATCAAAATCAGAGGGAAACTCCAAATGGAGTTACTTATATTGTAATGTTATTATTTTAATATATATCCTTAAGAATTAAGCCAAAATTGTATTGTCCCAGTAAGAAAAAACCCACTCTCCTAACTGTTCGCAGTAACAATCCCCACTGAGCACTTACTGGGTGTTAGTCCTAAGCAGTGCCACTAGGAGTGGCTGGTGAGCTGGGGCAGCCCACACCTGTGCTCACAAACACCTGTCCAAGTGCAGAAGATACTCTTCAGCCCAAGGTCTTGGCTCTCAGCCTCTCTTGCCCCAATACTCCTGAGGGGTACCAGGCACACCAACTGACTCTTGGGGAACGCCCTTTAAGGGAGCATCTGCCAGAATACAGGGAAAGAGCTCTAATTTCAACACATCCTCCTATTCTACTCCACATTCTAAGTTTCACTGATTTCAACGGTGCTGTGGTAACTTTTACATCCTCTCTCCCTTCATGGAATCAGTGCTATCAACAAACAAATCAATGCTTCATGCAATCGATAGCATCAACCAGGCACTGCCAAGAGGGTGTTGGTCACCACTTTCAGACCCGCAGGCCATTAGGCAAGCTACATGTGAGAAGTTAACTCATCAAATTCAATAAACTTAGATTCACAAGGGAACCTGCCCGCACCAGGACACATTTTCACTAAACTGAAATTCTAATTGAGCTATATACATTTCATTTATAATTTTATGTAACTTCCATCTAGGTACTGAAGTGCAAGGTTTAGAAACACATAACCTTCAGGGAAAAGAACACCTTAGCAAGTGTGTACTGAGTATCCACTATTTCCCGAGCAGTTTCAGGTACCATGCAAACTGTATAAAGGAACCAGCTCTAGAACCCTGACATTGTGTTCTAGCCAACTAGTGACTGCCAGTGTTTGCTCTTTATGACTTTATAATTGCACAGGCTTTTTCTATGGTCTTCTTCAGTATGCAACTTAGGGTAAAGTTGAGGGTGCTTTCTGTGGTCAGAGAACATGATTCCCAATTACTTTTAGGTAACTTTACCTCACAAATCCCTACATAATTTGTGTAATATCTATAGTGTAAATGTGCTTTTACACAGCTTGACAGTGGCAAGCTCAAAAACAGTCTAAGAGCCAGCTATCTTTGAGTAACTCTAGCCCTGTGAATAAAATTTATTTTGTCTGCAAAACATGGCATCACAAGAACACAGTTCAACAAACTTCTCTTCAATGGGACATTTATAAAGTATGCACCATGTGACAGGACCCAGGGACCCTGCATGATTCTGGAGGCGTACACAGTGCATTCGAAAGCACTGAACAGTTAAGCATCTGTGTTATACCCGAGTGCTGAAAGTTAAGTTCTAAAGACAGACTCTACTGTTTTTAATTTCATCTCCATATCCTGCTTTGGGTCATGTGAGATGAGACTTCTTGCTTCCCTCATCCATAAAAAGTAAAGTACTGATCCTATGCAGTGAGCTCACTGAGGAAAGCTCTCTAGTGAAGCCAGCTGGTGGGCAGCTAGCCTTGCACCCTCTGATGCCCCCACCTAACCAGCACCTCCCTCAAAATGTCAGGTGTTTTGCAAACCTGCCAGGGACAGTACAGGTAAGAATGGCAACTCAGGAAATGAGTATGGTTGGATGACATCTAAATGTCATTCTGATGTTAACATTCTAATGCTATTCATTTTCTATGGATACTTTATTAATGATGGTAGCCTCTTAAATTATAAAAAAAAGGCTTAACTCATATAATGACAATGTTTCAGAAATTTTTTATTACAGTAGTATTTCCATATAAGATTACAGCTGTGGCAGTTTTATAAGAATAATGACTGCTAAGATTGAAATAATTTTTGAATAAAATGAAACCCATTATAGTATAGGGAATTTCTTTTATGATTCATCAAGTACTTACAATCATGAATTTTCATGAATATAATCTTCATTAATGCTTTTTTTTGATGAAAAAGAATGCCAGATAACCAAATACTATTTATTCTATCATTTATTTAATAGGAAGAAATTTTATTTATCAGCATAAAGTAGTAGAGATTAACCTAGAACTTAATCATTTCTAACCACCCATTTTTTATCCAGTAGTCATGAGAACAAGCCTCTAGGAGAAATGATACTTGAGAATAAGAAAGGCCCTCATCCTTCACTACCTCCCACTGACTGATATACCCTGGCTAAGTCTTATCTCCTATTACAGAAACCTCAAGCACTTGGGACATTGCCATTAGAAAGGATGAACAAAAGCCATGACCCAGACTGGCATCTCCAAAAAGACCGACACCTGCTTATCTGTGTATAAACACAGATAAAGAGCCTCGGTGCTAAAGTAATGGCACTTGAGGAAAACAATTTCTACTGTGTATGTCTGTAAACTGACACAGAACTTTTACTTAAAATAAAAAAATAAAAACACACGCTTCAGTATGAAAATTGAACCCAGGTTAGGAAATTTTCAACTCTATCTCCACTGACAGCAGCAGCAGGTGACCAGCCTGGGCGCCACACCACACAGATATGCAAGCACGTGCCATGCACAGGGCAAGTGTGCAAAACATAGCACTGCTCAGGGCTTCAGAGCAGGCGGACGGTTTTTCCAGTTACTGTCAAGAAGTCATCATCAGCCAAGACACGGAGGGCTTCTTCAAACATATCTTTGGTAATTGCCTTTGGGGAAGAGATGAAAACGAAACTTTACATGGCACGTACTCCTTTACCTGATGAAGGTACAGTGATTTCAACAGTAAAGAGCCACCAGCCTCTCCTTTTTTGGTGGTTGTACTTCCTATGCTCTGACTCAGGAGTGGCAAACACTTCCTATAAAGTGCCAGAGGATGAGGGCTGCAGGTGGCTTGAAGTCCAAAGGTCTGTCACAACTACCACACACTGCCCTATTGTGCCAACATAGCCTAGAAAACACATCGCATGCAGAGTGTATGACGGTGGGCCAAAGGGCCGGATTTGGCCAGTGAAGTTCTTCTCCCTAAACAACTCCACTTCACTTACTCACAACAAGGAACCTGAGTATCTCATCCCTGAAACAAATTTATATAAACAAACTTGATAGTTACTGCAAACATCCTAAATGTCCACCAACTGGTTCAGTAAGTGATGGAATATGGGTGCAACAGAATGTTTCCCAAGCCTTATGTCATGAAGTTCATTTACCATCACAGATGATTTAGTATTGTTCATCAAAAAGAAAACAAACAGCAAGTTAAAAAATGGCGACTACAGATGGCTATTCATTTTTCAAAGACCGTATGTGTAACCGTAACACACAGAAAGTTACGAGGAGTTTAACAAAATTTGCATTCTAATGTTTTTTGATGATGTATTTATGGGTGACCTTACTTTTTCTTCTTTATTCTTATCTATACTTATTACTTAGACAATAAATGAAGAAAAAAAAGAAAACCTTGAAAGCAGTCTAAAGGGAAGAAAGAAAAACTCTATAAATTAAAAAAAATATATGTAAACACTTACTATGTCAGATTGTCCCCGAATATCTTCAAAAAGTTGTTGGTATTTCAGAGCTGGTGTTTTGCCCTTAGATAAAATAAGTTTTTTCAACGCTTCAGCTAATTCTTCTTTCCGTTTACGAGAGGTGGCACTCATTCCTAATTTAAAAGAAATTAACAAAAATGTTTATGCTATAAGCAAGTGAAATACTTCAAATTTCTGTTAAGTATCTCTAAAGTAGTGTCACCAGAAGTCAGGGTACGGTGGCTGAATGCCAAAATTTTCAAAATCATGAGTTCTCAATCCTTTGCTGTTTCTAATTTTCTATAAGTCAATAGCTGTTACTTTCTACTGAAGCATCATCTATATAACCTGTATATGAGTAGTTGCTGCTCGGTAAGAAAGGAATTACTTTAAAATGGGTTAATACGGTGGCCTAGACAGAAAAGATTAAATTCCTTTCAAAATTAGATACAATACTGTGTGTATGTGCATACATGAGTATTCTTCTCACAACTTTTTTCAGATTCTCAGCGGCTCTAATCCAAAAAAGGCTAAAAACCTCCATTTCACATGCTGTAATCATGAGCTCAATTATGAAATATCAATTACATATATATCTAATAACTTTCATGTGCTTTTATGTTCAATGCAAGTAACAAACCTGTGGTAAGAATGGCTATGTCCACGATGCCAGTCCGGGGGTCCGTTGCAGACTGCTTTAGGGCCTCCCGATGGAGGCGTTTTGCCTCTTCAACATCAATTGCTTCAACTTTGTTTGAAAACCGTACTTTTGCATGGGCTTCTGCTAAGCGAATTAATGATTCCAGCTGTCGAGGGTATGCAGAAACCATTCCTCGGCTACTACCAATCTTCCTCATGTCTACATAAGCCTAGTGGGAAATAAACCCAACAGTAACAAAAACCTCAGTTTTGTGGGTGAACTTTGAATAGCCAGAATTTTGTTAAATAAACCAAACTCCTGCAGGGCTGCCATGTGTAGGTACAAAGGAGAATTACAAGCCAGACCTAGCCCTGGGTCTGAAGTCATCAAGGTATATCTGATGTAGCTTTGAAGAACAGGAATGCAAGTGAAGGTGTGTGAGGCTTGGCACCCAGGGGACACAGTGTGTGCGGTTAGGGGCGGGATGCCGTGACTGCACAGCACTCGTCTGAAAAGATGCTCAGGCTTGCTCTGCTTTACAACCCCCACCGAGGAGTCATTTAATGAGCAATGCACAGGATTACCAGGATACCGAAGGTAAGCTGTATTAAACTTAATATAAAGATGCCATTATTTTATTTCTTTTCAAACTCTCAAGAATAAGATACAAATGGAAAACTACATACCATTTGTAACTTTTATTTGCATACTTTTGGGGGCTTAGTTAGGATGTAATCATAAAGCCCATCAAAGCTCCAGGAACCTTCCCAGTATATCACAGTGTTGGAACAACTAGCAAGTGTCATTGGATACTGCGGCCCATGTAAAAGGATACTGAAAAGAGAATATAAGTACTTGCAATTCACTTTATTTTTTAGAAATTAGCAAGTGGAAGCTCAGAGAAATTGGATGACATGTCCAGAGTCACAAAGTTACCAAGTAGCATCATCTATATTTCAGCTCAGGTATTGATATTAAACTCACTGTGCTTCTAAGTATTTGAATATAAAAAGAGTATGTACAATGTACATAAGTCAATCTTTTTTTTCCCTTTTGTTTACATTTGGAAAAGTCAATTTGCAACATAGAAAACAGGTATAGAAAAATTTGTTATTTTTAACAAAGTAATTCATGTTTTGAAGGGAATAACCAGCTCATCCTATTAATGTTTTTGGCTACAGGCTCAGCAAAATCTTTTTAGGCTTTAACGATGGATGTGTTACCTCGATGAGAGCCTGGCTGGCTTCCTGGCTCAGCCGGGGCATGACTGTGCTGTGGGCGTAAGCGATGTAGTCCTTCAGCACTGCCATGTCCATGAACTCCTCTGCCTCCTGCTCCTCACTGCGGTAGTACAGAGCCACTAGGTGGTGAGCCAAACGCCTGTCATAGGCTTCGTCCTGAGGGTCCAGCATGAGGAATATCAAATCAAACCTGAGAAGACATTGTAAAGGCACTGTTTTTCCTGGATGGGAACACCACATACCTACAAACGTAATTTTAAAATTACTCTTGAGCCACCCAGGCATGCACAGTAGACATGTGTTTGGTGGGGCTGTCTTGGGAAAAGGGCCTTCAGATCTGTGCACTTCACCCTGTTCTGTTCCCAGCAGGTGCCTGCTTTCCTGGCCCTGAGGAAAGGCTGGTCACAAGAAGTGAGATACTCCTGAGGGAAGTGTTACCATAATTTTGAAGACTAGATTTAAATGAAAACACAATTATTCTGGGGGAGAAAGAACTATTTGGTTAAAAAAAGTCAAGTAATTAAAATCAAAAATCCTTTTAAGAATGACATTAGTATTTGGAGTAGGGGGTGAGAAAATGTGTGGATTATATGGCTACACTTTAGCACACTAGAACTCATCTACTATCTGAAGCTGTTTCCTGCATGCACTGTTGATTCTCTATGTCATCTTTAAGACTAAGATTAAAGTTGTGAACAATAGGCTTCTGAAAAGGATGTCAAGGTGAGATGTCCTAATTGCTTCAAAAAATGAATTAAGGCACTACCCACTGTTGATTGAAATAGCATATAGTCCTTGCCCTGAAAACCCTTGAACAAATTGAAAACTTTTACATCAGTGATGAGTTTATCACATAAGCAGTTGCTGAACTTTAGTATTTCCTTTATCACATAAGCAGTTGCTGAACTTTAGTATTTCCTTTTCTTAATTTCACCCTGAAAATTCTACAAATGGAGCCAGGTTAGGTCTCTTTTACAAAAATGTTTTTATACCTTGATAATAATGTGTGAGGGAGCTGGATATTTTCAATGGTGGTTTTTCTAGGATTCCACTGAGACTCAATTGGATTTGCAGCTGCCAGGACAGAGGTGCGTGCATTGAGCTGACAGATAATCCCAGCCTATGAAAGAAACAGTGCCGTTAGAGGCCCCACCCCAACACTGACACCCCAACACATTGCTAGAGGGCAAGTTATCCTCACACGTGTCCTCTACCATATGTCCACTGTCACTCAGAGCCACGTCACCTTGGAAAGTGTCCTGTCCTCAAATTCATGCCAAGAGCCAAGTTTTAAATGTATGTACACCAATACATCTTTCTCAGAAACTAAATTCCATGCATGAGACTTACAACAAACTCAAGTTCTATGACTACCACATCACAGCAGATTACTACAGCAAAAAAGATGAAAGAATTCTGGAGAAAACACTCAGTATTAGCTATAATCTAGTGAGAAAAGTTATTTACCAGTTTCCCTAAGTTAGAACCAAGGTTAACACTGTGTGGTCCACAGATCTGTATTTCAAGTACTCATGTTTATGAACAGAGAATGGGACTCACCTTGGCTATAGAAAGAGTCTGCTGTTCCATGACTTCATGCAATACTGATCTTGTACTTTCATTCATCTTGTCGAACTCATCAATACAGCAGATACCATTGTCACTCAGGACAAGGGCACCGGTCTGCAGGACGAGCTGCCTCGTCTCAGGGTCTTTCATTACATAGGCAGTGAGGCCAACAGCACTGGAGCCCTTCCCGGATGTGTACTGGCCCCTGGGGACCAGGTTGTACACGTACTGCAGCAGCTGGGACTTGCTAGTTCCAGGGTCACCACACAGCAGGATGTTGATCTCAGCACGAAATTTGCCCCTTCCTGTGTGGCTAAAATCCTTTCTTGTTCCACTGAAGAGCTGAAGCAAGATTCCCTAAACAAATAAACAAACAAGTAAACTATGTCTAAACATTCATTTACTATAGAATAACTGAGGTACAGCTTAAACATGAGAGGTACTTTTCTACTCTGTTAATAAAGAAGTCAAAGGAAGGTAGAAAAAATGTTAACAATGCTATAAGTTACTACTAAGCAAATTATTCGTAAGCATATAATTCCATCAGGCCAGAACGGGAGCCCTGTAAATCCCTATTCTGACCTGACTCCGTGCGGCTTTTCTTAAGTTTAGAAACATTTAAGTTTGTTGTAGAGTTGAGGTAAAACAATGATGCTGTGGTTCTTGTCAACCAATAACCAGGTCAGGCTGTGAGTGCCTTGCTCTGCCTGACAGGCAGCAGCCCTTATTCTTTATTGGGGAGAGCAGGGGGAAAGGATGTTTATATCATTTGATCCCAAAGAACCATAAATTCCAGCCACATGTTACAAATCCATTGTTACCTTCTTTATATCTTCATGTTCATAAATGCTGGGAGCCAAGGCTGAAGCAAGTCTCTCATAAATATCTGGTTTTCTGGAAAGTTCCTTAAGCAATTCCACACGCTTCTCTGAAAAAAGTTTCTGTTCTGCTTCTTCATCAAGACCATGCAGACGTTTTGCGTCGGTTTTCCGATAGTGAATGACATCAATGTGGGTTTTGTAGACAGATTTCACGTTACTCACTCTTGGATTCACTCGAATTGGAACAGCTCGATAGATGCCTGAGGGCACAAACACAAAGCACTTTACCTCCCACTATCCAGCTCACTCAGCCAGCGCAGACCACAGGCAGTGCAGAGAGCTGAGCGCTGGGCCTGGAGGAGGCAAGCTTCCCAGCACACTGCCTGCACGGCCTTCCCAGAACTCAGGACTCAGGCATACCCTGCAAAGCTTCTGCCTAACAGGGCAGGGCAAGAGGAAAGAACACAGATCTCTGAAAAAGGCAGACCTAAAAACACGTTCCTCTGTGAGCACTCATCAGCTATGGCTTTGCGCACCCACATGAACATAACCACGGCACATAACCATTCTGAGGTTTAAATGAAATTGCTTTGCTTCTAGCACAGCACATGGTTATATTCAATGAACAGTATTCAATTAACAGTACTTTCACTTTTAAGCTGAGTGTACAGAATGTTAATAATTATTGGACTGGAAAAAAACACTATGATCTGGTACCAAAAACTTGGGTGAGTGGCCACACCCTACCCTACTTCGTAAAGAGAATTTGTGAGCATTAAAAGAAGCAGATGAACCTTTCAACCTTACCAACTCATCCATTCTCTATGAAGAAAAGCTTCTAAGACTGATACGTCTGATGTTTATCTTTTTTGAAGTCCAAACTTGAAGGATTGAACTCCAGGACAAATGTTTCCTGCTGCTTTGAGAAAACACTGGATTTCTCTCAGCCTTCACAACAGGCTGCCACAGATCACCTGTCATTCTGTTTATTAACAGGTCACTGAAGTCTTTTTTATGATTATAAAAAATGGTTTCTATGTAACATTTTCAGATTGTACACTATTCTTCACCCCAAGACAGATGAGGCATGGATGACTGTTTCTTGGGATAAAGGGGCTGGCTATCTCTGCTGGTGTGCACCACAATTCATCTCTTCACAGAACTGCACTGATGGCACTCGCTTCGTATCTACATGGTGCTTCCCACAGCCCCCAAATGCTTTCCCACATATCCTCACATTAATTCCACTTCGCCATGAGGAAATTAAAACATTGGATTAAATACTTTATCAGAGGTTTCAGAGCAGTAGGGTGGCAAAACTAGGATTGAAGGATGACATTCATTCCCATTTGGAACTACTACAAGTACTTTTACTACGTGAGTGCTGGTGACAACTGCTGGGCTCCTTCTCAGGGGACTGGGCGTGGCCGGGCTCACAGAGCAGGGCAGGTGAATACCTCAGGAGCACAGCCCCTCGGCCCCAGCAGAGGCCTGAGCCTGCCACAAACACAAATCCCCAGTACTGAGAGGCCAAGTGAAACGGCGCCACACTACCCAGTGGGACTGGGAGAAAGACTGGCAGCTGGGTGCAGTGAGAAGAGCCCCAGGGCAGCAAGAGAGGAGGAGTCCTGGTGCCACTCATTACCACAGGCTCTTAGCACAGTGATCTACACATCTGAGTCTCATCCTCCTCAGCTCTAAAAATACTACAGTGAAATCCTGCAGTGTAAGTAAGGTGCTCTGACTCATTCTTCCCTAAATAAATATATTTTAACCCTTAGCTGTGTATTTGGGAAATAAGGAAATTATTAAAAATTCCAGAGCTGGCCAAGCGCTGATTCCTTGAGTGGTTGGCATAGTGCAACACCTACCACCACCCTCGTTTGAAGCTTTCTCCAGACATCGACACTCTCAAGTCAAGATACACACGTAGCTTGGGATGCTGAGACAAGGCAAGTGACTGCAGGGGGTGCACACTGGAGGGTTCCATCTGGCTAAAAAGAGCGTGATTGAAGCAGCACACCCCACCATCTCCAGACCTGAAGGACAGCGGAGGCAGGACTGAGCCCTAGGACAATGAATTCCCAACTAGGCAAAGGAATAGAAAGTGTCACTAAAAGCCAGACAGACTTACTGCCATCAATACAACCTACATTCTTACCTGTAACATTCACTCTGTCCCCTGGTTGAACCTTGTCAACAAGATCATTGTGAGCAAACAGGATGACAGTGTGAGGTGTCTGTCCTGCAGGCATATCTTCAGGGGACTCCTGAAGCTTGATCTGAAAAAGGAGCAGTGCGAACAGAAAACTCAGGAAAGAGCATAATGGAGACAAAACTTTGTACCACTTACAGGCAACTGTTTTTGATACCTAGCATCTTTCTCTTTAAAACATCATTCTTTGTTTTAACCTCTGGATGGTTAAGTTTTTAGAAAAGCTTTTAATGTGGCATGGACACATGCTTTGTGAGAATGTTATTCATTTAAAAACTTCTATGAAGAGGAGGAGCAGCAGTTCACTTGACTGTTTTCCCACCATTTAGAGACTGTAGTGGAGATCTCTGCATAAATGTTTCTCTACATTTCTAATTATTTTGGGGGATATTACTGCTAGCAGACATCCTGGGTGGAGCTGTTCATGGTCAAGCACTTCTGTGCATCTGTAACTGCCTGCAACTCACAAGTTCCTACCTATTCACCTGACTTGTATTTACTCACCTGATGGGCACCTGCTGAGCACAATGGCACAGGCTGAGCCCTATTCCAGGTGTTGGGGACTCTGAAGCAATCAGTTTCTTCCCCCAGATTGGAGGGGGGACAGATAATACACAAAAGCATTGCACAGAAGAAAAAAAGCAAGGATCACAGGCAGTGGGTTGGAGATGCTTTCCATAAAGGTTAGGAAGGGTCCTTCTCAAATCAGGTGACCTCTGGGCAGAGGTCTAAGGATATTAGGAGGGACACAACGTTCTTAATGAAAAGAACAGCAAGTGCAAAGGTCCTGAGGCAGGCCAGTGCTTGGCTGAGCTGTGAATAAGGAAATGGCTGACATAACATCAGTGAGGCCTGTGGGTACAAGGGGGTGCTGTGGGGTGACACTTGGCCATGTAGACTTGAAGGCTACTTTAAGATACTAGGTTTTACTTAAGTCAGTTGGGAGTCTTTGAAGCATTCCAAGACTACTACACCAATGAGCTCCTTGGAAGCAGGGCACCCACCTCTCCATCTCCATCGCCTAGCAATGTGCTGGCATGAGTTGAGGTACATTTGCCCCAGTAATTTATACCAATAGCAGATAAAAATTTATATCTTAATTTTCAGTTTTTTTGGTTAGTAAAGAAGTTGAGCACTTTTCCACATTTGCTAGTAATTTTCTTACTGACTTCCTGTCAGTAAGTATTCTGAACACATTCTCTCTACTTAGCATTAAAAAACTGTTAAAACATTGTAACAATAAAAACTCAAGACCTTGTGCATACTTTTTACACCACTACAATCATGGTAAATAAATGATTTCCTTTTACCACTTACTTCTGTCATTTTAGTAACTTTATCTTTTAAGATTTTCATGATTGAAGACATAAAAGACCAAGCTTCCTATAAAGTTTGCGAGGAAAACTTAGAAAAATTTCTCAGCCTATTCTATACCAGTGAGACAGTTGCAAAATGACACAATTTAATCAAGTAATTTTCACTGATTTTAAATCTTTGATCTGACATATATGAAAAATTTTTTTAACAATCTTAATTACTTCCCATAGAAGTATCTGATGTTAAATTTAATAGATGAAAAAGTAGGCTAGTTTCATCTGTTAAATTACAAATGACATTAAACTTAAGATGTTTATAGTGGAAGAATGCATTTTCTTCTCATTATGAAGTACTTCAGGCTGAGAACAGAGTATATAATAAAGAGGCGGAGCTCACTGGTAATAAAAACAGGGACACTGCTATCCCTAAGCTGAAGTGCTGCAAATGCCAAACCAACATCCTGCTAACAAAACCTACATCATCAGAGAAGGAGCTGAATGCCGTTTAGGAAGCAAGGCTTCAGGGCCTTCCTAGCAGGCAGGTTTGGCTTTTGAGAATCTAGACAGATGTAGAATGGAGGCAAGATATATGCTAAAGGGTTGGTGGCGCATGGGTCAGAAGGCCACGTACCATCTGCTTGTCGGAGAACATGGAGCGGTTGTGGATCAGCGCCATGCTGTGGGCAGTGCGGCAGCGATCACACACACAGGGCTCAGCAATGCGGCCACGGTCTATCTCCACCCGGGCCGTGTGGGCGCACAGCTGGCATTGGAAGAAGGCCTCCTGCATCTCCGGAATCAGCTGGGATGTCCTGATCACCATGCCACTGATAGCGATGAGCTGGTCGATGTCTGCAAAGGGAGGGAGGCTGGCTCGCCCACCAGGCCAATGTCCCCAGCCCAGCCAATGTGTCCCTTAGCTGGCCCCTGTCAGGGCAGGTTTGGGCCTGCCACCAAGTCCAGAACAACACCGGGAGATGCAGAGGAACCAGGGATGGCAGAGGTCAAGGCAGGTGCATGTCCAGGTGCCCTCAGTCTGGCCTAGGATGCCCTTCCTGTGTCCAGTTTGCCTTCCTCCTGACCTTAATGGGTTCCTGGCTTCTTTCCTCAGGGCACTGTCCAATAGGCATCCCCACCTCGTTTCTCTCCTGCTCAGCTCCACTGTCTTGTTTCAGATCAGAAGCTCTGTGCTTTTGCCCTGTCCACAGCCTCCATTCACTCACTGTGCCACGTGCAGTCCTGCTCTGTATGTGAAAGCCAGACAGCTGGGCCTGAGTACCTATGTGACCCTGAGGACACTTAGCCTCTCTCTGCCCCATGGTCAGAATGGGACTAATGACAGTACATGCCTCACAAAGTTGAGACTAAGACGGGGCATACATCAAGCCTAATGAGAACAGTAGGCAGAGAATAAGCACTATAATTCAGGCAGTCATCACTATCTATAAGAAAACCCCTGTATAATTTCTCACTCTTGCTCATGGTTCCTCTAAAATTTGGACCCTTCCTGACGACTTTTTCCCCAACTAATTCCCACTGCTGGTTCCAAATGAGTTAGTTACTTGTGGTCTAAAAAACTTGGCCTGTAGTTAGCCACTGCCACCTTGTAGATGGCTCCATCCTTCCCCCTCCCAGTGCTGAGGCCTCTGCAATTCAGCCCCACCCTCCTACCTACTTACAAAGCTTCCTTGCTTTTTGACCAATCCTTCTTTTCCTTTAAATGCAACTTGTTAACAAGTTATATAAATAAAAGTTAAAAACCTTTGAAACCAGCGGACTACTTGGCAGTTCCCTGACTTCTAAAACTATGTAATCTCCAATCTTACCAATTATTTTTCACCTAGCAATGTTCTGCCTCTGGAAACCTCAATGCAGCTCCCCTACTTGCTCGTGTCCCCACCAGAACTGCCTAACAGAGAGATGAGGTCAGGAACCAATTTCATAAGAGAAAAAATACTACACTTCTTTAATCAAAAGCGAAGTCCAACATTTGTTCATATTTATGGCTGTCTTTTACTGAAATCTGTGTCTTTTCTCAGACACTGCCTTGTTTCAACAATTTGCCTACAGGGGTATTCATGAATTCTCAACAGCTTTTATACCTCAATCTTCAATGCATGGCAGATAATCACACACATGACATGGCAGGTAACTGTCTTGTACATCACTGTTCAGCTTAGGGTCCTGTCTCATGCCTGAGCTACTGATAAATTCTCCTAACCGAACTTCAACATACCTTATATACTAGACCCACTGTGAACTTCTCAGGAGTGGCAAAATCCTTCTCCTCAAAATTATCAATGGCAGTCTATTGACTTTGGAATAAAAGTCTGATGAAGTAGGAATTCAAAGCTCTTTGGGACCTCAGCCTTACAGCACCCCCACAAACATTTCCTCCCAACTCCCTGCTCCAGTACCACTTATTGTCCACATGTAGTCCTGTTTCCCTTCTGCTTATATCCCTTCCTTCTGCTAAGTGAATTCCTTCACATCTGCTGTCCAAGTGCTGAGAATAATCCAAATTTCTCTTTCCCCATGAAATCTTCCACTAGGTTCTATGCTCTCTTCCTCCCCCTGGGCTAAAAGGCATCTCCGCACTGTTTTTCTGTTATTCTACCTCTTTTTCTACTTACTTTCTAAACCAGATTTCTTTCTTAAGCTCCAGGCAGGGATCATAGCTTGTTATTTGTTTTCTACAGTGATTTCGACAAAGTGCCTACTATAAACCCTAAAATTATTATTTGGGAAAATTCACCTTAAGATAGAGAATTGTTATCAATAGTGCGAAAATATTTTATATAATTTCAGTTAAGTTAGAAAAAGGTATGGTGAGTTCATAAATGTACAGAATAATCGACTCTGCTAATATTTTGCCAAGTTGTAATCTATTACCACCACTATCACCAATTCTTTCGATGAAGTAAGATACTGCTTTTTGTGTAAGGTATTTTCCTGCTATTCAAAATATTACCTTCTGGATTCAGGTTTCTCATATTCTTAGTCTTCAATGCATTGAATGGTCTTACTTGAATCTGATGTTCTAAGATAGAGTCAGGGTAACGGTCAAAGAAGATCTCATTGACGGCCATGTCAAAAGTTGGGATAACTTCCTATAAAAAATAAGTAAAAGGATGTTAAGCTGTGCTTGTATTCCTATCTTAGGCTTAAATGTATGAAACAAAGCATTTCATAGCAGCAAAGTATAAAACAAAGACACATGGCATAATCCTAAAGTGTTATCATGTATCATCATACACATTGTTTACAAAACTTTAGGCACACTGGACTAGCTCACCTCTGCACATTCTCATTTGGGTTAAATGTGATTACACGAGAGAGTGCCTTTGTGACATGCAGGTGTACCTCAGTAACACAAGTCTGAGCTCATACCTTCCATGTCTTACTTTTTCTCCATAATGAAATGATACCAAAATAGGTTTAAATCATAGCTATTTTTATCAAATTTGTTAACATTTGTTTCTTAATTCTCCAGATGAAGAAACAGCCTCTGGGAGCCTAAGTAACTCAAGTTTCAAGGTTACATAGCTATTAAGCAGCAAAATTAAGTCTGTCAAGTCTGCTTATCTCCAAAGCCTATAGCTAAAATCAACATAGCTGATAGTTGAAAAAGACTATAATATGGTTAATATATTGTTAGAGATGACAGAAGAGTATATGCATTTATAGAATATTTCCCTTTAAGATAATTTACTTAATCAAACCCAAGAAGTCATCAATTTTAAGATTCAGCATTATTGTTAAACTATCAAGAAACTGCCGATTAAACTATGACACGCCATTGACAGTAATACACATCCCAATTTCAGAAATGTTCAAGTGTGAAAAAATGTTCATCTTAAAGGAGATGAAACATGGTTTGCTTAAGTTTCTGTGCTTTGGAGGCACATTCTGTTAACCAGGGAAATTTTGCTGTCCAGAAACCTAGTTGATCTACATGTTTACTGTAATTCAAGAAGGTCAAAGCCAAGTTCTTACCTGTGGGTAGCAGATGAGCTGTCTGTATAGATTTTTGTCAAATGATTTTATGTGTTCACAGTTTATATCTAAAAATGGCTCCCCAATAACATTAATCTATAAGACAAAACAAACAAGTTATATTCTAGTTGTTTTAAAATGCATAATTTGCATTTATAAGTAAGAACATCTGATTACCTCCCCGAGTCGTTGCATGTACAGAGGTTCAGTAATATCTATGCCAACGTTTTCTTCTTCTTTGGCCAGTGGGTCAATAAAACGCTGAAGGAATCTCTTGATGTGGAGAGAAAAACCATTAAACTCAATGTATTAAATGAGCAACCATCAAAAAACAAATAGTTTTAAGTAGGTCACTAACTGGAGGAAAACAAAAATACCTTTTCTTCTTAAAAACTAGAAAATCAACAATTCTAAATTACCTAAAACTCTGCCCCTAAGCATTATGGCTCCTTAGATATACGCTATAAACACTTTCTCTAGCATTTTCAGAGCCCTAAAGGCATGAATTTTAACACATATAGCTTACCTGAAAATTTTCTTTGCAGGTTGCCACATTTACATCTGTTCCCCAAATCACAAGTTTCTGGCCTAAAGTCTGTTCACTTGCCACTGTATCTTCTGCAGTGGGCTACACAGAAAAATATGACAATCATGTTAATGGGAAATTACCCATTTTATGTTCCCCAGTGATGCCAGCAGAAGACTGTACTGTATACTCACCCCATCTGACTGCAAATCCACCTGCAGGCCCTTGCGGGCAGACCCCAGATCAGGCCTCTGCCTCACTGGTGTGCCTCTAACACCACTCCTTGGAGTTCCCTCTATCCGAGAGCTGGGAGTGCCATATGTCAGTGGCGAGCTATCAAAGTCAAGAGGAACAGCTACAAAAATAAAATTTGAAATTCTACCGTTAAGTTTTGGTAGTGCACAAACCCTAAACTACAGGATAACATAAACAGATAACACGTGTTGATCTAAGTCATCTAACCGCAATTGCACACAGTGTTTATAAATCCTGTGGTGGAGAACTGTCTGAGGACTATTGAATGCCCTGTTAAAAGAAGCTGCGCCAAGTTTGTTTGCTCACTAAACTCTGAATGTATGATCCCTGTACTCTTGGGTGAACGCATCAGCTCGTGCACGGAGTTGCAACTACCCATCAACAAAGCAGCAAACCTGATGCACCATGTGCATAAACCACAGGATAACCCAGACCTGCACAAACATACCTGAGGAGGGCATCCTTGGAGGGCTGGAAAACAAAGGGTCGCGTGAGGTGGGGCTCTGCAACTCGGCCCCCGGGGAAGTGGGCATGGGCTGCAGCTCTCCGGTGGACGTGGAGTCCTCGCTCCGGCGCTTGTGAGAAGGGGAGGCCCTGGCATCCTCACCGCGAGCTGGGACACAAGAACAGAAAGGCGCCGTCACCCCTCTCTCTTCCCGATGTGCCTCTTGGGGCGGTCAGACTCGTTACTGGACATATATCACAACACCGCGCCGGCAGGCGGCGACGCCACGTTTGCCCGTACTGGTGTGGCACCGGCCGGCGCGGCGGATACCGTCGCCGCACGCCCAGTCTCCGGAACGGTGGGAAAAGCGGGCGGGACCGTACGGCCCACCCGCCGGCCGAGGCACTTACGCGTCTGCGCTGGGGTCGCCCGCCCGCGCCGGCTTCCGCGGCGGCTCGGGGTCGATGCCGGGGACGACATGGTGCTCTGGAACGTGCGCCACAAAACACCAGCTAGCTCTGCCCCAAGCACTCACAGCCCGCTCCGCTCGACGGCACGCGCAAGGGCAGCGCTTCCGCACCGAGCCAGCCACGACGGAGTTTCGCGCCCTGGGCCCCGCCGTCCCGCCCTTGGCAGCGCCTCACCAGTCATGGAGGCGGCTCTGGAATGGCCCCGCCTCTGGAAGGCTCCATTGCGCACCGACAGGGAGAACTGAAGGGCTGCCCAGGGAGGTCCAGACAGGGCTTCTCTCGGAGTACCCCTTCGTGCAGATGGTTTGCTCCCGTGGTGTACCGCGCTTTCGCAGGAAATCTGCGGACTCCCACCAGGCCAAGTGACGTGGGCTCATCTTCACGGTGGCGGCGCCCAGGGAGAACACGCTTCTTTAGCTCTTAGGCGTTTTCCGTTCTAACGATATCCCTAGTGCTTTTCCACTCATTTCATCACAAATGTTAGATCCCGACCCAAGCCCTGGCTTGTCTTTTTCTGCCTCGGGTACCTACCTAGTCAACTTCAAGTTACCAACTCTCACTCATTTCAGGTCAAAACGTTGGATTCCAGTTTCTCTTTAAGCGTCCACATACGCATCCTAAGTGTACTGTGTGCAACACACTAAAAAAACCCGCCACTATCTTAATTCACGGGTGAAAGGCAGTTCCTACGTTTAGGACCCACCGCGACGGCCTCATGGAAGGTTCCCGCCGTCGCGAACACCACCCTCCGCCAGGCCCGCCCCGAGCCCCGCCCGCCCCCGCCCCCCCGCCAGGCCCGCCCCATGCGCGTGGCATATCGGGACCTGGCGGCTGTGCGCCGACGCGTGAGGTCTAGCAGCCATGGCGGATTCCGGGTCGGCGGTGTCGCGCTCTCTGCTGCAGCTGCAGGAGGCCTTGTCTGCAGCGGATCGCTGCAGCGCGGCGGTGGCCAGTCATCAGCTGATTCGGGGGCTGGGGCAGGAGTGCGTGCTGAGCGCGAGCCCGGCGGTGCTGGGTGGGTACGGCCTGCGGCCCCACAGCCCGCTTCCCCCGCCGCGGGATGGAGCGCTACGTTCGTAGCCAGCCAGTGACTGTGGGCCGCCAGCGTTCTGTGGATGTGTGTTAAAGTGACTTGCTATACTGCTTTCTTTCCTAGCAGGGAAAAGGTGTTTCAAAACCAGGGTTGGTGAAAGTCCCCCAGTCTGGCAATTGGCTGTGCAGAGTCGGGGGACAGAACAAGAGGAAAGTTTACTTTCGCTTTAATCTAGCCTAAAAAAAAAACTTTTTCCAGACTCTTGTATGTGCTGGCCTGCTTTTCAGAAGCATTGCGCAAATACAAATGAAAAGGCATTCTGTTCTTTTAACTTTTTAAGCAATGCCTGGATGAGAACATTTCTCTATGCAAAAGTGCCTCTTTTAAGCACTTTTAAAATATTTTGCGTGAGAATTTCTGACGATGCTGTATGGTACCTCTATGTTGTCAACGCTGTATTAATGGGAAATTTAAAAATTAACATGCTTTCTAGTCTCAGAATTAGTAAACTAGAAGTCTTTTTGTTTTTTTACTGATTTCTTCATAAAGCAGTTCCAAGTTTACTTTTAATATTCAGTGTATGTCTCTTCTTTAGGTTATAGAGTGACTTACTAGTTTTCTTTTGCTGCTGTAGTAAATACTGTAAACTTGGTTTAAAACAACACGTTTGTTAATCTTACAGTTCTGTAGCCTGAAAGCCCAACACCGGTCTCATCAAGTTGAAACCTAGGTATCAGGCAAGGCCATTTCCTATCTGAAGGCTTCAGGGGAAAATTCATTTTTATTCAGGTTAGAATTCCTTGGAGCTGTGGGACTGAGGCCCCTTTTCGGTGCTGGTGTTCCTGCCCACGTTTCTTGGATTATAGTCCCCTCCTCCATCCTCAAAGCCACTAACACTCCCACCCCCCAACTATCGGTCATTAACTAGCATTCCTGCTTGAAATTTTCCTCCTGATCCACTGGTAAGGGCCTATGTGATTATATTGAACCCACAGGTAATGAAGGATAATCTCCCCATTTTAAGGTCAGCTGATTAACAACCGTAATTCCATTTGCAACCGTAATTTCCTGTAAAGGTAGCATATTCACAGGTGTGAGACGTTGGGGATTAGGGCTCTAGCATCTCCGGGGGGCCATTCTACCTCCTGCATCCTTGTGGAACATTGCCTGATTTCCTTGTCGGTATAGCAGCTTTAGGCTAGTGTTTTACTGCTTATGAGGATGCAGCACATTGCCCTTTGGGGGCAGTTTATGTAGTGCTTCTTGGCAGCGCTCTTAACACTTTTTCTTTTTTTTTTTGTCCAGCGTTACAGACTTCCTTAATTTTTTCCAAAGATTTCGGTTTGCTTGTATTTGTTCAGAAATCACTTAGCATTGATGAAGTAAGTTGAAAATTTTCATTTTTCTTTCCCTGTATAATTCCTTTATGTTAGAGTGATTCTTATTCTTACCCATATATTTACTATAGTGTTTATTTTTTTTCATATAGTTCCGTGATTGTAGAGAAGAAGTCCTAAAATTTTTATGTATTTTCTTAGAAAAACTTGGTCAGAAGATCACACCTTATTCTCTTGACATTAAGGTAAGGAGGAAAAAAATATACCTCTTTATACCAACATCCATTTTAATTTATGGTGTTAAACTTGGATTTTTAAAATTTCCACCTTATTTGGAAGTTTATTTCTGTTTGATTGTGTTAAGAGATGAAGTGGGCTATTCAATTTTTTACTTTTTTAGTTTTAATAAGCTAAGGCTCTTATCAGCTATTTTGATAGCTTTCTGCACACAGGATAAATAATACCTTTTGTAGGAAGTCATACTCTTTGGAATTGTGGGGAGATTTCAGAATACTTTAGAAAGCAGTTTTGACAAGCTCTCCCATTCGGTAAGAATTCATATTTCCTGCAGTTCATGGGCTCTCTGACCACAGTCTGAAAAGTGTGCCTTTCTTGTGCCCATCCTCCTCCACCCTGCCTTACCTGGTGCTTCATAACTTACTATGGAACTAGCAATCGTAAATAAAAGTTGTTCTTCCTCATAACACTCTCAACAAGTGCCACATTCTAAGTGAGTTGTTTTAATTGGTCCTAAATTTGCTCCTAGTTCTGGGATGCTAAGAGTTGATGAAGATGTATGTTTTCAACCTGAGGTAACTTTTAAGAGGTTAATTTACAAATTATAACTAGCTCTAATATATAAGCTATTTTTAATAATGGTCAGTCTTTTTTATATAGGTTTTTATTTTATTTTCTTTTGACTTCTAGTCGTTTTGGATTGGAATCTTAATATTTAAAAAAATTGTCTCAATGGTAGGAGTAGTTAACATTTGCATAGTGGTTCATAACAAAGTTCTTTGATGTACAGTTTATCTGGTTTTTGCCAAGACTGTGAGATAGTAGTCTTACTCTCTCTAGCTTGCAAATGAGACTTAGAAGTTAAGAAACTCACCCAAATCTTGGAGCCAGGCTGCCTACTTATGGAGGGCTGCTTCTGTCATCACACTGTGGTTCCTCTGGGCTCCCAACTGTTCTCTGAATAGCCTTGGTTACCTTTTTAAAAAAATTTTTTTAAGTATCATTGATATATAATCGTATATGAGTTTCAGATATACAGCACAGTGGTTCAACAGTTACCCATATTATTAAATTCTCAGCCCTTCGAGTGCAGTTACTATCTGTCAACATAGATGTTTCAGAACCAGTTGACTATATTCTCCATGCTGTACTACTCTCCCTGTGACCAACTTACATGATTGAGAATTTTTGTGTCCCTTTATCCCCCCTCACTCCCCCATGGTAGCCACTAGTCACTTCTCAGTGTCTGAATCTACTGCTGTTTTGTTTATTCTGTTCGGCTTTGTTTTTATATTCCACAATAAGTGAAATGATACGGTATTTGTCTTTCTCTGCCTGTCTTATTTCACTTAGCATAATACCCTGTAGGTCCTTCCATGTTTGCAAAAGGCAGAATTTCTTTTCTTTTTATGGTTGAATAATACTCCATTGTGTATATATACCACATATCCTTTATCCATTCATCTGTTGATGGACAGTTAGATTGCTTCCATACCTTGGCTGTTTTAAATACTGCAGCAGGAAACATAGGGGTGCATATATCTTTTCAAATCAGGGATTTTGTTTTCTTTGGTAAATTCCTAGAAGTGGAATTAACTAGGTTGAATGTACCATGAGAACACGGCAGTTGTACCAGTTGACATTCCCACCAACAGTGTAGGAGGGTTCCCTTTTCTCCGCATCCTTGCGAACACTTGTTAATTTATTGTCTTTTGGGTAATGGCCATTCTGACAGGTTTGAGGTGATATCTCATTGTGGTTTTGATTTGCATTTCCCTGATGATTAGTGACATAGAGCATCTTTTCATGTGCCTGTTGGCCATCTGTATGTCATCTTTGGAGAAATGTCTGTTCAGGTCCGCCGCCCATTCTTTAACTGGGTTATTTGTGTGTTTTTTTTGGTGTTGAGGCATAAAAGCTCATATATTTTGGATGTTAACCCCTTGTTGGTTATGTCATTTAGGAATATATTCTCTCATACTATAGGTTGCCTTTTTGTTCTGCCGATGGTGTCCTTTGCTGTACAGAAGCTTTTTAGTTTGATATAGTACCACTTGTCCCTTTTTTATGTTGTTTTCCTTACCTAATGATATGTCTCTAGCAAAAAATCGCTCATACTTATGAGATTTTTGAGATTTTTGCCTGTGTTTTCTTTGCCTTAGTTACCTTTTTATTCTTCATTCTTTCTTTTTTGATGTAAGGCAGTAAGTGCTATGGGAAGTATATAAGGAAGAGTAACTTTTTAAAAAATCCTGCTGAGCTCTCCATTTATTTTGTGTTTTTGTGGTTATTGTTATTACCATAGTGTATTGCAACAATGTTTTCAGTAATGTTTAATCTGTCCATCACATATTCTAATATTATACTTTTAACAGCTAAATGTTAACTTGTGGTCTGTCATATATCAGTCTTGCTTCTTTCAGAGATGTAGTTTTAGCTATTGTTAAGTCTTAGTTATAAGAACTCAGATGTTATCTTATTGGTGATTTTGGTATGTCTCCTTTTGAAACCTAGAAAACTTGTACCAGTGTTTACACGAAAGATAAAGCTGCTAAGTGTAAAATTCCAGCCCTTGATCTTCTTATTAAGGTAATTTTATATTTTTAAGTACATATATTTTATATTAAACATATAACTTAGAAAACTGAAAACTAGAGTTTTGGGTTGTGTTTTGGATGAGAGGTGGTGCACGAAGTCCTGAGTTACATCAGTGTGTGGATGAGATGTGCATTTCCCACCCACTGCCTGACTTCCCTGGGTGTCTTGTCTCAGACTCCTCAGGCAGCAACAAGAGCTGGGTGTGAGGGGACCCGAGGGAGAGCAGGGAAGATGTGTGTGGTGCCCTGTTTCTCTTAGGCTAACGGAACTGAGAACTGCCAGGACCCACCCCTTGTGTCTCTGAGTTTTCCTTAAAGGTGGACCATGAGACTGGGTCTTCGTTGTGTTGAGTGGGCTTTGTGGCTCACTCTTACCTGCATCTCAGGTGCATCTCTTTTTTTGCATCTTAATTTGAGAATTCCTTTGGGTCTAGTTGGTCCCTGTCTTCATCGCCTCTCAGAGAATGGTCAGGTCATATCGTTGGTTCCTTGTGGGGGTAAAATGAAGCTTGTACCCTCTTCTCCCATTGTAACCCCTGTGTTCTTCCACTGCCCACCTTAACCACTCTCCCAAATAATCTGGCCAGGTAAAAGTGCTGAGAGGCCAACTGTAAATCCCACAGAGACACATAATTCTGGAACTTTGCTGTCTACAAACACGCTTAGGAAGGTGAAGCCTTTAGTTATTTTTCTCTTTAGACAATGCTGCTTTGTATTCTTTTAGTTACTTCAGACTTTAAGAAGTTCCAGACTCATGGATGAACTTAGAGTTGGAGAATTATTTAGCAAATTCTATGGAGAAATTGCATTGAAAACAAAAATAGCAGATACAGGTGAGGTGCATTTAAATGTTATTTTAAAGTGTTTTTACAAATTTGCATTAAAAAATTTAGTATAAAAATTAGGTTTTTTCCTACTAAGGTATTACATACTTTACAGATGAATCTTTTTTTTTTACTGAGAGCAAACCAAAATTGAAACAAACAAAAACCATGTGTGAAGATTTAGCTTATAAAATTTTAATCTTTACAAAACAATTTCTTTAAATAGATAACTCACAACGCATGTCAAATATGACTTAGTCTATAATAACAGATTTGCATAAAACTTATCAGGAAAGATTCCAGCCCATAAAACTAGATATTTTGTATTATTGTGAAATTACCTTTGAAACTAAAAACCCTGTCATATTCTTTTCATACATTTTAAATTAAATGTAATTTTAGGCCTTCATTTGTCTAAAATTTATTTTTCAGTTTTAGAAAAAATATATGAACTCCTAGGAGTATTAGGTGAAGTTCATCCTTGTGAGATGATAAATAATTCAGAAAGTTTGTTCCGCGCTTTTCTTGGTGAACTCAAGACCCAGGTATGGTAAACTTTATGATATTTTGCTTCCATAGATTTGGTTGTATTTTTCTCTTTTCATTATAATCATCTTAAAACTCTCCTTGTAGATGACATCAACAGTGAGAGAGCCCAAACTACCTGTTGTGGCAGGGTGTCTGAAGGGATTGTCTTCACTTATGTGTAACTTCACTAAATCCATGGAGGAAGGTATTGCCTCACTTCACTTGTCTTTATTCGAAAACTGTAAGTCTAAATGAATTACCTGTGTATTTTTTTAAACTCTTAACCAATTGTGAATTCACCTAAGTTGTGAGAAATAATACAGAGATTCCATACATCCCTCTACTGTGTCTCCTAGAGATGACGTCTTTCAAAACTGTAGTACAGGGGCACAACCACAATACTGACACTGAGAAAATCTAGTACCCTTACTCAAATTCACAAGTTTGACATGTGCACATTTGTGTGTGTGTATTTAATCCTATGAAATTTCATAACATGTAGATTTATGTATGCACTGCCTCAGTCAAGGTGCTGAACAGTCCCTCACTATGAGGATCCTCCCTGCTTCCCTTCCCTAGCCATAGCCACCGCTCTCCCTTCCCCACCTCTTGCAACCTCTAATAATCTATCTCCATCTTGAATTTTGTCATTTCAAGGTTGTATAAATGGACTAATGGACTGTAGTACATAACTTTTGTTACTGGCTTTTTTTTACTTAGTGTAATGTCTTCAAGGTTCATCCCTGTAATGACCTGTGTCAGAATTTCCTTCCTTTTTAAGGCGGAATAATATTCCATAATATGAATATCCTATATTTTGTTCATTCATGGATCAGTAGACACTTGGGTGGTTTCTACTTTTTGACTATAATGAATAATGCTTTTGGAAAATGGGTGTACAAATATCTGTTTGAGTCCCTGCTTTCATTTTTTTGGTTTATGTACTGAGAAGTGTAATTGCTAGAACTTATAGTAATTCTGCATTTTAATTTTTGGAGGAATTGCCATACCGTTATCTACAGATAACTGTTTAACATTACTACCAGCAACCACCACAGGTTTCAATTGCCCTACATCCTTACCAATACTTACTTTCTTTTTTTATAATAGCCAATGGGTATGAAGTGGTATCTCATGATTTTGATTTGCATTTCCCTTATGAGTAGGTATTGATGTCAAGTGCTGATGGGCTATTTGTATATCTTCTTTGGAGAAACCTATGTTCAAGTCCTTTGCCCATTTCTTAAACAGATCATATGACTTTTTGTTGTCAAGTTGTAGGAGTTCTTTATATATCCTAGATAGCAATTCCTTGTCAGATACATGATTTGCAGATATTTTCTCCCATTCCATGAGTTGCCTTTTTATTCTATTGACTGTGTCCTTTGATGCACAAAAATTCTTTTCTTTGTCCTGATGAAGTCCAAATAAAATAAAATTTATTTTTTCTTTTGTTGCCTGTAGTTTTGGTGCATATCCATAACATCGTTGCTAAATTACTGTTGAATTGTTTTGTGCCTTTGTAAAAAGTCAGCTGGGCATATATTTCTGAGTTCTCTGTTCTGTTCTTTACCTGCCTGCCATCACCACACTGTCTTTTTGACTAATTATATAATAAGCCTAATGTTGAGTAAAATTCTCCCATTCTATTATTATTTTTCAAAATCATTTTAATATTATATGGCCTATATTTTTCCATGTAAATTTTGGAGTACATTTGTGTCTGCAAAAAGCTTTCCTTGGATGTTGATAGTCACTACACTAACTATGTATTATTTGGCATATTTACTGTGTTGAGTTCTCCTATCCATACACAGTCTATCTCTACATTTATGTAGGTCTTCTTTGATCAGCATTTTGTATTTCTGTGGATGCAGATACTTACCTTCCAATTTTAAGTTCTGTTTAATATACTTTCTTCAGAGTTATCAATGTTTTCCTGTAGTGCCTCAAAATTAAAGGTTTTGAGAATAATACAGCTGTGACATTATAAACATTATGAAACTCATTTCTTTTTAAAAGGCATATAAAATTTTTAGCTCTAAAAGATTCTTTAAAAGAAAAACATCTCTACTTCGTTTTCCTTACCATTTTTACTCAAATAAGCAAATATTTCTACCTCCTATTTTTGCTTTTATCGGGTTGAAAGTTATGAAATTCTAATATCCTGTATTTTTAAGTTCTGAAATCAATGATTTTTTGCAAAAATACCAATTTCATATGTGTGAATCTATTATTTCTACTCATCCTTTCTTTATTACCTCTTACCAAGAATATTGGAGTAGCCCTGTGATTTCTTTCTGTCTTCTTTCTCATCTCTCCCATATCCTGTTATCAGCTTCCACACCGTCAAGTTCTTGTTCAAAGATCACCTATGTTATGAAGCCTTTATGATTCCCCTGAGCTGAGTAGTAACTTCTTCTGGCTTCTGTATTTCTCTCTGTTACAGCACTGACTAAAATATGCTTTTAATTTATCAGGTTATATGTTTATTTTTGTTACTTGACCCTGTTGGGAGGTAATATTGCTTATTTGTCCTTGTATTTGTTTGGCATATTAATTGACATCTTCAGTGAACATACATAATTCAAGAATAATAATACTCATTGTTCATTTACTGTGGGCTAAAGATTCGAAACATGTTGCAAGGAAAATTCCTGTAATAACTAAAACAGGTAATAATATGTCTATTTTATAGATTAGAAAACTAGAACTAAGGCAAGTTAAATAATTGTGTAAGTTGCACAACTATTGTGATAGACAGAACAGTCGCCCCAAGGAGGCTCTTATTCTCTCTACTAGAACCTGTGAGTATGTGGACCACAGGGTAATTGGGAATCAAGGTTGCTGATACAGTTACAGTTGCTAATCAGCTGACCATGACATAAGGAGATTATCCAGGGGGCCCCATATGATCATAGGGCTCTTAAATGTGGGAGAGGGAGGCATGAGAGTCAGAGTCATGTCAGAGTGTCCCTGTGAGAAAGACTTAACCAGCCACTGCTGGCTCTGAAGATGGAAGGGGGCCATGAGCCAAGGAGTGTGAGTGGCCTTTAACTGGAAAATCTGGGGAAGACAACCCCCTAAAAGCTCCCTAGAAAGGAACACAGCTTTGTTGACAATTTGATTTTATCTTTTATTATATTGATTTCCAAAGTAGGTATTTTTGATTTTCTTTTATGGCATTATCCTCTGTACATGCTGATGTTTCTCTCATCTTAATTCCTCTTTGACCCCCTTCTCCCTCTATCTACTATCATATCTGGGCTCTGTTTTCAAGTATATCAATCCTGGCAATCAGAGCAAACAATTCTTGAGCCTCTGCTGTTTGCAAGTCACTGTCACAAGGGCAGAGACCTCAGTGATGAATGAAACATGATTTCAGCTGCAGGGAGTACTGGTGGGAGTAGTTACAGAATAATTGTGATGTCCATCCATCAGGCAGGATAAGAGCCTCAGATTATAGTTGTGTGCCTGTTTTATCTTCCCTTTCAGGTAGTATTCCCTTAGGTAATAAGTTTACTAAGGTCAAAGATCATATTTTATTCATATTTGTAATTCCCATAATAATTTGGCATATGCTGTTGTTCAGTAAATGCATAGGATATTGGGAGAGTAATGATGTATTTAGCCTTGTTTAATTCTCCTAACAACTCTAAAAGAAGGAATATAGTGTCCCTGTTTACAGGTGAGAAAACAGAGGCTCTGAGAGGTGATCAGTAGCTTGTAAGTGATGAGTTGGACTTGTTATTCCAGAGTTCTTCCTGCCTCGGGCTGTATAACGGCATGCAGTTCTGAGCTGGATTGAATGAGGTATGTTAATTCTGAATTCACAAGAGACACTTGGGATTCATATAGACGTGAAGCTGTCTGAACTAAAGCTGCTGTAAAGTCGTTGGTGAGATTTCTCAGATGATGCTGTTATAATTAGTAACACAAGTTTTTTTTTTCCCCTCAGATCCCCAGACTTCAAGAGAGATTTTTGATTTTGCCCTAAAGGCAATTTGTCCTCAGGTAGGATTCATATTACTCTATCTCTTGCACAGCTGAGATTTGCATTCATCAAATATTGATGGCAAATTTTTTTTTAATAGATTGGTCTGAGGAGATACGCGGTACCCTTAGGTAAGATTCGATTCTATAATGAAGTATAGAATATTCTAGATTATTAAATTAATGTCTTGAGTAAACTTTCACTTAAACTACAAATGAAAGTAAGTATCCTAACATCTGTGATATTTCACATGCAGTTATTTACAGGGAGGCTTTTGGAGACTTGGCTTCTAGCAACACGCACTCCAGTCAGATGGTCACACTCAGATTGCACGATTTAAAAAAAAGATGACCTTAAGTGCATCTTTCAGGAGATCCAGATTGTTTGATTCTGACTTGATCTAAATAAACCCTGATCCTACTTCTGAACTTTGGTTTGGGGGTCATTGGTCTGTAGATTGAAGTGGAGTTTGGTGGTATTAGTACTCTGGTGAGGGTCCCTGCATCATTACAGTGTCATGATGCTGGCTCTTCACGAACAGTTTTAATTTTGATGTCTACCTGAAGCTTTCTTAGTTCTTTGTCTGCCTTCTCCTGTCCTGTTTTAAATGTAATGGTTTTGCAATTGCAGCTGGCTTATGCTTATTTACTCAGCATGCATCTCAGTTCAGCACCTGCCTTCTGGATAACTACATTTCTTTGTTTGAAGTGCTGTCGACGTGGTGTAGCCACACAAATATAGAGTTGAAGAAGGCTGCATATTCGGCTCTGGAATCTTTTCTGAGACAGGTACTACAAATTCAACTATCACTTTAAAATACTGTTGCCATTCAAAAATTTAAATTCCAGTCTTGCACATGCACATTTGAAAAATAAATGCAAGAGGATCCATTAGCTTCTGTAGTATTTACAGAAAAAAGCTTGGTTATTGATCAGCCTCATGTGTGGCCACAGGACTGAAAGAAAACTGCTCAGATAGCAGGTCTGATCAGAGCATCAGAGCCAGGATTGGGGCAAAGTAGGAGGGTTCCCCTTTCTCCACATACTTGCCAGCATTTGTTGTTCTTAGTCTTTTCTATGCTGGCCATCCTTACTGGTGTGAGGTGATATCTCACTGTGGTTTTAATTTGCATTTTGCTGATGATTATTGATGTGGAGCATCTTTTCCTGTTTTTTTTTTGGCCATCTGAATTTCTTCTTTTGAGAATTGTCTCTTCATGTCCTCTGCCCATTTGTTAACCGGGTTATTTGCTCTTTGGGTGTTGAGGTGTGTAAGTTCTTTATATATTTTGGATGTTAACACCTCGTCGGTTATGTTGTTTACAAATATATTCTCCCATACTGTAGGATGCCTTTTTGTTCTGTTGATGGTGTCCTTTGCCATACAGAAACTTTTTAGTTTGATGTTTAATTTTGCTTTTGTTTCCCTTGCTCGAGGAGATTGGTTCAGGAAGAAGTTGCTCATGCTTATATTCAGGAGATGTTTGCCTATGTTATCTTCCACGAGTTTTATGGTTTCATGACTTACAAGTCTTTAATACATTTTAAGTTTACTTTTGTGTATGCGGTTAAATAGTAATCCAGTTTCATTCTCTTGCATGTAGCTGTCCAGTTTTGCCAACAAGAGGTTGTCATTTCCCCATTGTCTATCCATGACTCCTTTATCATTTATTAATTGACCATACATGGTTGGGTTTATATCAGGGCTCTCTATTCTGTTCAGCTGGACTGTGGGTCTGTTCTTGTGCCAGTACCAAATTGTCTTGATTACTGTGGCTTTGTAGTAGAGCTTGAAGTTGGGGAGCGTAATTCCCCCAGCTTTATTCTTCCTTCTCAGAATTGCTTTGGCTGTTCGAGGTCTTTTCTGGTTCCATATGAATTTTAGAATGATTTTCTCTAGTTCGTTGAAGAATGCTGTTGGTATTTTCATAGGAATTGCATTGAATCTATGGATTGCTTTAGGCAGGATGGCCATTTTGACAATATTGATTCTTCTATCCATGAGCATGGGATGAGTTTCCATTTATTGGTACCTTCTTTAATTTCTCTTAAGAGTTTCTTGTAGTTTTCAGGGTATAGGTCTTTCACTTCCTTGGTTAGGTTTATTCCTAGGTATTTTATTCTTTTTGATGCAATTGTGAATGGAATTGTTTTCCTGATTTCTCTTTCTGCTAGTTCATCATTAGTGTATAGGAATGCAACAGATTTCTGTGTATTAATTTTGTATCCTGCAACTTTGCTGAATTCAGATATTAATTCTAGTAGTTTTGGAGTGGAGTCTTTAGGGTTTTTTATGTACAATATCATGTCATCTGCAAACAGTGACAGTTCAACTTATTCCTTACCACTCTGAATGCCTTTTATTTCTTCATGTTGTCTGATTGCGGTGGCTAAGACCTCCAGTACTATGTTGAATAGAAGTGGGGAAAGTGGGCATCCTTGTCTTATTCCTGATCATAAAGTAAAAGCTTTCAGTTTCTCGCTGTTAAGTATGATGTTGGCTGTGGGTTTGTCATATATGGTCCTTATTATGTTGTGATACTTGTCCTCTATACCCATTTTCTTGAGAGTTTTTATCATGAATGGATGTTGAATTTTGTGGAATGCTTTTTCAGCATCTATGGAGATGATCATGTGGTTTTTTTCCTTGTTGATGTGGTGGATGATGTTGATGGATTTTGGAATGTTGTACCATCCTTGATTCCCTGGAATAAATCCTACTTGATCATGATGGATGATCTTTTTGATGTATTTTTGAATTTGGTTTGCTAATATTTTGTTGAGTAATTTTGCGTCTGTGTTCATCAGGATATTAGTCTGTAATTTTCTTTTTTTTTGAGAGGGCATCTCTCATTTTTATTGATCAAATGGTTGTTAAGAACAATAAAATTCAGTATAGGGGGGGTCAATGCTCAATGCACAATCATTAATCTATCTCAAGCCTAATTCTCATCAGTCTCCAATCTTCTGAAGCATAACGAACAAGTTCTTACATGGTGAACGAATTCTTACATAGTGAGTAAGTTCTTACATGGTGAACAGTACAAGGGCATTCATCACAGAAACTTTCGGTTTTGATCATGCATTATGAGCTATAAACAATCAGGTCAAATATGAATATTCGTTTGATTTTTATACTTAATTTATATGTTGATCCCACATTTCTCCCTTTATTATTACTATTTTTATTTTTAATAAAATGCTGAAGTGGTAGGTAGATGCAAGATAAAGGTAGAAAACATAGTTTAGTGCTGTAAGAGAGCAATAGTAGATGATCAGGTGTGTGCCTGTAGACTATGTGTTAATCCAAGCTAGACAAGGGCAATAAACCATCCACGGATGCAGAAGATTTCTCTCAAAGCAGGGGGGATGAGGTTCTGACCCTCACCTCTGTTGATCCCCAATTTCTCACCTGATGGCTCCCCTGCGACTGTGCCTGTTATAGGTTGTTCCTCCCTTGAGGAATCTTACCCGTCTCTGGCTACCCAGTCATCTTCCGGGGCCATACAGGGAAATGTAAAAGTGAGAGAGAAGCCATATTGTTTGAAAAGGTTAGCTTTTTACTTCTCGGCAGATTTATGCCCTGTGGCTTCTATGCCCAGCACTTGTCTCGAGGTATCTTTACCACGTGGAGGAATTATGATACTCAGTAACTTCGATATGAGGCACGAATTCTATTAAGGGTTGTAATTAGGAAGGAAGAAGAAAAGCTATAGAGGTAGCATATGGAAGAAAACATGGGAGGATTGATTATTTCTTTGACATATCTTCTTGTAGAGTACCTTAAGTATGTATAGGTTTTAAACTACTAACTAATTTGCACACACATATTAACATAATAGGAATAGGTGACATAAACAAAGCAAATCTATAATTACCATCCATCTCCAGTGAAGCCAAGAAAACCATTTAGGCACCCTAGGCATTTGTGAAAATTTGTCTATGATATGATCGATATTGTCCAACTGTACTTGAACAGTCTGAGAAAAATCAGACAAATTAAAGCAGCCCATTTCTGGGATCTGTTCACCTCCCATATGTTCTTTTAACCGTAGATAGTCTATAGTCATAAGATTTTGGAGTGCTACAACTTGCACCCCTCCCAACTCCTGGTTGAGTTCCAACAGTACAGATCCGATCAAATTCGTTGTCTCACTGTATGCACGTGCCAACCTAGACATCTCCCTCCTCATTCCAATGGCAAGTCCAGGAAACGGTGGGGTGAACGCAGCCACGACCGCAGCATCGCCCGGATCCCTGTGGAGGCTTTTTCATGATCATCCCCCGGCACGAGTCCTCCAGAGAATGCTGATGCCGGAAGCTCCTCCTCATATCGTATCTTAGTTCATTTTCTGGGTAGCCAAGCTAGGCCTTGATCTTCTGCATAGAAACAAACAGACCCTTTGCCCACACTTTGACATGCCCTCTATACCACTGTGTAGAACTCATTGGAGGTCAGCACACAGGAACTGCTTTTTTTTAATTTTTTTAATTTATTTTTTTATTTTTTAATTTCTATTAAGAGAAAGGAATAATATCAGAAAAGAGTACCTCCATAGCTTATCATCTGACACCATTTAAGTGATCAACATTAAGGATATTTAAAGCATGCATTGATCTTTGATTTACCAATAGTTTTATCCTATCAAGGAGTAATCACCCTTTTCTTTCGTTCTTTCTTTTTTTTTTTAATCTTTAATCTACACTTACATGAAGAGTAATATGTTTACTATGCTCTCCCCTATATCAGCTCCCCCCTAACAACCACATTACGGTTACTGTCCATCAGTTTAGCAAAATGTTGTAGAATCCCTACTTGTCCTCTCTGTGTTGTGCAGCCCACCCTCCCCTTTCTCCCTCCCCCCCCATGCATGCTAATCTTAATACCCTCCTTCTTCTTCCCCCCCCTTATCCGTCCCTGCCCACCCATCATCCCCAGTTCCTTTCCCTTTGGTACCTCTTAGTCCATTTTTGGGTTCTATAATTCCACTGCTGTTTTGTTCCTTCAGTTTTTCCTTTGTTCTTATACTCCTCAGATGAGTGAAATCATTTGGTATTTCTCTTTCTCCGCTTGGCTTATTTCACTGAGCATAATATTCTCCAGCTCCATCCATGTTGCTGCAAATGGTTGGATTTTTCCACTTCTTATGGCTGAGTAGTATTCCATTGTGTATATGTACCACATCTTCTTTATCCATTCATCTACCGATGGACGTTTAGGTTGCTTCCAATTCTTGGCTATTGTAAATAGTGCTGCGATAAACATAGGGGTGCATCTGTCTTTCTCAAACTTGATTGCTGCGTTCTTAGGGTAAATCCCTAGGAGTGGAATTCCTGGGTCGAATGGTAGGTCTGTTTTGAGCATTTTGATGAACCTCCAAACTGCTTTCCACAATGGTTGAACTAATTTACATTCCCACCAGCAGTGTAGGAGGGTTCCCCTTTCTCCACAGCCTCACCAACATTTGTTGTTGTTTGTCTTTTGGATGGCAGCTATCCTTACTGGTGTGAGGTGATACCTCATTGTAGTTTTAATTTGCATTTCTCTGATAATTAGCGATGTGGAGCATCTTTTCATGTGTCTCTTGGCCATCTGTATTTCTTTTTTCGAGAACTGTCTGTTCAGTTCCTCTGCCCATTTTTTAATTGGGTTATTTGTTTTTTGTTGAGGCGTGTGAGCTCTTTTTATATTCTGGATGTCAAGCGTTTATCGGATCTGTCATTTTCAAATATATTCTCCCATACTGTAGGGTTCCTTTTTGTTCTATTGATGGTGTCTTTTGCTGTAATGAAGCTTTTCAGCTTAATGTAGTCCCACTTGCTCATTTTTGCTGTTGTTACCCTTGCCCGGGGAGATATGTTCAAGAAGAGGTCACTCATGTTTATGTCTAAGAGGTTTTTGCCTATGTTTTTTTCCAAGAGTTTAATGGTTTCATGACTTACATTCAGGTCTTTGATCCATTTTGAATTTACCTTTGTATATGGGGTTAGACAATGGTCCAGTTTCATTCTCCTACATGTAGCTGTCCAGTTTTGCCAACACCATCTGTTGAAGAGACTGTCATTTTGCCATTGTATGTCCATGGCTCCTTTATCAAATATTAATTGACCATATTTGTTTGGGTTTATGTCGAGTCTCTAATCTGTTCCACTGGTCTGTGGTTCTATTCTTGTGCCAGTACCAAATTGTCTTGATTACTATGGCTTTGTAGTAGAGCTTGAAGTTGGGGAGTGAGATCCCCCCTACTTTATTCTTCTTTTTCAGGATTGCTTTGGCTATTCGGGGTCTTTGGTGTTTCCATATGAATTTTTGAATTATTTGTTCCAATTCATTGAAGAATGTTGCTGGTAATTTGAGAGGGATTGCATCAAATCTGTATATTGCTTTGGGCAGGATGGCCATTTTGACGATATTAATTCTTCCTGGCCATGAGCATGGGATGAGTTTCCATTTATTAGTGTCCCCTTTAATTTCTCTTAAGAGTGACTTATAGTTTTCGGAGTATAAGTCTTTCACTTCTTTGGTTAGGATTATTCCTAGGCATTTTATTCTTTTTGATGCAATGGTGAATGGAATTGTTTTCCTGATTTCTCTTTCTATTGGTTCATTGTTAGTGTATAGGAAAGCTACAGATTTCTGTGTGTTAATTTTGTATCCTGCAACTTTGCTGTATTCCGATATCAGTTCTAGTAGTTTTGGAGTGGAGTCTTTAGGGTGTTTTATGTACAGTATCATATCATCTGCAAATAGTGACAGTTTAACTTCTTCTTTACCAATCTGGATTCCTTGTATTTCTTTGTTTTGTCTGATTGCCATGGCTAGTACCTCCAGTACTATGTTAAATAACAGTGGGGAGAGTGGGCATCCCTGTCTGGTTCCCGATCTCAGAGGAAATGCTTTCAGCTTCTCGCTGTTCAGTATAATGCTGGCTGTGGGTTTATCATATATGGCCTTTATTATGTTGAGGTACTTGCCCTCTATTCCCATTTTGCTGAGAGTTTTTATCATGAATGGATGTTGAATTTTGTCAAATGCTTTTTCAGCATCTATGGAGATGATCATGTGGTTTTTGTCTTTCTTTTTGTTGATGTGGTGGATGATGTTGATGGATTTTCGAATGTTGTACCATCCTTGCATCACTGGGATGAATCCCACTTGGTCATGGTGTATGATTCTTTTGATATACTGTTGAATTCTGTTTGCTAATATTTTATTGAGCATTTTTGCGTCTACATTCATCAGGGATATTGGTCTGTAATTTTTTTTTTTGGTGGGGTCCTTGCCTGGTTTTGGTATCAGGGTGATGTTGGCTTCATAGAATGAGATTGGGAGTATTTCTTCTTCTTCTATTTTTTGGAACACTTTAAGGAAATGGGTATTATGTCTTCTCTGTGTGTCTGATAAAATTCCGATGTAAATCCGTCCGGCCCCGGGGTTTTGTTCTTGGGTAGTTTTTTGATTACCATTTCAATTTCTTTGCTCGTAATTGGTTTGTTTAACTTTTGTGTTTCTTCCTTGGTCAGTCTTGGGAGGTTGTATTTTTCTAGGAAGTTGTCCATTTCTTCTAGGTTTTCCAGCTTGTTGGCATATAGGTTTTCATAGTAGTCTTTAATAATTCTTTGTATTTCTGTGGAGTCTGTCGTGATTTTTCCATTCTCATTTCTGATTATGTTGATTTGTGTTGATTCTCTTTTTCTCTTAATAAGTTTTGCTAGAGGCTTATCTATTTTGTTTATTTTTCTCAAATTACCAGCCCTTGGTTTTGTTGATTTTTGCTATTGTTTTATTCTTATCAATTTTGTTTATTTCTTCTCTGATCTTTATTATGTCCCTCCTTCTGCTGACTTTAGGCCTCATTTGTTCTTCTTTTTCCAGTTTCAATAATTGTGATGTTAGACTATTCATTTGGGATTGTTCTTCCTTCTTCAAGTGTCCCTGGATCGCTATATACTTTCCTCTTAAGACTGCTTTCGCTGCGTCCCACAGAAGTTGGGGCTTTGTGTTGTTGTCGTCATTTGTTTCTGTATATTCCTTGATCTCTATTTTGATTCGTTCATTGATCCATTGATTATTTAGAAGCATGTTGTTAAGCCTCCATGTGTTTGTGAGCCTTTGTGTTTTCTTTGTAGAATTTATTTCTAGTTTTATACCTTTGTGGTCTGAAAAATTGGTTGGTAGAATTTCAATATTTTGGAATTTACTGAGGCTCTTTTTGTGAGCTAGTATGTGGTCTATTCTGGAGAATGTTCCATGTGCACTTGAGAAGAATGTATATCCTGTTGCTTTTGGATGTAGAGTTCTATAGATGTCTATTAGGTCCATCTGTTCTAGTGTGTTGTTCAGTGCCTGTGTGTCCTTACTTATTTTCTGCCCGGTGGATCTATCCTTTCGGGTGAGTGGTGTGCTGAAGTCTCCTAAAATGAATGCATTGCAGTCTGTTTCCCTCTTTAGTTCTGTTAGTATTTGCTTCACATATGCTGGTGCTCCTGTATTGGGTGCATATATATTTAGAATGGTTATATCCTCTTGTTGGACTGAGCCCTTTATCATTATGTAGTATCCTTCTTTATCTCTTGTTACTTTCTTTGTTTTGAAGTCTATTTTGTCTGATATTAGTACTGCAACCCCCGCTTTCTTCTCACTGTTGTTTGCCTGAAATATGTTTTTCCATCCCTTGGCTTTTAGTCTAGGCTTGTCTTTGGGTTTAATGTGAGTTTCTTGTAAGCAGCATATAGATGGGTCTTGCTTTTTTATCCATTCTATTACTCTGTGTCTTTTGATTGGTGCATTAAGTCCATTTACATTTAGGGTGACTATTGAGAGATATGTACTTATTGCCATTGCAGGCTTTAGATTCGTGGTTACCAAAGGTTCAAGGTTAGCTTCTTTAGTATCTTACTGCCTAACTTAGCTCACTTATTGAGCTGTTATATACACTGTCTGGAGATTCTTTTCTTCTCTCCCTTCTTATTCCTCCTCCTCCATTCTTAATATGTTGTGTGTTTTGTTCTGTGCTCTGTTTAGGGGTGCTCCCATCTAGAGCAGTCCCTGTAGGATGCCCTGTAGAGGTGGTTTGTGGGAAGCAAAATCCCTCAGCTTTTGTATGTCTGGGAATTGTTTAATCCCGCCATCATATTTAAATGATAGTCGTGCTGGATACAGTATCCTTGGTTCAAGGCCCTTGTGTTTCATTGCATTAAGTATATCATGCCATTCTCTTCTGGCCTGTAGGGTTTCTGTCTAGAAGTCTGATGTTAGCCTGATGGGTTTTCCTTTATAGGTGACCTTTTTCTCTCTTGCTGCCTTCAAAACTCTTTCCTTGTCCTTGATCCTTGCCATTTTAATTACTATGTGTCTTGGTGTTGTCCTCCTTGTATCCTTTCTGTTGGGAGTTCTGTGTAATTCCATGGTCTGTTCGATTATTTCCTCCCCCAGTTTGGGGAAGTTTTCATCAATTATTTCTTCAAGGAGACTTTCTGTCCCTTTTCCTCTTTCTTCTTCTTCTGGTACCCCTATAATACAAATATTATTCCTTTTGGTTTTGTCACATAGTTCTCTTAGTGTTGTTTCATTCCTGGAGATCCTTTTATCTCTCTCTATGTCAGCTTCTATACGTTCCTGCTCTCTGGCTTCTATTCTTTCAATGGCCTCCTGCATCTTATCCATTCTGCTTATAAATCCTTCCAGGGATTGTTTCACTTCTGTGATATCCTTCCTGACATGTGTGATCTCCCTCCAGACCTCATCCCATTGCTCTTGCATTTTTCTTTGCGTCTCTGTCAGCATGTTCATGATTTTTATTTTGAATTCTTTTTCAGGAGGACTGGTTAGGTCTGTCTCCTTCTCAGGTGTTGTCTCTGTGATCTTTGTCTGCCTGTAGTTTTGCCTTTTCATGGTGATAGAGATAGTTTGCAGACCTGGTGCGAGTGACCGCTGGAAGAGCTTCCCTTCTTGTTGGTTTGTGGCCTTCCTCTCCTGGGAGAATATCGACCTCTAGTGGCTTATGCTTGTCAGCTGTGCACAGAGAGGGCTTCTGCTACCTGCCTGTTTGCTATGGAGTTTATCTCCGCTGTTGCTGTGGGTTTGGCCTGGCTGGGGCTGCTCCTCCAAAGTGGTGGAGCCCCATTGGACGGGTAGCGGCCGGGAGGCTGTTTATCTCCGTAAGGGGCCTCTGTGCTCCCTGTTGCCCAGGGGATTAGAGTGCCCAGAGATCCCAAGATTCCCTGCCTCTGGTCTAAGTGTCCTGTCCTGCCCCTTTAAGACTTCCATAAAGCACTCTCCAAACCAAAACAAGAACAGCAACAATGAGAGAGGGAACAGAAAAAAAAAAAAAAAAAAAGGAAAAAACACCCGATTTTTTTTTTTTTTTCCTCAGGCGCCGGTCCTATGCACCTGCTCACTGGTCCTGCTGCCCTGCCTCCCTAGCACCAGGGTCCCTGTCCCTTCAAGGCTTCCAAAAAGCACTCGCCAGAAAAAAAAAAACACTCCGGTTTCTTTCCACCCGCCGGGAGCCGGGTGGAGGGGCACTCGGTTCCTGCCGGGCCGGGGTTTGTATCTTACCCCCTTCACAAGGCGCTGGGTTCTTGCAGGTGTGGATGTGGTCTGGATGTTGTCCTGTGTCCTCTGGTCTCTATTTTAGGAAGAGTTTTCTTTGTTATATTTTCATAGCTCTATGTGTTTTTGGGAGGAGATTTCCACTGCTCTACTCACGCCGCCATCCTGGCTCCGCCCCTGTAATTTTCTTTTTTTATGTGGTGTCGTTGCTTGGTTTTGGTATTAGAGTGATGCTGGCCTCATAGAATGAGTTTGGAAATATTTCCTCTTCTTGTACTCTTTGGAAAACTTTAAGGAGGATGGGTATTAGGTCTTCACTAAATGTTTGATAAAATTCAATGGTGAAGCCATCTGATCCAGGTGTTTTGTTCTTGGGTAGTTTTTTGATCACCAGTTCAATTTCATTGGTGGTAATTGGTCTGTTCAGATTTTCTGTTTCTTCCTTGATCAGGCTTGGAAGGTTGTATTTTTCTAGAAAGTTGTCCATTTCTTCTAGGGTATCCAGTTTCTTAGCATATAATTGTTAATAATGTTCTCTAATAATTCTTTGTTTTTCTGTGTTGTCCTTAGTGATTTTTCCTTTCTCATTTCTGATTTTGTTTATGTGTGTAGGCTCTCTTTTTCTCTTGATAAGTCTGTCTAGGGGTTTATCTATTTTGTTTATTTCTCAAAGAAGCAGCTCTTGCTTTTATTGATTCTATTGTTTTATTCTTCTCAACTTTATTTATTTCTGCTCTAATCTTTATTATGTTCCTCGTTCTACTGACTTTGAGCCTCATTTGTTCTTCTTTTCTAGTTTTGTTAATTGTGAGTTTAGACTGCTCGTATGGGATTGTTCTTCTTTCCTGAAGTTGGCCTGTTTTGCAATATACTTTCCTCTTAACATGGCCTTCTCTGTGTCCCACAGATTTTGCAATGTTGAATTATTGTTGTCATTTCTCTCTATATATTGCTTGATCTCTGTTTTTATTTGGTCATTAATCCATTGGTTATTTAGGAGCATGTTGTGAAGCCTCCATGTGTTTGTGGGGTTTTTCATTTTCTTTCCATAATTTATTTCTACTTTCATACCTTTATGGTCTGAGAAACTGCTTGGTACAATTTCAAACTTTTTGAATTTACTGAGTCTCTTTTTGTAGCCTAGTATATGATCTCTTCTTGAAAATGGTCCATGGGCACTTGAGAAGAATGTGTATTCTGTTGCTTTTGGGTGTAGAGTTCTGTAGATGTCTGTTAGATCCATCTGTTCTAATGTGTTGTTCAGTGCCTCTGTGTCCTTACTTATTTTCTGTCTGGTTGATCTGTCCTTCAGAGTTAGTGGAGTGTTGGAGTCTCCTGGAATGAATGCATTGAATTCTATTTCCCCTTTTAATTCAGTTGTGCTCCTGTGTTGGCAGCATAGATATTTATAATGGTTGTATCTTCTTGTCGGATTAACCCCTTTATCATTATTTAATGTCCTTCTTTGTCTCTTGCGACTTTCTTGGTTTTGAAGTCTATTTTGTGTGATACAAGTACTGCAACTCCTGCTTTTTTCTCTCTATTAGTTGCATGAAATATCTTTTCCCATCCCTTCACTTTTAGTCTTTGGGTTTAAAGTCAGTTTCTTGTAGGCAGCATATAGATGGGTCTTGTTTTTTATCCATTCAGTGACTGTATGTCTTTTGATTGGTACATTCAGTCCATTTACATTTAGCGTGATTATCAATAGGTATGTACTTATTGCCATTGCACACTTTAGATTCGTGGTTACCAAAGGTTCAAGGTTACCTTCCTTACTATCTAAGAGTCTAACTTAACTCAGTTAATATGCTATTACAAATACAATCTAAGGGTTCTTTTTTTTTTCTCCTCCCTTTTCTTCCTCCTCCATTCTTTATATATTAGGTATCATATTCTGTATTCTTTGTCTACCCTTGATTGACTTTGGGGATAGTTAATTTAATTTTGCATTTACTTTGTAATTAGCTCTTCTACTTTCTTTACTGTGGTTTTATTACCTCTGGTGACAGCTAGTAAACCTTAGGAACACTTCCATCTATAGCAGTCCCTCCAAAATAGTCTGTAGAGATGGTTTGTGGGAGGTAAATTCTCTCAGCATTTGCTTATCTGGAAATTGTTTAATCCCTTCTTCAAATTTAAATGATAATCTTGCCAGATAAAGTAATCTTGGTTCCAGGCCCTTGTGCTTCATTGCATTAAATATATCATGCCATTCCTTTCTGGCCTGTAAGGTTTTTGCTGAGAAGTCTGATGTTAGCCTGATGGGCATTCCATTGTATGTGATCTTATTTCTCTCTCTGGCTGCTTTTAATAGTCTGTCTTTATCTTTGATCTTTGCCAGTTTAATTACTATATATGTTGGTGTTGTCTTCCTTGGGTCCATTGTGTTGGGAGATCTGTGTTTCCTCATGGCCTGAGAGACTATCTCCTTCCCCAGACTGGGGAAATTTTCAGCAACTACCTCCTCAGAAACACTTTCTATCCCTTTTTCTCTCTCTTCTTCTCAATATTCTTTCATTCTTAGAGATCCTTTTTTCTCTTTGTGCCTCAGATTCTTTGTATTCCTCTTCTCTACTTTCTATTTCATTCATTGTCTCCTCCACCATATCCAGTCTGCTTTTAATACCCTCCATTGTGCTCTTCAACGATTGGATCTCCGACCTCATTCCTGTGTTCTTGAATATCTTTCCATACCTGCATTAGCACGTTAATGATTTTTATTTTGAACTCCCTTTCAGGAAGAGTCATGTAGTCCATGTCATGTTTCTCAGGGGTTATATTAATTTTACTCTGAACCAGGTTCCTTTGGCATTTTATATTTGTGTATGGCGCCCTCAAGTGTCTGGAAGCTCTACTCTCTGCAGCTGCTCAGCCCCTGAAGCAATGTCGGGGGTCTCAGGGGAGTGGTATTGGTGCCTGGGGGGGAGGAAAGAGCTGTTTCTTGCTTCCCGGCTGCTGTGCCTGTCTCCACTGCCTGAACCAGTGGGCTGAAATGGCTATTAAATTTGCCAGTTATTCCGTGAAGCCCTCTTTAAACTGTTGCACAGGTAATACTCTGTAGTAAGGATATACTGCAGTTGGTTTATGGGCGTTGGGTTGTTTCCAGTTTGGATCTATTTTAAATAAAACAGCTAAGAATATTTGAGACCAAATATTTTTGTGGACAAGTTTTCATTTCTTGAAGTGGGATTGCTTGGTCCTATAGCAGGTATGTATTAGACTATAATAGAAACTGCTGAGCTCTTTTCCAAACTGGCTCTGCCATTTTACATTACTACCAGCAATACAAGGGAATCTGTCACCCCACCTCTTCATCAACACCTAGCACTGTTGTTCTTTTTAACATTAGCCCTTCTATTTGGTGTATGATGTTATACTATTGCAGTTTAATTTGAATTCCTATGGTAACTGTTGATAGTGATCTTTTTTTGCCTGTAGTTGTTAGCCAGTTCTTATATCTTGTGAAGTATTTGTTCAGTTAGTTTGCTCATTTTAAAATTAGATTGTGTATTTTTATTAATGAGTTTAAGAGTTCTCTACATAATTTGGATGTAAGTCTTTTTCTAAAAATATTACAAATAGTTTTCTTTCTCTTACCTTTTCATTTTTTTAATACTATCTTTCAAAGGGCAGAAGTTTAAAAAATTAAGTCCTATTTACCAATTTTCTATCTGCTTCCTCTTTGTGTGTCCTACTTAAGAAATTTTTTGTCTATCCCATGTTTGTGGACATTTCCTTCTGGTTTTCTTCCAGAAGGAAGAAGGTAGTTTAAGTCTATAATCCATTTTCAGTTAGTTGTAGTGCATAGTGTAAGGGTTGAAGTTGATTTTTTTTTTCTCCCATATTTTGGTTTGGGCGCTGTTTGTTGAAAAGACTCTTTTTTCTCCATTGACTTACTTTGGTACCCTTGTCAACAATCAGTTGGCCTCTTGTGTGGGTCTGTTTGTGGACCTGTTCTGTTGTGTTCACTTTTTATCTGCTCTTAATGTCAGTTTCTCAGTGTCTTGATTACTGTAGCTTTATGTTATGTCCTGAAATTAGGTAGAGGGTGCCCTCCAGCTTCTTCCTTCATTCCATTATTGCTTTGACTATTTTATGTGCATTTTTAAATTTAAACATTACTCTTGTGGGAAAGAAATTTTTCTTTTTTAATTCAACTTTATATAAAGTTCTTGTGAAAAACATTGCAGGTTAGTAGTACCATATAATTAAAACAGTATAGGAGAGTACAGAGAATGAACGGTTAAAATTTCCTTCAGAGGGTGGGAATGGGGAGGGAGAAAGAGAGACATCTCCACATAAAAGGAGTATTCATAATTTCTGTAGCCTTAAGATTTTCCACAGTATTGGGTATTTCCTGTTAGCACATTGAAATCTACTTGATTACTTATTAATGGCAACATAGCTGATCATTATATTTATGAGTCAAATGTTTTAACCTGTTGTCTACTGTTGGATAATTGTTTCCAAGTTTTTGCTGCTCTATGAAGAAAACAATTGGCTAAAAAGGATGTTTCTTGAAAGTACAATAATAAAAAATTAGAAATTCCAAATGTGTAAACATTATAGTATATTCAATGAAGACTACTCTGTAATTAAGTAAAATGATGTTTGTGTGCTTCTTCAGTAACATGTTCATGATATGCTTGAGAAAAGAATTGTGAACCAGTGTTTATGATGTCCCATTCTTGTAAAGTAAATGGGGAGCAAAGTGCCTAGAAGGACATAAATACTTAGATTCTTTCCATTCTTGTCTTTCACAGTCTGCCCTGAAATTGGGAATGTTTTGACACTGTGTTCTTGAATTCAGGCTATTGCCACTTTTTGGTAGATAGTGATCCTACTTACTTATCAAATAAATACTTACTTCCCTTGCCTCACCTAATTTAAGCTTTATTGATTGTAGTTTATTTTTCTGAAAATGAGATGCTTGGTCTTTCTGATTGTTTTTAACTCTTTTGTGTTGCCCTTAATGAGGCGCCCAGTCTGTTGATAAATTCTGCACTTTCTGATCCCTGGGCCTGCACAACTCTGTGTCACCTTGTGAGTCACAGATGAGTCCTAAAGAACTTTCTACTTCATCAGGGAGCCTTAATTTAAAATCTGCTTTTGTGTGTGTGTGTGTCTGTGTGTGCATATGTTTTCCTGCATTTCCCTGGTCTCTTTCAGACCCTTTCTCTAGGAAAAAATGAATCACATGTTATATATAATTATTATTTAAGAGAATGTCATTTCTGTACTTGATGGAGACTAAGCAAGTGGAAGCAGTGGTTGGTATGAATAGAGTGAAAGGAACTATATGGAATTATGACAATACATTGATAATATCTAAATAATTTTAGTCTTTATGTTTGTACAGATCCTTTGTTTTGCTATTAAATATTTTTAACAAGTAAATATGTAATTGCAGGTTTCTCTTATGGTGGCAAAAGATGCAGAAATGCATAAAAGTAAGCTGCAGTACTTTATGGAGCAGTTCTATGGAATTATCAAGAATGTGGATTCAAACAGCAAGGACTTATCCATTGCCATTCGTGGATATGGACTTTTTGCAGGAGTATGGTCATTAATTTACCCATATCTTTTTAGTTTCATTTGAGTGTTTAAGGGAATATAATTATTGCATTTTTGTGACAATAATATTGTGACAATATTATTATTTTTGTTGTTAACTTAATTTTTCAGTATCTGCTATGTACTAGGATTCTGTTCATGTATCATCTCCAATACTCACACATTTCCTACAAGCTTTTAGGAGTATTATTTCACTTTACAAATGAAGAAACAGACCCAGAGAAAGTAGGTAACTTGTCAAAGGACACACAGTTAGTAACTGACAGGCCCAAGACATAATTCAAATCTGAAGATGAGAAACACCTTTTTTTCCACTATGCCTTTCTGCCCCTTACTTGTGAAGTAAAATTGTAGTTGCTGTAACTCAGCATTTTAGAAAGAGAAGTTCTTGTGGCAGAAAGAGGTCTAGTTAAGCATATTGAGAATAACCATAGTTATTTCCCTGTTAATGGTTCGCTATGACTTCTTCTTCACAGAAAGAATCACTTGCTACTTTGCTTTCTACATATCTGTCCCTCAGTGTCTGTTCCCTTGTTTCCCAAAGTGAGAATCCTTCCCTCCCGCCTTCCACTCTCACTGCTCATTCTACACTGATACTTAATGAGTTTGCTTCCAAATGATCTGTCTACCGACCCCCTCCCCCCCCACCTTTTTTTAAAATCTCCATCTTCATTTGTCTCTGTTAGGTTCTTGAATATACTTAGGGCAGAAGAATTGTATGTGAGAAGGCTCAGAACAGGAAACTTTGAACTTTGTACATGCTGGTCTAATCAGCTTCACTTGTTTATTGTAGTTAGGTATATTCGCACTGTGGCTAGAGGGTGATAGACAAACAAAAAGGGAGAGCCTTTAAAAGATAAACACAGGTTCTCATGATGGTGAGACTTGATGTGAAGTCCAAAGTAGCCTTTGGAAAATCAGAGCTGGGAGGTAGCATTGTCAGGTTGGGCCCTATAAAGATGGCCCTGGGCACAGTGTATAGCACAGTGTAGTAGTGTGTTCCAACTTTGAGGTTACCTCCCAGCCATTTCCTTGGGGTGACTGGACTCCCTGGGGGCAGGGACTTACTTGTCTTTGATATCTGGCATCTAAACAGTGCCTAGAATGTAGCTGAAAATCACTAGATGTTTTGCGTATGAATATTTAGAACATAATTACAGATCATTTAAAAAACATCTTTGTAAGATACACAAATTTTCTATTCTCCATTAGAAAGCTTGTTAATTTTCAATTTATAATCATTTGGCTTAACATGCCACCTTAAATATTATTTGACACTGATAAGATTGATAAAAAACTTCCGTTTTACATTTCCTGTAGCCTTGCAAGGTAATAAACGCAAAAGATGTTGACTTCATGTACGTAGAGCTCATCCAGCGCTGCAAGCAGTTGTTCCTCACCCAGCTAGACACTGTTGATGACTACGTTTACCAAATGCCAAGCTTCCTCCAATCTATTGCAAGTGTCTTGCTCTTCCTCGATACAGTAAGTGAAATAGTTAACTAAACTGAGCAGAATTTTAACTATTTAATCTTAGTTTAAATGATATGATGGAGTCGTATGAGTTGCAGGCATTCAGGACAGGCACCATTCTGATCAGGTGGATATTTTTAATTAGTATTTTGTGTCAATAGAAATATTGTCATGGAACTTGACTTTTTGTTACCCAAAGCAGGAAAAATTATTTCTTACTGTTTTCTATCTTTCTAAAAGATTAAGATTACTGCTTGGGATAGAAATGCACTGTAAGTATTCAGTTTTGCTCTGATTTTTGTAGGCAATCACAATAATAACTGGTAAGCTTATTAGCAAACTAGTAAAACTGGGTTTTTTTCATTGATCTAATATGTATCTGAGTTGTAATTACTTTGAATATGTGTATTATTCCTATTTTTACTTACTCCCTCCTTAACTTTCAGTTCTCCATTTCTGGTAGGTTCCTGAGATATATACTCCAGTTCTGGAACATCTCATGGTGGTCCAGATAGACAGCTTCCCGCGGTATAGTCCAAAAATGCAGTTGGTATGTTGCAGAGCCATAGTGAAAGTTTTCCTAGCCTTAGCAGAAAAAGGACCAGTTCTCTGGAATTGTGTTAGTACTGTAGGTAAGTCTGGAATTCACTGTTGTTTCTGTGATGATGAGTGATGAATACTCCACATGTTTGGTATAGTGACTATCTGATTGCTAAATTCTTTTGTATCTTTGGATGTGTCTTGGAGAACTAATATTTTAGTGAAAAAAAAGTCTTCTTTTCTATCCTTTTTTTTTTTTTGGATCTTTTTTTTCCCCTTTCTTCAGAATCTTAATATTCCAAAAAGTAAACCTAAAGATACTAACAAACTTACAGAAAAACTTGAGAGGTAAGGTTATGTTCAAAAGCAATGGCTGTCATTTTTGTTGAGTGTTTGGTTGTATATTTAAGTGTTTCCTTTATTTTTGTTCTCATTTGCTTTTTTTCAGTGCACCAGGGGTTAATCAGAATATGTTCTAAGCCAGTGATCCTACAAAAGGTAAATTCTGAATCTAATGTTTTGAAAATTAGTCTTTTTCAGTTTTGCTGAAAGTTAGAAACATTGCTGGCGTTTTTTTGTGTGTTAAATATACAGAATCGGTCTTTTTAGTTATTAGCCATGCCTTAAGTTTGAAGTGTAGGACATACTACCTCTCTGTTTTTTCTGGTGAATGAACTTCTCCTAAGTTAAGAAACATACTTAAATGTAAGTTTACTATTATAAACACATTTTTATAAAAGGAAAATGTTTCTTGTCTTAAAACTTGAGGGCAAAATACTTCAGTGTATTATGGGAGGCATATCTTAGTTTCAGGAAATAGGATGAGATGAGAGATTGACTTGCTTAAGAAAGTGAGATAAAAGATTTATAACACATTCCTTGGATATTGCCTTGAAATACTTTTTACTGTGTCACTATTTTAATCCCAGTTAGAAAAATCATGACTTTTTCTAGCTTATTTGTTTTATAATGCTTCATAATATACTCTTCCTCAGTCAAATTTAGTCTCCTACTGGTGGCTATTTTAGCTTAGAAAACTGAAAATCAGAAAGTTCTAGCAGCAGTGCTTATTCTGTGACTCTGTCAGTAAGCGTTGGCTGTTGTCTTCCTGCCCAGCTTGCGGAGTCCGAAGACCACCGTGCATCAGTGGAAGTCAGAACCAGCAAGTGGAAAGGGCCCACGTACAAAGACTATCTGGACCTTTTTAGAAACCTCTTGACTTGTGATCAGATGGTGGTAAAAATGACAATTTTAAAATCTAAAAGTAGCCTAGTTCCCCTTTGTCAGTCTCCATAGTTTTACAATTAAGACTTATTTATTTCAGAATTAGATTTTCCTAGCTTTCAGTTGTTTTTCTAAAATGTAATTCAAGTAATAAAAAATTAAAGCAGTATAAGTTAGAACAGTTAAAGTGAAATTAGAGAAAAATCAGTTAACAGGAACAAAATCATAGAACTCCACTTAAAGTTAATTGCTGAAGCTGAGTCCTCATTTTTCTTCAAGTGGCCATGTAATAGAGGTGATTCTAAGTTGTTCTAACAGTCTCTTAGGTAACAAAAATACAACAGAAGTATCACTGTGGAAGAGCTCTTCTATTTTTAGTTGTTAAAGATGAAGATAAATCCATTCGATTTAATCGATATGAAGGAGAATGGTGGATAGCTATTTCTTACATCATTTATGGCTAGAATAAAGCTTCCTGCCTAATGTGTTTCTAGCTGTTGTTTCTTTAATGTCTACTTTAAGCCAGGTCTGGCCACTGTTTTAACAGTTTTTGACAAAGCATTAATAGGCTAGGAAAAACTAGTTTTGTCAGTGAATGGTTCCTGTCCTGTGGAAAATCTTAGGAGTTTTTACTTTTCTTATTGAGGTAAAATAGTGTATATAACAGTGTTAGTAATTTTACCTAAATATTTCTTCTTTATACATGATATTATAGGCACAATAATTGGCCTGTATTTTTAGAATGGTAGAATACCTTCACTTTTAAAGAAATGATGGATAATACTTTTAAATTCATTCTGAGGATATATATATCCATTTGTATGTATGAGCATATGTGTATATATGTGTGTGTGTGTATAGGTATACACCATGCATTAGCACAAATACACAAATGTGTAAATATACATATGTATGTACAGACATATACACAAATTAATTGGGGTAAATGCTTTTACAAGGATTGGCCTAAATCTTCTCATTGACTCCTATGTACTAGTAATTATTTGACATGACTGGATAAGTCATATCTGACTAAATGAATGTCCTAATAATTTAGGGAGGTGGCTACATTTTGCTGCTTGAAAACTTCACAGTTTACATAGTAGTTTCTATATCTAAATATGCATGTATGTCTGTATGCATCATAATACTTAATACTTAGGCTTTTTAACACCAAATTTTGAAGTTTATTATTTTTCTTTGTTTTAAAGGATTCTCTTTTAGCAGATGAAGCTTTTCTTGTTGTGAATTCCTCCCTTCAAAGTCTGAACCGTTTGCTATATGATGAATTTGTAAAATCAGTTTTGAAGATTGTTGAGAAATTGGATCTTTCACTAGAAAAACAGAATGTTGGGGAACAAGAGGTTTGAAGTTCTTGTCAATAATGATTTTGCATCATTTTTATACCAATTCTGTTTGCATGTAAATAATCAAGGGAAAATAGCACATTTGTAGAGTGTTACAGTTAATTGGTTTCTTCCTCCTTAGTCTGTTTTGCTGATTATTTTCTATTTCAATAGCCTAATGTATAGAAAATGTTATTACTAGATTGTTCAAAAAGTAATTTAGTATATGTTTAATAACGTTGAAAGCAATTTTTAAGTTGTTTACGAGACTTGTTTGTTACTTACTCCTTAGCAATGGTAGAGTCAAATCTTGCTTTTTTGTAGAGGTAGCTTTTTGCAGTAGGAGAGGGAAACTTGTATTCGTCTTGTTTTTAGCTAAGGAAACTCCAAACACTGGATATATAGTGGTTGCTGTGTTCCTGGGATAGTAGGATACAGACAACAGGCAGCAAAATGAGCATGACCCTCCATTTTTCCTGTACCCCACTTTCCCGGTGCAGGTAAAAGTCATGGTTTAGTGCTGCCTCTAGGAGCTGCTGTGATCTCCTTTGAGGAGATCAAAAAACTATGATAATGAGACAAGTGTCAAATGGCTTGAGTTTCAGTGGGAAACATAGCATTTGAGCCCAGCTGTGGGATCTCAGACTAGAGTATGCTTGTTGGGGTCAGTGCATGTGTACTTCAGTGCAGTGCCATGATCAGGGGAGATGACAGGGAGGGAATGCAGAGGATACATAAAGGAAACAGTAAAAGGCCACTTGTCACATTAGCTTTATTTCATTTTTTATGTTGGTTAATGGGAACACCAATGTGTGTTTTCTTGCTTTTTCTGTTTTGTGAAGGTCTGAAATAATTTCATTTAAAAACTTGCAGAAAAGGGACCTGCTGGGACTGTGTTAGTCAACAAACCTACTTTTTAGATTACACGTCTTAATCATTTTTGTTGCATGTATTTTGTTTCTCTTTTATTTCTTGCCCTTTTTACTTCATTCCAAAAGGCCAGGTGTGACCTGTTAGCATTTCCCAAGTACATCTAGTCTCCAACCCTCCTTGATAGTTTCCAGCTCCATATTTCTAACTACTTATTTAGCATTTCCCCCTGAATCTGGTAACACAAATTCAGTATGTCAATTTTAAGTTAATATTACTTAACACTGTTGTTTCTGTTTCTCACTTTGAAACTTCCAAGTCACTATTGATAATTTCTGCTTCTCCTTTAAGAAATTATAGCTCCCCTTCATATTTTTGTATTCGTACCATTCTTTTATCACTTTATCACCTCCCACGTGTCCTTTAATTTAATGTTTTCTGCAAGATTGATTATTTTTGTCAAATTGTAAGTTCTTGAGGGCCCATCTATACTTTCCTCACATTTGCATTTCTTCCTCATAGCATTAGGTCTTGATTGTGAAGTCAGTCAGTTATTTGTTGAATGATTGAATGGTACAATGTTAGTTTTGTTACAACTGATTTTTAAGGATGAAAATGAAGCTACTGGTGTTTGGGTGATCCCGACTTCAGATCCAGCTGCTAACTTGTATCCCGCTAAACCAAAAGATTTTTCAGCTTTCATTAACCTGGTGGAATTTTGCAGGTATTTTAAAAAAATTCTAATTATTTAAGAGTAAAAATTACTAGTTATTGGCTATAATATAAGGAAAACATATAGGTATAAGAAATGAAAGTCTTAAAATCTAAAATCACTTATATGAACCTTTAAAATGAATCTAAATGTACCAGCTTAAATTTATCTTTTTTTATATTTAAAAGATCCTTAGGTATGGAAAACAAGGAATATAGGTATGCTTGAAAATGTTAAAACTGGAATCACAGACCTGTTTGATTATGTTCCATATAATTTCAAAGCTGAATAAAAGTATTATATAATAAAAATTCTGTAGTAAGCTTTTAATTATTTTTACAGAGAGATTCTTCCAGAGAAACATGTAGAATTTTTTGAGCCATGGGTATACTCATTTGCATATGAATTAATTGTCCAGTCTACACGGTTGCCACTCATTAGTGGTTTCTACAAATTACTTTCTATTGCTGTGAGAAATGCCAAAAAAATAAAATATTTTGAGGTAAGTGTTTTTTGGAGGACATGAAATATTCCTGTGTTCTGTGTTTTTTTAGTTGTTTGAGCTTGTATAAATGCATTGTAGGCGTACCTTGGATATATTGCAGGTTCGATTTCAGACTACTGCAATAAAGCGAATATCGCAATAAAGCAAGTCCCAGCATATAAGTTATTTTTACACTATATTATAGTCTGTTAAGTGTGCAGTATTAATTATAATCATAACATTGAGGATCACTGATCACAGATCACCATAACAAATACAGTAATAGTGAAGATTTTTGAAATATGGTAAGAATTACCAAATCTGACACAGAGACTAGAAGTGAACAAATGCTATAGGAAAAATGGTGCTGGTAGAATTGTTTGATGCAGGGTTGCATAAACCTCCAATTTGTAAAGAAAACCAGTATGTGTGAAGTGCAATTAAATTAGTGTATCTGTATAAAATATGAGGTTATAACATACTGCAGTTTTTAAATCTAATTTTATTATCTGTATTTTTAAAAACTGTTAATGTGAGTGGCAATTGGATGACATGCTTTAAAAGCTAATTGCATTTTCTGTTCCGATTTACAACCACCTGGCTGATTATGTCAGATTAACGGGTCCTTGAGGCTTGGTCCTAGGATCTGTAGCACAGCATTGCTTGGGAAGTCTCATGCCTTCTCTCGACTTACCTAATCAGAAACTGTGGAGGCAAGGCTCAGCAGTCTGTGCTAACCAGCCACCCAGATGATCTGGTGGCTCGTGAAATTTGAGAATAACTGGATTAGAGAACCTAAGGCTCCATTCAGTCATGAGCAGTCTGGTTAATTATAGGGTGAATGGATGGGTCTCTGGGATATAAGTGTGCGTTTTGGAAGATAAGGAAGGAGAAATGGATTTAGCCAGGCCTCTGGCTTTTGACTATCCATTCATCTCATACCTCACACTGCTTTCCACTGTCCTCTGCCTGGAATGTTTTCAGAGCTAATTTTCCTTTTCATCTGCACAAGGCCTTGGCAAAGTGGAAATGGATTTATCCCTCAGAAGGAAGGTTGCCAAATTAGGACACAGTATAACCCTACCATTGTTCATTGCACTAATTTGGTATTTTATTTAACAGGGAGTTGGTCCAAGGAGTCAGAAACAGCCTCCTGAGGACTCAGAAAAATATTCTTGCTTTACTTTGTTTGCAAAATTTGGTAAAGAGGTAATTTGAAATGATTTATCCATTGTTATCATAGGCTATTTAAAAATGAATGTATGTTGAAAAAAATTCTAGTGATCATAAATGATCTCATTATCTAAAAATTGGTTTACTTAATCCAGGTTGTCATTAGGGATTAAGAAATTAGATGTTTTTTTAACGGATTAATAAATACTAGCAGGAATCATTTTGGTGCAAAGGACACTTGAGTTTTCTTAAAATAATTTCAATGATGAGAACTCAAAATCAATAGATTTTTTAGCTTTTCATATAATGTAAGTACTTCAACAAATGAACTTTTCCTGGAGATCAGTGCTTAATTTGTAAATGAATGTTACCATGTCAAATAAAAGCTACAGGATCATTTTTTATATTCCAGAATAGGGTAGATACTTTTTAGTTGATTTTCAAGTCATAGGCTCTGTTCAGGTACATACCACGGTCTTTCTCTTCTTTCTTGTTTAGGTATCAGTCAAAATGAAGCAATACAAAGATGAACTTTTGGCCTCCTGTTTGACCTTCATTCTGTCCCTGCCACACGATGTCATTGAACTTGACATTAGAGCCTATGTTCCGGCATTGCAGGTGGATGCATTGTTTTGCACAAATCCATTTCTTCATGCAATGCTTTGTTTCCTAGAAAACATGGAAATACCAAAGTTTTGCCCTGGCAGTCTCAGTAGGTGCTTACCCATCAGACACCCCTGGGTAAAAATCTCCTTCTGCTACTTCGTAGCTTTGGAACTTGGAGCACTTGGCTTGGCCTCTTTGAGCTTCCCTTATAGATGGATATGAGGATTAAGAAATTAAGAATTAAACTGAAAGGAAGGAGCGACACAGCAGCAATTCACCGGAGAATTCCGCTTTATTAGGGAAAGGTGCTGGGTTATATAGGAAGGGGCATGAGGTGATTGAGGTGTTACTTCTACGAGGCTGGTGGCTATTGGCTAGGTGCTGGGATTGGGAGGGGGGTGAGAGGTGATTGGGCTTCAGGTGGCGCCGGTGGGAACCGAAGACCCAGAAGAGAAGCAGGAAGTTCGCCATCTTACGGAGGAAAGGGTTGATAGGACTCCCCACAGTAAGGACGAGTAGATGTGGACTTCTTCAGGTTGGAAATCAATGAAGGTTCCCTGTAACCATAGGTCGAGGACTTGTTGATTCCAATGGTGCCAAGAGGATATGGGTGCCAGAAGCCAGGCGTCTGCGGCCAGTGTTTCCAGGAACTGTTTCCAGCGGGGAGAGGGGTCCATCTCAGCGTGTGGTGAGGAGGTTACATGAGGGTGAGGGATCTTCTGTGGCTAAAAGCTGGTAGTTCCTGAGTAAAAGCTGGTTGAAAGTTTGATTAGAGATTTTACCAACTTGGGATTTGATAAACTTTACAAGGCAAGAAGAGACAGGGGAGAAGAATGATTATTATGGGGCCTGCAGTGGGCCACAGCCAGGTGAGGAAGGGGTTTGTTAGTATTGAAGAGAATGGGTTGGAATTGGAAGCAGAGTGGAGACTGGAGGCAAGGTTGGTGAGTTTGGTGATGTCAGTTTCTACAATGCCATATTCATTGATGTAATAGCAGCACTCTTCTCGAAGGAAGACACAGGTGCTGCCCTTTTCGGCTGTAAGCAGATCTAAGGCCCGCCGGTTTTGAAGGGTGACCTTAGCTAACGAAGTGACCCGTCTTTGGAGAGAGGCCAGGGAATCGGCAGTGGATGTCAGGGCCCCCTCAGGTTTGGCGTTGAGATCTCTAATTGCCCATAGAGAGTGACCCAAGGCTCCCCCTGAAAATCCTGCTCCAATGGCTGAGGTGGCTAGGGAAATACCAACCATAATGGGAAGGAAAGCAGCCCTTCTTGTGCGCAAGGGCAAAGGAGGTTGAAGCTCAAGGAACTCTGCCATGCGGTAAAGTGTAAGCTGTGGGATTAGGGTGACGAGAATGCAGGGTGTGCTGGAGTTGGGAGGCAGTGAGTTAAAAAGACTGCCATTACACCAAAAGAAGTGTCCCGGCTGCGTAAAAGTCTTAGAGCCGGAGGTAGGGGTGTGGATAGAGAGACAGTGAAGTGCGCTGGAGGGGGGAGGGGTTTAGCCTAGGAAAGATCTGGGTGAGGAGGATAGAGGCAACCGCGGACGCTCGTTTGTTAGTGGTGGGGAAAGCTTCGACCCATCCTGAAAATGTATCTACTAACACGAGTAGGTATCTGGTACACCGTACGGGGGGCATGTTAGTGAAGTCTATTTGCCAGTCTGCGGCGGGGACATTACCCCTTGCTTGATGAGCCGGGAAGGGTCGGGCCTATTAGGGTTAGTGTGTTGGCAGATGGTGCACCTGTGGGTGATTTGGTCAAGTAGGGTTTTGTCTTTAGGAGAGAGAGAAAAAAAGGATTGTAAAAAATGGATCAAGGATTGGGGGCTAGGATGGAACAGATCATGTAAGAAGCGGAAGAGGGACTCTTTGTCCTGGGAACAGAGGGTGTCTTGTGATAAGGCTAAAACCGCAAGGGCAGACAGATTGTTGTCTGGTGTGTCTTCTGATAGGGCAACTGACCGGGCTACTCTGTCAGCTTTGTTGTTACATCTTGCAATGGGGGAGTCATCCTTTTGATGTGACTTGCAGTGGACTATGCCCAGTTGGTGTGGGAGTTGTGAAGCCTCTAGGAGTTTAGTTATTAAGGCTGAATTAGTGATGGAATTTCCTTTTGTGGTGAGGAGGCCTCGTTCTTTCCATACTACCACATGAGACAAGAGAAGGTGGAATACGTATTTGGAGTCAGTGTACAGTGTGAGAGACGTGTCCCGGGCCAGAGTGCAAGCTCTGGTGGCTGCAATGAGTTCGGCCTGTTGATTGGTTATACCGGGGGGTAGGGCTCGTGCCTCGATGACGTCTTTGAGGGAGACTACTGTGTATCCTGCGTAGTGGGTGCCCTCATGTTTAAAGGAGGACCCATCAGTAAACCAGATGAGGTCGGAGTGTGAGAGGGCTCCTTCAGAGATCGTGGAATGGCACGGAAGGAAGTTGTGAAGGGCTTCCAGGCAATCATGCGAGGGAGTATGAGGAGAGTAGGGTAGAGGAAGAAGAGTAGCCGGATTCGGGGGGGGGGCAGGGGAGGAAAGAAATGTCTGGATTTTGGAGGAAAGAGGATAGTAAGGTCAGGAGTCTGGAGGGAGGGAGATTCTGTAAACTTTTGTAGGTTAAGAGGTCCTTTAGGTGATGTGGGGACAGAATGGTAAGGGGCGTCCCGAATGTTAGTTTACAAGCTTCTTTCTGCAAGAGCTGCCCAGCGGCTAAAGCCCGTAGGCAGGGGGCCCATCCCCGAACTGTTGGGTCTGATAGCTTGGAGAGATAAGCTACTGGGGCAAAGGATGGGCCATAATATTGGCCTAGGACTCCTAGTGCTTGACTGGACCTTTCATGGATGTATAATGAGAAGGGCTTCAACAAATGAGGAAGATGGAGAGCTGGGGTTTCCACAAGGGCTTGACGGAGCTTAATGAAGGAGTGTTGGGGTGAGGAGGATAATGGTTCTTCAGGGGGGCCCTTGCTGAATTCATATAGGGGTCTTGCCAACAGGGAGAAGTTAGGGATCCACGCTCTAAAATACCCAGCCAGGCCTAGAAAGGAAAGGATTTCTGTCTTGGTTTTGGGAACAGGCAGGTCAGAGAGGAGTTGTTTTCTGTCTAAGGTAATGGACTTTCTTTGTTGAGACAGAAGGAATCTGAGGTAAGTGACAGAAGGGGAAGAGATTTGAGCTTTGACGGGGGATACCCGGTAACCTCTGGAAGCTAGAAGTTTAAGTAGGGAGGCAGTGTCAAGTTGAGACTGTTCCCACGAGGGACTGCAGAGTAGAAGATCGTCCACGTATTGTAATAAGGTGGACTCGGAGTGATCATGATTAAACTGTTTGAGGTCCTGAGCTAGGACCTGTCCAAAAATACGGGGACTATCTCGGAAGCCTTGTGGCAAAACTGTCCAAGTGAGTTGTTCAGAATGTCTTGTGTATGGGTCTGTCCAGGTGAAGGCAAAAAAATCTTGGGAGGAGGGGTCCAGAGGGATGGAAAAAAATGCGTCCTTGAGATCTAGGACTGAGAAGTGGGAGGCCGAGGCAGGGATTCGCAATAAAAGGGTGTATGGATTTGGAACCAAGGGATGGATAGGGACAACGACCATGTTGATGAGGCGAAGGTCTTGGACAAGGCGGAAAGGTCCATTGGTTTTTTTAACAGCTAATATGGGGGTGTTAAATGGGGAGTGAGTGGGTCTGAGATAATTTTTGTTTAAAAGATCTTAAATGATGGGTTGAAGGCCTATGAGGGCTGAAGTGGTTAGGGGGTATTGGGCCTGGCAGATATACTGAGAGGGGTCACGTAATTTGATAGAAGCAGGAGGACATAGAGCCACGGAGGGGCTTGTAATGTCCCAAACTTTGGGATTTACAGGGTGTATGAGGGCGGAACCGGAGCTTTCATTGGGTAGAGGGGGGTCATCGACTATGAGGGCCATCCGAAAGCAAGTACTGGGGGCTGTGGGAATGGATATAGTTATGGAAACGTGGAGGAGAGAAAGGATGTCCCGTCCTAGTAAAGGGATGGAACACTGGGGCATAACCAGGAAGGAGTGGGAGAAAGGTATGGGATTGTCTTGGATTGTGCATAAAAGGGGGGGGGTTTAATGGGAAAATCTGTTTACCTCTTACCCTGACTATAGGAGTAATGGCTGGCGTGGTAGGGCACCGGTATTCTCCCAAGACTGAGAAGGTGGCTCCTGTGTCTAGGAGGAAGGAGATGGGGCGACGGTCTACTGTTAAAATAACCCTGGGCTCCTGTTTGGTGATGGAAATGGTCGGGCGAGAAGCCCCCGGGCCCCGTCAATCTTCTTCTGCCAGCCCCACTACGGCGGGCTTAGGATGGGGGTTGTTCGTCCAGTTTCCCCTTCGGGTGGTTGGGCAATCAGACCCCCAGTGGCCCTTTTTGTGGCATCTGGGGCATGGGGTGGTAGGAGATCTGGGGGAGGGGCACACCCTTGACCAATGTCCTTCTTTTCCGCACTTGAAACAAGCTCTTGCGGGGGGCCTGTTTGCAGAGGGGCGCCCAGGTTGTGGTTTTATCAGGTGGGCCAACATTTGGAAGTTGTCCTGATCAGCCTTTTGTTTACGGCTTTCTTTCTCCTCCTCTCAGTTATGGAAGACTTTAAAGGCCACTGTTGGGATCTCAGTCTGTGGGGTAGCGGGGCCCTGTTCTAACTTTTTGAGTTTAGCTTTAATGTTGGGGTAGCTTTGAGCTAGGAAGTATGTCATAAGTACATGTCTTCCATCAGGCGTTTCTGGGTCCAGGCTGGTATACTGTAATAGGGCTTAAGTGAGTCTGTCTAAGAACTCAGAGGGAGTTTCCTCCCTCCTTTGAATTATGTCTTGGAGATTTTGAAAATTGACTACTTTACGAGCTGCCTTTTTCAGACCTGCTATTAAGCAGGAGGCGAAAATATCTCGAGAGCAGAGACCCAGGGCGGTGTTATAATTGTAGGAGAGGAGGGGGAAGGGAGAGGATGGGAGGCTTCTGCGGGGGAGTAGGTGGAGGCGGTGGTGGCCGCGGAAGAGGGCGGAGGGGTTGTAGGAGGGGGAGGGGCCGACGGGGAAAGCCTTTATGGCAGAGGTTCGTCATCTGGGTCAAAGGTAATCGAAGAGGGACTGGGAGTGTGTGGAGGGGAGGGAGATGGCCTGCAGGCTAGGAGAATTTGGATCGGGGAACAGGTGGTGCAGAGGCTGGGATTTTGAGCTAGGAGGTGAAAAGCTTTGATATAGGGAATCTCCTTCCATTTTTTCAAGTGCTCCAGTAGTTAAAATGATCGCGAGTGATGTTAGGATCAAGAGTTCCCCCTGCGGGCTTTTGGTTGTTATTGTCTAGGGGGTATGTCGGCCAATCTTGGGAGCAGTATTTACGGAGTTTTGGTTTTATATCAGGTGTCAGGGAGAGGGTAGCTAGATGCTTGAGCAGGCATTCAAGACGTGAACTTTCAGGGAGGGATGAAGAGGCTCCCATGGCTAAAGGGCAGAGAAGGAGACAAACAGGGGAAGACAAGCGGAAATCCTCGGACTGGAGGCAGACCGCAAGGAGACAAAGGGCGTCCCCAATGATCCTTGGTGGTCTGCGGAAACTTGTATACGAGTCGGAATTTCTTAGGAAGTGTGGGTCGTCACCCAGACTTCCCTAAGAAGACAGAGTGCCGGAGTCACGAGGAACCTAGTACTAGGAATTTTCAGCAGAAGGAACGGAAGGAGGAGGGGGAAAAGGGAGCGTTCTCATCCGCAAAGGAGTCACCTCGTTTATGGCTGTCGGAGGAGGGGCCTGAGGGTCTGCTGCAGCCGTGAAGGCCTGAGGCCGGGAGAGTTCCCTCCTCGTCCCCGAGCATCAGGGCCTTGCCAGATGATCATGGTCAATGGCGCTGCGATAGCTTGGAGAAGAGTGGCCCGCTCCAGGGAAACTTTACCGGAAGAGTTTTGGCACTAATCAAAGGAAGGGGCGGTGAGTGCATTTATGACTGTCGGAGGAGGGGCCTGAGGGTCCGCCACAGCCATGAAGGCCTGAGGCGGGGAGAGTTCCCTTCTCGTCTCCGAGCGTCAGGGCCTTGCCAGACGATCACGGTCAATGGTGCTACGATAGCTCGGGGAAGAGCGGCCCGCTTCGGGAGAAAACTTAACCAAAGGTCAGAGAGGAGTGGTGAGTGTGAGGAGCCAGCGCCGGAAAAAGAGGACGAGGGCAAGCTGCTGCTGGTGTCGGGGGGGAAGATGGGGCCCAGTTGGGGTGTCCCATCTCCCGGGTTTCGGCACCAATGAAAGGAAGGAGCGACACACAACAGCAATTCACCTGAGAATTCCGCTTTATTAGGGAAAGGTGCTGGGTTATATAGGAAGGGGCATGAGGTGATTGAGGTGTTACTTCTATGGGGCTGGTGGCTATTGGCTAGGTGCTGGGATTGGGAGGGGGGCGAGAGGTGATTGGGCTTCAGGTGGCGCCGACGGGAACTGAGGACCCGGAAGAGAGGCAGGAAGTTCGCCATCTTACAGGTGGGGGCCTTTCATAAACCTTCAATGTATGGACAGTCTGCAGTATAACAACAACAATGTAGACTTTGCTAATGACCAGAGATGCACCCACTTACCTCTAGCAGTGTCTGGCATTCTGGCATTAGAAGGGCTTTTTCATTAGAAACAATTGGTGTTTTTTTCTTTAAATCTTAAATTGTCTATGTTTCAGTTTACCTTGTGTGTACTTGTAGATGGCTTTTAAACTGGGCCTGAGCTATACCCCATTGGCAGAAGTAGGCCTGAATGCCCTAGAAGAATGGTCAGTTTACATCTGCAAACATGAAATTCAGCCCCATTATAAGGATATTCTACCCAGCCTTGATGGATATCTGAAAACTTCAGCCTTATCAGGTAAGGTTTAGAAGAATTGTGATGTGTATGTTAAAGTGACAATGTAATAACTATAATAGGACTATCCGTGTTTTTGCAACTTCTGCAATTTGAGCCCAGTGTATTAAAAATATGATTGGTATTTTTATCTCCCAATTCATTTCAATTAATTGCGTTATAGGAAATATAACTGAGATATTAAGCCTATTTTTTCACTTACACATTTATAGAATCTTCAAGGGCAAGAACTCTATCTTACATATTTTGAACTCCGCATAAATCCTAACACTGCTGGCCAAAATGATTTTCTTAAACAGGAATTAGAAAGCCATGAGAAAATTCAGTAGTAAGTGGGTTCCTAAAATGCTTCTGAGTTTGTTTCTGTAAGATTTTTTTTTAAGTTTGGCATATTTAAAGCATTATGACTGCAATTTCCTTTTCAGAGAATTTTAGGAATGTTCTCTTTACATAGCTATTTATCATATAAATAAGTCAGAACATAGCTCCTTTAAGAGACTTTGTAATCTAATTTATTGATACTCTCCAAATACAGGAGCATTACACACAGTCGCCTTTCTCAGCTCAGGCATGCAGACGCAATACCGGGAGGGCTTATTGCTTCAATTCTGTAATACAAGTCAGAGCTTGAAAGACACCAGAGACAACCACTCACTGGTCCCAACTTCAAACAGGTGCTTTCCAGTGAATGGAATTCTTAACTAATTTGAGCTCCACGAAATAAGAAAAAGGCTGAAAACCAGATCCTCTTTTTGTCTCTGGCCCATTGGAGAGTAGGTCTCTGGCCTCAACTCACAGGTCACCATGGGGTCAGCACACTGTAAACCCAAATTCTCAGTCATTGCTCCTGCCATTGCTGCTAGGTTGTTGGGTATGGGCAAAGCAAAGATAAAGTCGTAGAAAGGAGAACTAGAGAAACAGCAGAGGTAAGGCTCTGCTGTTATTTTGGATTTGTTTCTGCGAAATGTGCAGGGATTAAACCACCAGTGGTGTCCCCCAGCAGTGCAACTTCCTGTGGACTGTCAGCCAATCCACTGGGCATCTCCAGACTAGTGAGAAGCAGCTTTACAACTGTAAAAGTAAGAATCTATACTGACAGAAAACCAGCATGTATTGAAGATCTTATTTAATTCAATAAAGGTACTAGTAAGCTGTTACAGTAGGTTCCTATAACCTGAGTAATCAGAAGAAAACACTAGACAAACCCAAATAGAGGGACAGTACACAAAATTACTGGCATAAAAAAATTCAAATGTCCTAATAGTGAAAAGCAAGGGAAGAATGAAGAACTGTTTGAGTTTACAGTAGACTAAAAGGACAAGACAACTAAATATCACATGTAGTCCTGAACTAAGATATTGTAGGATCAGTGTTGGAACCAGAATGGGGCTGAGCATAAATGTGAGCACTGTCTCAAGAGCAGTGTCCTGATTTGGATAGTTGTATGGTTCTGATGTAGGAGAATGTCCTAGTAGGAAATACACACCAAAGTGTTTAGTGGTGGGGGAGCATCAAGTTGGTAGTTTTCTAACTTGAAAGTGAAATCTTGTACTACACTTCCATGTTTTCTGTTAGTTTATGATCGGTTCAAAAAATTTATATGGAAGTACTTTAAGACTGTACATATTCTTGTTCTTCATCAAGCTTTTACTGTAATAGTTTTAGTATCCATTGATGAGACTTCTTTAATTATTACTATAACAGTTGCAAAGTGGTGTTTTTCTAACTGTCATTTGTTCTATACTAGTTGGCATTCTACTGAAAGAAATAATGTTATTTTCTCACCTGTTTATTTATATTAGTAGGGACTTGTGGATTCTTATCTTCTCAGTGGGTATAATCTTTTACCGTTCCTGATTGAGACACTCAAATTGTCCCAGCTTTGGCTTGTATATCAGGAGTGGGCACTGGGTGCTTCTCCTTGAGCAGTTCCTTACTTCCTGGCACCTGCCCCATCTCTTGTATTAGCCATTTCTCCAAGGAACCGCGTTTCTTTTAGTAGACAACAGTATTTAAAATCAAGAAAACAACTATTAATATTTTTTTGTTCTAGAAACTTAATTTTTAAATTGTGATTAATAGGATTTTTAATGTCTCTTATTTGTCAGTGTAGTGTTTTCTTCTTAGTACTCATCAAATCAGTGAATGAATGCTACTTCAAATTGATGTTTGTTTACTATTGATAGATGAGACCAAGAATAACTGGGAAGTGTCAGCACTTTCTCTGGCTGCCCAGAAAGGATTTAATAAAAGTATGTTAAAGCATCTGAAAAAGACAAAGAACATTTCATCAGTAAGAAATCCCTTTATTTTCTTCACCTTAAATAATTCAGAGATCAGATTCTATAAAAAGTAAAAATTTTCATTTATTGTTATATGTGTTAGAGTATAATATAGAAAAAATTTCAATATATTTTAGCAATGAAAATGTAAGGTATGTTAAGTATTTGGTTTACTGTCTTGAACTTGTTTTGCTGTTTGTCTCTACATTCAAATGTATTTAACGGATAATAAAAAGTAATATGTTTCATACTCAATAAGCAGTTAGAAGATTGATACGGATATATAAGGTTGATTCAATTACTAATTAGATCTTAAGTGTGTCATTTTTTCAAGTTCAGTTTATACAACTTTTATGGAGTTTTTTGGTGATAATTTCTTGAGACCAGTTTTTTGAGATGTGGCATTTGATGTAATAATAAAAAATAATGTAAATAGCAAAAATTGAGTTAATATAGGGCAAATATCTATTTTAGGTGAAAATTGAAATGAAAACCGTTCAGTGTTTAGAACTGGTAATACAAGCTCTAGGGTAAATTCTTCCTACATTATTATTTTTGACAGATTTTGATTGAGAGCCTTAAATGAAACTAGGGACTCTAAAAGTTTTAAATTATTTTATCATATACAAATAAAGCAAGATGAAATTACTTCAGTTATCTCTGGCTTTGCAAATTAAATTTCTTTACAGACACACAACCCCTGTTCCCTAGGACAGCAGTGCCCGAAGCGTGTGCTCCTGTGAGTTCCAGGGTGCAAGGCCAGGACTGTTCTTACTTGTTGACATTTGCACTGGGGTGTACCAGTGGCTGACACTATTGACTCCTTAGTGTTTTAGTAAATTGTGACCCTTGAACACACATTGTTTTAATATTCTGTGAGATGAAACAGGAAGTATCTACATAAAGCAAGCTGTTGTCAGTGAGGCATGACAGCTGCCTTCAGGAAAAGCACTTATGTGATGCTTTGAGCTGTAAGCTAAAGTAGCCACTCATTTTATGAACACCATTTTTACTTAAAAGAAAACTGACTGACAACCAGTAGCTATTCAGTATTTGGAAGACATTTTGTCTAAAATAGAGTGAGCCTGTCACTCCAAAAAAAACATCTGAGAGTATTTGTTGCCAGTGATAAAATTCAAGTGAAAATTAAAATTTAGGAAAACTTGTAGGCATTACCATGAGCTTGATGACTTCTCAATATTTAAGTGATTTTTCTGATGAGATTGGGGGTGATATTAACAAATGTGATTTTTTTGCATATATAGTGGAATGTGTCTACATTTGGAAGATCTGCATAACCCAGTGAACTAATATTTTCCGATGAGCAATACATTATGTCATCAAATCATGTATGGGTGAAAAATCGACTCAAAGTGAAAGATAAACCAATGGATTTTAATGTAATAGACCACATAAAATTCGTTGATAAAGTTTCAGATTCTCACATTGTTACTAACCTCTAAGAAATTACCGCATGTTCAGTTTTGCAGTAGTATCAAAAAATAACCACTATTATCTAAAAAGATTTTAAGTACTCCTCCCTCTTCCAGTTACGGCCCCAACAACATATCATAAGAGTTGTGTTCTAGTGACAGTAAAGAGATTTGCACAAATCTGAAACAATGCCTTTTCTAAGTAAATATTGGGAAATGTAGTTACTTGTTCTAAAAATATGTCATTTGTTAACACTCAATGGGTCTAGTATTTTTAAATAAAATAACAACTGTTTAAATAATTTCTAAGTTTTTACTCCATGTATGATACTGGTAAATACAACCCTCATAAACAAAAGCTCCTTGGAGATCCTCAGTGTTTTTAAGGGTGTAATGTGTCCTGCCAAACCTTTGGGACTGCTGCTCTAGGAACGTGATATCTAACTGCAAAATTGGAAGACATATGGCTTCTTTTCATGAATTTGCAGTAAAAATAACAATAGTCCTGTGTAGGATATAAAGAACCATTGAGAGACATTAATAATAGAGATGGTAGTAAAATAGCTTTTCTTTACTCTCAGAATTCTCTTTAATTTTTAACTCAGTTATCACATGTATACTGTTGTTCAAATTTGCAGAATGAAGCACTGTCCTTAGAAGAAATAAGAGTTAGAGTAGTACAAATGCTCGGCTCTCTAGGAGGACAAATAAACAAAAATCTTTTAACAGGTAAACTTACCTTTAAAATGAATTAACCTCTGTAGATATAGTTTACTTTATATTAGATAATATATGTATCATGGTATATTCTGACATTTGTATTTTCAAATAAGATTACAAAGAATAATGTTTTGCCTAATGAAATGCTTTGACTATCCCCATGTAATCTGACTCATTCAGTACACTAGCAGGCAAAATGTTCTAGCTCTATTTGTTAAGCTTGTTTTCCATTTTGAAACAATCTAATTTGACTCTCTTTCAATTCCTGATACAATGTTTAATATAAAAGTCTTTTTTAAGTCTGATACTCTTAATATTTGGATATTGTTAGAGTATTTTTGATCAGAATGTTTTAGATTAGTAAAAATGTATCTGTATTTTTACTTCTGAAATTTCATATTAAGTGTACTAGTGACTTTCTGTTATTTAGGAAATCAGCGCCTATATTGGGAAAAGAAGTGTTAAAAAGAGATTTTAATAAAAATATTGTTTATTTATTATTTTTCTAAAGACTAACTTAAGTAACTCTTATTGAAATTGAACATTCCAGAGTGTTAGGCTTATTTAAAAATAACTTTAAATCAAATCCAGAAATAGTGTAAGTGATTTCTAATGTTGAATTACATGTCTGAAGTAAAAACAAAAAAGGGAAGATGAATAGCATGCCCAACTTAAAAACACAAAAGCACTCTGGTTTTACGAATGAATTGTATAGCAATTGGCATCAAAAAAATTTTGAATGAAAAAACACTCTTAATCTTTTTTAACAGCTGCATCCTCAAATGAAATGATGAAGACATGTATGGCATGGGACAGAGAAAAAAGACTCCGTTTTGCAGTACCATTTATAGAAATGAAGCCTGTCATATATTTGGATATATTCTTGCCTCGGGTCACAGAATTAGCTCTTTCAGCTAGTGACAGACAAACTAAAGTACTTTTATTTTTCATTATTCATTATTTAGAGTGTATTATTATTTTTATTAAGGTATCATTGATATACACTCTTATGAAAGTTTCACATGAATAACATGTGGTTACTACATTCATCCATATTATCAAGTCTCCTCCACACCGCGTTGCAGTCACTGTCCATCAGTGTGGTAAGATGCCACAGAGTCACTACTTGTCTTCTCTGTGCTACACTGTCTTCCCCATGACCCCTCCACACACCATGTTTACCAATCATAACACCCCTCAATCCCCTTCTCCCTCCCTCCTTACCTACCTACCTTCCCCTATCCTTCCCCTTTGGTAACCACTAGTCCCTTCTTGAAGTCTGTGAGTCTGCTGCTGTTTTATTCCTTCAGTTTGCTTTGTTGTTATACTCCACAAATGAGGGAAATCATTTGGTACCTGTCTTTCTCCAACTGGCTTATTTCACTGAGCATAATACCATCTAGCTCCATCCATGTTGTTGCAAATGGTAGGATTTATTTTCTTCTCATGGCTGAATAATATTCCACTGTGTACATGTACCACATCTTTATCCATTCATCTACTCATGGACACTTAGGTTGCTTCCATATCATGGCTATTGTAAATAATGCTGCGATAAACAGAGGTGCATGTCTTTTTGAATCTGAGATCTTGTATTCTTTGGGTAAATTCCTTGGAGTGGAATTCCTCATTCAAATGGTATTTCTATTTTTAGTTTTTTGAGGAACCTCCCTATTGCTTTTCACAATGGTTGAACTAATTTACATTCCCACCAGCAGTGTAGGAGGGTTCCCCTTTCTCTGCATCCTTGCTGCCATTTGTTGTTCTTATTCTTTTGAATGTTGACCATCCTAACTGGTGTGAGGTGATATCTCACTGTGGCTTTAATTTGCATTTCCCTGATGATTAGTGATGTGGAGCATCTTTTCATATGTCTGTTGGCCATCTGAATTTCTTTGGAGAAGTGTCTGTTCAGAATCTCCACCCATTTTTTAATTGGGTTATTTGCTTTTTGGGTGTTGAGGCGTGTGAGTTCTTTATATATTTTGGATGTTAACACCTTGTCAGATCTGTCATTTACAAATATATTCTCCCATACTGTAGGATGCCTTTTTGTTCTGCTGATAGTGTCCTTTGCTGTACAGAAGGTTTTTAGCATGATGTAGTCCCATTTGTTCATTTTTGCTTTTGTTTCCCTTGCCTAGAGAGATGCATTCAGGAAAAAGTTGCTCATATTTATGTTCAAGAGATTTTTGCCTATGTTTTCTTCTAAGAATTTTATGGTTTCATGACTTACATTCAGGTCTTTGATCCATTTCGAGTTTACTTTTGTGTATGGAGTTAGACAATAATCGAGTTTCATTCTCCTGCATGTAGCTGTCCAGTTTTGCCAAAACCAGTTGTTGAAGAGGCTGTCATTTCCCCATTGTATATCCATGGCTCTTTTATCATATATTAATTGACCATATATTTTTGTATTTATATCTGGGCTCTCTATTCTGTTCGTAGAGTGTATTATTTTTAAGAAATATGTTAGGAAATTTATAATGTATTTCAACCATTCCAGTATCATTAATTTTGCATTTTCTGTACTATAGTAATTGGAAGGGTAACCAGTTATCAGAAGTAGATGTCATTGATAAATGAAAGCTAAATGTAAATCATCTTAATAGATAATAACTTGGCAAAATATTTATTTGCCAAAAACTCTAATAGAAATGTAGTACAAAGGGCATTTAAAAGTGATTTTCAGTTTGTGCTCAAATATCTTCTCAACCTGGAAGGTTAGAAACAATCTAGTTTTTTTTTTTTGTAATTTGTAAATTTCCAAAATGCTTAGAAAGTATATTTAGTGTAAATTTGATAACAAATGAAGCAAGTTCTGTAATATGGTAAGCACTGAAATATATTTCTTATGAATGTATTAGTCCCAATGTCTAAATCTTTTTAATGTCAATTCTTAACTCTTCAGTATAACACTTCTATTATAGAAATGTTAACTTTATTCAAGAAGTGCCATTTTCAGTTAATTTACATTTGGGTATATATGGGTTATCTGCTACAAAAGTTTCTCTTTTTAAAGGGCTATACTGAGTAACATTTCAAAATATTCTTGAACTCCTGGACTGTTTTAGGTTGCAGCTTGTGAACTTTTACATAGCATGGTTATGTTCATGTTGGGAAAAGCCACTCAAATGCCTGAAAGTGGTCAGGGTTCCCCTCCCATGTACCAGCTCTATAAGCGAACATTTCCTGTGCTACTTCGCCTTGCATGTGATGTTGATCAGGTAAGTGAATGATTTTGAATCTGACATGGTTATGAAACTTAAAAAGAAGTTGTTCTTTCTAGTTCACTGATCATCAACAATTGCTTTACCTGTTGACTTTAAAAAATACTACTGCCTAGCTGCTACCCTTTAGACTCTGATTTAATTCCTCAAGGATCTGACCTGGGGGTCAGGACTTATAAAAGCTCTCCAGGTGATTTTTAATGTGGCACAAAGTTTGGGAGTGAATCTCTGATCTGAGAGTCTCAGCATATAAAGCTGAATTAGCAGTCACCCCTCTTGTGCAGGGACTCACAGTCTTTCGATGAATGAAGGAGATAAGTAGCATGGCCAATAGTCATGGGAAGATTGGGCATGTTGGCAAAAGGTCTCTTCCTCATGACTATGGACAAATTTCCATTGCTGTAAAGAAGCAGAAAAAAACAGAATTCTTTGTTTATGCAGCTATCATAACCCTGATATCAGGTTGCACACACACAAAAGAAAACCAACTGAAAACCTCATTTAGAAATATACATGGAAACTTCTTCAATATATATGAATAAATACAATTCAGCAATGTATTAAGGTGTGCGATAATGGAATAGGATTTTTGGTTAAAACTTAAAAACTTATCATAGTAATAGATTTAGAAGCAGTGGTTCTCTTCATGGAAGCCTAAGAGGCATTTATTCTCGTGAACTTGGAACAGTTTAATATTATCTGTAACACAATGAAGAATGTTTCCTTGCATGTCACAGCCGAGTCAGGAATGCTGCCCGTGCTGCAGCTGGTGGACGCGGGGCTGAGCAGTGACCCGGCCTTCTCACCACCTTCCAGCACCACCCAGAGCAGTGCTGTGGTTTGGAGTGGTTGCCCAGGACAGCTTCATTTACATTTAACTAATTATTTGCACTGGTTGGTATCTGGGCTCTGAGTTCCCCAAGGACAGGGACATTAGGAAGGAAGGAAAAAGATTGTTATTTTAAATACATTTTTTTTTTTTAATCTGGAAAGCCAACGAGTATGAACTGATAAACTCCTAGCTCTCTGTAAAAGCACATTTTTACAAATGTATATATGTATTTTGTCTTATTTGTAAAAAGTAGGATCATTGCATTCAAAAACACTTTCTTTTATGTTCAAATGTTATTTCTGCTATCACTACATTATAGGCATCCTTCCATGGTTTACCATAAAGTTTGCATAGAAAGGGAAATTTTCCTACAGGACACTGAAGGCAGATAAATAGAAGAACAATGTTAATATATTGATAGTTTTGACTTTATAAATGTTTAAAACTACTGAATGGAACAAAATTCACAATTTTAATGTATGTATAATGTGGAAAACATTGTTTGCAACATTCTACTGAAGATAAAAGATTTAAACATGGGCAAATGGATAAATAACAAAAATAGGCAGATCATAAATGAAGAAATATGTATGGTCAATGAAATATATTCTAAAATATTCCACCTTTTTAGTAAACAAAATTCAAATTGAAATGTTATTGTTTGCAGCTATTGTCAAGTATTTTAAAAAGTGATAATATCTAGTTTTGTCAAGCCTGTAGAGAAAGGGCCCTGTGAAGAATGACTGGTGGGGTGTGGACTGGCACAGGCTCTTTGTAGGCAGAGCAAAAGACTTGGTGCCCTGTAGCATGTCCAGATTTCATTACTGGAGATGTGCTCAGAGTAGTGTACTTTCCACTGTGATGTCTTTATAATGGACATAAATTAGAAATGCCTGTGTTTCTAACAATAGGATTGGGATAATGGTATGTCCATATATGAGATACAAGACAGTTGATAAAAATACTGATATAGCTTATGTATTTATATGAAAAATACTCAATTAAGAGGAAAAGGGGTTATAAAAAATGTATATTTATTTTTATACACATGAATATACATATATTTTAAATGTGTATAAATAAAATATTTTGAAAGTTAACTGGTTACTTTTGGGATGTAGACATGTAGAGGATAGTTTTCTACATTTTCTACAATTTCTATAAGGGAGTGTGTATCTATATATACCCTTATATATATAGATACACACATATACAAATCACTTATTTACTAGAGATAAAGCAGTATTATTCTTTTGGGAAAAAAAAACAACAGTGATGCTTTAAGACCAGGTTAAGCTCCCAAACTGAAAGGTAAGACCCCTTTACTTTGATTAATCCTAAAAATTGTTTCAAAGATTCGAAAGATGCTCTTTTGGAGAACAATATCCAGGTGCAAGGACTGTGTTTTAGGTAGTGTGAATTCTGATACATTTTACATGATTTTTAACAGCGTACAAGCCAAGGAGCTTCATTCTTGAACTTGGTATCATTGTGAGATGAAACTCCCTTGGATTTCTCAGGGCTCATCTAGGAGCCTTAGTTTTATGAGACACAGAAATGATAAAGATACAAAGGGAATGTTTGCCTTTTCTGCTATGACAAACATTTTATTCTTCATATGTAATGAGGATTAGATGTGTAACCATTTGTCTAGGTAATTGCTTTGTTCCAGAAGGATAATAAAACTTGTCTCCCCAAGATGATCCCATAGTCATGGTGGACTGGGGCACTAGGTTAAGCTCCCAAACTGAGGGAGTTTTCTACATTTTCTACAATTTCCATAAGGGTGTGTGTATCTATATATATATATATAAGGGTATATATAAGGGTATATATATATAGATACACACACACATATACAAATCATTTATTTACTGCTACAAAAGTTTCTCTTTTTAAAGGGCTATACTGAGTAACATTTCAAAATATTGAAAACAGAAGCAGAAAAACAAGCACTGTCTTCCTGGGAATTTCCTTTCAGAAGGGAGGAGACACCCTGGATTGTAAAAGTGGAGACCTAAGGGCTCTCTAGCCTCCAAAAGATGCTTTTTCTGCAAAAGGTTACAGTAGGAACTCAGTAGTAAGGATTTTTCCATCCCATCCCATCTCTGAGGAGTAAAGGTTTTTCTACCTCCTTTGGCAGGGTGGAAAAGCTGCCTCTTCTCCAGTGTATCTTCTATGACACAGGCTTTGAAGTTTGAGGCATAGGACATTGATCTGGCTTTCCTTTTGTGAATGGGGGTATAGGGAACCATACTGTCATTATTTGCTTTTTAGTTGAATAATGATAATGTCTCTGATCCACAGTACCCCATGTGCATATTCAGGATCAAATTAATAAAGATGAATATCTAAAAAACAATGTTTAACCTAAATTGCCCTCCTAAATAGAGGAACAATAAGTCTTAGTATGCATGTTTTTCTTTGCTGGACTTAGGAGAGGATAGTTAGAACATGTTCATCAGAGAATTTACCTGGAAAAGGAAAGTAATAAAACCACACTAGTAATATTGCTTAACTTTTCCCTGACATTAAAAATGGAACTCTTTTCAATATAAAATTAACATGAAGAAAATAAACTCTAATGATGTTGTTTCCTCAGGTGACAAGGCAACTATATGAGCCACTAGTTATGCAGCTGATTCACTGGTTCACTAACAATAAGAAATTTGAAAGTCAGGACACTGTGGCCTTATTGGAAACAATATTGGTGAGTAATGGTTGATTCTCTTCCTATATTCTCATTGAGTACATTTGATCTATATTTAGAATTTTAAGAAAAGTACCTGTTAAGACATCAAAATGTAGTATTTAGCTAGGTTATAGTTGTTTTTTTAATAATTGGTGAAATGGCATTTAATAGACTGTATACCATATTTATTTGATACTTTTAAATATCTGCAAGCAGGTAGTCATGTTCTGTTCTCTTTTGGGCATATGGTTATGAATTTGGCAGATTTCACCTACATTAAGGCTCCATGCATGTGTATGTGTGTAAGGAATGAGTGAATAAGCATGTTCTTGGACTTTTTCAGAGTTGTAGTATCTTCTTTTTAAAAAAACATAATCTATAGTATATTAATTAACTAAGAGTAAAAGGATTTTTGAGCTTATCCACTTCTCTCCTGAATTCAGATTCAGCATCTCAAGAGCCCTAGAAACTCACCACTTAATAATAGAACCCCCCTCAGACTGCAGAAGCCAAATCGGTAGGATTTGGTATTGATTCACTGAGGGCAGATACAGTGAGTCAGCTAAAGCCTGACTGTCTTTTTTCACTTACTTTAATTTTCTGAACTTTTGTAAATAACTTTACATTTGATTCCTTTAAATGTCACCTTAATTGATTTTATGTATTATTTCAGCCAATAATTTTGTTTTAGGGTAGTGATGGATTGTATCTATGCTTTAATTCCCTGCAGTGTCTACCAACAAATCCTGCCTATAATGAATACATTTAATTACATATAACTTGTGGCTTATTTGCATTCAGACTTATTTATTCTAATGTTTCTGTTCTGAAGTTCCTGTCTGTCTTGTTTCTTCTCCCCTTTTGATCCTTGAAGGTAGCTTAAGTAAGGGCTTCAGAAAGAAGTCAGCTAACATAATGATTGTGTAAAATGAGAGTTGAGGAAAGAAAAGGTAAAGTTGGTACAACTCTCTTGTGAAAAGAGTGTCCAAAGGCCTCCCAGTAAGAATTACTAATTCCCTAATGTTTATACATGCATTATTTACCTCTGCTCTGAGAAGCAGAAAACACCACCTCTTCACATTGCTGTGGTTTATTATCTTCTTGAATTCTAATTAGCACTGTAATCAAAGATTTTGCAAATGTTCGGGTAACACCCAGTAGGGCATCCAGCTAGGTAACTCTGAGAGGGAAAGGAGTATTATTGATAACCACACACAGCAGGTGTAACCAGGATCGTCCTGGGAAAACTGGAGCATAAGCTCACCCTACATGCAATGCTCTGCTTTCTGCCCTAACACGCCTTCTCACCCCCACCTCACACGATGCTGTCACGCAGTAATAACTAGGGATATTAGGCAGAAAGAAATCTCTTGTTTCAGTATTCAGTGTACTTTTTCAAGTTAAACTTTTTCGGTACAGGTCTAAGAGAGAATTATATCCAGAGGGAAAAATAATTCAAATTTCCTTAGTGGTTTTTTCCAGGTATTTAGAGACTGCTTTGAGGGACTGTTTTAGCAAAAAGTTGTACTTTCAGAACCATATCTCCATATGCTTTTTCTTTATGGAGGATTCCAATTTCCTTGGAACTTAACATGGGTCTTACTCTCTTTAACCTTAATAAAGCATATGAGATACTGTTAAGAGGTTAAATCAACAACAGAAATTCTTAGTACCTATTTTGTTTCTTTGGGGAAGGAAAGACTATTTATTGTGTAGTTAAAGTATTGTTTCTTTTTTTCATGTATTTTTCAATTTCTTAATTTCTTTAGAAGAAAGTATTGTCATGTCAAAAGGACACTGTTACTAGAATCTAGATTCTAGATAATCAGATTGGTTTCACTAGTGTTTATTTTTTTCTTGAATAGTGCTCTACAATTATTTTCATAATACACTCTATCTATGCTCAGAGGCAGACCATGGTATCAGTTTTCATTCTATACTTTGTTTCAGGATGGAATTGTGGATCCTGTTGACAGTACTTTAAGAGATTTTTGTGGTCGGTGTATTCGAGAATTCCTCAAATGGTCCATTAAGCAGACAACACCACAGCAGCAGGAAAAAAGTCCAGTGAACACCAAATCACTTTTCAAGCGACTATACAGCTTTGCACTTCACCCCAGTGCTTTCAAAAGGCTAGGAGCATCCCTTGCTTTTAATAACATCTACAGGGAATTCAGGTAAGCAAGCCACATGACAGAGAAGATTGGAAAGAAGTTCTTTAAATGTTTAGTAGTGATTTGAAAAGTGACTTGGTGTTTGTGCACCCATGTATTCATATATCAAGCTTTTAGTAATATGTGCCAGATGCTTTGCTATTTTCTGGGGATCAAAAAGTGAATTAAAATACAGTTTGCATTCAAGAAGCTCAAAACTACTGAGAAATGCCTACAAACATAGCACAGCAGTCTTGTAAGCACAACAAAAGTCATTAAACAGGGTCTTCTGGAGCACAAGAGTATCTAACCTAGCTTGAATAGGTTAGGAAAGGTTTCCTGTAGCATTTGTGCTTGAAATGACCTTAAAGAATGGGAATCAGCCAGAGTGACCCAGGTCAGAGGGATGGAGCAGAGATAAGAAATAGGGTGGTGTATAAGGAGGTGAAAACAGTTTACATTCCTGGACTGTGGAGCTTGAGGTTTGGAGGTACTATAAAGAGGCTGGCCAGGTCCTTGTCTGTGGCATGAAGAAACGTATGTTACTTCTGTGATGAACAGTCCCTGGAGCCGTGGGAGCAGGGAGCAGCAAGCTTGGGTTTCCTCCTAAGGGTCGCCTGCCAGTAGCTATATGGAGAGTGAGTCTGAAGGCCAGGACTAGAGTCCAAAGGAAAGATCATTATCCCTGACCTAAGGTGGTTGTAGTGTTTGTTGGTTCATATGTGCATTGCTTATTAAGGATATTATATACAAGGCACTGTGCCAAATGCTGTAGATATAAAGACATAACCCATTATGAGGGCTGCATTTAAAGTAGAGAGATAGGTAATAATGAGTCACACAGATAAATATAAAACTTGTAGATGAAATTAGTGTTTTTAAGTGGTGGTACATAATGACTCAGCAGTCTTATCCTGAGGAACCTGACCATATGTGGTCAGATAACTTCTCCCAGAAATGGCAGTTAGGATAAAGATGAGTGGAGCACTGTAAAATAAGATAGATGATAAGTTGACAGACAGATAGATGATAGATGGATGATGGTGCTATGGATGGGTAGGAATTTGTGTGTGTGTGTGTGTGTATGCACATACAAACACATTTGTATGAAAATTGATGAGAGTTTGAAGCCACTGGCTTTTTTTTTAGCTTTCTAAATTGTGAAACCTGTTTGTACAGAAGACTGTTTAAAACATGTAAAATTGTCACTATTTGCAGATGACATGATAAATAAAAAACTAAACTGTTAGAACTAACAAACCAGTTCAGTAAACTTGCAGGGTACTAAATCAATGTACAAAAATCTATTGCCATTTCTTTATACTAATAATGAACTTAAGAGAAATTAAGAAATGTGTTTACAATTGCATCAAAAAGACTAAGATACCTAGGAATGAACCTAACTAAGGAGGTGAGATGGCACAAAAAAATGAAAAACTATGCCATGCTCAGGGAGTAGAGGAATAAATACTGTTAACATGTCCATACTACCCAAAGGAATAAAGAGATTCAATTCAATCTCATTCAAAATTCCATTGACTTTTTTAGAGATAGAAAAACAATCCTAAAATCTGTTGGAGCCACCAAAGACTCTAATTAGCCAAAGCAATCTTGAGAATGAAGAACAAAGCTAGAAGCATTACACCCCTGATTTCAAACTATTGTCACAAAGCTGCAGTAATTAAAACACTATGGTATTGGCATGAAAATAGACACATATATCAGTGAAACAAAATTGAGAGCTTAGAAATAAACCCTTGCAAATATAGTCAATTAATTTATTACAGAGGAGCCAAGAATATACAGTGGGAAAAAGACAGCCACATGGAAAGGAATGAAATTGGACTGCTATCTTACACATACAAAAAACTCAACTCAAAAAATGAATTAAAGTTTTGAATGAATGTAATACCTGAAACCATAAAACTCCTTGAAGAAACATAGGCAGTAAGCTGCTTGATATCAGTCTGTAAATACATGATTTTTTTGGATCTGACTCCAAAAGCAAAGGCAAGAAAATAAGAAATAAACAATTGGGACTACATCAAAACTTAAAAGCTTTTGCACAGCAAAGGAAATCATCAACAAAATGAAAAGACAACCTATGAAATGGGAGAAAATATTTGCAAATGATGTATCTGATGAAGGGTTAATATGCAAAGGATATAAAGAACTCATACAACTCATTAGCAAAAAAACAAACAATCCAAATAAAAAACAGGCAGAGGACCTGAACAGACACTTTTCCAAAGAAGAAATACAAATGACCACAGGCATATGAAAAGATGCTCCATGTTGCTAATTATCAGAGAAATGCAAATCAAAACCACAGTGAGTTGTCACCTCACACCAGTTGGAATGGCCACTATCAAAAAGACAAGAAATAACAAATGTTGGCAGGGTTGTGGAGAAAAGGGAACCCTTCTATAGTGTTGGTGGGAGTGTCAGTTGGTGCAGCCACTGCAGAAAACACTATGGAGGTTCCTCAAAAAATTAAAAATAGAATAACCATATGATCCAGCAAGCCAACTTAAGAGTATTTATCCAGAGGAGATGAAAACACTAACTTGAAAAGATACATATACATCTGTGTTTATTGCAACAGTATTCACAGTATTTAAGACATTAGGTATCCACAAATGGATGAAGATATGCTACATATAAATAATGAAATATTATTCAGATATAAAAAAAGGAAGGAAATTTTACCATTTGCAACAACATGTGAAATAAGACAGAAGAAAGACAAATACTATTTGATCTCACTTATGTGTGAATTTAAAAATGAAGCCAAGCTCATAGATACAGAGAACAGATTGGTGGTTGTCACAGATAATGGGCAGTGGCTGAAATGGGTGAAGGGGGTCAAAGGTACAAACCTCCAGTTACAGGATAAATAAGTTAGAGGATGGAATGTACAGCATGATGACTAGTTAATACTGTATTTCATATTTGAAAATTGCTAAGAGAGTACATCTTTAGTTTTCATCAAAAGAAAATAGCTTTTTATAACTATGGTGACATATAAACAGACTTACTGTGTGGTCATTTTGCAAGGTACAGTTGAACAACATGGGTTTGAACTGCACAGGTTCACTTATGTGTAGAATTTTTTCAGTAAATATACTGGAAAATTTTTTGGAGAAATGCAACATTTTGATAAAGCATTATCTTTAGGTTACTTGTAAGAATATAGCATATAATACTTATACAAAAATGTGTTAATTGGATTTTTTTTTCTTTTTTAATTGAAGTTTGGTTGATGTAAAATCTTTTTTTTTTTTTGCTATCATGTACAATTATATGAGGAACATTATGTTTGCTACATTCCCCCCATCACCAAGTCCCCCTCACATACCCCATTACAGTCACTGTCCATCAGTGTAGTAAGATGCTGTAGAATCACTACTTGTCTTGTCTGTATTGTACAGCCCTCCCCATGCCCCCCCCCACATTATACATGCTAATCATAATGCCCCCGTTCTTTCCCCCCTGCACCCCCTTATCCAGCCCTTCCCACCCATCCTTCCCAGTTCCTTTCCCTTTGGTAACTGTTAGTCCATTCTTGGGTTCTGTGAGTCTGCTGCTGTTTTGCTACTTCAGTTTTTTTCTTTGTTCTTACACTCCACAGATGAGTGAAATCATTTGGTACTTGTCTTTCTCTGCCTGGATTATTTCACTGAGCATAATACCCACTAGCTCCATCCATGTTGTTGCAAATGGTAGGATTTCTTTTCTTCTTATGGCTGAGTAATATTCCATTGTGTATATGTACCACATCTTCTTTATCCATTCATCTACTGATGGACACTTAGGTTGCTTCCATTTCTTGGCTATTGTAAATAGTGCTACGATAAACATAGGGGTGCATCTGTCTTTTTCAAACTGGGCTGCTGCATTCTTAGGGTAAAGTCCTAGAAATGGAATTCCTGGGTCAATGGTATTTCTATTTTTGAGCTTTTTGAGGAACCTCCATACTGCTTTCCACAATGGTTGAACTAATTTACATTCCCACCAGCAGTGTAGGAGGGTTCTCCTTTCTCCACAACCTCGCCAACATTTGTTGTTGTCTGTCTTTTGGATGGTGGCGATCCTTATTGGTGTGAGGTTGGCTTTTAATTTGCATTTCTCTGTGGTTTTAATTTGCATTTCTCTGATCTTTGGAGATGTGGAGCATGTTTTCATGTGTCTGTTGGCCATGTGAATTTCTTCTTTGGAGAACTGTCTGTTCAGCTCCTCTGCCCATTTTTTAATTGGATTGTTTGCTTTTTGTTTGCTGAGGTGTGTGAGCTCTTTATATATTTTGGATGTCAACGATTTATCAGATCTCTCATTTATGAATATATTCTCCCATACTGTAGGATGCCTTTTTGTTCTATTGGCAGTGTCCTTTGCTGTACAGAAGCTTTTCAGCTTGATATAGTCTCACTTGTTAATTTTTGCTCTTGTTTCCCTTGCTCTGGGAGATATGTTCATGAAGAAGTCACTCATGTTTATATCCAAGAGATTTTTACCTATGTTTTTTTCTAAGAGTTTTATGGTTTCCTGACTTACATTCAGGTCTTTGATCCATTTCAAATTTACTTTTGTGTCTGGGGTTAGACAGTGATCCAGTTTCATTCTCTTACATGTAGCTGTTCTGTTTTGCCAACACCAACTGTTGAAGAGGCTGTCATTTCCCCATTTTATGTCCATGGCTCCTTTATCGTATATTAATTGACCATGTATGTTTGGGTTGATGTCTGGAGTCTCTATTCTGTTCCACGGGTCTGTGAGTCTGTTCTTGTGCCAGTACCAAATTGTCTTGTTTACTGGACTTTAGGGTATTTTATGTAATATATCATGTCATCTGCAAATAGTGACAGTTTGACTTCTTCTTTACCAATCTGGATGCCTTCTATTTCTCTGTTTTGTCTTATAGCCATGGCTAGGACCTCCAGTATTATGTTGAATAGAAGTGGGGAGAGTGGGCATCCCTGTCTTGTTCCCAATCTTAGAGGAAAAGCTTTTTTTTTTTTTGAGAGGGCATCTCTCATATTTATTGATCAAATGGTTGTTAACAACAATAAAATTCAGTATAGGGGGGTCAATGCTCAATGTACAATCATTAATCCATCTCAAGCCTAACTCTCGTCAGTCTCCAATCTTCTGAAGCATAACGAACAAGTTCTTACATGGTGAACGAATTCTTACATAGTGAGTAAGTTCTTACATGGTGAACAGTACAAGGGCATTCATCACAGAAACTTTCGGTTTTGATCACGCATTATGTACTATAAACAATCAGGTCAAATATGAATATTCGTTTGATTTTTATACTTGATTTATATGTTGATCCCACATTTCTCCCTTTATTATTATCATTATTTTTATTTTTAATAAAACGCTGAAGTGGTAGGTAGATGCAAGATAAAGGTAGAAAACATAGTTTAGTGCTGTAGGAGAGCAACTGTAGATGATCAGGTGTGTACCTGTACACTATGTGTTAATCCAAGCTAGACAAGGGCAATAAACCATCCACGGATGCAGAAGATTTCTCTCAAAGCAGGGGGGATGAGGTTCTGAGCCTCACCTCTGTTGATCCCCAATTTCTCACCTGATGGCCTCCCTGCGACTGAGCCTGTCTTAGGTTGTTCCTCCCTTGAGGAATCTTACCCGTCTCTGGCTAACCAGTCATCTTCCGGGGCCATAAAGGGAAATGTAAAGTTGGTAAGTGAGAGAGAAGCCATATTGTTTGAAAAGGTTAGCTTTTTACTTCTTTGCAGATTTATGCCCTGTGGCTTCTATGCCCAGCACTTGTCTTGAGGTATCTTTACCACCTGGAGGAATTATGATACTCGGTAACTTCGATATGAGGCACGAATTCTATTTAAGGGTTGTAATTAGGAAGGAAGAAGAAAAGCTATAGAGGTAGCATATGGAAGAAAACATGGGAGGATTGATTATTTCTTTGACATATCTTCTTGTAGAGTACCTTAAGTATGTATAGGTTTTAAACTACTAACTAATTTGCACACACATATTAACATAATAGGAATAGGTGACATAAACAAATCAAATCTATAATTACCATCCATCTCCAGTGAAGCCAAGAAAACCATTTAGGCACCCTAGGCATTTGTGAAAATTTGTCTATGATATGATGGATATTGTCCAACTGTACTTGAACAGTCTGAGAAAAATCAGACAAATTAAAGCAGCCCATTTCTGGGATCTGTTCACCTCCCATATGTTCTTTTAACCGTAGATAGTCTATAGTCATAAGATTTTGGAGTGCTACACCTTGCACCCCTCCCAACTCCTGGTTGAGTTCCAACAGTACAGATCCGGTCAAATTCGTTGTCTCACTGTATGCACATGCCAGCCTAGACATCTTCCTCCTCATTCCAATGGCAAGTCCAGGAAATGGTGGGGTGGACGCAGCCACGACCGTAGCATCGCCCGGATCCCTGTGGAGGCTTTTTGATGATCATCCCCCTGGCACAAGTCCTCCAGAGAGTGCTGATGCCGGAAGCTCCTCGTCATATCGTATCTTAGTTCATTTTCTGGGTATCCAAGCTAGGCCTTGATCTTCTGTATAGAAACAAACAGACCCTTTGCCCACACTTTGACATGCCCTCTATACCACTGTGCAGAACTCATTGGAGGTCAGCACACAGGGACTGCTTTTTTTTTTTTTTTTTTTATTAAGAGAAAGGAATATTATCAGAAAAGAGTACCTCCATAGCTGATCATTTGACACCCTTTAAGTGATCAACATTAAGGATATTTAAAGCATGCGTTGATCTTTGATTTACCAATAGTTTTATCCTATCAAGGAGTAATCCCCCTTTCTTTCTTTCTTTCTTTTTTTTTTTTTTAATCTTTAATCTACACTTACATGAAGAGTACTATGTTTACTATGCTCTCCCCTATATCAGGTCCCCCCTAACAACCACATTACAGTTACTGTCCATCAGCTTAGCAAAATGTTGTCCTCTCTGTGTTGTGCAGCCCACCCTCCCCTTTCTCCCTCCCCCCCATGCATGCTAATCTTAATACCCCCCTTCTTCTCCCCCCCCCCCCCTTATCCCTCCCTGCCCACCCATCCTCACCAGTTCCTTTCCCTTTGGTACCTGTTAGTCCATTTTTGGGTTCTGTAATTCCGCTGCTGTTTTGTTGCTTCAGTTTTTCCTTTGTTCCTATACTCCTCAGATGAGTGAAATCATTTGGTATTTCTCTTTCTCCGCTTGGCTTATTTCACTGAGCATAATATTCTCCAGCTCCATCCATGTTGCTGCAAATGGTTGGATTTTTCCACTTCTTATGGCTGAGTAGTATTCCATTGTGTATATGTACCACATTTTCTTTATCCATTCATCTACCGATGGACATTTAGGTTGCTTCCAATTCTTGGCTATTGTAAATAGTGCTGCGATAAACATAGGGGTGCATCTGTCTTTCTCAAACTTGATAGCTGCATTCTTAGGGTAAATTCCTAGGAGTGGAATTCCTGGGTCAAATGGTAGGTCTGTTTTGAGCATTTTGATGAACCTCCAAACTGCTTTCCACAATGGTTGAACTAATTTACATTCCCACCAGCAGTGTTAGGAGGGTTCCCCTTTCTCCACAGCCTCACCAACATTTGTTGTTGTTTGTCTTTTGGATGGCAGCTATCCTTACTGGTGTGAGGTGATACCTCATTGTAGTTTTAATTTGCATTTCTCTGATAATTAGCGATGTGGAGCATCTTTTCATGTGTCTCTTGGCCATCTGTATTTCTTTTTTCGAGAACTGTCTGTTCAGTTCCTCTGCCCATTTTTTAATTGGGTTATTTGTTTTTTGTTTGTTGAGGCATGTGAGCTCTTTATATATTCTGCACGTCAAGCCTTTATTGGATCTGTCATTTTCAAATATATTCTCCCATACTGTAGGGTTCCTTTTTGTTCTATTGATGGTGTCTTTTGCTGTAATGAAGCTTTTCAGCTTAATGTAGTCCCACTTGCTCATTTTTGCTGTTGTTTTCCTTGCCTGGGGAGATATGTTCAAGAAGAGGTCACTCATGTTTATGTCTAAGAGGTTTTTGCCTATGTTTTTTTCCAAGAGTTTAATGGTTTCATGACTTACATTCAGGTCTTTGATCCATTTTGAGTTTACCTTTGTATATGGGGTTAGACAATGGTCCAGTTTCATTCTCCTACATGTAGCTGTCCAGTTTTGCCAACACCATCTGTTGAAGAGACTGTCATTTTGCCATTGTATGTCCATGGCTCCTTTATCAAATATTAATTGACCATATTTGTTTGGGTTTATGTCGAGTCTCTAATCTGTTCCACTGGTCTGTGGTTCTGTTCTTGTGCCAGTACCAAGTTGTCTTGATTACTATGGCTTTGTAGTAGAGCTTGAAGTTGGGGAGTGAGATCCCCCCTACTTTATTCTTCTTTTTCAGGATTGCTTTGGCTATTCGGGGTCTTTGGTGTTTCCATATGAATTTTTGAATTATTTGTTCCAATTCATTGAAGAATGTTGCTGGTAATTTGAGAGGGATTGCATCAAATCTGTATATTGCTTTGGGCAGGATGGCCATTTTGACGATATTAATTCTTCCTGGCCATGAGCATGGGATGAGTTTCCATTTATTAGTGTCCCCTTTAATTTCTCTTAAGAGTGACTTATAGTTTTCGGAGTATAAGTCTTTCACTTCTTTGGTTAGGATTATTCCTAGGTATTTTATTCTTTTTGATGCAATGGTGAATGGAATTGTTTTCCTGATTTCTCTTTCTATTGGTTCATTGTTAGTGTATAGGAAAGCTACAGATTTCTGTGTGTTAATTTTGTATCCTGCAACTTTGCTGTATTCCGATATCAGTTCTAGTAGTTTTGGAGTGGAGTCTTTAGGGTGTTTTATGTACAGTATCATATCATCTGCAAATAGTGACAGTTTAACTTCTTCTTTACCAATCTGGATTCCTTGTATTTCTTTGTTTTGTCTGATTGCCATGGCTAGGACCTCCAGTACTATGTTAAATAACAGTGGGGAGAGTGGGCATCCCTGTCTGGTTCCTGATCTCAGAGGAAATGCTTTCAGCTTCTCGCTGTTCAGTATAATGCTGGCTGTGGGTTTATCATATATGGCCTTTATTATGTTGAGGTACTTGCCCTCTATTCCCATTTTGCTGTGAGTTTTTATCATGAATGGATGTTGAATTTTGTCAAATGCTTTTTCAGCATCTATGGAGATGATCGTGTGGTTTTTGTCTTTGTTTTTGTTGATGTGGTGGATGATGTTGATGGATTTTCGAATGTTGTACCATCCTTGCATCCCTGGGATGAATCCCACTTGGTCATGGTGTATGATTCTTTTGATATACTGTTGAATTCTGTTTGCTAATATTTTATTGAGTATTTTTGCATCTACATTCATCAGGGATATTGGTCTGTAATTTTCTTTTTTGGTGGGGTCTTTGCATGGTTTTCGTATTAGGGTGATGTTGGCTTCATAGAATGAGTTTGGGAGTATTCCCTCTTCTTCTATTTTTTGGAACACTTTAAGGAGAATGGGTATTATGTCTTCTCTGTGTGTCTGATAAAATTCCGAGGTAAATCCATCCGGTCCTGGGGTTTTGTTCTTGGGTAGTTTTTTGATTACCGTTTCAATTTCTTTACTCGTAATTGGTTTGTTTAACTTTTGTGTTTCTTCCTTGGTCAGTCTTGGGAGGTTATATTTTTCTAGAAAGTTGTCCATTTCTTCTAGGTTTTCCAGCTTGTTGGCATATAGGTTTTCATAGTAGTCTTTAATAATTCTTTGTATTTCTGTGGAGTCTGTCGTGATTTTTCCATTCTCATTTCTGATTTGTGTTGATTCTCTTTTTCTCTTAATAAGTTTGGCTAGAGGCTTATCTATTTTGTTTATTCTCTCAAAGAACCAGCTCTTGGTTTCATTGATTTTTGCTATTGTTTTATTCTTCTCAATTTTGTTTATTTCTTCTCTGATATTTTTTATGTCCCTCCTTCTGCTGACTTTGGGCTTCATTTGTTCTTTTTTCCAATTTCGATAATTGTGACTTTAGACTATTCGTTTCGGATTGTTCTTCCTTCTTTAAATTGGCCTGGGTTGCTATATACTTTACTCTTAGAACTGCCTTCACTGCATCCTACAGAAGTCAGGGCTTTGTGATGTTGTTGTCATTTGTCTCCATATATTGCTTGATATCTATTTTAATTTGGTTATTGATTCATTGATTATTTAGTACCATTTTGTTAAGCCTCCATGTATTTGTGAGTCTTTTTGTTTTCTTTTACAATTTATTTCTAGTTTTTTACCTTTGTGGTCTGAGAAGTTGGTTGGGAGAAATTCAGTCTTTTTGAATTTACTGAGGCTCTTTTTGTGGCCTTGTATGTTGTCTATTCTGGAAAATGTTCCCTGTGCACTTGACAAGAATGTGTATCCTGCTGCTTTTGGGTGTAGAGTTCTGTAGTTGTCTGTTAGTTCCATCTGTTCTAGTGTGTTATTCAGTGCCTCTGTGGCCTTAGTTATTTTCTGTCTGGTGGATGTGTCCTTTGGAGTGAGTGGTGTGTTGAAATCTCCTAGAATGAATGCATTGGTTTGTATTTCCTCCTTTAATTCTGTTAGTATTTGTTTCACATATGTTGGTGCTCCTGTATTGGGTGCATATATATTCAGTATGGTTATATTCTCTTGTAGGACTGTCCCCTTTATCGTTATGTAATGTCCTTCCTTATCCCTTCTTACTTTCTTTGTTTTGAAGTCTATTTTGTCTGATACTAGTACTGCAACACCTGCTTTTTTCTCCCTGTTGTTTGCATGAAATATCTTTTTCAATCCTTTCACTTTTAGTCTGTGTATGTCTTTGGGTTTGAGGTGAGTCTTGTAAGCAGCATATAGATGGGTCTTGCTTTTTTATTCATTCTATTACTCTGTGTCTTTTGTTTGGTGCATTCAGTACATTTATATTTAGGGTGATTATTGAAAGATATGTACTTATTGCCATTGCAGGTTTTAGATTCGTGGTTACCAAAAGTTCAAGGGTAGCTTCTTTACTAAGTGTCTAACTTAACTTGCTTATTAAGGTATTATAAACACTGTCTGATGATTCTTCATTTCTCTTCCTTCTTATTCCTCCTCCTCCATTCTGTATGTGTTAGGTGTTTTATTCTGTACTCTTTTTTGTTTCTTTTGAGTGCTTTTGTGAGTAGTTGATTTTATTTTTTACCTTTAGTTAGTTTTTGGTTGGTCTGCTTTCTTTGGTGTGATTTTATTTTCTCTGGTGACATCTATTTAGCCTTAGGAGTGCTTATGTCTAGAGCAGTCCCTTTGAAATATCCTGTAGAGGTGGTTTGTGGTTTGTGGGAGTCAAGTTCCCTTAACTTTTGCTTATCTGGGAATTGTTTAATCTCTCCTTCATATTTAAATGATAATCGTGCTGGATACAGTATTCTTGGTTCAAGGCCCTTCTGTTTCATTGCAGTAAATATATCATGCCATTGTCTGCTGGCCTGTAAGGTTTCTGCTGAGAAGTCTGATGATAGCCTGATGTGTTTTCCTTTGTAGGTGATCATTTTTCTCTCTTTGGCTGCCTTTAATATTTTGTCCTTGTCCTTGATCTTTGCCAGTTTAGTTCTTATGTGTCTTGGTGTTGTCTTCCTTGGGTCCTCTGTGTAGGGAGTTCTGTGGCCTCCATGTTCTAAGAGACTATTTCCTCCCCTAGTTCGGGAAGTTTTCAGCAATTATTTCTTCAAAGACCTTTGTATCCCTTTTTCTCTCTCTTCTTCTTCTGGTACCCCTATAATGCAAATATTATTCCATTTGGATTCGTCATATAGTTCTCTTAATGTTCTTTCATTCCTGGAGATCCTTTTATCTCTCCGCCTCAGCTTCTCTGTGTTCCTGTTTTCTGATTTCTATTCCATTAATGGTCTCCTGCATGTCATCAAGTCTACTTTTAAGTCCTTTCAGAGTTTGTTTTTTTCTGTATTCTCCCTCCTAACTTGATCCTTTAGCTCTTGCATATTTCTCTGCAGATTCATCAGCATGGTTATAACCTTTATTTTGAATTCTTTTTCAGGAAGATTGGTTAAATCTATCTCCCCAGGTTCCCTCTCAGGAGTTGTCTGGGTAAGTCTGGACTGGATCAAATTCTTCTGCCTTTTCATGGTAATAGAGGTGGTCATAGGCAGTTGACGCATGTGTTGGTTGGGAGAACAATGTCCCGCGCACAGGGAGCAGCTTCCGGTTTTATTTCCTGAGTTGCCGCAGACGGGGCAGTCATCGGGGCAGCCCAGAGCCCCTTGGGAATAGGCCGGTGTGCTGGGTGTGGTCTCTTGCGAGAATGGCAACCTTTCGCGCCCTGTCCTGGCTTCCTCTGTCTGTGCTGGGCTGCTGTGCACCAGCGCGGCCTCTTGAGTATGGCCCGGTGAGCTGTGGAGGAGGCTCTGGGCAGTTGCTGTGGGCATGGCTGCTCCCCTGCTATGGCATGGCCACACCGTTGGAGAATGGATGGGAGGCTGTTTATCGCCATGAGGTACTTCAGAGCTGCACTGTTGCCCAAGAGATTAGCGTGCCTGGAGTTCACCGGGATTCCCAGGTGCTAGGCTGAGTGTTCCAGGACGCTGCAATCCAGTTGTGAGGCCCCTTGTTCATTTAAGACTTTCTAAAAGCACTCACATTTCCTTTGTCCCAGGGGAGCTGGCTGCAGGGACCCGCTCGCAGATTTTACTGTTTAGTTTCCCTAATATCCAGCACACCACACAATGTGTATGTGCGCTCCTGGTGCAGATGACTAGGGCTAGGTATTTAGCAGTCCTGCGCTCCCTCTCCCTTCCCGCCCCTACTCCTTTCCTCCCGACGGGGAACTGGGGTGGCAGGGGGTGCTCGGGTCCTGCCAGCCCGCGGCTTGTATCTTACCCTCTTTATTGAGGTGCTGAGTTCTCACAGGTGTAGATGTAGCCTGGCTATTGTACTGTATCTTCTGGTCTCTCTTTTAGGATTAGTTGTATTTGTTGTGTTTTCAAAAATATATATGGTTTTGGGAGGAGATTTCCACTGCCCTACTCACGCCACCATCTTGGCTTCTCCCATCCCTTTAAGACTTTTAAAGTGACTGATTTTCTTTTGTCCCAAGGCAGCAGGCTGTGTGAACCTGTTTGCAGTCTCAGTCTCGGATTTTGCTTTTACTCCTCTAGTATCCATTGTACCATATCATGTGTGTCTGTGCTCCCGGGGCAGATTACTAGGGCTGGTTATTTAGCAGTCCTGTGCTTCTACTCCCTTCCCACTCTGATTCTCTTCCTCCTGCTGGTGAGCTGGGGTGGGGGCAGTGCTCAGGTCCCAGCAATCACGGGTTTGTAGCTTACCCTTTTCCATGAGATGTTGGGTTCTTGCAGATGTATCCTGGCTGGTGTACTGTATCTTCTGGTCACTGTTGGGAATAGTTGTATTTGCTGTATTTTCAAAATATGTATGGGTTTGGGAGGAGATTTCAAGCACCCTACTCATGCCGCCATCTTGAGAATCTCTCTTAATTGACTGTTTGTTATTTTAAATCTTCTGGTCAGTAGAAGACAATTAGTAGTTAAGTTTTGGGGGAATCAAAAGTCATACATGGATTCTGGCTGGGGTGGGGGAGCTGGTGCCCCATACAATCGTTCAAGAGTCAACTGTATAGAGATTAAAGATCTAAATGTACAACATGAAACCATGAAACTCTTAGAAGAAACAGGCAAAATCTAATGAACATAAAGTTGTACAATTTTTTTGTGGACACATCTTCCCAGGCAATGGAAACAAAAGCAAAAAAGAAGTATGACTACATCAAACTGAAAAGCTTTTGTACATTGAAAGACACCAGCAGAACAAAAAGGCAACTTACAGTATGGGAGAATATATTGATAAATGATTAATCTGATAAGGGGTTAACATACAAAATATGTAAAGAGCACATACACTTTGACACCAAAAAAACAACCCAATTAAAAGTTGGTTGAAAGACCTGAACAGATGTTTTTCCAAAGAACACATACAGATGGCCAACAGGCAAATGAAAAGATGCTTCACATTGCTAATCATCAGGGAAATGCAAATCTAAGCCATAATGAGATACTACCTCACACCAGTTAGAATGACCACTATCCAAAAGACAAGAAATTACAAGTGTTGAGAAGGATATGGAGAAAAGGGATCCTTCCTACACTTCTGGTGGCAATGTAAATTGGTCTAGCCACTGTGGAAAGCAGTATGGAGGTTCCTCGAAAACCTCAAAATAGAAATACCATATGACCCAGTAATTCCACTTCTAGGAATTTACCTGAAGAAAACAAAATCACTGATTCGAAAGATGAATGCACCCCTATGTTTATGTTTATTGCTTCATTATTTATAATAGCCAAGATAGGGAAGCAACCAAAATGTCCATCTATAGATTGAATGGGTAAAGAAGAGGTGGTACATATACACAATGGAATTTTATTCAGCCATCAAAAAAGAGATCCATTTTTGACAGCATGGGTAGAACTAGAGGGTATTATGATTAAGTGAAATAAGCCAAGTGGAGAAAGGCAAATACCACATGATTTCAGTTACTGTGGATTCTAAAAACAAAGCAAAACAAAGTGAGAAAAATAGACTCATAGACATTGAGAAGTAACTGGTGGTTACCATTGTGGAGGGGCCAGGGTAAATGGGTGGGGAGGGTGGGGGGGATAAAGGAGTACAAAAATTCTCAATCATAATAGAAGTTGTTCACAGGGATGGTAGAACAACATGGAGATAATAGCCAATGATTCTGTAATATTTTCCTATGTTAACAGCTAGTAATGTACTAGTTGGGGTGAAGATTTAATAATGTGGGTAACTGGTGAACTACTGTGTTATATACTGAAAACTAAGATTGTGTATTGACTATACTTCAATTTTAAAAAGAGAGTCAGTTGTATAGAAATACTGAATCATTGTGTTGTATACCTGAAACTAACAGAATGTTATATATCAATTATACCTTGATTAAAAAGAACAAAACTGTATGAAGTTTATAGAATAATAATAATAAAACAAGCTCCTGCATACTCAGCATCTAGGTTAAGAAACAGAGCCTCATCAACTTTTTACAACATTCCCTGTCCTGAGTTCATCATTCTCCTGACCTTTATGTTACTCTCTTCCTATTCTTTTTGTTCCATTATCTGTGTTTGTACCCTAAGTGGTGTACTCTTGTGTTTTGGAAAGGAGATGGCACGGCATGGCTGTGTTGGGATGTCAGTGTTCTCAGCGTTAGGTCAAGGATCCTGGCAGACTCTGCTGAATGGAGACTGGCTTCAGCTTCCCTGATTATAGGAGCCATTCCAAAGGATTCAACTGACAAGGGTACATCATTAGTCCTGGGCAGCAGAAGTCTCCAGAAATGGTGTGAGGTAGAATAACAGTCGATGTCTGGGAGAAATGCTGTGAGAGGGTGTACTGCCCTTTAATTTCTGCATCTATATACTCTGTCTGTCAGGAGCGGGTCAAAGTAGAACTCTCCTATGGGATTAAGGAGCACTGTATGCTGATCCAGGCTGAGCACAGACAGGGGAACTTCAAGCACCTGGTCGTGGGAGGCTGGATTCAGAGAGGAATTGGGTCTTCTGGCCAGATTGAAAGTCCATACTCCAAGGTCTTAGCTGAGACAGCTGTCAACAATGTCTTTTTTGGGTGCTTGCTTTCCTGCTGTGACTGGCTCTCCCTGACTGCTCATAGGCTCCCTTTTCTTCTCTCCTGGGTTTGACCTGCTGTTTCCTTTCCCTGTTGTCTTCTTCCATGGATACTGTCATTTGTTGGACTACATTCCAAGTGGCTTTTTAAAAAGCGGTGCATGAGAGAGAAATTTTTTGAGACCTTGCATGTTGAATAATAGAAGTACAGTAAACTGTTTTGCATGCCTTTCTCCAGAAAGCACAGTTTTAGAGTATCATTTTGTCATGTCATTGCTCTACTTATACTTTAACTGGTTTTGGTTAAAGATAAAAACTACTGTACTTAGCCTGGCCTTCTAAGTTCCCCCCAAATTCCAGCTCCAGCTTTTGTAGTTTTATCACAAATTGCTTTTCCAAATGAACATTCTCTTCAAGCTTTGCCGGTTTGCTGGCTGACTTCTGTGATTTTCATTTTGTCCCATGTCTTTGCCCATATCCTGTATTTATTGGTAACATCCTTTATTTTCAGTGTCAGATCTAGGTGTGGGACACTGGGGGGAAGCAGCACTTGTAGAACCCTGGAGGCCCTGCTCCTCCTAGGATTCAGCTTTGAAAAACTTGAGGATGATACTCCTGCCAAATCAAACACCAGTTTGTATTTCCTAAGTCCCCCTGTCCTCTAGCACCTTGCTCCCGTTCCCAGGGTGGTGTGGTGACCTGGCACTTCCTCACCCAGATAGAATTTTCAATTCTTACTTTCCTCTGAGCTCCTACGAGACTTAGTGCCTATACCTGTCATTTTAGACTTAGTCATTGCTGTCCTGTGTTACTAAGGAACAAACGCTCATCAAGAGAGCTGGCCTCCCTTGGCCCACCCATGAGTTTACTCTGTATAAGGAGGTGATCCACAGGTATTGTTGACCGAGTTAACTCTTTTCATGTACCAGATAATGTTTGTGAAAGGCTTAGCTGTACTTATTTTTGGATAGGTTGAGAGCTTTTAAATTTCCTTTATTTCAGTGGAACTTGGATGTGGTGTCAGAGCTTTCCTACAACATTTCGTTTTAATGGGTATCGGAACAGTGTTCTGAGGTTATGTGCTCTGAGCAATCGCACAGGTGGAGGAGAGGAGGGGTACTTGTGTGCAGAGAAGCAGCCAGTGTTGCTTCTTTTGGTTGATGGGACCTTTGGTCTGCTCTTAAGGAAGTCTTCTTTGAGAAGTATTTTAGGTTGTTTTATATTTTAAAACATTGCAGCCATTTTTTAAGACATTTAGTTTATATATTCTTTAATGACATTACATTTTTTACTTCATCATTTCTGCTTATTATTTTTTTAGGTAAGTCTCAATAGTCTTTATTTTACAGGGAAGAAGAGGCTCTGGTAGAACAGTTTGTGTTTGAAGCCTTGGTTACATATATGGAAAGTCTGGCCTTAGCACATGCGGATGAGAAATCCTTAGGTAGGTCTTAACCAAGCTTAATTCTGTCTTACAGGTCTTGGAGAGCTTTTCCACTCAGGAGTTAAGCCTCCTAAAATGGTGTTTTCTTTTCTCATACCTTATATCTACAGTGATAAATGTGGTGGGGAGATATGCCCCCACCCCAGTGCTTCAGATCCAGTTTGTCAGAGCCTTTTCTGCCTTCCTCTTCTGATTCAGCATGTACCCCTGGTGGCCACTGGGCTTGACCCCTGGCTTGTCAAAGATCCTTACCAGGGAGGGTGTTATTGTGACACTGCAGTGAAGCTAGCTAGTTACTGTGATGACACAAAATATGAAAATACATGGATTGCACAATATAGAGAAAATGGGATGTGGCCACTGTCTCGGAATTCATCAATGACAATATAGAAAGCAGAAAACAGGTCTCATTACAAGATTGTGATAAAGCTATTTTGACTATAATTAAGAAATAATAACAATACTAAGTCAGAAATAGGCTAAAGTAGGAAAGAGAGTAATAAGTGGTAGTCTCTGCAATTAAATTCTGCCCAGAAGCTGTTAGGAACATGCTTGGGTTTTTGAGCTGGAAGACTTCTTGGTGATCACACCAGTCAGTGTCAACTCATTGGGGCAAGGACCCAGGAATTGAACAGTTGAACTGGGTCACACAACTGTGTGCTGGCAGAACTTCTCTTTCACTTACCCAGATTTTGGTTTCTGTTTATTTTTTTAAAAGACAGCTTGAGCTCTGTTATCCTTCATGTTGATAGCCTGCTATGGGCCAAAATGCTTAAGATTTAGTCCTTGCCATCAAACAAATTAAAATTGCTTTGTTTATCTCAACATCTTATATAGGTGAATTTTCTTGGCAAGTGAAACTTTACTCTTAAAAATCACTGTCACATTTAAACAGCAAAGAGAGAAAACTTTTTTGGTAACAGAAGTCGAAGTTAGTTGCATAGGGCTCATTTCCTGAATAGCCCTAGACATCTGTAGTTTGTTTACTGTTTTATTTCTACACTCTTTTTTTATTCTACACTGGCTGTATTATTAAGCTATGATGTAATTTAACCTACATAAAAGGAAGGGAGACCAAAGAACTTAACCCATTAAATAACAGCCTTAAATTGAGGGACCCAGGCTCTGGCCTGGTATGTTGTTTCACAATACCTGTGACGTGTCTCCTCCTTCTCAAATCCATTGCGTGAAGCTGTGTGTTGCTGGCTGGGGGCTGGTGGAGCAGTCTCTCATTAGGTGAGGTGGTTCTGTATGCACATGTGCACACATGTGTACCATGCTATCCTGCAGTCTTAAATGTGGGCTTTGTTTTTTGTTTTGGACATGCAATATGAGTCATTTACTTAAATTTTTTATTCTGCAGGATGAAAAGGTATTAGCTCTTTTGTAAACTTACCTTTTTAATTAAGAATGTAGGCCAATAAACCTGTAAAAATAATTTATTAATAATAATCAGCTCTGTATCTCCTTTGGAAATGTTTTTGTATTTGAAAACAGGTACAATTCAACAGTGTTGTGACGCCATTGACCACCTAGGACATATCATAGAAAAGAAGCACGTGTCTTTAAACAAAGAAAAACGACGACGTCGGCCACGGTAGGTTAATGCCACTTCCTTTTCCATTTTTTCCCCCCAAAACATGAAACAAATTATCGGTAATAAAGAGGAATCCAGGAGGAAGAAGTACAGTTAATTTTCTAAACAAGGAATGTGTGGAAGTTTGAAGAGTCAGTTTTTCAAAGATATTAAAAAGCTTTGTGTTTGAGAAGTTAGAGGTTGGTTGGGTTAGTAGATACAATTTAAAAATTAGTTTTGTAACCAAGATGTTTATATTACTTGCACTAATTTTGAGTACAGATTTTACATGGAGTTATTTGACTAGAATATGCATGAACTATTTTGAAATAAATTTGAAATATAAGAACTGAAATTATTGAAATAGTAGGATTTTAACAGACATGGAATTATAAAATTATGAAATGAAGCTGCTCAAAACCAAGGCCAATTGTTGACCATTCTTTGCTTCTCATTTCCATCCCAGCAAGATGAGAATTCTTCATTCTCAGACAGTATGGGAGTGTGTGAACATCAGCCCCTCTGGATCTGGGGAAGGGGTAAGGGGAGCTCTGGTGTCTGCTGGTGACTGCCATTCTGTAGAAGCATTGGCCCATATAGACTGGATATTAATATCCTCTGTTGCTTAAAAATTGATTCTTCCAAATTCTACCATTTACTTGTGACATCTCTTTAGAGCGTTGGTTCTCAAGCTTAAGCATTAATTGGAATTACTCGCAAGTCTAGTTACAACACAGGTTGCTGGGCCCTGCCCTCAGAATCTGATTTAGTAGTCTGGGGTGGGGTGAGAATTTCCATTTCTGCCAAGTTAACAGATAATACTGATGCTCCTGGTCAGGGACCACAATTTGAGAAGCGTTGTTTAAGATCTTAAACTCCCTTTTGTTATAAGGTACATTGAGAAGGGAACATGCGACTCCTTGCTGCTATTCTTTTAAAAATGCTTTTTAATTTTTCCCTGAATTAAAAAAAAAAAAGGTGAGCAACATTTAAGACCTATTTAACTTGTGACATTTTGTTGTAGTCTAATGATAATACATGAAAAGTAAATGGAATGCCTTTTAATGGGGTTTCTACATGTACCAGTGTGGCAAAATTGAGTATGATTTTCAGACTCTTGGGTCAGCTAAATGTAAAATGTTGGGGTGTGTGTTAAATACAGTGTGTTGTCTTCATATAGAGGATTTCCACCTGCGGTATCACTGTGTTTACTGGATGTGGTCCATTGGCTTTTAGCCCATTGTGGGAGGCCCCAGACAGAATGTCGACACAAATCCATAGAACTCTTTTACAGATTTGTTCCTCTATTGCCAGGTATTGTGATCTTTATTTCCTATAAATGATGGATTTTGCTTTTATCAATAGATAAGAGATGTGCACTTAAGTAAAATGTGATCTTTCTATGACTTAGGTGATTGTAACAATGTTTCTAATAAATACAAAAAATAAGCATATTCAGTAATTACAGATCATTTGTATAACAAGGGATAAATTATGGCTGTACATTTCTCAAAGATTAATAGAAGGAAAGAAGAAAATGCTATTTTGATATTAGTTAAATTATCCAAAGGAAGTGAATTTATAATTAGCCTGTGTCTTCCTCTATCCCACTACAGTTTTGCTTTTCTATCCCATTAAAAAAAAAATAAGCAAGAGTTGGATGACCATTGTAGTTGTTAACAAGAGGTTCAATTAAGATTTAGAAATCTTATTAATAGTTATTGAAATAATTAAGTTGTTTTATCTTAACATGTAATTAATAAGAAATTGCTGAACTCCTCTGAAAGATCTCAGGTCATTGTGGTATTAAAGGAAAAGCAGTGAGCCTGTGCTTTTCAGTAGTTATTGCACTAAACTATTAACTTACAGACTTGAAAATACTTAATTTCTTAGGGATAAAAGTATTGTTCTGTTTTCTCCAGTAAGTCTGTTGTGAGATTAGGTGTGGGGAAGCCATGCCTCACAACAGACCTAGGCTGTGGCTGCCCCTTTGAAGTGCACAGTGCGCTAGTCCAGACCTGAGACGTGCTGTGCCAGGCAGTCTGGGCACCACTGGTGATGAGAGAGAGCCAGTTCTCGTTAGAACAGTAGAGGACTACTACTTTTGGGCTTGTTCTTCACGGGATAAGAGGCAAACGTTACTTCATGTAATTCTAAACTCAGAAGGAGTCTCCATTTTGTTATACTATGAAATATGTGATGTTATATACTATATATTTAGTATATATTAGAATTGTATATGTTATATATGGTATGTATATTTGTTATATATGGTATATACATATGTAGTCTATATTTACTACTTTATTGGAATTTTAGGTATATAGTGGGTTCAAGCATATTTGGATTTTTAATTTAAAGAATTGTTTAAAATATGTTATTAGTATTTTATATTTGCTTACTGCTTTTAGTTAACAAAGTGTTCTTCTGTGCTAAATCATTCTCAACCAGTCCTGTAAAGTCACTGAAGGATAAAGGGGTGGAGAGGCAGGGCATATTTTTCTTATTTTTAGGGAAACTGAGGCCCCTTCCATAGGTAGAACAGCTTGTTGGCAGACCTGCCTCGCTGAGGGTCTCTGGGTCTCCTGCCCACAATTCCCAGTGATGTCAACCTGACTGACTCCAGTAATTTCTATTGCTCTTTTCAATTGCCAGCAACAGGGATAGTGTGTATTTTCAATGAAATAAATGGAGCACTGACTCTTAGAACTGTTTTTGTTAAACAAAGGATGCCAAATAGGAGGTGAACCTTGCCCTGCTACGAACATGTGGTGTATGTAAATTAACGAGCTCCCTTGACCCACCTCCTCTGTGCTCCAGCGGCACCCGCCCCTTTCCACGGCACCTTCCCCCACTGATCTTTTAGATTCAGTGTTAAGCATCTCTTTAGACCAGAGGCCCTGCATCCTGAAGGGGTGCACTGTGCAGTGGGGTTGCCGTCCACATCAGCACGCAGGTCAGCTGGACATGATGCGTGCGGTGTGCCCCTCCACTGCGGACTTGGGGGTGCGGAGACTCGGCAAAGGGGAGGCCTGTGGATGGAGGACAGAGAGCCAGCTCCGCGAATGTGCTCTCCTGCTCGAGACCTCTTCCGCCCCTGCCTTGGTCTTTCTGGATCTTCCTGCGTCCATTCTTTCTGCACTTACTCTTCTGTTACTCTCAGCTACCTCAGCTAACTCTTGATGTAGAGTTTAAATATCTCATTATTTTCACTCATTTTTTTCCTTGTCTGTTTTTAATGAAAATAATGGAATGTTTAATATTTCTTTCTAAAACAAACCCTGAAAACATGATATTAAATCTTTTACTCAGATAGCTTATGATAGGTATTTTTTGACACTTGGGATTCTTTTCTAATTTCAGGGGAGTCAGAATGATTTGACCTTTTCAGAGCCACTGATTTCAGAGTATACAAAATATAGTTTAATTATTTTTTCTTTATTTTAGAAAATGATTAATACCTAAAGAAAAATAACTTGTAAAAAGCAGATCGTTTCACTCTTCTACTTAATAAACACTGCACTTACTGTGTGGCTGGTGCTGTTCTAAGCACTTTTTCAAATGTTAAATTAACCACTTCAGTTCATTTAATCTCTGTAACAACCTCAAGTTAGATACTGTTCTGATGCTCGTCCAGAAGGAAACTGAGACAAGAGAGGTCGATTCCACACAGCTGGGAGGCAACACAGTCAAGATATAAAGTTGACAGTCACAGTGCTCCTTTTATGTTTATTCCTTAAATTATAACTTAAAAACTAATAATTTTCATGAAAAAAGGAATTTCACTTATATGTAGAATCTAGAAAAAACAAACAACAACGATAAATAGTCACATAAACACAGAGCACAAACTGGTGGTTTACAGAGGGGATGGGGCATGGTGGAACAGGTGAAGTAAGTGAAGGGGAAAAAAGGCACAAACTTCCAGTTATAAAATAGCCATGGGGGTGAGAGTACAGCATAGGGAAGTAGTCAATAATATTGTAATAACTTTGTGTGATGACAGATGACAACTACACTTGTCATGGTGAACATTTTGTATATAATCGTTGAATCACTGTTATACACCTGAAAACCAATATAATACTTTATTCCAATTATAATGAAAAAAAGAAGAAAAAAGGGAAGGGAAAAGGTGTGAAGTTCATAGCTATTCAAATAGTATCCAACTATTTTTATTATGTTTAAAGAATCTGAAGAGAATGGCTTTTGATGGAAATCCTTTCTTGTCAGTAATTATATTAAAACAATTTGTGAGTGCTGTTGTTTAAAAAAAAAGGATTATCCAGTATCATTTTGAAATTGTACTACTGTGGGTAGGTAGTTTAAGTGGGGCTTTTGGGGAAAACTATACTTGAAATACTGTTATTTTGCTAGTTTTGTTCTAGTGTGATTACATTTTTTAACATCAGAGTTTTAATTTTTGTTTTTTATTATTGGGGCATGCTATTTTTAATTAGGCACAGTGATCAAATTAAATAATTTTTAATTATATGCAAGTTATATGTATGTGTTTTAATCTCTTGTCTTTTTAAGGCAACAAATCCCCTTCTTTATGGCTGAAAGATGTTATCAAGAAGGAAGATATTTCCTTTCTCATAAACACATTTGAGGGGGGAGGAAAAGGTCCAGATCGGTCATCAGGCATCCTTGCTCAGCCAACTCTTTTCCACTTGCAAGGGCCATTCATCCTCAGAGCTGCCGTGCAGTGGATGGACATGCTGGTAGCGGCTTTGGAATGCTACAACACATTCATCCAGGAGAAAACTCTTGAAGTGCCCGACATCCTGGGTAGGTAGAGCTCACTTCCAAGTTAGTATTGGCTAGCTCCCTGGAGTCATTCTGAGGAAGAAATCAGAAGGGCTTTTGGTAGACAGTTTGCTGCTGTCTCAAAATAGCAGGTAACAGGTATCCGTTGTTTGCTACTGGGCCATGTGCTTGACCTGCATTCCTGTTTAATCTCGCTGAGGCTGGTGTATAACTGAGATGACACAGCTGAGGCTGCAAAATCCTGCCCAAAGTCTAACTTCTTTACTGCCCTGTTCACAGGTTCTTGATGACCTGTTCATAAAACAGCCTTTTGGGGGTTTCATGTTCATGTAGCATAATAAAAGAGTTCTTCCTAACATGAGGCTGCATGATCTCAGTCCATGTTTCTGGGTAGCATATCTTTATTTTTCTCACATTTTCCTTTCCTAAGGTGTTTTTATTACTGTATGGTAATAACAGGTGATTTGCAGAGGGCACATTGCAAGGTGGAATGTTTTATGTGCTCCCTCGCCTATGCTGGGGAGAAGGCGATAGGCAGCTTCGTCCTTCTAGTGACCTAGGTAGCAGGAGGTACATCTCTCCAAGGATAGAGCATCTGGAGGACTGTCAGCTGACAGAGGTGCCTCTGCTTTGAGGTTCTCTGAGCAGGCATATTTTAGTCTTCTGGATTTCCCGAATCCTCTGTCTCATGGGCTGAACCTCAGATTTTGCTACTCAGAACATATTCTGCTATTTAAGTGATTTTTAATGTAGACAGCATCCACTCCAGTGTGGAGGTGGTGGCTAACTAAAGGAACTACCGCTCTCTCATTCTGTCAGGGGTGAAGTCCACATCATGGGAATTTGGGAGAAAGGAACCAGGTTACTTTCCTTCTAGCTTGAGGAATGGTAGAGCGAGGCATAGTAGAGCCAGGCATAGTGAGAAGTGTGTAATGTGGGTGCACACACACATGCTAGGCTTCAGGAAACAGATATGATACCGTTCTGAGGAAGTCAGACTCTAGCATGAGATTCTGCATGATTCTAGCATAAGAGTCTCAGAGGAAAGGCCAAAAAAGTTGTGAAACTTTAAAAATAGCAATAGTAGTTGTTCACTTACATGTAGTACCTTTGTTGTTTCAAGATCTCATATATCCTCATTTTGAAAAATTGTAAACAAGGAAAAAAGCATAGGAAATATGCAAAACCTTCTCTCCAATCACATTTTCCAGTGATAAACAGTATAATAGTTTTGTGTTTGCTTTTGTAAACCTTGTCTATTTAATGTATAGATGTTTTTTAATTTTTATTTCTTAGTTGATGGAATCATATGCATGGCTTATTGTAATTTGCTTTTCAAAAAGAAACAACATATTGGACATCTTTTTATGTTAAGTACATATAGCTTGATCTAATTTAAATTATCACATATTACTAATAGTGTAATGTAAATGTATTTTAATTGTGGTCTATAACTTCATTTACCGTCTGTGGGGAGGGAGATATTAAAAACACTACCTTCTTTCAAATATGACAAAAAATTTTTCCTTATAGCTTTAAATAATTGAAAAAGTTACCATTTCTAGTGTGTTGTAAATATTGACATTTAATATAAAACCTAACATTCCTTGAAAAATTTATTCAGTGGGAACCTAATTACTACAGTAGTTTTATATTCAACGTGTCAGCTTTAAAATAATTTTCTTTACTGGAAATTTTGCAAAGTCCCAGAATTATTATCACCATTCCATCCTCCCACCCCCACATTTCTTTATCCTAAAGTATTAGGCTTTTATGCTAATGTTTTTACTTATAACCCTCCCAGTGTCTTTGCAACAAAAGGGTCGTCTGTGTATTTAAAGGTTTCTTTTGTGCTGAGTTGTCATTACTTTGTTATTAGGGCACATTACATTTATTACTAACACCACAACAAATAAAATAAAAACTTTGATAAATAATAATAAAAAATAATTATACACAAAGTAAAATTATATGGTTAGAATTCTGTTTAATTTAGTACTAACAAAAACTAGTTCACATAAACAAGTGCCATATATGAGTAATTCTAAAGTGCACATTTTTTCACATTGGATGTACCTGTGGTTGGAATGTGTCATATAGCCCATGGTCTGTAGGAATCAAGGCTATTTGGTGTTTAAGAATGTAATTCTTAATATATTTTTCTCAATTCTTTTGAGTCCACAGTGGCCAATCAACAAAATTATTTTTAACAGTCTATCAGTTGGCAGTTTGATTAACTTTACTTACATTTTATGAAAATAAAGAATTGGAAACCATCAGACTTATAAAAGAATTTCTTATTCAGTCATTATATTTACTTTTGCAACACACACACTGCTATTTTAAATGACCCCTTTGTTTGTTGCTCCTAAGGTCCTTATGCCTGGGAGAACATAATAGGGTTGAGGAGAAGAGAATGTCATGTCTGTCTTCTGCTAAGCAGGACAAGGGTGATCATGAAAGGGTGGGGATAGGAAGGAGAAACGGCTCAGTGACATTGTCAGACACATGCACTTTATGAAAAAGTCCCCTTAGGAGTTGATCTGAAATCGAGCCCATAAAATACCCAGTGCCTATATACGACACCTGTTTAAAGACCACTGCCATAATTTGTTTCTCTGTTTCCTCTTCGAAGAACATTTAGGTTGTTTCTGTTTTTCACTGTTAAAAGCAGCACTGAAACAAACATCTTTATAAAAACATCTTTGTAATTCTGCCATTATTTCAGTAGGATAAAATTGTATTGCTGGATCAAAGCATTTGAGGTTTTTAACATTTGATAGAAATTGGCATGCACAATTTTTAAAGCTTTTGGTATGATTTGCCAGATTTCCCTTTAGAAAAATCACATTAATTTATATTCCCACAAGTAGTGTTGGAGAAGCAGACCTCACCTTCCACAGGTGTGTTCTTACTCTATTGAGTCTACAGTTGAATTCTGTTTGTGTGGTATAAATTTTGAAAAGAAGAAATGATTGCCATTTTGTTCAGCTTTTATCAAATTTTAATTTTTTTTGGAAAGTTTTGAATTTTGGCTTAAAGTCTGTCATGCTTGTAATTAAAGAAGGAATTACACGTTAATTTGAATGCAGTTAGAAGGAAGCATATGTTAATATTTTAGTGTAATTTTTTTCTAGGTGCTGAACCACAGTCCTCACTTTGGAAAGCAGTGGCTTTTTTTTTAGGAAGCATAGCTATGCATGACATTTCAGCAGCAGAAAAGTGCTTCGGCACTGGGGCAACAGGTACCAAACCCAGCCCACAAGAGAGAGAGAGGTATAATTACAGCAAGTGCACAGTTGTGGTCCGCATCATGGAATTCACCACGACACTGCTCAGCACCTGCCCAGAAGCCTGGAAGGTAGGGTCACTCCTGCTGCTCTGTTAATTTCAGGTCAGTACTTGGCACTGGAAAAATACTTATGAAGTACCTATTAAAGGTGACTTTAGCTTTCTTAGAACTTTCTATTGCTGTAGCTGTTACCTGTTCTTGAAATAATAAAACTTTGCATGTACTTCAGATTCTCATTGTGTGAATAAAATACATAATAGTCTTTCTAAATGTTTTATTGAATATTGCTTTTTATTCTATGATCAAAGATCTGCATTAGGAAACATGGCAGTAGCAAATATTTGTAAATGTATCTGTGAGAATTATTAGATAAAGAAACCCCAGCTGGTCCATCAGTTAATATATACTAAGTGCCTACTGTATGCCAGGCCCTGTCCTCTGGAGACAGCACTGCCCTGATCAGGGGCTGGAGAACTGCAGTCTGCAGGCTGAATCCACTTGCCTCCTGCCGTTGTAAAGAAGGCTTTTTTGAGATACATTCAGGCCCGTTTTTACGTGTCATCCATGGTCACTTCACACTATTGTGGCAATTAGTTAGGTAGTTGCAGCAGAAACCATATGGCCCACAGAGCCTAAAATACTTACTGTCTTACCTTTTACAGAGAAAGTTTATTAACTTCTGGCCTAGCTAGGCAAAAATTCCCAACTTCATGGATCTTGTACTCCAGTGAAAATCTAAATGCTGACTATTAGGTGTGTTTTTTACTCAAACCATCTTTTACAGTTTCTTGGGAAGGATTTATGTAACACAAACCTCATGAAAGTCTTGGTGAAAACCCTGTGTGAGCCCTCGAGCATAGGTTTCAATATTGGTGACATTGCAGTTATGGATCACCTTCCTGGCATCTGTGTGAGCCTGATGCAAGCACTGCAGAGGTCCCCATACAGAGACATCCTGGAGACTCACCTCAAGGAGAAAATAACAGCAGAGAGGTGGGCATTTGGTCTTGCTCAGGGCCTGTGTCGTCATAGCTTTAAAGTTGCTGTGTGTGTGTGGCTGCTACAGCCCCATTGCCCCAAGTAAAGGATCTCATCCATGGGGAGTTTGGTGTAGAGGATCCCACACATTGTTTGAAAATCATCTATTTAGCCAATGTCTTCCTTATACCTTAGGGTAAGCAAGCCTTGGCTGTACTTGGCCCTGTGTTGGTTACATGGCTGGTGTGTGTGCGGGCCCTTGTTTGGTGTTAACCTGTGTTTGCTTTCCAGGGTCATGTAGTGAATTTGAATGCCAACATATAAATTATTGTACAATATATAAAACATTATAAATATATTTCTAATAGAATCCACATTTTTTAGTGTATCTTGATGAATTTTTTTGGTGAAGTCAGCACTCATCTAGTTTTCTTGTTTCTCTCATGACCAGCATTGAGGAGCTCTGTGCTGTTGACCTGTATGGCTCGGATGCTTACATGAACAGGGCCAAGCTGGCCTCTGTTGTGTCAGCTTGTAAACACCTTCAAAGAGCTGGCTTTTTACATGTTCTATTACCATCTCAGGTAACCATAGCCCATTTGTTTTTACATTTCTGTTAGCTTTATTATGCTAGTTAGCCTATATATTTATATTCTTTCTTAAACAGTCTTTATGTATGGAGCATGCTGAAATAGAAAGTACAGAAGTACTTGCTCTAGACATGTGGGTGTTATCTAGAATATAAATATGAAAGCAAATATAAAAATTTATTAAGTATAAAATGAAATTGAAAGTGAAATTATAAATACAAATGAAAATAAAATAAAGGTCATTTGAGTATTTCCAGCAGTCTTCTAAAGAATTGTAGGGACTAACTACTTTGTGCCTCTGTAGCTAGGCAGCATAAATGAAAAATACAGCATAAAGAGCAAAGCTGAGTGGAAATCATCCTGACCATTGGAAGGCAATTTTCAGTGTTAGCTAACAAGGATTTTTTAATTTAAAAAAGGTGTGAAATTGTACTGTTCCGTAAAATAACTTATTGCTGGACATTTTATTGTTGGCTTTATTTTAGTCTGCAGATCAGCATCATTCTTTTGGCACAAAACTTCTTTCCCTGGTTTATAAAAGCATTGCACCTGGAGATGAACGACAGTGTCTGCCTTTACTAGACCCCAGCTGTAAGCACTTGGCCAGTGGACTTCTGGAGTTGGCCTTTGCTTGTGGAGGACTGGTAGGAAAAGCAGCCACATGCTATGCTATCCTAAAGATGTAAATGTATAACTCATTTGCAACTTGTCTCTAGAAGTAGACATTTAGTTGGGTAAGTTCTTAGTTGCATGAGTACTTCTTTAGTTGATTTACAACTGTCTTTCTGAAAGGTCTTCTTTTTCTAATGAAATAAATAGAATACATTCTTCTTAAACTGAGGTTGACTGTGTTGATACAGTGGCCTCATCTTCCCCTGTCCTTGGTAATTCTTCAGATAGCTGAATCAGGGGAGCACCTGGAAGGTGACTCCAGAGGCTCCACAGAAAGTGTTCTGATGGGTCTGAACTGTGCTGGGCTGGCCTCCAGCAGTCTCGTGGGAGCTGAGGTCGGCCAGCCAATCATGCGTGTGCACACTAGCCCACCCACCTTCCCTTCTCCTGGAACACAGACCTCTTCTTGGCCCCCTGTTCACTTAATGTAAACAATTACATATTTAAATTGTCTAAAAATACCCTTTCTTGACTCTCCGCTCAAAGCAGCAACAGATTTTCTGGAAATTCGGGAAAAGTCAGGGAATGAAGCCAAAGAAATGGAGGCTTATTGAAATACGTGCATTTCAAACTGGAACCCAGGCCTGAACACCAGGCTCTTAGACCCTGCTGTGCAATGTTCCCCCTTCAAAGCTAGCAGCTGCCCGTGGAGTCTCCCTAACAGGAAGGCACGTTCGGGTCATCACCTTGTTCTTGTCCCCGCAGTGCGAGCACCTGGTGAATCTGCTCCTGGGTACGGCTGTGCTGTCTGTGCCGTCAGGAGGGGCCCAGAGCACCATCGTCAGCTTCTCCCATGGAGGGTATTTTTACAGCTTGTTCTCGGAAACAATCAATGCAGAACTGTTGAAAAATGTAGATCTTGCTGTACTGGGGCTCATGAAATCATCTGTGGACAATCCCAAAATGGTAATGAAATTTAATGATGAAGAATATTTTCTTATATAATGCTTATAAAAAGATTGCCATATTCCTGATATCTTTCATGATTTCTTTCTGGGTGGTTTAAAACTCTTACCAATGTTTAAAAACACTTGATTAATAATAGTTAATGGATGTTGAAACACTGGTTGTTTTTTCTAGTCTTTCACTCCCTTAAAATCTCTAGGCCTATATTACAAGGCACAGTTGTATAGGAAGGATGTTGACTTTTATCCAGACTGGGCATTGGAGCTCATAAACCTGCCCTGAGGTCCAAGCCTGCCTTTGCTCTTCCTCCAGCCAAGCTGGTCCTGTGTGCTCCAGTAGCCCTTCTTGTAGTCACGGTTCTTTGATGGTCTCTGTGCTGAGTCATCATTTCCTGCATGTTCCTTCTGTAGCCATCTTGGCCCCTCACATTGAACCTGTGGAGACCAGTATTTAGTATGTAGTTGGCTTTGGTTTGCTAAACTTAGAAACTTCTGAAATTTAATTTGGTCTCTAGACAGTCAGAAACTGTTAACTGTTGGAATAACCATTTCAAGGGAGGGTACATAATTTCCTACTGAGTTAAGTTTTTATTCTAAACAGTGTTTGTTGTCTATTACAAGGGAATATTTTATGGTAGATTGCACTAGGAATTTGTATTTTTTAAAGTTAGAAATAAAATTGTATTAGATCCGTGACACTGAGGAAATACAACATTTTGAGCTTTTAAACCATTCAGATTTATGACGAAGATGATGACTGGAAACCATATGCATTTACCTACACCTTTTCCTCAAATCCTTCTAAAATGACAGAAACAGGGTTTTTAACAAAAGCACAGTTTTAAAGGACACAGAGACAGGAGAAAAGACAGGAGAGAGAACATTTTGGAATGTGGAAAGCAAAAGGACAGGTGGTAACAGACTTTGGACTCCAAAGCCACAGTGTGCCAGAGCAGGGGAAGACAGGCGGCCAGTGTGCTGCAGAACTGAGAGAGGGGTGGGTGATGCAGGCCCTGACTCCTGAAGTGTAGAGAGCCGGGTGTGAGGGAGGCCCAGTGGGGGTGGCGTAGTTAGTTGGGTCTCTGTCAGGCGACCTGGCCTCACCCATCGTCAGGGACTGGTCCTTACCCACTTGAGGAGACTGCAGGTGGCTAATGCTCTAGAAAGGATAAATATATCTGGACAGGGGCCTTGGGCATAGCTGAGGGTAAGGAAACCTTTTCCTTTTTTTTTTTTTTTTTTTTGTAAGAACAACCTTTAGTAGAAATTAACAGTACATTCAGTCTATAACACAAGTACTTCTTTTTTTAAAAATTTTTTGTTAAGGTGTGATTGATATACACTCTTATGAGGGTTTCATATGAAAAAACAATGTGGTTACTACATTTACCCATATTATCAAGTCCCCACCCATACCCCAATGCAGGCACTGTCCATCAGTGCAGCAAGTCGCCAGAGATCCACTATGTCCCTTCTCTGTGCTACACTGTTCTCCCTGTGATCCCCCACACCATGTGTACTAAACATAATAAAACCCCTCAATCCCCTTCTCCCTCCCTCCCCATCTACCCTCCCCTACCCCTCCCCCAACACCCCTCCCCTTTGGTAACTACTAGTTCATTCTTGAAGTCTGAGTCTGCTGCCATTTTGTTCCTTCAGTTTTGCTTCATTGTTATACTTCACAAATGAGGGAAATCATTTGGCATTTGACATTCTCTACCTGGCTTATTTCACTGAGCATAATGTCCTCCAGCTCCATCCATGTTGTTGCAAATGGTAGGATTTGTTTCTTTCTTATGGCCGAATAGTATTCCATTGTGTATATGTACCACATCTTCTTTATCCATTCATCTACAGATGGACACTTAGGTTGCTTCCATATCTTGGCTATTGTAAAAAGTGCTGTGATAAACATAGGGGTGCATATGTTTTTTTGAATCTGAGAAGTTGTATTCTTTGGGTATATTCCAAGGAGTGGGATTCCCGTGTCAAATGATACTTCTTTTTTTAGTTTTTTGAGGAACCTTCACACTGCTTTCCACAATGGTTGCACTACCTTACATTCCCACCTGCAGTGTAGGAGGGTTCCCCTTTCTCTGCATCCTCACCAGCATTTGTTGTTCTTAGTCTTTTCGATGCTGGCCATCCTTACTGGTGTGAGGCGATATCTCATTGTGGTTTTAATTTGCATTTCCCTGATAATTAGTGATGTGGAGCATCTTTTCCTGTGTCTGTTGGCCATCTGAATTTCTTCTTTGGAGAACTGTCTCTTCATATCCTCTGCACATTTGTTAATCTGTTTATTTGCTTTCTGGGTATTGAGGTGTGTAAGTTCTTTATATATCTTGGATGTTAACCCCTTGTCAGAATGTCATTTACAAATATATTCTCCCATACTGTAGGATGCCTTTTGGTTTTGTTGATGGTGTCCTTTGCCTTACAAAAACTTTTTAGTTTGATGTAGTCCCATGAGTTTATTCTTGCTTTTGTTTCTTTCTCAAGGAGATGGGTATGGTTTCAAGACTTACATTCAAGTCTTTAATCCATTTCAAGTTTACTTTTGTGTATGGGGTTAAAAAATAATCCAGTTTTATTCTCTTGCATGTAGCTGTCCAGTTTTGCCAACACCAGCTGTTGAAGAGACTGTCATTTCCCCATTGTATGTCCATGGCTCCTTTATCATGTATTAATTGACCATATATGGTTGGGTTTCTATCAGGGCTCTGTAGTCTGTTCCATTGGTCTATGGGTCTGTTCTTGTGCCAGTACCAAATTGTAACACAAGTACTTCTTTTAGCAGTGTAGTAAAGTTTGAAATCCTTTGTACCATAACAGAAACATTTTGTTATTCTACTAATGAGAATTCTGTTTTGTACTTTTATCTCTCAAGCTTAGTGTCAGTTCTCCAAATCTGTATTGCTTTCCACAATGGTTGAACGGATTTACATTCCCACCAGCAGTGTAGGAGGGTTCCCCTTTCTCCGCATCCTCGTCAGCATCCTCGTTCCTTGCCTTTTGGATATTGGCCATCCTAACTGGTGTGAGGTGATATCTCATTGTGGTTTTAATTTGCATTTCCCTAATAATTAGTGGTGTAGAGCATCTTTTCATGTGCCTGTTGGCCATCTGAATTTCTTTGGAGAAGTGTCTGTTCAGATCCTCCGCCCATTTTTTAATTGGGTTATTTGCTTTTTGGGTGTTGAGGCATGTGAGTTCTTTATATATTTTGGATGTTAACCCCTTGTCAGATATGTTGTTTATGAATATATTCTCCCATACTGTAGGATGACTTTTTGTTATGCTGATGGTGTCCTTTGCTGTACAGAAGCTTTTTAGTTTGATGTAGTTCCATGTGTTCATTTTTGCTTTTGTTTCCCTTTCCTGAGATGTGTTCAGAAAACAGTTGCTCATGTTTATATTAAAGAGAATTTTGCCTATGTTTTCTTCTAAGAATTTTATGGTTTCATGACTTACATTCATGTCTTTGATCTGTTTTGAGTTTACTTTTGTGTTTGGAGTTAGACAGTTTCATTCTCTTGCATGTAGCTGTCCAGTTTTGCCAGCACGAGTTGTTGAAGAGGCTGTCATTCCCCATTGTATATCCATGACACATTTATCATATATTAATTGGCCATATATGTTTGGGTTTATATCTGGGCTCTCTATTCTATTCCTTTGGTCTATGGGTCTTTTCTTGTGCCAGTACCAAATTGTCTTGATTACTGTGGCTTTGTAATAGAGCTTGAAGTTGAAGAGCATAATCCCCCCTGCTTTATTCTTCTTTCTCTTGACTATTCTTGGTCGTTTGTGGTTCCATATGAATTTTAGAACTACTTGTTCTAGTTTGTTGAAGAATGCTCATGGTATTTTGATAGGGATTGCATCGAATCTGGGATTTGCATTATTGAACCATTTTTGCATCCCTGGAATAAATCACACTTGATCATGGTGTCTGATCATTTTAACATAGTGTTGAATTTGATTTGCTAATACTTTATTGAAGATTTTTACATCTATTCATCAGGGATATTGGTCTGTAATTTTCTTGTAGTGTCTTTGTCTGGTTTTGGTATCAGGGTAATGTTGGCCTTGTAAAATGAGTTTGAAAGTGTTCACCCCTCTCCGTTTTTTGGAAGAGTTGAGAAGGATTGGTATTAGTTCTTTAAATGTTTGTTTGAATTCACCCATGAAGCCTTCTGGTCTTGGACTTTTCATTGTTGGAAGTTTTTGATTACTGATTCAGTCTCCTTACTGGTAATTGGACTATTCAAGATTTCTGTTTCTTCATGATTCAGTCTTGGTAGGATATGTGCTTTTAGGAATTACTGTTTTTTCTAGGTCATCCAATTTGCTGGCATGTCATTGTTCATAGTAGTGTCTCATGATCCTTTATATTTCAGTGGTGTAAGGATATATTCTTAAATACAGGGAAGTTAAGTGAAAGCTTTCTTTCACAATTCAGGAAATAAGATTTCCAACCCAGAGTTCTGAGTCCAGCCAGATTATCAATTATGTGTGAGGGGTGAAAACAAGTGTTTCAGATTTGCCAGATCTCAAAGGGCTCTATCTCCTGTGCACCTCATCAGGAAGCTGCTGGAGGAAATACTTGACTGAAATAGGATAATCAGCCAAGGAGGAGGGATGTCCTGGGTCTGGAACTTGGCTTGTACTCAGAGAAGTGGACGGGCCCCTGGAGGGTGTTGAGGGAGTCCCGAGGGTGGCAGTCACTGCCACTACAGAGCCCGAGCCAGCAGACTTCCTCATGTGTTCAGATATCCTGAGGAGATTTAATTAATTTGGGAGAGTTTGATGACAAATAATGATAGACACGTTAAAAATAGCAAAGAAAGCGGACAGGGAGATGAAAATGTGCAAGAAAGGAAATGTGTGGGTAGTGTACAACTTGGATCATCTGTGAAAATTGTTTACATTGTCCTAATGAGAGGAACAGTGAATATTAATCTAACCATGTGGTGGTGATGGTAACAGAGGAGAGCAAATTCCTCCTCCCTTCAGGAATGCCCCCAGCTAAGGAAAGAGGAGATAGCAGGGTGAGCGTGATTTCTGCCTTATGCTTAAATGGAAAAATTCACATGTGCAGGTGCTGTTCTCAAATTTGAGGTGTTGTAAATTAAACAGCTATTGTGGAAATGGCATCTTCATTTTCCAAGAACAGATATGAAATGAGAGTAAATTTTGTTATGTATGTGTCAGTCTTAATAAGACTTTTCCTTCATTCATTACACCATTGTTTCAGGTGAGCACCGTTTTGAATGGTATGTTAGATCAGAGCTTCAGAGATCGTGGCAGTCAGAAACATCAAGGCCTGAAACTTGTGACTACAGTTCTGCAGAACTGGAGGAAGTGTGATTCATGGTGGGCCAAGGATTCTGCTCCTGAAAGTAAGATGGCAGTGCTGACCTTACTGGCAAAAATTTTGCAGGTATTTTGAGAGACCTTAAAAATGCAGTTGTTTTGGACTATTTAAAAACGTGATGGAGTTTTCTTGAAAAGCTCATTGGTTTCTTTCTTTCTTTTTTTTTAAATTAATTAATTAATTTATTTTGTTGTCATTAATCTACAATTACATGAAGAATATTATGTTTACTAGGGTCCCCCCTTCACCAAATCCCCCCCACAAACTCCATTAGAGTAATTGTCCATCAGCGTAGTAAGATGCTGTAGTGCTGTAGAATTACTACTTGTCTTTGTGTTACACAGCCCTCCCCATCCCCCCCACCCCACATTATACATGCTAATTGTAATGCCCCCTTTCTTTTTCCCCACCCTTATCCCTCCCTTCCCACCCATCCTCCACAGTCCCTTTCCCTTTGGTAACTGTTAGTCCATTCTTAGGTTCTATGATTCTGCTGCTGTTTTATTCCTTCAGTCTTTCTTTGTTCCTATAGTCTTTGCATTTGAGGTGAGTCTCTTGTAAGCAGCATATAGATGGGTCTTGCTTTTTTATCCATTCTATTCTGTGTCTTTTGATTGGTGCATTCAGTCCATTTACATTTAGGGTGATTATTGAAAGATATGTACTTATTGCCATTGCAGGCTTTAGATTCGTGGTTGCCAAAGGATCAAGGTTAGCTTCTTTAGTATCTTACTGTCTAACTTAACTCATTTATTGAGCTATTTTAAACACTGTCTGGTGATTCTTTATTCTTCTCCCCTCTTATTCCTCCTCTTCCTTTCTTTTGTATGTTGGTTGTTTTATTCTGTGCTCTTTTGTGCTTCCTTCAACTGCTTTTGTGGGTAGTTGATTTTATTTTTTGCCTTTAGTTAGTATTTGGTTGGTCTGCTTTCTTTGCTGTGATTTTATTTTCTCTGGTGACATCTATTTAGTTTTAGAAGTGCTCCCATCTAGAGCAGTCCCTCTACAATACCCTGTAGAGGTGGTTTGTGGGAGGCAAATTCCCTCAACTTTTGCTTGTCTGGGAATTGTTTAATCCCTCCTTCATATTTAAATGATAGTCGTGCTGGATACATCATTCTTGGTTCAAGGACCTTCTCTTTCATTGCATTAAATATATCATGCCATTTTCTTCTGGCCTGTAATGTTTCTGTTGCGAAGTCTGATGATAGCCTGATGGGTTTTCCTTTGTAGGTGACCTTTTTACTCTCTCTAGCTGCCTTTAAAACTCTGTACTTGTCCTTGATCTTTGCCATTTTAATTATTATGTGTCTTGGTGTTGTCCTCCTTGGGTCCTTTCTGTTGGGAGTTCTGTACACTTCCATGGTCTGATCAATTATTTCCTCCTCCAGTTTGGGGAAGTTTTCAGCAATTATTTCTTCAAATACTCTTTCTATTCCTTTTTCTCTCTTCTTCTTCTGGTACCCCTATAATGTGGATATTGTTCCTTTTGGATTGGTCACACAGTTCTCTTAATATTGTTTCATTCCTAGAGATCCTTTTATCTCTCTCTGCGTCAGCTTCTATGCGTTTCTGTTCTCTGGTTTCTATTCCATCGATGGCCTCTCGCATCTTATCCATTCTGCTTATAAATCCTTCCAGAGATTGTTTCATTTCTGTAATCTCCTTCCAAACATAATCCCGTAGCTCTTTCATATTTCTCTGCAGCTCCATCAGCATGGTTATGAGCTTTATTTTTAATTCTTTTTCAGGAAGACTGGTTAGGTGTATCTCATTCTCAGGGTTTGCCTCTGTGATCTTGGTGTGTATCATTTTCTTCTGCCTTTTCATGGCAATAGATATATATGTGGGGAGCTGGTGCATGTGTTCGGTAAGAGAAAGTCCCTTATTGCCAGTTTGTGGCCTTCCTGTCCTGTAAGAACAGCGGCCTCTAGCAGCTTGTGCTGGGCAGCTGCCTGCAGACGGGGCCTCTGATCTTGCCCGGCCACTATGGAGTTCATTTAGCTCTGCAGTTGCTGTTGGCATGGTCTGCCTCAGGCTGCTGCTCCAATATGGCAGAGCTGCGTCAGAGGGGGAACAGGCGGGAGGCTGTTTATCGCGGTGAGGGGCCTCTGAGCTGCGCTGCGGGAATTTGGGGGCCCAGAGTTCCACGGGATTCGCCGCTGCTGGGCTGTGTCCCATGGCACTTCCATCCAGCTGTGGGGTCCCTGTCCCTTTTAGACTTTCAAAAAGCACTCGCTTTTCTTTGTCCCAGGTACGCCGGTTGTGGGGACCCACTCACAGGTCTTACTGTCCTGTTTCCCTAGTTTCCAGCACCCCACGCACGCACTGTGTGTCTGCACTGTGGTGTGGATGGCTGGGGCTGGGTGTTCAGCAGTCCTGGGCTCCCTCTCCCTCCCTGCTCCGACTCCTCTCCTCCTGCCAGGAGTTGGGGTGAGGGGCGCTTGGTTCCCGCCAGGCCGCGGCTTGTATCTTACCCCCTTCACAAGGCGCTGGGTTCTCGCAGGTGTGGATGTGGTCTGGCTGTTGTCCTGTGTCTTCCGGTCTCTCTTTTAGGATTAGTTGTATTTGTTGTATTTTCAAAAATACATACAGTTTTGGGAGGAGATTTCCACTGCTCTACTCACACTGCCATCTTCATTCTCTCCTCATTGGTTTCATAAATAAATCAATTATATTTTGACTGGACAGTTGCTGATTATCTTACTTTTGTACTTTTTCCATTATTTTACATCATTATCTTTTACTCATTATCATTACTGTTAACTTATCTCTTTTTTGCGAACCTCTATGTGCAGCATTACTTCCCAGATAGTTTTAAAGTAATTCATAGCAAGAATTATTGAAATACTATTGAAGCCCAAGAACAAATTTATAGGTCTTTTCTGAAATTAATGATTTGAAAGATGTGTTAAAGGAAATTAGAGGCATAATACAGAATGTGTCATGTTTTTATTTCCCTCCCTTTAGATTGATTCATCTGTATCTTTTAATACAAATCATAGCACATTCCCTGAAGTCTTTACAACATACACTTGTCTTCTTGCTGATCCGAAGTTGGGTCTACATTTAAAGGTAAGTGGCTAAAAAGATTTTTTTTCAGATTACATTCTCCATTATTTTCCCACATTATATATCTGCATATTTATGATGTTTTATATTTCTTTATGGAAAAATTCAAACATATTCAAAAACAGAGGCTAACACAAGAAACCCCCATGTACCCTACCACTCAGCCTCAGTAGCTATCTGTCTGTAGGCATGGTTGGTTCAATACTACAGTCACTTCTACCCATCACCTTGAAGGAAGCCTCTGGCATCATGTTATCTGATCTGTACATGCTTTTAGGAAGTCACTCTGAAAGATAAGTACACCACAATGAGATTACCATACTTAGAAGAATTAGTATTTGTTTTTGCATATGTATGATTTAAATTGGCTTTTTAGAGAATTGTTATATAACTGACAGAATTTAAACTATTACTTAATCATTTTTCTGTTAATAAATAGCAATGTATCTTGATAATTTCTAGGGGTCAAGAGCATAATAAATATTGTAATTTTAAAGTCCTATAATTTGATTTTATACTTAATAAAGTGTGGCCTTAATGAAAGTCATCTTTTTACTGGATCATGAGGATGTCTTTGTACTTCCCTGCTCTTTGTGTTTAATCAAGTTTCTCATTTCTCAATATGAGGGAGTCTGAGAACTTCCCTGCCACACAGGGGGGATAGGAAACAAAACCTAGTCCCTTCAAGCTCAGTGTGAAGTTCTGACTTCTGCAAGGAAAATTTGTGAACTACCCCATAGGTTACTCAGTACATCTTTCCACATAAAACTTATCTAGTGTAATTCTTCTAAAATCATTTGTAGGTGGACAAATCCCATACAGAATCATCATACAGTGCCCTTATTTATTTGCATGTTTGTAGCCCTGAGTTGACCCACTGACCTTTAGAGTAGAAGCCAAGATACATCATTGTACTCAAGTTGGTTGATGTAATCCAGGAGGTATTCTGAAGTCACTCACTGAATCCACATATTGCTTCATTGCAGTCTTTAGAAAGCAGTACTTCTGTGTGTTCTGTCAGATGCGAAGCCATGATAGGTGCAGTTTCATGTGTCTGTGTTACTCCACAGGGTCATGCTGTCATTCTTCTTCCGTTCTTCACCAGTCTTACTGGAGGCCATCTGGAGGATCTGAAACGTGTCCTTGATGCCCTCATTGGTTCTAACTTCCCCATGAAATCTGAAGAATTTCCCCCAGGAACTCTGCGGTACAATAATTACGTTGACTGCCTTAAAAAGGTTAGTTGTCAGTAGTACCCGGTAAAATTAAGACATTGGTTATAGTTTCTGTTACATTTCTTGATGAAAAGAAGAGTCAAAGGAGTGTTCTAGCTTAAAGAATTCAGTTTAATTCTTTTGAAAGCTGGGTATTTTTGGAAATATTAATGCATATCTGAATCATTTAGAATTCATTTTACCCCTATTTTTAGATTGTGAAATATTTTAATGCATAATAAAGAAGTTTTGAAGAATAATTACCAAAAAGGGCCAAAAAATAGAATATTACCAATATGGTTCACCTTCTAAAATACAATTGAGTATTGTTTACTTGAGAAACATTTGGTGATTATCATTTATTTAATATACAGCTGAAGGTCCCTAAGATACCAGTGGCTGAAATAGGGTGGTGGATTATTTATCTCCCTGTGCAATTCCAGATTGGTGACGTGAGGTAGCTCCACAGTCAGCAGGGACCCTCTCCCTTTACCATCATCTCTGTCATCATCCATGAGTGCTTCTGGCTTGTCTAGCATGGCTGCTGCAGCCCCTGCCACCTTGTTCCCTTCCAGCCATTGAGACCGAAGAGAGGGCAGTAGAGAACACATCCCTTCCCTTTGAGGGCTTAGTCTAGGACTTGTACATATTGATTCTGCTGCTATCCCATTTGTCACATATATCTGTGAGCAAGGCTATGAACATTTGTTATTTTGGGCAATAGTGTAAACAGATTCCCCTCCCTACTATCAGAGAATAGTGTTCCTATGAAACCTTTCTAAGCTGAAATGGTGTAAAGTGAAGAAACTATATGGAAAATTTTTTGAACATTCCCAGATCCAAAAAATAACCTCTCTTAGGCTTTCCTGATACCCGAGGACACATCTTATAGCAGATGCACAGGATAATCCTACATAAAGCACAGATGCTCACAGACACAGTTCATGGCTCTGGTGGCTTGATGCTGAAAGGCTGAGTGGCACCCAGGGAAGGAGCTTGGGGATGCCCTGTCTCTGTAACACTAATGTAGGTCTTAAGTGTCAGGTGAACTTTAGAAAAGCGGTGGGGGGAACCTATACAGGCCTAAAACTCAAGGGTTCAACAACCAAAGAGACAAGAGAGTGACCATGGGACGTGGGTAGTGGTCTTCCATACTCTTGAGGGTCTGAGGCTTGGGCTAATGTCTGAATACTCAAAAGCAATGAAGATACTATCTTTGTTTGCAGGGAACTTATAAGAAAACAAGGAAGAAGGAGATGATTAAAATACACTATAATAAATGCTAGAGTAAAGATAAACATATGGTATTGGTGTGGCAAATTATATTTTCTAAACATGGCTATACCAATGGGTTCCATCCACATGTTCTTCTTACAGTTAAACTTTTCCATTGACAGAAAAGGTATGGTTTTCCTCCTCTTGGACGTGGGTTGGCCTTAAGACTCAATTATAACAAAAGTAATGCAGTCGAAGTGATGCTGCATGATTTCAAAGACTGACCATAAAAGGCCTACAGCGTCCTCCCGACTCACTCTTTTCTGGATCTTTTGTCTGGGACCCAGTCACCATCCCATAAGGAAGCAGAGCAGCCACATGAAAAGGCCAGTTTACAAACACTGCCCATCCATACAGAGTCTCACCTCCCCATGATTTTTATAAGTATGTTTTCTAACATATGGAAAAGTTGAAAGAAGAGTAAAATAATCATCCATAACAATCTTCTATCATTTAGTCATATTTGCTTTACCTGTGTGCATGTGTGTGTGTTTTGTCTGAAACATTTGCAGGGTAATTCCAGACCTCATGATACTTCACCGAACAATACTGTAGACTGTGTGTCCTGAGAATAAAGCACAATTCTTTTATCATTCCAAAGAAAATTAACACTCTTCTAATATCTTGTATTGTGTACTCCACAGTCACATCCCTCCAAACGTCCCCGTATTTATCTGGTTTTTTCAAACCAGGATCATAGTGATGATTGCATCAAATTGTCATGTCTCCAATATCTTTTAATCTAGAACTAGTTGACCTTATTTTTCCTGACACGGAGTTTCTGGAAGAAACCAGAGTACTTCTCTTTGGTGGTGTACCCTATTTGTCTGATTGTTTCTTTGATGTGTTTTTTTTACTTGTCCTTCTTCCTCTGTATTTTTTCCACACTGGAGTTAGGCTTAAAGCTTGGTTGTGAGATTCAGGCTAATCTTTTTGTCAACAAATAGCACATCGGAAGGCAAATAGTGTCACTGTCCCATTGTTCTTGATTTCAGGGTTAAACTGGTGACTGCCTCATCTCTTTATTGAATGGTGTGTCTTTTCTGCAAATATTAAGTAATGATGGTGTCACATCATGTTGGTACCATCTGAATATTCTGCTCCCCAGCAATCTGTCTCCAATGGTTATAGCATTCACAAAGATTCTAAGTACTTTCTCTTAACTTAAATGCATTAACGTAAGTGCAGACAATCACTTAACATCCAAGGAAACCTTCCAGCCTGAGAAAGATGTAAACCAACAGGAAAGGGACTGAACAAACCAGCAGAGGTGAGAGCACAGCAGAGAGGCTGCAGGGAGTGGCTTCAGAAGCAAGGGAAGACAGTCCTTGAGAGAAAACAAATAAGGGCCCTTGGAAATTAAATATAGAAATTCAAAATTTAAAAACACTCCACAGAACAGAAAATAAAATTGAGGATGTTTTCTAGAACAAACTGACTCATGGTGGCAAATGGGAGACTAAAAATGAGAGCATTAGATTTGCGGCATCGACTGTCTGCTGTGCAGTGAAGATGGTGTGGAGAAGAAACACATCCCCAGAATAAGTGCCCACAGAGTTCCTGGAATGTGGAAGGAAACACAGTGTCAGTGAAGGCCAGTGTCACGGAATTCCAGAACCTGGGTTTCAAGAGAAGGTTCTGAAAATTATTAGAAAAACAGCTGCAAAATCTTAAAAGAATCAAAATTCAAAATAGTTCATGAATGTTATTATATGGCAGGCATTCATAATATCTGCAGGAGTGACAAAAGTATTATTAGCATTTGTAAATTATCTGAAATTCTGCAATAATTCTGCTTTTTATTAGAATTGTTAAGAACACAGCAAAAATAACTCAACAGAATTATTACCGTCATTATTATTGTTAGGTCTTTTTTTCTAGTTTCTAGATGCATTGGAATTATCTCAGAGTCCTATGTTACTGCAGCTGATGACAGAAATTCTTTGCCGGGAACAGCAACATGTTATGGAAGAGTTATTTCAATCCACTTTCAAAATGATTGCCAAAAAGTAAGTCATTCGTTCTGGTCTAGAATCCAAGGAACCATATGCATTTTATTTCTATAAGCAGTTATCTTCTCTGTTCCAAAAAAAGTTGAGTGGTGGTTGCACTCAACTTTTACAACTGAATTTTATTTTCTTTGATGGAAAAAAAAAGATTTTTATGATAAGTTTTAAACATACTTCAAAGCTAAAAAAAAGGCTGTCGGTGAACCCCCAAACTGAACAAGTGTCAGCATTTTCCAGCTTCATGACCTCACTAGCTCTTTTCTCTTTCAGTGCTGCCTGGATTTAAAACAAATTCCTGATACCATATCATTTCACCTCTAAATACTTCTATATGTGTCTCCAGAATGTTCTGTCTTTTTGGGCAGCTATACTACCATTATCAACTGAACAAAATTATCAGTAATCCCATATTCAATTTCTCCTGAAGTTTTAAATACTGTATACAGTTTTAGTATTGTGGTTAAATGTGGTGGAAAAGATGGGACAAGTTTGATTATTTTGATTTTAATCCAAGCAAGGTCCTTGGCATTTCACTGTTGTGTCTCTGAAGTCTCATCTAGAACAGCTCCCCCATCCCCCCCATAATTTTTCTTCTTTTGAAAAAACCTGGGCACTTGTCCTGTGCAGTGTCTTACATTCTGGATTTACCTGATTTATTTCCTGTTCTTTTCATTTAATTTGTTCCTTCAGCTCCTATGTTTCCTGTAAATGGAAAGCGAAGTCCAAAAGTTCAGTTAGATTCAGGTTCAGGTTTTGGCAATACTGTTTAACAGTGGACACTCTACACTTCATGGTCATGGCCTGAGAAGGGCACACAGTGTCTGGTGGTCCAGATTTTAGTGATGCTAAGATTGATTGGCTATGTTCCTGGTAGCCTTTTCCTAATGGTGTTAGCATCCATTCATGATTGTTGCCCTAAATCATTTATCAGAAGTTGCAAATGGACATTTTTTAAATTCCCTTATTCCTTCTAAATTTAGGAGCTAGAATAATACTGTAATGAAGAAATTGCCCTTATCACTAAGGCTGTTTGGTTACCTAAAATACAGTTTTAGTATTGTGGTAAAATATGGTGGAAAAGATGGGACAAGTTTGATTATTGATTTTTAAAGTATTTGATACCATGGTTACTTGTAATTGTGGCCAGTGAGGTTTTTTTTAATTGGCCTTATTTAAATAAATATTCATGTTAATTTATCTTACTGAGTTATATTTTACATATCATAAAATTTACCCATTTAAGTATATAATTCATTGATTTTTAGTAACTTTACCAAGTGGTACAACCATCACTATAGAATAATTTCATCCTTTCAATAAGATCCTACATGACCATTTACAATTAATTCCCATTCCCATTCCCAGCCCCAGGCAACCACTAATCTGCTTTTGGAACTTTATAAATTTGCTTTTTCTGGGCATTTCATATAAACGGAATAATATAATATGTGATCTCTCATGTCTGGCTTCTTTATTCAGCAAGTTTTTTAGGTTAATCTATGATGTGGCATGAGTCAGTAGTTTATCCCTTTTTATTGGTATTTTAAAACTGTATAATAATTAAGTAACTGTAGAACGTCCCACACAATGGGAGAATATACATTCATTCTCTTTGAAAACATGGAACATTCTTCAGGACAGACTAGATGGTAGGTCATAAAACAAGTCTTAAATTTAAAAGGATTAAAATGTTACAAAGTGTATTCTCTGGCCACAATGAAATTAAATTAGAAATTAACAACAAAAAGAAACTTGAGGAACCCAAAAATATTTATAAATAATCCACTAATTAAACAACACATTTCTAAATTGGGTCAAAGGAGAAATTATAAGGGAAATTACACAGTATTTTGATCTGAATAAATTAATAATAAAGCATATCCAAATATATGATATACAGTAAAGCAGTGCTTAGAGGGGGAATTGTATTTTTTAATTCCTGTATTAGAAAACAAGAAAGAGCTTAAATCATAATCTAAACTTTTACCGTAAAATGTAGAGAAAAAAAAACTAAACTGAAGGCAAGAAAAAGGAAGGGAATAATAAAGATGAGAGTGAAAATTAATGAACTAGAAATCAGAAAAATGGTGGGGGGAAAAAATCAGACAAAACCAAACATAGGTTCTTTAAAAAGGTGAATGAAATTAACAAACTGTTAGCTACACAGTCAGGAATATAAGAGAAGGTATAGCTCATGAAAAATCAGTAATGAAATGGAATATTACCACTGACCTCTCAGAAATTAAAAAGATTATGAGGGAATGTTATGAAGAATATTATGCTGAAAAATTCAGTACCTAAACTAAATTGGACAAGTCCTAGAAAGTCAAAAATTACTAAATTGACTCAAGAAAGAAATAGAAAATCTGAATATAGCTTTACCAAGTAAATACGTTGAATTAATAATTTAAAGTCTTCCCACAAAGGAAATCCCAGACCCAGGTAGTTTCACTGGTGAGTTTTTAATCAAATATTTAAAGAAGAAATAATACAACAGTTGATAGACTCTTCAGTAAATCAGAGGAGAAAGTAACATTTTTCAACTCTTATGAGGCCATTATCACTCTGATACCAAAGCCCAACAGACATATCACAAGAAAACTATAGACTGATGTCATTCATGTATATAGATACAGAAATCCTCAAAAAATATGCTAACAAAGCAAATCCAACAACATAAAAATGTTATACACTGTAACCAATTGGGATTTGTTTTGGGAATGCAGGACTGGTTTAACATCTGGAAATTAGTGTTAATTGATAGAATAAAGGACACAAACCACATCATTTCAGTAGATGCAGATAAATTTTTGACAGAAGTCCAACACCCATTCATGGTGAAACTGACAAAAGGTCATCCACAAAAACTAATAGCTGACAAAATATTTAATAGCAAAAGCCTGAATGCTTTCCTCCTAAGTTTGAAAAAAGGGCAAGAACTCTTCCATTTTCTATACAACATAGTACTAGAAGTTCTAGCCAGTGCAATCAAGCAAGAAAAAGAAATAAAGGCAACCAAACTGAAAAGAAGGGAGTAAAACTGTCTTTATTCACAGATGGATGGCATGAGGTAGAAAATCCTAAAGATATACAAAAATCTATTAGAACTAATCTAAGCAGTTACAGAAAATTTGTAGGATACAAATTTGTAGCATACAAAAAAAGGATCAATATTTAAAAATCAATTGTATTTCTATATTTGAGGAGAGAACATTCAAAAGTATGATTACATTCATAATAGTATCAAAAGAGTAAAATATGTAGGCATAAACTTGACAAAAGTGCAAAGCTTGTACACTAAAAATCACAAGCTATTGCTGAAGGAAATTAAAAATTTAAAGATATAAGTAAATGGGGAGATGTTCCATGTTCATGAATTAGGGGAATTAGTTATCATGGCAGTTGTATCCAAATTGATACAGATTCAATGCAATCCCTGTCAAAATCCAGCAGTCTTCTTTTTGTGTGTGCAGGAATTGGCAAGCATTCCTAATGTTGTATGGAAATGCAAAAGACCCTTACTAGCCAAAACACTTTTGAAAAGGATAGAGAAATTTTACATCCCAATTTTAAACTTGCACAAAGCTACATCTGTCTCTGTGAAAATTTAACTTTTTCTATTTTTTTCACTTTAAGAACTTTTAAAAAACAAAACATAAATTTTTTCAATCAGTTGCAGTCATTACTCTTTTTAATGTCGAAATTGTCCCATGTGTGGCCAGTGGGAGTCCCTGTAAGCTGGTCCTGAGTTCTTTTACGTGACTCCATTAATCTTGGATATTTTTTCATTGTTTTATGGTTCAACATATTGTTCAGGTTTGTCTTGACCTGGAATTAGCCATTTTTCCAAGAGCCCTGGTTCTTTTTCAACAGGGTATTTAGAGACTACATTCTGGATCCTTTATGAACTTATTGCTACTGGATTGCATTGCATTACACCCTTTAAGTTAACGTAACTAAGGTGTATTTTCTTAAAGGAAAAGAAAAACATACTGATATTTCCTTTCAGTCTTAACATTATGGGTTTTTTATTATTTAACTTTATTCTTTTTTCCCCTTACACTGTAGTTCTTATTCTTTTTTTCCTTTACAATGTTCCAATAATATTCCATCATTACTTAATTGCGTTACCTATAATACACATAAAATACTTTCAAAAATAACAGTAGCAATATGACTGAGAATAATGACATCTGTAGTTAAAATTTTTCATTTTAGTTATAATTTGCTTAGAATATACTTTCTGAGGACATACAATCAGATTTTTTGTTCCAGAATCCCTTGATAGAGCTTTTTCAATGTGTTGTCATTAACATCAATTGGTTATATATGCTTGTCTTAATTAGCTTTCAGATTTTAAGAATTGTTCTATTGACTTACTTTCCTTTTCTTGATTCACAAGTGTATAATGAGCTATTTTCAAGTCTTGCTTCTGTCTCTGTCCACTCTCCTGTTCCTCTTCATCTTCCTTTTCCCACTCCATGTCAGTACAGAGGGATCATCCACATTCCCCCCCCACTTTTTTTTTAGACTATATTATTACTCATTGTGTGGAAGTGTCATGGTATTTTGGAGCAGCCCCTACTGATGGACTTTTGAGTTCAGTCTTTTGCTATTAAAAATAATGCCACAGTGAATAGCCCTGTATATACGTCATTTTGTATTTTACCAATATAACTTTGGAGTGGATTTCTTAATGTAAATCAAAGATAAACACATTTAAAATTTTGTTAGATGTCACTGTTAGGCTGGAGGAAGGAAAAACAAGGACATGCAAACAGAACAGAGAGATGCCATAGGGGGAGAGCAGACCAGACCCCAAGGTCCGTGCCTTATATGGAAAGAGGACAGCTCTTCCTGAATTCCATCCTTCTGATGTGCCAACTAAGACCCGGATGTCAGCCTCCTCCCTCTTGGAAGGAAAAAAAGTCTCTAATTGTCTGTTATGTCACCTTTAGCCAATCATACCTCTCCACACCCCCTAGGATAGCTTGCCCACTCCTCCCCCTACTAATCCCTTATAAGCCCCCACCTCCCTGACCAGGTGTGACTTCCCCAGCCTGTAGTACCCAGACCGCGGAACATCACCCGGGAGCGGCATTCAAATAAACTACCTGGCTCTTTGTTGTCTCTCTTCGCCTGCTTATTTTGGCTTTTTGGCTAAAATTTATCTTACAGTCACCATATCCCTTCTTTTGGGGCTATATTATTTGTATTCCCTCAAGCGATGTGTGAGATTATCTATTTCATCACAGTCTGGCCAGTAGAGTATGTTGTCAAACACTTGTTTTTTTTCCAATTTTATAAGGAAGGAAGGTTCTCTCAGTGTTGTTTTAATTTCTATTTCTTTTATTAGTGAAATAGAGCATGTATTCATATATTTAATGCTAATTTGCATTCAATTTTCAGTAAACCATCTGTTGGCCCATTTTTAAAATCTGGTTTTTATTCTTTTTCTTTTGTTCCATTCTTTTAGCTTTCTATATAAGAGTTGAATGTTTTAGGGCTGTGTACATTAACTGTACTCAGTAGCAGGAAGCTCCTCAACAGCATTTAAGTCTAGGCAATGCCCACGTGAATACTACATAAGCCCATTTAGCATCTAGTAGTGACCTGCAATATTAATATTTTATGACCGAATTACTTTCTATATTTAATATTTTTTCCCTGGTTCATATCTAACTTCTGAGAACTGAGATTTTAGAAGTAGAAAAGATTTTAATGATTTTAGTTTTATCTTCTTATTTTTACAGATAAGGAAACTAACTCTGTATTTTTAATATATGGATTTATAGACAAAATCTTCTGGATGATCATTCAAATATTTTATTTCCCAGATGAGAAAAAAAATGAATGTACCTCTATATAGAAAATAGGAGTGGTAGTTCATTACAAAGAAGAGACTAGAATTTTTAAATCATAATTCATGAGTTTCAGATTCTGTAAATATCATCTTTAAGCCTGACATTCTTCTAAAACCTTCCAGATGTTCTCTAAAAAAGCTCAGATTTGAAAGCAAATGAAAAAAATTCTTCCTAATGCCTGAATTTGACATGAAGATTTCTGGGGATGAATAGAATAATATAGTTCATGTACTAGTGCATCTTGGATATCATGGTTTTTATATATATAATCTTTAAAGTTACTTTTCTAATTCATAATCACTGGCATTTGCTTTGCTTGTTACGTAGTAGTCACGTATAAAATACTGGTTCAAAGCCTGAATGTTCATGTAATTTTCATTTTTTTAGGAGTTCATGTGTCACCCAGGTAGGCCTTCTGGAAAGTGTATACAGAATGTTCAGGCGGGATGACCTGGTTTCAAATGCCACTCGCCAAGCATATGTGGATCGTTCTCTCCTCACTCTGTTGTGGCACTGTAGCTTGAGTGCTCTGGGAGAATTTTTTAGCAAAATTGTGGTGGATGCCATTGATGTGTTGAAGTCTAGATTTATAAAGGTATGCATCTGTTATTAAATATTTACGGGAATTGACAGATCTCCTTGATGGATATCATTAGGAACTGACATGTGTTCAGTCAAGGGGTCTCTTGTTCTATATTGTGATAGCAATCTGGGGTTACACGGGATCTGCGTAGCTTCCTGAGGCTGCTACAGTAGACTACCACAAACGTGGCTTAGGACAGCAGAAATTTATTTTCTCTTATTTTCTGGAGGCCGTACATCTGAAATCTAGTTCATTGGGCTGAAATCAAGGTGGTGTCAGGGCTGCACTTCTCCAGAGGCTGTAGGGGAAAGTCCTTTCCTTGCCTTTTCCAACTTCTGGAAGCTGCCAGGCTTTCTTATCTTGTGGCCATATCACCTCTCTGCTTCAGTGCTCACATTGCCTCCTCCTCTTGTCTAATGTCATTGCCTCCCTCTTACAAACACATGATTGCATTTAGGGCCTACATGGATAATCTCTTCATCTCAGGATCATTTACTTAAGGCAGCATCGCAGGTTCAGGGATTAGAATGGGGTTATCTTTTAGGGGCTCTTATTCAGCCTTATGCAGTCTGTCTGCCCCAAATATTCTTGCTTACAAAATACCATCCCCCAAAACCCAAAGTCAACACATTACAGCATCAACTTTTAAGTCCAAAATCTCATCTAAATTTTATCAGTTCAAAGTCCCAAATTTAGCATCTAAATCATATAAATCAGGTATGGGTGGGATTCTGGGTGTAATGCATCTTGGAGCAAAATTCTCTCCATTTGTGGACCTGTGAAACTAAGAAACAAATTATTTGCTTCCAAAATACAGTGGTGGGACAGGCATAGGATGATAGTTATAGACAGTCATATTACAAAAAGGAGAAAAAGAAGTAAGGAGTTAGTGTCCAAAGCAAAAAATCCATTTGGCTTCAAGACCTGGGAATAATGCTCTGTGGCCTGATGCTCTGCCTTCTGGACCAAAGGCTGCAGCCTTGCAGTCACCCTTTTTTCTTGAAAGGTAGCATGTTTGCAGCTGAATAGTTTTATCAGTGTGTTCCTTGCCTATAAAAGTTTGAGAGTACAACACCCTATTTTCGTTTCATCTTGTCTTTGTCCCTTTCAGTCCAAGCTGGCAGTGTTTCTTCTGGTATAACATTCTTTAAAACCGTATGACTCTCCTCTGTATGTCTTAGAGATTTACTTCATCAGACAAGAGTCCTCCCCAGATCTTTGCTATGTAATTTCATCTGTATTTTGTCTTCTGCCGAAATGGTGGGGAACATCCATGAGTCACATGCTTAATTTCTTCAGCACTCACCACACCCTTGCCCTTCTCTCCACAGAACACTTTCCTAATAGTTAGTTAATCTTTTAACTTAGCATCTTTCATCTGAATAGGCTGAGAATTTCCCAAATCATCAATTTCTGGTTCTTATAGTTTAACAGTTCTTACCTCAATTTATCTCTTGCACTTCACATTTTATTGTAAGCAGCAAAGAAGAAGCCAGGCAGCACCTTCAACAAATTTGCTTGGAAATCTTCTCAGCTAAATATTCAAGTGCATAGCTTAAAAATTCTGCTTTCCACAACTACAGAACACTAGTCAGCTAAGTTTTCCGCCCCTAGATAACAAGGATCCCCTTTCTTCCAGTTTCCAAAAATATGCTTACGATGATTATGGGATAGTCTCTGAGACAATATTGGCTTCTCCCATGCACTCCACTTCCTTCTGAACCCTCACCAACAGTGCTTTTAAAGTCAGTATTTCTACCAGCAGTCTGTAAGGCTGTCTGGCTTTTTCTGTCATGCATGGCAAATTTTTTTCAGCCTCTGTTCATCATCTAATTACAAAGCCACTTCCATATTTTTGGCATTTTTTACAGCAGCTCTCTATTTCCTGAATTACTGTAAGTTTGATGGCTTAAGACAAATTTATTCTGTCAGTTTTGGAGGCTGGATCAGTTTTACTGAGCCCAAATCAAGGTGTTCCCAGGGTCACACTTGGCCAAGCGGCTCTAGTGCCTGTTGCTTGCTTCTTCCAGCTCCTGGTGCTGCTGGCATTCCTAGATATGTGGCTGGGTCACTCTAGTCCCTGCCTTCATTGTCGCACTGCCTTTTCCCATCTGTCTGCTCTTCCTCTACATGCCTCTGCAAGATTACAGGTAGTTTCATTTCAGGCCATCATGAATAATCCCGAATTATCTCCCCATCTCAAGATCCTTAACTTAATCATGACAGCAAAGTCCCTTTTGCCTTATGAGGTTACAGCCACAGGTTCCGGGGGTTAGGATGTGGATTTCGTAGTGGGAGTTGGGGGCATCATTCAGCCTCCTACAGGATGCTGCTGGGAAATACCGTAAATACCCAAATGGCATATTGTTAAGCAGACTTCAATATAGTTAAAAGTTTTGTTTTTTAAAGCATTGAATTTTCACATGCTATTGTCAATTCTGCAGTAAGATTTTGTACAAAAGCCACATACTCATACCCAAAACTCACTATTTATCATGTGTTTCTTGTGCCACACTCGCATCAGTACCCACAGTCTAGACCCTGGGCTGCCTCTTAACTGAAGTGATTTAATATCTTTGTTAAAACTATTTTCTGTGTATAAAGCATTGAGTATTACATTTGATATATTCAATGAAATATTTTTCATGTTCAGTAAGAGCAAAGATAATCATCTGTTACCTGTTCTTAGCTGAGTGAATCTATCTTCGATACTCAAATCACCAAGAAGACAGGCTACTATAAGATGCTTGGTGTGATGTATTCTCGTCTTCCCAAAGATGATGTTCACTCCAAGGAATCTAAAATCAATCAAGTTTTCCATGGTTCATGTATTACAGAAGGAAGCGAACTTACAAAGGCACTTATCAAGTAAGGATTTAGATAGTTTTGGATTGTATTTGATTTGTTAATATTTTTGATGCATATATTTCTAAGCATGTATTTAATATGAGTACTGAATATATGTGGTTTTCTTGTTTTTTTCTTACATACAAAGTACTTAGATGGACTTTTAATTTAGCATGTTACTGGGTGACATGTTTTATCCTATACACATCTTTTATAAAGAATAAAACTTTTTTTCTTTTACTGTCTTTCCTACCAGTTTTCCCCCTCAATAGCTTGATATATTTTTAGTGCTATGGTTTGCAATAAGAGGTGATTTCATATTTGATTTTTTTTCTGAATATCGTTTGAAATTAAAGGAGTATTAAATATTTTTAAACAGCTGTTCTGTACAAAGTAATCAAAAACACTATTTCTAAGACTAGCTTTCTAATCAAGTTCCCTCTTAATAATATTGGGCACAGAGATTGACACATCTCATTTTGCTTATCTAATACAAATGTACCATTACTCTCCTGTTATCTGATCCTCATTTTACTCCTCAGTGAGCTAAGTCACCATCCACTCCTCTGCATAAACAGACTCAGGCATTATATTTTATTTTTTCTCTATCCGTGTGCACACGCACATGGTCAGTTACTACACCCAGTGGATTTTACCTCCACAGTAAAATGAGATCAGTGCCCTCTCTTTGCCCCCTCTTCGTGCAGCCTCTTGCTCTGGGGCTCTTGAGCCCTTCCATGGTCTCCAGGATTCTGCTCCTGCTCCGAGGCTGCCTCGCCCAGTTGTCTGTCCTGCTGCCAGGCTGTCAGTACATCTGTAACCTGAGCCCCGTTGTTTCTTTTCTGTGCCTAAAACCCTTCAAAAGAACCTCATCTTCAGTTGCCGGGGTTGGTGAACTTTTCTGTAAAGGGTCTGGTTGTAACTTGAGCTTTGTGGCCAGTCTCTAATGGAACTACTGCACTGCTCTGTGAAAGCATCCCCAACTTTCACAGAGGCCCTCTTCTCATGAAACTGCTTTTAGTGGTAGCTGGTCATGGCTCGGCGGCCCCACCCTACAGAATGAAGTCCGAGCTGCTTAGTGTGGCAGGTGCACTCTTCAGGATGCACCTCTCTCCACCTTTCACTCTGCCAGCCGCTGCTGCTCCCCCTGCACCCTCTGAACACACAATGCAGCGTGTTCCTTACTGTAACTGGCACTGCTCTGTGCTCGTAATGCCCTACTACATTTTCCCCTTGACTAACTTCTAACCCATAATTCATTTCAGGTATTTTCTCCTAAAACCCCACTTGGCTTCTTGGGCTGGGCACTGTCCTGCTCCTCCCTTGCATCTGTTACCATTGTGTGCTTGCTGTTGTTGCTGTGCACAGTGGTGCAGTGAACACAGACACCGGCCTCATCTTGAGACGTGCAGTACAGTGACTTGTGCACTTCTGTTCCCAGTGCCTAGCGCCACACCAGCCACAAGGCTGAGACTCAAAAAAGGCTGACCTGACAGGAGATTCTCTGTAATATCTGGCATTGTTGGGCGTGAGCAATGACTTCCCTGTTATGTGAATTAATTTTTTTAAAAAATTTTTATTAAGTTATTACTGGTATACACTCTTATGAAGGTTTCACATGAAAAAACAATGTGGTTACTACAGTTACCCATATCATCAAGTCCCCCCCCATACCCCAATGCAGGCACTGTCCGTCAGTGTAGTAAGATGCCACAGATTCATTATTTGCCTATGTGAATTAATTTTTAACCTGAATCTACTCTACAGGTTGTGCCATGATGCATTTACAGAGAACATGGCGGGTGAGAGCCAGTTGCTGGAAAGGAGAAGGCTTTACCATTGTGCTGCCTACAACTGTGCCATTTCTCTCATCTGCTGTGTCTTCAATGAATTAAAGTTTTACCAAGGTTTTCTGTTTAGTGAAAAACCAGAAAAGGTAGGCCTTTCCTGAAATGTTCACTATTGCTGTCATTGTATGATTTCAAAAGTTAGATTATATCAGTTAAAGTCATTTCATAATTCTCACCTCCTTACAACAGTAAAGATAACAGTTCTTTAGTTCTGCAGATCTATACTTTAAAGCAGATGTACTTCATGAGTTACTAAGTAACATTAATTTTATAGTATTAGTAATAAGGATCTCCACTCTTCATATATTTTTATATGATTCTTTGGATTTACAGAACTTGTTTATTTTTGAAAATCTGATAGACGTGAAGCGCTGCTATACATTTCCTGTAGAAGTTGAGGTGAGTGAAATTTTTCAGTGGTGTTCCTAAGTTTAAAAAAACTTACCAATTACTTATAGAAGAAAACAGATTATGCTGAACACACTAAATTCCCAATATTCAAGTCTGTTTTTAACTGCAAAAACTGGCAGTCTCATGTTGTTCAACCTGGTACAGTCTTGGGCAACTACAAAAAATCATCATAACTTCGTTTTTCCCTCTCTTATAAAGGAAAGAAAATGCCAATAAAGGGAGCTGTTAGTTATTATCTTAGTTGTTATCCTGGCTGTTAGTTATTGCAGAAGTTGTTTTCTGAGTAAATTCCTCTGGTCAATGAAATTGAGATCCATCTGTTCATAGGATCATGACCTTATCCTACTTGGGTCCTACTTGGGTGATTTGGCAGGATAATGCAGGTGCTGTGAGCAGAGGCATGGGAATAATAGAGACTTGGTCTGACAAAGTGTGACAAGCTTGGTTGTAGCCAAGCTAAGTTTGGCATGCCAGCCTCAGCAGTTGGTGGGGAGGTCTGGCTGTGCTGTCCACAGCCCCTTGGAATTGGGAGGGTGGGCAGTGTGCCAGAGCTGAGACAGCATGGCCTGCAGGGTAAAGCTTGGTGGGAGCTGCCACTCATGCTTCCCTCACAGCTGTTGACCTTGACCATGTCTTAATGGGTCATAAGTTCATGTGAATGGCTGCTTCCTGCCTTATGCCCTTTGGCATATGTTCAATGAACTATAAAACGAACAAATAATAGCACTAGTTTATTAAGCATTCAGACACTTGCTGTATTACTTCTCAAGTTTGCGATAGCACTGTAAGGTACTAGGATATATCTTAACCATATAGTTGAGCCATCTGAGGCTCACAGGTTAAGTACAGACTATTAGTAATCCAGGCATGCAGCCGTGAGAGCTTAGCATACCCTGGGTTCCAGAGCCCACATGGAAGGCCAGTGCCTCTGTGGGGTTCTGTGGGAAAAGATTTCCTTAGGGACACTCACCTGTCTTTATTTGTAGATATCTTTTAATGCTTTAAATTTGATGAAAGTTTTATTTCAAAATTAATACTTTTTTTTTTGCCAGATTGTTACTAAAATAGAAACTGTGCAACCCTGATTCTTGTTCTGCCAAATAGGTTCCTATGGAAAGGAAGAAAAAGTATATTGAAATTAGGAAAGAAGCCAGGGAAGCAGCAAATGGGGATTCAGGTAGGACATTTTCACATTCATGAGAAAGATTCTAATGGTTGGTATTTGTTATATAAATAGAAAATACTTTAAAAACCCCAAAGCACTGAAATTGAGTTAGAAACATTTTTTTTTTTTGAGAGGACATCTCTCATATTTATTGATCAAATGGTTGTTAACAACAATAAAATTCTATATAGGGGGGGTCAATGCTCAATGCACAGTCATTAATCCATCTCAAGCCTAGTTCTCTTCAGTCTCCAATCTTCTGAAGCACAATGAACAAGTTCTTACATGGTGAACGAATTCTTACATAATGAACAAGTTCTTACATGGTGAACGAATTCTTACACAGTGAATAAGTTCTTACATGGTGAACAGTACAAGGGCATTCATCACAGAAACTTTCGGTTTTGATCACGCACTTTGAACTATAAACAATCAGGTCAAATATGAATATTCGTTTGATTTTTATACTTGATTTATATGTGGATCCCGCATTTCTCCCTTTATTATTATTTTTATTTTTAATAAACTGCTGAAGTGGTAGGTAGATGCAAGATAAAGGTAGAAAACATAGTTTAGTGTTGTAAGAGAGCAATTGTAGATGATCAAGTGTGTGCCTGTAGACTATGTGCTAATCCGAGCTAGACAAGGGCAATAAAACATCCATGGATGCAGAAGCTTTCTCTCAACACAGGGGTGGGTGAGGTTCTAAGCTTCACCATTGTTGTTCCCCAATTTCTCACCTGATGGCCCCCCTGCGACTGTGCCTGTCTTAGGTTGTTCCTCCCTTGAGGAATCTTACCCATCTCTGGCTAACCAGTCATCTTCCGGGGCCATACAGGGAAATGTAAAGTTGGTAAGTGAGAGAGAAGCCATATTGTTTGAAATTAGAAACATTTTTAAGTGGCAAATGTATTTTGAAAGAAGTTCAGTTAGATTAAGTGCATAGGAAGATCTGAAAGTGGTGAGGGGGCTCAGATATGACACACTTTTTTAAAAAAGGGCTAGATTGGCTTGATATTTATTTGTTTGCATATGGATTATGTTTGTATGTTATTTAGATACATTCAGAAGTCTGGGTTAAAATACAAGTCCCATCTTGCTTGTCTTCTCTAAGCCCTCCATTAAAGCTCCCACCTCCCTCAGGACAGAGCGGCCCAAGGCCCCCAACTGGCCCACTACCACCCTGGCTTTCCTTTTCACCCAAATTGTGGCACCCCAGCCTCCTGCTGATGCCTCAGAGGCCCAGTCTCTCTTTTGCCCCAGGGCATTTGCATGTGGGGTGCCTTCAACCTAGAATATCTTGGCTGCAGGTATGAACATGGCTCGTGACATTTTGTTTCATGCCAACCTCTGAAAGAGCTTCTCCCTGGCCTCCCTATTTAAAATTAACCCTCTCTCCCTCCACATGCTTGTTTCAATTTTTTTGTTTAGTTTTTCTTTATTGCTCTTTTTTCATGATTTGAAGATAAAATTTGGACTGGTTTTCTAAATTCCTTACATATTTTGGATTAGTTACTTTTCATTATATATTCCCACATTATATTAGACTTCATGGGCAAAGGTATATCACCAAAATTTTAAATGCAAAGAAATCTGTTAATATCATACCCCAAAACTGGATCTAGATTAATATCTTTGTGCATGACTATAGAGAAAAACTGCTCAATAATAACAGAAGCCACAGGAAGTCTTTTCCCCATTTCCTTTTTGCTTTATTAATCTGGATACTGAGAGTCATAAGATTGATGAAAGCCTTAGTTAAAAGTATCTTTTAATGTTGACATCATTTTAGCTTAGGGAAATACACTTCTTACTAATTTGAGCAAATGTATCTTCTTATTTATATTTCAGGTGGCCCTCATTATATATCTTCCTTGTCATATTCGGCAGAGAGTAGCCTGAGTGAGGAAATGAGTCAATTTGATTTCTCTACTGGAGTTCAAAGCTATTCATACACTTCCCAAGACCCTGTGTCCGCCACTGGCCATTTTCGGAGACGGGTAATCACAGTTTCACATATTAAAAAATATTGGTGGCATTTGTAAAGGGAGGGGGCGCTGTTGTTGCAGGGGAAGCCAGTTCTCTGTTTGTGGTAGTATTAGAGAATAGTATTAGTTTAGAGAATTTTCCAAGATCTAAGATGTCCCCATATGTCCATCCTGCAGACTCAGAAATCTGATTTACTCAGCACAGGAAAGACGGCTCTCTCCAAAGGCTGATTGAGTTTAGCCAGTCTCCCTGAGATTAGTGTGTTAAGTTAGAGCTGCATTTCAAGCTTTCCAAGGAGAGCCAAATGCTGATGCTCATCCGACTGCTGCAGCATTTCTCTGGAGAGAATGAAGGAGCTGTTCAAATAGTTGATTTTATCAAATTAAGACACCAAAAGCATCCATGTTCACAGATGATAGCTTAATTCTTAAAGAATAATCTCTTGGGGATGAGGGCTAAAGTATGCAGTGGTTTTGATGTTATTTGTAGTGATAGAATTTGGTCTTTCTTTTTTGCATCCCAGCTGGTTATAATACTCTTTTATTTCCTCATTACAAAGTTTTACCTACACCTCTCCACCTTTTTGTTGTTGTTGTTTGGATTAATCTCTCTCATCCATTCTTCCAGAGAGAGAACCCTGTCATGTGTTCATTTCCCCTATCCCACCTCTCCCTGTTTCTTTCTCCTTCCATATCCCCATTACTCCTATCTCTTCATCTCCATCTTGTCATCTCGCCATCTCTGTATTTCCATTTCCCATCTCCATCCCGTCTCTGTCATCCCATCCTTGAGCTCTCCATTTCTCTTTCCTCATCTCTCCATTTCTGTCTCCATCTCTCCATCTTTGTCTCCCTCTCCATCTCTATCTCACCATCTCCATCTCTCCATATTTCCATCACTCCATCTACATCTCTCCATGTCTCCATCTCTCTATATCTGTATCTCCATTTCTCCATCTCCTTCCCTCCATCTCTTCATTGCTCCATCTCTCCAATCTCTCTATCTCTCCAAATCCATCTCTATTTCTCTATCTTTGTCTCATCTCCATCTCTTCATCTCCATCTCTCCATATCCATCCTTCCATCTCTCTATATCCATATCTTCATCTCTCTGCTTCATATCCATCTCTCAGTCTCTGTCTCCCCATCTTTCCATCTCTCTGTACTCTCTTTCCCTGTAGCAGACTTTCAGAATCTGTGTGTGTTCCAAAATTCTTTTTCATCATCCATGGGGGATATGTTCTAAACCCCCAGTGGATGCCTGAAGCTGCTGATAGTACGAAACCCCATACATACTGCTTTTTCCTATACATTCATACATACCTATGGTAAAGCTTAATTTATAAATTAGGCACAATAAGACATTAGTAATAAGAACAGGACTATTATAATAATATACTGTAATAAAAGGTATGTGAATATGGTATCTCTCTTGAAACATTATACTGTACTCACCATTTTTCTTCTTGTGATGATGTGAAGTAATAAAATGCCTATGTGTGAGACAAAGTGGGGCATAGTCATCTTTAAGTAGCATTAGGCTGCTATTGACCTGATGATATGTCAGGAAGAGGATCACCAGCTTCTGGACAGCAATTGACTGCAGGTAACTGAAACCATGGAAAACAAAACAGGAGATGAGAGGGGACCACTGTATGCAGCACCCCTGTGGGCAGCCAGTAGGAAGTCCTTCTCAAGTACTCCTTCCTGGCTGTTCTAGCCTCCTTTGAAATGAGCTGTTTTAGTATTGCAGGAAGGCAGGACTAGTTCATCTGTGTATGCACTCTCTCCTTCTTTCTTCTTCTTATTTATTGTGTAAAGTAACATGCTGTTTTAGAATTTTGAAATAATTTCCAAAATTATTAGAGAGGAGTAGCAGGAGAAGTACAAAGAACTCCTGTTGTCCTTCACCCAGAGACCCACTCAGTTTGCCCATTGTCTCCTAACATCCTTTGTGGCAAGAGGATCCAGTCTGGGACACAGTGGCACTATAGCCACCACATCCCTGTAGCAGAATGCCCCTCAGTTACGGTGATCCAGTTCTTCCTCATGGGGAGACTAAGAATTTTGGTAGGAATGTGATACAGCATTGCTGTCTTCTCCCTGAGAGAGATTTTGAGACCATGTGGAATCTCATTCCTCATCCTTATTCTCACCCACTGATTTTTAACTGCCATTGACATGTATTTCCTGAATTAATTATTGCTGTGCCAGTTGCAAAGTGACAATTCTCTAAATCCATCACTGTTCCTTCATTAATTACTTGGCCTTCTATTGCAGTGAAGAGCATTCTCTTTTCTCCTTTTGTTTTCTTTTAATTTTTATTACTGTGATCTCCTGAATTCTTAAAGTTGTTCAGTGGGTTATTATTATTCATTTTGATGCTCAAATTATCCCAGGTTTGGCCAGTAGGATGCTGGTTCTGTGTCCTTTTGACATGTCCTTGTCATTTGGGCAGTTTCTTACTTGCTGGAACAAGGAAATGTTCACAGGTGGTCTCATTCTCCCCCTGCCTTAACCTTGTGATGGGCTGCCTCTCTAGGAATCCCCACTTCCTGTGGATGGAGAGTGGCAGGAAGCTGCTCACAAAGCCCTTTTTCGATCAGAGACAGGAAACATGTAGGTAGACACACATCTGAGCACTTACATAGGCACACATGTGTGTATATGTAAAACTGATTCCCTTCGAGGGCACCCTCAAGCTTCTATCCTTCCCAGTTTCTCTGATGTGCACTGGCTCACTCCCTCTCCCCTGACCCTTCTTCCCTCTTCCTACCTGACACCCTTCTGGGGTGGGCCTTACTGCAGGCCAGCATCCCACTCTCCCGACCCCCGACGCTGTGAGGCAGCTCTGCCCCTCTACCCTCTGTCCAGTGGTTTTGGCTGGGGAGGTTCAAGGGCAGCTTCTTTACTATCTAGCAGTCTACCTTAACCCACTTATTACGCTGTTATAAACACAGTCTGAAGACTGAAGATTCTTTTTCTCTACCTTCTTTTTCTTTCTCCTACACTCCTTATATGTTAAATGTTTTATTCTGTACTCTTTGTGTATCCCTTAACTGACTTCGTGGTAGCTGACTTAATTTTTCATTTGCGTAGTATTTAGTTGGTCTACTTCCTTTGGTGTGATTTTATTTTCTCTGGTGACAGCTATTTAGTGTTATACACACTTCCATATAGAGCAATCCCTTTAAAATACACTGTTGAGATTGTTTGTGGGAAATAAATTCCCTCAACTGTTGTGTATCTGGCAATTGTTTAATCCCTCCTTCAAATTTAAATGATAATCGTGCTGGGTACAGTATTCTTGGTTCAAAGCCCTTCTGTTTCATTGCATCAAATACATCATGCTACTCCCTTCTGGCCTGTAAGGTTTCTGCTGAGAAATCTGGCGATAGCCTGATGGGTTTTCCTTTGTAGGTGATCTTTTTTCTCTCTCTGGCTGCTTTTAATATGTTTTCATTGTCCTTGATCTTTGTCATTTTAATTATTATATACCTTGGTGTTGTCCTCCTTGGGTCCCTTGTGTTGGGAGATCTGTGGACTTCCATGGCCTGAGAAACTTTCCTTCCCCAGATGGGGGAATTTTTCGGCAACTATTTCTTCAATGACACTTTCTATCCCTTTTTCTCTCTTCTGCTATCCCTATAATGCGAGTATTGTTCTGTTTAGATTGGTCCCACAGTTCTCTTAATTCTTTCATTCATAGAGATCCTTTTTTCTCTTTCTTCCTCAGCTTCTTTGTGTTCCTATTCTCAAGTTTCTATTCCATTAACTATCTCCAGAGCACCATGCAGTGTCATCTCTGCTCCCAGGGCAGATTTCTAGGGCTGGGTATTTAGCAGTCCTGTGCCTCCACTCCCTCCCCACTCTGATTCTCTTCCTCCTGCTGGGAGTTGGAGTGGGGGGAGTGCTTGGGTCCCGCCGGTTACCACTTTTTACTTTACCCTTTTCCGTGAGATGTTCACTTCTCCTTTATGTACTCTTCTCCCTAGTGTACTCTTACTCCTGGTCACTCTCTTATGAATAGTCAATTTTGCTGTATTTTCAAAATGTATGTGGTTTTGGGAGGTGATTTCCACCACACTTCTCACCCCACAATCTTTTCCCCTCCACAGAGGTCCTGTTATTTTTTAGTTGTTTTATAGCAAGTGTATCTGATATTATTACCAAATTAATCATTGTTACCTGAGTGTGTCTGATGATTTTGCCCAAAAAAGTCAGAATGGTAAACACCCTGAAACTTGAACAGTGTGCTCTGCATCACTGGCTTCTTCCCTCTCCCTAGGAACATAAAGATGCCATGATCCAAGATGATATCCTGGAGTTAGAGATGGACGAACTCAATCAACATGAATGTATGGCACCCATGACAGCCTTGATCAAGCACATGCAGAGAAATCAGATCCTGCCTCCTGGAGAAGAGGTCTTTCTCCTGCCTGTCTTGTATTGTCTCATCGCTATTCATTGGTATCATGTTAAGAATGAACATTTCATATTAAAGACTAAACCAAATTCCATAGCAAATAAACATGACTTTTTGTTGCTCCTGTCTTTGTCACTGTTATCTCGTAACATCAAAATATGAAGTTATTTTATTCACTTTTTAAGTTAATTTTCGGTGTGTCATTTCAGGGTTCAGAGCCAAGAAGTCTTCCTCTTTGGATGAAATTTCTTCATGACAAACTCGGAAATCCGTCGGTACCATTAAATGTCCGTCTTTTCATAGCCAAGCTTGTTATTAATACAGAAGAAGTGAGTAATTAATTATTTCTTTTAAAATTCTGTGCGATTACATGCATCTACTTAAAATCCACAACAAAGATGTAAAGGAACAGAGCATGACATTTTATTCTGTATTAGGCAGCCATATTTATTATTTGCTTAATGTCATTCTTTTATTTTCTTTTAAAACATGGAAATTAACTTACATTGAGTTGGTAGTGATCTTTGTATAAAGTGTCTTATGTTGGCAACTGTCTTCTGGCTACCAACCTTCTTGGTTAATAGTAGCAAAAAAGTGGTGAAAATACTCCTGTTAACTCTATGTGAAAAATAGCTGCCTCTTTTAGAAAAAGAGTTGCTATGTTCATTGGTTGCTCTGTGTATTACACTATGTTGGAGGTGCCTTTTCCAGCAGTGGGAATCGGGAGATTTTCGAGAGAGCCCTTGAGCTAAGTGTTGTACAGTGTGGTGCAACTTCTAAGTTTTGCATAGAAGAAGCAGTGTTAGCAGAGGTGGCCCTGGAGAGCCAAGTCTGCCTGCCCCAATAGCATAGACCGTGGGCACCCAGTTCAGAAGAGGCATGTGAATGCATGTCCATGTGTTCACGGGGCAGGTGATGGGGCCAGGCCATCAGGGTTCATGAAAAGGGTCCAGCTCATTCATTGAGTGGTAAGGAGACACTGAAGGGTGCTAGGTGGAATGACAGGACACACCTTGCCCCATAGAAAGTCCGAAGAAGCACTGTAGTTGTGAGCCAAAGGCCACCAGGCTTGGGAGGTGGTTGACTGGGCTGAACTGTGCTACAACAGCGCCTGTGTTCTTCAGGTCATGACTGACTTGTAGTTCCTGGGACCGCCATAACAAAGCTTCCACAAACATGGCTTAAACAGCAGACACTTACTGTCTTACAGTTCTGAAAGCCGAAAGTCCAAGGTCAGGGTGTGAGCAGGGTGGGTTCCTTCTGAGGGCTGAGGGAGAATCTGCTTCGGGCCTCTTTCCCAGCTTATGGCAGCCTTGGGCCCTTCTCAGCATGTAGGTCGTGGTCTCCACGAGTTTTCACATCGTCTTCCTCTCTGCATCTGTCTCAAATGTACAAATTTCAATTTCCTCTTTTAATAGGGACTCTGTCGTTGGATTAGAGCCCACAATAATGACCTGTCTTGATTTGATAATCTTCAAAGATCCTGTTTCTAAATAAGGTCACATTTACAGGTACTGGAAGTTAGGACTTGAACATCCTTTGGCAGGGTTCAGCCCCCAAACACTGGGGTCACACAAGATTTCCACCTCTCATTCCTATAAGCACTGATTTGATGGCTAGCAAAAGAGCCAGTGTCTTGGTGTTATGGATGTTTTTTTGGTGGGCTAGTTGTGGGGAGGGAGGTTGGCAAGCATGCTGAACGTGCTTAAATGTGTGTGTGTGAGGAGCCTCTGTGATGTCCCTGGAGCTCAGGAGTGATCCCATTGGTGGTTTCCAAAAGGGGTTGTTCAGGACAATCCATTGTCCTATGGAAGAAAAGGTCAAACTTAGATTTACATTACTTTTTCAATTTCAACCTATTTATTTTTTATTTCGATCTTCCTCAACTTACGGATGGTATCACATCCCAATAAACCCATTATAAGCTGAAAATCTTATGAGTTGAAAATGCATTTATATACCTAACCTACCACACATCATAGCTAAGCCTGGCCTACCTTGAATGTGCTGAGAACACTTATATTAGTCAAGAGTTGGGCAAAATCATCTAGTGCAAAGCCTATTTTATAGTAAAGTGTTGAATATCCCATGTAACTTACTGAACACTGTACTGAAAGTGAAAATGGAACAGTTGTGTGGGTGCAGAATGGTTATCAGTGTAGCAGGCGTTCACCTTCACGTTCACGGGGCCGACTGGGAGCTGCAGTTTGCCACGTTGCCAGCACCACTGGGGAGGATCGAACTGCATATTACTAGCCTGCGGATAGGTCAACATTTGAAGTACAGTTTCTACTGAATATATATTGCTTTCATACCATAATAAAGTTGAAAATTCATTGTGTAAGTTGGGGACCATCTATAGTTAAACAATATAGTAATGAAATTTGTATTCATAATTTATAAGTATACCAGTAGACATACATAGAGAGTATTCATACTTTTATTATTTGTGAGGTGCATAAACAAAACAGATTTGAGACCACACATATTTAAGCTGTGAGAACAGATGAGAAATCGCTGAGAAATGTAATTGGAAAAAAAAGAAGGTGGTGAAGGTTAAGAAGATAGTTTGAATTATACTTTCATTTGTTCTTTGGCATCAAAATAGCATTCTATTGCAATTTTCAAAACAAATGGAATTTAGTATATGGATACATTTTATCTAAATTTCAGAGATCTTGGGCATCTGAAGTCTGTAATAGAATGACTTTGATAATATAGGAAAAAATGAAAAAAAATTAGCCACATGCACTTAACTTAATTTTTCTATTCTCATTTTTCTTATACCCTAAGCATAAAAGTAGAATTCTCTAGAACTGCATATTATTCATATGGGACAGAGTTGATGTAACATGCTACCATCTTGGTTTCTACAAGCAGTGTTTTATCAGAAAGGTTTTAAGCCAAGCAAGATGAATATTAAGTCCATTTCCAATTCAACTGTGGTTGTAGGGGCCCATGAGGAGAAAATTCAACAGAGAATCTGATATGATTAAACAGGGTAATTATTGGGATTTACATCTGTTTTGGATTTAGGTTAACTCATAAAATTCTGGCTGATAGAAGATATGTTTCTGCATTAGTATTTTGGTTATTCAAAATAATTCTTTGATATTTGACTTCTCAATTCTCTTTTAGGTGTTCCACCCTTATGCAAAGTCCTGGCTCAGCCCTTTGCTGCAGCTGGTGGTTTCTGAGAACAACGGAGGAGAAGGGATTCACTATCTGGTGATTGAGATAGTGGTGACAGTTCTTTCCTGGACGGGATTAGCTGCTCCTATAGTAAGGAAACACCTGTCTTCTGTGCAGTGTGCAGTAATGATCAGTCTTTGACTGGCATGTTAGAGTGTGTGACAAACCTTCAAGCTCCTCTTACTGACATATAGTCATTAATTAGCAGTAATTGTGATACTTGAGGTGCTGCAGTGCTAAATAGCCTCATCCTGCTCAGTTCTGTTTCTGATAATTCCTCTGACACTCCTTTTATTTTTCAGTTGTCAGTGTTTTATTTTAATCTGATTTCACTTTTTATGTTAAGAGCTTGGAAGTTAGAAAATTGATTTATTAAAACTATGTGTAAAGAATGGGTCAGCAGACCCTGAATGTGACATTCTGAAAACTTCTGCTGTGATTCAAGTTCCTAGATATTTTGCCATTCATTTTGCCCACCTTATACCCATACTGGCTGTGATATGTAATGGTTCAGCTTGCTAAAAGGTGACTGCCACATGAGTGGCATTATGCTATGCTGAAGCCAGCTTATGGCCTCCGTGAGTATAAACTCGTTAGGGGCTGGGGGGTGCTTTGTGCATTCGTTTAAAAACATTAGCACTAATAATGTACATGAGTTTTCCTGGGAGGGTATCCTGGGACAGTCCTTATTAAACATAACATACATACATATGGATGCTATCTTTACACATGTATATCAGCTTTTATGTGTTTGTGTCTGGACATGCCAACCTCATTTCACAATAAATCAAATTTAGATTGTTTAGTTTTTTTGTTTGTTTTTGTTTTTGAGAGAGCATCTCATATTTATTGATCAAATGGTTGTTAACAACAATAAAATTCTGTATAGGGGACTCAATGCACAATCATTATAGATTGTTTAGTTTTAATGTGATGAAACAATTTGTAATCTGCTTAATGACATGAAAAAATTAAGAAAGCATTTAGTTTAACTTAGAAAACATTGGAATAGATTGATTTAGATGTCAGGAGTTCAACTGAGCTTGAGAGAGCTGAACTGCTGGGTGTGAAACAGCTACTGAAAGCCACAGTAAGCCAGGGTGAAAGGGCCAGTGGAGCCTTTCGTGGGCATGGCAATAGTGTGAGTGAGAGGTAAGCAGAGGGTGTGAACTCCTTAGTGGGACAGCACCGTGGTCAAGGTCTGCACAAGTGTGGGGTCATCTTGCTGTTGAGGGACGCCTGAGTAAAGAACCACAGCAGCTTTATGGGAGCCTGGGGTTGAGGGGAGTATGAGGCAGAGAGCCGAGGTGGGCAAGCCTGGTGCTGAGCCAGAGTGGGGAAGAATACAGCCCTCTTCCTCCCTCGTAAGCTCTCAGCAGAGGGTCCTGGAGAGGATAGAGACCCCAGAATGAAGGGGCCAGGGCTAGGCGTGCAAACGGGTGAAAGCAGGGCCAGCTCGGGGGCCCTTGTGTCTGACTACAGCCCTCTTGACCTCTGTGCACGTGTCTGGTGGGGAGGCAGCTGCCCGCGAGGCTGTCAGGGAGTCTGCCATCACCTGTGGTGGGAGATGAACAATCACACACGGGTTTTTAACCAGGAGCTGGATGCCTTAGTAGAATGCCAGATGTCTTTTATAAATGGAGTTTTGCATTAAAATATACTTTTCTAGAATGGAATGCTACATATTAATATGGAATTTCTATACCTTTTTAGGGGGTCCCTAAAGATGAAGTGCTAGCAAATCGATTACTGCATTTCCTAATGAAAAATGTTTTTCATCAAAAAAGAGCTGTGTTTAGACATAACCTTGAAATTATAAAAACCCTTGTTGAATGCTGGAAGGATTGTTTATCGATCCCTTACAGGTATAAATTTATTAGATTTTGTAATACTGTTTAGAAATTTAAAAAATACAGCATGTTGTAAATGGTGACTACAGTGAAATTTACTTAAAATGATAGGAGTAATATAATTTGATATGTATATGTACACCTTTATAATGCCACAAGTAAAATCAGAGTTTCCAAAGTTTGGTGCCAACAGCATCTCTGGGAGGGTCATCACCTCAGGCACCCACCAGGGTCTCTATGTCTGCCTTCCCTGCTGTGGGTGTGTGAGTGCATTCTGCCCTCACTGTGCTGGCCCCGGCTGTAGGATTTCCCTTTGATTCCTTTTAGCATAGCCTGAGGCAAGCTAAAACTTTCAAAAATTGTTGTTATCAATGAAAGGAGAATTTGGGCAAATAATTAGATTTATAAGAAACAGACTGCTTATGTTCCAAAGCTAGAGTAACCTGGGTGAGAACAAGGGGGATTTCAGCAAGAAGGGTGTTAGATGTGGGAAAAGATAGAGTATTCCTTACCCTGAAGATTAGCTATAGAAAATTTTATGTTTTTCTTCCTTTTTATTTTATTATATGATAATCTGTATTTTTCTTTTATGCTTTTGTTTCAGGTTAATATTTGAAAAATTTTCCAGTAAAGACTCTAATTCTAAAGACAATTCAGTAGGAATTCAATTATTAGGCATTGTAATAGCCAATAACTTGCCTCCCTATGACCCGAAATGTGGCATAGAGAATATAAAGTGAGTATCATGGTGTTTGCTTTGAGACTTTTTAAATTAAAGTATACCTGAATTGGATTGACAGACTGGAGTAAGGTTTAATTTTGATAAATTTAAGGAACAGAGTCATGTTGAAAATCTCTTACCAAAGTCGAGGTGGTTGCTGTAGAGGTAATTTGGGAGAAGAAATATGTTAGTAGAGTGAAGGAGGAAGGTAAGTTTTAAAAAATCAGTGTAAATTTTTCATGTTCATTTTAGCAAATAAGAGGTGCTCAGTATTTTCTTTCGTATTTTCTAAACTGGTATTTTCAGCGTTTACCCGAAAGCAGCATGAGCTCTGCGAGACTGTTTGTTATGGGGTCACAGCCCTCGAGGGCTACCCAGCCTTGTGCTGCCCAGCACTGAGCTTGGAGGCCCAGCTGCAGCCGTGGTAGCTTCAGGCTCAGGAGGTGGGCCCCTCGTGTGAAGGGGACGGGAATTTTGTCACATCACAAAATAGGCACTTCGTTCTCTTCCTGTTTCAGAATTTTGAAGTCTGTTCCTGTGATGGTCATTTATAGATCTCAGCATGTCCCTTCCAACTCGTCCCCATTTTTTTGAAGTGTCTCACTTGTCTACTTGGTCCTCCTGTGGTATCCTCCTTGTCACCAGTTACACCGGGCACCTGGTATCACAGAGAGGCGTGTGGCTCAGCACAGATGCAGTGGGGATAGTTCCCTTGTTCGGAGCTTTGGTTTCCCCCAGCGACAGACTCACAGAGCAGCCAGTGCTGTCCAGTCGGTGGGAGTGGAGCTGTGCGCGCTCCTCTCATCATTCGCCATCCTTCCCTTGTCCTGAGGGTGGCTTTCAGGGGGAGTCAGTAAGTCCAAATCTTGGGTCACAGCTTTTTTCCACAAGTGTTTATAATATCATGCATTGTGTTTTAACTACCGCAGCTCCTGGGTGATTGAACTGTGGACTTTCATGTGCTTCCTGGACATGATATCAGAGCCTTAAGTACATCTTCATGTGTATTTTCACACAAATAATTTAGGTTATGTTTAGGTTTCATATTTTCTCAGTTTGTGCTGTTGATACAGCATGAAGAGTAAAATTGTTACACTCTTAAGTCCAACAATGGGAAGGATTATCTTATGCATTTTTTTCTATATTTGTTATAGGTACTTTGAAGCTTTGGTCAGTAATATGTCCTTTGTAAAATATAAAGAGGTTTACGCGGCAGCAGCAGAGGTCCTAGGGCTCATCCTTCAATACTTCACCGAGAGAGAAAATGTGAGTGTGTGCGGCAGTGTTAACTAAATGCTGCTTCAGGTTTGATTTATCACCACACATGGTACTTACATTCTCTGTACTGTAAGAAACCAAGCTGGGCATTCTGCAATCATTAATACTTTACTCTCTGTCCAACTGAATACAGTGCTCAGTGTTCTTTTTAAAAGGACATATATGATTTTTTTTTTTAATACTTGGAAATTTGGTAAACATTTAAAGTTGGTTAACTTACATTTTATTGTAGAAGTCAGGATATGAGTATTTAGCCAGCTTTTGTTCCTGTGAAGTTGGTCTCAGGATTTCCTTTTGGACAAAATTATCCTGGTAAACACCTGCTGTGCTGTAGGTTCAGAAGTAACACCTTCTACTTCCAATGTTTGACATAACATAGCTGCTAAACAGGGTGTGGTGCCTCTCAGGGAACCTTTCTCTGTCTTATGTGCCCACCCACTTCACAGGGTTGTGGGAAGAACCTTATGGAATCTTTGAGTGTAGTGCACTTTTGGAGTACCATCATTTTCAATAAAATACAATGTTAAAGACATGTATATAACTGCATGGGCCACTGTATGGATATTACGTGTTATGTGTGACTAGAAGATAGTGTAGCAGAATGACGTTAGCACTGCATTGCTCTCTGCATGTCGGGTGCTGTGCACTTTGGGGCCTTCAAACCTGGCATCACATCTTGTGAGGAGATTTTCTGTTGTGGTCCGTCCAGGATGACTCCCCATGACTCCTCTTGGCCTTCTTCTTCCTTCTCTGGCATTTCTCTCCCTTCCTTTGCTGCGTGTCCCCAGCCACCTCTTCAGCTCTGATTTTGGTCCTCTCCTCTTTAATGGGTTCCCTGCTGATGTCCAGCTTCATGGCTTTACAAACTGCCTATATGCTCATGATCCCCAAATTTGTGCCTCCAGTCCACTTCCTCTCCTGAAAGAAAAGGTAAGAGTCTGGCTATGATCATCATCAGGCCACGTGAAGAGAGGGGTAGGGGAGGTCAGGAGGGCCTCTAGACACCCAGGACACCCCACACAGTGTGCTGGACGCTGCCCACTTCACCAAGTATGCATTTATTGGATTTAAAAGGAAATAGATCCCTTTGGGAAGATCAGACTTCATTTATAATTTATTTTAGGGATTACCAGCTCTGTTAGAAAAATAAATTTAAAATTCAGAATAACCTTGTTTCATGATTCTAATGTCCCTAAATATAGGGTTTCAATTTACATAATATGCTTAATTTTCACCACAGATGGAGCAAATTAGAGCAGATCCCAGGTTAAATCTCCCTTGACTTAAATTTCAATTTGACAGGAATGATAAATACTTTTGTTTTACGTAGTTCTTTTTTGAATGTAAATGATATTATTTAGTGTAGAAATTAGGAAAACAGTAAAACATGAACAGGTAAGTAAGCTGCATCCAGCCCCACTCTGAGGGAGCTGGCATTTGGAGAGGGGAGACAGACAACCCACAGACAGTTCTATCATAGTTGGTGGTACCTATGCATGCAGAGAAAGCAGGCTATGGGGAGATAGGCCAGGATAGGGCTGCTGTTAGAGTTGCTTGAAAATTCTGGTTTGTGTGAATATTTGACCAGAGACGGGAACACTGATATCATAAAATGTGTCTTAAATGGTATTTAGTCACTAATTTTAGCTCAGCTTCTCAAATGACTTGTAGCAGAGTTTCAGTGCCAAAAGGAAGCACCACAAACTAGGTTGCCAATGCTGGCAGCCCAGACACATGTGGCTGGGGCCTGGCTCACCTGCACTCTGGGGCCTAGAGCTCTTGTCGTGCCCAAGGTTCCTGCAGACCCATGGGTGAGCCTGGCGCCTCCGCTTGTGAACACTTTTCAATTGTAGCACTGAGCCCCTTCCTTGGGGTCACTTAGCTATTTAAAATAAACCTATTTTCAGTACTTAACATAAGTGTTCACTTTTGTGTATTTGAAAGAAAGTTGATTTTTCAGGTGCTGGAGGAGTTGGTGTGTGAACTGGTCGTAAAACAGTTAAAGCAACATCAGACCACAAAGAAGGACAAATTTATCGTGTGCTTGAACAAAGCTGTGAAGAACTTCCCTCCTCTTGCAGACAGGTAGGATGTCGGCTGTGGTGACCATTCTTTCGGGGGAAGGGGGTCTGCTGCCTTCCTGCTCACAGGACATGTCTTTGGGGTAGGTTCCTGAATTCTGTGTTCTTCCTGCTGCCGAAATTCCATGGTGTGATGAAGACCCTCTGTCTGGAGGTGGTGCTGTGTCGTGCAGAGGAAATAACAGATCTGTACCTGCAGCTAAAGAGCAAGGATTTCATTCAAATCATGAGACACAGGTGAGTGGGAAACCAGCTCTGGGTTCTTGGATGCAGCTGGCTAAGAAAATTTTGACTTGTTCAACTGTCTCCTTCAACTCAGGAGGAACTTGCAGGTTTTCATGAAATGCATATTTGTTAAATTTGAATCTGAGAAGAAAAGTTGTGGGGACTGGCCTTCCAGCTTCTTCTGACCTGGCACTTTGGGGAGGCCACATCTCAGAGACTGTCTAGAGCTCTTTCACATTTAAAAGGCATGGTTTTGAGTTCAGTACCTATTTTGCCAGATAAGAGGTTTCCATTATTTATTAAAATTGTTCATTTATTTTTAAAATCACAATATACTGTTAAGGTAAGTATGAAAGAGAATGCTATTGATCACTTAAGATATTTTTATTTTCTCTGTATTCTCTTCTAGTCTTTCCTGTTTACATATTTTTTGCATGGGGATAAGTTATTGGTAAATGTGTGATGTGCCAGTAACAAAGAATGTATGTCATTGTGTTCTGATATCCATCATTAAGGATTTACTGAGTATCAACTATGTGTAAGGCATTACTGGTCACTTTAAGGAGGAAAAGATACATAAAACAAGCAAATAGGTGTGCATCTTATTTGGGACCCAGGCTATACTTCACTCTGCTATATGACATGCCAGGTGGCCTGACTAGTACTTGAAATCATTTTTTTAAATCATGAAATCCTTTATATTTAGCTTATTTTGTTTGACATTGTCAGGTTTTTTAAAAATGAACTTTTTGTTCGGGAATATTCCTATATTTACTGAAAAGTTAAGTGTACAGAGTTCCCACATCTTCACCCAGTTTCTCTTTCTTGTTGAATTGGTTTGTCAAAAGAAATTAACATTAGTTCATTATTATTAGCTAAACTAGAGTTCATTTGTATTTCACCAGTTTTATCACTAATGTCCTTTTTCTATTTTAGGATCAAGACAGAATACCACATTGAATTCATTTATTTTTAACCATCTAGCCGATTATAATGATTTTTAACAACAGAAATTTTTAAAGTATAGTATTATCTATTATAATAAATTTTAAGCTACAGAATAATACAAAGAAAAAAGTTTCCATCATATCTAAAAGTAGAATAATAAAAAGTGTTAAATTTGTATTTTTAAAAATCTCATTATAGAGATGATGAAAGACAGAAAGTATGTTTAGACATAATTTATAAGATGATGGCAAAATTGAGACCAGGAGAGCTCCAAGAATTCTTGAATCCTGTTGTGGAGTTTGTTTCTCATCCTTCTCCCGTGTGCAGGGAACAGATGTATAACATTCTTATGTGGATTTATGACAATTACCGGTAAGCTCTACACTGACATTTTATATACATTTTTTTTAAGGGAACACACCCAGGCTTTTGCAGTGTGAAACAGATTATAATAAACAATAAAACATTTTCTGGCATACAGTTAATAATAAAAATCATTTTAGTGTATTCAAGTGTGTCCTTACTTCAGCTCATTTTACGTCTCTGGGAAATATTCAAAGTGTGACATTACTGGTTGAGTTAAAAGTGTAATTTGTTTTTATAGTTATCCCTTTAAGATCAGACAAGGTTAAGGTAATGAACTGTGCCAAGAGATCTTAATCCTTCAGGACTAGTCACACTACTTCTCCTGGGGACTGGACCTGTGCTAGGACCTCTTAGTGCTCCCTGGGAGCCCTTTGCAGCCCCACTCCCTCCACCCATCCCCTCTCCCTCAGGCTCAGAGCCTGGGAATGATGTCATTTGGATGGGCTTGTAGAGTACTCTAAGGAAGATATCAGGTTACAGAGGTATGACACAGTTCTGTTGTGATTTTGGAAATAAAAGTTCCATGGGAAAAGCCACAATTTTTTACTTTAATTCTGGACAGTGTTACTGGGGTTGAGCAAAAATGACAGAAGTGAGTATTACTGTTTTTTCATTTTGTTACTTCTCTCAGGGATCCAGAAAGCCAAGCAGATAATGACTCCCAGGAAATACTTAAGTTGGCAAAAGATGTTTTAATTCAAGGATTGATTGATGAGAACCATGGGCTTCAGTAAGTGCTCTTCTTGGAATAATTGGGCCAGGACAAGTAAATTTAGGAGTATTTCTTTCTAGGTTAGCATAGAGTATTTTTCTGCAGTTGTAGAAGTGTTATTTGCAATATTAGTGTTTTTTATGCCTCTTCCATTCATAATGTTTAATAAAAATGTATCTTAAGTCACTGTAAAACTTAAAAATCCTGATATTACTTTAATATAAAAAAGTCCTAAAAAAGTGGTATGGATAAAAGCTGTTTCTACTAGTGTAATGAATTAAAGTGTTCCAAAATAAAGAAAGAAAATCTGTAATGACAATTATTATTTTTCACACTTAAGAATATTGAGATCACTATATGTATTAGTATTGAATAAAATGTTTGAAATCTTAGAAATAAGAGGGAACTCTAGTGTTAATTATATGTGGTAATATGCCTACCCTAAATCAGTTATATGAATGTTTATCGAATACATATCTATTTAATTTTCTATTCAATTTAAAATTCACTGAGCTTTTAAAAATTGTATTTGATTTTATAAGCATCTATAAATTTCAAAGCCTAATCTGTTTTTTACCTAAGTTAAATTTTGAATATCTTACAGCACTAATTTTTAGAGTGACTTATTTCATCAAGGTAGTAAAGGATTGTATGTAATTTCTTAAGGTGTTTTCTCAGTTTCAAAATAGTTAGTAATACATACTCATCATTGAAAATTTCCCATGTAATAGAGATGAGGATAAAATCACCCAGTTTCTCACCTCTTGTTAAATATGCTAAAGGTTCTGGAATATTCCCTTCTTTCAGTGCATATTATTGTTTATAACTCAGACTATACTGTTTATACACTTTTAAATGTGGTTTCCCTCTGTGTTAAGCTTTATATAGATGAAAAACCATTCCTTCTCAACATGACACTCTTTTTCCTCATTTGCCAATATCTGAGGGATATGCTTCTTTTTCCTTTCTGTTTTTCAGATTGATTATTCGAAATTTCTGGAGCCATGAAACTAGGTTACCTTCAAATACCTTGGACCGATTGTTGGCATTAAATTCCTTATATTCTCCTAAGATTGAAGTGCACTTTTTAAGTCTAGCAACAGACTTTCTGCTTGAAATGACGAGCATGAGCCCAGATTATCTAAACCCTGTGTTTGAGCACCCCCTGTCAGAATGTGAATTTCAGGTGAAGTGCTTGTCTGTGTGATAGTCTGTATTATAAGCTTTCCCTGTTTGTTAGTCAACAAACATTTTCTAATAGTGCTAAACTGGCTTTTTTTTTTTAAATTGAGATATAATTTGCACACAACATTGAATCAGTTCCAGGTATAAAATAATGATTCAGTATTTGTATAGGTTGCAAAATGATCGCCACAAATAAGTGGTTAACATCTGTCTCCTCAGGTATTTTTTCTTGTGATAAGAGCTTTTAAGATCTACTCTCTTAGCAACTTTCAAATACATAATACAGTATTATTACCTACAGTCACGATGCTGTGCATTACATCCCCAGGACTTACTTATTTAATAACCAGAGGTTTGTACTTTTTGACCACCTTCACCCATTTCGCCTGCCCCTGGCCTCTGACAACCACCAGTTTGTGCTCTGTATCTGAGTATGGTTTTTGTTGTTGTTTAGATACTACATACAAGTTGAGATCATACAATATTTGTCTTTCTCTAATTTATGTCACTTAGCATAATGCCCTCAAGGTCCTCTGTGTTGTCACAAATGGCAAGATTTCTTTCTTTTTCATGGCTGAGTAGAATTCATTGTATAGATGTACCACATCTTGTCTATCCATTCATCCACCAGAGATACTTAGGTTATTTCTATATTTTGGTTATTGTAAATAATCCTGCAGTGAAAAGGGGGATGCAGATATCCCTTCAAGTATTTTTGTTTTCTTCAGGTAAATACTCAGAAGTGGGATTGCTGGATCATGTAGTTCTATTTTTATTCTTTGAGGAACCTCCATACTATTTTCCATAGTGGCTGCACCATTTACATTTCCACCAACAGAGCACGAGGGTTCCCATTTCTATATGTCCTCCCAACACTTGTTATTTCTTGTCTTTTAGGTAATAGCCATTCTAAGAGGTGTGAGGTAATAATGTCGTTGTGGTTTGGGTTTGCAATTTCCCCATGATTGATTAGAAACCCTAGCTTTTAATTTTACTTGGAATACTCACACATTCCTTTCTGAAGCATTCACATTGGCTTCACCCCCTCTGCCCACACTCCTTCGCACAGCTCACTTCTCCATTCAGCCTCCACTTAGATTTTCCTTCCTCTATAATGCCTGCCCCCTCATCACTCCTTATGCCCACTTAGTAGATATTGGGTGTGTACTTTATCCTGGCAGCCTTAACAGCTATGATGATTTACACATTTCTGCCTGAGCTCCTGGGCAGGAGAGCCTGACTGATCTGCTGGCACTTGTATCCCTGGCATCTTCCTAGTGCTGGGCATGTGGTGAGCACTTAGGAAGGAGTTGAGTCATTCAGCTTGTTGCAGTTGTGTTTTGGTGCCATTATCGTGTAGGCCATTCAGTCTTTGAATGCCGAATGTTAAGGAGTAGAAAAATGTTTTTTCATCCCCAGTACCAATTAGTTTTTCTAGTTGGCAAATAATTACTTAATTAAAACTTTTAAATTTGAAAAGGTTCTTCTTCAGCTGCTTCCCACAGAGATACGTGAAATTATAGTACGTATTTGCTGAATACTATTGGATTTTAAATTAAAATATTTCCGTGTTGACAAAGAAAGATAATTATTTCACATAAAATTCTCTTACATGCAGGAATATACTATTGACTCTGACTGGCGTTTCCGAAGTACTGTTCTCACGCCAATGTTCATTGAGACTCAGGCCTCCCAAAGTGCTCTCCAGACCCGGACCCAGGAGGGATCCCTCTCAGCTCGAGGGGCGGTGGCTGGGCAGATACGGGCCACCCAACAGCAGTATGACTTCACACCTACACCAAGTGCAGGTAGCCATGAGCTGATCGCCTGCCTGCTGTGTCCTCCGAAACAGATACGTCAGCCACAGGAGGAAAGGACTGTCAAATTCTTAGAGACAGGAAGTAGCAGGGTAGTCTCCAGGGCTGGGGAGGGGACAGTGGGCACTTGGTGTTTAATGGGTGTTGGGTTGAGCTTGAGGAGGTGGGAAAGTTCTGCAGAGGGGTGGTGGTGGGTGGTCGTTGTTCAATTGTATCAATGTGCTTGTTGTCACAGAGCTATACACTTAGAATTGGTTAAAACAGTCAATTTGATGTTATATATATTGTACTACTAAAAAAACAGGAGAAAAGTATTATTTCTGATTGGAAGAAACTGGAAAAGTTTCTATACATGTGTGTATTTTTTTGGTTTTGTCTAGAAAAATCTGTTAAGTGCATCAAATTTGGAACTCATCTCAAAAGCAAAGTAGAACTAAACCACTCATTCATTAAACTTTTCTTAAATGGTACAGCTGCTATGATCAGCAAAGTACAAGTTGTAGAGTAAAATATCTTAATCATTTTATATAACTACTTCAGTATCTTCTCTTTATATAAGTTTTTCACACTGTGTTGATTCTAGTGGTAGGACTAATTGGAATGATTACAATGGAAATTTTGACACTGATACTAGAGACCACAGACTTCAGTACCTTATGTTAGATACAAGTATTCCTGTAGCAACCACAGCAGCTTGAAGGAGAAGGTGATGGCTTCCTACTTTACAAACAGGGGTCCACTGGTGATCTGATGGAGCATCTGCCCAGTGCCCTGCCATGACATGGCTGTCTCCCTGGGGGAGCTGTGCCTAGTCACTGCTGCAGGTGAGCACCTGGAGGTGCCGGTGGCCACCAGGATGACGTGCCCCTTTTCATGCAATGCACTCTGGCAGTTGGTGCTATTCCCTGCAGTTGGGATGGGGTGTGGGCTTGGCAGGGTTGTGCAGCACTAAGCGTACTGTGACAGGCTCTTGTCATGCCTGTTTGCAGATGGAAGAAGCTCCTTCAATTGGCTGATTGGGAGCAGTATTGACCCACTGGCGGATTATACAGCCTCCTCCTCCTCTGATTTGTCATCCTCTTTGCTGTTTGCCCACAAGAGGAGTGAAAAATCTCAGAGAGCACCCTTAAAGTTCGTGGGGCCTGATTTTGGAAAAAAAAGAATGAGCCTCCCAGGGGATGAGGTGGATAACAAAGCAAAAGGTAAAGTATAGTTGCTGACATGTGTTTGAAATAACCTACCCTCTAAATCTGTAATTAAGCCCATTAAAATTCAATTCAGTAAATGTCATCTGAATACTTACCATGTTGCAAGCATAGTTTTAGGTGTTTCCAAGAAATGATTGAATAAATTGGACCTAATCCATTCATTTAGTGACTTTCCAGAACATTAGGGGTCAGTAAGGCAATAGTTGGTGATAAGGCAGAATGTGTAAGCTAAGACTCAAAGAAGGGAGTTTAAATCAGGTAGAGAATAGAGTCGGGAAAGACCCAGTGGATGAGGGGAGGTCTTTGTAGCCTTGGGGGATTGGGATATGGAAAGAGGGGATGAAAAGGACAGAGGTAGAGAAGTAGGGAATGTGTGTGGGTGCGACTTACAAGCTCAGGAACATTCATTGAGAGCTCACTCTGGCAGGGCTCAGCAGTCCATTAAAGGTGCTCTGGGACACTGAGCAAATATAAAGAATGCTCAGAAGACAGGCTTGGGGATGGGGTGTGGCTTAAGGAAGGAACTGCAACTTCAGATGGTAAATGGCGTGGAGCCTGGCACAGGGTCTTTAGATGGCCTTTCTGTGGAGGTTCCTGTGGATCCTGCAGACGCCTGGAGGTGCAGGTCAAAGGCACCACATGTTCCCAGGGTCAATGCAGGAAGAGAGTAGGGTGGGGAGAATGAGGGGCGAGCCCATGTGAAATGCCAGGAAGGCTGAGTAGAAAGTGCTGGCAGATTGACAGAAGCAGCACAGAGGGGACTGGTGTAGAAGTAAGTATGGAAGTTAGCTCTGTGTGAGGATTGTGGCTCTGGGAGTGAGTGAAAGCCCAGAGGAAGAGAGTATAAAGACAAAAAGGTCCCAGGCCAGAGCCTACGGAAATGCTAACTATGAATTTAGATACAGAGAAATGAGATTAGGACCAAAGGTAAATTCTTTTTTATTTACTTGTATGAACTAAAAAACAGACACACAAAATATTTTCCTTACTCCCAGATACTCTTTTTCACACTTTGATATTGCAAATCTGTGACCAGGCACAGTTATCTAAATACAATGGACAGAGGTGAATCTCTCCTTTTGCTTAGAGCTTTGAGTTTGAAAGAGGGCTTCTGAGCCCATACTCACTCCATCTTCTCCACAACCACTGCTTCTTAGCACGCCTCTTCTTTTACATACTTTTCCACTACTGTCTATCCAAACCTATCTATCAAATGTGTTACATGGCTCTTTTCTTCCTATGACTTCAGTTGTGGAAGCTCCAAAGTTACAATGAAGCTCCAGAGTGACTGTCACCTTTCCATTGCTTATAAATTATATCATGAATAGATGTTGGATTTTGTCAAGTGCTTTTTCTGCTTCTATTTAAGTGACTAATGGTTTATATCCTTCTGTTTGTTAATGTGATGTATCATGTTGATTGATTTCAAGATATTAAACCATTTTTCCATCCCTGGAATAAATCCCACTTGATCACGGTTAATGATCCTTTTAATGTATTTGTGAATTCGATTTGCTAACATTTTGTTGAGGATTTTTGCATCTATGTTCACCAAAGATACTGGTCTGTAAATTTCTCTTACTGTAGTGTCTTTGTCTGATTTTGATATCAGGGTGACGTTGGGCTCATAGAATGAATTTTATTTTTTGTCATTAGTCCACAGTTACACGAAGGACATTATGTTTACTAGGGTCCCCCCTTCACCAAGTCCCCCCCACAAACCCTATTACAGTACTGTCCATCAGCATAGTAAGATGCTATAGAATCACTACTTGTCTTCTCTGTGTTGCACAGCACTCCCCATGCCCACACCCCACATTATACATGCTAATCATAATACCCCCTTTCTTTTTACCCACCCAAATCCCTCCCCTCCCATTCTCCCCAGTCCCTTTCCCTTTGGTAACTGTTAGTCCATTCTTAGGTTCTGTGATTCTACTGCTGTTTTGTTCCTTCAGTCTTTCTTTGTTCCTATACTCCACATATGAGTGAAATCATTTGGTGTTTGTCTTTCTCTGCCTGGCTTATTTATACCCTCTAGCTCCAGCCATGTTGTTGCAAATGGTAGGATTTGTTTTCTTCTTATGGCTGAATAATATTCCATTGTGTATATGTACCACATCTTCTTTATCCATTCACCTACTGATGGATATTTAGGTTGCTTCCATTTCTTGGCTATTGAAAATAGTGGCTTTTGGATGTAGAGTTCTATAGATGTATGTGAGGTCCATTTGTTCTAGTGTGTTGTTAAGTGCCTCTGTGTCCTTACTAATTTTCTGTCTGGTGGGTCTATCCTTAGGAGTGAGTGGCGTGTTGAAGTCTCCTAACATGAATGCATTGCATTCTATTTCCTCCTTTAGTATTTGTTTCATATATGTTGGTGTTCCTGTGTTGGGTGCATATATATTTATAATGGTTATATCCTCTTGTTGCTGAGCCCTTTATCATTATGTAATGTCCTTCTTTATCTTTTGTTACTTTCTTTGTTTTGAGGTCTACTTTGTCTGATACTACTGCAACACCTGATTTTTTCTCACTGTTGTTTGCATTAAATATCATTTTCCATCCCTTGGCTTTTAGTCTGTGCATGTCTTTGGGTTTGAGGTGAGTCTCTTGTAAGCAGCATAGAGATGGGTCTTGCTTTTTTATCCATTCTATTACTCTGTGTCTTTTGATTGGTGCATTTCAGTCCATTTACATTTAGGGTGATTATTGAAAGATATGTACTTATTGCCATTGCAAACTTTAGAGTCGTGGTTACCAAAGGTTCACAGTTAGCTTCTTTAGTATCTTACTGTCTAACTTAACTCACTTAATGAGCTATTTTAAACACTGTCTGGTGATTCTTTATTTTTCTCCCTTCTTATTCCTCCTCCTCCTTTCTTTAAATGTTGGTTGTTTTATTCTGTGTTCTTTTGTGTTTCCTCTAACTGCTTTTGTGGGTAGTTGATTTTATTTTTTGACTTTAGTTAGTATTTGGTTGGTCTGCTTTCTTTGCTGTGATTTTATTTTCTCCGGTGACATCTGTTTAGCCTTAGGAGTGCTCCCATCTAGAACAGTCCCTCTACAATACCCTGTAGAGGTGGTTTGTGGGAGGCAAATTCCCTCAACTTTTGCTTGTCTGGGAATTGTTTAATCCATCCTTCATATTTAAATGATAATCGTGCTGGATACAGTATTCTTGGTTCAAGGCCCTTCTTTTTCATTGCATTAAATATATCATGCAATTCTCTTCTGGCCTGTAAGGTTTCTGTTGAGAAGTCTGATGATAGCCTGCTGGGTTTTCCTTTGTAGGTGACCTTTTTCCTCTCTCTGGCTGCCTTTAAAACTCTGTCCTTGTCCTTGATCTTTGTCATTTTAATTATTATGTGTCTGGGTGTTATCCTCCTTCGGTCCCTTCTGTTGGGGGTTCTGGGCACTTCTGTGGTCTGATCAATTATTTCTTTCCCCAGTTTGGGGGAGTTTTCAGCAATTATTTCTTCAAGTACACTTTCTATCCCTTTTTCTTTCTCTTCTTCTGGTACCCCTATAATGCGGATATTGTTCCTTTTGGATTGGTCACACAATTCTCTTAATATTGATTCATTCCTGGAAATCCTTTTATCTCTCTCTGCATCAGCTTCTATGGATTCCTGTTCTCTGATTTCTATTCCATCAATGGCCTCTTTAATCTTATCCACTCTGCTTATAAATCCTTCCAGAGATTGTTTCATTTCTATAATCTCCTTCCGGACATCATCCCTTAGCTCTTGCGTATTTCTTTGCAGCTTCATCAGCATGGTTAAGAGCTTTATTTTTAATTCTTTTTCAGGGAGATGGGATAGGTCTACTCATTCTCAGTGTTTGCCTCTGTGATCTTGGTCTGTATCAAATTCTTCTGCCTTTTCATGGCAAGAAAGGTATTTGTGGGGAGCTGGCGCGTGTGTTGGCTAAGAAAGTCCCTTCTTGCTGGTTTGTGGCCTTCGTCTCCTGGGAGAACAGCAACCCCTACTGGGTTGTGCTGGGTAGCTGCGTATTTCTAATTCTTGCCCGGCCACTGTGAAGCTCCGCGGTTGCTGTTGGTGTGGCCAGCCTCAGGCTGCTTCTCCAATATGGTGGAGCCACGTCGGAGGGGGAAACGGATGGGAGGCTGTTTCTTGCCGTGAGGGGCCTCCGAGCTGCGCTGCCGCCCAGGGGGTTAGGGCACCCAGAGTTCTCTGGTATTCCCAGCTGCTGGGCTAAGTGTCCCGGGGCGCTTCCGTCCAGCTGTGGGGTCCCTGTCCCTTTAAGACTTTCAAAAAGTACTCGCTTTTCTTTGTCCCAGGTGCAAGAGCTGCAGGGACCTGCTCACAGGTCTTACTGTCCTGTTTCCCTGGTATCCAGCACCCCACGCGCTGTGTGTCTGCACTCTGGTCCAGATGGCTGGGGCTGGGTGTTCAGCAGTCCTGGGCTCCCTCTCCCTCCCCGCTCTGACTCCTCTCCTCCCGCCCGGAGCTGGGGTGAGGGGCACTTGGGTCCCGCCAGGCCGGGGCTTGTATCTTACCCCCTTCGCCAGGTGCTGGGTTCTCGCAGGTGTGGATGCAGTCTGGCTGTTGTCCTGTGTCTTCTGGTCTCTCTTTTAGGGAGAGTTGTATTTCTTGTATTTTCAAAAATATATATGATTTTGGGAGGAGAGTTCCGCTGCTCTACTCATGCCGCCATCTTGGTTCTCTCCGTCATAGAATGAATTTTGAAGCTTTTGAAAAGGATAGGTATTAACTCTCCTTTAAATGGTAGAATCCACCCATGAAGCCATCTGGTTGTAGACTTTGGTTTGTTGGTCTTAGACTCTGGTCTGATTCAATTTCATTACTAATAATTTCTGTATCTTCCTCATTCAGTTTCTGGAAGACTGATTGTTTCTAGGAATTTACCATTTCTTCTAGGTTGTTCAGTTTGTTGCCATATAATTTTTTGTAGAATTTTCATATTATCCTTTATTTCTTTTTTCTTTTTTTAATATTTTTTTATATCTTTTTATTTTGGTATCATTAATCTACAATTACATGAAAGACATTATGTTTACTAGGCTCCCCCCTTCACCAGGTCCCCCCCACATACCCCTTCACAGTCACTGTCCATCAGCGTAGTAAGATGCCATAAAATCACTACTTGTCTTCTCTGTGTTGCACAGCCCTCCCTGTTCCCCCCCCCCACTATACATGCTAATCATAATGCCCCCTATCTTTTTCCCCACCCTTATCCCTCCCTTCCCACCCATCCTCCCCAGTCTCTTTCCCTTTGGTAACTGTTAGTCCATTCTTGGGTTCTGTGATTCTGCTGCTGTTTTGTTCCTTCAGTTTTCCTTTTTTCTTATACTCCACAGATGAGTGAAATCATTTGGTACTTGTCTTTGCCTGGCTTATTTCACTGAGCATAATACCCTCTAGCTCCATCCATGTTGTTGCAAATGGTAGGATCTGTTTTTTTCTTATAGCTGAGTAATATTCCATTGTGTATATGTACCACATCTTCTTTATCCATTCATCTACTGATGGACATTTAGGTTGCTTCCATATATTGGCTATTGTAAATAGTGCAGCAATAAACATAGGGGTGCATCTGTCTTTTTCAAACTGGAATGCTGCATTCTTAGGGTAAATTCCTAGAAGTGAAATTCCTGGGTCAAATGGTACTTCTATTTTGAGCATTTTGAGGAACCTCCATACTGCATTCCATAATGGATGAACTAATTGACATTCTCACCAGCACTATAGGAGGGTTCCCCTTTCTCCACAACCTTTCCAACATTTGTTGCTGTTTGTCTTTTGGATGGTAGCCATCCTTACTGGTGTGAGGTGATATATCATTGTGGTTTCGATTTGCATTTCTCTGATGATTAGTGATGTGGAGCATCTTTTCATGTGTCTGTTGGCCATCTGAATTTCTTCTTCAGAGAACTGTCTATTCGGCTCCTCTGCTCATTTTTTAATTGGATTATTTGCTTTTTTTGTTTGTTGAGGTGCATGAGCTCTTTATATATTTTGGATGTCAACCCTTTATCGGATCTGTCATTTATGAATATGTTCTCCCATACTGTAGGATACCTTTTTGTTCTATTCATGGTATCCTTTGCTGTACAGAAGCTTTTCAGCTTGATATAGTCCCACTTGTTCATTTTTGCTTTTGTTTCCCTTCCCTGGAGAGATATGTTCCAGAAGAGGTCACTCATGTTTCTGTCTAAGAGATTTTTGCCTATGGTTTTTCCCAAGAATTTTATGGTTTCATGACTTACATTTAAGTCGTTGATCCATTTTGAATTTACTTTTGTGTATGGGGTTATACAGTGATCCAGTTTCATTCTCTTATACGTAGCTGTCCAATTTTGCCAGCACCATCTGTTGAAGAGACTGTCATTTCCCCATTGTATGTCCATGGCTCCTTTATTGAATATTAGTTGATCATATATGTTTGGGTTAATGTTTGGAGTCTCTATTCTGTTCCATTGGTCTGTGGCTCTGTTCTTGTGCTAGTACTAAATTGTCTTGATTACTGTGTCTTTGTAGTAGAGCTTGAAGTTGCGGAGCGAGATCCCCCTCCACTTTATTCTTCCTTCTCAGGATTGCTTTGGCTCTTTGTGGTCTTTGGTGTTTCCATATTAATTTTTGAACTATTTGTTCCAGTTCGTTGAAGAATGAATGCTGTTGGTAATTTGATAGGGATTGCATCGAATTTGTATATTGTTTTGGGCAGGATGTCCATTTTGACAATATTAATTCTTCCTAGCCAGGCACATGGGATGAGTTTCCATTTGTTAGTAACCTCTTTAATTTCTCTTAAGAGTGTCTTATAGTTTTCAGGGTATAGTTCTTTCACTTCCTTGGTTAGGTTTATTCCTAGGTATTTTATTCCTTTTGATGCTATTGTGAATGGAATTGTTTTCCTGATTTCTCTTTCTATTAGTTCATTGTTAGTGTGTAGGAAAGCCACGGATTTCTGTGTGTTAATTTTGTATCCTGCAACTTTGATGAATTCTGATATTAGTTCTACTAGTTTTGCAGTGGAGTCTTTAGGGTTTTTTATGTACAATATCATGTCATCTGCAAATAGTGACAGTTTAACTTCTTCTTTACCAGTCTGGATTCCTTGTATTTCTTTGCTTTGTCTAATTGCCGTGGCTAGGACCTTCAGTACTATGTTGAATAACAGTGGGGAGAGTGGGCATCCCTATCTTGTTCCCGATCTCAGAGGAAAAGTTTTCAGCTTCTCGCTGTTCACTATGATGTTGGCTGTGGGTTTGTCATATATGGCCTTTATCATGTTGAGGTACTTGCCCTCTACACCCATTTTGTTGAGAGTTTTTATCATGAATGGATGTTGAATTTTGTTGAATGCTTTTTCATCATCTATGGAGATGATCATGTGGTTTTTGTCTTCCTTTTTGTTGATGTGGATGACGTTGATGGGTTTTCGAATGTTGTACCATCCTTGCATCCCTGGGATGAATCCCACTTGGTCATGGTGTGTGATCCTTTTTATGTATTTTTGAATTCGCTTTGCTAATATTTTGTTGAGTATTTTTGCATCTACGTTCATCAGGGATATTGACTCTGTAGTTTTCTTTTTTGGTGGGTTCTTTGCCTGTTTTTGGTATTAGGGTGATGTTGGCTTCATAGAATGAGTTTGGGAGTATTCCCTCCTCCTCTATTTTTTGGAAAAATTTAAGGAGAATGGGAATTATGTCTTCTCTGTATGTAAAATTCCAAGGTAAATCCATCTGGCCTGGGGTTTTGTTCTTGGGTAGTTTTTTGATTACCGCTTCAATTTCATTGCTGGTAATTGGTCTGTTTACATTTTCTGTTTCTTTCTGGGTCAGTCTTGGAAGGTTGTATTTTTCTAGGAAGTTGTCCATTTCTCCTAGGTTTTCCAGCTTGTTAGCATATAGATTTTCATAGTATTCTCTAATATTTCTGTGTGGTCCGTCATGGTTTTTCCTTTCTCGTTTCTGATTCTGTTGATGTGTGTTGATTCCGTTTTTCTCTTAAAAGTCTGGCTAGAGGCTTATCTATTTTGTTTATTCTCTCGAAGAACCAGCTCTTGGTCTCATGGATTTTTTCTATTGTTTTATTCTTCTCAACTTTATTTATTTCTTCTCTAATCTTTATTATGTCCCTCCTACTGCTGACCTTAGGCTGCATTTGTTCTTCTTTTTCCAATTTCGATAATTGTGATCTTAGACTATTCATTTGGGATTGTTCTTCTTTCTTTAAATATGCCTGGATTGCTATATGCTTTCCTCTTAAGACTGCTTTGGCTGCGTCCCACAGTAGTTGGGGCTTTGTGTTGTTGTTGTCATTTGTTTCCATATATTGCTGGATCTCCTTTTAATTTGGTCGTTGATCCATTGATTATTTAGGAGCATGTTGTTAAGCCTCCATGTGTTTATGAGCCTTTTTCCTTTCTTTGTACCATTTATTTCTAGTTTTATGCCTTTGTGGTCTGAAAATTTGGTTGGTAGGGTTTCAGTCTTTTTGAATTTCCTGAGGCTCTTTTTGTGGTCTAGTATGTGGTCTATTCTGGAGAATGTTCCATGTGCACTTGAGAAAAATGTGTATCCTGTTGCTTTTGGATGTAGAGTTCTACAGATGTCTATTAGGTCCATCTGTTCTAGTGTGTTGTTCAGTGCCTCTGTGTCCTTACTTATTTTCTGTCTGGTGGATCTGTCCTTTGGAGTGAGTGTTGTGTTGAAGTCTCCCAAAATGAATTCATTGCGTTCTATTTCCTCCTTAATTCCTTTAGTAGTTTTTCACATATGTTGGTGCTCCTGTGTTGGGTGCATATATATTTATAATGGTTATATCCTCTTGTTGTACTGAGCCCTTTATCATAACATAATGTCCTTCTTTATCTCTTGTTACTTTCTTTGTTTTGATGTCTATTTTGTCTGATACTAGTATTGCAACACCTGCTTTTTTCTCCCTTTTGTTTGCATGAAGCATCTTTTTCCATCCCTTGACTTTAAACTGTGCATGTCTTTGGGTTTGAGGTGAGTCTCTTGTAAGCAGCATATAGATGGGTCTTGCTTTTTTGTACATTATATTACTCTGTGTCTTTTGATTGGTGCATTCAGTCCATTTACATTTAGTGTGATTTTTGAAAGATATGTACTTATTGCCATTTCAGGCTTTAAGTTTGTGGTTACCAAAGGTTCAACATTAGCTTCTTTACTATCTTACTGTCTAGCTTAACTCGCTTATTGAGCTATTATAAACACTGTCTGATGATTCTTTATTTCTCCCCCTTCTTTTTCCTCCTCCTCCATTCTTCATATTTTGGGTGTTTTGTTCTGTGCTCTTTTTAGGAGTGTTCCCATCTAGAGCAGTCCCTCTCAGATACCCTGTAGAGGTGGTTTGTGGGAGGCAAATTCCCTCAACTTTTGCCTGTCTGGGAATTGTTTAATCCTGCCATCATATTGAAATGATAATTGTGCTGGATACAGTATTCTTGGTTCAAGGCCCTTCTGTTTCATTGCATTAAATATATCATGCCATTCTCTTCTGGCCTATAAGGTTTCTGTTGAGAAGTCTGATGATAGCCTGATGGGTTTTCCTTTGAAAGTGACCTTTTTTTTCTCTCTGGCTGCCTTTAATACTCTATCCTTGTCTTTGATCTTTGCCATTTTAATTATTATGTGTCTTGGTGTTATGCTCCTTGGGTCCCTTGTCATGGGAGTTCTGTGTGCCTCTGTGGTCTGAGAGGCCATATGCTCCCCCAGTTTGGGGATGTTTTCAGCAATTATTTCTTCAAAGGTGCTCTCTATCCCTTTTTCTCTCTCTTCTTCTTCTGATACTCCTATGATGCGAATATTGTTCCATTTCAGTTGGTCACACAGTTCTCTTAATATTCTTTCATTCCTGGCTATCCTTTTATCTCGCTCTGCATCAGCTTCTCTGCGTTCCTGTTCTCTGTTTTCTAGTCCTTTAATGGTCTCTTGCATGTCGTCCATTCTGTTTTGAAGTCCTTCCAGAGATTGTTGTATTTCTGTATTCTCCCTCCTTAGTTCTTGCATATTTCTCTGCAAGTGCATCAGCATGGTTGACTTTTGTTTTGAATTCTTTTTCAGGAAGATTGGTTAAATCTACCTCCCCTGATTCCTTCTCAGGAGAGGATGTGGAAGATGTCTGGGTTAGCCTGGTCGGGATCAAATTCTTTTGCCTTTTCATGTTGAAAGATGCACTGGTATGCTATTGATTCGTCTGTCAGCTGTGAGAGCCAAGACCTTTTCCACTTGGCTCCTGGCCTTTCTTTACTGGGAAAACTGCAACTCCTAGCGGCTTGTGTTGGGCAATTGCGCGTAGACTGGGTCTGTTTCTTACCCAGCCACTATGGAGGAAGCTCCCTTGCTTTGGGTGTCGCCAGTCTCAGGCTGCTGCTCTGCTCTGGCAAGATGCCAGACTGGGAACAGACTGGTGGGGGGGTGCTGTTTATCACCGTGAGGCTTTTCAGAGCTGCTGCCCAGAGTGTTAGGGTGCCTGGAGTTCCCCGGGATTCCCAGCTCCTGGGCTGTGTGTCCCAGGATGCTTCCGTCCATCTGTGGGGTCCCTGTCCCTTTAAGACTTTCAAAGAACACTTGCTTTTTCTTTGTCCCTAGGGCGCTGACTGCAGGGACCCACTCACAGTTCTTACTGTCATGTTTCCCTAGTTTCCAGCACCCCACGCCCACACTGTGTCTGCGCTCTGGTGCGGATGGCTAGGGCTGGGTGTTCAGCAGTCCTGGGCTCCCTCTCCCTCCCTGCTCTGACTCCTCTCCTCCCGCCAGGAGCTGGGATGAGGGGCGCTCAGGTCCCGCTGGGCTGGGTCTTGTATCTTACCCCCTTCGCCAGGTGCTGGGTTCTCGCAGGTGTGGATGTAGTCTGGCTGTTTTCCTGTGTCTTCTGGTCTCTCTTTTAGGGATAGTTGTATTTGTTGTATTTTCAAAAATATATATGTTTTTGGGAGGAAATTCCCACTGTCCTACTCACGCCGCCATCTTGGCTCCACCCTCTATCCTTTGTATTTCTGTGGTGTCAGCGTGACTTCACTTTTATTTTGGATTTTTTTTTTGACTTCCCTCGTTTTTTCTTGATGAGGCTTGCTAATGGTTTATCAATTTTATATTTTCAAAGAACCGGCTCTTAATTCTGATTTTTTCTTTTGTTTTAGTTTCTATTTCATTTATTAGCATTTTGATCTTTATTATTCATTTCTTCTGCAACTTTGGGCTTTGTTGTCCTTTTTCCAGTTCCTTTAGTTGTAAGAATAAACTATTTATTTGAGCTTGTTCTTGTTTTCTTGAGTTAGGCCTGTAACACTATAAAGTTCTTTCTTAGAACCCCATTGCTGCATCCCAAATATTTTGAACTGTTTTTTTTTCTGTTTTCAGTTACCTCCATGTGTTTTTATTTTGTCTTTGATTTATTTGTTGACTCATTGGTTGTTTAGTAACTTTTAGCCTCCACATGTTTTTGTTTTATCCCTTTTTTTTTTTCTTGTAATTGATTTCTAGTTTCATACCATTCTGGTCAGAAAAGATGCCTGATACGATTTCAGTCTTAAATTTATCGAGACATGTCTTGTCGCCTGACATGATCTATTGTGGAGATTGTTCCAGGTACATTTGAAAAGAATGGCATTCTGTTGTGTTTAGATGGAATGTTCTGTATAAATCTGTTATGTCCATTTGGTCTGATATGTTGTTCAAAGCCATTTCTTTCTTACTGATTTTCTACCTGGATGATTTATCCATAAACATAAGTAGGATTTTATGTCCCAATACTAATTATTGTATTGCTTTAAATTTCTCCCTTTATGTCTGTTAATATTTGCTTTATATATTTAGGTACTCCTTTGTTAGGTACATAGATATTTATAATTGTTATATCTTCTTGATGGACACATCCCTTTATCATTATATAGTACCCTTCTTTTTCTTTTGTTACAGTCTTTGTTTTAAAGTCTATTTTGACTGTACAGATACTGCCACATCAGCTTTTTTTTGGGTCCACTTGCATGGAATATCTTCTTCTATCCCTTCAGTTTCAGTCTGTGTGTGTGATTATGTCTGAAGTGAGCCTCTTGTAGGCAGCAAGGGGGTTTTGTTTCTTTATCCATTCAGACACCCTTTGTCCTTTTTTTTTGATGTATACTTCTTTAGTAATGCGCAATGTTTAATTCTTAAAACAAAAACCAAAAAAAAGGCGCACACAAGCCACTACACAGATTCTTTCATGCACCTCTTTCTCTACTTCACAAGTTCTGTGTGTGATTTTTAGAGGACTTTCCCTGCTCAGGGTTGGCACCTGTCTTTCAGTTTTCACTGTCCAGAGCCGTATTTATAGAAAGAGGTGCAAACATTGTAGATGGCAGACTGCATGTCCCTCACGTAGTTAAAACCTCAGCCCCTTGGTTTTCTCAGGCTTTGTGTAAATGCCAATAAACTTGAGAGTTCGCCCAACTGTGCCTCCTAACCTTTGTTCCCAAAGGTGAAGGGTACAGTTTTTAATGAAGTAGCAATTTATCTTTAATTAGGGAAACATAATTAAGCATTATCACCAGCCTAATTGCAGTTACCAGTGGAGAGAGTCATATTTCACAAGTAGTGACCTGTGCTGGATTATCATTCTCCAGTTACTGAATTTTGCATCTGCATTTGTACATGGCAGAGGGCCAGTAAAAATTCAAAGGTAATCACCGTGCCTCTCTGCAGTCTTGCATCAAAGTCCCCAACTCTACTGCCGAGTGAAAAACCAGAGTACTTACTGAGCCACCTCTGGGCCATCCCTTTAACCTGCTCAGATATCAAGTGTAGACAGAATAATTGTATACAAAAACCCCATGTGAAGTAGGTTAGAGAATGGTGCCACTCTTTGTTTCTGGTACAGTTAAAAACAAGTTTAATGTCTCAAGGCACCATATTGTCAGACATCAGACACATGGGTAGTTGGCTTGTCATCTACTGTGAGGTGAAGTCAGGGAATAGCTTGTGCAGTTGTGAAAAGCAATCTCTAGAGGACCATAAGATACACAGTAGGCACATGGATCATAATACAAATAGAAAACAATGAGTCCTAGAAAAAGCATGTTGAGCAACACTGTGGCCTTGTGTCTGTTTCTTGCCCTACAGAAACCTCACATTTATAAGAGGAAAGACTAGCTTGTTAAGGTGATGCTCAAGGCTGCCCTCCACGCTATTGCCGAGCTCACGGCCCTACCTCGCAGGTGTACTTTCAGAGGTCGCCAGCTTCTGTCCTGCTGGCGGGCTCATTCAACTGTGAGCTCAAATTCTCCGACATCAGGTGGGAAGCCTTGTAGACGATCTCATTGAGGTTGGACCTGATGTAAACCAGAGATGAGTCATTCAGTGGGTCTTCCACAGAGGCCAGGTGTTTTCTCCAGTGAGTCCCATGTCCTTGCTGTGTTCTGATGGGGATTTCCTCTTCATGTGTGTGTACGTTTTGTCTCCATGCTTTGCTCCTTTTTCAGAAACTGTCCAAAGAACCAAATGAAGAATCCAAACCACACGAAGGCTATTAGGCTCGGAACAAAAGCCAGACACTTGACATCACTGGCCCCTGTGAATCTGCTGTGCAGAAACATGTCTCCCTCCTCATACGTTTTATTAGTCAGAGGGTTAGCGTGATTGAACCTCCACTCCCAGGAAAGCTTGGTTCTGTTTAAATCCTTTAAACTTTTGAACTCTTTCACTGTATATATTTTCTGCCCTGGGCCAATATATTGTCTGTATTCATGAGGTTTGTAAAAGATCTGGTTCTTCCACATACTAAGATCCAAAAATCAAGACAAGAAATATAATTCCATAGTGAAACCATTTACCTGTTATGTGAATATGATATTTCTCCTTGAAGATCTTCTGGAAGAAAGGAATCTTGAACTGCATATGAGAAGTGTGCAGTCCAGGGAGATTACATCAACATCTCCTATGAAATGTGGGAATTCCCAGCCCTGCATCACAATGAGGAGGTCAAAGACCAAGAGGAAGGAAGCCAGGAATGCTCTGGAAACTTCATTACTGGGCAAAAATCCCCAATTGAGCTTGTCCCAGCTGATCCAGTCAGTGGTGATGATGAGGACAACGGCAGAAGTCAGAGTGAAAAGAACCGTCCAGAATAAAATGATCCTAACATTTCCTTTCTTCCAGAAAGCTCTTGCGGATTTCCCCCAGTAAGGATAGGGTTTGTCCTGAAGCATCATGTCAATGACCAAGGTGTGACAAAGTCCGTCCCCCCCCACCCCCCTGACCATCCAGGTCCCCACTGCAGCTAATTTCATGAAACTTTAATTTAGGATGCCCATATAGTCGGTAATGATACATGCTCCCATGTTCCCATCCAACAGAAGAATCGTGTTGTATATATGAGAAAATATGAAGAGAAAGAGAATTGTGCTGAAGAACATTGTCATCCATGACCTGTGGCCCTGTCGAAACATTTTTAACCAGAGCAACTGACCAAACAAACGCTGATGGAACAGATATTTGCCATCTACTAATCCTGTGAGAACCGCAAGGAGGCACAGAAGCACCTTCAGAAGCCTCTAGCCAACCCCTCTGGGGTATTTGTTTGTTACAAATGAAAAACAGTTTCCAGCAATGATAACATTGGCTTCTGTTTGGCTCTGAGAAACTGGGTCCTCCACAGTTTCTCACTGAAGTTTCTCACTTGAAGATCACCAAGTATGCCACGATCATGCAAGACCAGGGATGCTGTAAATAATACCGGAAGTCTTTACCTATCCTTCAAAGCTTCAACTCTGCGGTTTGCCCAGGGACTGCAGGCACCGCAGCCCTGGAGACACTGGAGCACTGCCTCCGCCGCGTGCGGCATTAGCAGCCAGCGCCAACACCCGCCCGGCCCCCGCGTGCCTGGCGCCGTCCGCTCCCTGCCCTGGTGCCCCGCGTGCCTTCCCCGCCAAGCCTCAGCAGCTAAGCCCACCTAGGAAGCTGGCGGACAGGCGGGGGAGCCAGGCCATCACCCATTGTCTTTTGATTGGAGCATTTAGTCAGTTTACATTTTAGAATAATTATTGATAGGTATATATTTATTGCCATTTATTGTTTCCTGGTCATCTTTGTAGTTCCTCTGTGTTCCTTTCTTCTCTTGCTCTCTTCCCTTTTGATTTGATGACTTACTTTTGTGTCGTGGTTGGATTGCATTTAAAAAAAATTTTTTTTAAACTGAAGTATCGTTGATATGCAATCTTATATTGGTTTCAGATGAGCAGGACAGCAGTTCATCAGTTAACCCACATTATTAAATCCTCACACCCTCTAGTGTGGTTGCCATCTGTCAATGTAGAAAGATATTACAGAGTCATTGATTGTAATCTCCATGCTGTACTACCATCCCTGCAACCAACTTATATTGTGGTTAAATTTTTCTGCACCCTTTATCCCCTTTGCACTCCCCATCCACCCACCCAACCCCTCCCCTAGGGTAACCACTAGTCACTTCTTTGTGTCTGTGAGTCTACTGCTGTTTTGTTCATTCTGCTTTGCTTTGTTTTTATATTCCACAAATAAGTGAAATCATATGACATTTGTCTTTCTCTACCTAGCTTATTTCACTGAGCATAATACCCCTAGATCTGTTTATGTTTTTGCAAATGGCAGGATTTCTTTTCATTTTATGGCTGAATAATATTCCTTTCTGTGTATGAACCACATCTTCTTTATCCATTTATCTATTGATGGTTACTTCAGTTGCTTCCAACTCGCAGATATATCTTTCTGGATCAGTGATTTTACTTTCTTTGGGTAAATTCCTAGAAGTGGTATTATTGGGTCAAATGGCATTTATATTTTTAGTTTTTTGAGGAACCTCCATACTGTTTTCCACAGTGGCTGCACCAGTCAACCTTCACTCCAACAGTGTAGGAGCATTCCCATATCTCCACATCCTTGCCAACACTTGTTACTTCTTGTCTTCTGGATATTGGCCGTTCTGACTGGTGTGAGGTGGGTGATACATCATTGTGGTTTTGATTTGAATTTCCCTAATGATTAGCAGTGTGGAGTATCCTTTCACGTGCCCATTGGCCATTGTATTTCTTCTGTGGAGAATGTCTGTTCAGGTCCTCTGCCCAATTTTTAATTGGGTTATTTGTTTTTTGGGTGTCAAAGTATAAGAATTCTTTATGTATTTTGTCTGTTAACCCCTTATCTGAGAAATCATTTATTAATATATAACTCCCATACTGTAGGTTGCCTTTTTGTTCTGCTGATGGTGTCCTTTGCTGTACAGAAGCTGTTTAGTTTGATGTAGTTCCACTTGTTCAATTTTGATTTTGTTCCCTTTGCCCGAGACGTGTCCAGGAAAAAATGCTCTATTTATGTTTAAGAGATTTTTGCCTGTTTTCTTCTAAGAGTTTTATGGTTTCATGTCTTACATTCAAGTCTTTGATCCATTTCTAGTTTACTTTTGTGTATGGAGTTAGGCAGTAATCCAGTTTCATTATCTTCCATGAAGCTGTTCAGCTTTCCCAACACCAGTTATGGAAGAGGCTCTTTGCCCCATTGTATATTCACAGCTCCTTTATCATATATTAACTGACCATATATGCATGTGTTTATATCTGGCTCTGTATTCTATTCCATTGATCTATGGGTCTGTTCTTGTGCCAGTACCATACTATTTTGATTATTATAGCTATGTAGTATAGCTTGATGTCAGAGAGTATAATCTTCCCAGCTTTGTTCTGAGGATTGCTTGGCTATTCTGGGTCTTTTGTGATTCCACATGAATTTTAGGACTATTTGTTCTAGGTTATGAGAAACGTTATTGGTAGTTTGTTAAGGATTGCACTGAATCTGTAAATTGCTTTGGGCAGAATGGCCATTTTGACAATATTCTTCCTATCTATGAGCACAGGATAGATTTCCATTTATTGGTGTCTTAATTTCTCTTACAAGTGTCTCATAGTTTTCGGAGTACAGATCTTTCACTTCCTTGGTTTGGTTTATTCCTAGGTATTTTATTATTTTCGATACAGTTGTAAATGAAATTGTAGTGGGGAGAGTGGGCGTCCTTGTCTGGTCCCTGATCTTAGAGGAAAGGCTTTCAGTTTTTTGCCTTCAGTGTGATCTAACTATGGGTTTGTCATCTATGGCCTTTATTTTATTGAGGTGCATACCCTTTATACCCATTTTGTTGAGAATTTTTATCATGAATGGATATTGAATTTTGTCAAATGTTTTTTAAGCATCTATTGAGATGTTCATGTAGTTTTTATCCTTTTCATTAATGTGATATATGATACATATTGATTGATCAATATTATACTATCCCTGCATCCATGGAACAAATCCTACTTGGTCATGATGGATGATCCTTTTGATGTACTTTTTAATTTGGTTTGTTAGTATGTTGTTGAGGATTTTTGCATCTATATTCATCAGGGGTGTTGGCCTATAATTCTCTCTTTTTTTGTGGTGTTATTGTCTGGTTTTGGTATTAAAGTGATGCTTGCCTCATAGAAAAGGAGGTCATATTGATTGATCAATATTATACTATCCCTGCATCCATGGAACAAATCCTACTTGGTCATGATGGATGATCCTTTTGATGTACTTTTTAATTTGGTTTGTTAGTATGTTGTTGAGGATTTTTGCATCTATATTCATCAGGGGTGTTGGCCTATAATTCTCTCTTTTTTTGTGGTGTTATTGTCTGGTTTTGGTATTAAAGTGATGCTTGCCTCATAGAATGATTTTGGAAGTATTCCCTCCTCTTCTACCTTTTGGAATATTTTAAGAAGGATCGGTATTAGGTCTTCCTTAAATGTTTGGTAGAACTCAGCTGTGAAGCCATCTGTGCCTGAACTTTTGTTTGTTCAGAATATTTTTATTATCAGTACAATTTCATTACTGGTAATTGCTCTATTCAGATTTTCTATTTCTTCTTTGGTCAATTTTGGGAGGTTGTGTTCTTTAAAGAATTTGTCCATTTCTCCTAGGTTGTCCAATTTATTGGCATGTAAATTATCATAGTATTCTCTAATAATTCTTTGTATTTCTCTGGTATCTTTCATGACTATTCCTTCTTTGTTTCTGATTTTGTTTGTGTACTCTTTTTTTCTTGATAAATCTGGTGGTGGTTTATCTGTTTTGTTTATTTTCTCAAAGAAATAGCTCTTGTTTCATTGATTTTTTTCCCTATTGTTTTATTCTTGTCTGTTTTATTTATTCTGCTTTGAACTTTAATGTCCCTCCTTCTACTTACTTTGGGTTTCATTATTTCTTTTCTAGTTTCTTTAATTATGATTTTAGACTGTTATTTGGGATTTTTATTGTTTCTTGAGGCGTGCCTGTATTGCTTTGTACGCCCCTCCTAGAAACACTTTTGCAGTGTCCCACAAATTATGAGCTGCTGAATTTTTGCTTTCATTTGTCTCCATGTATAGCTTGAAATGTTTTTTATTTGGTCATTGATCCAGTGGTTATTTAGAAGCATGCTGTCTAGCCTCCAGGTGTTTGCAGGCTTTTTTGTTTTTTCATTGTGTAATTTATTTCTAGTTTCATACCATTGTGGTCTGAGAAGTTGTTTGATACAGTTTCAATCTTTTAAAATTTATTGAGGCTCTTTTCGTGGCCTAGTTTGTGTTCTATTCTGGAGAATGTTCCATGTACACTTGAGAAGAATGTATATCCTACCGCTTTTGGGTGGAATGTTCTGTAGATGTCTGTTAAGTCCATTTTATCTAATGCATTGTTCAGTGCCTTCATTTCCTTATTTATTTTCTGTCTGGTTGATCTATTGATGTGAGTGGTGTGGTAAAAGTCTCCTAAAATGAATATATCACAATCTATTGTCCCCTTGAATTCTGTTGGTATTTTTTTTTAATATTTAGATGTGCTGTGTTAGGTGCATAGATATTTATAATGGTTCCATACTCTTGTTGGACTGACCCCTTATTATATAATGCCCTTCTTTGTCTCTTGTTACTTTCTTTGTTTTGAAGTCCATTTTGTGTGATATATATACTGCAACTCCTGCTTTTTTGTTCCTATTATTTGCATGAAATGTCTTCTTCCATCCCTTCACTTTCAATCTGTGTATGTGTTTGGGTCTGAAATGAGTCTCTTATAGGCAGCATATAGTTGGATCTTGTTTCTTTATCCATTCTACCCCTTTGTGTCTTATGATTGGTGCATTCAGTCCATTTACATTTAAGGTAATTATGATAGGTATTACTTATTGCCATTTTATTAATTGTCTTCTGTTTGTTTTTATAGTTCTTCTCTTTTTCTTCTCTTATTATTTGGTGATTTTCTTTAGCATTGTGATTGCATCCCTCTTTAAATTTTTTGTCTATTTATTAAAGGCTTTAGGTTTGTGGTTACCAAAGCTTCAAGGATAGCTTCCTGATTCTGTAACAGTCTATATTAAATTGATTACTCTGTTTCAAACACAATCTAAAAGTACTCTTCTTTTTTCTCTACACTTTATGTATTAGATGTCATAAGCTCATTTTTGTGTATCGCTTGACTGATTTTGTGTGTAGTTGGCTTTATTTTATTTTTTTTAAATTTTGTACTTGTTTGGTGATTATTTGGTCCACTACCTTTACTGTGGTTTTATTTTATGATAATCTTGCTGGGCAGAGTATTCTTGGTTGAAGGTCTTTATGTTTTAATACATTAAATATTTCATGCCACTCCCTTCTGGCCTGTAAATTTTCTGCTGGAAAGTCTGCTGATATCCTGATGGGGTTTTTCTTGTAAGTAATCTTTTTTCTCTCTCTGGCTGCTTTCAATACCCTCTGCTTATCCTTAATGCTTGTTATTTTAATGACTATATGCCTTGGTGTTATCTTCCTAGGGTTCCTTCTGAACTAGGGGCTCGCTGAACTAATATGACCTGAGGGTCTGTTTTCTTCCCAGATTGGGGAAGTTTTCAAAAATTATTTCCTCAAAGAGACTTTCTGTCCCTTTGTGTCTCTCTCCTCTTTCTGGTAACCCTATTATGCAAATATTGTTTTGTTTGGATTGGTCACAAAGCTCTCTTATCCTTTCATTCCTAAAAATTCTTTTTTTTCTCTGTTCCTCAGCTTTCTTGTATTTCTGTTCTCTTAATTTCCATCTCATTTTCTCCTCCACTTGCAGCAATCTATTTTCTATTCCCTCCATTGTATATTTCATTACAGTGTGGTATTTTTCAGCTCTGAGTGGTTCTTTTTGGCTCTTGTATCTCTTTGTTGAAGTCCTCCCTAAGATGGTCAATACTTCTCATATCAGTGAGCATATTTATGAATTTTGCTTTGAAATTTTTATCAGGAAGATCGGTGACCTCCATTTCATTTAGCCCTCTTTCTGGTGTCTTATCCTGTAGTTTTGTTTGGATCATATTCCTTTGCCTCTTCATTTTGTCAGGGTTTCTGTATTTCTTCCTTTGTATTAAACGGCTTTGCTATAATTCCTGGTCTAGAGAGTAATAACTTTATGAATAAAGCGTCCTGTGATGCCCAAACACTCAAGAGTCTTTACTCTCCAGTGCCTGCTTCTCCTTTGCGGTGAAGCCCCAGTTGCTGTTGCTGGGCAGTGCATGGGCCTGCCTTTGTGTTTGCCTATAGTGGTCTCAGTCCACTAATGCCAGAAGTTTGCCTTAGCTGGCCTTTTGTGAACAGAGCAGTGGCTTCTGCTGGGATCATTGTGGGCGGGGTCACCCTCGCCTGCTCTGCAGTGGTGGGGAGGCTGTAGGTTTAAACTGATAAGCAGGGCGTTTGCATGGCTCTGGGACAGGGCAGGGCGGCAGTGAGTCCACTGTGGCAGGGAGAAGTGAGGCAGCCAATCATGGGATGCTGTGGCACCAAGTGGCAGATGTCCCCTGGTGGCAGCTTGGTGCACAGCACCAGGCTTGGTCATCCAGAGGATGATGGAGGTCTTGGAGCTGGCTCCTGCAGGTTCCTCCCTTGTTGAGCTGAAACTGGGAGAGTCTCCCTCTGCCCACCAGGCAGCAAAGTCCAACACTGCTGGTTTGAGTCGACTGGTGCACCAGTGGTGCGCAGGGAGGTGCCTCTGGGCTGAGCCGCTAGTGACTGGGATGGAGTATCTGGGACTCCTGAGAGTGCCTGAAGTGTTGGACCAAGGTGGGGCTGGAGAGTATCATTCACTTGCTCTTTCCCCTGCAGAGAGAGCTCCCTCCACCTTTCTCCCTCCCACTACTGGTGAATTTTTCAAACTGCTGCTTCTGTGTTCAGTCTCAGCAGAGTGTGCCTGTCCTACACAAGTGGCTGGAGTCTCAGCCCCCCAGAGTGTTCCACCTGTCCCTGGTGTCAATCCCTGCTAATCACCAGTACCTAATGCAATGTGGACTCCTGCTCTCAGAGCAGATGTCCAGGGCCAGGTGTGCAGAGTTCCTGGGTGCCTGTCCCCTCTCTTCTCTGTTCCTCTTCCTCCCAACTGTGGGCTGGGATGTGGGAAGAAGGGCTTGGGTCCAACTCGATCACAGCTCTGCCACTTTGCCCTTTTCTGTGTGGTCTTCTCTTCTTTGCCAAGTCTAGGTGGTCTGTTCTGCAGTCTTCAGGTCATTCTCAGGTTAGTTGTCTTTGCTATAGTTGCTTCTTTGGTGTGTATGTGGGAGGAGGTTTCCACTTTTCCTTTCTAGTCTGCCATCTTCTTTCTGTCCTCTGGTCTACTTTCTCCTTATTTTTTATGTATCTGTTACAGGTTTTTGGTTTGTGGTTAACATAAGGTTCATATATAGCATCATATATATAGCAGATATTAAATATTAAATCAATGGTCACTTAAGTTTAAACACCTTTACAAAGCACTATATTTTTATTCCATCTGCTTTTAATATATATGATTTCATGATATTCATCTTTTTGTTTTGTGTATTCCTTCACTCAGTTTGGCATATGTAATTGATTTTACTACTATTCTCTTTTGAACTTCATACTTGCTTTATGAGTGATTGAGCTGCTTTCTTTACTGTATGTTTATTTTTACCAGTGGTATTACTTTCCTTCCTATTTCTTGATTCTAGTTATGGCCTGTTCTTTTCTACATAAGAAGTCCTTTTAACATTTCTCCTAAGGCCAGTTTAGTGGTTGGTGAACTCCTTGACCTTTTGTTTGTCTGACAAACTCTTTATCTTTCCTTCAGTTCTAAATGATAACTTTGTTGGGTAGAGTATTCTTGGTTGTATGGTTTTTTTTGTTTGTTTGTTTTCCTCTTACACTTTGAATGTATCATGCCACTCCCTTCTGAAGTTTCTGCTAAATAATAAGCAAATAGCTTATGAGATTTCCCTTGTATGTAACACTCTGCTTTTCTCTTACTGCTTTAAAGAGTCTACTTTTATCTTTGATTTTTGCCATTTGAATTACTATGTGTCTTGGTGTGGACCTCCTTGGGTTCATCTTGTTAAATGTGTTCTCCCAGACCTTGATGTCTATTTCCTTCCCCAGGTTAGGAAAATTTCATCTTATTATTTTTTCAGGTAGGTTTCTGCCCCTTTGTCTCTCTATCCTCCTGGATCCCCTGTTAGTGTGAATACTGTTTCATTTGAAGAGATCTCTTAGCATCTTCTCATTTAAAAAATTTTTTCCTGTTGCTTACCTTGCTTGCTTTCTACTACCTTGTTTTCCAGATCACTGATCTGATCTTCTGCATTCTCTAATCTATTGATTGTCTGCAGTGTATTTTTCATTTCATTTATTGTATTTTTTAGCTCTGATTCTTTTTATATTTTCTATTTCTTTGTTGAAGTTCTCTCTGAGTTCATCTATTCTCTCTAGTGAGCATCTTTATGACTGTTACACTCAATTTTTTATCAGGTGGATTGGTTATCTCTGTTCCATTTAGCAATTTTTTTGGTGTTTTGTCTTATTCTTTTGTTTGGAACATATTCTACCTCCCCATTTTGTCTGGCTCTCTGTGTTTGTTTGTATGTATTAGGTAGGTTGGCTATGTTTCTAGTCTTAAAAACAGTGACCTGATATAGTGTGCATCCTGTGGTACCCAGATGTGCAGTAACCCTTGCTCACCAGAACCAGGCACTCCAGAGGTGTCTCCTGAGTGGGCTGTGTACACACTCCTTTTCCGGCTGAGCCATTACTGCTGTGAGTGGGCTAGTGGGTGAGCTGACCCTCTGCCTGGCTACCAGCAATGGACAGTGGACTACTGCAGTTGTGCTCATTTGCAGGGCTTACTCTCAGTGTAGCTGGCTAAAGCTCAGCACAGCCCCTGCCAGTGCAAGGGTGGATAAGGTTAGCCCTCAGCTTGGCTTCTAGCAGTGGCTGGCCATGACTAATGTGGACATCCTTGTGGGGAGAACTGCCTGAGAGGTCCAGCTCTATCTACTGCAATGTGATACTGAATGCAGCTAGCTCCTGCCCTCCCCACAACAGAGGATGCTCTGGACTGGCATTGGTCCTGGCTAGGGCTGGTTGCCGGGTAAGGGGTAGGGCTTTGGAGGGACAGGGTGAATCCACAGAGGAACACCTAGTGGGCAAGCTGTGCTAGCATGGTGATGGAGAATGTCAGAACTGGCTTCTGCAAGCTTCCGGCCAGCTGGGCTAAGGGAGAGCATGATAAATGGCACCCATCAACCCATCCTTCCCTGAAGAAAGCTCCTGGAGACCCCCACTCCTCTGGTACATGACCCAAAATTAGTCAGTAACTCTCCTTCACATGTAACACAGATGCTTTTCAAACTGCTGCTTCTGTGTCTCAGACTGATTGACACAGCATGCCAGCCCTCCCAGAGTGGAGACTTGGCCTCCCACAGTGTTCTGGCTCTCCTAGAGTAAAGCCCAGCTAATTTTCACAGCCAGGTGATATGGGAGCTATTTTTCCCAGTGCACGTCCCCAGGGCCAGGCATGCTGGGTGTGGGACTTGATGCCCTCATTTTTCCACACCTCTCTCCCTCCCACTTGTGAGCTCCCAAACTATCTCTGCCCATGTACTCTTCTGAATGTGGCCTTTCCTTCATCATTAGCCTTGGAAGGTCTGTTTTGTGGGTTTTCAGCGCAAGTTGTATGATGTGAATTTGCTGCTTCAGTGTGTATATAAGACGAGGTTACCACAATGACCTATTATGCCATTTTCCCAGAATCCCAACCATAATACCTATCCATTGAATTCAATTAATATGTTTGAATCTCCCCTTGTACCTTTGTAGATTTAAAATATTTCACAGACTGTCTTCTTTAGGATATGTATATTTCCTGCTTAAAGAGTAACATTTGTAGGTTTGCAGGTTCATAAGATACAGTAAATTAATACTTACTATGATACTACTTATTACCATTGAAAGGGATTAGCTTAAAAACTTGAAATTGTACCCTAATTAAAATATCACTTTTGCCATTATTTTGTTCATTGCATTTTCCTGTATGAGAGTAATGTGTGCATGTAGTGTTGGAAGGAACAGCAGCCTTCCATACCTATTTCCCATATCCCAGATGAAACAGCTTACATCTTTTAACCAAGTTTTTGGTATTTATCTCTGTATTTCCAAATAGTATTTTTATATTGCTACCTTTTACTTTCAGTATTAGGCATCCTCTTTTAGCTTTGCATGTAGACAGTGAAGATTGGCTCCTTTTGGTCCTTCTCTCCTATCACATACACATGCACACACATTTAAGATGAATTCTTCCTGTGCATTCGTCTTCTGATACAATAATTACATCTTAGTGTTGATTTAATCAATATTCAGTTTCCCCTTACTTCAACTGCATAAATCGTATTTGTGGTTGAGCCTTGAGTGAAACTGTGATTATTTTTCCTTTTTTTTTAAATTGAAGTGTAGTTGACACACAATACTATATTAATTTCAGGTGTATAGCACAGTGAGTTGACAATTACATAATTTTGCCCTTCTTACACAATAATTTTTCCTAGGTATTAATAATTATTTTAGTTTAGAGGCTTAGATTGCTGTGTAATCTCTATATAGTTTTTCCTCTGAGTTGTACAGTTGTTTTCTACTGTGCCCCAACATATAAATGTTTCATCTTCTTAAATCTTCCCTGAAGCCCCTGAGATGTTCTGTTTCAGTTTGCTTGCGCTTGGGGTCTCTGTTCAGCCATAGTCTAGAGACTACCTCCTCATCCTGAGGGTCTGTTTACCTCTGATTCTTCTTCTTTGGTTTATTCCATCTTTTTGCTGGAGCACCTCCTCAACTAGCTTCCTAGGAAAAGGATTCAGAAGCTGTAAGCTTTTCTGATATGTTGATGGCATATATTGCTTTTGATGGTGCTAGTGAATGGTTTAGCTGTGGAATTATGAGTATGAACTCAGAGGTTCTGTACTTTCCAGGGCTGCAGTTGGGAAATCTGAGGTCTCTTGATCCTTTGTAGGAACTGGGTTGTTTGTCTGTGGGTGCTCCGAGGATCTTCTCTTTTAAACCAGTTTTAGGAAATTTACAAAAGTGTCTTTGGTGTAGGTCTGTTTCAGTCCATTTTTCTGGGCACAAGGAGGGCCCTTTCAGACTGCTGACACATTTTCCAGTTTTGAGACTTTTTTGGGGGGTGATTTTGTTGATGATTTCCTCATTTAGGTTTTTTGTTTTGGGAATCCTGTTGCTTGGATATCAGACCTTCTGGATTATCCTCCTAATTTCCTTGTTTTTTTTCCCCCCGTTTTTTGCTCTACGGATGGGAAATAATTTCAGCCTTATGTTCTAACCCTTGCTCTGAAGTTATAATACTACATTTTACATTCTCATGAGTTTTTTGTTCTGAACATTCCTTCAGTGATTGGTCCACAGTTGCAATATCTGCTCTTTAGTTTTCTGATAAATGATCATTAAAAAAATTTTTTCTGGATGGCCTGCTTTCAACAGCTGTTACTTCCCTAGTGTTTATCTTGGTATTTCATCTTTCATGTTTAAGTCTTTCCTCAAAATGTCTCGTGATGTTTGGCCTTTTGCTTGTATTCCCAGGTGGGGCATTTGGCATAGCTGCAGATTGGAAGTGGTGCTGACTAGGTCGATACTGAGCTGTCGGACTGGCCGAGGGCATTAGGACCCCTGCTCTGTGAGCATCTTTGTCTGCTCTTTTGTCCTGGTTAATTGTCCAGCAGCAAATTCTCCAGGCTCTTGCCTGCAGGCTAAAGGCCTGGGTGCCAGCACTTTGGGGGCCAAGTAGGAGGAGGCTTCAGATGCCCATGGTCATGTAGCTAGCTGCTCTGCCTCCAGCTGGTCGGCCTCTTCCATTCATGGGCCTGTGTCCTTTCCCCATGTTCCACACCAGCAGCATGGGAGCTGTGCTTTGAAACCATACTTTGTGCTTCAGCCTCACTTTCCTCCCTTCCTCAGGAGGTGCCTGGTGCTGCCAGGCCCTGGGTCTTTTGAAGTCTTCTCCAAGGTCATTACTTTTTCCCTGTTCTCTCCATCACAGCACAAGGGTCGGGATGAGTTAGTTATACTTTCTGTCCTCTAGCTTCCAGAACTGGTTAGCTGTCTTTTCTTCTTTTCTTCATAGGTTTATGTCATAAAAAAATAAATAAAAGTAAAAAATGGAGAGAAGCAAGCAGTCTCACTTTTAGGGAATTTAAGGGATTCTGGAAAGAAGGTGAAGTAACTGTGTGTCAAATTGGCTGTCTGTAATGAACCTGATTTATATTCTGCAGGTACAAACAGTCGGGCAGAAATACTAAGATTACGCAGACGATTTTTAAAGGACCAAGAAAAGCTCAGTTTGATTTATGCCAGAAAAGGTGTTATTGAACAAAAACGAGAGAAGGTTTGTATCTTTCTTCAAGAATTGATTGGTCAGTAGTATCTGTTTTATGTCAAAGCTTATATACAAAGGAAATAGGCTTCTGTCAGATACTGGTTCTAGTTTTGGTCTCCAAACCAAAACTACAGAAGCAGCATTGTATAAGTTCAGGTTATTTGTGAGCTGAAGTCTTCCCTGATGAATGCAGATGTAAAGGGCATTCATGACTCTCTGGGGAGGTCATGAATGGGCATCTTGGAATGAAGACCTTGGGTCTGTGGGGTGCCCTGGCTCCAGGCACTGCTGGGCCCCATCTCTGCCTTATCTCAGCTTCCTACTACAGCACAGCTTGCTCCTCTCTCTGCACGACTGTTTTTCTCCATGTGGTGGAACCATTACCACCAGTCTTTCCTGAATTTCACATCTGACCACATCAGCTTCTGGGAAGGGATTAGCCTCATTCTCTACCTCAAGGCCAGAACTTTGGCCCACCTTGGGTCAGGGGCACTGCAGGTCCTATAAGCTGGGGTTGGGGGTAGGTGAGGCCACATTCATTACGACAAGCTGCTGTCCTGGAGATACCTGGAAGGGCCACAATGGTGACTCAGAGGGAGGTGTAGACAGGGCTCTCTGTTGAAAACAGGACTCGAGGCACAGTGTGGCCTGGATTAATAGTTAAACATTTCTCAAAATGTGGAAATAATGAATTTATTTAGTCATAGCTTCAACATAACTTATAGATCAGTAATTATGACAAAAATTTCAAGAAAAGAAGACTAGGTTATGAGTTCTTATTCTAATTTAGTTTAAAATTCTTAACCGCTTAACTTCCACATCTGAAATGAAGTGTTTGAATGGTTCCACTGTATCTTCTGTGGAAAGAAAATGTGGTTTTTTTGTTTTCCTCTTGTCTCTGTAAGTACAACTATTCTTTTGAAGACAAGGTTCCAAAATCTGTGTCTCTGGGTTCCCCCACACTCCCTCATGCTGTCCCCACCATTGGAGGGCGCTCTGTGTTGCCCACTCAGAGGAGTATATATGGACTCTTAATTAAACCTTAAACCTAACAGGCATGTCTGAAGGAAATAAGAAGAGTGTCAGCGGAAGGAAGAGAGGAAACCAGGATTGTTGGGTAGAAGTATAAGGAGATATTTGGCCTGCAGCAAAGGTCTTTTAAGTAGTTAGTAAATGTAGAATGGCCTTCTCTGAGACTATACACCCTGACACAGGTGTTTTGGCTTCCGTGGTTGACCACTCATTGGAACACAGGAAGTGATCAGGCATCGGAAGGCCACACACTGTGGTCATGTATTTGTCGGAGCAGTGTGCTAAGGGCCAGGCACCATTCTTGATGCTGGTGGTATGGAGGTGAATGTAATAGGAGCATGGAGCTACAATCCAGTGTTTACGACACATGTCGTGTCAGAAATGAACCAAGTGATGAGCATGTCTTGGGAAGATCATGAACAGAGATGGTGAGGGAAGCCTCTTTGATGATGGACCCATCGACTGAGGTGGGAACTAAGTGATGTGTGAAAAGCTGTAGCAAGACAGTGAGGCAAAGAGATGAGCAGTGCCCATGGCCCTGCAAGGGGTGAGTTGAGGTGATGGAGCAGCAGATGGAAGTCAGCCTGGCCTAGGCCATGAACAGGGCCAGGAGGGGCCAGGTCTTAGAGGGCCTGTGCTGATCACACAGGGCTCAGAGCCAAGGTTTATTCTAGGATTAATTTAAGGGAAATAGGGCCCTCTGATTTGTGGCTTTAAGAAGTTTGAAACCAATTTCTCTGATTTTATAAATATTTCAAATACTTTGTAATAAATGTTTAAATAATCTTTTCACTGTACATCTGATAGTGATTTTTATTTTGGATTTATCACCTACCATAGACTCATAAAGCATAGGGACTAAATCATTTTGGATAAAAATTGTCATTGATTCACCTTTAAAGATGATTCACTTTAAAGATGGGTGCTGACCATTTCACAACTCATGCACTACTGATTTTCTTAAATAAAGATTATAATCTGACTTCTTTGGTTCTAATGATTACAGGAGATGAAGAGTGAGTTAAAAATGAAGCACGATGCCCAGATCATCCTGTACAGAAGTTACCGTCAAGGAGACCTTCCTGACATTCAGATTACATACAGTAGCCTGATCAGCCCCTTGCAAGCTGTGGCCCAGGTTGGTCTGTGAATACTGCATTTTCTATTGGTAGATAATAGTTGTTTAACATTTCCAGGGGTCTACTCTGTGGAAGGAAAAATGGGTGAGGGAAAACTGTATCATAAATGAGGTGTGGAATTGTCCTAAACAGTGGACTTGGTGAAGAGACCTTGTTTCAAATCTTGACTCTGCTGTTTCCTGGCTCTGAAACTTCTTTGACCATGATGAGACTGACAGAGTCATCTAGGAGATAGTCCTGCAGTTGGGGTCCTTGTCAGCTTAATGCTCTGAGCCACAGTATCTTCTATATAAAGTCAGAAGTGAAGTCTGTTTTCTTACCAATAATGTTAGAATGAAATAATATTTTTAAAAATCATTGTAAAACTTAAGGTGTTAAGCCACTTCAGTTTGCTTCTTGTGCAAAATCCTTTTTGGGGGGGATCAGGAAACTATCACATTATCAGTGGGATCAGTATTCTTCCTTTACTGTTAATTCTCTTAATTGCAAAGGAATGGAAATATTTTCCTAAGTCCTGAGGGTATAGAAGTATTGAGAGTGAATGAAGTTTCTAGCTGAATTCTCTGACAGAAACAATATATTTATCCCCTGAAAGCCTGATTTTTTTCCCTTTTACTGAAGTAATTTTTAAAATCAGAGTATTATAATAAATGTAGAGAGAATTATGCTAGGTGCTGAAATATGATGTCTTATATTTTATTGTACTTAAGTTTCAGTACTAATAGTGATTTATTATATAATATTTTATATTTGCAGAGCCCTTTAGTATTTTTAAGCTTTTTATTTAATCTAAATAATTATAGGTGGATAGGAACTTGCAAAAATAGTATATAGTGTGTGAATTACAGCATTTTATCCTAATTTGTCTTTGTTTTGAATATTTTACAGAGAGACCCAATAATTGCAAAACAGCTCTTTGGCAGCTTGTTTTCTGGAATTATAAAAGAGATGGATAAATATAAGACCATGTCTGAAAAAAACAGCATAACTCAAAAGTTGCTCCAGGACTTCAATCATTTTCTTAACACCACTTTCTCTTTCTTTCCACCTTTTGTCTCTTGTATCCAGGTAAAAGTCCATACACACTTCATAAAACATGCATTGTCTGCTTTGCCTTCACATGAGTATGTTACAACTTTGTTTTACAAGTTGGAATAGAAGGTGTCTCACAGAGTAGATGTGTTCTGTTTGGGTTACCTCTTCCCAGATGGGTAGATGTAATATATGTATTTTTTTTTTCAAAAAAATTGTGACAGAATGATCAGAAATCAAACTTGGTATGAAATGCTGTGGTTTCTAATAAGCTGACCCTTCAGTGTTTGGGGTAAACCCTGCCTATAGTTTAGTTGTTTTTCCTTACATATGTGTCATCAAATTCTTTCCCACCTCCTCACTGCCTGCAGGAGATGTTGGTTGATGCAGGCCTGACTTATTCTGAGGGGTGGAAGAGGCACAGATGCCTGCCACTTGGAACTCACATTCTAGTTGGGGTTAGACAATAAACACACTTAAGGTAACGTGAGGTCATGGAACCAACATGATGGAGGGCAGGAGTGACACAAGTAAGTAGGCAGCCTCTTGGTGAGAGTGGGCTACATGGTCCAAGATAGATAGATGGAGTGGTCAGAGAAGGCCTTTCTAAGACATTGCAGGTGAGCAGAGAATTAATATAGGTATACTTCCAGTTACTATTTAAACATACTTATTGGAAAATTACTTTTTCATGTAAGAAACATTGTCTTTGCCATTCAAAGCATGGATCATTACAAAGTCCCTAACAGAATATTTTTTCAATTCATTTTACTATTTTTGTGACTCGTAACTTCTCTAGCATAATTAAAAAATTATATTCTTTAATATCACTTACCTGTAGCTTTGGTTTGCAAACTAATTGGGTAATAATTCCCTGAGATGAAGTACTTAGTTTTTCTGTTTTGTTCTTTTTGATGAAACTGAATATGGTTTCTTTTTACATATTAGTTCTATTTCTGTTTATTTATAATTTACAAGTAGAATTCCTTCATCGTCTTTTACCTGGCTGCTCTAAAGATTAGGTTTGAGAAATGTGTTGAATCAGCCAGTGTTTCAAAATAAGTTTCTCTTTACATTGTGTTCTGAAGTTATTTTTAAAATCTGATTCCCTAGTTTTGCCCCTATATTTATTTTAAAAACTAGTTTTTTTCCATTGTTGTTTAGGAGAGTCACTAACCATCATTAACTAAATAAGCAACTTCCACTCACCCTAGAACTTGCCATTTGGCATTGACCATGGAAAAGACCACCTGAGTGCAAGTCAGTGCTTACAGCTTGCAGCATTTGCTGTTAAGACTTCTCTCTTTAGTTATGTGGTTCATATCTGAAACTACAATTTGTTTTCTCTCCATGGTGTCATAATACATTTGGCATAGCATTCATATGACTTCTTGTTCTTACAAGGATGACTCTCTCCTTGAGGCGCTGTGACTCCACAAGGACTTCCAAAATTAGGTTCTCGTCTGCAGCATATCCTGTATTTGTCAGACTGTCCTAACTATATATATCCTTCAAGCTAGAAGGAAAATACATTCAGCCATTTTTCCATGACACAATTAGTGACCAGCAAACAGACATTAATTTGGTGCTGTGCTTTTATGCTATGTGTTGCTTGTTTGAACTTTATGTAAAATTTTTATTTTTCTTAATGAAAACACTTGTTAAGTGTATTCTATGTGCAGATCTCTTTAAGAACTATGGACTGTTTGAAACAAACTGACCCCTGCCATCACATAAACAGATAAAGGTCCAAACAAGGAATATTGTTATTAATTCCAGTAGATGGTAAACATTTTAAAAATTAGGCTTCATACTTTGTTCTATTTTGGAATTTATAAGAAGTGAAATTGGTTGACCAAAGTTTTTTTTGCTTATCAAATCATTATAAGTAAAAGTATATTGTCAGGATTATACAGAAGAGTCAAACTTCTTGAAAATAGACTTACAGAACTTTTATTTAAATTAAGCACATGTTTACATATAAAGGATGACATCCCAGGAACATTTATTCATTAAAACCATCTTACTGAAAGACTTCTACTGGGCAAATAGGAATAAATCTTAAGCTACATGCAATCAGGGACAACATTATTACCACAGTATCTGGAACATAGAAGGATTCAATAAACATTTATAGAATGAGATAATTACTTGGAAACTTAAAATGTTTATTTAAAAATATTATTATCTTATTCTGGGCTTACTTCTCCAAATCAGAATGGTGTTATCTCAAAATCTGACACCTTGACTAAGAGTCTTTGCTGTGTTATTAACTGAAATAGAATTTTGTTTCAGTTTTCTTTCCTGTATCACTAGTTCCTTTTAAAAGTGACAAACATTTTTGTTTGTTTGCTTGCTTTAGAGAATCTGTATTCTTCCAAGTCCCCTCGTGTAGAGTTTATGTAGCTGACTTAGTGGTAACTTGGTCAGACTTAGCAACTGGTCTGTGCCTGGCCCTGCTGCAAAGGGGGAAGGAAGTGGCTAGTGTGGATGTTGTGGGGGGGTCTGTTTTTTCCAGACATGTGCATGTATGTGCATGCACAGACACACATACATAAGACACACGTGCAGGTTTGTTTCAGTGAAAATGCTATCATACTATTCATAGTGTTCTCTATGTTGATTTGAGGGTTACTTTTTATTATTTTGGTGTATATAGGACTCTAAAATTAGAGTTACAAACTAAAGGTCATATATTAATTCCTGAAATCTTCTATTCAATGCTATTAATTAAGTTGGTCCCTAGGTGGGAAGAAATGGAAAAAAGATGTTGATTAGAATATTGTGGAAGAGTATAATACCTTTTAGTGATTGGATATGAAATCTTTGTGTTTCAGCTGCTTTTTTTTATGAATTCAGGCTAAATATTCCTGGAAATTGCAATTACTGTTTGGATATATAGAATATACATAAAAATCTTCATATCTTGCTGGTGGTTTTCTTGCTTTAAATTAATCCCTGGATTGGAAGTATTAAAAGGTCATTTCCTCCTTTGAGCAAATTGAATATTGGGGAAAATTTGTTAATACAATTACACAAGAGAATCTTTTTGTCACATTACATCAAAACTTTCTTTCATGTTTAGTAAAATGAATTATTCACTTGTAAATATATGGTCAAAGTACCAAAGGCTAAATAGCTCCATGTGTTTGTGGTTTCATAGGAAGTCAGTTGCCAACACCCTGACTTGCTGAGCTTGGACCCCGCTTCTGTCAGTGCTGGCTGCCTGGCCAGTTTGCAGCAGCCTGTGGGTGTCCGCCTTCTTGAGGAGGCTCTGCTCCACCTGGTGCCACAGGAACCTTCTGCCAAGCGATTTCGGGGGAGATCCTGCCTGTCTGCTGATGTTGTCAGATGGATGGAACTTGCTAAGTAAGTTCTGTGATCCTGACAGTGTTGGGAAACAGTGAACTTGACCGAAATAATACAGAAAAATCTTGGTGTCATTTGGCAGAAAATGAGCAAATTAAGTTGATAGTAACACTTCTATAAAATTCTTTGAAAAATCTTTCAGACTCATTCCATGAGTCAAGAATAGTTGTCATGACAAGGAATATCTTGTTCAAGGAAAGAGAATGCCTGCCAAGTTCAGTTTCCTGTAAAGTGTGGCTATAACCTATAGTTTCTAGTATTGTTTATGTTGTTTTTGCTGCTTTGCTAAACTGAAGAGGATGATTTATTATTTTTGGCAGGACTCAAACTTCTGAAAATAATTCAACCCTATTAGTTTATTTGGAAGAAACACATTCCATTTTGTTATTACACCATTTTGCCTTATGTCTGATTCTTCTCTTACCTGTGGTTTCATTCTAAGAAAGCCAGTGCATGTCTGATTCTGAGAGGGATGTTAGATTAGGTTGAAAGTAAATTTGTGTTTGATTTTATAGCAATGATTTTTAGATCTCCAGGTTCTAGAAAAGAGAGTAAAGGTAAGGGGGAAGAATCCTTGCACTTTCCCCTGTGTTATAGTCATTTAAGTGAGCACTGTTGGTGAGTAAGGCATTGTGTCAGGTGCTGAGAATTAAAATACAAATTAGACATTTCTCACAGACTTACAAAACTAGCCTTTCAGTAGGAAGTGTGTGTACTACATGTGTAAGTAACCATAATGTGAAGTAGGAGGTGGGGAGTTCTCTGGGAGGCAGTTCAGAGAGTGCATCTTGGCCTCCACTGATGGTAGCCGGGAGCCATTTATCCTGTGGTTTCAGATACCTAAGTGAACAGTAACACTTTGTATAGTTAGTATTGTCAGGGAGTGAGAAACTCATGCAACGTGTATTTGCTGGGTAGAGGAAGCACACAACTTTTAAGGGCCTAAACTTTAAACACTTTTTTTGTAACTTTACTATACTTCTTCATACTTCTGTAGATATTTTTGTATTCATTTCAAATAGAATTTAGAGCATAATCTAGACTTTTCTTGAAATATCATAGTTATTATTTTGATATGTTATAGTGAAACTAGTCCCAGGATCTTGGGGCCCGTGTAGGGTGGATGTGGGACTGATCTCTGCCGAGTTCCTGGAAAATGTTTGTAGCTCTCATCTGCTTTGGCTCTTGGGCCATGAGCTATCATCCTACCTCCCATCCCCTCTGCCTCTGATTATTACCGTTCACCACTATATGGACAGGGCAACAAGAGCTACATCCATTATCTAAATGTGGAATTGGTAGGTTCTGAGAGCCACTGGGGCTCTTTTCATTTAATAAATACATGAGATTTCATACCTGGGAAGGGTCCAAAGTATGAGACAACCAAAAGGAAGAGGTCCTCAGATAGCTGGCCAGCTGACTGCACGTTTAGGAAGAGATGACATTTGTGTTGAAATGTAAAAGATGGAAGGAAAGTGTCCAAGGGGAAGGGAACAAACTTATTAAATACTTAACTTAAGAATATCTTAAAGCAGGAAGCTTGATCTGAAGCAGACTTTTGTCATTGTGAAGAGATGAGTGAATCCTCTAGCAAATATTAAAGCCATAAGAACATTACCTGTCAATGGAATAGAGATGTTCTATAGAATATGAATTGAGACATAGTATCATAACCAGGATTGATTTTTACTTGCTTCTGGGTCCTTGACTACATTCCAAATTTTAGGGCTACAGGATTCCAAATAGGTTACCCACAGATATGTGCAATGTTACTGTAATGAATTAACAGGAAAGAGGCTTATTTAATGAGATAATTTATACATTGTAAGCCTATGATATATTCAGATTTCACTTTAAATGCATCTTAGAATAATTTCTGCCTTCTCTACAACTAAGTTCATAAAACCTCATGGAAAATACAAAATTTTTAAGATTTCATATTATTGCAAAAAGTAAGATATATCCTTTTTAGTTAATGTAAAGTTGGAATAAATACCTCAAAAATATTGAGCATTCACTGATTTGGACTTTTTTCTGGTTTGTTTTATAGACTGTATAGATCAATTGGAGAATATGATGTCCTCCGTGGTATTTTTAGCAGTGAGATAGGAACAAAGCAAGTCACTCAGAATGCATTATTAGCAGAAGCAAAAAGTAATTACTTCGAAGCTGCTAAGCAGTATAATGAGGTAAAGTTGATCTTTAGCCAAGTATGTCAGTTACTTAAATACTTTTGTTCTCTGAATGAAAAAACTGTTGGCTTAACAATTTAGAGCTTCATAATGATTCAACTTCATTTCTTAGATTTTACACAAAGATTAGTAGTAGAGAATGGTTTGTAATAACCAAATGTGGAATAATTATTGTTGTACCTCTTATTTGTTTTTAAGAGAACATCACTGAATAAAAGAGAATTACCAACTACTATAAAACCATAAGATGTTACTTAATAGCTGCTATTATTATATAATTTCTATTTGAGTGTATTGTTTCCCTTTAGTAAGTAAAAAACTTATAGAGGTAGGTAAGAATTGGTTTTGTGAAGATGACTATAAGTCTAATTTTGTACATTTTGTGTTTTCAGTTGCAAGTGTACTTGTCTAGCAAATAGTTGAAACCTGTGAGACTCTTGAATGAGCCACCCAAGTTGTAAAATTCTCTGCAGTGTTCAATAAATGTCCTATTTTCTAATTTTCATTCCAAGACTTTATAAGTAATAACAGTATTGATTTAAATCAAATTATGAGTCATTTAAATTCTTCAGTTTATTAATTGGCTTCATTAGTAAGTTTTTCAGAGAAATTGTTTCCTCTTGGTTAGGGTTTTTATTTATATTCATTTGTTACTATAAGATTCCTTTTGGTTTTTCTTCCATTCAACATTACTCTATTTTCCCTTTTCTCTCCTCTTGTCATAAATTCATAAATCAGATTATTGAATGCTGCTAACACTACCCACAGTACAATGTCTTCATTTATATTCTTTCCAACTTTGAAAAATAATTTTGAGAACTTTTCTTTGCCAGGCTCTGAATAAACAAGAATGGGTGGACGGTGAGCCTACAAAAGCCGAGAAGGATTTTTGGGAACTTGCATCCCTCGACTGTTACAACCAAGTTGCTGAGTGGAAATCCCTGGCATACTGCTCCATAGTCTGTGTTGACAGTCAGAACCCTCCAGATCTAAGTAAAATGTGGAGTGAACCATTTTATCAGGTGGGTAGAATTATTTGTGAGATCACTGAAATAAATAGGTGTTTTCTAATGAATGAAACTGTTTAAAACTTCAAAAACAAGGTAGTCGTAAAGCATTAGGATACTTCTATCACCTGATTCCCCCACAAACTACATAGTGTTGGTAAATATTTTACCACTTTTATCTAACCCTTTCAAAGTAAATGGGATACACTTAGAAAGAAATGTTAACAACGCTGGTATGACGACATAAAGTATTTCCTGTTGTCTGAGCTCTGGATCACACATTGCACACAGGCCCACCACAACTCCGAGAGCAAGGTGTCTCTCCCACACAGGGTCCCGACTCCTGGAGTAAGGCTCCATCTCTGTCCCTCTCACACTGCTGCCATCTTGGCTGTGCTTATAGATTCCTCACTTTGTGTGTATCATGCAGTTACCTTTCAGCTAAAAGTAGTTCCCATTTTTTATAGAACATATTCTTACATGTTTTGTGGTTACAAAATGAGCAATTTTAGATGAACTTATTTTGAAAATTGCAGCTTTAGGTTTGAAACATCAAATATCATCACTTTGGCTCTAAATCTTGACTTATAAAATTACACCAAAGACTATTATAGTAATAAAATAATAACTCAAATTAGCTTTCTGAAATTACAAATAAATTCTTGTGTTCCTTAGGAGACCTATCTACCTTACATGATCCGCAGCAAACTGAAGTTACTGCTTCAAGGAGAGGGTGACCAGTCCTTGCTGACTTTTATTGATGAAGCTGTGAAGCAGGAGCTCCAGAAGGCTCTCATTGAGCTTCACTATAGTCAGGAACTAAGTCTTCTTTACATCTTACAAGATGATGTTGACAGAGCCAAATATTATATTGAAAACTGCATTCAGATTTTTATGCAGGTAATCTACATATACCAATCTGAAATGTGTCATTTCTATGATATTTTTTAAAATAATAAACTCATTCATAAAACTGTAGCAAGCAAAAATTTTCTTTTACTATTTGGTGCCACCCATTTCCTTCCTTTTCTTCCAGCTTCTGATATCCTCTTCACCCTGTCCTTTGTCTTAATGCCTGTCTTAATCCTTTTTTTCTGTTTTAGATGTTCCATTTCCTGCGTTTCTTTAGGTTTTTACCTCTTTCACACTGGAAGAACATGTGAGAGTAGACTCTCAAGTGTAGAAGTCAGACTGTTTGGTGAATATGAATTAACCTTCCCTTTCATTTTCTGTCAATATGCCTTCTTTCCTTTTTGCTTTTCTTAGAGTCTTCTTCTGATGTTTGTTTTTAAAGCAGTGTCTGTGGAGAGTCCATTAACACCGTCTGTTGCTAGTGTATATTGATAATAGAAGCATACTTGTCCATTGCCTTTATTTTTTAAGCTTTTTTGAAATTGATTAGTATACTCAAGGAAATCTATTGAAGAAGAAGGAATTGGCTTCTGTAGTTGGCAGCTTTACATTATAAAAAGTTGTGATTTTTAAACATTGGTGGCAGATAGGGAGCAATAGTCTAGTTGGATTGATTTTACTGATTTCACTGAACCAGAATGTGACTGAAACCCTGTTTTAAAAAAGTTTAAACCATTTAATTGCTTCTCTCGCCTAATTATTAACCACTCTGAGACAGTGTGTAAGTGATGTATTTGTAGGGTGGTTGCTGTATTTCATGTTTTAGAGAATTGTATTTATTAAAATGTAAAATAGTATATTTGTTAACTATGCTAAATACCTTTTTTCTAGAGCTATTCTAGTATTGATGTTCTCTTACACAAAAGTAAACTCACCAAATTGCAGTCTGTACAAACTTTAATAGAAATAAAGGAGTTCATCAGCTTTATAAGCAAACAAGGTAATTTTTTTAACCTACCATTATTTTTTTCTTTATAACTATGGAAGAGTTTTGGCATCTGATTTTTTTGCTTAATGAAAGTACATGTTTCTTAATGTATGGGTTAGAAACTGCCTTGAATTCATTCTACAAATGTATATTTTGAGATCATTGAAATAAATATTTAAAATGGTCAAGCACTGTTCTAGGCACTGGGGGTGCAAAGCCAAATAAACATACTTCCCAGCTGGAAGCAGCTTTCGAAAGAGCAGGCTAATTCCCACATAACGTGATGCCTGCTGAGGAGAAGCATGCCCTGGAGCCTGTGTAAAACATGATGCCAGAACCTGCCCTGGAAGAAGAGGAGCAGGAGGCTCCTGGGGGAAGGGCTGGAGCTGAGTGTGAAGAGGGAGGGGGCTCGCAGAGTGCCTCCTGACAGGAAGCCCGCGGTGTCCCTGAGTTACCCACGTCCTGTGACTGGGAGCCAGGCGCCCTGGCCGAGGGCACTGCAGTCAGCAGTGTCCACACTGAAGGTCACTGTGCCACTGAGTGAATGGGTTTATCCTGGTGCCTGTGGCAGGCCACCAAGAGTCAAGGGAAAGAGTTCATGTTCACAGCAGTAACATATGTAAATCTGAATTTCAAATTTTGTGCTAAATAATTTTAAATAATTGTGAAAGACACTTGTCAGAGTACAAATGAAAATTTTGTCTACCTAACAGTTCTGTTTTCAATTTGGAGAAATACTTTTTAAGTACATTATAAGGACACATCATTCGCTAAGTGCCTTTCTACTTTACAGAAAGCTTTTTTTCTGTTAGCAGTTTTTATAACAGCCTCATGAGATGTAGATTCTTTTTCCTCATGTTATAGAAGCTTAGAGTGATTAAATAACTTGCCCAAGCTAATAAGTGAAAGATAAAGATTTTGAACCCAGAACTGTCTGATTTGTGTTCCTAACCACTGCTTTTCTGCTAATAAAAATAAAACAAAAGCTTTAAGCATTAGCAATGGGAAATTTAGAGATTCATGTAGATTATTATGAATCTCTTTTCAGAAACCCTCAAATATTCACATGAATGTCATAAACATAGCCCTCCACCGATTCAGATAAGATTTTGTCAGAAAATTGGCTGCAACTCTCTGAAAAACTTGAGTTTTCAGTGCTTTTTGGGTTTTGGAATTGTGGATGAAGGATTGTGGGCCTATGCTAAATGTAAACATTGTATATGTTTATTTCCCAATTTTATTTTGTATCCTTAAGAAATTGAGTTCTAATATCAGAGTATATTAGATTTAGTATGAAAACTTGGTATTCCTATTGTGAAAGACAAGATAAAATGTTTCAGTTTGGACAGGAAACTAGAATTAAGCATCTATAATGGCAGCCCCCACCTTGTAAACTGGTCTTGCCATTAAGCTGTGGCTATAATCCTCCTCTGATACTATTTTTAGGTAATTTATCATCTCCAGTTCCCCTTAAGAGACTTCTAAAAACCTGGACAAACAGATATCCAGATACTAAAATGGATCCAATGAACATCTGGGATGACATCATCACAAATCGGTAAGATATGGTCCTTCTGAATTGAATATGGTTTTTTTCCCAAAATTGCCAGAATGGTGTTTCTCCTAGCTGTGGTTTAGAAAAATGTGGGGTTTGAGTCTTGCGATTTCCCATTTAAGTGCTAATAAAACTCTCCATGTCAGCAGTGTGACCTTTGTTCCCACTTGTACCCTGTGGGGGATTGCCACCCACTCACATTGGATTCATCCTGTGCAGGGTGGTTGATTATGAACATGTTTCTGACAATGTGAGAAGTCAGGGCAGCGGGGGCTGTGGCCCATCTGCTTCTGCCTCAGGACTGAGCATTATGTACTGAAATGGCAGCAAAGGAAATATGCTTAATGATTTCTTATTACTCTGTTATTGTAACTTGGATTTTTGACACCCCGACCTCCTACCTTCTGACGCTATAACATAATTGCCTGTATTACTTTATCAGGTCTGAGATCTTTTTTATAACCTTGTCTTTCCTTGCTCTGTAACAGCCCTGGGTAGTCAGTAAGGCAGATATTAACCATATATTTCAGAGGTAGTAGAATCAGAGAGGCTGTGAATTATTTTGTGAAAATATACACAGTAAGTAGGACTCAAGGACTGTAACCCCATGTGTGTTATTCTTGCCATTATGTCCTGTTTTCTTTGCTACTAGTTTTTTAAAAGTTACTTTTTATACTTTTTAACTTTTTAATTTGAGATAAGTTCTTACTTATTGAAAAGTTGCTAGAAAAGTAGACTTCTGCTCTGTATCTTTTACCCTGATTCACAGTTTTTTAATATACTCCACACTAGCATTTTTATTTGCTCTCTCTTTCCACATACTTATTTTCTGAACAACTGATGATAAGTTGCATACATATGTCTCTCTCTTTATCCTTTGTTTATCAGTGCATATTTCCTAAGAAGAGTATTCTCTTACATAACCACAGTACATAATAACTTCACTGTTTTCATTTTTACTCTACAGCCCCAATTTCAGTGTCATCAGTTGTCCCATTAATGTCCATTGAAGCATTTTCTCCCTTTTGAAGACAAGATATGGTTCATAATCATATACTGCATTTAGTTGATACATCTTTTTGTCTCCTTTAATCTAGAGTAGCTCCTGAGCATCTCTCATGACATTGACGCTTTTGAGGAATGTTCCTCAAAACACTTTGAGTTTAAGTTTGTCTTTGTATCCTCCAGTTAAGTTCAGGCGCTGCATCCCTAGCTGGAATACCATTTAACTATCAGTCCACATCTTACCATAAGGAAGTGCCCTTCTGTCTCTATTTATACATTTACTTAAAATTTAATTATCAGTATCTAATGATGTATTCTAATTTTATTTAATGGAATATAATCCATCACTGTCGTTTATTTCATGTTGAAATTATCCTAAGATTTGGCTAGGGGAGCCACTTCAAGCTGATGTGGCTGGTTTATTTTGTAAAATGATTCTATGTCTTAATCTAGAAAGGTTAAAATTTTAGTTCTTGCGCTTAGGTCTGTTATCCAGTGGAACAGAATTTTTGTGGGTGGTATGAGGTAGGGTAGATGCTCACTTTCTCCCATATAGATATCTCATTGCCTAGTCCCATTTGTATAAAAGTCTCACTTTTCATAATTGAATTCTCTTGGCACCTTTTTGAAAATCAGTGACCATATGTGTTGGGGTCTATTTTTGAAGGCTGTGTTGTGGTCCTTGATTTATATGTGTGTCTTCCCACATTATACTATCTTCATTACTGTTGCTTTATAAGGCTTGAATCAGATAGGGGGAGTACTCCACGTTGTTTTTCTTTATGAAAATCACTTTGTTTATTTTAGATTCTTTGCATTTACATATACTATAAAGAAAAAAATGGAGAGTTTGGGATTTTACTAACTATAGATGATTGTTGGGAATTGCCATCTTAACAATATTGAGTTCTCCAATTTGTGAATGTAGTATGATTTTCTGTTTATTTAGATCTCTTTAATTTCAATTATTTGTATTTTTTCAGTATGGAGAGCTTGGATGTATTTTTTTAGATTTATTTCTAAGTACTTTATGTTTTTTAGCATAATGGTAAATGGAGGTTTTTTTTTTTTTTTTTTTTTTTTATTTTTATTTTTATTTTTATTTATTTATTTTTTTTTGAGAGGGCATCTCTCATATTTATTGATCAAATGGTTGTTAACAACAATAAAATTCAGTATAGGGGGGTCAATGCTCAATGTACAATCATTAATCCATCTCAAGCCTAATTCTCGTCAGTCTCCAATCTTCTGAAGCATAACGAACAAGTTCTTACATGGTGAACGAATTCTTACAGAGTGAATAAATTCTTACATGGTGAACAGTACAAGGGCATTCATCACAGAAACTTTCGGTTTTGATCATGCAATATGACCTATAAACCATCAGGTCAAATATGAATATTCATTTGATTTTTGTACTTGATTTATATGTTGATCCCACATTTCTCCTATTATTATTATTATTTTTATTTTTAATAAAATGCTGAAGTGGTAGGTAGATGCAAGATAAAGGTAGAAAACATAGTTTAGTGCTGTAAGAAGGCAAATGTAGATGATCAGATGATCAGGTGTGTGCCTATGGACTAAGTATTAATCCAGGCTAGACAAGGGCAGCAAGACATCCACGGATGCAGAAGATTTCTCTCAAAGCAGGGGGGGTGAGGTTCTGAGCCTCACCTCTGTTGATCCCCAAATTTTCACCTGATGGCCCCCCTGCGACTGTGCCTGTCTTAGGTTGTTCCTCCCTTGAGGAATCTTACCCGTCTCTGGCTAACCAGTCATCTTCCGGGGCCATACAGGGAAATGTAAAGTTGGTAAGTGAGAGAGAAGCCATATTGTTTGCAAAGGTTAGCTTTTTACTTCTTTGCAGATTTATGCCCTGTGGCTTCTATGCCCAGCACTTGTCTCGAGGTATCTTTACCACCTGGAGGAATTATGATACTCGGTAAATTCTATATGAGGCACGAATTCTATTTAAGGTTTGTAATTAGGAAGGAAGAAGAAAAGCTATAGATGTAGCATATGAAGGAAACTTGGGAGGATTGATTATTTCTTTGACATATCTTCTTGTATAGTACCTTAAGTATGTATAGGTTTTAAACTACTAACTAATTTGCACACACATATTAACATAATAGGAATACGGTGACATAAACAAAGCAAATCTATAATTACCAGCCATCTCCAGTGAAGCCAAGAAAACCATTTAGGCATCCTAGGCATTTGTGAAAATTTATCTATGATATGATGGATATTTTCCAACTGTACTTGAACCATCAGACAAATTAAAGCAGCCCATTTCTGGGATCTGTTCACATCCCATATGTTCTTTTAACCATAGATAGTCTATAGTCATGAGATTTTGGGGTGCTACAACTTGCACCCCTCCCAACTCCTGGTTGAGTTCCAACAGTACAGATCCAGTCAAATTCGTTGTCTCACTGTATGCACATGCCAGCCTAGACATCTCCCTCCTCCTTCTTATGGCAAGTCCAGGAGACAGTGGGCTGGATGCAGCCACAACCGCAGCATCGTCCGGATCCCTGTGGAGGCTTTTTGATGATCATCCCCCAGCACAAGTCCTCCAGAGAGTGCTGATGCCGGAAGCTCCTCCTCATATCGTATCTTAGTTCATTTTCTGGGTATCCAAGCTAGGCCTTGATCTTCTGCGTAGAAACAAACAGACCCTTTGCCCACACTTTGACATGCCCTCTATACCACTGTGCAGAACTCATTAGAGGTCAGCACACAGTAACTGCTTTTTTTTTTTTTTTTTTTTTAATTAAGAGAAAGGAATATTATCAGAAAAGAGTACCTCCATAGCTGATCATCTGACACCCTTTAAGTGATCAACATTAAGGATATTTAAAGCATGCGTTGATCTTTGATTTACCAATAGTTTTATCCTGTTAAGGAGTAATCCCCCTTTTCTTTCTTTCTTTCTTTTTTTTTTTTTTTTAAATTTTTAATCTACACTTACCTGAAGAATACTATGTTTACTATGCTCTCCCCTATATCAGGTCCCCCCTAACAACCACATTACGGTTACTGTCCCTCAGCTTAGCAAAATGTGGTAGAGTCACTACTTGTCCTCTCTGTGTTGTGCAGCCCACCCTCCCCTTTCTCCCTCCCCCCATGCATGCTAATCTTAATACCCCCCTTCTTCTTCCCCCCCCTTATCCCTCCCTGCCCACCCATCCTCACCAGTTCCTTTCCCTTTGGTACCTGTTAGTCCATTTTTGGGTTCTGTAATTCTGCTGCTGTTTTGTTCCGTTAGTTTTTCTTTGTTCCTATACTCCTCAGATGAGTGAAATCATTTGGTATTTCTCTTTCTCCGCTTGGCTTATTTCACTGAGCATAATACTCTCCAGCTCCATCCATGTTGCTGCAAATGGTTGGATTTTTCCACTTCTTATGGCTGAGTAGTATTCCATTGTGTATATGTACCACATCTTCTTTATCCATTCATCTACAGATGGACATTTAGGTTGCTTCCAATTCTTGGCTATTGTAAATAGTGCTGCGATAAACATAGGAGTGCATCTGTCTTTCTCAAACTTGATTGCTGCGTTCTTAGGGTAAATTCCTAGGAGTGGAATTCCTGGGTCAAATGGTAGGTCTGTTTTGAGCATTTTGATGCACCTCCATACTGCTTTCCACAATGGTTGAACTAATTTACATTCCCACCAGCAGTGTAGGAGGGTTCCCCTTTCTCCACAGCCTCGCCAACATTTGTTGTTGTTTGTCTTTTGGATGGCAGCTATCCTTACTGGTGTGAGGTGATACCTCATTGTAGTTTTAATTTGCATTTCTCTGATAATTAGCGATGTGGAGCATCTTTTCATGTGTCTCTTGGCCATCTGTATTTCTTTTTTGGAGAACTGTCTGTTCAGTTCCTCTGCCCATTTTTTAATTGGGTTATTTGTTTTTTGTTTGTTGAGGCGTGTGAGCTCGTTATATATTCTGGACGTCAAGCCTTTATCAGATCTGTCATTTTCAAATATATTCTCCCATACTGTAGGGTTCCTTTTTGTTCTATTGATGGTGTCTTTCGCTGTACAGAAGCTTTTCAGCTTAATGTAGTCCCACTTGCTCATTTTTGCTGTTGTTTTCCTTGCCCGGGGAGATATGTTCAAGAAGAGATCACTCATGTTTATGTCTAAGAGGTTTTTGCCTATGTTTTTTTCCAAGAGTTTAATGGTTTCGTGACTTACATTCAGGTCTTTGATCCATTTTGAGTTTACCTTTGTATATGGGGTTAGACAATGGTCCAGTTTCATTCTCCTACATGTAGCTGTCCAGTTTTGCCAGCACCATCTGTTGAAGAGACTGTCATTTTGCCATTGTATGTCCATGGCTCCTTTATCAAATATTAATTGACCATATATGTTTGGGTTAATTTCTGGGGTCTCTAATCTGTTCCACTGGTCTGTGGCTCTGTTCTTGTGCCAGTACCAAATTGTCTTGATTACTATGGCTTTGTAGTAGAGCTTGAAGTTGGGGAGTGAGATCCCCCCTACTTTATTCTTCTTTTTCAGGATTGCTTTGGCTATTCGGGGTCTTTGGTGTTTCCATATGAATTTTTGAATTATTTGTTCCAATTCATTGAAGAATGTTGCTGGTAATTTGAGAGGGATTGCATCAAATTTGTATATTGCTTTCGGCAGGATGGCCATTTTGACGATATTAATTCTTCCTAGCCATGAGCATGGGATGAGTTTCCATTTATTAGTGTCCCCTTTAATTTCTCTTAAGAGTGACTTGTAGTTTTCAGAGTATAAGTCTTTCACTTCCTTGGTTAGGTTTATTCCTAGGTATTTTATTCTTTTTGATGCAATGGTGAATGGAATTGTTTTCCTGATTTCTCTTTCTATTGATTCGTTGTTAGTGTATAGGAAAGCTACAGATTTCTGTGTGTTGATTTTGTATCCTGCAACTTTGCTGTATTCCGATATCAGTTCTAGTAGTTTTCGAGTGGAGTCTTTAGGGTTTTTTATGTACAGTATCATATCATCTGCAAATAGTGAAAGTTTAACTTCTTCTTTACCAATCTGGATTCCTTGTATTTCTTTGTTTTGTCTGATTGCCGTGGCTAGGACCTCCAGTACTATGTTGAATAACAGTGGGGAGAGTGGGCATCCCTGTCTGGTTCCCGATCTCAGTGGAAATGCTTTCAGCTTCTCGCTGTTCAGTATAATGCTGGCTGTGGGTTTATCATATATGGCCTTTATTATGTTGAGGTACTTGCCCTCTATTCCCATTTTGCTGAGAGTTTTTATCATGAATGGATGTTGAATTTTGTCAAATGCTTTTTCAGCATCTATGGAGATGATCATGTGGTTTTTGTCTTTCTTTTTGTTGATGTGGTGGATGATGTTGATGGATTTTCGAATGTTGTACCATCCTTGCATCCCTGGGATGAACCCCACTTGGTCATGGTGTATGATCCTTTTGATATACTGTTGAATTCTGTTTGCTAATATTTTATTGAGTATTTTTGCATCTACATTCATCAGGGATATTGGTCTGTAATTTTCTTTTTTGGTGGGGTCTTTTCCTGGTTTTGGTATTAGGGTGATGTTGGCTTCATAGAATGAGTTTGGGAGTATTCCCTCTTCTTCTATTTTGTGGAACACTTTAAGGAGAATGGGTATTATGTCTTCTCTGTGTGTCTGATAAAATTCCGAGGTAAATCCGTCCGGCCCCGGGGTTTTGTTCTTGGGTAGTTTTTTGATTACTGTTTCAATTTCTTTGCTTGTAATTGGTTTGTTTAACTTTTGTGTTTCTTCCTTGGTCAGTCTTGGGAGGTTGTATTTTTCTAGGAAGTTGTCCATTTCTTCTAGGTTTTCCAGCTTGTTGGCATATAGGTTTTCATAGTAGTCTTTAATAATTCTTTGTATTTCTGTGGAGTCTGTCGTGATTTTTCCATTCTCATTTCTGATTATGTTGATTTGTGTTGACTCTCTTTTTCTCTTAATAAGTTGGGCTAGAGGCTTATCTATTTTGTTTATTTTCTCAAAGAACCAGCTCTTGGTTTCGTTGATTTTTGCTATTGTTTTATTCTTCTCAATTTTGTTTATTTCTTCTCTGATCTTTATTATGTCCCTCCTTCTGCTGACTTTAGGCCTCATTTGTTCTTCTTTTTCCAGTTTTAATAGTTGTGATGTTAGACTATTCATTTGGGATTGTTCTTCCTTCTTCAAGTGTGCCTGGATTGCTATATACTTTCCTCTTAAGACTGCTTTCGCTGCATCCCACAGAAGTTGGGGCTTAGTGTTGTTGTTGTCATTTGTTTCTATATATTCCTTGATCTCTATTTTGATTTGTTCATTGATCCATTGATTATTTAGTAGCATGTTGTTAAGCCTCCATGTGTTTGTGAGCCTTTTTGTTTTCTTTGTAGAATTTATTTCTACTTTCATACCTTTGTGGTCTGAAAAATTGGTTGGTAGAATTTCAATATTGTGGAATTTACTGAGGCTCTTTTTGTGAGCTAGTATGTGGTCTATTCTGGAGAATGTTCCATGTGCACTTGAGAAGAATGTATATCCTGTTGCTTTTGGATGTAAAGTTCTATAGATGTCTATTAGGTCCATCTGTTCTAGTGTGTTGTTCAGTGCCTGTGTGTCTTTACTTATTTTCTGCCCGGTGGATCTATCCTTTGGGGTGAGTGGTGTGTTGAAGTCTCCTACAATGAATGCATTGCAGTCTATTTCCCTCTTTAGTTCTGTTAGTATTTGCTTCACATATGCTGGTGCTCCTGTATTGGGTGCATATATATTTAGAATGGTTATATCTTCTTGTTGGACTAAGCCCTTTATCATTATGTAGTGGCCTTCTTTATCTCTTGTTACTTTCTTTGTTTTGAAGTCTATTTTGTCTGATATTAGTACTGCAACCCCTGCTTTCTTCTCACTGTTGTTTGCCTGAAATATGTTTTTCCATCCCTTGACTTTTAGTCTATGCTTATCTTTGGGTTTAAGGTGAGTTTCTTGTAAGCAGCATATAGATGGGTCTTGCTTTTTTATCCATTCTATTACTCTATGTCTTTTGATTGGTGCATTAAGTCCATTTACATTTAGGGTGACTATTGAAAGATATGTACTTATTGCCATTGCAGGCTTTAGATTCGTGGTTACCAAAGGTTCAAGGTTAGCTTCTTTAGTATCTTACTGCCTAACTTAGCTCGCTTATTGAGCTGTTATATACACTGTCTGGAGAGTCTTTTCTTCTCTCCCTTCTTATTCCTCCTCCTCCATTCTTCATATGTTGTGTGTTTTGTTCTGTGCTCTTTTTAGGGGTGCTCCCATCTAGAGCAGTCCCTGTAGGATGCCCTGTAGAGGTGGTTTGTGGGAAGCAAATTCCCTCAGCTTTTGCTTGTCTGGGAATTGTTTGATCCCACCATCATATTTAAATGATAGTCGTGCTGGATACAGTATCCTTGGTTCAAGGCCCTTCTGTTTCATTGCATTAAGTATATCATGCCATTCTCTTCTGGCCTGTAGGGTTTCTGTTGAGAAGTCTGATGTTAGCCTGATTGGTTTTCCTTTATAGGTGACCTTTTTCTCTCTAGCTGCCTTTAAAACTCTTTCCTTGTCCTTGATCCTTGCCATTTTAATTATTATGTGTCTTGGTGTTGTCCTCCTTGGATCCTTTCTGTTGGGGGTTCTGTATAATTCCATGGTCTGTTCGATTATTTCCTCCCCCAGTTTGGGGAAGTTTTCAGCAATTATTTCTTCAAAGACACTTTCTATCCCTTTTCCTCTTTCTTCCTCTTCTGGTATCCCTATAATACGAATGTTTTTCCTTTTGTATTGGTCACATATTTCTCTTAGTGTTGTTTCATTCCTGGAGATCCTTTTATCTCTCTCTATGTCAGCTTCTATACGTTCCTGTTCTCTGGCTTCTATTCCTTCAATGGCCTCTTGCATCTTATCCATTCTGCTTATAAATCCTTCCAGGGATTGTTTCACTTCTGTGATCTCTTTCCTGACATCTGTGATCTCCTTCCGGACTTCATCCCACTGCTCTTGCATTTTTCTCTGCATCTCATCCCATTGCTCTTGCATTTTTCTCTGCATCTCTGTCAGCATGTTCATGATTTTTATTTTGAATTCTTTTTCAGGAAGACTAGTTAGGTCTGTCTCCTTCTCAGGTGTTGTCTCTGTGATCTTTGTCTGCCTGTAGTTTTGCCTTTTCATGGTGATAGAGATAGTTTGCAGAGCTGGTACAAGTGACCGCTGGAAGAGCTTCCCTTCTTGTTGGTTTGTAGCCTTTTCCTGGGAGAATAGCGACCTCTAGTGGCTTGTGCTGGGCAGCTGCGCGCAGACAGGGCTTCTGCTTCCTGCCCAGTTGCTTTGGGGTTTATCTCCGCTGTTGCTGTGGGCTTGGCCTGGCTGGGGCTGTTCCTCCAAAATGGTGGAGCCCCGTTGGAGGGGGAGCAGCCAGGAGACTATTTATCTCCGTAAGGGGCCTCTGTGCTCCCTGCTGCCCAGGGGGTTAGAGTGCCCAGAGATCCCCAGATTCCCTGCTTCTGGTCTAAGTGACCTGTCCTGCCCCTTTAAGATTTCCAAAAAGCACTCCCCTTCACAAGGCGCTGGGTTCTTGCAGGTGTGGATGTGGTCTGGATGTTGTCCTGTGTCCTGTGGTCTCTATTTTAGGAAGATTTTTCTTTGTTATATTTTCATAGCTCTATGTGTTTTTGGGAGGAGATTTCCACTGCTCTACTCACGCCGCCATCTTGGCTCCGCCTGGGAGGTAATCATAATGCCGGAGTCGATAAGGAAACTCATGGCGAAGAATAGGGGGTGCTCGTGCCTCCCCTTAATCACTCCCCGAGGCCACAGAACGTCCTGGTCACAGGCCCTCTCACTCAGGAAGTAAATGGAGGTTTTTTTAAAAAATTGAATTTTCCAATTATTTACTGTTCATGTACTGATTTTCTGAAAGTTTGTTTTATCACAATTGGGTGTTGAATTTTGTCAAATACTTTTTCTGTATCTTTTCAGTTAATCAGATTGTTTTCCTCCTTCATTGTGTATGTGTCTATTAGGTCCATTTGTCTATAGTGTTGTTCAACTCCACTGTTTACTTATCTCTGTATGGATGATATACCCATTGTTGACAGCGCCAATGTTGGGTCCATAAGTATTTACAATTGTTATCTCTTCTTGACGAATTGACCCCTTTATCATTATATAATGACCTTTGCATCTTTTTAATACTGTTAAAGTCTATACTGTCTCATGTAGTATAGCTATCCCTGATTGTCTTTTGTTACCGTTAGCTTGAAATATCCTTTTCCATCCTTTCATTCTCAGTCAATGTGTATCTTTAAAACTAAAGTGTGTCTCTTGTAGGGAGCATATTGTCATATCTTGTTTTCTTTTTCTATCCATTCAGCCGTTCTGTCTTTTGATAGCAGAATTTAATCCACTTAAATTTAAAGTAACTATTGATAGGTAAGGACTTACTATTTTCCATGTTGTTAATTGTTCTTTTGAAAGTGTTGTACAGTCATTAACCTAGCTTCTTATCCTATCTTTAGTGATCTTATTAATTTTTGTATGGATATGATTTGACTTCTATATCATGATCTTTTTTTTTGGTATCATTAATATATGAGCAACATTGTGGTTACTAGACTCCCCCCATTATCAAGTCCCCCCCCCACATACCCCATTACAGTCACTGTCCATCAGCATAGTAAGATGCTATAGAATCACTACTGGTCTTCTCAGTGCTATACTGCATTCCCCATGCCACCCCCACATTATGTATGCTAATCATAATGATCCTCCCTCACCCTCCCTTCCCACCCACCTGCCCCCCCCCCCCAGTCCCTTCCCCTTTCCCTTTGGTAACTGTTAGTCCATTCTTGGGTTCTGAGAGTCTGCTGCTATTTTGTTCCTCCAGTTTTTTCTTTGTTCTTAAACTCCACAGATGAGTGAAATCATTTGATGCTTGTCTTTCTCCACCTGGCTTATTTCACTGAGCCTAATACCCTCTAGCTGCATCCATATTGTTGCAAATGGTAGGATTTGTTTTCTTCTTCTGGCTAAATAATATTCCATTGTGTATATGTACCACATCTTCTTTTTGTTTGTTTTTATTTTGGTATCATTAATCTACAATTACATGAGGAACATTATGTTTCCTAGACTCCCTCCATCACCAAGAACCCCCCACATATCCCATTGCAGTCACTGTCCACCAGCATAGTAAGATGCTGGAGAATCAATACCTCTCCTCTCCATGCTGTACAGCCCTCTCTGTGCCCCCCTCCACATTATGCATGCTAATCATAATGCACCCTTTATTTCCCCCCTCTTATCCCTCCCTTCCCACCCATCATCCCAAGTCCTTTCCCTTTGGTACCTGTTAGTCCATTCTTGGGTTCTGTGAGTCTGCTGCTGTTTTGCTCCTTCAGTTTTTTCTTTGTTCTTATACTCCACAGATGAGTGGAATCATTTGGTACTTGTCTTTCTCCGCCTGGCTTATTTCACTGAGCATAATACCCTCTAGCTCCATCCATGTTGTTGCAAATGGTAGGATATGTTTTCTTCTTATGGTTGAGTAATATTCCATTGTGTATATTACCACATCTTCTTTATTCATTCATCTACTGATGGACACTTAGGTTGCTTCCATTTCTTGGCTATTGTAAATAATGCTGCGATAACCATAGGGGTGCATCTGTCTTTTTCTAACTGGGCTGCTGCATTCTTAAGGTAAATTCCTAGGCATGGAATTCCTGGGTCAAATGGTATTTCTATTTTGAACTTTTCGAGGAACCTCCATACTGCTTTCCACAATAGTTGAACTAATTTACATTCCCACCAGCAGTGTAGGAGGGTTCCTCTTTCTCCACAACCTCGCCAACATTTGTTGTTGTTTGTCTTCTGGATGGTGGCGATCCTTACTGGTGTGAGGTGATATCTCATTGTGGTTTTAATTGCATTTCTCTGATGACAAGTGATGTGGAGCATCTTTTCATGTGTCTGTTGGCCATCTGAATTTCTTCTTTGGAGAAGTATCTGTTCAGCTCCTCTGCCCATTTCTTAATTGAATTATTTGCTTTTTGTTTGTTGAGGTGTGTGAGCTCTTTATATATGTTGGATGTCAACCCTTTATTGTATATGTCATTTATGAATATATTCTCCCATACTGTAGGATGTCTTTTTGTTCTTCTGATGGTGTCCTTTGCTTACAGAAGCTTTTCAGCTTGATATTGTCCCACTTGTTCATTTTGGCTTTTGTTTCCCCTGCCTGGGGAGATATGTTCATGAAGAAGTCACTCATGTATATGTCCAAGGGATTTTTGCCTATGATTTTTTCTGAGTTTTATAGTTTCATGACTTACATTCAGGTCTCTGATCCATTTCAAATTTACTTTTGTGTATGGGGTTAGACAATGATCCATTTTCATTCTCTTACATGTAGCCATCCAGTATTGCCAATAACAGCTGTTGAAGAGGCTGTCATTTCCCCATTGTATGTCCATGGCTCCTGTATCGTATATTAATTGACCATATATGTTTGGGTTAATGTCTGAAGTCTCTATTCTGTTCCACTGGTCTGTGGCTCTGTTCTCATGCCAGTACCAAATTGTCTTGATTAGTGTGGCTTTGTAGTGGAGCCTGAAGTTGGGGAGCAAGATCCCCCCCACTTTATTCTTCCTTCTCAGGATTGCTTTGTGTATTGGGGTCTTTGGTGGTTCAATATGAATTTTAGAACTATTTGTTTCAGTTTGTTGAAGAATGCTGTTGGTATTTTGATAGGGTTTGCACTGGATCTGTCGATGCCATTTTGATCATATTAATTCTTCCTAGCCAAGAGCATGGGATGAGTTTCCATTTGCTAGTGTCCCCATTAATTTCTCTTAAGAGTGTCTTGTAGTGTTCAGGGTAGAGGTATCTCACTTCCTTGGTTAGGTTTATTCCTAGGTATTTTATTCTTTTTGATGCAATTGTAAATGGAATTGTTTTCCTGATTTCTTTTTCTGCTAGTTGATTGTTAGTGTATGGGAAAGCCACAGATTTCTGTGTATTAATTTTGTATTCTGCAACTTTGTTGAATTCAGATATTAGATGTAGTGGTTTTGAAGTGGATTCTTTAGGGTTTTTTAAGTACAATATCGTGTCAGCTGCAAACAGTGACAGTTTGACTTCTTCCTTACCAGTCTGGATTCCTTGTATTTCTTTGTTTTGTCTAATTGCTGTGGCTAGGACCTCTAGTAATATGTTGAATAGAAGTCAGGAGAGTGGGCATCCCTGTCTTGTACCCGATCTTAGAGGAAAAGCTTTCAGCTTCTTACTGTTCAGTATGATGTTGGCTGTTTATCATATATGGCCTTTATTATGTTGAGGTACTTGCCCTCTGTACCCATTTTCTTGAGAGTTTTTATCATGAACGGATGTTGAATTTTGTCAAATGCTTTTTCAGTATCTATGGAGATGACCATGTGGTTTTTGTCCTTCTTTTTGTTGATGTGGTGGATAAGGCTGATGGATTTTCGAATGTTGTAGCATCCTTGCATCCCTGGGATGAATCCCACTTGATCATCATGGTGTATGATCCTCTTGATGTATTTTTGAATTCGGTTTGCTAATATTTTGTTGAGTATTTTTGCGTCTATGTTAATCAGGGATATTAGTCTGTACTTTCCTTTTTTGTGGTGTCTTTGCCTGGTGTTGGTATTAGGGTGTTGCTGGCTTCATAGAATGAGTTTGGAAGTATTCCCTCCTCTTCTATTTTTTGGAAAACTTTAAGGAGAATGGGTATAATGTCTTCTCTAAACGTCTGATAAAATTCAGCATTGAATCCATCTGGACTGGGGGTTTTGTTCCTGGGTAGTTTTTTGATTACTGATTCAATTTCATTGCTGGTAATTTGTTTGTTTAGATTTTCTTATCATGATCTTTTGTATAAGTACTACAGATCTTTCCTTTTTGGTTACCATGAGGCTTACATAAAATATCTTATATTTATAATCCTATTTTAACCTAATCACAGCTTAACTATGGTAGCATTCTTATGCTTTATAATTTTGCTTCCCCTTTCCCTCAAATTTTAAGTTACTGATGTTACAATTTGCTTCTTTTTATATTGCACATCCAGTAACATATTATTGTAATTTTGGTTCTTCTTTTTTTTTTATCAAGGTATTACTGATATACACTCTTACAAAGGTTTTGCATGAAAAACAATGTGGTACTACATTCACCCATATTATTGAGACCCCCGGTATACCCCATTGCCATCACTGCCCATCAGTGTAGTAAGATGCCACAGAGTTACTATTTGCCTTCTTTGTGCTACACTGTCTTCTCCATGATTCCCCCCACACCATGTGTGCCAATCATAATACCCCTCAATCCCTTTCTCTCTCTCTCCCCATCCACCCTCCCTAACCTCTCCCCTGTGGTAACTGCTAGTCCCTTCTTGGAGTCTGTGAGTCTGCTGCTGTTTTGTTCCTTCAGTTTTGCTTCATTGTTACACTCTACAAGTGAGGGAAATCATTTGATAATTGTCTTTCTCTGCCTGGCTTATTTCACTGAGCATAATATCCTCCAGCTCCATCCATGTTGTCGCAAATAGTAGGATTTCTTTCTTTTTTGTCTGAATAGTAATATTTGTTACTTTTAATACATTTGTTTTTTTAACCTTTAATCTAGTATTGTAATTGAGTTACATACCACTATTACCATATTAGGGAATTTGACTTTGTGTATACTTAGCATTACCAGTGAATTTTATAATACTAATTTCATGTTTTTACACCATTGTTTTATTTCTGCTTGAGGAACTCCATTTAGCATTTATTACCTTATAAGGCAGGTGTATTACCTTATAATGAACTCCCTCAGCTTTTGTTTGCTCAGGAAAGTCTTTATGCTTCTTCATTTCTGAAGGACAGCTGTGCTGGGTACAATAGTCTTGATTGAGTTTTTTCTTTCAGTATTTTGAATATATCATCCCAATGTCTCCTGTCCTGGAAAGTTTCATTTGAGAACTCCACCTGTTCTTTTGGGGGTTCTTGTATGTGATGTGTCATTTTTCTTTTGCTGCTTTCAAAAGTTTTTGTCTTTGAGTTTTTTGTGTTTTTTTTTCCCCCATGCAGGAGATTTTATTATCTGAAAGAAAATGGCTGCCCCCAGAGAGAGGGAGCAGCCTGTCTTTGAGTTTTTTACAATTTAATTTTAGTGTGTCTTAGTGTAGTCCTACTTGTGTTCAACCTATTTGGGATCTTTTAGGCTTCATAAATCTGGAAATCCATTTATCTCTCCAGTTTTGGGAAGTTTTCAGCTGTTATTGGTTTAAATATACTTTATGTCCCTTTCTTTTTATCTTTTCGTTCTGGAATTCCCTAATAGGTATTTTGTTTCTTTTATTTTGACCCAGAAGTCCATAGGCTTTTTTCACTCTTTTCATTCTTTGCTCCTCTGACTGGATAATTTCATTGTTATTTTTGTCCGCATGGTTGAGTCAGCTTTTGAAGCTCTTACTGAATTCTTCAGTGATTGTATTCTTCAGATCTAGGATTTGTGTGTTTGTTGATGGTGTCTATTTTTTTTGTTGAACTTCTTGTTTTGTTCATGCATTGTTTTGCTAATTTTGTTTAGCTGTCTGTGTGTTCTTATAGTTCACTAAACTTCCTTAAAAGGGTTATTCTGAATTATTTGACAATTTATAGATCTTTGTTTATTTAGGGTTAGTTAGTGGAGCTATATTAGTTCCTTTGGGGACATAATATTTACCTGATTTTTGTGATCTTTGATTCCTTACATTGATAGCTGCACATTTGAGTAAGTGGTCTTCTCTTCCAGACTTTACAGGTTCACTTTGATTGAGACAGTCCTTCATCAGTCAGCTCTGCTTGGGGTTGTGTCAGCTGGTAATGTCTTCAGGCAGGTGGGGCTAGCTGTCAGGGTCTATTCTGGAAAGGAAAACTGCCTGACCTCTGAGGTAAGGGGGAATGGATTGCTGCTGGCTGCAGTTAGATAGGACTGCTGACTTGGTTCCCTGCTTTAGTGCAGCTGTAGGATGAGCTCTATGGTTGCTTGTAGTCTATGGTCAGGCTTCCTACATGGCTGGGCCTGAGTACTACACTCAGCAGTAGGTAGGGCTATTAATTAACTTTTCTGCTGAGGTGTGACTGCAAAACTGGCCCCAAGGCCAGCCCAGCTTGTTGTTTGGAGACCCAAATAAGGCAGTACTATGCAACAAATTCAGTGGCCAGACAGGGCCACAGGTTTGGCCCTACAGGCATGGAAAAGCACTGGCTATCTCTTTGCTCAAATACCACTGTAAGTGGGGCTGTAGATTGGGCCATACAGATCCCCATTTGCCCTGGTTAAGTTACCTTGTCAGGCAAGGTGAAGGCTTTGTTCAGCAGTGGGTAGAACTACAAATTAGTTTTCCTACCCATGTGGGGCCACAGTAGAGGTCCCAAGGCTGGCAAGGGTCTTGTTTGGAATAATTTTAAGCAGAAATGTGCATAAGTTCCCTGGCCTGATGGACTACTGTCCTGCCCCTATAGATATGCAGGGCCACCAGCCGGGTTTTCTGTAATGTAATCAGGACTTCAAGATGGGCTACACAGATTCCTGGGAGCTCTGGTTAAGTTTCCTAGTCAGGCCACGCTGGAAGTTGTATTCAGCAATAGGTGGGCTATGAAAATTAACCTTCCTGTCTGGTTGGGGCTGCAGAATAGGCCCCAAGGCTGGCAAGGCTCTTTGTTTGGGGACACCAGGCAGAACTGTGCACAAGTTCCCTGGTTAAATAGGTCTATCATATTGGTTTTGCAGACACAGGGCTGCTGACTGGGCTTTCTGTTGAAGTGCCACTGTAGTCAGGGTTGCAGGGTTGGCTACATAGATTCCCAGGCACTGTGATTAGGGTTCTGGGTGGCAGTATTGGGGTGCGTTCAGCAGTAGGTGGAGCTATGGATTAGCTTCCTTGCTTGGAATATTTTGCAGTTCTTGGATGTAATATTTATAAATTTCAGTTAGATCAATATGTTGTTCAGCATCTGAGAGAGGAATTTCAAAGTCTCATACCATGATTGTGAAATTGTTTCTCCTTTAACTCTATTGTTATTTACTACATTTTGCACTGTTATTAGACATACATACATTGATAATTGTTATGTCTTCCTCATTAAATGTTTTTATCATTATGTTGAATTAATGACATACTGATATATATGTGTCTGTTTCATTGTATATATATATGTATAAACACATAGTGAAAACACTGACAGATATTATATTTTTTGCTTAAACAGCCACACATATTTGAAAGAACTTAAGAAAAGTCTTTTCATATTACTATTCCTGATCCCCATAATTTGTTCCTAAAGATTCAGATTTTCTTCTGATATCATTTCCCTTCATCTAAAAATTTTCCTTTAGTGATTCTTGTATTACAGGTATGTCTCTCATGAATTCTCTTAGTTTTCCTCTATCTGAAGATGTCTATTTCACAGTCATTCCTGAAAAGTATTTTCTATGGATATAGAACTCCGGGTGGTTCCCCCTTCCTCCTCAGTACTATCATTTGGCCTCCTTGTTTCTGAAGTGCACTCACAGTTATTCAGATTGTTGTTGTTCCCCTTTATGTAATATATCATAGTTTTTGACTGGCTTCAAAATTGTTTTTTCTTCATCATTGGTTATCAGCAGCTTGATTATGATGTATCTAGGTGTAGTTTTCTTTGAATTTATCATGGCTGAGTTTTTCACCGAATTTCTTGAATCTGTATATTTATGTCACCAAATTTGGGGAATTTTTCTGTCATTGGTTCTTCAATGACCTCCATTTTCTTTCTGTCTTTGTGGGATGCCAATTATATATACATTTATTAGACCTTTTGACATTGTTCTATAGGTCCCTAAAGCTCTGTTCATTATTTTCTATATTGTTTTTCTTTGTTCTTCAGATTAGATTTCTGTTGATCTGTCTTAAAGTTCACGTCTATTTTCTTGTTGTCTTCATTCCTCATTAAATCTGTGTAGTGAATGTTTTGTAGTTTATTGTATCTTTCAGTTGGAAAGTTTTCTTTTGACTTTTTTTATGCTCTCTCTACTGAGATATCTACCATTTCATTTATTTCATGTGTATTTTTCTTGACTTCTTGGAGTTGAGTTAAATAACTGCCTTAAGACCTTTATTTGATCATTCCAACATACAGGTATCTTTAAGTTGACGTATATTAACTGTCTTTTCCATTGAGTATGCATACATTTTTCCTGGTTCTTTGCATATCACTTAATTTTTTATTATGTCTTAGAAATTATGGATGTTTCCTTGTGTGGACTCAGTGTTTATATAATCCTCAGGAGAATGCAAATTATTTTGCTTTAGCAAGCAATCAGCCCCGTTAGATTTGGATAGCAGATTCCATCTTGCCTTCTGTTGCTTCAAATCTCAGCTCAGTTTTCAAGCCTTACCTTCAGGTTCTAGTCAGTCCTGCACATGCATACTTCAGATATAGAACTGCAGGACTTTTTCACTGGCTCTCCCCTTCAGGATTCCTACTGCAATCTTTGTTCTGCCCAGGCTCCTTTCTAGGTTTCTCTAGGCACAGTACACCATGTTTCTGTTAAAATCTTAGTCACTTGGGCTGTCTCACCATTCCACAACCACAGTTAGTTACCTTTATGGCAAAACTTGAGAAAGAAAGAAAAAATAGGAAACTCATCCCAATGGCAGTACCTTCTCCCAGTTTTGACTTCCCTGCACATACAGTCTGCCATCTTTTACTTACTCCCAGAGTCCTCAGGTGGTTGTATTTTGTGTTTTTTCTAGAGTTTCTAATTGCTTTCAGCAGAAAGATGGGCTGTGGGGGGCTCATACTGCCGTGCCAGAACCAGAACTCTGTTATTTTCAGAAAGGTGGTTCTTTTACTGGGTCCATCATACCCAGTCTGATACAAGGATACCATGTACTATAACACTTCTCTGCCTTTGTTTAATTTGTTCCCTCCATGTGGAGCTTCCTTACCTCCTCTACCACCAGAAATGAAATGCATTCTTCAAAGCTCAGGAAAAAGTCTGTCTCATTTTGTGAAAGCTTACCCACCTCCCTAACTCATTCCCCCTCCCCTTTTTGTGCACCCAGGGTCCTTTATTCATACAGGTAGTGTGACATTTAGGTTTCATTCATTATTTGTTCAAATAGTTATCAAGTACCAATTTTATACCACTTTACTTGTTTATTCTTACAATTAAAAACAATAAGAACTTAAAAAACAGTAGTGGTTCTTGGGAGGAAGGGGACACTTACGTGTTGGGTTGGGGGTAAGGAACACAGAAGCAGATAGATGAGTAGAGAGGCTTTTTCTAAGAAAATTGAAATTAGTTACTGGAGAAGCAGAGAGTTAGTTGATTATTAATTGGGGTGAATTTTGTGGTAAGTTTGTTGGTATTACTGACAAGGAAAATGATGAAATCACTGGAACAAAGATACGTAAATTATGATACAAATAAAACTAATTTTATAGCAATACAGCTTTATCTTTTAATATTCTCAATGGTTGTAACCTGTTTGCTACTTTACATTTTTCACCTTTGGGAGTAGGACCTTAGATTGGAGATATAAGGAAGTAAATGGCTTTTGATCCAACACAGGATGTGTTACCCATTTATTAAAAGAGAAAATTGTGAGTTTAAATGCTTTATACTGTGGAGGTGGAGGCACTGCATGATATCTGGAAAAATATCCTTAAAGAGCTGGTTAATTAAAATGGGAGTTAAATCCAGTACATAGATTGTGCATTTATAGTCTAAAAAATGAGCAGCAGTTTAATAGCCAAAATTTTTCTGTGAATGCTATTTAGTAGCTTCTTGCATGTCCAAGATGTCTTTCATGAGTCTCTGGTTTTAATTCTCATTTTTCTTTGTTCTGTGTAGATGCTTCTTTCTCAGCAAAATAGAGGAGAGACTCACTCTCCTTCCAGATGATAACAGTATGAGCATGGATGGAGGTGTGGGTCCTGGTGACAGCCTGCACATGGAGGAGCAGGAAGACCTCAGCTCTCTGGTTAAGAGCTGTAAGTTTTCCATGAGGATGAAGATGGTAGAAAGTGCAAGAACACAGGTGGGGACTCATTTGTGTTTCTTTATTTTATCACAGAATTTTCTTATATTAGCTTTTTTTGAAACAGCTTTTCTTTAAAATCTGAAGCTTAAAGATAATTGAGTAGTCAGTAGTTTTTTTTTTATAAGGAGGTAAACTTGAAGAAATGATTAAAATTGTTCAGCAAGACTTTTAAAAGTAATTATATATTTGTTGATTATTTCAAAATGATTATTTTGTCATTTAAAAAGAAAATAAACCTCACATCAGGCTTGATCTGTTAACAAAATGAGTGCTTGCTTGCCAGTTAGTTACAGATTATATTTAGGTTTATTTTGTGGAAATCTATAATTTGATATTAAGATCTTTTTTGATATATGTATACTGTGCTTAAAACTTGCATATAAACTATTTAAATGTATTAAGTAATATTTTTCATGTAATTAAATCGTATTTGAATAAACTGAGAAGCTTGCCCTTTTAATGGCCATATATTGATTGCTATTGTAAAGCAGAGAATGTTATTCTAGAGGAAATAATTAACATTTCTGTTTTGTAGGTTTAAATGCTCACAGGTCCTTCTTTGAGATGGGTATATATCAGTTAGGAATATTTTTACCTTTCAAATAGCAAAAAAATCCCAATCCAAAGTAAAACCTAAGTAAATGAAGGAAATTTATCAGTTCCCATAAATGAAAAGTCTAGAAAGAACTGGCTTTCAAATAATGTCACCAGGGACCTGCTTCTCTCCCTCATTCTCTCTTCCATCATACTGGGTTTTGTCCTCAGGTTCTATATAGTGAATCTCTGGCAGCTCCAGGCTCACCCTTTGTAGTTGGAAATGGCTGTGGATGTTCATATCTTACTCCTGCGTGCTACATTTTCTTGGAATTACATATAATTCTCTGTTTCCTGCAGAAAAAAAGAAGATGCATTTTTTCCAGAAGTCTCTGTCCATTATCTCCCACCACCTCATTAGCTCTCACTACAGTGGAGGAGCAGTTGAGGATGACTTATATTTTTAGCATGGGTAGTTGAAAGGTAATTAGGAAGGCATAGGTCTGATGGAAATGGCTTTTGAAGATTGGCAGAGAGTTAGAGGTGTAGATTTAAAAGATAATCCACATAACCAACCAAATAAAAAATACACCAAAATTTAAAACTTCTGTGCCTCAAATGATACACTCCAGAAAGTGAAGGGACAACTCATATAATGGGAGACAGTATTCAGAAATCATATCTATTAAGAGTCTACCACCCAGAATACGTAAAGAATGCTTTATAACTGAACAACAGAAAGTCAATCAATACAACTAAAGAATGGGCAAAGGATTTGAACAGGCTTTTCTCTAAAGAAGTTATACAAATGGCCAGCAAACACAGGAAAAAATGTTCAATGTCATTAGCTATTAGGAAAATGCAAGTCAAAACCATTTTGATATCATTTTACACCCATGTGGATGGTTGTAATCAAAGAGAAACAAGTGTTGGTAAAGATGTGGAGAAACTGGAGCCTGCATATATTGCTGGTGGGAATATAAAATGGTTCAGCTGCTGTAGAAAAGAGTTTCATATTTATTTCCTCAAAAAGTTAAACATAGAGTCACCATTTAACCTAGCAGTTCCACCCCTAGGTATATACCTAAGAGAAATTAAAGCATATAACCACACAGAAATCTGTACACAGATGTTTATAGCAACATTATTAAAATAGCCAAAAGATAGAAACAACCCAAAAGTCTACCAGTAGATAAATGAATAAGTAAAAATGTGGCATATCTATGCAATAGAATATTGTTATTCATCCATGAAGTACTGATACACACTATGACATGGATGAACCTGGAAAATACTATGCTAAGTGAGAGAAGTCAGACACAAAATCACCACATGTTTTCTGATTCCATTGATATGAAATGTCCAGAATAGGCAAATCCATAGAAACAACGTAGATTAGTGGTTGGCAGTGGCTCAGATGATGGGGTGGTGAATACTCATGGAACAAAGGGTTCTTTCTGAGTTTATGAAATATTCTGGAATTAGATAGTTTGCTTAACTGTGTGACTATACTAGAAGACATTGAGCTGTACACTTTACATGTGAATTATTTCCCTACAATAGATAAAAGGGCATCCACATCATGCGAGCTCAGGAAATGAACTAGCTGCTCGAAGGTGAATGTATCATACAAAGAAGAACTAGCTGCTCGAAGGTGAATGTATCATACAAAGAGGGACGCAAGCCAATTAGAAACTTTCTAAGTTATCATCCCATTCTCTCTTCTACTACATAGAACAATTTCTCACTTGCCATGAAACTACTGAAGGAGCTGCGCAGAGAGTCAAGGACCAGAGCAGCGTGGCTGGTGCAGTGGGTGCACAGCTATTGCCAGCTGAGCCACAGCCAGAGCCAGGCCCGGGGCCACCTGGAGCAGGTTCTCAGCATGCTGAAAACAGTCTCTGTGCTGGGTATGAGACTGCTCTTTCTATATAAGCTCAGGGACGCTGTTTTATATTATGTCTGTATGTCTTATAAAACTGTTCTTTGTGCTGCTTTATCTGACATTTGGAAATGAAATCTTTGTAATGTATTAAATTTTTGGAGCCTAGGTGCTTTGTATCCAAATAATCGTATTGAATATGAAATTTGGAGCTTTTATTTCTTATCTATAGAATAAAATTGAAATTAGATTTTTTTCTCTTTAATAGGTACGTGAATTACAGGTCTAATCATTCAATTATTTTTACATACATGTAGGAAAAGTTGATGTCTACATACAGGAACTGCTTTATTAAAAATTAAATATCAAAAGCCTTTTTATAATAGTATAGCCTTTAAGACTGAAGGGAGAAAAACTTCCTCTGTGGGTCTTGGATTAGTGTGTCTGCTCTGCTGCTGTATGTCCAAGGACACATAGACCATTGTGGAGCACACTGGCAACCATATTCCTGAGGTCAGCTCTTCAGCAGGACAGGGCATGACATCAGAGCATCAGCTCGGTGGAAGTGCAGAAAGGAGAAACAGCTTTTCCATATTGATCCCAGAATCAGAAGCTCATCCTTATGATTGCTTAAATATTTTAGGGGTTTTTGAAAGTGGGGAATGAGGGAGAGGAGGAAGTGTTTGCTGATATTAGTGCTAGTACACACAATAATAATGCTTCAGTACAGAACTTGTAGTGTGGAGGTAGCTTGTAATGGCCTTAAGAAATAAGCGGAGCCAGGAGTTATGATCTTGTTCTGAGAAACCATATACGTGGCAAAGAATTATCTTCCCATGGATGAGCAGGGCAGTGTGCTTAGTGGTCAGTTCCTAGGTGACTCTCTCCTTTGTGTTCCCTTCTTGCACCTTGCAAGCTGCAGGCTTGACCAGGGCTATGTAAGCTCCCTCCCCAGAGCCGCACAGTAAGACAGAGCTAGACTTCTAACTGCAGAAGTTTGTTGCTTTGTTAGCTATAGGTCACAGTTTTCATTTTAAAACCTACTCTGGGTTCTTAGTGTATATGTACAAATACTTTATAAAGAGCCAATTTTTTATTTTTTTGAGAGGGCATCTCTCATATTTATTGATCAAATGGTTGTTAACAACAATAAAATTCTGTATAGGGGACTCAATACACAATCATTAATCAACCCCTAGCCCAATTCTCAACAGTCAAAGAGCCAATTTCTATTCTTTGCAATACATAGAATTAGGTGCTTTGACAAAATATAGAATAATGATGCTTGAATAAATGTTCATTCAGTGTTTTAACTGCTTAGCTTCTGTGGACTTTGATATAGTCACTGCTAACAAAGAACGTTTTTAATTAATCAAGTTCAAGAAATGCCTTAGCCAATGTTTGAAGTCAGCTTTTTATACCTTCAAGATGTATTTTAATTTCTTTATGGAAAACAACTTTTGTACACTATGAATATCTTTTTTTAAATTTATGGTATTCATTTACTTACAGAAAAATGATGTGTGTGTGTTTAATCCAACAGGTGAGAACACATCAAGCTACCTAAGCAAAAATATCCTGGCTTTCCGTGAACAGAACGTTCTCTCGGGTACAACTTACAGGATCATAGCTAATGCTCTCAGCAGTGAGCCAACCTGCCTTGCTGAAATCGAGGAAAGCAAAGCTAGAATTGTAGAGCTTTCTGGATCCAGTTCAGACAATGCAGAAAAGGTAGTGAATAGTGAAAGAATAAGCTTTCTATATTTGTGTGTCATATACTTGGATATGCAACCTTCTGGCTACATGAAAGAAATAATGAAGAATGATGATTGTCTTTGTTCTTAAAACATATTTGGCAGTTCTGCACAGCCAAATTTCTTATGAGAAAATTGGTATACTCCACGTTTCCTGTTTATTTGAATGATACCATTTTTTTAGTATTAAAAATGAGAAATTTGTGTTGAATTTATGTAGACAGTTCTTCCATGAATTTTGTTAATCGAATCTCAGCATCAGACATCCCATAGCTTGTGGGACAAATCAGTCATTCCCACTTTTTTACTTAGTGCTTTGTTTCACTTTTTCAGATGCTTCCAGCCCCCTCATCTCCCCACATTGCACCTCACTTTGGTTGGAAAGCTTGCCTCTTCCCCCACAACGTTACCAACTCTGTGTAGAATGTGGAGCATAAGTTGCCAGCTTCCTTCTCTTATGACAGGGCTGTGTGACCCCTGTCGCCCTCCAGGGCCATCTCATGACTAATGGCTGTCTGGCCCACTCTGGGCTGCTTTCTGTTTGGCGGGTTTCTGGGTGCTGAGGATCTCCCTGGAATTGTTCACTCTTTCACCATAAGGACAGACTCTTCGTTTTCCACTTACCCAGCCTTCTGGGTTATTTATGGCTAACGAATCACAAGTACTTTTCCTTTTTCATCACAAGTAGAAAGTAGGGTTCGTCCAAAAGACTTGAGTCATACTGACAGGTTTCTGAGATCTCTGTGAATTCCAGGTGATCGCGGGTCTGTACCAGAGAGCATTCCATCACCTTTCTGAGGCTGTGCGGTTGGCAGAGGAGGAGGCCCAGCCTTCCACCGGGGGCGGGACGCTTGCAGCCGGGGTGATAGATGCTTACATGACGCTGGCGGACTTCTGTGACCAGCAGCTCCGCAGGAAGGAAGAGAATTTGTCAGGTGAACACATGATAACACTTGGTGTGTCACATTATTACCACAAAATCTGAAGGGTTTTGTAGATACTTTTGGTTTCCTCTTTCTTGCCTATTTTTAAATGACATTGTTCTGAGAGGAGTCTTTTCTTTTTAAGAGGCAGTGACATCTCTGAGCAATACAACCTGCATATAAATGGAGTCAAGCTATCTCCTATCTTTCCATTTGTTTAACTGATACACTTATATTTTCATATTTTGCTTGTAGCTTTGCTATTATTGGCTTATGTGGCCTGCCTCTTGCTCCTGGAATAACTAGCAGCTGCCCCTTAAGTTCCTAACTGAGAAAGCAAACTGTACAGAATGCAGAATATAATAGAAGAGCTCAGCTTCGAAGTAGAAACTTTTTACATGTAGTCCAGAACTGTGCCTGGTGTTTGTTGATCTAAAGCATTTGTTTAAAACAGTTGTTAAAATAGCATACTACAAAATACAAACCAAAAAGAGAGCATACAACCACTTGTTAAATTTATGATTTATGTGTAAGTGGATATACTGACCACTGTTTTCTTCTTTCCTGTCCTTGGCAGTTATTGAGTATGTAGAACTACAGACATATCCAGCCCTTGTGGTAGACAAAATGTTGAAAGCTTTAAAATTACATTCCAGTGAAGCCAGGCTGAAGTTTCCCAGACTACTGGAGATTATAGAGCAGTATCCAGAGGAGACCCTGAGCCTAATGACAAAAGAGGTTAGTATCTTTATTCTAGTGAAAGGGAACTTTGCAGAACTTAAAGACATATCCCTGTTTATATAAATACATTCATGTGTGCAATGCATGCATTATAGTTTTTCCTAAACAGCATGGAATTCTACTACATTCTAGGAAAAGGCATAATTTAAAACTGTATGAAAGAGTGTTCACATCTACCCGTTTTTCTCTGTGGGTGTCAAGAAGAACACTGTCTGAACAGGGGCCCCGAGAAATAGAAGAGGGGGTATGTTTGGGACAGAAACAGGAATGTTTTGTAGCAACTTGCCCATCCAATCTAAGCTATAGTCTGTGACATGTGTGGAGCCTTATGGTCAATTTATTACCTAGCTTTGGGAGAAGAAGCATTTCAGCTGGAGTCCCACCCCCGGTGACTGTAGTGCCTGCTGGCAGCACCACATCCACAGGGATCCTGAGGCCTCCATGTGCACAGTGAGCAGCTAGTGTGTGTGGGCACATAGGAACAGCCTGCCCTCACCCCACATGGGGCTACATCAGTATGAAGTGGAAGGCCATCTGAAAGGCTCCATCATGACTTACAAATGTTTAACTGGCAACCAGGGCTGAGCTTTGAGTTGGTAATCAAATAGTTCAAAAGATGACCTAGGACTATACTAGTTTTATGTGGTAAATTTTTGTTTTTTATTTTATATCCTGTCTATATTTGTTTTTTGGTATCATTAATATACAATTACATGAGCAACATTACTAGATTCCCCCTATTATCAAGTCCCCCCCACATATCCCATTGCAGTCACTATCCATAAGTGTAGTAAGATGCTATAGATCACTACTTGTCTTCTCTGTGCTATGCTGCCTTCCCCATGCCTCCCCCCCGCCACATTATGTGTGCTAATTGTAATGCCCCTTACTCCCCTTCTCCTTCCTTTCCCACCCACCCCCGCCCCAGTCCCTTTCCCTTTGGCAACTGTTGGTCCATTCTTTGAACCTATGAGTCTGCTGCTGTTTTGTTCCTTCAGTTTTTGCTTTCCTATGCTCCACAGATGAGTGAAATCATTTGGTACTTGTCTTTGTCCAACTGGCTTATTTCACTGAGCATAATACCCTCTAGCTCCATGTAAGCTGTTACAAATGGTAAGATTTGTGTTCTTCTTATGACTGAATAATACTCCATTGTGTATATGTACCACATCTTCTTTATCCATTCATCTACTGATGGACACTTAGGTTGCTTCCATTTCTTGACTATTGTAAATAGTGCTGTGAAGAACATAGGGGTGCATATGTCTTTTTCAAACTGGGCTGCTGCATTCTTAGGGTAAATTCCTAGGAGTGGAAATCCTGGGTCAAACGGTATTTCTATTTTTAGTTTTTTGAGAAACCTCCATACTGCTTTCCACAATTGTTGAACAAACTTATATTCCCACCAGCAGTGTAGGAGGGTTCCCCTTTCTCCGCATTCTCACCAACATTTGTTGTTCCTATTCTTTTCTATGTTGGCCATCCTTATTGGTGTGAGGTGATGTCTCATTGTGGTTTTAATTGCATTTCCCTGATAATTAGTGATGTGGAGCATCTTTTCATGTGCCTGTTGGCCATCTGAATTTCTTCTTTGGAGAAGTGTCTGTTCAGATCCTCTGCCCATTTTTTAATAGGGTTATTTGCTTTCTGGGTGTTGAGGCAAATTAGTTCTTTAATGTTAACCCCTTATGAGATATGTCATTTACAAGTATATTCTCCCATACGATAGGATGCCTTTTTATTCTGCTGATAGTGTCCTTTGCTGTACAAAAGCTTTTCAGCTTGATGTAGTCCCATTTGTTCATTTTTTATTTTGTTTCCCTTGCCCAAGGAGATGTGTTCAGGAAAAAGTTGCTCATGTTTATATTCAAGAGATTTTTTTTTAAACAGTACTGCTTTCTGAGCTGTGGAGACTCAGGGCTTTACCTCTCCTTCTGACCTGATAGTGGATTTGGAATAGTGGGGATTTTTTCAATACATATTAAATAGATTAAATAGGAGAGTAAATATGTGTTTTTCTTAAACATAAGTGAAGAAATAGATAAGTTATAAATTTTCCTAAAATATTTTACTTAATAGATAATAAAATTAGCATTTTGAATTTGTGAGGCAATAAATGGAGTAGTCAATGTTACAACATCAGGGAGATACTTGAGGTGGGTGGCTAACCTTTATTGCCCCTGTGAGCTCCATGGGCAGGTGTATTTGCTTTCAAACACCTTGCTCTTTCCTCATCTTATAGACGAGCGGAGGAAGCTTGCCCAAGTTCATTCCTGTACCAACTTTCCAAAAGCATCAGATTTTATCTTAAAATTAACATCTTAAAAAGCATTTGAGGCTAACTCCATACACAAAAGTAAACTTGAGATGGATCAAAGACCTGAATGTAAGTCATGAAACCATAAAACTCTTAGAAGAAAACATAGGCAAAACTCTCTGGAATATAAACATGAGAAACTTTTTCATGAACATACCTTCCCGGGGGAAACAAAAAAAAAAATGAACAAGTGGGACTATATCAAACTAAAAAGCTTCTGCACAGCAAAGGACACCATCAGTAGAAAAAAAAGGCATCGTACAGTATGGGAGAATATATTGATAAATGATATATCCAATAAAGGGCTGACATCCAAAATATATAAAGAGCTCATGCACCTCAACCAAAAAGCAAATAATCTGATTAAAAAATGGGCAGAATATCTGAACAGACAGTTCTCCAAAGAAGAAGTTCAGATGGCCAACAGGCACATGAAAAGATGCTCCACATCGTTAATTATCAGAAAAATGCAAATTAAAACCACAATGAGATATCACCTCACACTAGTTAGGATGGCTAACATACAAAAGACAAACAACAACAATTGCTGGCAAGGATGTGGAGAAAGGGGAACCCTCCTACATTGCTGGTGGGAAAATAAATTAGTTCAACCATTGTGGAAAGCAGTATAGAGGTTTCTCAAAAAATTAAAAATAGAAATGCCATTTGACCCAGGAATTCCACTCCTAGGAATTTACCCTAAGAATACAGGATCCCAGATTCCAAAAGATATATGCACCCCTATGTTTATCGCAAAAGTATTTACAATAGCCAAGAAATGGAAGTAACCTAAGTGTCCCTCAGTAGATGAATGAATAAAGAAGATGTGACATGAGAGACTGACAAGATGGCGGCATGAGTAGAGCAGTGGAAATCTCCACCCAAAACCACATATATTTTGGAAAATACAACAAATACAACTCTTCCTAAAAGAGACACCAGAAGACACAGGACAACAGCCAGACTACATCCACACCTGCGAGAACTCAGTGCCTCGCTAAGGGGGTAACTCAGTGCCTGGCGGGACCTGAGTGCCCCTCACCCCAGCTACCGCCGGGAGGAGAGGAGTTGGAGCGGGGAGGGAGAGGGAACCCAGGACTGCTAAACACCCAGCCCCAGCCATCCACACCGGAGCACAAACACACAGTGCGTGTGTGGGGTGCTGGAAACTAGGGAAACAGGGCAGTAAGACCTGTGAGTGGGTCCCCGCAGCCAGCGCCCTTGGGACAAAGAAAAGCAAGTGCTTTTTGAAAGTCTTAGAGGGACAGGGACCCTACAGCTGCACGGAAGCATCCCGGGACACTTAGCCTAGCAGCTGGGAATCCCAGGGAACTCTGGGCACCCTAACCCCTTGGACAGCAGGGCAGATTGGAGGCCCCTCACGGAGATAAACAGCCTCCCGGCCATTTCCCCTCCAACACAGCTCCACCATATCAGAGCAGCAGCCTGAGCCAGGCCACGCCCACAGCAACTGCAGAGCTAAAATCCATAGCAGCTGGGCAAGAATCAGAAGCCCCGTCTGTGTGCAGCTGCCCAGCACAAGCCGCTAGAGGTCGCTGTTCTCCCAGGAGAGGAAGGCCACAAACCAACAAGAAGGGACATTCTCCCAGCCATCACTTGCACCAGCTCCGCAAACTATCTCTATCGCCATGAAAAGGCAGAATTTGAGACAGACCAAAATCACAGAGTCAACCCCTGAGAAGGAAATAGACCTAACCAGTCTTTCTAAAAAAGAATTCAAAATAAAAATCATAAACATGCTGACAGAGCTGCAGAGGAATATACAAAAGCTAAGGGATGATATCCAGAGGGAGATTAAAGAAGTGAAACAATCTCTGGAAGGATTTATAAGCAGAATGGATAAGATGCAAGAGGCCATTGATCGAATAGAAACCAGAGAACAGGAATGCTGGAGGTCCTAGCCACAGCAATTAGATAAAACAGAAATACAAGGAATCCAGATTGGTAAAGAAGAAGTCACACTGTCATTATTTGCAGATGACATGATATTGTACATAAAAAACCCTAAAGACTCACTCCAAAACTACTAGAACTAATATTGGAATTCAGCAAAGTTGCAGGATACAAAATTAACACACAGAAATCTGTGGCTTTCCTATATACTAACAATGAACTAATAGAAAGAGAAATCAGGAAAACAATTCCATTCATAATTGCATCAAAAAGAATAAAATACCTAGGAATAAACCTAACCAAGGAAGTGAAAGATCTATACCCTGTAAACTACAAGACACTCTTAAGAGAAATTAAAGAGGACACTAACAGATGGAACAAATAGGACTATATCAAGCTAAAAAGCTTCTGTACAGCAAAGGACACTATCAATAGAACAAAAAGGTATCCTTTAGTATGGGAGAATATATTCATAAATGACAGACCCGATAAAGGGTTGACATCCAAATATATAAAGAGCTCACGCACCTCAACAAACAAAAAACAAATAATCCAATTAAAAAATGAGCAGAGGAGCTGATAGTTCTCTAAAGAAGAAATTCAGATGGCCAACAGACACATCAAAAGATGTTCCACATCGCTTGTCATCAGAGAAATGCAAATTAAAACCACAATGAGATATCACCTCACACCAGTAAGGATCGCTATCATCGAAAAGACAAACAACAAATGTTGGCGAGGTTGTGGAGAAAGGGGAACCCTCCTACACTGCTGGTGGGAATGTAAATTAGTTCAACCATTGTGGAAACCAGTATGGAGTTTCCTCAAAAAGCTCTAAATAGAAATACCATTTGACCCAGAAATTCCACTTCTAGGAATTTACCCAAAGAATGCTGCCCTCCAGGTTGAAAAAGACAGATGCACCCCTATGTTTATCACTGCACTATTTACAATAGCCAAGATATGGAAGCAACCTAAATGTCCATCAGTAGATGAATGGATAAAGAAGATGTGGTACGTATACACAATGGAATATTACTCAGCTATAAGAAAAAAACAGATCCTACCATTTGCCACAACATGGATGGAGCTAGAGGGTATTATGCTCAGTGAAATAAGCCAGGCGGAGAAAGACAAGTACCAAATGATTTCACTCATCTGTGGAGTATAAGAAAAAAGGAAAACTGAAGGAACAAAACAGCAGCAGAATCACAGAACCCAAGAATGGACTAACAGTTACCAAAGGGAAAGGGACTGGGGAGGATGGGTGGGAAGGGAGGGATAAGGGTGGGGAAAAAAGAAAGGGGGTATTATGATTAGCATGTATAGTGTGGGGGAGCACAGGGAGGGCTGTGCAACACAGAGAAGACAAGTAGTGATTTTACAGCATCTCACAACGGTGATGGACAGTGACTGTGAAGGGGTATGTGGGGGGGACTTGGTGAAGGGGGAAGCCTAGTAAACATAATGTTCTTCATGTAATTGTAGATTAATGATACCAAAATAAAAATAAAAGAAGATGTGATACATATACACAATGTAATATTATTCAGCCATAAGAAGAAAACCAATCTTACCATTTGTAACAATATGGATGGAGCTATAGGGTATTATGCTCAGTGAAATAAGCCAGGCAGAGAAAGACAAGTACCAAATGATTTCACTCTTCTGGGGGAGTATAACAACAAAGCAAAAACTGAAGAAACAAAACAGCAGCAGAGTCACAGATCCCAAGAATGGAGTAACAGTTACCAAAGGGAAAGGGACTGGGGAGGTTGGGTTGGAAGGGAGGGATAAAGGGATTAAGGGACATTATGATTAGCACATGTAGGGGGAGCACAGGGAGGAAGTGTAGCACAAAGACAAGTAGTGACTCTATAGCATCTTACTATGCTGATGGACAGTGATTGCAATGGGGTATGTTGTGGGGACTTGATAATGGGGGGAATCTAGTAACTGCAGTGTTGCTCATGTGATTGTATATCAATGATACCCGAAAAAAGATGATGGGAAGCTAATTAAGTTATGTCATCCTATACAAAGCCAGAGGAAAAAAGCATTAGTTGCTATATATAAAAAAAATAATAAAGCCAGAGTCTATAGCAAATGAAAAAAAAAAGGCATTTCAGGAAGAATATGAGCAAAGTTTGAAAATGGTTTTGGAATAAAGAGACAAAAGAGTAGAACCATAAAGGAAAATAATTATGATACTATGCAGAAAAAAATACCATGCCAAAGTTTTAAAAAACTGGGAGAAAAATATTCACAACACGTTAGAGATAGAATTGACATCTCCATTTCATAAAATAGACTGTTAGAATATGGTCAAAGGAAATGCATGCATGATTAAAGTATATAAGGCAAATAAACTCACATATGCAAATTAAAATCACCTTTAGATTGACAGTAAATTAAAAAATTGTGTCCAGTGTTCCAAAGGATTTTGGAAAGTAGTCATTCTGATACACTTTAGAAGTGAAAGTATCACTTTTTTGGAGGGAAATTAGCAATGTTTTTTACAAGTGCTAATGTTCACACAATTATTTTATTTTTAGGAATTGATTCTTTGGGTATAGAACAAGTACAAAGAGATAAACATATAGGAATGTCCATTATAGCATTATCTATAACAGTAGAAACTGGAAAATATCTTAAAAATTGATTACAGAGCAGTAGGTAAATAAAATAGAACACTATACAGTTGTTAAGAGGAATGGGGTAAATTAAGAAAACCCAGGAGTTGTATGATATGGTCCAATTCCATTTTTGTGAATAAAGGGTATGTATACATATGCATAACAATATGTAGAAGAACTGAAAGATTGCCCTAGTGGCATGGGAATTATGAGGCCTGAGGGAGAGAAGACTTGTTATACTTCCACCTGTTTTATACGTCTGATTATAAACAAATATACTTTTTGTAATAGACACATACTTTATAACAAACACTGTTTAATGTTGTATTCATTAGTTAGTTATGGCTCTCTGTGTTTTAGATTTCTTGCATTCCTTGCTGGCAGTTCATTGGCTGGATCAGCCACATTGTGGCCCTACTGGACAAAGAGCAAGCGGTTGCCATTCAGTACACTGTGGAAGAGATTGCTGATAACTATCCACAGGCAATTGTCTATCCGTTTATAATAAGTAGTGAAAGCTACTCCTTCAAAGATACTTCTACTGGTCATAAGAATAAGGAGTTTGTGGCAAGGTGATACAACTAAAAAATTGGTTAATCAAATATTACAGGTTATAAAATGTGCGTGGTAAAAGCAAACACATGAAAGCATGTGTGTCTTCAGTTTAATTAGAGCTGTCATTGAAGAATAGAAAATCATAGACATCTGCTTGTTCAATGTACCTACTCCGGGCATGTTATTTTTCACTGAATTTCTTTCCTTTTTAGAATACTTTTCTATTAAGAAATTCATGAAGCATTCTACCATCATGCCAATAGTAATCTATTAGTTGAGACATACTAACTGAGATGCTTTTTGAAATCAGTTCCTGAAATTGTTCTTTAATGAAATACCTGGGAAGGCTGTCCTCTTAATTAGGGTTCAGTAGACTGCAGACATGGTGTCCTTTTCACTTCTTTAGTTGATATATGTAAGTTGAGACAACTGACTGCACATACCAACATTAGTATTACTTTTCAGGAATACTTTGTAAATATTAGTGTGTTAGTTGACATTCTTTGTCTAGTTGTTTTGTCATGAGCTGATTTGCCTCATTACTTAAAGTGCTTTGTTTCTGAAAAGACAGGCAGAGGGAATCACACCTTTGTCACAGGTTGTTGATGAACTATGCACATGCCATCTGCCACCTCACTGTTCCTCAACAGAGCTGGTTGCAATATGATTAATTCTTTAAAAAAGAAAGGAAAGGAAAAGGTTTCAAAGTGTATTGAGAAAGTGGCTTTTTCTTTTGTAACATAATTTCAGAAACTATGTATCAAATTGTGTACATCAAAATGTCAACATCATTTTTAAGATTTGCTTTTACTTTAAGAACTCACCTCTTGATAGAATATATGCTTTGTGCGTCATCTAATATTGGATTGAATATTAAAATTGTTCCTTCCCTGTGCTATGTAGTTGGTTACATATAGATTTATATGTAAGTGTAAATAATTATGTGTGTGTGTGTGTATAAAAATCATAAGCCTTGGTGTTTGGAAGATGCTTGTTTACCTCAACTTAGAATTTTTTTATAGGATTAAAACTAAGTTGGATCAAGGAGGAGTGATTCAAGATTTAATTAGTGCCCTAGAACAGCTCTCTAATCCGGAAATGCTCTTTAAGGTAATGTAATAGCTTCTAGCACATAAAGCATCAAACTTAGATAAAATTTACTTGCAGTCTTGCTTGATTTTTCTTTTTTTTTTCTGCACAGGACTGGACTGATGATATCAAAGTTGAACTAGCAAAAACCCCTGTAAATAAAAAAAAACTTGAAAAGATGTATGAAAAAATGTATACAGCCTTAGGAGACCCAGAGGCTTCAGGTGTTGGGGCTTTTAGAAGAAGGTTTATTCAGGTATGGTTATTTTAATAACAGAATCATAGTGAAGAACAATATTCATATTTTATAATTTATCAGTAATTCTGTTTTTAAAATGTATCTGTTGGATTTGTAAACTTTCTTTAGACCTGATGCTTTCTGTGAGATATTGATGGCATATTTTTAGGTCAGATAGTGGCAGGTGGATCAGTGGTAAACCTCAGGTTTTATTACATTCTGTTCTTCATTCTGTGTTCTTAGATATGAAGGTACATGTAGCTTAATATTTTCAACTCTCAAAGTGATTTAAATATTGGGTCAAGAAAGTATTTGTATTTTATACAAGTTGATCACTGTTTTGAACACTTATCTCTGTCCAGTGTGAGTGATTCCTGTGCTGTAGGACCTACAAAGACACAGGACCTTGAATTCAAAGGGATTGAATGACAAGCACAGTCCGTAAAGCACTGTGATGTAAGGACAGTGTGATAATGTGAGATCTACTTTAAAGTTGCTCTGGAGTTGCAGGGAGGAGAACACCCCTCAGTTTGGGAATCCAGAAAAGCCTCTTGGTGCAGGTGGAGACTGAAATGAGCCTTGAAATGTCTGCCGTGTTTACACGTGTTGCCCCCCATTTTAAATGGGTTTACTGCCTCCCTTCCCCATCTTGAGCCCATGCTCAGAGACATGGCTTATGCATCCCTTTTCCTCAGAACTGCCCTGAGCCGACTCATCCTCACTGTCCCCAAGAAGAAGACACTCCTCCTCCGTCACCTGACATACCTCATGTACACCTCTGCTAGCATCAATTGCTCTTAAGTTTTTTTTGCCAGTTTTAGTCAAACTCTGTTCATTAAGCCTCAAGAAGTGTGGGAGCACAAGGAGAGGCCCTGGTCACCCTATAGCCAGTTCTCATGTTCTCTAATGCCAAGAGGGTTATGACTCTTCTAGTTGTTTTTACTAACTGCTGATTAAGATGTAAATCACATACCCCACAGTCCATCCATTTAAAGTGTACAGTGCCATTGTTCTTCTAATACTCACCAAGTCTTTCAGATGTCACCACTTCAATTTAGAGCACTGTCTTCACTCCAGGGAGAAAGGGCATACCTGACCTCAGTCACTCCTGGGTCCCGTCCTGCCACTGCCCCAGGCCAGCACTGAACTACTTCCTGTCTGCAGACTTGCCTGTTTGGGACATTTTGTATAAGTAGAATCATGCAGTGTGAGACCTGGCTTCTGTCACGTGCATCATGTTTTGGAGTTCATCTATGTTATAGCATGTGTCAGCACTTTGTTCCTTTTTATTGCTGAATGTTGTTCCACTGTATGAATATGTTTATCCTTTCTTCAGCTGATAGACATTTGGGGTGTTTCCACTCTTAGCGATGGTGAATAACGCTGCTGCAAATGACTGCAAGTTCTTGTGAGGACATCTTCAGGAGAGGAAAAACACATTTTTCTTTAACTCTTTCCTTAATTTGTACCCCCAAATTACCCTTACCAGCAGGGATTTTGTCTTGTCTCTTTCCTCCACTACCTACTATCCTGCCTGATGTGGACAGGCATCTTTAATTAGATGGATGAATGGTGTAGCTGGAGTAAGTGGAAATAGATTTTGGTGGGTCATTCCTAATTAGGGTAGTTTTAGTTAAAGGTAGGAATGTAGGAACATACAGGACTATCCATTACCTAAGCATGACCAGGAGTGTATCCTAAAAGTGAAGATAAAAACATAAACCTCTGTATTTGGTTTTATGACATGTATCACTCCACATCATATCAAATCTGTTTCCCAGTGACTGCTACATGTTAACTAGGCAAGGGTCTCAGAACAGGACTTGCAATACATAAACCTACTTGAATCTGGTGGACTAGCATTAATAAAAGGTGTAGAGTTCTAGAACACTGGGTTTGGAGAAGTGTTTGTGTTGATGCTTTTCCTGTACAGGCCAAAGTCTCCAGTCTGCAGGCCACACCAGCTGCTGATAACAAGCGTCCACGTCTGCCATCAGGTGTGAAAGCAGCCCTGGACAGTATGTAAGGAATAGGACTCTAGTGAACTTCTATTTATAAAAACAGGCAGTGGCTGGATTTGATGTGTGGGCTGCAGTTTGCCAGACCTCTTCTAAACAAAGAAATTAGAGCTGAAAAACAGGTGACTTCCCTGGTGCCAAGCAGAGAGAGGCAGAATGGAAAGTAGAGTCACGTCTCTGCATGTAACAGAGCCAGTCCACCCGCTGTGAGAAGATTTCACTGTGGCACTGCTGCTTTTCTGCATCCCCCGCTGACCCACCTCTCCAGTGTGCTTGGGCCCCTGCCCCAGGCAGAAGGGTCTGCTGCTGGTTTCCTGGGCCTGCGTGTGAATATCTGCAGCAGTCCCATTCATTGCGTGAAGGGAGCAGGCCTTCACAGCCCCGCAGGTGCTGTGCACTGCCCCTGAGTGCACAGCCCACCTTTTCTCTGTGCACTGGCGCCCATCAGACTCTGCCCTGAAAGTCTGTGTGCTTGGCCACTGTCCTTCCCGGCTGCTGCTTAGCACTGCAGTGTCCTCCTGCCCAAAGGAGTGTCACGTGCCAGAAGCACACCTCTGCCATTCCTACACAGTGGGATATTTCTCTTGAAGTTTATTTCTAGTACATTGGAAAATCAATCTAGAACTTTCTACTTCCTACCAACCACATCAACACATAATTTGCATTAATTAATTAAGTAATAATCTATCCAAACAGAATTGCCTCAGATTTCATGTTAGAGGATCCTTAAGGGCATTATTCAGGTATATTGTTGGTGCTACATAGCTGGTCTTTCCATGTAGTCCAAGAATTACAGATTGTTTCTATACTTTCAATCCATTTATAGATTAAAGAAGGAATGTTTCATATGTCAATTTTCCTGTAATGAATTGTCTTAAAATAGAGCATATATTTTTCATTTATGCCAGATTTATGTTGTGGGGTTAGTTCTAAATTTGGTAAAAACATTTCTAATTAAAGATGATCAGGTAATTCTTGATGATTATTAAGTTGCTGTTAGTAACACTTTTTTTTTTTAATCCTGGGATAATAATTTAAATATTTGAGTGGAGACTACAACAAATAAATGTTTTATTGAAGTATGGATGATACATCAACTAATATCAATATTCAGTTTATATACTGAAGTATAGTTGATAGTAAACCAAAATATATTGGTTTTAGGTGTACAACATAGTGATTCACGATTAAATGCATTACTAAATGCTCACCACGAGTGTAGTTACCATCTGTCACCATACAAAGATATTACAATATTATTGGTTATTTCCCTATGCTGTATTTACCATTGCCATGACTAATTTATTTTATGAGTGGAAGTCTGTGCATCTTTATCCCCTTCACCTGTCTCACCCGTCCCTCCATCTCCCTCCCTATGGGAACCATCAGTTTGTTCTCTGTGTTTATGAGTCTATTTCTGTTTTGTTTGTTGTTTTTTAGGTTTACAAAGAAATATTTGATATGTCCCAAGATAAAGTACTTACAATAACAATTGCTTTTAGAAATATAAATTATTTAAATAATATTCATACTGGATTATGGTCCAAAATAATGGCTTAAATTGTCAGTTTTTCTCTTCAGCTCTAATGAAGAATTTTGGGCTATTGATTTTTATTGAATTACTTCCTTCATTATGTACTTCATTTTGTACAAAATGACTGTATAAGAGGAGTTGTAGTAAATCCTGTTACTGTAATGTTGTAGGTTGGTAACTAGACCATGGGCACAGGAAGGCTAGATGACTTCCTCAAGTTTCTAAAGCCCTTGTGTGACTAGAAGCTGTTGCTACCATAGCCTTTCTCTTCTCAGTGAACACAAAGAAACAACAAAAGGCAGGTTTCAGGTGTTACAGAGTATTGAAACATTCAAGGAAAGCAAAACTATAAATCTTAAAAAACACAGAAAACACTTATAGAATTGGGTGCTTATTTTATAAACATTCATAAGCCTAGATAGAACCTTTCCCAAAGTCCAAACTAAACATTCCTATTTATAGTAAATTATTAATTAATTTCAGGCCTTTGGAAAAGAATTTGATAAATACTTTGGCAGAGGAGGTTCTAAGCTGCCTGGAATGAAGCTCCATGACTTCAATGGCATTGCCAACTCACTATATTTAAAAATGTGTGAAGACTCAAAGCCTCCTGGGAATCTGAAAGAATGCTCACCCTGGCTGAGTGACTTCAAAGTAGAATTTTTGAGAAATGAGCTGGAGATTCCTGGTGAGTTAACCTTCAAGGGTGACAAAACTACCTTAAGAAGAAAAGTGACATAGCAGGAAGTTTTGATTTCTAAAATCGTGGTAGCAGGTTCTTGACAGTTCTCTTTATTTTAAAGAATTTAAAATGTGACCTTATTTCTCATAATGAGGAATCTATAACCAGTATGAATTACTATACTTTACTAAATGTTCAATTAGATTATAGTTTTCTTATATTCCCGATTAAGACAAGTATTCAGATCTCCACCTAATAATAGTGGTAAATGGTAATTTCCTATGAACATATCCATGCTTCGCTCCTCAATAACTTTTCTCCAGAAATGTGATACAGGTACAGATGCACATCACTTCCAGGGATGCACATGTTGGTCCCATGAGAGGGACAAGATAATGATAAATGACTTACCCTCAAGAAAAAGCATAGGACACTGAGGACAAGTACGCATGCGGGTCGGATGTGAGCACCGCAGGATTTCTGAGAGTCAGTTTTGTACATTTCATGTTCCTCAGCCTGAAATTCACCAGACAAAAAAAATACTGTCTTATGGTTACTCATATTCTCATTCCAGTGGCTATTTTAAAAAAAACAAATTTGGAGAAACACACTTCTTTGTTATTATATACAGCTGTAAATTGCATACAATTTCAAGAAAAACATTGAAAATATAAGCCTCCTGATATATACATTGATTCTCCTTGAAATAATAGTGTGCTAGCTCAGTGCATTACTTTTCCTGTTTGGAATTTGTCTATGCCGTTAGAATAGGAAGCTAACTTCCATTAGTCAGTCAAATTGAGAACTAATAGCATTAAAAGAAATGTCCATTTTTTTTTAAGTGAAAATTTCAGTAAAAAGTTCTATCGTGTTAGCTTTTTCAAATTAGATCAACAGATATGTTTTAAAATACAGGGTTTTGGAACAAGCTATCTCTAAGTAAGGCTTCTGTGGTTTGTCTTAGGTCAATATGATGGCAAAGGAAAACCACTGCCAGAATACCACGCGCGGGTCGCTGGGTTTGATGAGCGGGTAGGTGCCGGCATTTGTGACGCCACTCATCAGAGCTGGGCTTGCTAATGTGTGGAGTGTAGTTCTTTAGATGTGAGAATGACATATTTGCTTTTACAAAGAAAAGACAGTTAGCTTCCATATTGGTCTCAAGTGTGTGGAATTGTCTGATCCTATTATTTCCTGAATTTCTTAATAATAATAATGTTTCCAATGTTTCAGCACCAGTCATATTTAAGGATGTAATAAACTTAAAGAGTAAAGCATACATGTGTGTGTAAATCCACTATAAAATATATGTAAAATTAAGTAATTGTAGGAAGTTAGCTTGTTGTATATCGCTCATCACTGAGGGCATCCACATTCATAAGCAAGTGTGTGTCCCTAGGACTGGGGGGCTGCTGGGGGTCAGGAGTGGGTGTGAGCATGTCCCGCTAATCCTGGGTTCCCTGTTCTTTGTCTCTGTCACCTGACTCTGTCTTCAGAAGGTCTTTCTTTGAGGAATGTGTGCCACCAGCCTTCTTTTTCCTCTTTCAGTGATGATATGATGGGCTATTCTCTCAATTGCTCAGACTGCACCTAAAATTTTTTCTTAATTACTTAAGGTAAAAGTGATGGATTCTATCAGAAAACCAAAGCGCATCGTCATCCGTGGCCATGACGAGAGAGAGTACCCTTTCCTCGTGAAGGGGGGAGAAGACCTGCGCCAGGACCAGCGCATCGGGCAGGTCTTTGAGGTCATGAATGTCATCCTCTCTCAAGATGCCGCCTGCAGTCAAAGGAACATGCAGCTAAAGACGTACCATGTCATTCCCATGACCTCCAGGTACAACCCCACACACAACATCCTCCTGGAGCACATTGACAGGGATGGGAGTTCCAACACCAGGCCAAACCCTGTGTACTTTTACTGAGACAGGGTTGGAGGTCACCTGACAATTCAGGGTTTTAGATTTCACAAGGAGCTAAACAAAACCAGTAAATACCTCTGTAATACTATCTTAATGTAAAGAGTTGACATGAAGACACCTGCTTTTCTTTGATTCTGCAGAACTTTTTTCCTAGTGAAGAAAAAAGCAGTTTGGGTTTTGTTCATAAATTATTTATTCTCATTTTCAGATTAGGATTAATTGAATGGATAGAAAATACTGTTACCTTGAAGGAACTGCTTTTGAGTACCATGTCGCAAGAGGAGAAAGCAGCTTACAGAAGGTAGTGTGGAGTCTAAACACTTCCTCCAGCTCTGCCCCAGCCCCCGCAACCCCTCTGCCACCCAGAGCACAGTTGTTCCAGGTCCACTTTCCTCTGCCTTGTTTCTACAGTGACATTGTACGGCTCCTTTTACTTGGCACTGTCAGCCATACCCTGGCCAGTTTAATCTGCCTCTGACTGGGTGAATAAAATAAACGGAGAAGAAGTTTCTAATTAGTATTTGCATATATTTTAAATTAAAAAATTTTTTGTAAGTATTAACTTTCAAAAAAAAACTTGAAGGAAATAAGATTAACAGCTAAATCTAAGCATTATTGTTCTGTTTGTAATGCATATGAAGTCATTTATGTCCTACAAAAACCTACAAGGTGAGTATTATTATCACCTCTGTATAGATGAGGAAGCTGAGGTCCAGAGAAGTTAAGCAAGTTGTCCTAGGACACCCAGCATGAAAGTGCTGCAGCTAGAATTATTAGTGATTCATTCTAGGTCATGATTTAGGTGCTCTTTGGTTTTCCTTATCCCTTTATATTTTTGAAGTTTTCACAACAAACATCTAAGGTGGGATAGTGATGGAAAATGCACAAAGTAAACACAGGTGTCAATAGAGTGTAAAGTGCTTATCAGGATACACAATGGCATAAATTACTTTCTACTTTTTTAAAACAGGCCCTTATGAGTAAAATCATAGCTGTTCTTAATTTACATGTTGCAATTTTGCAAACTAAAGATTTTCATCCCAGTTGAAACTAGAAGAGAACTTAAATGAAACTAGAAGAGATTAAAATGCAGTTGTCTATTTGTGAAATTAATTTAGTAGCTGCTCAGAAAAGATTCATTTTAAGTAATTGAACTACTACGTAATGTGTCGTGAAATTGTTCTGTCTTCACACAAGGAAAACTTGTTAAAGCTTTTGACACAAACTCAAAGGTGGCTAAACATACAAACACAACATTATTTCCGGCTGCTTGGAAACTATCTTTTGCCTCTGAAGCATAGTTGAAAACAGCTTTTCATATTCACTTCAAATCCATTGTCATTTCAGACAGTACTGTCCTGTACTTTATATGGGTTTTGTCTATATCTGCAAATTGGAAATGGTGGAGAAAGAGCCTGGCAACCACTGACACAGACCCACCCTGTCTTCCCCAAATGATGTGTGGTCCTTGTTAGCAGTAGCAGGTGTGGTGCCTCCCACAGGCTTGCCTGCCACGCCGCATCCCGCTCTTCTAGGTCTTGCCCAGGGCCAACAGTGTAAAGCCACATGCCTCAGTCACTGTGCTCAGCTCATCTCATTCCATCTGACTGTTTTGTGCCTGAGTCTTTGCCTAGGATATCACTTGGGTTTCTGTAGGAGTAATTAAAAATGAATAATGATACATTGAAATCTGAGATCCAGAGTAACATGGGTTCAGTGTTAATGTTAAGTATGATTAAGAGTTGTATTTATTTCTCCCTGCCTCTTCACTATTTTTCAGTGAATTCTTGGTGATTTTTGCCTCTGAAATCACATAATGCTGTGTATTTTTCCTATGCTGATTCCCTTTTCCCTACTTGTTGTAGTGACCCAAAAGCACCAGCACGTGATTATAGAGACTGGCTGGCAAAGATGTCTGGGACGTACGATATTGGCGCCTACATGCTAATGTACAAGTGAGTTTTGTTTTGGTTTTCCTGTTACTAACTAGTTCAGTCTTCTCAAAGTTGCATATTTTTTGTTGTTTCTTAGAAGTTTTGCCTTAGAGAGATCATCAAAATCTAGTTAATTTGATATTTCAGCTTCAATACATTTTAAATTTCAAGTCACAGAAAGTTTGTTCTAATCGTATGTTTCCTGTTATTAAATCATAGGGTAGCTAGTCATTCTGAAACAGTCACATCTTTTAGGAAAAGAGAAAGTAAAGTGCCAGCTGATCTCCTGAAGTAAGTACACTTGGGATGCCCCCAGCCCGCTGGTGACGCAGCAGAGACTACAGACAGAGATGGTCTTTCTCTCTCGCAGGCGGGCCTTTCTCAAAATGAGCGCGGGCCCCGCGGCCTTCCTGGCTCTCCGCTCCCACTTTGCCAGCTCTCACGCCCTCATATGCATCAGCCACTGGATCCTGGGCATTGGGGACAGACATCTGAACAATTTCATGGTCAGCATGGAGACGGGCGGAATGGTGGGGATCGACTTCGGACATGCATTTGGATCAGCTACGCAGGTCTGCCCACCTCTCTCTCAAGGCTCTTGACTAGTTTGGAGTTATCATAGGACTTTATAATACCCCCTGGAAATGGGTAGTTTTTAAAGACAAAATGACAAATCAGGTTGATTTTGTCATAGTCGTTGAATTTGGCATTCTTGTAGAAAGGGGCTATCTCAATTTTGTTCTGGCATTGTTCAGGTGTGTGGTGATCAATTGTGTAATCAGAGCCAAGAATAAAATGTTCCCTGTAAAGGAAAGGTTATAAGGAGGCTTCATGAAGCTCCCTAATCAAAATGTTTCACACAGACATCATGCAGAGCCTTCCTCTGACATTAAACTGAGCACTGCACTTGTAAGTGTCTGCTGGCTGTGTAGGCGTGCACACGTGGGCATGTGCATTGCTAGGATGGATTGCAAGTCCCCTAGGATACTTTTGGGGACAGTGAATTCACATCCATGTGGCTGGTTTCAGGAAAAGAGGTGTTAATGTTCCAATAAACATGAATAATTGTCATGGGAGGGTATTTCATTGGTGCCTGTGATTTTGAGATTTCTCAGTCATATATTCTGCTCATTCTGTATTCTTTTCTTTAGTTTATACCAGTTCCTGAGTTGATGCCTTTTCGACTAACTCGCCAGTTTATCAGCCTGATGTTACCAATGAAGGAAACGGGGATTCTGTGCAGTGTCATGGTGCACGCCCTGAGAGCCTTCCGCTCACGCCCTGATCTACTCACCAGCACCCTGGATGTGTTTGTGAAGGATCCTTCCTTCAGCTGGAAGGTAGGTTGTTGACATGTGCTTTTAGCTTTTATTATCACACACCAGCGGCTGGTGCAGCATCTCCTCTCCTGTGATGGAAAGGCATCAAATTGGGCTTATTAGAGTATTCACCTTGTTCATACAGCATTTCTCAAAATTGGCATTAGGGGTCATTGGCCTAAAAACCAGATGAGAGGCATAACCTTTATTTGGAGAAAACTGTTGTTTCAATGGAGCATACTTCTAAAGAGGAAAGGAATCATGTACGCTTTGGTGACAGTGATTTCTCTCTGAGACAACTTTTAGTTTGCAGTCTGTTCCATGAGAGGTCTTCCTTAATCATAAAGACAGCACTTTCTTAAATCTCAAATGTTCATAATATGGCCCCAAAAGAATGAATGAATGAAGCCCAGTGATGGCTCCGTTATAGGGCGTAAGGTTTTACATGTAACTGCAGTCCCTCGCAGTCACTGGCATGGTTCTGTGTGCTGCCTTTAGAATTTGCATAAAAGCTGTATGGCTCTCCCCACTTACAGATATTTGTTTATTTTAAGATCATTGCATGTTTAATCTGTTTGAAGGTGATCATATATGCTGTTATAATAAGCAGGGATGTCCTTTTCCTTTAGAATTTTGAACAGAAAATGCTGAAAAAAGGAGGATCATGGATTCAAGAAATAAATGTAACTGAAAAAAATTGGTATCCCCGGCAGAAAATATATCACGTTAAGAGAAAGTTAGCAGGTGCCAATCCCGCAGCTATTACTTGGTAAGATACTTACTTGCTGAAAGAATGAACAGAATGCTGTTGTGTCACCATTTTCTAAAGAATCACTAAATGTGTAAAGCACTGAGTTCTTTACATTTGCATGTGACATTAGTATTATTATCTTCATTTTATAAATGATAAAAGCATGGCTGAAGAAGGTTGGCTTCTCAAAGGTTGGGCATCTCTTAAACCTGTGTTCTTTACCTCTGCCTCTCAGCCACAGGTCAGCACCTGGATTAACCTGCACCAGTGTGAGCAGGAGCCTTCTTAGGCTAGTACAAGAGTATGTTTATGTGCATGAGGAGATTTAGGTTTCAATTTGCTTGCATCCTTAGGATGTGAATGTGATGTGATGTTACTCTCATACCAGAATGTGATCTTGGTTTGCACAGCATGGAGGTGTGGAGAATAGTGTGGGCTTATTAAATGAGAACCTAAATTGGGTTAGCTGTTAGGTTAGCTTTTAACATTTTTCTTAAGTTCTAAAGCAAATAGAAATCTATAGAAATGATTCACAGAAAGGAAAAAATGAACTTTACAATTAAATAATAGTAAATGCAATCTATGTCCAGCTGTTTTTTGACAAAAGCACCTAAGACTATTTAGTGGATTTTCCAACAAATGGCTGTGGAGCAGGAATGAAGTCAGATCCCTATCTCACACCATATACAAAAATTGATTCAAAAGGTGTATCAAAGTCCTAAATTAAGAGCTGAAACTATAAAGTAGTTAGAAACATGGAGTAAATCTTCATGATCTTGGACTTGGCAATGACATTTGACATTTGACAATGACATTTCTTTAGGCAATGAAATTTGACATTTCTCTAGCAAGAAAAAAATAGAAAAACTCATCAAAATTAAAAACTTCTGAGCTTCACAGGATACCATCAAAAAAGTAAAAAGACAACCCACAGAACAGGAAAAAATATCTGAAAGTCAGATAGCTGATAAGGAACTTGTATCTTGAATACATAAAAAAGTTTTGTATCTCAATAATAAAAGGACAAATAACCCAGTAAAAAATGACCAAAGGATCTGAATAGACATTTATGTAAAGAAGATAAATAAATGGCCAAGAACATATGGAAAGATGCTCAACATCATTAGTCATCAGAAATGCAAATGAGATACTGCTTCACACCAACTAGAATGGCCATTAAAAATAAATAAAACAAGTGTTGGTGAGGATAAGGAGAAATTAGAGCCCTCATAGGTTGCTAGTAGGAATGTAAAGTGATGCAACTGCTATAGAAAACAGTCTGGCAGTTCCTCAAAAGTTAAAAAATTACCGTTTGATCCAGCAATTCTACTCCTAAGTATACACCCAGGAGAAATGAAAGCATATGTCCACTCAAAACTTGTAAACAAATGTTAATAGCATTATTCATGTTGTATTTTCCTACAAATCCAACCTCTTGACTTCAAGGTTCTAAGCAACAGAAACTTTTCTGTAAGTGACGAGAGGGAACATTTGGATAGGAATGCAGGCAACAAAGGAAAATAATCTATAATTTGTATTCTCATGTGTATTTCCTCTTTTGTCCAGTGATGAGTTACTTCTGGGCCATGAGAAGGTACCTGCCTTTGGGGATTATGTGGCTGTAGCACGAGGAAGCAAAGATCACAACATTCGTGCTCAAGAACCAGTGAGTGGACTTTCTGAAGAGGCCCAAGTAAAGTGCTTGATCGACCAGGCAACAGATCCCAACATCCTTGGCAGAACTTGGATAGGATGGGAGCCCTGGATGTGACTTCTGTGGGAGTTAGCAGATAAAAAGCATGGAAGTGTTTAAAGAATCTCCTAAACTTTCATCTACATCAATCAGTGAGCTGATTTTCCCAAAGCACTGAAGAGAAGAAATCTAGTTAGTGAATAGTCTTGTAGCAGGAGTTTAATCAAGATCATGATAAGTGAATAATGTATGAACACATGACTAGGTTATAATCAAAGATTAGGTTAGGGTTATAATAGACTTTTATAATAGAAAAATCCATATCCAGGCTCATTCCAGTATCAAATCCAAAATATAGTTTATTACAGGTGCTATGACTTAGATAAACCAGCTTTCAACAAATGGTGTAAAGCAAACTTTCCATGCAGTGTTCTCAGTGGTAGTCATGGCAGATTGGCGGTTTACACCCAAGAGACCTCCTCTCTCAGACTGTGAGAGTCCAGCAGCATAGCTGACATGATACTGCACTACATTAGCAGTGCAGGGATACTAAGAACAACAGGCTGGCTATGACTGTGGCTTATTTTACTTATAAATGATTGCATTTGATATTTTAGGATACTTTTATAGGTTTTTCTTTCGCTTCATTTTCTTCTAGTTTGATATTTTATGATTCAGTCGTTCTCTAGAGAGAGAGTATTGAGGAGAGAGGAAAGCCTTGGTCTTGCACTCAATTTTGATGAGCGATCAGCACTGATCCACAATAGGACTCTGGATTGCTTCAAGAATTTCAAATATGAGAGGAATAGCACTGACTATTTCAATTCTAGGGTATTTTAATTTCAGAATTCTAGACTATTTCAATTCTAGGAAAATAAATCCTTAGTTGAAATGAATTCTTTACTTGGAGAGAAAAAGTGCATTCTAGAACAGCAAGATCAAATGTTGAGACATAACAATGGCTTCTTTCCAGTCACAGATTCTGCCCCTCGACCCTAATACCTACCTGGAACTTTTTGGGTTAGTTTCTAGCTTTTTGTTAGTTTTCTTCACACATTTATATTTGGAAACTTGTATGATTTTGAGAAATAATAATGTTAAGAATATGAAACATCAAAAGATTTTTCCCAAATTAATGTATAACTTTTATAGTTTCAAAAGCAAAATGTTCGTCTTGTAAAATATTTCCATATATTACTGAAAAATTCATTCTGATATGTATAGATTGCATTATGGCATTAATGTTCTCAACAAATGGTATCTATTCAACCAAGGAAATACCATCTTTAAAGAAAAATAAATGATGACATGTGTGAGAACCCAGTATACATACGATCTAGTATATATTTTTTGCTATAGCACACAGAAAAAAAACCTACTTTGGAGATGAGTTGATGATATTGTTTTCTGTAACAATTAACCATAATGTTTGCATGAGTCCTGATAAAGTGGGATATATTCACTAACTAGATTACCATATTTTGGAAAACCCTGTTTTTTAACATGTCAATAAAAGTTTCTTGGTACAAGATCACTGTATGAGTCCACTCTCAAATCCGAGAAGATTCCTTAGAATCCACATGAATACTTAATAAAAAGCACTCATATGCATTCATAGCATCCATGTTTGTGTACAGCATTCATAAGGCGCTTGACTGACAGTTGCTTAGGATGGTAAACATCCTCACTACACACTTAGGGACTGCATGTCTGACCCATACTTAAGGCACTTCCACTGATTGGATCAGGCCCACCTCGATTATCAAAGTTAATCAACTGTACTTAAAATCAAGTGACTGTTGGAGGAGAGAAGCCAACATGGCAGTGTGAGTAGGACAGCAGCAATCTCCTCCCAAAAACATGTATATTTTTGAAAATACAACAAATACAACTATAACTAAAAGAGAAACCAGAAGATACAGGACAACAGCCAGGCTACATCTACACCTGCAGGAACCCAGCGCTTCACGAAGGGGGTTAGGTACAAGCATGGCCACGTGGACCTGAGCACGCCCCTCACCCCAGCTCCGGGCGGGAAGAGAGGAGTTGGAGCAGGGAGGGAGAGGGAGCCCAGGACTGCTAAATACCCAGCCCTAGTTATCCGCACTGGGAGCGCAGACATACAGTGCATGGTGTGCTGTATACTAGGGAAACAGAACAGTAAAATCTGCAAGTGGGACCCCACATCCGGCGGCCCTGGGACAAAAGAAAAGCGAGTGCTTTTTGAAAGTCTTAAAGGGACAGGGGCCTCACAGCTGGACGGAAGTGTCCCGGCACACTGAGGCCAACAGCTGGGAATCCCAGGGAACTCCAAGTGCCCTAACCCCCTGGGCAGCAGCACAGCTTGGAGGCCCCTCAAGGTGATAAACAGCCTCCTGCCCATTCCCCCTCCGGTGCAGCCACACCATAGAGCAGCAGCCTGAAAGTAGCCACGCCCACAGCAACCTCGCGGTGCTTACTCCACAGTGGCCAGGCAAGAATCAGAGACCCTGTCTGTGCACAGCTGCCCAGCACAAGCCGCTAGGGGACGCCATTCTCCCAGGAAAGGAAGGCCAGGAGCAAGTGGAAAGGGTCTTGGTTATCCCAGCTGACACACGTGCCAACTGCACACAATTGCCTCTATCGCCATGAAAAAGCAGAAGAATTTGATACAGACCAGACTAACCCAGACATCCTCTGATGAGAGGGAATTGGGGGAGATAGATTTAACCAATCTTCCTGAAAAATAATTCAAAATAAAGGTCATAACCATGCTGATGTACTTGCAGAGAAATATGCAAGAGCTAAGGAGGGAGAATACAGAAATAAAACAATCTCTGGAAGGACTTAAAAGCAGAATGGATGAGATGCAAGAGGCTATTAATGGAACAGAAATCAGAGAACAGGAACACAGAGAAGCTGATGCAGAGAGAGATAAAAGGATCTCCAGGAATGAAAGAATATTAAGAGAACTATGTGACCAATCAAAACAACAATATCTGCATTATAGGGGTACGAGAAAAAGGGATAGAAAGTGTCTTTGAAGAAATAATTGCTGAAAACTTCCCTAAACTAGGGGAGGAAATAGCCTTACAGCACGGAAGCACACAGAACCCCAACACAAGGGACCCAAGGAGGACAACACCAAGACACAATAATTGAAATGGCAAAGATCAAAGACAAGGACAGAGTATTAAAGGCAGCCAGAGAGAAAAAAAAGGTCACCTACAAAGGAAAACCCATCAGGTTATAATCAGACTTCTCAACAGAAACCTTACAGGCCAGAAGAGACTGGCATGATATATTTAATGCAATGAAACAGAAGGGTCTTGAAACAAGGATACTGTATCAAGCACGATTATCATTTAAATATGAAGGAGGGATTAAACAGTTCCCAGACAAGCAAAAGTTGAGGGAATTTGCCTCCCACAAACTACCTCTACAGGGTATTTTAGAGGGACTGCTCTAGATGGGAGCACTCCTAAGGCTAAACAGATGTTACCAGAGAAAATAAAATCATGGCAAAGAAAGTGAAACAATCAAATACTAACTAAAGGCAAAAAATAATATCAACTACCCACAAAAGCAGTCAAAGGAAACACAAAAGAGCACCAAAAAAACCGAAAACCAAACAATATACAAAGAATGGAGGAGAAGGAATAAGAAGGGAGAAAAATAAGCATCAGACTGTGTTTATAATAGCTCAATAAGTGAGTTAAGTTAGACAGTAAGAAAGTAAAGAAGCTAACCTTGAACCTTTGGTAACCACGAATCTAAAGCATGCAATGGCAATAAGTAAATATCTTTCAATAATCACCCTAAATGTAAATGGACTGAATGCACCAATCAAAAGACACAGAGTAATAGAATGGATAAAAAAGCAAGATCCATCTATATGCTGCTTACAGGAGGCTCACCTCAAACCCAAAGACATGCACAGACTAAAAAGGGATGGAAAAAGATATTTCATGCAAACAACAAGGAGAAAAAAGCAGGTGTTGCAGCACTAGTATCAGACAAAATAGACTTCAAAACAAAGAAAGTCACAACAGATAAAGAAGGACATTATATAATGATAAAGGGGTCAATCCAACAAGAGGATATAACCATTATAAATATATATGCACCCAATACAGGAGCACCAACTTATGTGAAACAAATACAGAATTAAAGGAGGAAATAGAATGCAATGCATTCATTTTAGGAGACTTCAACACACCAAAGGACAGATCCACCAGACAAAATAAGTAAGGACACAGAGGCACTTAACAACACACTAGAACTGATGGACCTAATAGACATCTATAGAACTCTACACCCAAAAGCAACAGGATACACATTCTTCTCAAGTGCACATGGAACATTCTCAAAAATACAACACATACTAGGCCACAAAAAGAGCCTCAGTAAATTCTACCAACCAACTTCTCAGACCACAAAGGTATCAAACTAGAAATAAATTGCACAAAGAAAGCAAAAAGGCTCACAAACATGTGGAGGCTTAACAATATCCTCCTACATAATGGATCAATGACTAAATCAAAATAGAGATCAAGCAATATATGGAAACAACAACAACACAAAGCCCCAACTTCTGTGGGACACCACAGAAGCAGTTTTAAGAGGAAAGTATATAGCAATGCAGGCATATTAAAAGAAGGAAGAACAATCCCAAATGAATAGTCTAAAGACACAATTATCGAAATTGGGAAAAGAAGAACAAATGAGCCCTATAGTCCATAGAAGGAGGGACATAATAAAGATCAGAGAAGAAATAAATAAAATTGAGAAAAAATCAATGAAACCAAGAGCTGATTCTTTGAGAAAATAGAATAGATAAGCCCCTAGCCAGACTTATGAAAGGAAAAGAGAATCTACACACATCAACAGAATCAGAAATGAGAAAGAAAAAATCACAATGGACCCCACAGAAATACAAAGAATTATTAGAGAACACTACAAAAAGCTATATGCTAACAAGCTGGAAAACCTAGACGAAATGGACAACTTCCTAGAAAAATACAACCTTCCAAGACTGACCAAGGAAGAAACAGAAAATCTAAACAGACCAATTAACAGCAAAGAAATTGAAGCGGTAATCAAAAAACTACCCAAGAGCAAAACTCCCAGGCCAGATGGATTTACCACAGAGTTTTATCAGACATACAGAGAAGACATAATATCCATTCTCCTTAAAGTATTCCAAAAAATAGAGGAAGATGGAATACTTCCAGACTCATTCTATGAAGCCAACATCACCATAAGACCAAAATGAGGCAAGGTCCCCACCAAAAAAGAAAATTACAGACCAATATCCCTGATGAACGTAGATGCAAAAATACTCAACAAAATATTAGCAAACTGAATTCAAAAGTACATCAAGAGGATCATACACCATGATCAAGTGGGATTCATCTCATGGATGCAAGGATGGTACAACATTCGAAAATCCATCAACATCATCCACCACATAAACAAAAAGGACAAAAATCTCATGATCATCTCCACAGACACTGAAAAAGCATTCGACAAAATTCAACGTCCATTCATGATAAAAACTCTCAACAAAATGTGTATAGAGGGCAAGTACTTCAACATAATAAAGGCCATATATGAAAAACCCACAGCCAACATCATACTGAACAGCGAGAAGCTGAAAGCTTTTTCTCTAAGATTGGAAACAAGACAGAGATGCCCACTCTCCCCACTGTTATTCAACATAGTACTGGAGGTCCTAGCCATAGCAATTAGACAAAACAAAGAAATACAATGAATCCAGATCGGTAAAGAAGTCAAACTCTCACTATTTGCAGATGACATGATACTGTACATAAAAAACTCTAAAGAATCCACTCCAAGACTACCAGAACTGATATCGGAATACAGCAAAGTTGCAGGATGCAAAATTAATACACAGAAATCTGAGGCTTTCCTGTACACTAACAATGAACTAATAGAAAGAGAAACCAGGGAAAAAATTCCATTCACAATTGCATCAAAAAGAAAAAAATACTTAGGAATAAATCTAACCAAGGAAGTGAAAGACTTATACCTCGAAAACTACAGGACATTCTTAAGAGAAATTAAAGAGGACACTAACAAATGGAAACTCTTACCATGCTCTTGGCTAGGAAGAATTAATATTGTCAAAATGGCCATCCTGCCCAAAGCAATCTACAAATTTAATGCAATCACTATCAAATTACCAACAGCATTCTTCAACGAACTGGAACAAATAGTTCAAAAATTCATATCGAACCACCAAAGACCCCAAATAGCCAAAGCAATACTGAGAAGGAAGAATAAACTGGGGCGGGATCTCACTCCCCAACTTCAAGCTCTACTACAAAGCCACAGTAATCAAGACAATTTGGTACTGGCAGAAGAACAGACCCATAGACCAGTGGAACAGAATAGAGATTCCAGACATTAACCCAAACATATATGGTCAATTAATATTCGATAAAGGAGCCATGGACATACAATGGGGAAATGACAGTCTCTTCAACAGATGGTGCTGGCAAAACTGGACAGCTACATGTAAGAGAATGAAACTGGATCACTGTCTAATCCCATACACAAAAGTGAATTTGAAATGGATAAAAGACCTGAATGTCAGTCATGAAACCATAAAACTCTTAGGAAAAAACATAGGCAAAAATCTCTTGGACATAAACATGAGCGACTTCTATCTCTCTGGTCAAGGGAAACAAAAGCAAAAATGAACAAGTGGGACTATATCAAGCTGAAAAGCTTCTGTACAGCAAACGACACCATCAATAGAACAAAAAGGCATCCTACAGTATGGGAGAATATATTCATAAATCACATATCCAATAAAGGGTTGACATTCAAAATACATAAAGAACTCACACACCTCAACAAACAAAAAGCGAACAATCCAATTAAAAAAATGGGCAGAGGAGCTGAACAGACATTTCTCCAAAGAAGAAATTCAGATGGCCAACAGACACATGAAAAGATGCTCCACATCGCTAGTCATCAGAGAAATGCAAATTAAAACCACAATTAGATACCACCTCACACCAGTAAGGATCACCACCATCCAAAAGACAAACAACAACAAATGTTGGCGAGGTTGTTGATAAACGGGAACCCTCCTACACTGCTGGTGGGAATATAAATTAGTTCAACCATTGTGGAAAGCAGTATGGAGGTTCCTCAAAAAGCTCAAAATAGAAATACCATTTGACCCAGGAATCCCACTTCTAGGAATTTACCCTTAGAATGCAGCAGCCCAATTTTAAAAAGACAGATGCACCCCTATGTTTATCACAGCACTATTTACAATAGCCAAGAAATGGAAGCAACCTAAATGTTCATCAGTAGATGAATGGATAAAGAGTATGTGGTACATATACACAATGGAATATTACTCAGCCATAAGAAAACAAATCCTACCATTTGCAACAACATGGATGGAGCTAGAGGGAATTATGCTCAGTGAAATAAGCCAGGCAGAGAAAGACAAGTACCAAATGATTTCAGTCATATGTGGAATATAAGAACAAAGGAAAAACTGAAGGAGCAAAACAGCAGCAGAATCACAGAACCCAAGAATGGACTAACGGTTACCAAAGGGAAAGGGACTGGGGAGGATGGGTGGGACAGGAGGGATAAGGAGGGGGAAGAAGAAAAGGGGCCTTACGTTTAGCATGTATAATGTGGGGGGGTGGCATGGGGAGGGCTGCAACACAGAGAAGACAAGTAGTGATTTTACAGCATCTACACTGATGTACAGTGACTATTGGGGTATGTTGGGGGGTACTTGGTGAAGGGGGGAGTCTAGTAAACATAATGTTCCTCATGTAACTGTAGATTAATGATACCAAAGTTAAAAAAATGAAGTGATTGTTGTTGCTAAACACATCTATAAAATTCCTTCACAGTAACAGCCCATATAGTTTAGGGGTTGATTGAATTGCAGACTATATAGAGTAGCCAGTCTGAAACACAGAGCTGACAATCACATTCAGTAAGGAAGATTCATCCTTACTTGTTCATTTACTAATTTATAGAATATATCAGTAAGGATTTACTATATGAATATACTTAGGGTTAAATCTGATACAATGTTATTCACTGTGTTGCTCAAATATACCTTCTTTCTTTCTGTCACTACAAGATGTTCCAGTCTGTATTTTCCATGCCCATCAGCTCTATTTCCAAGGAACCCTGGTCTCTTTTCTCAGAGAATGGTATTTAGAAACCAGGATCTGGGTGCTGGGAGTACTCAGTATAACTGCTTGGCACTAAGAAATGCCAGTTTTTAGGGGGACATGGAATAAAACCTCTATTTCCCTGCATGATGTACAGCTTCGAGGCAGCATCCTCATGGGAAGAGGCACAGGCTTCTTTCCCTTGCCTCCTTCCTGCAGGCTGTTACCCAGACTAACAGCATTCATCCTTGGGTGGAAAGTGGAGGCCAAGTGCTGAAGGTGAAGAGAAAAAGCTGCTGGCTTCCTGACTAGCACAAACCAGCTCTGCATAGCCTATCTGTGGATTTGTTTTACATGAGACGGAAAAAACACTCAGACTTGTTAAGTCAGTTTTTTGGACTTTTTATTACCTACAACAAAAATGAACCCTTATACAGAGGGATGTGGCTCCTTAGTAGGGCAACAGCTCAATAAAATGTAACCCCAGAGCATCCACATCAAAAACTATAATACAACAAAATATGTTTTGTAATCAAGGTACCACATTCCATCCGATGTAAGATGAAACCGATTATAAGAGGCACTACAATTTCATCTAACCCCAAGAAAAAATGCTTCCAATTAAACAATGACCCAAAGCTTTCAAATTTATTACTAAAAAATAGGTTATGTGTACTGCCTAAAGATAGTCTCCACTGATACATTAATGGATGGGCTTAAGTATGTCTGTGTACTTATCTTTTAAGATAAAATTAGTGTAATATAAAAGTCACCACTTTAGCAATTTTAAAATGTATAATTCAGAGGCATTTAGTACTTTCACAATATTATGCATACATCATATGTATCTAGTTCTTTTTAACACACCAAAAGGAAACCTCTCCCCATTAAGCAGTCGCTCTCCATCCCCACTTCCCCACATCCTAGCAACTGCTGATCAGCTTCCTGTCTCTGGATTTGCCTCATGAGGGTATTTCATATAAATGGAATCATCCAATATGTGACTTCTGGGATCTGGCTTTTTTTTACTTACCATAACATCTGCGAAGTGTATCCTTGTAGCATGTATAATTAACTCTGTTCTTTGTTGTGCCTAAATAAGGTTCCCCTGTATTGATGCCACAGATTTTGTTCATCCCTTCATCTGTTGATGGCTGCTTGGGTTGTTTCCACTTTTTGGCTATTGTGAAGCAAATTCTTACAAATTTTTATGCGAATGCCTGTTTTCAATTCCTTTGGGGTATATAACCAGTAATGGAATTAGTGAGTCACATAGTAGTTCTATGTTTAACTTTTTGAGGAACTTCCAAACTTGTCTGCAGTGCTTCTGCCATTTACATTCCCAACAGCAATGTGACAGTTCCAATTTCTCTGCATCCTTGCACTTATTATTTTTCTTGTTTTTTTAAAAAAAGCCATCCTAGTAGATGTAAAGTGGTACCTTACTGTGGTTTTGATTTGCATTTCAGTAATGACTGAGCATTTTTTTCATAAACCCGTTGGCCATTTGTATTCTCTGGAGAAATGTCAATTCAAATCCTTTGCCCATCTTTTAATCAGGTTTTCTGTCTTTTTGTTCTTGAGTTCTAAGAGTTCTTTACATATTCTGTATCCAAGACCTTTATCAGATACATGATTTACAAATATTTTCTTTCATTCTCTGGCTTCTCTTTTCACTATCTCAGTGATGTCCTTTGAAGAAGAAAGTTTTCAATTTTGACAAAACCCTCTTGATCTATTTTTTCTTTTGTTTGTGCTTTTGATGTCATATTTAAAATCCATTACCAAATCCAAGGTCATGAAGATTCTCTCCTGTTTTCTTCTCAGCTTAATAGTTAGTTTGCAGGGTGAAGTAGCAGTCCAATTTCAATCTTTTGCATGTGGCTATCCAGTTGTCCCACTACCATTTGTTGAAGATGTTCTTACCTCATTGAATGGGCTTAGCACCATTATCAATCATCAGTTGTCCATAAAAGTAAGTTTATGATTCTCAATTCTATTCCATTGATCTATGTATCTGTCCTATGCCAATACCATACTGCATTGTTTAGTATAGCTTTGTAGTAAGCTTTGAAATGAAAAGTGTGAGCCCTCCAACTTTGTTACTCTATTTCAAGATTGGACTATTCAAGTCTATTACAGTTCCAAAATCCTAATCTTAGGATTAGCTTTTCAATTTCTGCATAAGAGGCCATTAGGATTTTGATAGGGATTGCATTGAATCTGTAGATCACTTTCAGCATTATTACTATCTTACTTTGTCTTCCAATCCATAAATACAAGATTTCTTTCCATATATTTAGGTCTTCTTTAATTACTTTCAATAATGCTTTGCAGTTTTGAATACAGAAATATTGCATGTCTTCGGTTAAATTTACTCTCAAGTATTTCATTCTTTTTTGATGCTGTTATAAATTAAATTGTTTTCTTAACTTCCCTTTCAGGTTTTTCATTGTTAGTGATAGAAATACAAGTAATTTTTAAAAATCTTACACCATACAAAAAAAATAAACTTGAAATGGATTAGTCCTAAATGTAAGACCTGAAACCATAAAACTACTGAAAGAAAACACAGGCGGTAAACTCTTGGACACTGGCTTTAGCAATATTTTTCTCCCCAGGCAAGGGAAACAAAAGCAAAAATAAACAAGTGGAACTACATCAAACTAAAAAGCTTTTGCACAGCAAAGGAAACCTTTAACAAATTGAAAAGCAACATACTGTATGGGGGGATATATTTGCAAGTAATGTATCTCATAAGGAGTTGATATCTAAAATATATGAATAATTCATACAACTCAAAACCAAAAAAACCCAAACAATCCAACTAAAAAATGGGCAGAGGACCTGAACATTTTCCAAAGAAGATACCAGATGGCCAACAGACGTGTGAAAATATGCCCAACATCACTAATCATCAGGGAAATGCAAATAAAAAACCACAATGACTTATCACCTCACACCAGTCAGAATGGCTACTGTCAAAAAGACAACAAGTGTTGACAAGGATGTAGAGAAAAGGGAACTTTCATGTGCTGTTGGTAAGAGTGTAAATTGGAGAAATTTGGGTAGTCAAATGGAACAGTATGGACGTTCCTCAAATAATTAAAAAACAAATACCATACAACCAGTAATGCCACTTTTGGTCATTTACCAGAAGAAAACAAAATCACTAATTCGAAAAGATATATGTACCCCTATGTTTATTGCAGCATTACTTACAATATTTACAATAGCTAACATATGGACAACTTAAGTGCCCACTGATGGATGGATAAGGAAGATATAGTACATATAGACAGTGGAATATTACTCAGCCATAAAAGAGAATGAAATCTTGCCATTTTTGACAACATGGATGGACCTAGAGGGTATTATGCCAAGTGAAGTAAGGCAGAGAGAGATGAATATCACATGATTTCATTTATATGTGGAAAATAAACAACAAAAAACCAGAAACAGACTCATAAATACAAAGGCCAAAATTCAAAGGTTGCTAGAGGGGAGAAAAGTGGGGAGGTAAGCAAAGTAGGTGAAGGGGATTAAGAGGTACAAGCTTATGATTATAAAATATATGTCATAAAGATGAAAGGTACAGCATGGGGAATATAGTCAATAATATAACTTTGTATGGTGACACATGGTAACTACACTTATCATGGTGAGCATTAATATGTATAATTGTCAAATCCCTATGTTTATACCTGAAATTAATATTGTGTGTTGATCTTTTATCCATCACTTTTGCTAATTTTATTTAGTTCTAATATTTTTGTGAGCTTTTAAGAATTTCTATTAAGACTATTCTAAAAAATAGATAATAGAATTTATATATATATATATGTACACATACACGATGTCATCTGGAGAAAGGTATAATTTTACTTCTTTTCCAATTTCTTTGCCATTTATTTTTCTTGCCTAATTGCTCTGGCTAGAACTTGCAATACAATATTGAATACAAGTGTCAAAAGCTGGCATTCTTGTGTTCCTGGTCTTACAGGGACAGCTTTTCACCATTGGAGAAGATATGTGAAAAATTGAGTTTTTCATAAAGGCCATTTATCATGTTGAGGAAGTTCCCTTCTTTTCCTATTTTGTTGAGTGTTTTTTAATCATGAAAGGGTGTTGGATTTTGTCAAATGCTGTTTCTGCATCAATTGAGATAATCATGTGGGGTTTTTTCCTTGACTTTTTTAATGTGATGTATTCTACTGACTGATTTTTATATGCTGAACTACTCTTGCATTCCTGGGATAAATCTTACTTGGTAAATATGTATACTCTACTTTAAAGGTAACAAGATTTGCTTTGCTAGTATTTTGTTGATAATTTCTTCATCTATAATTATAGGGATTTAAGTTTGTAATATCTTCATCTGGCATTGGTATCAGAGTAATAATGCTGGCTTCATAGAAAAAGTTAGGAAGTTTTCCCTCTACTACTTTTGAAAAGTTTTAGAAGGGTTGGTGTTAATTTTTCTTTAAATGTTTTGTTTAATTCATAAGGGAAGCCATCTAGCCTTGGGCTTATCTCTATTGAGAGATATTTGATGTTATGGATTTACTCAGATTTTCTATTTCTTCTTGAGTCAGTTTGGGGAGTTTGTTGTTTCTAAGGTTTTGTCCATTTCATCTAGGTTAACTCATTTGTTGGTGTACAGTTCATATTATTTTTATAATCATTTTTATTTCTGTCAGGTCTATACTAATGTCCCAATTTCTTTCTTATTTTATTTCATTTTATTGTGTAAAGAACTCAACATGAGATCTATCCTCAACACATTTTTAAGTGTACACATACTCTTGACTAGGGACAGTGTTGTACAACAGATCTCTAATGTTTATTCTTGCTTGACTGAAACTTTCTGCCCATTGATTAGTAACTCCCTATTTACCCCTTTCACTAGTTCCTTGTAACCACCATTCCACTCTGATTCCATGAATCTGTTTTAGATATCTCATGTAAGTGAAATCATGCAGTATTCAAGTCTTTCATGTACCGTAGACTACATGATACATGCATTATATCAGGTGGAATCATGTCTAGTCAAGTCCTTAGCCATTTTAAATTTAGCTATTACTTTTTAGTATTGAATTGTAGGAGTACAAGTAATATTTGGATATTAACCCCTTGTCAGACTGTTTACAAATACTTTCTCCTATTCCATAGGTTGACTTTTCACTGTGTTGATGTTTGCTTTGCAAAACCATTTTAGTTTGATGTACTTCACTTGCTTATTTTTGTTTTTGTTGCCTGTACTTTTGGTATCAAATCCAGAAAATCACTGCCAAGACCAGTGTCATGAAGCTTTTCCTCTGTTGTCTTCTGTGAATTTTACAGTTTTGGATCTTTTGTTTAAGTGTTTAATCTATTTTTAGTGGATTTTTGTGTATGATGTTGAGTTCAATTTCATTATTTTACATGTGGATATCCAGTTTTCCTAACACCATTTGTTGAAGAGACTGTATTTTCCCCATTATGTATTCTTGGCATCCTTGTCAAAGATCAGTTGACAGTCTATGCATTTATTTTTAGACTCTCTATTCTGTTCCATTGGTTGATATGTCTGTGTTTATGCCAGTACCAAAATGTTTGATTACTGTAACTTTGTTTACAGCATATGTTAAAAATATATTTTGAAATCAGTAAGTGTGGTATTTCCAACTTGCTTCTCCTTTGTCAAGATTTAGCTATATACTTTAGAATGTATTTAGCTATAGTGATTAAGCTACTTGTGATAATTTGTGGCTCTATATATGTTAGGAGTGGGATTTGTTTTCTGTAAAAAATGCCATTTAGATTATTTGATATGGATTGCATTGACTCTGTATACCCTTTGGGTAGTATGAACATTTTAACAATATTAAGTCTTCTGATCTGTGATCACAGGATGTCTTTCCATTTGTTTGTGTCCTCTTTTAATTTCTTTTGTCAATGTTTGTACTTTTCAATATACAAGTCTTTCACCTCCTTGAATTTATTCCCAAGTATTTTATTCTTTTTGGTGCTATTGTATATAGATTGTTTTCATAACTTCCTTTTCAGATAGTTCATTGTTAGGATGTAAAAATGCAACTGATTTTGTAGGATGATTTTGTATTCTGTAACTTTACTGAATTAATTGATTAGTTCTAACAGTTTTTTGATGGAGTCTTTAGTATTTTATATTTCTAAGATCATGTTGTCTGCAAACAGGGACAATTTATATTTTCCTTTCTAATTTGGATACCCTTGAATTCTTGTTCTTGCCTAATTGAATGAAAGTGGTAAGAGTGGGCATCCTTGTCTTGTTCCTGATCTTAGAGGAAAAGCTTTCAGCATTTCACTATTGAGTATGATGTTAGCTGTAGGCTTGTCAGGCATGACCTTTATTTTATTTATGTATATATATGTAGCCTTTACTATATTGAGGTACATTCCCTTTATACCCAGTTTGTTGAGAGTTTTTATCATGAAAGGATTTGGATTTTTTTCCTCTTGTTTTTTTTTTTTATTGAATAAATTTGACATGTAGCATTGTGTAAGTTAAAGTCATACAACTTTAATAATTATATTTTTGGTAAGTGTTTTTGACACATTTTGATAACTATGTCACTTTGATACATTTATATTTATATATTGTAATATGATTGCCAATAGTGATTTTCTCACATTATATAATTATAGTGCATTATTATCCATTTTCATCATATACATTAGATCTTTATTGCTTATTTATTATTTTTAAGTGTATTTTTATTGAAGTATAGTTGATATGTAATATTGTATTGGTTTCAAGTATACAACACAGTGATTTAATAGTTACATACATTATTAAAACCTCACCCCAGCTGGTGCAGTTGCTATATGTCAACATAGACAGATGTTGCAAAACCATTGACTATATTCTCCATGCTGCAATTCCATCCCCATGACCAACTCATCATTGAGATTTCGTTCCTCTTTACCTCCTCACCCTGCCCACCTACCTTCCCCCAATTGCTCCCCTTCCATGGTAACCACCAGTCACTTCTCAGTGTCTATGAATCTATTGCTATTTTTTTCATTCTGTTTTGCTTTTTTTTTATATTCCATGAATACCTGAAATCACATGGTACTTGTCTTTGTCTGCCTGGCTTTTTCACTAAGCATAAAACCCTCTAGGTCTATTCATGTTTTTGCAAATGGCAAGATTTCTTTTCTCTTTATGGCTGAATAATATTCCATTGTGTATATGCACTACATCTTCTTTATCCATTAATCTATTGATGGACACTTAGATTGCTTCTGTATCTTGGCTGTTGTAAACAATGCAGTGATAAACATAGGGGTGCATATGTCTTTTTGAATCAGCCTCTTTGTTTTCTTTGCGTAAATTCCTAGAAGTGGAATTACTGGGTCAAATGGTCTTTCTATTTTTATTTTTTTGAGGAACCTCCATACTGCTTTCCATAGTGGCTGCACCAATTTACATTCTCACCAACAGTGTAGGAAGGTTCCCTTTTCTACTAATCCTCACCAACACTTGTTATTTCTTCTCTTTTGGATATTGGCCATTCTAACTGGTGTGAGGTGATACCTCATTTTGATTTTGATTTGCATTTCCCTGATGATTAGTGATGTGAACATCTTTTCAATGAAATGATTTTGAATTTTGTCAAATGATTCATCTGCCTCTATTGAGATGATCATATGATTTTTATTCTTCATTTTGTTAATGTGGTATATCACATTGATTGATCTGTTTATATTGAATCATTCTTGCATCCCTGGAATAAATCCAACTAGATCTCACTAGATTACAGAATGTGATCCTTCTAATGTATTATTGAATTTGGTTTGCTTATATTTTGTTGAGGACTTTTGAATCTATGTTCATCAAAGGTGTCAGCCAGTAATTTGCTTGTGCTATGCTTGTCTGGCTTTGGAATCAGAGTAATGTTGGCCTCATGAAATGAGTATGGAAGTGAAAGGGTAGAGAAGAATTAGTATTAATTCTTCTTTAATTGTTTGGTAGGATTCACCAGTGAATCAATTTGGGCATGGACTTTAGTTTGTTGGGAGGTTTTGGTTAATTATTCAATCTTCTTACTAGTAACAGGTCTGTTCAGGTTTTCTCTTTCTTCATATCTGTCTTGGAAGATTGTATGTTTCTAGGAAGAGCCACTTATTCTAGTTCGTCCAATTTGTTGGCAGATAATTGTGCATAATAGTCTCCTATGATCCTTTACATTTCTGTGCTATCGGTTGTAAAGTTTTTTCTTTCTTTATGGTTTTATTTACTTGAATCTTCTTTTTTTCCTTAGTAAGCTTAGCTAATTATTTCGTTTATATTTTATATTTGTCTATTTTGTTTACATTTTCAAAAACAAAGCAGCTTTAGTTTCAGTGATCTTTTCTATTGTCTTTTAGGTCTTTTCTATTGCTATTTATTTCTTTTTAAGTATCTTTTCTATTGCCACTTATTTCCCTCTGATCCTCCCTTCTTTCTGCTCACTTTGAGCTTAGTTCATTGCTTTTTTTTTTCTTTTTAGTACCTTGACATATAAAGTTTGGTTGTTTGAGATCTATTATAGGCTTTTGTTTTGTGATTACTATGAGGTTTACATAAAACATCTTATATTTATAACAGTCTTTTTAAAGCTGATAATAACTTCATGAACAAAAACTTCCCCTTCCCAAAATTTGCATTTTTGCTGCCACAATTTGCCTCTTTTTTCAGTGTATCCATTAAAACATTACCATAGTTATTTTTAATACTTTTGTCTTTTATCCTTTATACCAGAGTTATGAGTTATGCATCCACATGACTATTAGAGTATTCTGAAATGAACTATATATTTATCTGTAGTAATGAGTTTTATATTTATACTTTATATGTTTTCTTGTTAGTAATTATTATCGTTTCATTTCAGCTTGAAGAACTCCCTTTAACATTTCTTGTATGGCTGATCTAGTGGTGGTGAACTCTTCTAAAGGCTTTTGTTTGGCTGGAAACTATTTCTCCTTCAATTTGGGAGGACAACTTTATGGGTATAGTGTTCTTGTTTGGCATATTTTTCTTTCAGTACTTTGAATATATCGTGCCACTCCCTTCTGGCCTACAAAATTTCTCCTGAAAAATATGCTGATAGTCTTATAGGGGTTCTCTTGCATGTAACAAGTTGCTTTTCTCTTGTTACTTTTAAGATTCTCTCCTTGTTTTTAACTCTTGACAGTTTAATGGTAATATATCTTGGTGTGTTGCTTTAAAATAATCTTATTTGTAATTGTCTGAACTTCATGGACCTGTATGTTTCTTTCCTCAGGTTAGGGGAGTTTTCAGCCATTATTTCTTCAAATAAGATTTCTGTCCCTTTCTCTCCTCTTTTTGGCCCTGCTATAATGTATATATTTGTTTTATGGAATTATATAGGTCTCTTAAGCCATCTTCATTCTTTTTCTTTTTTGCTCCTCTGGATAAATTCCACTGTCCTGTCTTGAAGTTCATTGATCCCTTTTGCTGCAGATCTAGTCTTCTATTGAACCCTTTCACTAAATTTTCCAGTTCAGTTACATAGTCTTCAGCTCCATTTCTGCTTGATACTTAAAATTTTTTTTCTCTTTGTGGAAATTCTCATTTTGTTCATGCATTGCTCTCCTGACCTCAGTGAGCATGTTTACGATTATTATTTCAAATTCTCTATTAGGTAATTCACTTATTACTATTTAATTAAGATCTATTTCTGAGTATTTATCTTGTTCTTTTGTTTGAAACATACACCTCTGTTTCTTCATTTTCCTTGACTCTATGTGTTGGTTTCTGTGCATTAGATAAAACAGCCACCTCTCACCCTAACAGAATGGTTTCCTGAAGGAAATGAGCCCTGTTGGTCAGTCCAACCTGAGTTCCTAGTTGTCTCTCAAATATGTGTAGGGGTATGACAAGACTTACCAGTGTCCCAAAAGGGAGGACTGCAGTCAGCACCTAGATGCAGGGTGATTAGTCGCTGGACCCTCAGGAAGCAGCTAGGCAAGTATGTAGTTATGCACCTTCCAGGAAGAAGTTGGAAGGTGAGTGTTTTTGTCTGCTCTGTCTGTGGCAGTTGTGGTTTTTGTCTGCTCACTCTGTGCTGAGATGGGGGAGGGCATGGCATTTACTAGCCCAAGTTGCCACCTCCATTCTCCCCTAGTTGGATAGATAGTGTCAGACCTGTCAGAGCTTCAAGATTGGTGAGACAAATGCTAGTTCTTTGGGATGCCCTGGAGAAGCTGGAGTGCTGGATGTAAAGACTAACTCTTTCCCTGCCTATGGGGCAAGCTGAGAGCTAGGATTTTTCATTTGTTCACTCTGTGCTGGGCAGGGAGATAATGACTAGGTGTCTACCTGCCCACACCACCACTTCTTTTTTCCTCCAGACAGCTAGAATGTGCCCATTGCCTCAGAACTCCCGGACTGGCAAGACAAATGCCCATTCTTTGGACAGCTCAAAAAAAGCTGGGGTGCTGGATGCATGGACCAAATATTTCCCTCTTCAGAGAGAAACTTAGAGCTGGGATTTCCCTCCCTTCTGCTCTGTGCTTAGCAGAAAGGAGGATCAATGGCATCTACCAGCCCAAGCCAGCACCTCTGTTCCCCTATGGTAGGTAGGACCTATCAGAACCCCAAGACTGTACAGACAGAAGCCAATCCTCTGGGGAGCTGACTCAGAAAAGCTGGAGCTTTAGATACACAAACTAACTCGTTCCACACCCTGGATGAAGCTAGTGGCCAGGTTGCCTCCCTGTATGGCATGTGCCAGGTGCAGGATGTCCAGCAAGAGGCTGTCTGGAATTGTTCTGCTGGCTGCTGTGAGCCTGGTTGTGCATTCTTCAGGCCCTTTCAATTAGCTTCTGATTCCTCACACTGGGAATTTGTCCATGAATTGTTAATTAATCAGAGTATTTGTGGAGGAAAGAAGGGTCCAGTGTTCCTACTCTGCCATCACACTGATGTCCAAAACCCTTCTACTTTTTTCGTGATTTTATTAATTTGAGTTTTTTTCTTTTTTTCCTGTCAGTTTAGCTAAATTTTGTCATTTTTGGTTAATCTTTTTAAAGACCTAAGTTTTGTTTTGTTTTGGTTCTGCTATTGTTTTTCTGTTCTGTATGTTCTTTACTTTGGCTCTGACTTTATTCTTTTTTCTCCTAGCTCCTAGCTCTCTGTGCTTTTTCCTAGTTTGCTAAGGTATAAAGTTAAGTCATCAATTTCAGACCTTTCTCTTTTTTAATGTGCACATTTATTGCTACATATTTACCTCTGCAAGAACACAACCTTAAACAACCTGTCTTCTTTTCCAGTGTTCCCCTGCCCCTGGTAACATTCCAGTTTTTAAATGTTCAGTCCTTCTTAGATTCTACCATACACTGTTCATTTTTCTCTGTCTGACTTATATCACTTATATATCATTATATCACTTAGCATAATGTCCTCCAGGTCCATCAATGTTGCAAATGGTCAGATTTCCTTTTTTTCATGGCTTCATAGTGCGGCATTGTATAAATAGACTGCATCTTTTTTATCCACTCATGTATTGATGGACACAGGTTGTTTCCATATCTTGGCTATTGTGAATAATGCTGCAATAAGTGTGGGGTGCACATATCTCTTTGATAACCTGTTTTACTTTCCTTTGGATGCATACCCAGAAGTGGGACTGCTGGATCATATTGCAGTTTTATTTTAAAATTTTTGAGGAAGCTACTTACTGTTCTCCACGGTGGCAGAACCACTTTATAATCCCACCAACAGTGCATAAGGGTTCCCTTTTCTCCACATTCATGAACACATTTCTTGCCTTCTTGATGATAGCCATTCTTTCAGGTGTGAGGTGATATTTCATTGCAGATGTGATTTGTATTTCCCCAATTATTAGTGATGCTGAACACTTTTTCGTGTACCTATTGGCCATTTGGATGTCTTCTTTGGAAAACTTCCATTTAGTTCCTCTGCCTATTTTTAATAAGATTGGGTTTTTGTTGTTATTATTATATTGTATGAGTTCTTTATGAATTCTGGCTATCTGATACAAAGGTTTGCAAAAATTTTCTCCAATCTCAGAGGTTGTCTTTTCATTTTATTGATTATTTCTTTTGCAGTGCAGAAGCTTTTAAGTTTGGTGTAATCCCACTTACTGACTTTTTCTGTTGTTTGTGCTTTTGGTGTCATATCCAAAAACGTATTGCCAAGACCAATGTCAAGGAGCTCCTTCCTTACGTTTTCTTCTAGGAGTTTTGTGGGTTCAGGTCTTATGTTTGAATTTTTATCCATTTCAATTTTTGTGTGTGGTGTTAAGATTCAGTTCCAGTTTAATTTTTCTGTGTTTACTCAGTTTTTGGGGCACTGTGAGGCACTGTTTGTGGAAGAGACCATCTGTTCCCCCACTGGATGTTCTTATCTCCCTCACCAAATATTAGTTGGCCATATTGTAGAGGTTTAATTCTGGGGTCTCTACTGGTCTATGTATCTATTTTTATGCCAGTATACATTTTAATTACTATGGTTTTCTAGTGTAGTTTGAAATCAGGATGTGTGGTACCTCTAGTTTGGTTTTTGATGACTGCTTTCACTATTCAGGATGTTTTGTGGTTCCATACAAATCTTTGGTCTTTTTCTATTCTGTAAACGATGCCATTGGAATTTTGATAGGGATTGCATTGTCTATGTAGATGGCTTTGGTTAGTGTGGGAATTTTTACAATATTAACTCTTCCAATCCATGAACATAGGATGTGCCTCAATTTGTTTGTGTCTTCTTCAAGTTCTCTGAGCAGTCTTATAGTTTTCATTGTAGAAATCTTTTACTTCCTTGGTTAAGTTTATTCCTAGTTATTTTATTGTTCTTGATGTTACTGTGAATAGGTTAGTTTTATTTCTTTTTCAGATGTTTCATTGTTAGTGTACTAAAATGCAACTGATTTCTGTGTATTAATTTTGCTTCCTGAAACTTCGCTGAATCCAGTTATTAGTTCAAATAGTTTTTGGTGGAGTCTTTAAGGTTTTCTATGTATAATATCGTCATCTGCAAATAGTGACAGTTTAACTTCTTCCTTAACAATTTGGATGCCTTTTATCTCTATATGTTGTCTGATTGATGTGGCTAGGACCTCCAGTATTATGTTGAATGAAAGTGGTGAGACATCCTTGCTTGTCTCAACCTTAGAGGAAAAGCTTTTAGCTTTTCACTATTAAGTATGATGTTGGCTGTGGGTAATATATGGTCTTTATTATGTTGAGGTACTTGCCTTCTATACCCATTTTGTTGAGAGTTTTATCAAGAATGGGTGTTAAATTTTGTCAAATGCCTTTTCAGCATCTATTGAGATGATCATGTGGTTTTTATCCTTCTTCTTGTTAATGTGGTGGATGATATTGATGGATTCATGAATATTGTACCATCCTTGCATCCCTGGAATAAATCCCACTTGGTCAAGTTGGATGATCTTTTTGATATATTTTTGGATTTAGTTTGCTAATATTTTGCATCTATGTTCATCAGGGATATTGGTCTGTAATTTTCTTTTTTTGTGGTGCCTTTGTCTGGTTTCAGTATTAGAGTGATGTTGGCTTCATAGAATGAGTTTTCAAGTATTGCCTCTTCTTCCACTTTGTGGAAAACTTTAGGGATGGGTTTTAGCTGTTCTTTAAGTGTTTGGTAGAATTTGGCTGTGAAGCCATCTGGACCTGTTCATTTTTTTTTATTGGGAGTTTTTTTTTTTTAATGTATTACCAATTTGAGTTCATTGATGGTAATTGGTCTGTTCAAATTTTCTGTTTCTTCCTGGGTCAGTGTTGGAAGGTTGTATTTTTCTAGGAATTTGTCCATTTCTTCTAGGTTGTCCAATCTATTTGGTGTATTATTTTTCATAGTATTCTCTAATAATTCTTTGTATTTCTGTGGTATCCATTGTGACTATCCATTCTTTGTTTCTGATTTTGCGTGTGTATTCTCTTTTTTTCTTGATTAGTTTAGCTAGGGGCTTATCTATTTTTTTTCTCAAAGAATGAGCTCTTAGTTTCATTAATTTTTTCTATTGTTGTATTCTTCTCTATATTGTTCATTTGTGCTCTGACCTTTACTATGTCCCTCTTTCTACTAACTTTGGGTTTCATTTGTTCTTGTTTTTCTAATTTCTTCAATTGTGAGGTTAGATTTTTTTAGGGGGTGGAATTGTTCTTGTTTCTTGAGGTGGGCCTGTATTGCTATGTACAATAGAATGGCCTTTGCAGTGTTCCACAAATATTGGACTATCGTGTTTTTATTTTCATTTGTCTCCATGTATTGCTTGATATCAGTTTTAATTTGTTCATTGAGCCATTGGTTATTTATAAGCAAGTAGTTTAGCCTCCATGTTTGTAGGATTGTTTTCTTTGTGTAATTTATTTTAAGTTTTATACTATTGTGGTCTCAGAAGTTGTTTGATACAATTTCAATCTTTTTAAATTTATTGAGGTTCTTTTTGTGGCCTAGTATGTGATCTATTCTGGAGAACATTCCATGTACACTTGAGAAAAATGTGTATCCTGCTGCTTTTGGGTTGAATGTTCTGTAAATATCTGTTAAGTCCATTTGATCTAATGTGTTGTTCAATACCTCTGTTTCCTTATTTATTTTCTGTCTGGTTCATCTGTCTATTGATGTGAATGGTCTCCTAAAATGAATGCATTGCATTCTATTTCCCCCTTTAATTCTGTCAGGATTTGTTTTACATATTCAGGTGCTCCTATGTTGGGTGCATAGATATTTATAATGTTTATATCCTCTTGTTGGTATGACCCTTTATCATTATGCAATGTCCTTCTTTGTCTCTTATTACTTTGTTTTGAAGTCTATTTTTTTCTGATATAAGTATTGCAACTCCTGCTTTTTTTCTTCTATTGCTTGCATGAAATATTTTCTTCCATCCCTTCACCTTTAGTCTGTGTACGTCTTTGGGTCTGGAATGAGTCTCCTGTAGGCAGCATATAGATGGGTCTTGTTTCTTTATCTATTCTGCTACTCTATGTCTTTTGATTGGTGCATTCAGTCCATTTACATTCAAGTTGATATATATGTCTCACTGCCATTTTATTAAGTGTTTTCTGGTTGTTTTTCAAGGTCCTCTGTTCCTTTCTTCTTCTCTTATATGCTTCTCTTGTTGTTTGATGTTTTCTTCAGTGCTGTGATTGGATTTCACTTAAAAAAAAAATTGTGTATCTATTATAGGCTTTAGGTTTGTCATTACCAAATGTTCATGGATAGCTTCCTGACTGTATAGCAGTCTATATTACATTGCTGATTGCCCTATTTAATACACAATCTAAAAGTACTATTTTTCTTCTTCCTTTTTCTTCTTTCTAAAAGCAGTACTCCACACTTTATGTATTAGATGTCATAATCTGCATTTTTTTTGTGTAGCCCTTGATTGGTTTTGTGCATAGTTGATTTTGCTTTTGTTTTGTTTTAATTTTGTACTTGTTTGGTAATTAATTGGTCTACTACCTTTACTGTGGGGTTATTTTTGCTGGGGAAATCTATTTAGCCTTTGTGTAACATTTCCATCTATAAGAGTTCCTTTAACATATCCTGTAATGCTGTTTTAGTTGTTATAAATTCTTTGAACCTTCTGGAAATTGTTTAACCCCTGCTTCAAATTTAAATGATAATCTTGCTAGGTACAGGATTCTTGGTTGAAGGTCCTTCTGTTTCAGTACATTAAATACTTGATGTTACTCCCTTCAGGCCTGTTAAGTTTCTTCTGGGAAGTCTGATGATACCCTGGTGGGGTTTCCCTTATAAGTAATCTATTTTCTCTTCTGGCTGCTTTCAATACTATCATTGATTTTTGACATTTTCATTATCATGTATCCCAGAGAAGGTCTTTTTACATTGAGATAAGTGGGTGACCTATTAGCTTTGTGAATTTTTATGTCCAAGCCTTTCCCCAGGTTTAGGAGGTTCTCAGCTATTATTTCTTTAAGTAAACTCACTGTCTGTTCTCCCTCACTTCTCCTAGCATATTGAATATTCTGAATTTGTCTTTTGAATGGAATACCATTGCTCATGGGTGGGGTGGGCTTTCTTCTCTTTTTCAAGATCTGTTCTTTCCTCTCTTCTGCATTATTTCAAAGTTCCTATCCTCCAATTCATTGATTGTTTCTTCCATCTGGTTTGTTCTGCTACAGATGCTCTCTACTGCATTCTTCATCCTTATTCACTGAACTCTTTACCTCCAGAATTTCTATTTGGTTCTTTTTTTATAATTTCGATCTCTTTGGAAAAAACTCATTTTGATCATATAGTTTATTCCTGATTTCTTTGAATTGTCTTTTGGAATTTTCTTGTAACTCATTGAGTTTCTTCATAGCCACTATTTTGAATTCTTTATAAGTTATATATTAATATCCCATACCTTTGAGCTTGGTTACTGGACAAGTATCATTTCTTTTTTTTTTGATGCCATATTTCCTTGATTTTTCATAGTTGTGGTTATGCTTTTGTGCTTTCACATTTGAAAGGTGCAACGCCTTAACTTTGTGCTCTTTGCCATCTGCAAATCAGGTGTTATTTCTATGGTATTGTTGTTATCTGAGTTTTTACTCTGTGTTTGTGAAGGTTAATATACTCCACTCTATTGCTTTCTCTTGTGCCCGAGTTTTTAATCATTTATGTCTTCAGTTCTTACCATTCAACAGGCTACATATTGGAAACCTCTCATGTTTTCCAGAAGGTGGCACTGTAGCTCAAGTTCATAGTTTCTTCATCTACTGACTGTGGCCTGTTTTTTAGCATGCCCCCTGTCTACCAGAGCTTGCTCTCCTAGTCACACTAAGGCGTATGCACAAGCAGCCAGCAGCAGAGTTGGGAGGAGGTGTGGGTTTAGCACTTAGTGTGTCTGGGGGTGCCCTTATATCTTCTAGGGATATTCCCAGGGTGGTACATACCATGGGCTTTCTGATGAGTGCAGTCCCTTTAATGCCTTTTGAAAATCTTTCCCAATACCCTCCTTCCCCCACTGGTAGAGTATTTTAGTACTCTAGGTGTTGGTGGAGAGAAATAGTTTTCTCCAATTGTGTCCCACCTGGCTGGGGTAGCCATTCACTCACCACTTTCCATTTCCCCATAGGACAGGTTTTCCTTCACCAGAAAATCAGCCTTGTTCAGTGTTTCCTTGGGGGAAGGGCAGCACAATGAAAGGTGTTTTTTAGTGCCTCTACCGCAGCCAAATTCTTATTTTTCTTTCTTTTGTTTCTCTAGGGTGTGCTGTAGTCACACTTCAGGAATGCTGCTCTTCTGCAAGTTCTCGCTCATGAATGAGCGCCTGCCTGGGACAGCATTCACGTAGTCTTAGCCTGACAGTGGTGAGTGTGAGTGGGGTCTAGGCTATTTGCTGGTGCCTCTGGTTTGGCATCTGTCTGGTAGTTTGTGTGTGTCTTGCTGACTGCACTGGTGGGTGAGACTCTTCTTGGGTCCCTTGGAGTAAGAAATTAAGTTCCAAAAGACCCACCAAGATGCTTTTATTCATATATGAATGTCTAATTTGTTGATTAAAAAGGAGCACTGTCTTATGCTGCCATGTTGTTGGTATCCTGTGTATTTTGTGTATTTTGTCTTTTAAACCAAAAGAGTTTACCAAAAAAGAATTCTTTTAAAACACAAGGATTTACAAGCCAATAATACAATGATACTGACTTTTATATTTACTTATGTACCTTTACCATTATTTATTTCTTGCATGCCTTTGAATTACTGTCTAGTGTCCTTTCATTTTAGCCTGTGGGGACTCCCTTTAAGATTTCTAGTAGGGCAGCTCTACTAGTGCGATACTCCCTTTTTGTTTATCTGGACGTCTTAATTTATCCTTTATCTTTGCTGGATATAGAATTCTTTTTTTCTTTTTTTTTAAATTACATTTTAAGTATCATCGATATACAAATGTACGACACATTGGCTCAACAGTTGCCCATATTATTAAATCCTTACACCCTCTGGTGTGGTTACTATCTATCAACATAGAAGATTGCTGCAGAATCATTGACTGTATTCTCCATGTTGTGCTACCATCCCCATGAAAAACTCATATTGTGATTGCAAATTACTGTGCCCCTCTATACCCCTCACCATCACTCACCCTAACCCCTCCTCCTTGGTAACCACTAGTCACTTCTCTGTGTCTATGAGTCTATTGCTGTTTTGTTCATTCTGTTTTGCTTTTTTTTATATTCCACATATAAGTGAAATCATGTGGTATTTGTCTTTCTCCATCTGGCTTTTTCACAGAGCATAATACCCTCTAGCTCCATCCATATTGTTGCAAATGGCAAGATTTCTTTTCTCTTTATGGCTGAATAATATTCCATTGTGTGTATGTACCACATCTTCTTTATCTGCTCATCTACTGATGGACATTTAGGTTCCTCTCATATCTTGGCTGTTGTAAATAATGCAGTGAGAAACACAGGGGTGCATATACCTTTTTAAATCAGCCTTTTTGTTTTCTTTGGGTAAATTCCTAGAAGTGGAACGAACTATTGTGTCAAGTGGAATTTCTATTTTTAGTTTTTTGAGGCACCTCCATATTGCTTTCTACAGAGGTTGCACCAATTTACATTGCCACCAACAGAACAGGAAGGTTCCCATTATTCCATAATCTTGCCAATATTTGGATAGTGGCCATTCTAACTGGTGTGAGATGATATCTCACTGTGGTTTTGATTTGATTTTCATTTCCTTTATGCTTAGTGATGTGGAGCATCTTTTCATGTACCTGTTGACCATTTGTATCTCTTCTTTGGAGATTTGTCTGTTCTCCACCCAATTTTTAATCAGGTTATTTGTTTTTTGGATGTTGAGGCATATGAGTTCTTTATATATTTGGGATGGTAACCCCTTATCAGATGAGTCATTTACAAATATATTCTCCCATACTATAGGATGCCTTTATGATCTGCTGATGGTGTTCTTTGTTCTACAGAAGCTTTTAAGTTTGATGTACTCCCACTTGTTCATTTTTTATTTTGTTTCTCTTGCCTGATGAGATCTGTCTAGGAGAAAATTTCTCATACTTATGTTGAAGAGATTTTTGCTTATGTTTTCTTTTAAGAGTTTTATGGTTTCACAACTTACATTCAGGTCTTTGATACATTTTGAGTTTACTTTTGCGTATGGAGTTAGACAGTAATCTAGTTTCATTCTCTTATATATAGTTGTCAGTTTCTCCAACATAAGTTACTGAGGAGGTGGTCTTTTTACCATTGTATATGCATGGCTACTTTATCATATATTAATTGACCATATGTGCATGTGTTTATATCTGGACTCTCTATTCTGTTCCAGTAATCTATGTGTCTGTTCTTGTGCCAAAACCATACTGTTTCAATTACTGTAGCTTTGTAGTGGAGCTTAAAGTTAGAAAGTGTAATCCCCCCAGCTTTTTTCTTTCTCAGGATTGCTTTGGCTATTTGGGGTCTTTTGTGGTTCCAAATCTGTTCTTTAGAATTTTAGAAATATCTGTTCTAGTTCATTGAAAAATGCTGTTGGTATTTTCATAGGGATTGCATTGAATCTAAATTGCTTTGGGCAGGATGGCCATTTTGACAACATGAATTCTTCCTATCCATGAGCATGGGACAGATTTCCATTTACTGGTGTCTTCTTTAATTTCTCTCATGAGTGTCTTGTGGTTTTCAGAGTACAGGTTTTTCACCTCTTTGGTTCAGTTTATTCCTAGGTATTTCATTCTTTTTGATGCAATCATAAATGGAGCTGTTTTCCTGATTTCCCTTCCTGCTAGTTTGTTCTTGGTATATGGGAATGCAAGAGATTTCTGTGTATTAATTTTGTATCCTACAACTTTGCTGAATCCACTTATTTCTTCTAATAGTTTTTTTGGTTGAGTCTTTAAGGTTTTCTTGTACAATATCATGTCATCTGCAAATGGTGACAATTTAACTTCTTCCTTACCAATTTGGATGCCTTTTATCTCTTTGTTTTTCTAATTACCTGGCTAGGACCTCCAGTACTACATTGGATAAGAATGGTGAGAATGAACATCCTTGTCTTGTTCCCAACCTTAGAGGAAAAGCTTACAGCTTTCCACTATTAAGTATGGTGTTGGCTGTGGGTTTGTCACATATGGCCTTTATTATGTTGAGATATGTATGCTCTATACCCATTTTGTTGAGAGCTTTTATCATAAATGGATGTTGAATTTTGTCAAATGCTTTTTCAGCATCTATTGAGAAGATCATATGGTGTTTATCCTTCTTTTTGTTAATGTGGTATACGATATTGACGGATTTGCAAATATTGTACCATCCTTGCATCCCTGGGATAAATCCACTTGGTCAAGATGGATGATATTTTTGATGCATTTTTGAATTTGGTTTGTTAGCATTTTGTTGAGGATTTTTGCATCTATGTTAGTCAGGGATATTGGTCTATAAATTTCATTTTTTGGTTGTGGTGTCTTTGTCTGGTTTTGGTATTAGAGTGATGCTGGCTTCATAGAATGAGTTTGGAAGTATTCATTCCTCTTCTACTTTTTTAAATACTTTAAGAAGGATTGGTATTAGCTCTTCTTTAGATGTTTGGTAGAATTCAGCTGTGAAGCCATCTGGTGCTGGTATTTTGTTTGTTTGGGGAGTTTTCTTTATTTCTAATTTGATTTCATTGTTGGTAATTGGTCTGTTCATATTTTCTGTTTCTTTCTGGGACAACGTTGGAAGGTTGTATTTTTCTAGGAATTTGTCCATTTCTTCTAGGTTGTCCAATTCACTGACATAATTTTTCATAGTAATTCCTTGTAGTTCTGTGGTACCTGTTATGACTATTCCTTCTATGTTTCTGACTTTGTTTATATGTGTACTCTATTTTTTCTTGGTAAGTCTGGCTGTGGTTTATCTATTTTATTTATTTTCTCAAAAAACCAGCTCTTGGTTTTGCTGATTTTTTTCTATTGTTTTATTCAGCTCTATTTTATTTATTTGTGCTATGAGTTTTATTATGTCCCTCCTTCCACTAACTTTGGGTTTCATTTGTTCTTGTTTTTTCTAGTTTCTTTAATTGTGAGTTTGGACTGTTTATTTGGGATTGTTCTTATTTCCTGAGGTAAGCCTGCATTGCTATGTACTTCCCTCTCAGAACATCCTTGTGGCATCCTACAAATATTGGACTGTTGTGTTTTTGTTTTCATTTATCTCCATGTATTGCTTGATATTGGTTTTAATTTGGTCATTGATCCACTGGTTATTTATAAGCATGTTGTCTAGCCTCCAGGTGTTTGCAGGCTTTTTTGTTTTATGTAATTTATTCCTAGTTTCATACCTTTATGGTCTCACATGTTGTTTGTTACAATTTCAATCTTTTTAAATTTATTGAGGTTCTTTTTGTGGCCTAGTATGTGATCTATTTTGGGGAATATTCCATGTACACTTGAGAAAAATGTGTATCCTACTGCTTTTGGGTAGAATGTTCTGTAGATAACTTAAGTCTGCCTGATCTAATGTATTGTTCAATGCCTCTCTTTTCCTATTTATCTTCTGTCTCATTCATCTGTCTATTGATGTGAGTGGTGTGTTAAAGTCTCCTAAAATAAAAGGTGTTGCAATCTATTTCCCCCTTTAATTCTGTTAGGATTTGTTTTACATATTTAGGTGTTCCTTTGTTAGCTTCATAGATATTTATTTGTAATGGTTATATCCTCTTGTTGGTATGACATTATAATTATGTAATGTCCTTTATTTCTTACTTTCTTTGTTTTGAAATCTATTTTGTCTGATATGAGTACTGCAACTCCTGTTTTTTTTCTCCTATTCTTTGCATGAAATATCTTCTTTCATCCATTCACTTTCACTCTCTGTATGTCTTTGGGTCTGAAGTGAGTCTCCTGTAGGCAGCATATAAATGGGTCTTCTTTATTCATTCTGCAACCCCATGCCTTTTGATTGGTGCATTCAGTTTATTTACATGTAAGATATTTATTGATAGGTATGTACTTACTACCATTTTATTAATTGTTTTCTATTTGTTTTTATAGGTCCTCTGTTCCTTTTTTCCTCTCTTATACTCTTCTCTTATTATTTGATGGTTTTCTTTAGTGTTGTGATTGGATTTCTCTTTTTAAATTTTCTTTGTGTATCTATTACAGGCTTTAGGTTTATTGTTACCAAAGGTTCAAGGATAGCTTCCTAACTATATAACAGTCTACAGTACATTGCTGATTGCTTTATTTCAAACACAGTCTAAAAATATTTCTTCTTTTACTCCACACTTTATATATTAGATGTCATAATCTTCACTTTTTGTGTAGCCCTTGACTGATTTTATGCATAGTTGATTTTGCTTCTTTTGTTTTGTTTTAATTTTGTATTTGCTTGCTAATTAATTGGTCTACTACCTTTACTGTGGGGTTATTTTCACTGGTGAAAGCTATTTGGGCTTAGGAACATTTTCATCTACAGGAGTTCCTTTAACATATCCTATAATGCTGTTTTAGTTGTTATAAATTCTTTGAGCCTTCAGTTATCTGGAAATTGTTTAACCCCTGCTTCAAATTTAAATGATGATCTTACTGGTAGAGGATTCTTGGTTGAAGGTCCTTTTGTTTCAGTACATTAAATATTTGATGCCACTCCCTTCAGGCCTGTAAAGTTTCTACTGAGAAGTCTGCTGATGGCCTGATGGGGCTTCAAGTATAATTAATCTTTTTTCTTCCTATGGCTGCTCCAGTACTCTCCTTATCCTTAATCTTTGCCATTTTAATTATTATGTCTTGTTGTTGCCTTCCTGGGTTCTTTTTGTTAGGGGTTCTCTGGGCTTCTATGACCTGAGTGTCTATTTCCTTCCCCAGATCTGTGAAGTTTTCAACAATTTTATTTCCTCAAAGAGACTTTCTATCCGTTTGTCTCTTTCTTCTCCTTTTGGTACCCCTATTACATGAATACTATTTTGTTTGGATTGGTCACACAGCTCTCTTATCATTCTTTCATTCCTGAGTTCCTTTTTTTGCTGTGTTCCTCAGTTTCATTTTGTTCCTGTTCTCTAATTTCCATCTCATTGACTGTCTCCTCTATTTGCAGCAGTCTATTATTCATTCCCTCCTTTGTATATTTAATTTCAGTTACTGTATTCTTCAGCTCTGAGTGGCTTTTTTTCAGTTCTCCTATATCTTTGTTGAAGTCCTTCCTGAGATAGTCAATACTTTTCTTAAAATCAGTAAATGTATTTATGACTGCTACTTTTAAATCTTTATCAAATAAATTGGTCATCTCCATTTCATTTAGCCCTCTTTCTGGCATCCTGTCCTGCAGCTTTGTTTGGAACAGATTCCTCTGCCTCCTCATTCTGTCAGGTTTCTGTGTTTCTTCCTTTGCATTAGATGGATCTGTCATGCTTCCTGGCCTAGAGAGTAATAACTTCATGAAGGAGGTGTCCTGTGGTGCCCAAATGCTCAAGCCTCTACTCCCCACTGCCTGGTTCTCCTTTGCAGGAGCTCCAGCTGTTTGTGTGCGGTTAGTGGGGCTGCCTTTCTGTCTGTCTGCTGGTAGTGGTCTGACCTGCAGCACCAGCACATTGCCTCAGCTGTTTCTGTGATGGAAGCAAAGGCCTCTGCTGGGATTGCTGTTGGCGGGGCCATCGTCTGCCTACCCTGCAGTGATGGTGGAACTGGGTTAATGGGGTGGGTAGGGCCACTGTGCAACTTTGGAGCATGGCTGGATGCACAGCACTGGGCTTGGACATCCATGGGCAGGAAGGAGCTCTCAGAGCTGGTTCCTGCAGGCTCCTCCCCAGCTGGGCTGAAACAGTGATGAAAAAGCTGGGAGAGTTTCCCTTTGCCTGCCAGGCAGTGAAGCCTGGTGCTGCTGCTGGGCCAAGTGGGTTGACTTCTGGCAGTGTGCACAGGGAGGTGCTTCTGGGATGAGTTGCCAGCAAGGGGGATGGAGCATTTGGGGCTTCCAAGAGTTCCTGACATGTTGGGCTGAGGGAAGGCAGGGGAGGTATCTCCCACCTGCCCTTTCTCCTTAGGAGAGGGCTCTGTCCAACCCTCACCTCTCTGGAACCCCTTCTGCTGCTGGCAGCTCTTTCAAACTTCCACCTCTGCTTTGGGTCTCAGGACCCTTGTGCCTGTCCCTGGTGTCCAGCCCTGCTAATCACCAAGACACAATGTAATGTGGGCTCACACTCCAGGAGCAGATCTGCAGGGCCGGGTGTGCAGAGATCCTTCCTCTGCCTCCTGCCTGTGGGCTGGCATGGGGGAAGGGCTTGGGTCCTGCTGAGTGATATAACTCTGTCACTTTACCCTTTTCTGTGTTCTCTTCTCTTCTTCCCCAGGTATAGTTGATCTGTTCTGCAGTGTTCAAGTCATTTCAGGTTTAGCTGTATTTGCCATAGTTTCTTCCTTAATGTTTCTCTGAGAGGAGGCTTCTGCTTTACCTTCCTACTCTGCCATCATTTCTCCACCCCTCAGAGGTCTAGAATTCCTTGTTGACATATTTTTGCCACACTGCCTCCATGGTTTCTAAAGTGAAACTTTCTGTTAATGTTATGGAGGATCTCTTACTTGTGATGAGTCACTTTATTCTTGTGGCTTTCAAGATTCTATGTTTGGCTTTCCACAACTTGACCATGATTTTTCTAGGTGTGGGTCTCTGAGTTTATTCTACTTGCAATTTGTTGAAATTTCTTGTTGTGAAGATTCATGTCCATGATGGAATTTGGGAAATGTTCGGTCATTATTTCTTCAGATATTCTTTCTGTCCCTTTGTCTCTCTCTTTTTGTGGGACTCCCATATGCATATGTTGATATCCTTGATGGTGTGCTGTAGGTCCCTTAGGCTCTGTCCATTTTCTTCATTCTTTTCTTTCTGTGCTTCCTTGATTGGGTAATTTCAACTGTCCTATATTCAAGTTTGCTGATCTTTTCTTCTGATCGATTCTGCTGTTTTAACATACTAGGAAACTTTTCATTTAATTTTAGCTTCAGAATTTGGTTTCTTTGGATGATTTCTAAATCTCTTGATATTCTATATTGGTGATACATCATTGTCCTGGTTTCTTTTGGCTCTCTGAGCATATTTAAGACAGATTATTTATTATTTTTACTTATTGAGTATATTTGACATAAATATTATTAGTTTCAAGTATATGCCATAGTGATTCAATTTTTATATACATTATGAAATGCTTATCACAATAAGTCTAGTTATCATCTATCACTGTACAAAGTTACTACAATGTTATTGACTATATTCCCTTTGCTGCACCTTACATTCCTGTAACTTATTTATTTTATAACTGGAAAATTATGCCTCTTAATCCCCTTCACCTGTTTTGCCCATCCCCCAGCACACTCCTCTGGCAACCACTAGTTTGTTCTCTATATTTATTAATCTTTCTCTTGTTCCTTTGCTTTTTTTTATACTTCATAAGCGAGATCATGTTTGTCTTTCCCTGACTTATTTCACTTAGTGTAATACCTTCTATCTCCACCCATGTTCTTGTGAATGGCAAGATTACATTTTTATGGCTGAGTAATATTCCATTGTGTGTGGTATATAGGATATCTTCTTTATCCATTCATCTATTGATAGACATTTAGGTTGCTCCCATATGTTGGCTACTTGAAATACTGCTGCAATAAATATAGGGGTGCAGATATCTTTTGACTTAGTGATTTTGCTTTCTTCTGGCAAATGCCCAGAAGCGGAATTACTAGCTTGTATATTTCCATTTTTAATTTTCTGAGGAATCACCACACTCTTATCCACAGAAGCTGCACCAATTTTTCATTCGAACAGTGCATGAAGGCTCCCTTTTCTCCATATCCTTTCCAACATTTAATTCTTGTCTTTTGGATACTAGCCATTCTGAGAGGTGCAGTGGTGATATCCTACTGCAGTTCTGATTTGCATTTCCATGATTAGTGATGTGGAGCATCTTTTCCTATGTCTGTTGGCCATTTGTTTATCTTCTTTAGAAAAATGTCTGTTCAGGTCTCTGCCCATTTTTTAAATTGGACTGTTTGGGCTTTTTTGTTTTTGAGTTAATGTATTTTGGATATTAACCACTCATCACATATGTTTGCATTTATCTTCCTTCATATAGTAGGGTGCATTTTCACTTTGTTGTGGATTTCCTTTGCTGTGCAACAGGTTTTTAGTTTGATATAGTCATAGTTGTTTATTTTTGCTTTTGTTTCCCTTGCTTGTGGAGCTAGATACAAAAAAATATTGCTGAGACCAATGTCCAAGAGTTTACTGCCTATGTTTTCTTTCAATAATTTTATGGTTTCAGGTCTTATATTTAAGTCTTTAACCCATTTTGAGTTTACTTTTGTTTATGGTGTAAGAAATTGGTCCAGTTTTATTCTTTTGCATGTAGCCATCCAGTTTTCCCAAAAACTATTTACTGAAGAGAGTATGTTTTTTCCCCTTGTATATTCATGGCTCCTTTTTTGTCCATGTAAGTGTGGGTTCATTTCTGGGCTTTATATTCTGTTCCATTGATCTATGTATCTGCTCCTGCCAGTGCCACACTATTTTGCTTACTACATCTTTCTAGTATAATTTGAAATCTGGGAGCATTTGAAACCTCTGACATTTTTTCTCAAGGAAGTTTTTAGCTTTTCACTCTATGATGTTAGCTGTGAGTTTTTCATATATGGGATTTATTATACTTAGATATGTTCCTTTGTTTTATTGAGAGTTTTTATCATAAATGGATGTTGAATTTTGTTATATGATTTTTCTGCATCTATTATGATGGTCATATGATTTTTATCCTTTATTTTGTTAATGTGGTATGTCACATTGATTTGTAGACATAGATCCTGGCCTTACAGAATGAAGCTGAAGTGTTTCTTCCTCTTCAATTTTGAAAAGAATAGGTTCTTTAAATGTTTGGTAGAACTCACCTCTGAAGCTGTCAACACAGGTGATTTAGAGTTTGTGTAGTAAATCCAATGTCTGTATTTCCTTGGGGACATTTCTATTAACTTCTTTCCTCCCTGGGAATGTGTCATGCTTTCTTTGCTTACCTAATAGTTTTTGTCAAAAACCAGGCATTTTGAATATTGTAATGTGGCAACTCTGGAAATTAGATTTCCCTCCTTATAGTTTTTGTTGATGTTTTCTTTGGGCTGCTATTATCTAGTAACTTTTAAGAGCTATTTTAATAACATCTGTGTTCGTTGTGTGTGACCATTGAAATCTGTCTCATTAGCTCTGTGGTCAGCTTGAATTTTAAAGTTACCTTGGAGGCCCAAAGCCAAAAGAAAAAAAATAGGGGGAAAAAAAGAAAAAGGAATAAATGCTCTTTCAGTTTCTGTGGATTGGCTGTGTTGGGATATTCCTTTAGTGCTTAGCCAGGCTGTTACTGATTCTGCCTTAGCTCTCACTTTGTGAGTGGAGCCTAAAGACAGAAGTGAAACATAAGGTCTTCTCAGTCCTTTTCTGAATGACCCAGACATGCATTGGGACTTCTTAATTCCCTGGTACATGCAAGAGCTTTTGAAAGCCTCTTTCCCCCACATATCTCCCAAAGACTTCCTTCCCAGGGCTTTTGGTCTTTCTATTGTTTGCCCTAGGCTGCTACAGCCAGTAGTTTTGCCCTTAGATGCTTCTGGCAAATGCCCAAATGCCTTCCCTCTCTCCAGTCTCTCAGGGAGCCACTGGACAAATCCAAACACACAAGCATGGTTCATTGAGAATAGTCTGTCCGTCCCTCTGGCACTAGCAACCTTCACTAGGAAGTCACGCTTCTATCTTCATGTCTGCCAGGAATCTGGAAAATGGAAACACATGAAATTTAAAATGCCACAGGGCTTTCTTCTTGCAATACAGTGGCTTCTTTCTTCATTGTACTTTCCCCCAGTTGGTGTAAGTTTGAGACCAGATTCCAGAGTTCTATGAATGTTGATATTGACAGATTTTGCCAGTTTTTACTGGGGAGAGACAGAGCCTTGGAGTTCCCTGCTCTACCACTTTTAGTGATTTTGCTTCTTTCATTTTCTTAAAGTTACTATTTGGTACTCATAAGAAGAACTTAATCCCTTCAGGCATAAGTTTTAAAAATACATCACTCATGCATATATAAACAGGAAAATATGTCAGGCATATTACTTAAGATATTCCTAAAGTTATTCATGCTCACCATTTGCATTCTCTGGATTACTTTTGAACTCAGACTCACAGATGCTGTGTTTTTTTACACAACGCTGTTCTCTGTTCTATCTGGACAGTTAGTCATATAGAATTTCTTTAAAAAGCACTCTCCAATATCATACCCACAATTTCACTCCAGCCTCTGACACCCATATGTGGGCAATTACATTCATAACTGACACTTTGGCCAGTGGTGATTGTCATATGTATACCAATTTCAACAAAACATGAAAAATACATGCATCTAATAATTGGGAATATGTGGGATGTATTTTTTCTGAGAAAGCAGATGAGGAAATGATTAATTTGGCTAATATAAGTCGCAGAAAGCAACAGAGTGGTAACATTTAATGGAGCTCTAGCAGTTCAAAGGACCTTGCTAGCCCAGTAGCAGAGGGTGGAAAAGTGCTCTCAGTAGAACCGTCAGCATCACATAGGGACCAGGCAGGGCTTTGGGATATTCAGAGTTGATTCAGGCATCAGTTGCTTGTGGTAGGAAATGGATTTAAAGAAGTGGGTGATGGAAGGACCACTCTTGGAAACTGAAACTCCAATTTCTTGGCAAAGAACCTTTCAGAAGATTCTAAGGAATGGAGTGATGTGGTGGCTTCTTCACAGGTCCCTTGGCAGCTGTCTGAAGAACAGATTGGACAGGAAGAACAGGTGAGCACACCTGCTGCATCTTCCTGCATGAACAAGCACAAATGGGGGAGACCATGGTGGTAGCTGGGGGACTGGCCTATGGCAAGGATGGACTGAGGGGCGAATAAATCCACCTGACCAGAGCACAGGTGAAGAAGGCAAATTATTTCTTCTAATTTTATTTCTGGGTATGTGGGCAGATTAAATGCAGAAGTTTTTACCCATCACAGTATTTTTTTTTAAGATGACATCAGGTATACTTTTAATGAATTCCTTTTTCTTTAAAGTATCATTATAAACAATCTAATGAAGGTTTCACATGAACAACATCGTGGTTTCAACATTCACCCATATTATCAAGTCCTCACCCTGCCCCACTGCAGCCACTATCAGCATAGCAAGATGCTATAGAGTCATTATTGTCTTCTCTGTGCTGTACTGTCTTCCCCGTGACCTACTTATATAGTGATTGCTAGTTATAGTACCCCTAAATTCCCTTCTCCTTCCCTCCCTACCCAGCCTCCCCAACCCCTTCCCTTTGGTAACTGCTAGTCACTTCTTGGAGTCTGTGAGTCTGCTGTTTGCTCCTTCAGTTTTGCTTCATTGTTATACTCCACAAATGAGTGAAATCACTTGGTACTTGTCTTTCTCCTGGCTTATTTCACTGTGCATAATACCCTCTAGCTCCATCCATGTTGTGGCAAATGGTAGGATTTGTTTTCTTTCTATGGCTTAATAATATTGCCTTGTGTATATGCACCACATCTTTATCCATTCACTATTGATTGGACACTTAGGTTGCTTACATGTCTTAGCTATTGTAAATAGTGCTGCAATAAATATAGGGGTGCATATGTCTTTTTGAATAAGGGATCTTTCTTTTTTCAAGTAAATTCCTAGGAGTGGAATTCCTGGGTCAAATGTTATAATGTTGTTTCTATTTTTAGTTTTTTGAGGAACCTCCATATTGCTTCCCACAATGGCTGAACTAATTTACATTCCAACCAACAGTTTAGGAGCGTTCCCTTTCTCTGTATCCTCACCAGAATTTGTTGTTCCTTATCTTTTGGATGCAGGCAATCCTAACTGATGTGAATTTATATCTCATTGTAGTTTTAATGTGCATTACCCTGATAAGTAGTAATGTGGAGCATCTTTTCATGTGCCTGTTGGCCTACTGAATTTCTTCTTTGGAGAAGTGTCTGTTCAGATATTCTGCCCATGTTTTAATCGGGTTATTTCTTTTTTGGGTATTGAGATGTGTGAGTTCTTTATGTATTTTGGATGATAACCCCTTATCAGAGAAGTTGTTTACGAATATATTCTCCCATACTGTAGGATGCCTTTTTGTTCTGCTGATGGTGTCCTTTGCTGTACAGAAGCTTTTTAGTTTAATGCAGTCCCATTTTTTCATTTTTGCTTTTGTTTTCCCTGCCCAAGATGTGCTCAGGAAAAAATTGCTCATATTTATATTAAAGAGATTTTTGCCTATGTTTTCTTCTATGAGTTTTATGGTTTCTTGACTTACATTGATACATTTTGAGTTTAGTTTTGTGTATGGAGTTAGACAATGATCCAGTTTCATTCTCTTACAAGTAGGAGTCATTTTGCCAACACCAGTAGTTGAAGAGGCTGTCATTTCCCCACTGTATGTCCATGGCTCCTTTATCATATATTAATTGGCCATGTATGTGTGGGTTTATATCTGGGTTCTTGATTCTGTTCCATTGGTCTGTGGGTCTGTTGTTGTACCAGTACCAAATAGTCTTGATTACTGTGGCTTTGTAGTAGAGCTTGAAGTTGGGGAGTAAAATCTCCCCAGCTTTATTCCTCCTCAGGATTGCTTTGGCTATTTGGGGTCTTTTGGGGTTCCATATGGATTTTAGAACTATTTGTTCTAGTTTGTTGAAGAATGCTGTTGGTATTTTGATAGGGATTGCATTGAATCTACAGATTGCTTTAGGCAGAAAAGCCATTTTGACAATATTAATTCTTCCTATACATGAGCATGGGATGTATTTCCATTTACTGCTGTCTTCTTTAATTTCTCTCATAAGTGTCTTGTAGTTTTCAGGGTATAGGTCTTTCACTTCCTTGGTTAGGTTTATTCCTAGGTATTTTATTCTCTTTGATGCAATTGTAAATGGAGTTGTTTTCCTGATTTCTCCTTCTGCTTTTTCATTCTTAGTATATAGGAATGCAAGAGATTTCTGTTTGTTAATTCTGTATCCTACAACTTTTCTGAATTTAGGTATGAGTTCTAGTAGTTTTGGTGTAGATTCTTTAAGGTTTTCTAAGTACAATATCATGTCACCTGCAAACAGTGACAGTTTAACTTCTTCCTTACATATCTGAATGCCTTTTATCTCTTTGTGCTGTCTGACTGAAGTGGCTAGGAACTCCAGTACAATATTGAACAAAAGTGGTGAGAGTGGATATCCTTGTCTTATTCCTGATCTTACAGGTAAAGCTTTCCACTTTGTACTGTTCAGTGTGATGCTGGCAGTGGGTTTGTTGCATATGGCCTTTATTATGTTGATGTACGTACCCTCTATACTCATTTTGTTGAGAGTTTTTATCATAAATGGATGTTGAATTTTGTCAAATGCTTTTTCAGCATCTATTGAGATGATGTGATTTTGTCCTTATTTTTGTTGATGTGGTGTATGATGTTGATGGATTTTTTACTATTGTGCTATCCTTGCATCCCTGGAATAGATCCCACTTGGTCATGATGGATGATCTTCTTGATGTATTTTTGAATTCAGTTTGCTAATATTTAGTTGAGGATTTTTATGTTTATCTGGGATATTGGTCTGTAATTTTCTTTTTTGTGCTGTCTTGGTCTGGTTTTGTTATTAGAGTGATGCTGGCCTCATGGAATGAATTTGGAAGTATTCCCTCCTCTTCTACTTTTTGGAATAAGGAGGATGGGTATTAGCTCTTTAAACGTTTGATAGAATTCAGCCCAAAGCCATCTGGTCCAGGGATTTTGTTCTTAGGTAGTTTTTTGATTACTAATTCAATTTCATTGCTGCTAATTGGTCTGTTCAGATTTTCTGTTTCCTCAGTCAGTCTTGGAAGGTTGTACTTCAGTAGAAAGTTGTCCATTTCTTATAGATTATCCAGTTTGTTAGCATATAATTTTTTATAGTATTTGCTAAAAATTCTTTGTATTTCCATGGTATCTGTAGTGATTTTTCCCTTCTCATTTCTTTTTCTGTTTATGTCTGTAGACTCTCTTTTTTTCTTGATAAGTCTGGCTAAGGGCTAATCTATTTTGTTTATTTTCTCTAAGAACCTGCTCCTGGTTTTACTGATTTTTTCTATTGTTTTATTCTTCTCAATTTTATTTATTTCTTCTGTAAGCTTTATTATGTGCCTCCTTCACTGACTTTGGACCTCATTTGTTCTTCTTTTTCACATTTCATTAATTGTAAGTTTAGACTGTTCATTTGGGATTGTTCTTGTTTCTTGAGGTAGGCCTGTATTGCTATATACTTCCCTCTTAGAACTGCCTTCACTGTATCCCACAAGTTTTGGGCTGTTGAGTTGTTTTCATTTGTCTCCATATATTGCTAAATCTCTGTCTTAATTTGATCATTGATCCATTGATTATTTAGGAGCATGTTGTTAAGCCTCCATGTGTTTGTGGGCTCTTTTCTTTTCTTTGCATAATTTATTTCTAGTTTAATAATTTTGTGGTCTGAGAAGCTGGTTGACACAACTTCAATCTTTCTGAATTTACTGAGGCTCTTTTGTGGCCTAGTATGTGATTTATTCTGGAAAATGTCCCATGTACACTTGAGAAGAATGTGTATCGTGCTGCTTCTGAATGGAGTGTTCTATAGATGTCTGTTAAGTCCATCTGTTCTAATGTGTTGTTCAATGCCACTGTCTCTTTCCTTATTTTCTGTCTGGTTGATCTGTCCTTTGGAGTAGTGTGTTGAAGTTTCCTAAAATGCATGGATTGCATTCTATTTCCCCTTTAATTGTTAATATTTGTTTTAAATATGTAGGTGCTCCTATGTTGCATGCAGATATATTTATAATGGTTATATCCCTTTGTTGGACTGACTTCTTTATCAGTATGTAATGTCCTTCTTTGTCTCTTGTTAACTTTCTTTGTTTTGAAGTCTATTATGTCTGATACAAGTACTGCAACTCCTGCTTTTTCTATATTTGCATAAAATTCTTTTCCATACCTTCACTTGTAGCCTGTGTATGTCTTTGGGTTTGAAGTGAGTCTGTTTTGGCAGCGTATGGATGGGTTTTGTTTTTTCTTTAATCCATTTTGTAACTCTATATCTTTTGACTGGTGCATTCAGACCATTTACATTTAGGGTGATTATCAATAGGTATGTACTTACTGCCATTGCAGGCTTTGGATTCATGCTTACCAAAGGCTCAAGGGCAGCTTCTTTACTATTTAACAGTCTAATTTCACAGGCTTATTATGGTATTTCAAACACAATCTAAAGGTCTTTTTTTTCCTCCTTATATATTAGGTGTCATATTCTGTACTGTGAATATCCCTTGATTGACTTTGTGGGAAGTTGATTTAATTTTGCATTTCCTTAGTCATTAATTGGTCTACTTCCTTTACTGTGGTTTTACTTTCTCTGGTGACAGCTATTTAGCCTTAGGAGCACTTCCATCTAGAGGAGTCCCTCCACAATACACTGTGGAGATGGTTTGTGAGAGGTAAATTGCCTCAACTTTTGCTTATCTGGAAATTGTTTAATCCCTGCTTCAAATTTAAATGATAATCTTGTCAGGTAGGATATTCTTAGTTCGAGGCCCTTCTATTGTTTTATAGAGGAAATCTTATTTCATTGTATTAAATATATCATGTCCTTCCTTTTTGTCTTGTAAGCTTTCTGCTGAAGTGTCTCTTGATAGTCTCATGAGATTTCCTTTGTAAGTGATCTTTTTTCTCTGTCTGACTGCTTTCAATACTGTCTCCTTGTCCTTGATTTTTGCCATTTTAATTATTATATGTTGGTGTTGTCTTCCTAGGGTTCCTTGTGTTTGGAGATCTTGTACTTCCATGAGCTGAGAGAATATTTCCTTCCCCAGATGGAGAAGTTTTCTGCAATTATTTCCTCAAAGACACTTTGTATCCTTTTTTCTCTCTTCTTCTTCTTCTGGTACCCCTACAATGTGAATATTGTTCCATTTGGATTGGTCACACAGTTCTCTCATTATTCTTTCATTCCTAGAGATCCTTTTTTCTCTCTGTGTCTCATCTTGTTTTCCTGTTCTCTAATTTCTATTTCATTTACCATCTCTTGTACCTCATCTAATCTACTTTTAAATCCCTCCATCATGTTTCATTTCAGATACTGTATTTTTCAACATTTCTTTAAGTCCTTCCTGAGATCCTGAATATTTTTCTGTAGCTGCATGATCATGTTTATGACTTTTATTTCAAAATATTTATCAAGAAGACTGGTGGTTTCAGTTTCACTAAGCCCTTTTTGGAGTTTTTTCTTGAATTTTTATTTGAATGAAATTCCTCTGTCTTGCCTTTTTTTTTCTTTTAGTGTTTCTTATAATAGATAATTCTTATAACATATCTATAATATAATAAAACAGAGAAAAAAACCCTTAGTGCCCAGCTCTACTCTCTGGAGCTGCTGAGCACCTGCAGCAATGGTGTGAGTCACAGGCAAGTGAAATGGTGCCTGTCAAGATGAAAGAGCTCTTGCCTTCCCAGCTGTAATGCCTGTCTCCACTGCAGGTCCAGTGGGCCAAGTTTGCAGGGAGGAGCCTTTGTGCTATGCCCCTGTAGCTGCCATAGGCGGGGCCACACTCTTGCTGGCCTGATGTGATGGCAGGGGCAGCAGGTGTGCGAGAATGGTGCCTGCTGGGAGGAAGGAGCTGCAGGATGCATATCATAGTCGGGTGGTGGGGGGGGGTTGTCTCAGTGCTTTGTTGCCAGCCAGGGGAGAGAAGTGTCTGAAGCCCTTGAGAGTTTCCAATCTGCTGGGCTCAGTGTGTTAGGATGATTTTGTCCACCTGTCCTTTCTCCTGAGCAGCAAGCTCTGTGCAATATTTGCCCCTTTAGTTCCCTGTCACTGCTAGAAAGTCTTTCAAACTGCCCACCTTTCTTTTATCCCAGGAGGGCTGGTAGTGCATACCTGTTCTTCATAAATGTGTGGAATCTCAGTCTTTCCAAGTATTCCAACTTTCTTTGCTTTCCAACCCCACTAATATCCAAAGCACCATATAATGTGGGTTCACTCTCTTGGAGCAAATCTCCAGGGCTGGGTGTTAAGCAGTCCTGGGCTTCTATTCTGTCCCTGCTCCGTTTCTCTTCCTCCTTCCTGTGAGCTGGGTGGGGTGAGGGCTTGGGTCCTGCTGGACAATGGCTTTGCTACTTTACCTTTTTGTGTGAGGTTTTCTCTTTTCCCCGATGTAGGCAGTCTGTGCTGCAGTCTTCAGGTTGCTTTTTCAGGATTTGTTGTATTTGCTGTATTTTCGTGTTTTATGTGATTTTGGCAGGAAGTTTCCACCTCACTTCTCATGCTGCTATCTTTTTCTCAGCCACTCACAGTGGGTTTTAATTAAAATACACAGAATTTCATAACACCAGGAATGTGTGACCCCAGTACTCACTGGTTTTATTCCTTTAGCCATTGCCTTTCCTTTCAAAACTAATACATTGGGAATAAGGTTTATCCAAAAAGTCTATATTTGTACTCTTCCTATTGTCTGACACAAAACATATGAAAATATATGATAAAATTAAAATTAGCCCCAAGGCAGGTTAACAAAAGTATTTAATGTGATAGTTCAGAATAATAATCTAAAGAGGGCACTGATGTCAACAGAGTCCCTCCTTTTGACACTACATTCATTTTTATGTTGCAGATAGCACTGCTCAAAAAATATTTTCCATGTCTCTGAGTTTAATTGGGAGAACTGCTCTTGCCCTTTATCTTGTACTGTATGAAGCATCCAAAAAACGATCCCTTGTTAGTACTGAGTAATGATCACTCCACCTTGTGAATGAGGAGAAAAACAGGTTGACTTTCTAAACCTGACAGCGCTCAATCCTGGAACACATTGTGAGCATTTTCAGGGCTTAAAATTCCCTGAATGTCTAAGATTTATGCGTTTAGAAAGTCTACATTGAGTGGACTTCATTTGAACAACTCAATTGTGCTCAATGTGGGAATGGATTCATAAACATGGGGGCATCAAAAGGTTCCAGCTTCTAAAGGGATGCTTTCTTCTTACTTGACTCCTTTCTTTTGATAGTTCTATTCAGAATACAAAGGTCTCAAGAAGGCTCAAATAATTACTTGAAACATCTCTAACAATGAGAAATGATCAAGAACTTTCTATTTATCTTTAATAACAATAATAGATTTAGCAAAGGGTGGCAAGTGAAGACATTCAAGAGATGACTATGAACAATTACTGTCAGAAAAACTAAACTTTTAAAACTGTTTTTATAAAGTTCTTTCATTTGTTCTCATTGCTAAAAAGAAATCCACGCAGTGAAAGCAGTCTTAAGAGGAACGTATATACCAATCCAGGCATATTTAAAGAAGAACAATCCCAAATGAATAGTCTAATGTCACAATTATCGAAACTGGTAAAAGAAGAACAAATGAGGCCTAAGGTCAGCAGAAGGAGGGACATAATAAAGATCAGAGAAGAAATAAATAAAATTGAGAAGAATAAAACAATAGAAAAAATCAATGAAACCAAGAGCTGGTTCTTCGAGAGAATAAACAAAATAGATAAGCTTCTAGCCAGACTTGTTAAGAGAAAAAGAGAATCAACACACATCAACAGAATCAGAAAGGAAAAATGAAAAATCACGACGGACCCCACAGAAATACAAAGAATTATTAGAGAATACTATGAAAACCTATATGCTAACAAGCTGGAAAACCTCGGAGAAATGGACAACTTCCTAGAAAAATACAACCTTCAAGACTGATCCAAGAAACAGAAAATCTAAACGGACCAATTACCAGCAATGAAATTAAAGTAGTAATCAAAAAACTACCCAAGAACAAAACCCCGGGCCAGATGGATTTACTTTGGAATTTTATAAGACATACAGAGAAGACATAATACCCATTCTCCTTAAACTTTTCCAAAAAATAGAAGAGGAGGGAATACTCCCAAACTCATTGTATGAAGCCAACATCACCCTAATACCAAAACTAGACAAAGACCCCACCAAAAAAGAAAACTACAGACCAATATCCCTGATGAACGTAGATGCAAAAATACTCAACAAAATATTAGCAAACCGAATTTGAAAATATATCAAAAGGATCATACACCATGACCAAGTGAGATTCATCCCAGGGATGCAAGGACAGTACAACATTCGAAAATCCATCAACATCATCCACCACATAAACAAAAAGAAAGACAAAAACCACATGATCATCTCCATAGATGCTGAAAAAGCATTTGACAAAATTCAACATCCATTCATGATAAAAACTCTCAGCAAAATGGGAGTAGAGGGCAAGTACCTCAACATAATAAAGGCCATATATGATAAACCCACAGCCAACATCATACTGAACAGGGAGAAGTTGAAAGCATTTCCTCTGAGATTGGGAATAAGACAGGGATGCCCACTCTCCCCACTGTTATTCAACATAGTACTGGAGGTCCTAGCCATGGCAATTAGACAAAACAAAGAAATACAAGGAATCCAGATTGGTGTAGAAGAAGTCAAATGGTCACTATTTGCAGATGACATGATATTGTACATAAAAAACCCTAAAGACTCCACTCCAAAATTACTAGAACTAATATCAGAATTCAGCAAAGTTGCAGGATACAAAATTAAAACACAGAAATCTGGCTTTCCTATACACTGACAATGAACTAATAGAAAGAGAAATCAGGAAAACAATTCAATTCACAATAGCATCAAAAAGAATAAAATACCTAGGAATAAACCTAACCAAGGAAGTGAAAGACCTATACCCTGAAAACTACAAGACACTCTTAAGAGAAATTAAAGAGGTCACTAACAAATGGAAACTCATCCCATGCTCCTGGCTAGGAAGAATTAATATTGTAAAATGGCCATCCTGCCCAAAACAATCTACAGATTAAATGCAATCCCTATCAAATTACCAACAGCATTCTTCAATGAACTGAAACAAATAGTTCAAAAATTCATATGGAAACACCAAAGACCCCGAAAAGAGAAAGCAATCCTGAGAAGGATGAATAAAGTGGGGGGGATCTCACTCCCCAACTTCAAGCTCTACTACAAAGCCACAGTAATCAAGAAAATTTGGTACTGGCACAAGAACAGAGCCACAGACCAATGGAACAGAATAGAGACTCCAAACATTAACCCAAACATATATGGTCAACTAATATTCGATAAAGGGGCCATGTACATACAATGGGGGAAATGACAGTCTCTTCAACAGATGGTGCTGGCAAAACTGGACAGCTACATGTAAGAGTATGAAACTGGATCATTGTCTAACCCCATACACAAAAGTAAATTCGAAATGGATCAAAGACTTGAACGTAAGTCATGAAAGCATAAAACTCTTGGAAAAAAACATAGGCAGAAATCTCTTAGACATAAACATGAGTGACCTCTTCATGAACATATCTACCCGGGCAAGGGAAACAAAAGCAAAAATGAACAAGCGGGACTATGTCAAGCTGAAAAGCTTCTGTACAGCAAAGAACACCATCAATAGAACAAAAAGGTATCCTACAGTACGGGAGAATATATTCATAAATGACAGATCTTATAAAGGGTTGACATCCAAAATATATAAAGAGCTCACGCACCTCAACAAACAAAAAGCAAATAATCCAATTAAAAAATGGGCAGAGGAGCTGAACAGACAGTTCTCTAAAGAAGAAATTCAGATGGCCAACAGACACATGAAAAGATGCTCCACATCGCTTGTCATGAGAGAAATGCAAATTAAAACCACAATGAGATATTACCTCACACCAGTAAGGATGGCTACCATCCAAAAGACAAACAACAAGAAATGTTGGCAAGGTTGTGGAGAAAGGGGAACCCTCCTATACTGCTGGTGGGAATGTAAGTTAGTTCAACCATTGTGGAAAGCAGTATGAAGGTTCCTCAAAATGCTCAAAATAGAAATACCATTTGACCCAGGAATTCCACTTCTAGGAATTTACCGTAAGAATGCAGCAGCCCAGTTTGAAGAAGACAGATGCACCCCTATGTTTACTGCAGCACTATTTACAATAGCTGAGAAATGGAAGCAACCTAAGTGTCGATCAGTAGATGAATGGATAAAGAAGATGTGGTACATATACACAATGGAATATTACTCAGCTATAAGAAAAAAACAGATCCTACCATTTGCCACAACATGGATGGAGCTAGAGGGTATTATGCTCAGTGAAATAAGCCAGGCGGAGAAAGACAAGTACCAAATGATTTCACTCATCTGTGGAGTATAAGAAAAAAGGAAAACTGAAGGAACAAAACAGCAGCAGAATCACAGAACCCAAGAATGGACTAACAGTTACCAAAGGGAAAGGGACTGGGGAGGATGGGTGGGAAGGGAGGGATAAGGGTGGGGAAAAAAGAAAGGGGGTATTATGATTAGCATGTATAGTGTGGGGGAGCACAGGGAGGGCTGTGCAACACAGAGAAGACAAGTAGTGATTTTACAGCATCTCACTACAGTGATGGACAGTGACTGTGAAGGGGTATGTGGGGGGAACTTGTTGAAGGGGGGAGCCTAGTAAACATAATGTCTTTCATGTAATTGTAGATTAATGATACCAAAATTAAAAAAAAAAAAGAAATCCATACTTTGCTGGCCCATACTCTTTCTGCTCCCTGTTTCTGGAAAAGGGAAGAAAATTCTTAAATCTAAAAGTGACTATTAATTACTGGTTAACACGTTTAAAAATGCAGGTCTAGCATCTCTTTCAAGCACAATTCCAATTTGGTATCTGAGTCTAATCAGCTCACTGGATTGTTTTTAAAAGAATAGGGGTCTTTCTCAAACCACAAAGGTATGAAACTAGAAGAATTATGCAAAGAAAATGAAAAATCCCACAAACACATGGAGGCATCACAACATGCTCCTAAATAACCAATGGATCAATGACTAAATAAAAACAGAGATCAAGCAATATATGGAGACAAATGACAACAATAATTCAATACCGTAAAATCTGTGGGATGAATTCCTCCAAGTGGTAAAGATACCTCAAGACAAATGCTGGGCATAGAAGCCACAGGGCATAAATCTGCAAAGAAGTAAAAAGCTAATCTTTTCAAACAATATGGCTTCTCTCTCACTTACCAACTTTACATCTACCTGTATGGCCCCGGAAGATGACTGGTTAGCCAGAGACGGGTAAGATTCCTCAAGGGAGGAACAACCTAAGACAGGCACAGTCGCAGGGAGGCCATCAGGTGAGAAATTGGGGATCAACAGTGGTGAAGCTTAGAACCTTACCCCCCCTGTTTTGAGAGAAATCTTCTGCATCCGTGGATGTTTTAATGCCCTTGTCTAGCTCGGATTAACACATAGTCTACAGGCACACACCTGATCATCTACAATTGCTCTCTTACAACACTAAACTATGTTTTCTACCTTTATCTTGCATCTACCTACCACTTCAGCATTTTATTAAAAATAATAATAATAATAATAATAAAGGGAGAAATGTGGGATCCACATATAAATCAAGTATAAAAATCAAACGAATATTCATATTTGACCTGATTGTTTATAGTTCATAATGCGTCATCAAAACCGAAAGTTTCTGTGATGACTGCCCTTGTACTGTTCACCATGTAAGAACTTATTCACTATGTAAGAATTTGTTCACCATGTAAGAACTTGTTCATTATGCTTCAGAAAATTGGAGACTGGCGAGAATTAGGCTTGAGATGGATTAATGATTGTGCATTGAGTATTGACCCTCCTATACAGAATTTTATTGTTGTTAACAACCATGTGATCAATAAATATGAGAGATACCCTCTCAAGAAAAAAAAAATCTGTGGGATGCAGCAAAGGCCATGCTAAGAGGGAAGTATACTGCAATACAGGCTTACCTCAGGAAAGAAGAACAATCCTATATGAACAGTCTAAACTCACAGTTTACAAAATCGGAAAAAGAAGAACTAATGAGGCCCAAAGTCAGTAGCAGGAGAGAAATAAAGATTAGAGCAGAAATAAATAAAATTGGGAAGAATAGAAATAATCAATGAAAGCAAGAGCTGGTTCTTCGAGAAAATAAACAAAACAGATAAACCCCTAGCTTGGCTTATCAATAAAAAAAAGAGATTCTACCCACATAAACAGAATCAGAAATGAGGAAGGAAAAAACACTACAGACACCACAGAAATACAAAGAATTATTAGAGAATACTATGAAAAATTATATGCTAATAAACTGGATAACCTAGAAGAAATGGACAACTTTCTAGAAAAATACAACCTTCTAAGGCTGACCAAGGAAGAAAAAGAAAATCTGAACAGACCAATTAGCAGCAATGACATTGAACTGGTAATCAAAAAACTACCTAAGAGCAAAAATCCCTGTACCAGATGACTTCAGGGCTGAATTTTATCAGACATTTAGTGAAGATCTAATACCCATCCTCCTTAAAGTTTTCCAAAAAGTAGAGGAGGAGGGAATACTTCCAAATGCAGTCTATGAGGTCAGCAGCACTCTAATACCAAAACCAGGCAAAGACACCACAAAAAAAGGAAATTACAGACCAATATCCCTGATGAACATAAAAATCCTCAACAAAATATTAGCAAACCGAATGCAAAAATACATCAAAAAGATCATCATGGTCTCATGGATGGTATATCCCAGAGTGGTGGGAGCTGGGAGTTGGGGCTTTGGCCGTTTTTGTTCCTGGATCATGGGCTGCTGTGTTTTGTACAAGGAGCGCAGCAGAGCTTCAGAGAAGATGTGATAGAATGAAATGAATGTATGGAAAGAAGTATGGGGAGGAGCCAAGCTGGCAGCATGAGTAGTTCAGCGGAAATCTCCTCCAAAAAATATATATATATTTGAAAATACAATAAATAGAACTATTCCTAAAAGAGACACCAATGGATACAGTATAACAGCCAGGCTACATCTACACCTGTGAGAACTCAGCATCACAAGAAGGGGGTAAGATCCAAGCCACGGCCTGGCGGGAACTGAGAGTCCCCCTACCCAGCCCCCTGGCTGGAAGAAAGGAGTCGGAGCGGGGAGGGAGTGAAGGCCCAGGACTGCTAAACAACCAGCTCTGGTAGTCCACACCAGGAGCGCAGACACATGGTGCATGGTGTACTGGATATTAGAGAAACGAAAAGGCAAAACACGGAAGCAGGTCCCCGCAACTGGTGCCCCTGGGACAAAAGAAAAGTGAGTGGTTTTAGCAAGTCTTAAAGGGACAGGGACCTCACAGCTGGACGAAGTCATCCTGGCACACTCAGCCCAGCACCTGGGAATCCCGGGGAACTCTAGGTGACCCAACCCCCTGGGCAGCAGCACAGCTCTGAAGCCCCTCACAGTCATAAGCAGCCTGCCAGTCATTGCCCCAACTGGCGGGGACACCAACACACTGGCCCAGGAATAGCTGCAACCCCAGCAGCCACCCAAAATATCAGTCTGATGCACAGCTGCCCAGGCTAGACCCAAAGGCTGCAGCCAGCACACAGCTGTCTGAAGGGAGTGCTGCTTTAGCGGGAGAGCACACCCGCTGCACCTGCCACTCCCCGCAGGGCTCTGTGCTACTTTGACGAAGACGCCACCCACAGCAGCTTAGGGGATTAACCCGGAGGTTGCTCCAGGAGTGCGGGTAACCAACACAGGCAGCAGAGAAGGGCAAGGCGACCAGCAAGCAGGAAAGGACTTTGTTCTCCCAGCTGACACACATGCTACCTGCCTACAGCTACCTCTAGCACCATGAAAAGGCAGAAGAATTTGGTGCAGTCCAAAATTACCCAGACAACCCCTGAGAGAGGGCCTGGGGAGATGATAGATTTAACCAGTTTCCCCCAAAAAGAATTCAAAATAAAGGACATAATCATGCTGATGGATCTGCAGAGAAATATGCAAGAGCTAAAGGAGCAAGTACAGAGGGAGAATACAGAAATAATCTCTGAAAGGACTTAAGAGCAGACTGGATGAGGTGCAAGAGGCCATTAATGGAATAGAAATCAGAGAACAGGAACGCAGAGAAGCTGATGCAGAGAGAAATAAAAGGATCTCCAGGAATGAAAGAATATTAAGAGAACTGTGTGACCAAACCAAACAGAACAATATTCACATCATAGGGGTACCAGAAGAAGAAGAAGAGAGAAAAAGGGATAGAAAGTGTCTTTGAAGAAATAATTGCTGAAAACTTCCCCCAACTGGGGGACAAGTAGTTTCTCAGACCATGGAGGCCCACAGAACTCCCAACACAAGAGACCCAAGGAGGACAACAGGAAGACATACAATAATTAAAATGGCATAGATCAAAGACAAGGACAGAGTATTAAAGGCAGCCAGAGAGAGGAAAAAAGGTCACCTACAAAGGAAATCCCATCAGGCTATCATCAGACGTCTCAACAGAAACCTTACAGGCCAGAAGAAAATGGCATGATATATTTAATGCAATGAAACAGAGGGTCTTGAACCAAGAATACTACATCCAGCACGATTATCATTTAAATATAAAGGAGGGATTAAACAATTCCCAGACAAGCAAAAGTTGAGGAAATTTGCCTCCCACAAACCACCTATACAGGGTATTTCAGAGGGACTCCTCTGAAATGGAAGCACTCCTAAGGCTAAATAGATGTTGACAGAGAAAATAAAATCACAGCAAAGAAAGCAGAACAACCAAATACTAACTAAAGGCAAAAAAAAAAATCAACTACTCACAAAAGGAGTCAAAGGAAACACAAAAGAACAGGGAATAAAACGCCTAACATATAAAGATTGGAGGAGGAGAAATAAGAAGGGAGGGAAAGAATCATCAGACTGTGCTTACAATAGCTTAATAAGTGACTTAAGTTAGACAGTTAGATAGTAAAGAAGCTAAACTTGAACCTTTGGTAACCACGAATCTAAAGCCTGCAATGGCAGTAAGTACATATCTCTCAATAATCACCCTAAATGTAAACAGACTGAATGCACCAATCAAAAGACACAGAGTAACAGAATGGATAAAAAAGCAAGATCCATCTATATGCTGCTTACAAGATACTCACCTCAAACCTAAAGACATGTACAGACTAAAAGTCAAGGGATGGAAAAAGATATTTCATGCAAACAATAGGGAGAAAAAAGCAGGTGTAGCAGTACTGGTATCAGACAAAATAAACTTCAAAACAAAGAAAGTAATGAGAGATAAAAAAGGACATTATATAATGATAAAGGGGTCAGCCAGACATGAGGATATAACCATTATAAGTATATATGCACCCAGTACAGGAGCACCAGCATATGTGAAACAAATACTAACAGAACTACAGGAGGAAATAGAATGCAATGCATTCATTCTAGGAGACTTCAACACTCCTCTCACTCCAAAGGACAGATCCACCAGAAAGAAAATAAGTAAGGACACAGAGGCACTGAACAACACACTAGAACAGATGGACCTAACAGACATCTATAGAACCCTACACCCAAAAGCAGCAGGATACACATTCTTCTCAAGTGCACATGGAACATTCTCCAGAATAGATCACATACTAGGCCACAAAAAGAGCCTCAGTAAATTCAAAAAGATTGAAATTCTACCAAACAACTTCTCAGACCACAAAGGCATAAAACTAGAAATTAATTGTACAAAGAAAACAAAAAGGCTCACAAACACATGGAGGCTTAAGAACATGCTTCTAAATCACCAATGGATCAATGACCAAATTAAAATGGACATCGAGCAATATATGGAGCCAAATGACAATGACAGCATAAAGCCCCAGCTTCTGTGGGATGCAGCGAAGGCAGTTCTAAGAGGAAAGTACATTACAATTCAGGCCTATCTAAACAAGGAAGAACATTCCCAAATGAATAGTTTAAAGTGAAAAATTATGGAAACTGGAAAATGAAGAACAAATGAAGCCCAAAGTCAGCAGAAGGAGGGACATAATAAAGATCAGAGAAGAAATAAATAAAATTGATAACAATAAAAAATAGAAAAAAATAAATGAAACCAAGAGCTGGTTCTTTGAGAAAATAAACAAAATAGATAAACCCCTAGCCAGACTTATTAAGAGAAAAAGAGAATCTACACATGTAAACAGAATCAGAAATGAGAAAGGAAAAATAATGATGGACCCCACAGAAAAACAAAAAATTATTAGAGAATACTATGAAAATCTATATGCTAGAAAGGTGGAAAACCTAGAAGAAATGGACAACTTCCTAGAAAAATACAACCTTCCAAGACTGACCAAGGAAGAAACAGAAAATCTAAACAGACCGATTACCAGCAAAGAAATTGAAGCGTTAATCAAAAAACTACCCAAGAGCAAAACCCCTGGGCCAGATGTATTCACTGCTGAATTTTATCAGACATATAGAGAAGATATAATACCCATTCTCCATAAACTTTTCCAAAAAATAGAAGAGGAGGGAATACTTCCAAACTCATATTATGAAACCAGCATCACTCTAATACCAAAACCAGGCAAAGACTGCACCAGAAAATAAAATTGCAGACCAATATCCCTGATGAACATAGATGCAAAAATATTCAACAAAATATTAGCAAAGCAAATTCAAAAATACATCAATAGGATCATACACCATGAGCAAGTGGGATTCATCCCAGGGATGCAAGGATGGTACAACATTTGAAAATCCATCCACATCATCCACCACATAAACAAAACAGACAAAAATCACATGATCATCTCCACAGACGCTAAAAAAAGCATTAGACAAAACTCAACATCCATTCATGATAAAAACCCTCAACAAAATGGGTATAGAGGGCAAGTACCTCAACATAATAAAGGCCATATATGAAAAACCCACAGCCAACATCATACTGAACAGTGAGAAGCTGAAAGCTTTTCACCTAAGATTGGAAACAAGACAGGGATACCCACTCTCCCCACTCTTACTCAACATAGTACTGGAGGTTCTAGCCATGGCAATTAGACAAAACAAAGAAATACAATGAATACAGATCAGTAAAGAAAAAGTAAAAAACTGCCACTATTTGCAGATGATATTATATTGTACATAAAAAACCCTAAAGACACCACTCCAAAACTACTAGAACTACTATCTGAATTCAGCAAAGTTGCAGGACACAAAATTAATACACAGAAATCTGTTGCATTCCTATACATTAATGATGAACTAGCAGAAAGAGAAATCAGGAAAACAATTCCATTCACAATTGCATCAAAAAGAATGAAATACTTAGGAATAAACCTAACCAAGGAAGTGAAAGACCTATATCCTGAAAACTACAAGACACTCTTAAGAGAAATTAAAGAGGACACTAACAAATGGAAACTCATCCCATGCTCCTGGCTAGGAAGAATTAATATTGTCAAAATGGCCTTCCTGCCCAAAGCAATCTACAGATTCAAGGCAATCCCTATCAAATTACCAAAAGCATTCTTCAACAAACTGGAGCACGTAGTTCAAAAATTCATATGGAAACACCAAAGACCCCAAATAGCCAAAGCAATCCTGAGAAGGAAGAATAAGGTCGGGGGGGGATCTCACTCCCCAACTTCAAGCTCTACTACAAAGCCACAGTAATCAAGACAATTTGTTACTGGCACAAGAACAGAGCCACAGACCAGTGGAACAGAATAGAGACTCCAGACATTAACCCAAACATATATGGTCAATTAATATATGAAAAAGGAGCCATGAACATACAGTGGGGAAATGATAGCCTCTTCAACAGCTGGTGTTGGCAAAACTAGACAGCTACATGTAAGAGTATGAAACTGGATCATTGTCTAACCCCATACACAAAAGTAAATTCGAAATGGATCAAAGACTTGAACGTAATTCATGAAACCATAAAACTCTTGGAAAAAAACATAGGCAGAAATCTCTTAGACATAAACATGAGTGACCTCTTCTTGAACATATCTCCCCGGGCAAGGGAAACAAAAGCAAAAAGGAACAAGCGGGACTATGTCAAGCTGAAAAGCTTCTGTACTGCAAAGAACACCATTAATAGAACAAAAAGGTATCCTACAGTACGGGAGAATATATTCATAAATGACAGATCTTATAAAGGGTTGACATCCAAAATATATAAAGAGCTCACGCACCTCAACAAACAAAAAGCAAATAATCCAATTAAAAAATGGGCAGAGGAGCTGAACAGATAGTTCTCCAAAGAAGAAATTCAGATGGCCAACAGACACACGAAAAGATGCTCCACATCGCTAGTCATCAGAGAAATGCAAATTAAAACCACAATGAGATACCACCTCACACCAGTAAGGAGCACCACCATACAAAAGACAAACAACAACAAATGTTGGCGAGGTTGTGGATAAACGGGAACCCTCCTACACTGCTGGTGGGAATGTAAACTAGTTCAACCAGTGTGAAAAGCAGTATGGAGGTTTCTCAAAAAGCTCGAAATAGAAATACCATTTGACCCACGAATTCCACTTCTAGCAATTTACCGTAAGAATGCAGCAGCCCAGTTTGAAGAAGACAGATGCACCCCTATGTTTACTGCAGCACTATTTACAATAGCTGAGAAATGGAAGCAACCTAAGTGTCGATCAGTAGATGAATGGATAAAGAAGATGTGGTACATATACACATTGGAGTATTATTATTCAGCCATAAGAAGAAAACAAATCCTATCATTTGCAACAACATGGATGGAGCTAGAGGGTATTATGCTCAGTGAAATAAGCCAGGCAGAGAAAGACAAGTACCAAATGATTTCACTCATATGTGGAATATAAGAACAAAGGGAAAACTGAAGGAACAAAATAGCAGCAGAAACATAGAACCCAAGAATGGACTAACTGTTACCAAAGGGAAAGGGACTGGGGAGGGTGGGTGGGAAGGGAGGGACAAGGGGCGAGGGAAGAAAGAGGGGCACTACGAATAGCATGTATAGCATGTATAGTGTGTGTAGGGGCACAGGGATTGTTGTGCAACACAGAGAAGACAAGTAGTGATTCTATAGCATCTTACTACACTGATGGACAGTGACTGTAATGGGGTTTGTGGAGGGGATTTGGTGATGGGGGGAGTCTAGTAAACATAATGTTCGTCATGTAACAGTAGATTAATTATACCAAAAAAATAATTAATTAAAAAAAAGATCATCATGATCAAATATGATTTATTCCAGGGATTCTACGATGGTACAACATTTGAAAATCCATCAACAGCATTCACCACGTAAACAAAAAGGACAAACACCACACGATCATCTCCATAGATGCTGAAAAAGCACTTGTCAAAATTCAACATCCATTCATGATAAAAACTCTCAACAAAATGGGTATAGAAGTCAAATACCTCAACATAATAAATCTCATATATGACAAACCCACAGCCAACATCATACTTAACAGCGAGAAGCTGAAAGCTTTTCACCTAAGATCGGGAACAAGACAAGGATGTCCACTCTCCCCACTTTTATTCAACATACTACTGGAGGTCCTAGCCACAGCAATCAGACAACACAAAGAAATACAAGGCATCCAGATTGGTAAAGAAGAAGTGAAACTGTCACTGTTTACAGATGGCATGATATTGCACATAAAAAACCCTAAAGACTCCACTCCAAAACTATTAGATCTAATATCTGAATCCAGCAAATTTGGAGGACACAAAATTAATACACAGAAATCTGTTACATTCCTATACATTAATGATGAACTAGCAGAAAGAGAAATCAGGAAAACAATTCCATTCACAATTGCATCAAAAAGAATAAAATCCCTAGGAACAAACCTAATAAAGGAAGTGAAAGACCTATACCCTGAAAACTACAAGACACTCGAGAGAAATTAAAGAAGACACCAATAAATGGAAATACATTCTGTGCTCATGGATAGGAATAATCAATATTGTCAAAATGGCCATTCTGCCTAAAGCAATCTACAGATTCAGTGCAATCCCCATCAAAATACTAACAATATTCTTCAATGGACTAGAACAAATAGTTCTAAAATTCATATGGAACCACAAAAGGGCCCAAATAGCCAAAGCAATCCTGACAAGAATAACGCTGGGGGTATTACACTCCCTGACTGCAAGCTCTACTGCAAAACCACAATAATTAAGACAATTTGGTATTGGCACAAGAACAGACCCATACACCAATGGAACAGAATAGAGAGGTTAGATATAAACCCAGGCATATATGGTCAATTAATATACGATAAAGTAGCCATGGACATACAATGGGGAAATGACAGCCTCTTCAACAGCTGGTGTTGGCAAAACTGGACAGCTACATCCAAGAGAATGAAACAAAGAAACAAATCCTACCATTTGCAACAACATGGATTGAACTGGTGGTATTATGCTTAGTGAAATAAGCCAGGCGGGGAAAGTCAAGTACCAAATGATTTCCCTCATTTGTGGAGTATAACAACGAAGCAAAACTGAAGGAACAAAACAACAGCCGACTCAGAGACTCCAACAAGAGCCTAGTGGTTATCAAAGGGGAGGGGTGAGGGAGGGCGAGTGCGGACGGAGGGAGAAGGGGATTAAGGGGTATTATGATTAGTACACATGGTGTGGAGGGATAATGGGGAAGACAATGTAGCACAGAGAAGACAAGTAGTGACTCTGTGGCATCTTATTACACTGATGGACAGTGACTGCAATGGAGTATGCGGGGGGTGCGGGGGGACTCCATAATGGTAAATGTAGTAACAACATTGTTTTTCATGTGAAACCTTCATAATAGTATATATCAATAAGAACTTAATAAAAAAATTAAAAAGAATAGGGTTCTTCCATATAAATATTTTTCATTTTCTAGTTGATTGGAGAGGGCTGTAACAGGGTTTTTATGGCTTCCTAAATAAGTAAGAACGGGGAAATTTGACCTAGGCCTTTTCTCTGGGCATGCATGAACCCACATTATGTATTCCTGGGTTTTGCCTTTAATAGGTAATTAATAGTGTAACACCACATCGTGTCCCCTGAGTAATTTTAAAGCAGTATGTTTGTCCTAATAAATCTATTGAATATCCCATAGAGCATCATTAGAAATTACCTGTAGATGTGACTGCAGAAACTCTGACAGCAGGTCATGGAGCATTTGGTGTTTGGACTCAGCATCTGATGAGTGAGACGCCTAAGCCAAGGACAGATGTGACATAGAGGCCAAGTTTGCAAAGGGACAGTCATTTAATGAATGGAACTGGCCAGAAATGCCCGTCCAAATTGCAGGAAACAAGGAACAAAGCCCATACATACTGAGTCTCTTCAGGCATTTCACAACGTGACGAGCTAGCAACTCAATATCCTGTCAGAACTACTAGTAGAGATCTCATCTTTCTCCCAAAGAGGATCCAAATGTTCTGGATTCAAAAGCACTTTTTGAAATACTGAACAGAGGAAAAAAAAGAACCTGAACTCAAAACAGGGCTGCAGCAGGATACCACCACAAGATGGCGCTACTGCGGTGGGCCTGGAGGAGAGGCCCCGGCAGGGCTCGGGGCGCGCGGGGGCTCGGGTCCCCAAGGCTCCGGCGCTGCGTGTCGGAGAAGGGCCTCGCGCCTGGCGGGTCCTCGGCGAGCAGGGTGGTTGCGCGCGAGGTGGCTCGCGTCCGGGACGCTCGCTGCATAATTCCCCGCGCGCCCTGCCCGCCATCCCTTCGGCCGGGAAGCACCAGCCGCGACGAAGGAGGCGACCCTGGGCCGCCTGGGCCGAGCGCCCTGAGGATGGCTGGGACAGGCAGAGAGGGCCCTGAGCCGTGCCAGGTAGCCCCCAGCGCGCCATCCCCGCGCCCGGCCCCTGTCCCCGACGGGCGGGGTGGCGGACAGTGCCTAGGGCTGTCCCTTGGTTGCTTCCCGCATCTGTCCTCCGCCTCCGGTAAGGGGGCCGGCCCGGGACAGGGCGCCTAGGCCAAGTCCTGCTTTTGACTTCGCTCCCGCTCCGAGGAACTGAGCGGCTCCCAGGCCACAAACAGGAAGGGAAGCGGGGCCAGCGCGCGGGCAGGGGAGGGCCGTTCCCAGCAGCCGCGGCGGGCGGGGGGCGCCCGGGGCGTCGCCGGCAGGGCGCGGGGCGGGACGGGCCTGCCACCCCCGCGGCCCGGGGCGCCCCCGCGGCCGGCAGCGGGGCGGGGCGTGCGCGTCAGCCCGGGCTAGAAAAGCCAGCGCCCGCCCGGCGAGGTGACAGCCGCGCCCGCACGCAGATCCCGGCCCGACGCCGCCATGAGCGCCGCGCTCTTCAGCCTGGACGGCCCGGCGCGCGGCGCGCCCTGGCCTGCGGAACCTGCGCCCTTCTACGAGCCGGGCCGGGCGGGCAAGCTGGGCCGCGGGGCCGAGCCGGGAGGCCTGGTCGAGCCGGGCGCCGCTGCCCCCGCCATGTACGACGACGAGAGCGCCATTGACTTCAGCGCCTACATCGACTCCATGGCCGCGGTGCCCACACTGGAGCTATGTCACGACGAACTTTTCGCCGACCTCTTCAACAGCAACCACAAGGCGGGTGCGGCGGGCGCCGGCGCCGGGGCCCTGGAGCTGCTCCCCGGCGGCCTCGCGCGCCCCCCGGGCCCCGCCGCGCCGCGCCCGCTCAAGCGCGAGCCCGACTGGTGCGACGGCGACGCGCCCGGCTCATTGCTGCCCGCGCAGGTGGCCGCGTGCGCGCAGACCGTGGTGAGCCTGGCCGCAGCTGCGCAGCCCACGCCACCCACGTCGCCGGAGCCGCCGCGTTGCAGCCCCGCGCCCGGCCCGGCCCGGGAGAAGAGCGCCGGCAAGCGGGGCCCGGACCGCGGCAGCCCGGAGTACCGTCAGCGGCGCGAGCGCAACAACATCGCCGTGCGAAAGAGCCGCGACAAGGCCAAGCGGCGCAACCAGGAGATGCAGCAGAAGCTGGTGGAGCTGTCGGCCGAAAACGAGAAGCTGCACCAGCGCGTAGAGCAGCTCACACGGGACCTGGCCGGCCTGCGGCAGTTCTTCAAGCAGCTGCCCAGCCCGCCCTTCCTGCCTGCCGCCGGGGCCGCGGACTGCCGGTAACGCGCGGCCCGAGCGGGCGGACTCCCGACGACCTTACCTCAGCGCTGCGGCCCGAGCGAGCGTCCTGCCCGGCGGCGGGGCCGCCGCTTGCACGGGACGCGTGCGCGCAAGGAGCCTCGGCAAATGCGGCGCCGCGGGACACGGACAGAAGCTATACGTGGTTTTCCTTAAATTATTTTTATAATGGGAGCTTTTTCTACAGCTTACTCCTACCGATGCAGCTAAGGTACATTTGTAAAAGAGGACAAGACTTTTCAGACAAAACCTTTGTATTGTACATGAGGAAAAGACTGAGCATGCCCACTTTTTATATTAATTTTTACAGTATTTGTAAGAATAAAGAAGCATTAAAAACCACCCGATTGCTGTACTCGCAGTGCATCCGCACGCCAGTGGCCCAGGACCTCGCGGGGCCCAGCTGTGTGTTCCTCTGGAGCCAGGCTTCTTGAAAGAGGGTCTGCTTTGCTTTTGAAACATGCCAACGTCGCCCTCCAAATGTTTTTAACTTGCTGAGGTTGGCAAAGCACGATTAAGCTCGGGTTAAACTAGCAGTTTTCTGGGGGAAGGTGCTTCCAAAAAGCATCCCGACTTGGGGAGAGGGCTGGTTGGCTCAGCAGCCGCGCTGGGGGCCCGATGGAGAACAACTGGGTGAGGTCCCCAAATTTCAGTGGGCTGCTTCAGGGGGGAGGGGGCAGACGAGGGGGCAGGTTATCCGAAGAAAAGTCTGCCTTTTATGGGAGCTTGCTTTCACTTTCCTGTCTGTGGACAGCTTCAAATAGATTTTCAAAACGCCTATAAACACAAAATAACCATGTAGTTGATGAAAACCACATTCACAAAGGTACTTAAAGTGGGGTATACTGCCAGTCACTGTAGTGTTTCAAAGCTTAATCTGGACAAATAATATATATAAAGCCGTTTGCTTTTCCTGCAGTGCAGGTGGGTACCGGGCACCCTTTCTTGTTTCCGGCTGCTGTATCTATGTTACATAATTAATCAGCCACGGCCTGTCACGATCATATTGTTATAAAGGGGAAACAAAATCTTTGGCGTCTATAGATAATACATGGTTTTACGCATAATTTAAATCTCTTTAAATTTGTAATCTTGGCTTTGTGCTCAGTCCCTAGCAGGATTAAACAATCCTATCTAGGGCCATCTCCGTGTTCAGCTATAATCAGGACAGTTATCTATGCTTCAGGGGCAACTGTTTCACCTTTGACATAATTTCCCAGAACATTTTCCCCAAAATAGGGAACTGCAAAATGCTTAGGTTGGATGTTTATTGTAGCAGAACAGTAATATCACAGTATGGGACAAAAGTTTAAGCTTTGCAGGGTGTTCTTTGGGGGAATGTTAAATACAAGAAAACATCATGAGACAGTAAAATGTAAACATTGCAAAGTTACAACTCAAAAAATTTTTGCTATATATATAATTTTGCCTAAGATAAATATAAAGTGAAGACTTCTAGCTTATTTAAGCTTTAATGACACATTCCTAAATTTTCAGAGGTAAGAAAAATATGTAACTAGAAAAAATTTTGATTTATAGCTTACAAAACCGTTTAACATTTGCCCCAGAAAATTCTAAGTTCCACTTCAAAATCATTAAATACATTTTATGTACTCTTCCCAGAGTTAACAAGTAACTGGCAAAAACCACCACCACCACCCTTGCAGGCACATTGCAAAGTTCACAGGTCCTGGTCCTGCGGCGACTGACGGTGTTCAGAAGGGGCTCTGCCTGCACTCAGGAGCTCAATTTCCTCCAGTTCAATGCAGCTAGTCGGGTGGGTGGTTATGGACTGGACAGAACAGCTCAACAAACCCACCTCCTTTCCGAGGACACTCTTCACTTCATAACTCTGCAGTGATAAAAGGCACGCTGGTTAAAGCAAACAGAGTTAAGCCCTGGACATTCTGTTCCCAACAACACAGAACACCAAAGAGCAGAGGGCCGTCGCCCAGTGCATGACTTTCCCCTCTTCAAACGTGACAGAAATATGGGTCAGAGAGGGGAAAATGAAGAGCTCCAATAAAAGCCCTGTTTATTATAGCAAATGAAGGAATTGCTTTTTTTTCTGATAAATCAGTGCTTTAAACAAGAACACTTAAAAGATACTAATACTTTTACTAATGTTAGTGGATGTGATGATAATCATCTCCCAGCTGGCTGTTGTAGAAGAGGAACTGGCAGGGAAAAGGATTTGCCTTGTGTTTTCAGCTGGGAAGGCTGGGGGCTGGGCCATCAGGTTTATGGCTGCCTGCTTTAGGACACTTCCCCAATCTAGCAACATATCTGGTCAAATGGTTTCCTGGTACTTTGCTCCAAATCTCTCTCCTTTATAGGATCCCATTTCTTCTAGAGTTAACCTGAGCTAAACACCTCTGTGTTGTAGGAATCTTTTCACATTCTGTTTGTATGAATATTTTATGGGGATTGATTAATCTTGGGCAAGTTTCATCTCTAGATAGGAACACAGCACACTGGTGGCAGGAGGGCCAAGTGAAGGGGTTAGGGGCATGGTTGTACACTCCTTGGTCTCTACAGATCACACTCAAGACATTTTCTTCTTGCGGTGGAGTGGCACTAATCAGAGGCCCAGATGCATAGGAATAAATCACATCTCTGGCCTCATCAGAGATGGCAGCCCTAGGAGGTAATGTGTTGCCTAGAAATGCCTTTGCTGCCATTTGCAGGGTGATCAGGGGTATCTCACCCCTCCTGTGTGTGAGACACCTGATAGATCTCTACAACAGCTGCGGTTGGCTTGAATCAACTCACCCCTCCCACCACTGAAGCATCTTGGCAAAGGAGACAGGCTGGAGTTGTCAGATAGCATGGTCAAAGCAGGCCCACGTCTGCCACCCCTTGGTGCCCTCCTGCCTAGAGTGGCACCTCACTGCCACAACCTGGGTCTGGGCTAGGATCATGACTGGCTTCTTGGGAGCAAAGGGCAGTAGAAGGGACACTGGATGGTGTCCCAAGCTTGGCGTGGAAGGGAGTAGCTTCTGCTTGTCTCTACTGGGACCCAGACATGTGCTGTGAGGGTCGCAGCCAACAGGCACACGACAGCTGGCCAGGGATTGAAGGGCTTCTGTGACCCTATCCCAGCCTTTGGGCACCAGCCAGTGACTACAGAAGCAGGGCCAAGCTGCCCCAGCAGAGCCCTGTCCAAACTGCAGGTCTGTGTGGGAAGTATATAAGCCACTGAGCTTTGAGATGGGTTTTGTTTGGAAGCAATGAATACGAGAATCAATCTGGGATGCAAACACTGCTCTAACGCCAAACACAGCGATGCTCTGGTTTCCCGTCTCTAAGATGGTACGGTGCGAAATACCCAGGCTAGTCAACATGATCTGTAAAGAGTTGTGGCTTTACAGTAAAAAGTTAGAGTAAGGTCGACAAGATGGTTTAATGCAGTGATGGTGCAGTGAGCATGGCTGGTCAAGATGGGTTAAGAGACGGAACTAAAACTACCCGACTCAGGCTCATGTGTGAAAAACTACCCAACTCAGGCTCATGTGTGACCGAGCCGGCAGTGCATGGCCACTCCCTCTATCCCCCTCTGAAGGATTATTAGGAGCCCACATGGGGCCTGTCCCTGAAGAGGTGGCAGTGAGCAAGACAGAACCTTGAGGTTGGGGATGCACAGGTGGGATGGGTGGGGTCAGCATATAGCTGGGGCCTAGGACCGTCTGCATGACGGCTGGCCCTGAATGTGTGTGTGGGAGGCAGACACCCCCATTCCTGCTCTCTGTGGGGTAAAAGCATGGGATTTCAACTTGAAGAAAAGTCAGCAGAATATCATTTCTTTACAAAGATTCAATAATAACTATGTCATTTATAAATGGAGATTAAATTACAAATACTTTATATTTGGGGGAAATTAACATGAAGTGGTTACAAGGCAGTGTTCACATGTGGTAAGACCCATCCCTGTTTTTAAAAGTATAATATGCTTTCCTCTTCTCTAAGCTAAGGAAACAAACTCCAAATTTCATGTCACTGTAATGTTACCTTTGAGAACAGACATGGACAATGACAACCAGTCCCATTGTTCTCACGCTGCCAGCCACTTGACCACCTTAGAGCAGAGCCAGCAAACCTAAGCTCATGCATCCTGTTCAGAAACTCCATCTGTCCCCAGGAGTGGGGCTATGTTCTGGTGGGAAGTTCTGACATAATTCTTTGGATTTTGGCAAATGTGCATGCTCACCCAGAACACCAACAAGAGTCTAGACTTGAAACCTGTGTCTATACCTGTGGCAGATGTTTACACAGAGGTCCTTTAATACCTGTCTTCTATCAGTGCCTCCCAGGCCAGACGTGGAGCTCTGATTCTCTGCTGCTAGTAAAATTGGGGGCAGCGGTAAGGAGCACCCTAAAAGGTGCCTGCAGGCTTAGAACTTCTTCCAACTGTATGAATATCAGCTCTGATAACAGAGCACACAAAGAGGTGACAGCTAAGGCTATTGCCACTGTGCCCCTCACCCAAGGTGTGTGCACACATGGGTGTATATACACACACACATACCCACACTTAGGTACACAAGTCATTTTGAGGTCTTTGTAAGTAGGGTTTTGCTTATGGGAATATGTACATATGTAATAAGCACGTATGTGTGAGACACGTTTAATGTGTATAAGCCAGCTTCAGTCAGAAGGAAATCGAGTAAATGAGGAAGTTTTCAGCCTCTGGCTGGTCTATGGGTCCCTACAGAGAGGAAGGGAGTTCAAGGGCTACTCATCACTGGGGGCCTCCCAGAGGAAGCACCAGGCCACTGCCCTGGAGGCCTACAAGGACACAGCAGGTGTATGTTGGAGTGGCAGGTATGTGTGTGTGGCGCAGCAAGTACGTATGTGGAGACCAGGTGAGTTGTGTGCTATCCCAAAGTGGTGTTGGTTTTAGTTTGTTTAGCTTGTGGATGTTGGTTCACTTTGCAATGTGTTTTCCCTAAGCAGAAATTTTCCCAACACTTTCTCTCATTTTCTACAAAAAAAAGTTCCCTGGTAACCTAGATCTGCCATCTTTTCTCCTATCTAAAACCCCCAACTATGGACACCTCCAGTCCATCAGCCTGAACTAGCAGCTCGCCCTCCTTTCTTCCTCCTTCCCTCCCCCAGGGACCAAGAGCTGAGGCAACAGGGAATCAGTCCCCAGGTGCTGCTGCCTCCACCTCCCACTGAACACATCCACTTCAGGAGAGGGGCAGAGATGCACAGGGCCCTGTCATCCCTCCCACTGGGGCTGGCTCCTAACTGCTAGTCAGGAGAACAATGACTCTTCCCAGTGGGACCTCTCTGCAAGCAACGGGACAGTGGCTAAGCGCCTTGCACTCTGTTTTTTGGCAGTAAATGTGGTTTCTTCTCCAGTGGGGTGCTGGGCAAATTAAGAGAGAAATATGAGAAAAGTGAGCATAGCTTTTGGTCCATTGTAATTATCTACTTACATTTTACTTTTAAACAATCAGAAAATACTTGTTTATAAACCCTCCTACAGCTTGGTCTAAACATTAATCCCTGTTTGCAAAGCAGTTTCTTAGAGGAAGGTTTGGCGCTGGGTTGGGGGCAGAGGCTGTCACTGACTGGCTTTACGGAGCCATGCCCAGGGCAGGCTTTATCCCAGGGAGGGAGCCAGAAACTCTTTTGCAAGCTTCACAGGCGATTGATTCTACCCTGAAATCAGAGCTGGGAACCGCAGTCAGACCAGTGGTCCTCACCGATTCTCTTCATGGATTTATCCACATTCCTATTTAATCCAAACTCTGATAGTCACGGTACAGATGAAAGAGTGTAAATGGCTGTTCTGCCTCCTGGTGCCGCCAGCCCCTCCAGAGGTGCAGCAGGGAGGGGCTGGGGGCTGGCCAGGAGCCAGAGACGGTGGCAGGGTGACTCTGTAGGATGGATCCAATTAGCCTGGAACTCTGGCTGGGATCAGCGCTGGAATTTGGCCATGGGAACACATCAGAAAATTCTGCAGACAGTAAGCCTCACCATTCAGCATGACCTCAGGCACTGGCCCCGGTCTGCTGCCTGGATGTGGGCTCCAGTGCTGGTCACAGAAACGACCATCAGTCAGTCCCAACTGCCCTTCCTGGGGCTCAGAGACTTACTTCATGGGCTGCTGTGGTACTTTTAAATGGCTCTGCTGAGACAGAGGTGGTGTCTCAAGGACAGACCTCCCTCATTTATGAAGGCCAGATTTCATTAAGAAGAAACTCTTTGGCCCGTAAGTTATGTATACTGGGCAGTGGCTGCCTCGGAGGCGCACACCACTTTAAGTCTCACCACAGCCATTCTCAGGGCAGGCAAACCAGTTCTGAAAAATAATGGTAAAGTTTCCAGTTACTCAGACTCTGAAATACTGAGCAATTAAAAAGAAAATATGTCTCAGGTATTTCTATTAACATGAAAGCATGCCAGTAGCATTTGAAATCTCAAGACCGTCTTACCATAATCAAAATCAGGGTACATATTCATTGCACAGGTGATCAGGAAATAATCTCAGTTCGAAAAAGGAAAGGGCGCTGCTAGCAGACATGTGCACTGATGGCAGTGAACGCTGAGTGACAGCAGTGAGATGTGTCCCTGTCTCAGAAGAGGCTAAACTAGGCGCGCACATAATCCTGTCACGAGCCTTCGTTGTCACCAGAAGTTTACAGGAGGGGGTCTTCATCTGGGGGACGACCTGCTCGCTTGGGGCGTGAAAGCATAAGGACAACACCTGGGCTGGGAGCCCGGACTTACCCCATCTTCGCAGGCAGCGCACCTCAGGAGGGAGGAAATACTGCTCTGTAGCAGCTGCAACGACAGGGCAGACAGGCGGCTGAGGTGCATGCCTGTGGTAAGGCACTCACATTAAATTTAAAACACACTCTTATCTTTGGCAGCTTCCATCACAAAGCCTTCGAATGTGACTTTTAAGCCACAGACCTAGAAAGGCTGTGGCTCCTGAGGTGAGTCCCTCTACCCTTCCCCAGGGCGGGGGCACCAGATGCAGCCTCTCCAAGCCCACGAGTCAGAGTGGCCCTGCTCAGCTCCTACCTTGACTCTCACTGTGCACTGGGGCCATGAGGGGCAGTCCAGGAAGACTTGCAGGTGCCTTCGGAGAAGAGGAGAGGTGACCACACGGAAGCAGTCCCCACAGAAGAAAGTGCTTCTGTTGTTTGGAAACACAGGAAAGACAAGACTCGAAAAGGAACAAAGCCTTAGAGTTTGGCAGCAGACAGACACTTTTCTAATAATGAATGTTTGCTTAGATAGGAAAGGAGGATTTACTTTCAGAAACAAAGTTTCTGAAAAAGGTCGGAAGCTCCCTGGGTCACCCTGTTTGGGGACATAAATGCCAGCCAGCTTCCAGCTTCCAGCTGTATGGGCACAAAACTTCCCAGAGGACGGCAGTGACTTGGGCAGGGAAGCCTCATCCCAGCTGTGCCTGGATGACAGCACATATCCCCTGAGGTCAAGGGGGCTTGTGCACAGCGAGGGGAAGTCAGAGCTGCCCATCTGCCTAGACAGGAACACTTACTTTCAGTCACCAGCATTTATGCTCTTTATTGCTACCAAGTGAACCTGTGATTCATACTCTTCTTGTCTCTTAAATACAATCTAGTGGTGACTTTTTCATTCATAAGGCCACCAATCCAGACCATGTGAAGGAGATACTCACCCTTTCTGTATGAAGAAGTGGAAAGTAGTACACATGCCCTCTTTCTATCTGTCATGAGACAAAGTCTACTGGGGAGGCCTGAGAGTGGCACTGATACCCATCCCCAGACCCTGGCCCTGGAGGGGCGCTGGGCAGCGAAGGGATGCCTGCTCATGTAGCTGCTCATTGGTCTCTGGAGTCTGCACCCTGAAGAGGATAACCTGTATGGTTATCAACATTGTCTTATTTGTTCACATTTGCCCTGAGTTTTCTTTTCTCTCCACTGATAACAAAATAGCTAATAATAAAACCTGGCTATTTTCTCTTTCAAAATAGGAGGAGCTGCAAGGAGCAGCAAAATTCCTGGTTACAAAGAAAAAAAATACACCCTCCACCAAGGCAATGGGGTCTCTGGGACCAGGATGCTGCTGCCCTGGGGTATTTGAGGCTGGCCTCTGCCCCCTTACCTGTCTTCTGGGCTCTGTTCCAATCTCTCGTTGCCACACAGGTCACACGTAGGCCATGAGAAAGCAGTGCGTTCATCCACTCCAACCACAGTGCCTAGGCCCAAATGAGAGCAAAGCCAGGCTCAGAGGGGTTTTCTGCCTCCCAATTCCTCTCTGCCTCCTCAGGACACAGGTGATGACGTTAGGCACCTCTGATTTTGTCTCACTTTTGTTTACATAAATGTTCCTAAGCTTTCTATAGTTGCTGCTTATTGCACAAATTAAGCTACAACAGTAAAAAGTAAGCTTTACAGCTTGCCCACATACTACATGACCATGTGTTTTCACTTCTGCCTGACCTTCTCTGGTCTTTTCTAGATGCACACACATGGAAATCATCATAAGCAAGTGCTGGGGCAGTGTCGCCCTCTGCCGCGCAGGCTGCTGTGTCTGCCTTGCTGGTGTTCCATCTGGCTGTTGCATCAGTCCCCACCTCCACCCTGGACTTGTACATCCCAGATTACTTTAGTGGAGAGGCAATGATATCTTTCTACTGTATTGAGATCCTTTCCTTAGGACAGATTCCTGGAAGCAGTTACTGTGTCAGAGTATCAGAGATGAAGAAACACCCTTTCAGAAGATGTTCCTCCCGGACTTTCTGACTCACACAGTCACTTCCCATTCAGTGTCAGCTTCACGGCACTGCATGCTGGTATCACCTTACATATTTGCATCATTCACAGGGGGTGGAATTCCATATCTTAGTTTTCACTTCTTTGATAAGGGAAGAAATATTCTTATTGGTTTGTTAATATCTTGTCTTATGTGATTTCTCTGGTTTCCTTGTTTCTTTTTTACTCTAATATTTGTGACTTATATATTCAACAGATATGTACACAATGCTATTTACTATGGGATGTATGTGTAGGACATATGTGTGGAATGTACATGTGGCACTAAAAACATACAGATGAATGCTACAATCCCTACTCTCATGGACCCCACAGTCTGGTTGACAAAGCAGATAAAGTATAAAAATGTCATGAAGTATGGGAGAAAATATTTGCAAAAGACATATTTGACAAAGGACTGTTAATCCAAAATGTATAAAAAACTCTTAAAACTCAACAATAAGAATACCAACAGCCCAATTAAAAACTGGGCCAAAGACCTTAACAGACACCTCAGCAAAGAAGATGGCTGAGATGGGAAGCAAGCACATGAAAAGATGCTCCAACATTATATGTTATCAGGGAGTTGCAAATTAAAACAACCATCAGATACCACTATAAACCTATCACAATGGCCAAATTCCACTGACAACACCAATAGCTGGTGAGGTCGTGGAGCAAAAGGAACTCTCATTCACTGCTGGTGGGAATGCAAAATGCCACAGTCACTTTGCAAGGCAGTTTGGCAGTTTCTTAAAAGCCCAGCCCAGCATAGTCTTACCACATGACCCAGCAGTTGTGCTCCTTGGTATTTACCCAAAGGAGGCGAAAACCTATGTCCACACAAGACCCTGCACACAGATGTTCATAGTAGCTCCATTCATAATCACTAAGACTTGGAAGCAATCAAGATGTCCTTCAGTAGGTGAGTGGATAACCTATGGTCCATCCAGACAATGGAATATTATTCAGTGCTAAAAAGAAATGAGCTATCAAGCCATGAAAAGACATGGAGGAATGTTAAGTATATTGCTTAAAGGAGCCAGTTTGAAAAATAAGATAAAGTAATATGCTATATGATTCCAATGACATGACATTCTGGAAAAAGCAAAACTAATACAGACAGTACAGAAATCTGTCAGTGCCAGATGTGAAGGGGTAGGAAAGAAGAACAAATGGAGCTCAGGGAATTGTTAGGGTGGTGAGACTCTCACATAAGTGATCCCTTATGTAAAGTGTAGACTCTGGGTGATGGCGATGTGTCAGTGTAGGTTCATCAGTTGTAAAAAACGAACCATCTCGTGGGAATGTTTATGGGAGAAGGGTGTGTATGTCTTGAAGTGGGAGTATATGGGAAATCTCTCTATCTTCTGTTCAATTTTGTTATAAGCCTACAGCTGTTCTAAAAGATAATCTAGTTTTAAAAAGTACCATGAAATAAATGCTCAATTGAGAAATGGAAAAGACACCCCAGAAGTGCAGAAGGGAGGCTATCTAGACTGGCCTGAGGATCAGGGAAGCCTTCCTGAAAGAGTCATGAGGTGGGGCTGCAGGTGGGGAGTGGGGACACAGGCTGACCCCACCCTGAGGTGGGGCTGGTGGCCAGATAGGCATAAAGAAAAGGGAGGTGACACAGCTGTGAAGATGGCAGACATGATCTTTGAGGGTCTTCTGGGATTTAAGACTTGACCTTACAAGGGAAGTGGAATTTTAAAAATGGGATTGAGATGGTCTCTAATTTCCTTGGAATGTGAAGTATTATAGATAGCATCTAGGTATAATGACAAATCACAGACTATCGTTGTTGAAAGTGGTGAAAACTAGACATTTGAAAAAAATGTAAGATGTGACCTAAGTTCCCAGAAATACAGAAGAGTCATCTTCACTACTTTTATTAGAACAAGCATTAGGAAAAAATTTATCTGTAGAGGATAAAACAGAAATATGACAACTAAGTTGGCTTGATTTATCAAAATGCATTCATGTGATGCATACTTGAATAACTTCTTAAAAATGGAAATAACAGATCTTGATTTTGAAAGGCTGCCCCAGCTAATTTCATTGTCCTTGCAAATCTAATCAAGATTGAATCAAAGGGATGAAAAGTAAAGTCAGTAAGAGCTTATAATACAGCCAGAAAGAAGTGTCGATTACTTCATAACAGGCAGGAGCTAAGAAGGGCCAAGAGGGAGAAATGGGCTCCTGTCCCAGATTTCTGCATGCCCAGCACACAGCAGTAGTTGGTAGACATCTGATAATGAATGAAAAGAAGATGACTACCAAGCTAGTCCCTTCTCCCCAAGGCACCTTTGGGTGTTAATAGCATTTACATTTATGTGGGATTAAGCAATTTCCTTCCAACAGGGAGCAAGACACAAGTTGAAGAAATTTTTTTCATCTGGGGTCTGCACTCTGTTGGAAATCCCTCTGGCAACCCTAAATGAATTTCAAGGCAAGGCTGGGAAGTGTACAATTAAATTGTTAGTATCTGGAACATTCACTAAAATGAGTATCAGAAGATAACCAATTTTCATTAGAGTTTGGGGATTGTGATGCCAAATTCATCCCCTGGCTGCAATTTACTATTAAAAATCTTTACTTTCCTTGTCTTATTTACAGAAATCTGTTGTAATTAGGTTTGGGAAAGGTGTATCACATTTATTAGAACATCTTTTAAAAAAGGTTCTGTCACAGGATCCTGTGGGAAATGCTTCAGGCCTTCCTCCCTGGAAGCACAGTGCTTCCTGTCCAGCAGGGGCCCAAGGCAGCCATGTGCTCTGGGCAGTCTAGGATATCCTGGAACTCTAACCCTGGTTCAAAATTTTCTTCAGTGACTTTAACACTCTGCCACACCCTCCTCCCCCTTTTTACTGACTGGAAAAAGTTGGGTTTCAGAAATTTTTCTCCTAGTGAAGAGACTTAAATCTCGTTTTCAGCAGGACCCTCCTACCCTTCCTGAGGAGACACGGGATACAAAATGTGTGTTTGCTGCATCCATATCCAAGCGCTAGCAAGCAGTGGGAGAGGAACCGGGGAGCAATGCAAGGAAGACAAAATCAATGCTACAGAACCTTTTCACTGCCAAAATAAACTGGTAAGAAGTCCCTGCATACTCTGGGAGCTGATGTTGGGGGAGTGAGGAGATGAGAAGGCCTTCATGTAGGCTGCATTTTCTAGGAGTATTTAAAGCCTTCCTCTGTGCAGGTGGACAATGTCATTCTCAGACTGGCTCCCAGGGCTGACTCTGAGTTTATTCAAGCCCTGTTCAGGGGAAATGCCCAATGTTCAGCAAGGTCCACACCGCTGCTGGAAACCTTAATGCCCAGCTGCTTCAGCTGCTGCTGAGAGCTGCCCAATTCCTAGCACTGATTTCCTGCAGATGGTGAAAGAGCCTGCTTGCGGCTGTGCTCTGGAAAGCCACCACTCAACTTTCTGGGACCGGGACAGGCCTAGCAGGGCAAGGGGAGGTCCTGGAAGGGCTGTATGCTGTTGTTACATCACAGAGCAGTGAGGACTCCAGCCTTGCATGGATGTGATGGAGTCAGACCTGGGCAAGCCCACAGCTGGCTGGAGGCAGAGCAGGGAGCCTCTGTCCCTTATCCATCAGCGGAAACTGGTGGGGGCCCCAGCCTCTGCCTTGGCTGGGGCTCTCCTGCGTGAGAGGCTGAGCCAATCTCTGCTATTTTGCAGTCAGGGCTTTGTTTTCTCCTAATCCTTAGTTAATGGGTGTTTATCAGAGGATCTGTCTGCACTGTGGTAACAGTCTGTTTACATCACTACCTGACCTACCTGCAGGCCTGCAGGACAGCTTCAGAGACCCACAGGGAACTCTACATTACAATGAGGATATGTGAAGGAAAACGACATAGGTCTACATAAAGGATGAGCATTAGAGAAGGAATAAATGAAGGTAAAATAAAATCTTTTACATTTGTTTTCTAAATTGATTAAAAAGATAATAGTTTGCTTAAAAAATAATAACAGTGTGTTCAGTGAAAGGTAAATGAAGTGAATGACAGCAATATTATAAAGGACGGAAGGGAGGAATTAAGAATATCATTATAAGTTATTTGCCCCTCCCATGAAGCAGGACAGTGTTCTTAGAAGCGGATTTGATTGGCTTTAAGTATGTATACTGCAAATTCTACGGCAATCACTAAAAAAATTTAAAGAAGTCTAAATGATATGCTAAGAGAGGAGAAAATGGAACCATATGAGATATGCTCACTTGAAGTGAGAAAAGGTAGGAGAATAGATGACAAAAAGAGAAACAAGAGCAATGAGTAGAAAACAGTTATATGATACATACTAATCCAGTTACACAAATATTCACTTTGAATGTGAGTGGTCTAAATACACAACTTAAAAGAGACTAGCATAGTGGACAAAAAATGAGAACCAACTTTATTGTTTACAGGAAACTATTTCAAATATAAAGGCACATAAAGATTAAAAGAGTAAGGTGATGGAAAAAGATATACCCAATGCTAACACTAATAAGAGAAAAAAGTTAGAATAGCTGTATTCATTTCACACAGAACAGACTTCAGAGCAAGGAAAATGATCAGGGATAGAGAAAGGCCTTAAATGACGGAGGGGTCAATTCACCAAGAAGATGAAACAATCCTTAATGTGTGTGTACCTAACAGCAGACTGTTTAAATATAGTGACAGAACTGCAAGGAGAGATAAAGAAGCCATGTTACATTTTATATATTATGTTTGGAGACTTCAACACCCCTCTATCAGTGACTGACCAATCCATAGGCACACAATCGCAGGGATGTACAGTGAACTGAACAGCACCATCAGTCAATTGGCTCTAACTGACATTTAGAAAATACTTCATCCAGCAACAGCAGAATAAATGTCTTCTCAAGCTCATATGGAACATTCATCAAGACAGACCACATACTGGGCCAGAAAACACATCTCAACACATTTAAAAGTATAGGAATCATACTAAGTATGCTCTTAGGTCACAATGGAGTTAAAGAGGACTCAATAAATAAAGATAGATGGAAAATCCCAGGATATTTGGAGATTAAACAACATACTTCTAAATAACACATGGGTCAAAGAAGAAGTCTCAAGAGAAATTAAAAGGTATTTTGAATTAAATGAAAATAAAATGCATCAAAACTTGTGGGATGCAGCAAAAGCCGTGTTTAGAGAGTTACAGCACTGAACTCACATATTAGAAAATATCTAAAATTGATAATCTGAGCTTTCATCTTAGGAAACAAGAAAAAGAGAAGCAAATAAAAACCAAAGTAAAGAGAATATAAGCAATAACAAATATTAGAGCAGAAATACATGAAATTGAACGCAGGAAATCAATAGAGAATATCAGGAAACCCAAAAGTTGATTCTTTTAAAAGAGCAGTAAAAATTGATAAATTTTTGGTTAGGCTAACCAGGAATAAAAGAGAGAAGAAACAAATTATTTGTATCACAAATGGAAGAGGCATCATTACTGAGCCCAAAGACATTAAAAGGATAATAGAGGAAGGTTGTGAACAACTCTGTGCTTCCAAATTTGGTAAGATAGGTAGAATGGACCAATTCCTTGAGATACACAATGCAGCAAAGTTCACAGAAGAAGTAGATGATCTGACTAGATATATCCATTAAAAAGATTGCATCAATAATTCATTAATCTTCCAGAAGAGTACCAATCACAGGTGGTGAATTTTGCCAAGCACTTAAGGAGGAAATTAGAGCAATCTCTTACAATCTCTTACAGAAAATAGAAATAGAGGGAATAGAAATAAAAGGGATATGGATTGGGAGAAAAAGGACTGTCCTTATTCACAGATGACATAATTTTCTATGTAAATATCCCAAAGAATCAACAAAGGACTAGAACCACAAAGTGACTGTACCAAGGTTGCAAGATACAAAGCTAAATACAAAAGTCAATTGCATTCCTATATACTAGCAAAGAACGAATGAGATTTGAAATTAAAACCCAATACCATTTAAATAGCAGTAAAATAAATGAAATACTTAGGTATAAATGTAACAAAATATGTAAATGATCTATATGAAAAAACTACAAAACTGCTGAAAGAAATCAAAGATTTAAATTAACAGAGAAATATTCAGGTTCATGGTTAGGAAGAATCAACAGTGTTAAGATGTAAATTTTTCCTAAATTGATCTACAGATTCAACACAATCCTAATCAAAAGCTTAGCAAGTTATACTGTGGATATGTATAAACTGATTTTAAAGTTTATATGGAAATGCAAAAGACCTAGAATACCCAAGACAATAGTGACAAATAAAAACAAAGTTAGAGGACTTGACACTACTCAACTTCAAGATATACACAGAACTACCACAATCGAGACAGTATGGTATTGGTGAAAGAACAAATAATCGATGAAACAGAAGAGCCCAGAAGTAGACTCAAATAAGTACAGTTAACAATCTTTGATAAAGGAATGAAAACAATGCAATGGAGAAAGGATAGTCTTTTCAACAGTGTTGGAACAACTGGATATCCACATGGAAAAAAATGTGTCTAGGAAAAGACCTTACACTTTTCACAAAATTTAACTCAAAATGGATCACACACCTAAATGTAAAATGAAAATCTATAAAACTCCTAGAGAAAATCTGGATGACCTTGGGTTTGGGACTTCATTGGAATTAAAACTCTGGTCTGCAAAAGACACTGTTAAGAAAATGAAAAGATGAAGCACAGACTGGGAGAAGGTATTTGCAAAAAGACATTAGACTGTTATCCAAAATATACAAAAAACTCTTAAAACTCAACAATAAGAGAATAAACAACCCAATTAAAAAATGGGCCACAAGAGTCTAGTAAACATAATGTTGCTCATGTAATTGTAGATTAATGATAACAAAATTTTAAAAATTAAAAATTAAACAATAAAAAATGGGCCAAAGACCTTCATGGTCCATTACCAGAGAGGATATACAGATGGAAAATAAATATAATGAAAAGATGTTCAATATCATATGTCATTAGGGAACTGAAAATTAAAACAATGCAATACTACTGCACACCTATTAGAACGGCAAAAATCTAAAACACTGAGAACACCAAGTGATGGTGGAGATGTGGAACAACAGGAACTCATATTCACTTTTGATGGGAATGCAAAATGGAATAGCTACCCTACTTTGGAACACAGTCTGGCAATTTCTCACTAAGCTAAACATAGTCTTACCATATGATCCAACAGCACTCATTGGTATTTATGTAAATGAGTTGAAAACATATCCACAAAAAAGTCCACACATGAATATTTATAAGAGCCATATTCGTAACTGCCCAGACACAGAAGCAACAAAGATGTCCTTCAGTAGGTGAATGCATAACTAAACTATGGAACATCCAGACGGTGGAATATTATTCAGCACTAAAAACAAATGCACTATCAAACCAAGCCAAGACACAGAGAAACCAACCTTAAATGCATATTGCTAAGTGAAAGAAGCTAATCTGAAAAGGCTATCTACTGTGTGATTTCAACAATCTGACATTCTGGAAAAGGCAATACTAGAAACAGCAAGAAGACCAGTAATTGACAGGTTTTTGAGGTGGGAGGGTAGGAGGGAGACATGATAGGTAGAGCACAGGGGATTTTTTAGGACTTTGAGACTATTCTGTAGGAGACTGTACTACATGATATGATGCATTTGTTAAAACCAAAAGAACTGCACAATATGAAGAATAAAGCCTGGCTTGCCCAGGTATAGGGGCACTGGTTCCCCTGGGTGTGGGGACTCTGGCCTTATCCACTCTAGCTTGCTCCCAGAGCACTCCCCCCTGGTCAATCCAGTGCCCTGGCTGGCTGTGTCTTCTCAGAGAAGGTGAATCCCCCTGCTACTGACTTTTCTGAAAGTGGTGGGACTGGCTGGAAATGACTGGCATTTAAAGCCCTTCTACAACACTTAAGATGGAGAGGTTGCCTCCCTGCTCAGGTCACTGGAGCAACCTGGGGTTCCTAGGACATTTATTAACTGACTTGTTGCAGAACTTCTGATTAACAAACCAATGGTACCCATGTTCAGTGCCATCTCTGTGCCGGCAGCCCACCTCTACCTGGTACTCACTTCCTCCCTTCCCACCACAGATAACCTTCATACTGAGCTCCCCTAGGAAGGACTTTTTAGGTTTTCCAATGTTTCTGTATTAAAAGAAAACATCAAATATCTTTTTTAAGTAAGTGGATTCACCACTTATAAGCTAGTATGAAGCTTAAAAGACAAAGTAGTAAAATCAACTGTGTTCCCAGTTACTTAAGGGATACACAAAATGAAATAAAAAGATGTAGGACATGAATTCAAAAACAAAAATGTGGTGGTGGTGGGCAGTAAAAATGCAGTGCTTTAAAAATGTGTTTGAACTTAACTGACCATTAACTTAAAATGGACTGCTATATATAGCAGTGTTATATATGAGAGTTATATATTCATAGAGTGTTATATATGAACCTCATGGTAACAACAAACCAAAAACCTATAATAGACACACAAATAATAAAGAGAAAGGTTCAAATAAACAATCTAGCTTTATGTGTAATGGAATTAGAAAAAGAACAAAGCCAAAACGAGTATGATGAATGAAATAATAAAGATCAGAGAATAAACAAATGAAATACAGACTTAAAAAAACCCAAAAAACCCAAAACAAAACAAAACAACAAAAGAAAAGATCAACAGGTTCTTTGAAAACATAAATAAAATTGATAAACCTTTAGCTAGACTAATTAAGAAAAAAGAGAGGACTCAAAATCAGAAATGAAGAACTTACAACTGACTGTAGAAATAAAAATGACTTTAAGAGGCTATTATGAAAAATTATATACCCACAAATAGAAAAATATAGAAGAAATGGATAAATTTCTAGAAACATACAATCTTTCAACACTGAGCTAGGAAGAAACCAAAAATTTGAACAGACTGATTACTAGTAATGAAATTGAATTAGTGATTAAAAACCTCTCAGCAAACAAAATTCCAGAACCAGATAGCTTCTCAGAATTATTCTACAAAACATTTAAAGAAGAGTTAACATCTATCCTTTTCAAACTATTTCAAAAAATTGAAGAGGAAGGAAAGTTTACAACTTCAATCTATGATGCCAGCATCACACTGATACCAAAACCAGACAAAGATACCATAATAAGACAAAATTACAGACCAATATCTTGATGAACATAGATGTAAAAATCCACAACAAAATATTAGCAAACAAAATTCAACAATATGTTAAAAGAATCATACCACAAATTAGTGGGATTCATTCCAGGGATGGAATGATGTTTCAGTATCCACAAATTAATCAATATGACAGCACATTAACAAAAAGAACAATAAAGACCATATCATCATTCAGCAGATCAGAAAAAGCATTTGACAGAATTCAATATCCATTCATGATAAAAAATCTCAATAAAGTACATGTACATATATCAACATAATCAAGGCCATAAACAACAAACCCACAGCAAACATCATACTCAATGGCAAAAAGCTGAAAGCTTTTCCTCAAAGATCAGAAATATGAAAAGGAAACAAGACTGTCACTACTTTAATTCACCATAGTAGGAGTACTAGCCACAGCAATCAGACAAGAAAAAGAGATAGACGGCATCCAAATTGGTAAGGAAGAAGTAAAACTGTCCTGTTTGCAGATGATATGGTATCATATATAAAAAACCTGAAGAGTCCACCAAAAAAAACTCTAAGAATTAATAACTGCATTTGGTAGAGCTGCAGCATACAAAATTAATGTACAGAAATTTGTTCTGCTTTTACACACTAATAATGAACTAGCAGAAAGAGAAATTAAGAAAACAATCCTACTTATAACTGCATCAAAAAAAGAATAAAATACTTAGGAATAAATTTAACCAAGGAGTTGAAAGACCTCTACTCTGACAACTATAAGACACTGATAAAAGAAACTGAAGATGACAAAAATAAATGTAAACATTTATTTCCATGCTCACGGATTGGAAGAATTAATATTGTAATAATGTCCATATTACCCAAAGGAATCTACAGATTCAATGCAATCCCTATCAAAATGCCAATGGCAGAGGGGGGTGGAGCCAGGATGGCGGCGTGAGGAGAGCAGTGGAACTCTCCTCCCAAAACCACATAGAATTATGAAAATATAATAAAGACAACTCTTCCTAAAATAGAGACCAGAGGACACAGGACAACATCCAGACCACATCCACACCTGCGAGAACCCAGTGCCTCGCGAAGGGGGTAAGATACAAGCCCCGGCCCGATGGGACCCGAGTGCCCCTCCCCCCAGCTCCCAGCAGGTGGAAAGAAACCAGAGCGGTATTTTTTTTCTTTTTTGGTGAGTGCTTTTTGGAAGCCTTAAAGGGACAGGGACCCCAATACCAGGGAAACAGGGCAGTAAGACCGGTGAGCAGGTGCCTGAGAACAGCACCTGAGGACAAAGAAAATTGCGCGTTTTTCCCTTTTGTTTTGGCGAGTGCTTTTTGGAAGCCTTAAAGGGACAGGGACCCCAATACTAGGGAAACAGGGCAGCAAGACCGGTGAGCGGGTACCTGAGACCGGCACCTGAGGACAAAGAAAATCGCGCGTTTTTCCCTTTTGTTTTGGCGAGTGCTTTTTGGAAGCCTTAAAGGGACAGGGACCCCAATACTAAGGAAACAGGGCAGCAAGACCGGTGAGCGGGTACCTGAGACCGGCGCCTGAGGACAAAGAATATCGTGCATTTTCCCCTTTTTTTTTGGCGAGTGCTTTTTGGAAGACTTAAAGGGACAGGGACCCCAATACTAAGGAAACAGGGCAGCAAGACCAGTGAGCAGGCACCTGAGACTGGCGCCTGAGGACAAAGAAAATCGCGCATTTTTCCCTTTTATTTTGGCGAGTGCTTTCTGGAAGCCTTAAAGGGACAGGGACCCCAATACTAGGGAAACAGGGCAGCAAGACTGGTGAGCGGGCGCCTGAGGACAAAGAAAATTGTGCGTTTTCCCCTTTTTTTTGGGCAGGTGCTTTTTGGAAGCCTTAAAGGGACAGGGACCCCAATACTAGGGGAACAGGGCAGCAAGACCGCTGAGCGGGTGCCTGAGACTGGCACCTGAGGACAAAGAAAATTGCGTGTGTTTCCCGTTTTTTGGCGAGTGCTTTTTGGAAGCCTTAAAGGGACAGGGACCCCAATACTAGGGAAACAGGACAGCAAGACCAGTGAGCGGGCGCCTGAGGACAAAGAAAATCATGCATTTCTCCCTTTTTTTTTGGCAGGTGCTTTTTGGAAGCCTTAAAGGGACAGGGACCCCAATACTAGGGAAACAGGGCAGCAAGACCGGTGAGCGGGCACCTGAGACCGGCACCTGAGGACAAAGAAAATCATGCATTTTTCCCTTTTATTTTGGCGAGTGCTTTCTGGAAGCCTTAAAGGGAATGGACCCCAATACTAGGGAAACAGGGAAGCAAGACCGGTGAGCGGATGGCTGAGGACAAAGAAAATCATGCATTTTTCCCTTTTTTTTTGGCAGGTGCTTTTTGGAAGCCTTAAAGAGACAGGGACCCCAATACTAGGGAAACAGGGCAGCAAGACCGGTGAGCGGGAAGCCTGAGACCGGCGCCTGAGGACAAAGAATATCGCGTATTTTTCCCTTTTTATTTGGCGAGTGCTTTTTGGAAGCCTTAAGGGGACAGGGACCCAAATACTAGGGAAACAGGGCAGCAAGACCGGTGAGCGGGTGCCTGAGGACAAACAATATGGTGTGTTTCTCCCTTTTCTTTTCTTTTTTTTTTGGCGAGTGCTTTTTGGAAGCCTTAAAGGGAAAGGGACCCCAATACTAGGGAAACAAGGCAGTAAGACCAGTGAGCGGGTGCCTGAGGGCAAAATCGCATGTTTTTTTTTTTTTTTCCTCTTTCGTTGTTGCTGCTGTTGTTTTGGTTTGGAGAGTGCTTTTTGGAAGTCTTAAAGGGGCAGGGCAAGACACTTAGCCCAGAGGCAGGGAATCTGGAGATCTCTGGGCACTCTAACCACCTGGGCAACAGGGAGCACAGAGGCCCATTAAGAGATAAATAGCCTCCCGGACACTCCCCCTCCAAAGGGGCTCCACCATTTTGGAGGAACAGCCCCAGCCAGGACACGCCCACAGCAACAGCGGAGATAAACTCCATAGCAAATGGGCAGGTAGCAGAAGCCCTGTCTGCGCACAGCTGCCAAGCATAAGCCACTAGAGGTCGCTATTCTCCCAGGACAGGAAGGCCACAAACCAACAAGAAGGAAAGCTCTTCCAGCTGTCACTCGTACCAGCTCTGCAAACTACATCTTTCACCATGAAAAGGCAAAACTACAGGCAGACAAAGATTACACAGACAACACCTGAGAAGGAGACAGACCTAACCAATCCTCCTGAAAAAGAATTCGACATAAAAATCATAAACATGCTGACAGAGATGCAGAGAAAAATGCAAGAGCAATGGGATGAGATGCAGAGAAAAATGCAAGAGCAATGGGATGAAGTCCGGAGGGAGATCACAGATATCAGAAAGGAGATCACAGAAGTGAAACAATCCCTGGAAGGATTCATAAGCAGAATGAATAAGATACAAGAGGCCATTAAAGGAATAGAAACCAGAGAACAGGAACGTATAGAAGCTGACATAGAGAGAGATAAAAGGATCTCCAGGAACGAAACAACACTAAGAGAACTGTGACCAATCCAAAAAGAATAATATTTGTATTATAGGGGTACCAGAAGAAGAAGAAAGAGGAAAAGGGATAGAAAGTCTCTTTGAAGAAATAATTGCTGAAAACTTCCACAAAATGGGGGAGGAAATAATCGAACAGACCACGGAAATACACAGAACCCCCAACAGAAAGGATCTAAGGAGGACAACACCAAGACACACAATAATTAAAATGGCAAGGATCAAGGACAAGGAAAGAGTTTTGAAGGCAGCAAGAGAGAAAAAGGTCACCTATAAAGGAAAACCCATTAGGCTAACCTCAGACCTCTCGACAAAAACCCTACAGGCCAGAAGAGAATGGCATGATATATTTAATGCGATGAAACAGAAGGGCCTTGAACCAAGGATACTGTATCCAGCACGACTATCATTTAAATATGATGGCGGGATTAAACAATTCCCAGACATACAAAAGCTGAGGGAATTTGCTTCCCAAAAAACCACCTCTACAGGGCATCTCACAGGGACTGCTCTAGATGGGAGCACTCCTAAAAAGAGCACAGAACAAAACATACAACATATGAAGAATAGAGGAGGAGGAATAAGAAGGGAGAGAAGAAAAGAATCTCCAGACAGTGTATATAACAGCTCAATAAGCGAGCTAAGTTAGGCAGTGAGATACTAAAGAAGCTAACCTAGAACCTTTGGTAACCACGAATCTAAAGCCTGCAATGGCAATAAGTATAAGTACGTATCTCTCAATAGTCACCCTAAATGTAAATGGACTTAATGCACCAATCAAAAGACACAGAGTAATAGAATGGATAAAAAAGCAAGACCCATCTATATGCTGCTTACAAGAAACTCACCTCAAACCCAAAGACAAGCACAGACTAAAAGTCAAAGGATGGAAAAACATATTTCAGGCAAACAACAGTGAGAAGAAAGCAGGGGTTGCAGTACTAATATCAGACAAAATAGACTTCAAAACAAAGAAAGTAACAAGAGATAAAGAAGGATACTACATAATGATAAAGGGCTCAGTCCAACAAGAGGATATAACCATTCTAAATATATATGCACACAACACAGGAGCACCAGTATCTGTGAAACAAATACTAACAGAACTAAAGCGGGAAATAGACTGGAATGCATTCATCTTAGGGGACTTCAACACACCACTCACCCCAAAGGATAGATGCACTGGGCAGAAAATAAGTAAGGACACACAGGCATTGAACAACACACTAGAACAGATGGACCTAACAGACATCTATAGAACTCTACATCCAAAAGCAACAGGATATACATTCTTCTCAAGTGCACATGGAACATTCTCCAGAAGAGACCACATACTAGCTCACAAAAAGAGCCTCAGTAAATTCCAAAATACTGAAATTCTACCAACCAGTTTTTCAGACGACAAAGGTATAAAACTAGAAATAAATTCTACAAAGAAAACAAAAAGGCTCACAAACACATGGAGGCTTAACAACATGCTTCTAAATAATCAATGGATCAATGAACAAATCAAAATAGAGATAAAGGAATATATAGAAACAAATGACAAAAAAAACACAAAGCCTCAACTTCTGTGGGATGCAGTGAAAGCAGTCTTAAGAGGAAAGTATATAGCGATCCAGGCACACTTGAAGAAGGAAGAACAATCCCAAATGAATAGTCTAACATCACAACTATCGAAACTGGAAAAAGAAGAACAAATGAGGCCTAAAGTCAGCAGAAGGAGGGACATAATAAAGATCAGAGAAGAAATAAACAAAATTGAGAAGAATAAAACAATAGCAAAAATCAACGAAACCAAGAGCTGGTTCTTTGAGAAAATAAACAAAATAGATAAGCCTCTAGCCAAACTTCTTAAGAGAAAAAGAGAATCAACACAAATCAACATAATCAGAAATGAGAATGGAAAAATCATGACAGACTCCACAGAAATACAAAGAATTATTAAAGACTACTATAAAAACCTATATGCCAACAAGCTCGAAAACCTACAAGAAATGGACAACTTCCTAGAAAAGTACAACCTCCCAAGACTGACCAAGGAAGAAACACAAAAGTTAAACAAACCAATTACGAGCCAAGAAATTGAAACAGTAATCAAAAAACTACCCAAGAACAAAACCCCGGGGCCGGACGGATTTACCTTGGAATTTTATCAGACACACAGAGAAAGACATAATACCCATTCTCCTTAAAGTGTTCCAAAAAATAGAAGAGGAGGGAATACTCCCAAACTCATTCTATGAAGCCAACATCACCCTAATACCAAAACCAGGCAAAGACCCCACCAAAAAAGAAAATTACAGACCAATATCCATGATGAATGTAGATGCAAAAATACTCAATAAAATATTAGCAAACAGAATTCAACAGTATATCAAAAGGATCATACACCATGACCAAGTGGGATTCATCCCAGGGATGCAAGGATGGTACAACATTCGAAAATCCATCAACATCATCCACCACATCAACAAAAAGAAAGACAAAAACCACACGATCATCTCCATAGATGCTGAAAAAGCATTTGACAAAATTCAACATCCATTCATGATAAAAACTCTCAGCAAAATGGGAATAGAGGGCAAGTACCTCAACATAATAAAGGCCATATATGATAAACCCACAGTCAGCATTATACTGAACAGCGAGAAGCTGAAAGCATTTCCTCTGAGATTGGGAACCAGACAGGGATGCCCACTCTCTCCACTGTTATTTAACATAGTACTGGAGGTCCTAGCCATGGCAATCAGCCAAAACAAAGAAATACAAGGAATCCAGATTGGTAAAGAAGAAGTTAAACTGTCACTATTTGCAGATGATATGATACTGTACATAAAAAACCCTGAAGACTCCACTCCAAAACTACTAGAACTGATATCGGAATACAGCAAAGTTGCAGGATACAAAATTAACACACAGAAACCTGTAGCTTTCCTATACACTAACAATGAACCAATAGAAAGAGAAATCAGGAAAACAATTCCATTCACCATTGCATCAAAAAGAATAAAATACCTAGGAATAATCCTAACCAAAGAAGTGAAAGTCTTATACCCTGAAAACTACAAGTCACTCTTCAGAGAAATTAAAGGGGACACTAATAAATGGAAACTCATCCCATGCTCATGGCTAGGAAGAATTAATATCATCAAAATGGCCATCCTACCCAAAACAATATATAGATTTCATGCCATCCCTCTCAAATTACCAGCAACATTCTTCAATGAATTGGAACAAATAATTCAAAAATTCATATGGAAACAACAAAGACCCTGAATAGCCAAAGCAATCCTGAAAAAGAAGAAGAAAGTAGCAGGGATCTCACTCCCCAACTTCAAGCTCTACTACAAAGCCATAGTAATCAAGACAATTTGGTACTGGCACAAGAACAGAGCCACAGACCAGTGGAACAGATTAGAGACTCCAGAAATTAACCCCAACATATATGGTCAATTAATATTTGATAAAGGAGCCATGGACATACAATGGCAAAATGACAGTCTCTTCAACAGATGGTGCTGGCAAAACTGGACAGCTACATGTAGGAGAATGAAACTGGACCATTGTCTAACCGCATATACAAAGGTAAACTCAAAATGGATCAAAGACCTGAATGTAAGTCATGAAACCATTAAACTCTTGGAAAATAACATAGGCAAAAACCTCTTAGACATAAACATGACTGACCTCTTCTTGAACATATCTCCCCAGGCAAGGAAAACAACAGCAAAAATGAGCAAGTGGGACTACATTAAGCTGAAAAGCTTCTGTACAGCGAAAGACACCATCAATAGAACAAAAAGGAACCCTACAGTATGGGAGAATATATTTGAAAATGACACATCCGATAAAGGCTTGACCTCCAGAATATATAAAGTGCTCACATGCCTCAACAAACAAAAAGCAAATAACCCAATTAAAAAATGGGCAGAGGAACTGAACAGACAGTTCTCTAAAAAAGAAATACAGATGGCCAACAGACACATGAAAAGATGCTCCACATCACTAATTATCAGAGAAATGCAAATTAAAACCACAATGAGATATTACCTCACACCAGTAAGGATGGCTACCATCCAAAAGGCAAATAACAACAAATGTTGGCGAGGCTGTGGAGAAAGGGGAACCCTCCTACACTCCTGGTGGGAATGTAAATTAGTTGAACCATTGTAGAAAGCAGTATGGAGGTTCATCAAAATGCTCAAAACTGACTTACCATTTGACCCAGGAATTCCACTCCTAGGAATTTACCCTAAGAACGCAGCAATCAAGTTTGAGAAAGACAGGTGCACCCCTATGTTTATCGCAGCACTATTTACAATAGCCAAAAATTGGAATCAGCCTAAATGTCCATCGGTAGGTGAATGGATAAAGAAGATGTGGTACATATACACAATGGAATACTACTCAGCCAAAGGAAGAGGAAAAATCCTACCATTTGCAGCAACATGGATGGAGCTGGAGAGTATTATGCTCAGTGAAATAAGCCAAGCGGTGAAAGAGAAATACCAGATGATTTCACTCATCTGAGGAGTATAAGAACAAAGGAAAAACTCAAGTAACAAAACAGCAGCGGAATCACAGAACCCAAAAATGGACTAACAGGTACCAAAGTGAAAGGAACTTGGGAGGATGGGTGGGCAGGGGGGGATAAGGGGGAGAAGAAGAGGGGTATTAAGATTAGCATGCATAGCAGGGGGAGGGAGAAAGGGGAGGGAGGGCTCTACAACACAGAGAGGACAAGTAGTGATTCTACATTTTGCTATGCTGATGGACAGTGACCGTAAGGTGGTTTTTAGGGGGGACCTGATATAGGGAATAGCATAGTAAACATAGTATTCTTCATATAAGTGTAGATTAAACATTAAAAAAAAAAAAGAAGGAAAGAAAAGAGGGATTACTCCTTGAGAGGAGAAAACAATTGGTAAATCAAAGATTAACGCATGCTTTAAATATCCTTAATGTTGATCACTTAAAGGGTGTCAGATGATCAGCTATGGAGGTACTCTTTTCTGATATTATTCCTTTCTCTTAATAGAAATTAAAAAATAAAAAATAAATTAAAAAAATTAAAAAAAAGCAGTTCCTGTGTGCTGACCTCCAATGAGTTCTACACAGTGGTATAGAGGGCATGTCAAAGTGTGGGCAAAGGGTCTGTTTGTTTCTATGCAGAAGATCAAGGCCTAGCTTGGATACCCAGAAAATGAACTAAGATACGATATGAGGAGGAGCTTCCGGCATCAGCATTCTCTGGAGGACTCGTGCTGGGGGATGATCATCAAAAAGCCTCCACAGGGATCCGGACGATGCTGCGGTTGTGGCTGCATCCAGCCCACCGTCTCCTGGACTTGCCATTGGAATGAGGAGGGAGATGTCTAGGCTGGCATGTGCATACAGCGAGACAACGAATTTGACCAGATCTGTACTGTTGGAACTCAATCAGGAGTTGGGAGGGGTGCAAGTTGTAGCGCTCCAAAATCCTACGACTATAGACTATCTATGGTTAAAAGAACATATGGGATGTGAACAGATCTCAGAAATGGGTTGCTTTAATTTGTCTGATTTCTCTCAGACTGTTCAAGTACAGTTGGACAATATCCAGCATATCATAGACTAATTTTCACAAATGCCTAAGGTGCCTAAATGGTTTTCTTGGCGTCACTGGAGATGGCTGGTAATTATAGATTTGCTTTATGCCACCGTATTCCTATTATGTTAATATGTGTGCGCAAGTTAGTTAGTAGTTTAAAACCTATATATACTTAAGGTACTCTACAAGAAGATATGTCAAAGAAATAATCAATCCTCCCATGTTTTCTTCCATATGCTACCTCTATAGCTTTTCTTCTTCCTTCCTAATTACAACCCTTAAATAGAATTCGTGCCTCATATCGAATTTACCGAGTATCATAATTCCTCCAGGTGGTAAAGATACCTCGAGACAAGTGCTGGGCATAGAAGCCACAGGGCATAAATCTGCAAAGAAGTAAAAAGCTAACCTTTTCAAACAATATGGCTTCTCTCTCACTTACCAACTTTACATTTCCCTGTATGGCCCCGGAAGATGACTGGTTAGCCAGAGACGGGTAAGATTCCTCAAGGGAGGAACAACCTAAGACAGGCACAGTCGCAGGGGGGCCATCAGGTGAGAAATTGGGGAACAACAGTGGTGAAGCTTAGAACCTCACACCCCCCTGTGTTGAGAGAAAGCTTCTGCATCCATGGATGTTTTATTGCCCTTGTCTAGCTCGGATTAGCACATAGTCTACAGGCACACACCTGATCATCTACAATTGCTCTCTTACAACAATAAACTATGTTTTCTATCTTTATCTTGCATCTACCTACCACTTCAGCAGTTTATTAAAAATAAAAAAAATAATAATAATAATAAAGGGAGAAATGTGGGATCCACATATAAATCAAGTATAAAAATCAAACAAATATTCATATTTGACCTGATTGTTTATAGTTCATAATGCATGATCAGAACCGAAAGTTTTTGTGATGAATGCCCTTGTACTGTTCACCATGTAAGAACTTATTTACTCTGTAAGAATTCGTTCACTATGTAAGAACTTGTTCATTATGCTTCAGAAGATTGGAGACTGACGAGAACTAGGCTTGAGATGGATTAATGATTGTGCATTGAGCATTGACCCCCCTATACAGAATTTTATTGTTGTCAACAACCATTTGATCAATAAATATGAGAGATGCCCTCTCAAAAAAAAGTGCCAATGGCATTTTTCACAGAACAAGAAAAACTAATCCGAAAATTTGTACTGAATTAGAAAAGACTCCAAACAGCCAAAGCAACCTTGGGAAAGATGAACAAAGGTAACGATATCATGCTCCAAAATTTCAAACTATATCACAAATAAATAGTAACCAAAACAGTATGGTACTGGACCAAAAGACACATAGGGCAATGATACAGAATAGGGAGCCCAAAAATAAACCCATACTTTTCTATTAATATATGATAAAGGAGGCAAGAATATAAAATAGGGAAATGATAGTCTCTTTAGTTAATGCTGTTGGAAAAAGCAGAGAGCTACATGCAAAAGACTGAAACTGGACCTCTGTCTTATATCACACACAAAAACAAACTCAAAATGGATTGAACACCTAAATGTAAGACTTGAAACCATAAAACTCCCAGAAGAAAACACAGGGAGTAAACTCTTGAACATCAGCATTAACAATTTTTTTTCTGGATATGTCTCCCCAGCAAGAGAAACAAAAGCAAAAATAAATAAGTGGGACTACATCAAACTAAAAGGCTCTGCACAAGGGAAACTGTCAATAAACTGAAAGAGCAACCTACTGAATAGGAGAATATATTTTCAAATGAATATCCAACAAGGGGTTAATACTCAAAATACATTAAGAACTCATACAACACCAAAAACCCCCACAAATAATCTTATTAAAAAAAGGGCAGAGTTACTGAACAGACATTTTTCTAAAGAAGCCATACAAATGAAAGAGACACATGAAAAGATGCTCAACATCATTAATCATCAGGGAGATGTAAATCAAAATCACAGTGAGATACCACTTCACACTTGTCAGAATGATTTCATAGTATCCACATGAAAACTAAATAAAAACAGGAATAAACTCAAAAGAATAGAAAATATATGTCCGCTCAAAAGGTTTACAACATTCATAGCATTATTCATAATATTAAAAAATGAACTACAGTTGATGAATGGATAAACAATGGTATATTCATATGATGGAACATTCAGCCCTAAAAAGGAATCCAGTACTGATAAATGTAACGTGGAACAATCTTAGAAAAGTTCTAACTGAAAGCAGAAGACAAAATAACATATTATATCATTCCATTCATATGAAATGTCCAGAAGAGGCAAATCCACAAAGACAGACGATTAAGTAGGATTGGCTGGGATAGGGCAGAATGGGCAGTGACTGCAAACAGACATGGGGATACTTTTTGGGGTGATGAAAATATTCTGGAACTAGTTAGTGGGGATACTTGCACAACTGTATGAACATACCAGGAATCACTGAGTTGAATACTTTAAAAGGGTGAATTATATGGTATGTGAAGTATATCTCAATTAAATTATTATTAAAAAATAGAATGTCACTTTGTTTATTAAGGCATTGAGGTGTCAAAAATATGTATACAATAGGAGGCTACTGCACAATGTTTTGAATATACTAAGTGCCACATAAGGGCTCACTTCAAAATGGTTAATTTTATGTTCTCGAAAATTTCACCTACAAGTTTTTTTGTTAAGGTATCATTGATATATAATCTTCTAAAGGTTTTACATGAGTAAAACTGTGGTTATCACATTAACTCATGTTATCAAGTTCCCCTCAACATACCCCATTTCAGTCACAGTCCATCAAAATAGAAAGATATGAGGGAAATCATGTGCTACTTGTGTTTCCCCACCTCCTTATTTCACTGAGCATAATACTCTCTAGCTCCATCCATGTTGTTGGAAATAATAGGATTTGTTTTCTTTCTATGGCTGAATAATATTCCATTGTATATATGTACCACATCTTCTGTATCCATTCTTCTACTGATGGGCACTTAGGCTGCTTCCATGTCTTGGCTATTGTAACTAGTGCTGCAACAAACATAGGGGTGCATGTGTCTTTTTGAATCTGAGATCTTGTTTCATTTGGGTAAATTAGTAGGAGTGGAATTCCTGGGTCAAATGGTATTTCTATTTTTAGTTTTTTGAGGAACCTCCATATTGCTTTCCATAATGGTTGAAGTAATATACATTCCCACCAGCAGTGTAGGAGGGTTCCCCTTTCTCTGCATCGTCGCCAGTATTTGTTGTTCCTAGTCTTTATGATGCTGGCCATCCTAACTGGTGTGAGGTGATATCTCATTGTGGTTTTAATTTTGCATTTCCTTGATAATTAGCGAACTGGAGCATCTTTTCATGTGCCCATTGGCCATTGAAATTTCTTCTTTGTAGAGGGTCTGTTCAGATCCTGTGCCTTTTTTAATCAGATTATTTGCTTTCTGGGTGTTGAGTCATGTGAGTTCTTTATATATTTTGGATGTTAACCCCTTATTGGACACGAATACGAATATATTCTCCCATACAGTAGGGTAACTTTCTGTTATACTGATGGTGTCCTTTGCTGTACAGAAGCTTTGTAGTTTGATATAGTACCATTTGTTCATTTTTGCTTTTGTTTCCCTTGCCAAGGAGATGTGTTCAGGAAAAAAATGCTCATTTTTATATTCAAAAGATTTTTGCCTTTGTTTTCTTCTATGAGTTATATGGTTTCATGACTTACATTCAGGTCATTGATACATTTTGAGTTTACTTTTGTGTATGGCATTAGACAGTAATCCAGTTTCATTTTCTTACATGTAGTTGCCCAGTTTTGCCAACACCAGCTGTTGAAGGGGCTGTCATTTCCCGATTTTATGTCCATGGATCCTTTATGTTAATTGGCCATGTATGTGTGGGTTCATATCTGGGATCTCTATTCTGTACCATTGATCTATGGATCTGTTCTTGTACCAGTACCAAATTGTTTTGATTACTGCGGCTTTGTAGTAGAGCTTGAAGTTGGGAAGTATAATCCCCCCAGCTTTATTCTTCCTTCTCAGGATTGCTTTGACTATTTGGGGTCTTTTGGGGTTCCATATGGATTTTAGAACTATTTATTCTACTTTGTTGAAGAATGCTGTTCATATTTTAAAGGGATTGCATTAAATCTATAGATTGCTTTAGGAAGGAAAGCCATTTTGACAAGATTAATTCTTCCTATCCATGAGCATGGGATGAATTTCCATTTATTGGTGTCTACTTTAATTTCTCTCATGAGTGTCTTACAGTTTTCAGGGTATAGGTCTTTTGCTTCCTTGGTTAGGTTTATTCTAGGTATTTTACTCTTTTTGATGCAGTTGTAAATGAAACTGCTTTCCTGATTTCTATTTCTGCCAGTTCATCATTAGTATATAGGAATGTTACAGATTTCTGTGTATTAATTTTGTATCCTGCAACTTTGCTAAGTTCAGATATTAGTTCTAGTGGTTTTGGAGTGGATTCTTTAGGGTTTTTTACGTACAATATCATGTCACATCCAAACAGTGACAGTTTAACTTCTTTAGCAATTTGGATGCCTTTTTCATTTCTTTGTGTTGTCTGATTGCTGCAGCTAGGACCTCCAGAACTATGTTGAATAAAATTGGGGAGAGTAGGCATGCATGCCTTGTTCCCAATCTTGGAGGAAAAGCTTTCAGCTTCTCACTGTTAAGTATGATGTTGGTTGTGGGTTTGTCATTTACAGCCTTTATTATGTTGAGGTACTTGTCCTCTATACCAATTTTGTTGAGAGTTTTTATCATGAATGGATGTTGAATACTGTTAAATGTTTTATCAGCATCTATGCAGATGATCATGTGATTTCTGTTATTCTTTTTGTTGATGTGGTGTATGATATTGATGGATTTTCTAATATTGTACCATCCTTGCATCCCTGGGATGAATCCTACTTGATCATCATGGATGATCTTTTTGATGTACATTTGAATTTGGTTTGCTAATATTTTGTTGAGCATTTTTGAATCTATGTTGATCAGGGATAGTGGTCTGTAATTTTCATTTTTTGTGGTGTCTTTGTCTGGTTTAGGTATTAGAGTGATGATGGCCTCATAGACTGTGTCTGGAAGTATTCCCTCCTCTTATACTTTTTGGAAAACATTAAGGAAGATGGATATTATGTCTTCTCCAAATGTTTGATAAAATCCAAATGTGAAACCATCTGGTCCAGGCATTTTGGTCTCAGGTACTTTTTTGATTATGAATTCAATTTCATTGCTGGTAATTGGTCTGTTCAGATTTTCTGTTTCTTCCTGGGTCAGTGATGGAAGGTTGTATGTTTCTATGAATTTGTCCATTTTTTCTAGGTTATCCAATTTATTAGCAAATAATTTTTCATACTATACTCCAATAATTCTTTGTATTTCTGGGGTGTCTGTAGTGATTTTCCTTTCTCATTTCTGATTCTGTTTATGCAGTTGTATAGACTATTTCACTTGATAAGTCTGGCTAAGGGCTTATCTTTTTAATTTCCTCAAAGAACCAGCTCCTGTTTTCATTGATACTTTATATTGTTTTTTTCTTCTCAATTTAATTTATTTCTGCTTTCATCTTTATTATTTCCCTCCTCCTGACTTTGGTCCTCATTTATTTTTCTTTTTCTAGTTTTATTAATTCTGAGTTTAGATGGTTCATTTGGGATTGTTCTTGTTTCTTGAGGTAGGTCTATATTGCTATATACTTTCCTTTTAGAACTGCCTTGGCTGTATCCTACAGGTTATGGGCTGCTGAGTTGTTGTTTTCATTTGTCTCCTTATATTACTAAATCTCTGGGTTTTTTTGGTCATTGATCGATTGAATATTTAGGAGCATGCATTTAAGCTTCCATGTTTGTGGGATTTTTTATTTTCTTTGCATGAGTTATTTCTAATTTCATACCTTTGTAGTCTGAGAAGCTGGTTGGCGCAATTTCAATCCTGAATTTACTGAGGTTCTTTTTGTGACCTAGTATGTGATCTATTCTGGAATATGTTCCATGTACACTTGAGAAGAATGTGAATCCTGCTGCTTTTGGGTGGAGTGTTCTGTAGATGTCTGTTAGGTCCATCTGTTCTAATGTATTGTTCAGTGCCTCTGTCCTTACTTTCCATCCGATTGATCTGCCCTTCAGAGTGACTGGCGTGTTGAAGTTTCCTAAAAGTAGTGCATTGCATTCTATTTCCCCCTTTAATTCTGTTGGTATTTGTTTCACATATGTAGGTATTCCTATGTTGGGTGCAGAGATATTTCTAATGGTCATAACCTCTTGCTGTTGGACTCACCCCTTTATCATTATGTAATGTCCTTCTTTGTCTCATTACTTTCTTTGTTTTAAAGTCTATTTTATCTGATACAAGTACTGCAACTCCTGCTTTTATCTTCCTATTATTTGCATGAAATTTCTTTTTCTATACCTTCATTTGTAGTCTGTGTATGTCTTTGGGTTTGAGGTGAGTCTTTTGCAGACAGCATCATACAGATCAGTCTTGTTTTATTTTATCCATTCTGTAACTCTCTGTCTTTTGATTGGTGCATTCAGACCATTTACATTTAGGGTGTTTATCGATATATATGTACTTATTGCCACTGCATACTTTAGACTCATCATTACCAAAGGCTCAGGGGCAGCTTCTTTACTATCTGACAGACTAACTTAATGGGCTTATTATGCTATTTCAAACATAATCTAAAGGTTCTTTCTTTTTCCTCCCTTCTTTTTCTTCCTCCTCCACTCTTTATATATTAGGCGTCACATTTTGTACTCTTTGAATATCCCTTGACTGACTTTGTGGGTAGTTGATTTAATTTTGCATTTGCTTAGTAATTAATTGGTCTACTTCCTTTACTGTGGTTTTATTTTCTCTGGTGACAGCTATTTAGCCTTAGGAGCACTTCCATTTATAGCAGTCCCTCTAAAATACACTGTGGAGACAGTTTGTGGGAGTTAAATTCCCTTAACTTTTGCTTATCTGGAAATTGTTTAATCTCTGCTTCAAATTTAAATGATAATCTTGCTGCTTATGTTACATTGCATTAAATACATCATGTCACTCCCTTCTGGCCTGTAAAGTTTCTGCTAAGAAGTCTGATGATAGCCTGATTGGTTTTCTTTTGTATATGATCTTTTTTCTCTGTCTGGCTGCTTTCAATACTCTCTCCTTGTCCTTGATTTTTGTCATTTTATTATGTTTTGGTGTTGTCTTCTTTGGATCCCTTGTTTTGGGAGATTTGTGCACTTCCATGGCGTGAGAGACTATTTCTTACCCCAGACTGGGGAAGTTTTCAGGAATTATCTTCTCAAATACACTTTCTATCCCTTTTTCTCTCTTCTTCTTCTGGTAGCCCTATAATTTGAATATTGTTCCATTTGTATTGGTCACACAGTTCTCTCATTATTCTTTCAGTCATACAGATCCTCTTTTCTCTGTGCCTCAGCTTCTTTGTATTCCTGTTCTCTAATTTCTGCTTAATTTTCCATTTCCTGTACCTTATCTAATCTTGTTTTAAATCCCTCCACTGTATGTTTCATCTCAGATACTGTAATTTTTCAGTTTCTGTCTCTTCTTGAAGTTCTCCCTGAGGTCTTGGATATTTTTCTGTAGCTCCGTGAGCATGTTTATGATTTTTATTTTGAAATATTTTTCAGGAAGACTGATTTCAGTTTCACTTAGCCCTCTTTCTGGTGTTTTAGGGGTTTTGGTTTGTACCAGATTCTTTTGCTGTTTCATATTTCTAGTGATTCCTATGGAATAATAACTTCATGTAGGCGGTGACCTATAGAGCCCATAAACTCTATTCTTTGGAGCTGCTCAGCCCCTGGAGCAATGGCGGGAACCAGGTGAGTGGCACCAGTGCCTGCTGGGAGGAAACGGCTCTTTCCTGCTTCCCAGCCACAGTGCCTGCTTCCACTGCCATGGCCAGGGGTACGAGTGTGCAAGGAGAAGCTTCTATGCTATGCCCTTGTAGCTTTTGTGGGCAGGGCTGTCCTCCAGCTAGTCTGGCACAATGGCTGGGGCAGCAGGTTTGTAATCCAGTTTTGGCCAGAAGGAACAGCAGGCTGCATATCACAGTGGAGGGCCTCAGAGCTGCCTACGAGCCAGGGGGATGGAGTGTGTGAAGCTCCTGAGAGTTCACAACCTGTTGGGCTGACTGTGCTGGGACAATTTTGTCCACCTATCCTTTCTCCTGAGCGGGAACCTCTGTGTAGTCCTTGCCCCTTTAACAGCCCTCTCATTGTTGGGAAGTCTTTCATAGTGCCTGCCCATCTTTTGTCCCAGGGCAGCCCATTATGGGTACCTATTCTCCATAAGTGGCTGGAATCTCAGTCTCTCTTCAGTATTCTGCCTTTATCTGCTTTCCAACTCCTTTATCTCCACAGCACTATATGATATGGTTTGTGGTCCCAGAATAGATCTCCAATGGTGGGTATTTAGCAGTCCTGGGCTTCTACTCCCTCCCCACTCTCTTTCTCTCCCTCCCGTCAGTGAGCTTCAGTGGGGGGAGGGCTAAGGTCCTACTGGATCGCAGCATTACTAGTTTATCCTTTTCTGTGACATCTTCTCTTCTCACCAGATTAGGTTGTGTGTTGCAGACTTCTTTCCAGTCACTCTTTCACGATTTGTTGTATTTGCTGTATGTTTGTGTTATATGTGGTTTGGGAGGTTTCTGCCTCACTTATCACACCGCCATCTTGTTTAGTCCTTCCTACAAGTTTTTGTTTTTAACATGAAGTTCCTTAGAAACTAGAAAAATCAGGTTTTCCTCATTCCCCATGAGGACCTGCACATTTCCTTTTTTGCAACTCTGTGGCCCTCACTAGCAATAGTTAAGAATGGGTTAGGTTTCAAACACCCCTTTGAAGCTCCCTGTTCAGATACATATATTTTTTTATAAATCAGTGCCATTGGCGGTTCTTATGGTCTCACAATAACAGGGTCCGAAACAGCCTAACTGGTGTGGGGACATGGCAGTGACTTTCAGATGGGGGCAGCTCCCTTATCCTTCTCTCTGCACTGTGCCCTTGACCAATCAGGGCTCCTAGAGACTCCAGGGAATGAAAAGGAAGCAGGCAGCAGCCAGCATGGAGAAGGTCAGCCTGGTGAGGTGCCACAGGCCAGCAGGCTTGGGAAGAAGACTGTGTGCAGGCAGAGGGCATGCACCCCATCCTCATGACCTGAACCCTGGCCCCGTGCCCTGCCCTCACCACCTGAACCCTTGGGGAAAACTCAGCTGTTCACACCTACCCTGCTTGGGATGCTCTCCCAGTCTGGCCTTCCTATACCTGCACTCTTCCAAATAGCCTCACAATTCACCTTCCTGCCCCACTTTGCACCATGGTCTATCTATGCTGCTGACAGATTGCTTCATTTAAGATGAAAATCTGGGCATATAACCTCCTGAGCATAGCCAGGGCAAGAAGCAGCCAGAACGAGCCCCATCCCATAGGGCCTGCTTCTCCAACAGTACATAAACTTTTACAACTGCCCCTGGCACCTGTTTCTTTTTCTCATACCCTTCTACCTTCAGCAACTCTGGCTGGGTCTCAAGGCCACCAATCTACTGCCCTCCAGCCCTCGGCCAGCCCTCAGAGTCTGTCGTGGAAGCACTGAGATGTCTATTTTCTCCACTATAGTTTATGAGTGCTTCAAGCTCCCAAAACCTCATGTGCATTTTCTTATTTAATTCTCAACAATGTTTTAAGGTTGTTTCTATTATCCCTGCTTTATAGATGAGAAAATGGAGGGCCCAGAAAACAGGTGACTTGCAGAGCTGCCTTTCTTCAGGACCTCTGGGCTTCACTGTTTTCACTCTCTCCATCAAATTATGACCTGAGCTATGTCTGGCACTAAGAGAAGATCCAAATGGCCTCTTTCTCTATCTCACAAGCAGACTGGGGAATGGGAATTAAAGCAACAAGGGATTACTGCTGTGCATAGTAATCATAAAAAGATTCAGGAATCTAGTGGTGGGTACAGGTGGAGAAACAGGCCCTCTTAGAAATTACTCTGGATTTAAATTATTCTAAGAATGAGAAGTGTAAATTTTTGGTTACTTTTTGGAAATTAATTTTGCAGTATCTTTTAATATTAAGGATACACAATAGTTGTGTGGCCACTTTGGAAAACACTCCAGCATTTCTTCAAATAGGTTAAACCCATGGTTACTCACATGATGTGACAATTTCATGAATACATACCCCAAATTTGAAAACAGGTGTTCAGACAAAAACTTATGCACAAATACTCTGAGTAGCCCTATTTACAATAGTCAAAAAGGTGGGAACAACCCGAAGTCCATCAACTGATGAACAGATAAACAAGATGTGCAAATCTAGAGTGAAATATCCAGTCATAAAGAGGTAAGAGCTGCTACATGCTACACCATAGATGGCTTTGAAAACATTATACTAAGTGAAAGAGGCCAGTCATGAAAGACCACATGATATATGATTCCATGTGTGTGGAATATCAGAAAGGCAAATCTATAGAGAAAGAAAGTAGACCAGGGCTTTCCTAACACCAGGGTGTGGGGGAGACTGGGGGGCTCATTATAAGGCATGTCTGACAATGAGGGGAGTGTGTATTTTTGGGATTATGATAATGTTATAAAATTAAATTGTAGTGAAGGTTGTACACTCTGTGAATATACCACATTTTAAATGTGTGAATTGTAGCAATATAAGTCATATCTCAACAAAGTTGGTTAAAAATATATATGAATCCTAAGACCCTGAAATCCTCCTGCATAGAAATTGGTAAGGATTGACACAGGGAAGGATGTTTCTTTCAATTTTGTTTTTAACTGCAAAAACAGAGGAACACATTTGATGTCCATCAGTGGAGGGACAGTTTATTCATATGAGGAATGTTAGTGTTATGCAACTATTAATCTTGGTTTAGATCTTTATCTTTCCACCTGAATGGACATCCCTACTAGAGTATTAAGAGGGGAAAGCAGGTGACAGAATAATGTGTAGCACATATGCCCCTTCCAGAGGGCAGAGTGTGGGCTCCTGTGTGCATGGGGTAAGGCAGAGTAGGTATATGATGACAGGTTGTTTCTCTTTATTCACCTTTCTCTAGTTCCAATGGACATGGTATTATTATCACTAAAAAATTTTATAAAGCTAAAAGAGAAAAATATTACTGTTATTTTCAGGTTCAGACTGATATATCCAACCAGTTACTGAAATATCTCCTCATATATTATCAGAAGACACCTAAACTCTACAAGACAGAACTAATACTGTTCCCTCAAAGCTGGCTTCTTCTGTCATGTCTGCTTCACTGACCAGCAGTACCACTGCCTTGTCTGAGCGAGAGTCTAGAGATAGTCGTATGTTCTCGTCTGCCATATATGCCTTGTCCCCTCTGCATAATTTCATTATCCTACATGTCAGTTTCTCTCCTGACTAAATTCACTTCCAGATTTACTTCCTGACCCTCGCCCACCTGCTGGCTACACCTGAGTCCCTGGCCCCTCCACTCTGCTGTGCAGAGGTGCAAACTGGACCATGCCATCTGGGCTGCCCACTTGCTGGCAAGGGCTGGCCCCTACAGCCTCTCTCCAGTCACTACTTCTATCCAGACACATTTCTTGCCTCCTTCCAGACCCTGTGCTTGCACACTGTCCTGTCAGCAGCCTTTTTAAGTCCTCTCTTCTTCCCACCAAATGTCCTTCCTGCTCCTACCCATTCACCTAATTAGCTCCCCCCTACCCTGCAAATCTCGGCCCAACTGGGAGACTTCAGTGTCCCCACCCTCTGCTGAGGTGAGGTTCTGGCAGGTGGCACTTGGAACACTACAGTTTTATATTTGGTTGTGTGTATAACTGATGTCTTTCTAAACAGACTATAAGTCCCTGGGGCAAGATTATACTCCTTATGTATCCAGTGTTTGGACCACATCAGGGAAATATTTGTTAAATAAATGAACACATAAATGTCAAATGAGTGTGGTATTTAAGAAAATACCATTTCTGACACAACTGACTACCCACCTTGAACACTGCAAATGCAGTTGACCTGGGTGACAGAATCCAGTTCATCAAGCTTCACAGGGCCCATCAGCTCATGGGGGCAAGCCCCAGAGGCCATGACCAAAGGGGGCTTCTGAAGTAAGAGTACAGTCCGTTCAACACAAACAATCTGACCTGCCAATGGAAACACTTCAGATTACTGAAGCACTGAGGGAAAAAAGAGCTCTCTTACCAGTAAAAGACAGTGTCCTTTGCCAGACTCCCATGAGTCATGTGGGTCAAGGGGCAGAGCTGTGGGGCTCATCTACTGTGTCCAGAGACACATGCATGGGTGCAGGAAGGAAGCTCCAGCGCCATCAGTGTGCAGAGTTGCAAAAGCACACAAATGCTACATTCCAACTCAGTTTAGAAGGTGAATTTTGGGAGCATCTTTCTGCTTGCAAGAAGGAATGCTGCCCAATTCATGAACCACTTAATAAAGCCAATTACATCTTCAAATTAAAGACAAAAAGGTAAATTTTGTGGTTTGCAAGTTATACCTCAATAACATTAAAAAATATATATATAGTTTAGGCAGGATCCTAGTTTGATTCCTAGAAAAAAGGGCTAGCCGATCTAAGAGTGTTTATAATATTCTAGGTTTCTTTATTTTAAAAAGTGATGCTCCAGAGAGTGGCTTCTGCCCCAGTACAGCATGCCTCCAACAGACAGCCTTTTAGTGAACAATTGTTACAGTGAGCATTTGTTACAGAGTATGTGAGTGCTGTAGGGTGTTCTGGTTCTGTCTGGGTGGCCACAGCAAGGGTTAATGAAAGCCCAGGACAGGCATCATGGGCTCTTCTACAGCACATGCTGTGTTTGCAATTGGCTTTGTCCAGAGACACATGCATGGGTGCGGGAAGGAAGCGTCATTTGTGAGGGTTTAGGGCTCAGTAGATGCAGTTCCAGAGAAAGATAGAGGCACCCAGGAAGCCACAGAGCCACCTTACAGCACTATCGGTCACCAGATCACAGCTGTTAAGAAGAAAGCATACCCTGGTCTCGGAGAGTGTCCCTGAAGAGGAAGTAGTGAGAGGCAGCCCCAGCCAGCGCATCCAGGATTTCCTGGCCCAGCACACATGAGGAGGCCACACAGACTGGCATGGTTTTGGGGAGGCCAGAGCCATTCTCATCTTGCATTTGCAGGGTGACATCAGTCACTGTCAGCCAAATCTCCCTTTGCTCCAGAAGATGAAAACTATTTACCTATAATTCAAAGACACAGTCAAGATTATTAACTTAATAGCATTATATCCAAAATTGTTTTTTAAAAAGCAATCACATCAGATGATTATTATTAATCCTAAGAATTTTAGATACCATTCCAACAATATTTTAAAACATACAAGACTTTGCATGTCTTCGTTACTAGGCGCCACTGACATGGCTGTTCCCTGTGAGTCCTAACCTTGTACCTGATTAAAGGACTCCTGGTTGGGGTACAGTCTGCCCTTCATTGGAATTAGTGCACCTGTCCTCTGACCTACTCTGGAAGAATTCAATGTTTTTTCCTCCTGATTCCATGTTCCTATACCTAGAATGCTAATTACCACATTGTTTTATACTTAGTACAGACACTTCTCTCCTGCAAGGCGTTAGTTTCCTAAGGGTTAGGAATTGTAACGAACTGAATGTTTGTATCCCAGCCCCTTCAGCCTGATTCCTATGCTGAAACCCTAACGTGTGATAGTCATGAGAGGTGGGCCTCTGGGAGGTGATGAAGTCATGGTGGTGGAGCCCCATGATGGAATGAGTGCCCTTATAGGAAAAGATACAAGAGAGTGTGCTTCCTTTCAGCTCCCGACATGGTGAAGATACAAGAAGTCCTTTCTTCAACTAAGAGAAGGGCTCTAACCAAGAACCTGATCATGCCCACATCCTTATCTCAGGCTTCTGTTCTCCAACTCTGAGAAGTTAGTGTTTGCTGTTTAAGCCACCTACTCTATGGTATTTTGCTATACAGCAGCCCAAACTGACGGAGACAGGAATATAATTTACTTGCCCTCAGTCTGAGTAGAGAGCAGGTATCAAGCATTTATTGTATCTACAACAACTTTTCTTTTTCCTTTTTTTCTACTTTCCTTTTATTATAATTTTCTTTCTTTTTCCTTTTTTTTAAATATGCAAAAGTTATAAGGCCTTTTCAAATTCATTAAAATGGCATTCTGCCCTTTCATCTGTGAGGGTTTAGGGCTCAGTAGATGCAAATGGGGCCAAGGATTTGGCTGGGAGGCACTTTGTGCAGAGTAGGGCTAGGCCATGAGAACCTGCAGTTTGTGTTCAGTAGGGCTGGGCCATGAGACTCTGGCTGGCTTGAAGTTTAGATGGTGTTGCTGGCATGAATGGCATGGATAGTGTGGTCAGGTTGAGGATTTCACTTGGTTGACTGACACGACAGGGAAGAGGTGATCTGCATGGTCAGGAACTGTGGGTTGGACTCAAAGAGGCAGTTCACATGGTTGAGAGGTTGATTACATGCAGGAAACTAGAGTAAGTTATATTGCGGAGAATGAGACAGATTTCTCACTGTTGAATAAGGCAGTTGTAAATGTGGAAATGGGGAAACCTCAAGTCAGTGGTGATGGTCTAGAGTTGGAGGTATTGGTATTAAATCACAATTGTAGGTAGAGATAGACTAGATAGGAAGGAAAGTCAGAAGGGAGGGAGGGATTTATGTGTACGTGTGCATGGGTAAACATACATCTATTTCCTTGCTCTTCCCATTGAGAGGCTAGAAACAGTGACATCCTAGAAGCAATGACCCACCTAGCACAGGTCTTGCTTCTAAATGCCAGTCCCCATTAAAATCAACCAGGGCTTCTTGCAAAGATATTTGATTCCAGAGCAGAAAAAGTATAAGTTGAGCTTGAAACATGTTACTGTGCCATGTTAGGTAAGGAAGCACCTAAAGAACAATGGGAACATGTCCAAAGGACATAGGCACCAGCTTGAATCTGGGAAAATGTGAGCATCAAAATAAACAATAGTAACAGATTATAACCCATTGATTAAAAACTGAATCCATGGGTCCATTATGATAGAAATAAGTAAATATATAAATCAGGGAAATAAAAAGCTACTAATTATAGCCAAATGCCAGCTAATACATATAGGAGGAATGCTGGAATTAGAAGATTACCATTTGACTATTATCAGGATAATAATTCAGGCAAGAATCATATGGATGTTAAAATGAGCAAGTAAAAGCTTGACAAGAAACCGGATATTTATATAGTCTTGATGTATCTTCCCATAAATATTTGCTACATACTTATTAATTAATAAGTATGAAAGACTTTTTAGTCAACTTTAGAGTAGAGAAACCTGGAAAACAACACCTTAATTAGTTGACAAAATGTCGCAGCAATGAAACAAATCAACTGTGTACCTCTTGAGATGAACACAGTATTTTTCGGTCAAAAATGCATTACCTGTATCTTTTCATGAGATAAAAATCAGGCAAATCTAAATCGACAGACATTCTATCAAATAAATGGCCTCCATTCTTCAAAAATGTTAAGGTCACAAAAGATAAGCGAAGATGAAGAAATGTTCCATTTGAAGATGAAAGCAACACAACAACTAGTGCAGTGTGTGACTCTGTATCAGCCTGTGGGTTACAAAGCGTTTGGAGGGATAAGCTGGTAGAAATCACAATTTCAAATATGGGAGATATTTCAGGAAGGGAGAAGATTTCTACAAGATTGTCTGAAGTTGCTTTTCTGACCATCTTCAGAGATTTTAGATACTCTTTGAATCCCTGGGTTTGGTTCATAGTCTCTTTTTCAATCTCCTGATGAAACACGTCTAACTTTCTTTGAAATTAACTATCAAATTCTCTTTACCATTGGGATTATGAAAAAAGCAGTAACAATAAAGTCTTCTGTAAAAAGACATAAGTAATCAAATAATTTAAAGCAGTATTAAGCAATCTTATTGCTAGAATTTTATTAAAAATAGGTATCTTCTGCACAAAAATAACCAATTAATTTTTGAAAAAGTTGCAAAGGCAATTTAGTGGAGGAAGTATAGCTTATCAACAAATAATGCTGGAACAACTGGACATCCATAGATCAAATGATGACCCTTGACCTGAACTACACACCATATAAAAAATCAACTCAAAATGCATCATGGATCTCAAATGTAGCATGATAAATCTTCTATGAAAGAACACAAAAGATAAACTTTGGGACCCAAGACTAGGCAGAGACTTGACTTTTCATGGATTTAGCAATAAAAGCCTGATCCAGAAGAGTAAAAGTTGGTAAATTTGACCAAATACAAATTAAAAACTTATATCCTGCAAAAACCCCTGTTGAAAGGATGAAAAGACAAATAAAGACCCTAGAAATATTTGTAAATCACATATTTTCTGACAGAGGCTTTACATAGCGAGTATATAAAGAACTTGGAACATTCAGAAGCAAATAATCCCACCAGAAAATGAGTGAGGCATGTACAGACTTTCACCTCAGAGTATGTACAGACACATGAAAGAATGTTCAGCATCATTCATTCTGTGCATGAATCTCTACAGAACTGTGTTAGTTCAAAGAAGCCAGTCTCTCAAAAAAAATCTGCTGAATTCCTAACTCTAGTACCTCAGAATGTGACCTACTCTGGAAACAGGGTCTTTACAAATTTAACCAAGTTAATATGAAATCATTACAGTGGGCCCTAAGCCAAAGGTTCTACTTATGTCAGCAACATACAAAAACATAATTATAATGAGATCATATTAGCAGTTGCCAAGGGTTAGGGTTGGAGAAAGGGATGGGTATGGCCCTAAAGGGGAGCACCAGGGGTCTGCAGCACAGCTGAGTATACCGACTACGGTGTAGGTAATACAAGGCTACACACGACAAAGTCTCATGGACGTACACAGATGCAAGTGCACATATGTAGGGCTGAGACCAGCATTAGCTCCATGGATTGTGCCCTGTCAGTCTGGGCTTGGTGCTGTACTGTGGTTGCTGTGGGTAGTGTTGGCAGGGGGAGAATGAACAGGACCTCCCCATGTTTCTTTGTAATTCATTGTAAATCTGTAATTACTGTGGATTTAATCATTTTAAATGACTTCATTCAAAATGAAATTTAAATACAACAAAAGTCTCATTTTCACGACTTACCTCTTTAGTATAGTGGACATACAACTGGGTCCTTTTTTGCTAAGTCAGGTTCTTGCAGTGACTCCTGGTACCATTCTAAGAGCCAGCCATCACTGTAGAAGGTGTAGGCCAGTGGCTTACCTACATGGTGGCCCCAGGCTTAGCTTATTTCAATTTTTTCCCATGGAAGTTGGTTTCTGGGATTCTCTTTCCCACAAAAGCAGAATACAGGGGGTTTAAAGAATTTCAGTGAATTGAGGAATCTGTTCCACTGGGTTGAGTCCTTGACTATCTCCTAAGTACCACAATCCCTTAGAACACACACCCACTGAGAGTCACTCCTGTTGGCAGGCTGCACCTACACTACTAGAAAGGCTTCTACACTTCTTGGGAGGAAACTCAGAATGGGAGAGGATCAGTGTCCTCAGTCAGCCCTGAGGCAGGTCTCCTTCATCCAGTGAGCCTATGACCTGCAGTTCGTCCTTCTCTGCCCTAAGGCTTCCTGCCACTGGGCACAGTACTGAGACCTGGCTATGGTGTGAGTATTTGACGCCTGCTTTCTTCACTCTCCCACTTCTAGCCTCTGCTGAAGGAAGGTGGGCAAATAAGGCCCTGTGGCAGGGGCATGCAGTGTAACAGCCATGAGACTGCTGTTTGCATCCCTGAGGACAAGATTCTACCTGCAGCTTATGAGGTAGCTATACAGTGAACTACTTGCCTGGTGCCAGAGCCCCACAACTCAGAAGATCTTTAGGATAGGAATGTGCCAGGTACCTAGCTCTTAACACACTGAACATCCTGCAGATGGTGGGGGGCGGGGAGAGTGCAGTCAGCCTCCAGTTGACCTCAGACTTGGAAAGTAGGAGACACATCAGGTGCCTGTACCTGGTCCTCAATAGGGGATGCTGGGATGCTCCTAGGAAGCATTGCTGAGGGATTAATGTCAATCACTCTCATTCCTCAAGACAGGCACTGGTTAGCTGTCAGATGACAAATAGGTGAACAGAGAAAAGGAAAATGAAGACTGAACAATGGGACATCCTATGCACCTCTCAGGTGACTGAGGTGAACACACATTCCTCTGCATTAAGGTCCAGCAGAAGTTTCTTGCAGAACTTACGTCATGAGTTCAGCCTGCCACCTATACTCTTCCCCTTCTCTCCTCCCAGTTGATTTGCTGAGTGGCAAGGATGCATCAACAAGGTGTTCTAGGCCACAGCTCCACACAGCTGCTGAGGCCTCACGGACCTCAGGGTTCCTCCACTGCTTGGGAGTTCTGAGGGGTGGCTGACTCTGACCCTGAGATCCCTCCTCTCACCTGATAAGTGAGGTTCCAGCTTCCTTCCTTCCTATCACCAGCCTAGGTGTCAGGAAGGGACTAAGCTTCCTAGGCTGAGGCTCTTCCAAGGCAGTACATGCCTGAGTTGTTTTATGCCCAGTGCTCCCCAGAGTGGCTGGTGGCCACCCTGGCACAAGGACTAGGCTTACGGCTGCTGCAGAGCACAACATGGATGGCTGGATTTTAAAATGCTTTACTGTTGTGGTACTCTGTTCATTTCTAAGAGAGACTATCCTTGAATAAACTTTTTAACACCTTATGCATTATAATACCTTATGAGAGAGAGAGAGAAAGTGGGAGAGGAGAATTATTACCTGAGGTCTTTGATAGATCACCCTGGCATAGAAACTGCACCGGACGCCAGGATCTTCAGTCTGGAAAGGCATTGCAAAGGATTAGGAAACAGCGCCAACACAGCAAAAGAACTAAAGACCTTGGCAAAAACAGATATTACCTGGAGAATTTCCCTTAAGAAGCGGGGAACTGGAGGCTGGTACAGCTGAGCTACGGGGTCTTCTTCAATTATATCAATTTGTCCCTGATTTGGAGGAGCCGTAAGGATGTAACAGAAGCTAGGAGGAGGCAGATGAGTCTTCACCTGTTGGGTAAAGGTAGAATGTGAATGTACTGTTCAAAGACTCAAATACACTATTAAAATCTACTTTTTAATAAAATTATTTATTCATAGATGCATACTGTCTCTCCAGGAGGCCATGCAAGAAATGGATTATGTTGTTCATTGCTGGGACCAAGTATTAAGAACCTCTGTATTTTTGAACCACCAATTCAAGATTTCATTTTAGAAATTCATTCCTCAGAGTATACAGAAAACACCATTTAGAAACGTCTTCCTCTTAAATGATTGAGAAATGGACATTTTTGACAACTGTTTTGTTGGTCTAGCACAGTACAGAGTCACAGTTTGAGCACTGTGCTAAGAAGACAGCTGCTACACAAACAAGACGCCCATTTCAGCTTTGGGAGCTTTGGCCCAGCAGCTGCTGGCTGGCCTGTTGGCTGAGGCTCTGAATGGAGAGGGGCAGACACACTATAATCAGTCAATTTTACTATTTGTGAGCAACTACGAGAAACAATGTGATGGGCAGGAAAATGGAAATTCCTGGCTACCTTGGTGCTTGGAGGAATATTCATGAGTTTTATTTATTAGGTTATGTGAATTTCTGTGCTAACCAGTAACTGAGTGTTTGTTGGCTGTACGAGTGACTGGAAGGTTGTGGGGAAAACACCCCATATCTTATTCAGTAGGTGCTGAGGCCCTAATTGTTGCAGTGCCATGCAATGATTGCAGTTTACAAACATCATCATAAATTAGCCTCAAGAAGAATGTAGAGCGGCCCCACAGGGGCAGCAGCCACTGCCAGGGCTGCGCAGTAAGACAGGGGTCCTGGACCCAGGTTTCTCAGGGACGTGGACTGGAGGTTGGTGCCCGTCTGGGCACCTGGCACAGAGCAGGGGGAGGCCAAGGGGAGGTCTTCAGCTGCTGGGCTTACCTCCTCATAGGCATGGCCATGGCCAGGTGCTTTCAGGGGCACCACAGGGGGCCACATGGTGTCAATCAAACTAAAAAGCCCAGCAGTCCTAGAAAGAGAAAAGATGCTGTCAAAGTTACCTACCACCAAAACAGGTATCTGGTGAATGACCTGGTCATACGGAGATCTGTTTAACAGACACCCTCCCTAAAGCCAGGGAGACAATATTCAGGATGGGCCATTCCGATGGGGAAGGTGGTGGCACACACACAGAGAAACAGACCTTCTAATCTGTCTGCACAAGACTAGAAAGATAATTCATTATATTATGATATATCTGCACCACGAAATATCCCACAGCCATGAAATGGTTATAGAGAAAATATTCAAGGACATAGAATGATGTTTATGACACCCTGCTAAGTGAAAATCAGGCAACAAATTATAATCTCTCTATGTAGATATCTATGCATGTACCTACATATAATGAAAGGAAAAGACTGAAAGATATAAACATGTTTTTGGTGGTTATCTGACTAGAGTTTGCAGGTGATACTTGATTTTTGGCCTCTATGTGTTTCCTATATTTTTCTACAACAAATAGGTGTTACTGATACAATAAGAAAAATTATCAATAAGTTATATAAAATAAAGAGGATAGCCAGACACAAAAGGACAAATATGACCTGATTTCCACTTATGTGAGGCACTAGAGTGGTCCAGCTCACAGGCAGAAAGCAGAAGGGTGGTTGCTGCAGGCTGGGGGAGGGAGGAGTACAGTGTACTATTTAATGGCAAGAGTTCCAGTTTGGGAAGATGAAGAAGTTCTAGAGAGGGATGGTGGTGAAGGTGAAGGTTGTACAACAATGTGAATGTACTCAAAATTGGTTAAGATGTAACTAGTGATGTGATGTACATTTTACCACACACAAAATTCTGTTTTAGTTGCATATATATATATATTCTTTTAGATTTTGCTTTAAGTTTCAACAATGTTAATATGTTCTTTACTTTTTAAAAAGCTTGTGGCCTAACAAAAGCAAAAATGAACAAGTGGGACTATATCAAACTAAAAAGCTTCTGTACAGCAAAGGATGGGAGAATATATTCATAAATGACACATTTGATAAGGGGTTTGACATCCAAAATATATAAAGAGCTCATGCACCTCAAGAAACAAAAAGCAAATAAGCTAATTAAAAAATGGGCACAGGAGCTGAACAGACACTTCTCCAAAGAAGAAATTCAGATGGCCAACAGACACATGAAAAGATGCTCAACATTGCTAATCATCAGAAAAATGCAAATTAAAACCACAATGAGATATCACCTCACACCAGTTAGAATGGCCACCATCCAAAAGACAAACAACAGCAAATGTTGGCGAGGTTGTGGAGAAAGGGGAACCCTCCTACACTGCTGGAGCGAATGTAAATTAGTTCAACCATTGTGGAAAGCAGTATGGTGGTTCCTCAAAAAACTCAAAATAGAAACACCATTTGACCCAGGAATTCCACTCCTAGAATTTACCCTAAGAATGCAGGGGCCCAGTTTGAAAAAGACATATGCAGCCCTATGTTTATCACAGCACTATTTACAATAGCCAAGAAATGGAAGCAACCTAATTGTCCAAGAGTAGATGAATGGATAAAGATGATGTGGTACATATACACAATGGAATATATCATTCAGCCATAAGAAAACAAATCCCACCATTTGCAACAACATGGATGGAGCTAGAGGGTATTATGCTCAGTGAAACAAGCCAGGCAGAGAAAGACAAGTATCAAATGATTTCACTCATCTGTGGAGTATAAGAACAAAGGAAAAACTGAAGGAACAAAACAGCAGCAGACTTGCAGAACCCAAGAATGGACTAACAGTTACCAAAGGGAAAGGGACTGGGGAAGATGGGTGGGAAGGGAGGGATAGGGGGGAAAAGGGGGTATTAGGATTAGCAGACATAATGTAGTGGGGGATTAGGGGGCACAGGGAAGGCAGTACAACACAGAGAAGACAAGTAGTGATTCTATAGCGTCTTACTACACTGAAGGACAGTGACTGTAATGGGGTAAGTGGTAGGTACTTGATAATGGGGGGAATCTAGTAAGCATAATATTGCTCATGTAATTGTACATTAATAATAGCAAAATAAAAATAGTAATAATAACAAAAAAAAATCAGATACCAAAAAAAAAAAGTTTGTGGCCTTAATAATGTTACATATTCTTTTCTTCCCCCCTATATTTAAAAGTAAGCACTGTTTTGGGTGCTTAGGATCTAGTAGTTAACAAAACTGAAAAACTCGGAACCTGAAAATGTGTCAGAATCATACGAGAATGCGACACAGAGCATGTCCTCGCCTCCTTTTGGTTCCTCACACCAGTTACAGCAGAAACACCTGGTGTATGGCACAGCCTAAGGCAGGCACCAAGGGTTTGTATCATTCCTATAAATTTTTAGTTTTGGGTCAAAATCAAGCATGAACATGCTAAGCAAAGGGGGAAAATCACATGCTAAAGAACACCGAGTGGCAAGTCCGGTCTCCCTTTCTTGATGACCTCTGGGGAGTACCCGCAGCAGCTTGCGTGAGTGAAGGAATAGGCCAGGTGAGGTCAGAGGGGGCCCCAGGTAAGGCTCATGGTGACCCATGTGACCTCTTGCTGCCCTCTCCTGACACAGAGCAGCTGGGAAGGCCTGCTGAGCCTTCCTCCCAGGGACAATCGGCTCAACCGGCTTGCCCTTGGCCCCAACCACCGTCCCTTCAGAGTCACCTTCCTCCCCAGGCTCTCTGGGGACAGCCTGCGCACAGTTGCTCACTATGCCCCAGCACCTCTGCTCCCTGGTGCTTTTCTTCCCACTCTGCATGCCACCTGGTTCATGCTCCCTCACCATCCTTTTGATGGTTATGAAGCTCCAGGAGGACGGAGCAGCAAGCTGCTCCGTTACATCCCCACTGCTAAAGAGAAAGGCCAAGTCCAGGTTAGGAGAAGAATGAATGACTGACACCTACACACTTCATTATGGACATTGGACCTAGCACATTTGAAATGCTGATTTCCTTATCAGTAGTTTGGAGAAATGCAGGGTTGGGAGGAAACTGTAATTTCTTATATCAATAGATATATACCCCCCATTTCTCACCTTAGACCTGACTTATTTTCAAGACAACACTGACTTTACACAAACCCCTTGTTTAGAAAGGGAGCAGGTACAGCTCAGGCCTTGAGGTCAGGCCTGTGGCTCACTGTAGCTCTGCCTTTTATATACCATGAAACCTTAAGAAAGTTGCCTCATTCAATTTTTAACATTGGATTGTATCTTCTGTATTCCTATGGCACAGCAGGTCACATCTCAGGAAACTGGAGAGCTTCTATAGATATGTATTTTTCATTTATAGTAACATGTAGCTTTTAAATGGAAAGGTATCAAGATATATGCACATATTAAAACCAAACTTACCAAATTGTACAATTAGAATTGCAAATTTCATATGTATTTTTCCATAAAAAATGAGTATCTAGTGATTTGATTGGAGCCTCTCGGGACTGTTGCTAGTTTATAAAGAGTTATCCTCTCTCTGCATGAGATGTGGTGCAATATGAACACCCCAAGTTCTTTACTGAACCATATGAATACAGACTTGTGTAAATCCAACACTTAAAATCAAGATAATTCACATACCAAAAACGTCACCCTTTTGAAGTGTGCAGTGCATTGATTTTTAGTGCATTCACAGAGCGGTGCCACCTTCACCACATCTAACCTCAGGATATTTTTATCATCCCGATACCACCCCAGGTCCTCCACCCCTTATGCAGTAACTCATTTCCTCTGGCTCCTGGCAACCACTAGTCTACTTTCGGTTTTTAACCCTTATGGACACTGTATATAAATGGAATAAAGTAGTACGTTGTCTTTTGTGCCTGGCTTCTTTCATATAGCATACTGTTTTGAAGGTTTGGCCATGGTGTAGTGTGTATAAGTACTTCATTCCTTTTTACCGCTGAGTAACATTTCTTCGTATGGATAAATCACTCTTCATCCATTTCTCAAAGATGGAAATTTGGGTTGTTTCCACTTCTCAGCTGTTATGAAAACTGCTGCTATGAACATCCCTGTACAAAATTTTGTGTGGACGTATGTTTTCAGTTCTCTTGGCTATATACCTAGGATTGGAATTGCCAGGTCACATGGTAATTCTGTGTTTACCTTTTTGAGGAACTGCCAGACTGTTTTCCACAGCACTGCACCATTTTTATTTCCCAAAAATGTGTGAGGTTATAAATCCAATTATGCTCCTAGGTTAAATATATATATATATATACACACACACATATATATGTATTTTAAAATTTGCAAACATAAACTTTTATGTCTAGAAGGACTTTTAAAAAGTTGTTAGTAGTGTTTTTCCTTACATTCACTTCCTATTTTATGCCTTTCAGACTCTAAAATTGTAACAAGAACATATAGTATTTTCATATCTATTTTGAAAACAAAAAAGGAAGGAATCTGTTCCAACGGTGGTGACCAGTGGAGAGTAATGTCATGCTGTGGAGGGGGCATCCTCTTCAGTGACACTGGGGCCTGGTCTGAGATCAGCTGTGACCTTCCAGCCAGTGAACCTTGGATGCATTGCCAGGGTGGCTGTGGGGGCTACAGAGAATGTGTCTTTTGTGTCTGAGTGTAGCATAAATGGCACCTACTATTCCGATCATTGGTATTTTTAGGTTGCCATCTGTACACTCACATAAACTCCAAAGAAGTAATATCATTTAATTAATAATTATTTACCTATGACTGTTTTAAAATAACCATTTGATTATTAAGGAGATTTTTTTTAAAACCCTTAGTTTGCAATAATTATAGATTCATAGAAAGTTGCAAAGACAGTACAGAGAGATACTATGTACTCTCCCCAACTAACCTACAAAAATATAGGGACACTGGCACAATGTGTTCTATGCCATTTTATCACAGGTGTGGATTTCTGTAACCACCATAGTCAAAAGACAGAACTATTTACCACCTCCAGGGTCTCCTCATGCTCTTCCTTATAGTTCTTCCCCACAACCCCTACTATCTCTGACCCCTACCAACTACTGGTCTGGTTCCTATCTCTGTAAGTTTGTCATCTTGAGAATGTTACATAAGTGGAATCATATACAATGTGACATGCTGAGGTTGGCTTTTCTCACTGAGCATGATGGCTGTGAGATCCATACAAGTTGTTGCATCTACCAACAGTTCTTTTTCATTGCCTAGTAGCATGCCAATGTATGGATGGACCACAGTTTGTTTACTCATTCACCTTTTTTCTTTCTTTTTTTTTTTTGAGAGGGCATCTCTCATATTTATTGATCAAATAGTAGTTAAGAACAATAAAATTCAGCATAGGGGGGTCAACGCTCAATGTACAATCATTAATCCATCTCAAGCCTAATTCTCGTCAGTCTCCAATCTTCTGAAGCATAACGGACAAGTTCTTACATGGTGAACGAATTCTTACATAGTGAATAAATTCTTACATGGTGAACAGTACAAGGGCATTCATCACAGAAACTTTCGGTTTTGATCATGCAATATGACCTATAAACAATCAGGTCAAATATGAATATTCGTTTGATTTTTGTACTTGATTTATATGTTGATCCCACATTTCTCCTATTACTATTATTATTTTTATTTTTAATAAAATGCTGAAGTGGTAGGTAGATGCAAGATAAAGGTAGAAAACATAGTTTAGTGCTGTAAGAAGGCAAATGTAGATGATCAGATGATCAGGTGTGTGCCTATGGACTAAGTATTAATCCAGGCTAGACAAGGGCAGTAAGACATCCACGGATGCAGAAGATTTCTCTCAAAGCAGGGGGGGGGAGGTTCTGAGCCTCACCTCTGTTGATCCCCAAATTCTCACCTGATGGCCCCCCTGCGACTGTGCCTGTCTTAGGTTGTTCCTCCCTTGAGGAATCTTACCCGTCTCTGGCTAACCAGCCATCTTCCGGGGCCATACAGGGAAATGTAAAGTTGGTAAGTGAGAGAGAAGCCATATTGTTTGAAAAGGTTAGCTTTTTACCTCTTTGCAGATTTATGCCCTGTGGCTTCTATGCCCAGCACTTGTCTCGAGGTATCTTTACCACCTGGAGGAATTACGATACTCGGTAAATTCGATATGAGGCACGAATTCTATTTAAGGGTTGTAATTAGGAAGGAAGAAGAAAAGCTATAGATGTAGCATATGAAGGAAACATGGGAGGATTGATTATTTCTTTGACATATCTTCTTGTATAGTACCTTAAGTATGTATAGGTTTTAAACTACTAACTAATTTGCACACACATATTAACATAATAGGAATACGGTGACATAAACAAAGCAAATCTATAAATACCATCCATCTCCAGTGAAGCCAAGAAAACCATTTAGGCACCCTAGGCATTTGTGAAAATTTATCTATGATATGATGGATATTGTCCAACTGTACTTGAACCATCAGACAAATTAAAGCAGCCCATTTCTGGGATCTGTTCACATCCCATATGTTCTTTTAACCATAGATAGTCTATAGTCATGAGATTTTGGAGTGCTACAACTTGCACCCCTCCCAACTCCTGGTTGAGTTCCAACAGTACAGATCCGGTCAAATTCGTTGTCTCACTGTATGCACATGCCAGCCTAGACATCTCCCTCCTCATTCTTATGGCAAGTCCAGGAGACGGTGGGCTGGATGCAGCCACAACTGCAGCATCCTCCGGATCCCTGTGGAGGCTTTTTGATGATCATCCCCCGGCACAAGTCCTCCAGAGAGTGCTGATGCCGGAAGCTCCTCCTCATATCGTATCTTAGTTCATTTTCTGGGTATCCAAGCTAGGCCTTGACCTTCTGCGTAGAAACAAACAGACCCTTTGCCCACACTTTGACATGCCCTCTATACCACTGTGCAGAACTCATTGGAGGTCAGCACACAGTAACTGCTTTTTTTTTTTTTTTAATTAAGAGAAAGGAATATTATCAGAAAAGAGTACCTCCATAGCTGATCATCTGACACCCTTTAAGTGATCAACATTAAGGATATTTAAAGCATGCGTTGATCTTTGATTTACCAATAGTTTTATCCTGTTAAGGAGTAATCCCCCTTTTCTTTCTTTCTTTCTTTTTTTTTTTTTTTAATTTTTAATCTACACTTACATGAAGAATACTATGTTTACTATGCTCTCCCCTATATCAGGTCCCCCCTAACAACCACATTACGGTTACTGTCCATCAGCTTAGCAAAATGTTGTAGAGTCACTACTTGTCCTCTCTGTTGTGCAGCCCACCCTCCCCTTTCTCCCTCCTCCCATGCATGCTAATCTTAATACCCCCCTTCTTCTCCCCCACCCCTTATCCCTCCCTGCCACCCATCCTCCCCAGTTCCTTTCCCTTTGGTACCTGTTAGTCCATTTTTGGGTTCTATAATTCTGCTGCTGTTTTGTTCCTTCAGTTTTTCCTTTGTTCCTACACTCCTCAGATGAGTGAAATCATTTGGTATTTCTCTTTCTCCACTTGGCTTATTTCACTGAGCATAATACTCTCCAGCTCCATCCATGTTGCTGCAAATGGTTGGATTTTTCCACTTCTTATGGCTGAGTAGTATTCCATTGTGTATATGTACCACATCTTCTTTATCCATTCATCTACAGATGGACATTTAGGTTGCTTCCAATTCTTGGCTATTGTAAATAGTGCTGCGATAAACATAGGAGTGCATCTGTCTTTCTCAAACTTGATTGCTGTGTTCTTAAGGTAAATTCCTAAGAGTGGAATGCCTGGGTCAAATGGTAGGTCTGTTTTGAGCATTTTGATGCACCTCCATACTGCTTTCACAATGGTTGAACTAATTTACATTCCCACCAGCAGTGTAGGAGGGTTCCCCTTTCTCCACAGCCTCGCCAACATTTGTTGTTGTTTGTCTTTTGGATGGCAGCTATCCTTACTGGTGTGAGGTGATACCTCATTGTAGTTTTAATTTGCATTTCTCTGATAATTAGCGATGTGGAGCATCTTTTCATGTGTCTCTTGGCCATCTGTATTTCTTTTTTGGAGAACTGTCTGTTCAGTTCCTCTGCCCATTTTTTAATTGGGTTATTTGTTTTTTGTTTGTTGAGGCGTGTGAGCTCTTTATATATTCTGGACGTCAAGCCTTTATCGGATCTGTCATTTTCAAATATATTCTCCCATACTGTAGGGTTCCTTTTTGTTCTATTGATGGTGTCTTTTGCTGTACAGAAGCTTTTCAGCTTAATGTAGTCCCACTTGCTCATTTTTGCTGTTGTTCTCCTTGCCCGGGGAGATATGTTCAAGAAGAGGTCACTCATGTTTATGTCTAAGAGGTTTTTGCCTATGTATTTTTCCAAGAGTTTAATGGTTTCATGAGTTACATTCAGGTCTTTGATCCATTTTGAGTTTACCTTTGTATATGCGGTTAGACAATGGTCCAGTTTCATTCTCCTACATGTAGCTGTCCAGTTTTGCCAGCACTATCTGTTGAAGAGACTGTCATTTTAGAATTGTATGTCCATGGCTCCTTTATCAAATATTAATTGACCATATATGTTTGGGTTAATTTCTGAGGTCTCTAATCTGTTCCACTGGTCTGTGGCTCTGTTCTTGTGCCAGTACCAAATTGTCTTGATTACTATGGCTTTGTAGTAGAGCTTGAAGTTGGGGAGTGAGATCCCCCCTACTTTATTCTTCTTTTTCAGGATTGCTTTGGCTATTCAGGATCTTTGGTGTTTCCATATGAATTTTTGAATTATTTGTTCCAATTCATTGAAGAATGTTGCTGGTAATTTGAGAGGGATTGCATCAAATCTGTATATTGCTTTGGGCAGGATGGCCATTTTGATGATATTAATTCTTCCTAGCCATGAGCATGGGATGAGTTTCCATTTATTAGTGTCCCCTTTAATTTCTCTGAAGAGTGACTTGTAGTTTTCAGGGTATAAGACTTTCACTTCTTTGGTTAGGTTTATTCCTAGGTATTTTATTCTTTTTGATGCAATGGTGAATGGAATTGTTTTCCTGATTTCTCTTTCTATTGGTTCGTTGTTAGTGTATAGGAAAGGTACAGATTTCTGTGTATTAATTTTGTATCCTGCAACTTTGCTGTATTCCGATATCAGTTCTAGTAGTTTTGGAGAGGAGTCTTCAGGGTTTTTTATGTACAGTATCATATCATCTGCAAATAGTGACAGTTTAACTTCTTCTTTACCAATCTGGATTCCTTGTATTTCTTTGTTTTGTCTGATTGCCGTGGCTAGGACCTCCAGTACTATGTTAAATAACAGTGGGGAGAGTGGGCATCCCTGTCTGGTTCCCGATCTCAGAGGAAATGCTTTCAGCTTCTCGCTGTTCAGTATAATGCTGGCTGTGGGTTTATCATATATGGCCTTTATTATGTTGAGGTACTTGCCCTCTATTCCTATTTTACTGAGAGTTTTTATCATGAATGGATGTTGAATTTTGTCAAATGCTTTTTCAGCATCTATGGAGATGATCATGTGGTTTTTGTCTTTCTTTTTGTTGATGTGGTGGATGATGTTGATGGATTTTCGAATGTTGTACCATCCTTGCATCCCTGGGATGAACCCCACTTGGACATGGTGTATGATCCTTTTGATATACTGTTGAATTCTGTTTGCTAATATTTTATTGAGTATTTTTGCATCTACATTCATCAGGGATATTGGTCTGTAATTTTCTTTTTTGGTGGGGTCTTTGCCTGGTTTTGGTATTAGGGTGATGTTGGCCTCATAGAATGAGTTTGGGAGTATACCCTCTTCTTCTATTTTTTGGAACACTTTAAGGAGAATGGGTATTATGTCTTCTCTGTGTGTCTGATAAAATTCCGAGGTAAATCCGTCCGGCCCCGGGGTTTTGTTCTTGGGTAGTTTGTTGATTACTGTTTCAATTTCTTTGCTTGTAATTGGTTTGTTTAACTTTTGTGTTTCTTCCTTGTTCAGTCTTGGGAGGTTGTATTTTTCTAGGAAGTTGTCCATTTCTTCTAGGTTTTCCAGCTTGTTGGCATATAGGTTTTCATAGTAGTCTTTAATAATTCTTTGTATTTCTGTGGAGTCTGTCGTGATTTTTCCATTCTCATTTCTGATTATGTTGATTTGTGTTGACTCTCTTTTTCTCTTAATAAGTTGGGCTAGAGGCTTATCTATTTTGTTTATTTTCTCAAAGAACCAGCTCTTGGTTTCGTTGATTTTTGCTATTGTTTTATTCTTCTCAATTTTGTTTATTTCTTCTCTGATCTTTATTATGTCCCTCCTTCTGCTGACTTTAGGCCTCCTTTGTTCTTCTTTTTCCAGTTTGAATAATTGTGATGTTAGACTATTCATTTGGGATTGTTCTTCCTTCTTCAAGTGTGCCTGAATTGCTATATACTTTCCTCTTAAGACTGCTTTCCCTGCATCCCACAGAAGTTGGGGCTTAGTGTTGTTGTCGTCATTTGTTTCTATATATTCCTTGATCTCTATTTTGATTTGTTCACTGATCCATTGATTATTTAGAAGCATGTTGTTAAGCCTCCATGTGTTTGTGAGCCTTTTTGTGTTCTTTGTAGAATTTATTTCTACTTTCATACCTTTGTGGTCTGAAAAATTGGTTGGTAGAATTTCAATATTTTGGAATTTACTGAGGCTCTTTTTGTGAGCTAGTATGTGGTCTATTCTGGAGAATGTTCCATGTGCACTTGAGAAGAATGTATATCCTGTTGCTTTTGGATGTAGAGTTCTATAGATGTCTATTAGGTCCATCCGTTCTAGTGTGTTGTTCAGTGCCTGTGTGTCTTTACTTATTTTCTGCCCGGTGGATCTATCCTTCGGGGTGAGTGGTGTGTTGAAGTCTCCTACAATGAATGCATTGCAGTCTATTTCCCTCTTTAGTTCTGTTAGTATTTGCTTCACATATGCTGGTGCTCCTGTATTGGGTGCATATATATTTAGAATGGTTATATCCTCTTGTTGGACTGAGCCCTTTATCATTATGTAGTGGCCTTCTTTATCTCTTGTTACTTTCTTTGTTTTGAAGTCTATTTTGTCTGATGTTAGTACTGCAACCCCTGCTTTCTTCTCACTGTTGTTTGCCTGAAATATGTTTTTCCATCCCTTGACTTTTAGTCTATGCTTATCTTTGGGTTTAAGGTGAGTTTCTTGTAAGCAGCATATAGATGGGTCTTGCTTTTTTATCCATTCTATTACTCTATGTCTTTTGATTGGTGCATTAAGTCCATTTACATTTAGGGTGACTATTGAGAGATATGTACTTATTGCCATTGCAGGCTTTAGATTCGTGGTTACCAAAGGTTCAAGGTTAGCTTCTTTAGTATCTTACTGCCTAAGTTAGCTCACTTATTGAGCTGTTATATACACTGTCTGGAGATTCTTTTCTTCTCTCCCTTCTTATTCCTCCTCCTCCATTCTTCATATGTTGTGTGTTTTGTTCTGTGCTCTTTTTAGGGGTGCTCCCATCTAGAGCAGTCCCTGTAGGATGCCCTGTAGAGGTGGTTTGTGGGAAGCAAATTCCCTCAGCTTTTGCTTGTCTGGGAATTGTTTAATCCCACCATCATATTTAAATGATAGTTGTGCTGGATACAGTATCCTTGGTTCAAGGCCCTTCTGTTTCATTGCATTAAGTATATCATGCCATTCTCTTCTGGCCTGTAGGGTTTCTGTTGAGAAGTCTGATGTTAGCCTGATTGGTTTTCCTTTATAGGTGACCTTTTTCTCTCTAGCTGCCTTTAAAACTCTTTCCTTGTCCTTGATCCTTGCCATTTTAATTACTATGTGTCTTGGTGTTTTCCTCCTTGGATCCTTTTTGTTGGGGGTTCTCTGTAATTCCATGGTCTGTTCGATTATTTCCTCCCCCAGTTTGGGGAAGTTTTCAGCAATTATTTCTTCAAAGAGACTTTCTATCCCTTTTCCTCTTTCTTCTTCTTCTGGTACCCCTATAATACGAATATTATTCCTTTTGTATTGGTCACATATTTCTCTTAGTGTTGTTTCATTCCTGGAGATCCTTTTATCTCTCTCTATGTCTGCTTCTATACGTTCCTGTTCTCTGGCTTCTATTCCTTCAATGGCCTCTTGCATCTTATCCATTCTCCTTATAAATCCTTCCAGGGATTGTTTCACTTCTGTGATCTCTTTCCTGACATCTGTGATCTCCTTCCGGACTTCATCCCACTGCTCTTGCATTTTTCTCTGCATCTCATCCCACTGCTCTTGCATTTTTCTCTGCATCTCATCCCATTGCTCTTGCATTTTTCTCTGCATCTCTGTCAGCATGTTCATGATTTTTATTTTGAATTCTTTTTCAGGAGGACTAGTTAGGTCTGTCTCCTTCTCAGGTGTTGTCTCTGTGATCTTTGTCTGCCTGTAGTTTTGCCTTTTCATGGTGATAGAGATAGTTTGCAGAGCTGGTACAAGTGACCGCTGGAAGAGCTTCCCTTGTCGTTGGTTTGTAGCCTTTTCCTGGGAGAATAGCGACCTCTAGTTGCTTGTGCTGGGCAGCTGTGCACAGACAGGGCTTCTGCTTCCTGCCCAGTTGCTTTGGGGTTTATCTCCGCTGTTGCTGTGGGCTTGGCCTGGCTGGGGCTGTTCCTCCAAAATGGTGGAGCCCCGTTGGAGGGGGAGCGGCCAGGAGGCTATTTATCTCCGTAAGGGGCCTCTGTGCTCCCTGCTGCCCAGGGGGTTAGAGTGCCCAGAGATCCCCAGATTCTCTGCCTCTGGTCTAAGTGACCTGTCCTGCCCCTTTAAGACTTCCAAAAAGCACTCTCCAAACCAAAACAACAACAGCAACAATGAGAGAGGGAACAGAAAGAAAAAAAAAAGGAAAAAACACACGATTTTTTTTTTTTTTTTTTTGTCCTCAGGTGCCTGTCCCAGGCACCCGCTCACTGGTCCTGCTACCCTGTCTCCCTAGCACCAGGGTCCCTGTCCTTTCAAGGCTTCCAAAAAGCATCCATCCACCGGTCCCGCAGGGAAGGAACGCTCGATATTCTTTGTCCTCAGGCGCTGGTCCCAGGCACCCGCTCACCAGTCCCGCTGCCCTGCCTCCCTAGCACCGGGGTCCCTGTCCCTTTAAGGCTTCCAAAAAGCACTCGCCAAAAAGAGAGAAAAAAAGGGGAATAACGCGTGATTTCCTCCGTCCTCAGGTGCCGGTCTCAGGCACCCACCCACCGGTCCCACAGGGAAAAATGCGGGATATTGTTTGTCCTCAGGTGCCGGTCCCAGGCACCCGCTCACCAGTCCCGCCGCCCTGCCTCCCTAGCACCGGGGTCCCTGTCCCTTTTAGGCTTCCAAAAAGCACTCGCAGAAAAGAGGAAAAAAAAAGGGGAAAAACGCGCGATTTCCTCTGCCCTCAAGTGCCGGTCTCAGGCACCCGCCCACCGGTCCCGCAGGGAAAAATGTGGGATATTCTTTGTCCTCAGGTGCCGGTCCCAGGCACCCGCTCACCAGTCCCGCCACCCTGCCTCCCTAGCACTGGGGTCCCTGTCCCTTTAAGGCTTCCAAAAAGCGCTCGCCAAAAAGAAAAAAAAAGGGGAAAAACGCATGATTTCCTCCGTCCTCAGGTGCCGGTCTCAGGCACCCGCCCGCCGGTCCCGCAGGGAGAAACGTGGGATATTCTTTGTCCTCAGGCGCTGGTCCCAGGCACCTGCTCACCAGTCCCGCCACCCTGCCTCCCTAGCAACGGGGGCCCATCCCTTTAAGGCTTCCAAAAAGCACTGGCCAAAAAAAAAAACCCGCTCCGGTTTCTTTCCACCCGCCGGGAGCCGGGGGGAGGGGCACTCGGGTCCCGCCGGGCCGGGGCTTGTATCTTACCCCCTTCACAAGGCGCTGGGTTCTTGCAGGTGTGGATGTGGTCTGGATGTTGTCCTGTGTCCTGTGGTCTCTATTTTAGGAAGATTTTTCTTTGTTATATTTTCATAGCTCTATGTGTTTTTGGGAGGAGATTTCCACTGCTCTACTCACGCCGCCATCCTGGCTCCGCCCCCACTCATTCACCTTTTGAGGGACATTTTGGTTGTTCCCAGTTTTTGGCTATTTCAAACAAAGCTGCTATGAACATGTGTACAGGTTTTTGTGTGAATATAGGTTTTCATTTCTTTGGATAAATGCCAGGAGTGTAACTGCTGGGGTAAGTGGACTTTTAAAGGAGTTGCCAACTATATTCCAGGGTGGTTGTACCACTTTACATTCCCGCCAGCAATGAATGAAAGTATCTTCACATCCTTGCTAGCATTTGATGTCACTACTTTTCATTTTTGTTGTTCTAATAGGAACATAGTGATATCTCATCATGGTTTGGATTTGCTTTTTCCTAAGGGCTAGTGATGTTGAAAATATTTCATGTGCTAACTGGCAATGGGTATGTCCTCTTTGGGAAGTATCTTTTCAGGTCCTCTGCCCATTTTCTAATTGCGTGTGTGTTTTTGAGTGTTTTGTGTTTACCGTTTGATTTTGAGAGTTCTTTACACATCCTCAGATAAGAGATTTGTAAAACAGTTTGTAACTTGTCTTTTCATTCTCTTAATAGGACTTTCGCAGAGGAAAAGTTTCTACTTTTGATAACTTACTGATTTTTCCTTTTATGGATGATGCTTTTGGGGTCACATCTCAGAATTCTTTACCCAGTCCCAGGTTCCAAAGATTTTACCCTGAATATTTTATAGTTTTTTGTTTTATATTGAAACCTAAGATCCATTTTGAGGAATGAGATTTAGGTTGAGATTAATTTTTTGCCTATGAATGTCCTTGTTGAAGACTGTTCTTCCTCCACTGACCTGCTTTATTTGGATGTTGATCAGAAAATCATTTGGCCATATGTCCATGGGTCTACTTCCAGGTTCTCTATTCTCTCCAATGATCAGTGTTCTATCCCTGCACCAATGTCATAGTTTGCAAAGTGCTATCAGAGAATAAGCTACTAATGGGTGCTCAGTATCCCCTCTTCAAAGACTCCTGTGACCAACAGCATGTGCAGGATGTGGGATCAGAGATTTCCTTTAAGAAGTTTTCAACTCTTCCACTCTCTCCAAAGCACGGGCCACCCCAAGTGTGACTAGTTATTAGAAGTATAAGAGGTACCTTGTTAGAACACATTCTCACTTCTGAAAAAGCCCTTGGGAAGATACGATAAGGATAGGGTGTATCACACTTTTTTGGATCTAATTAAGACCCCACAAATTGAGACTTTGGACTGAAATAGAGACGAGGGTCATTCAGAAGGGAATGCTGCCACCTCATGCCCTTCAGGGCATGGGGTACACATTCCCAATCTCATAAATGCTGCTGGAGATGGTGTGTGCTCTGAGGGAGCACTGGAGGAGGAATGGGCTGCAGAAAGGACACTTTCATTTCTAACATGCTCAAGCCTGAAATTTCTCTTGGCCTCATTTTCCTCCCTTGTAGGAGTCTGTGATTTTCCAGTTTCTAACACTGCTACCATTCCTTGCTGTCACATATTTCTGATTGTGGAGGAAACGTGACTCCCAAGTCCACAGTGTGCAGTGGGGGTGGGGAAGCATGCAGTGGCTGCAGGAGGAGGGGAAACAGGCGAACACTGGAGCCCCAGCATGTAGCAGTGCGAGGAGCTAGAACAGCAGAACAGCAGCCATCTGTGGCAGAGGCCTCCTGTAGACTGCTGTCTAGGCTTGGTAGACCACAGCTATAAAAGGCTTTGGGTATCGATTAAAACAAAACAAAACTGAACCTGAACATTCCCAACTCCTTTGCAATAAAAAATTACAAATACAGAGCAACTAAGTTTAACTTTAAAAACATTTTCCGATTTATTGTCTCAATAATTTCCAGCTCCCTTAGAGGGAAAAAGTGCTCCAGAGATTATGAAAGGTTAGGACTACACAGAAATACTTTCATGGAGCAAAGTTACTTGTATCTCAGAATGAAAAAACTCATTCTCTTGCCTGCATTTTGCTACTTGTGGGATACTCTGGAAGCTGTCAAAATCTCAGTAGAATGTATGCAAAAGAGCTGCTAAGAGAGGAGACTGACCTGAGGTCATCTCCAGGAAAAGTCTCACAAATTAGGCATTAAGAGTTTGAAATGATGTCAGCACTAGATGTTTCTCCTGCAGGTAACAAGAGCCTAGGTATCACCCTGGGACCCAGATGGTGCATGGAACTGGGGCAGGTACACATGTACAGAGAGCCCTAAGTGGGCACACCCACTTCTTGACTTTCTGGCTAAGAAGGCAGCTTTCTAAGCCCTGTGTCACCAATGCTCTCAGTCACTACAAGGAAAAGAGGAGAGGGGTTGGCCCTGGTGCAATGGCTGTGGGGCCCTGCTGCCTGGGACTGAAGAAGAGGCCCTGAGAGCAGAGAGGAGGGCCAAATGTCAGAGGGGGTTAGGAGCATGCACAAATAGCTGGGGAAGAAAGGGTGTCCAGCCTCACTGCCACTGGAACAATGCTAAGTTCACATATTCAACACTAATTTTATACATTCTTTGGTGCAGCCAGCAATGATTGACTACCTCTGCCTCATTACATCCGGTGTCATTTACCTTGGCTGGTAGATGACTAATGTCATTTGGAAAACCAACCACTCAGTGTAAGGGAAGCTAAGATTTTCATGGGATCTGACCCATGGAAGAGAGCAGAGGTGGCTAGGTTCCATTGCATCCTGGTCAGTAACTGATACCGCCTGCTGGCTTGACCTGTCTAGGGGTGTTTGATATTGCTTCATCTCACTGCTCCACAGTCTTTACTGGTAATCTAAGACCTCCTGAACGACTCTTTTGGGAAAGAGTTTTCTCCAGGAGATGTGAACCGCAAAGGTGATGTCAACTAGAAAACAGAAGGTAACATGAGAGGGAGCAGCCTGGTCCCTTGAGTTACCTCATTCTCAGAAAGCTAAGAATTTTTTTAAACCAAACATATGTTTTGGTGTAGAATCTTCCCAAAATTTGCTAGGTACTGACTAATTTCTCAGTACCTATTATTATGATAATACTCACAATTTTCCAAGATAGATTACTTAGGAAGTGGAATGGTTCAGACCAGTGATTTTCAAAGTGGATCTTTGAGAGCCTTTCGGGTGGCTTGAATGTCCAGAAGGACTTCCTAAGACCTTATTCCTCTTTCTCACCATCATTCTCTCATGAGCATCCAGTGGAGTTTTTGAGGCTACATGACTTATGATACACAACAGACAGTGTCCTGGAATTAGATAGTGATGATGACTGCATGATTTTGTGAAAATAAAATCATTGAATCCTATACTTTTAAGAGGGTACATTTTATGGCATATAAATTATATCTCAATAAGGCTGTTATTTAAAAAGCATATTTAAGATGTAGGTCTGAGACCTCTAATCCTGACATGAAATATGTCCAGTGTAAGACTTTCTTCAGTTCTGTTTAATGATTCTCCTACAGACATTGCCCTTCTTCCCTTTCCAAGGGGCTCCCCAGGAAACACCCAAACAAATCTCAAAGCTTCCAGCAAAGACAGGCTGGAGACTTCTGCAATCAAAGAGTAATGCTGTCATCTTTACTGGAGAGCTTCCACAGGACATCGTGGGCAGCATGAGGGTTGGGAGAAGGGAGAAAGGAGAGGCGGGGAAGCTAGACAGTGCACAGCATCCCCCTTCTGGAATGCTGCTCTTCCTTCTCCCAGATCAAGGCAGGCAGGATGCAGGGCACTGGCTCCCTGCTGCCCCATGTGAGCCCCTGTGCCCCAGGTGAGCCAGGCATGCTGCCGTCAGCACTACCTCCCCTGACCTATGGGAACGAAGCACAGCCCCGGACAGGCCAGCCTTGTGCAGGGGACCTTCAGCAATGGCAACTGTATTTGGTGGTACCCACCATTTGTGGGAGCTTAGGAGCATGGTGCACAACAGAATACTAAGAAAAATATGTTGTTTTCACTTGAGTTCACATAAACGTCAGTAATAAAGATGTGGAGCTTTCAGAACAGGCTGTCCTGATTATTGGTTGAATTTTGAGAAGCAATTTCAGGTTTCAAGCTTCTATGAAGATACTACAAAACAGTAGAGTGCATATTGTAAAACAGCTTTTCAACAATACTGCTGGGATGACCATATTCACCAAGAATGCACCGGTTGCTGGGTCCAGACCTTAGTAACTGTGCACGTGTCCCCAGCAGGCCTTCTCCAAGGTCAAGTGGCCAGGAAGGGCATACATCAGGCACTCTGGTAAGAGACCATCCCTTGCCAAGAACAGCCCACAGATACCTTATAAAAGTAGGGAAGTAATGAACATTTTTCAACACTAGTTCCTAGAATTTTAGGAACATACATTTCAAGTTGTAGATAGTTGGAGAAACTGAAAAACACAGTTAAAATTGAGCCTTTTACACTATTTCTTCGAATTCTTGTTTAAATTTATGATTATGTAAGATAAATTTGTAGCTGTGGAATACCTCACATTTTACAGGATATCTGCTAATTATATTTTAGAAATGTCCTTACTAATCAAGATTTTTTCCTCAAGATTTGGAATAGAAAAATACTAACTAGCACAATTTTGTATAAAACAAGTTCTTTGCACATTTCTGTTCTACTGCAGCAGAAAATCTCACACACACACACACACACACGGTTACACGGGAAATGAGGATCTCCTACAACGTGTTGCTATTTGGAACTGCAGTTTTTGGGCTTTTCTCGCATCCCTGGTGGTACTTCTTATTTCAAATGTGTCACATGATCTATTCCCTCACCAGTGTGGAGGCAGAAACACCCACATTTCCACACAAAAGCTGTCAGCCTGTGTTTCCTGATAAATAAGTTCTTTTATGAAACATAATTACAAGTGTGCTCTTGAAAAAAGACTTGCCTCCTTACAATCTGTGCCATTACCATGAGCTCACTTATCGACTAGCCTCCCTTCATATACCTTCAAAGACTAAACTGTAAGACCTATTAAAATACTTTGCCCTGGCATACCAAATAATGAAGAGGGAAAGAGCAAAGCACCCCTTACCCACTGAGTCAATCCCTCCACCTCCACAGCTACATGGACCCCTGGGAGAAAGCCATGCTGATGGGAAGCAGCAGCACAGGACACCCTCCCTACTTCTGGAAGAAGCAGTGCATTTCTGAGCATGCAGTCTCATCAGAGCAGCAGGCCTCAGCGGGAGGCTCTCGTGCCTTCCCCCCACCCCAGCCCCCTCAGTCCAGTCACAGGAGTAACAGAAGGGAAGGGATGGTGGTTTATTTTGTGACTGAGTGTTTGGCACAAATCACCCACCCAGCACCCCTAACTCTATCCCGAGTACTGTCAAGCTGGATGATGCCACAGGATACCATAATAGGAGCAGAATTAGCATTAGAGACATTTAAAGTGGGTTTAGGGCAAAGTGTTTACCCTTGATGAGCTTTAAGGTCCTCATCTGTGAAATTGGCTAAAATTGTGCTTTGAAAGGTGAGGATTACACACAACATGAACACCCAATGTGGTGTATGGCATAAGATAAATGGTAGCTCTTGTTATTATAAATACCCATTTGATGTCTTTTGCATTTTACTGTTTCCCTTGGTGCCCCAGTTCATCTCATTTACCTATAAACAGATTTGTGGGATAGGGAAGGAGATCAAGCCTCCTACTATGCTAGGTGTCCTGGAAGAGCTATGGGTCAAGCCAGTCATTTCAAAGATATTTATGGTGCTTCCTGTGGCCCTGCCTACACAGCCATGAGAGCAACTCCAGTTCAGTCCTCTCTGACCAAGCAGTGCCACTTTGGGAACGATATACTAAGAAAAGTTTCACTGTTGATCTCAGAGTATGAAAGGATTTCTTAGACAAGTAAAAAGAAAGCATTAACCATAAAGGAAAAGACTGATGACTTTGATAAATTTAATACTCCAGCTAATAAAAAGAATAAAAAGATATGACACCTAGAACACACAAACCATTCACAACCACTGACCAACTCACATTTAGATTACATAAAGCTCCACACTCCAAGACAAAAGCAAACAGAAGACTTCAACAAACCAAAGAAGAAATACAAGTGGCCAATAAGCACAGCAAAAGGTCCTCGGCCTCAGTAAGTAATCAGGAACTGCAATTAACACCACAGGAAGATTCCACTAACAGGCTGAAAATGCTTGAAGCCCAGAAAAAATAAAGAAAAAGACATCCAAGGATGTGGAAGAACGGAAAGAAAGACAAACAGCAGGAACATTGCATTGCTAACAGGAATGGAGACTGCAACACCCACTTTAGGAAACCAGACTGGCAAGATGTACTGAAGATCGAGAAGAACTTTGTCCCTGCACAACAGCACATACCTGTCCACTGGTGGACGCATCGCTGGCCTCATGCCACTCTCTGTAACACCCAGAAATGCCGAGAATGCATGGATAAACAGGTTTGTGGCAAATGCATAAAATGAAATGAAAATGAACAAATCAGAGTAACCTGCAATAAACGCATGTATCTCACAAAGCTCACGGGTCTAACAAAGTATCTACAACACACAGGCACACCCAGAGAGTCCCCCGGCTGCAGCACATGGCCAGCCTGAGGCATCTCCCTGATGAATGCAAGCAGCAAAACAAAGAAAACACAAGGCCGATGCCATCCCCATCAAGTTCAAAAACAGGCAAAACTAGGCCATACTCTTAAGGCTGTATGCAAAATGGTAAAACTATAAAGAAAAACACAGAAGAAACCTGAGGACCATGATGGTCTCCAGTGAGGGCCCGGAGATGTCACCAGGAGGGATACATGCTGGGGTGGCTTCTGGACACTGATAATATTTTGCTTCTTGAATTTGATGGTGGCTTCATCTGTGTGCTTAATAATAATTCATTATACTCTACAATTATACATTCTTTCATATTTGTTCTATTTCACAGTAAAAAAGTTTAACTTAAAAGACTAATAAAGGAGATTCATGCACACATACACAAGGATGTTTGCTGCAGCTCTGAAGTGGCAAAAAACAGGAAACAACCTGAATGTCTGTCAGGAGAGGAACATCCTCATAAGATGATTAAATGAAAAAAAAACATATTTGCTTACAGACATGTGTACATTCATAGAGAAAGGTGTGGAAGATCACACTCATTGGAATGAATACCCAGGGAAAAGGGAGATTATTAAATTTCCTTTACTCTTTATATTAATTATGAATGGCAATGACCAACAAAAGCAGTGGCCACATTATCTCACTTGCAGATAATACTGAAAGCCCTAACTTGAGACTTTTTACAAACATGCAGCCAGGTTCAATGGTCTTCATGATGATCCATGCAATGGTCAGCAATTCTAGGAGAGGAGCAAATTTGCTTGCTGTTTAAAAAAATGGTAATGAAAATTACTTCTTAAAATTTACATTTTCATTAATAAGTGTCCAAGTAGAAAAAACAAATCTCTAACTTTATAGTGTACAAAGCACTGTTATGTATTGTCTCATTAGGTTACCCTAACCTAGACCCTTCAGTGTAATTATTTACTATAGACCTGATACGCTTTCTGGTTACTCAAGATAATTCTGGTATAGATAGCTTATTGGTGGTGTTTAACAAAAACAATGGAAAACACCAAGAATCTAAATTCATGTCAACATCACTGACAAGAAATAATCATGATTTCTGATTTGAGGGCCAAGGTTTTTAATTACAAAGCAAATGGGAAATTTACAGAAATAAATTCCCCTAAAACTGGAAATAATTAAATGTCAGCTGTAGTACCAAAGACACAGGCTTTGGAATTTGATGGACCTGGCTCAAGGCCCAACTCACATACTTGGAGCCAAATTACTTAACTTCAGTGAGTTTCAGAGTCTTTATTTAAAAACAGAATAATACTACCTAATTTTCCAGCTAGTTGGAGGATTAAATGAAAGAGTGACTACAGTGATATTGCAACTTTTTTCTTTCCACTTTCAACATACTGTATTAACAGATATTTTGTTGGCAAATTTAAGAGTACTCCATCTAAAATTACAATCTGTAAGATTTTCCGAATGTAAGAAGGCAGTCAATGAAAGCATACTTAAATTAAGTATTTGTGTTTCACACCTGAAATGAACAAGGTGCATGCTCATTCAGCTTGTCATTGTGCTGTTACCCAAATCTTCCAGGATCATAATAAGCCCATCCCAGGATATTAACCTGAGAGGGAGAGAGTAGCTGTATTGCAATGTAAAATGCTTATTCAAGCAATTAACTCTCAATAATTACCATCGACTCAGATGCTGGAGCCCTAAGTAGCTGGGTGGGGAGGCTGAGGTGGCCTGGACACATTAGCCTCCCAGTTTTAGGTAGAACAGCTCTGCATAGATTTGTTGGAACACTGAGCTTCCTCTTTAGATTTCTAGTTTTTAAAAAAAGTTCAAAAGCTTTAAAACTATTGGCCTCATACTGGTAGATAATTATGTGAAGAGAACAATAGCAGGGTTAAGGAGAGAATGTGTTGAGATTTCTAAGAAAAGGAATCAATGAATGAAAAAGCAAAAAAATCCTGTCCATTTACTGAAGTCTAGACTTACAGTGCTTGGAAGGTGACTCACCTAGATGAATTACTATAGAGGGGGATGCATGTTTTTTTTATTTTCTTGTATCCGCTGATTTTCCTTCTGGCTTATTTGACCCCTGTTTTAAACTAAACCTCGACTTTTAATTCCACTGGCTTCATTGTCCATTCTCTCCCATTAGTATCAGGCAACTGACAAGGCCTAGCAATTTTCAACTGTATATATTTTCTTTCCTGTACAAACATGGAACACTTTCAACTTCTATTTATCATTCTTCTAAATTACTTTTGTTTTTTTCTTTCCATTTTGTTTGTAAAAGTAAGATAGCAAAGTATTAGATCAATACTGGCCAGATTTCTACTTTCCCGTTAATCAGAAAAGAGAAAACCAAGTAGGAGGAGGAAGGGAAGAACTACTACTTATATGTGTTTTATAGTACAAAACACTTCTTTGTACTTCTACACTTTATGTCATGAGATTATCTTAACAACCTTGGAAAGAAGATGCTATTCATCCCGATTGATAATTATGGGCTTTGTTCAACCAACCAGCAAACATAAGTGCGAACATGTAACTCAGATGTACTGATTCTGTGGCTAGCACTCTCACTCAACAGTGAGTCCCCTTTGCCTACACTCAGTGACCAGTGAAGCTCTGCAAAGCTTTGGTTTTGTTTTTAACTGGCAAGTCCCTCGCCCAAGCCTGGCTGACACAGTCAAATAATTCCCATTCCCTTGGTCCTACTTTCACTGGTTATGTGAGAGTAGTAGTAGAGTTTGGGAGGATGATCAAAGTCACTTTCGAGATCACTACTAAAAATACATTTTTTTATGGCCACAAAATATCTGTGAGTTTATTCTGGTTCAGACTGTATCAATTGTGAGGTTTTTACTGAACACTGTTAACTGCTCTGGAGGACACGGAAAGTAGATGTATGGATAGGGGAACGCTCTCCCACGGGTGCCTGCTCAGAAACTTGGTGGGCAGACAAGTCACTTCCAGAAGGCTTGCTTGGCTAAGCCTTCCTACTGACCCAAGCAGCTGAAGAGATATCTACCCATTGAAGTAACAAACTGATTTCACTGTCACTGTGTGTTTCCAAACGGCTTCCCTGCTAGAGTATAAATGTTCTGCGGACCGGAACTGTTGACTTTGTCTAGTGTCTACACTAAAGATGCTATGTTAGTGAATGAATACATAACCAGAAATATATTAAAAGCTACAGTCAGAGAACTTTACCTAATTGACAACAGTGTGATTTATTTTTATTGAACAATTTATCTAATTACCATTAGGGCCGTAATCTAGACAATGGTTTATGCTTGGCCTGCATAGTTCAAAGAGAATCTCTCAGATGATTTGTGGTTCTCATTCCTCCTTTTCCTGTGATTAACGTAGTGGGTGTGCCAAGCCTTTTTGTAATCTCTTGGTTTTTCCTCTTTGTAGGCTTTAATCAATGTCTTGATTTCCACTATCAATGATAGTGAAAATAGACTAAATATAACAGATACAAAACAGTTTTCTTAAGGATCATTCATTGACAGATAAAGATGATGACTCACTTTGAGGGATGCCATTTTAATAAACAAATCTTTGTCCTCATTTCCCAAAAATAACCTTAATAGTTAAGGTTAAAAACCTTGACATTGCCTTTCTAAGCCCCTCTTCCCTACTTGTGATATGTCAAATTACGACCTTTTTGAGATATGTTAAATTATGACCAGAAGTTCCATTTAGAAACTATTCTCCTCCAGCTGGACTTCTGAAATATTTGTTGGTGTTTTCATAACTCAGGGTAAGCACTTTTTAGGCAATCAGTTCATTTTTCCTTTTTAAAAACCAAGGCATAATTCACATAACATAAAAATAAGCACTTTAAGGTGCACACTTCAGCAAGGCATTTAGTCCATTCTTAATTCCCAGTGTTGTGCAGCTGGCACCTCTATCCAGTCTCAGAATCTCAGTAGGCACTCCCCATTCTCCCTTCCACCCCTGCCTTGCAGTGCCCTCCTACTTCTCATCCCCATGGATTGGTCTAATCTGACATTTCATATCCAGGAGGCTGCATGGCCCTGGGTAGGCCTCCTGTCTCTGCACCATGTTGGAGGCCCTTCCACACATGGCAGCAAGTGTGTATTTCAGTCCATTTGGATTTAACAAAACTTTCTTGTTTGCACCTCATTTTTTCTTTTGAATATATGCCCTCTTTTATTTCTGATTATGTATTTCTGTGTTTGCAAAGGGGTAATGTTTTGGAGATGAAGTCTGGTTTGGCTTAATTGCATCCTTTTGTATTTTATTATTGGTGTGTGTCCCATAATCTTCCGGCCTGGGCATATAAATTCCTCCTTCTTTCTGTTTTTATTCTTCTTATCTAAACCATTGAAGATTCATGACTATTCAGCTGCTGATAAAAATGAAGAAACTAAAGCTTGGATGATTAGTTCAGCTTACCTTATTTCTACACATCTCTTTCTTATCAAAATAAAATGAGGAAATAGGTGTTAGTAAATTCAAGATTAAACTTCTCAGCTTTTCCTTATTATTCTCATCATTCTTATGCAAAATGTACAGTATCAAAACTATCCGAACCAAATTAAGTTATCGTGTATATAAAGATGTCCTTGAATCAGAATTGATTAATGTGATTAAAGCAAAGCAACTAAGTATACAAGAGGGTGAATAAACAGTTGAAGTCTCAGAGTTATAAATTCTCATTGTGATTTGTGTGACTTGATACTAAGAGCTCAGATTTGAAAAAATACCTTTCCTCTAAAATGAAAATAAAAGTCATGATTTCTATTAATCTTTAATTAGAACCACTAATAAAAATAATCATCAGTTCACAGTAACAACAGAGACACTCAGAAACAAAATGATTAAGCAAACAGTAATTAGGAAAAAAAACTTCATCTTCCTAAAATGTAACTATTACGAAGAAAAGTTCTGTAGAGCTTATTTTAGCTTCCAAAATGCTCTGTGTTAAAAGTCACAGACTAGATGATTAGAACCCACTATTTAGTAGGAGACCTTACAAGGGGATACTTCAATTACTTTGGTCATGCTTACACAAAGGAGTATGCCACCCACCTAGAAAATAGATGGCAAGCTGGAAAGTTTATCTGTAAGAAAGTTGTTTAAATAACAGATTAGATATTTCCTATAAAGAAAAGATGTTCAAATGGAAAAAGTATGTATACAAGGATAAAAAATAAAAGATTACCATCCTAACCCTGAAAAGGAAAGGAAAAGTTTTGCTTATTAAACTTCTATTTACTGTTTTACTGTTGTTTCTGCTTTCCTGTACAATTAAATAGATACATTTCCCATCCCCCACCCCCAAAATCCCACTCTTAAAAGACAATAGAAAGATTCAATTTTGAATTAAAATACTAATGGTAAGAAACATTGGCAGAAAGAAAACCATCAAACCCATACAGGAAACCCAAAAGGGCCGCAGCACACTGCTTAGGGGTGCCTCCTTCTGTTAATTTGAGCACCCTTGGTTTCAAGATTTAGTACATTCTCTTTCAGAGATATTTTATTCTTCCAGAAACTTGGGTGAACACACCAGGAACAGTTTTATTTTTCAAAATCTGGAATGAATTCTTAAGAATGCCCCTTAAAGGAGGGGTTCCAACCACAGCAGTTAACAAAGAGATTCTGGACCTCAAACCCCAAGGGAAGTAAGTGTGTGGCTCTTGAAAAGGGTGGCCTTTTTGAAGGGGGAAATCAAAGGAAGGAAATTACTACTGAAGTTCTTACCCAAGGAGAGCACTCACCACAACACACTTCCTGTTAAAGGAGCATTGGAAACGGTTCCTCAGTGATAACCAGAACCCACCCGCCAAGCTGTGCTGAAGGATTCCTATGATCCCTTCTCCTGCACCTCTGTACACCCTGGGGTCCCACTCAGCCCAGAGTCGTACCAGAGCTTGACCCCTCAGCCCATGACCCTCACCTCTGGGTGGGCCCTCCTCTGTCAGGGTGAGAAGTCTTCTCCCTCACTGACCCTTGTGCCCACTAGAAACAAGTAAGCTCAAGTGCAGCGCATGGAAAGCTTTTCTCTGACAAACCAGCAATGAACCTTCCTACTCTCCCCATGGTCCATTGAGGGCTCTCACAATACCTACCACCTCATGCATGGCTCCTCAAACTCAATGAGGGGACAAGGGTTCGTATCCTCCCCTGCACTGAACCAGCATGGTCTCCACTCTTCCTGCTCCAACTGAGCTCCAATAATTACTGCATACGAAGTACAAAAATATACATTCAAACCTTGTTGAGGAAAATTCTAAGATGAACCTAAACAAACAACGTTCATTCCACAAATTATGAGCCCGTCATACAGTAGTGAGCAAAAAAGAGCATCTGTCTAATGATTGTCAGCCTGTGTGAAATACAGGCCACTGGGCATTTTAACCAATGCCAACATTTACTGATTGTCTGCAGTGTGCAGAGGGATGTGACAATGTCCAAGACGAGGTCTGTATGTCAATAAATGAGTATGACTCAGAGCTTGACAGCCAGGCAGATGGAGCAGGCCAGCTCCTCATGCAAGTGTTGACATTTGCATGTTACTGCTAAAAAAAAGGACACATTCAAACTTATGCCTGTGATGTCACTCTCCCTTATGTTAAAATGTATCTCTCTGGTGGGATGCAGATCAGTGGGTATCCCACACAGCCCCGGGCACAGGCACTGTGGTGAGCCTTGTCTGCCTGGTGGAAAGGGGATGGGCTGCAGAAGACAAGAGGCAGCGCCCATAAGGGTGCCAGGGCTGTGAGGGAGAGGCACATGCCCATGTTCTGGGACCACGGCAGCAAGACTGATACTGGGATGGGGCTTCTAAGAGACATTTGCACCCTGGCCATGGGGTTAGCTTTTCAGCAATTTGATGAAGCTTGGCTTCTAGTATAAACTTTATTAGTACTTAATCTGTTACCTTGAAAACAAAGGCTGGCATTTAAACAATAACTATCAATTGCATCATTCTCTGAAATGCCCCTTCAGAGTGCCCCACCTCTCCTTTATCACTGAGCTGAGCAGAGATCAGTGCTGCCTGATCTCCCTCCACTCTCCGGAGGGGAACGGATGTTCAGACAAAGGAGCCTGTCCACCTTCCAGGCTTCAGTCTAGTCCCAGCCCCAGGCCCCTCCCATTCTATCAGAGGCTTCTAAATCTGAACCTACTCTCTGAGGCCCCTCAAAGGTGGCTGCTATCAGCTCATAGCTATGCATTAGGCACAGGTCAGCTGGTGCCTTTCAGTCTCCTCTTGGCTTTCCTGCTCATCCATGGGCTCCTGGAAGAAAAGGTCTCTCATACTCTGGACATCATACACTGGAGCTGCCTAGAGGTACCAGAAATACGAAACCAACTGGTACCTGCCTGGGTCTTGGCTCTTCTTCCCTCAATTGCTGCAGAAGTTTCCACACTCATACCCTGCCCCAGCCCCACCCTCTCTTTCAAATCAATTACAACAGGTGCAACAGCAGGACCCTCTTTCATTTTTATTACCTCTTTTCTTCTCTCAACAACTTATCATGGCCCTAATTTTCTCTTGGATCAATGTAGAGTCCCTGATAATAGGATTAAGGCTTTATCTCTAGTTGATGCTATACCTCAGTATATTCTGGTTTAGGGTAAATCCCAAAAATCTAGCATAAAAAAAGCTAAATGCTGCAGCAACAGGCCAGGGACAGAGCACAAAGAGGTGCGGAGCATTTCAAGTAAATGAGGAGACTCTCTCTCATACGCCTTCTGCTGCTGCTTTGGCATACATCTCTGCCAGTCCTACTTCATGTATTCACAGAGAACATCCTACCAATCCGAAGAGGACTTTTCTTTCTGACAGATCAAGATATTTAAAGCATTTGTCCTCCCTCACTCCTTTAGTGAAATTAGCCAGTTAAGATCTTGGCACTTAAAGCATCACTTGCTCCCGTACCTGGACCTATCTCATCTTCTGTGCAAAGGAATCCAACGTTAAGGATCCTGTTGACTGCTTCCATGTCATTCTCTGCACTCCGTGTGCAGTGACCACTGCCTAAATGCTCTTCAATACCATCTTCTCCAGTACATTACTCTTAAAGGCCCAGTAAAGAGAGCTAAATAAAATAGCACCTATAAATTAGTAATGTATTTTACACAGATAATAGTGGTTTTTGTTTTAACCAAGTTGGGACAGAAATATAGTAGTATTTTGAACAAGAAGAGGATTCCTCCTTGCAAAAAATTTTGCTAGCTCTATTTTCCATATCTATAGGGTTAATGTATTTCAGAAAACTTTTTTTCCCTCAGTATTGCCCTATCATATAAAAATAAAAGCATATAATAATCAGCAATAAAAAGGTAAAGTTCATACATATAATTATGATATCAAAGTCATGTGACTTTTCAGCTTGTCTTACCTACTAAAGTGCTGCACGGGCCCCTGGGAGGACAAAGGTCCTGGGAGAAGAGGTCCCAGGACAATGGCAGGGAGTATTCTGGGGATTGTGGGGGGAGGAAGGGGCAGAGCTCCACATGCAGCTCAGCCTTGGCAGTGCTGTTTGGAAATGAAAATTTTATTCCCTTTAAATCCAGGCTAATTTTCCTGACTTTTTATTTTAACGAGCCAGTGTGGACACTCAACTCTGAAAACATGTCAGAGGAACACATGAGAGGTGATGGCTGTTTTTCTGGAAGCCCCTCCAAACAAGGCAGCAGACAGTGGGGTGCTCCTAGCACAAGTGGCCCAGTGGCAGAGCTGATGCCTGCACAGCTCTGAGGCCACTGGTCCACTTCAAAGCCATTGTGGGGAGTAGTAATTTTCTGTCACTGCAGCTACAGACTAGGTGCCATCTAGTAGCCAAGATTTAAAAGACTCCATGACTGAGCCCAAATACACAACTATCTTCTAACTGGCAAAAAAGTTATTTTTTACATTAGATATTGGAATTATATAATTATAATTAATAATTTTAGCTTGAATTTTTGGAAATAAGTGTATTTCATTACAGTTTATGAGAAATATATTTTGTTAAAGTTTATGATAGTTGCTATGAAACACAATTTGGGGAATAAAGAAAAGGAGAGACAATTTATATTTACTGGGCTATGGATGGATGACTGACAATGGAAGACATCACTAATAGGCAATTATAACATTCAGCATTCCAAAACTATTTAATGATTTGTTTTGAAGAACTATAGCTTCCAAAAGAACAAAAAGACAACCAATATCTTTTTGGATGGTTTCATGCCAAAATAAAGTTAAATATATAAGATAAAGGAATTAATCCCAAATAAAAAAATAAGCATCAAATATTTAGGTACCAATTTAAAAATGGAATGGGTTCTTAAAGTTTATAAATGAATTATATAGAACACTCAGCTCATTTTTCCATTCATTCCCATAAAAAAAACATTTTTCTATGGCAATGTTGTAGATAGTAAGGCTTCTAGTATAACCCACAAAAACTAGATTTAATATTAGGTTGACATAAGGCTGTACAGCATGATATAAAAGAACATGAACTTTATAGAGCTAAAGACCCCTGGATTCTAGCCCTGGGTCTGTCATTCACCAATGGTACTTCTACAAGAAGTCATGTCCAGCACCAGGTGTGCCTCTCAGAGCTGCCTCCCTCTGGCTTATAGCACGCAAGCTAACCTGACAGCTGGAGCAACACTGCTGCCCCTGGGGATGTGTTTCCTTGCTGGGAGGCCCACTGTATCCTAGGATGCACAGGTGAGAGGCCCATGTGTAGAGTTCATGTCAAGGAAGACTACCTCCTAAGTAGCTCTGATGGAGTAAATGTCAGGGCGGCAGTATCATTTACCATTACTACATTTAGTCTTTCCAGATGCTGGTGATTCTGAAACTGAGGACTAAAATGAGGCTCAGGCTTAATGTCTGTGTGACCCAGTTAAGCTTTATGCACACCTAGATATGTTTTCCAACCAAATACATAGGCCCAATCTATAAGGCAATTATAGTATTACAGCTACCCTTTTACAGACAGAAGGAAATACTGGCTACAAGACAAATCTACATAGTAAACTATTCATGTTGTCTACCCAGGGCTTGCAGGGCATGTGTCTATGACATATGTCTTTCAGGAAAACGAGCTCTTGGATGGAACCACTATTCACCTGTACAGTGCCACAGGAAGACAGGTGAGACACATGATTGAGGCCCTTGGAAAAGCTGTTGCCTACAAAGGCCAGTCAGGAGGAGTGCTCATGATTTAGAGCGTCCATGGCTGAATGGTCACTGTACAGACCACTGGAAGACACTATAAATAACTGCATCACAATCAGAATATCACCTATTCCTAGTAGCCTTTTCTCCCTCAGATACTGTTATAAGCTCAGATGTTACTATAAATTAAAAACTTAACACCAAGAGAGTTAAAATAACATGCTATTGAAGAAAGAATGGTTTCCCTATTATAGTTAGTAGAGACATGACAATGACAGTTTAGGCCAAGTCTACATACCATTCCACCTCAAACAACAGTTCAGGGTGAGGTGCCATGAAACATGACAGAGAACAGAGCTTTCTTACTAAGGAAAGCAAGAAGATGTAACAGCTTAAGACTTCTGCTTAATGCTTATAAATTGCCTTTTCAGTACATTATATTTACATTTCTGTAAACTGACTCATGCAGAGCTATGTTATTGTTAGGAAAACATACTAAAAGCAAGTCCTTTAGAACTAAAGCACACATATGTAATATTTTTTATCTTCTTAATTTTAATAAAAACAGGAAACACACTGAACCTGCATAATTGTTTATGTTGTCAATTATAATTCTCCCCTGGAGGTACTTTATGGGCTCCATTCAACTCGTGGGCTCATTTTACAAGCAAAGTCTAGGATCCTATAGTTATTGTCTTTAAAAGTAAAAGACCAACAAAAGAAACCACCACTGTAGCAAACTCAGTATCACCACAGTGTATCCTCACCTTCCACGGGTGGCCTTTTGTAGAACCTTCATTCCTGCCAGGCTGCAGGACTTCCCTTCCAACTGTCTGTCCCTCAGGATGGCGCCCTCTGAGTGCACCTCACTGAACATTCCGTAGGCATCCTGCACAAGAAGGCCGACTCTGCAACAAAGCATTCACATTCATTCTTTTAGGAGGTAGGTTTGATTCCTTCTCCTTCACTAGAAATCCTTGGTACTCATCTTCCTAAATGAATGAGTCAGGGTAAAAAAGGTGAATACAAACACGCACTCTTTAGATTTGTCCTTGAGGTGTTTGGATCACTATCCACAAAATACAGAAGAATTCTCTTTTGGCATAAAACTAAACCCTCAGTCATATGTGGTTTAAAAGCACACAAAGAAGACCATCCTTGCAAATCAAATATATAACTGTTGCCCAGAAAAAGGGTATCCTCTTGCCCCATTTTTATCCTGTCCTTCATAACAGGAAACGTTCATATTTTGTATTGATGCTCAACACAGAAAAGCTTCAGGGTAACATTATCAGGAGAATGACACTCGGGCTCTCTATGAGAAGGTGCATATTTACAGACATGCATGGTCCAGCAGGATGAAGGCCACATTGGCTGGCAGGTCCAGAGGCTGATGGAGACCCAGTGACATGATGGGGTCCCCCAGATTTTAAGTGCAGAGGGCAGCACTTAGCACCTACCCAAACCTACTTAGGACTGAATTTCCAACACTCTCACTTTGTAAGTCAGGTAAATGAAGCCTTACTTATCACAAAATGACACATTCTCAGAAAACATTCCCTGGAAGCTTAAATAAAGTTAGGCAGTAAATATCACCACCAAACAGACTGAGGAACAGAATGATTTCTAAAGATGAGTGTTTAAAGGAAAGTGCACACTGGAAAAGAACAGATGACAATGAACACAGGAGAAGAGCTAAATCGGAAGTAATGAATCTTAAACACTGGCAGGGCAAAGGCGACTAGAAGTCTAGACATCCTGATTGTCTCCCAGGCCCACAGGGCCCCTGGCTTGCAAGAGAGGTGGAGATAAATCTTGGCAGGAAAGCACCTGTACTTAGGCATTAATTTTCTATGGAGTGAAATCAAACATGTACTCAAATAAAAATCATCAACTACAAGGAAACAGACCATTCTGTGGGAAGAGTCAGAAAAATTAAAAACAGATATATGGCAGACTCGAGATACTAGAATTAAAAAATATGAAATATGGAGTAACCATTTTAAAAAGGCAAAGTCAGAGAAATATAAATAGGAAACAAAAAGCTATACAAAATGACTTGGCAGATTCGAAGAAGAATGAAATAGAACTTTCAAAATGGAAAGCTACAATTACTGAAATAAAAAAAGTTATTAAATGGGTATAACAAGAGACTATATGTACCCAAAGAGTGTTTATATGAACTGGAAAAGATTACCCAGAATGCATCTTGAGAGCTGACAATGAAAACATGAGAGAGAGAAACAGAGAACAGAATTGGAAAGTCAAACATGTCCAAGAGGAATTCCAGAAGAAGAAAATAGAGGAAGGAGAAGCAGTAATCTGTAGCTCTAACAACTGAGAATTTTTCCCAATTCATCTAAGAAGTGAATCCAAAATAGAGGAAGAAAAGCAACTACCAAGCAGGACAACTAAAAGGAAATCCATCTTATTATACATATTGTAATAAAACTAGAGAAGATAGAAGAAATTGAGAAGATTTTAAAAGCAAAAAAGGGTAAGAAGACAGACATCCATAAAGGAACACAAATTTGACATACATCAGCCTTCTCAAAAGCAATGAATGAAGCCAGAAAACAGTGAAACATTTTCAAAATTCTGAAAGCCATTTAAGAACAGTGTGCCTGCAGTCTTACTACACTGATGGACAATGACTTCAATGGGAAATGGGGGGGGACCTGATAATATGGGTGAATGTAGTAACCACATTGTTTTTCATGTGAAACCTTCATAAGAGTGTATATCAATGATACCTTAATAAAAGAAGTTAAATGATGAAAAAAAAAACTGTGTGCCTGCAAAACTATCAATGTGGTAAAATTAAGACATTTTTAGATAAAGAAACACTAGGTACAGTTTTTACCTACAGACCCTGAAATATTTATACTTACTAAGGTAATTATTAAAATAACTTCCTAATTATGTAATTTAGGAAGAAGTTAGTATCCCGGAAAGAAAGGTCTAAGATACAAGGACTATTGTGCAATAAGATGAATCAAAATAAACATGGTGGGATAAAAGAACAACACAACCAATAATATTAATTAATGTGTACCGAGTGGAAAAACTGGAAATGGACAGCAAGTGGATTAGTAGGGATGACTGGAGGTTAAGTGTTCCCAAGTCCCCATGTCACTCAGAGTGGGGTTAAGGTAGTAACTCTGGAGTTCATTAATACAGACATGTGGTCAAATTTCAAGGACAACCAGCAAAAGAATAGAAACAGGGTACACAACTTGCACATCACCAGATAGAAGAAAATGGAATAAGAAATATAGGCAAGCGAGTAATAAGTAAGATGGTAGACAGAAGTCTATGCATATTAGAACTGGAATAAAAAAGGTTTAAACTTATCAGTTAAAAGGCAGAGTTTGTCATGTTGTTTGAAGAAAGAAAAAAGTATTTCTATTAAGTTGCTGACAGGAAAACTTCTAAAACAGAGAAAGGTTCAAAGGATGAAAAAACAGTATTTCAGGCAAATATTAACCAAAAGAAAGCTGACAAGGTGGCAGCAGTGAGAGTGAACAGATTTTAGGAGATAATGCAATATTAAGGGTAGAGAGAACACTACTATTGATAAAAAAAATCTTAATTTACTAAGAAAACATAATTCTAAACCTTTATGCTCTTAGCCTCAAAGTATATAAAACATAGACTGATAAAACTTCAGAGAAGTGAATAAATCCCACATTAATGAGGGAGATTTCAACACACCTCTGCCAATTAAGTCAATCAGGGGAAAAAGATTCAGAAAACTTGCATACCTAACAAGTTTGATTTGTTAGATAGGCAGTTAGAAACTGTCCACAATTAGTGAAAGTGAATTCTCAAGTACACATGGGACATTTATAAGAAGTAACCATACACTTGGCCACAAGACAGGTCTGAACGAATTTCAAAGAATCAGTTATCATATAGGAAATGTTCTCTGTGTACAATATAATTAAATGAGAAACCAAGCAAAAAATATGTACTAAAAATCTTCCTACATTTGGGGATTCTACAATATCCTTTTTTGAGTCATAGGTCAAATAAGAAATCAATGAAAAAGAGACAGTACTTTTGAACTAGTTGATTATGATAAAAGTACCACATGTCAAAACTGGTGGATTACAGTGATACTTTGAGGAATTTATAGTCTTAAATATAATAACACATGATGACTTTTCATTTCCTATATACATATTTAGTTTTCTACTTACTTATCATGAATTCTGTACCAAACTTCTGTCAATCACTAAAATACTGCTTCAGGATGCTGACCCTTTCTCTGAAGGTGTTCTCCTAGGGCCCTTCACTCTACTCTGCTCTGCTCCAGTCTAGACTGGTTAGGTTCTGCCTATGGCAAGCAGTCATCCTGGGGTCTCCTGTCAGAAAATCTGGGGGATTCCCTTTGCTGCTCTAGTATGTTGGGTCTCCTATTTCCCATATCTCATGTCTTCCTTTCTTAATTGACTTCTTCAAATTAGTAGCTCACATCTAGCTTCCTGAAAACGGTGGAATGGAAGGTGAACTTTTTGAAGCCATTCATGAAATTGTCAATAACTTATCCTCAGACTTTATGAGCAGTTTGGGTTAGTACAGATATCTAGATTGAGAGTGATTTTCATGCTAAGTCCAATATTGCTTTTTCTTTGCCTTTTCTCTGGGTACTGTGGTCTGTTACAGCTTCCAGGGCATGGATGCTGTGGTGACAGACTTGGCACAGGTTTGTTTCCAAGCCCTGGTGAGTGGTATCCTGGGAGGGTCCTTCATGGTGGAATTGTGTCCACTTCTGAGTAATTTTATTGGTTCTTCCTCCCCTTCATTTTTTTCTCTTCCCTCATTCTGGTTATGGGACATCCTGGACTACCCTTTAATTTTTTTTAACTTTTCTCTCCTATTTTCCATTTCTTTCTGGGAGTTAACTTTTTTTGCCAATACTTCTAATTACATTTTCTCCTAATTTCTAGTTTTCACACTTTTAACTTCCAAGAGGTCTTGTTTAAGCTCTAAAACATGCTTTCTTCCTCCTTGACAGCATCCTCTTTCATGGTTGCAATATCTCTAACTCCATTTAAGAAGCTTTCTTTAGGCTTCAGTGATCTGTTGTCTTTTACCATTTAGAAAAGAGCTCTGACAAGCTTCTTGGACTCCCTGAATGAGCAGGTGGATGTTGTCAACCACGGACAGCATGTGGTCATTTGGCTGGGTTGTTTTATGGTTGTGTACCTCAGATGTCAGTTTCTTTACATCTTTCCTCCTGATGAGAAAATTCCTCAGAAAAACCTGTTTTAATCTTGGTATGCCACTAGACAACCACCTAACAAGGTGGAGAGGGGTAGGACATGATTACTTCCTAGACAGACTTCCAAGCAGTCATTTTTCTTATTTCAGTCTTTTTCTTCTGCTACTAGAGGTGGAAAATTACATATTCATATATATGTAAAAAAAGATCCTTAACCATTATCTCACATTATATACAGAAAATTAACTCCAAATGGATCATAGACCCAAACATAAAAACTGAAACTTTTAGAAGAAAAGACAGGAGAAATATTTGTAACCTTGGGGTAGGTAAATACTTCTCAATTATGGCACAAAAACATAAGTTATAAAAGAAAAAACTTGATTACTTTGACATTATCAAAATCAAAACTTCTGTTCTTCAAAACACACCATTAAGAAAATGAATGTGCAAACCACAACCTAGTAGGACATATTTGCTAAAGATATATCTGACAAAGGACTTGTACCCAGAATACCTAATGAACCTCCAGGACTCAATAAGATGACAAACAATCCAATCAATAAATGGGATAAAGATACAAATCATCACATATTGTATGATTCCCTTTCTATAAAATATCTACAATATTTAATCCACAGAGACACAACACACAATGGTGGTTATTAGGGGGTAGGTGGAGTGAGAAATAGGGTGTAACTGCTTCATATGTATGAATTTCCTTTTGGAATAATGAAAATGTTTTAGAACTAGATGGAAGTGGTAGTTGTACAACACTGAGAACGTGCTAAAGGCCATTGAATTGTTCACATTAATATGTTTTTGAATTATGTGAATCTCACTTCAAGGTAAAACAAAATGGACAAAATATATGAATAAATGCTTCATTAAAGAAGATACACATATAGCCAATAAATACATAAAAAGGCAGACAACACCATTGTCATCAGGGGAATGCAAGTTAAAACCACAGTGAGAGACCACTGCACACTCACGGGAAAGGGTGAAATGAAAAAGACTGACAGCATCGAGTTTTATTGAGGATAGGGAAAAACTGGAAGTATCATACATTTTAGGAGGGAATGTTATGTTACAGCCTCTTCTGAAAACACCCTTGCAGTTCCTTAAAAAGTTAAACACACACTTACCACATGGCTAGTCACTCCACTCTAGGTTTCTTCCCCCAAATAAATAAAATCATATGTCCATACAAAAACTTGTGGACAGACATTTATAGCAGCTTTATTAGATAACAGCCCCAAACTGGAAACATGACAAATGTTTGGAAATAGCTGAATGGATAATAAACAAACTGTGGTCTACCCTTACAATGGAGTACCATTCAGCAATGCAAAGGAACAAATTACTGACACCTGAATCCTGAAAACACTGTGCTGAGTGAAAAAAAAATGGAAAAGGAGTTTATATTTATATCAAATTATAGAAAAGGCAGAGTGAATTCACAGTGACAGCAAACAGAGCTATAGTTGCCTGAGCTAGAAGAGACTGACAGCATAGGACACAAAGAAACTTTTTGGGTGATGGAAATGGTCGTATCTTCACTGTGGTGGATATTACATGTGGATGTTTTGATCAAAACCCACTGAACTATATGCTTAGGTGGGTGCATTTTATTGCATGTGAATAAATTTTATTGCATGTAAATTATACCTTCAAAAAGCAACTTATACAAAGAAAGAGACAAACAACAAACAAACAAAGGCTATGAGACAGCTTGAAGAAAGTTCCCTTGGATAAACACAGGATAATTATGGAGAGAAGATGGGAAAACCTGCTGGCACCTTTGCACCACCTTTTGCTGGCAGGGTTTCAACTATGCTAAAACCAGCAAATACTGGAAATAATTAAACACTTAGAAATCCACTAGAAAAAGACTGTGCTTCACAATGAGGCATCTTCCTTGTCATTTTACATGTACTTTCAGGAAAAGTGTGATACAATGTAAGTGCATGTTTTCTTGTGCATCTTCAACAAATACTGAAAACCACTTACTTTTAGAGATAATTCTCAGAGTTGGAAATTGTGAACAAATCTGAGTATTTAAAAAAAGGAAACAAATTACTGCTGTTCAGTAAAATTAAAATCTTACCCTATCCTTGAAATCTCCATCATAAGGAAGCTTTATGCAACAGTAACCATATGTGAACTAACCACTACTTTCACCCTGAAAACATGAGGGTGGACATTTGCTCCCACATTTTCTATCTGAGCTGTTGCAAGCTCTCCATAAATCCTCCTTCCATGAATGAGAGGCTGAGTGAGTCTGTGTGGTGAACACATATAGAGCAAACTCACGTAATCCTAAATGCAGACAGTGTTCACAGAAATATTCACTGGAAGCTTACTGGGGCTTGTACTTTGTAGGATATACAAGAGAAGTAGATCACATAAAAATAATACAATTGGAAATCAAATAAAAGAGCAGCATTAACATATAACACTAATACAATGTATTATGAGTAATTAGAGCATTCTCATATATTATTCATTTAATCCTTCATATGAGGAAAGTAGGCCTTATTATTTCTGGTTGGTAGATGAGAAAAGTAAGGCTGAGACTATTTAAAGAACTAGCCAAGATAGTACGGAGGCAGCAGAATCAGGTCTTAAACCCAAGGCCCTTGATCCTGGTATCTTGGCACTATAACATCATGTTACAGTAATAATGATTTTTCCTACTGCTATGTCAATTACCTAAAAATATATATAAATTGTATATATAGACATAAAATGAGGTACTTATCCAGAAGAACCTTAACCCACTCTATAACCTTCAAAAGATGCTTTTAAACATTTGACAAGAAGTATACCAGAATATTAAGGTCAAAATGTAATTTATTCTAGATTATCCAAAAAATATATATAGGCTGTTAATGCAACATAATGAAGAAGCAATGCTTTTGAATCAAGTCATTTGAAAACAGTTTTATTAACTGTCCAATACAACTTAACACTTTATTCAAAATAAACAAAGACTGTATGACTTCAGTTCAGAGACCCAAGTGGGAAAGAATGAAGATCACTCTTTCATACTACTGTATTTACAACAGTAGCTGTGCGAAAGCAAGGATGAAGTGCATACTTTGTGCTCATTTTGTAATATTTTGTTTTAGTCCACAGACTATTCCATATCACAGTGTCTTGGAGGGAAGTGCTTTACTGTTTGTTCTTCCTCAAAGGCCTACTCACCCACTAGCGACCCTCAGCTGACTTGCTTCCCTGTTCCATGTCTAATTAGGAATATTGAGGCAGAACCTTGGGGACCAGGCTCCATTTCTGAAAGAGGAAACCCAGGCCTTCCCATCAGAGGGGAATCAGAGTGGCCCTTCACTGCTCCAGGCAATGAAGCTAATGCCTGCATGGCTACACTGATACACTCCACATTGTTCTATAAGCATTACGGTTTGCTAATATATACAAAAGTCAAGATGAATATAAAAATCTCCATGGATCTGCTTTATAAAATGAGAAAATTTATGACTGCTTGTGCTAAGAAGGTAGAGGTGGGGAATTGGCTAGTACCTTGGTCTTAAAAGTTTGCTCTGACATTTGCCTTTACCTCAAACAAGGAAGGGTGCTCTTTTGTTTATTCTTTTGCCAGAGATGAGTTATTACTCCTCTCCTTCCTCTTGCTTGTGCCCTGACACACACACTCTCCCACCTTGTTCTGTTCACAGCGGAGGCTCAGGAGCATGCTGGCTCAGGCCTGAGGTGCAGTCACTGTCCCACTGGTTGAACAAGTCTGCAACTGTGGCATTTAACAGGCAGCCAAGGAGAGCCAGCTTATCAACAGCACACACACAATTCCAACCACTTGTCGCTGCTTCCTGCTCAGTGAAATAGTGTCTCCTAAAATCAATGCCTGTGTGACAGGTCTGAGTAGACAAGGGCCCCATGATCAACTTGTTTTTCTTGAATCACCAAGAGATATTTCACATAAATTACTTCATACTCAAGGGAACCATGTCACTAACCCTGTGTGGGATCTTTAAAAAGTTCCATAACTGTATGAGCTTGATTTTACTCATCTTAACATGGGGTAAGAGAATGTAACTTAGAGCATTGTTATGAGCATTGAAACCATACAGAGCTTGGCACAGAGACTGGCATTAGATCAATTTTTCTCTTGCAGAGTATTTATTTAGGCCAATTTTTATGATGTATTTTCTTGTGGGGGTACTTTAGTATTTATAATATAGTTTTCTCCATATAGCTCTTGAAATCTTTTGTGAGGGCTTATGGTTCTGTTTGCTATTTTAAATTGTATTTTTGTTTGTTACTGGAGTATAGAAGTACTACTGACTTTTGCATATTGAACTTTTGTAATACATCAATCTTACTAAAATTTATTTTTATACTTTTTATGAAGTTTGATGGATTCATTTCACCCACTGATGACAGCTTTGCTTCTGCCTTCCCTATCCTTATGCTTTTCATTGATTTACCTTTTCAGACTGCCCTTTAACCTGCAGCGTAATGCTGAAGAGAAGTCAGTGACACTGGACATCCTTATCTTGTTCTAGATTTTGAAGGAAATATCCTCAATGTTTTACAATTAAGAATGATGTTTGCTATAGGTTTTTTTTTTTTTGGTAGATATCCTTCACCAGGTTAAGGATTCCTAATTTGTTGAGAACACTTTTTAATCATGGGTTGGTGATGGATTTTTATCAAATGCATTTTCTGTATTAATTGAACTGATTGTATGTTTTTATCTCATTTGCTAATGTGGTAAGTGACAATGATAATTTTTCAAGTGTTAAAGCAATTTTTAACTCCTGAGATAAAGCCAACATCTTATTTGTTATGCTTTGTTTAGGAGTTTTGTATCTATGTCCATGAGGGATGCTGACCTTTATTTCTTGTATCAGATGTGGAATCAAGATTATTTATATTAGCTTCATATAATGAATTGATAGCAATTCCTTTTTATTCTTTGAAAATTTTGTATAAAATTTGAGTGGTTTGTTTTTTGACAGAATTTGCAATAATTTGTAAGTAATAAAATTATTTGTTTCTAGTGAATTTTTTTCCCCTGGGAAGATTTTTAACTATCAACTCAATTTCCTTAATGATGATTGGAATAGTTGGGCTTTCTAATTTTTTCTTGAGACATTTTGGTAAGTTATATTTTTCTAGAGATTTGTCCATTTTGTCTATATGTTTTCAAAATTATTAGCATAAGTATGAAACAATATCTTCTTGCTATGTTTCTAAGCCCTGATGGAACTGATGACCCATCGTTCCTTTTTACTATTATTTCTTTGTATCTTCACCTTTCCTTTATTAATTTTACTATGGAATTATTACTAATGATTTCAAAGAATCAACTTTTGGCTTCATTTAGTTTCTTCTTTTTATGTCATTGATTTCTTTATGTATATAATCTTCTTCCTCCCTTTTCTCTGTATTATTTAACTATTTATTATGCAAGAGGCTTAGCTCATTAGTTTTGAGCCTTCCTTCTAAAACGAACTGCTTAAAGTATAAAATTTCTTCTGAGTATCAAATTGATCACATCATATAAATTTTGATATTTAGTATTTTTATTATTTTTAGTTCCAGGTATTTAAAAATCTCCATTATTGTTTCTTTTTTGATCCATGAGTTATTTTCAAGTATTTAAACTTTTTTTCTAAGACTTAAAATACATATACTTATGTTAACTCTAATTACACTAAGGTGAGATAATCTGCTTTCTAATAATAATTTCTTTTAAATTTGCAAAGACTTGCTTAATGGCCTAGCACATAATAAATTTTTATGAAAGTTTCAAATGAGAAGAATGCATAAGCTATAGTTGCGTAAGATAAAACAATTAATGTTGAATCCTACTGATTTATCCTCAGGATTTAAAGGCCAAATGAAAGTATGGTGTAAGTTATTTGGTTCTTTCAGAATTTTGAATATTGTCTCACTGGCTTCTGGCCTTCCATTGTTCCTAATGAGAAGTCAGCCATTATCTAACTGAGGTTACATGAGCCATTTTTTGCTTGCTGCTTTCAAGATTTTCTCCTTATCTTTAGTTTTTTAACATTTTGATTAAGATGTGTCTGGATATGGATCTCTTTAAATTTATCTTACTTGAAGTTCATGGAGCTTTTTGGATGTGTAAAATTTTCCAATCAAATTTGAGATGTTTTCAGCCATTATTTCTTCAAATATTTTTTCTGCACCTTCCCCTCATTCCACTGCCTCTCTGGGACTCCCATTAAATGTACGTTGGTGCACTTAATGCTGTCGCACATTTCTATGAGGTTCTGTTTCATTTTCTTCATTTTTTCCTCTTTTAGGATATTTATTTGCCATTTGGGAGGTTTGCATAATTGTAAGGAGATTTGTTATGGTACGTACTAATTCTTCATAAAGACTGAATTATTCTTCATAAGTACTTTTTAACCTCTAAAATACTCTGCAGTCACAAATTTGAGATTCAGTATTAACATCCTATTGAAATTATAATACTCTTTTTGGGAATAACTTAAAACCTTCAGATGTCTTAAAAATATGTAACACCTCACAAATTTGCAGTATCATCATGTCATCCTCACGCAGGGGCTATACTAACCCCTGTATCATTCCATTTAGGGTAAGTGTTACAAGAGTGAGCACTCTTCATTTATTCTCTCTCTCTCCTTCAGAATGTATATGCTCTATTACTCTAGATTCAAGTTCACTAATTCTCTCTTCTGCCAGCTAGAATCTACTGTTGAGCCTTATCTAGTGCCTTTTTCATTTTGGTTATTATACTTTCCAACTCCGGAATTTCCAGTTGGTTCTTTTATAGAGTTTGTATCTTTTTATTGATATTCTCCATTTGATTAGACACTTTTTAACTCTTACCATTTAATTCTCTTTAAATAATACCACCCTTTAGTTCTTTAGTCATGGTTTCCTTTAGTTCTTTGAATATATTTATAATGAAAGTTTTGAAATTTTTGTCTGCTAGGTCCAACCTCTGGGCCCCTTCAAAAGCAGTTTCTATTGCTTCTTTTTCCCCTGCGTATGGATCACACTTCCCTATTTCTTTGTATATCTTGTAATTTTTTCTTAACTGGGCATTTTTAATAATATATTATGGCAACTCAGGATACTGATTCCTCCACCATGCCAGGGGTTGATGTTGTAATTTGCATGGTAGTCTATTCTCTGTTTAGTGACTTGTTTGAATGACTTCCCTGAAGACTGCAGTCTCTGATGATCCTGCTAAGATTTTTTTGTTTTGTTTTCATCTTTTCATATGGCTACATAGGAGTTGCCCTTGGGTCACCATAAGCCACTTGGTGAAAGAATGTGCTTAAGCCACCTTAGTCAGTAAGATTTTCACTCTCTACCACTGGATGTGTGTCTTGGGGGCTGCTATCACAGTTCAAGGAGTATATGTTTTTCCATCATCCCTCTCCTTCAGCCAGGGCTTCTATTTCCCCTTTTTAATCACTCCTGAGGGTGTGGCCTTGGGCATACCAGAGGGCCAGGGATATGTGTGATTTTTATTTTAAAGCCTGGCTTCCTAGAGATGCCCCTGGTTCACAGCAGCTTATCTTTCATCTGTGGTGCTGAGGCCTGCAATGCCAGTAAGGTTTGTACCCCAAATCTTCCCTGTGGGCTGCTCTGGAGTGGGTGTAGCCTAGTACACCCTTCCTGACTTCGAAGTTTGTGATTCCAGGAGGGCTCCTATTGGCTGCCCCTTTTTCCTGATTCTGTTAAGCTTCTGATTGCTCTGCAATTTGCTTGTTCATATAGCATCATGAAGCTACAAGCACTCTTTGAGTTGCTTTTCTATTAGTTGCAACAACACCCTTAGGTATGGAATTCTCCTACTCTATTTCCAAATAAAGTCAGCCACCTCAGGCAGTGCTATAGAGCTCTCCTTCCTTGTAATCTGTCTCCTTCTGGGAAGAAACCCTGTGTCCTTTCACAGGACTGGGGGTGAGGACATAGGACAGTGACACCCCCGAGTGACACCACTGTTCCAGGGTGCTGGGGGTGGTGGTAGCACTGGTTTTCTGGGCTTGCCTCTTGGGCTGGTGGCTCTATCCTATAGGCAAGCTGGGGTAGACCAATTGGGCCAGTATGCCTGACCCACCAAACCTGAGGTAGAGCTTCTGCAACATGGGCTAAGAGATAAGAGACACTGGTAGAAGGACCTCCCAGAGTGAAATTTTACTGCAGACTGGAGCTGAGAAGAGGGGTATCATCTTGACTGCACTCCCTGGTAGAACCCAGGGTCATCTCTCAAGGACTCATTCGGTTGGTGGGGGACGAGGTCAGGGCTCAAGGGCCACGGACTCACTGTTTTTACTGAGATTTAGTAGATTTTCTTGGTTTCACTGGTGGAATGTTTCCATTTGCTGTATGCCCTTAGGACAATTTCTAGAGGCTTAAATTTGTTTTTTCTTAAACAGTTTTCTCCAGTTAAAATGTTTGTTAGGGAGAGAATTTACTGTATTCTCACTCTGCAGTTCCAGAAGTCAGTCTTCTGTTTGTTTCTTCAATTTGCTTCCATTAGGAATAAAGATCCTTTGGATATGTAGCATGTGTCAGCCATTATTTATAAGTTTTGAAAATATTTGGAAACTATCCATTCTGAATTTGTAGACTTAAGCGTGGGTTGTTCTTTTTCCTAAAAGACATCTTGATTTGCTAGAACACAGTAAATGAGCCAAGTACAAAAGCTACGTACAAGTCAGACCAAAAGAAATGAGGTAGATGCAGTACGATGCAGAGGGCCGCAGAGCCCTGATGTAAGGGCCACAGGACTCCTAATAACGCTGGCACTTAGGGGGTTTCTCAATGTGCTGTAAAACAAGCCCTGGCCTTTTAGGGGTGCCTCATAAATCTATGATCCATCTACTTATTGCTAAATACAGCAGGACTGCTGCTGGCCCAGGCCCTCTGTGAGGTGCTAGGTATGTGGTAATGTTAAACAGGTCCTGCTCTGTGTCTCCTTAGGGAAAGAACTAACACACAGATAAGTATACAGTCACAAATTATGGGAGTGCTAAGAGGGAAATCAGCAGCAGGCCCTAAGAGACAACCCTGGGGTGGGACTGGCTGGGCAGGGCGGTCAGGGAAGGTTTCTTAAGAGGTGATCTCTAAGCTGAGTGCCGAAGAAGAATCCAGTCATGCAAAAGACTGAGTGAAGAGCATTTACAACAGAGAACACAGCATATACAAAACCCTGTGATAGGAAAGAGCTTTTCCACGTTGAGAAATTGAAAGGCAGCTAGAAAATGGAAACAAGAAAGAGAAAAAGTGGTAATAAGGAGAAAGGCTAATATTTGTGGATTTCAACACATTATAATTTTAAAATTATAGATATATTTATGAAAAAGTTACAAATTTGATAAGCATTCGTAAAGATGGGAAAAAATGCGGATGGGGAGGGAATGGACTGGGTGGGAAGGACAGACGTATTACCTGGTGGAGTGAGCCCAGTGGTTGGGTGTAGCTGGTGCCCTGGGATGCCTAACAGGGCAGGGGGCTGGACAATGGCCAAGTGGGGATGGGACGTGTGCAGACTGACCCCTTGGGGCCCAGGGGTGGTAAGCAACTGGCATGTGTGCCAGCCATCACACCTACCTTCTGTTGTGAATAGGTCAACAGTGGGGGTGACACTAAGAAGTGTTAGATAAATGTTTTGTTTCCGAAATAGAACTCTTGGGACATGGTGGAGGACGGTTTGAACAGAGAACTTTTAGGGAGTCTCTTTAGGTCTGGATGAATTCATTGCCCTAACCAATAACAAATATCTCACAGGAAATAGTGAAGCTGCAAAGCGATGTTCACAGGTGTGATGTGTTTCCTTTGATTTATACAGTTTAAAGTTTAAAAACTGCTAACAAATATTAAAAATTGTGAGATTTTACTGAAATTCAAGTTTCCTGTTGTCTTGAAAAACCTGCAGCTTGGGCAGCACTGGGTCAATGTCTGTGGCTGAGGCCCAGTTTGTAAGCTTCTCCCTGGCCACACACACTGCATGCTGCTGACCTGTGTCATTGGCATGTGAGCATGAACTAGAGAGTCCCTGCAAGGAACACAGAGAACACAGTCCTGGGTGGGGGTGGCAGAGGGAGCATTCTACACTGGCCTGAGGCTTCTCAGGAGCTAAGTGGCAATGGAGAGCAAAGGCAGTCTTGGGGACAGGCATCCCAGACATGGGTCTCACTCAAAGAAACAGAAGCTGTGGGCTCCAAAGGCTGGTCAAGTGACTGAAGCCAGGAACAGGCCAGGCCTGAGCTGAGGAGCACAGGCCATGGAGTCCAAACTGCTTAGTGGAGGACATGCCTGAAAGTGGGGGTGGAGAAGCCCTAGTATGCAGAGGCTGGGGTCTCAGCTGTGTTCTGCTGCTGACAGCCATGGCAGCTCTCTGACTGATACTCCTCCCTTGCTAGACAGAGGGTTACTCTCTAGAGGCCTTTTCAGTTATTTCAGTCTAAGAAAAAATAGATCATTGTATATCTATATGGGAGGTTGTAGCTCAGGTGCCAGCACATGGGTCCCTCAGCAGACACTGTAATAACACATGGCCATGCTCAGCAGGACAACCAGTGACACAGCACCACTCTTTAAAAGCTCTTAAATACTGTCAGCTTCACTACTGGTCAGGCCACATGGAGATTCGGAGACCTGATGATATGAGTCATGTGGCGGATCGGTGTTCAGGAAATGGAGCTCCACTGTGGGGAGCAAGCTGAGTACCTCCTTTTGCTCTCCTGCCTCACAACGCCCACCAGACGAGGCGGACATGCACACTAGTAATACCAAACTGTGCACTGCCAGGGCCAGGCAAGCCAGAGCTCAGCCTGCAAGCGGTGTTCCACATGCCCTACAGCACCGAGCATGGGTGGTGGATACCCTATGTCTCCTGTGAGCAGGAGACTGCAATTGTTAGAACAGATTGACTTAGATAAATGCTAGAACAGGAAAGAAAAGATGTTTCCCGGGGAGAAAGGAGGATGTTAGTGTTAGAATGAGAGCCACAGAACTGCATTCATTCCAGAGACAGTTTGCTACACAAAATTCTTGGAACGTCTAGCAAGCAAATGCCACTTGCTTAAGATCAATGATCCACCCACACGTAACACAGACCCTCACCCAAATGAAATCCCTCCTGCCAGTTCATGATTTTAAGCGCCAGTGCAGGGCAGCGACAGCCAGGAGATGAAGGACACTGCCTTGTGCCCCGCTGCTGTGGATTGGGCCCTGGGTCCTGGCCAGCTTTCACGGCTACAATCCAATCACTTCAATTTGCTTCATATCCCACTATGCGCCTACATTGAATCTGTGCTCAAAATCTGTTTCCTTCACCCATTAGGCAAATTCACTTTGTTACAAATGCAGTTAATCGACAAGAATATAATCTTCTCTCATGTGCCAGTCTCCTAGCCCTTACACAGACGTGCACCTTTATAAAAGGGGTGACCTCCTTGTACAGAGGGGCTTAGAGAAAGGTGCTGGGTGGCAGCATAAGGGAGCACCGCCCCACTCAGAAATGACTACTTACATGTGAAACCAACTTGTGACTGGCACTGTGATGCTGCCTCATTATCCTGCCGGGCTTCTGTTTGTAAGGTAAAGCTCCACTCTGGGTAAAGCAATACATCATCATTAAAATACCCAGTGTCTTCAGCTTGCCCCTATCCCAGCCAGGCATGCCCTCCCTCCCCAGCTGGGGAAATATAACAGCAGTCAAAAAGTAGTTCCAGGGCACAGTGTCGTGGCAGAACCCTCTCTATTTCACGCATCAGGAGCTGTTCGGGAGGACTTTGATTCTACGCACTTCTGAGCCATGAGGGTGAGGCCTGAACCATGTTGGAAGAACCGACTAAAATTGGTGCCAAATGAAACTACATTCCGCAGCACTTTCCCAACAACGTAAAGTAATACAGATAAGAGGTTCCTTGTTCAATCAGTCATATCATGTTAGAAGTATAAAAGTCCACTATGGAGTTAATATTTATCTTTAAGAATGTTTTTTTCCTCTTCTTAACAGCTTATCATCACACCATGGTATTTAAAGAATACTTAAAGAATTCTAAAAATATATGTATTATCAGTCTGTAAAGGAACAGAACAAAGCAAAAGGAATAATGAAAATGAAACTGTTGGTTTGTAGTTTTACTGGTACTATAATTTCTCTTGAAATTTTAGACACCCTTCCCCAACTTTTCAAAAATGAATTCATTTTTCCTTTCTTTTCATTCACTGACTCAATTTCACAGACACACGAGTGAAGAAAAGAGAAACAGTAGATGTGTACATGAGTCTGTGTACACGTGTACTGGGGGAGAAAGAGATTAAGTGAGCATGTGGGATGTTTACACGAGTTATGGGAGCAGTTCTTAGCAGTCCACCAAGAATTCCCAGAATCAGAGTCAGTCCTGGCTGTTTTATTCTAGGTCACTGTCAACTAGAGCAGCCTCTGAATATCAACAAGGATCTTTCTCTCCTTGTTCTAATCTCTTACTAAGCCTCAATTTAAGGAAGAAACAGAAGAAATTAGAGGATGAAATGAGAAAACAAAGCGGGAGAGAGAAAAAGGGAAAGGAAGAATGGGGGGAAGGAAAAGAACCTGAACAGGGCCAGGAGGGGGCGTGGGGAGTGGGGGGGCCCCCCCAGCTCCACCAACCCCGTGGCAGGCAGACGGGAAACCAGACACACACAGGACATTGTGTTCTCCTCCCGAAAAACAACCAGACTGCACTTCTAAAGTAAACAGTTAATCCTGCTGTTTATCTTTTTAACATGAGATGTTAACAGGATGATTTCTACTTCACAGAAATATGGTTTTTATTCATTAAAAAATTCATATTTTCTCTTTGCTAAAAGTGTGACATGTAGACTTCTTAATATCAGTTAATAGGAAGGAATAACAATTGTTCTTCATTAAAAGTGACTTAACAAAAGGATGCCAAGAAAGCCTGAGAAAGGTCTTTTCTACTCATACATCCTCCTTATTTTGAGAAATAGTGCACTGATGAAGTTAACCCAAAACAAAGAAAACAAAAATCATCTATCACAAGCCTGGTCCATCATGAACTTTGATTCTGGTCATTGCTCATGAATATGAGACTGTGAGTGGGGCAGCACAAAGTTAGGAAGAGTGCATTGTGTATGTTTATAGAAGTTTGCCCATAGAACACTCTTTCAAAGATATGGTTATTCTTACCCATTTCTATTAACTGAAATTTCTATTAGACAACTGTGGATTCATATGCAGGTGTAATATATACCTCAGAGAGATCCTATGTTCATTATTTGCCCTAACCCTCAAGAGTGTCCTATATATTAACAAACGAAAGTGCAACATTACAACCAGGATACTAACACTGATTCTCCACAAATCTTAATCAGTTTCACCAACTTTACATGTGTGTGTGCATATAGTGCTGCACAGTCTTAACACCTTCTAGGATCCCCAACCACCAGCATAGCCAAAGCTGATGCTGACCTTTTATACCACATTCCACCACCTTCCTACCCTCATCCCAAATATCTAGAAACTACTAAATCTGTCCTTCATTTCTAAAATTTTGCTGCTTTAAAATGTTATAAAAATGGCATCATCCAGTATATAATTTTGGGGAGAGGATGGTTTCTGTTACCACAGTTCCCTGGTTATTAATCAAGCTGTTATGCCTTTCATTTTTATTTTTTAAATTATTGTTCTTATTTATTTTTAATTGTATTATTATTATTATTATTATTATTACTATTGGTATCATTAATCTACAATTACATGAAGAACATTATGTTTACTAGACTACCCCCATCACCAAGTCCCCCCCACAAACCCCATTACAGTCACTGTCCATCAGCGTATAAGATGCTGTAAAATCACTACTTGTCTTCTGGGTCTTGCACAGCCATCCCGGTTGCTCCACCACCCACATTATACATGCTAATCGTAAGGCCCCCTTTCTTTTTCCCCACCCTTTTCCCTACCTTCCCACCCATCATCCCCAGCCCCTTTCCATTTGGTAACTGTTAGTCCATTGTTGGGTTCTGTGATTCTACTGCTGTTCTGTTCCTTCAGTTTTTCTTTGTTCTTATACTCCACATATGAGTGAAATCATTTGGTACTTGTCTTTCTGTGCCTGCCTTATTTCACTGAGCATAATACCCTCTAGCTCCATCCATGTTGTTGCAAATGGTGGGATTTGTTTTCTTCTTATGGCTGAATAATATTCCACTGTGTATATGTACCACATCTTCTTTATCCATTCATCTACTGATAGACACTTAGGTTGCTTCCATTTCTTGGCTATAGTAAATAGTGCTGCAATAAACATAGGGGTGCATCTGTCTTTTTCAAACTGGGCTAATGTATTCTTAGGGTAAGTACCTAGAAGTGGAATTCCTGGGTCAAATGGTATTTCTATTTTGAGCTTTTAGAGTAACCTCCATACTGCTTTCCACAATGGTTGAACTAATCTGCATTCCCACCAGCAGTGTAAGAGGGTTCCTCTTTCTCCGCAACCTTGCCAACATTTGTTGTTGTTTGTCTTTTGGATGGTGGCAATCCTTACTGGTGTGAGGTGATATCTCATAATGGTTTTAATTTGCATTTCTCTGATGACTAGTGATGTGGAGCATCTTCTCATGTGTCTGCTGGCCATCTGAATTTCTTCTTTGGAGAACTATCTGCTCAGCTCCTCTGCCCATTTTTTAATTGGATTGTTCACTTTTTGTTTGTTGAGGTGCACGAGCTCTTTATATATTTTGGATGTCAACCCTTTATCAGATCTGTCATTTATGAATATATCCTCCCATACTGTAGGATGACTTTTGTTCTATTGATGGTGTCCTTTGCTGTACAGAAGCTTTTCAGCTTGATATAGTCCCACTTGTTCATTTTTGCTTTTGTTTCCCTTGCCCGGGGAGATATGTTCATCAAGAAGTCGCTCATTTTTTTTTCCCTATTTCTTTTGCCTAGGTTTTTTTCTAAGAGTTTTATGGTTTCATGACTTACATTCAGGTCTTTGATCCATTTCGAATTTACTTTTGTGTATGGTGTTAGACAGTGATCCAGTTTCATTCTCTTACATGTAGCTGTCCAGTTTTGTCATCACCAACTGTTGAAGAGACAGTCATTTTCCCATTGTATGTCCATGGCTCCTTTATTGTATAATAATTGACCATATATGTTTGGGTTAATGTCTGGAGTCTCTACTCTGTTCCCCTGGCCTGTGGCTCTGTTCTTGTGCCAGTACCAAATTGTCTTGATTACGGTGGCTTTGTAGTAGAGCTTGAAGTTGGGAAGTGAGATTTCCCCCACTTTATTCTTCCTTCCAAGGGTTGCTTTGGCTATTTGGGGTCTTTGGTGTTTCCATATGAATTTTTGAACTATTTGTTTCAGTTCATTGAAGAATGCTGTTGGTAATTTGATAGGGATTGCATTAAATCTGTAGATTGTTTTGGGCAGGATGGCCATTTTGACGATACTAATTCTTCCTAGCCAAAAGCATGGGATGAGTTTCCATTTGCTAGTGTCCTCTTTAATTTCTCTTAAGAGTGTCTTATAGTTTTCAGGGTATAGGTCTTTTACTTCCTTGGTTAGGTTTATTCCTAGTTATTTTATTCTTTTTGATGCAGTTGTGAATGGAATTGTTTTCCTGATTTCTCTATTAGTTCATTGTTAGTGTATAGGAAAGTCACAGATTTCTGTGTATTAATTTTGTATCCTGCAACTTTGCTGTATTCTGATATTAGTTCTAATAGTTCTGGAGTGGAGTCTTCAGGGTTTTTTATGCACAATATCATGTCATCTGCAAACAGGGACAGTTTAACTTCTTCTTTACCAATCTGGACTCCTTGTATTTCTTTGTTTTGTCTAATTGCCATAGCTAGGAGCTCCAGTACTATGTTGAATAACAGTGGGGAGAGTGGGCATGCCTGTCTTGTTCCCTATGTTAAAGGAAAAGCTTTCAGCTTCTCTCTGTTTAGTATGATGTTGGCTATGGGTTTATCATACATGGCCTTTACTATGTTGATATACTTGCCCTCTATACCCATTTTCTTGAATGGTTTTTTTTGCTATCATTAATCTACAATGAAATGAAGAACACTATGTTTTCCAGGCTCCCCCCCTCCCCAAGTCCCCCCCACACACCCCACTACAGTCACTGTCCATCAGCATAGCAAGATGCTGTATAATCACCACCTGTCTTCTCTGTGTTGTACAGCCCTCGCTGTACCCCCCCACAACACTATACATGCTGATCATAATGCCCCATTTCGAATTTACTTTTGTGTATGGGGTTAGACAGTGATCCAGTTTCATTCTTACATGTAGCTGTCCAATTTCTCCAGCACCATCTCTTGAAGAGAGTGTCATTTCCCTATTGTATGTCTGTGGCTCCTTTATCAAATATTAATTGACCATATATGTTTGGGTTAATGTTTGGAGTCTCTCTTTTGGAGTGAGTGGTGTCTTGAAGTCTCCTAAAATGAATGCATTGCATTCTATTTCCTCCTTTAATTCTGTGTGTATTTGTTTCACATACGGTGGTGCTCCTGTATTGAGTGCATATATATTTATAATGCTTATATCCTCTTGTTGGACTGACCCCTTTATCTATGTAATGTCCTTCTTTATCTCTTGTTACTTTCTTTGTTTTGAAGTCTATTTTATCTAATACTAGTACTGTAACACCTGCTTTTTTCTCCCTGCTGTTTGCATGAACTATGTTTTTCCATCCCTTGACTTTTAGTCTGTGTATGTCTTTGGGTTTGAGGTGAGTCTCTTGTAAGCAGCATATAGATAGGCCTTGCTTTTTTATCCAATCTATTACTCTGTGTCTTTTGATGGGTGCATTCAGTCCATTTACATTTAGGGTGATTATTGAAATATATGTACTTATTGCCATTGCAGGCTTTAGATTCGTGGTTACCAAAGGTTCACGGTTAATTTCCTTACTATCTAAGAGTCTAACTTAACTCATTTAATATGCTGTTGCCAATACAATCTAAAGGTTCTTTTTTTTCTCCTCCTTTTTCTTTCTCCTCCATTTTTTATATATTAGGTATCATATTCTGTATTCTTTGTCTATCCCTTGATTGACTTTGGGGATAATTATTTTAATTTTGCATTTGCTTAGTTATTAGCTGTTGTACTTTCTTTACTGTGGTTTTATTTCCTCTGGTGACAGTTATTAAACCTTAGGAACACTTCCATCTATAGCAGTCCCTCCAAAATAGACTGTAGAGATGGTTTGTGGGAGGTAAATTCTCTCAGCTTTTGCTTATCTGGAAACTGTTTAATCCCTCCTTCAAATTTAAATGATAATCTTGCTGGATAAAGTAATCTTGGTTCCAGTCCCTTCTACTTCATCACATTAAGTACATATGCCACTCCCTTCTGGCCTGTAAGGTTTGTGCTGAGAAGTCTAATGTTAGCCTGATGGGCTTTCCTTTGTATGTGATCTTATTTCTGTCTCTGGCTGCTTTTAACAGTCTGTCCTTATCCTTGATCTTTGCCAATTTTATTATTACATGTCTTGGTGTTGTCTTCCTTGGGTCCCTGTGTTGGGAGATTTGTGCACCTCCATGGCCTGAGAGACTATCTCCTTCCCCAGATTGGGGATGTTTTCAGCAACTACCTCCTCCAAGACACTTTCTATCCCTTTCTCTCTCTCTTCTTCTTCTGGTATCCCTATAATGTGAATACTGTTCCGTTTGGATTGGTTACACAGTTCTCTCAATATTCTTTCATTCTTAGAGATCCTTTTTTCTCACTGTACCTCAGCTTCTTTGTATTCCTCTTCTCTAGTTTCTATTTCATTTATCGTCTCCTCCACTGTATCCAACCTGTTTTTAATACCCTCCATCATGCTCTTCAACGATTGGATCTCTGACCTGAATTCACTCCTGAGTTCTTGGATGTCTTTCCGTACCTCCATTAGAATGTTGATGATTTTTATTTTGAACTCCCTTTCAGGAAGAGTCACAAGGTTCATGTCATTTAAATCTTTCTCGGGAGTTGTATTAATAGTTTTACTCTGGACCAGGTTTCTTTGGTGTTTCATATTTGTACATGGCACCCTCTTCTGTCCAGAGGCTCTACTCTGGAGCTGCTCAGCCTCTGAAGCAATGTCGGGGGTCACAGGGGAGCGGTATTGGTGCCTGGGGGAAGGAAAGAGCTGTTTCTTGCTTCCTGGCTGCTATGCCTGTCTCCACTGCCTGAGCCAGTGGGCCGGGCACACAGTTATAAGCTTTTGTCCCAGAGCAGCCGGATATGGATCCCTGTTTTCCACAAGCTGCTGGAATCTGTCTCTCCAGGAATTCTGCCTGTATTAGCTTTCCAACCCCATAATCACACAAGTTATCATGAAAGCACCATGAAATGTAGGTTTGTGCTCCCAGAGTAGATCTCCTGAGCTAGGTATTCAGCAGTCCTAGGCCTTCTACCCCCTCCCTGTTCTGTTTCTCTTACTCCTGCCGGTCAGCTGGGGTGTGGGAAGGGTTGGGTCCCACCAGGCCACGGCTCTGGTACGTTACCGTGTTCTGTGAGGTCTGCTCTTTTCTCCAGGTGTGTGCAGTCTGGTGCAGTCCTCTTTCCTGTTGCTCTTTCAGGATTAGTTGCACCAACTCTATTTTCTAATTGTATACAGTTTTAGGAGGAAGCCTGTCTCTCCTCTCATGCCACCATCTTTAATCCCCCTATGCTTTTTATTTTTATAATAGCTTTACTGAAATGTAATTTATATCCATAAAATTCACCCTTTTTTATTGTGGCAAAATACATACATAACATTTACCACTTCAAGCATTTTAAGATGTAAGATTCTGTGGCATTAAGTACATTTGCCATGTTCTGCAACCATCACTGGCACTAACTTCACAATACTTTCATCACTAAAGAAACTTCAACCTGTTAGGCAGCCCCTTCCCATTCTCCCCTCTCCTGAGTACCTGGCAACAACGAATCTATTTTCTGTCTCTATGAATTTCCTTATTCTGGATATTTCACATAAATAGAATTACACATTATCCCTCTAATATGAATGGCTTCTTTCACTTAGTGTAATGTTTTCAAGGTTATCCATGCTGTATTAGTACTTTACTCCTTCTTGTTGATGAATAATGTTCCATATGTGGCTACATCATGTTTTGTTTATTCATTTAGCTGGTGGACATATGGGTTGTTTCCACTTTTTGCATTCATGAATAATACCATTGAAGTTATGTGAATACATGTTTTCAATTCTCATGAGTACATATCTAGGAGTAGAATTGCTGGGTCATATGGTAATTATATGCTTAACTTTTTGAGGAACTATCAGATGGTTTTCCAAAGTGGCTATACCATTTTACATTTCTACTGGCTGAGTGTGAGGGTTCCAACTTCTCCACATCCTTGTCAACACTTACTATTGCCCATCTTTTTTATTACAGCCATTTTACTGGAGGGTAAAGTGTATCTTCCCGATAGTGGTTTTGATTTGTATTTCTATAATGACTAATGATGTTGGTTATCATGTGCCTCTTGGCCATTTGTCTGTCTTCCTTGGAGAAATGTCTGTTCATATCCTTTGACCATTTTTCATTTGAGTTATCTTTTTTATGTTGAGTTGTATTCTTTATGTATTCTGGATACAAGTCCTATGATTTGCAAAAAATTTCTCCCATTCTCTGAGTTGTATCTTTCTTGATGATATCCTTTGAAGCATAAAAGCTTTTGATTTTGACAAGTCTCATTTATGTATTTCTCCTGTATTGTGTATAGTTTTGGTATTACATGTAAAAAAACCACTGCTTAATATACAAGGTTATAAAGATGTATTCTTATGTTTTCTTCTAGAGTTTTATAGTTTTAGTCCTTACATTTATGTCTATCATCCACTTAGAGGAGGGAGGGGTCAACTTAATTCTTTGGCATGTGGATATCCAGTTGTCTGAGTGCCATTTGTTGGAATTACTATCTTTACCCACTGATATATCTGTCACCCTTGTCAAAAATCAGTTGACCATAAATGTAAGAAATTATACCTTTAAAAAAACCATGCTGGTGATATCTATGAAAATGTATTATGAGCATAGGTCTTTAATAGAAAGCAAGAGTCTCTAGGGGAGAGGCTTTCATCAGAGTTTTAGTCTATCACTGGCAAAGAGCTGTATGAATGCATCTATACTTGCTAGGGTACACAGACTAAAATTGCTGCTATATTGAGTGAGGTCCAGTGATAAAATGTAAATGGCCAGTATCTCATTTCATCTGGATCCTTCATGTTACCATTGTTATGAAGATTACCAAGGCTCCTTATCTTCAGGTTCAAATATATTCCTCCTCCTAAGTGATCCCTCTTAGTGTGATGTAGCCCCACCATTCTCTCAGTCATTCTGTTTCAAAACTTGATAGTACTTTATATTTCCTGTTTCATATCCAGTTGCTACAGCCTATCCATATTACCTCCATATTTATCTTAGATATATCATTCGTCCTTCCCATTCTTGTCACTGTCTTGTTTGGCTTGCGGGCTTTGTTGCCTCCTACATGGATTAGGTGAATGTTTCCCAACTGGTCTCCTAACCTCATTCTTCCCTTTCTTCTAACTCCTCCTACAGGTTGCTGCTAAAGTAATCTTTCATAAGGGACAGACTTAATCATGTCACTCAACTAATCATGGACCTTCAAAGGTATCCCACAGGCTCCTACATGTCTCTTAACACATGTGTGAGTATCTAAGAAGATCAAGCTCCTGCAACCACCTCCCCTTCTCAGCCTCAGCTCCATTAGTTCCTTTAAACTAGTCTGCTATTCCTTGCCATCTCCACTTCCCTAAGTAGGCTCATTTTTCAAAGTCAGGCTCAAATGCCATGTCTTTCATGAACAGCTCTCTCATTCCAATAATGTAAACAATTTTTCCTTTTACTTTGTACTCAAAGTGGTTTGTTTTTTGCCTTTATTTCAGTTCTTATCACATTCTACTCTAATATAAACACTTGAGAGTAGATCTTTTCTCTCTTCTTTCTGCCTGGAAGTTTCCTGAGGGCAGAATCATATTTCTGATTCCCTAGGTACCTATCACAGCCCTTAGCTCAGAGCCTTATTCATTACAGATGATCAACACATGTTTAGTGCACCAAGTTGAACTGATCGACATGTATTCATTCAGACTTTGTGGGGATAGAAGGTATAAGATGTAGTTCCTGCCCTCAGGGACAATAACAGGTATGAAAATGCTTTACACAGGTAATTCACAAAGTGAGACCTCTACATTGCTACAAAGTACAGGAGCAGGAAAAGAAATATAAGTGTCCTAGTGAAGTTCTAAATTAGAACAAGATAAATGAAGGAAAGGAGGGAGGGAGGAAAGGAGTGATCCTAGAATAAATAAAGAAAATTTATTACTCAAAATGTGCCAGATCAACTGGGCAGACAGTGGTTTCATTTTCTCTCATTTATTCCCCAACTCACTTTCAAATGAGGGGTCATTTGACTTCCACATTTTCCATGCCTACCAATCACTAAAACCTGAAGAGACATGGGTCTATAACAGAGTATGGAGTAAGGAACAAGCACCAACCATGGGCAAGTGTTTTGGAAGTCCTGTAGGTAAGCTGCAGTGCCCCACGGCTCCGTTTGAATCACCAAACAGTTTGCTGGCCAAACCAAGAGTTATCAAAGCCTTTCTCAAACGGGGTTCTGTGAGGGAACAAGCCCTAAAATTCTAAGGTCACATTGTATATCATGGATAATGACCGTCTCACATATCTAGAAGAGCATTAGTTATGTACAACCTCAGGAGAAATGAGAAAACAGTCACTTGAATAATCTTCAGGGCTCTGTAGTTCCAATGATGGAGGCAGATGGAAGTAAATGGAGCTGGGGATGAATGACGCTCCTATATTGGGCCTATTGACACAACAGGGAACAGTGTTTAATCATTCTTAGATGATTTGCTTCTGAATCAGGGTTTCAGACTCTAAGTTTACTAACTGGCCTAGAAACCAGGCCTGTCTAATGCAATGGCTTATAAATCATTGTGTTCGTGAAGTACAGGTATACATTTTCTATCTACTCTGACCCTATTAATAAAACCAACTATCTAGGCAAAGGGCACACATATAAGGCTTTTTCTTTTTCAAGTAACAATAGTAATTTTGAAAATTCTTCTGCAATCCTAATACTTGTTCTAGGAACAAAATCACTGAGAAATATTAGATTGTTTTAAAATGTTTTACAATGAAGTAATTCCAAAGAGTAAATCATATTCTGTTTGTTGTACTCAAGACAGCAAACAAGGGGACACTTTCAGAACACAATTCTATTTCTCAGAGAGACAGAAGGTTCTCAGGTATGATTTTACTCCATTTCTAGCCCACCTTCCATACCAGCTGACATCCCTCCCAGCTTCCTCCCCAGCCTCATTTTCCTACCTGGCCTGGGTGCCCAGGACACCCACTGCCTACTGGTCTCTATTTTTCAATGATTACCATCTGTTCTGTGTCAGCTCACTCTCCACACACCAACACTTGCATGTAGACTAGCATTCCCTCAATGTCTGCACAGTCTCCTCTCATTTGAAAGCCTGCATTGCCCTCTTTGTCTGCCAATCTTCTACAAAGTATGGGTCTCACTTTTTTCCATTTTCTCACCTTCTGTTCACTTTTGTGAAACTTAGAAAAATGAAACAATCCTAAATTTACTAAAATTCTAAGTACAGTACAAAGCATGTTTTCTTTCTGAACCATTTGAGAGTAAGTTTCTACAAATGGACCTTCTCCTACATAACTGCTCTATGACCACCAAGGGGAGAAACGAACATGTATACATCTCTCCGTCTCATTCCTAGACCCCACTTTGCTTCTCCGAATTGTTACAGTCATGTCTTTTGTAGCAAAAGGAGAGAATTCAAAACCATGTGTTGCATTTACTTGTGATGTCTCTTTAATCCTCCACAGTCTGCACGGGTTCCTGTCTTGCCTTGTCTTTCATGACCTGGACATTTTTGAATGATGCAGATCAATAATTCTGTAGCTTACAAACACTCAATATGGGTTTGTCTGATATTTTCTCAGGATGAAGTATACTGGAAAAGAACAACACAGAAGTGATGCTGTGTTCTTCTACAGAGTTGACACACAATTCCAATTTGTCCCATTACTGATGATATTAACTTTTATTACTTGATTAAGTAAATGGCTGCCAGGTGTCTCAACTGTAAGTCACTTTTCTTTCTGATATTAAAAAACATTATGTAGGATATAACTTTCAACTATGTAAATACCCAGTCCTTATTAAACTTCCAGCTAATTCATTTACATTTTTTATCAGTGCGGACTCATGGATTCTTATACAGTGGGTTATAATTCATAGCTATCATTTATTTTGGTGCTCAAATTCTCCCAGATTTGGCTAGTGGCAGCCCCTTTCAGGCTAGTTCCTGTGTTCTTTGATATGTCCCTATTATTCTTTGAGCATGTTACTTTCTGATATAACAAAATGTTCAAGGCTCTTCCAAACCTAGAATCAGGCATTTCACCATGAAGCCCTGGTTTCTTTCAGGTATTTAAAAGCTGCTAATATCTGAGTGCTAAATGTGCTTACTGCTACTGGAGTATCACTGCCCCCCAGCCCCAGGACTTCTTAGTAGACAGAGCTAGGGAATACAAACACACCCTCACACACATAAATTGACTAATACACATTTACTTCTGTTTATTAATCCATCTTGAATACCGTGAGTTTACACTATTACTCATTTCACTTTTCTATGTTTGTAACTCATAGAGACCATGCTGTAACTCAACATGTCTAAAACTAAACTCATCATTTTCCTAGCTTTCTCCAAATTTGTTCACCTTCCCGAATTTCCCATCTCATTTAATGTTACCACCACTTATCATGTTGCTCAGACTTTAGAATCCTTCTAGATTCTTCTTCTTCCTCCACTCTCCATATTCAATCATTAGCTAGCCTTAGTTTCTCACACAGGCATTCACATTTACTTCCTTTTTTGTTCAACAACTTCCAATGGCTTTGTATCACATACAGAATAGAAACCAAAGGTCTTGCCATAGCCTTCTAGCCTTCTCAGACCAGAACCCCAACCTTGCCCTTTCTACCTCTCTGATCTTTGCTTACAGTGTGATAAAAGTCACACTGGCCCCCTTGCTGCTTTGCAAACATGCTCAGCACACAACTGCCTCACAGCCTTTTGGACATGTCCTCTCTGCCTCGATCCCACTCTTCCCCCATACCCTGCATGGTCTGTCCTCTCACCTCCTTTGGGATTATTACTGCAATATTATCTTTTCAGTGAGACTTGCCTTGATTCTTACACAAAAATAGAAACCCCCTGATCTTCACTATCCCCTTTTCAGCTTTTTTTGAAGCCATGCCATTATTACTTTCTTATACTGTATCATTTTGTCTGCTGCCAGTTTCCCTCAATATAATCTAAGTTCCATTAGTGCATAGATTTTGTCTCTTTTTTGGCCTTATTTATTGCTGTATCCTTAACTCCCAGACCAACATGGTGTAGGCACACAATAAATATTTGTTGAATGAATGAATGTTTCCACACCATCTTATTAGTTACATTATGCAGTGGCTTAATACTGTATCATGTAGTACTGAATATTTAGATTGTTTCTATTTTTTTCCCATTATTATAAGCATGGTCACCAAGAAGAACAGTGTGTTTTGCCTACTTCTCCTGAATTAATTTTCTAGGAATTACTGGGTCAAAGAGTATGTCTTCACTTCTGTATGTTATATGCTGCTTTCCAAAATAGTTATAAAAATGCTTAAAAATTCCAAGAGCAATCACTGTATAAAGAGTCCTACATGTTTTCCTAAGTAATATATATAATTCAAAATTGCAAAGATGCTCCACATCGCTAATCATCAGGGAAATGCAAATCAAAACCACAATGAGATATCACCTCACACCGGTCAGAATGGTCACTACCCAAAAGACAAGAAATAATAAATTTTTGGCAAGGATGTGGAGAAAAGGGAACCCTCCTACACTGTTGGTGGGAATGTAAACTGGTGCAGCCACTATGGAAAGCTGTATGGAGGTTTCTCAAAAAACTAAAAATAGAAATACCATACAACTCAGTAATTCTACTTCTAGGAATTTACCTGAAGAAAACAAAATTTCTGATTTGAAAAGATATATGCACCCCTCTATGTTTATTGCTGCATTATTCACAATAGCCAAGATATGGAAGCAACCAAAATGTCCATCAATAGATGAATGGATAAAGAAGATGTGTTATATATACACAATGGAATAATTATTTATCCATAAAAAAGAAAGAAATCATGCCATTTACAATAACATGGATGGACCTAGAAGATATTATGCTAAGTGAAAAAAGCCAGGCGGAGGAAGACAAATACCATATGATTTCACTTATTTGTGGAATCTGAAAACAAAACAAAACAAAATGAACAAAATAGCAATAGACTCAGACACTGAGAAGTAACTGGTGGTTACCATGGAGGAGAGCTTGGGGTGGGTGGGTAAAATAGGGGAAGGGGATAAAGAGGCACAAAATCTCAATCATAACATAAATTAGTCCCAAGGATGAAAGTACAGCACAGAGAATATATCTAATGGTTCTGTAACATCCTATTATGTTGACAGATAGTAACTACCTTAGTTGGGGTGAGGATATAATAACATACATAACTGTTGAATCACTGTGTTTTCACTTGAAACTAATATAATATTGTATATAAGTATACTAGAATAAAAATTTTTTTTTAATATTCAGAGGTATTTGATGAAATGTTTCCTTCCCATTCTTATCCTCCATTCTCCAAGTTCTCATTGTGTTCTTCATAGATAATTGCTGTTATTTGTTTCTTCCATATCTTTCCAGAGTTTTTAATGTATGTCCAAGGAGTGCAGCAGATTTCAAACACCATCTGCTACTTGCTTTTTGTAGTTAACCAATGTCATAAATTTTTCCATATTGGTCCATATAGAATGTGTCTCATTCTTTTTATAGCTGCATAATATTCCTTTATAAGGATAGCACAACTTCATTTTTATCCTCTAATGCTGACCATTTAGGCTATTTACAGTCTTACTATCACAAACAATGCAGCAAGGAATAACCTTGTATTCCATACTAATGCAAGTATATCTGTAGGATAAATTATAAGAAGTGGAAGTGCTGGGTCAAAGAATTAATGTGCTTAAAATTTACATATGTGCATGCATGCACACCCACACATATTTCTGTATGTGTACTATCAAAGCCCTCTCTATAGGGTGGCAACAATCTATTCTTCCACCAGCAATGGAAGAGAGTTCTGTTTCCTTTCAGCCTCACCAACAAATGTTACTAAAGTTTTGGATTTCTGCAAATTTGATAATAGTTATTATTTTAATTTGCATTTCTTTATCATGAGACATTGAACATCTTGTCATATACTTCTTTTATTCTGTGAAGTGTGTGTTCATATCTTTTGCTCATTTTTATGTTCAGTTGTTGGCTTTTTCTCCATTAATTTCTTGAGCACCCTGTGTATTTGAAAGATTGGCTCTTTGTAATGTAGATTATAAATATATATTCCCAGTTTGCCACTGAACTTTTGAGTTTACCATAAAGCTTTAACAGAATTTATTAAAATTTCTTTTGGAACTTTTGCTGTTAAGTCCCAGAAAAATTTCCACTTCAAGATAATTCTCCCATAATTTCTTGTAGAATGATATAGTTATAGTTTGTATATTTGAATCTTTGATCCATTTGGAATTTATCCTAGAATAGGATAAGAAATACAGATACAATTTAATTTTTTTCCCACATGGCTTATCTGTTGTCCTTACACCTTTTACTTAATGCTTAATCTTTACCCACTACTTTGAAATATATTATTTACTCAATTCCATATTTGGGAATTTCTCTTCTGTTCCACTGGTTTATCTATTACATTAAGGGGAAGAAACCCTTTAATTTTAAAAAGTGGCTTTCATTAATTTCTGCATCTAATAGCTAGATGTCACCTATTTCACAGTGCCTGTGAAGAATACAGAAGACACCTCCTGTCAGGGCACGTGCCTGACTTCATGTCCTGATCTCTCCCCCTACTGCAAGTTCATACCCACTTTGGTTCCTCCGGCTCCATGTTTAATAGGCACCTTTATCTCAACAAGGACATCTCAGAACTCTAGACTTCCACAGCTAATGCCCAAGTCACCCCTCCTTAATAACTGACACGGCTCATACCTACAACCACAGTCAGCCCGACCCCTTTCTTTGGTCATTCCATGGCCAATCATCATCTCTATTCTAGGCCCTACTTTAAAAGAGATCCTGGATATTTCTACTCCTCACCAGGTCCACACTAGAATTCTGGCTCAGGTCAGCAGTCTTGCCTGTCCAGATTCCTGAAATAGCCTCCTAACTTGTTTCCTGTTCCCGCTCTTGTGCCTCCACATTCCAGGGGATCTAGAGCAGCCAGTGCGATTTTTTCAGAGTATAGATCAGATTACATCCATTCCATGCTTAAAACCTAGAAGGCTTCTCATCATGCTTTGAACGAAGCGCCTGCCCCCTCTCTGCACTCATATTCTCTCATGGCGCCCAGCTTCACTATGCTCCAGCTGCACTAGCGTCCCTTTTGCCCCTTGAGCACACCAAGTTCATCTTTATCATTCCAAGTTTATCTCTGCTTGAGAAGTGTGTCTTCCAGAACTTTTCATGGCTTGCTCCTCTACACCTCCTCATTCAAGTCCTACCTCAAAGGACTCCTTCCTAGGCTTTCCCATCCTAGTTATTCTAAGATAAACTTGACATCCCCACCCAGTTTATTCCATATTACAACACAGTATAATTTGCCATAATAGTAGCAAATGTTTGTGAGCACATAACCAAGAGAGAGTGAGAGATCAGCTAAGAGGTCAGCCTCCACCCAGATTTATGCTGTGCTTGTCTGCCCAACCTCAGACTCCCTGACAAGGTGCAGGTTAAGAGGGTGGGGAGGCCAACATGGAGGCTGTTTTCCCTAGGGTCCCTCCTCATTGGTAACCCCCACAGTGCTGGCATGGCTAGGGGCTCTGTGTTGTTGTGAGCAGGAGTTACTGCTAAGGATCAGCTACTAGTACTCTGCCCTCAGGACAGACATAAGGTGGAGCCCACAGGTTCCAGAAATATGAACACTACACCTAAGTCTCTGTTGACACTGTGCTTTGAGTTTAAAGAGATCAGTTAAAAAGCATCTGCACACCATTAACTGTAATGAATGATCTCAAAAAGTTTATATGGTTGAGTAAAACATATCATGGAAAAATCAACCTTTAATAAACTGAAAGGATGTATTAAGTATTGCTCCATAAGGTCATGACAGCATATAGATGAATTATTATTTCACTTGGGACAGGAAAGAAAGTCTTTCCATTTTGAATAACACTGTTCTTATTAATGCTTTTCAATACACAACTTGAAGTTTTTTCAAGGCAAATGCTTTTTTCAGTATATTATATATGGGAAACGTTTGACTTGAATTGGGAACATAACTATTGAATTGCAGCTTTCTCTAAAACAGCAGATCACAATTACAGAAGCATGGAGAAGAATACCATATTATGCAGAAACGAAAAATAAAGAGCATTTTATCTGTCCATCAAAGAGTAGTATTTTCCATTATAAATAAATAAATATAGGTGAAATCTGGCTTAAAAATAAAGGTACCCACAGATTGTGTGTGTAGTATTCACATTTTAAGGTCTTTATAAACCTCAACAGTTTACACATAATGTAAGATGTTGGCCAAGAAGACCAATACACTAGCAATGGTTTTCACTGGTGTGGAAAAAAGTAGAATCAATGAGAGTATTCTAGATTTAATATTCCAAATTCAATATGCCAGAATATTCATGCATGAATAAGATTCATTCCAAGGTCTTTATAATTTCCCAAATTTGCAAAGATTGGAAATATTTGTACAAGTTCTTGCCTTCCACCAAATTATTTTGTTGAGAATTTTCCAGGAACAGACTCACATAATTCAAAACTGCTTTTTCGACGTTCACTGAAGTTTCCTCTCTTATTAATGACCCTTTCTTAAAATAAGAAAAACATGAACACTTTATAAGAGTTACTGCTTATGAGAGGTCTCAGAGAAAATGATGAAGTTGCCTTGATATCTAAGTGCTGAGCAGTGGCAGCACGGGGTCACCTGCTCAGCTGCACACAATGAGCGCAAGGCTCATTCTCACCCCATCTTCTCGCCAGCGTGTATCTTTATCCCCTTAGAGGCTGCATGCTGAACAGCAGTTCTCAACCACATGTGGCATCCATTTGTGTTTGCTTTAGACCACCATTTTTTACTTAAAAGTGTCAAGAACTATTAAGCCCTTAGTGCTATTGCTCTAAAGCACTTACTATTTAAAAGATCATTGAGCATTTATCTATAATGGTCATATTCTTTAAAAATGTCTCACTGAGAGAAGGCACTCAAGTAAATTTGTTGAATTAGATCTTGCTTTTGATATAAAGCAGAAATGAATCTATGAAAGCTTTATGACATCATCTAAATAAAAAATATTCAGAGATAACACAAGTTTATGCACTAACACAAGTTAAGTAGCACAGAGAAAAGTCAAAATTGATTAGTTTATTTATCTAATTTTTTAATGTGTGGAATATCTATTAGCATTATTATTTAAAATTTTTTTAAGTGCACCTCAACTACACATAACCACTTTCAGCATCTACTAATTAAATTTATCTTTTAAATCAGCTCAATAGTTGTAATCTATTGCATAAAATTTTGTAGTTTTAGTACTTATTATCAAGTAATAGATTCAGAAATTTTGGGACTTGGAGTCCTTTTAAAAAGATAGAACATAAGAAGACATAATTTTTTTGCACACCCTGCATTCCATAGCTAATGGCATTCTAAGATGAAGTTTTAGGACTGTGGGGCTTTGTTGTTGTTCTCTACTTCTTTCCTACATTTACTTCTCTCCTCCCAGTGAGTTATTTCTAACTCTTTTGGTTGATATGAAGGATTCTAAATGCCTGTTATGTTATGGCTTCCTAAACTCCAGAGGCTGGGAAGAAAACTCTCTATCTTGGGTTCCCATGCAGCTAGAGTCCCATGTGACTCAGGACCTGTCAATCAAAGGCAGAAGTGATACCAAGGCAGAGGGCATATTTAAGTTGGATGGGATAGACCTTGGTCACTGCGTCAGTCTGATTCCTTTGATATGCAGATTCTAATGAGCAGTGGGGTTGTGGGGTAAGAGAACTCTATGTGCTCTTCTCTGGATAAGTGAACAAACAACAACTAAAAAGACAAGAACAAAATCATGAGCAAACAGACTTGGTATTCACTTTTGTAGAAATATTGCCTTTTTGAGAGAGACAGGTGGAAGCAGAAATGAACATTTTACTTATCTAGACTAGAACTTTTTTGAGAATACAGACCTAATTAATTTTTTGACCTGGGCCTTTTACTTATGAGAAAAATATGCAAGAAACATTATTTATATGTTAAAAACTACAGAATTTTAACATGGAAACTGTCCTGATCATAGCCAAAATGAGTGACACACAGAAGAGAGGAAGAGTATACCCAGATTACTTTGTCTTTCCTCCAGTTTGTTACTAAGTACAACTTTCCTTACACACCACAACTAAACTACTCCTCAGTTAATGATCCCAAATTTTCATAAAAACAGAATTTCTGATGCTAAAAAAAATTCTTACTATTTGACAACCTGTAGTTAAAATACCTAGTTCCTATCTGGCCAAACAATATTTTAAGAAGTATTTGAGAATGCACATTCTTTCAATACCATAGTCACAGACCATAGAAACCATAGCATCTAGGCACCAGAGACTCATAAAAGGAATGATAAACCATTCAGAGAAGACTTATTTTGAATAGGGACCTTTCATGCAGATGATATCCTGAAATGATTTAGACTACATGATAATGCTGGCATGCAGTTAAGAAGCCCAGCAGAAAAGATAAAGGAGAGAGGCCTACCCCAGCGATCTGGAATGGCATAGAGAGTCACTGAGGCTGGCCGACAGAAGTTCTTGCCCTGGCTCCTCCAGAAACGCTTCATGATGACAGTAATGATAAAAGTGTCTAGACTTAGGTCATGGTGATACCTAAAACAGTCTGAGCTATGGAAAGAAATAGTAAATAAGTACAATCACTAAAGAAAGCTCTATCTATAGAACAATTTTGAGAAAAGGATCTTTTCCTTGGGCTATAGACAGCCCCTCCCAGTGGTTAGAGCTACATATCAAACATTCCAAAACAGAGCATTCCTACTTCTAAAGTCTCTATCTGGCCATGACTACTGAAGCTGAGATCAATTCTATAATGCTTTAAAATGAACTTGTATTTTCTTAATCTTCTTGGTATCTAAAACCACTCTCCAACAAACAAAACCCAAGCTCTTTGGAGAAATGGTTGATTCTAAGACTGGGGCAGGAAATACACCAGATGAGCCAGAGTGCCAGAAAGGAATGAAGTGTTCACAACAAAACAAAGAATCCACAATGACAGGGGTATGTCAAAGAGATGAGTCAACTGAAAGAGCTTCAGTGGCAAAAGCTGAAACAGTTTGAGTAACAAAACAAATAAAATAGTAATGGATTGTAACCAAAAGTATAAATATTCATGAGTCCAAATTAATATAAATAACTGAATAAGTAAGTAGGGAGAGGAGACAACCTCCCATGTAGAATTCCAAATACTTGATCATCACAGAGGGTATCAGAACTGCCCCATTCCTGGTGTGGGCTATCCATAATGACTTCCTTCCAAAGACTTCAGGATGGAAACAGGGTAAAAGTAGAACTTGACAGTGGAGAAGCCTGACAAACACTACCTCAGCCAGGTGATCTGGCCAATATCCATTGTGATGGGACATGTTGATAGTATGTGACCTTGATATGATGTGATGTGATGAATGGCACTTCATGTCTGTGGTCTTCCTCCCAAGAACCCATAACTCCGGTCTATTCATGAATAATAAATCAGATAAATTCCAATCTAGGGGATTCTGCAAAATATTTGACCAGTGCTGTTCAAAACTGTTAATGTCATCCAACACAAGGGAAGTCTGAGAAACTGTCACAGCCAAGAGGTGTCTAAGGAGGCGTGACTACTAAATGTGATCTAATATCCTAGATAGGATTCTAAAACAGAATAAAAACAGTAGGTGAAAATCTAAGGAAATGTGAATAAAGTAAGGGTTTCAGTTGATTTTAAAAAGTTATGCTTACATATTTTTTAAAAGTAGTGTAGTTAGTAAAAAGCACACTCTTTGTGTCCCACCTCCACCCTCAACCACACTTAGTGTCTGCTTGGTGCCAGGCCCTGTCTTCTATGCTGGGATGCAAACATGAATGACACAAATGTCTGCTATGGATGAAGTTTACAGTCCAGTAGGATCCATAGAAAGATAAACTCAGATTTTTAAAAAAGTTTGAGATATGTTTCAACATAGTGAAAAGTGAAAAATATTAAAAATTCAAAACGTTTAGTTTAAAAGTCTAGACATAAACACCAATCAGAATGTTTAAGTATAAAATACCCAAAACACCCAGTACTTTTGAAGAAGCAGAAAAAATGGGCTACTTGTACATTGCTCGTGGGAATGTAAAATGGTATAGCTGCTCTGGAAGCAGTATGGCTGTTTCTTATTAAACTAAACAGGTAACTATCCCATGACTAAGCAACTGTGCTCTTGGGCACTTATCCCAGAGACATAAAAACTTGTGTTCACACAAAAACCTGTGTATAGATATTCACAGTAGCTTTATGCACAACAGCCAAAAACTGTAATCGGCCCAGATGTCCTCCAAGAGCAAGATGTCAAGTCAAACTGTGGTCCATCCAGACCATGGAACCCACTCAGCAAGAAGAAGAAACAAGCTGCCGAGCCATGCAGCAGCATGGATGGATCTCTAGGGCATTACACTGAATGGAAAAAGCCAACCCCAAATGGTGATATACTATATATCTACACATTTACTTAATATTCTTGAAAGGGGAACATCAGAGAAATGGAGAACAGATTAGTTATTGCCAGGGGCTGGTGCGGGCAGAGGAGGGGTAACAGGCTGGGATGGAGGTGGGTGTGGCTAAGAAAAGGCAACAGAGGGGTCTCCATGATTTTGCAGCTGTTTAGTGTCTTAACTGTGGTGGTCCATACATGAAACCATACATGTAATAACATTGCACAGAACACACACACAAATACAGGTTAAACTGGGGAAATCTGAACAAGAGACACTGTACTGCAGTTTTGCAAACTGTTGCCATTGGGGGAAACTGAGTAAAGGACACATGGGGTCTTTTTATATTATTTCTTACAACAACATGTGATTCTATAATCATCTAAATAAAATTTTAGTTAAAAGAAGACAAACAGGGCTCCCTTGTCCCCTCCTGGCCTGAGCCGGGAGCTCTGTCCTCTCGCCTTTTTCCTAAATAAAAGCCTCTGCCTTGCTCTCCTAAAAAAAAAAAAAGACAAACACCAAAAATAACACAGTATTAAAAACTACTGAACACAATTACAGCATTCACCACCAATATATGCCTGTGGGCCTTGTGTTGGACAATAATTAAAACGACCATTATTCCCACGATAAATACACCTACCAACAAAATACAGAAATAATGTATGTTTAATTGGCATCTTTTTATTACAACTTGATTTGGTAACAGAGAAAGCTGAAGCCTCTGTAATGCTAACAAAGACTTACACCCAGAGGATGCTGCTCACAAAGGATAGCAATGGAGCCTCCCAGCCACGTCCCACCCTGGCTCTATGAGCTGCTTTCACTCACTGCTCATGAAGGTAAAGATGTGTCCCCGTGTCTGAGGAAGAATAGGACACACGTGGACTCAATCCAAGGGTTACACTTTCTCTCTTGTGGACTGGATCTAGGTGGTAACACTTTGCTCTTAAAGTATATAAAGAATATTTCTACAGTGATATCTGACTAGAGGCATTCTTTCTTTCTTCTCTTTTTTTACTTTTTTTCCTTACTTCATTTTTGAGATCTATTTCTCCACATCTTTATACCAGTTTATTTTTTAATCATTTCCATGTTAGTCTAAAAAAAACTGCATTTGTTTAAAAATATGTTTTAGACATGAAGAAACAATGTTATTAATGTTAATTGCCCAAATACCTAATTAGAGACATCAGATTTGACAGCTGGGTTATTCAAAAGTGTAGCTGCCAGTAACTCCTCACACTTCAAATGAAAACCTGCTTGTATTTTTGTCTTACCTGTGCCAGTACAGGGCTCCACTAGAGAGAATAGGAACAACCATTCTTATGCTATAACCAGTGGTCCTAAGTGTGTCTGACTGGGCTACAGAAGGTGAAATAACGTGGCTGCTACATTTATAAAGCCAAATTGCTTCGTGCCTTTTTCACTTTACATGCTCAGTCAGGCAGATCTGGTTTTGGGTTCTAGCTCAGTATGAGTCCAATGTTTAGCCTCTATCCTTTCTGCAGACTCCTCTGAGCAATGGGAAGACTCGCCCCACTCTCCGAGGTGCTAGCCTTGCTGTTACTGCTGTGCAGAGAACCAGTTGGGTATGTAGTCAAATTGAAATGCTACACAAAAGGAGTAACATGGTTATAGTTGGGTGACATTCTTGGGGTTAGAGCAAAACATTTAATGCTTTCAATTTAAATATTATAAAAAAAGACTAGAAGATAATATGCAAAATGATTATAAAGGGAGTGGAATTAGAATAATTTTTCTATTTGTGCAAATTTTGAAGCTTTCTGTAGATGTCACTTTATCATTTAAAATTACACTAAAAATATTAACGGACCAGGCTGTCACTCACATAGTCACATTATTTCACGTACAAGATGGACTGTGAGCACAGTGAAAGAGTGCAATATTGAGCAATGTTGCTTGTAGTTTGAGTTTTGCCAAATCTAGCCCATGTCTGGGTACCATGTGTTAATTCTCAAATTTCAGAGAAGGCAAAAATTTGCTGTTTATTTGAAAAAGATGAGGTGGTAGTTCAACTTGGTATTTACTATCAGTAGAGTCAATCACAGTATAGTATATGTTATAATTGAATTAAAATGAAAATTTTTTTATGGTACATAATGAAAAAAGTTGTGAAAAAATGTTTTCTACCCCCTGCCATTTCTCTAAAAATAGTCCATCCCAAAGAGTTTAACTCAAAATATGTTCCATTTGGGTGCTGGGGAGGGGGATGTGTGTGTAGAATTCCCTTTTACATCTGTGACTCCTGCAAAATATCTGGCAGTACATTCAGTTCTGTCTTAAAACCTCACAGGGCCAATTTAAAAATAATATTATAAATGCTTGTGGTTATCATCACTTAACTAATCTAAAGCAATGAAACAGTTGGCCTCACAGTTTTCTCAGATCTTCCTGAGGTAATGGCTGAATTCTAGATTCTGGTCTCATTAGAAAGACTTAGTTTGTCATGGAGTAAATTTCATATGAGTTAAGGAGCTGTATTTCATAGGTCTTCCAGAAAATAAACTATAGCTATAAATGAAAACTGTATGTTAATTCTCTCAATTTTGGTGAATTATAAACCCTGAGAAGTCACAACTTCAATTTTTCATTTGTTTTATCTGCTTTTGAGATACAAATTTCCTCTTTTACCATTTGCCTTGGTATATTTTATTGTGATGATTCATGAATACAGTATTCTTCTGTGCTTTTTAGTTTAAAAATATTTGTGTGGTTTTTAAAGGTTATTAATTAGGCCATAAAATATGCAATCAGGAGGTAAGACCCATGTGATTTTAAACAAAAGCTTACCATCTTATTTTCAAGAATTTTCATATATTGGTCCTAATACAGATTTTCTTTAAAATCTATTGTTATAACTAAGTTCAAAGCCTTAAACCAAAGCCTATGCCTTCTCTTCTCCCCACTGTGAAGGCATCAGGCATCACAAGTTTAGTTCAGGGAGTCCTGCAGTGCCCACATCAGAGTCAGAGGGCTGCCCCAGGGGAGAGCAGAAACTTGAAGAAGAAGGGGCCTGTGGGGCCCCTCTACTCCAGTGTGTACCTGAGTTTCAGCAGGATGTGAGTAGCAGAATTTGGGTGCCCTACTGGGGTGTACCTTGATCTCTTCACTGCTTCTTCCCTTCCTACCCAGTTTTCATTCCTTCTCCCACCACCCCTTCCCTCAGGCTGCTTGAGTAGGTTACATTTATGCCTTGACAGTCTGTAGGTCTCCCTCTGAGAAGGTCTCAGATTCAGTATGACTCTGGCAGTGTGATTCCTTCCAGTGGTTACAGCTATTTTACTTTTTTGAATCAACAGGGCATAATAAATGGATATGATCTACACCCATGCAAATAAGAACCAGTTATGTCAGATTAGCCACACAGGTTCACCTAAAGTTCAGGGGTTACAGGCTGAATAAGATAGTAATCTCTTCTCTAGAACATTTACCTTATATGCACCTCCTAAGGTTGGATATGTGAGAGAAGATGAATGTGAGGGTAACCAAGAAAAGCTCCATGTCCTCTTAAGTTCCACTGCTCTGGAAAACGTACAATCATTAGAAGGCAGCTCCAAACCAGACCACAGGAAGTATGTCTGTCATATGTACAGTCAATAATGGTATTTCATAGCAATCTAAGTCTTGAAAGAACTTTACACATCTCTTTAACACTATAAAAAATGTGTAAACTAAACTATTCTCTCCACTTAATTCTGAGGAAACTAAAACTCAGAGCAGTAAATTAAGTTGCCCAGGGTCCTAAGACAGTGTGGAGTACCAGAGCTGGCACTGGGATTTCAAGATTTTAATTACAAACCCTGGATTTTGATTCCCCTGCACTGCTGTTCTCGGCATTTACATTAAACATTGCTTTCATCCATGTTTTTCTGTTATTTACATTTTTTGGTTGTGGGCTTTCTAAAATTTTCCTCAGTGTTAATTCTCTCATTTGTGAACCATATATCCTGGTATAAAGGTTTTAATCTTTACTTTACTTTGGTTCTTCAATTTGCTACGATACCTATATTACCTTATAATTCAACATTTTTGAGAGGCAAAGTATGCATAGAAATCCTAACATTTATAAATGTCATATCATTTTACCACATGACAGGAGCTATTTTATCTGAAAATTAATATATCAGTACATCAAGCACTGCAATTTTACACTTTCTTTTCTGCATATAGTTCAAAAATACGTAAGCATATACTTATACCTTCAAGTGTTACTTTGATGTGTAGTGTGAGATTTATAACAGTGGTAAACAGTAGCTGAAAATTCTTTTATCTTTCAAAGGAAATACAAGACAAGCTTTAAAGAAATGTACCTATTTGTATAGATCATGGGTTAGGAAACTATGGCCTACAAACCAAATTCTGACCGCCACTTATCTTTGCAAATAAAGTTTTATTGGAAATAGCTACACCCATCTATTTACATATTATTGTTGGCTGCTTTCACACTACAGTAGATGAATTGGATAACTGGTACAGAAACTCTGCTATGGCCTACTAAGCCTAAAGTATTGTGTTTACCAATCCCTGGTCTATATAAATGAAAAAAAAAAATCCAGACTCATCTTTGTTTCTCACCTCATCTTTGTTTCCTCATTTAATTCCCTAAACAATACTGTGAGTTGGATGACAGAGTCCCTATTACCATCCTATCACAGGTCATTACTAAATGTCTAATACTATCACACTCTGGGGGAAAAAAAGTGTCAGGAAGAATAAAGGACAATTCTTTCTCAAGAGACCTACCTACCTAGACTGGGACCCTGTAATAGCTGGCTGAATCTCTGCAAGCAGCTTGTGTGACTGTTAAAGGAAGACTCTTAGCCCTTATCTTTTCATGACTTAATCATTTAGCACCTTCCAAAGGTCTAAGCTCAGGTTCACAAATAAATTTTAAAAGAGGATATATATCCTAATTTCTGATGAAACTGATCCAGGAAGTAGCTGAGCCCTACAGATTCACAACTACTTCAAATACTGGCTAAACTGGTTTATCATTTAATCCCAAAACAAGCCACACAAGAATTCAATAAACATCCTTCATTCAAAATGTTTTACATTTTCCATTTCTATAGATAGAAATGAACATGTGTGTGGTGAATATCTGTAGATAGATATACACACATATGTATGTTTTATCTATGTATGTATATATATATTAATCTCTCTCTAGCTATTAATGATTCCTAAAAAGTTATTCTGCCTTCAGTCAGAGTTCAACCCATGAAAAGCTACAGCAATATGAACAGTTCTGTTGAACTCATCCAGAAATGACTGGGTAAATTATTCTCTACCTCCTGTAAGATGATCATTCCTCACTGTGGCTAAAGGAAAAACAACTCTCTCCAGCCAATTTTTAAGACACTGAAGGGAAAATCTCAGAGCTCTCTTTAAAAGCATCATCCAGGAAAGCATGATCTATGAAGGAGAGTTAGTCTAACAGGGAAAGGTATCTGTATTTCTGAGTCCCTTGTTTGTTTTCGAGGATGGATCCTGAAGAGCACCCAGGAAGTTCCTCAATATTAATGGAGCCATTCTAAATCACATCCCATGACAGACTGAGTGAGTTCACGTAAACACAGTCAGTGGTATCATGAGTAACAAAATCTGTTTCCATCAGAAGCCCTTTATCCTGCGTAAGAGACCTGTACACTAATAGGCGGCCCAGGCTAACACTAACCAGCTACAGCTGGTTCAATGCTATAAAAAGAACTAACGAAAACACAAATGCTAACTCTCCACTCCACTTCAGCCAGTACGTCAAGGCTGCACAAAGACAGCCCTTTCCAAATACTCTCTGTGAACGAACTAGCCAGGCCTGGTTCTCTGAAGTTGTTTACTGAACAGTGTGTGCAGGCACCGAGGTGGGGGAAGGGCAGGAATCACATAATCTATTAGTGCACAAGGCCAATTTTCTGGATGATCTTGGATTTAGTTCTATAACACATAGGGAGCAGAGAAAAATTTTCAAAAGCATATCTAGAGTACTTTGAGCAATTTCTTAAGCACATACACACAATCTGAATACTTAGGTTTTGTTATGAAAATGTAACATTAAATCTGAGATAAAGTAATGCATCAGACAAACTATTTATTTCTTATTAAGTGACTTTCCAAAAGGAAGCAATCTTCTTAAAAAGAAATAATCACTATTTTAATACTTTACACAGCTAATAAAGTTCATACTTTTAGTTACAGCTAGAAAGGACCATGGTGATTTTCTTCCATCTTTCCCCACACATCGTCTGGGGCTCAAGGGATCCTTAGCCTGCCTTCCTCAGACCACAATGCTTAGTGACACAAAGAACCAGGGTGTCCAGACACCCAAAACAGTTTCTTTACTCTGGTGCTAGTTGTGGCTAAATGAACATGGCCAAGAATGAAATGAATACAGTGCCTGGACTACTTCATAATATCATGAGTTTTGACATAACCCAGCCTTTTAATGTATGAAGTTACTTGCTATGTCAACTGAAAATACAGGGAGTTACCCTGGAATTATTTCATGTTCTTCAATAGATTGAAAATGTTATTCAATGAGCTATTCTGCTGGATAAAAGTGTTTCTGCCATGCACGGCTTCTGCTCAGTGCCTGAGACATCACTCTGCAGTGCAGATGCTAATTTGTGTGTCATCTCCACCCTCCCAGGACTCCAGACCCGTACTCCATCTGCCTAGGTAACAGCCTACCAGGGTATCCTGTCATCATCTCTATCTCGACATTCAGCTGAGGCACTCACATTCAAATTAATGTCAGACACCAAGCCACAGATCTAGGAAGCAAAAAGAACACCAGGCAGAATGAAAGCCAAGAAATATACACCTAGCCGTATCATTTTCAAATTACTGAAAATGAAAGATATGGTAAAAAAGGAGCCACCTTACCTATAGAGAAACCAAACTAAGAATCACATGTAACTTCTCAGAAATCATGTAAGCAAAAAGAGAGTGGAGTGAAATATTTAAAGTGTTGAGAGGAAAAACCCCACCAACCTAGAATTCTGTACTCTGTGAAATTATCCTTCTAAAGTTAAGGAGAAATAGAGACTGTCTCAGATAAGTAGTAGACCTGCCTTGCAAGAAATGGTAAAAGAAATTCTTTAAAGAGAAGGAAAATAATATATGTCAGAAGCTCAAATCTATATAAAGAAGAGAACCAAAGAGGAATAAGTGAAGGTAAAAGAAAAACTTTTAATTCTTAATTGATTTAATAGTTTGTTCAAAGTAATAATAGCAAAAACGTATTTGATTATGTATGCTTATGTATATATATTGTATACACATGTCTATATATATATATATATATATATACACTTATAGACAAGTGAAATGAATGACAGTAATGATACAAAGGTACATAACCTGTGAAGTGGTCAGTGTTATTTGAAAGTGGATGTAGATTAGTTATAAATGTATATTGCAAACTCTAGGACAACCACTGAAAAAAGTAAAAAAAAAAAAAAGGGTAACTCATATGCTAAGAAAGGAGAGATGATGGAATCACATAAAATGCTCAGAGTCACAAAAGGCACAGAAAGAATGGAGGACAAAAAAAGAGATAAGAGCAACAAATAAAACAAAGTAAGAACATGGTGGACATTCATCCAACTATTGCTAATCACTTTGAATGCCGGCTTCAAATAAAAGAGATTGTCAGAGTACATCAGAAAAGATGGGTTAACTCTATGTTGCCCACAAGAAATCCACTTTACATATAAAGACATATGTGGATTAAAAAGTAAAGGATGGACAAGGAAACAAAAATGGCCAACAGGCACATGAAAAGATGCTCTACATAGCTAATCATCAGGGAAATGGAAATTAAAACCACAAGGAGATATCACTTCACACCAGTTAGGATGGCAGATATCCAAAAGGCAATAAGTAACAAATGCTGGTGAGGATGTGGAGACATAGGACCCCTCCTACATTGTTGGTGGGAATGTAAACTGGTGCAACTGTTGTGGAAAGCAATATGGAAGTTCCTCAAAAAAACTAAAAATAGAAATACCATTTGACCCAAAAATTCCACTCCTATGAATTTACCTGAAGAAAACAAAATCCCTGATTTGAATGGACATATGTACCCCTATGATTATTGCTGCACTATTTACAGTAGCCAAGATATGGAAGCAACCTAAGTGTCCATCAGTAGATGAATGGATAAAGAAGATGTGGTACATATACACAATGGAACATTATACAGCCATAAAAGAAAAAAATCCTCCCATTTGCAATATATAACATGAATGTATCTAGAGTATATTATGCTCTATGAAATAAGCCAGGTGGAAAAAAGATATACCATATGATTTCACTTACTTGTGGAGTATAAAAACAAAGCAAAACAGAAGGAATAAAACAGCAGTTGACTCACAGACACTGAGAAGTGACTAGTTGTTACCAAGGTGAGCATGTTGGGGGCTAGGCAAGGGAGGGTGAAGGGGATAAAGGGGCACAATAATTTACAATCACAACATAAGTTGGTTATGGGGATGGTAGTACAGCATGGACAATACAGTTAATGATTCTGTAACATCTATGTTGATAGTAACTGCACTAGAGGAGGTGAGGATTTAATAATATTATTAACTGTTGAACTACTGTGTTGTATATTTGAAATGAACATTAGATTGTATATCAATGATACTTAAAGAAAAAAAAGTCAATGGATGGAGTAAATATACCATGTTAACATAATGACACCAATTATAATACTATGTAATACATAAAATTCCATGCTAACACTAATCAAAAGAAAGCTGAAGGAGCTATTTAATTACAGACAGAGCAAACTTCAAAGTAAGAAGTTACCAGGGATAAAGAAGGACATTACATAACGATAAAGAATGATTACAAAATGGTCAATTCTCCAAATAATTCTTAATGTGTATGTACCTAACAAGAGATTACCAAATTACATTACACAAAAACAGAGAGAACGAAGGGGAAATAGATGAATCCATTATCATATTTACAGACTTCAACTAGAGAACTTCATAATTGTTCCTTCTCTCAGAAATGGACAGATCCAGCTGGCGGAAAACCAGCAAGGATATTGTTGGACTCAAGTACACTATCCAACTGGACATTCTTGAAATTTATAGACTACTTCATGCAACAGTGGCAGACTGCACATTTTTCAGACTACACACTTTGTCACACAGAACACTGATCAAGATAGGCTGGGCCTCAAGACACCATCTTAACAAATTTAAAACATAAAAACTACACAATGTTTGCTGTCTGCAGAATTAAACTAGAATTCAATAACAGAAAGGTAACAGAAAAATCCTAAAATATGTAGAGATTAAAGAACAAATTTCTAAATAATGCATGGGTCATAGAAGAAATATAAAGTGAAATCAAGTAATATTTTTAAGTAAATGAAAATGTTAACACTACTTAACAAAATGTGTGGAATGCAGCAAAAACAGTGCTTAGAGGGAAATTTACACCACTGAATGCATATGTTAAAAAAATAATACTAATGTAAAATCAATAATCTAAGTTTCCACCTTGGAAAAAGAAGAGCAAACTAAATCCAAAGGAAGCAGAAGAAGAGAGATAATAAAGATGAGAGCAGAAATCGATAAACTGGAAACAGAAAATCAACAGAGAAAATCAATGAAACAAAAAACTGACCCTCTAAAAAGATCAATAAAATGTACAAGCTGCTAGTCAGGCTAAGAAAAAAAGAGCAAGGCTACAAATTACTAATATTAGAAATGAAAGAGGGGACATCACTATAGATCCTACGGATGTTATAAGGAAACCAAAGGAATACTATGAATAACTATGTCCAAAAATGTGATAACATAGAAGAAATGGAAGAAATGGATCAATTTCTTTTCATTTTTTTCTTTTCCCTTCTATCCTTCCTTCTCATTCCTCTTCCTTTCTTCCTCCTTCCCTTTTTTTAGTGTATACATCCATATAACTATTCCCCAGATCAAGATATCAAACATTCTCATGAAATTTTTCCCCTTCAGGTATTTCATCCATTCCTCTACCCCACCACCTTCACTACAGCAACCACCACTGTGTTCTCTGTTTGTGAGTCTATTTAAGTCTTCTTTGTTTATTTGTTTTTATGACTCTACATAAGTGAAATCATATGGTATTTCTCTTTGTCTGACTTATTTTACTTAGCATAATACCCTCTAGGTCCATCCATGTTGTCATAAATGGCAAGATTTCATGCTTTTTCTTTTATAGCTGTCTAATAATATAATCTATTACATATGTCTACCTTTTCATCCATTTATCTACCAATGGACATTTAGGTTGTTTCCATACTTTGGCTATTGTGAATAATGTGACAATAAATATAGTAGTGGAAAAGCAGGATTCTCAAGATGGTGGTGTGAGTAGGGTGGTCGAAATCTACTCCTAAAACCATATATATTTTGAAAATACATCAAATACAACTATTCCTAAAAGAGTGACCAGAAGATACAATACATGATCCAGGCTACATGTGCGAGAACCCAACATCTCACGGAAAAGGGTAAGATACAAAGCCGTGACACAGTGGGACCCAAGCACTCCCCGCACCCCAGCTCATCGGCAGGAGTAAAAGAATCAGAGTGGGGAAGGAGTGGAAGCACAGGACTGCTAAATAATTAGCCCTAGTAATCTGCCCTGGAAACACAGATACACATTGTATGCTGGAATGGATATTACAGGAGCGGAAAGGCACAATCTGAGATTAAAACTGTGAACAGCCTCCCACAGCCGGCTGCCCTGAGACAAAAGAAAAGCAGGCACTTTAAAAGTCTTAAAGGGATGAGGATTTAAATTGTCCTGCCATACTCAGCCCAGCAGGCTGGGAACTTTAAGGAACTTGAGGTGCCCTAATCCCCTCAGTGGCTGCACAGTTCCAAATACCCTCACAGCAATAAGCAGCCTGCAGTTCCTAGCCCCACAGCTGGCACTGCAAGCAAAATGGCTGACCCACTATTGGTGCGGAACAGCAGGAGCAGCCCCGCCTACAGAAACCACAAAGCTTAACACAGAAGCTTCTCCCTGGTGCGGATAAATGGCCCAAACCCAGAGGCTGTTACCTGCGTATGATTGACCAGCACAGACAGCAGAGACTGGTGCAGAGTTCAGGAGGCACAAAGGGACTTTGTTCTCTTGGAAGAACATGTGTCACTCACCTGTGACCCTCGCCAGTGCCCTACGCCATCCCGAGGGCAGTCCCACCCACGGCAGCTCAGGGGATTAACCCAGAGGCTGCTCCCTGCATGCGGTTGACAAGCACAGATAGCAGAGATGGGCGCAGACACTGGGAGGCACAAAGGGGCTTTACTCCTGCAGCAGAACACATGCAGCTGTCCTGGAATCCCTGCCATTGCCCTAGGCCATCTTGAAGGCTGCCCTGCTGATGGCAGCTCAGGGGATTAATCCAGAGACTGCTCCCTATGTGCAATTAACCAGCACAGGCAGCAGAGAGGGGTAAGGCAACCAGCAAGCAGGAAGGGACTTTGTTCTCCAAACTGACACACGTGCCACTCGCCGGCAATCACTTCTATTGCCATGAAAAGGCAGAAGAACTTGGTCCAGTCCAAAATCACTCAAACGCCAGAAAGAGGGCCTGAGGAGACTGATACAACCAATCTTCCTATAAAAGAATACAAAATAAAAGTCATAACTATACTGATGGAGCTGAAGAGAAATATGCAAGAACTAAGGGATGAAGTCTGGAGGGACATAAGAGAAATGAAATAAACAATGGAAGGATTTAAGAGCAGACTGGATGAGGTGCAAGGCACTGCTAATGGAATAGAAGTTAGAGAACAGGAATAAAGAGAAGCTGAGGCAGAGGGAGAGATAAAAGGATCTCTAGGAATGAAAGAATATTAAGAAAACTGTGTGACCAATCCAAACAGAACAATATTCGCATTACAGGTGTACAAGAAGAAGAAGAAGAGAGAAAAAAGGATAGAAAGTGTCTTTTAACAAATAATAAATTAAAACTTCCCCAAGCTGGGGAAGGAAATACTCTCTCAGACCACGGAAGTCCAAAGATCTCCCAACACAAGGGACCCAAGGAGGACAAAAAAAAGACATAATAATTAAAATGGCAAAGAATAAAGACAAGGACAGGGTATTAAAAGCAGCCAGAGAGAGATAAAAGATCACCTACAATGGAAAACCCATCAGGCTATCAACAAGACTTCTCAAGAGACACCTTACAGGATAGAAGAGAACGGCATGATATATTTAACACAATGAAACAGAAGGGCCTTGAACCGAGAATACTGTATCCAGCAAGATTATAATTTAAAACAATTCCCAGATAAGCAAAAGTTGAGGGAATTTACCTCCCACAAACCACCTCTACAATGTATTTTAAAGGGACTGCTCTACATGGATGAACTCCGAAGGCTAAACAGATGTCACCAGAGAAAATAAAATCACAGTAAAGAAAGCAAACCAACCAAATACTAATTAAAGGCAAAAAAAAAAAAAAATCAGCTTTGCACAAAAGCAGTCGAGTGAAACACAAAAGAGTACAGAATAAAACACCTAACATATACAGAGTGGAGGAGGAACAAAAAGGAGGGAGAGGAATAAAGAATCATCAGACTATGTTTATAATAGCGTAATAAATGAGTTAAAGTTATACGGTTAAAAAGTAAACAAGCTACCCTTGAACCTTTGGTAACCACGAATCCAAGGCCTGCAATGTCAATAAGTACATATCTATTGATACTCACCCTAAATGTAAATGGACTGAATGCACAAATCAATAGACACAGAGCAAAAGAACAGATAAAAAAGGAAGACCCATCTATATGCTGCTTACAAGAGAATCACCTCAAACCCAAAGATATACACAGACTAAAAGTCAAGAGACGGAAAAAGACATTTCATGCAAACAATATGGAGAAAAAAAGCAGGTGTTGCAGTACTTGTACAGAAAAAATAAGACTTCAAAACAAAGAAAGTAGTAAGAGATAAAGAAAGACATTATATAATGATACAGGGGTCAGTCCAACAAAAGGATATAACCATTATAAATATCTATTCATCAACACAGGAACACCAACATATGTGAAAGAAATACTAACAGAACTAAAGGAGGAACTGGAATGCAATTCATTCATTTTAGGACACTGCAACACACCATTCACTTGAAAGGACAGATCAACCAGACAAAAAATAAGGACACAGAAGCACTGAACAACACACTAGAACAGATGGACCTAATAGACATCTACAGAACTCTACACCCAAAAGCAGTAGGATACACATTCTTCTCAGGTGCACATGGAACATTTTCCAGAATAGACCACATACTAGGCCACAAAAAGGGCCTCACTAAATTCAAAAAGACTGAAATTCTACCAATCAACTTCTCAGACCACCAAGGTATAAAACTAGATAAAAATTGTACAAACAAAAAGGATCACAAACACATGAAGACTTAACAATATGCTCCTAAATAATCAATGGATCAATGACCAAATTAAAACAGATATCAAGCAAAATATGGAGATAAATGAAAACAAGAGCACAATGCCCCAACTTCTGTGGGACACAGCAAAAGCATCTAAGAGGAAAGTATATAGCAATTCAAGCCTATTGAAAGAAGGAAAGACAATCCCAAATGAATAAAGTCACAATTTTTAAACTGGCAAAAGAAGAACAAATGAGGCCCAAAGTCAGCAGAAGGAGAGACATAATAAAGATCAGAGAAGAAATGAATAAAAATGAGAAGAATAAAACAATAGAAAAAAATCAATAAACCAAGAGCTTGTTCTCTGAGAAAATAAACAAAATAGATAAGCCTCCAGCCAGACTTATTAAGAGAAAAAGAGAATCTACATACATCAACAGAATCTGAAATGAGAAAGGAAATATCACGATGGACCCCACAGAAATACAAAGAATTATTAGAGAATACAATGAAAATCTATATGCTAACAAGCTGGAAAACCTAGAAGAAATGGACAACTTCCTAGAAAAATACAACCTCCAAGACTGATCAAGGAAGAAACAGAAAAATCTAAACAAACCAACTAACAGCAACGAAATTGAAGCCGTAATCAGAAAACTACCCAAGAACAAAACCCCCGGTCCAGATGGATTCACCGCTAAATTTTATCAGACATATAGAGAAGACATAATACCCATTCTCCTTAAAGTTTTCCAAAAAATAGAAGACGAGGGAATACTTCCAAATTCATTCTATGAAGCCAACATCACCCTAATACCAAAACTAGGCAAAGACTCCAGAGAAAAAGAAAACTACAGACCAATATCCCTGATGAACACAGATGCAAAAATACTCAACAAAATATTAGCAAACCGAATTCAAAAATACATCACGAGGATCATACACCATGATCAAGTGGGATTTATCCCAGGGATGCAAGGATGGTACAACATTCGAAAATCCATCAACACCATCCAACACATCAACAAAAAGAAGGACTACAACCACATGATCATCTACATAGATGCTGAAAAAGCATTAATCAAAATTCAACATCTATTCATGATAAAAATTCTCAACAAAATGGGTATACAGGGCAAGTACCTCAACATAATAAAGGCCATATATGCCAAGCCCATAGTCAATATCATGCTTAACAGAGAGAAGCTGAAAACTTTTCCTTTAAGATCGGAAATGAGACAAGAATGCCCACTCTCCCCACTTTTATTCAGCATAGTATTGGAGGTCTTAGCCACCGCAATCAGACAACACAAAGAAATTAAAGGCATCCAGATTGATAAGGAAGATGTCAAACTGTCACTGTTTGCAGATAACATATTGTACATAAAAAACCCTAAAGAATCCACTCCAAGCCTACTAGAACTAATATCTGAATTCAGCAAAGTTGCAGGATACACAATTAATACAGAAATCTGTTGCTTTCCTATATACTAATTATGAACGAGCAGAAAGAGAAATCAGGAAAACATTTCCATTCACAATTGCACAAATAAGAATAAAATACCTAGGAACAACCCTCACCAAGGAAGTGAAAGATCTATACCCTGAAAAGTACAAGAGACTTGAGAGAAATTAAAGAGGACACCAATAAATGGAAATGATTCCCATGCTCTTGGGTAGTTAATATTGTCAAAATGGTCACCCTACCTAAAGTAATCTACAGATTCAATGCAATCCCTATCAAAATACCAACAGCATTCTTCAATGACCTGTAACAAATCATTCTAAAATTCACATGGAATCACAAAAGACCCCAAATAGCCAAAGCAATCCTGAGAAGGAAGGATCTCGCTTCTCATTTTCCAGCACTACTACAAAACCAAAGTAAGTAATACAATTTGGTACTGGCACAAGAACAGACTCATAGACCAGTGGAACAGAATAGAGAGTCCAGATATTAACCCAAGCATATATGCTCAACTAATATATGATAAAGGAGCCATGGATAATCAATGGGGAAATGACAGCCTCTTCAACAGCTGGTATTGGCAAAACTGGACAGCTACATATAAGAGAATGAAACTGGATTACTGTCTAACTCCATACACAAAAGTAAACTAGAAATGAATCAAAGACCTGAATGTAAGTCATGAATCCATAAAACTCTTAGAAGAAAACATAGGCAAAACTCTTGAATATAAACATTAACAACTTCTTCACAAACATATCTCCAAGGGCAAGGGAAACAAAATGAAAAACGAACAAATGGGACCATATCAAACAAAAAAGCCTCTGTACAGCAAAGGACAACATCAATAGAACAAAAAAGTATCCTACAGTATGGGAGAATAAATTCATAAATGACGTATCTGATAAGGGGTTGACATCCAAAATATACAGACAGCTCATGCACCTCAACAAATAAAAAGCAGATAATCCAATTAAAAAATGGGCAGAGGAGCTGAACACACACTTCTCTAAAGAAGAAATTCAGATGGCCAATAGGCACATGAAAAGATGCTACATGTCACCAATCATCAGAGAAACGCAAATTACAACTACAATGAGATATCACCTCACACTAGTTAGGATGGACAACATCCAAAATACAAACAACAAATGTTAGCGAGGATGTGGAGAAAGGGGAACCCTCCTAAACTGCTGGTGGGAATGTAAATTAGTTCAACCATTGTGGAAGACAGAATGAAGGTTCCTCAAAAAAGTAAAAATAGAAATACCATTTCACCCAGGAATTTCACTCCTAGGAATTTACTCTAAGAAAGCAGCAGCCCAGTTTGAAAAAAGACAGATACACCCCTATGTTTATCGCAGCACTATGTACAATAGCCAAGAAATGGAAGCAACCTATGTGTCCATCAGTAGATGAATGGAAAAAGAAGATGTGGTACATAAACACAATGGAATATTATTCAGCCATAAGAAGAAAACAAATCCTACCATCTGCAACAACATGGATGGAGCTAGGGAGTATTATGCTCAGTGAAATAAGCCAGCTGGAGAAAGACAAGTATCAAATGATTTCACTCATATGTGGAGTATAAGAACAAAGAAAAACCTGAAGGAACAAAACAGCAGCAGACTCACAGAACCCAAGAATGGACTAACAGTTACCAAAGGGAAAGGGACTGGGGAGGATGGTGGGAAGGGAGGGATAAGAGGAAAAAGGGGCATTATAATTAGTACACATCATGTAGGCAGGGACACAGGGAAGGCAATATAGCACAGAGAAGACAAGTAGTGAGTCTACAGCATCTCACTACACTGATGGGCAGTGACTGTAATGGGGTATGTGGTGGGTACTTGATAATGGGTTGAATCTAGTAACCACAATGTTGGTCATGTAGTTGTATATTAATTATACTAATAAAAATATATATAGTAGTGTACATATCTTTTTGAATTAGTGATTTTGTTTTCTTTGGGCAAATTCCCAGAATTGGCATATGGTATTCCTATTTTAGTTTCCTGAAAAACCTCTGTTTCTATAGTAGCTGGATCATTTTACAATCCCAAAAGTGTTTGAGGGTTCCTTTTGCTCCACAATCTCACCAACACTTGTTATTTCTTGTCTTTTTGATACTAGACATTCTGATATGTGTATTTAACGGTGGTTTTGATTTGCATTTCTCTTATGTTAGGGATGTTGAGCATCTTTCATGTGTCTGTTGGCTATCTGTATGTCTTCCCTGGAAAAATTATCCAGGTCTTCTCTTTTTTCATCAGATTATTTGTTTTTTTGGTGTTGAGTTGTATGAGCTATTCATGTATTTTGACTATTGGCCCCTTATCAGATATACCATTTGCAAATATATTCTATACAGTAAGTTGTCTTTTCATTTTGTTGATGGTTTCTTTTGCTGTACAGAAGCTTTATACTTGTAGTCCTAGTTGCTTATTTTTGCTTTTGTTTTTCTTGCCTGAGGAGACATATCCAGAGAAATATTATGAATGTTGATGTTCTGGAGTTTACTGCCTATGTTTTCTTCTAAGACTTTTATGGTTTCAGGTCTTAAATTTTGGTGTTTAATCCATTTAAGGTTTGTTTTTGTGTGTGCTGTTAAGACAGTGATCCACTTTCATTCTTTCGCATGTAGCAATCCAGTTTTCCCAACACCTTTATTGAAGAGACTTTATTTTCCATTGTATATTATTGCCTGCTTTATCATATGAATTGATCATATATGTGTGGGTTTATTTCTGGCCTCTCTAGTCTGTTCCATTAGTCTATATATCTGTTGTGCCAGTTACTATACTGTTTTGATTACTATAGCTTTTTAGTATAATTTGAAATCAAGGAACATGATACCCTTCATTTTGTACTTCTTTATCAAGATTGCTTGGGCTATTTGGAATTTTTTTGGATTATTTGCTAATAATAGTTAAGAATATTTGCTAAGATAGTTTCATGAAAAATACCAATTTCTTGAAAGATGCAATCTGCCCAAACTTGTGCAATAAAGAGGTAATGTAAAGAGGCCTATATCTATTAAAGAAACTGATTTATTAATTAATAATTTTCCAAAACAGAAAGCACCAGCCTCAGATGGGTTCACTCGTGAACTTAACCAAATATTTAAGGAAGAGATTGTACCAATTCTCCACAATCTTTCAGAGGATAGAGGCAGCTTATTCTATGAAGCCATCATTACCCTAATACCAAAACCAGATGAAGATATTACAAGAAAGGAAAACTATAATGTCTCTTCAATATAGGTCCTAAAATCCTTAAAAAATATTAGCAAATCAAATTCAACAATGTATAAAAGGAATTATATACCATGAGCAAGTGGGATTTATCCCAGTTACACAAGGCTGGTTCATCATTTGAAAATCAATTAAGTAATCCATCACATCAACAACTAAAAAATAAAAGTCACATGATCATATCAATAGAGGCAGAATAAGCATTTGAAAAAACCCAACAACACCCACTCATAAAAAAACCTCTCAGTCAACTAGGACTATAAGGGAACCTTCTCAACTTGATAAGACTATCTACAAAAAAAATTTGTAGCTAACATCATACTCAATGGTGAGACTAGAAGCTTTTCCACTAAGATCAGGTACAAGGCATGGAAGGCCCTTCTCACCACTCCTTTTCATCATCATGATACTGAAGTCGTTGCTAATGCAATAACACAAGAAAAGGAAATAAAGGGTATACAGATTGGGAAGGAAGGCATAAAACTGACTTTGAAGCTGACAGTCATCTGTGTAGAAAATCTGAAAGAATTAACCAAATACCTCCTGGAATTAATAAGTGATACAGCAAGTTTGCAGGATACAAGGTTAATATTCAAATGTCAATTGCTTTCCTATATACCAACAATGATCATACGTAATTTAAAATTTAAAACACTATACCATTTAAATTAACATCCCCCAAAATGATATACTTAGGTGTAAGTCTAACAAATTATAAGATTACATAAGGAAACTAAAAATCTCTTATTAATGAAATAAAAAATGGAGTATTCTATCTTCAGGGATAAGAAGTCTCAATATTGTCAAGATGTCAGTTCTTCTCAACTTTACCTATAGATTCAATGCAATTCCATTCAGAATCCCAGCAAGTTACTTTATGGATTTGATAAATTGATTCTAACGTTTATATATGGAGGCAAAAGACCTCAAGTAGACAACACAATATTAAAGAATAACAAAGTTGGTGGACTGACACGACATGACTTTAAGAGTCACTATAAAGCTACAGTAATCAACAGTGTGGTTTTGGCAAAAGAAGAGACAAATAGATTGATGCAACAGTGGAGAGGGATGAGAATTAGACTCCTATAAATATGGCCAAGTGATCTTTGACAAAGGAACAAAGGCAATAAAACGCAGCAAAGACCGTCTTTCCAACAAATGGTTCTGAAACAATTGGATATCCACATGCAAAAAAAGTGAATCTAAACACTGACCTTATATCCTTCACAAAAATTAACTCAAAATGAATCCCAGACCTAAATGTAAAATGCAAACTATAAAACTAATAGTAAGTAAGATATAAGAAAAACTGAAGATCTTGGGTATGGTGATGCCTTTTTAAAATACAACACCAAAGACATGATCCATGAAAGAAATAACTGACTAACTGGACTTCACTAAATTAAAAACTTCTGTTGTGTGCAAAACAGTATGAAAAGATTAAGAACACAAGCCATAGTCTGGGAGAAAATATTTGCAGAAGACTCATCTCATAAAGTAAAGTTATCCAAAACTTACAAAGAAATCTGAAAAGTCAACAATAAGAACACAAACAACCCAATTAAAAAGTGGGCCAATGACCTTAACAGACACTTCACTAGAGAAGATTATCTATTGATCGATCTATCGATAGATCTATCTATCTATCTATCTATCTATCTATCTATCTATCTATCCATCCATCTATCAACATACACATACATACATACAGATGGCAAATGAGCATGTGAAAAGATGTTTCACATCATATGTCATCAGAGAAATTCAAATTAAAACAGCAATGAGATACTACTATGCACCTATTAGAATTGTCAAAATCAGGCATAATGACAGCACCAAATGCTGGTGAGGATGTGGAGCAACAGGAATGTTCATTCACTATTGGTGAAAGTGCAAAATGGAACAGCTACTCTGGAAGACAGGAGCCTTAAAAAACCAAAACTAACCATATGATGCAGTAATCATGCTCTTTGGTATTTACCAAAGGAGCTAAAACCTTATGTCTACATAAAAACCTGCACAAGGATATTTATAACAATTTTATTCAAAATTACCACAACTTTGAAGCAACTAAGATATCCTTCAGTAGGTGAATGGATAAATAAACAGTGGTATATCCAGAAAATGGAATATTCTCTGATGTAGAAGGAAATGAGCTATCAAGCCATGAAAACATATAGAGGAATCTTAAAGGCATATAACTATGTGAAAGAAGCCAATCTGAAAAGGCTAGGCATTGTATCATTCACAATATATGACATTCTGGAAAAACCAGAACAGCTGAGACAGTAAAAAGATTGGTGGTTGTCAGGGACAAGACAGGGGAGGTGAACAGGCAGAGCACAGAAGAGTTTTAGAGCAGTGAAAATACTCTGATATTATAATGATGGATACACATATACACACAAACACACACACACACACACACACACACACACACACAATACTAAGAGTGAGCCCTAATGTAAACTAGGGACTTTGGATGATTATGCTGTATCAGTATAGGTTCATTTGTGGTAAAAATGTACCATTCTGGTGAATGATGTTGATAAAAGGGGAGAGTATACATGTGTGGGGAAGGAGGTATGTGGGAAATATTCTACTCAAATTTGTTATAAACCTAGAACTGTTCTTAAAAAGATAAAAGTCTTGAAAACGCAAGTGGGGATGAGTAACAATTTATAAGTAACAGAATCCAGAATAAACAATGAATTGTTTCATGGGCTGAATTTTCCCAAATGAAATTTAGCAGAGATAAATATAAGGTGCTGCATTTGGGTCCAAAAACCCTGCTCGAAAAGCAAGGGCTGAGAAGCTAATAAGCAGCTTCAGAGGCATCAGTACAAGAGAACAACCAGGATTATGATGAGAACCATGCAGTGTATGTGTAACATGCCTCTTTAGGGCTGTCGTGCGTAAGAGCAAACAGATTGATCCTACATGACTCCAAGAAGCAAGCATCACTTTCAAGAGTTAGAAGATCCAGGAAGAGAGATTTAGGCTCAAGGTAGGAGAGAACTTTCTTAGAGTGAGAAGTGTGCACACATGAGGGGCTGTAGCACAGCAGTGTGTCGGCCACCAGAGGGGTCCAGCCCTGCTTCAACTGAGAGAAATCATCAAACCAGCAGCTAACAACTGGTATTTAAGGAACAATTTAACTCTAAGATTTATGATTCTATAATGTTTTTTCATAATGTTTTTATTAAAAGACATTTATACCAAAAAACACAATTTAATCAAACTAAAGCTGAATAACCCTATTATCTGGAAGAAAATATTCCGAGATTCATTTTGTAGAATTGCATCTTAAGCCACATGAGGTTGACTCCATGGCTTAGAATAACTGAAAGTAAGGTTCAACCATTAACAAAACTTAAAGCTGCCCCTCACTTTCTGTTTTGGATAATTTACTGCAAAATTTTTTTTTTTGTACACAGGCAATATGTTTATGTGGTTCAAATTCACACTTCTTCCCTTTCTCAACGACCCAGCCTTCAATGGGACAACTAACGTTACCAGCTTTTTGTGTATTCTCCCAGAGATATTTTGTGCGTGTAAAGCACTTAAATGCATATTGCTCCCAATCAACCTTTGTTTTAACCAAATGGCAGTATATTTTGTGTATTGTTTTGGACTTTGTTCATTTTTTTAATAGTAACTCCTGAAGTTCATTCTGTATTAATACAGAAAGAGCCTTCACATTTCTTATTTTAAATGACAGTCACAGTATCCCATTTTTTGGCATTGATATGGCTCTTAAACTAAGTTTTAAGTCCTCATGAATGAAGTGGAAGACCAATGGATCAAATAATAGTCTTTACTTGGAAAGTTATTTAGTTGTTCTAACCTTAAAGGACACAGTTCCTACCTAAAAATAAGAAAAAATTCTTTTAATTGTATAAAACACAGTTCCTATCTGAAATATAATTGTAAAGGACACAGTTTCTACCTAAAAATAAGAAAAAAAAATTCTTATAATTGTACAAAACAATTAAAAATTTTTTTAAAACTAAGACCGTATATACAACAGTAAATTTCTTCCCAGGTAACTATGGAAAAACAACACATTTGTTTATTTTTTTTGTATAATATGAACTTTCATATGTTTTGAGAGTTTATATTTAAAAATTAAATTATGAAAAAGCACAGATATATAAAGAAAAAATAACTCCTGTTAAAGTACTGAAAATGTTCACTCTATACAGACTGTCATCCTGGGCATACTTTATTATAGTTTGAGTTAATGTATACATCTGAAAGGAAGAAAACATAATTAAAATGATTCAGATTACCAAAAAATTCAGTCTGGTTTTCCTTTAAAACTGAATAGGACTGCTTTGAATGAATTGAATAGGAGATTCCTTACACTGATAGATATACCTCTCTTAACAAAGATAAAGAAAAGGAAGATATTTTATTAATTTATAAAAACCAGCTGAGCAAATTGACAAGCAACACTAGGGAGAGATTCTGATTCAGACCACAAGTATAAAAACTGGTGAACTCTGCAAGGACCTATTGACTGTAGCACTGTAAACTTTTACAGCTTACTTGGTGACATTAAAGGTACCTGTGGCCTAAAGTAAATGTTTTAGGACATGATGTACTCTGATGATGTGGCAGTTCACGGTACAACTACAGCTGCCCTGAAGACCATGCATACCGCTGGCCTCCTCCAATAACTGCACAGCATCTCAGCACCAAGTGTGCACACAGCACTTCAACAGTGAAATGTCATTCATTCTAATTTAGTATTTCCTATCTTCAAATTGTCACAAAGTAATCTAAGGTCAGGACAAAGTCTTGTTATGGAGGCAACTCTTATTCATACAGCTATTTTAGGACAGGAGCTCTATTTTCTCTTTCTTATAAATGCCATTTTCTTACATGGCTGGGTGATGTGCCACAACAGGTACTGGATAAAGATCTGCTGATTGAATAATACCTCTTACCCATTATGCTTTTAAACCCTTATTATTTCCATTTGACATTACTAAAGAGTAATGCTGGGTCTCCGGATGGCCAGAATAATGCTCTTCTCACTACCCAATTATGTTTGAGGATGAAGAATTCCAACCCTATACTTACAATACAGAAAAGAACATAAATAATAAATGACTTAAAAAACTACTCAAAATTTAGGTTGTATGTTACTTCTCAGATCTCGTAAAAGTTACAAATGCTCTTGCTTCAGACTCCTTTAAGTATCAGTGGACATAAAAGTGTATGCTGCAGCTTTGCCCAGGAGATAATGAAGTGGGAGTTAAAACATGAATTAATTTTCTAAGAAGCAACTTCACAGGGTAGAAACCTGACAAACATTACTTCAGTCAGTGACAAGCTCAACATCAACAGATGAGTCCTGCTGAGAGTATGACCCTGGACATGATGCAATGAGAATGGCCTTTTACCTCTGTGTTTTTCTTCTGCAAACCAGAATATTAGAATATCAGAATGATTCAGAGTGACACAAATTAAGGGGCATTCTACAAAATACCTGGCCAGTAATTCTCAAAACTGTCAAGGCCATAAAAAAACAGAGGGTATCTATGAAATTCACAGTCTAGAGTAGTGAAAGAAGGCATGACCAAAAAATGTAATGTAGTATCCTGGGTGCGATCCCAGAAAGAAAAAGGGTGTAAGGGAAAGTCTGAGGAAATCTGAATGAAGTATGGATTTCAGTTAATAGTGCAGTATCAATATTGGTTCAGTATGTGAGACAGTATCATACCAGTATGTTAACAGTGGAGGAAACTGGGTAAGGGGTATGTAGGAACTCTGTGTACTATCTTTGTGAATCTAAAACTAATCTAAAATTAAATGTTCATTGAAATTAATTAAATATAAAAGCAAAGATAAGCACATGTTTGTAAATTTCCATTACAGAGAATATTATTACAAAGAAGGATCAAGAATCAAAACTAGCTCTATAGCCTGATGACTCAAAGCAATTATTTTAAGTATTTGGCTATAACACATCCTTTACTAAGAATCACCACATTTAATTAACTTCTCTGATTCCTAACCGTATAATGTATAATACAAAAAAAGTTGGATTAGGCTATTCAAAAGAAACATTTGACAAAATCCAATACCCTTTCATGATGAAAACACTCAACAAACTAGGAAAAGAAGGGAACCTCCTCAACCTGGCACAGGGCATTTATGACAAACTCACAGCCAACATCATATTCAATGGTAAAAGACCAAGAGATCTTAGGAGGACCTAAGATCAGGAACAAATCAAAGACACTTTTTTTGCTGCTCCCACTCAACATTGTATTAGGAATTCCATGCAGAACAATTAGGTAAGAAAAAGAAATAAATGACAAATAAATTGGAAAAGAAGAAGTAAAAATATCTCTTCATACCCATTAGGATACAGTATTTTTAAAAAAAGAAAAATAACAAGTGTTGGTGAGCATGTGGAAAAACCAGAGCCCTCATACATAGCTGGTGCATATATAAAATTGTGTATCTGCTGTAGAAAATATTCTGGTGATTCCCCAAAAAGGTAAACAGAGAATTACCATATGACTCAGCAATTCTACTTCTAGGGATATACCCAAGAGAAATGAAAGTATATGTCCACAGAAAAATTTATAGACAGATTTCATAGCAGCATAATTCAAACTAGCCCCAAAGTATAAACAACCTAATTGTCCATCAGCTGATAAACGGATAAACAAAATTGATAGATCTACACAATGGGATACTATTTAGCCATAAAAAGGAATAAATCACTGATACATACTACAGTATGGAGGAACCCTGAAAATAACATGCTTAAGTGAAAGACAGCAGATACAAAAGGCCCCATGTTGTTATGACTCCATTTATATGAAATGTCTATAGTGAAGAGGTAAATCTATAGAGACAGAAAGCATATGTGTAGTTGCCAAGGGTTGGGAGAGGGGGTTTATGAGGAGGAACTGCTTAATGGGTACTGGTTTTCCTTTAGCATAATGAACAAGTGTTGGAAGTAAATATAAGTGGTAGTTGCTGTTGGATGTACCAGAAGTGGTAGTTGCATTGTGAATGTACTCAATACCACTGAATTTTATACTTTAAAATGGCTAATTTTATGTGAACTTCATTTCAATAAAAACTTTAAAAAGAAAAGGTAATGTGCACACACACACAAAATCTGCATGTTCTAACAGGCATTCTTGGAGCTACAGCATCCAGTTCCTCCCCCAAGGCAGTGGATGGAAAGTCTCTTCCTACAATAAGCATTTAGGTAGTCCATTTGTAACGGGGTATATATGCATGTTTACATGCACATGTGTGTACTTTGCATTGGTTTTACTAAGTGGTAACCGAGCAGGCTCTCTCCAGACAGAGGAGACAAATGAGTCACAGTACCACAGAGCCAGAAAGAGAGAGAGTACTCAGGGATGGAGCTTTGTTGCTCTACCTCAATTCCTTGGGCTGTACTCGCCCCACTTTTTGCCCACTCAAAAAACAGACACCAGATACTCTTCTTTGGGAAGCATTAGGAAGAAATTAAAATTTAAACATAAAAGTAGATTGCCAGGTAGTCCACCATGATGAATGACACTTGCTACCAAATACAGGTTTCCCCATTGTCCTAAAGTAGAGCATTCCTATGAACTTTTCACAAGCTGAAATTGTGAAAAATGAAGAAGCAACCATTAATTTACATGGAAAAAGATTTGACCATTCCCAAACCCAAAAAATAACCTCTCTTAGGCTTTTTCTGATACCTTCAGACACCCCCTACGAATGGATGCACAAAACAAATGGAAATATGGCACAGATACTTACAGACATAGTTCAAAGTTCTGGTAGCTTGATGCTGAGATGCTAAGTGTGGTTCCTGGGGACAGCTTGGTGGGGCCACTTTTGCTGCTCAGGGTGTACAACTGTCCCCATACTGGCTCATAGCAAAACAAATACTGAACACTCTTTGCTTCTTGTCTTTTGTCATAAAAGGGAAAATCCACTTTGCATTTCTTTTGGTTGGCAAAAACAGGTAATAATATAGGTTTTTCATAAAAGCAAAGTGATGTACATGAACTCTTGAAAAGTAGGGATACCTGTGTATTGTAACCCTTATGCAAATTATATCATTTTAGGAAATCTCATTCTAGCCTTTTCTGGAGAGAAGATAATGCATTAATGAGCAGAATAAAAACTGGAATCCTTCACATTCAAATACTTTAAAGATATGATTTACTGGTATCCCTGCTGTCACTGCAGCTGTCTATTTTCTATTAGGTCATGAAAAGACAGGCCCTGAAAGACTAGTGGTTGTTCCCCCATTCAATGTCAATTAGGTTTTTTTTTGGATAGCCAGTGTTTATTCTAACTTATCTTTGTGCAAAAGACTTGAGGTATAGAGATGAATAAGTTTTCCAAGAGTCTAAGTCTATTTAAGCTACCTCTACATTTTCCAAAGTCTGCTTAAGTAGTAAGACGTCCAGAAGATTGAGATTTATTTCATTCTTCTACCACTCGCAAACAGATGAATACAGTCTTATCATCTCTTCTTGTTCCCTCTGGTAGTAACTCCCCACACCTGCATTCAGATTCCATACCAGGCAAAGAAAGATAGTCACGTACTTAGGGAGACTGTATGGTGGTTCAGGGCCTCACCCAGTAGCTGTGGGTTGGATGAAGCTGTTAAGACCTGGAGAGCCTCTTCCTGCCATCTCCCCAGAGGACTCAGTTCTTTGTTTAATTCACATTGTGGGTTCCTTTCTTCTTAGGTAATTTCCATTTAATTTCCAAATATCCCTTCATCTTCTACCTGTGGCTGCTTAATTTTTTTTTTGACCTCTCTTAGCTCTGTATTAATTGTAACAAATGCTTAAAACCCTTAAATCACTATTGACTGGATTCTGATTTTTCTTTATAAACATCAAGAGCTGCTCTTACTCCCATTTGCCACTTCTGCAGACCCTCCTCTCTGCCCTTTCCCTACTCTTTCCCTTTGACTGAACACTGCAGGGGCCTCAGGCCCAAGTGCCTCTGCTTCTAGACATTGGTGCAGACTAGACTTCACCTCTTCTCTAAAGCAGAGTATTCCTGGCACTTCCTATTTCACTAGCTCCTTATCAGTCTCCATTGAGAAACAGTGGCATCTTGTAGCACATTACATTGGACTGGCTAGTCCTGAGGAAGAAGGAAGACACAACTTCACACCTCTTTCTTAGCGACTCACTTGGCCACTGTGAGTACTTGTGAGTGCCCCCTGCGTTTGTGGTCCTGTACCCAAAGCAGAAGAGACGCAGTCCTTGGCCTCAGAGGGCTAAGCAGAAGTGAAATTTAAAAAATACGTAAGAGCTTGTTTTGAAGATACTGACAAACACCAGTGAATATAGAACACTTGGTCATTATTCTCAGTGTACAATTAGGCACCTGTCTACTTGCCCTTATATCTGTCACTGTCTTTCAGTATCTGTGCAATACATGTTCAGAACATCCATAACATCACTGCTGGGCTAACTGGTCCAGAAGGAACAGGTGTACTTGTTCATATACCACAATGTCTCTCTCTTGTGAGGAAGGACACTCTTACAAAGAATTGTTTCATAGGCTCTGTTTTCTCCAGTTTTCTGTGGAGCATGAGGGCTGATTTGGCTCAAGCTAATTAGAACTCTGGAGCCAAGAAATGAGCACCACAAGGGTGAGCCTACCAAGACTGCCAGCTGGCTACCCCAAGTGCTCTGGGTCTAACAGCAGCTAGGAGACAGGGCAGAATAGGTCACTTGACAGAGACAAACACAGAGGAAAGGGGGCAGTAAATGCAGCAGCCCAGCCAGAGCAGGGAGTCAAACCGGCCTCATATTGGATCCCACCCTGCCTATGCTTTGGCCACAGAGGTAAGTGGTGGTGTATGCTGGCAGTTGGCTGCTCCTGCAGACCTGCCAGGCACTGTGCTCTGTCTTCCATGTTTTTTCTCCGTGCTGTCATCTCAGGAAAGCACATACCAGAGCTGCAGTTTGGCCCATAGAAAAGTTCTAGTGTGACCAGAGGATTGTTCCAGATAGTAGCAGCAGACACGGGAGGGTAAGGGTACAGAGCATTAGATCTCAGGCCTCTTTTAGCAACAAAAGTTTCCAGAGAAAAGAGGTCAGGAGCAAGCAGACCATCCATGCCTGTTATACAGGGCCACCTTGAAATCACTCTTGATCCTGACGGATTGCAGGTGCTGGAGAATCACCAAGGCCAGGTTTGGATGCAAACCTAGAACTAGGATGCACAGTCTACATCTGGCATTGTATCTGGAAAATAACTTTTGCTATCATCACTCTGTATGAAAACTTCAATTTCATAATTGTACTCACATCACCAGGTTGTTGTCATTTCTTTGATTTTTTTTCTTCAAGTCTATTATTCATTTAATATATAAAAAAGAATGTGTAATTTTTATTGCTATTTCATTAAGGACACATATTCAAGACATGTTAGCTATAAATGAGAAGATGGAGCAAATGATATGGTTGGTATTATAGAGTATTTAAAGAGCATGAACATACTCCTTTTAAATTATCTACAGCTCTGGTTTTACTCCAAAACATTTAAATTTGCAATCAACTATCTGTAACCTGACCCTAGACCAATAAAATGATATAAATTTTAAAAAGAGATAAAGGGTAGAAAAATGGATCCATATATGCCATCTGTAAGAGGATAAAAGATACACAAAAACATAATACAGTGCAAACTGTCATAAATGCCAAAAGGTGATATATTTAACAAAAATATATTTAGGAGCATATATAATAGGCACAGTATTTGCGGAAGATGCAATAATAAATACTACTACTACTAATACGCATAATCCTTACCCACAAGTTTACAGCCTTATAGTAAAATCTGACACATCTATAATTGTTACAAAACAAAGTGTTAAGAGTATCTACAAGGCATTTTATAAATGTTGTCTCATTTAAACTTTAAAACAACTATCCAAAGCTGATGACGGTACTAGCTATATGGATGGGGCTGTTGTGAAAATGAAAAGAGTTAAGATTACCTATCTATCTGTCCCTTCCTTCCTTTCTTTCTTTCCATCATTGCTCTTTAACCAAGAACATGTTACTAGGAGGTGGCAGAGCTGAAATTTAAACCAGGCTTTTCTGCTCCCAAAATTTATGATTTTTTTCATTCTACCACACCAAAGAAGAGACTAACTCTGTGAGAAATCGGGAGAGATTTCACAGGACAAGTGGCATGAGACTGAGTAGTGAAGGTTGCACATGACTTCATGGGAGGACAGTAAGGTACCAGGTGGAAGATGAGCACTGTGACTGCACCACATCGTCAAATAACCATTTCTCTTTTTCTGCCTATAGATAATTAAAAGAATTCCCAGGGCAATTAAGAAAGAAAAAGAAATCAAACAATCCAGATTGGAAATGAAGAAATAAAACTATCTTTATTCTAAGATTACACTATTTTATATATGGAAGATCCCAAGGGAACTACTAAAAAACTAATAGAGCTAACAAGCGATTTCAACAAGCCTTCAGAATATAGGTCAGCATGCAAAAATCACTTGCATACCTATAAATTAAAAATAAAAACCTGAAATGAAATTAAGGAAACATTTACAACGGCATAACAAAGACATACTTAAGTATAAATTTAACGAAAGAAGTACAAGACTTGTAGACTGAAACTATAAATAAAGCACTGTTAAGAGAAACTAAACAAGTAATTAAAAGACATCCCATATTTATGGATACAAAGGCTGCTAACATGGCACTTCTCTCCAAACTGACCTACAGATTCAACACAGTGCCTATCAAAACCCAGTTGATTTACTGCAAAATTGATAAGCTGATTCTAAAATTTATACATAAATGTAAGAGACTCAGAATTTCCAGCACAATTTTGAAAAATAAAGTTACAGGACTCATGACAAAGTTACAGTAATTAAGATCATTGTGGCACTTGCATAAAGACAGACATATATAGCTCAATGGAAGATAATTGACAGTCCAGAAAGAAATACTTATGCTTGTGGTCAACTGATCTTTGAGAACTGTGACAAGAAAATTTCACAGTGAAAGAATAGTCTTTTTAGCAAATAGTGCTGGGAAACTGGATATATACATGCAAAAGAACAAAGCTGTATCCCTGCCTCACACCACTCACAAAAATTAACTTAGATGGATCACAGATCTAAATGTAAGAGCAAAAACTATTAAAACTCTTAGAAAGAAAAATATGCATAAACCTCGTAGCCTTGGGTTAGGCAATAGTTTCTCTGAAATGACACCAAAACACCAGAAACACAAGTGACAAAAAAAGACTGAAAAGTATCAAAATTACAAAATTTTGTGTTTCAAAGGCTACAATCAAAACAGTGAAAAAAAAAACAGAATGAAAGAAAATATTTTCAAATCATATAAAAGATTTACATCCAGAATAAATGAAGAACTCTTACAATTCAATAAAAAGGGCTAATAACCCAATTAAGAAAACAGGCAGTGGACTTGTAACAGGCATTTCTCCAAAGTAGTATACAACTGGCAATCAAATGGCCAAGAGGCACATGAAAAGACGTAATGTAAATGCAAATCGAAGCCAAAATGAGATACCACTTCACACCTACTTGGATGGCTATAATAAAAAAGACAGATAATTACAAGTGTTGATGAAGATGTAGAAAAATTGGAACCCTCATACACTGCTGGTGGGAAGGTAAAATGGTGCAGTTTCTTCAGAAAACAGTTTACTTCCTCAAAGAATTAAACATAGAGTTACCATATGACCGACCCATTTTACTCTTAGGTATATATTCAAAGAAAACTGACAACATACATCCACAGAAAAAGAACTTGTCACAGATGTTCATAGGAGCACTATTCATATAATCAGTCAAGGGCAGAACAACCTAGATGTTCATCAACTGATAAATGGATAAACTAAATATGGCATATTCATTGAATGAAATATGATTTGGCATAAAATGGCATGAAATGCTGATACATGTTATAACATGGATGAACCTTGATAATATGCTAAGTGAAAGGAGCTAGTCACAAGAGACCATATACTATATGGTTCCATTTATACGAAATGTCCAAGACAGGCAAATCTAGAGAAAGCTGACTGGTGGTTGCCATGGGCTAGGGGAAGGAGGAGTTGGCAATCAATTGGTGTGGGGTTTCTTTTTGAGGTCATAAAAGTGTTCTAATATTGGATTATGGTTGTAATCACAAAACTCTATAAATCTAATAAAAACTGTTGAATTGTGTACTTTAAATGGGTGAAATTTATGTTATGTGAATTATATACCAATAAAGCTCTTAAAAAGGAGTAAGGGGAGTACGATAGATTCCCTCAGTTTTAAAGAACAAATAAGCAAAATTTAAGAGCTGGGCAACTGAGATTAAAGAGTTTATTTAAGACTCATAAACAAGGAACTAATGACTAAGAGATTTGAATTTACTGACAACACAGGTAAGAAAATATAAAGAATGGGCTATGGCATCATTTATGAGGATACATTAAAAAACAATTTTCCTGCTTGCATAGTATCTTGTGCATCACAATAAAGATACTCAAATCATTGAAAAAGAGTAACTGCAACTTTTCTACAACATAAAGAAAAAAAACTTCAGAAATAAAGTTTGAGGAATAACAACAATCTTATGAAAATGTGCTGCTGAGTAAGTCAATCGGTAAACTCATTCCAGACTCTGGTAATAGGTGGTGATATGTCGGAGGAGCAAGCAGACAGCCCACAGGCTGCTGAACAGAATGAGTTGTAGCCCTCCATCTGGGCTCTTTCAACACTGAGACGCTTGTGTCACTGTTCTGGAGAAAGAATGCTGTGCCATTCCATCTCAATACACAGAAAAGGAGATGTGAATCCACCATATCATCCAACCACTGAATAGGAAGAAAAGTGAATGTCCGCAAGCAGGGGGAAGAGCTGCATTCACCCAGGGAGACCTGGCCAGTGAGCACACAGCTTGGGGGCCAGCGTGCCACAGCTGATGGCCTTCCTCTGACAGGATCTTTCTCTACTGTGCAAACAGATAAGGCTAACCATTACATCCAGTATCTATGAGTTCATGTTCCTCATTGTGCTTTAATAACGTGCCATTTTTCACCACTAGGAGTCTGGGGTATCTTTAAGGCTCTAGAAAAAGACAAAAATATACCAGCCATAATTACCAGCACCACCTACACTAGACCTAGAATTAGGACAGTTTTTTGCCAAGTGTTTATTACAGAGGAACTTCTATACTGCCATCATTTAGAAGGCAGTGGTCATATGTCATGTGTATGAATATACATAAATGTTTGTTTTCTAAAGGAAATGAACTTCAACTCCTTGTTGATGAGTGGGATGACCAAAAGCACAGAAGTAAAAGCCAACTTCAGTTAAGCTTCTCCCACAGCCAGAATGCTGATTTGTAATCTGATGTCTTTTCTTTGTTTATTTTAGGGTTCTATTATTATAACAACATTCATCAGTATTTTATAATTTTTAAGTATTCATATTTGCTCTTAAAGAGCTTATGAGCTATCCTCTATTGAGTGCTTATTGTATGGGAAGCATCATACTAAACACTTTACATACACAATCTCAGTTAATCCTCATCATGAACCTGTATCATGGAAAGTATTTTAATTCAAGTTCCCAGATAAGGAAACAATTTGCCCCAAGTCTCCCTGCTAAGTGGCAAAGTCAGCATTTGAACCCAGATCAGTCTGATTTTCCTTCCAGGCCTTCTGTTCTTTCCATTACAGTCTGCCTCTCCTTCAACACATTTTAAAATAAAAATGGTACTTATATTAGAAATAAGAAACAGGATTCCCTCACTGTGGTTCTGTTGTTGTTCAATGTTGGACATTCTCATTTCCTTACACATCAGCAAAGTATTTGCTGTTCCTCCTCCCACTCACTTTTCAAAGCCCAGCATTAGCTTCTGCCCTCATCATGCCACTTGCCTCCTGTTTGTATTTTCAGTCCTTACTTCCTTAGACTTCTTTGCAGCACCGTGCTCAGTCGCTCACTCTCCCATGCAGAAGTCCCCCGTCCAAAGTGCCTGCTGTGATGTACTGGGGGTTCCTTGTGCAGCCCTGCCCTGCCTCCTCACTCTCCTCTGTTGGCTCCTCTCCCCAGTTCACCAAGGCCAGATGACCTGAGTTCTCAACGTTAGCATTTCTTCTTTATGGCCTACTTTTGCTCTGGCTTTAGAGGGTTACTAACTGTGACCAAACACCTCTGGAGAAGGTGCAAGAAGCCTGTGACAAGGAGGGCTGGGGGCATGCCTTTCACCGCCTGCCCTCCAGTGCCTTTGGCACTCAGCACCACAGATAAATACAAGCTATTCCTATTAGCAAATTACATGAATATACATACACATGTACATACTGACCAGCTGTAGGCTGAAAATTTCCAAATATTTATGCCCAACCTAAATTCCTTCTTTAAATGTGAGAGCTGTATATCCAACTTTCTCATCTGACATCTCTTCGTAGATCTCAGAGTAAAAGGCCCCAAACAGAATTCCCAAGCTTGACTCCCACTTGTCTCATCTTAGTAAACGGCCCATCATTCCACCAAGCAATCAAACTGAAGCTCATTCTTAGTGTATTCTTCTACTTCACTCTCCCTGACTAATGCTTACCGCTTCACCACACAAACCAGAACAGGCACCCTTCCCCCGTGCCCCAGCACCACCCCGGCCTGCCTGAGTCTCAGCCTCCACGGGGCTCTGCTCCATGGGGCTCTCTTCCCAGACCATATTCCATCTGACAGTTAGAGCTGTCTTTCAAACAGGTAAGTCTTATTTTGGGTCAGTGGCCACCATGGCAAGCACGTGTGGACCCTGCACATGGCCTATGAGGCTGAGGCTGGCCTGCACCCTATGTGCTACTGCCAGCCCATGCATCCTGGCCTCTCCCTCCTCCCTGTGAGGAGCTTTCCAAGGCAGTCTGTCTCCTGTGTGCAACTCCTCCACCTGATAATTTTACCTGACTAGCTTCCATTTATCTTTCAAGTGTCAGCTTAAATAGTGCTGCCTTAGAATACCCATCCTAGAATCCTCTAAATTAAATTCTGTCCCTTCTCTATCATGTCCTCTTTCATAGTGTCCAACTTTTTCCTGCCAGAGGACTTACAACAACTTATAATTTGTTTGTAATTGTTTTGTGTAAGCCTCCCTACTAGACTGTGCTCCATGAGCATAAGGACAATGTCTGGTTTTGTTTACCACTGCAGACTCAGAACCTGGACTAAGACAATGGTGGTTTTTTTGTTTTTTTACTTAGTGAAAAGCAAAAATTAATATAGGACAAGAGACTAAAGAAAGGGTCAAAAGATGAAAAGAGAATAAAAATGTGCCTTTTTTCCTGAGTGCAGCTCTGTGCATTTCCACTAAACTATAATGGAAGATTAACTGTTAAACTGTTAACCTGAAAGGTTATGTCCAAATGCATGACCACTGTTCTATGAATTAGATGCCCTCACAAAAGATTAACTCTCCAATTTCTGCAATGACAAGCAAGAAGGAATGTGCATCTCACAGGAAATAAAATAAAATTATTTGTCCCTAGTTAAATATCTCAAGGCAAAAGGATGCAAATGTTTCAGAAAGTGAGAAAGGTTATGATTCTTAGCAGTCACCATGGATGGGTAGAGGTAAAACAGCTTGGATTCTGCTCTGCCAGGAGGCAGGGAGTCATTAGGAAATTCACTTACTTTGTCAGCAAAGTAAGTTTACTCCATTATAAATTATCTCTAAGACAGATGCTCTTTCTACTCAAAAAGCCCGTGGTTTTATTAGTCATCTATTTATTTAATATTCATTCTTCATGTAGTGAATCTAGATAAAGGTGTTTGGGCTCTGAATAGACTGAGTGGCTTAATGGTTAGGGAGTGTCTTTGAACTGGCTTTCTGTTACTCTTAATTTTAGTGATTTATAAAACCTAAGTTTGTGTTGGTTACTCTGACCTACAACACATTGAGAAACCCCACAGAAATGTTTCCTTTAATAGCCTGAGTTAAAGGCAGTCAGTCATCCAGGAGAACAATGGACAGGAGATTCTTACATATTATATTTCTGAAATCTACAGTATATTTTTGATAATGTTTCACAGCTCAGAGGACATGAGCCTTTTGACCAAATCTACTGACCCTGCTCAGAACTGGCTGGCTTCAAATAAATATCCTTTAATTTCAGAGTTGGCAAAAACTGGGCTTTCTAGTATCAGAGTATAAGCTCTTACTGCTCTCAGAAAAGTGACACTGCTAACATGTTGGACCAGACTGGGGTTGATGCCCACAGTCATGGTGCTAACTCAAGTCTGACAGAAACTCATCCCAGTGTGTCATCAGTAGTCACCTGACCTCATTTGCACAGGGAAGGGAAGACTATTGTGGCAAAAGAGTCTACCATTAAGACACAATTCTTTCTTTTTTCACATGCCTTAATTTCTTGGGACATGGTAATTTCTGGCAATTTACAAAGAACACATATTGATCAAAGTTGTCTTTTGGCCCACTGAGAGAAAGATCTTTGGGGTAAAGCAGGTCATGTCAAGACAGCAGCCTAGGAGCTGCCTTCAGTGGGAGACGTGGCTGTGCAACTGTCCTGTGTCTGCCACACTCATGCCTCTGGACAAGATTAACTCAAAGGTGTTGTACAGGGGATCACCCAATGATCAGCAAATTAGGGGCAGACATTTCAAGTATATAAGAAAGAAATCTTCCAGGCCACAAACCTTAATCTTCTAATTATGTTTTCTCTTATATACATGTTACAAGCGCATAAATAAAAAAGTCTACATTAGAAAACGTATCACTAGATGATTCTCCAAGGCACATACTTTAATACATTTTTCTTTATATGTACATTAGTAAAGACTTAGTACAGTGTTAAGTAAAATTTTACGCCTATATTAATTTGATCTGTAAACTGGAAAGCCTGATCACTATCACAGCAAATTTATCTAGAACACATTAATGATCAGTTATATCACTGATACATAATAAGATTTTTTTGTAACCAGAAGTCATCTCAGAAGCCTTGTCCTCAAACCCATGCTACCACCCTCTGTCCAAAGTTCACTTTCCTACACAGTCCAATCAGTTCCCCTGTGGCAGGGCACTTCCACTTCTCCCACTGCCCCAGGACTGACCCCTAGGTCCACCTTAATCTAAACACAGCTTGATTCTAACATAATTTTCTCTCCTGTCTTTTGGCTCCAGTACTCTCTACTGTGATTTTGGGATTTCATATCTCATTAAGTTATTCTTTTGGTCTACCTATGTAACTAAGAACCTCTCTGAGGCTCAGTTTCCTAATCTGTGAAATGGGACTGGTATACTCAGGCCTCAGCGCCGCACAGGGTCCTGTGTGCTGGAAGCACACACACACACAACGCACATTCGGTACATCTGAGTGACTGAATGACATTTCCTTGTTTCTGAGGTTCATGCAGCCACTACAAGCATAGCCTCATGTGATATGCCCCGTGTTTTCTCTAAGATACAAACCAAAAGCATTCACAATGCCAGCCACTGGCAGCAATTCACCAGGCTCAGCTTCCAGTTTCTTTGCTCAACAAGTAAAACAAGTACCACAGAAAGATCTGGAGGGACAGGCTTCAAGATTACTCATAAGGAAGCAACATTGTCAGTCTTGTCTTGCCTTCTACTCACAGTGACTAAGTCTCCACTCTCCCCGAATGCCTCTGGAGGGTGTGGTCTGTGTGTTGGGCTACAGAAGCTGTATGGAAATCCTCACTGCCCAGCTGACTCAGTGTCCCTTCTCCAAGGCCAAACACTGGATACAGGCCAAGAAAAAGGCTAAGCTAAACAAGACCTGTGTCACATCTTTATCTGCCTCAGACAATTCTGTTTAGCTTTACCACAGATTTCAGTCAAAGAGTAAAGACTGGTCTACAGCTAGAAATCATGTTAAAACCTTAAAGTTGGTATCACGGATTTCACATGTATACATATTCCAAACAAATAAAAATAAATTTTTTCTATGACTCCAAAATAAATACTCTACACTTACAGGAGAGTTTTTGATATCTATAGTACTTTCAAAGAAAGTGCTATACACTGGAGGAAGATTCATAACTAATACAGTGTTTCTTTTCTTTCCTTCTGAAAGTCTCCAGAGGGGCACCACAAGAATAAGATGACTGGTAATTATTATTTCTTCCATATGTGCTTTCTTTTTACAAGTAGATAGAAAAAATGATTGTTTTTCATTTCTATTCTGTTGTAAATCTGTCTCACTGCTTTGAGGACAATTCAACACAGAAAGACAACCTTCAAAAGTTATGCCAAGGCTTTGAGGTAAATAAACTTTTCAATCAACAATGTGTCTACAGCTATTTGAAACAATACAACACCAGGAAGGGCCTAAATTTGAGTAGAAAAGAAGATGTCACTCTCAAAACTGGTGAATTAAAGTACTTTGAACTATGGATTGCCCATGTAGCTATACTATCCACCATGGAAGCTGCCACAGTCACTTTAAATAAAGTTAATTAAAATGAAATAAACTTTAAGATTAGGTTCTTCAGTCCCACTAGCCATATTCCAAGTGCTCAATAACTATAGGTGGCCAGTAGCTACCTCACTGAGTAATGCAGATATATAACATTTACATCACTGCAAAAAGTTCTAACAGGAGTAGATTGAAATAGCACCCTCTGAAAACCACTAGTCACTTATTACCCAGGTTTTTAAGACATATAAAACTCAATAGATATTGCAGGAGTCTTTTTACGAATGGTAACCACATGTCTTGGCTTTTTTAAAACAATACCAGTATTTCCCATATATATTTCTTTCAATAACATAAACAATTAATGGTGAAAGTAAAAGTAACAAATTAAATTGTTTTGGTAGGACTTTTTATGTAAATAAGTAAATAGACAGAATCATTTGTCACACCATGTATCTCAAATTCTGATGTAAGAAAAGACAAAAAAAACCAAAACAACCCATATACATGGTGAATGCAGCCATCTAAACGTTCTGGGAAGAAGACAGAAGCATTTGTCACACCATGTATCTCAAATTCTGATGTAAGAAAAGACAAAAAAACCCAAAACAACCCATATACATGGTGAATGCAGCCATCTTAACGTTCTGGGAAGAAGCTCTACGTTCTCTAAGTGATTCTAGGCACCAGGCCTGTGTCTCGTCAACTCACCGAGTTCTACGTGGGTCTGAGCAAGGTAGAGCAGCTGAACCACCTGCCTGCTGATACCTGCAGGGAAGGTAGTAAACTCTCTGTACGACCACTCGGACCCCAACTCCAGACCCGGTGGCAGATCCCTGGCTTTCTGCTGCATCCAGGAGAGAATCCTTCAGGGAAGCTTGGGCTGGGAAGGGTAGTTTTGCTTCTCTGTGCCCGTGGGTCCAGTCTGTCCCAGTGGTGGTAAGACCACTACACGTAGCCTGGCCAAGACATGCAAAGGAAACAATTTCACTTTGACTTATGATGGCATATTACACACCAAATAATGGTATTTGTAAGTAATTCTCTGATGTAACTGCAGAACACTAAAGGAGCAATGAAGATAAAAAAGAAACCTATGGCCTGGGCCTCCATGCACTGCTAGGTCACTAATGCAGCTGAGTAAGGCAAGGTGAGCAAGAGTAACATGGAAACAGCAAAGAGTGTTTCCTGACAATGGAAGAACAGATCATCTTGGGTTTTTGAAAACAGGAGATATTAGACTACCTCCTGGTAATTTAGAAAATTTTTCTGTTATGTGGTAAAAATCCCAACATGACAAACTAAACAACAAAATAAAAGAATGACTAGGTTTTCTATATGCTAAGAAGCTGGAAAACCTAGAAGAAATGGACAACTTTCTAGAAAAATACAACCTTCCAAGACTGACAAAGGAAGAAACACAAAAACTGAACAAACCAATTACCAGCAAAGAAACTGAAGCGGTAATAAAAAAACTACCCAAGAATAAAACCCCCAGGCCAGATGGATTTACCTCAGAATTTTATCAGACATACAGAGAAGACATGATATCCATTCTTAACGTTTTCCAAAAAATAGAAGAGGAGGGAATACTCCCAAACTCATTCTATGAAGCCAACATCACCCTAATACCAAAACCAGGCAAAGACCCCACCAAAAAAGAAAACTACAGACCAATATCCCTGATAAACGTACATGCAAAAATACTCAACAAAATATTAGCAAACCGAATTCAAAAATACATCAAAAGGATCATACACCATGACCAAGTCGGATTCAACCCAGGGATGCAAGGATGGTACAACATTCGAAAATGCATCAACATCATCCACCACATCAACAAAAAGAAGGACAAAAACCACATGATCAACTCCATAGGAGCTGAAAAAGCATTTGACAAAATTCAACATCCACGCATGATAAAAACTCTCAACAAAGTGGGTATAGAGGGCAGGTACCTCAACATAATAAAGGCCATATATGACAAACCCACAGCCAACATCATACTGAACAGGAAGAAGCTGAAAACATTTCCTCTAAGATTGGGAACAAGACAGGGATGCACACTCTCCCCACTGTTATTCCACATAGTACTGGAGGGCCTAGCCATGGCAATTATACAAAACAAAGAAATACAATGAATCCAGATTGGTAAAGAAAAAGTCAAACTGTCACTGTTTGCAGATGACATGATATTGTACATAAAAACCCCTAAGGAATCCACTCCAAAACTACTAGAACTGATATTGGAATACAGTAAGGTTGCAGCATACAAAATTAATACACAGAAATCTGAGGCTTTCCTACACACTAACAATGAACTAATAGAAAGAGAAATCAGGAAAACAGTTCCATTCACAATTGCATCAAAAAGAATAAAATACCTAGGAATAAACTTAACCAAGAAAGTGAAAGACTTATACCCCGAAAACTACAAGACATTCTTAAGAGAAATTAAAGAGGACACTAACAAATGGAAACTCATCCCATGCTCTTAGCTAGGAAGAATTAGTATGGTCAAAATGGCCATCCTGCCCAAAGCAATATACAGATTTGATGCAATCCCTATCAAATTACCAACCACATTCTTCAACAAACTAGAAGAAATAGTTCAAAAATTCATATGGAACCATCAAAGACCCCGAATAGCCAAAGCAATCCTGAGAAGGAAGAATAAAGTGGGGGGATCTCGATCCCCAACTTCAAGCTCTACTACAAAGCCACAGTAATCAAAACAGTTTGTTACTGGCACAAGAACAGAGCCACAGACCAGTGGAACAGAATAGAGACCCCAGATATTAACCCAAACATATATGGTCAATTAATATATGATAAAGGAGCCATGGACATACAATGGGGAAATGACAGCCTCTTCAACAGATGGTGCTGGCAAAACTGGACAGCTATATGTAAGAGAATGAAACTGGATCACTGTCTAACCCCATACTCAAAAGTAAATTCGAAAAGGATCAAAGACCTGAATGTCAGTCATGAAACCATAAAACTCTTAGAAAAAAACATAGGCAAAAATCTCTTGGACATAAACATGAGCGACTTCTTGATGAACATATCTCCCCGGGCAAGGGAAACAAAAGCAAAAATGAACAAGTGGGACTATATCAAGCTGAAAAGCTTCCTTACAGCAAAGGACACCATCGATAAAACAAAAAGGTACCCTACAGTATGGGAGAATATATTCATAAATGACAGATCCGATAAGGGTTGACATTCAAAATATATAAAGAGCTCACACATCTCAACAAACAAAAAGCAAATAATCCAATTAAAAAATGGGCAGAGGAGCTGAACAGCACTTCTCCAAGGAAGAAATTCAGATGGCCAACAGACACATGAAAAGATGTTCCACATCACTAGTCTTCAGAGAAATGCAAATTAAAACCACAATGAGATATCACCTCACATCCAAAAGACAAACAACAACTAATGTTGGCAAGGTTGTGGAGAAAGAGGAACCCTCCTACACTGCTGGTGGGAATGCAATTAGTTCAACCATTGTGGAAAGCAGTATAGAGGTTCCTCAAAAAGCTCAAAATAGAAATACCATTTGACCCAGGAATTCCACTTCTAGGAATTTACCTTAAGAATGCAGCAGTCCAGTTTGAAAAAGACAAATGCATCCCTATGTTTATCGCAGCACTATTTACAATAGCTGAGAAATGGAAGCAACCTAAGTGTCCATCGGTAGATGAATGGATAAAGATGTGGTACATATACACAATGGAATATTATTCAGCCATAAGAAGAAAACAAATCCTATCCTTTGCAACAACATGGGTGGAGCTAGAGGGTATTATGCTCAGTGAAATAAGCCAGGCGGAGAAAGACAAGTACCAAATGATTTCACTCATATGTGGAGTATAAGAACAAAGAAAAACTGAAGGAACAAAACAGCAGCAGAATCACAGAACCCAAGAATCGACTAACAGTTACCAAAGGGAAAGGGACTGGGCAGGAGGGGTGGGAAAGGAGGGATGAGGGCAGGGAAAAAGAAAGGGGGCCTTACGATTTGCATGTATAATGTGGGGGGGTGCATTGGGAGGGATGTGCAACACAAAGAAGACAAGTAGTGATTCTACAGCATCTTACTACACTGATGGACAGTGACTGTAATGGGGTTTTTTGGGGGGGACTTTGTGAAGGGTGGAGTCTAGTAACAATAATGCTCTTCATGTAATTTTAGATTAATGATAATAAAATGAAAAAAAGGTAAACAGTAAAAAAAAAAAAGAATGACTAGGTTTTAATAAAAGTGAATCATATTATTAAGTGCTTGCTATGTGTACTTTATGAGTCTCTGTACTTTACATGCTCATGTGATCTCCCAACAACCGTTTACAATATTGAGTATCATAAGATAACAACACTTCTGGGGTGCTTTCTACATTGCAGGTACTTTTCTTTACATATTGTACTTACATAATAAACATTTAACCTCATAACCACCCAAAGAAGTACATTATATCATTATCACCATTTTACAGACAAAAATACTGAGACACAGAAAAGTTAACTTCAGTATCACCATTTTGAGATGAAAACATAGCTCATGAATTCAAAATCATGCAACTGCTGAAAGCTTTACATGAAAGCAGTAATGCCCATGCAGCCGTATCTTATGTCTTCTCTGACTGATGAGAGAGCCCTCCTTTTCACAAAATTGTCCACAGACATTTCTTCTGATGGCTGGGGGAAGGTTGGGTCTACTTGATGAAGGCTGGCCTCCCTCCCTCTGATATGCTCACATGCTGCATGTCAGTATCAACATCCTATCCAGTATCGATTCAGGTAACTCTGTGACCTTGAGGCAGGTGCATGGGAAGTCACAGACACTTGGAACCTGGAGTAATCCCCAGAATGCCTGTTGTGCCCACTTGGGTGAAGTTTAGTGGTTCCTTAAATTCATTTTGGCAGATAATCATGGCTCAGGGCCAATAAATTCCAAAAACCAACCTCCAGTGAATAATCTCAAGTATATGCAGCTATTTTTATCCCAAGGGATATAGATATTATAAAAAAGAACAAGATTTTTTTTGATAAATAAAAAAGTCTTAAACAATATTCTTAGGCAAGTACAAGATGAGAACAGAAAAAATAAAAACATGTTTTAAGAAATTAGAATAAAGACTACACATACATAATTAGCTGAAATACTGTTAAAAAGACACAGTAAATGCTGAACTGAACAATAATTTCTTCAGCATGATAACAACCTGATGCTCTAATATGTACATTTGCTGAATATATGGAGGGGGACCAAAGGGAAACATCTTCACTTTTACGTAAATCCTTTCAAGTCTAATTTTATTACAAAGCATAAAAACTCTAAGCCAATGAGGGTTTACCTGGCTTTCAGGTGAATTATTTGTTACCATTTTAAATACAAACATCTGGGCCAAAGTGATGCATCTTCTTGGAAGGGGTGTGTCCCAATACTGCACTTCATGTGTTGTTTTTGAATCTCCTTTGGCAATGACTTTCTGGCAAAAATAAGTATTCAGAATAACAGGGTAACTTCCACCTGGGATAATAAGCTTCTGCCTGCAAAAGAAAACACATACAAGTCTATTTATAGTGTTGAATACCCCTCATGTTCTTATTAAATCAGGAATATGAAGAGCAATGATGTGCCTGCTATGGGACAGATAAAGCCACAGCAGCGCATTAAGTGACAGCCACTGTCACATGGTCAAGAGTGACTGTCAGTGGATCTGACCTTACTTTTCTAGTCAAAGTCCTGTGTCAGGCAAGGTGATGGAAGAATGCCATGTAGGTGCCTGGGAGGCCCTCCTAAGTCTGGTAGCTGAGGCCTTAAGACTCCTCAGGGAGAAATGCAGGAAGTAAGCAAAGACTATCACAGGCTCAGGAATTGCCCAGATATTGAAATAAACGTTATTTACAAATAACACTTGCAGACATTTCAACAGCTCAATCGTTCAAAGAACACAGCCTCTAATGCCAAAGGTACTCCCACCTGCTATCAGATGGACCGCAGCTACTGAATGAATGCCTCACATTTAGGTAAGAAAGGGGTCTGGGAATATAACAGAACCAATGCTCCCAGTTCCTCTCAGACATCTGATTTGAGAAGACTCTTTAAAGCTCATTCCTTGTAACAGGTAGCGCTGCTCAACATTCAGAGAAATTTAGGAGTTGCACTTCTGAGAATATGGTGCAGACATACTTTCCCCTATTTATCCCATTAAGCACAACTAAATGCCTGACATTATGTAGCAACTGAACAGAAGATGACACTGAGGGCTCGAGAGGAGGAGGCCAGCTGGGGCCAATGGACCTGGAGGTGCAAAAAGCAGCACGGTGGTGAGTACCTGGGTCTCCTCTGTCTCCTATATCCCAGACTTCTAGCTGAAGAAGGTGGCAACCTGGGAACAGCAATGGATACAGACTAAAAATAAAACCCAAAGAGCTTATACTCTATTTAACCACAGGACCAGGGATGGGACAGTCTAGTGAGACAGAAACTTTTAGAAAATAACTGTTCTGCTCTAGGCAAACAACACAGAAAAAGCACGACCCAGCACCTCACACACAACCAAATATAAGTGGGAAGCCCAGACTTCCACCTTCATCAAACTGAAAGAACAGGCCTCTGAAGCCCAGTTGGGGTGGTGTGAGGGATGGCGGGGTAAAATGTTGGGACTTGCTTCTCTGCAGGCTTGTAACGACCTCCCACCATCCTCCCATAGACACCACTGCAGTGGACACTACCCCTGTGCCTGGACTTCCACTCCACTTGACATTACTGACCAAACATCACTCCCTGCCCCTCTAGCGTGCATTTGAAGCAGGCCCCACAGAGTGTCAGGACTTTCACCTCCACCAGTGATACTAAGGCACCCTCCACCCTCCCACTTTCCTCCAGCGTTGTCTGTGGGAGCCATGTGGGAGCAGTAGAAGGTATCCTGGCTCTGCCCCCAGTCAAGGTGATATCAACAGAGGCCTAGCAGGAAGCTGGAACTCTCTGACCAACAGTAAAAAGGGGACCTTCCCTTCCCCCTCAGCAATCAGTGGAGGTCAAGTGGGGAATCTGGACCTCTACCTCCCTCTGGCATGAACAAGCCCCCTTTACTCCTCTCAGAACAGTCAGGCAAAGCTACCTAAAACATATTTAAATAACTGCCAGAGTCTCACATAATAATACCAAAAATGCAAAGACCACCATCTAAAAATGACTTGTTATACTAAGAACCAGGGAAAAATCTCAAGTTGAATGAAGAAAGGCAATTAACAGATGACAATGCTAAGATGACAAAGATGTTAGAATTCTCTCACCAAGATTCTAAAGCAGCCACTACAAACACGCTTCAAAGTGCAATTAAGAATACACAGGGGACAAGTGATAGAAAAGAAAATCTCAGCAAAGAATATAAAGCCTTGGCAAAGAAACAGATGAATTAAAAGTGGAAATTTAGAACTAAGAAATAAAAAATGAAAATTAAAAATTCAATGAATATGTTAACAGCAGAATGGAGAGAAGAGAAAAATTTGTGAACTTGAAAATGAAATAGAAATTAACATGAACAAAACACAGGAAAACTAGACAGAAAAAAACCTTCTGTGGAAAGGAAGAAATGAAAATAGACAATAATAAATGGGCAAATATAATAGGCTTTCCTACTCTTGTTAAGTTTTTGAAGTTTTATTTGGAATTGAAGCAAAATTATTACACTAATATGGTTCTAAATGTAAGCAGAGGAAATATTTAAGACAATCATATTATAAATGGGGACAGTAAAGGGATATGAGAGGTAATTCTATACTTCACACAAACTGACAAAATGTTGACTCAGTAGACTGTGATAAGTTATGTGTATAAAATATAATGCCTAGAACAACCAATAAAAGAGCTATAGAAAGAGATATACACAGAAACATTATAATTAAATTAATAATAAAATTCTAAAAAAATTTCAAGGAACCCACATGAAGCCAGGAAAAACAAAACAGAAATGATAGAGAGCAACATAGAGAAAACAAACTACAAAAGGGTAGACATAAGTGCTAACACATCAATAATTACATTAAGTAAAAATGGTCTAAATAAGTCAATTAAAGGACAGATTTGCAGAGTGGGTTAAAAAACATAATCCATCTATAAGTTATCTACAAGAAATTCACTTCAAGCATAAAAATATAGGCAGGATGAGGTGAAAAGATGGAAAAATACATCATGTAAACATTAATAAAAATATAGCTGGGGGAGGAGTATTAGTATCAGATGAAGTAGACTTCAGTGCAAAGAAAATTATCAAAGACAAAGACAAAGAGGAACATACAATGATAAAAGGATCAATCTACCAGGAAGAAACAGCAATCTTAAATGTGTATGCAGCAAACTATATAGGTTCGAAAACTGATGAAACTGAAAGGAAAATGGACAAATACCGAGTTGGAGACTGCAATATTCCTCTCTCAACATTTGTTATTAACAACTAGAGAGAATATCAGCAAGGATCCTGAAAAGTACAATACCATCAATCAACAGAATCTGACTGACATTTATAGAACATTCCACCTAACAGCAGCAGAATACATATTCTTTTCAGAAGCCTACAAAACACATTCTAAGAAAGACCATATTTAGGGCTGTAAGACAAAACCCCGCAAATTGAAAAGAATTGAAATCACACAGAGTATGTTCTTAGATCACAATGGAATAAAACTAAAAATTAAAAGAAACATAATAGGAAAATCTCCAAATACTTTTAAACAAAACAATACACTTCTAAATCATCCATGGGTCAAAGATGAAGTGTTAAGAAACAAACAAAATAAAGTAAAATGTTGAACTGAGTGAAGATAAAAATTTAATATATCAAAATTTGTGGGAAACAGCTAAAGCAATATTGAGGGAGAATTTCATAGCACTTACAGGTTACATTAGAAATAGGGTGAGTCTCATATCAATAATCTAAGATCCTAACTCAAAAATCTAAGGAAAAAAAAAGCAAAACAATGAATAGAAGTAAATAGCAAAGAACATAAGTCAATGAAATTAAAAATAGAAAAACAATACAGAAAAAACAATAAAGGTTTTTTGTATGATCAATGAAACTTACTAATGAGGGAAAAAAACAAGGAGGATGCAAATTGCCAATACCAAGAGTGAACAGAGGGTTATAACTACCAATTCTGAAATATCACAAAGCTAGTAAGAGAGTGCTCTGAATAACTCTACATATACCACTTTTAACAACTTAGATGAAATGGACCAATTGCTCAAAAGCACAAGTCAAATAGAGTTGAGTAAAAATTCTACCACATGTGCAAAGAAGAATGAATAATCAATTTTATGTAATCTCTTTCAGAAAACAGGAGAAGGAAACACTTCCCAATTCATTTTATAAAGCTAGTACTACCCTGATGTAAAACCAGATGATGAGAGTACAAAATAAAACTACAGACCAACATACCTCAAGAATATAGATGTAAAAATCCTTAACAAATTATTAATAAATATAATTCAGTAATACATAAAAGGAATTATACAGAATGAAAAAGTGGGGTTAATTACAGGCGGCATGGAAAGCCTATTTGATACTTGATAATCACTTCCACTACATTAAAGACAAAAGAAGTCATATTATTTCATCAACAGAGAAAAACCATTTTATGACATTCAACATTCATTCGTAGTAAAAAAAACTTGGAAAACTAAAAAGAGAGAACTCCCTCAACTTGATAAAGAATGTTTATGAAAAGCCTACAGCTATCACTACAATCAATGCCAGAAGAGGGAATGCTTTCCACTGGAGATGGAACAAGGCAAGAACATCTGCTCTCATCAACACAGGACTGGAAGTTCTTCCCAGTGCAATAAAGCAAGAAAAGGGGAGGTAATGACATACAGATCAGAAAGGAAGAAATAAAACTGTCCCTATATGTGGATGAAACTGCATGTGTAGACAATTACAAAGACTCTACAAAGTAACTCCTAGAACTACTAAGTGAGCTCACTAAGCTCACAACAGATATAAAAAATCAATTGTTTTGCTATGTACTATCAGTGAATGTGTGGACCAAAACTAAAAATATAAATCATTTATAATTGCAACAAACAAACCAGCAACAAAAAGTACCACATAATCTGGATTATATGTGGCATCTAAAAAAGTCATACTCCTAGAATGAGAGACTAGAATTGTGGTTGCCAGAGCTGGGTGGTGGGGGAAATGTGGAGATGTTGCTCAAAGGATACAAACTTTTAGTTACTCAATGAATAAATTCTGGAGATTTAATGTACAGCACAGTGACTAAGTTAATAATATTATATTGTATAGTTAACTTTGTTAAGATGGTAGTTCCTAAGTGTTCTCACCATAGACATACACACACAAAAGGCAACTATGTGTGGTGAGGGATGCGTTAATTAGTTTGACTGGTAATCATTTCACAATGTGTACACATGTCAAACCATCACATTGCACACCTTAAATATATATAATTTTTATTTGTCTTAAAAAGCTGGAAAAAGATAAAATTTATAAAGAAAGGTAAAGAAAGTAGAATCTCTGAAACAATTTTGAAAAAGAAGAGAGTGGGGGAATAACTATCTGATTTCAAGACTTATTATATAATTGCAATAATCAGTACTGTGTGGTACAGGTGGAGGAATAGACATAGACCAATAAGACAGAATAAAGAACTCAAAGATTCCAAAGATATGCTCAACTGATTTTTGACAAAAGTGACAAGGCAATTCAATAAAGGAAGTAGCCTTTGGATATCTGTAGGCAGAAAAATATGAGCTTCAGAGTAAGTTCTCATATTTTATGTAGAATTTAACTCAGAGTGGATCATGAACATAAGTGGGAACTATAAAGCCATAACACTTTCAGAAAAAAAATTGCAGAAAATATTCAGTACATAGGGCTAGGAGAAGAGTACTTAGACTTAAGATAAAAAAAAAATTACCCATAGAAGTAGAACAATTGATAGACTGGATTTTATCAAAACTAAAAACTTTTCTCTGAAAAAAACCCTGTTAAGAGGATGAAAAGATAAGCTACAGAGAAAATGTATTTGCAAACACATATCCACCAAAACACCATGATCAAGAACCTAAATAACTTTGAAAACTGCAAGTAAAGAAATAAACAATCCAAGTAGGACATGGACAACAGCCAGGAACATACAATTCACTGAAGAGATACACAAATGGCAGCTGCACTTGAAAAGTTAGGTATTCAGAAAACTCATATTAACACTATGAGGTACCTCTATACTATCAAAATGGCTGAGCAAACCATGTGACACTACAAAATGCTGGTGAGGATGCAGAGAAAGCACGTTGTTCATGCACTACTGGTGGAAACGCAAAATTCCACTCTGGAAAAGCTTGGTAGGTTTTTTAAAACACTAAACATACAACTACCACACAACCCAGTGCACTCCTGGACATGGATTCCACAGAGATGCAAGCTTAACATTTCTACAAAATCTACATAGCTGCTCCTGTATCATAGCAGCTCAATTCTTAAGAGCCCCAATCTGGAAACAACCTGTCATCAGTGGGTAAGAGGTTAAACAGGCTGTTAAATCCACACCATAGAACATCACTCAGCAATAGCAAGGAATGAATTATTGATACACACGACAATGTGAATGAACCTCCAGGGAATTTGGATGAGTGAAAAAAATAATTCCTAAACAAATGAGCCTATCAGTGGTTGTCAGGGTTTAAGAAAGTGAGGGAAGCTGATACAGTTATAAAAGGGTAACATGAGTGATCCTTGCAGTAATGGAATTCTTTGGTATCTTGACTACATCAATATTGATATTATCCTGGCTATGATATTGTACCATAGTTTTGCAGGATGCTGACACCAGGGGAAACTGGATATAAAGGATACCAGTCATCTTGCTATATTATTTCTTACAACTACATGTAAATCTACAATTATCTCAAAATAAAAAGTTTAAAAAAATAGAAGTTCTATATTAATCATTCTAAAACAACATCCCTGTAATCACCCCATTAGTTGATTTAAACTCATGAGATTTCTAATCTCCATGAATCTCCTTTATTAAGGAAAAATACCTATATTAACAATAATGATAAAGATCTAATTTCTGTCCAAGTATCAGTACTAGCTATACAAATTAAGTTCGAACTTTATGAAAAATTTTCTGGTATGCCAATCTCCCTGTTCAAAGATAAAATGCTTAATATAACTTCATGTAATATGTTCTGGGCTCAATTTACCTCTCTAACATGTACAGCATGTAATTATACATAAAGCTCATAATCCTGTATGATGCGTGTTCTAGAATTAGGCCCATTGTTTTTTACTAGACTGTAGTTTATGTTAATCTAGATAAATTCCTTAGTGTCTAGTATATTTCCATACAATCTATTCAAATACAATTTGCTGTAGTAATATTTTAAGCCTGTACAGATATGATAGGCCAGAAGTAAGAAAATAATTATGAGAGGTGAGGAGACAGAGATACAGGTAGAGATACAGAGAAAGAGACAGTAAGAAGACACTACAGAAAAAATGAGGGTGGGATGGATACTGTCTGGGTGTGGCTGTAGATAAGCTGCACACAGCCAGAGGGATAAAAGATGTCATAAAGTTCCAGGCTTTTCTTTCAAGTTAATTTTTTAAAAATATGATAAAGTAATAGTATCTTAAAACTAGGTTAAGAAGAAGAAAGTACTAGTTTAAAGTTTTTGTGTGTATTTAGAACGTTTTAGTTTACAGACTAGGTTCTGCTCTACGCAAAGTTCTGTTTAAGGCCATTAAGGTTAAACTGAGTTAACAACAGTGAACAAGTCCAACTAAGTGAAAATTTAATTTAGCCTTTCTTCTCTGCAGGGAAGAGATCACAACTTTCAAAGCCTATCTTAATGAGTTCAACTTTCTATTTAGCTCAGTTACAAAAGAAAATATCCCCTTTACTTAATAGAAGCCCTTTTCCAAAAGAGGGTTAATTCACTGACTTTGACAGTTCTTTGTCTTCAAAGCAGGACTCTATGGCAATTTATCTGCAAAGGGGGCATAATTAACACAAATATACATGCAAATCTGACAGGGTCAATTTTCTGATTTCTTTTTGACAAAATAAATAAGTCCATGCTAGATGCAGGATTATGTTATCAAAATGAATACACAAACCAGTAATATAATTGGCCTGTTCTAGGTGGAATTACATTAGGTAAATGTACAAATGAACTCACAGTCTTAAGTAAGCATCATTTTCTTGGTGTTTTTGCTTGCTTTCCTCCATTTCCCTCATATTTATCAACAGACTTGGGGAGCCTCTGAAAGTATTTCAAACTCCTCACTAATTTTTATTAAAAAGCTAGTATTCTTATCAGTTAATAAAGTTTAACACTCCATATTTTAATATTAGCCTATTAGAAATGTAGGTCTTTTTAATGCTAATAACACCCTTATTTTCTTCAATATTTAAAATTCAGCTTCATATGATAATATGCAAAACATATTCTTGATAAAAAAATTAACTCTGAAATTTTGTAATTCACAGTAATCTAACAAAGAAGGTTGAGCTAGCAGGGACCCTTTTTAGCAATAAAATATAACTCTTTTAGTTTCAAATGGGAAAAAAATTACTCAAGTGACAGGCATTTAACAAAAATGAAATTAAATGAATATTCCAGGCTTCATCTAAAGACAGAGAACTTAAAGATGCAGTTGGAGAGAATGATGTTGCCTTTAATTAACTGAGGCATTTCTGTTTACTCACCTAGCTCTCTGAACTTGGTAGCAAATTTAGAATTGACCCAAACTGAGAATCTTCCAGATTCCTGGACATTATAGAAATTACACAGTTTTATCTGAACAGGCAGATTTTAGAAAGTCATTGATTTTCCTGGTAACTATAAATCTGGACCTCCTTTATAATTAAATCATTACAAATTTAAGAAAAAAGTGTTCTAACTCCATTTGAAACATGGCCGAGAAATCTTATTATTTTAAAAAATACCACTTACACATGTATTGTAGTGTTGTTAACTTTAAGAGGAGAGAAACCCCCATGGTAGAAACAATGCCCCTTGGCCCATCTGTGTGGCTCTGACAATGACAAAGACTTTGGCCACACCACTGAGGCATGTGGCTACTCAGGAACCCCTGCATCTTCTGCAGGAAACAAAGGGAAACTTTCAGAGACATTTATATGAATAACGATACAACTATTTAATTATACATAGGAGATATATTTGGGTATATATGTTTGGTAAAATTCTTCTGATTCAAGTTAATCAAACTGATTTAGTTTAGAATAGAAATGATTTGTAAGGAAATTTAGTTCACTTTAAACCACATATAACGTAACAAAATTACAATCCTTAGAAAAGAGAAACCTGGCAAACCTTTTGAAACAGATAAAACTTATTTCTTTATCAAGGTATAATAGACACAGAACATTATAATGTTTCAGGTGTACAAATGATGATCATTATGAAATGATCACAATAATCCTAGCTAACATCTGTCACCATATATAGTTATAATTCTTTTTCTTTGTGATGTGATGTGAGCTTTTAAGATCTACTCCCTTGACAACTTTCAAATATGGAACACAATATTATAAACAATAGTCACCAAGCTGTACACTACATCCCCAGGACTTGTTTATTTTATAAATGGAAGTTTGTACATTTTGACCTCCTTCAACCCATGTTTCCCACCCCTTACCCTCTGCCTCTGGCAACCATTGATCTGTTCTCTGTATTTATAAGCAGATACAATTTTGATTAGCACATTACTTATTTCTGTAAAAATAGTACTAGGATTAGAAAATAATTGATTCTCTAATTTAAGGTAAATACACTTAAAATCTTGTTCAAATTTCTCATATGCTCACACATCCCCTCTAACTTCCAAAGATAACTAAGCATTAGTTTAACTAGATCCAAAAGATCATAATTTCTGAATTAGGGAACCTAAATGAGGTTTAAAATAGAATACAGCAAAATATGGTAAGTCTGATATTTTAGTCACAGATATACTTTTCTGTACTCATATGATCTGGGAAATTGAAATAATAACGTACCTACATAAAATAGATTTGCAAGGCTACTAGATACAGAAAGGCCTTAAAACTCTTATCTCTCTCTATGGTTCATTTCACTCTCTTTTTTACTGACCACCTATGCTATGTCAGGTCCTATGCCAAGGGACTGGGAATTCAGTGAGAGAAGAGAAGGCAGAGTAGACAGTTTTACTGCAAAGGAAGAGGGTATTACTGAGTTATGATACCATGAGGGAGAACCCTCCATAATAATCCCACTGGGGTGAGGGAAGGCTTTTCAGCAGAAGTAGCCAGACAAGGGTAGCTGTGGGTTAGGGAGTGTTAAAACGCACAAGGAAGGGAATGCACAGAACACTCCAGAGGCTGCCTAGTGGCAGCGACCACAATTTAGATTGAGTGTGATGAGCAAATAAGTCACACTACCAAATCACTGAGTCTTGTAGAAGAAATTCACATGTTCAATTTCCTTTACTAGCAGGAAAAGGAAGTTGTAGCTTTCAAAGAACCATATCTGTGGTACCAGCATTGTTTCTCTTGGTAGTGTGACCTCTGAATTTCTTTTTATACTTCAGTCCAAGTTAACTGGGGTGGACCCTGCAATCATCTCCATGTACCTTATTGCCACAAACGTTATGCGATGATCAAAAAGCAAGTTTACAGAGCACGTATAGAATGAGCTAATATTACAGCATATTAACTAGTTTTTCTGAAGATAAGCTGAAAAAGAAACCTAAGGTGTTAAACATCACTTGATAAATCAAATATAAAATCCACACACTGGTAAATATCATCATGATGCCGGACTTGTACTGACTCCTCTGTTTAAGGAATTTGAAGAATATGCATTTGCTTTCTAGGTGACTCGGAGCTAGCAGCTTCCTTGAGAAGCTGGCAGCTATGGTGGCAGGATAGGCTAAAATCTGAGAGATACACGCACAAATGAAATACACAAATACCCAGAAAGTAAGTCTTTAATGGAGACCAGGTTACTAGGGTTTCTTGTGAAAATCTTTTCTTTTTAATAGAGAATATTGTATATTCAATTAAAGTGACAGTTTCTTAAAAATTTTTCTGAAAACAAAATGACTGCTCAAACATGCATGTTTTGCATTAGGAACCATTTCCACTTCTCCTCACCTGAAAATGTTATATATAAAACTGAAGTGTAGAGGAAATATTTTTAATGTCAATGAAACCTGAGAAGGAAAACCAAGTGAATTCCTTTTCCACTTTCTGTCATTGTCAAAAGTTGAAAGTTCTATCACTATCAACACTGTCAGAGTGTGAAATACCCTATTAGCAACTCATCTTCAGTAAATTCAAGGTTTGTGAGATATTTTTTAAACTTTTCTATAAGTTATGTTTTCTCAAATTTTTTTGTGTGTAGCAAGTAATTAAATCAGTAATATGTTTTGCACTTGATACACTGATAGGTAAAATTGTAGACCCCCTTAAAAACAAATAGTATTTACTTCATAAAGTAAGATCAACTGCTTGCTTACTGTCTAGGGAGAATGCGTGCAAATCTTTGGTGGGTAACAATTAAAGGATTAATAGGATTTTTCAGTGACCTAAAGCAAAGAAAGACAAAATTTTCCCTTTTTTCCTTTTTTCCTTCCCTCTTTTAATGGCTATCTAGATAAAGGAGGTTAGATTAAGAAATGCAGTTGTCAAAAGAACAAAATCCAGATTTAATTTTTCTTTTCAGTATAGGCCAATCAATTTTGTACACAGTTTAGTCTCAACTCTAAGCCGCACCTGCCCCAGGACCAAGGATGGCTAGTGTACATATCCTCTTCCACCTGCCCAGGAGAGTTTGAGCCATTATGTGGGGCTACTTGAGAGGGTTACAGGCCATCCACGGACATGCACCAGGAAGCCACTCAGTGCAGTGAAATAATGGTGCTGCAGCAGAAGAAACACAGGCTTCTGTGGGGACACAGAGGATGGACTTCCCATATTGATTGAATCTCTTCTAAAATGTTTCTGTGACAGGACTTGCACAGCTGGTTCAACAATAACAACAACAACAAAATGTTTTGAATTAATGTAACCCCTTCTTTTAGCTTCCTTGGAAAAGTTGCTTACTTCTCTGTGTTCTCATACTGATCGTATCATTGACAAATTTGTGTCTGCCTCTACAACTAAATCATCAACTACTAGTATGTATCAGCTGTTTCTTTTTTTAAGCTATCACTGATAAACAATCTTACGAAGGTTTCACATGAGCAACATTGTGCTTACTATATTCACATGTCATCAAGTCCTACCCACACCCCACCAGAGTCACTGTCCATCAGCGTAGCAAGATGCCACAGTCACTAGCTGCCTTCTCTGTGCTACACTGTCTTCCCCATGAACACCTCCACACCACGTGTGCCAATCACAATGCCACACAATACCCTTCTTCCTTCCTCCCAACCCACCTTTGCCAACGCCTCCCCTTTGGTAACTGCTAGTCTCTTCATAGAGCCTGTGAGTCTGCTGCTGTTTTGCTCGTTCAGTTTTGCTTTGTTGTTATCTTCCACAAATGAGTGAAATCATTTTGTACTTGTCTTTCTTTGCCTGGCTTATTTCACTGAACATAATACCCTCTAGCTCAGTTCATGTTGTTGGAAATGGTAGGATTGGTTTTCCTATGGCTGAATAATATTCCACCGTGTATATTTACCACATCTTCTTTGTCCATTCATCTTCTGATGGACACTTAGGTTGGCCCCATATCATGACTACTGTAAATAGTGCTGTGATAAACACAGGGATGCATACGTCTTTTTGAATCAGGGATCTTTCTTTCTTCGGGTAAATTCCTAGGAGTGGAATTCCTGGGTAAAACATATTTCTATTTTTATTTTTGAGAAACCTCCATTTTGCTTTCCACAATGGTTGAACTAGTTTACATTCCCAACAACAGTGTAGGAGGGTTCCGACTTCTCAGCATCCTCGCCAGCATTTGTTGTTTCTTATATTTTGGATGTTGGCCACCCTAACTGGTGATATCTTCTTGTGGTTTTAATTAGCATTTCCCTGATAATTAGTGATACGGAGCATCTTTTCATGTGCCTGTTGGCCATCTGAATTTCTTCTTTGGAGAAGTGTCTGTTCAGCTCCTCTGCCCATTTTTTAATTGGATTACTTGCTTTTTGGGTGTTGAGGCATGTGAGTTCTTTATAAATAATTTTGGATGTTAACCCCTTGTCGTATATATCATTTTCAAATATATCCTCTCATATGGTAGGATGCCTTTTTGTTTTACTAATGGTGTCTTTTGCTGTACAGATGCTTTTTAGTTTGATGTAGTCCCATTTGTTCATTTCTTATTTTGTTTCCCTTGCCAAAGGAGAAGTGTTCAGGAAAAAGGTACACATGTTTCTATTCAAGAGATTTTGCCTATGTTTTCTTCTAAGAGCTTTATGATTGCATTCAGGTATTTGGTCCATTTCAAGTTTACTTTAGTGTATGGCGTTAGACAATAATCCAGTTTTAGTCTCTTACATGTAGCTGTCTAGTATTGCCAAAACCAGCTGTTGAAAAGGCTGTCATATCCCCATCATATATCCATGGCTCCTTTATCATATATGAATTGACAATACATGCTTGGGTTTATATCTGGGATCTATATTCTGCTCAATTGATTTATGGATCTGTTCTCGTGCCAGTACCAAATTGTCTTAATTACTGAGGCTTTGTAGTAGAGCTTGAAATTGAAGAGGGTAATCCCCCCGGCTTTGTTCTTCCTTCTCACAATTGTTTTGGCTATTTGGGGTCTTTTGTGGTTTCATATGAATTTTAGAACTATTCGTTCTGGTTTTTTTAAGAATGCTGTTGGTATTTTGATAGGGATTGCATTGAATCTGTAGATTGCTTTAGGCAGGATGGCCATTTTGACATTAATTCTTCCTATTCATGAGCACGGGATGTTTCCATTTATTGGTGTCTTCTTTAATTTTTCTCATGAGTGTCTTGTAGTTATCAAGGTACAGGTCTTTCACCTTCTTGGTTAGGGTTATTCCTAGATATTTTATTCTTTTTTATGAAATTGTGATTGGAATTGTTTTTTACTAATTTCTCTTTCTACTAGTTCATCATTAGTATATAGGAATGTCACAAGCTTCTGTGTATTAATTTTGTATCCTGCAACTTTGCTAAATTCAGTTATTAGTTCTAGTAGTTTTGGGGTGGATTCTTTAGGGTTTTTTATATTCGATAACATGACATCTACAAACAGTGACTGACTTCTGCCTTACCAATCTGTATGCCTTTTATTTCTTTGTGTTGTCTGATTGCCGTGGCTAGAACCTCAGGTACCATGTTGAATAAAAGTGGGGAGAATGAGTATCCTTGTCTTGTTCCTGATCTTAGAGGAATAGCTTTCAGCTTTTCACTGTTAAATATGATGTTGGCTGTGGGTTTGTCATATATAGCCTTTATTATGTTGAGGTACTTGTCCTGTAAACCCATTTTGTTAAGAGTTTTTATCATAATTGGATGTTGAATTTTGTCAAATGCTTTCTCAGCTTCTATGGAGATGATCATGTGACTATTGTCCTTCTTTTTGTTGATGTGGTGTATAATATTGGTGGATTTTCAAATAATGTACCATTTTTGCATCCCTGGAGGCAAATGAAAAAAATAACACCAAAAAATCTGTGGGTTGCATTGAAGGCTGTGCTAAGAGGGAAGTATATTCTAATACAGGCTTACCTCAAGAAAGAAGAATAATCCCAAATGAACAGTCTAAACTCACAATTAATAAACTAGAAAAAGAAAAACCAAATGAGACCCAAGGCAGTAGGAGAGACATAATAAAGATCAGAGCAGAAATAAATAAAATCAAGAGGAATAAAACAATAGAAATAATCAATGAAACTAGGAGCTTGTTCTTTGAGAAAATCAACACAATAGGTAAACACTTAGCCAGACTTATCAAGAAAAAAAGTCTACACAGATAAACAGAATCAGAAATGAAAAAGGAAAAATCAGTACAGACAGCACAGAAATACAAAGAATTGTTAGAAAATACTATGAAAAATTATATGCTAACAAATGGAATTACCTAGAAGAAATGGACAACTTTCTAGAAAAATACAACCTTCCACTACTGATCAAGGAAGAAACAGAAAATATGAACAGACCAATCACCAGCAACAAAATTGAATTGGTAATCAAAAGACTACCTAAGAACAAAAGCCCTGGGCCAGAGGTCTTGAATTTCATCAAACATTTAGGGAAGACATAATACCCATCCTCCTTAAAGTTTTCCAAAAACTAGAATTATTTCCTCAAAGACACTTTCCCTTTTTCTCTCTTCTTCTTCTTCTGGTACCCCTGTAATGCAAATATTGCTCCATTTGGCTTGGTCACACAATTCTCTTAATATTCCTTCATTCCTAGAGATCCTTTTTTCCTCTCTCTGACTCAGCTTCTTTGTATTCCTGTTCTCTAACATCTATTTCATTTACTGTCCCCTCTACCTCATCTAATCTGCTTTTAAATTATTCCATTGGATTTTCATTTCAGATACTCTATTTTTCAAAGTTTCTATCTCTTTCTTGAAGTCCTCCCTGTGATCTTGACTATTTTTCTGTAGCTCTGTTATTATGTTTATGACTTTATTTTGGAATCTTTATCAGGAAGACTGGTGATTTCAGTTTCACTTGGCCCTTTTTCTGGTGTTTGTGGAATTTTGGTTTGTACCAGCTTTTTTTGCTCTTTCATATCTGTAATGAATAATATGGAGTAATAACTTTGTGTTGGTGGGACCCTCTAGTACCCAGCAGCTCTACTCTCTGGAGCTTCCCAGCCCCTGGAGTGATGGTGGGGTTCGCAGGTGAGTGGCACTGGTGCCTGCCGAGAGGAAAAAGCTCCTTCCTGCTTCCCAGCTGCAGTGCCTGCCAGGGCCAGTAGGCTGAGTACACAGGAAGGAGCCCCTGCATTACGTTCCTGTAGCTGCCATAGGCGGGGCCATCCTCTGGTTGGCCTGGCACAATGGGGGCAGCAGGTTTGCAAACTAATGACAGCCAGGAGGAAGGAGTGGCAGGCTGCACATCATGGTAGGGTGCTTCAGTGTGCATTGCCAGCCAGGCGGATGGAGCACCTGAAGCTCCTGAAAGTTCCCAACCTGCTGGGCTGAATGTGCCAGGACAATTTTGTGCACCTGTCCTTTCTTCTGAGCAGCAAGCTCTGTATAATCCTTGTCCCTTCAGCAGCCCTTTCACTGCTGGGAAGTCTTTCAAAGTGCTCACATTTCATTTTTCCCAGAGTGTCTGGTTGTGGGTACCAGTTGTCCACAAGTGGCTGGAATGTCAGTCTCTCCAAGTATTCCACCTGTCTTTGCTTTCCAACCCGACTAATCTCTAGAGCATCATGTAATTAATGTGGGTTGGTGCTCCCAGAGCAGAGCTCCAGGGCTGGGTGTTCAGCAGTCCTAGGCTTCAGCCCCCTCCCTGCTCTGTTTCTCTTCCTTCTGCTGGTGAGCTAGGGTTGGGGGAGGGCTTGGGTTCCTCCTGATAACAGCTTTGGTACTTTACCCTTTTCCGTGAAGTCTTCTCTTTTCCCCAGATGTAGGCAGTCTATTGCAGGATCCTTTCCGGTTGCTCTCTTAGGATTAGTTGTATTTGCTGCACTTATGTATTATATTTAGTTTTGGCAGGATGTTTCTATCTCTCTTCTCAAGCCGCCATCTTTAAGCCTTATCTTTCCTTTTTATCTTTGTGTTTTGAGAGCTAAATAGCACCTGACATGTGCAAGGTACTGAACAAATGTTTGCTAAATTAATAAAAATATTTTATTCCTATCTACCAAAATATGTAGAAAGAAAATAAAATTCCTTTTAAACAGATAAACCATAGTTTATACAACTGAGTCCCATGAACTTTAAAGTAGGAGTCTGGGAATGGTGTAAATTTAAAATAAGGGCTTGAAAGAAAGCTCTGAGGGGGGAAGCAGCCAGACTTACGACATTCTAATGCATATGAGGATTTGGGAGGAAGGGGAGAAGGTAGGGGTGTTGAATCTAAAGTCTAGATTTAAATCCTGGCTTTACCAGTTATTATCTATGTGACTTTGGACAAATTTAATCTGACTCAGTTTCTATATAATGGGAGTATGAACAGTAGTTATAAGAACTACACAGACTCCTTGTGAAAATGAAATGGAGGAACTGATGCAGAGCTCTTAGAACAGCTTCTCATACCCAGGGGCAGGGGGAGAGGATGGTCAGTACTGTTGCTAAAGTTACTTTAAGAGTTTTTTTTTTATTTCAAAGAACAAAATCTTTTATTAACATAAAATAGTTCCTGTAGAATAGAAAATTGGAATGTGGCTACTAACATAGCTAAGAAAATTGGATTATAAGCAAGACATTTCTGGCAAAAATAAAAGACAGTATTGATAGAAACAATGGTAACAATACATATAAAACAGGGAGCCACAGACTCTGCTTTTTAACTAGTAGAAGCAGGAAATACAGATAATTATCCCACAGTATTTAAAAAAGCATTTTGCAGCATTACTGTCTAACTGAAAAGGGAAAATTGAGGCAATTACTATTCTGCTTGTTGTAGGATATTCCAAAGAGCATATTCCACATAGAGAAAACATAGGCCTAAAGAGAGAGTAATAACAAAATTACTATATAGGGATTTCTAGGCCATGTCAAAATAATTACTCTCTTAGTAATTTATGTCCATATAGCTATTATTTTCAACTCAGAAATTCCAGCAGAACCACCATCCAATGAAGCCATGGTGGGAATTTTCACAGAAATATTTGGAATTTGTTTCTCTTGGACCTGGATATTCAGGCCCATTAACTATGTGGCTATCTGATATATCAGATTTCTCCACTTTGTGACTCAGTAAACTTCCCTCTTCAGAATTCTTTGATGTCTTTGTTTTGTTTTCTTTTTTAACTTTGGTATCATTAATCTACAATTACATGAGTAACATCGTTTACTAGACTTCCCACTTCACCAAGTCCCCCCCAAATACCCAACTAGTCACTGTCCATCAGTGTACTGAGATGCTGCAAAATCACTACTTGTCTTCTCTGTGTTGCACAGCTCTCCCCTTGCCCCCACACACACTATACATGCTAATCGTAATGCCCCATTTCTTCTTCATCCCCCTTGTCCCTACCTTCCCACCCATCCTCCCCAGTCCCTTTCCCTTTAGTAACTGTTAGTCTATTCTTGGGTTCTGTGAGTCTGCTGCTGTTTTGTTCCTTCAGTTTCTCCTTTGTTCTTATACTCCACAGATGAGTGAAATCATTTGGTACTTGTCTTTCTCTACCTGGCTTATTTCACTGAGCATAATACCCTCTAGCTCCATCCATGTTGTTGCAAATGGTAGGATTTGTTTTCTTCTTATGGCTGAACAATATTCCATTGTGTATATGTACCACATCTTCTTTATCCATTCATCTACTGATGGACACTTAGGTTACTTTCATTTCTCAGCTATTGTAAATAGTGCTGCGATAAACATAGGGGTGTATCTGTCTTTTTCAAACTGGGCTGGTGCATTCTTAGGGTAAATTCCTAGAAGTGGAATTCCTGGGTCAAATGGTATTTCTATTTTGAGCTTTTTGAGGAACCTCCATACTACTTTCCACATGGTTGAACTAATTTACATTCCCACCAGCAGTGTAGGAGGGTTCCCCTTTCTCCACAACCTCGCCAACATGTGTTGTTATTTGTCTTTTGGATGGTGGCGACCCTTACTGGTGTGAGGTGATATCTCATTGTGGCTTTAATTTGCATTTCTCTGATGACTAGCAATGTGGAACATCTTTTCATGTGTCTGTTGGCCATCTGAATTTCTTCTTTAGAGAACTGTCTATTCAGCACCTCTGCCCATTTCTTAATTGGATTATTTGCTTGTTTGTTTGTTGAGGTGCATGAGCTCTTTATATATTTTGGATGTCAACCCTTTATTGCATCTGTCATTTATGAATGTATTCACCCATACTGTAGGATATCTTTTTGTGCTATTGATGGTGTCCTTTCCCATTTTGATTTTGGCAGAATGTTTCTATCTCACTTCTCTGTGTTGTCTCTTTTCAGCTTGATATAGTTCCACTTGTTCATTTTGGCTTTTGTTTCCCTTGCCCGGGGAGATATGTTCATGACGAAGTCACTCAAGTTTATGTCCAAGAGATTTTTGCCTATGTTTTTTTCTAAGAGTTTTATGGTTTCATGACTGACATTCAGGTTTTTGATCCTTTTCAAATTTACTTTTGAGTATGGGATTAGACAATGATCCAGTTTCATACTCATACATGTAGCTGTCTAGTTTTGCCAACACCAGCTGCTGAAGAGGCTGTCATTTCCCCACTGTATGTCCATGGATCCATATATTAATTGACCATATATGTTTGGGTTAATATCTGGGGTCTCTATTCTGTTCCACTGGTCTGTGGCTCTGCTCTTGTGCCAGTAACAAACTGTTTTGATTACTGTGGCTTTGTAGTAGAGCTTGAAGTTGGGGAGCGAGATCCCCCCCACTTTATTCTTCCTTCTCAGGATTGCTTTGGCTATTTGGGGTCTTTGGTGGTTCCACATGAATTTTTGAACTATTTCTTCTAGTTTGTTGAAGAATGCTGTTGGTAATTTGATAGGGATTGCATTAAATCTGTAGATTGCTTTGGGCAGGATGGCCACTTTGACAATATTAATTCTTCCTAGCCAGGAGCATGGGATGAGTTTCCATTTGTTAGTGTCCTCTTTAATTTCTCTTAAGAATGTCTTGTAGTTTTCGGGGTATAGGTCATTCACTTCCTTGGTTAGGTTTATTCCTATTGATGCAATTGTGAATGGAACTGTTTTCCTGATTTCTCTTTCTATTAGTTCATTGTTAGTGTGTAGGAAAGCCTCAGATTTCTGTGTATTAATTTTGTATGCTGCAACCTTACTGTATTCCAATATCAGTTCTAGTAGTTTTGGAGTGGATTCTTTAGGGGATTTTATGTACAATATCATGTCATCTGCAAATAGTGAGAGTTTGACTTCTTTACCAATCTAGATTCATTGTATTTCTTTGTTTTGTATAATTGCCATGGCTAGGACCTCCAGTACTATGTTGAATAACAGTGGGGAGAGTGTGCATCCCTGTCTTGTTCCCAATCTTCGAGGAAATGTTTTCAGCTTCTTCCTGTTCAGTATGATGTTGGCTGTGGGTTTGTCATATATGGCCTTTAGTATGTTGAGGTACTTGCCCTCTATACCCATTTTGCTGAGAGTTTTTATCATGAATGGATGTTGAATTTTGTCAAATGCTTTTTCAGCTCCTATGGAGCTGATCATGTGATTTTGTCCTTTCTTTTGTTTATGTGGTGGATGTTGTTGATAGATTTTCGAATGTTGTACCATCCTTGCATTCCTGAGATGAATCTCACTTGGTCATGGTGTATGATCCTCTTGATGTATTTTTGAATTCGGTTTGCTAATATTTTGTTGAGTATTTTTGCATCTATGTTCATCAGGGACATTGGTCTGTAGTTTTCTTTTTTGGTGGGGTCTTTGCCTGGTTTTTGTATTAGGGTGATGCTGGCTTCGTAGAATGAGTCTGCAAGTATTCCCTCTTCTTTTTTTTGAAAACTTTAAAGACAATGGGTATTATGTCTTCTCTAAATGTCTGATAAAACTCCATGGTAAATCCATTTGGTCTGGGAGTTTTGCTCTTGGGTAGATTTTGATTACCGATTCAATTTCGTTGCTGGTGATTGGTCTGTTTAGATTTTCTGTTTTTTCTTTGGTCAGTCTAGGAAGTTTGCATTTATCTAGGAAGTCATCCATTTCTTCTAGGTTTTCCAGCTTGTTAGCATATAGTTGCTTTAAGAGTTTTACCTTCAGTCATTTCAAATTAGTTATTATCTATTGTTTAGCAAAAACTGGGGTTATTTATTGTTATTTCCCCAACGTGCATCCTTTTTCCTCCCAAAGATCAATAAGATTTATAGGTATTATTAGCAATTACTGCTTTTCCATTACCCACCATATGCTTATCTGCATGAAGCCTTTGCTATTGGTACTTGCACTGAGACGCTGCTCGGTTTTCATGGCACTGGCTTCTACTCCCCACAGGATAAGTATGATTATCCCTATCTTCAGAGGGTGCCAGATAACCATTGCCATACCACTGGTCCATTACAAGGCTGAAATACATACTAACTGGCTTTAAAGCCAGACTATTCTTCTTCCAAGATACCAGGCTACTTCTCTGGAGGGAGGATGGGACTCATCATTTGGACACTAGCAAGAAAGGTCCTGCCCTTATTCCTGGAGGCAGCAATGCATGATATGGGGAAGTGACACAAACTGACAGAAGGTGGTTGCTAGCCTACAGGATTAGATGAGGCTCACAAAGCAGCGTGAAATTTGAGTGGAACTATAAGAAATGATGCTTCTCTACCTGTTCACAGCTATCAAGAACTAGGCAGTTTGACAAGTTGCAATGGAGGGACTTTGAATTTAATTGAACAGAGTTGTATGGTGATAACAGAACCTTTAGAGCCACCATCCACACTTGTACCTATAAGGTACCCACTAACTCTTGTGGCTAATCAAATTTAAATAAAATACATTTAAAAATACAGTTTTTGAAATGTATGAAAGACATTTCCAGTATTCAATGTACCTAGTGTCTACGATACTAGACAGCACACATATAAAACATTTTCATCACTGCAGAAAGTTCTATGGGGTTGAGAATTTCAATTCTCTGGACAGACAATAAACCACATTCCAGTTACCCTGTAAAACTCTTTTGATCAAATGAGTTAATGACTGGATTTGAAGGGGGCTGTTATGCCCCAGTAATATCCAGGGCTAACTTCATAAGCTTTGACACCATCTATGTTCCCTACTCTGGACACTTACGTCAGTACACCAACATGAAATCAAGTTAATGACATGACAATGTTAACAGTATTAGTCTTGAATTTTTAAAACTAGCAATTTCCTACCTACCTTCTCAGTCATTGAAAGAGTGAAAGGGCATTCCTCCTCCCACTAAAAATTAGATTTACTCTAAGAAAAATTTAAAACACAAGTCTTAGGAACTATTTCTAAACTGAAAAATTAAGCCAATTTCATAAATAATGTTTAAGGTTTATACTTCCTTTATTTTCAACTTATCTGACAAGATTTATGTCCTGTGTTCAAATGCATTTCTTCCACCTTCCTAACCCAAATCAGACCCATGCATCTAATAAACTAGCAGGAACACTGATGTTTTGCTATTTTTATATAACTGTTTGCTATTTTTAACAATGCATTAATTCCTTTTCTATCCAAATAAACACAAACTTGAGGAGTTTCTGTTTGAAAGGGAATAGTAAAATGAGCACATTAAAGATTCATGGAAGGTTATAAAATATAAACTTCCTCTATAACCAGAAGTCTGATTCTCTAGCAAATACAAATCTCTAATCTGATCATTTCCTTATTGAGGCACAGGGCCACTGGAAATGGCAACTTTAAAAAATAACCACCATATTTTTAACCATTGTTGTCAATCTATTTTCAAGGCACAAATCCTGGGCTTTTTATTCAGTAACAAGAATTCTGCCAGAACTTAACAGGAAATACAAAGGAGAACAAAGCAGGAGGAACAGCCTGGTCTGAAGTCAGACTGACCTGGGTTTAAATTCCAGCTCTGTCACTTATTGCCTATTTTATCTTGATTAAATTACCTCAATTTCCTGAACTTTAACTTTTCATATCTAAAATGAGGCTCACACCTGCCTAATGGTGTCACTGTGAGATCAGGTACATATGTTCACATATACCAGCTGCACAGGCAGACACATATAAACAGTACTGGCACAAATACTAGCTATTATTTTTAAAAGTAGCTAATGATATATATACTGAGTATTTCTAAAATCTCTAGAGGTTAACTTAATTTTTTTAATGCACGATGCGAGATACGATATCTTAGAATGATTTAGTTTTCTCTAGGTTAACGGTGGTAAATCCATTTGTATACACAGCTGGGTAATTAAAAGTCTTAAAAATGTTCATACATTTTTACTCAAAAAGGCCCTGTTAAGAATCTATACTAGTGAAATAATGAGAGATATGGAGAAAAATATTTATGTACAACAATATTAATCAGTCATTGCAGTTAAATATAGCAAAGAATCTAAATTTCTAAAAAGTGGAAAAATAAATCATGAAACAGCTATATAACTGACAGCATTAAAAATCCCAATTTAACAAATACATATAATTACATTGCAGGTTGAGCTCTTACTACACTATTGAATTAGAAAAAGACTTAAGCCTATGTGACTATGTGATCCCAAGATGACAGAAGTATATAATATTCTTATAAAGAGAAACTGCTGAAATGATCTGCCCCCCAAAATTAAGCAATTTATCCCTAGATGAAAGGCTTATTGAAGGGCCCCCACCCATAAGATGGCGAACTCACCCCTCGCCCCCCCTAATCCCAGCACCTAGCCAATAGCCACCAGCCCTGTAGAAGTGGCACCTCAATCAGCTCATGCCCCTTCCTATATAACCCAGCACCTTTCCCTAATAAAGCAGAATTCTCTGGTGAATTACTGCTGCGTGTCGCTCCTTTCCTTTCACTGGTGCTGAAACCTGGGAGAAGGGACACCCCACCTGGGCCCCGTCTTCCCCCCGACACCAGCAGCAGCTTGCCCTCGTCCTCTTTTTCCGGTGCTGGCTCATCACACTCACCACTCCTCTTTGGCCTCTGGGTAAGTTTTCCCTCAGAGCGGGCCGCTCTTCCCCGAGCTATCGTAGCGCCACTGACCATGATCGTCCGGCAAGGCCCTGACGCTCGGGGACAAGGAGAGAACTCTCCCTGCCTTCGGCGGACCCTCAGGCCCCCCCTCCAACAGCCACAAATCCCCGCCTCACGCCTTCACGGCTGCAGCGGACCCTCAGGCACCCCTGTAACAGCCATAAACCCCGCCTCAGGCCTTCACAGCTGCGGCAGACCCTCAGGCCCCTCCTCCAACAGCCATACATGAGGTGACTCCTTGGAGGATGAGAACACTCCCTTTTTCCGCCCCCCTGTCCTTCCGTTCCGTCTGTGGAAATCCGTCTGTGGAAAACCGACAATTCCTAGTACTAGGTACCTCGTGACTCCAGCACTCTGCCTTCTTAGAGTAGTTTGGGTGATAACCCACACTTCCTAAGAATTCTGACTCGTGTACGAGTTTCCGCAGACCACCAAGGATCATTGGGGACGCCCTTTGTCTCCTTGCAGTCTGTTCCCAGTCCGAGGATCTCCGTTCATCTTCCTGTTTGTCTCCTTCTCTGTCCTTTAGCCATGGGAGCCTCCTCATCCCTCCCTAAAGATTCACCTCTTGAATGCCTGCTCAAGTATCTAGCCATCCTCTCCCTGACACCTGATAAAAAACCAAAACTTCTCCGTAAATACTGCTCCCAAGATTGGCCAACATACCCCCTAGACAATAACAACCAATGGCCCGCAGGGGGAACTCTTGATCCTAGAATCACTCGGGATCTTTTTAACTACTGCCAGCATCTGAAAAAATGGAAGGAGATTCCCTATATCGAAGCTTTCTGCCTCCTCCTCCCCGCCCCGCCCCAAATTCTCCCAGCCTGCAAGCTGTCTCTCCCGCAGAAGCCTCCCACCACCCCCTTCCCCCTCCTCCCCTACAACAGCCCCTCTCCCTTCCTCCACCACCACCACCCCCCAGAAGCCTCCCATTCACTCCCTTCCCCTTCTTCTCCAACAACAGCCCTTCTCCCTTCCTCCCTCACCATCTCCTCCCCCATCTCACCTGCTCCGCCTTCGTCCCCCTCACCTGCCCCTCCCCAGAAGAATGAGCCTGAGCCTTTCAGCCCCACCTTTAACTACGTGCCGGGGGCCTCCTCTGTCTTTGCCCTCATCACCTGTTTCTCCCCCACAGACTGAGCCAGAACCCTTCAGTCCCCCTCAGACTCGGTCCAGAGGGCCTCCCAAAATTATTGCCCCCCTCCGGGAGGCAGCAGGATCCAAATGCATCGTGCACGTTCACGTCCCTTTCTCCTTAGGAGATTTAGCCCAACTAGAGAAACGCCTATGTTTCTGTTCCACTGATCCCATGACATATATCAGGGAGTTTCAATGGACCATCCAGTCATACAGCCTCACACATCATGACATTGTCATGCTCCTGGCCAATACCCTCCTTCCTGAAGAGCGTAGACGAGTTTAGGACTTCGCCCAAATGCACGCTACCGAAACCCACACGACTGACCCCACCTACCCCCCTGGCCCCACCACTGTCACCGAACAAGACCCACACTGCGATTATAACACCGCCGTAGGTCTCCGCTCTTGACATATTTTCGCCTCCTGCCTAATAGCAGGTCTGAAAAAGGCAGCTCATAAAGTAGTCAATTTTCAAAAGCTCCAAGACATAATTCAAAGGAGGGAGGAAATTCCCTCCGAGTTCTTAGACAGACTCACTCAAGCCCTATTACAGTATACCAGCCTGGACCCAGAAACACCTGACGGAAGACATGTCCTTATGATATACTTCCTAGCTCAAAGCTACTCCGACATTAAAGCTAAACTCAAAAAGTTAGAACAGGGCCCCACTACCCCACAGACTGAGATCCTAACAGTGCCCTTTAAAGTCTTCCATAACTGAGAGGAGGAGAAAGAACGCCGTAAACAAAAGGCTGATCAGGACAATTTCCAAATGTTGGTCCAGCTGATGAAACCACAACCTGGGAGCCCTTCTACAAACAAGCCCCCCCCAGGAGCTTGTTTCAAGTGCGGACAAGAACGACATTGGTCAAGGGCGTGCCCCTTCCCCAGATCTCCTACCACCCCATGCCCCAGATGCCACAAAAAGGGCCACTGGGGGTCTGATTGCCCAGCCACCCAAAGGGGAGACTGGACGAACAACCTTCATCCTAAGCCCACCGTAGTGGGGCTGGCAGAAGAAGATTGATGGGGCCTGGGGGCTCCACACACGACCATTTCTATCACCAAACAGGAGCCCAGGGTTACTTTAATAGTAGATGGTCACCCCATCTCCTTCCTCCTAGATACAGGAGCCACCTTCTCAGTCTTGCGAGAATACCGGGGCCCTACCACGCCTGCCATTACTCCTATAGTTGGGTTAGGAAGTAAACAGATTTTCCCATTAACCCCCCCCCCCCTTTTATGCACAATCCAAGACAATCCCATACCTTTCTCCCACTCCTTTCTGGTTATGCCCCAGTGTCCCATCCCTTTACTAGGACGGGACATCCTTTCCCTCCTCCACGTTTCCATAACTATATCCACTCCCACAGCTCCCAGTACTCCCTTTCTGATGGCCCTCATAGCCAACGACCCCCCTCTACCCAATGAAAGCTCCGGTTCCAACCTCATACACTCTGTAAATCCCAAAGTTTGGGATATTACAAGCACCTCCGTGGCTCTATGTCCTCCTGCCTCTATCAAATTACGTGACCCCTCTCAGTATATCTGTCAGGCCCAATACCCCCTAACCACTTCAGCCCTCATAGGCCTCCAACCCATCATTCAAGATCTCTTAAACAAAAATTACCTCAGACCCACTCACTCCCCGTTTAATACCCCCATATTAGCTGTAAAAAAAAAACCAACAACGGATCTTTCCACCTTGTCCAAGACCTTCGCCTCATCAACATGGCCATTGTCTCTATCCATCCCTTAGTTCCAAATCTATACACCCTTTTATCGCAGATCCCCGCCTCGGTATCCCACTTCTCAGTCCTAGATCTCAAGGACGCATTTTTTCTATCCCTCTGGACCCCTCCTCCCAAGATTTTTTCGCCTTCACCTGGACGGACCCATACACAAGACATTGTGAACAACTCACTTGGACAGTTTGGCCACAAGGCTTCCAAGATAGTCCCCGTATTTTTGGACAGGTCCTAGCTCAGGACCTCAAACAGTTTAATCATGATCACTCCAAGTCCACCTTATTATAATACATGGACAATCTTCTACTCTGCAGTCCCTCATGAGAACAGTCTCAACTTGACACTGCCTCCCTACTTAACCTTCTAGCTTCCAGAGGTTACCGGGTATCCCCCATCAAAGCTCAAATCTCTTCCCCTTCTGTCACTTACCTCGGATTCCTCCTATCTCAACAAAGAAAGTCCATTACCTTAGGCAGAAAACGGCTCCTCTCTGACCTGCCCGTTCCCAAAACCAAGACAGAAATCCTTTCCTTTCTAGGCCTGGCTGGGTATTTTAGAGCGTGGATCCCTAACTTTTCCCTGTTGGCAAGACCCCTATACGACCTCAGCCCCTGAAGAACCATTATCCTCCTCACCCCGACACTCCTTCATTAAGCTCCGTCAGGCCCTTGTGGAAGCCCCAGCTCTCCATCTTCCTGATTTGTCGAAGCCCTTCTCATTATACATTCATGAGAGGTCCAGTCAAGCTCTAGGAGTCCTAGGCCAATATTATGGCCCATCCTTTGCCCCAGTAGCTTATCTCTCCAAGCAATCAGACCCCACAGTTCGGGGATGGGCCCCCTGCCTACGGGCATTAGCCGCTGGACAGCTCTTGCAGAAGGAAGCTCATAAACTGACATTCAGGGTGCCCCTTACCACTCTGTCCCCACATTACCTAAAAGATCTCTTAACCTACAAAGTTTACAGACTCTCCCTCCCTCCAGACTCCTGACCTTACTGTCCTCTTTCCTCCAAAATCCCGTTCACCCCCTTTGCCATCCATATCCGAATCATGACTTTTTCCTCCTTTACTGCTCTCTCGCTTTTTTTCCTCATTTCTATTGTCTTCCCCGCCACCCCAGCCTCCTTTGTATAGCGATTCAAAGTCAGACAGACTTACACACAGCATCAAACAAAAGTTACTGCCCTCATTGCCACATCAGACTGCCCTCTGAAAAGCTGCTCTGAGCCTTTATACCTCCACTTTCCTCCCTCCACCGAACTGTTCACTAGCAGCTACCCTTATTCTCCCTACCTCTGCTTCCACTATGACCAAAAACAAGCCTATTGCAGGCAAGGGCCAGACACCTACGGGGGATGTCCCTACTGGTCTAGCACCATTCACTACATGAGTAACTCCCGGTACCCACAGTATTACTCCTCCAACCATTTCATAAAAAATCCCAATGGCTCATTCTCCTTATCAATCCCAGATCCCTGGGACTCTCGATGGGCCACCGGGGTCACAGCCTCAGTTTACTATGGGGGATCCTCGACCCCCCACAGTACCCTTCATATCTCTCGAGAGTATGTTCCCTCTCACTCCCAGATCTCTCAAGTTGCATCAGATATCGGACATTCCGAAAATGTCATTATCCAAACTCTTGACGGCACCTCTTCATCTTCTTATCCCCGCCCCTCTTCCAATTTCTCCTACTCTAAGTTACAGCTCATTCAAGACACGACCATCTTTCTCAACGACACCCTCAACACTGCCAATTGTTTCTTGTGTGCATCACTACAGCGCCCACTGCTGGCCGCCATGCCCCTTAATATTTCCAACTACTCCTTCCATGCAGAAGGACAACCCCTCTGCCCCCTGGCAGACATACCCCTATGGGAACCAGAATACGCAGATAATCTCACCATCCACCACCGTGTAAGCCCAACTCCACCCCCCTCCAGCGCACTTCACTGACTCCCAACTCCAGCACACCCTGCATTCTCGTCACCCTAATCCCACAGCTTACACTTTACAGCATGGCAGAATTTCTTGAGCTCCAACCTCCCTTGCCCTCGCACACAAAAAGGGCTGCTTTCCTTCCCATCATGGTTGGTATCTCTTTGACCACCTCAGCCATTGGGGCAGGGTTTTTGGGAGGAGCCTTGGGTCACTCTCTGTGGGCAATTAAAGATCTCAACGCCAAACTTGAGGGGGCCCTGACATCCACTGCCGATTCCCTGGCCTCTCTCCAAAGACAGGTCACTTCCTAGCTAAAGTCACCCTTCAAAACCGGCGGGCCCTAGATCTGCTTACAGCCGAGAAGGGTGGCACCTGCGTCTTCCTCCAGGAAGAATGCTGCTATTACATCAACAAATCCAGCATTGTAGAAACTGGCATCACCAAACTCACTGACCTTGCCTCCAGCCTCCACTCTGCTTCCAATTCCAACCCATTCTCTTCAATACTAACAAACACCCTCCTTACCTGGGTCTGGCCCATTGCAGGCCCCATAATAATCATTCTTCTCGCCTGTCTCTTCTTACCCTGTATAATAAAGTTCATCAAATCCCAAATCAGAAAAATCTCTAATCAAACTTTCAACCAGCTTTTACTCAGAAACTATCAGCTTCTGGCCACAGAAGATCCCTCACCCTCATGTAACCTCCTCACCACACGCTGAGATGGACCCTTCTCTCCGCTGGAAATTGTTCCTGAAAACAATGGCTGCAGACGCCTGGCTTCTGGCACCCATATCCTCCTGGCAGCACCATTAGAATCAACAGGTCCTCGACCTATAGTTACAGGGAACCTTCATTGATTTCCAACCTGAAGAAATCCACATCTACTCCTCCTTACTGTGGGGGATCCTATCAACCCTTCCCTCCCGGTCCTCAAGCCCTCACTCCCTTCTCCGCCCCCGTTCAGCAGGAAGCAGCCAGAGAGAAAGCAACGTCCACAACCCCATAGAGGAGAAAGGGGGGAATGAAGGGCCCCCACCCATAAGATGGCGAACTCACCCCTCGCCCCCACTAATCCCAGCACCTAGCCAATAGCCACCAGCCCCGTATAAGTGACACCTCAATCAGCTCATGCCCCTTCCTATATAACCCAGCACCTTTCCTCCTAATAAAGCGGAATTCTCCGGTGAATTGCTGCTGTGTGTCGCTCCTTTCCTTTCACTTATATATAGGTAACTTTTTATTTTCTTCTTTGTATTATTATGTCTTCCCAAACTCCAAATATATTCTTTAATACATACAGATTAAACACCGAAGTCAATCTTGTCTTTAATAATAAACTACCTCATTACTTGGACAAATTAAATAACAATCACTTCCTGTGAGCAGATCTCAAATACGCCCACACTGACCCAACTTGCTAAGACTCAACATTTTACTCACATTTTTATTTCCTTAGCGTCACAGTTTTCTTTCTCTCTTTTTAGGTTTGTGTGATGACAGTTTCATCTTTACAGAGTTTGGTTTTGAGTCTAGCATTCAAACGGTTGTCATCATCTTTCAGTTAGCTTGTTTCTTACAGGTATAGTTTCTGGGTAAAGGATTATGTGTGCTCCATGCAGTTATGTTTTCTTTGAAAATCAGAAGTGGAAATCTTGTAACAAGTTCCATATATATGCATTAACAAGTGAAGGGCATAGTGCAGTCCTGAAAGAAACTGGATACCTTAATATCAGTTATGCTTGGTTTCTATCTTTAAGGATCATTCTGACACTGCAGGTATCTCCTGAATATAAACCTAAAAGTATCTACACGCTGGCCAGCACTGATCTTCCCAGACTATCTCCCAGTGTGACTCCAGAACAGAAATCTTCAAACTTTTACATTAATCACAATCACAGGCTTGTTAAAACAGATTGTTGCACTCCACTTCCAGAGCTACTGATTCGGTAAGTCTGGCATGGGGCCGCCTAATTTGTATTCTTAACAAATTTCAAGGTAATGCTAATACTTTGGTCCTAGGACAATGCTGTGGGGATTACTACTCTAGAAAAATACACATGACCATTTAAAACCTTCTAAATTTACTCAAGTTCCTAGCATGCATCTCAAACTTACTCTCTTCAGCTGATAAAACACCTGCTTAATTATCAGAATTTAGTATAAAGGACAGGAAGCCTTTTTAGAGAGTTCTTCTGGCTTAGTTAGTGTTTGTAGAAAAACAGGAATTCCTCCTTTGTGCTCCATTATGTTTGGCTGAGCTCAGCAGTCATTATGACTGTCGCATTTTAATGCTTTAACTTGTGGACATGAATGTCTTGGCTTTCTTGCCTCCTAATTAACAATAAAGATCTCACTCCATGCAGCAGAAAAAAAGATAAAAATTACATCTTTACTCTCTGGGCTCACAGCTCAACTGCTGCAGAGAAAATTACAATTTGACAAACATTTTTCTTCACTTGACTGTTAATAAAGCCTCCTATGCATCTCAAAACTGTAGTGTCAAGTCAACAATATACACTTTTTTAGTAACATCCAATATGTCATTGCACATTTTTCTATGCGTGAAATGTCTACTCAAAGCAGCAGTTTGGTTAGCAGATAGAACACAGAATATGAAGTAGAGATCTGGGTTCAAGTCCCAGTTTTGTCACTTACAAGCCAAGTGACCTTGACTATATCCCCTGAACTAACAGAACCCATTCTGTTATATATGAGTATAACAACATTTATGTTACAGAATTCTAAGGCAATGATAGATATGAAAGTATGTGATGCGTTAAACTGCTTTATATAAATGATGTTTATTATTCCTCAAAGACCTTGGACTTACAAAAGTTATTTCAGAAAACTTTCAAAATAGTGTCTTTCCACTACAAACCAATTTAAAAGTATCATTTAAATGCAACTTAATGTTAAACAAAAAATTGCTGCTTTCCTTAAGTACTGAAATTGAGAAATCTTGATGTGTATTTTGAATCAATAAATATATGAATTTCCAAATATACAGCTAACAAAACCTACTTCAATACTAGTATGTCAATATCCACAAACCTCAACTGCGGGGACCACCTTCAAAAGAAATGGAATTTAGAAACAAAATGGCGAAGTGACAACACCCAAGACAAGTGAGGAGTCAGAGAAAGCGACTCAAATTTTACTTATGCTAGTTTTTACTACAGCTCTAGGAAGAATACACTGGCTTAGGATAGGCTAAAGAATCATGTCAGTAAAATCTGCTAGGCCACCTCCACAAAAGTAGATAATATTCATAAGTAAAAGTGTTTTAATGGTTCAGTCTTTTGATTTCACAGAGGAAAAAAACTGGGATGGCACAAAATATGAGGAACAGACTGTAGTATCTGAACAGTGCACTGAAAATAGAAAGGGGGAGAAACAAACCAAATGGACTGAAAACTGTTTTTCTAAAATCCATGAAATATCCCAAGTTGAAATTTCAGTTGTAACTTTATGAAATTCAAAACAAAAGGCTTCATGCTAAAGAATAATCAAAAGGAATCTGGGAAGACAATGATCACAAAAGAGCTGAAGTTGACAATACTAACATAAAAGAATCAGTAAAATAACACCAAGAAATAATGTCCTCAAAAATCACAAAGCCTAGGTTTAATTATTACTACAAATAGGCAAAGACTAAGCTTAGTCTAGCTTCAAACAGAACAAACTTCAGTTAAACTAGGTAAATGTGCAAGACTGGTTTAAGGACATTGTTTTAAATTATAAAAGGACTAAGAACATTCTGGGATCAACTATGTTTTACAGAGGAAGCATAACTTCTCCTGAATGGCACAGCTTATTTTCACAAACAAGGGAATTAGGGCAACCAGTGAGCGGCAAAACCATAGCACGGTGTGTCATATGCTAACATCAACACAATACCCTAAGGTGGGCGCGCCAACCCCCCATGAGAGACACCACACTCACTACAGTCAGAAACCCTCACTAAGTGAGACTGTGCCCTGGGAAGGAAAACAGAGTCTCCGAGACATTATCTGAAGCTACAGGCCTGGGAAGGATTCATCCAGGCAAGGGGATGAAACCTTGAGCCATGCTTTTCTTCTGACCTGCTCCTGCTACCTTCCTCCAGACTTGGCCCTTCTCATATCTTGTCTTCTTGAGAGCTGTCTGTCTCTGGCCTCAGATGTAATGTGCCTCCTCACAAATGTGGTGGCAGAAAAGGGGGTGTTTGGCAGGACCTGAGGGTTTCTGGGCAGCCATCACCTTCACCACAGATCCTCAACATGCTGACACTCCCAGGTTATCACAGAGGATTCCTGAGTGTACCCTATCTGAAGAAGTGTGAGGCCACGGAGGGGTCAGTATGCCATTATGCAGTCAACCCTTCATCCTTGAAGTTTTGTAGTACCACCTTCAAACACTAAGTTTTACAAACACCAGCCTGCAGCACCCACCCATACTCCCACACCTCCTCAGGTGTGAGCTTGCCCACTGCTGTGCTGAGCCCTCTAGGGGACAATCAGGACAAGCAGCAAGTGGGCTTTGCTCTCAAAGGCTCACTGTGTAGGAGCTTCACTTTATAATTTAGACATCTTATTTTAAAAACAACCTGAAGTCACTTTATACTTTAGGCTAATCTGTGTTAAACTTCCTACCTGGATAATTAATGTGAATGACTTTTCTATTTAACAAACACAGGATGTTCTTATTTGTTAACATAAAGACAAGCACATAAGGATTTATTTTCATCAGTGATGGAGTCATCTTCTACCCACAGGGTATCACTGAACTTCTTTCTGGACTCTATCTTACAGGCTTCCTCAGGGACAGGTGACAGCAAAGCTCTATCTCCATCAGAGATGCTGAGAGTGCATGAGAGTGTGAGGGAGAAACAGACCATCTAAATGGGAGACTTTTCATCTTTCATTTTTGTCTTTAAAACACTCCTCATTTGCAAAGCAGATCTCCAAAGGAAACAATGTAAGAATCAATTATATTGGTGTTTATGTCTTCTTTCATAAGTTTATTACTTACAATATGTACCAAAAGAATTCTTGGCCCCCTGAAATTTATAGTTAAAGATAAATATATATATATATATATCTTAAAATTGTAAACTATCAATCACTCTGATGAACTGTCTAATACATGGTAAAGATTATCTAAGTTATCTTTGTGAAAACAAACCAAAGAGTTTTCTGATATTAGATTCTAAATAATGTGTAGCATCATCTCAGGAAAACAAAATAACATCCAAACATTTTATATTATTTCAAATTTTAGACCATTTTGATAAAATTCTTCTCTAGTACAATATGCACTTATTATAAGAAATTAGTATATCAACAGATACAAGTAAGAATAGGATTAGCTTGATAGAAAGTTTAGTTTTTCAGGAGAGAAAAAGCTTAATAATGTTTATTGTTATGTTTATTATAATAATGTTAAATGATCATGTTTATTATGATGGTGTTTGTATTTTATACATTAAGTGAGCACTTTATAAATTCTTTTTTCTTTAAATGTCTCATAGAATTCTTATAACTACCCTGTGGGGAAAGTATTATATGTAGTATTACATCCACTTTAGAGCCGAAGACTATGTGGTCTGCATAGCAAGTGGGTGATAAGGTCAGGACTGGGACTCCTAAAGTGGCAGTCACAGTACCACAATGTGACTGCATGTATGACAACCAAGAAACAGCCAAACTTCTACAGCTTGCCTTCTCTTCTGTGCCTGAACCTTCCAACTATTAACTCCTTCACACCTCACAGAAGACCCTCGGAGGCACAGAGAAGCACACAGAGAATTGTCTAAGGTTATATAGCTCACAGCTCATAGGTGGTGGACCATGATTTGAATAGAGATAATCTGACTTGAAAACCTATGAACTCAATCATTACACTTATTGGTACCTTTATGTCTTCTTTGGAGAAATGTCTATTCAGATTCTTCACCTATTTAAAACATTGGGTTGTCCTTTTATTATTGAGTTGTAAGAGTTCCTTATATAGTCTACATATAAAACTTAGCATATGCATGCTATGCAAACATTGTCACATTCTGTGGGTTCACTTTATTTTTTTATTATACCCAGCTTTACAGAGGTATAATAGATAAATGAAAATTACATATATCAAACAATTAGATATTTTTAAACATACATACACTGTGAAATGATTACCACAATTAAGCTAACACATCCATCACCTCACATAATTACCAATTTGTGTGTGTGTGTGGTGAGAACACTTAATATCTACTCCCTTAGCAAAATGTCAAGTGTATAATACAGTAATATTCTCTATGGTCACCATGCTGTACACCACATGTCCAGAACTTATGCCTCCTGTAACAGAAATTTTGGAACCTTTCACCATCTCTTCATTATCTCCACATTCCAGCCTTTGGTAACCACTCTTCTACCCTCTGTTTTTATGAGTTCAACTTAAGATCCCACATATAAGTGAGCTAATACAGGATTTGCCTCTCTGTGTCTGGCTTATTTCACATAGCATAATGTACTTTTCACTTTTATTGGTAGCATCTTTTGAAGCACAAAAGTTCTTAATTTTGATGCTGTACAATTAATATATCTTTTTGTTGTTATTGTTTATGCTGTGTCTCATCTAAGAGTCCATCACTAAATTCAAGGTTATGAAGATAAAATATTCCTGTATTTTCATTTAGATCTTTGATTGACTTTAAATTACTTCTTGTATATGGTGCCAGGGAAGAGTCCAAATTCATTATTTTGCATGTAGATAACAAGTAGTACAGACCACTTTTTGAAAAGATTATTTTTCCTCCACTGAATGATCTTGGCACCCTTGCCAAAAATCTCAACTGACCATAGATACACGGATTTACTTCTGGGATTTCTAATTCATTCCATATGTCTATCCTTACAGCAGTAATACAGCCTTGATTACTTATAACTTTGTAATACATTTTTAAACTGAGAAATGTAAGTATTCCAACTTTGTTCTTTTTCAAGACTGTTTTGGGTATCCAGGTCCCATGGACATGCATATGAATTTCAGGATCAGCTTGCCAATTTCTATAAAGAAACCAGCTGGGATTCTGATAGGGATTGTGTCAAATCCATGCACCAACTGGGTGAGTATTGTCATATTTGCAATATTAATTTCTTTCAACAATGTTTTATAGTTTTCCAAGTATAAATATTATACTCTTATTAAATTTATTCCAAAATATTTTACTCCTTTTGAAGTCACTGTAAATGGAATTTTTAAAATTTCATTTTGAGATTGTTCACTTTGCAAGTATACACTGCAAGTTTACAGAAATAAAACTTATTTTTGCACATTGATCTTGTATACTGCAAGCTTGCTGAACTCACTTATTACTTTTAATAGTTTTTTAGTAAATTCCTTAGGATTTTCTACATTTGAGATCATGTCATCTGTGAATAGACATAGTTTTATTTCTTCCTTTCCAATATGGATGTTTTTTATTTCCTTTTACTGCTTAATTTTCCTAGATAAAAACTCCAGTAAAATATTCAAAAGAAGTGATGAAAGTGATATCCTTTCTTTGTTACTAATTTTAAAGGGAAAGCACTCAGTCTTTCATCATTAAATAATGTTAGCTGTGGGTGTTTTGTACATGCTTTGTATCAGGCCAAGAAAGTTCCTTCTATTTCTAGTTTGTTAAATGTTTTAATGAAAAGGTGTTGGATTTTGCCAAATGCTTTTTCTGCATCTACTGAGATGATCATGCTCTCCTTATTCTCATATTGTCTCTACTGGAAATACACATCATACCTGGTAGAAGCTAATTAGTTGAGAGAGATACAAATCAACTCACATGCAAATTGACAGAGAATCATTTTTAGCTGAAGAGAATGGGAAAATATTAGAACCAAAATTTTAAAACAGTTTGAGATTTTTTATCTGTAGTCATAATAGTATCTGCAACATTAATAACAACAGATAACTTAAAAAACAGCTTATGATATAATTCATACATGCAATTCATCCATTTTTAAATGTAAAATTCAAAGGTTTTTAGGGTATAACATTATTGATTTTAAAAATTGTGAGTTAAATATATATAACAAAACATACCATTTTTAAGTGTACAATTCACTAGCACTAATTATATTCACAATGCTGTGAAACCATCACTATTATCTACTTCCATACTTTTCAACACCTCAAACAGAAACTCTAACCATTAAGCAACAACTCTCCTTTTAACCTAACCCTTGCTAGCCTCTAACCTACTCTCTATGAATTTGCTTATTCCAGGTACCTCATATATCTGGAATCATACAATATTTGTCCTTTTGTTTTTGACTTATTTCACTTAGTATAATGTTTTTACGGTTCACATCCATTATGTAGCATGTATCAGAATCGCATTCTTTTTGACAGCTAAATAATATTCCACAGTGTATGTATACTACTTTAATTCATCCATTTATTGGTTGATGGACACATGGGTTTTCTATCTTCTGGCTATTGTGAATAGTGTTGCTGTAAAAATTGGTGTACATGTATCTGAGAAGCTGCTTTCAATTCCTTTGGGTATGCACATAGGAGAGGAACTGCTATAGTAATTCTATAATTAACCCTTTGAGGGACTGTCAAAATGTTTTGCATAGCAGCTGCACCATTTTACAATCCCACCAACACTGCACATAGATTCAACTTTTGACATCATTACCAACATTTGTTATTTGGTTTATTTGGTAATAGCCAGGCTAAAGGGTATAAAGTAGTACACCTCATTGAGGTTTTGATTTACAATTTCCTAATGAATGAATTTGAGCATCTTTAAATGTGTTTAATGGCCATTTGCATATCTTCTTTGGAGAAATGCTGGCTAAAATCCTTTGCTCATTTTTGAACTGGGCTTTTATTTGGGGGGAAGGATTGTTGTTAAGTTGCAGGAGTTCTTTATATTTCTAGATATTAATCTTTTAGTAGATACATGATTAGGAAATAATTTTTTCCATTATGTGGGCTATCTTTTCATTCTCTTGAGAGTATCCTTTGTTGCACAAAATTTTAATTTTCATGAAGTCCAATTAATTTATTTTTTCCTTTGTTGCCTGTGTTTTTGGTGTCATATAAAAAAAATTGTTGGCAAACTCAGTGTCATAATTTCCCCATTTTCTACCAAAAGTTTTATACTTTAAGCTCTTATGTTTCACCCTGCAATTCATTTTTAACCATTTTTTATATATTGCATAAGGTATGAGTTCAACTTGATTCTTTTGCATATGGATATCCACTTTTCCCAGCAACATTTATTGAAAAGACTATCCTTTTCACATTAATGATTTTGGCACCTTTGTCAAAAATCAACTGACTGAACATGTGAGAGTTTATCCTGGGTTTTATATTCTATTCCATTGGTCTCTGTATATCTTTATGATTACTGTTGCTTTGCAGTTAGGTTTTGTAATCAGGAAGTATTAGTTCTCCAAGTTTATTCTTCTTTTTCAAGATTATTTTGGCTATATAGGGTCCCTTGGGAACTCATGAGTTTTAGAATGGGATTTTCTATTTCTGTAAAAAAAACTGGGATTTTGACAGGGATTATATTGAATCTGTGGATTGCTATGGTTAGCATTGTCATCTTAACAATATCAAGTCTTTCAATCCATGAACACTTTTGTTAGGTGAATATGTTTATTATTGTTATCTGTTCTTGATGTAATCAACATTTTATCAATATATAATATCCTTCCTTATCTCTCATAACCTTTTTTGATTTAAAGTTTATCTGATAATCATATAGCCACCCCAGTCTCTTTTGGTTACTATTTAGATGAAATATCTTATTCCATCTTTTGCTTTCAATCCTTTGGGTCCTTATACCTAAGTTGAGTGTTTGTAACAGCATGCAGATGATCGATTTAAAAGTCCAATCTTCCCAACTTCAACTTTTAATAGTTAATTTTCATCCATTTATGTTTAATGTGATTACTGATAAAGAGGGATTTGCTTCTGGCATTTATCTATTGTTTTCCTTATGCTGTAATTTTTTTCTTTAGTTCCCCAATATTGCTTTTTAAATCTTTAGTTGGAATTTTTTTTTTAGTACCATTTAAAATTTTTTCTTTCCTTTTTTTTTGTATTTCTATTTTCTTAGTGGTTATCTTTGGGATTATAATAAATGTCTTAAACTTATAACAACTTAATTTAAATAATACCAACTTGGTTTCAATATTATACATTCTGCTTCTATATATCTCCATCTCTTCCCCTTTGTATTGTGATTGTCACAGATTACATCTTTATACATTATATGCCCATTAACAAAAGATTTATAATTACTGGTTTATGCATTTGTCTATTATATAGGAAAATGAGAGAAATTACAACAATATCAGAAGTACAATAACATTGGGCTTTATATTTACTATTGCAGTTGCCCTTAGCATGTAATTCATTTTTTCTTATGGTTTGAAATTGTTGTTTTATATCTTTTTACTTCAGCTGAAGGAGTATCTTTAGCATTTCTCTTAGGGCAGGTCTACTGGTAATGAACTCCCTTGGCTTTTGTTTATCTGGATATGCCTCAATTTCTCCTTCATTCCTAAAAGATGATTTTGCTGGGGTTGGAGAGTAGGGGATATGGTAGTGTGAAAGCTGAATATGACTGAAATTAACCAGTGTCTTCAACATGGTCTACCCTGGGTGCTACAAGTGTTAGACCAAGAATTTGAAAATATTTGCCTCACGCAGTTCGGCCAGTTCAACTGATCTTCACTGGAGGTATGTATTCCTAGAGCTTCCTGCTCTGCGATCTCCCGATATCACTAAAAAACAGCTAATATTACTGAGCACTTAGTTTTTGCCAACTGTAGCTCTAAGCACTTTTTGTCCTCATATCATTCTAATGGGAGAGTGTATTATTAGGATCCCCATTTATAGATAAACAAGCAGAGTGAAGAGCTTAATCAGAGAGATGGGAAATGGTTGATCCAGGACTCAAGTCATTTGAGCATCAGATTTATGTTATTTAACCAGTATACTCTACATACAGAACTTAAACACAGGTGAAAAGGACTTAGCAATAATCAAGTCTGATTTACTCACTATGTAAATAAAAGTTCAAGGAACTTAATGAATTGTCTAAAGTTCACACAAATGGCAAAGTTCACTACTAATGGCAAAGTGATGAATATAATTCACCGTACTAATTTCCAGCCCTTTTCTACCATACAGACTCACTTCTCTGAGCACCTGGGCATTTAGAGTCTGAAAAAAAAATGTTTTTCTAGGGAGATGATCTTCATAAACAATGGCAGAGTCCAGAATTCATTTTCTTTAGAAATATTGCCTAGCCTCCAAAACCACTTAATCCCTTCATTCCCCAGGAAGTCTGTTCATTATGACTTAAGTGCAACCAGAAAAAAATCTAGTTCCCCACATGTCTATATTACCTGCTTGGTACTTGCTGCCTTATACTACAAATTTATTTATGTACTTCTATATTTAAAATTTAAAGAGAGAAGAAATTGTGTGTTCTGTTTACTTGTTCCAGGTATATACAAGTAAAATAGGGTTTGAAAAATATTCACTGAGTAAGTGATAATGAAACCTTTCTGTCCAAAATCACAGATTAAATCTACTTAAAATACCACTTCCATAGTTTCATGTACACATCAAGATTTACTTGATGGCTCCTCCATGGACATACAATGGGGACATGACAGCCTCTTCAACTACTGGTGTTGGCAAAACTGGACAGCTACATGAAGAGAATCAAACTGGATTATTGTCTAACCCCGGACACAAAAGTAAATTCGAAAGGATGAAAGACCTGAATGTAAGACATGAAAACATAAAATCTTAGAAGAAAACTTAGGCAAAAATCTCTTGAATATAAACATGAACAATTTTTTTCCTGAACACATCTCCTCATGCAAGGGAAACAAAAGCAAAAATGAACAAATGGGACTACATCAAACTAAAAAGCTTCTGTATAGCAAAGGAAACCATCAACAGAAAAGGCACCCTACAGTATGGGAGAATATATCCATAAATGACATATCCGATAAGGGGTTAACATCCAAAATATATAAAAAACTCAGATGCCTCAACACCCAAAAAGCAAACAACCCGATTAAAAAATGGACAGAGGATATGAAGACACAGTTCTCCAAAGAAGAAATTCAGATGGCCAATAGACACAGGAAAAGATGCTCCACATCACTAATCATCAGGGAAATGCAAATTAAAACCACAATGAGATATCACCTCACGCCAGTAAGGATGGCCAGCATTGAAAACACTAAGAACAAATGCTGGCGAGGATGCAGAGAAAAAGGAACCCTCCTATACTGCTGGTGGGAATGTAAGCTAGTTCAACCATGTGGAAAGCAATATGGAGGTTCCCCCAAAAACTAAAAATAGAAATACCATTTGACCCGGAATGGTATTTGACTCACTCCTTGGAATTTACCCAAAGAATATAAATTCTCAAATTCAAAAAGACATATGCACCCCTATGTTTATCGCAGCACTTTTTGCAATAGCCAAGATAGGAAGCAACCTAAGTGTCCATCAGTAGATGAATGGATAAAGAACATGTGGTATATATACACAATGGAATACTAATTCGGCCATAAGAAACAAAACCTACCATTTGCAACAACATGGATGGAGCTGGAGGACATTATGATCAGTGAAACAAGCCAAGTGGAAAAAGACAAATGCCAAATGATTTCCCTCATTTGTGGAGTATAACAATGAAGCAAAACTGAAGGAACAAAATAGCAGCAGACTCAGAGATTCCAAGAATGAACTAGTGGTTACCAAAGGGAAGGGGTGTGGGAGGGTGGGTGTAAAGGGAGGGAAAAGGGAATTGAGGGGTATTATGTTTAGTACACATGGTGTGGGGGATCATGGAGAGAACAGTATAGCACAGAGAAGGCACATAGTGGATCTGTGGCATCTTACTACACTGATTGACAGTGACTGCATTGAGGTATGGGTGGGGACTTGATAATATGGGTAAATGTAATAACCACATTGTGTTTTCATGTGAAATCTTCATAAGAGTGTATATCAATCATCCCTTAATAAAAAATTAAGAAAAAAGAAAAAAAATGGGCAGAGGATATGAACAGACACTTCTCCAAAGAAGAAATTCAGATGGGAAATAGGCACATGAAAAGATACTCCACATCTCTAATTATCAGAGAAATACAAATTAAAACCACAATGAGGTCTCACCTCACACCCATAAGGATGGCCAACATCCAAAAGACAAGGAACTACAAATGCTAGTGAGGATGCAGAGAAAGGGCCTACTACAGTGCTGGTGGGAATGTAAATTAGTTCAACCATTGTGGAAAGCAATCTAGAGATTCCTCAAAAACTAAAAATAGAAATACCACTTGACCCAGGAATTCCACCCCAAGGAATTTACCCAAAAGAAAGAAAGATACCTGACTCAAAAAGACATATGTACTCCTATGTTCATTACAGCACTATTTATAATAGTCAAGATATGGAAGCAACCTAAGTGTCCATCAGTAGACAAATGGATGCAGAAGAGGTGGTACATATACACAATGGAATACTACTCAGCCATAAGAAGAAAACAAATTCTACCATATTCAATAACAGGGATGGAACTAGAGGGTATTATGCTCAGTGAAATAAGTGAGGTGGAGAAAGACAAGTACCAAATAATTTCCCTTATTTGTGGAGTATAATAACAAAGCAAAACTGAAGGAACAAAACAGGAGTAGACTCACAGACTCCAAGAAGGTACTAGTGGTTACCAAAGGGGAGGGGTGAGGGAGGGAAGGTGGGGATGGAGGGAGAAGGGGAGGATTGAGGGGTATTATGATTGGCACATATGGTGTGTGTGGGTCACAGGGAAGACAGTGTAGCAAAGAGATGACAAGCAGTGACTCCATGGCAGCTTACTATGCTGATGGACAGTGACTGAAATGGGGTATGAGGGACTTGGTAATATGGGTGAATGTAGTAACTACAATGTTTTTCATATGAAACCTTTGTAAGAGTGTATATCAATGATACCTTAATTTAAAAAAAGGAAAAAAGAAAAAAAATCAGAAACAATACAAGGATGCCCACTCTTACCATTTTTATTCAACTCAGTATTTGATGTGCTAGCCAGAGCCGTTAGGCAAGAAAATAAAAGACATCCAAACTGAAAAGGAAGAAGTAAAACTGTCAGTATTTGTGGATAAGCTGAATGATTTTATACATAGAAAACCCTGAAGACTCCAGCCCAAACTGTTAGAGCTAATAAAATCAATAAAGTTACAGGGTACAAAGTCATTATACAAAAATATGTTGCATTTCCATACACTAGTAACAAGCTAGCAGAGAAATTAAGAATACTCAAATGACATAAAGTTATTTCCCATAGCTTAGAATTTAGTGTAAACATCACTCTATATACTAACTTAATGTTGTTTCTTTTTACTGCCCCAAAGTGTGCACACCACCTGAAGATTAAATTAGACTTGGTAATTTAATTTGTTTTACATAAAGGCAATAAATCTGAAATACGTAAATATTTTACTTAATATTCCAAGTATCAAGAAGGAACTTCACACATAAAAAATGAAGAGATAGCTTAAGTTGAGTAAGAAAATACTTCTACTAAGTTTTTTATAGGAATGATGAAATACTATGTTCATTATATATACAATATGCCAAACCATTTTACTTTTAAAAGTGTTTGTTTTTAAGAAAAGCACATGTATACAATGAGTTATGAAAATATAGCTAACTACCAAATTCTATAAAAAGTAAATATTTGAAGGTGATTTCCTGTAGGGACTCAAGAATGGTTAAGTATCAGAAGAATTAGACTTCAGTTCTTTTTCACTCTGAAGATTTTAACTACATGTGTACATAAAGACATTAACCTTAGACTGAACAGGAAAAGTAATGAGGTAGCTGAAGAAAAGTCAGCGATCATGTTAAATGGATATTTCCAACAAAAGCAACTAAAAGTTATTTAAAGTAGTATTCCCACAAAGATGTTCTCCTCTTGAAATACCCAACTTAAAAAGTTTTGGAAACTTCCCCAGTCTCTTACAGAAAGAAAAAGCTAGGTCAGCTGAGAAACAATGAGTTTCTCTGTCTCAAGGAGTGTTATTATAAGACTGATAGCATGCTAGATAATGATTTGGGTGTTTGCAGATCCCAAATCTTATACTACCACCTAGATGGGCTACTTCCTGAGCATGTGACAGTCCTAATTTACCATGGACAGACAGAAGCCCAAAGGCCACTAGGTTTCCCAAGGGTGAATGATAAGCAAGTGCTCTAGTAGAGAGAATATCGGCACTGGAATCAGATAGACTGTGCTTCCAGAAGGCCTGTGTGACCCTGACCTGTATCTCTCCCAGGGCCTCTCTCCCTGAGAATTTAAAGTAATAATGCACATAAAAGAACAAATCATTTAGTTGTTCTTGATGAGGACAACTTATTTCTTTCCTTGACTGATAAAGAATACATACCAATAAAGTACTATTTCTAATTATCCTAACACTTCTAAATACCAGGAAGTATATTTGCTGAAAAGTACTATGATAAATCCAAAGAGAGTTAAGAAATTTGCTGTAGACTGTAGTCAGAAACTTTCCCAATCTAGTGGATAAGGACTAGACAAGATGTGATCATGGATTGCATGGTAAGAGCACAATGGAAGGGTAGGGTTTGGAAGGGGTGAAAGTGGGACTATGAATAAATATTTCCCTGTGCCCAAGAAATAAACCCTAAACAAGTGTGTCTTATAACAAAAATAAAACATTAAAAGAAAAGAGAAACATTTCTTAAAACTTTTCCTTTAAACAATGTACATACATTCATGAATTGGTAAAAATAGGTCCTTTACCCCTCAAGATTAAGAAGTGGCAACGATAAGATCAAGTCAATTCTCTAGTGCACACTGTGTGCAGTCTTCTGACGCCCAGCAGCCACTTCAGGTAACAATGACGTTTGGTAGCTTTTTCTCTGCTATCTTTAGGGCCTCTCACTGAGGTGGAGAACCCCCGTATTTTGCCCCAACCAGCTAACATAGTCTCAACCGGGGGTGGGAGTGGAAGTGGGGAGACATCCTTCCCCAAACACCATGTCAGTTCTCCAGCCATGACCCTACCTCCGAATTAAGTATTCCAATGACCTCAGTGTTGAAACAGAATTCACAACTTCTACTGTCACCTGTTATATAGGTAATATTAATATAAAGAGAAGTTACTGAAAGTTGGGTATCTTTTTAGATCAAAAGAATATTATCACATCAATAATATGGTCAAAAACACCACTTGTAAGAATGGGGAAATCTATACTATATAATGCCAAATGGAAAGAGAGGAAAACTATGCCTAAGGCTACAGTTATAACTAGGTAAAACCACACTTTCACAGATGTGATCATTCCAAGATACATGTAAAGAAGGGAGCAAGAAGAGAGGAAGAAATAGCTTTTTATGACTGTAAAAGTAACAAATGACCATTATAAAAACTTGGAAAAATCAAAAAAATAGAAAGAAAAAAAATCATTAGGCAGACAAATGAATATTTTGGTGTAATTCCTTCTCTTCTTTAAATGTATTTCATAGCTATAATCATGCTTCACAAAGAAAATTAAGAATTCTACTTCTCAATGTTATTACATAATAAGCATTTATTTAATAAATGTAATTAATGTAACAAAATAAATATAATGGATTGTTTTTAAGGTTCCATGCTGACCCACAGGAAACCTTACATATAGGACAGGCAGGAGACAGGCAGCAGTGGGACACATGATATGAGGGGCCCACTGGACAGATGGGGCAAGGAACTCACCAAAAAGAGATGGGGTAGGAGACCTATAGGACAGAGAGGACAGATGGTGGGGTGAAGTGGGGGAGAGGCAGGAGTAAGGCGGGGGAGATGCAGGAGTTAGGCAGGGGATACGGAAAGGTGAGGCAGGGGAGAGGCAGGAGTGAGGCAGGGGACAGTTGGGGATGAAGCAGTAGAGAAGCAGGGCAGAAGCAGGGGTGAGGCTAGGGAGATGCAGGGGACAGATAGGGGTGAGGCAGTAGAATGGCAAAGATGAACACTGTAATGAGGCTGGTCAGATCCCAAGTCAATAATGGCAGAAATGCAGAGAGGGCAAACAGGATGCAAGCTGGAAAAAGCCAATGGATTTAACAATTGGTCGGGAATTTACCACTGGATGACCAATCTCAGAAAAGTGTGGAAGAAGATCACTTGTAATGGGCTGTGAACAGAATGTGAAATCTGCACAAGAAAGAGAGGCCGCTGAGTTTTCAGGCTGTGGAGGGAAGGAGAGTTATGAGGCGCAGCTTGTGGGGAGGCCTGACTCAGAGGAAAGTGGACAGATGGAAAGGCTTAAGGTATGAGATGGAGCAAGGTACTGAGGAGCCTTTGGGGTTAAATGTCAGGACGGCAGAGTAATTCTGCTTGGATGCTCCATGTGGAAACTCTAAACACTATACTTGAATTGGGAGACACTTTCATTTGATACGATGCCATACAGAGATGACCTACACGTCATAGGCTGTAGTAATGTAAACTGGGGGCATACCTCGAGTTTGCTTTAAAAGTATATACTATACAAGCCATAATTAAAACCAGAGAGCAGATTTTGTGACACACTCATTCTATGCAGACACCATGCCAGGCACTCTGTATCCTTTTCCTCAATGAACCATTATGTGCGTCCTACACAGTAGGTGCTATCTGATCACAAGTTTGAATTTCAGGAAACCAAGTTGACGAGATAGACTGATTTACCAAAATGACAAACCCAGGTATAAGAGGCTGGAACTAACTCTGCCTTAAACAATCTAATACAATATCTGGAAAAGGACACTCTGCATGTGAAAAAAAGTTGCTTGGTTTCATTTTACAGCCAGAGTCCAGGACTGTTCAAAGTAAAATGCTAATTTGGAGGAAAACACACAAGTGCTAACTAACATGTTGGAGGGGCACTATAGACTTAATGGACAGATCACCCCAAGATACATGTAAAGGAAGACAGGAGAGCAACAAGGTAAGAAGTTTTTTCCTGATGATGAAAGTTGTAAATAGCCATTATGGATAACTTGGGAAAATCAGAAAAGTAGAAAATTGTTAATAGGCAGAAAACCATGATAAACATGTTGGTGTAATTCTGGTGTAATATACAAGCAATCACACTGGGCTTTTTGGACTTTTGTCCCTGAGCAAACCCAAGAGATTTCTGGTGAACTGCTTATATAGCCTACATTTCTTGGCTAAGACTGGAAGGCTTTTCAGGGAACTGAGAATCCCAAAGGACCTGTTTTGAGGACAAAATAGATGCCAGAGGACAGCTACAAGTTGGATGAGGGAAAAGGAACATGCCTGGTTGCCTGGCACCTAAAGACAGAAGAATGGAACTTTAAGTGGCTAATTTGAGAACTTTCAGAAAAAATGTTAGGCCCCCAGAATCTGTATGACCAGTGGAGAGAAGTCTTCCCCTTGACCCACCAGATGAAGAGACACCACTTTTGATAAGATTATCTGAAATTTAATCAGGTGTGGCCTATCAACATAACATAAGCAAAGGAATTTTACCACCTTAAGAATAAGTAAGTATCTGTATCTGTTTCCCCGCAAAGGGAGTATTTTACTTTAAACAGAATGTGTTATTAAATGTTACTCTTATCAGAAGGTAGTCCTTCACAGGTTACATGAAAGTATAATCAACAACCAAAATTTCTGTTTGTGGTTGGTAAAGTCAACCTAAACTGAAAGACAAAACTCGGATTTGGTCATGGAGAATTCAAGATGCTACCATACAGAGTCTTTCCTATCAAGACTTCTTTGGTAATTTATTTAACTTCATTTCTTCACAAGAAGAGCAAGATTCCACAAACATGGCAACATATGCTACCACCCCTCCCACTCCCCCCACCATCTTCAGCTTTAAACCCACTCAAAAGAAGCACAGGTGCTCTGTGTCTGCCCATTTTGAGACTTCTGTCTTCTCAACTACCACTGCCTAAAGAATAAAAGACCTCACCATTATCCAGACCAACCCTCCTTACGAGTATGTACAACTGTTTCTTTATGCTGTTATGGACATTTTATAGAAGGGGAAGCAGAGGCACGCCATGTCCATGTGACTAGCTCATTGTAGGGGGTGGTGGAGTGTGTTCCAAGCTGAGGAAGGAAGACTAGCTCAGGTCAACTAGGCCATGCAAAGCATCTGTTTCCAATGGAATGCATACGTGCATATTAAGTTAAGAGTCACACCCAGGCTTTTAAAAAATGCAATACCTAGTTTCAGTCAGATGGCATGCTCTAATACAGGTACAGGCAACTAAATGCAACAAATTTGTTCAATAACAAATAGGTGTTATTCCAAAAACTGCATACAAGTGATATTTTTATGTCTTTACACCTAAACTGTTTTTATTTTCCTTTTGTATTACACAGATAATTGCTTAAAAGAACACTTCATGAAAAACTTGTGACAGACTAGAGAAATAAACAAGAGCAAACATTCCTTAAACACTAAGACAAACCACGTCACCAGTAGCCACAAAGGATATTAAATCACAGATAAGGGTCAGACACTGCACAAGAAAGGCCAGTGCAGATTTCACTGGCTTGTTACAAGGTTAATGTGGAGTTCAAACCTTTTCTTACGCTAAAACAGCAGAGCTTGTTAGTTACTCAGAACTGGGTCTGTAAAGAAAATAACCATCCACAAATTCTGAGTGTAGCTTTAATTTTGTCCATTATCTACTGGTATCTTACCAGAATTAAGACATTGCAGGACTTTCTTCCTCTTTGGGGGAAAATAATTTGCGTTCAATTAGAGCTATGTAAAAAAAGCTCAAGGCACAGGAAACCTTACATATAGGACAGGCAGGAGACAGGCAGCAGTGGGACACATGATATGAGGGGCCCACTGGACAGATGGGGCAAGGAACTCACCAAAAAGAGATGGGGTAGGAGACCTATAGGACAGACCTATATGTCACATTTGCATGACATAAATACTTATATCCAAGTTAAAGAAAAGAGCTCTATTTTCCAGGGTATTAGAACTATACCCAGCACAGCACTTTTCTGGAAGTATCAAAGTATAAACTGGCTTTCTTAGACCAATGAAAGAACTCAGAAGTCTGGAACATATCTAAAAATATCTTAGAGGTCTTTAGTAATACACCAAAGGTTCATCTACTTCAAACTGAGATGAACCTACACACGTTAGCCAAAGACTTAATAAGTTAAGAATTTAAAAGACAGCTGTGTAGTGTCATATTCAGGTTATTTAGTTAAGCCAACATTGGCTTCCACCCTCTGGTTATTTACAACTTAATACAGTAGCAATGGAGCAGCTTTACGTGTTTTTAAAAATGAGAAATATATGTATCAAAAAGTGTACAACCAGTTTCTGACTTGACTCCAACTTAGGGAATAATCAAACCCATGTACAGACTAGCAAGAAAGACATTCAATTTTGCTGTCTGCCATTCATCATCTCCTTGTAACTGCCCTTTTTGTTACCGGTTCAGAACAGAGGAGCAGTGGCTAGTGTGGACAGGAATCTTCCTAAGAAGGTGTAATGATTTACTTTTCAGTATGGAAATTGTTTTTTCCAATTTATTAAGAGATGTCTGCCCCCAAATACACACAGTTCTTCCCTTTTCCCTGTCCCTCTCATTGTCCCCACTCCAGGGGGACATATGTCCAATAGCATCTGAACTTGGATTCAAAATTCTTTTCCTCAGAGAAATAATTTTATAAATATGATTAAGGGGAGCTGAAGTTGCATAATCAGTAAAATGTTAGAATGCATTAGTGTGAAAGAGACTTACGGTTGCTGGCTGAGGAATGGTGCCAATGATTCAGTTACTGTTCTTTGGGCAAATACGGTCTAAGTTCTAAGAATGGAACTTTTGGGAAAAAACACATCCATATTTTAGGGGTGTGTACTTTGGGATCAGAAAGTAAAAAGTAGCAAGATCTGTGTCATATAAGCACTCTAATTTGAACTTACTAAGCTTTATTCCTACCACTATAATTACCTGAGGCAACTTCTAGTTCTAAACATTCACCTATAGGTTTAAATAATGAGATGTAGTTTGAGCAGTATTTGTTTATGTCTAACCACAGAACTTCATTCTTCTATTCTTCATTCTTCACATTCTTCAATGTGAAGGCCAGATATATTACTATAATACACGTGTTCCAGAAAATAAAAGGAAGGAATAATTCAGCCCAAGTATCTAGAGTCCAGATGACAGTTCTGGCTTGGGATGCACTGCTTACCCTGCAGTTAGAGCACAAGATCATACCCAGCACCTCCCCAGGAGAATGAGGCCAATGTGTGGGCAGAGTGGGTGGAGTGCAGGACAATCGTCATAGCAAAATAAACCAGTGACTCAGAAAAACACCCCCCACTAGGAGCTCATCTAAGATCAGCCTGCCTTTGGATCACAGTGTGGCTCTACACTTAAGGTTACTAGGCCTACAGATTAGTTTCCATCAGCTGTTTTCTTTTTGGCCCAGCAGAGATAGAAAATTGTCCCTGGCTAATAGTAGGTAACATAACAGGAGTGGGTATGGCCTTCAGGGAGTTTTAGAAGTGGGCACCAGTGTAAGGTCACATAAAAACTCCACTAACATGCCAGAGACATCTAATTATATAAGAATTTTGCTTTTCTTACTTTAATACAGTTCTCATAATAACCCTGCAGGTAGATAGGGTACTGTTAAGATGCTTGCTTGATACATGAAAACTGTCCACAACTGCTTTGCTGTGACAGTGTGATGTTCTTTTCACCATACCATGATTTTTACCAAATGCAGTAAAAATTCACATACACACAGTACCTTGTCACCCAATCCCTCAGTCTCACTGTCCACTGAGAGAAGACAGGATATATACAGGAAACCACAGGTCTCCCTTCATGAGGGAAGCCACATCATGAAGTCCAAAGAATAAATACGCCCTGACTCTTGATTCCCCATTATCAATGCCATTAAAATGCAAGGTACACAGGAAGGATTCTGAGTCCTATTATACTCTAGCTGTCAACAATACAGAATTAAAACTTTCTTACCATGTTTCCTAATCACTGATGGATAAAATGAAGAGTTACTAGACTACAAAATTATAGGCAAGAATCTATCCCAACAGTTTCTGTTGTACAATATGCCTGTTTCTCCAATTAGCTTTTTAGTAATTTGAAGGACTGGAAATACATCTCCAATTTTTCCCCTCAGATGATATGCAGCAAGTGCTAGGCATGTATGTACCAGCAGATACCCGTTGGAGTGAATTTTCCTCAGTTCCTTCAGAAAGTTATTCTTATTCTGAAATTATTTTATGTAATGGAGTTCTATGGCTGATTCACTTCCAAACAATTTTCTGCTTTTTCCTAAGAGTTTATATACAACTTCTGAAATCTGTGCTTTGGGAGAATAAAATACTGATCCTGAGTGCAGAGTGGGAGAAAGTCAAAGCAAAGCAGACATAAAAGATATTATAAAAAGGGAACTGATTATACCACTTGTTTACTTTTAAATACTCTAGATTAGGTTGTGACTATCTAAGAGTTAGGGGGAAAAATGTTTAGCCATTATTTCTAGACCAAGCACTGGAAGACAGGAATCTGGTATTTCTGAATGATCAAAATTATGGGACACTTGGTCTAAGATGGTGATGTAGAAAAAGCCTGAACGTACCTCCTCCTGTGTACACACTAAATCTACACCTACACACAGAGAAATTAATTCCTCCTGAGGAAGAACTGAGGACTGAGTGAATAACTTCTGCACAAGGGATAGAGAAACCACATAAAAAACAGCAGGAGAGGGAGACATGGTAACTTTCGGGAGTGCCACCCCCAGATGAGGCCCTGCTGTAGGGAAGGACATCACTGCGGGACCTGACTGCTGATTTTCCTGCCCTGGGGCACAGGAAAAAAGCTGTAGTTTAAAGGGCAACCACACCGTAAGTGAAAGAAGCTGATTTTCAGAAGTAAAGCACCAGCCAAACTGCAATTGCAAGGGACCTGCCAGAACTCTTGAGATCAGAGGTGGTGGGGAACACCACTGTTTAACTGCCCCACACACTGATATTGCAGACAGGAGCATGGTCTAGGCACACAAACCAGCTCCAGATGTAAATAGGTGTTCTCCCAGCCCTGACTGGCAGCCAGAAGTGCCCTCCTGATATCCAGCAGTCCCAGCAAGGTGCCAACAGTACAGTATGTCCTCAGACTACACTGGCCTGTACCCTTTCAACCCTCCTCAACCACCCCCAGAGATGCAACTGGGTAGTATTCACCAGGACTTCCCCCAAACTCTATCCCATCAGTACCAGTAGTCCTGCGGCCTGGCCAGGTATGGGGCCCACCTGGACGTACTTGGACTGTGCTCCCTGTGACCCACACTCCTAGCTATCACTCACTGGGACACCCCAGCCCATGCTCACCTGTCCTTCAGGTAGCTAGTCAAAGATGCCAGGCACTCCAGTCCACCTAAGGGTCATTTCTACACAAGGCTACCCCTTCAAGATTGGAAGAGGTAGCCATTTCATGTAATTCATAGAAACACAAAAAGTCAAACAAAATGAGAAGACAGAGAAATATGTTCCAAAGGCAAGAAAGACAAAACTTTGGAAAAAGAACTAAATAAAACAGTTAAGCAATATAACTAATAAAGAGTTCAAAGTAATGGCTGTAAAGGTACTCACCGGACTTGGGAGAAGAGTGGGTAAACTCAGGGAAGACTTCAAAAGAGAGATAGAAAATATAAAAAAGAACCAGAGATGAAAAATACAATAAATGAAATAAAAATACACTAGAAAGAATTAACAACAGATTAGAAGATGTGAAAAAACAGACCAATAATCTGGAAGAGAGAGTAAGGGAAAGCAGTAATAAAGCTGAACAGCAAAAAGAAAAAAGGATGAGGATAGCTTAAGGGAACTCCAGGAGAACATCAAATGTCCTAACATTTGCAGTATAGGAGTCCCAGATGGAGGAGAGAGAGAAAGGGGTGGAAAAGTTATTCAAAGAAATAATAGCTCAAAATTTCTCTCACCTGGGGAAGAGAACAGACATCCAGGTCCAGGAGGTATAGAGAGCCCCCAACAAGATGAATCCAAGGAGGTCTACACCAATAATATATGACTGTTATACATAATAATTAAAATGTCAAAGATTAGAGAGAAAATCTTAAAACAGCAAGAAAAAAAGAATGAATTACAGACAAGAAAAATTTCATTAGGTTGTCAACTGATTTTTCAGCAGAAACTGCACAGGCCAGAAGAGAGTGACATGATGTATTCAAAGAACTGATCTTTAATATGTCCCTCCTTCTACTAAATTTGGGCTTTGTTCTTTTTTATGTTCCCTAGTGCTTTTAGTTGTAAGGTTAAATTGTTTGAGATTGCTTTTTCTTGAGGTAGGCCTGTATTGCTGATACCCTCTTAGAACTGATTTTGCTGCATCTCACATATTTTGAACTGTTTTTGTTTTCATTTGTCTCCATGTATTTTTTTATTTCCTCTTTGATTTCTTCATTGACCTATTGGTTGTTTAGTAGCATGTTGCTTAGCCTCCACATGTTTCTGTTTTTTCCAGTTTTTCCTTGTAACTGATTTTCAACTTCATACCACTGTGGTCAGAAAAGATGCTTGATATGGTTTTAATGTTCTTAAATTTACTGAGATCTATTTTGTGGCCTAACATACGATGCATTCCAGAGAATGGTTTGTGCATACTTGAAAAGAACACGTATTCTGATTTTGGATGGGATGATCTATGTCTGATAAGTCCATCTGACCTTATGTGTTATTCAAAGCCAGTTTCCTTATTGATTTTCTGTCTGAGTGATTTACCTATTGATGTAGGTGGAATGTGAAACTCCCCTACTATCATTGTATTAATGTTGATTTCACCTTTTACATTTGTTAATATTAGCTCAATATATTTATCTGCTTCTATGTTGGGGGAATACATATGTACAATTGTTATTTTGGGAGAATGATCCTTTTATCATTATGTAATGTCCTTTATTTCTTGTTAAAGTCTTTTTTTTTAAGTCTATTTCGTCTGATTTAGGCGCTGCTATCCAGCTTTTTAAAAATATCCATTTGTATGGAATATCTTTTTTCATCTCTTCATTTTCAGTCTGTGTGTCTTTAGGTCTGAAGTGGGTCTCTTGTAGGCAGTATATAGTTGAGTCTTGTTTTTCAATCCATTCAGTCACCCTATGTCTTCTGATTGGAGCATTTAGTCCATTTACATTTAGAGTAATTATTGACAGGTATATACTTATTGCCATTTTCTTAGAAGTTTTGCAACAACATGGATGTACCTACAGGGTATGATCTGTGAAATAAGTCAGACAGAGAAAGACAAATATCATATGATTTCATTTATATGCAGGATCTAAAAAATACAAGAAATGAACAAACAAAACAGAAATAGATTCATAAACATAGAGAACAAGCTCGTGGTTGCCATGGGGGAGGGCAGAGAGGGGATCAGCAAAATACATTAAGGCGGTAAGCAGTAAAAACTTCCAGTTATAAAATAAGTCACAAGGATGAAATATACAATATAGGAAATACAGTCAATTATATTATACCTTTGTATGGTGACAGTAATCATACTTTTCATAATGAGCACTTAGTAATGTATATAATCATCAAATCACTATGTCATACACCTGAAACCAATACAGTATCATATATCAACTATATTTCAATGGAAGTAAAAAAAGAAAAGAGCTAGGAACTCTATCGGGCAGTTGCATTTGAAGTTTAATATATATTTAAATATATATTTAAACACAAAGGACAGTTAGGATGTTTTAAAACACAGGATAGTATATTTCCAGTTGTTTCTTAAAATTATTTTAAATAGTCTTTTTATCATTTTTCCTATAACTGATAGCTTTAAACATCAGCTTTTTCTGTTACTCTATTTTCTTTCCCCCTTTGTTAATGTTTAGCAGATGCAATCAATGAAAATTTAAATATCAATTTTACTTAATTTGTATACTTTATGTGACATGAATCTGTACTTTATCACATTAATTACTGGGTTTTAAGTTAAGGCAAAAACAAAAGCTACTTCTTGCGTTCTAATTAATAATGGCAACATAACAGGAAAACACATTTCTTAAAAATATTTGCGTCAAAGAGGAAGTCTCAAGGGAAACTGAAATATACACTGTACTGAATGAAAATACTACAGCTCAAAATTGGTGGGATGCAGCTAAAGCAGTGCTGAGAGGGAATTTTATAGCATGAAATGCATACATAAGAAAGGTTTCGAATCAGTAAGTTCCCTCTCTATTACCTACAAAAAGAAGAGCAAAACAGACCCAAGCAAGTGAAGGGAAGGAAATAAAAAGGTGGAACAGAAATCAGTGAAGTTGAAAACTTTTTAAAAATAGGAAAAAATCAATTAAACAAGGAACTGGTTCATAGACAACATCAATAAAATGGATAAACCTCTAGCAAGAGTAACAAGGAAACAGAGAAGACACAAATTAACAACATCAGGAATAAAACAGGGATATCATCACACACCTGGCAGACATCAAAAAGATAGGGGAATACCACACACATAAATGTGACAGGTTAAATGAAAAACATAAACTACCATAACTCATACAAAATGAAATAGATTATCTAAAATGATTTATAACTAGTAAGGAAATTGAATTTATAATTTAAAAACTCCTCAAGAAGACATCTCTAGATCCAGAGAGTTTCAGTGGACAATTCTATACAATGTTAGGGATAAATTACCACCAATTCTACACAATCTCTCAGAAAATAGAAGTACAGGCAACACTTCCCAATCTATTTCATGAAGCCAGAACTGCCCAGACACCAAAACAAAACAAAGGCAGCACACAAAAAAGAGAAAACCACTGACTGTGATTCTGAGAAAAATGATAGGATCACATAAATCAATACAGAAAAAAACACTTAATGAAATTCAACATCCATTCGTGGTAAAGGGCCTCAGAAAATTAAAAATAGAAATAGAGAGAAACTTCCTCAACTTGGTAAAAGCACTGCAAAAAGCCTACAGGTAACATACTTAATGGGAAAGGCTGAAAGCTCTCCCCTCAGATTAGGAACAAGCAAGGATGTTTGCTCTTACTCCTCTTATTGAACATAGTACTAGAAATTATAGTGAGTGCAGTAAGGCAAGTCAAGGAAATAAAAGGCATTCAGATCAGAAAGGAAGACAAACTATTCCCATTTGCAGATGACATGATTGCCTATCTATGAATTCTCAAGGACACTACAAAAAAATCCTTGGACTAATCAATGATGTACAGCAGGTTTCAGAACACAAAATCAACATATAAAAATCAAATGCAAAAAAAAAAATCAACTGTATTTCTATATAGTGAATGAACACATGGACACCAAAATTAAAATACTATTTACTATTGTCAAAAAAAGATATACTTCAGTGTAAATCTAATAAAATATGCGTAAGACTTATATCCTGAAATTACAACGTGCTGATGAAAGAAATCAAAGAATTAAACAAATGCCGACATATAGTGCGTTCATGGATTAAAAGACTTGACATAGTAACAATGTCAATTCTTCTCAAATTGATTTACATATTTAACACAATTCTTTTTGAAATCCCAGCAAGATTCTTTTTTCTCAGTATACCCAAAACTATTTATGTGGAAAGGCAAAGGAACTACAACAATTGAGAGAGTTTTAAAAACAAAAAATGTAGGGTTGAAAGATGATCTACCTGATTTCAAGTCACTACATAGCTCCTCTAGTCAAGACTGTGTAGTATTGGCAGAGGGACAGACACAGCTCAAGGCAACAGATTAGAAAAGCCAGAAATAGCTCCACATAAATGTTCAAGTTGTTTTTGACAAAGATGCAAAAGTAATTAAATGGAGAAAAGATAGCCTTTCAACAAATGGTTCTGGAGAAACTGGACACTCAGAGCCAAAAAAAATGAACCTTGTAAGTGGTACACCTTATATAAGAAATTAACTTTAAATAGATCATGGATATAAAAATAGCATAGGAGAAATCTTTGGGCCAGACAAAAAGTTCTTAGACTTGACATCAGAAGCATAATTCATAAAAGAAAAAACTGGTAATTTGGACTTCACTAAAACTAAAAACTTCTGCTCAGTGAAAGACCCTGCTAAACAGGTGAAAGGATTAGCTAGAGATTGAGACTTAAGACTTATATCTAGAATATATTAAGCCACCTCAGATCTTAACAGTAAGAGGTAAACAATCCAGTTACAACATGAGCAAAACAGGATCCCACAATTATACTCTCGGTTATTTATCCCAGAGATGAAAATATATGTTGAAACAAAAGCTTGCATAGAAATGTTCACAGCGTCTTTTCATAAGAACTGATATCCTCAATAGATGGTTAAACAAACTGTGGTACCTCCATACAACCGAAGACTATTCAGCAGTAAAAAATAATGAACTACTGATGCATTCAACAACCTGGCTGAATCTCCAGAGAATTATTTTCCTGAGTGAAAAAAAGTCAACTTCAAAAGTTCAAACATACATATGATTCCATTTATGTAACACTGTTGAAATGTAAAATAGTAAGAATGGAAAACAGATTAGCCATTGCCAGGAGTTAAGGAGGGGCAAGGGGCAGAAGTGGTTGAGGTTATAAAAGAACCTGGTGAGGAATCCTTGTGGGGCTGCAACTTTTCTGTATCTTGACTGTATTAATACCAGTCTCCTAATAGAAATACTAATTAGGAATTGTTTTTACATTGTACAAGTTTCACAAAGTGCAATCTTGCAGGAATCTGGGTAAAGGGTATACTAGATATCTCTGTATTACTTCTTACAACCATATGTGACTCTACAATGACCTCAAAATAAAAAAGGTTTAACTAAAAATAAATATTAAGAAGGTACAAAAAGAATAAGAACAAAATAAAGGATAGCAGTCCAGGTTCTAATACAAATTTGACTGTCATAAAAGAAGCAGTGGTGTCTCAATGAAACCTCTTCTTCTCTCAGTCTCTTTGCATTTATACTGGCTTTGCACAGGCAACTTTGAACATGTCTGCTGTGTTTCTCTTGTCAGCTCCAGGCTTGCACACTAACTGGAAGGTTTTTAAGCAGGAGGAGACATATTCTGATTTACATTAAAAAAAAATCACTTTGGTTACTGTGTGAAAATAAATTAGGAAGGCATGGGGCAGGAAGACGAGCCATGTGGTATTCCAGGGGAAAGGTGTCTTCTCCAACATCAGCACCCCAAGACTGCTCATTTCCAAGCACCTCAGCTGCTCCTCTCAGTCACCTGATGTTTGCAGACTTACCCCCTTATTTGCATTTATTAGCACTCTCATCCAGGTACCTATAAGAGAGCAATTAGTTGAGCCCCCACCACCTGCCCCCTCATTTCCTCTTTAACAGTCTTGATCATCAGGAAAAGATAGTTAAGACAATACTGCTTACAGAAGCTTTCTCCCTAAGAAATGAAGAAAACTGCTACAGTTTGTTGTTGAGATTTTCTAGAACTTCCTTTGATAAGGAGAGTACTCTCTGTACCAAGGTAACACATGGATGTTGGTGACTGATTTGGAAGGGATCTCCAGAACATACTTGGGCTCCTTTCAATAAAATATCAGATGTAGGTATGTAATGCACATGCATTTGCATATACATATATGCAAAAAATGTTTTCTTCCAGTAATTTTAATTACTGTAAAAATAAAACTGCTGCATTTCAGAGCTTTTACTTGAAATGTACAAGAACTGCCATATACCTAATTCTGAATGTTGCTATTACAAAAAATTATTTTTTAGTATTTTATACGTAAGCTTCTATAGAAATGTTCACAGCATCTTACTCTCTTCACTCACTTCATTTTAAATTGGTTCAAAAACACTCCCCTTCACTCTGGGAAGGTGTGTACAGTGTTGTAGTGAAGAGCAGAAGCATTGATTGAGTGGGGTGCAGCCCCCACTTGGTTGAGTGGCAGGATCAACCTGAGCACGTTTCCTCTCTCATGGAACAGGGGTAGGACCCAATTCTCTTAGGATTATTGAGAAGATTAAACGATTCAGTACAAAGACAGTTTCATAGCATGTTCTTTTAACAGTGTTAAACTGTGGTTTTTCACTGTTAAGTAAAATTAGAAAATTTGTCATTATTCAACTAATAACTATTTCATGAATAGCTACTAGTATTTCTCATACACAAAGTTTCATAAGATGGTCCCTGACTTGAAGATGCCTACTGACTCTCCAGGGACAGTAGGGGAAAGACAAGAAATAAGACAATTGCCATAGAGTGTGGCAACTGGTACAGGTAATATCATAAATCATGCAAATTGGACATGTGTATTGGAAGATGATGTTCTGAACTGAAGGTCTTAATGCAGAGTGGAGTTAGAAAAAGTCCCTAAAAGGAGGAGATGCCAGATCTCAGCCTTAAATAAAAAGTAGAATGGTAGGCTGGCCATAAGAGCAGAAAAATGCTAGGGACTGTCTAATAGGGAGTCAAAATACTTTATTGTAGTTTGACAATTATACTTCTTGAATACCTTTTCTGGCATATGAGCTTTCAAAAAAGACCATTCTGTAGTAATAGAAATACTAATCAGGAATGGTTTAAATAAAATTTAAAAGTAAATTAAAATAACTCCTGTTTTCCTTTCCCTTTTGACTTAACTACAAAAAGTCACCGTATTGTTTTTTAGATAATGTCAACATTTACATTTCCCTGTACTTGAGCCCAGCTTACTCTTTCCCACCCAACCAAAGGAGAAATCTAGAGAACAAATTTACTGGCTCCATTTCATTAGAAAACTATGGTCGTAAGTTAGCCTTAGGACTTTTTTATGATATTACTCAAAAAAGTGTTTAAAACTCGAACCTTATCTCAACACAGTCCCTCAATCAGTGAGCTAAACAGGTCCCAAAGTTTTATTTGCCTCCTATCAAACATTAACTTGGAGTAAATAATGCAGTCAATATGGAATAATATATTCAGCAAAATTCTTCTTATCAAATACTTTCTTCCCTAAAATATGTGCTTACCTGTCCCTCTTATTCTCTCTCTCAGGTCCACAGAATTTTTTTCTTCCTTTGCAAGTTTTATTAGGATATGTAGAAAGTTGGCCCAAACTGCTAATAGGGACAGGCCAGGTCCCCATTCTGGAAGGAGAAAGCAGCTACTATCAGGCAGTCCTCACTTGGCTTCAGGTCTGAGAATCAGCAATGAGACCATCAACGTGCAGCTTCCCTTAGGAAAAAGGATTCTTTAGGAGGTGAAGCAAAGGACTGTGGGTTGTCTGTTAAGTACCAAACCCTACTTCTCAGGACTGCAGGATGGGAATCAGGGAGCTTCCATGCACCCCTCCCCATATCTGACTCTCAAGACTTCCAGGAATCAATTTTTTGAAGATAAGGGAGTTCTTCAGCTCTTGAATTAAACATGTCTCTTGAGTTTCATAATTTCATAATAGCTTGTCATTTCATAATTAGTAGATATAAAAGGTGAATATACTGTTGAGGTAATTCTTAGTGTATATAAGTTTCTTCAGCTGATTCACAAGTTTAACAGTCATTGACCAGAGCCTTCCTCTTGTGATGGAGAGAGGTTGTCTGGGGTGAATCAGGGTGAGGCCACATACGGGAAATGGAAGGGCATGAGAGTCAGCTGAAGAGGACAGGGCTTCACAACCTCTCTGGGCTCAGGTCTCTTTCCAGCCTTGCAATCACTCCTGTGCCTTTATTTTTATACCTCACCCAATCTTTCTCTCATTCCCAATTCCTGCCAGGCATACAACCATCTAAAATCTAGTGTCAAAGAACCACCAGCCAAAACAGCAGAGCCTCACCTCTGCCCTCCACAGGTACCATCTGCGCACAGCACTGTTGCAGGATGGCTCTGCTCCAGGACCTCTCTGGAGACTCCTCTTGGATTCATACCTGCCATGCACCATCCCTGACGACATGCTCCCTAGTATCACCCTCTCCTCACTCAGTTGAGACCCCAGTTCTGTTCAGGGTCCTCAGACCCTACCCATTCCTACTAAGTCCCCAGCCCTCCCATTTGTGATTGTTTCTGCTCTGACACCTGGTCTAAGGTAGAGAGAAGTCACATAATGAATGGTAATGTAGCAAAATGAGTCTCTAATCTTAGTTGCTTCTCCTATGTCTGTCACCTTTTGCAAACCCCAAACCGGTTCTCTCAGTCTTTACCAGTTCCTTCAAGTTTCTTACCTGACACCTCTAAGACCTTTCTCTCAGCAAAAGCATTGTGCACAATTTCATAGGGGAAAAAAGGAGGCTTGATTTCTAAACTCTAGTATCTATAAGCTTGCCAGGACCTAATCAGTCCATCCATTCACTGAACAAATGTTACTTTTACACCACTCATGTTCAGGCACTTTAACAGCTGCTAGAGATATTAAGTTAATAAATAAAGCACTGTTTCTAAAAAAGTCCCTCTCCTATCCTCCCTGATCATGCTGTGGAACAGAGATGGTGCACTTGTCCAAGACTAAGTTCCTCAGCATGTTGCTGTCTCCTTTCTCTTGCAACTTTGCCTCTCTGTCTTCAATCATCCTTTCCAAAGTTTTCAAGCCTTTAGAGGAGAAATGTCCATCACTCTCCCAGTTAAAAAAAAAAAAGGAAAGGCTATCTTTCCTGTGACTACCACCAGCCATCACTCCATTTTTTAGGTCTCTCCTCAGCCAAGATTCTTCACAGAATCAGTAGCACTGTCTCCCTACGACAGACACCATCAGAACACATCCCAAGCTAGGTGTGATGGAGAGAGGTTGTCTGGGGTGAACTGGGATGAGGCCACATACAGCGAATGGTAGACATACACAACCATCTTTCTTATCCCATTCATCTTTCCCTTGCCTCCTGATTGCTGTCACCCCTCTGGTCCCACTGCTCCTTACCAGTGGCTCACCTGAAGGTCCTTCCTTCTCCCTCCTGCACATTTCCCTTGCCGCATTGACCTGGAAGCCCTATTCCACATGATAGCCACGTGATGCAACCATCCTTGGCTGCATTCCTACATGCTGTTCTGCTTATCTGGCCTGGACATTTCATCTGTGCTCTACTCTATTAACAGCTGACTGGACCATAACAACTTCAAATGAACCTGGTAAAAATGGAACTAGAAGTCTTTTCTGGCCTCAATATTACCTATCTTGGTTAACAGCCTCATCAACATGCAATTGTCTAAGAATCTGAGAATGGTCTTAGACTCTTTCTTCTTTCCAATTAACGTAGTCCTGATGGAGTGTTGTCAATCTTAATGACCACTCCTAAAGCTTTTCTCCCAACAGGCTTCTAAGCAGCCTCTCTGCCCATCCCTCAAGCTGCTGCTGAATTGCCCATGGGACACACACCTGTGCTCCTCACTCTGTCACTGCCCATTAAAGGGTCTTCTTGTAGTTCTATCATTTTTTTGTCTCACATATTTGATGGCCTGTTGTTAGGTGTATATACACACTAAGAATTATTATGTTTTCTTGGCACATTGACCCTTTATCATTATGTAATGTTTCTCTTTATCTCTGATTATTTTCCGTGCTCTAAAGTTGGCTTTGTCTGAATAAACATAGCTGCTCCAGCTTTCTGTTCATCAGTATTAGCATGTTACAGCTTTATGCATCCCTTTCCTTTTCTTTTTCAGTTGACATGTAACATTATATTACTTTCAGGTATATATTACAAAATGATCATCACAATAAGTCTAGTTAATATTTGTCACTATACATAGTCACAAAATTTTTTTGTGTGTGAAGAATTTTAAGATCTACTCTCTTACAAACTTTCAAATATGCAATACAATACAATTAACTGCAGTTACAAGATGCTATACCTTACATCCCCCTGACAATTTTGTAATTGGAAGTTTGTACCTTTTGACCCCTTTCCTTCCTGCTGCATGCCCCGGAACCCAATGGCAATGACCAATCTGTTCTCTGTATCTATGAGCTTGGTTCTTTATATTTTAGATACCACATGCAAGTGATATCATACAGTATTTGTCTTTCTCTGATGTATTTCACTTAGCATAACACACATACATACCACATCTTCTTTACCCATTCATCCATCAAAACACTTAGGTTGCTTCTACATTTTGGCTATTGTAAACAATGCTGCAATGAACACGGGGGTTATCTTTTTGAATTAGTGTTTTTACTTTAGATAAATACCCAGAAGTGGGCACTGCTGGATGGTATGGTGTTTTAATTTTTAAACCTGCTTGCATGGTTTCTGAAGAGATTCTGATGAAATTCCTATCCTGCTTCTCTACAGGTAAAGTGTTTTTTCCCCTTCTGGCTTCTTTCAAGATTTTTTCTTTGCCTTTGATTTTCTGCATTTGAATATGACATGTTTAGGTATAGGTTTTACTTACCCTGTTCGATGTTCTCTGAGAATCCTGCTCTGCAGATTGTTTCCTATCACTAACTTTGGAAAATTCTCAGTCATTATATTACTTCGAATATTTCTCTTAATCTCCTCAGTCTTTCTCTTCTAGTATTCCCATTATATGTACGTTACACCATTTTTAATCACCCCATAATTCTTTGATGTTCTGTTCTTTTTGTCATTCTTTTTTTCCTTTTACATTGCAGTTTTGGAAGTTTTTACTAATATTTCTTCAAGCTCAGTGATTCTTTTCTTGGTCATGTCCAATCTACTGATGAAGTCTATCAAAGGCATTCTTCATTTCTGTTGTGGTGTTTTTATTTCTAGTATTTCCTTTTGAGTCTTTCCTAGGGTTTCTGTCTCTCTGCTTACACTACCCATCTATGCTCACGTGGTGTGCACTTGTTTCTTTAGAGTTAATCATAGTTGTATTAAATTCCCAGTCTGATTAATTCCAACATCTCTGCAACATCTAAGTCTGGTTCTAATACATGCTATATTTTCCCACAAACTGTGAGTCTTGCTTTTTAGAATGTTTTGTAATTTTTTCTTGAAAGCCAGACATGAGACACTGGGTCAAAGAAACTGAGGCATATAGTCTGTAGTGTGAGGTTTATCTGGCTAGGAGTTACACTTTTTTTTACTGTTTGCTGTAACTATAGGTGTCAGAAGCAAAATTTTCTCTTGGTGTTCATATTTTTGTTGCCCCCATTGTCTCTGTATTTCCTCAGAGACTATTCTTAAATAAGGTCAGAGACATGTAGTTTCTTCAGTTTTATTCCTCTATTATTATATAGGAGCTCTCCCCTATAATATGGTACATACTCTGATGTGGTGAGGTATGAGGGAGGGAAAGTGTTCTTTAACTCTGATTAGGTCCCAGTTTTAGTGAGCCTTTACTACTGTAACCTTCAAAACTGCTTCTCAGCTTTGTTCCCTCAGGTGACACAAGAAGACTAGGCAGCCCTGAAGTGGGGTACTTCCCTTCTCCCCAGGTCAGTTGGGCTTTGATAAAATCCCAACAGGTTAGGCTCTGGTTAGATAGTTTCTGTTGAGGGCAGGCCTTGTTAAGAAGAACAGAGTGCTCTGACACATTTCACAATGGCTACTTTTCCCCTCCCCCTACCAGAAATACGACGGGATTTTTCTATAATCTTCCCCGTGAGAAATAACTGGTAGGGCTCCTGGAAGTAAAGCTCACAAAAGTATCCCCCCACACCAAAGCCTGGCCCTTGAAGTTAACTCTCAATCTCATCCAAACTGAGTGTCCAGCAATTTGTCTATCACAGTGACAATTTTTACACAGTAAAATTTGTGGATGTTTTTGCTCTGGAGCTTCATCTGCTCTAGGAAGCTGTAGTCTCTACATCCTCTTGTCTGTCTCTCCAACTTTGGGGGCTGTGGTGTGTTTAGGAGCTCAATTCTCTGTTGGGTCTAAAGGGATTGTTTATTTTGTTTGTTTAGCTTTTTTCTTGTGAAAATAGGAGTGATGACTTCCAAGTTCCTTATGTCAGGCTAGAAACTGGAAGTCAGAGCTCCTACTTTTTACTGGTTCACTCTGGCCTCTTCAAACACTGTCTTGTTAACATTCCTGATGTTCAGTGTCACCATCCTGCAGCGCTCCATGGTTGGCTCTGGGAACTCTGTCAACCATTTCCTCATTTCTGTACATTTGGCTCCTCTCAACACAAGGCAGCTGAATGTACCATCTCCATAAAATATCTAAGCAAGAACCAGTTTTTTTTCTTTTTGTTCACGTTCTGCTGTTATATGTATGACAGCTGCTTTCTAAGGCTTCTATCCAAAAAATAAGACTGAGGGCTTCTTGTGACCGAAATCTGTGTTTTAAATATTCTGATTTTTCTCTTAGCACCTAGCAAAGTGAGTAGTAAGGTAGTAGGATTCTTTGCTCTCTGTTAATAATAAACTCAAACTTCATTGATATTTATTCAATTAAGCATTCAAATTTCTTCCAATTATGTAACACAAAGTCTAAGAAAAGGTATTCTGGCTCTTGTCCTACTGATCAGGCCAGAATTAAATAATAAAATCAGGGCAGTAAGAGACACATGTGCTGCAATGTCTCCAGGGTAGGAAGGTGCCATGAGCCTGAGGTGTCATTCCACACTCCCACTTCAGTAGTGTTTGGCGCTGCCTCGGTGTGAAAAGCAGCCCCTGGGAACAGCCACTGGTGGGGCCATCCTCCCTTCCTGTACCTTCTCCAAATTAAGTGGTTCTGAGCTTAACTCAGGGAATTGACTCTAAACACATGATACCTAAGACCCCCCAGGCTCATGCCATGGTACCGTCTGGACACCCTTACATTTAGAGAAGAAACACTCCTTTCCAATGTACACTCTGCCAAGTTTTGTCAGATGTTGTCATGGGGGTGCTCTAAGTTACATTGAGCACATGGAATTGTACTTTCTATGACTCCAGGGAGAAGGGCAAGCTCCACAGATCTCACCCACAAACCCAGACAGCAGCCTCCATGACCTAGGCTCCCTCCAGGACAACTCTGGGCACTGAAGGCTGGCTCAGCCCACAGGGCCATGGCTCTACCTTGTGACCTCTCCTTAAATAACTTCTTTATATAAAAAACTTGGATAAAGGGTGAAACAAAATCTATTTTTTCATCTATATTTGTTAGCAAGCAGAAGTCAGTGGGTTACTCAGCTGCTAATGTGAAACCTAGACCCACGGAGAGAGAGAACAGGGTTTTGTTTTATTTTGTTTTGTTGGGGTTTTTTTTAGGATGTCTCCTATTCCGGTAAGTGGAATATCAGGATTCTCCACAGAATCATGTGACACAGGCAGCGAACAGCTACCCTCCGGCATGGTATGTAAATGAACTCAGTCACCCTTTGGGTTTTCCCCTTTCCTTTCCCTGGTCTTTATGGAGGACACAGAATCACAGGGAGTAACTAGCTGAAATTTGCTCTGTACTTTAACAGCAGGCAGGAAGCCAAACTCCAAATACAATGACTGGATTCAGTTTTACAAGCAAACACTGGGACTGAATTCACCCTAGTCCGGGAAGAATGCCTCCGATCAGAACTAGCAGGAAATCCAATTCAAAACAGGGTGTGTCATCCTCAATTCACAGTACAGTCTTTACACCTTTAAAGAAGCCTTTTGGAAGTAAAAGCTTCCTTCAGTAAAAGGTACACACAAAAGACTAAATTTTGCTCAAATGATACTAGAAACACTGTGCAGAAAATACCCAAATCCCCACAGTCAGCACTCTTAGTGGGGACTGTTGGCTCTGCTCTTTCTCCTTTGGATACTGATGTTAAAGTCTTAGGAGATACTAATAATTACTTAATTCTCCCAACTCCCTCACAACCTCTGACCCCTGTCTCATATCATGAATTATCAACTCCCTCTGGCTTTCTGCATTACTCAAGTAACTTAATATGAGAACCCTGAGACCTTGAGAGTGTGAGGACATGCTTTGGCCCAAGCAACCCCGAAACGTGCCTGGTTTGTGTGTCTCCCTCATGCCTCTGGCTGGCCAGGGAAAGCACTCTGAGAAGAGACAAACACAAATGCGGAGAGTCTGCAGTTCTAGGGGGGTTGTGTCAAGAAGGTCAGGAACTCACCCCACTGCTGCCCCTGGCTGGGCCTTACCTAGTGATACTGTGATTACAGGACCCCACAGGGTTGCTGCCAGGATGTGAAATGACGAGCTAAATGCCAGTTATGAATGATTTAATTTGGATGTTTGGGAGGAGAGTACAGAAGAAATAATTTTGAAGTAAAGCATCAAACTTAAAAGTTCCAGTGAGAAGTACAAAGGGATATTTCTCATCTCCACAATGACATTATTTTATATGAATTCTTAATATTTTATGTAATTTAGCCTCAGGTATAGAGTTATCAGATGTACCAAATAAAATATGGAAGGGCCAGTTAAAAATCAATTTTAGGTAAATGATGAATAAATAACTTTCTAGTGTAAATACACCCTACAGTTTAACTGGGTGCCCTGTGTTTTATTTGGGAACCCTACTCAGGTGTCAATTTCAATGAACTGATCCCTAAAATACCTTTCAGTGCTGGGAGCTCAGGATTATGAATCAAGCCAGTACCAGTGAGCTGTGCCAGATACCTCAGGACACTTTCCAGTCATCATTGTGTTTTCTCATGGGATGTGGACAAAGATGCCATCTCTTCACCAGAAAACAGAGGGGCCCACAGTTCTGTGCACAGACTTCATAATAGCTCTCAAATACTTAAGTTTTAACACCAGAGAAACTGGATTATATAATGGTATATACCACACTTCTGTTTCCCTGATGAAGTGAGCATTTTTTATTAGGAAGACTATAGCCTGCTCCCGCTGTTACGACTTTAAAAGAAAAATCTGAGAAGCATCTTAGGCTACACAGCACTTGGTAACAAAGGGAAAGGAGTGGCACACCTGGATGCAATGTGAGGCTCATCAGGGATCAAATGTCATCTATATCCCCAAACAGCATATAAACCAATCAGTGCTGAAGTCAGGAAGGCAACAGCCCCTGGGGCTGCAGACTGTACTGATCTACACTCGGGATCTGATCTAGACTCGGGATAGTTTATTTAAATCGGCAGCTACACTGAGGATTTTCTAAATAGCTCAAGTGTTAGTTACACCTTTTAAACCTCTTTCTTCAGTTGGTCTTTTGCCCTAAAGCACACAGTTTTCAAACCTCCATTAACAGTGGGAATAACCTGCTCCCTAGTCAGCTGTTCGGTCTACACTGCTCTATATTCCAACCAATACTCCTGGCTACATTCCCACTAAAAAGACCACCTCTGTACAATGCCTCACTCTTACAGATCTAGTGACTTTTGTATGAACACATCTATCCGCTACCCTACCTCTGCCAGTGGGGGGGATGAGGGACAGGTATGGACTGTTCAGCTGAGGGTCAGCCAGAAACTTTCTCTTTCCCTGTGAAATCACAGGTCCTCATATTTCCACACTGACTGACCAAGCCTTCAGCAGCTCTTCCTGCTGCTGATAACCAAACAGGGAAAATAAATGAATTTAAAAATGGTGTTTTCTTCACAAATCCAGGGAAAGAGACCATGCCAGGGGAGACACACATGCTAAATACAGTCCTGCATCGTGGGAGCTGCAGGAGCCAGAGCCAAGGTACACGCTTAATCTGAAACAACGAAGCACGGTGGGAACAGGATGATCCTTTTCAGTACTAAAATTCTTCTTTTCCTGCTCATGCATTTCTAAGAACTAGGAACAGCCTTCACTGAAACAAAATACTGCCCTATCTTGTTGATAAGATTTGATTTCCATCTAAAAAAAGTATCTGGAGTGTTTCCAAATATGAAATGGATCTGTTCTCTATTAGAAAAACAAAAATGTCTCATCATTTTTCTACTATCCTCATCCTCCTTGCATGTTCTCTACTTTCTTCATTTACAGCCTTACACATTCCATAATACCCAAGACAGAAATTTTTGTTTTTAATTATTTATTCTTAAGGAGAAAATAGTAAGGAAAAGGAGATACATGAAACATAGTTATTACCAGTGTATTAGTGAAAGCAACTCCAATCAAATCTCTACAGTAAAACTAAGGTTTTCCTCAGCTTTTGATTGGAGCCACCCCTCTAGATATAAGTCAGGCTTTCAATGCCTTAAGTGGGTTCCATTTGATAAGTCTCTGATTGGACAACCACTCTCAGGAGCCTCTCAGCTGGCACTCACTCCAGAAATACTACACACGCATTTTGCAGAAGTGCAACCTTCCCATTCTTCTTCAGGGCAGGGCCATGTCCACATTTTGAGGAAGCCATGCTGTACAGCAGGCCAAGGCAATGAGGCCCCACAAAGGAAGATGACAGCTTCACAGGCACATCTCAAGAAAACTCTGTGAGTCTCATCCCGTTTGTTTAAATTTTCTCAGAATGTATCAACATCCTCTTCTTTCATTAACTGACTACAAGAGACTCAAGAAAACTTGACATTCTTAGGTCACCTGTGTGCTAAACACTAAGGCAAGTATGAGACAAAGATGGGGATCTTTTCTAAAGCTAGTTAACCAGAATACCATTCTGGAGTCAGACCCACACAGTGTTATACAGCTTTGTGGCTCCCACTCATAGCGGAACATTCAGCAAATTATTTAATCCCTCTGACTTTAGTTTCCATCTGCAAATTTAAGATAATACTGCATCCCTGACTCCTGTGTAAGGATTAAATGAATAACCTACAAAAAGGATTAAATATGTTTAGCTTCTTTTTAATAGAACAAGCTAAGAATTTTTATGCCACCTGTAGCACACTGTCTTGGGCTGACAAAGGTTAGACTGGGAGAGAGGGGAATCTGTTTGGAGACTAAGAAAAATTCAGGGTGCAAAGATTTTTAAGATTAAATTCTAAAATGAACAAACAAAAAACACTTTCGAACCAGACTTCTTGGAGCTTGCCCAATATAAACATAAAATTCAACAATTCACGTTTTGCTCAATTTATATCAACAAACACTTCAGAATGTGTGCTAGTTTCAGTAGGAAGTAAAAAGATGATCTGAACAGGTCCTTGCCATTCTTGTAGCTTACACATATTAAATTGATCATTAGCAATAGGATCATTAATGTATAGTATTTGTCTCTCCATGTTATGAGGCATATTACTCTAAATTTCCTCTTTAGAATTTCTCAAGAAAATTGAGAAAAGAAAACAGAGAATTAAGTAATAGGTATGCCACATTCAAAGTCCATGCCATGAATCTATATTATCTATAATAAATATCAGGTTATACTTCGGTAGCTAAGACCCCTCCTTCTCCCAGGATTCAAGATGAATCAATCTATACTGATGGATGTAAGAGCCCAATAAAATGGTAGGAGGTGAATTTAAGAATTTGTCAGACTTTATGTTTATTGACTGCCTTACTTGTCTGAAACAGATCATGGACCTTGTTTTTAAATTTTTTAAGATCACATCCCTCAGGTCAAGCATATTTGTTTATAAATTACACACACACGAAGCAAGGGACTAATTTAGGGCAAAGCTTACAGACTATCAACACAATAAAATTGAATACACAAAGAAATAAATCCTATTATATACAGGAATACAGTACACGATAAGAGAAACATTTAAAATCAGTGGGTAAAAACCATTCAGACAGTAATACTGGTAAAATTATTTTTTAAAAAAAATTAAAATTGATCCCTACCTCATTTTATGCACCAAAATACATTACAGATGTATTAAAGAGTTTAACATAAATAATGAAACCATAAAATTACTAGTAGAGAAATAAGCTTTCCATTATTTTCATGATTTCAGGATGTCCTCATTGTACAGTAAGAATTTCACAATCTTTTCCTATTATTTAATACCTACATATTGTAACTTTAGGTTAAAGCTTTGTTTTTCTGAGAAACTAAAATCAGCATAGGTGAACACAATCATTTGGACTGCTAATGAATTACAAATATAGCAAAAGCATATGCTATAGAAGGATGAGCTAATTAGAGGAGAACCCACTCTCTTTCTCTGAGTCCTCAGAGAGCAGTGGCTTTCTCAGGCAGCCTGCAGTCACAGATGTGCACATTATATCAGGCAACTGGTGTCTGTGGGCAAGAGCAGGGCTGGAATTAGAGTAAAGGAGCTAGGTGAGGGAACTCTTTGCATCTTTGTTGCAGACTTTTATTTTGTAGGTTATAGTGACTAATTGTTTACTGGGGATATTTCAGAATTTAAAAGTATATATACTGTGCTCAACATCACTAGTTATTAGGGAAATGCAAATTAAGACCATGATGAAATACCACTTCACACCCATTAGCACAGCTATTAAAAAAAAAGGGAGAATAACAATTGTTAGTGAGGATGTTGAGAAATGAACCCTCATGCACTGCTGGTGGGAATGTAAAATGGCACAGCTGTTACATAAAACACTATGGTGGTTTCCCAAAAAATTTGACATAGAATTACCATATGATCTAGCATTTTCACTGCTAGGTATATATTCAAAAGAATTGAAGGCAAGGACTCAAACAGATACTTGTACACCAGTGCTCATAGCAGCATTATTTGCAATGGCAAAAAGGGAGAAACCAACTCAAATATCCATCAACAGATGAACAGATAAACAAAATATGGTAATATATACATACAATAGCATATTATTCAGTCTTAAAAAAGGTATGAAATTATGAGACATGATATAACATGGATGAACCTTAAAGACACTATGCTAAGTGAAATAAGCCAAGCACAAAAGGACAAATACCATATGATGCCATTTACATGAGTTACCTAGGATGGGCAAATTTATAGAGATAGAATATAAAACAGAGAATACTAGGAGCTTGGAAGGCGGGGTGGGGAATGGGGAGTTACTGTTTAATGGGTACAGAGGTTCTGTTGGGATGATGAAAAAACTCTGGAGATGGATAGTGGTGGTGGCTGCACAATAATGTGGATTTACTTAATGCCACTGAATACACCTAAACATATTAAAACAGTAAATTTTATGTTATGGATATATAGCAAAATTTTAAAAATACATATACATCATGGACTATGTGTGTATATATACATGAAAGTTGACAGAACAAAGAATGTATTTCTGTCTCAAAGTACAGCAACTTCATTTATTTAATCAATCAATATATCATATATCTACACACTTGTGAGCTATGCAGAAATAGTTCAATTAGTACCTAGAATATCAAAGAGTAATTGAGAACAACAGACAAAAAACACACAAACATAATTTAAGTCCTGTTAAGTAATATTATAAAAACATACATGCAATTATTCCAGCCTTAAGCTTTGTAGATTACCCACCCAAAGGGATTTAGGGATGGAACGACAGGAGCGACAGGCCCTAACGCCCCTTTACCACTTCTGTACAAGCAGACATCAGAGCTGATGGCTATTACCCATTAGTACTCATTTGGGTCTCACTGCATAATATCAGGCAGATGTTGACAAGGACTTTTGCTAAGTGCTTAGAAACACTTAAAAAGGTAGAGATTGATCCCTTACATTTTGAAATATGAATTTCATTGTTAATAATTCCTCATATGCTCCCCACAAATAGATCAATGGTTTCTTTTTCATTTTTTAGCAGAAGCCAACAGCGGTAGCTCTGAAAGTTAAGTGACAGTGCTTATTGCCCTCTGCACTAGGATGGGTTAATGAAGTGGCTTTCCACAGCAATGGTGTGCCACTCCCCTCTGCCCGGGGCTCATTCAAAGGAAGGACATGTGTTCTTCCTTTTGTCAGCCTTCAAAAGATCAAACTAAAAAACAGGAAGTAGTTTTAAAATACTGTTCTAGGATTCTGGGATTATTTGTTAACAAATTGCCACTCAAATTCTTCAGCAGTGCATGGAAAAGGTAAATATCAGAAATGAAGGGCATTATGGCCTCTTTGAAAGCAGTCATAAATGCCAGTGAAATGCTACATGCTGTTTTGTGAGCCATATGCATGCACATAAGGACATAATTTGCATCATATCCTTTATATTTGTTTATTAAATTTTCCTTTTAAGTAGTCTATCTCTGTCACTCATCTATTTATATTTCTCTCACCTCCCTCATGCTTTACCATTGCCTGTTTTAACTGCTTTCAATCACCAACTCTGAGCCTCAGGATCATAATCAAAAGAAGCCAATCTGACAGTATTCAGCACAGATTTGAGTATCTCCCTCCTTTATGCCTGAGATTTCTGCCCTAGCTGCTAAAAAGGAATGCTACACATACTGCTCTAGTCTTCCAGCCCTTTCCCTCAAACAGAAAACAAGGAGCACCCATCCCTGGCCTGCCACAGAACAGTTATTCAGTGTTTATGGAATTGATGGATAAATACATTTGGGATACATGAACTTTATGATACCAGAGGTAAGTTTAGAAGATGAATTTTTGTTATAGAAAGCCCCTTCCCCCAAATCTAGCAGTCATTTCCATACCAAATGATTGAAAAAGAAATCTCAATCAAAAACTTCAGATTCAAACAATTTAACAAATGCAAAATATCAAGGACAAATCCTTTTTTCTCTTAACTCCTACTGGTTAATACTTAAATTTATTAGTAAATTTTTGATATTTGATTCAGGGACTTTTAATCACAGCCATAAAAAATACAATACCAAAGACATTTCTCTGGACCAGTCCCCTAAGTGTAAGCACCACTGTGATTGACATGTTATACTCCATAGTTAGTCACCATCCCAGCCTGAGGGGCCACAGGGTTTATCTGTGGGGCAAGAGGCAGAAGAGAACCACAGTAGGTGACTATAGCAAAAACAACCTGTTTTCCCAATTCTAGTAGGTGTAGAAAAACAGACCTGTAGACATACACCTAACCCTAGAACTTTTAGTCATTTTAAAGTTATTAACAAGGATCATATTCCAAGCAACAGTCTCTCCTCTACCCCAATTCCTGTGTCTAAAAATAAAATAGTACATTACAGCGGCTTATTTTGCTTGCTTCAGCCAAGAGCTCTGAAAACCCCCTCAAGCCCTCCAAAGCTGGGTCAGTCCACTGTATGCTATGAGTCAGCACTCCTGCACAGTTCTGGAAACTCCTTACCAGCACCATGACCTACAACAAGAGCCAACTTTCCATTTCAGTGTGTAACAGGAAGTACTCAACACATTTCACACAAACCGGAGAACTATTGTTAATGTAACTACTGTTACATCAAAATAAGTGAAAATCTCCTGAAACGTATGTATTAAAAAAAGAAGAAAATATTTTATTTAAAAATAAACAGACACATAAATTGTGATTTGCTAAACCAGTGTAATGAAATTGAACAAAGGCACTTCAGTGTTAGAACACAGAAAAACACAGATTGTTTAAAATTTAACTCAATTACTCTAATTTTCTGTTGCACCCATTATTGCAGAGTGCATGCCTTTGGCAAAACCTATGTTTATTATATTAAGAGTCTGCTAAGTTTTGTTTTCGAAATATGGCTTGGCCAGTAATGTAATATACAGAAATAGCATTGAAATGTAAATGTTTTGAGGCAAAAACCTTCTGTAGTCTACGTTAACCTCTTCCCTCAATAAATGGCTTGAAGTCACTTGATTAGCACAAAATGTATTAACAGGTTACAGAGATTTTTAATGTTTTAGCAGTGACTTTTTAGAAGATGAACAGGCCTTAAAGCAGCCTGTGCCTCAGCTATGACACCAAGGCATCAGTGTGCCCTTGCTATATACTCAGAAAGCTCCTTTCAGAGTTTAAATGTCAGCTACAAGAAGTTGTGTGTCCATAATTCTTAAAGAGAGTTTCAAAGTTTAATTCTGTAGAAAGCCAAACAACTCAGCTACTATGGTCACTAATAAATGCACTGAACATTCGTGCAGTGTCAGAATGCTAGACATCTGCTTCTAATTTCAATTTTGGCTCAGAATAAAAGTGCCTCCCCCACAATAGTTTGATTATAAACTGTTATTTTCCTCCTCTCTTTTTTTTCATTTTTGGAAGCTGTTGTCCTTCATTCTTGCTGGAAGCCACCTGACCACTGCCAGGAAGAGGAATGCAAAACATTCCCAGGAGCGGCTGTGGCGTCAGCACTGCATTCCACCTCTCCTGGTCAGGGCTGTCGGGAAACTCCAGCCTCCAGCAAAACCCCTCAGATGAGATAACAGCTGAGGCTTGCAGCCAAATCACCCTAAGAACTCCTTCATGTTATGCTCTGAAGATGGACAAGAGAGTGTGTGGGGTGGGGTGGAGGCAGAGCTGGCTTTGTGAGGTATGTTTACTGTTAATCTTCAGAACTTTCTTATTTTAATTTCTTGGGGGGAAAAACAAAGAAAACACAATTTAATAACAATAATCAGGAGACTGATCACTTTAGGCATTAGTGTGCAGATCGGGTAAGATGAACAACAGAATAGTTTGGACTTCAACCAACAGAACTTACTTAACTGAACCATCCCAACCACCCAGTCTCCAAACCCTCCTACAGAAGAAAATGACCAAAGCCCCATTCAGGGACTCTTCAGAAATGTTTAGAAAGTAGAAAATGCATTTTCTCTAAAGAGCAATAAACTACAGAGAAGAAACCGAAAAGTGTAATATTACAAAAAAATACAAACACAAATACAACCTTCTTACATAGTTTTCATTTGTAACTTCCTAGATTCTGTCAACAAGTTTATATGTTAAGATATCTGCAAATATACATGATGATAAAGAAAAATTCTGAGATGTCCTAAAATTAAATGACGTAAGGGCAGAAGAATGGGAGACAGGGAGACAAGAGAGGGTAATCGGCCAATGTCCATGGGCTATAGTCAAACAGAAGCTCCACGTTCTTGGATGAAGCCATTCCAACAATCATCTAGAAGGTCCCCAGAACCACAGCATCCCGCTTGTGTATGAACAGTGCCTGACCACCATCAGCAGCCAATCCACAAGTCTTCTTATAAACTAATCACCAATCCCTGAACTTCCCCACTGTTCGTTAGCCCACTTTCCTTTTCTGCAGCCAACGTGAATTTAAAGAACCTTCTTTCCTTGAGACCTTTATAAATGTTCCCCGTTTCTTGAGTCTGGTGGACAAGTTTTTATTAGCTGGCCTTAACGCTGGTGAAGCAGAAACTTCCTGTCCCAGGATTTAATCTTTTTTCTGGCTGCATCTGTAAAGGCTCAATAGGCCCTTTTACTTCAGAGACCTCTTGGTCTCTAGAGTTTTTGACTTGTCAATGATATTTGTACTCTGTTTTTTTTGCATATATTGTATCAAATTATTTTCCCATGCCACGTTATGATCTTCTATACTTTATGAAACTCTAAAAGTGAAAAATGCTTCTTGGGGAGGAGAGAGGGAGTGTATTACAAAACATGTTTTATGCACACCATTTTTGTTTCTGCTAAATAACATACTTGAAATAAATTTTCAGGCATGATAACTAAATTGAGTATGAAACTTCTTACATTTGCTACATACTACCACACTGATTTCCAATATAACTGAGTCAGTACTCTTATAAGACAATTATAATCTTCCTATACCCACTGTATTATCAATTTGTCAGTATTCATATCTGTATGTACAATGTATATACAGTTGGCATATAATAATTTATCAAATATACTTTATATTTTTCTCATTAATAGTGAAAATGTAGATTCCTTAATGAGCTGGGTCTTGGGCAATTTTCATGATTTGAAGTTTTAGAAAAAAAAAAATACTGCAATCACAGGTATTACTGAAAAACAGACTATACATCCAAACCAAAAAAAAAAGAGAAAACCCATTGTTGTATTTGAGCTTCTCATTCTCAGTACTATATGCTTTTAGGAGCAGTCAACATCTAACACTACTATAAGTTGTAGTTCCAGATAGGCAGAGAAAATAAAAAGCTACTTTCTTTTACCTGGCAGGGCAGAATACTTTCACCATGCTGCATTATGCTATGTCCACTCTGGTTCCTGTACCATAATTCAATCTGTAGGAACCTTAATCATCTTACTACTCCACAGGACAAGATAGCACCATACTGATAGGATTTCTTAATAGGAGGTAGCAGGTACCTAGGATACCCTGGGAAGACAAGCTGTTACAAGTGGGTAGATGATAAATACTAGAAAAATTCAGGAGCCTCCTCCCTGAGTAAAATTTCTGTTGGTGCAATGATCTGGGGCACGATGAGATATTTCTTCAAAAGTGAAAAAATTTTGTTGCACTTTTCATCCACTACCACCAAAAAAGAGCAAATGCTTAGTAGATCTAATTAGATTTTATAGGCAACACATGCCACTTTTTCATGTACTACTTCAATCTATTTGTTGAGTGACCTATAAAGCTGCCAGTATCATGTGGGGCTAAGAAAAAGCTATCCATATTATTCAGCATACAATGCCAACTCTGCCCTTGGTCCCTGTGACCAATGGAAATACCTATGGCTGATTGAGATAGAGCCACATGAGAATAGTGGAAGGATCTAAGTTTAGGGGTCAAACCATATGCTATTCAGCAAATAACTATTTTTCCTTTTGATAAACCAATCTTGGCTTGCTACTGGCGCCTAGTGGAGACTGAACACCTGACCCTATTAGAAAACTAAAACCTTGACCATGAGATACTAGGTGGCCATGGGACCTATCATGAACTGGGCATTGTCTAAATCAACTGGCTACAAAGATTGACATGTCCAGGAATACTGTGTCCTCAACTGAAATTTGTATATGTAGCACATGTGGGTATGAATAACATCTGAAACTCTTAAGTTTCACAAATAGGAAGCTTATACTCTTGCTTTACCTATACTACCACACCTGCCATCCTTCTCAACCCACACTTATGGCCTCATGGGAAAGTCTGTATGACAAGTAATATGAAGAGAAAAATGTCAAGCCTGGTTTCCAGATGGACTGATATGATATGATAACGGGTATTGGTTGGGAAAAGACTGTCATAGCTTTATAGCTCCCATCAGAAAAGGCCCTGGCAGATGAGCAGAGCTTCATTAGTGCATTGTAAGTCCAATTTACCCAGGAGAGATGCCATGAGGTCTGGATCACAATAACTCATGGTCAGCTCTAACTGCTTAGTTGGATGGTTGGAACTACTCTTTAAGGGTACATTTCATGGTCCACCAGACCAAGGAGCAAAAAGAACACGCAGAATGACCCAAACTTACGTACGAAGAACCAAAGTTTAGATGGATGATCAGAAATGTAGAAGGAGGAAGACTGGCAACAAGATGGCTGGGGAAAAAGTGCATGGATTGATGCTTTGAACAAAAGATGAAAGAGAATTTTTGTGTCCAATCTGAATGCTTGCTGGATAATAGAAAACTCTCAAAAAAACACAAAGACATGATAAATCACCCTAAAAATGCTTATCAACTTTCCACAGTAACCAAGAGGTTGTTCATTGGGGTCACAACGAAGTGATCAGGGTGACAAAGGCAACACAGTTGCCTCTCACCACCACAAACCTGTCTAGAACATACTGGCCATCATGCCAATCACTCAGGAGAGCTCAGCCTGCTGCAAAGTAGCCAGTTAACTACACTGAACCTTTTCTGTCAGGACAGGGTAACAACTTATCGTCACTGGAATTACATTTACTTAGGTTTTGTTTTGCCTTCCCTGTCTGCCATGCTCTGCGAGCAACACTGTATGTAATTCAAAACACCAGATAACAAACTTTGGCTATGTTAGAGCAAACAGATCATATAATTGGTAAACCATTTGCAGAAATGAGAACTCTAACAGCTATGCATATTTCTTCCTTGTTCAGTGTGTCATGTATATACTGATGCAGGTTAAATCATATTCCTTCTCCCTTTCCCCTATTGTCAACAGGGTGCGACAGTGATATTAGTCTATTAGCCATGCAATTCACACCACAAGTTACAGAGTTCCAAAATTCCAAGACAACAATTCCTAACCTAGGGGAAGAGCCTGTATGTGTGCAGCTGACTGCATGAACTGAGGAGATTTTGGATGTGCCCTTTAGGGAGAAGAACCCCTGTTATTTCTACAAGGGAAAGCAGTACTAGAACAGGTGTAAACATGTTGGTCCTGCTGTCTGGGGAACCACATACATTTCTTGTTGGGAAAAAAAAAGCCAATACCAGCTTGTTTACTTTCCAAGTATGTTCAGACCGACAGCTAGGAGCTGAAGTGGTTCTGGAGCCACCACAGGTGTTTGAGTGTTCAACTAGAGAGAAAGTGGAAGCCCATGGTGGCATAATTTTTTAGAGGCAACCCTAAAACTATAGACACGTTCTCAGCAAATTTCAGTGCAAACATACATCTTGTCATTTTTCCAGAAATGTGAAAGCCACAGGCTTTGTGAGAGTGTCCGCTGTTAGTTATATATCAGTATAGTAAGTTCATGAATACTTGCATCAGGCAAACAATGCATTCTGTACTCTTCATACAGCCTGTGACTGGCTTTACCAAAACAATTTTCTGTCAGTCAACAGGCATTAAATGAATACCTCCTAGGGAGAGAGCTCTAAGCTGCTCACTGCTCCACATAAATTCTTTTTTGTTTGTTTTATAAAACACCTAGAATTCCTGATACTGGAAGTTTTAAAGGAAAACAGAGGTTTTCTCTTCTAAATGATAACTAAAAATCTAGTAGTTCAATAAAAATGTTTTCTTTAATAAGCTGAATGAGGTTCATATTAGAAATCATTTTTTTTTATTCCATCAAAATTCTAAATAAAGAAACACTGAATTTGAGACCTGAATGAACCAACTAGGTAAGAGCATGGCAATTATTCAAGTATAGATAAGAAATACATTCTTACTATTATTCCTCTCTCAAGGAAAAGATAATGTAGTAAATAAGTCACATACTATACATTGGTTGAATATAAATTATAGGTATTAGGTTTATGTTGGTATGTGCCTTCAGTGACATTAAAAGAATTCAGTTTCAGTTTTGTAGCGAGAATATAGGAAATCTTCGTAGAGAGTGTATGGAAAGGTTTATAAACTAGAAGTATTTATTGTAACCCATAATTTAGGCATTGTTTTGTCTTATTGCTGTTTTTTAAAAAATTCTAGTTTTCAATAATGTTCTGGTTTGCCTTTATACACTGCAAATTTGAATATTACAATGTATTAATCACATAAGAGTGTATTTAATCCAGGTTGCTTTAATAAAGCTGCTGCTGAACCCAATTATTCAAGATGCGATGCAGGCTAATGACAGTGTTTGTTACTCATTAGTGGAATGATGCCAAGAACTGTTAGACCCCTTGGTCAACAATATGCTTCCCTTTGGCATGTCACTAACAGAGATAGAGAGCGAGGGAGAGATCAATCCTTCCTCCACTCTTGAGAAAACATATAACATCTGTCTTCATCGTTTCAACATTTAAAGTCACAGATAATTATTGATATTTTGATAGTATACACACTGACATTACAGTCAATTCAAAAACAACAACTTGTTTGTACACTCTTCTCTGGGTACATCTAAATCATCCTGCTGTATAAATGTATGCCTTCTCTCAGCAAAGAGGCACTGTATGTAATGACTACAATTCACTGTGTAAAGTTAACATAATGAACAGGTTATCCAAATGAAGACGGGCCTTACATACTTCCCTTATTAGACTGTTTTTTAAAATCCTATCTGCACAACAGGTATCCAATGACCAGATTGTAAAAAAGGCCCCATAAAATACTGTATTTACATACAATGTCAATTCACATTAAACCCTTTACTCTTGCAGAACTAATGATCTTAGCAAGCTTTATCAAAAGATTAAGCACTTAAAGTTGTAATTATGTTAGACAAAAAAACTGAAAAAAGCTTTCATAACAGAATACATATATTCTCTACAAATGCACACATATGTTCTCAAGAAAAGACCACATGGTCAATAAATTATAAAAGATTGACATCACACAAACTATCTTCTTTGACCACAATGAAAATTAGAAATCAACAGTACACGGAAATTAGAGAAATTCACAAATGGAAATTAAACAACACACTCCTAAATAACCAATGGGTCAATGAAGAAATTACAAGAAAAGTTAGAAACTATTTTGAAAGGAATGAAAAGGAAAACACAACATAGCAAAACTTATGAGATGCAGATAAAGCAGTGTTCTGAGAATATTTATAGTTGTGGATGCCCATATTGAAAAGGAAGAAAGGTCACAAGTCAACCTCAGCTTCCATATTGAAAAAACAGAAAAACAGGAGCAAACTAAACTAGAGCAGAATGGAAAAATGATAAAAGATTCAGCAGAAATAAAATGAGAAGCAGAACTGAAAAACAATAAACAAAATCAAAAGATGGTCCCTTGGAAAGGTCAACAAAATTGATATGTAGACTAACCATGCAAAAATGAGAGAAGAGTCAAATGGCACCAATCAGGAATGAAGGAGTTAAGGACTCACAACCAACCTTACAGAAATCAGAAGGGTCATGTGGAATCCTTTATGGTAATGATATGAACAACTAGATGCCAACAAATCAGAAAAATAAAATAAAAGGAACAATTCCTAGAAAGACACAAACTACCAAAACTGACACGTAGAAATAGAAAACTTGAATAGAAATTGAGTCAGTAATTTAAAAACTTCCCACCAAGCCCTGATGGCTTCACTGGTAATTTTAAGAAGGTATTAATATCAATCCTTTACAAATTCTTCCCAAAAGTAACAGAATAGGGAACACTTCCCCACTCATTGTACAAGGCTAATAAAAACCTACACCTAAATATGGCCCTACAGAAATTCAGACTCAGTCATTTCATCAAAGTGTAAAGCACTTCCTGAACATAAGAAAAACGAATACTCTATTTCACTTCAAAATTTCATTTTTCCTTATATGAACCAAGATTAGAAATTTAAAATCTATTTGGCCCAATTATTCTACTATAGTTTAATTTATATATTTCATAGAATTCTTAAATAAATGAAATGCCTTAAAGGAATATAAACACTGCCCAAAATATAGTAAATTCCCAAGTATTACCTTATTTCTTAATAACTATCATTTTATAATTTTGTATTGTTTGGTATGAGGCTTCTCAGAATATGAATGATATATTTTCACATTCTTATTTGTTCTATGTTAAATTTGTCTGTGATTTTGGATTCAAAGGTTCTGAAATTATATACTCTTATTTACATGAGTTATATCAGAAAAGAATTTGGTAATTAGTAGGTACTCCATATTTATTAATATATTTGTTCTTTAGTCTACATTTATTATAGGTAAAAATAAATCATTAAGGTTCCCATCCACTTTCCTCAACTGTATATGAATGATGGTATAACTTAAGCCCAAATGTTTATTTTATGTATCAGTGATCCTCATCATATTTGTCAACTTTAATATTGTTCCTTTATTTAGAAATGTGAGGCTATTCTTAACTTCTAAAGGCCAGAGCTACAATCTTTACATTCTGCATAAGAATAGAAGCATATGTTAACATGACAAATAATTCTCTAATGTCATTTAAATGCTTTTTCATTAAGCATTTTCTCATTACAGTATTAAAAACATTTTTTTACAATAAGACATTTAGTTTTATTTAGTCTGCACATCTGCAAAACTCTTAGAACCAATATAGAAAAAAATAAAACCTTCTGTGGAAAATTGAACTAAAGAAAAAAAAAAAAGCCCTACAAGGATTAAGGATTAATGCCTTACTCCCAGGGAATTTCAGCAACTCTGATTGGTTCAAGAAATTGAAAAGACATTGAAAGGATAAAATAGGAAGAAAGATAATGAAAAATTAGTGAGGGAGAGTGCCTTTAAGTGGGCCATGAGGGAAAACTGGAGGCCAGGGAGTGGGTCTGGGTGGAAAGTGGGGCTCCTGCTGAGAGCCCTAGTGTGTCCAGGAGGGACATCAGTGGAGGAGATCTACACATACTAGGTGGAAGCCTAGACGTGGGTGACTTACGGTATATCCAAATGGAGGCTCTGAGGAGGGCAAGCTGCCATGCACGCCCTCAGAGAGGTCCAGGATGAGACACTCCAGGAAGTGGCTGGGGTGATGGTTACCCCCCTAGAGCGTGCAGGTCCAGCATGAAGGCATCCTATGTCATGTGGACTATGTTAATCTAATATTAAAATTAAAGACACTTCAAGAAAAGAAAACTATAGACCCATATCTCCTATAAAGAGAGATGCAAAAGTGCTCGGCAAAAAATGAGCGATATGATCCTACAAACATATTAAAGCAATTATATACCATGAAGTGGGATTTATCTCAGGGATGCTAGGTTGATATGACATCTGACAATTAATGTAATATAACCACATCAATAGAACAAAGGACAAAAACCACATGAGAATCTGAATAGACAACAAAAAGATATTTGTCACAAAATCCAATACACTTTCACAATGAAAACACTCAACAAACTGGGAATACAACAGATCTTCCTCCATCTGATAAACAGCATCTATAAAAATCCTCTGACTAACATCATATTTAATGGTGAATATTTTCTCCTTTCAGTCCAGAAAGGATAAAGATGTCTGCTCTTGCTGCTTCTATTCAACACTGTACTCGAGGCCCGAGTAGGGAAATTAGGCAAGAAAAAAAAACACCCAGATTGGAAAGAAGGAAGTAAAACTCTCTATTTGAAGATGAAATAATCTTGCGTATCCCAAGGATCCTCTAAAATGCTAGGTAAGAGTAATAAATGAGTTCAACAAGTTTGCAGGATACAAGATTTTTAAAAAATCAATTGTATTTCTATACCACACCAATATAGTGTGAAAATGAAATTAAAAACAATTTCATTTACAATAGCATCAAAAATTAAAATACTTTAGAATAAATTTAATGAAGTATAAAACTTGTATTCTGAAAACTACAAAACACTGTTAAAATTAAAGAATTCTTAAACAAATAGAAAGATACCTCATATTCATACACCAGAAGACAATATTGTTAAGACAGCAATGCCCTCCAAACTGATAGAAAGATTCAACAAAATCCCTACTGAAAACTCATCCAGCCTTTTGGCAGAAACTGACAAAAATTGATTCTAAAATTCAGAGGGAAATGTAAGGCACCTATAATAGACAACACAGTGTAGAAAAAGTAACAAAGTTGGAGGACTCACACTTCTCACACTTTCTCCTTTCAAAACTTATTATAAAGCTATAGTAATCAATATAGGGTGGCATTGGCATAAATACAGACATACAGATCAACAGTGGCATAAGAATAGACAGATTAATAGATGGAAAAGCAATGACTTTTATTTATGGTCAACTAATTTTCAACAAGAATACTAAGAAAATTCAATAGGGAAAGAAAAACCTTTCCAACAAATACCATGGGACCACTGGATATCCCACAGGAAAGATAATGAATTCAGACCTTTCTTACCCCATCCACAAAAATTAACTCAATATGGGTCATGGACCTAAATGTAAGGGCTAAAACCAAAAAACGTGTAGAGAAAACAGGAGTAAACCTTTATAATTTTGGATTAGGCAATGCTTCTTAGATATGGCACCAAAAGCATGAGTGACAAAAGAAAAAAAATAGATAAAATGGATGTCATAAAAACTAAAACATTTTATGACTTCACAGGTGAATGCTACCAAACATTTAAAGAGCTAATATAAATACCTTTCCTTCTTAAAGTATTTTAAAAAATAGAAGAGGAAGGATTACTTCCAAACTCAATCTATTAGGCCAGCATTACCCTAACACCAAAACTAGACAAAGGCACCACAAAAATTACAGACCAATATCCCTGATGAACAAAATGACTTAATAAATACATCAAAAAGAACATTTACTATGACCAAGTGGGATTTATTCCAGGGATGAAAGGATGGCTCAATACCCACAAATCAATCAATGTGATACAACACATTAACAAAAAGGATAAAAACCATATGATCATCTCAATAGATGCTGAAAAAGCATTGGACAAAGGTCAACATTCAGTCATGCTAAAAACTCTGAATAAAGTGGGTATAGAGGGAATATACCTCAACATAATAAAGGCCATAGTGACAAAACCCCAGGAAACATCATACTCCATGGTGAAAAGCTGAAAGCTTTTTTCCTCCAAGATCAGGAAAAAGACAAGGATGCCCACTCTCACCACTGTTATTCAACATAGAAGTCCTAGCCACAGGATCAGATAAGAACAAGAAATAAATGTATCTAAATTGGAAAGGAAGAAGTTAAACTGTGACTACTTGCAGACGACATGATACCAGATATAGAAAACCCCAAAGACTCCACCCAAAAACTATTAGAATACTAATGACTGAATTCAGGAGAATTGGAGGATATATAATCAATATACAGAAATTTGCTGCATGTCTATATACTAATAACAAACTAGCAGAAAGAGAAATCAAGAAAACAATTCTATTTACAATTGCAACAAAAAGAATAAAATACTTAGTAATAAATCTAACCAAGGAAGTTAAAGACTTGTACTCTGAAAACTACAGACATTAATGAAGGAAACTGAAGAAGACACAAGTGGAAAGATATTCTATGCTTATGGATAGAAGGCATTAATACTGTCAAAATGGCCATATTGCCCAAAACAATCTACAGATTCAAAGTAATCCTTATCAAAATACCAATGGCATTTTTCACAGAACTAAAGTAAATAATCATAAAATTTGAATGTAACCACAAAAAAACCCTGACTAGCCAAAGCAATATTGAGAAAGAACAAAACTGGGGATATCATACTCCCTGATTTCAAGCTATAATACAAAGCTACAGTAATCAAAATAGTATGGTACTGGCAATAGTACAGATACATAGATGAGTGAAATAGAATAGACACCCCAGATATAAGCCCATGTTTTATATGGTCAACTAATATACGACCAAGGACTCAAGAATGTACAATAGGAAAAGGTCTTCAATAAATAGCATTTGGAAATCTGGACAGCTACATGCAAAAGAATGATATTGGATTACTGTCTTAACTCCAATGGAAAAATAAACTCAAAATGGATTAGAGATCTAAATATAAGACCTGAAAGCATAAAACTCCTAGAAGAAAACATGGACAGTAAACTCTTACTATGAGCATTAGTAATTATTTTTCTGTATACATCTCCCTAGCCAAGGGGAAAAATATTTTTAAATAAACATCAAACTAAAAGCTTCTCCACAGCAAAGGAAACTACCAACAAAATAAAAAGGCAGCCTACTGTATGGGAGAATATATTTGGAAATTATATATCTCATAAGGGGCTAATATCCAAAATATATAAAGAACTCATATAATTTAACACTAAAAATATCCCAAGTAACCCAATTAAAAAATGGGCAGAGGACCTGAACAGATATTTTTCCTAAGAAGACATACACATGACCAATAAGCACATGAAAAGATGCTTAACATCACTAACCATCTGGTAAATGGAAATCAAAACCACAATGAGGTATCACCTCACACCAGTCAGAATGGTCACTATCCAAAAGACAAGAAATAACAAGTGTTGGAGAGGATATAGAGAAATGGGAACCCTCCCACACTGTTGGTGGAAATGTAAATTGGTGGAGCCCTGCAGAAAGCAGTATGGAGATTGATCGAAAAACTAAAAACAGAAATACCACAGGACCCAGTAATTCTACTTCTGGGAATATACCCAAAGAAAACAAAATCACTGTCTGGTAAAGATACATGTACTCTTATGTTTATTGCTGCATTATTTACAATAGCCAAGATACGGGAGCAACCAAAGTGTTCATCAATAGATGAATAGATAAAAAAGATATAATATGCATATACAATGGAATATTCCTCAACCATAAAAAATAATAAAATCTTGCCTTTTGCAGCAAAAATGGACTGACCTACAGAGTGTTATACTAAGTGAAGTAAGCCAGGCAGAGGAAGACAAATAACTTTTGATTTCTCTTATATGTGTACTTTAAAAAACAAAACAAATGAATGAAACAGAAATAGACTAAAAGACACAGAGAAGAAACCGGTGGTGGCCATGGGGGAGGGAGGTTGGTGGAAGGTAAGTGAAACATGTGAAACATGTAAAAGGCACAAAATCTCTTATATATAATATACAATTAGTCACTGGATGAAAGTACAGCATAGAGAATATAGTCAATAATATTGTAATGTCTTTGTATGTTGGCAGATGGTAACTACACTGGGGTAACCACTTATTAATGTAGATAACTACTCAATTACTGTTGTAAAGCTGAAACCAAGATAATATTTTTACTCCAAAGGTACCATTATTAAAGTGAAAAGACAACACCTAGAAGGGGAGAAAATATGTGCAGAGCATATATCTAATAAAAGACTTGAATCTAGTATATACAGAGAATTATTACAACTCAATAATACAGAGATAAATAACCCAACTAAAAAGTAGGCAAAGGGCAGGAATAGGCATTTCTCCAAAGAAAACATACAAATGACAAAAAAAGCACATGGAAAGATAATCAAAATTATTAGGTATTAGGGAAATGCAAATTGAAACTACAATGAAATACCATTTCATATCTAATAGGATACCTATTACCAAAAAGGACAAGTGTTGGTGAGGTGGTGGGGAAATTGGTATGCTCATAAATTGCTGGTAAAATATACAGTGGTTCAGACACTGGAAAATAGCTTGGAAGATCTACAAAATGTGAAACACACATTACTGTATGACCCAGGAATTCTAATCTTAGGTATATACTCAAGACAAATGAAAACATGTCCATATAAAAATCTGTATATGAATATTCACCTTTAGCATTATTCATAATACTCAAAAAATGAAAACAACCCAAACGTTTACCTACAGATGAATGGAGAAACACAATGTAGAATATATCTATATAATGGAATTCTTAATTCTTATTCAGCCATAAAAATGATGTACTGATATATACTACCACACAAGGATGAATCTTGCTACTATGCTAAATGGAAGAAGCCATTTACAAAGGACCAATTATTCAATATAAATGATTTTTTATCTGAAATTTATAAAGTACAGGCAAATACAGAGGGACAGAAAATAAATGAATGTTTGTCTAGTGTTAGAGGCTTGGGGGCAAAGAAAAAGGACTCCCAGTGGTTATGATATTGCCTTTTAGGGTAATGAAAATGTCCTAAAATTGATTGTGGTAATGATGACATAACTGTGAATATATTAACAAACCACTGTATATTTTTAAGTGGTGAATTGTATAGTATGTTAATTAGAGCTTTTTTTAAAAAAAAAAAAGAGCTCTTATATTACTCTTCATTATTATTAAATAATAAAATACCTTCTTTTACTTAAATGCTTTCAGATGTGCCTACCACCTAGGAGGACAGGGATTAAAAATGAAGTGAAAGTACCAATAAGCCTAGTTCCTACTGATCTGGATACAATAATGCTCATTTAGTACAAGCCTATCCAATTTCTTGACATGTTTAAATAAATATGCATCTACAAGGATGCTTGTATTTAATAGCTCTAAAATGGTGTTTGGTAGCAACATTGCTATAATGTTATTTATTTTGATTATAACCTTGGTCTAAACAATACACATATCAGATAGCAACATAAGTTTACAGACAGTAACCTGAAAAAAAAATTGTCACTGAAATACAGCTGATTGTAACAATCCAAAAGATTGACTGGGATGGCTCTATTTCATCAAGGAGAAAGTTAACAATAACCACCCATAGACCCAATGCCACTTACCCTTCAGTGGAGTGAAGACATAAGTCATGGACAAATATGCAAACAACACCCTTTTAAAGGATGCAAAATTTCTTCAAAGTGGACTGAAAAACAAGAAGCAATTCACTGCAATCCTAAGAATTAGCAGGACAAGCAAATTTCCAGTCAAGTGAAAGGGAAAGAAAGAAATCCATGGATTTGGGAAGCCCTGCATGCCAGTGTGAGGGGAGGAGGGTCTCAATCTCATATCCTAACAGCCATAGTAGTAAGATCCACACACAGAGGCATGACACTTAATAGAAATAATTGTGTTTTACAGTTTGTGAAAGATTTTCAGGCCTGTAAACTCATTTGATCTTCTTAAAAAACTTTGGAATTTAGTATTCTAAGCCTTTTGGTATCAAAAAATCAAATTAGACATTCAATTTATGATTTGTAAATTGAGGCAACACAAGTCTGACAGTATTAAAAACTTTCAGCTTCAATGTAATTCAAAAAATTTCTTTATACTAATATTTATGTACATATTTATTGATATACTGTATTAAAATTTTAAAACTAAATATTTCGCATGGAATATAAATCTAACAGGATATGTTAACCAGGCCATAACCCTTCACCAATAGTCTAAACATTGAACAGGACATTTTATGATGACTCTACTAATAGGTTAGATTCTATTAAGCCTTCAGAAAATACCACCATAGAAATATGGATATATACAAATTTATGAATTTTTCTAAGTTTATAAACTTGTCCAAACCTACACATCATGCACAACACCAAATGAATCCTACCGTCAGCTGTGGACTGTGTGGACTGTGGGTGATAATGACGTACCAGCACAGGTCACGAGCTGTCACAAGCACACCATTCTCCCTCAGATGCTGACGAGGGAGGCTGTGCATGTGAGGGCACAGGGCAGGTGGGAAATCGCTATATCTTCTGCTCAATTTGACTGCAATCCCAAAACTGCTCTAATACGTAGTCTTTTTTTTTTTAATGGAATTCTTACTAAAGGGGCAGATTTTTAATTTTTACTAAAAAAATCTAAAAAGGATGAAAACAGCAAGGACATATTTAATAACTTCTCATTCTTTTCCTTTTTTCATAGGTGTCTTTTGGAGATTTTTTCAACAAAAAATGAAACTGCAGAGATGTAGCAAAAATGTTGTTTTTTTTCATGTCCAAAGTCAAAAAGCCATTTGAGTTCATTTTAAAAAAAGCCAAAGAAAACATCCAGTATTATTAAAACAATCAGTTTAAGCAGTTGGTCTTAGAGACAGCTCTAATATGTGTGCCCAAAACCTTCTTCTCCTGACTCGCCTGGGATTACAGGTGGCAACACGACAAAGGAGGACGTAACCACTGAGACATCCGTGGAGGGTCACATAAGGGCCATGGCTCCAGTGCAGGCACAGGCATGTCCCATGTGGCCTCCCTCAGTGGAGAACTACAGAGCAAAAGGGAAAAGGGAAAAAATAGCTAGGCCAACTTGGAAAAAAAGTCATCATCAAAGTTGAAGACGCTAACAGGTAAAAATTACAAGATGATTGTAAGAAATGTATGCCTATCACACACAACAACTTTTCATGTTTTATTTGATTCCAAAGTGAAGTTTAAAAGAATGCTTCTGGGATTTACTTTTCCCCCTTCTGCTTTTTGAAAGGAATATTAGTTTTAAAGGAAAACATGTTCTATTTAATAACAACTGAAGCTTTACATTAATTTGAAAATAAAAAATTGTTGTTTTTGTTTTCATTTCCAGATAGTAAGCATCTAGCTACTAAAAGACCAAAATCTTATCATAATAATAATATAAAAAAGACCAAAATATTCAAAATCTATCAACTCCTGGATGAGAAAGTATTCTTAAGGAGTGGTCACTAGATGGACCATCTTAAAATCTGATGATACAGTGAGGAAGAAGCAATAGGATTCCCTCACCATCTGAGTGCACTGAGCAGACCCCCTGCCACTTTACATACACCAGGCAGGCAGCTGGACCTGCTGGCCTCTACTAGGCTCCAGGCCTCTGCTCCCAGGACAAGTACAACAGCTCTAACCTTTCATTTTACAGTATTCTGAAAGACAAACAGGCCTTAAAAATATCAGGAAGAAAAAGGCCAAGTGCCTTGCCAATGGGTTTCAGCCCCGGGTAAGTTCACTATGGATTCAGTGTGACCAAAGAAATGACAGTAGAACGTTCTTGGGGTGAAAGGGTTGTACCCAACTTTACTTCCACGGTGGCAGGTCAATCACTAGAATGCCATCCACTCAGAGTGAGTCTGTATGCACCAAGCTGGTCTCTGCCTCTGGGCCTCTCTGCCCACACAGCCATCCCAGTCTCTGTCCTCGGCACTGCAACCACTCCAGCCTCTGCTCTGCTCTCCTGCAGTCTTGCCACCGTGTTGCCCAGAGCACTGGGCAGGGCTCTATAATATAGAGTCAATGACAATGCATTGCCCATATGTGTGTAGTGAGTTAGTCAACCACAGCCGGGTGAGAATCCTGGCCACAGGAACCTTCACTTTATCCACACCAAGGCTTATTAAAATTACTATTAAGAATTGGCCTACATTTGACATTTTCCTATTTAATGCTGAAGTGTTAAAATACAATACTTGAAAAAAAAACTATTTTTAGAGTCTTATAGCATTAACTTTCTTTCTTAAATGTTTTTCAGGAAATACATTTAAAAAATCTGTTTAAGTAATGTCTTAAAATAGCTAACAGTGGCATTGGTGGCATTAACTGTGGTTTTCTTATTGGTTATAGGTTTAAAGGTAATAAACAACTTTAAACGTATACAGAATGAGTCTTCCTACATTGCCATTACAAATTATAGGAAGTCCTACATTGAAGATCTGTGTGGCACTGGGCCCACAGTTCCTGCTCCTAAGGAGCCTGAAATCTGTCATGTGGGAAAACAGAAACTCATGTAACAGCTCTTATATTAAGGAAAACATGACGACTGCTATATGAGGGGCACTAGTTTTAAAAAACAAACCACAAAACTACAAGGATTCAAACACCAAAGACAGCCCATCCAGCTGGGAAGAATCAGGACAGACTTCATGAGGAAGTGGAATTTTTGATGTCTTAAATGAAGAGTGAAGACATTCCAAGCATAGTGTGGAGGGAAATGCCAGGAATATTGAGTTGGTTCATTAACTGGGCCATAGAATAAGTAGCAGAGCAACAGAAAATGCTTGGAAAAGTTGTATGAGGGAATCACAGCTTGTATACTGAGAGGCATGCTTTAGTGTACACTACAAGGAACTACCCACGAATGCACAACGTGAGCAAAGCTGTTTCCAAAATTTGTGTAAGGGCTGTGGCAACATTAGCAAAACACAAAATGATTTGTAAAAAGAGGGACCCAGAATTAGTAGGTAACCAGCTTAAAGTCATCATAATGGGTCAGTGTGGATAAAATGAAAGTTCCTATGGCCAGGATTCTCACCTGGCCCTGGTTGGCTAGCTCACTACGCAGGTGTGGGCAATACATTGTTATTGATTCTATATAAAGAACTCCGCCCAGTGCTCTGGGTGACACGGTGGCACAGCGGCAAGGCTGCAGGAGAGCAGAGCAGAGGCTGGAGTAGTGGCAGCACCGAGGATGGCTGTGTGGGCAGAGAGGCCCAGAGCCAGAGACCAGCTTGTGGCATGCAGACTCGCTCTGAGTGACTGAGATTTTAGTGACTGACCTGCCACTGTGGAAATAAAGTTGCGTATAACCCAAGAACATTCTACTGTCATTTCTTTGGTCACACTGAATCCATTGTGAACTTGCCTGGGGCTGAAACCTATTGGCAAGACAGTCAGGCAAGGAGCAAAAGTCATCAGTGAAACTAGAAAAGACAGGGTTCTAAAGAGCCATTTTGGAGGGAACTTCTATGAAAACACAGGTACTTATTTGTCACTTATAGTTTGGTATTCCATGCCAACCACTGATTTACTCCATTACGAGGTGCTAAAAGTGAATTCAATAGGACTAAAATCACTAAAGCTGACCTGTTTCTGAGATAGACAGCAGACTGATTTTCAAAATCAACTTCTCTGTAGAAGAGCAAGCCTTGGTGAAAAGTCTGTATAGTTTGAAAGATGCTCGTTTTACAGCTTATGAAGAACAGAACTAGCTGCTATGCAGCATGGGTCACTCATCATGTCACGCTGTTTCTTCACATGTGGCATCAGGAAGGGGTTACTGACGTACAGGGGTTTAGCTACCCAGATTTCATTTTTCTGCTTAGGGAGCAAGGGCTTCCTTGCTTGAAGGATCCTTGGAACTATGCTGGGATGGCGTTGCACTGGCTGAAGGTGGAGGCCTTACCACCTCCAACATTCCTGGCCTTCTGTGGCCTGGTTTCATTCCACCTCTGTGCACATGGTTGTGTACACATCTGCTTTCTTACCCTCTTCAAATATATATATACACATACATACATACTTTTGCTGTAGCTGTTGGTTACTATTACTATTATTTTGTTGAACCACAGAGCAAACTATTGACATCATGGCCACTTAAGTTTTTTTTTACTTTATTCTTTTAAAGCAGTTTTAGATCATAGCAAAACTATGACTTTGAGGGGAAAATACAAAGATTTTCCATACATTTTCTGCCCCAAAACATGCACTCTACCATTATCAATATTCCCCCAGCAGAATGGAACATTTTTTACAACTAATAAACCTACATAGACACATCATAATCACTCAAAGTCCATAGCTTATAATATGGCTCATTCTTGGTGCTGTATATTCTATGGGTTTAGATAATACATAATGAATGACAGGTATCTCATTATAGTATCATATAGAGTATATTCCCTCCCTAAAAATCCTCAGTGCTCCCCTCCCTTCCACAACCACTGGCAACTACTGATCTTATTACTCTCTCCACTGTTTATTCTTCTCCAGAATGCCATATAGTTGTAATCATATAGTATGTAGCCTTTTCAGATTGGCCTCTTTCACTTAGGATTATGCATGTAAGGCTTTTCCATGTCTTTTCATAGCTGGTAGCTCATTTTCTTTTAGTGTTTCGTATTATTTCATTTTCCAAATGTGCTACAGTTTATCCATTCAACCACTGAAGGACGTATTTGTTGTTTTCAAGTTTTGGCAATTATGAATAAAGCTGCTATTAATATCCATGTTCAGTTCATCAGTGTTCAACAATTCTGAGTAAATTCTAAGGAAAACTGCTGGACCGTACAGTAAGAGTATGTTTAGTTTTGTAAGAAATTGCCAAACTATCTACAATAGTTGTACCACTCTCCATTCCCACCAGCAATGAAGTAGAGTCCCTGTTGCTTCATATCCTTGTCAACATCTGGTGGTGTCGGTGTTCTTGATTTTGGCCTAACAGGTGTGTAGTAGTAACTCATTTCTGTTTAATTAGCATTTCCCGGATGACATATGATGTGTAGCATCTTTTCATATGCTTATTTGTTATCTGCATATCTTCTCTGGTAAAGTGTTTATTAAGATGGTTGGCCCATCTTTCATTTTCCTCCTGTTCTGTTTTGAGAGTTCTTTGTAAATTTTGGGTAAAAGGTCATCAGTTGTGTCTTTGCAAGTATTTTTCCAGTCTGCGGCTTGTCTTTTCATTTTCTTGGTATTGTTTTCACACAGCAGTATTTAATTTTATTAAAGTCCAGTTTCATCAACTTTATCTTCCATGGATCACACCTTTGATGTTGTACCTAAAAAGTCATTGTCATAATCAAGGTCATCTGTTTTCTGCTATATTATCTTCTAGGACTCATAATTTTGTACTTTACATTTAAGTCTATGATCCATTTTGAGTTCATTTCTGTGAAGGGTATAATGCATGTACCTAGATTAAAATTTTTCTTGCATGTTGATGTGTGGTTACTCCAGCAATATTTGTTGAAGAGATTGTTTGTTCTACTGTATTGCTTTTTCTACTTTGTCAGAGATCAGTTGACTATATTTATGTGGGTCTATTTGTAGGCTATTCAATTCCATTGATCTATTTATCTACTCTTTACTCAATACCACAGTATGCTGACTACTGTAGTTTTATGGTAAATCTTGAAGTGAGATAGGGTTAGTCTTCCAACTTTGTTCTCCATCACTACTGTGTTGGCTAGTCTGGACTTTTATCTCCCCATATAAATGTTAGAATCAATTTGTTGAATGGTCATTAATTTTAAATATTTCTAGATGCGTTCCTAAGAACAAGGTAATTCCTTTGAAAAACGACAATGAACAACAGTACCTTCAGGAAATTTAACCTTCCTACAACACTATAATATTCAGTCCATATTCAAATTTTCACCAGTTGTCCTAATGATGTCCTTTAGAGCAATTCTTTTGTAGGTCAGGATCTTAATTTTATCTAGTACCAGCTTTTTGATACCTGGTTTTGAGTTTTTTGCTTTTGTATGTCCCAAATTATAAGACTACCTTTCCTGGCCACACCTGTCTGGGGCAATCAAGCCTTACAAAACTCATCATCAGGAGGCACTGCATAAGGAGGACGAAGAGCCAATGTTATTGCCTCTTCACCATGTTCTGTCCTAAGGGAAGGGCAACGCCAGCATTGGATATGCCTTCGTAAGGGCACTGCACACTGGACTATTAAGTTCACTCACCACAGGAGCAGCTGAGCCCATCTAGGTGAGCTAGGCCACCTTGTTTAACCTCACCAACAAATTCATAGCAGTTCCAAAGAGTAGTAAGGAAAATGGCCTTTGCAGACTGAATACTGTTGAAGGACTGACTTATTTGCACTCCAAGTGCCAATGTATATAAATAATTACCCGAAAATTCAGCTCCCACTAGAAGTTATTACAATAGTCCTCCTTATCCGTGGGGGAAACATTCCAAGCCCCCATTGGATCCCTTAAACAGTGGATAGTACCAAACACTATATATGTTTTCCTCCTATAAATACATACCTGTAACTTAGGGGAAAGGAAATCCTTGGGCAAAATACTCCTAAAACCTAAATCAGTCAAAGGTAGAAATACAGTTTAAAACCCGTTTATCACTTACAAACTGCAGTCCGGTGCCATCGCTTTCCTGCTCTAGCAGAGGCAAGCAAGGACCTCCCCCTAACTTCTCAGGTTCAGATTAAGTCCTTGGTTGCCCAGGTATGGAAATTAACTTCACTCCACCTCTGAGGAATGCCTGTTGATATGCCGATGGACTAAAGTCAAGAGAGATATTCTGGAAATATTACAATTTTACCCACAATACCTATGATAAAGTTCAATTCATAGATCAGGAACAGTAAGAGATTAACAATAACTAATAATAAAATAAAACAATTATAACAATATACTGTAATAAAACTTTCTCTCCCAAAATACCTTACTGAACTGTACTTGTCCTTCTTGTGATGATGTGAAATGATAAAATGTCTATGTGATGAGATTAAATGAGGTGAATGATGACAGCATTGTGAAACAGTATTGTTACCATTAGTCTTCTAATGATACATTACAGGTGAATCATCTCCTTTCAGACTGCTATTGACTGCGATAACTGAAACCATAGAAAGCAAGACCACAGATAAGGGGGAATCACTGTATTACTGCTTCTGTTGTTTCTACTCAGTTCCAAAATTTGGTGAAGAGAGTGGAACTTCAATGTCCACTCACTCATTTCACTCTTTATTTAGTGGACTCTCTGTGTCAAGTCATATGCCAGGCACTCAGTCTGTCTTCCTTGTGGTGAACTCCTACATCCCCAGCTTCAGAAATTCATTTTTGAAGACCAGTTCCGGTCAAATTATTCTGGAAATGACAATCACAGAAACAGATAACTTGGTAAAGAAGTACCAACATTTTTAGTAGGAGGCTCCACTTAGTTATTTACCAGGTTCAAGTTTGGGTATCAAAATTTGAGCACTTTCTCTAGGTAAAACTCCAGCTCTCCCTCATCTCTGTCCCAACACTCTCCTAAACATACTTCTATGAATGCAAATGAACCACATAATTCATCAGAAGGACAGCACACCCAGGATTTTAGATGATGATTATAATATGCCTCAATGGCCATACAGCAGAAGTTGTTGATTTGATTTTGGGTCACAGACCATTGTGACAATTAGATATAAAGGGGGCCTTTCCCTAGAAAAAGGAGCATGAGTGTAAATTTTACATAGTCCCTATTCCAAGGATAAAACAATGGTATGAGGAATCAGTTCCTTTGTCTTACCTTTGGGGTTCAGCTTCACACTCACCTCCTTGGGGCATAATCTGTGCAACCACCTATCTTAAATGGTCTTTCCATTCCTCTAGGATGGCAGTTACTCCAGAGGGGCAGTACTTGATACTGGGAGTACTTGTTAGTACTTGGTACCACACAGAGTATCATTCAGGACTTACTAGATTCAAGAAAAGCAATTAGCCTGCCCTGTTTGAGGTATGGGTTAGCTTCATAGCTTATCTCTTACACATGTTGATTGGCATGAAGTAAAAGGGGCAAAGTTAACATAAGCTGGATGACATAAACTACAAGGATTTTTTAACAGTTAAAACTAGGCTTACTTTGAAAGAAATAACTAACCAAAGACCTAAAGATATATAATAATAAAAATATCTCTTCAAAAATAAGATAACCCCAAAAACATAATAAAAATCACACACACACATGCAATAGTGGTTAAAAAGTCAAGTAGCTATAGCCCCCTGAATAGGAACTGGCAAGGTCTTTAAGAATAATATGGCTAAAGAACAGACATTCTGGACCTGCCACCCTGACCCTGGGCAATGCCCTATGCAGAGTCCTGAGGTCCACATCCTTGACAAGACAGCTCTAGGATAAGCAGCTTTCGCCTTCACACCTACATTACCTTCACACATACAAGTACTTGGGTTTCATTTTTAAATACATTTAATTGTTTCCCCTTTTTGTTTCCCGTATTCATCCCTACATACAATCTACCTTCTAGGAAAGGAAAAAACAGACAACATCTAAACTGTATTTGATATTATTTATCACCCAAGAAACCATCAATGAAGGGGAAGTTTTATAGAGTGAGAGCTGGCATGGTAGAATTACAGGACTGAATAAGGAAAGGAGTACAAAAACTTCTAAAAAAAATGGCTTCCCATAGGGACTCAGCTGGGGAAAGGGGTAAGCAAACCCAAAATGGGAAGGTTAGGAATCAGGCTGGAGCTCTCCTCTTTGATACTGTGCTAACTTCTCTTCATTGTTTAGAAGCATCTTTGAAGCCTATGTCTGGGCTCAGTGCCCCACTGGAGCCCAAAATAAATCTCTCTTACAGCATCTGTCCCTTGTACTTGCCTATTCCATGATTCTTTCCCTTACTAGACAGTAAGGTGAGTGGGTAGATCTCTGGCCAAGCACCTATGTACCTTGTACAGAACAGATGTCCCATAAATGTTTGCTGGCCCTGTCTGTACATGAGAATGAAAAGCAAAGGCACCAACAGGAGATGGTCTCCTCCAAGGGTAGCAGTAATGAGGGATTTAAGGATGAATTTGTGGAGAACAAGAGTCCCAAAGGATAAAATGAAAGAAAGCAGTGATGTCAATTAAATGGTGATCTGGGTTCTGGAAATGGTAGGAATGAATAATGTTTAAGAGAAAATTTCAAAGGGGTGGAGGTAAATGCTGGGGGTGGAACTGTGAATTTCACCCTCCACAGTAACCTGGAGATACATTAGCAACAGCAAAAGGGAAGTGCATACTTTAGATACAACTGCCACATTCAACCTGTTTTGTTACACAGACTACAAACTGCGCACTCACATTAAAGATGAGAGACATTAGAGGACATGAAGAATCATCTAAAGATGTTTATCTACACTGAGTAAAGGACCATATGACAAATGTTAGCTTTGGCCCATACTGAAAGTGGTATCATCTATTTACAATTACAAGTCAAAGGAAGGGAGATCACTACCATAATTAAAATATAACTGAACATTTTAAGAATGCAGAATACTTTGATGCAGTCCCACTTGTTGATACTGCTTTTGTCGTCATATCCAAAACATCATTGCTAAGACCAATGTCGAGAAGCTTCTTCCCTATGGTTTCTCCAAGGAGTTTTATGGTATCAGGTATTATATTTAAGTGTTTGATCCATTTTGAGTTAATATTTGTGAGCAGTGTAAGAGAATAGATCAATTTCATTTTTCTGCATGTGTTTATTCCGTTTTCCCAACATCATTTTGTTGAAGAGACTATCCAAACTTAAGAGTTTCTGCACAGCAAAAAGAACAATCAACAAAATGAAAAGACAACCTATAGAATGAGATAAAATTTTTGCAAACCATATACTGAATAAAGGATTAATATCCAAAAATACATGAAGAACTCGTATAACAACAAAAAACAAACAACCTTATTTAAAAACAGACAGAGGAACTAAATAGATGTTTTCTCCAAAGGAGACACTCACATGGCTAACAGGTATAAGAAAAGATGCTCAATACCATGAATCATCATGAAATGCCAATCAAATATTACAGTAAATATTACCTCATACCTATAAGACAGGCTGTCATCAAGATGACTAGAGATAACAAGCATTGGTGAGGATATGGAGAAAAGGGAACCTGTACACAACTGGAGAAAATGTAAATTAATTCAGATACTATGGAAAATAATACAGAATTTCCTCAAAAAATTAAAAATAGATCTACCTTATGACCCAGCAATTCCACCTCTGGATATATACCCAAAGGAAATGAAAATAGGGTATTAAAGAGATATATACACTCCCATGTTTATTACAGTGTTATTCTCAATAGCCAAGACATTCAAACAACCTAAGTACCGTTCAACAGATAAAGATGTGTTTATACACCCATATACCCCACTGCCCCCCACCAACAGGAGTATTATTCAGTCATAAGAAATGAAATCTTGCCACTTGCAACAACTATGGATGGACTTAAAGATTTTATGCAACATGAGGTTAAGTCAGAGAAAGACAAATACTGCATGATTCCACATATGATGTATGATATATATGTGGAATCTGAAAAAGCCAAACTCATAAAAACACACAGTAAAATCGTGATTACCAGGGGCTCAGGGATGGAGGGATAGGAGAAATGTTGAATAAGGGTACAAACTTACAGGTAGTAAGTAAAGTCCTAGAGCTCTAATGCATGGCATAGTGAATATAAACATTGTACTGTAATCATCAAACTTTCTAAGAGACTAGATCTTAATCATTCCAACTACTAAAAAGAAATGATAATTATGTAAGGTGACAGGTGCTATCACTAGGATGACAATCACATTACAATGAATAAATGTATCAAGATGTTGTACATCTCAAATTTACAGTGTTATATGTCAAATATATCTCAATTAAAAACAAACACTAGTCCAAAAAGATACATGCACTCTCATGTTTACCGCAGCATTATTTACAATAGCCAAAATATGGAAACAACCTAAATGCCATTGGTAGATGAATGGATAAAAAATATATGGTATACATACATAACAGAATATTATTCAGTCAAAAAAATAAAAAGAAATCTTGCCATTTGTGACAAAATGGATGGACCTAGAGGGTATTCTGCTCAGTGAAGTAACACTTACATGATTTCACTTATATGTGGAATCTAAAAAAAAAAACAAAATTGAAAAAGACTTAAGCACAAAGAACAAACTGGTGGTTGCCACAGAGGAGGAGGGTAGGGTAAAATAGAAGAAGGGAGAGAAGAATTAGTGACAATGTTTGATATCTTAATTTGGGTGATGGTTACAAAAGTGTATACATGTGTCCAAATACATAAAGAAAAAAAAAGATGAAGAATAGGGACTGAGAAGTTCACTATCTCCAGAGGCTTCCTCTTAACCAACTAAAAATAGTTCTTTTTGTTTTTTAAAAGCACTCAGTTATGTATAGCCAACTCTGTGAATCATATATTCATCCAGTCAGTCATTCAAACATGCTGGTCTCTCAAAATTGCTTTCCTACCTCCACTACTTCCTTTTTTTCCTTTGTATTTGTTCTGTTTACAGTCATTCAATACAGACTGGGCACAAACTATACAGCAGTTACTATGTTAGAGGCCAGAAATTTAGTAGGAAGCAAAATAAGTTCCCTAAAGGAGCTTACTGTCTAGTGACTACCAGCTTTTGATGTTCCTTGGGGCTGAGTCCTTAGCTATATAGATGACCTCTACTGTCCCCTGGGACTGTATGGCTTCAAACTTCATTTGTAGATAAAACCACCTCCAATCAGTTGCTTATTAATTAGAACTTTATGACTATAAAACTTCACTACTTCTCCAGTTTTTTGGACACCATAAGTTAAAAAATAACCACTTTTGAAATTGAGTCATTTTTATTAGGAAAATTTTCAGATATACAGCAAAGTTGAAGTAATTTTATAGGAAATGCCTGTAATTCTCACTGCTTAGACTCCACCACTAATATTTTACTATATTTGCTTAACGTATCAGTCTAATTTATGTTTGATTCATTTCAAAGTAAATTACAGACATTAGAACACATTTCCTTCAAATACTTTAGCTTACATATCATTGACTGATGTTCAATAGTTTACATACAATGAAATATGCTAATTATAAATGAAGATTCACTGTGTTTTCACAAATGCACATACTTGTGTAACCCAAGCACCTGTCAAAATACAGAACATTACCAGCATCCCCATGAAAGCCCCTGAAACCTAAGTCTTCCTTTTCACTATTAATCTTGGACTCTAAGAACTGTGTTACAATTCTCCATTTTTCACTTAGTGTACACAAACAAATTAAAAATTATATTCTTCTTTCCCCAGATTTTCCTTATAACTACAAACTCTAAATGAAATTGAATTCCCAAAAATAGCATTACATGTTACATCAGTCCTAACATTCTGGTGCTGTTAGAAATCAATCAGAAAATAATGTGCTCCACATACATTATAAAGAGCAACATCACAAAGACAGCTCCTTTGAAGATGATTCTTGTAGTGCCCTTCAAGAAAGGGCCTTTACCTTTTCAACAAGTGCCACCCACACTGTTCAATAATCCCAAGATGGCAGATGCTTCAGATACCTCATCAATTATTTTCAGCTAACTTTCCAGTATCCCTAATATTGCTTTTATAACAAATAATGGCTGCATTTAGAAAATGGACAAGCATAATAAAATTAGTATTAAAAAGCCGCTAAAGTGTGGGCATCCAATGATCTTGTGAACATATGAACACTGGGGTTTTCTTCTGGCACATCTTCACCATTCCCAATTACGGGATTAGTCACTATGAAGGAACAGAGAAGAGCCTCTCAAACACTTCCAGGAATCAGCTGCTTGGACCCTTTCTGCTAACTTAGCTGGCATGGGTAAGACACACTCTGAAATTCAAAATATGCCACATGGGGAAGCACACTCAAGCTTCCTACAGACAACTGAAAGCAGCAAGGATTTGGATCCAGGAGTGTACATCTCCAGTTTATGTGAATGAAGCTGTTCGCCACTTCAACACTGATGTCATCCACCAGCTAGACACTAACACAGTCTGTCATGAAGAATGCTTGGAATTTCCTCTTTGCAAGAGCTGGAGAGTTTTAAGTATAAACCTTACATTTTAATAAAATGACACGTTATCACATCTAGGGATTTAGGACATTTCCCTCTTGGATTTTTAAATTAGGACATACTCATCTAATCAAATACTTAACCCACACACTAAGAGACAAAACATGTTTATGTCTAAGATACAGCTTATTTAAGCAATTCTATGAATACTATTTGAAAATATTTTAAATAACCGCTTTAAATCACTTTCTTCCTAATCTTCTACTTTAGATACTAAATCCATCTGGTTCTTTTCTTTATACTCACCCCTGAATCTTCAGTTCCTAGCACAGTATCTGACACTAAGCAGCTCTCATTAATAACGAATGGCTGTATTTGCATTTATTATGCATATTTGAAACAGGCAAATGCTGGTAAAACCAGGAGAGAAATTCTCCAAGATACTACCTTACTTTTTCTTCCATCTTGAGACTCAAATAAAACGAATTCACCTTTTAAGCTGGTGGCCACATTCTCTTTTCACTGTGATTCATTTAAAGTTAAAGAATACTGAGACATAATGCCTTGGAATTTGATATACCTTACACTTTCTGCCTTAAAATAAAGCCAGGTGATTTAAACATGCTTCATTTAAAAAACTAAGAAAAACCGACTGGTAAACACTAAAGAAGCTGTCATAGTTTTCACAGCACTAAGGACTTCAATTGTTTTACTAAATGCTGCTTGGTTCTTGAGCACAAGCTATTCTATTTTTTAAACTGGTAAACACCACTTCCCCTAAATTACAGTTCTATTACTAAAACTTTCAACTACAACTTGTATCAAACTCCTTAGAAAATTGCCCTAGACTGCCCTCCTCTCTCAGCTGGGAAGAGATCACCTCAGCCTGGTTTTTGGCCCTGCTCAGCACTAGAACTGTATCGCCTGGAGGAGAAATCTCAACAAGGGCACTCAGATGTAGCTCTTACTGCTCTTTCTTTACTTGATGAGAGGAAGTCAGTTGTGGGCTGTGCTGTGGAGTTCATTATAGAGCCTGTTTCTGACTCCGACAGGAGCTGCACTCACACTGGAAGTCAGAGCCAGGAGGAAATGATCTCCTAACAAATCAGATCATTTCCAGCAAAGTAAAACATCTGCATTCTACATCCCTTTCAAACTTTTACCTCAATGACTTTATACCACTTTGGGATGAGATTGATGCCTCTAATCAAAATAAGTAAAAAAATTATTCAAAAGTAAATTATATATTATTTTATTACCATCAGCTAGGAATGACCTTGATTAGCAACTGACCTCTATTAATTAAAAATGGCTTCAGATTATTCAAAAACCAAAGTTGTCTTATTTGGTAAACATTCCCTTACATTCAACAGGTTTATAGCTGATAACCATAGATAAATCATTCAGCTATAATTTTATATCCAATTTATCTTGGAGGGTCCATCTGATGTCACATTATAATCACACATCATGAGCATTTTGCTGTGATTTCCTTCTTAATGGAAGGATGAGTGATTGCTAACACTCAGAAACATCACTACTTTACAGGGTAGAATGTCAAGGACTTCACCCAGAGTGGCTCTTGTGTTCAGAATGAACCCAAAATGTCTTTCCTGGAACAATCTTGGTTCTGCCACAGGCATGCCCCTGGTATTTGATATAGACTGAATGTTTGTCACTTCCTCAAATACAAAGATTACATCCTAATGCCCAATGTGATGACAGGAGGTGGACCTTTGGGAGGTGATTAGGTCATGAGGGTGGACCCCTTTATGAAAGAGATTAGTGCCCTTATAAAAGGCACCCCAGAGAGCTCTCTCACCCATTCCACCATATGAAGACTTATTTATACTTGCAAATGCACTATGAACCAGAAGTCGGCTCCCACCAGATGCCAAATCTGCCAGGCCTTGATCCTAGACTCACCAGCCTCCAGAATTCTGAGTAATGAACTTGTGTTGTTTATAAGCTACCCTGTCCCTGGTAATTTGTCACAGCAGCCTAAACAGACGGAGACAGTACCCTTCTGTGCAGAGTTGAGTATGCACTCAGTTTGGGCACATCTCACTGAGACTCCTTACTTTCATCAACCTCAGCTCAGGTGATTTTTAAAGCATAGTTGGTCAATTTCTTCTTAAACAAGAAATAAAGAATATCCTTAACATGTCACTCCTGTTTTCTCTCTTTGTGAAACTGCCAACATTATGCAATTATAAAAGCCCCAAACTTTCAAGCAAAAAAAATGTAATCCACCCTCGAGCCCCTTACCCTCCTGGGTGCTCTCAGGACTGGTCACTTCTCCCTACAACTACCGTTTCTACTAGCCAGTCCTTTCACTGTCTTTCACCTGCTCACTGAGAGAACCTGCTCAGAGACATGCTTCTCTCCAGGCTCAATGCCTTGCCTAACCCCACTCTCAAATTATTCTTCACATTACTTCTGGTGAATTTTCTACAACACAGGTTGTCTTGCCAATGGGTTTCAGCCCTGGGTAAATTCGCTATGGATTCAGTGTGACCAAAGAAAATGACAGCAAAACATTCTTGGGGTGAAAGGGTGTGGATAAAATGAGAGTTCCTGTGGCCAGGATTCTCAGCTGGTCGTGGTTGACTAGCTCACTGCACACCTGTGGGCAATACATGGCTGTTGACTCTATAAAAAGAGCTCCGCCCAGTGCTCTGCGCACTACATGATGGCAGGGTTGCAGCGCCAAGGACAGAGGCCTAGACGACGGCTGTGCGGGACAACTGTGCAGAGAGGCCTGGAGAACGGCTGTGTGGGATGGCTGTGAGGACAGAGGGGCCCAGAGGAAGAGACTAGCTAGCTGCATGCAGACTCGCTCTGAGTGAATGGGATTCTAGTGACTGACCTGCCACCTGGAAATAAAGTTGGGTATAACCCTTTCACCCCAAGAACATTCTGCTGTTGATTTCTTTGGTCACACTGAATTCACAGTGAACTTACCCAGGGCTGAAACCCATTGGCAAGACAAAGGGTTATACCCAACTTTATTTCCAGGGGGCAGGTCAGTCACAAAAATCTCATTCACTCAGAGCAAGTCTGCATGCAGCAAACTGGTCTCTGCCTCTGGGCCACTCGGTCTGTACAGCCATCATCTGGGCTGCTCTGTCTGCACAGTCGTCCCACACAGCCGTCCTCTGGGCCTCTGTCCTCAGTGCTGCCACCACTCCAGCCTCTGCTCTCCTGCAGCCTTGCAGCCCTGCCACCATGTCATACTCAGAGCACTGGACAGAGCTCTTTTTATAGAGTCAACAGCCATGTATTGCCCACAGATGTGCAGTGAGCTAGTTGACCATGGCCAGGTGAGAATCCTGGCCACAGGAACTCTCATTTTATCCACACAGGCCTAATTATGTGTTCTGCTACCTCCTACTTCCAGATGGTCTATACCTAGCACAAAGGACAGATCCTTCAGGCCCTAGATACTGACAGCTCTCCAGCTTTGTCCACAGCCACATCCTTTCCTCCTTATAATCAGCACCTTCACCCTTCTCAGATGAGTTATTTGGCTCCCAAATATTTTTTGAGACTGCTATCCTTAATCCTAGCTAGCTCCACCAAACTAATCCCTGGGATGTCAGCACAGCTCTGCCTCCCTAAGGGGGCCTTGTCTCAGGGCTCTCTCTGCCTTCTCATGCACCCTGTTCATGCCTTTGCATGCTCTCTCACCCACACCCTGTAGCTGGCTGCTTAAGGACTAACCACTACTGAACTGACAACTCCTTTCAGGTATTGACATGATTGTATCTTCAGCACTTGGCACTCTAAAAATATCTGCTGAATGAAACAAAGAGTGAAAGTATGTCAGCAGAATAACTTTAAATTTACTGCCACCTAATACTTATCAAAAAAGTCTGAAAGAAATACTATCTCTCTCGAGGATTAACTTGAAGATTTCACTCTTTTATATTTGCCCCGATATCCTAAAAAGTATTTCTGGATTGAGTATAGGAGGATCACATTTTTTAAAACTCTGTATTATAGAAAGCATTACTGTCTTGCCAATGGGTTTCAGCCCCAGGCAAGTTCACTATGGATTCAATGTGACCAAAGAAATTGACAGCAAAACGTTCTTTGGGGTGAAAGGGTTTAATACCCAGCTTGTTCTCCTGGCAGTACGTCAAGCACTAGCGTCTCTGCCTCTGCCCAGAGTCCTGCGCCAAGCTCTCTATATAGTGCAATAATAGCTTATTGCCTAAAGGTGTGAAAGCAGTAGCCTAGCAACAGGCCAGTTACATCATCAGGTGGTTTAAGTTCAGTGAGGATCCTGGCCATAGGAACCTCAACTTCCCCACAATTACCAATTAAGGTGAATAACGAAATAGCTAAAATCATTGAACACTAAACAAACACTGGTAACAGACACTCTGTTTCATTAAGTTTAACATACCCCTTAAAGCATTTTTATCTCCATTCTACTCATTTAGGAACTATGCTCATAGATGCTTAAAACATTTCCATGAGAAAATAACTAATAAATACTATAAAATCCACAATCTAACTGAATAGCTTTGAATTCTTATGCTGGCGGCTTGCCCCAAGAGACATGAGAAATAATCCTCATTAAACCAATTATTTTAATACACTCTATTGTTTTATTTCTATATTACAGCTTTATCCATATAAGGAAGTTTATCTAAGATATCACTATAAGATAAGAGCAGTGCTTTTTGGACTTATCCTTGAGCTTCTGTAAATGAGTCTCCTTTGCCAGTATTTGCTCATGATTCTTGCATGTAGATTTCCATTCATTGAAACCTTTTACTTTTAAAGCCATTTAAAACACATTTTGGAAGAAGATAGGATATATAAACAAATAAATAAATGCAACTTGCTGACTTAGGTCCATGAAAAATTAGAAGTACAGGGGTAAAGGAGGTGGTCCCTAATATAAGTGAGAAGCAAAGTGCCTGGCAGGAAGGCAAAACAGAAAGCATGAAGTGGGAAACTAAGTTAGTCAGAATGCCACTGACTGGGGCTTCAAACCTAAGTTATAGTTCAACTTTAGTTACTATTTACTGAGCTTCTGGTATTTATGGGAGGACTGCTGGGTGCTTACACATGGTATTTTCATCATCTCTTTGAACAAGCCAATGATGTAGCTATTAATGCTCTGTGTCACAGCTATGGATAAGGAGAATCATTACAATCAAAGAGCTTGTCAAAGTATATCAAATAGTCTGTTTTTCCAGCTGCTTCCAATTAGCCTATAACAAAAAGCTGAAGGGGCAGTCAACTAATAGTTTTCTGAGAGCCTGACAAGCATGTGGCATTTTTCACACCTTTGGGACACTAATGGATTTTGGCATACTCTCTTACAGTGGGAACTTCTAAGAATAAAGACAGTGGCTTAGACACTCACAAAGGCTTGAGAGATAATCAGGAGCTCAGGCCAGATTGACTGACAAGGTATATTGCCTATATGAGGCTAGTCTATTAAGACTAGGAAGGATGGGGTTTTTTTTATTAAAAACCATCAGGGAGAGTCAAGGTTTTTTTTTTATTAAAAACCAACAGGGAGAGTCAAGAAAAATGAAGAAATAGGGGAATATATTCCAAAAAAAAGAAAAAGATAAACCTCAGAAACAAACCTTAATGAAATGGATATAAATGATTTATCAGGTAGAAAGTTCAAAATAATGGTCATATAGCTACTCACTGAGAACAATACATGAACAAACAGAATTTCAACAAGAGATAGAAAATATTTTTAAAAGTACCCAATAGAAATCACAGAGCTGGAGAACACAAAAACCGAATTAAAAATATTCAACAGGAGTTCAAAAGTAGTCTAGACCAAGCAGCAAAAAGCATCAGCAAATTCATAGACAGGGCAGTGTAATTCATTCAAAGAGAGAAGTAAAAAGAAAAAAGAATGAGAAAGAGTGAAGACAGCTTAAGGGACTTCTGGGACACCATCAATGGACCAGTATATGTATAAAAGGGACCCCAGAGGATGAAGAGAGAAAGGGGCAGAAAGCATATTCAAAGATATAAAATAGCTGAAAACATTCCTACCCTAGGGAAAGAAATGGACATCCAGATTCATGTAGTCCAAAAACTCCAAATAGGATAAATCTAAAGACACACATACAAAGACACTGTAATTAAATTGTCAAAAGTTAAACACAAGAAGAGAATCTTAAAAGCAGAATGAAAAAGCATTGTTACGACAAGGGAATTCCCATAAGACTATGATTTGGCTTTTCAGCAGAAACCTAGCAGGTCAGAGGGAGCAAATGACATATTCAAAGTGTTGAAAGAAAGAAACTATCAATCAAGAATGCTTTACCTGGCAAAGCTGTCCTTCAGAATTGATGGAGCGATAAAGAGCTTCCCAAACACTTGTTCTATCATCACCACTGGACTGGTCTTATAAGAAATATTAAAGGGAGTTCTTTAAACTGAAATGAAAGGATGCTTATCTGTAACATGAAAAATATAAAACTCATTGGTCAAGGTAAATATATAGCTAATTCAAAATAGTCTAAAATTGTAATGGTTGTGGGCAAATAACTTATAATTCTGGTACAAAGGTTAAAAGACAAAAATATTAAAAATACCTATAGCTACAATAATTTGTTAATTGCATACACAATATAAAAAGATGTAAATTGTGACATCAAAAGCAGAAATGGGGGAGTGTAAAAAATTTTCTTTTGTATGCATTCAAGGTAAGTAGTTATCAACTTAAAATAGACAGAGTGGCTGATTAAAAAATCAAAAAGACCCAACATTATGCTGCTACAAGAGATTCACTTCAGCTTTAAGGCTACCCATACTAAGCAAAAGGATAGAAAAAGATAGTCCATGAAAATGGAAACCAAACAAAAGCAGGGCTAGCTATACTTACATCAAACAAAATATACTTTAAACCAAAACCCAAAACACCAACAAAGCCATTATACTAATAAAGGGGATAATCCAAAAAGAAGATACGATGATTGTAAATATTTATGCATCTAATATAAGAGCAACTAAATATGAAGTAAACATTAAAAGATATAAAGAAAAACATCCACAAGCAATACAATAATAATAAGGGACTTCAATACCACAGTCAACAGATCTATAATGGACAGATCATCCAAACAGAAAAATCAAGAAGGAAACGTAGGACTTAAACTACATGTCAGACCAGATGGACCTAGGTCATACAGACATTCCATCCAAGAGCAGTAGAATATATATTGCTCTTAAGCACACATGGAACATTCTCCCAGATAGATCCTATGTCTATATGAAGACGTCTAACAGATTTAAGACTTAAATCATGTAAAGAATCATTTCTGACCACAATGGTATGATACTAGAAGTCAATTACAGGAAAAAAAATAGAAAAATTCACAACTATGTGGAGATTAGACAACATGCTACTGAACAACCAAGGGGTCAAATATATAATTATAACATTATGATTACTTTTTTGTTTAAAACAGAACTCATGCACTACAATGTGGTTTTTCACCATAGACCCAACTGTAATGACTGTTAACATTCTTAAACACTGTAGTCATATGTTCTAAATCATCCAATAATTTATTTTAAAAATGATACCATAAAAATATAAAAGATACAAAGGGGAGAAGAATAGAGGGGAAAAACGTGCCAGATTCTGTTGTAACCAACCATGAAGTTGATAAACTTTAACAGCCAAAAGTAAAGGAAGTAAAAGTTGGTAATTTTTAGCCTAATAAATGACTTTATTATTACTTTTTAGAACACAGCTAATTTTCTGTACCCTCTGTTTGGGAAGCCTGTGAAGAATAAGTAGATATTTTATCTTGTAACACCACTGCTTTTCATAAAGCTTTATTGATTCCATTACTGGAAGACAATTTTAATGGTTTGTGACCCTAAAAGAAGATATACTGGAAAATGGGGTATACTCTTTTGGCCAGAAGTAGAGAATATAAGGTATTGTATTGAGAGCTGGAGAAAAACACCTCCAACAACAACAAAAAGTCAATCTCACAGAAACAGAAAATAGAAAAATAGTTGTTATATGCTAACTGGAAGCCTAACCATCAGGCATAGTTGAGGTAAATAGTGAGTTGTTAAAAGTATACAAACTTTAAGCTATAACATGAATATATTCTAAGAATCTAATTTAAAAGATGGTCACTATATCAGTAACACTATATTAAAAGATTGAAATTTGCTAAGAGAGTACAACTTGGTCTAATCAAAATGAATGAATGAATGAATAAATAAGTGAGGTTTTGGATGTGTTAATTAACTAGATGGGGGAAATTTCACAATGTATAAATATATCAAATCACCACAATGTACATTTTAAATACCTTTCAATTTTTCATGTCTATTATATATCGTGAAAAGAAAAGAAATCACAAGGGGAAATGCTAACTGTTCAAGGAGATATGAATTGGTAGCAGCTAGTTTTGACTTAAACATTTTCCCATAAATTTTATCTAGTTCTTCTGTTACAGGGAGTGAGTAAAGTTGGGATGTGATATGAATTTGATGGATCATGCCTACCTTCACAATCTATATACCCACTAGTGTGAGACATAGAAACAATTTTACATGGAGGAATGCAAAACTACAGGAAAATTGCAGCCTTGACATTTGCATGAACATACACATTATTTCTTACTCTAGTTTAAAATACCAATGCATTATTTTCTTAACCTCAGATTTTGAGATAGCTTAAAATTTCCAAAAGGTATTAAATCAATTTTGTTTCTCAAATAGCAAGGTGCAAAAGCTTTTTTTTCCCTCTGTGAATGGAACTGGTTCTAGTTGACAATGGGTGCCAGAGTTGCTTTGTTTTAAAAAGTACATCTATGGTTACTTCAATACATTTATTTATGCTGGAGGTATCCTTTATACATTTCAAGGTACTGATGGTATCATATTATTCATGCAGCCTAGAGTTCAGAATACAGTAGAAACAACAAAAAAGAAAAGGAAATTCCCAACAGCAAAGCTAAATATTAAAAGAAATCTGGTACCAACACTTACTATTTCTTCTCTTCTCCATACTTAAAACAAGACATAAAGTCAGCATTACATTCTGTAAGAAACATAAATGACAAGAAACTTGTAGTCTTTTATATAATCTTTGTTTCAGAGAAAATAGTTACATTCAAATGTTCTGAGAAGAAATGATTTTAAACCAAGAATTTTCTACCCAGTCAGAGAGCACTCAATGGGAGGACAATGATATGCAAGTATTTATAGAGACACAAGGATTCAGAAACAGACCTTCTCTACAGTTAAGATTTGTTCATGGATGATTTACCTAAAATGAATACCCTATATAAAATATAGGCTAAATAGTAGTAAGCAAAGAACCCAGTAATATAGGTAAGTTGAAGTATATAGTGATTTAATGAAGTTAAAAAAATCTAAAACTAAATTCTTAAATGATTGTAACATAAAAAGTAATGAGAGAGAAAGGGGCAAATAATAGTATGCTATATGATAAGATTTTACCTTTCTGGTAAGAAAGGATGTAGAAATTAATAAATTTTAGAAGTTTATAGATTAACAGATCTTTAAGTGAACAATCTAAAAGTGTAAGAATGACCACTTAAGCAATAGAAAATAGAATGACTTCTAAACAGATAAAAGAAATTCTAAACCTACTAGAGGAAAAAAATATGGGATAAAAATACTGATCCATCTAATAAAAGATATATAGAAGTAACATTTTAAACTTGTAACAACCTACCTAGTTCAAATAATACCAACTTAGTTTCAATATTATACAAAACTCTGCTTTTGTACGTCTCCATCTCTTCCCCTTTATTGTTACTGTCACAGATTACAGCCCTATACATCATATGCCCATTAACAGAGATTTATAATTAGTGGTATACATTTGCCTATTATATAAGAGAAAAAGAGATATTATAAATAACACCAGAAGTACAATAACAAAAAGAACACTGGTGACAGTTCCCTGAAATTCAGATGCAACAGTCTTGGCCATCTGCCTGTGATGCCACACTTTTAAGTTTTCAACACCTAAATTCACAGTTCAGCAACTCTAACACACTGCCCTATGATGACATGGTACCAGTAAGTAGACCCAAACATATGAAGTGAAAGCAGTACTTTTACAGATATTTTTCCATGGGTCACTACTGAAAAATACAGCTTTTTGCAACTGTTCAAATTAAAACTTTTCTGTTATGATAGCTGATATTAATGTATCATTGAGTGCTAGAAACAAATTTCTGGAAGAAATACCTCAAAGAAGTAATCCTAACAACTTATATCTTAAATGACCTGTAATTTTTTAAAGCTAAGATATATACCTTTTTGTGAAAATAAAATCAGTAACAAAGAAAAACCTTTCTTTTTTTTTTTTCCTACTTAGAATACTATATCAGTTTTGGTAACGCAATCCTAACCATTTATCTCATCTTTTGTCATTTTATATGTGTCTTGTTGGCTCTGGTACCAACACTTATTATTTCTTCTCTTCTCAATGCTTAAAACAGGATATAAAGTCAGCATTACATTCTGTAGGAGACATAAATGACAAGAAACTTGTGGCCATTTATATAATTTTCATTTCACAGAAAAGAGTTACATTCAAATGCTCAGATACATAAGAGGGTAACAATTATCTAAAAAGCACCACAGTTATAGTCTCCTTGGAACTGTACTGTAATAAAATTTATTTCTTAAATCAATACATGACTTTAAAGATCACTTCATAATGTTTAGATTATTTTAATTATTAAAATACCAGTCTAACAATCACAAGTTTATGCCTCAATATGTGGTTTAATTCTTCCATGAAAGGTAGGAAGTAAGCTGAACACAAAACAGTGTGTGGCAGCCAGCAGGACAGAATGCCCTGTCCTCATGAGGACATTCTAATCAGGGTATGTTTCTGGAAAACTCAACAGAGTGTGGAGAGGACGATGGACTGAGTTCCGATGCCTTTGCTGGCATCCAAACCACTTTACCTTCCTTAACAGCTTTCTGTAAACTAGGGGAAAGGTGATAAAGGTGACAACAACTGAGCAACATTTGTCTTCACAGCCGCCTTTCAGTACAATATTGCGGCTTTCAAGTAATCTAAATAAAAACCTTCCTTTCCCAACACACTCTCCTATTTTCCACTGTCACTTCCTCAGTTGATAAGAACCTATGAAACATATACTTTCACAACAGAAAGTTGTTGCTTTCCCAGTGATCTAAAGTCACTTAAGAAATACTAAAGAACTTATTTTCTATAACTACATGTCCATGACACTGCTGGTAAAAATGATGATAGAGATAACTCAAGCAGATCTGAGAGTCAAGGAGTTTGAATTTTAATTGTGACTCAGCCACAGACTCAATTGCTTTCATCAAGCAACTATTCTTAAATTACATAAACTCTGTTTTCTTATCTGTAAAAGGGAAATGACAAATTCTACTGATATCCCACAAAAGAGAGCAGGTAAACAAATTAATTTTCTGTGGGACTAAATTCTCATTTCTTAGATTAAATCAATTATTTCTAAAATCTTTAGAATTTTAGATGCCAGAATAAAATCAAGCAGGCATTTACATTTTCTCTGGCCAGGGGAGAAGTTCTGAGACCAACTTTGGAAAGGAAATATAGGTAAGAGTGCTCTCTTTTTACATTATTGACTTGTTGAAGGAGAAAATGTGTAAAATGTCAACCTGATAATGGTCACAGACCTCCCAAAGGCACAGAGCTGACCTTCAATCCCATCAGAAAAAGGTCCAAGGTTCAGAACCAACAGTGAGAGTGATGTGATTGGGGTCAGAACAATTTTTAGGTATTGGTGTTCTTATTATTTTACTCTTTGGATTATTCTCACAAGATTATATCCCTAAAACAGGTAGGGGTAACATTTTTATCGAGCAAAACTACTAAGCTCATAACAGACTTTCATTTCAAAACACTACTTTTAAATCTTTTCAAAACATCCAAGAATGCTATTTTAAATCTTCTCAAAACAGAATGAGGAGAAGTCCTATATAAGATATACAAAAAATTAAAACCATAATATGCTTAGGATTTGTGGTCATAGAAAACCACCTCCACTTATCATTTATCAGACTAGTTTGATTTTTTCTACTTTCTGGTGACACTTTTTGCATCCAAAAGCAGGCTGAAGGGACTCTTTACACATGCTAGGCTGTGAGAGAGACTATGTCTTATGAAAACAACTGGAAGCCCAGCGAACATGCCTGCTTACAAGTATTTTCCTTGATTGCTTGGTAATAATTTGGCAGAAAAGCACTGTTAACCAAAAACTACCTACATCTGCTGCTGTATGCCAGCTGTCCTGTAGGGTTGGGGACAGACAATGAAAATTGCCTCAACATTTTTCTCTTAGCTGGGGGAGAAAGCTCTAGTAAACTATGTGCTTCTGTAGCTGCAAATACTAGCTTACATATTTCCACCTCCATTTCTGGTTCCTCAAAAACGAGTTAGTTATTTAATTTTAAAATCTTCTGGGAAATCATGCTGATCATATGGTCACACTGGTCTTGCAAAGTACATTTCTATTTACTGGAATAGATAATACAAATCATATATGCCCACACTCGAGAAGCTCACAGCATAGAAAGAAAGACAGAGGTGTAGCTGTAGCTGATTTTCTCAAGAAAGTGCTGTGAGGGAAGCACGTGGAAAGCACCACTGTGGCACTGAAGACAGAACCACCAACTTTGCCTTGAATAGGGAAGAAGATGGCAAGGAAGATACAAAGAGAAGGAACAGAAGAAACAAGTTTTGTCATGTAGACTAAAGGGGTATGAACAAATATTCTAGGCAGAAAAACAGTGGCCAAGAAGAGGGGGAAACAGTGTGGACCCTCGTAAGCACAATAAGCCATTCCCATTTTGAGGACAAGAACAGCCAAAGGCCACCTCTGCTGGGACCTTTGCCTTTATCTTACAGATTATCATTATGTTGAAAATAATAAAAGAAAAAATAAGTTAGAAAAAGTAGGAAAATGTTTATTCTAACTGGGACAAGTGTGGGTACAGCATGTTCTGCTTCGAAGATGTGAAACCAGAAGCTAGAGAACATGATTATTTCTAAGACCTTTTAAGCAAAAATAAATCTATATTAAATTATGAAATATACTCTTGTTCATACATACTATTTAACCTGATAGGTCACAATGTGTTTCTGGATCTTTAAGAATTAGTGTGTTAAGTGGAGTATTTTTCAATGCAGTGACACCTACCACACCCTCTCTGTCCAGGAGCTCACAGGCCAGTGTACCTTGTGGTTGGGATCTCAGGGACTGTGGCCAATAACACCTCAACCCTGAAAGACCATGGTCAGAAAGTAGAAATATTTTAAACAGTGAAACTTTTTTGTTTACTTTTCCAATATTTACTTTTGTGATTAAGAATACACATGGGCCAATTGGGAAGCTGCATTAGATACAAAACATTCCATTCACTTGATAATGTTTAATAATTAACCATAAGTTTATTGCTTTAACTGTAATGTTCTTAAGGCTTCAAAGCAAGATTTAAACTGGCTTGTACCTCTGACAAGCAGCTAGTGTGTTGGGTATCAAAATTATTTATTTTGAGATCAGTGATACCTAGCTTCTCTGAAGTAAATGAATCTTGCTCTACACAGAAAAAGTCCAGTATCCTTTGACCTTAATAAATCACACTTTCAGAAGCAGGTCAATTGTATATCTCATCTCTAGGACTTTACTTAATTAACCCTACATGTGTGATCTCAGTAAGCAAGTGCTGTACTTGATCCTTTGATACCTATAATACCCAGCAAAATCACTTCACACATCTCCACAGAATTTTCACTTTAGGCTTTATATGATTTTCATATTCAATCACTGGGTGATGTTGAGGATTCTGAAATGTAAGTTATAATTATTCTGTACATAGAAGTAGATATGGAAACAGGATCCCCATGAACCATTCTATTGAGTATCATTTATCCTCTGTCATGTTGTGAAAGGCAGATACCATCTGCCATGTGATAAATGAACATACTGAGGGGTAAGGAAATGACTGGACATAGAGCACTGAGCCTTACACTCTGGCAGGTGCCAGTTCAGTACTCCTTCCAACAAGGGGTCCCTCAAATCTAAGGAACTGACTTTTCTCTTTGATCCCACAGGCCTCTCAAGACAGCATCACCCTCCTGGATCATGGCCATCACTTTTCCCTCTGCTGCCACTTTGTCACAACACTGTTCCTAATATTTAGGTCAGGTCACATGCCATGCCAGCTCTCCATCAAGGCTTCCTGAGCCTCAGAATTGGAGACTGCAGGGTAACAATCCATTATTCCAGCCTCTTTTCAGAGACAGACAGGGGGCTAGAAGAAGTAAACTCCATTTGGTACATGTCCTTAATACTTGTACAAGTATTTCTACAGAATTCTGGCTTTATGAAAAGAATAAGGTCTCCCTAATGGCATCCTGAGCAGTGCTTTCTACATTTGGTGAGTCTTTATGCTTACATTTCTTGAGAGAGAAAATCAAGCAGGTAAAGATTAATGCTGAAGGACTACAGTAAGGTTAAAGATACAGAAATCAGGTGGAGCCAACATGGCGGCGTGAGTAGAGCAACAGAAATCTCCTCCCAAAACCACATACATCTACGAAAATTTAACAAAGACAACTCTTCCTAAAATAGAGACCAGAGGACACAGGACAACATCCAGACCACATCCACACCTGCGAGAACCCAGCGCCTCGCCAAGGGGGTAAGATACAAGCCCCAGCCCAGTGGGACACGAGCGCCCCTCCACCCAGCTCCCCGCGGGAGGAGAGGAGTCAGCAGGAAGGGAGACAGAGTCTATTACTGCTGAACACCCAGCCCAAGCCATCCGCACCAGAGCACAGAAACAATGCATGCGCAGTGTCCTGGATACTAGGGAAACAGGGCGGCAGGACCGGTTAGCGGGTGCCTCAGGAAGACGACGGAGAGCAGAGAAACGGGAGCGGCCATTTTTTTCCCTCTTTTTTTTTTTTTTTTTTTTTTTGGCGAGTGCTTTTTGGAAGTCTTAAAGGGACAGGGACTCCAGTACTAGGGAAACAGGGCAGCAAGACCGGTGAGCAGGTGCTTGAGGACAAACAAAATCGTGTGCTTTCTTTTTCTTTTTTCCTGCCATTGTTGTTTTGGTTTGGAGAGTGCTTTTTGGAAGTCTTAAAGGGGCAGGGCAGGACACTTAGTCCAGGGGCGGGGAATCTGGGGATCTCTGGGCACTCTAACCACCTGGGCAACAGGGAGCACAGAGGCCCCTTACAGAGATAAATAGTCTCCCGGCCGCTCCCCCTCCAACAGGGGTCCACATTTTGGAGCAGTGGCCTTTTTCAGGCCACGCCCACAGCAACAGCAGAGATAAACTCCAGGGCGCCCGGGCAGGAAGCAGAAGCCCTGTCTGCGCACAGCTGCCTAGCAAAAGCCACTAGAGGTAGCAATTCTCCCAGGAGAGGAAGGCCACAAACCAACAAGAAGGAAAGAAAGCTCTTCAGCCGTCACATGTACCAGCGCTACAAACTATCTCTATCACCATGAAAAGGCAGAACTACAGGCAGACAAAGATCACAGAGTCAACACCTGAGGAGACAGACATAACCACTCTTCCTCACAAAGAATTCAAAATAAAAATCATGAACATGCTGATGGAGATGCAGAGAAAAATGCAAGAGCAATGGGATGAAGTCCAGAGGGCGATCACAGATGTCAGGAAGGAGATCACAGAAGTGAAACAAACCCTGGAAGGATTTCTAAGCAGAATGGATGAGATGCAAGAGGCCATTGAAGGAATAGAAACCAGAGAACAGGAACGTATAGAAGCTGACATAGAGAGAGATAAAAGGATCTCCAGGAACGAAACAATACTAAGAGAACTATGTGACCAATCCAAAAGGAACAATATCCGTATTATAGGGGTACCAGAAGAAGAAGAGAGAGGAAAAGGGATAGAAAGTGTCTTTGAAGAAATAATTGATGAAAACTTCCCCAAACTGGGGAGGAAATAATCGAACAGACTGCGGAAATACACAGAACCCCCAACAGAAAGGATCTAAGGAGTTCAACACCAAGACACATAATAATTAAAATGGCAAGAATCAAGGACAAGGAAAGAGTTTTAAAGGCAGCTAGAGAGAAAAAGGTCACCGTTAAAGGAAAACCCATCAGGCTATCATCAGACTTCTCGACAGAAACACTACAGTCCAGAAGAGAATGCCATGATATATCTAATACAATGAAACAGAAGGGCCTTGAACCAAGGATACTGTATCTAGCACGACTATCATTTAAATATGACGGTGGGATTAAAAAATTCCCAGACAAGCAAAAGCTGAGGGAATTTTCTTCCAACAAACTACCTCTAAGGGCATCTTACATGGACTGATCAAGATGGGAGCATTCCTAAAAAGAGCACAGAACAGAACACACAACACATGAAGAATGGAGGAGGAGGAATAAAAAGGGAGAGAAGAAAAGAATCTCCAGACAGTGTATATAACAGCTCAATAAGCGAGCTACGTTAGGCAGTAAGATACTAAAGAGGCTAAACTTGAACCTTTGGTAACCATGAATTTAAAGCCTGCAATGGCAATAAGTATAAGTACATATCTCTCAATAGTGACCCTAAATGTAAATGGATTTAATGCACCAATCAAAAGACATACAGTCACTGAATGGACAAAAAAGCAAGACCCATCCATATGCTGCTTACAAGAAACTCACCTCAAACCCAAAGACATGCACAGACTAAAAGTCAAAGGATGGAAAAACATATTTCAGGCAAACAACAGTGAGAAGAAAGCAGGGGTTGCAGTACTAATATCAGACAAAATAGACTTCAAAACAAAGAAAGTAACAAGAGATAAAGAAGGACACTACATAATGATAAAGGGCTCAGTCCAACAAGAGGATATAACCATTCTAAATATATATGCACCCAACACAGGAGCACCAGCATAGGTGAAACAAATACTAACAGAACTGAACAGGGAAACAGACTGCAATGCATTTATTTTAGGAGACTTCAAAACACCACTCACCCCAAAGGATACATCCACCGGGCAGAAAATAAGGACCCAGAGGCACTGAACAACACACTAGAACAGATGGACCTAATAGACATCTTTAGAACTCTACATACAAAAGCAACAGGATATACATTCTTCCCAAGTGCACATGGAACATACTCCAGAAGAGACCACATACTAGGCCACAAAAAGAGCCTCAGTAAATTCCAAAATATTGAAATTCTACCAACCAATTTTTCAGACCACAAAGGTATAAAACTAGAAATAAATTCTACAAAGAAAACAGAAAGGCTCACAAAAACATGAAGGCTTAACAATATGGTTCTAAATAATCAATGGATCAACAAACAAATGAAAATAGATATGAAGGAATACATAGAAACAAATGACAACAACAACACAAAGCCCCAAATTCTGTGGGATGCAGCGAAAGCAGTCTTAAGAGGAAAGTATATAGCAATCCAGCCCCACTTGAAGAAAGGAAGAACAATCCCAAATGAATAGTCTAACACCACAATTATCAAAACTGGAGAAAGAAGAACAAATGAGGCCTAAAGTCAGCAGAAGGAGGGACATAATAAAGATCAGAGAAGAAATAAACAAAACTGAGAAGAATAAAACAATAGCAAAAATCAACGAAACCAAGAGCTGGTTCTTTGAGGAAATAAACAAAATAGATAAGCCTCTAGCCAAACTTATTAAGAGAAAAAGAGAATCAACACAAATCAACATAATCAGAAATGAGAATGGAAAAATCACAACAGACTCCACAGAAATACAAAGAATTATTAAAGAATACTATGAAAACCTATATGCCAACAAGCTGGAAAATGAAGAAAAAATGGACAACTTCCTAGAAAAACACAACCTCCCAAGACTGACCAAGGAAGAAACACAAAAGTTAAACAAACCAATTATGAGCAAAGAAATTGAAATGGTAATCAAAAAACTACCCAAGAACAAAACCAGAGGGCCGGACGGATTTACCTCGAAATTTTATCAGACACACAGAGAACACATAACACCGATTCTCCTTAAAGTTTTCCAAAAAATAGAAGAGGAAGGAACACTCCCAAACTCATTCTATGAAGCCAACATCACCCTAATACCAAAACCAGGCAAAGACCCCACCAAAAAAGAAAATTACAGACCAATATCCCTGATAAACGTACATGCAAAAATACTCAATAAAATATTAGCAAACAGAATTCAACAGCATATCAAAAGGATCATACAACATGACCAAGTGGGATTCATCCCAGGGATGCAAGGATGGTACAACATTCGAAAATCCATCAACATCATCCACCACATCAACAAAAAGAAAGACAAAAACCACATGATCATCTCCATAGATGCTGAAAAAGCATTTAACAAAATTCAACATCCATTCATGATAAAAACTCTCAGCAAAATGGGTATAGAGGGCAAATACCTCAACATAATAAAGGCCATATATGATAAACCCACAGCCAACATTATACTGAACAGCGAGAAGCTGAAAGCTTTTCCTCTGAGATCGGGAACTAGACAGGGATGCCCACTCTCCCAACTGTTATTGTTATTCAACGTAGTACTGCAGGTCCTAGCCACGGCAGTCAGACAAAACAAAGAAATACAAGGAATCCAGATTGGTAAAGAAGAAATTAAACTGTCACTATTTGCAGATGATACGACATTGTACATAAAAAACCCTAAAGACTCCACTCCAAAACAACTAAAACTGATATAGGAATACAGCAAAGTTTCAGGATACAAAATTAATACACAGAAATCTGTAGCTTTCCTATACACTAACAATGAACAAATAGAAAGAGAAATCAGGAAAACAAGTCCATTCACAATTGCATCAAAAAGAATAAAATACCTAGGAATAAACCTAACCAAAGAAGTGAAGGACCTATACCCTGAAAACTACAAGTCACTCTTAATAGAAATTAAAGGGGACACTAACAAATGGAAACTCATCCCATGCTCATGGCTAGGAAGAATTACTATTATCAAAATGGCCAACCTGCCCAAAGCAATATACAGATTTGATGCAATCCCTATCAAATTACCAGCAACATTCTTCAATGAATTGGAACAAATAATTCAAAAATTCATATGGAAAAACCAAAGACCCCACATAGCCAAAGCAATCCTGAGAAAGAAGAATAAAGTAGGGGGGATCTCACTCCCCAACTTCAAGCTCTACTACAAAGCCATAGTAATCAAGACAATTTGGTACTGGCACAAGAACAGAGCCACAGACCAGTGGAACAGATTAGAGACTCCAGAAATTAACCCAAACATATATGGTCAATTAATATTTGATAAAGGAGTCATGGACATACAATGGCAAAATGACAGTCTCTTCAACAGATGGTACTGCAAAAGCAGGACAACTACATGTAAGAGAATGAACCTGGATCATTGTCTAACCCCATACACATAAGTAAATTCAAAATGGAACAAAGACCTGAATGTAAGTCATGAAACCATAGAACTCTTAGAAAAAAACATAGGCAAAAACCTTTCAGACATAAACATGAGTGACCTCTTCTTGAACATATCCCCCCGGGCAAGGAAAACAACAGCAAAAATGAACAAGTGGGACTATATTAACCTGAAAAGCTTCTGTACAGCAAAAGACACCATCAATAGAACAAAAAGGAACCCTACAGTATGGGAGAATATATTTGAAAATGACACATCCAATAAAGGCTTGACATCCAAAATACATAAGGAGCTCACATGCCTCAACAAACAAAAAACAAATAATCCAATTAAAAAATGGGCAGAGGAACTGAACACACAGTTCTCCAAAAAAGAAATACAGATGGCCAACAGACACATGAAAAGATGCTCCACATTGCTAATTATCAGAGAAATGCAAATTAAAACTATAATGAGATATCACCTCACACCAGTAAGGATGGCTGCCATCCAAATGACAAACAACAACAAATGTTGGCGAGGCTGTGGAGAAAGGGAAACCCTCCTACACTGCTGGTGGGAATATAAATTAGTTCAACCATTGTGGAAAGCAATATGGTGGTTCATGAAAATGCTCAAAACAGACTTACCATTTGACCCAGGAATTCCACTCCTAGGAATTTACCCTAAGAAGGCAGCAATCAAGTTTGAGAAAGACAGATGCACCCCTGTGTTTATTACAGTACTATTTACAATAGCCAAGAATTGGAAGCAACCTAAATGTCCATCGGTAGATGAATGGATAAAGAAGATGTGGTACATATACACAATGGAATACTACTCAGCCATAAGAAGAGGGCAAATCCTACCATTTGCAGCAACATGGATGGAGCTGCAGGGTATTATGCTCAGTGAAATAAGCCAAGCGGAGAAAGAGAAATACCAAATGATTTCTCTTATCTGTGGAGTATAAGAACAAAGGAAAAACTGAAGGAACAAAACAGCAGCGGAATTACAGAACCCAAAAATGGACTAACACGTACCAAAGGGAAAGGGACTGGGGAGGATGGGTGGGTGGGAAGGGATGGGGGGGGAATAAAGGGGGTATTAAGATTAGCATGCATGGGGGGGAGGGAGAAAGGGGAGGGCTGTACAACACAGAGAAGACAAGTAGTGATTCTACAACATTTTGCTATTCTGATGGACAGTGACTGTAAAGTGGTTTATAGGGGGCACCTGGTATAGGGGAGAGCCTAGTAAACAATATTCTTCATGTAAATGTAGATTAAAGATAAAAAAAAGAAAGAAAGAAAAGGGGATTACTCCTTGATAGGATAAAACTAACTGTAAATCAACGATTAATGCATGCTTTAAATATCCTTACTTTTGATCACTTAAAGGGTGTCAGATGATCGGCTACGGAGGTACACTTTTCTGGTATTTCTTTCTCTTAAAAAAAAGCAGTTTCTGTGTGGTGACCTCCAATGAGTTCTACACAATGGTATAAATGGCATATCAAAGTGTGGGTAAAGGGTCTGTTTGTGTTTATACAGAGGATCAAAGCCTAATTTGGCTACCCAGAAAATGAACTAAGATAGGAGAGGAAGAAGAACTTCCAACATCAGCACTCTCTGGAAGAGTCATACCAGAAGATGATCATCAAAAAACCTCAACAAAGATCCAGGCGATGCTACAGTTGTAGCTGCACCCATCCCACTGGTTCCTGGACTTGCCATTGGAATGAAGAAGGAGATATCTAAGCTGGCCTGTGCTTTCAGTAAAACAACAAATTTGACTGGATCTATACCGTTGGAACTCAACCAAGAATTAGGAGAAGTGCAAGTTGTAGCGCTCCAAAATCTTACAACTACAGACTGTCTACTGTTAAAAGAACATATGGGATGTGAACAGTTCCCAGGAATGGGTTGTTTTAATTTGTCTGATTTCTCTCAGACTGTTCAAGTACAGTTGGACAATATCCATCATATCATAGACAAATTATCACAAATGCCTAGGGTGCCTAACTGGTTTTCTTGATATCACTGGAGATGGCTGGTAATTACAGATCTTCTTTGGTTATATAACTGTATTCCTATTATGTTAATGTGTGTATACAATTTAATTATATCGAATTTATCGAGTATCATAATTCTTCCAGGTGGTAAAGATACCTCAAGACAAATGCTGGGCATAGAAACTACAGGGCATAAATCTACAAAGAAGTAAAAAGCTAACCTTTTCAAACAATATGGCTTCTCTCTCACTTACCAACTTTACATCTCCCTGTATGGCCCCGGAAGATGACTGGTTAGCCAGAGATGGGTAAGATTCCTCAAGGGAGGAACAACCTAAGACAGGCACAGTTGCAGGGGGGTCATCATGTGAGAAATTGGGGATCAACAGTGGTGAGGCTTAGAACCTCACCCCCCCCTGTTTTGAGAGAAATCTTCTGCATCCGTGGATGTCTTAATGCCCTTGTCTAGCTTGGATTAACACATAGTCTACAGGCACACACCTGATCATCTACATTTGCTCTCTTACAACACTAAACTATGTTTTCTACCTTTATCTTGCATCTACCTACCACTTCAGCATTTTATTAAAAATAAAAATAATAATAATAATTGAGGGAGAAATGTGGGATCCACATATAAATAAGTATAAAAATCAAATGAATATTCATATTTGACCTGATTGTTTATAGTTGATAATGCATGATCAAAACCGAAAGTTTCTGTGAGGACTGCCCTTGTACTGTTCACCATGTAAGAACTTAATCACTATGTAAGAATTTGTTCGCCATGTAAGAACTTGTTCGTTATGCTTCAGAAGATTGGAGACTGACGAGAATTAGGCTTGGGGTGGATTAATGATTGTGCATTGAGTATTCACTCCCCTATACAGAATTTTATTGTTGTTAACAACCATTTGATCAATAAATATGAGAGATGCCCTCTCAAAAAAAAAATTATTCAGCAGTAAGAAAAAGCATTTTATTTCCTTAGTATTCGTGTCAAAATCTCTTATGCCTCACTTTGAACAAGCGAACATTTTTCCATGAAATTGGCTGTCTCAGTAGCACTTCAGAAATTAGAAAAAATAAATCCAAAACTAATGATCATAAAACTGATTTACATTTTTGTAGTACTTTACCAATCTTGAAAAATAACTTTCTTGTTTGTTTGTTGTTGAAGGAATCCTGAAAGTTATTTCGAGCATTGTGACACAGTAACTGATTCAAAGCCTGCACTCTGGATTCAGACAGACCTGAGTTCCTACCCCAGCTCTCCCACTTCTTTGAGATGTTACTTTAATCCCTCTGAAACTCATTTTCCTCATCTATCCCAAGGATTATACAAGACAATTAATGAAACACTAGGTATGTTGCTGGGCAATAGTAAATACTGAATACTCAATATATGTTAGCTTTCGTGTGGAACATCAGCTACTGAAGGGAAGTTCTGCATCTTGTCCTCTTCTCACAACTCATAGCACAATGCGTGATACAAAGAAAGTGTTCAATAAATATTTTTAGGTGGGTTTTTTTAAAAAAAAAGTAGAAGATACAGAAATTGAGCACTGTATCTGATATTTAATGAACACTCATGTAAATATTAGCAATTATCACTCTTGTACTATTTATAAGTTTAATGATTAAATAGTTGGGACACCAGTGGAATTCTGGAATCTTACAACAAAGGGATCATTTCACCTTAATTCAATATACCTGTTCTTAATGTTAATATAGAACTAAAATTTACTAAATATTCTATTTAAATTTGATTTGCATACTTTCAGATACAGCATGTCTCTACATACACATGTGCACAATAGAGGAATGAATTTTGGTTAGATAATTAATCTATGAGCTGAAACAAACACCAGTTCTGCTAAGTAGTTCTACTTTACTTGCTTTCTTCTTTTACTTAAGTATTTTTATCATGGTAAAACACATACAAATTTTTCCATTTTAACCATTTTTAAGTAGACAATTCAGTGGCATCTACTATATGCTTGTATAAACATCACCATTATCTATTTCAATACCTTTATCACTATCCCAAACAGAAACTCTGCACCTGTTAAGCAGTTATCACTTCATTCCCCTCACCCCTTGGTAATCTCTATTCTACTTTCTGTTTCTATGAATTTGTCTATTCTCAGTAATACATATACGTGGTATCAAATATGTAATTTTTTTATATCTGGCTTCTTTTATTAAGCATAATTTTTTCAAAGTTCATCCTTTTTAAGAACAATATTTCATTGCATGTATATACAACATTTTGCTTATTCATCTGATAATGAATATTTAGGTTGTTTCCCTCTCATCACTATTGTAAATAAAGCTGCTATAGATGTTGGTGTAAAAGTATATGTTTAAGTCCTTATTTTCAATTATTTTCAATATACAGTCACAAATAGAATTTCTGTATCATATGATAATTCTATGTATGCCTCTGAGGAACAGTGAAACTATTTTTCGCAGAAGCAGTGACTTTTTAAATTTTTACCAAGACTACAAAAGAGTTCCAATTTTTCACATACACCTCAATATTTATTTCCCATTGATCTCCACAGCCATACTGATAGGTATGAAGTGGTATCTCATTTTGGCTTTGATTTGTGTTACCCTAATGACTAATGACGTTGAGCATCATTCCATCTGTTTATTGGCTGTTTGTACATCTTTACAGAAATGTTTTTTCAAGTCCTTCACCCATTTCGAAATTGCCCTGTTATTTTTTGGCATTGAATTGTATGAGTTCTTTATATATTATGGATATTAATCCCTTAGCAGATACGTGATTTGCAAATACTTTCTTATATTCTGTGAGTTGTCTTTTCACTCTCTTGATACTGTCCTTTGATTCAAAATGTTTTTAGTTTTTGATGTTCAATTAATTTTTTAAAATTGCTTATACTTTTGGTTTCATATCTAAGAAATCATTGCCATATCCAATGTTACAAAGATTTTCCCCTCTGTTTTCATCTAAGTTTTATAGCTGTAGCTCTTAAGTTTAGGGTTTTGATCGACTGTTAATTTTTATATAGCACCCAACTTATTTTTCTTGGATATGGCTATCTAGTTTTCATCACCATTTGCTGAAAAGACTGTTCTTCCCCATACTTTGGGGTTCTCAGTGCAACTCCATTATTCTGTATCTCTGTCCTTATGCCAGAACCACACTGTTTAATTTAATACAGTAGCTTTGTATTAAATTTTGAAATGAGGAATTATGAATCCTCCAACTTTGTTCTACCTTTCAAGATTATTTTGGCTATTTGGAATTCTTTGATATTTGATATGAATCTCAGGATGGGTTTTCTCCTTCTGGAGGGATTGAATTAAATTGGTAGATTGCTTTGGAGAATATTGTCATCTTAACATTAAAGCTCCCAGTTCAATATGATAGGGATGTTTTCCATTTATTTATCTTCCTTAATTTCTTTCAGCAAAGATGTGTAGTTTTCACTGTACAAGTCATGCATATCCTCGGTTAGATTTATTCCTAAATATTTTATTCATCCTGATGCTACTGTAAATGTAATTATTTCCTTAATACTTCCTTCTTTGTATTACTCATTGCTAGTGTACAGAAATACAACTAATTTTTGCATGTTATTTGTATCCTGCCCCTTTGATGAATTTATTAGCTCAAACTGTGTATGTGTGCAATCATTGTTTTTTTCTCCATATAAGACCATGTCATCTGTAAGCAGAGAAGATTTTTTCTTCCTTTCTAATTTGGATGCATTAATTACTTTCTTTTTCTTGCCTAATTGCTCTATCCAAAACTTCCATTATTATTTTGAATGGATATGGTGAAAGGAAAGGCATCATTGTCTTCTTTGAGTTTGAGGAAGTCCTTTCTGTTCCTAGTTTGTTGATGGTTTTTAGTCATAAAACGATGTTGGATTTTGCCAAATGCTTTTTCTGCATCAGTTCAGAAGATCATAAGGTTTTCTCCTTTATTACATTGATGTAGTATACTTTGTAGATTTATTTCATATGGTGTACCATCCCTGCATTCATGGAATAAATTCCAGTTGGACATAGTGAATAATCTTTTTGATATGCTGCTGAATTCAGTTTGCTAATAATTTATGGAGGATTTTTGCATCAATGGTCATATAGGATATTTATCCCTACTTTTTTGTTGTTGTTGTTATCATTAATCTATAATTACATGAAGAACATTATGTTTACTAGGGCCCCCCCTTCACCAAATCCCCCCACAAACCCTATTACAGTCACTGTCCATCAGCATAGTAAGATGTAGTAGAATCACTACTTGTCTTCTCTGTGTTGCACAGCCCTCCCCATGCCCCCCCAAATTATACATGCTAATCATAATACCCCCTTTGTTCTCCCCCTCTTATCCCTTCCTTCCCTCCCATTCTCCCCAGTCCCTTTCCCTTTGGTGACTGTTAGTCCATTCTTGAGTTCTGTGATTCTGCTGCTGTTTTCTTCCTTCAGTTTTTCTTTGTTCTTATACTCCACATATGAGTGAAATCATTTGAGACTTGTTTTTCTCCTCTTGCCTTATTTCACTGAGCATAATACCCTCTAGCTCCATCCATGTTGTTGCAAATGGTAGGATTTGTTTTCTTCTTATGGCTGAATAATATTCCATTGTGTATATGTACCACATCTTCTTTATCCATTCATCTACTGATGGACACTTAGGTTGCTTCCAATTCTTGGCTATTGTAAATAGTGCTGCGATAAACATAGGGGTGCATCTGTCTTTTTCAAAATGGGCTGCTGCATTCTTAGGGTAAATTCCTAGAAGTGGAATTCCTGGGTCAAATAGTATGTCTATTTTGAGCATTTTGAGGAACCTCCATACTGCTTTCCACAATGGTTGAACTAATTTACATTCCCACCAGCAGTGTAGGAGGGTTCCCCTTTCTCCACAACCTCACCAACATTTGTTGTTGTTTGCGTTTGGATGGTAGGATCCTTACTGGTGTGAGATGATATCTCATTGTGGTTTTAATTTGCATTTCTCTGATAACTAGCGATGTGGAGCATCTTTTCATGTGTCTGCTGGCCATCTGAATTTCTTCTTTGGAGAAGTGTCTGTTCAGCTCCTCTACCCATTTTTTAATTGGATTATTTGTTTTTTGTTTGTTGAGGTGCGTGTGCTCTTTATCTATTTTGGATGTCAAGCCTTTATCGGATCTGTCATTTACAAATATATTCTCCCATACTGTAGGGTACCTTTTTATTCTATTGATGGTGTCCTTTGCTGTACAGAAGCTTTTCAGCTTGATGTCGTCTCACTTGTTCATTTTTGCTTTTGTTTTCCTTGCCCAGGGAGATATGTTCATGAAGAAGTCGCTCATGTTTATGTCCAAGAGATTTTTGCCTATGTTTTTTTCCAAGAGTTTTATGCTTTCATGACTTACATTCAGGTCTTTGATCCATTTAGAATTTACTCTTGTGTATGGGATTAGACAGTGATCCAGTTTCATTCTCTTACATGTGGCTGTCCAGTTTTCCCAACCCTACTTTCTTTTTTTGTATTGTCTTTGTCTTCCTTTGGTATCAGAGTAATGCTGACTTCATAGAAAAATGAGTTAGAAATGTTCCCTCTTCTTCAATTTTTAGGAAGAGTTTGAGAAGGACTGATGTTAATTTTTTACATGTTCAGGAGAATTCACTGGTCACGGATTTTTCTTCATTGGAATATATTTGATTACTTTTTTAATCTCCTTACCAGGAATAGGTCTCTTCAGATTTTCTATTTATTCATGAGTCATTTTTGGTAGATTTTGTGTTTCTAGGGAATTGTCCATTTCATCTAGGTTATCCAATTTTTTGGCATTTAATTATCCATACTATTAACTTATAATCCTTCTTTATTTCTGTGAAATTGGTAATTATGCCTCCTTTTTCATTTGTGATTCTAATAATTTAAGTGTTCTTTATTTTTTCTGGTAAGTCTAGCTAAATGTTTGTCAATTTTCTTTATCTTTCCAAAGAGCCAACCTTTGGTTTATTTTCTCTATTTTTTTAACCTGTATTTTATTGATCTCCATTCTAATCTTTATTATTTCCATCCTGCTGGCATTGAATTTAATTTGCTCTGCCTTTTTCTAGTACCTTAAGGTATATAGATAGACTACTGATTTGAGGTCTTTGTTTTTTTTTAATGTATATGTTTACATGTATAAATTTCCAATGTCACACTGCTTTCACTCGTAAGTTTAGGTGTGTTTTGTTTTCATTTTCATTTGTTTCAAGATATTTTCTCATTTTCTTTGTGATTTCTTCTTCAATTCACTGATTGTTTATAATTATTATTAATTGCCACATATTTATGAATTTTTCAGTTTCTATCTGTAATTTCTAGTTTTATTGCATTGTGAACATAAAAGATGTTTTGTAACTTGTATCTTATTAAATTTAAGATTTGTGTATTAGTTTCCTAGGGCTACCATAACAATTACCACAGACTGGACAGCTATTAAATAATAGAAATTTCCTTTCTCACAGTTCTGGAGGCTAGAAGTTCAAGATCAAAGTCTGGGCAGGTTTGGCTTTTCCAAGTCCTCTCTCCTTCGCTTACAGATGGCCACCTTTTCACTGCATCCTCATATGGCACTTTCTCTATGTGCATGTATCCCTGGGCACAACTGTCATATTGGATTAGGACCCAACCATATGACTTCATTCATCCCTATTAATGATTTGTTAAAGGCCTTATCTATAAATTCAATCACACTGTGAGGTGTACGGGAGGTTGAAACATCAACATACAAACTTTGGGGTAATATAATCCAGTTAATAACAACTTGTTTAGTGGCCTAACATATGGTTGAAGATAGAGAATGTTTTATGCATTTAAGAATGTGTATTGTGTTGTTTTGGGATGGTGTTCTACGTATATTTGTTAGGTCTAATTAGTTTATTGTACTATTCAAGTTCTTTGTTTTGTTATTGATGTTCTGTCTGTTTTGTCCATTACTGAAAATAGGTTATTAAAGACTCTTTATTGTAGATACATTTCTCCCCTCAATTCTTTGAATTTTTGCTTCATATTTTTCATATATATATATATATATATATATATATATATATATATATATATATATATATATATATATATATATTGGGTTCCTTTGTTAGATAGGTATTTAGAATTGTTACATCTTCTAGTTGTATTGAAACTTTTATCAACATATGATATGATATCCCTGTTCTCTTATAAACTTTTTAAATTTAAAGTCTATTTTGTCTGAAAATAATATATCCACACTGGTTCTCTTTTAGTTACTATTTGTATGGAATATATTCTTTATCATTTTATATTTTAACCACTTTGTGACTTTTTATCTAAATTGAGTCTCTTTATAGGCAGTATACAGATGGACCCTGTTTTTCCTTTTTTCTTTGTAAATCCAATCTGCCAATCTCTACCTTTCAATAGTTCGGCTTCATTCATTTACATATAATGTGATTATGGAGAAAGAATTTATTTCTGCCATTTATCTATTGCTTTCTATATGTTTTACATGTTTTTCTTTTTGTTCTTCACGTCCTTCAATACTGTGTTTTTTTGTATTCAGTTGATTTTTTTTTTTTTTTAGTTATTTGCTAAACATTACCTTGGGAATTACAATTAGTATCTTAAACTGATAACAACTTACTTTGGATAATACCAACTGTGGGGAAAATGGAAGTTCCTGTGGCCAGAATCCTCACCTGACCCTAAACTACTCAATGATGGAGTTGGTCTATTGTTAGGCTAATGCTCCCACACCCATTGGCAATGAGCTATTATTGAATGAGTCACTATATAAAGATTTCCACCAGTGCTCTGGGTAGAGACAGAGGTGGACTATGGGCCTGCAGACTGCTGGATGCAGACATGATTCTAGTGCTCCATCTACAGCCATGAGAGTAAAGCTGGTTAATAAACCCTTTCACCCCAAGAACATTGTGCTGTCATTTCTCGGTCTCACTGAATCCATAGTGAACCAGCCCAGTGCTGAAACCCTCAGGCAAAACATCTACTAAATTTCAATAGTATACATAAATATTTTGTTCCTGTAGTACATCTCCTTCCCTCTCCCTTTATATATATATATATATATATATATATATATATATATATATCTCTCAGATTACATCTTTATACCTGTTAACATAGATTTATAATTAGCAGTATATGCATTTTCATAGTAAATCATATAGGAGAAAGATAGCATTACAAACAATATCAGAAGTAGAGTAACACTGGTTTCTTTATACAGCTACCTTTACCAGTGGTTCTTTATTTTGTCTTTGGAACAAGTTGCTGTTTAGTGTCTTTTCATTTCAACCTTGAAAAACTTTCAGCATCTCTTATAGTGTAGGTCTACTGGTAGTGAACATGCTGAGTTTTTATCTATCTAGAAATACCTTAATTTCTCTTTCATTCTTGAAACATAGTTTTGCCAGACATATAATTCTTGGTTGAGTTTTTATTTTCCTTTGGGGGCTTTAAATATGTCATCCAACTGATTTTTGACCCCATAGTTTTTTATGAGAAATCAGCTATTAATATCATTGAGAAGCCCTTGTACATGAGAAGTTCCTTTTTCTCTTTCTGCTTTCAGAAGTTTCTCATTGTCTTTGGATTTTGACAATTTCACTACAGTAAGTCTTTGTGTGGACATTTTTGAGTTTATCGTGCTTGGAGACTGGTTAGCTTGTATGTAGACATATCTTTTCTCAGATTTGGAGGGTTTTCAGCCATTATTTTTTCAAGTGTTTTTTCTGATGCTTCCTTTTTTCTCCTTCTGATACTCCTATAATGTGTATGTTTCTATATTTGATGGGTGTCCCATAGGTCCCTCAAGCTCTGTACATTTTTCTTCATTCTTCTTTCTTTCTGTTCCTCAGACTAAGCTCAATTGCCTTATCTTTAAGTTCACTGATCTTAAGTTCTAATCGGATATGGATCATCTAGTAAATTTTAGAATTCAAGCTGTACTTTTTAGCTCCAGAATTTCTGGGTTTTTAAAAGATGATTTCTATATCTTTACTGATATTTCATTTTGTTCATATTTTTCTTATTTTCTTTAGTTTTCTACCTATAGTTTCTTTTAACTCATTGTATGTATTTAAGACAGTTGATTTTGCATCTTAGACAAATATCTCCACTGTGTGGGCTTCCTCAGTAATGTTTTCTGTCAAATTATTTTCTTTTTGCTGCCATTCTCTCCTGTTTCTTTATTTTGTAATTTTCGTGGAGAATTGGACATCTGAATATTTTTTGTGAGAACTCTGGAAATTTAATTCTCCCATTCCTTGGGGATTGCTGAATTTATCTGTTATGACTTTTCCATACTATTTTTTTTCAAGGTGTGTGTTCTTTGTCATATGCAGTAAGTGACATTTCTGTTATCTTTGCAGTCAGCTAGTGACCCATAAGGGTTTCCTTACATGTTTATCTCCCAAAATGAGAAAAGTAGAAAAGTACTCTCTAAGTCTCCTGGAAACCATTTCAGCATGTAGGGGTTAAAAGAAGTGTCCACTAGCCTTTGTGCCAATCCCTCAATTATCAAAGACAGCATTTAACAATCACATACAATCTCGACTATATCCCACCAAGCATTCTGCACCAGGATTATGGGGGTGGGGGACATGGGATGGTAGCTGCTACCACCTGGAAGGCTGAAATTCCCCCAAATTTACTCTTTTTCAAGGTCTTCCCTAGAGCTCCAAGTATTCAACTAGACTTTAGAGTTCTCAAACAGCTACTTCAGATAGCTCTTGCCAGCACAGCTGTTCAGGTGGAGATATGGATCCCAGAGCTTCTCACTCTGCCATTTTTTCAGATATCACTCCCATCAGTTGCTCTCTTTTAGATTAGGATGCATGTGGTCATTTACTAATGTTTTGTTTGTATGCCCCCTCTGTTTTTGCTTCCATTCACATATTAGAGATGCTGAGCAGTCCTATAGTACCATAACTGGTCTACATTCTTTCCCCAAAGGTATTGAACACAGAACCCTCTGATCGTATCCCTAGAAAGACCCCTTGGAAAACTGTTCTCTGGTGCACCAGCTAAAGTCTGACTTTGTTTCTTTCTCATGTAAGCATAAATGATTGATTTGATTCTTCTTCCTCCCTCCAGTTTTTCAGATTATCCAAATTACTATCATAGTGCTCACTTTTTCCTACTCATAGTGCTTTAGTTTTCTCTTCACTTCCTCTCAAGATACTCGATAATTTTGGAGGGAAAAGACTGGCTTTCTGGTTGTCACACCAGGATGATAATCCCACCCAGTAAACAAACCTTCCATCACTAGTACTGGTTTACTCCTGACAATAAGACCCAGCAATTTCTTTACTTGGGTGAATCCCAGGTGGCAAATATAAAGCAGGAACAAAAGCAGCTGTGAGGAAGCCCATGGTCTCTACCTCAGTGCTCTGGCACTTAACCTCACATGATTACACTGAAAACCCAGACTTCCTACAGACTTTCCCTTATTTTTACTTGGATTTCTAGCTATTGCTGGTGTTAAGAACTGCTGACTGACTGTGCCCCCAAATCTGCCCCAAGCATCCAAGTTTACCACCTAGCATCATAATTCACTTGTTTCCTCATGCCAACACCTTATAAGAGTCTTCCTCATTTGCTGTCTTTCCTTCATATACCATAGAGGTAAATCTTGTTGCCTCTAACTCCAAACTATATTCTGAATATGCTGTTTATCATCCTAGTCCCTCACACCTGATCTATTCCCAAAGCCCCCTGGATGCCTTTACTCTGGCCTTCCACAGTCCTCCCTCCACAACTCAGTGTGAGTCAGATCATAGCTCTCCTTTTCTAGTTAGCAGGGGACATGCCAGCTCTTCAACATGGTGTGCAGGCTCTGCAGTCTCACTTGCTGATATTCTGGCTTCATCTGCACAGCACTACATACATACCTGCATACACCTACACCAGGCCATCTAGACTTGCTCTTCAGTCCCCTTCACTTTACCTGCCCTCATAGTCCCTTCCTGGTTCTTTCCAATTTAGCCTTCACATTTACATAGGGAGTCCCTAGCACCAGCAAGCTACCCTTGACCTTCTCAACCTCTTCCTTCCCCAGCACACATGCCTATGCACTCCCCTATTGACCTTCCTTTCAGTTACGGTTACCTCCTCACTGTGTTCACATCCCTGTATGAAGCTCTACTATGATACTTTCTATAGTCCTTCAGAACTTGTTTATATTACCTTTCTCTTCCACCACACATGGAGTTCCTTATGAGCAGAGATGATCTGTCGTTCATTACTATTCCTGTTATCTATTTGATATTTGAATAATATTCCTATGTGAATAATATTTGAATAATGTTCCTATCATCTAGCACAAGGTCTACTACATAGAAAGTAAACATTCAATAAATGCTTCTTAGTGAATGTACCAATCAGTGAAATACATTAATACATCTCATTCAAATAGGGAGCATAGCAAGGCTGACATCTTGATGATTAATACTCACTATTAATCACGTGATTATTGAATGCCTATTCTGTACCAAGCATTATTCTAGCAACTGAGAATCCAGTAATGAAAAGACTTTGATTTGGAAGTTTGGGCTAGCATAGAAAGACATGAAACTGGTTAAGAAGCATTAAGTATTAAGAAGGAAAGAAAATCATTAATCATAAGTGATATAACTATATAAATAAAAAAATGTTATACTATACAAAACAGGCATACAGAGAATTCTAGGAAGATGGTGGAGGAGAGAGAACCTGAGTCCAACTTTTCCCACCTACACACCAAATCTACACCAATACACAGAGCATTTCACACTGAAGAACTGAGACCAAAGTGAACACCTTCTACAGTGAAGGACAGAAAGATCACATAAAACAAACAAACGGGAGGAGAGACAGAGACATAGTAATGGTGGAATCCCCACCTCCACTAGGGGAGAGAAGGAAGAGGGATATCACTGCGGGAGCAGGTGTGGACTCCCTGCCCTCAGGTGCAGGAAACAAGCCTTGAAGTCCAAAGTGCAACTAGACCTTAAGTGAATTGAAGGAACCTAAATTTCAGAACTAAACATCTAACCTTTGGCAAGACCACTAGAGGCAATGCATGACTGGAGGAACCAGCCAGCACCATTGAATGCTTTCCTTCTGCACACACCAATCTCAGCCCCCTGAATCCTGTCCATACCCAGGCATGCCTACAGGAGATCCAGCACTCCCACCTTGCTGCCTGCTATCAACCATTAGCCCAGCTCCCATCCACAGGACAAAAAGGTTCTCCAGCCCACAAGGAGGATGCACAAATCTGTGGGGTGGTGCTGCTGAGGCAACTCCCCAGAGCAGCCCAGATCATGTATCTGCTGCTGGGGAACACATACAGGGCCTGACTCTACACTGCCAGCAGACATGGCAGGCACCAAGTGGGGCAGCCAGGGGCTGTTACTGAATGATCTCCAAAGATACATTTTTTAAACAGAAAAGCATGGTACAAAAGAGTATTGTTTGATATCATTTTTGTAAAAAAAAATCGTAAGAATAATTGCAGAAAATATGTACAAATAAGTGTGTGGGTTTACATACGTGTGTTACGTATTTTGTGTATATTATGCACACAGGCCATCTCTGCTTCAGATTATGGAAATTGGGTAGCTGGGTGAACAATATGGGAAGAAGACTCATTGTTCACTGTATAACTTTCAAATTCTTAATCATCTGTATTAATACCTACTGAATAAACAATTAAATACTTTTAAAATGAAATGGGACATTAAAAACCCACACTAACAGTATGGTGATCTGGAGAAACTGTGAGGCTAAAAGGGACCTATATAAAGATGCTGAGAGTTTTATCTTTACCTGTTTATTTAAAGAAAAGATACAGGTCAGGAGCCAGGGATACAGGCCCCACTAATGTCTCTAAAGTTAGTTCTAAACATAACGCTGCTAAGTTTTCTGTGGCACCGTAAAAAACTCAACAGAGCTTGAAAATACATTTTTTGCTGTGGTATGATAAACTGAAACAAACTGCTGTTGTATACTGATAAACAAGATAAATCCAAAAGGCACTACAAAAATCAAATACTCTCAGTATTACTGGGTTTTACCATAAGTTTCCAGGAAGAACTTCCAATAAAACAGTTGAAAGAACACAAAGAATTACAGTAACGGGATTGCAGACAGGAGGAGCACTGGGAGGACCAGAAGTAAATTTCTTATTCCTTCCACAGCAATGTTCTACTGAGTGCCCTCTTTCTAAGAAGTAAAAAAAGACCATTCAAAATCTGGCAGGGAGACACACAATAAGCAAATGAACAAATAAAAAGGGATATGTTTTAATATGTTTGTGAAAAATAAAGTAGGCAAGGAGAATAAAGGGTATAGCCCTTTAGTTTCTAAATTTAGACACGGGATCCAGGCAAGGCCTCGTTAGAAGGCCACATCTGAGTAAATGCCCAGAGACAAGAAAACAGCATGCCCTAGAGACACGGGGAGGAGTGGGACAAAGCACCCAGCACAGGGAGCAGCAAGAACCCCGGCTCCTGGTGAGTGGTGAGGAATCTGAGGAGTTGGGTTGAGTCCAAGGTGCCCAAAATGGAGCTGGGGAAGCAGAGGCATAAGAGATGAGGTCCCGGAGTCAGTAAAGACTCTGACTCTGCAGAAGGTGAGCTGCTGCTGAGGAGTATGTAGCCAAAGAGCCATGTGATGACTTGTCTATTCATCGCTTTGCTCCTCTAGTCATCTTCAAAAAAGCCAGGAGGGCAAGGAAAGAAGCAGGGAGATGATTTAAGAGGCTACTGGAATATTAGAAAAGAGAGACAATGAGTACCTGGAGAAGGTCATAACAGTGCAGGTGGCATGAGGTGCTGGACTCTGTGCGGATTCACAAGTGGCAATGCCTAGAGGTTCCCATGGATAGAAGCAAGATTATGAGAGAAAAAGGAGTCGAGGATATCTGCAGGAACTACAGAAAGGTTGTTCCCATTTCTTGGGATGGGGAAGGGTGTGGGAAGAGGAGAGGTCAGGAACTTGATTCTGCCAGGCCATCAGCACCCAATGGGGCTGTGGAGAGGCAGTAAAGCCACGGCTCAGGTGAATGGGCAGAGGCGGGGCTGCAAAGACTGGATCGGGATTCTCAGTGTGTAGCTGGTTATTTATAGTGATGAGGCAAGATGAAATAACCAAAGGGTTGAGGTGGCAGAGTGGAGAAGATGTCTAGGATTGAGCCCAGCAGCACTTCAGTACAGAGTAGAGGAGCACTGGGAGATGGGAGACAAGCAAGGAGGCAGTGCTTACACAGGGAGCCATGCTCACACAGGTAGTTGCACAGAGCTTCCTGCTGACACTGGGAAGGGTGCTATGCAGAGAGTGCTGGGCCAAAAGCCTGAATGAAATGGAATCAGGAAAGAATGAGGGGATAATCTGGCACAGTGGTTCTTTGAGACATTTTTTTGTAAAGGAAAGGATAAGAATGAACCAACAGGAAGCAGATGTACAGTCAACATGAATCTAAAAAGAAATTTAACCTGGTAGAAAAATAATGGTTTGATTATAGGATGATGGGAAATTTTGAACAGAATTAATGGCATTGTATTTTTAGTAGGTGCACAGAGTGACAGTTGGTCGCAGCAATATTCATAATATCCTCAAACTGAAGACACCCAACTAAATGTCAACAGAAGAAAGGATGAATTAATTGCACAAATTAATACAATGGGATACTATATAGTAATGAAAATAAACAAACTGCTAAACACAACAAAATTGATGAATCTCACAAGCATAATATTAAGTGAAAATAGCCAGGCAAAAGCAAATATATATTGTATGATTACCGTTCAGTTCCATTTATATAAAGTTCTCAAGCACTGGGAGGATCTACTGAAGGAGAAGTCAGAATCACTGTGACCTGCATCAGAAGGGAGAGGGAAGAAGCTGGGAAGTGGGCCCAGGTTTGGACTGCAATCTGTTTCTTGGACTGTGTAGGAATTATGTATTCACATTGTGATTATTTGTTGACATTTCTATTTATAATCTGTGTATGATCCTGTATGTATATTATACTATCTTATATTGTTTTATTCAAGAATAAAAAAATGAAATAGAAATGCAATAGTGAAAGGAAATGAAATTTAAGGTACACTCTGATGTCAGTCTGTTATGGAAGAATTTAAGTGGAATCTGATGATCACTCTCTCTTGACACATGAAAAAAGATCCCTTCCTCTAGGAGGGGTGTTTAATTTTCAAATCTAAGAATTTAACAGGGGAATGAAACTTTCAAAATTTTCTGGTAAATTTAATAGCTCTTAAAACAAGGGTGCTCAACTGTTCCCTTAAGAATAATATTTTCTTCTTTTTGTGGTAAAAATTAATATTGTATGCAGAAGAAAGCAAACATGGTATCCTCAAAAGTAATTTCTGATCCATTAATGACCATTTATGCCCTTGAAGATCAAACCCTATTATATCTTAATTCAGGCTTTTAATCCTCTCAAAAGTGATTAACAAAGAAATATTAATGTGTATTATCCTACTGTCACATAATGCCTCTTACTAGTATTTCTAAGAAAGATAAAAACAGAAACAGGCAGATTTTATAACAATCCTGATATGGTTGTTTCTCCCTTGCTGCCCCCAAAATAACAAAATTTCCTGCCAGAAGTACAAACAAGCTATCAGAGACAATTCAGTGCTCTTGTTACATAAAATCTGTCAAATCCTGGCTTCCTTCCCCTAGCATTTCTCTATAATAAAGTGACAAACTGTTCCTGATAAAAATATCTTTTGAGACAAACTCACAGTTGGTGACTGTTGCCATCATTTCTCTGCACTCACCAGGGAGGGTAGATATGGACGATGTCTTGGGGATGTCCCCTAAGCTGGCGTGCAGTTTCCTTGGTGAAGAGTACCTTTAGGCCAGTCCCAGGGGCCTCACCTTGAGAAGGGCAGTCAGCCTGCAGCCCTACTAACAGTTCGCACATGGCAATTTGGATGGCACATTCCTCATGCAGCTCTAGAATTTTCACAATTAATATACCAGATTTTCTACCTAGAACGTGAAGAAAAAAACAAAAGCAAAAATGAAGTCTAACAGACATACAGTCCAAGTGTGAATATAGTGTTATGAAAAAAAGAGTCATGTTCAGGTAACTTTCTTCACCTGGAGAATGGTACTGTGCAAAGTAAAACAGATGCTAACATGCCCACTGTAACATCTTTTTTTTAAATAGAAATAGCCTGCATATTGCATTTAATATATACATTTTAAGCAACAGGAAAAGTAGTCTTTTATCATAAAGAAAGACTTGCAAAGAGAAAACTCAGACCCATCATTTCACAGAGCACGTTTTTACTCTAAAACCTGAACCCTTTGAGAAACACAACAAAGGGGTATTGCCCTTGTTGGCCTTTCTTCTCTCTTGTATGCCCCCTCCACCTCATTACCTTTGATTCTGTACTTTGAAATGATGCATATGACCAGCTGGCTGCCATTGTTCCAATGATCATAAAGGTCAGACGTGAAGGATTTATGTGGAATGTTGGGTGTTAGGTGTTAAATGTTGGGTGTTAAATGGGTGGGATTCAATTTGGATTCAATGCTGACTCTCTTATTAACTAATAATTAAGTTGGCCAAGTTACAGAGCATTTCAACACCTCGGTTTTCTCAGTGTACAAAGGAGATCATGCCATCTGCCTCAATGAACATTTTTAAGAATTAAATGAGATAAATGAAGTTGACAGTATGCACATCCTATAACCTAGAAATCCTAGATGGGCATGCAGAAACTGTCACATACACAAGGAGACCTAAAAAAGGATGCATATCTCAGTATAATTTGTAAGAGTGGAGAAGTGGACAAGTCATAAATCAACACGGTGAACTGTGGTGTGTTCATACAACAGAGTATTTTATGTAAGTTATCATGAGCAGACAAGACCCACATTCATCAGCATGGAGAGAGCTCAAAAACAAAAGGGGATAAACAAAACAGTTTGTACAGTATGACACCCATGTTATTTTTTCTTAAACACAGAAACCAAAAAGTACTGTTATGTATACGTACATAATACAAGTATATAAATATGGACCAGCAGGATACATAGAAAACTCAGGATTACAGTGTCTAAGGAGAAAGAAAGAGGAGTGTGACTCTGGAAGGAAACCCAGCAGGGTTCAAACTCATCTGTCATAAAAATATGTGAATCAAAACAGACAAAAGATTACAATGTGTTATTGATTCCTGGTGATAAGTATACTTATGTTTCTCTATTACTCTGTTAATTTAAAAAAGTGAATTAAATGAGATAACAAAAGCTAAATCTCTGGCATAGTACCCTGCTAGTAACAGACACTAACATGGGTTTCTTTACCACTTGTGTCAGCTGGTTAATACTGAATAATGAGAATTAATATTTAAATAGTACCAAGTTTTTAGTTATATAGTTAAATTTCATTTCCATTTTGTTCCCTATCACTTTTTCTTCAGTCACCTTCCACTAGACCCCAAATTTTCCATCCTCTCCTTTCTCTAAGTGCAAAATGCTAAATGTTCACATATTAGCAAGGCCAACACCTCCTCACAGCACTGTCTTGAACTACGATTTCCTACGGTATATATCTATCTTGCTACTCTTTCTTAAGGTAAGGAAGGAAACAGAATAGGGGAAGGATATGAACAAGCACAATGGTGAGCTGGCCCTAGTCACCAGGGGAGAGGAGCAGCAAAGACAAGCATGAAGAGAGATGCTGAATAGGAAATGAGTGTTCAGTCTGCTCTGCCACAACAGGGGTTTCATTAACTAAGTAGCTCATCCTTAATCGGTGAATAAAAAAATAAAAGACAATGCGGAGGTCACTTTCATGCCCAAACCTGGGCAGGGCAGCCAAAGCAGTGGGTGGAGAATTGTGCATCAGCAAAGGGCCTGAGGTTTAGGGGCTGCTAGCCACAAGGAGCTCTTGTGCATGTAAATTAAGGATTTTTTTAATTTGTCCCTGTACTGAGGGCTCCTGCCCAGCACAACACAGCAGGCCTGCAGCCTCCCCAGTCAACCACGGGCAGTACTGCTGTCCAGAGCCCCAGCGCTATCTGTGCTCTCCAGAGCCCATTGCCCTACTTGAACTCAAGGGGCCAGCTGAGCACACACTCTTGGTTCTGTGTGACCACAGTATTTGATGGCAGCCTCCAGCCATGCTCAGCCACCTGCCCAAGCAGCACACATTCTCTTCAGGTACTAATTCCTATCTTGTGCAGCCCTGATAAAAGTGACATAGGTTTTCAGGGGTTTGGTCAACACTACAGTCCCCATATTCTTGACAGTTTTTATTATAGCAAGATATTGCAGGAATATATAAACATATAAATAGCATTACAGCAGAAATACCGATATATTAAAGATGAATCCTATTGCTGCCGACTACAGTTTCATTGAAGATTTTTATGACAAATCCTAACAATATTTCATTAACTATGAATTCTGCAGAATAACCAGGCTTTATGGTACTATCACCACAGCCCTGGTACACTGCATCACATCTGGTGATGACACAGGTTTGGGAAGGGATGATGAACAGTGCTATCCTGACCTCACCACAGGGCTGAAACAGCATGAGGCTCTCCATGACACACTCTAAAGTCCCCTACAGACATACTCTATCTAACACAGCCTTAGGGAGAACCTACAGCCTGCCTTCCCAGAAGAAAATAAGGTGGTGTAATTTCCCTTTAGTCTGAGGGAGAAAAAAGCATAGGGCAACCTAAGACAAACTAAACTATGTATTTGAGATAAGCCTTCAAACTGAGTACAATCGAAGAAAACTGTTTTACAGTTAGATGGATGGTGACAGCAGGGCAACATTTTCCATATACACTGTTAGACTCAGTCAAAATACCACTTTGTCCAGAAAGTGTTTCCTGAATCCCAGCCAGTAGCCACTATTTTTTCCCTTTGAAATCCTCAAGTACTTTATCTATACTTAACCTTTCTTATGACAGTGTCCTCATGTTTAAGTGGAGATACCATCAGCTGTCCTCAAGAACACTGCAATCAAGAGAAATCACAAAGAAAGCCCACTGTGTAGAGCCTGTTCCATCACACTCTCAATAATGGCAGTCACTGTCATTATTATTCACTTTTCTAGGCATTTTCAAATCTATTACTGTACATGATTCACAATAATAATCCTAGGAAATAGGTAAGGAAAATATAATCCCTTTCTGACAGATAAGAAAACTGAAAAAGTTAGTTGCTCCCATGACTTTCTTAAGATCAGAGAGAACTGCTGGCAGTTCTAATTCCAGAAACTGAGTATCCTTACAAGGCAAGGACCAATATGTCACTTTAGTAAATGCTAATTAAAGATACTACTTGTGAGTGATGCTTTTTCCTCCTATTTTATTATACTAAGGCATAAGACTTGTCTTAAATATAAAGAAAGTACATCAGGTTGAGAAATGAACTCCAGTGAGGCTCTCACTGTGGCTGGACTTGGTCAGGATTTCAGTAATGGCTATTGCACTGAAAGAGAACAGGGTAACTTGTCATAGTACTAACACTGAGGAGAAAGTGCCACATATGAACCAATAACTCCACTTCTAGGAATTTACCCCAAGATAACAGAATTTGTGATTTGAAAAGATATATGCACTCCTACATTTATGGGTGCATTATTTAAAATAGCCAAGATGTGGAAGCAACCAAAGTGTCCATCAATAGATGAATGAATAAAGATGTGGTACATATACACACTGGAATATTACTCAGCTATAAAAAAAAAAAGAAATCCTGCCATTTGGGACAACATAGATGGACTTAGAGGATATATGCTAAGTGAAATAAACCAGGCAATGAAAGATGAATAACATGTGATTTCCATTATATGTGGAATCTAAAAATGAAACAAAATGAACAAAAGAGCAACAGATTCATAAACACTAAGTGACTGGTGGTTACCATGGCAGGGGGAAGGTGGAGTGGGTGGATGGGGTGGAGGAAAGGGATAAAGAGGCACAAACATCTAACTCAAAACTTAAGTTGGTCACGGGGATGGAAGTGCAGAATGAAGAATATAACATAGTCAATGATTCTGTCCAATCTTTTTATGTTGACAGATAGTAACTGCACTAGTTGGGGTAAAGATTCAATAATGTAACTGTTGAATCACTGTATTGTATACTTGAAACCAATATATGTATATTGACTACAAATTTTTTTAAATGCCATATCAAAAAAAAGATCAAATGAAGAGCACAAGTATTTCTATAACACCAAAGATTTTAAATGATTAAGAACAGGAATAGAAAGATTCATATACAAAATATACCACGAGATCTAGTACTTTCTATCCATACATATGCCTAGCAGATGAAATAGTTCTTAGTTGAAAATGGAAAATGTTTAACTTAAAGGCTAACATTTGCTCAATGAATGAATGAATGAATGAGTGGTTTATTGTATCAGCTAACTGCTCTTAAAAAAAGTTTTGGTTTTAAATAACCAAGAGAATTGAATGATATAAGAACAAAATACATTAGTGACTAGTAGGTCAAATTACTTATTTGAAATATACAGGTAGCCAGGGTCCATTTATGTGCACAACAACTCATATCATCCTAAATGAGTTATGTTGATGAATTATGTATTACAATAACTTTCACAAATACTTATATAAGAATATAAGAAATTAATGAAAACTATGAAAGGAAGTACCAAATGAAGCAAGTTGGAATGTGGGGAGAGATATTAAAATCATCCTTCTATAGAGGATAGAAACATCTGTGAGTTTTCACATTTAATTATCCAAACACTGACCACATAATTTTCCCTCATATTATTACTCCGTCTCTACCTTCACAGCTATCCCAATAGGCTAATCCATACAGTGCCTTTCTTCAAAATATAAATCCTATTATTCCCTGAAACTGATATTTTTTCTCTCCTTCAGGTCAAATCACCAACAAGTACCCACCATTTCTGTTTCCCTCTGTCCTCAGCCATCATCATGTACATGCACAAGACACCCAGATACAGAAACAGACTCGAGGAGAACAACACAGCCACAGTCAGAGATGGACAACCAGGGATTTTAGAGTTCACCTGCTCCCCATGCAGACAGGACCTCTGCCTTTCACAGATACAGTATTATATAATGAACCAGTGCCAGAGTATTTATTATAATTTTCCTTGTTGTGCCCCCTGCAAATTACCATGACATAATTATGTCATATTTTACTCTTTTTAAAGAGGTATTTTATAGCTTCCCCCACAAAAATGATACATGCATCCCGTACCAAAATGGTCTTATTTATTGTGGAATTTTAAATATCTTTAACCAACTCTATGTCCTATTCTATTAACTCTGTTATCTAGGAAATCCTAGTTTTGTAAAGAGAAGAAGGGCTTATGCACCTTTCCACATTGTTCTCCCCAGTGTACCACACAATTTTAATTCCTATTATTCCATTTCCATTGTCAAAGTTGCTGTTGACACTGTGTCCTATAATCTGTACCAAACCTCTGTGCTCTGGTACTGTCTGACTCCAAGAGTTAATCAACAAATTTATATGAGCCCAGTTATATAAACAAATTCAATGCCCGACTAGAGTCCTAGGAATACCTTTCACTGAAAGTATCCCCAGCTTCAAGGTCAAGATTTGACTATATATAGTAACTCCTACACTCAATTTGGCCCTCCAAATGCCAAAAGAAGTAAGATGATTTATGGGTGGACTCAACATCCATTACAAAACTAGGATTTCCTGATAACAGAGTTAATAGTTCCAAATCTTAGCTCTCCCCCAAAAGTTCATTCCACCTCTTTACATAAGAGTCTACTCCTATTCGGGCTAGGACTGAATGCAGTAGGCCTGAGACTGGACAGCAGGGGACAGGAGAGCAGATTAGAACAGTTACACAGGAAGAAGACAGGTTTTACACCTGTATGGGTATTTCCTGAGTGTGACAGCAAGCCAAGGGGGAAGCACATGATTTGCTTTGTTGGGAACAGGGATGAGGTAGGGAGACTAGTCAGGAGATACAGTAGCAATCCAGGAGAGAGTGGTAGCTGGGACCTGGGGAGTGGTGATAGAGAAATGGCTGGAAACTAGATATACTTCGAAGATAGAGTCAAAAGTGCTTGTTGATGGGCTGCAAATGGGGGAGAGAAAGAAGTCAAGACTGACTCTAATGTTTTTGCCCTCAGCAAATAGAAGGAGATAGCCAAGGTTTTTACTAAGCTAGGGAAGATTTCTAGATGAGCAGGTCCCTTGAATATGTGTGTGGAGGGGCAACAGGGGAGAATACTGGGGTCAAGACATCAGTGTTGGATATATTAAGGTTAGGATGCCTCCTAGTTATTACAATGGCCTGGCCCTAACCCACCTCTTCAGTCTAACACTTGACCATTGGAACTATTGTTCCTAAGATCCACCAGAGTGATCTTTTTAAGTGTAAATTTAGTGATAACCACCCCTGTGCTTAAGCCTTTCAAAGGCTATCCACTAAATAAATCCAAACTACTTTCCACTGTGTAGAATTGCTTGTTACTTCTTACTTCTTACTGCTCTAGCCTCAAGTTCCACAGCTCTACTCATGTTATCTTTGAATTACCGCTACAGTAAACTGAAAAACAGAATACAGTTTAAGAAAGTTTCATCACCAACTCCCTGGTGAATTCTGAACTCTCCTTTTACTTTCAGCAGAGTTTATTACTCTCCTTTATATCATCACTATACTTATTTGCCAATATTTTACACATAAAATGAATAATTTCATTTATTAAACCATGAATTCTGTGCTGTATCGGGATACTGATACTGATACCTGGGTCATACAGGTCATAACTATGTATGAGCTGAATGAACCTTAATATAAATTGATGTAAAGAATTTGGGGGACTATTTTTCTGTTCTTCATTTCACTGCCAACCAAGATGGTTTTCACCTAACACCCCTTACCTCGATGACTTGATATGTACCCTGAGAATGTAAATTAGCTGTGATTCAAGTGATGCTCCAAGAAGAAAAATAAACAAACAACACATTCCAAAATCAAATCCAAATGATGTTTTCTCCATTCACTGCTTGTATCGTGCCATGGTGTTTTCATTAATATGCACTGAACTTTGAATTGTATTTATTTGTACATAATAATATGATCTTTTCTTTTGAGAAGTTACAACTATGTTTAATTTTACCAATGATTCACAAAAACCTAGCAATATTATACTCCTGTGAGTATTCAATAAGTGAGTCTCTTATTAATTGCCATTACTACATTATTAAGATTAATTTTTGATATAAATTTTTTATTATTTGGTTATATTTATTAATGTTAATGCTTGGCAAATTAAAATTTTAGTTTCTGCGTAAATGCTATAGGTTGTTATCAGATTCATTTCTCAGATAATTTCATGACTAAACTATATAGCTCTAAGCAGGAGGTCTAGATGAATGAAATTCTGAAAAAATTCACATATTTACCCTATAAACAGCACAATTACTTTTTGTTTAAAGTTTATGCTCCCCCATAAAATTTTAAGTCATCTGGCAATGATGAACAGACACATTTCTTAACCACAACTGCTTACTGAACTGTAAACAATTGTGCTTTCACTTCTTGATTCCACATTTTTTTGCCTTTTCACCCAGTTTAAAATATTCTTCATCAAAAGCCACAATAATTCTAAGTATGAAACAGAAATCTGAAACCCAACTCTTAGGATTAAAAAAAAGAAGGATCAGACAATACTGACCAGGCAACTGGAGTGTTCATCACAGTCTGCAGTGATGAGAACACTCAGAACTCAGCAGGGCATGCCAGTCATCTGGGATCACAGTATCACACCACCACGCATGGCCCCATGACTCCCTCTGCAGGGGTAGCTGTACTGTTTTACAGAGGGTGAATGGGCAAAAGAAGGTCCTATTTCTTAAGAAATCTAAGTCAGGTAAGGAAAATGCATACAAAGGCTCCAGGAAGGCAAGAGAACCCTCAGCAAACTTTATACAAAACCAGACAAGGGGGTGGTTCTCTGGACTAAAGGTTTGTGTCCCCTCAAATTCATATGTTGAAGCCCTAACCCTCAATGTGGCTGTATTTGGAAACGGGACCTCCAAGAAAGCAATTACAGTTGATGAGGTCATAGGGTGAGGCCCAGATCTGATACAATTACCGATCTTACAAGAAGAGACACCAGAGATCCCTCTCTCTCTGCTGAGCACAGAGGAAAGGTCACATGAGCAGTCAGATGGGGACCTTCTATTGCTGCCCACAATGAGAAAAGAGAGCCTGTACTAGAATCTGACCATGTTGACAGCCTGACACCCTGATCTTGGACTTCTATTCTCAGGAACTGTGAGAGATAAATGTCTGCTGTTTAAGCCACCAGTCTGTGATCTACATGGCAACCCAAGCCGACTAAGACAGATATTGTTAGCATGATGTGGGTTGCTGCTGTAACAAATGACCTAAAAATGTGGTAGCTTTGAAACTGGGTCATGGGTACAGGCTGGAAGATTTTGAATTGCATTCTAGAAAGAATGATGATAAGGGTGATTTTGTTGAGTATCAAATGGAAATGAGGAACAGGTGACTGTAAGGAGACTGCTAAGGACTGAATGTGTGTGTCCCCCCAAATTCATCTGTTCAGGTTCTAATCCCCAGTGTGATGGTGTTTGAAGGTGGGGCCTTGGGAGGTGATTAGGTCATGAGGGTGGAGCCCTGATGAATGGGATTAGTCTATTATAAGTGGAGACACAAAAGATGATCTCTCTCTGCCATGTGAGGACACAGCAAAAACACTACCATCTACAGACCAAGAAGTTAGCCTTTGCCAGGAGCCAAATCACTGGCACCTTGAACTTGGACTTGCAAGTCTCCAGAACTAGGAGAAATAAAGATCTGTTGTTTAAGTCCAGCAGCCAATGGTATTTTGTTATAGCAGCCCAGCTCCAAAGCTGCCACATTTTTAGGTTATTTGTTGCCATGAAACAGCAAAGAACCTGGCAGAACCATGTTCTAGTGTTTTGTAGAAGACAGAATTTGTGAGCCATGAGAGTAGATATCCAGCAGAGGAGAATTCTAAGCAAAATGTAAAAGGTATAGAATAGTTCCTCCTGAGTTCTTACCACAAAATGTTAGAGTGGAAAGATGAATTAAAAAAGGAATTATTATGCAAAAAGGAGGCAAAAATTCAAGATTTTGAAAAGCCTCAGCCTATCCATATTGCAAAAAATTAGAAAGCATGCTGGAAAGAGAACACCAGAGTCTGGTTAGACTATCACTGAATAAAGAGGTTATGGGATTATATAAGCAGAAACAATGCCCCATTGACTCAAGGAGATGAGACCAGAGGAAGGAAGGCCCTTGGACAACTTCTATTCTGGAGAGCAGGGTAACCAAGCACTTCTGCCAATGTGGATCATCTTTGAGAAAGGGAAGAATGACCCCAAAGGGGATTCCAAGACCATCAGGGCTGTGGCTCTCATACCAGGCCCAAGCCAGGGTGGGTTGTTTCTCCTGGGCTTCAAAGAATGGGGCCACCTCTGGTTTATGTGAGCCAGGAGACCCCTCCCTGCCTCAGGAGTATAGTCTTTCAGAGAACCACAAAGCTGAGAACCAAAGGTGAAGCTGTGCCCTGTGACTGCAGGGCAGGGCACTGAGACACAGAATTCTTCTGGAGCTGTAAGGTGTAACAGAATTTGCCTGGGTGGTTTTTGGACTTGCTTGGGACTTATCACTCCTTTCTTCCTGTTTCTCCCTTTCAGAATGGGACGTCTATCCTATCCCTGTCCCAGCACTGTATTTAGAAGCACATAACCTGTCTGGTTTTATGGACTCCCAGCTGTTGAGGAAATGCTGCCACAGGATTAACTGCACCAAAAATCTAATCCACATCTGATTTAGATGATATTTAGATGAGACTTTAGACCCTAGAATTTAGAGTTAATACTGGAATGAGTTAAGACTTTGGGGGCTGTCTGGATGGAATGAATGCATTTTAAATGTGAGAAGGACATGGATTTTGAGAGGCCAAAATGCTATGGGCTATTTATATCCCCCACAATTCATATGCTGAAGCTCTAACCTCCAGTGTAGCTCTATTTAGAGATGGGGCTTCTAAGGAGGGAACTAAGGTTCAATGTGGTCATAAGGATAGAGGCACTATTCAATAGGGTTTGGGTCCTTATAAGACACCTGCAATCTCTCTTTCTTCATGTGCACAGAGATGTGAGCATACAACCAGATGGCAGGAGCCTACAAGCAAGGAAGAAAGTTCTCACTAGATCCAGATGACATTGGCACCCTGATCTCAAAATTCAAGCAGCTACAGCTGGAAGAAATAAATCTGTGGTACTTTGTGATGGCAGCCAGAGCTGCCTGAGACAGGGCCTGTTGCAGGTTGAACTTACCAAGGTGTGTAGAGTGTAGGATCACCTAGTGTGCATGCTGACCCCTTCAACTCTGAATACCCAAAAGCAATTTTATCCACAATTCCAATTTTCTTTACTGAAGAACTTCCTCATTTACAACATCTTATTTCATCGTAGTATAGGTAATACTTTTGGCTCAGAAAATAGGATAAAAATGGTGTCCAAGTATCAAAGCAAAAACAACTTTTAAAAGGTCATATAGCTAAAGAGAAAGACTAGAAATAGGTATTTAAGCATCTCTGATTTTATAAATGTAACATCAACTGAGAAATAAATGTGTTGAGAAAAATTACAGGAACCCAATCATAAAATAGCAAATTACTAATTGTGGAGGGCTAGCAGAGTGCTCTGCAGTTTAGAAGCTCACACTCACCCTCCTCTAAACAATCCTGGAAAAGGCCAGAACTGCACATGCATCTGTAGAGATCAGCACACACACTGTAAGGCCGACACACTGGAAACATGTGTAGCAAAAAGAGCTGAAAATATACTTACTCATGTGCTAATAGAATCCAGGTCTTCCTACTGTCACATTATTCTATACTTAGTCCAACATCAATCCTCAACTCCCTCCCACTCTGTAACAATTATTAATAAAGGACATTCTAATCAACAACATCTAATTCATCAGTTAAGTTGGGTCAAAATAAGCAAAATCTGCAATTAGCCAGAGCAGTGTATGTCCCAGTAGGACTACAGCAAATTCACAACCACTACACAAAAGCAGGTATTTTCATCCTGAGTGCTGTGCCCTTCCAACGACATGGCAATAAACACTCACAGGGAAGAGAGGAAAGAGAAATAAGCTTGAGGATTAAAATGAGATGTCATATAAGGCACACAGTGCAAAGTAAGTAAAACACATTCACAGGGACTATGGAGGGAAAGATTCTGGAATGACCTTGCATGGGAACAACACAGTACAAGTTAAAGAGCAATACAATTTCTAAACTAGAAACAATCCAATGCTTAACACATCAACTCTTCTCAGTAAAGAAGCTAAGATACAGATCAAGAGACCTGCACAGGCCTTCAGCTATGGCAGAGCTAGGACCTAGAACATCTCTGGACTAGGACCATTTTGGACTCTAGTGTCATGTAATAGTTTAAAATTCACCACTGACATCTACTTATTCACTTTGTGAACACTTCCTGAGTTACCAGATACTCCTCAAGGTTGCTAGGTAAGCTCTACAGACATCTTTGTAGCATTCTGCACAGTTACTATTTACTTATATTTGGTATAATTACAAAACAAGAGATTGGAACTATAATTACTGACACAGAAGGAAAAGTATATTAGCTCTAGTGGTTGAGCTTGTATCATGAAAGACACAGCTGGGCCAGGAAGGAGGCATTGTGCGTTGTGCACATGCACAAGGTTGCACAGATGGGGAACTGGGAAATGGAATGCTTTCAAGGAAGCTGAGAGTATGACCAAGAATGCCACAGCACACAGTTTAAAGGTGATGAACATTTATCCCAAGGGCAAGAGGCAGTCAGTGGAAATTTTTTAAAGTAAAAGATTAACATTATCAGATTTGCCTCTTAAAATGATGACTGGATAGGCTGGAAATAAGTAAAGGTCAGTAGCAGGGAAGCCAGATGGAGACTGACACAAACCATGCAAGCATGAGGGAATATGGGAAGATAATGGGATAAATGAAGACATCTGACTTGAAAGACAGTTCTGAGGGAGAATCACCAGAACCTAGGGACCAGATGGATTGGAAAAACATACAAGAATGCCCAAAGTCTGCTCAGTTAATGGACCAGAGAAGGCAAGTGCCGGGCACACTGGGTCTGGGGGGCCTGCAGGACACATAGGTGCGTGCAGGCAGGCCAAGGCCAGGCCAAGAAAGTCAGCAGGATGCAGTGTTCCCAGAGCAGCCAGTCATCCTGAGAAAGGTGGCATGGACATGCCCAATTACCTAGGCAGGGCACAAAGAACAAGAAGAGGGCCAGGACAGACAACTGAGGAAGAGCTGTGGAAGCTGCACACAAAGGCGTCAGCAAAGAACCAAGAAGGAAAATGAACACGTCAGGGGGCAAACCAAGAGGGATCACTGCCCTCTCAGAAAGGGCAGCCAGGGATGTGAATGCTGCATGCACATACCTTGTGCAGCAGATTTCAGCACTAATGGAAGTGAAGCACTACACTGGGAGGGAGGGTGGCAAAGTGGACCTCAGGCTACTCTTTCGTATCACTCTCACAAGACAAAAGCACACTTTCCAATTTTTTCCAACTTTACAGGGCATTTTTACTAACCCAAGATCTTGTATATTCTGTTTGCAAGCTGAAAAGTTTCCTATTTTTGTAAGAGAAAAATTTATTAGTGCATCTGTTCAGAAAGATAAGTAGTACTGTATGATAAGCAGACTCTCATCCTGAAACCACCTCCTTTCATGTGTTGCATGACCACCAGAGCAGGGCCACATAGGTCACCAAGTCAGTCTCCCTTGGAAGGCTCTCTGGAAAGAGGAGGAAAAGTCAAGTGTGGGCTTGTGCTTTCAAATACGCTTCCAGGCAACACAATCCTATAAGGGAAACCTACACCCCTTTTAAAAATAAAAATGAACTGAAGAAGGATTCAAGATGTCAGCATGAGAGGTGACACAGAGAAATCCTCCCAAAACCACATACAGTGCAAAAATATAGTTAATACAACTACCCCTAAAACAGCAACAGGAAAGAAGGCTGCACCAGACTGCATACAGGCCTCACAAACAGAGCAGACCTCACGAAACAGGGTAACGTACAAAAGCCTTAATCCAGTGGGACACAAACCCTTACCCCATCCCAGCTCACTGCGGGAGGAAGAGACATGGAGCAAGGAGAGTGTGGAAGCCTAGAACTGTTGAACACTCAGCCCTGGAGGTCTGCTTTGGAGCAAAAACCTTCATTGTGTGGTGCTCTGAAGGTTGGTGGGGTGAGGGAGCTGGAACAGGTGGAGTGCTTGGGAGACAGATTCCAGCTGTGGGAAACCACATCCAGCCACCTGGCACAAAAGAAACACAGGCAGTCTGAGAGGCTTCCCAGCAGCAAGAGGGCTGCTAAAGGGGCGGGGTTTGCATTGAGCTTGCTAAGCAGGAGAAGGGATAGATGGACACGGTTGTCTGGGCGCACTCTGCCCAGCAGATTGGAAACTCTGAGGAGCTTCAGGTGCTCCATCCCCCTGACTGCCTACTCAGCTCCAAGGCCCCCCACTGAGACACGCAGTCTGCCATGCCTTTCTCCTGGACAGCGGGCACCAGTTCGCATACCAGCAGTCCCTACACTGGCATCAGGCCAGTCAGAGGGAGGCCCCGCCTACAAAAGCAAGAGATGCCGAGCACAGAGGCTTACACCTGCATGCTCAGCCCACTGGCTTGGACACTGGAGACAGGCACTGCAGCCAGAAATCAGGACACAGATCTTACCTCCCCACAGTCACCAGCACTGCTCCCCTGTGACCCCCAACCTCACTCTAGCAGTTGAGCAGATCTAGAGACTGGGCTTCTGGGCACTAGAGGGTACCACATAGAATTATGAAATGTCAAAGGAACCTGGTTCAGACCAAAATCTCACAAACCCCAGAAAAAGGGCCAAATGAAACTAAACTCACAAATCTTTCTGAAAGAGACCTTAAAATAAAAATCATAAATATTATCGTGGAGGTACAGAAAAATATTCAAGAACACAGGGATGAAATTAAGATTGAGATTTAATCACTAAGAAATTCCATATCTGAAATGAAAGATACAATGGAGGGATTTAAAAGCAGATTCGATGTAGTAGAAGAGATGGTAAATGGAATAGAAATTAGAGAAGAGGAATACAAAGCAGCTGAGGCACAGAGAGTAAAAAGGATCTCTAATAATGAAAGAATATTGAGAGAACTGTGTGACCAATCAAAATGGAACAATATGCACATTATAGGGGTACCAGAAGAAAAAGAGAGAGAAAAAGGGACAGAAAGTCTCAATGAAGAGGTAATTGCTGAAAACTTACCCAATTTGGGGAAGGAGATAGTCTCTCAGGCCATGGAGATGCACAGATCTCCCAACACAAGGGACCCAAGGAAGACAACATCAAAATATATAATAATTAAAATGGGAAAGATCAAGGATAAAGACAGACTTTTAAAAGCAGCTAGAGAGAGAAAAAAACATCACATACAAAGGAAAACCCATCAGGCTATCATCAGATTTCTCAAGAGAAACCTTACAGGCCAGAAGGGAGTGGCATGATCTATTTAATGCAATGAAACAGAAGGGCCTTGAACCAAGAATACTCTACCCGGCAAGGTTATCATTTGAAGGAGGGATTAAACAATTTTCAGATAAGCAAAAGCTGAGAGAATTTACCTCCCACAAACGGTCTCAACAGTGCATTTTGGAGGGGCTGCTATAGATGGAAGTATTCCTAAGGCTAAATAGATGAAACCAGGGGAAATAAAACCATAGCAAAATAGAACAATTAATTATTAAGCAGATGGAAAATCAAATCAACTACCCCCAAAGTCAATCAATGGACAGAGAGTATCTAACATGTAAAGAATGCAGAGGAAGAAACAGGAGAGAAAAAAAAAAAAAGAACCTTTAGGTTATGTTTATAATAGCACATGAACTGAGTTAAATTAAACTGTTAGACAGTAAGGGATTTATCCTTGAACCTTTGGTAAACACAAATCTAAAGCCTGCAATGGCAATAAGTACTTACCTATTGATAATCACCCTAAAAGTAAATGGTCTAAATGTACCAATCAAAAGACATAGAGTCACTGAATGGATAAAAAAAACAAGACCCATGTATATGATGCCTACAAGAGACTTCAAACCAAAAGACATACACAGAATGAAAGTAAAAGGATGGAAAAAGATATTTCATGCAACTAATAGGGAGAAAAAAAGCAGGAGTTGCAGTACTTGTGTCAGACAAATTAGACTTCAAACACAGAAAGTCACAAGAGACAAAGGACATTACATAATGAGAAAGGGGTCAGTCCAACAAGAGAATATAACTATTACAAATATCTATGCACCCAACACAGGATCACCTACATAAGTGAAACAAATATTAACAGAATTAAAGGGGGAAATAGAATGCAATGCTTCATTTTAGGAGACTTCAACACACCACTCACTCCAAAGGACAGATCAACCAGACAAAAAATAAGTAAAGAGACAGAGGCACTGAACAATGTATTAGAAGAGACGTACCTAAGGGACATCTACAGAACACTTCATCTAAAAGCAACAGTTACACATTCTTCTGAACTTCACATGGAAAACTTTCAAGAACAGATCATATACTAGGCCACAAAAAGAGCCTCAGTAAATTCAAAAAGACTGAAATTGTACCAACCAGTTTCTCAGATCACAAAGGTAGTAAACTAGAAATAAATTATGCAAAGAAAATGAGAAAGCCCACAAACGCATGGAGGCTTAATCTCCTATATAATCAATGGATCAATGACCAAATAAAAACAGGGATCAAGCAATATATGGAGACAAATAAAAACAATAATTCAACACCGCAAAATGTAAGGGACGCAGCGAAGGCCGTGCTAAGAGGGAAGGATATTGCACCACAGACGTACCTCAGGAAAGAAGAATAATCCCAAATGATCAGTCTAAACTCACAATAAGCAAAACAAGAAAAGGAAGAACAAATGAGACCCCACGTCAGTAGAAGGAGGGACATAATAAAGACTAGAGCAGAATAGAGTCAATGAAAGTAGAAGCTGGTTCTTTGAGAAAATAAACAAAATAGATCAACCCCTAGCCAGACTTAAGAAAAAGAGAGTCTACACAGATAAACAGCACCAGAAATGAGAAAGGAAAAATCACTATAGACACAACAGAAATACAAAGAATTATTAGAGAACACTATGAAAAATTACATGGTAACAAACTGGATAACTAGAAGAAATGGACAACTTTCTAGAAAAATACAACCTTCCAAGGCTGACCAAGGAAGTAACAGAAATCTGAACAGACCAGTTACCAGCAAGGAAACTGAACTGGTAATCAAAAAACTACCTAAGAACAAAATCCCTGGAATAGATGGTTTCACTGTTAAATTTTATTAAACATTTAGTGAAGACTTAATACCCACCCTCCTTAAAGTTTTCCAAAAAGTAGAAGAGGAAGGAATATGCCCAAACTAATTCTATGAGGCCAGCATTTTTCTAATACCAAAACAAGGCAAAGACACCACAAAAAAAGAAAATTACAGACCAATATCCCTGATGAACATAGATGCAAAAATACTCAACAAAAAATTAGCAAACAGAATTCAAAAATACATCAAAAAGATCATCTGTCATGATCAAGTGGGATTAATCCCGGGCATTTGAAAATCCATCAACATCATCCACATCAACAAAAAGAAGGAAAAAAAACACATAATTCTATCCATAGATGTGGAACAAGCATTCAAAAAAATTGAACATCCATTCATTATAAAAGCTCTCAACAAAATGGGTATAGAGGGCAAGTACCTCAACATAATAAAGGCCATATATGACAAACCCACAGCCAACATCATACTTAACAGCGAGAAGCTGAAAGCTTTTCACCTAAGATCGGGAGCAAGACAGGGATGCTCACTCTCCCCACTTTTAATCAACATAGTACTGGAGGTCCCAGCCATGGAAATCAGACAATACAAAGAAGTAAAAGGCATCCAGATTGGTGAAGAAGACAAACTGCCACTATTAGCAGATGACATCATATTTACATAAAAAACCCTAAAGACTCCACTCTAAAACTACTAGAACTAATATCTGAATTCAGCGAAGTTGCAGGATACAAAATTAATACACAGAAATCTGTTGTAGTTCTATACACTAACAATGAACGATCAGAAATGAGGAAACCAATTCCATTCACAATTGCATCAAAAAGAATAAAATACCTAGGAATAAACGTAACCAAGGAAGTGAAAGACCTATACTCTGAAAACTACAAGACATTCATGAGATAAATTAAAGAAGATACCAATAAATGGAAACACATCCCGTGCTCATGGATAGGAAGAATTAATATTGTCAAAATGGCCATCCTGCCTTAAGCAATCTACAGATTCAATGCAATTCCTATCAAAATACCAACAGCATTCTTCAATGAACTAGAGCAAACTGTTCTAAAATTCATATGGAACCACTAAAGACCCTGAATAGCCAAAGCAATCCTGAGAAGTAAGAATAAAGCATGGGGAATTACGTTCCCTGACTTCATGCTATACTACAAAACCACAGTAATCAGGACAATTTGGTACTGGCACAAGAACAGACCCATAGACCAATGGAACAGACTAGAGAGCCCAGATATAAACCCAAGCATATATTGTCAATTAATATACGATAAAGGAGCCATGGATATACAATGGAGAGATGACAGCCTCTTCAACAGCTGGTATTGGCAAAACTGGAGAGCTACACGTAAGAGAATGAAACTGGATCATTGTCTAACCCCATACACAAAAGTAAACTCAAAATGGATCAAAGATCTGAATGTAAGTCATGAATCCATAAAACTCTTAGAGAAAAACATAGGCAAAATCTCTTGGACATAAACATGAGCAACTTCTTCATGAACGTATCTCCCTGGGCAAGGGAAACAAAAGCAAAAATGAATAAGTGGGACTATATCAAGCTAAAAAGTTTCTGTGTAGCAAAGGACACCATCAGTAGAACAAAAAGACATCCTACAGTATGGGAGAATATATTCATAAATGACATACCCGATAAGGGGTTGACATCAAAATTATGTTAAGAGCTCACACACCTCAACAAACAAAAAGCAAATAATCCAATTAAAAAATGGGCAGAAGAGCTGAACAGACACTTTTCCAAAGAAGAAATTCAGATGGCCAACAGGCACATGAAAAGATGCTAGACATCGCTGATGATCAGAGAAATGCAAATGAAAACCACAATGAGATATCACCTCACACCAGTTAAGATGGCCAACATACAAAAAACAAACAACAACAAATGTTGGCATGGATGTGGAGAAAGGGGAACACTCCTACACTGCTGGTAGGAATGTAAATTAGTTCAACCATTGTGGAAAACAGTATGGAGGTTACTCAAAAAACTAAAAATAGAAATACCATTTGACCCTGGAATTCCACTCCTAGAAATTTATTCTAAGAATGCAGGAGCCCAGTTTGAAAAAGACAGATGCACCCCTATGTTCATCGCAGCACTATTTACCATAGCCAAGAAATGGAAACAACCTAAGTGTCCATCAGTAGATGAATGGATAAAGATTTGGTACATATACAAAATGGAATATTATTTAGCCATAAGAAGAAAACAAATCCTACCATTTGCAACAACATTGATGGAGCTAGAGGGTATTATGCTCAGTGAAATAAGCCAGGCGGAAAAAGACAAGTATCATATGATTTCACTCATATGTGGAGTATAAGAACAAAGAACAAAACTGAAGGAACAAAACAGCAGCAGACTCACAGAACCCAAGAATGGACTAACAGTTAAAAAAGGGAAAGGGACTGGGGAAGATTCATGGGGAGGGAAGGATAAGGGGGAAAAAGGGGCATTACGATTAGCATGCATATTGTAGGGAGGGGGGACATGGCGAAGGCAGTATAACACAGAGAAGACACGTAGTGATCCTATAGCATCTTACTACACTGATGGACAGTGACTGTAATGGGGTATGTGGTGGGGACTTGATAAGACAGGGAGTCTAGTCTTATCTTAACAACCATAATGTTGTTCATGTACATTAATGATAGCAAAATAAAATAAAAAATGAACTGAAGAAGTCTGGAGAACTACATTGGTAGAAAGGTTCAGATAACATACACAAGATCTTGTGAAGGACAAAGCCAGTGTGATATTGCAATGTTTGTATAGTATGAATGACTACTGGTGGACAAGGAACAGAAAGTTCTCCCTGCCTCAGTCAATGTTTTTCTGAAGATCAAAAATAGAGCTTCAACATAGAGATAATTTTCACTATTATCAAGCTACTAAGTTAGCACAGTGAATGAATTCTTATTTATTGAACCACATATGGAATTCAACAGGAATCATGTTTCACCCACTATGTAACTCATTCAGAATGGGCTAACTTTACACTCTTATTTTTGGATCATTTATAGGAGAAAACAGAAATAAAGGTTCTTTTAAACCTCAGGGCTATGAGCAAACAACCTTAAAGCTGTAGAACTATTTTTTTTTCATGTAAAATGAAATGGAGACAGTATAGATTAAATAAACCCATAGGGAACTTGAAAGCATCATTTATTTCTATTCTATCACTGAACCTCATTTCACAGGTTTTTAGGTGGAAAACTTCACAAGAAATGATTTCTAGGAATAAAGGTTAAAAACGAAATGTGACAGAAGCAGTTAAGGTGTGACAGATACATTAGCCAGAGAGTTGAGTTTGGTATTAAGTATCCTTTCCTTTATTTCTCAGGTCCCATCATTTTTAATGCAATTATGAAGTAACTTGACATTACAGAAGTCAAGTACATACTCTTCACTGCTCTGTTAACTTACACTTAAAATGATTATTGCAAATTATACTCATCTGGGAGATGAAATTACAGCTCTAACAATAGACAACTACTATCACAGTTTGTTTCCTGACTTGCATAACTCAGCCAAGAGTATTCATGTGAATTCCTCTCACCCAGGACTACAAAAAAATGTATTAAATACCACTGCTCCACTGAAATGTGGGTATGGATATAAAAGAGGAGGGGAAAAGCTTAAAAACTGTAATTGGCATTCTGGTTTTGTTGGCCAGAGGGGAACTGGAGACAATCCAGATAGCTCCCTTGACCCCAGAGGAAAGGGGAAGTTAAAAAAGGAACTGCAGCAAAACCTCTGCAGCCAAATCGCTGCTGACCCACACTGGGTAGGTCATGCAGCGTCCACTCAATTGAAACAAAGAGTGATAAATAGGTAGATCAAGCAGTTTAAGAAAAAACCTTAAATGACTTTTGAAAGACTCTGAACTATAAAACTAACCACCTTTCTTCAATCCATGTCATTCTCATTTCATAAACTTAAATAAACACTGCTTTTTAAACTTGCCATACTATGCCGAAAATTCCTTATGTCCCTACAGAAACTAAGCATTTAAAAGGTATAAATCAGCCAAATTAAATGACCTCTCTTCCCTAGCTTTAGAAACACAGTGTTAGGAGACAAATTAAATCATATGTATTTTCTAACAATTATTTTTCAACTAAACAAAGGGATCTTAGTTATCAATAAACTAGCTTTAGTAGTAATGATCAGCCTAACATTTTCTGCTCCAAGTTGCTCATTAATTATGAAAAAATAATGTATCAAAGAAATCAAGTAAATCTTTTAGACACACACATATCTTCTTCCTGCTCATACCACTCGTTCTGCGCAGAAAACGCTGGCCCTGACGTTCCTTCTTCCTCTCTTGACCACCCAAGTGAAGAGTCTGGAACATGACTGTCTCAGGGGTACCCCAGCCTCAGAGGGGCCCTTAAAAGCAGTGAGCAGCAGGGGACAGATTTCTGGCAACCTGCTCCCAATAAGGCCAAGGGGATGCTACTGCACAGGTGCCTCAGCCACCGCACTTGGGGCTGGCCACCGGTGCCTGAGAGCTTGGGTTCTCCCGGTCTCACCCTTCCTCTGCATCAGGAGCACAGAAATGCTCAAATAAGCTTCACGCAGGTAACCAGGAGAGCTCCAGGAGTGCCTGATGGGAACTGGCGGTGGCGTTGGGGGTGACAGAACCAAGCCTCTCTGTATGTTCACAGCTAATCATGCTCAAGGACAAAGAACAACTACACTCTGCCTTTTGTAACACTGCCTCAGTGGAAAAACCCAGCTCGTTATTGAATTTTACACTCCCTGACACAAAGGAATAAACTTTAGTACTTTGTAAGTAAACCAGGGTAGAATTTTCTGCCATTTCACATTTGTTTTCTCTTCCTCTTTAATTGTAAAAACAATAGATTTGATTTTGATACATCTTTTTCTTTCACAAAAGAATATTTTTTAAAACCCTGTCCCAATACCTTTTCTTTTGTTAATGGTGTTCTACAATTTATTTTATATTTAGTAATACTTCAAAACTATAATATAATGTGAAGAAAGTATAAATGTATTAGTTAGAATTGCCTATGTGTACTATCCTGAGTATTTTATTACAGTTAATCAAGAGAATAAGGAATACAAATGACTTCTTTTCATTTCTCTTCAAATTGTATAAATAAAATATTCTCCAAGGGGTAATTCACTGCAATCATTCTCCTAAAGAACTGTAAAGTCCAATTTCCTGTGGTTTTTCTTTTCTGTGATTTACCAAAATGTACTTCAGTAAGTAAAATTTTGCCGACATTATTAAACCATCTTCAAATGTAAAATACTGTTTCATTTCCTTTTAAATAATAAAGCTTTATGTTTTAAAAAGGACAATACTAATTATATTGTACGATAGGGCCAGATAGTTGTCAGTGATGGACCCATATTTGTTGCTCAATAAAAGTTTGAATGAATGAATGAAAGAAGAGACAAAATAAAAAACTAAAAAATATTACTGCCAACTTCCAAAAGGAGAAATAAAAGAGATGAGGCACCAATTTATTCTATTTCTCTAGTGAGTAAAAAGATACTGAAATTAATAGAAAATCACCTATTTCTTTGAGTAATGGTGATTTATAGGGGTACTTGGTTTACAAGCACTTGTTAAACTGCATACTTGTCTTTTCTGTACTTTCTTCTTTGTGTTGTATTTCAACACAAAATATAATTTAAGAAAAGCAAATATTTGTATGGTAAAGGTACTTCAAATCAAAATTCTGTTACATCCTAGATTGTCCAAAGTTTTAAATTGTACTTTCATATTTCACTGTCTGAATATAATGTATACTAAATAAATTGCCCCTACTGGACTTCAACAATAACCTAAAGAAAGCTTTCAATTATAATGATTTACACAAAAGGAAAAATATTTAACACATGGGCTATTCAGACCAATAGCTAAATGAAAAGATGCTTAACACCACTAAACATAAAGGAAATGCAAGTCAAAACTACAATTAGGTATCATCTCATACCTGTAGAATGGCTATCATCAAGAAGGTAAGAGGTAAGTGTTGGCATAAACATGGAGAAAAGAGAACCCTTGTGCACTGTTGTAGGAATGTAAATTGATGCAGCCACTATGGAAAACAGCATAGAGTTTGCTCAAACAAATTAAAAACAGAACAACCACATGATCCAGCAATTCCAATACTGGGAATATGTCCAGAGTTAAAGAGACAACTATGTCAAAGAGACTGCACCCTCAAGTTCATAACAGCAATATTTACAATAGCCAAGACATGGAAACAACCTAGTCCCCATCAGTAGATGAACCAATAAAGAAGATGTGGTACGTATAAACACTGGAATACTATTCAGCCATAAAAAGATGTATATACTACCGTTTGCCACAACATGATGGACCTTGAGGGAATTATGCTAAGTAAAGTAAGACAGAAACATATTGTATGATCTCACTTATATGGGGAATCTCTAAAAACAAAAAACAAAAAACAAAATTAAAGAAAAAGAGATCAGACTTGTGTGTGGTTACCAGAGACAGAGGGTTGGGGAAGGTGGAAGTAAGGTAAGGTGGTCAAAGGTGCCAACTTACAGATATCAGTAAGTCCTAGGGACATCATGTACAGCATGATGACCACAGCTAACACTGCCATGAAAAACAGGAGAGTTGTGAGAGTAAACCCTAAAAGTCCACAACAAAAGAAAAAAATGTTTTTTCTTTTCTTTTTACTTGCATCTATGAGATGATGAATGCTAGCTAAACTTATTATGGTAATCATTTTACTGATATATGTATGTCAAATCATGATGCTCACTATACACCTCAAATTTACACAGCGCTGTATGTTAATTATATATGTCAACAAAACTGGAAAAAAATAAAAACAGAAGAAAGATTTTGGCTATGCAAAATCTCAGTTAAACAAAATATAATTTTTCTGACAAAAATTAGTAAGTAACAAAATTGCCATTGTCCCAAACTCCTCAGCCACCTCCCTTTTATGTTCTGGCCTAGAAACTAAGCAGAGGCTATAGGTGTCCGTCGTAAATCTGAAGCTCTCCTTAATGGCCTGTCCAATATAACACCAACCCCAACCCCCTCATGATCTTGTCTATGCCAACTATACCTATATTCTTTCCTTGCTTAGCTTCATTCTAACTTGCCAAAATAGAAGTTTCCAGTGCAGTGACTTTCTCTTGCTTATTCATAGTACATAGTGTCTGGTACTAGGAGAACCTCAATAAGCACTTGTTGAATAAATAAATGAACAAGGACCTGTTCATCTCCTTATCTGTAACCTCTTGCCACCATCCCATCTCCACCACCAGATTCTAAGCACCAGTCAAGCAGCAGTATGGGAAAAGAACATTCATTTCATGTAATTAAAATCAACAAAGAAATATGGGCACACAAAAAATTTCCCTCTGCATTAAGTGATGTACATGACAATTTTACAGAAAACAACACTCTGAATATTACTTGGTTGCTTACTTTCTACCAAACAATTTAAAGGTGAATCAATGTTTTTAATTAGCTGATTGAAGTGACCTTAAACATCGAAAATATGAAAAAAGGCCTTTTGTTTAACAAGAAAAGGCAGTGAAAAACTTAAGATTCAAAAGAGTAGAGGCCCTGTCTCCTGCCCCAAATCCATCTTCTTCATTTAACAAATAATTTCTGACTCTGGACTGATCGAATGTTCTAGATGCTTTGGTGATTTAAAAGGCAAGAGTGGCTCTGCTGGCTCTCTGTGAGGCTGGCAGGCATGAGGAGCTATGTGTGCACCCCTGCCTTGGGCCTGGCAGGGCAAAGCATGCAATGGGAGCATCACTTGTATTATCTGCATCAGTATGAACGGCAGGGCCTTACTTATTTGCATCATCTCTGAAAAATTTCAAGTCTGGCATCCAGAAATCCAAGGAGAAACAATAAAAAGCAGAATTTTCCGTCTGAATTTAAAGACTGTTCCGGATATGAAAAGAACAACAACAAATAAAAACAACCCCCTGCAAAAAAAACAACAAAAACTTTGAAGAGGACACGTGTAATAATTCGTAGTATTGGAAAAATTATAAGGTAGTGAATGTAATTTTGCAAAAATTACAGTAGGAAAAACAAGGAAATAATTATTCTTAATGCAAAGACTCGGAAATTAAAATAATAAAACAGAAAAGAGTAAACAAGAACTCCTGGAATCTGAACTTACTTAAAACAGATGCACTAATAGTGCATGGTTGTTATATAAGAGCCTGCAGCTTGGATAGCTTTGTGTATATTTATTTTAAGCAGACTCAGGACATCATCTAGGTGAGCCAGCATGGGCTGTCCGCCCCTGGATGGGAGAGGCATCCAGGGGCCAGCTAGTGGTGCACTTGGGAAGCAAAGTTTCCCAGGTGCCAGCATCAAGATGCTGTTGAACAGTGTTGGAAAAAGGCACTGACAACAGTTATAGTACTTTAGGCCTTATATGTTACAAAGTTTCATTTGACCCTGCAGCAAAAAGATTTAAAAAAAAAATCCTAACACAAAAGCTGTTAAATGCTAATACCAATATGAATAACAAAGTTATTCCTTGCTCTTGTAATACTAATCTAAATTCAATACAACACATTAGTTTGAAACACATATGCATGCAAATCCACACACAAAAAGCCTACGGCATTTATACCTTCACAGGTATATCAAATGGTGTTCTGAATGAGCACTCAAACATGTACTTGGTGGCCACCCTCACTATATTTGATAACAAGTTGAAGAAAAAGAAAATTCAGAGAATTCTGCTTTGTATGCCGGTAAATGCTACTTTGATTTCTTCATTGATTTCACTTGTTTTCTTTTTTTTCTCCCATAATCTTCTTTGTTAGGTTTTTCAAGGGAACCTTTAGGTCCCAAGATCTCATAGGGAAAGTATTATTTTTTTTGTTTTAGTTCTTTCATGAGTGCATGTAAAACTGGTGAAATCCAAATAAGGCTGGTGAATTGCATTGTGACTGTGCCATGACACTATAGTTAGGAAAGATGTCATCATTGGGGGAAACAATGAAGGGCAAAGGAATCATTCTGCATTACTTCTTAAACCTGTATGAGTTGCATGTGAATCAATTATCTCAAAATAAAATTTTTTTAAAAGGCAGAAAAATGTGTTGGAGATATTCATTCAAACATTTCAAATTAATAAGCAATCTCCACACCCCTCTCAACTATGGAGTAATTAAGTAATACTCTTCAAATGGAAGAAACACAAGGAGAAAAACCTCAAACTAAATAATTAAAATTTACAGGTTAAGTTTGTAAACCATAATTTCTCTTATTTAAAGGAGATAAAGATAGACCAGTGAGATATGTGGTGCTTAATATCTAGTACAAAAACCAAATGTGTTCCATAAAATTAGTACTAGCTCCCAGATTTCTCAATAACCCATTAGGAGAAGGGAAAGCCAAGCCAGATGTATTCAACTGTTGAGCCAAAATTAACTTAAATTGAATATCCACTTGAGTGTGTGAGAAATAAAAAGGCCATCTGGCTTTGGTAGCCTGCAGACCTAAAGGTTCGCCCAGACCCTAAGGAAGAGGAGGATGCCACTTCGGGCTACCTCTGGACTGGTAAATGGGACAGCAGTGAAACTAACATCAGAGTCATGTAGGGTCCATTTGCACCCCTACTGAGTACTGACTTTGCCCGAGGGCTCTTAGTGCTTCGCATGCAGTATCAGATTTACTGTTAATACCAGATCGTAAGGTGAGTTAAGCTCATATACTCATTTTTGATAGGGAAATAATTAAAAGGCTTAGAGAGTTTGGACTAATAATTAGTTATTTTAATAAATCCATCACTGAATTTCAGCTGTTACTAAATTTTAGTTCTGGAACTGGGGGTAGAGGGAATTACCTCTGTTTAATATTTGTGAGTTTTTTCTTTCACTTACTTAGTTGCTATAAATATATAGAAATGAGAAAATGTAAGTTTTTATATTGAAAGAAAAAAATTCTTCTGCCAGGCCCAAAGTAAACAAAACACCAGATACTGAAATGTTCTTCTTAAACATGTTTAGTAGATTATATCAAAGTAAAGAAAAAAATGACACAACGTATTACAAGACATCAAGGGAGGCTCTAATAGACCTGAAAAATAAGAAATTCATTTATGAGAAGAAAAAATAAAATCCCAATTTCAGACCTCTAAGAGAAAAATCTATTACAGATGGTCACATCCACATATCAAATTAATAGATTAATTTTTTACTCTAGTTTTTTGTTTTATTTTGCCTTTGTCTTTTATTCATGGTATAATTAAATACACTCTATCCCCAAATTTAAGAAGGGAAATGATAAGGAATATCCCAAATAAAAACAAAAGATTGTATTTTCTCCTTTCACCCCTGGCAGCCAGTCACACTTGTTTGACTCGGTATTTTTTTATTCCAACCTCCAACTCTCTCAACTCTGTGCTTGATAATCTGGTCAACTTACTGTAACAAGAAGCTAGGACAACAAAGTACAGTACCTTCTAATACATATTAACATGAATAATTAAGATGACAATCAAAATCATGATTTTAGGGCATCCTACAGACTCATAATTCACAATCAATCTCTGCAACCTTCAAACTTATGTCCTATGCTCCTCTAATTAGTGCTGTCTCAAGAATGCAATACAGACCTACACACTGAAAGATTACTTCTCCCTCAAGAGAAACTACGTATTTATCAATAGTTTTTTTAAATTTTTTAACTTTTTGAAGTATTGATATAAAATCTTATATTGGTTTCAAGTATACAACACAGTGGTTCAACAGTTACCCATATTATTTCTAATTTTGCTGATTCCTTAATCCTTTGCCTTCCTAATCCTTTCTCCAACCTAAATAGATAATCTAATGAAAGCCTGTATAAATTCCTGATTAAGAACATGGACTTGAGAGGGACTTCAGATCTGGGCTTACCCACCTATACCAAATTCAACCTACAATTTCCTCATCTGGAAAATAAGAAAAGCATATCTACTTTAGAGGATTATTTTGCACACTCAATGATTTAACATGTAGTAAGCCCTTAGCATGGCAGCTGGCAGACACTAAAACTCCAAATGTGATACAACCATAATGAGGAGGATACTGAAGGAGGGAAGAATATAGACAGAGGCTATTTTCCCAGTCATCTCTTAGGAACTTACGGTCAAATAAAAGTTTGTTCAAGCGTGCTCTCACCTTGAGGAAATTTACAATATTCCAAGGCTATAAAGTTAACAAACTTCAGGCAAGATACTTTCCTGGATACATAAAGTCCATCTGGAGTGTTTGGTTATTCCTTAGTAATATCAAGAGGAAATTGGTAGAGGAGCAAAAACCTATTTCCATGAGACAGGTATGGAAAGACTTGCTAACGGGAATCAGGAGGCTAGGGTTCAGCCTCTTTCTTCCTTTAAATGCTAAGTAATCGAAGTCACTTCCCTCCTCTCCAGGCATACTCTTGATTTCCCCAATTAGGAGCTCAGACCAGAAGACCCCTATGAGCCCTGAAGAATGAGCATTCTACCTGTTTGTCAAGGAAAGGGGAAAAGGTGCAGCATGAACACCAATGTGGTATACAAATGGCACCTCCCATACTCTGCAAGCATGCAGGGCCAGACTCCAGGGCAGAGCAGGCATCCCCAACATCTGCTCACTATCCTACTCTTGTTCTCACCCATCTTCCCACCCTGTATTTTCCATCCTACAGCCCATGACCCCACAATATGGAGCTGGTCTCCACTGCTAAGAAATGCAAGTTGCTTCAACTGAAATACAATTAACTTAAAGACTTATATCCAGTCACAAAGAACTCGAAGTTTACCATTCTCTTATAACTACTTTAAGAGAAGGGAGGCAAAAGCAAAACAGGAAAGAGGGGCAAGTTTGGGAATTTAAGTGGCAAACCCTTATTTCTCTGCTTTAAGCACAACAAATTAAATGTATAATGCATAGAATCCCACACTAAATTCAAAATTATGAGTGACACAAAGATTAAACAGAAACTATTTACAGGTAGAAGTAAATAGGTTGTGGGAGAAAGTAACCACTCCAGGTCAAGGCTATTCATATCTAACAGGTCAAGTATGCACATGTAAATATTTGTAAATAAGAGAACATGAAAGATCACTAAAAGGTTAAGATGAGATAACATAAAATTAAAAATGCTTCTTCTTGACTTATATTAAATAAGTCTGAGAAGAAAATGATCACAAGTTAAGCAGAGGGCTAGCAAACATAGTACTGTTTATTACATTCCAATGATTAATCCAAGGAAGGATACATGTCCCAGTCAGACCAATGAAAATCATTTCAGAATTTTTGGTAAAATACTGGAAAAGAAAGCATTCTTTTCATTGAACTTGAAGTTGAGAGTTACCTGCCAATCTTTTCAAAACCAATGTGATAGAAGCATGAAGTCTTCGCCCTATGACTTCTAATTATGAGTACTATTAAATTCTTTTTTGTGCTTAAGCCAGTGTATTACTGTATTACTGACTTCCCTGAGTAATATAACTATGCAACTTTTATGTATGCCTGCCTTTCTGACTGATCAAATGAGTTGTAAAGATGATTACTTAATATTATAATCCTTGGTATGAAAATAAGTGACAAGATACAAAGTAATAAATATAACAACAGGAGGATCCACAGACTCCTTGAACAGGAAAGTATTCTTGGGTTATATGTATCAGGTCATCCTGATATATGCATGTGTCATATTATAACACTAATAGAAAAATATGAAAGAAGATAGTTGCTAAAATGTAGCTGAGAAGGATTTTAAAGGTAATAAATGAGATAAGAATTGAAAAGTATTCCAAAGACATGTGTAATAGTTGAGAACATATCAGTTGACTATTTCAACTAGAACTCTAGTTCAGTTTTGCACTGTTAACATGCAAAATAACCTGTAAGCCTATTGAAAGACATAATCCAAGGATGCCCCTGGAGAGACAACTATCAACAGTTCGTGTGGAACAGTTGGCTTTGCCCATCCCACCTCTTCCCCCACTGCAGATGAAGAAACTACCCAGGAATAAACATGAAAAAGAACTGTCTCATAGGATAGAGAGTTTTTCCACATATAAAACATTTTAAATATCAAACAATTTGTTAAGAAACAAGTTTTCAATGACTTGCTTGTAGTAGTAACTTTCAAACAGCATGTTGCAACTCATTAGAAGAGTCCTGCATATATTTAGTGAAACTATGATTATGATGAAAATAAATGAGAGAATGCAGTGTATATCACACATACTAAGGTTAGTGTTTTTATTTACGAAATGTTTGTTTCAGGGGTGCGGTGTGTATGTGAATATCATTTGTATACTGGGAGACGATGTAAGATGCATTTCTTAATATGGGTCACAGTCACAAAAGTTTGAAAGATACTGGCTTAGATATAGGGTGAGAAAGATCTAATATATAACCCTCCAAGTCAGATCTTCAAGAAAAGTCTCCTATTGAACTATGAGCTCCATGAAGAGGGATCATTAAATGTTTTAAGAATAGACTTATCTTTTGAAACGATTTTACTGGGACTTACAGGACACCTGGGAAAAAAAAGTCATGAAAATAATAGTGATCAACTTCATATATCTTAATGTAAAAATGTTTTTAGCTGACATATTCTTTACCCACAATCCCAGATGCCAGTGAAAGCCTTACCTGAAAGTGTCTTTTGGTAAGAATCACATTGATGTCTCCATAAAGAAATGGCAGATCTCTCTCGATTCTGCAATCCATTTAGTCTTTCTGCTAGCCCGCCTCTGTTTAATGAATTTCAATGCATTTAGTTAAAATCTTCAGAATAGTTAGAACATTTATACCTTATACTCTGCAACTAGAGACAAACAGATAAAACTGCAAATTTTAACTTATTTGACAACATTCTCTTTCTAGAAGCCACATCTTCCTAGGTCAAATAACCTTTTTTAAGATTTCTTACAAGCTCAATGTTGTGATACTTAGAAATACAGGCTACTCTAAGATCACTCTGACTTCCTTCCTGTTCTTCCTTAATTTATTTATTCCATAACATGTACTGATTCCTTGTTTCCTGTTCTACCTAGCAAAGTGCTAGGTGCAAGTATGCAGAAGGCAATGAGTCATGCCGTGGACTGGGGAGGGGCTCACAATCTTCTCTGCAGACAGTGGAAACAGATAAATGTAAAGTTGGTATCAAAGCTGCAAACTGTCAATAGGTATAACATTCAAAGAGGATTTGGGTGTGTTCATTATTTGGACCACAGAGATAATTGAGTATTAACCACAAACACTGTCAAACATTATCAAAGAAAGAAAACTTCCTTGTATGGAAGGAAGATGATTCACAGCAATGGACATATAAGCACTTCACAAAGCCCTTACCTATTAATGAATACGTATGTTTGATATATATATATGTATGTTCATGTTAATATATATATATTGTAAATACATATGAACATATATATTATATACATTGTTTCTTGATTCAGTAAACTTTCTGGGTTTAGAAGTTAGCAGCTCCTAATACATCTATGATATCAAGATAAATCAAAATCAGTTGTCAATTACCATTATGACTACAATGCTACATCATTTATCAATGTATTTTCTCATATGACTGTGTACCAGTTCACTGATCATTTCATTACATTACCTCATTTTATTCTAGTAACATCCCTTTGAGGTAGAAATAACAGATATCAATACTCACCTTAGAATGACAGAATCAGGTTAGAGAGAGCTCTAATATTACATAACTAGCCAGATGAAATAGTTATTGAAACTAGAAAGGACTTAGCACAGTGCCAGCATTTACTAAACCTTCAAAAAATACTAGTCATTGATGTTATTGATTTTGTTATGATTTTTACTAGCACCCTATGCTCTCCTACAATGATTGAAAGGTCTTATTCTAATATACATTATAAATGATATCACAACTACCTACTTTGTTTTCCTACAGGCACTATTATTTCTGAATGTGCATACATGTGTGTGTGTGTATGGTATATATAACAGCAATTCTTTTTAAAAAATTCTGCAATCACAATATGCCAAAGAACCTCTACTTTACATATATGTGTACTTCAACTTATATGCATGTAAGCTCTTCTTCATATTCTGTTTAACATGAAGCAACTCATGTACACTCCTCCTCTTAAACAACACTATCAAAGCTGGTACTACTGTCATCCTCATTGTACAGATGATAAACTGAGACACGTTAAACACCCATGTGAAGTGAGACATCTGAAGAATGGCATAGGAATGCACACACAGGGAGTCTGGCTCCAAGAGCTCATAAACTTAGCCTCAATGATATACGTATTGGCTCTTAAAGAGTATTACTTAAAAAGATACTCACAATAAACACAAGAGAGAAAGCAAAACACTGTATTCGTTGCACAATGACCTAAATAGTTATTTTCCAAATGTTTTCAATCCTATGACTGTGGAGAGGAGAAAGACAAAATACAATCTGAAAGCACTGTATGGTTAAGGTCAAGACCCCAAGAACTGTAGAATCCAACAAGTAAATTGCAGTAATTATAGGATGAAAGGTAAAAAAGCAAGAAAGAGTAAAGATGAACACAGAGTGCTCTCCACATGTGGTAGTATTTGGAACCCTAAAATGGAATCAGCATCTCCACCTTGTTTTTAGTCACTAGGAATTGCACTGGTGCCTCACATGATACCTCTATTTCAATCCACCCAGAGAATTCCTGCAGGAATTCTGATCATATATATGCACCACAACTTGGGAAGGGAAACACCATGACCTCTAAACAATCATAATTCTAATAAAAACCTATTACACATTAAACAAAAAATCATGCAAAAAGTTCAGGACAGTCCTGCTGTACACTCTCAAATGAACTCTTTTCTTTTTTACTTTTTTCAGTTTTATTTAGGTGTAATTGACAAATAAAACTGTAAGGTATTTGAAGTGTATACTGTGGTGATTTGATGTATGTATTCATTGTTAAAGGATTCCTCCCAGCTAGTTAATTAACAAGTCCATCACCTCACATCTTTCCTTTTTTTTTTAGTGACAATATTTAAGGTCTCTCAGCAAATTTCAATTACACAATATGGTGTTGTCTACAAAAGTCACCATGAACTTACTCATCTTAGAGCAGAAAGTTTGTACCGTTTTATAAACTGTCCATATATATGCAACTGGCCCTGGCAAGCACTCTTTTACTGTTTCTTACTTTGCGATTGTTTTTGTATTCAGATTCCACTTATAAGTGATACTATTACTTGTCTTTCTCTGTCTAGCTTATTTCACTTCAAACCATAATGCCTTCAAAGTCCATCAACATTGTCAAAAATGGCCAGATTTCCATCTTTCATGGATGAATAATATTCTATTGTATGTACATACCACATCTTCTTTATCCATTCATTCTTTGGCTGAGACTTAGGCTGTTTTGCATAGCTTGACCATAGTGAATAATGCTGCAATGAACATGGGGTGCAAATCTCTGTTATCTTGTTTTCATTTCCTATGGATATATTCCCAGCAGTGGGTAGGTCATACGGTAGTTCTTTTTAAAAATTTTTTCCACTGTGGCTGTCCCAATTTACATCCCTACCAATAGTGCACATGGTTTCCCTTTTCTCCACATCCTGTCCAATGCTTGTTATCTCTCATGTTTTAGACAATAACCATTTTAACAGGTGAAAGGTGCCATCTCATTGAGTTTTGACTTGCTTTGCCTGGATGATCAGTGATGTTGAACACCTTTTCATGTTTCTGTTCTCATCTGTATATCTTGTTTGGAAAAGCATCTACCCAATTTCTCTGCCCTCTTTTAATCAGATTATTATTTTGTTATTGAGTTGTATGAATTCTTCATGTATTTTGGATATTAACTTTTTATCAGACATATGATTTGCAAATATTTTCTGATTCAATAGGATACCTTTTTCACTTTGTTGATGATTTCCTTTGCTGTGCAGAAGCTTTCAGTTTGGTATAGTCCCACTTGTTTATTTTTGCTTTTGTTGCTTTTGCTTTTGGTGACAAATCCAAAAATTCATTGCCAAGACTGATGTCAGGAGCTTATGCATAATGTTTTCATCTATGAGTTTTATAGCTTCAGGTCTTACAATCAAGTCTCTAATACAATTGTGAGTTGATTTTGTTCATGATGTAAAATAGAGGTCCAGTTTCATTCTTTTGCATATGGCTGTCTAGTTTTACCAACACCATTTATTGGAGAGATTATTCCTTCTCCACTGTTCATTTTTGGCTCTTTTGTCAGAATGAAACTGACCATATATACATGGGTTTATTTCCAGACTATGTTCCACTGAAATACATGTCTGTTTTTATGCCAATACCGTACTGTTTTGATTATTATAACTTGTAATATAATTTGAAAGCAGAACTTGTGATGCCCCTAGCTCTGTTCTTCCTTCTCAAAACCGCTTTGGTTTTTTTTTGATCCCATACATATTTTAGGATCATTTGTTGTTTCTGTAAAAAAAAGGCCACTGGAATTTTAATAAGGATTGCACTGAATCTATAGATTGCTTTGGGTACTATGAACATTTTACCAATATTAATTCTTCTAATCCATGAGCAAGGGATATCTTTCCATTTATTTTTGTGTTCCTCAATGTCTTTCATGAATGTAATATACTTTTCCATGTACAGAACTTTTATTTTCTTGGTTAAATTATACCAAGGTATTTTATTTTTTTAATGTAATTATAAATGGGATTACTTTAACTTCTCTTTTGCATGGTTTGCACTTAGTGTATAGAAATGCAACTGATTTTTGTACATAGATTTTTGTATGCTATAACTGGACTAAATTCATTTATTTGTTCGAACAGTTTTTTGGTGGAGTATAAAGGTATATATATATATCTATATATATATATAGATATATATATATCTGTGAATAGAGATAGTTTTACTTCTGCATCTGCAATTTGGATGCCTTTTATTTCTTGTTCTTGTCTAACTCCTCTGGCTAGGACTTACAATATTCTGTTGAATAAAAGTGGTGAAAGTGGGCATCCTTGTCTTGTACCTGATACCAGAGGAAAAGTTTTCAGTTTTACACTGTCCAATACGATGTCAGCTGGAGGCTTGTCATATATGGCCTTTCTATGCTGAGGTACCTTCCCTCTATACCCAAAATCTTGAGTTTTTTAAATGATGAATGGATGCTGATATTCATCAGAAGAATTTTCAGCATATACTGAGATGCTCTTATGATTTGTATCCCTAATTTTGTTAATGTCATTATCATGTTGATTGATTTGTATATGTTGAACCATCCCTGCATCCCTGGAATCCACTCCAATTAATCATGGTGTATGAATCTTTAGGTATATTGTTGAATTTGGTCTGCTAAGTCTTTACTGAGGATTTTTGTGTCTAGTTCATCAGGGTTATTTGTCTGTAATTTTCTTCTCTTGTCTGGTTTAGGTATCAGGGAAATGATGGCCTTACAAAATGAATTTGGAAATGTTCTCTCCTCTTCTTTTTTTGAAGAGTAAAAGAAGGACTGGTATCAATTCTTCTTTAATGTTTGGTAGAATTCACCAGGCAGCTGTCTGGTCCCATGCTTTTGTTTGTTGGGAGACTTTTCATTGCTGATTCAATTTCCTTATTAGTAATTATTATTAGTAATCAGTTGTTTGAATTTACCATTTCTTCATGATCCAGTCTCAGTAGGTTGTATATTTTTAATAATTTATCCATTTCTTTTGGGTTGTCCAATTTGTTGGCATACAACTGTTTCTGGTAGTATCTTATGATCCTTTTGTGTTTCTGTGATATCAACTGTAACATTCCCTCTTTCATGTCTGGTATTATTTAAGTCCTTTCTGTTTGTTTCTTCATGGGGTCTACCTAAGGATTTGTCACTTTTGTCTTTTCAAAGAGCAAGGTCTTACTTTACTGATCTTTTTTCTTTGATTCATAACACTATTTAAGGTATAACTAATAAAAAACAATGCAAAATTGTGATATTTAAGTATGCTGTCATTAATAAAGCCTTATCTCCCAAGTTTTATCATTTTTCAGTGTCTAGTAACCTCAGAGAAAGAAAACCTTGAAAATATTATATTATATTCATTAATTCCTGTTTGAATGCTTGAGACTCACAACCCTAATCACACCAACCTCTTTTTTTTAATATTCAAATTCATTAACTTTAAAGGAATGACCATAAAACAGACAACCCTTACTTAGTTACCATTTAGAAATCACAAGAAGAAATCAATCATTTGCATATTGCTTGAGTTGCTTCAATCATCAGCAAAACACCTATGCCTTCACTTCTTTGAATGTTTCCTTTACCTTCTTACTCCTCCCAAGAGGACTCCCTGGCATAGCCTTAAAGAGAAGCTCTCTTCTATATCCTCCTTTCCACACAATGAGCATAGAGAGCCAGGAAAGGCCAGTCTTGGTCTTCACGAAGCTTTTCAGCCCATCGACACCCTTACTTATATTCAAGATGTAATGTGTGGGAGGAGAAAACACACAGACCATTCCTACACCAGGGTAGGTATATCAACAGCTGTTCCAGCCACCCCTTGTAGGCCTTCTTTTCTAGGTTCCAGCCACTATTCTTGTTGACTTTAGTGCCTGTCGGACTTCTACTACACCTCAACCTCACCACTCCTAGAAGTCCTCTCTTCAAGATTCTGTCCTCCACCTTATCAACTACTCATATCTTATGTTTATTTTCTAAATCTTGAAGTTACAAAGTACCTCCTCCCATTTATTCAGTTGTGCGTACCTATCATTCTTAAGAACCCAGCTCATTACCTCCATCATGACCACCATCTTCCCAGTTCCCAATCAGCTGTTCCTACCCCATCTCCTTCAGACCTTTGTGTTCTCCTTCCAACCTTACTCAGTCTAGATTTCATGGTCTAAATTACAATAACTCTCTTGGAACTTTTGTTGACCACTCTGACTGTACTCAATGGACACTCCCACTCTGCCTGTTCCACATTTGCAGCTGCATGGTTCACTCCATGCTGACTGGAAGATCGCCAACTCAATTAATGATGAAAACTCCCAAAGGACCTTATCCTGCCAAACGATCCCAGTGCATTTCCTTAATCCATTCACTGTGCCCCAACTGCTCAGTATGTCACCTAACTTAGAGGCTTTCTTGATCTCGTTTAAAACTGAAATGTCCTCTCCCACCCCTGAGTCATTCCCTATTCTCTTTTTCTGCCTTATTCCACAAAGTTTGTTTCCTTCTGGCTTTACTCCACTTGCCATCTGGCTCCACATCAGCCTCCCCCAACACAGGCAGAGCTTTAGTTGCCTTGTACAGGATGTGAGACAGGGCCCAACTATCAGAACATAGCAGGCCCTCCTCTGGGGTACATTACTTTCCGTAAGTGTGAGGCATTGATTTCAACAAGGATATTAGAATCCCTTTAACTGGCTTCCTTTCCTGTTTTCTTCAGAGACTATTACAAACCACCACCAATCTCTTTTGAGGGTATAAGTTCTTCACTCTGGGTATATGGCCTTCTGTCCAATTTCATATAAAAAATAAAATATGTGAGCAGGCCTGAACTGACTCACCATACTAAGTCCATCCCACTAGACTTGGTCACATCTTTATGCTCTTCCCTGCGCTCAAGATAGGTCTCTCCACCCAAACCCTCCGTACCCCTCTTCCTTTACTAGACCAACAAAGCATTATCCCTGACCTCTGTCTCCTCTGGGCCCTCCCCATCTCTACATCCGTCTTACCTTTTCTCTGTAATCTCTTTAGACACTGGATCTTGTCCAAGCTCCTAGCAGCTAAGCTCCCCAACCTACCTCCTGCCTTGAATTCCAGCTCCTAGCAAAGGAGTTACAGCACTGTCTCCACTCCTCATGTCCTGAGCATTCCTTGAGCTATGGTCCTCTGGATTCTGCCCCTACTAGTCCATTGTCATTTGGCTCTCCTCAGTATGCAACATCCTTCCCCTCTCCTGATGTAGACATAACCTAAACAGATACAAAACCCGTGCTCTTCACTGCCATGTTTACTTTTTACTGAAATTCCTTTTTCCTTGAACTCCACTAAATTTGCTTTTGTGACACACTTTCCACAAGTTCCAAGTCTTCCTTCTTACTTTTATTGGATTTTTGTTTTCATTATTTTGTTCTAATGTAAAACACAAACACATACTACACAGGGTTGGGACATGGCTCCCTACATGGCACATCACAATTCCCTATACATGATGTCCTGCTGGATCCTCCCTGGCCTGGCCCTGTGGTTTTTCACACACACCAGCCAGTTTCTGCCTCTGAGTCTTTCTCCCTCATATGTCTTTGCATTTGCAAGTGCTTCCCTGGCCATCTTAGGAATGGTTACAATCTCTGCAACCATTCTGATCTAAGTAATCTAATAGTCTATACTTATTTCTACTTCCCTCTTTAAATGATAGATATTAATGTCAGAACAGTCATTTACTTGTCTTAATTGTCTAAGATAGTACCTGGAACACTGATGCTCAATTTAATTTGATAAACCCACACAACCAATCTCCACTAAGAGAAGCAGTCAAGTAAGCTGGTTACAACTGAAACAGTGAATGAATAATTCCATAAATCACAGCCAGAATTTGGGACATCCATAAAAGTATTTAGAAAGGTATGATTTAACCTTAAAAGCTTCTTCTTTGCTGAATTTTCTGGAGTCCTAGAAAACTTTGACTGTTTCTGGGGTGTATATAAAATAGTCTCTGTAGATTTCACCGTTGGGTTGATCAGTGTCTCCACATTCTGTCTTCCATCTGATCCAAAATCCATGTGAGAAGAGTCTGAATCAATGAACAAAACATTCTCTGAGTCATCTTCTTTTTCACTCTCTGATGAATATTCCAAAATTTCTGTAGAATTTCTCTGAAAGTAATTAAGGGAAATACAATTAAATTTTGAGAACTCTGTATTCAAGTCCATATTTACATATGCTTATTATTCTATTCTCTTATGATTATATTCATTGAAATAACTCTGTAACTAAGTACCTGTAGCTACTACTTCTATTCTGACACAAAATCCAAAGTAATCAAGTCACATACTCAAAAACTAAGTGATTACATCATAAGCCAGACATTATCACATACAATTTACCAAATTCAGTAAAAATGTTTTGGTCTACCTTCAGTAAACTAAATGAAATGTGCTACACATATAGTCAGTCTTGACAACTGAACTACTAACACCAGCATGAATGGCTGATGATAGTGACTGTAATCTAACACCTACTGGAAAAAAAGTATTTTCTGAATTTTGAAGTTTAATGTGAGGTAAATAACATTAGCTATTTGTTATAAGCCAAATATAAAGAAAATTGCCCTGTAGATGTAAGCCACTTTATTTACCAAAGGAATATCCAAGGATGAAGATGAAAGCTTAACTTTTTCCAGTGCAATTTCAGTATTGTATTTTTCAGAGACTAGTTTGAAATTACTAATAACAACAGGAACTTAAGAATATGACCTACTGCTTCTCTTTCCAAACATTTCCCAAAATGTTTCTTCTTTCTCCTACCTAAATTTCTGAATTACCAAAATTAGATACATATTATTTTGAAAACTGGATTATAAAACAGGAATTCATATGCTACAACCAATCCTAGAGAGAAGAATCAAAATTTTCTTCTGTGATGTTTTCTGTCTTTGCCTAGATACATACTAAAACTTTTAAGTGTGGAGGGTATTTTATTTTCCCATTACTTGGTTTTTGGTTTTACAGGTCAGTCCCATGATGCTCTAATGTCAGCAAAAATTTATCCTCCAACATTCTAATTTTCTAGTATATCAGTAACCCCTTCTGATTTAATACCTATACTAAATTTTAAATTCACTAAATGTAAATTGTACATTTAGTTGAATGGGGTTTCTGTACCCAGTCAGTTCCTAGTGGAGGTGTGAGGTCCCTAAATGAGGAGTCGTGTCTATCTTAATGGATCAGCATGGACTGTGTCCCTGACACTGTAGCAGTCACTTGGCTAAAGTGAGTGAAGAAGAGGCAAGTATATGAGGGTATGAAAATTAAACAAAACCAAGTGAGTTCTGCACCTCTCCCCAAATCCAGCTGTGCCAGAAAACAGAATGGATTCCATCAGGTTAACTGAGGTATAAAACAAATAAGTGTCAGTCAACCCTGCATTGACAGGAGACCACACATGTTCTGCACCCTTGGAAAAACTAGGTCCTACTGTGTTCCTGAAAACGGGGTACTGCCAAGTTCCTATTGCTGCTGCAAAAACAGTCCACAGCTAGGAAGCTAACCAATCAGCTGTAACTTGTATCAACCAATTAGAACTGAACAAGGTTATATCCTTCATTTAAAGAAATGGACCAGACTGGGGACATTTACTGTAAAAATGACCCCTTCCCTTTGTTTCCTTGGAGCATGCTTTTGGTTTATAGCTCGAGACTGTGTTTCCTCAGTTTGCAAACTGTTTTTTTTTTCTTTTTCTTGCAATAAAGTTCTCCTTGATTAAATTTTTGGATTTACAGAGAAATTTAACATTTTTGTTTTCAGAAGTGGGATCTGAAGTGGCTGTCTGGGGCTCCTTCCCAGACCAATGCAACAAAGCATGCACAAGCCAGTTGAATGGGGTTTCTGCACCCAGTCAGTTCCTAGTATAGGTGTGCTCAGTTGTCTCCCTGGTGGTACATCTCAGATCCAGACCTCCTAGGCTTCCAGGTTGAAGTCTTGAAAATTTATCACTTTAAGAGGGACTTCCTCGCTATGGTTAGGCCTGAAAACAGAGTAAGGACTCCTACAAAAGTTAGGGTGGGGAATCCCACATATACAACACTGAACAGGGAGGGGCTCCTCACTAGAGAAATGCAAAATGACCTAAACTTACTAAAGATGACATATCTTTGCAATTCCCTGAATGGGGTACTTTTATTTTGCAAAATTAGTCTTCTTGCAATCTAAATTAGAAGCTTGTTTCTTGTCTTGATAACCTAAGCTTATAAGAGCCATCATGTTGAAGACCCTATGATTAGAGAGAAATGTAACACCCCATTTGCAGCCAGATATGGCTGGACAGAAATGCGGGTTAAACTCCATTTGAGGCTGGGGTCCTACCAAACTGCTGCAGGCCCTCAGGGGAATTACAGTCTAGAATAACTATGGCCATTATGGGGATAGGTAAGAAGTGCACTTGAAAGCAAGGGTTCCCAAATTAAACAAACAGAATGGATTACTATTTTAATTGGCATGCAGAAGCATCCAAAAGGTTTCAAAATTCCATAATATTTTTATTGAAATATTCATTGCAAATCTTAATGAAGAATTAAAGAGGCCAAAGGTATATAGGAAACCAACAATAGGATGGACATGACTCCTTACTGCTTCCCCCCTTTCACCTGAGTACTCATGTTTTTACTAATTCTCGGTCTCAATTACCTTTCCACTCTGAAGAGACTATTAAAAAAATTACCTTTTAAGATAAAGACCACCCAGAACTACTCTTCAGGAATCTTTCACTCCTTGGTCAAAAGCTGAACTGACAGCTATAGTTTAAAGAATTTCTTAAACCCAGGGAGGAGCCTCAAATTTTTTGTAAATACATTACCTCCTGAGTCAAACTGAAAAAGGGAAATAACATTTTATGTTGTTCCTTCCTTTCCAAATCCAGACCAATTCTTAGTGACCCTTTATCCCTCAGTGATAGCTATTGCCTTCTTCCTTGTCCTGCTTGTCCTGTTTTGCATACTAAAAACTAGATGTGGCTCTTGGCCAGCCTGGGACATGCAGTGGTTGGTTCTTTCCTTTAGCTATTTTTGGGAGTGGCTTTGGATCTGGAGAAGAAAACACCCTCTGCATCTTGATAACCCCTCTTACACCCAAGGGGTGTTATTCAACACCACCAAAAATATTTCTTGTTTGTCCTCACTGAAACAAGATGTCTGAAAGTATTTAAAAATTAGTGATAAAACTTTTTCTAAATTGGAAGCTGACAGTTAGAACATGGCAGACTTTGTTTTAGGCCATTTCCCCTAAGTTAAATTCAACAAAAGGGAAAGAAAAAAAACAGTCTAATATTTGTGGATGGGTGTGTTAGTCCTTTGATATAATTTAGATGGTGATAAAGCCTGGACAGGAGTACCGCCTTTTTGAATAAGCCTACCCGCCATCTCAGAAAGACCTAGGTTTCATCTTACTTGGGCTTTAAGCATTCTCTGGAGGACACATCAGCAAGCCACAAGCCCACCTTCTCCCTGAGCCATCCACTCAAAAGTATGCCAAAAAACCTGGCCATAAAAAGCCTCTAACCCTGTAAGAAATGCCACCTTTGTTCTGCTCGACACAACAGAGAGATCCCTCTCAGGTTTAGCAATAAACCTGCTTGGACTGTGAGTTCACGTCCCTTCTTTTCCTTTTAGATAGAAATCCAATTCATTGATGAATTAAAGGTATCTGTTTTTGTTTCACAAGTCTAGCCTTTACAGGGTCAGATGTGTGGCTCCAGTAACACTCAGAAGCCCACCAGTCCTTTTAACAATCACCAAACACCCTTATTATCTCAAAACACTTATAGGTATTATAAAACTTCTGGGCTGAAAAGAACAAAAGTCTTTCTAGGAAGAATCTGCATTTTTTTTTTCTGTACCTTTAAGATGTAAATATTCTACCTTGAAATTTCAAAAGTGGAAAGGTAATTTGGAACTTGACTTGTCAAAGACAAATAAAATCTTTAGTGTCTTCTCCCCAATTAGAAAAAGCTTTAGTCATCTAGAAGGGTAACTCTAATTTATTCCATTGACCAGAAAAACAAACTTAAATCCATCTTCTTTCATGGTTAGTGAGTTTTATATTATACCAAATTCACGGCAGTAATTTAAAGCTAAAGATTTCTGAATCTGTGTGTTCATGAGTCCACATATATGTTGAAAATATGAGATATTTTTTCTACCTCTGGCTAGTATTGCTAAAATTAATTTATAAAAGCTCTATTGGTTTGAAAACAAGTGCTTGTAAGACTAGGCATTCTAAAACTCGGAAAGACAGAAACTAACCCAAAGCACTAAGTGCGGGATAAACACTCTCCAGTAGCCCAAAAGACCCAAAAACTCTTGTAATACTGCCACAGTGGTAGGGGTAGGGAAAGCCTGGACCTTTTCTATGACTGCTTCAGGAATAACTTTAGTTTTACCCAACTAGACAATCCCCAAGAATTTTACAGGCAAACCAGGTCCCTCAACCTTGGTGCTGTTCACAGCCCATCCTTTCTCCTGTAGATGTTGCGAAATTCTCGAAACTGCCCCTTCTAAATCAGCAGGACAATCAGACATGAACGTAATATCATCAGTGTACTGATACAGCTGCACTGCATGTGGTTTCTCCAATGTGGCCAAGTCCTGGGTCACAAGTCCGTGACAGATGGTGGGGCTATGGAGGTATCCCTGTGGAAGGACAGTGAATATTCACAGCCGACTTTCCCACGTGAAGGCAAACTGTTCCTGACTTACCTGTGCTATGCCAAAAGAAAAGACAGCATTAACAAGGTCTACTACATAATGCTATGTCCCCAGCTCATGACTGGGTATGTCCATAAGGGCCATTATACAGGGGACAGCAGCAATCAAAGGGGGTGTGACTTTATTCAATTCCCTGTAGTCCACAGTCATGCACCAGGAACTGTCTGGCTTTTCCACTGGCTACACTGGGGAATTAAAAGGACTATAAGTGGGCTTTACGATGCCCACCTTCTCCAACTCCTATAGAGTTTCTCCAATTTCCTTGTGCTACCCAGACCATTTATACTGCTTAGTATTTGACACCCACCAAGGTACAGGCAGAGCTACAGGTGGGTGCTTAGCATGTCCCCTCAGAACTGCTTTTACTATACATACCATCAGTCTGAACTCACCTGAAGTGGTCTGTAACCAAAAACCCAAAATATATTCAGGGATGGGAGAAATGTACACAGTATAAACTCCTTTGGGGGTAAATGCTCTATCCTCAGTGGGATTTGGGCTTTTACTCTAACTGCCTTACCCCCATTAGCCATCTGTAACAGCAAGGGTCCTGGGAAAATGCTCAGGGTTGCCAAAAATCAGAAAACACTCAGCTCCTGTGTCCACCAACGCCAGGACACATTGTATATTCATAGGGGACCAATGAATTGCTAATTCTACATGTGGTCTCCGGTCCCCACCATGTCCCCCAGGGTGGGGGCCTTGACTTCCCCAGTCAAAGCGCGATGCCCAATCATCCTCCCATGGGGGTGAGGACTCAGGCAAATCCTGAGTACTATCCCCCAGGAAGTTTTGCAGGGACACAGGCTAGACATGAGGCTTTGACTCCGGTTTCCGTGACGTCAGAGGCTGGAACTGCTGCTCCGGCTTTAATTGGTGCCACAGTTCTAACAAGATCCTATTGGGCTTCCCATCAAGATTTTTCTTTCACTACCCCGGCCTTTATCAAATCAACCCACATCTGGGTCCGCAAGACCTTCATGGGGCCTTTTGCACTTCTCCTTTCAGTCGCAGGCCGTACTTCCTTCTGTGCTCTTATTGTTTCAACGTCTCTCAAATCTGCTGAAGTATGAGTAGCCTCACTTAAAGGCTGCCCTATGTGGGGGGCAAGAGTAGTCACTAGGGACCCAAAGAGAGATGGGGAAGCTATATGCAGCACTAGATTTCTCATTCTTACAGTGAACACCTCCTCATCGGGGCCCTGGGGGTCCATATTAAACATGATATTTTTCATACCAAATTCCCACAACACATGTTGGAGCTTTACATACATTTTCCAGCCAGTGGGTAAATGTGGTAAATCACCTTGATTAGGCCAAACTGCCCTGATGGCATGTGTCAGCCAATCCAGAAGTGCCTGACTCCCTGAGGCATGATGGGCACTTTGCAACTGCTTCCAGAGGGAACGGTGAGTCATAAAGGAAGCCAGTGCACTCATTTCAGAACTCGACATAACAATGTTTTCCACCCCCATATCCCAGAGACGCAAAGCCATGTAGGCAGAAGTTCTGATGGCTTCTGCCTATACTGGATGTTCATGTCCACCAACTCATCCTGAGTATAGGGACAGAGCATGGAGTGCTCCACAACCTGGGGAGGGGGCTGCTCCTCCCCCTGAGGAATCCGCAATTGTTTTATTTTTATTTTTTTAATTACAACCGGGTGGGGCCTTGAATACAGGAGAGTCTGGTGCCCCTGGCGGTGGCTTCGGCAACAGACTGGCCCATGGCCAAGCCTCCTCATCCTCTCCCAATGCCTTCTCCACCATCTCTGGGGCTGAAAGCACTGCTCTTTCTTCCTCAACCCCAACAGACTCCTGTAACGCAGCTTCTCCTGCCACCTCCCACCTCACCACCGCAAAGCAATCTTTCAGGAGCGCGACCTATCTTCTCAATAGCTGTCTCTCTTCTTTAAGGATATCCCATAGGTCATCACCTAGCTCCTTCAAGTGATGCTGAAGTGTGTCTCTCTCCTGCCAAAATCTCTCTCCTCAATAACCATCTCTTTCTCCTCAATAACATTTTCCATTATCTCGAGGAAAAAAGACCCTACAATGCCAGCTGCTACAGGGCCACTCAGTGCCTCTAAGCAGTCTTCTGTCTCACGCAGGGCTAATTCTGCAGCTTCTGGTGTCTCCACCCTTCCCCAGTTCTGGGGAAGGCCCCACCTCTCTAGGAGGTGTTTCCCCTAGACCTATTCCCCTTTAGGGGCTCCAAAACTGGAAGCCCCACAGAGAGGAGGCTCCCGGGTAAAGCTGCACCCTCTACCACTGCAGCCACTGGAGCCTTCCCACTATCCACAGGGTGGGTTCCAAGAATCTCCCCACCATCTCTAGGGGCAGCCCACCGAAGAGTCTCACCCATGTAGACAGATTTTGGGTTCATAGGTCCTGCCAACTACCGCTAGGTGTAACTCCAGGGGGAAAATCCCAGGGCAAAATACCTTTGAAACTTAAATCAATCAAAAGGAGAAATAAAGTTTAAGAAACCTATTTATTGCTTACAAGCAGTCGTTCCACCTCTCTCTTAACCTACCTGCAGTAGCAGAGCCAAAAATCCCACCCAACCTCCCTAATCCCTCCTTGGCCCTTGTAATTACCTATTGATATGGAGATGACTACTTCTCTCCACCTCTTGGAAACACCTGTTAATACGGAGATGAACTAAAGCCGGGCTATAGATTCTGGAAGTATTGCATTTTTACCCACAATTAGGATGTGTGCTTTTGGGAAAAGTAGATATGAGAACTGGAACTGCATTTTTGTTGAGCGAAAAGAACATAATTTTATCCTAACATAAACCTAGTTATTTAAAGAGGGAAAATATAGGATAATATCAGAATGTAAAAAGAAGTTGTAAAAGGTTTGTGCAAAGGCATTTTTTAAAAAGGAAACTTTAATGTGTGATCAAGCTGGATAAGAATGAATAAATTTTTTAAGCATTTTTAAAATAAGCTTTATACCAATAGTGTGCTTATATAAAATGGGACTTAATTCTCTTTCATCTGCTAAAAGGGCAAGGTTTTCTTGATCTAATGATCTACTTTTGATAAGAGACTGCGAAAGGTTTTCTGCCCCTTTTAAAGTTATCTGCCCCAGATCCTGCCCCAAAATAATTTGGGCTTCATGTTGTTTTAATCATGTCTTTGATTGCTTAAGAAAGCTAAATCTTTTCAATATTAAAAGGGCTAAATTTTGCTAACAACTGTGTAACCTTCTGAGTGTGCCTTACATCTCATATTTTCATTTTAAATGAATAACTGAATATTAAGTTTCATGATGATCTGTGGTCCTATTTAGGGAAGTGTTTCAAAACCTTTTTTATTTTTGTTATATTTTTGACAGATTTTCCAAAATGAAATTCCAAATGAAGCCTTTTGACCTGGAATATTCCAAAGGATTTGTTGAACTGATTAGCCTTATTTGATAAGTTAAATCACATGGTAAGTACTATCAAATAAGACTAAGCCTTTTTTATATTTGTACAGGTAAATGGTGTTCTAGAAATTACGTGGAATTTCTATAAATCTAATAATATGCCCTAGAATAATGTTATCATTTATAATTAATTCTCCTTCTGAAATTGCTGTCTAGTAAAACCTTAGTATCAGAAAATGCCTAGCTGACTTCCATGCAGAGGCAGCAGTAACAGGATTTGTAAAGATTATGACACATGTTAATGAAGGCCATTCTGTTTCTGCAAAAATGATCCCTTACTGCCAGATCTTTTGCTATACCAATAGCCTTGTAATGTGTCAACAGTCTGTTCCTGAATCAGAGAAATTAAGATGGGTAAACAATGCTTATAAATTAAATTAATAGTTAGGGATATGGAAAACCCAAGACAGCTACTTGGTTCTTCCATGCTCCCTGGCAAACTCCACTTTTGGTTTTTGCATTCCTTCATCCACCTTGATGCATTTAAGAAAAACTATTTTGTTCCCCAGAGGCCTCAGACTTCCTTCCTATGGACTTTTGAAGACCTGCATCTGGAATTCATTTGACTACCACTTAATATGGGCTATCAATATGTTCTTGTCATTGTATGTATGTTTTCTAGATAAGCTGAAGCCTTTCCCTTTACCATGAGATGATGTCAAATTAGCAAAGAAACTGTTAGAAAACATGTTTTCCATTTGGAATGCACCTTCTGTAACCTGTGGTGATTGAGGCACCCCCTTCACTGCAGAAATTGTCTAAATTATCTGCAAAATGTAGCCATTCTATCAATATTTTCACTGTTTGTTATCCTGAATCCTTAGCCTTTATGAAAATATAATCAAAAATCAAAAATTGACAAATATTTGTGCAGCTTTCAGCCTGTCATGCATAAAGGCTCTGTCCTTAAGTGCTTCTTATTCTGCATTCCTCCCCATAGGAAAACATAAAAAGTCCCCATTTGAAATCATTACCAGGTGCTCCATGTGCCCTGATGAAGAATTTTGTAAGATAATCTGATCCCTGGTTAGACACTATTCCCTCCCCCCTTCCACAGAACAAAAGCTTAAATAACCAAACATTTTCTGGTATATTATGCATCTATGCAGGATATATTTTTGCTTGTGCATACACTGATACACCTTGGGGTTTGGAATGTATAGAGAGCTGAAAATCACTGGCCAATGTCTTTTGGGTCACCTTATCTCTCCTCTTACTATCCTTGAAACCCATCTAATGCATCACCTAAGGAAAAGGGCCGTATCCAAAATGGAGAACTATCCAGATAAGAATGCTTCTGACTGAGAAGGCAATGGCTGTGGGAGTTCTATAGATGTAATCTCCCTGCAGGCTTTTCTGGAGAACTTGTCAACTATCTCCTTGGGCACTATTTTATTGGTTAGGAGTTGATACTTTTCAACACAGTATCATGTTACAAAACCTAAGTAGAATGGTTAACAAAATTGTCAGATCTATTGCCTGGGCAATCCAGACCCAACAGAAGTCCATGTTTAATTGTTACATACAGAAAGAGGGCATCAGAAAATTGTTATAACAATTAAAAAGTGAAAGAAAAGAACCAGTACATAAAATTGACATCCTCTGCAGTACCTTAAGAAAATTCTCTCCACCAAAGACTTCTTAACCACTATTTTTCCTGATAAGATGTCAACTGTCTCAATGCTTCTTGAAATTTTTATGCTTTACCAGATCATCTTTATAAGAAATGGATTACTTTACTTAACTGGTGAATTTCAAGTACCAAAATATTTAATTTTTTTTCTGTTAAAATACATATCTTTCAGTATTTTTTCCTGCTTCCTTTGGAAAGCTAACTAACAGGTGCCCTCTTAAAACTTTCACATAAAGATTACTTCCTTCAGGTATACAGTCCAGTTACAGAAATAAACAGCAGAGTAAATTAAGATCTTTAACAGCAATAAAATTACTGCAGTGGTCAAATTCACACAGCTGAAGAAAAAATATACAATTATGAATTTACTCATGTTTAAAAAATAATGAAATAACAAGTATTATGATTCCTTTCCTCTGATCTAACGAATTTCAGAATCAGGAGTCCCCTGAATTAGTAAATATCACAAACAAGATCATGATATGAGCAAGCAGTAGTTCCTATGAAATCAGTCATCAATGGCAATAACATTCTAACCTGTCTGTGGTTGAAGTCAGCTGACACTTACCCAAGCTATAAAGTGTTCAACACAGACTCAGTTTCCAAAAGTGAGCAATACTGCTGTAGCAGAACTCTGTCACAATTTATTTCTGATTCTTCTTTTCAGAGAACCAGCTTCCCATCCACAGAGAGGAGAGCTTTTAACACCCAGCCAAGCAGCCACAGCAGTGGTGTCCCATGTCCAAGAAGCTCACATGTCTAACATGACTGGCCTTGGTATACAACAGACCAAAACTCAGTGAATCCAGTTCTTTTTTTCCCCGTATTTTGGATTGAGAGTTACACAGTTTGGGAAAACAGACTACTAACAGCCTGGAGTTCCTGATGGTAAGCTGGCCTGAGGACCAGTTCAGCCTTCAGCTTTATCTTAGCTTCCTCAGGACACACTAGCATAATTCAAATAAATTTCCTCTTCCTCTTCAACTACGTAGATTTGTATTCTGCTATTTGCAACCGAAAGACTAAAGTATCTGCTCAGTATCTCCAAATACAAAAAATATTTCAATAAACAAATATTTATTCAGTACACATTATATGTAAGGTGTTATTCAAGACAAAAAAGTTAGTGAGACATAATTCCTTAAAGAGCTTGAAATCAGATAAAGGTGATAGTTTAAGCATGGCTCACATTAAGTGTTCCAAATGGGCAAAGAATGAAGCCTTCATTTCTGGCTAATCTGAAACCAGCAGACATATTAAAGAGGTAAAACCTACACTGGGGGAGAGGGAGGAGCCAAGATGGTGGAGTGAGTAGGGCAGTGGAAATCCCCTCCCAAAATGATACATATTTTTGAAAATACAACAAACACAACTACTCCTAAAAGAGAGACCAGAAGATACAGTACAACAGGCAGGCTACATCTACACCTGTGAGAACCAGTGCCTCACAAAGGGGCGGCGGCCCCACCATAGTGGAGTAGCAGCCTAAGACCAGCCACGCCCACAGCAGCCGCACAGAGCCTCCTCCGCAGCCACCCGGGCTAGGCTCAGAGGCCCCTTCAGTGCACAGCTGCCCAGCACAACCCGATAGGGGTCACCATTCTCACAGGAGAGGAGGCAACAAGCAAGTGGGAAGGGCCTTTGTTCTCCTAGCTAACACGTGTGCCAACTGCCCACAACTACCTCTATCACCATGAAAAGGCAGAAGAATTTGATACAGACCAGAATCACACAGACAACCCTGAGAGGGAACCTGCGGAGATAGATTTAACAAAACTTCCTGAAAAAGAATTCAAAATAAAGGTGATAACCATGCTGATGGAGCTGCAGAGAAAACTGGAAAAGTGAACAGATAAAGTTGGGAGGGAAAATACAGAAATAAAACAATCTCTGTAAGGACTTAAAAGCAGAATGGACGAGGTGCAAGAGGCCATTAATGGAACAGAAATCAGAGAACAGGAACGCAGAGAAGCTGATGCAGAGAGAGAGAAAAGGATCTCCAGGAATGAAAGAATATTAAGAGAACTGTGTGACCAATCCAAACAGAACAATATCTGCATTACAGGGGTACCAGTAGAAGAAGAGAGAGAAAAATGGATAGAAATTGTCTTTGAAGAAATAATTGCTGTAAACTTCCTCAAACTGGGTGAGGAAATAGTCGCTCAGACCACGGAAACACACAGAACTTCCAACAGAAGGGACCCAAGGAGGACAACACCAAGACACATAATAATTAAAATGGCAAAGATCAAGGACAAGGACAGAGTATTAAAGGGAGCCAGAGAGAGAAAAAAAGTCATCTACAAAGGAAAACCCATTAGTCTATCATCAGACTTCTCAATAGAAACCTAACAGGCCAGAAGACAATGGTATGATATATTTAATGCAATGAAACAGAAGGGCCTTGAACCAAGAATACTGTATCCAGCATGATTATTATTTAAATATGGAGGGATTAAACAATTCCGAGACAAGCAAAAGTTGAGGGAATTTGCCTCACACAACCCACCTCTATAGGGTATTTTAGAGGGACTACTCTAGATGGAAGCACTCCTAAGGCTAAATAGATGTCACCAGAGAAAATAAAATCACAGCAAAGAAAGCAGACCAACCAAATACTAACTAAAAGCAAAAAATAAACTACCCACAAAAGCAGTCAAAGGAAACACAAAAGAGCACAAAATAAAACACTTAATAAATACAGAATGGAGGAGGAGAAATAAGAAGGGAGAGAAATAAAGAATCATCAGACTGCTTATAATAGGTCAATAAGCGAGTTAAGGTAGGCAGTGAGATAGTAAAGAAACTAACCTTGAACCTTTGGTAACCAAGAATATAAAGCCTGCAATGGCAATAAGCACATATCTTTCAATAATCACCCTACATGTAAATGGACTGAATAAACCAATCAAAAGACACAGAAATACAAATTAAAACCACAATGAGATATCACCTCACACCAGTAAGGATCGCCACCATCCAAAAGACAAACAACAACAAATGTTGGCAAGGTTGGGAGAAAGGGGAACCCTCCTACACTGCTGGTGCGATTGTAAATTAGTTCAACCATTGTGGAAAGCAGTATGGAGCTTCCTCAAAAAGCTCAAAATAGAAATACCATTTGACCCAGGAATTCCACTTCTAGGAATTTACCCTAAGAATACAGCAGCCCAGTTTGAAAAAGACAGATGCACACCTATGTTTATCGCAGCACTATTTACAATAACCAAGAAATGGAAGCAACCTAAGTGTGTCCATCAGTAGATGAATGGATAAAGAAGATGTGGTACATATACACAATATTATTCAGCCATAAGAAGGAATATTCAGGAATATTATTCAGCCATAAGAAGAAAACAAATCCTACCATTTGCAACAACATGGATGGAACTAGAGGGTATTATGCTCACTAAAATAAGCCAGGCAGAGAAAGACAAGTACCAAACGTTTTCACTCATATGTGGAGTGTAAGAATAAATAAAAAAACTGAAGGAACAAAACAGCAGCAGAATCACAGAACCCAAGAATGGACTAACAGTTACCAAAGGGAAAGGGACTGGGAAGGATGGGTGGGAAGGGAGGGATAAGGGGTCGGAAAAAAGGAAGGGGTGCATTACGATTAGCATGTGTAATGTTGGGGAAGGCACGGGGAGGGCTGTGCAACACAGAGAAGACAAGTAGTGATTCTACAGCATCTTACTATGTAGATGGACAGTGACTGTAATGGGAGTTGTGGCGGGGGACTTGGTGAAAGGGGGAACCTAGTAAACATAATGTTCCTCAAAAAAAAAAAAACCTATACTGGGTATCAAAGGATTGGAATATTCTTACAAAATAGACTAAGTGTGTATGTAAACACAGTGTACACATGTTCTCTTACGTAAAGATAAATCAACAGACTCATCATCTGTGGAGAATATGCTCAAAATTACATTCTTTGAATAATGATGAATTTGGACAAACTGACACACATCCTTTCAATGTGGCTTCTCAGTACGAGAGACTGGTCTGAGTCGATGGTAAAGGCCAGGCACTCACAATTGTTTCCATTCCCAACCCTACTGACGAAGTACTCTCACAAACTAAATTTTCACTGCATTTTAATGTACTTTAACTAATACAGTACATTGGCAAGGGTTAATTCATTTTAAGCTTACTTCTTTAATAAATGCTATTCTAAAACTGTTTGGTGACCAAACAATATTAATGAAAATACTTCAGAGAAAGTCAGTCAGCTCAAGTGATGTACTGGGAGAGATCAAATTTTGTGACAGGATAGTAGGGCTACTAAATAAAGGAGAGAACACATTCAGGAGCAAAGAAAGGTGGAGAGAAGATACTATTTGGAACACAGAGTTTTAAATGATCACAAGACTAGGAGAGACACAGAGCCACCTGGCAGGAGGCTGGACATGAAGCTGCTTGGCAAAGAGGCCACTGGAGAAGAAACGATCCAAGGCACCAGCTCTGAGACCCTCATGATGGGCTAAGGTGAGGACATACCGGCCACAGCACCCTAACTCTTGGTCTCCTTGAGCGTAAGGTGCATTTGTGACTTCAGCCTCTTTATGGACAACCTCCCACAGGTCACAGATAGGAACCACAATGACTCCATGACTTTCAAGGATTCTTTATTTTGATATTCTACAGTACTTTGCAGCCAAGACAATAAGGAAAAGAAACCCACTATTTCTTGCCCTTAAAATCTGTCAGTTATTTGGTAAGACATGCACATCTGGGTGACAAGGTGAACAAAGATGAAATGAGAAGCACACACATACACTTATCAGAGCCAGTTAGAAAAACTAGTAAAAAAAAAAACCCAACAATTTTGTAAATAGGTGGACATTCAACAATGTCACTTTTTCTGTAAAAAAAATAAACTTCAAATAACTGAATTCTAAACTTAAAAATTAATTAGCATAATGCTCTATGAAATTCTTCTGGTATTTTTTTTGGCTAATGTTACTTCCTGTAATTCTGTCTACAAATTTTTTCATGAAATGTTCAGGACTTTTGTAAGTGATCTCCCTGAATAATTAAAGAGCTACCCCTGAACTGAAGTGTCCCAATTCCTATAAATCAAATCTTAATCTAAATCCATGTGTGAGAGTCTATATAAGCAGGGGCCTCATACATTAAAAACTGTGTCTACTGACAAAGTAAAAAAAAAGTTAGAATTTAATTGCTAGATTAAGCAATGCCTCTGGTAAAGCTACCTCATTGACAAATGAAACACTGCTCTAAAGTTCAGAAATTAAAGCTTTTAATTCTAAGATTTATAGGAAGATCAAACCCAAGAGCAACAGTGGTCTATCAGTATAAAATGATCACCTCTCTACATTTTTTGACTTTCAGCATCACTTTTTTAAAAATTGCAAGAAAGCTGATATACAATATTATATTTGTTTCAGATGGACAACATAATAATTCAGTAATTATATACATTACTAGATGCTAGTAACAGTGTAGTTACCTCTATATTTTTAAATGACACCATTGTAGCTAAATACTTGCCCAAGTGGTAAAACAGAGAAAAGAAGATAGTAACAAAATTAAAATCATTCCTTCATATAACCAGTTATAAGATGAAAAACAGCTCACTTGAACTCCTATTTTATGCAAAAACAAGTCTCAGGCCCTAGGTCTCAGCCCAGGTGAGAAGATGCCCACATGTACCTGGTGAGAGAGGGAGGTGAGAGAGGATACTGCTGAGAGGCAGGCACTGGCTGTGCCCTGACTGGCAGGGCCAGGCATGCTCCCCACTGTCGCATCCTGCAGCATGCTTTCTGCTCTCTGTGTCTTCCCACCCAATTACTGACCAGGCCCAGACCTGCCTGGTAGGACCTTATGAGATCACAGAGAGTCAAGCTATGCTAAATTCACCATGTTTATTCTGAGTTCAGCCACCCTTTCTTAAAGTAACACTACAAATGAGAATAGTCAGTGGCATTTTAAGGAAAGGACAAGAGAATTATTAGGCCCTGCCAGCTTAGGAGCTTTGAAGTCTAAGAACCACCACTGAGTGTTTGTAAGGAAGCTGGTGGTGGGGAGCCACAGCAGACGTGCAGGACAAGATGCCATTTTGCCAGTGCGGCTTGTAAAACCCCCAAGCCAAGACCTTAAAGTGCAGGGGAATGAGGGTGCTAGTGGCTGGTCAACCCACAAACCTGGTTAACACACGCCTCCATTTCTACCCTCAATTCTAACTTGGAATTTGTTCATCTAACAAATGATCTGACTGCTTCTTGTTTCAAGGATCATTCTGGTACTGGATACAGTAGAGAGGTGACCAAAATCTTTATCCATTAAGTTCTACTGGAATCATCACACACCTTAATTAACATGGACTGTTCTATAGCTATCAAAACCACCAAAAGGGAAAACCACTTGCAGCTGCTCCCAGAATTTTACTTTCTATTTGGACTAAAAGTCAGTAAAAGCAACACAATTCTAGGCAACAGAGAGTCTTCAACTATTGATAGGAGATATACTTTCACTGTTTACTTGGTGTGCTTTGTGTGACTGAAACCCTATCCATGAAAATCAGAGCTGGCTAATGAGAGAGAAAACAAAAGCTATAGATTTTCTCACCCACTGAAGGAAAAAAAACATCTTTTCTAAGGTAAACAGGTTTAACAAGCTACACTCATGGTTACACCTCTGTAAGCCACTTGGCTTGCCTTCCCCAAATGTTTCCAATCTCAAATTTCAGCCCGATGAGAACAGAACTCCAATTCTATTAGCGTAGGTTCACAAAAGCACAATTCCACTTCATCTGAATGTCCAGAGAGCCTGCTCTGAGGAGCCCAAATTGAAAATGAGAAACAGCAGTGCAAAGGCACATCCTAGGAAAAAGGGAGGGACAGAGAAAGTACAGTGTTCAAGAAGGAACCTGCTGGGTCAGTCAAAGTTCACCAAGCAGCAGCTGAGCGTGGAAAAGGGTAGAGCATGCCCAGGGCCCGAGCTCCCAGCAAACACAGTGGCGACCTGCCCAGAACCAGGTCCACGTGGCCTGACTACACTGATTACAGAGGACAAGAAAGAAAAGTACCCATTTCTCCAAGGAATAACTGTAGAACTGGCACATGGACATGGTATGTGACACAGATTGTATGTCTGGCCATTCTCTCTGTTTCAAAACATGTTCAGAGAAAGACACAGCCCTGAGTCTTTCTGAAACACCACCTTCTGGGGCAGTCCTAGCACAATTTGTCTCTGGTCTGCTGGAGGTTAAAGAGTCTTCGAACTGAAACCTACTCTCAAAACTGCAGCCTCAAAATTAGTAAAGAAGCAAAAATGACAGCATGCTCTAAACATTAACTTACTTGTTTATGCAAATAGAACCATAGGCAAGACACCGATTGTTTCTGGTTATGAGCCAGGCTTTGTTTTTATTAAAGATAAATTATTAAAATCCTAAACAATGGAGGATTGGGGAGGTGTAAAAAATGGAAGAAATTCAGAGGGGAGCCTGGAGAAGATATAAGGCCTCAAAGGAAATGAACCAGGTTAAGTGCCTTAAGAGAACAAAGGCAATACACAAAAGCAAAGACAGTGAAAAACAAGTCTACAGCCCTGCACTAGGGTGTGTCACTCCAGATGCGAGGTCCAGGACAGGTTAATCAGTTTAAGGGAAAATGAGCTCCACAGTCAAATCTGTGTGAATTAACTAGGTCAAATAAAATCAAATAGTAAGATTTCTCAGGAGACTTTAATATCCAGCGCACACTGTGGCCTTCAAGAGAAGGCTGTCATACCCAGTGTTTCCAGAACTTTTTTGACACAGTTTGACCAGTTTTTCACTGAGCCCCTTCCAAAACTAAAACTTTTAAAACTTTTTTACATTTTAATGGAAATCCCTCAGAAATGAAGTTTTCCATAATTTCTTCTGCTCTATCTTCTTAAATATCATATGCTAAATATAGTTTAATATTTCTTGACAACTCAGTTATTCCTATGGATAACCATTATTTGAACTTTGAGGCAATGTAGCTCTGCACATGCCAGATGGATTTCCCCTCTGTCTATAAGGTTCTTGGCTAGCCCTAATCTACAATGTCCAAGTCTGCTCCAAACAGCCTTTCTGACAGACTGTCAAAGTCACAGACTCCTTGTCTGCCTTGGGTTTAGAAACCAGGAAACAGCAAGGCTCAATGTTTCACATCAGGAGAACTATAAAGATCATAAAATGACAGATTTTGCTCTTTAGAGGTTTATATCTGGCTACTTGTTCACAAGTGAGTTGAATCACTAACAGCCAAAAACTCACTGTAAAACAAATCTACTGGCAATTATTTCAGAGGCCCAGGACCTCCTTCCAGATTCAAGGTTAGCTGAAAGGCCCTCATCACATTTCTGGCAGACAGTATCTGACTATACTTATACACATGTGAAGATGCTTCTTGAAAATAATCAAACTTCATCACAATAATCCTCACAAGATTCCTTGAGGTGAAAGAAGGCAAACCAAGCAAACTGAAACAGAGGAATATTAAATGAATTTCCATGTATTGTTCAGTCACACAATAAGAGAAAAATCTCAGGAGTCCCCACTACTCACACAGTACCCTATACACACTGAAGGGGAAAGAATAGGGGGAAAATTTTATATATGTGTCTATATATACATGCACATGTGTGCATGTGTACACAAACACACATACATATGTGTATATATTTAACTTCAAAAGCTACAAATATGTGGAAAGGCAAAACCAATTATCTCTAAAGAAGAAAATTTTTCTGTTAGTTTTTCCATAACCATGAGATTAAAAAAGATGATATATATATACCAAGGACTTTAATATTAAGGAATTTAAAAGGTATAAAGTTTCATAATACTTTATATTAAAAGGTATAACTAAAGGTAATGTTTAATATACTTCTGGGAATTTTATTGGCCACAATGAACTAAAAAGATATTATGGAGATAAGTCATCTCAGAAAATGATTACTCTTTGACATTCATGCAACAACATGAACTATGAAAAAAAAATGCCAGTCTGTTTGAGTCTCCAGCAAAGGTAGTCCTGGAAACCTAACTCTTGAGAACATACTTGGTTTAAATAGTGAATTCAAACAATATAGAAAGCTTATTTTGGTGAAACTTACCAATGATACTATGAAGTATCTATACTGGGTGTGATTTATGAAGTCATGGAGGTATTTCTTACTTGAAAATAAGATAATGCTGACTGAAAAGAATCAAGTCATTAGAAGAACATATTTGAAATAAAATTACAACTAGCAGATAATATATATATACATATATACAAATATATGCAGTTATATATATAACTACATATAATTAGCAGAACATTTATAAGTAGCAAACATTTTGTGTCTGTCTCTGCACAAAAATTTCATGTTTCTGAATATTTATTATAGGTTGTTCAGGGAAAATGTTAACATAGGAGGTTGAATTGTTCTAACGGTGTGTATTCTCAAAAGGCCTGTTTTCCTGACTGGCCCCTGGCTGTTATTTGTGAATTAACCTCTTGGAATATTCTGATACAAATGATCTGCACGCTCAGTACCTTGACCACACTGTACTATTTTGTCCAGATAGTCTGTGCAAACAATGTAATTTATGGTGAACATCTGCTTTCCTTCTGGGAGTTTTGGTCACTGCAGTCAGTCATGCAAGCACTGCTACCTCCATGACTGAACTCAACAGCAACCAAGTGAGGTTCCCTAGTAGAAAACATCTTCTAACATTGCTGGAGGAATTATGTATGTCCTATGCAGCTCCCCTGGAAGAAGATCCTTGGACACTTAATTGGTTTCCTCCAATTGCCTCTGAGGCAATTCCACCTTTTCCCTCTGCTGACTTGGCTTTGCAATCATTTAATAATGTACATTGAAGACAAAAGTATCAGTAGCTATCTAAGGTTGAATGAATAGGGTTTAAGGCAAATCACCATCTGCAACAGGGGTTGGCAAATTTTTCTGTCAAAAACCACACATTAAGTATTTTAGGCTTTGTGGACTATATCTTTCACGAATACTCATCCACAGCATTACACCAAGAGAGCAATCACAGACAACAAATATATTAGTGAGAGTGGCTGGGTTCCAATAAAACTTTATTTGCAAAAACACGTAAGGGCTTGATTTGGCCTCCAAGCTGTAGTTTGCTAACTCCTTTCCAGAACTGAGCTTCAACAAAAATTATGTTTTACAATTTCTTTTCTAGGTAAGAAAAGCCACAGATTAAAAAAACAACAAAGTAAAACAAATGCAATGGAGGAAAATACCAAGAATCTTTCTGCATCACTCAATGTACATTAAAATGCTACAATGTAAGTAAAATTCAAATTGCCTAAATTAGAAGTATAAATAAATTTAAAAATTCAACTTAAGTTATCTATACATACTCACTGTCACCTCAATGCAACACCAGAAGTTATGAAGAGAAAAACGAGAAGTTATTAGGACTGCTCACTGGCACTGCGATATCCCTAGCCTGGTTGATGTTCCCTAACATTTTTCTATCACTTTATAGCAAGTCACCACAAAATTAAAACACCCCCCATTTACTATTAGCTAGCAGATTCGTTGTTCAAACTTTATCTAGGGAAACAGAAGTCCAGGCAAGTTATGCTGGATTCTCTATTCAGGGTCTCGCAAGGCAAAAATCAAAGTGCTGGCTGGCTGTCTTCTTCTCTAGAGCTCAAGAGTTCTATTCTAAGTTCAGGAGGTTGTGGCAAGATTCAATTCCTTACAGCTAATGGGCTTTTCTTGCTGGCAAGCAACTGAGGGCAGCTCTCAGCCCATGTTGTTGCTTTCCACACAGGTAACTGGTGTTTTTTTTTTTTGCATTTTTGTTTATTTGACTTGAATGAGTGTCTTTCAAAACTAGCAACAGATATTTTTCCTTTGCCATCCCCATATAACTTCTACAACTGATTCAATGAATGTTTAAAACACTTAATTTACCTGATAACTAGATTTAGTATTGCTCAACAAACATCTCAGAACATACAAAACAAAATTAAGCCCCTAAAAATCAGTGAGAGAATTTGGAACAAGCTTTTTCTTAGAAAAGATCCTATCTTAAGAACATTTACAATGATTGATAGATAGGGATTGATACAAATTTCCTGGGAACACAGGACTAACATTAACATGAATCTTAGGCTCTCAGGTAATACATAACTTTGAATGAAGTTAAACTAAGAAAGCTTTTTTATTGTGCTGGGTTCTTAATAATACTTGGAAGAACCCCTAATCTATACAAATTCCTTTGATAATCATCTACAATTTATGGACTCAATGAAAACTGAACAAAACAAGAAATCTCTCATATCTTGTGAAAGTAAAACAATTAGAGCTATTTCATTAAAAGCCCTGCTTTAAAATTTTTTTTTCTTAACAGCTACTAATTCTTGATATATTTTACCAAAACAAAAAAACAAAAAAATTAATGGAATAAAACGTCTAGACAAAGCAAAAGGAGAATCACATGCCTGAGTACCATCTGCCAATTGTGGCTAAAAATCCACCTGCCTTTACATATTAAAAGTGAATGTCTGTTTTTAAATAGCATATCTTGAAACAAGAAAGGCTATTTCCTTCTTGTTGTCTCCTTGATTGATTAAGATATAATTAAAAGCCAAGTTATTCAGGACAAATTAGAAGATTAAACTGAGCTAAAGAAGAGGACAGCACCTAAAACTAAACTGCCATGAAGAGGCCCAGGGTAGAGATAAACAGGAAGATATTCTGTTTGCTGGACAGATATAAAACAGAAGGAAAACAAAAGTCAACCTAGATTGATATACAGACTTCAAAACTACGTAAACAGGGCAAAATAACTAAATCTGAACAATCTGGAAACATATTCAAATAAGACAATTTATTTTTAATAATTCAAGTTAACAAAGTTTAATTACTCTTGATTACATACAGTATTTTAGAAGATTATATAGACAACTAAAGACATGCATAAAGTAAAAACAGGTAACTGGTGTTTTTTTTGCATTTTTGTTTATTCAACTTGAATGAGTGCAGAACATTTCTTTTTTAATTGAAGTATTATTGTTTTAATCAAAGTTGATACACAATCTTATATTACTTTCAAATATATAATATAGTAGTTCACTAGTAACCTACGTTATTAAATCGTAGCCCGAACTAGTGCAGTTACTGTCAACATACAAAGATGCTACAGAATCATTGGCTATATTCTCCAGGCTATTCGAACATCCCTGTGACAAACTTGTATGACTGAAAATCTTTGTGCCCCTTTTTCCCCTCACCCTCCACACCCATCCATCCAAATACCTTCCCCATGGTAAACACCACTCAGTTCTCACGGTCCATGAGTTGACTACTATTTTATTCATTTTTTTGTTTTGTTTTTAGATTCCACAAATAAGTGAAGTCAGATGTCCTTCTCTGCCTGGCTTATTTCACTTAGCATAATACCCTAGTCTAGGTCCATCCATGTTGTTAGAAATGACAGCATTGCTTTCCTTTGTATGGCTGAATAATATTTCATTGTGTATATGTACCACCCTTTCTTTATCTGTTCATCTATTGATGGATATTTTGGTTGCACCCAAATCTTGGCTATGGCAAATAATGTGGCAATAAACATAGGGACACAGGCATCTCTTCGGATGAGGGGTTTTGTTTTCTTCAGATAAATTCCTAGAAGTGGAATTCTGATATTTCTACTTTTGGTATTTTAAGGAATCTCCATGCTGTTCTCTGCAGTGGCTGCACCAATTTACATACCCAAAACAATGCAGGAAGGCTCCCTTCTCTCGACACCCTCTGCAATATTTGTCATTTCTTGTCTTTTTGAATAGTAGCCATTCTAACTGTTATAAAGTGATATCTCACTGTGGTTGTAATTTACATTTCCCTGATGATTTGCAATGTGGAGCATCTCTTCATGTGCCTGTTGGCCACCTGTACTTCTCTGGAAAATGTCTATTCTGGTATACCATCCATTTTCTAATAGGGTTGTTTTTATTGGTGTTCAGACATGTGTTCTTTATATATTTTGAATGTTAACCCCTTATGGGATAGATATTTTACAAATATATTCTCCCTTCCATACGCTGCCTTTTTGTCTGTTCTACACTGCCTTTGGTCTATGGAAGCTTTTCAGTTTGATGTCATCCCACTCATTCGTTTTTTATTTTGCTTACCTCCTCTAGGAAGATGGATCCAGAAAAAATTGCTCGTGCTTATGTTAAGAGATTTTAGCCTATGTTTTCCTCAAAGAGTTCTATGATTTCATGTCTTACATTTGGGACTTTAAACAATTTTCAGTTTACTTTTGTGTATGAAATTAGACAGTAATCCAGTTTCATTCTCTTGCATGTAGCTGTCCAGTTTTGCCAATACCAGTTACTGAAGAGGCGGTCTTTTCTCCACTTTATATTCATGGCTCTTTATCATATATTAATTGACCACATGTGTGGGGGTTTATATCTTACTCTCCATTCTGTTCCATTGATCTAAGGGCCTGTTCTTCAGCAACTACCATACTGTTTTTATTAGTGCAAATTTATACTATAGCTTGAAGTCAGATTGCACAATACCAACAGCTTTGTTCTTCTTTTTCCAGAATGCTTTGGCTATTCAGGGTCTTTCATGGTTCCATATGAATTTCAGGATTATTTGCTCCTCTACATTGACAAATGTCATTGGTGTTTTGATAGGGATTGCACTGAATCTGTAAATTGCTTTGGCAGGATGGCCACTTTGACAATATAACTTCTACCTATCCATAAGCATGGGATAGATATCCATTTAATGGTGTCTTCTTTAATTTCTCTCAAAAGTGTCTTATACTTTTCAGGGTACAGGTCTTTCACTTCCTTGCTTAGATTTATACCTAGGTATTTTATTCTACTTTTTTTTAATTTTTTTAATTTTGGTATCATTAATATACAATTTCATGAGAAACATTGTGAATACTAGATTCTCCTCATTATCAAGCACGCATCACATACGCCATAAGAGTAACCATACATCAGCATAGTCAGATGCTATAAAGTCACTACTTGTCTCCTCTTTGCTGTACTGCCTTCCTCATGCCCCACATAAATTCTGTATGCCAATCATAATGCACTTTATTCCCCTTATCCATCCCTTCCCAGCGACCCTCCCCTGTCCCTTTCCCTTTGGTAACTGTTAGTCTACTCTTGGGTTCTGTGAGACTGCTGATGTTTTGTTCCTTCAGTTTTTGCTTTGTTCTTATACTCCACAGATGAATGAAATCATTTCGTACTTGTCTTTCTCAAACTGGCCTACTTAACTGAGCATAATAACCTCTAGCTCCATCCATGTTGTTGCAAATGATACAATTTCTTTATTTCCTATATTGAATAGTATTCCATTGTGTATATGTACCACATCTTCTTCATCCATTCATCTACTGATGGGCACTTAGGTTGCTTCCATTTCTTGGCTTTTGTAAATAGTGCTGCAACACACATAGGGGTGCATATGCCTTTTTCAAACTGGGATCCTGCATTCTTAGAGTAAATTCCTAAGAGTGGAATTCCTAGGTTAAATGGCATTTCTATTTTGAGTTTTTTCAGGAACTTCCATACTGCTTTCCACAATGGTTGAATTAGTTCACATTCCCACCAGCAGTGTAGGAGGGTTCCCCTTTCTCCACATCCTCGACAACATGTATTGTTGTCTTTTAGATGTTGGCCATCCTAACTGGTGTGAGGTGATGTCTCATTGTGGTTTTAATTTGCATTTCCTTGATAATTAGTGATGTGGAGCACCCTTTCATTAAGTCTGTTAGCCATCTGAGTTTCTTCTTTGGAGAACTGTCTGTTCAGCTCCTCCACCCATTTTTTTATTGGATTACTTGCTATTTATTTGTTGAGGTGCGTGCTCTTTATATATTTTGGATGTCAACGCTTCATAGGATCTGTCATTTATGAATATATTCTCCCATACTGTAGGATACCTTTTTGTTCTACTGATGGTATCCTTTGCAGTACAGAAGCTTTTTAGTTTGATATAGTCCTACTTGTTCATTTTTGCTTTTCTTTCCCTTGCCTGGGGAGATATGTCCATGAAGAAGTTGCTCATGTTTATGTCCAAGATATTTCTGCCTATATTTTTTTCTAAGAGTTTTATGGTTTTGTGACTTACATTCAGGTCTTTGATCCGTTTTGAGTTTACTTTTGTGTACATGGTTAGACAATAATCCAGTTTCATTCTCTTCCTCCTTCAAATTTAAATGATAACTTGCTGGGTAGAATATTCTTGGTTCAAGGCCCTCCTGTTTCATTGCATTGAACATGTCATGCCATTCCCCTCTGGCCTGTAAGGTTTCTGATGAGAAGTCTGATGATATCCTGATGGGTTTTCCTTTGTAGGTGATCTTTTTCCTCTTTCTGGCTGCTTTTAATACTCTGTTCTTGTCTTTGATCTTGGCCATTTTAATTATTTTATGTCTTGGTGTTGTCCTCCTTCAGACCCTTGTGTTGGGAGACTTGTGGGCTTCCATGGACTGAGACACTATTTTCTTCCCCTGACTGGGGAAGTTTCCAGCAATAATTTCTTCAAAGACACTTTCTATCCCTCTTTCTCTGTCTTCTTCTTCTGTTACCCCTATAATGTGAATATTGTTGTTTGAATTGGTCACACGGAATTCTTAATTCTTAATATTCCTTCATTCCCAGAGATCCTTTTTTCTTTCTGCCTCAGCTTCTCTGTATTCCTGTTCTCTGATTTATATTCCATTAACAGTCTCTTCCTCTTCATCCAGTCTGCTCTTAATTCTTTTCACTGTTTCATTTATTATCTCTCTCCTGAATTCATCCCTTAGCTCTTGAATATATCTCTGTAGCTCCATCAGCATGCTTATGACTTTCATTTTGAAATCTTTTCAGGCAGTTTGGTGATTTCAGTCTCACCAGTCCCTCTTTCTGGTGTTTGGGTAATTTGAGATTGAACAAGGTTCTTCTGCCTTTTCATTGAGATGGGAGTGGTCTCTGGTGAGTAGCAGGTGTGTCAGCTGGGAGAACAAAGTCCCTTCCTGTTTCCCAGTCACGTTCCCTGTCTCCGTTGTCTGTGCTGGTTAACCGCATACAGGGAGCAGCCTCTGAGTTAATACCCTAGGCTGTCATGGGCAGGGCAACCCGCAGGATGGCCTAGGGCACTGTTGGGGGTCACAGTTGAGAGGCATTTGTGTCTGCCACAAGGAGAAAGCACCTTTGTGCCTCTCGGTCTTGGCACCTGTCTCCTCTGTTGGTCAACCACAGGCAGGGAACAGCCCCTGGGTTAATCCCCTAAGCTGCCATGGGTGGGGTGGCCCTCGGGATGGCCTAGAGCACTGGCAGGATTTGCAGCCCAGCATCCTGTGTTTTGTCAAAAGAACAGAGCTCCTTCATGTAACCCAGTCTCCATACCAATCTCCACTGTCTGTGCCAGTCAACTGCATGCACGGCGCAGCCTCTTGGGTTAATCCCCCAAGCTGCTATGGGCTGGGTGGCCTTTGCATTGGCCTAGGGCATCAGCGGGGGTTGCAGGCAAGCGGCGCATGTTCTGTCATGAGAACAAGGCCCATTCGTGCCTCCCCATGTCCACTATCTGTTCCAATTAACTGCAGGCAAAAAGCAGCCTCTGTGTCTAGAACAGTTAGCCGCACACAGGGAGAAGCCTCTGTGTTAAGCTATGTGGTTGATGTAGGTAGGGCTGCTCTCCAGCCGGTATTCAGCAAAGGCAGGGGCAGCTGGTTTGCTTGCAGATGCCAGTGGGGAGGAACGAATGGCAGGCTGCTTATTGCAGCCTTGCAGCCACATTGCCTATGAGGGGGATAGAGCACCTGAAGTTCCTTAAAGTTCCTAGCCTGCTGTGCTGAGTGTGCCAGGGAGATTTTGTCGACTTGTTAAACCTTTGTCCATTTTAAGACTTTTAAAGAGCCTGGTTTTCTTTTGTCCCAGGGCAGCCAGCTGTGGGAACCTGTTCATCATTTCAGTCTCAGATTTTGCTTTTTCAATCCTCTGATATCCAGAGCACCATGCAATGTGTGTCTATGCTCCTGGGGCAGATTAGGAGGGCTGGTTATTTAGCAGTCCTGTGCTTCCACTCCCTCCCCACTCTGATTCTTTTTCTGCTGCCAGTGAGCTAGGGTCAGGGGAGTGCTCTGGTCCCGTCGGGTCACGGCTTTGTATCTTATCATTTTCCATGAGATGCTGGGTACTCGCAGATGTAGACTGGCACACATACTGTATCTTCTGATCACTCTTTTAGGAATAATTGTATTTGCTGTATTTTCAAAATATGTATGTTTTTGGGAGGAAATTTCCGCCACCGTACTCCACTGTCATCTTTTCCTCTGCACTCATTTTATTCTTTTTAATGCAATTGTAAATGAAATTGTTTCCCTTCTCTTTCTGCTACTTCATTGGATTCAACATATTTCTGTGTATTAATTTTCTCTTACAACTTTGCTGAATCCATTTATTAGTTCTAATAGTTTATTTATGGTCTTTAGGGTTTTCTACATATTCTATCATGTCATCTGCAAATAGTGAGTTTTTCTTCTTACTTATGAATTTGGATGCCTTCTCTTTATCTTGTCCGACTACCATGGCTAGGCCCTCCAGTACTATGCTGAATAAAAGTTGTGAGTGGACATCCTTGTTTTGTTCCTTATCTTTATGAAAAAGCTTTTAGCTTCTTACTGTTGAATATGATGTTAGCTGTGGGTTTGTCATATATGGCCTTTATTATGCTTAGGTGATTACCCTCTATACACATTTTTTGAGAGTTTTCACCATGAATGGATGTTGAATTTTTTCAAATGCTGTTTCAGCATCTATTCACATGTTTATATGGTTTTTATCCACCTTTTTGTTGATGTGGAGTATCACTGACTGATTTATGAATATTGTACCACACTTGGAATAAATTCCATTTGTTTGGTATGGATGGTCCTTTTGTTGTATTTTTTAATTTGGTTTGCAAATATTTTCACATCAATGTTCATCAGGAATATTGGTCTGTAATTTTCTTTTTTTGTAGTATCTTTATCTGGTTTTGGTATTAGCATGATACAGGCCTCATAGAATGAGTTTGGAAGTATTTCCTCCTCTTCTACTTTTTTTAAATACCTTAAGACGGGTGAGTTTTTATGTTTGGTAGAGTCTTTAAATGTTTGGTAGAGTTCAGCAAGGAAGCAACCTGGTACTGGACTTTTTTTTTATGGCAGTTTTTTGATAACCAGATCAGTTTTGCTACTGGTAATTGGTTACGTTCAGATTTTCTGCTTCTTTCTGGGTCAGTCTTGGAAGGTTGTACTCTTCTACAAATTTTCCATTTCTTCTAGGTTGTCAAACTTGTTGGCATATAATTTTTCATAGAATTCTCTAATAATTCCTTGTATTTCTCTGGTGTCAGCTGTAACTATTCCTTATTTCTGATTTGGTTTATTTATGTCCTCTATTTTTCTCATGTTAAGTGTGGCTAGGGGTTTGTCTATTTTGTTTATTTTCTCAAAGAACCAGCTCCTGGTTTCACTGTTTTCATTATTTTAATTCTTGTCCATTTTATTTATTTTTGCTCTGATCTTTATTATATTCCTCTTTACTAACTTTAGGTTTCATTTGTTCTTTTTCTGGTTCTTTAACTGTAAGTTTACTAGAGTATTTGGGATTGCTCTTTTTTTCTTGAGGTAGGCCTGTATTGCTACGTATTTCCATCTTTTAACTGCTTTTATCACATCCCACATATTCTGAACTGTTGTGTTTTCATTTTCATTTGTCTCCATGTATTCCCTGACTTCTTTAAATTGTTCATTGAACCATTCATTATTTAGAAGCATGATGTTTAGCCTCTATGTATTTGTGGTCATTTTTTATTTCCTCATATAATTTATTTCTAGTTTCATACTATTGTGATCTGAAAAGATGTCTGATACAATTTCAATGTCTTTGTATTTACTGAGGCTCTTTTGTGGCCTAATATGTGATCTGTTCTGGAAAACTTCCCATGTGCACACTTGAGAAAAATGTGTATCCTCCTGCTTTTGGGTAGAATGTTCTGTATATGTCAGTTAAATCTCTCTGATCTAGTGTGTTGCTCAGTGTGTCTGTTTCCTTATTCATTTTCTGTCTAGTTCATCTGTCCATTGATGTACGTGGTGTGCTGAAGTCCCCCAATATGATTGAGTTGCAGTCTATTTTTCCCTTTAATTCTCTTAGTATTTGTTTTACATATATAGGTGCTCCTATTTTGGGTACACAGATATTTTTAATTGTTGCATCCTTTGGCTGGACTGGTCCCTTTATAATCATGTAATGTCCTTCTTCGTATCTAGTTACTTTCTTTGTTTTGAAATCTATTTTTCTTTTTCCATCCCTTCAGTCTTTCAGTCTATGTATGTCCTCGGATTTGAAATGAGTCTCTTGTAGGCAGCATATAGATGGGTCTTGTTTGCTTATCAATTCTGCCACCCTGTGTCTTTTGATTGGTTAATTCAGTTCACTTACACTAAAGGTAGTTATTGATAGGTATGTATTTTCTGTCATTTTATTAATTTTTTTCTGGTTGTTTTTGCAGTTCGTCTGATTTTTTCTTCCCTTCCTATACTCTTCTCTTGTTGTTTCCTAATTGTATAACAATCTATATTAAGTTAATGTTCCCTCTATTTTGAACACAGTTTAAGAGTTTTTTAATTCTTCTTCCTCCTCCACTCTTTATGTATTAGATGTCACAATATGCATTTTTTTGTGTATCCCTTAACTGATTTTATGTGTAGCTGATTTTGCTATCTTTTTTTAACTTCATCTTGCTTAGTAATTGGGCTACTACCTTTATGGTGGGTTTACTTTCACTGATGAAAAATATTTAGACTTTAAGAACAGTTCCATCTATAAAAGTTCTTTTAACACATCCTGTAAGGTTGGTTCAATGGTGGTGAATATTTCTCACTTTCATTTATCTGGGAAACTTTCAATCTCTCCTTCAATTCTGAATGGTAATTTTTCTGGGTAGCAGATTCCTGGTCGAATATCCTTCAGGTTCAACATGTTAAACATTTCATGTCACTCCCTCCTGGCCTGTAAAGTTTCTGCTGAGAAATTTTATGACAGCCTTATGGGGTTTCCCTTATTAGTAATTTTTACATCTCTCTACATGCTTTCAATACCTTCTCTTCATCCTTAATTTTTGTCATTTTAATTATGATATGTCTTGGTGTTGTCTTCTTGGGCTTCCTTTCATTAGGGGGTCTCTGTGCGTCCAGGGCCCAAGTGTCTATTTCCTTCCCCAAATTAGGAGAATTTTCAGTATTTTCTCAACAGGACTTTCTACTCCTTTTGCTCTCTCTTCTCCTCTGGTACCCGTATTATGTGAGCATTATTTCATCTGGAATTGTCGCACTGCTCTCTTAGCATTCTTTATTTTCTAGAGATTTTCTCTCTGCTCCTCAGCTTCACTGTTTTCCTGTTCTCTAAATTCCACCTCATTATCTCCTCTACTTGCAGCAATCTATTATTCATTTCCAGCATTGTATTTTTCAATTCAATTACTGTATTCTTTAGCTCTGAGTGGCTTTTTCAAATCTCTTTGGTTAAATCCTCCCTGAGATATCAGTGCTTTTCTGCAGATCAGTGAGCATATTTATGACTGTTACTTTGAAATCTTCATCAAAGAAGATTGGTGATCTCCCAGCTTCACGAAGCCCTCTTTCTGGTGCCTTATCCTGTTCTTTTGTTTGAAACATATTCCTCTGCTTCCTCATTTTGTCCGGGTTTCTGTGTTCCTTTGTATTAGATAGACCTGTTGTGCTTCATGTTATAGAAAGTAATGGTTTTATAAAAGTGTCCTGTGGTGCCCAGAAGCTCTAGACTCTGTGCTCACCCTGTGTCTGGTTTTCCTTTGCAATGGAGCCACAGTTGCTTTTGGTGGGCTATGTGTGGGGCTGCCTTTCTGCCTTTCTGTTTGCAATGGCTGAACTCTGTCAGCAGAGGGCTGTGCAGTGGCACCTCTGTGGGGTTATTAATGGCAGGGCAACCTTTCTGCCTATCTGCCAGCAGTGGCCAATCTCAGTCCATTGCAGCTGACAGCTTGTCTCAGTTGGCCCTTTGTGGGCCATACAACAGAGCTTCTGCTGGGATTGTTGTGGGTGAAGCATCCTCCGCCTGCCCTGCAGCAATGGCAGCACTGTGGGGCTGATGGTGTGGTCAGGGCTGTTGCATAGGGGATTGCAGCATGGGACTGGGCCTCCAGCAAGGAGGAAGGAGCACTTGGCACTGGCTCCTGCAGGCATCTCCCCAGTTGTACTGAAAGAGGTCAGAAAAACTGGGAAAGCTTCCCTCTGCCTGCCAAGCATCAAAATCCAACTACTGTGGGCCAAGCAGGCCAGATGGGCTTGTGGGTGCACAAGGAGCCACCTAAGGGCCGAGCTGCCAGCGAGGGGGATGGAGTGTTTGGGGCTGGCTGGCGCATGCCCTGCCAGTTGAGCTGCGGGAGGGCTGAGGAAGTATTTTCCACTTGCCCTTTCTCCTGTGGAGAGAGCTCCATCCAACCCCTACCCCTCCAGCACCCTCTACATTGCTGGTAAATCTTTCAAACTGCCGCCTCTGTGTTGGGTCTCTGCAGGACCGTGGAAACATACCTGTCTGCCCCTAGCAGCAGGGGTCTCAGCCTCCCAGAATGCTCCAGCTCTCCCTGGTGTAGAGCCCTACAGAAAAGAATGCAATGTGGACTCATATTCCCCAAGCAGATCTCCAGGGCCAAGTGTGCAGAGTTCCTGAGCACTTATTTCCTCCCTGCTTTGTTCCTCTCCTTCCCAATTGTGAGCCAGGATAGGGGTAAGTCTTGGGTCTCACTGAAACACAGCTCTACCACTTTACCCTTCTCTGTGTGGTCTTCTCTTCACCAGGTGTAGATGGTCTGTTCTGCAGTCCAGGTCATTTTCAGGGATCGTTGTTTTTGCTGTAGTTGCTTCCTTGGTGTGTATGTGGGAGGAGGTTTCCACCTTGCTTTCTACTCCATGATCTTTTTCAGTAGAAGTGCAGGTAACTTTTTAAAAGAACTTGTTTCCATTATGCTGTTTGAACTTCTAGAGAAATGTCAGAGTTATCTTTTATTTTCTTCTGAAATCCCTTTTGTCTGACTCCACATCTGTCCCTAATCCTATTTTTTAAATTTCCCCTGGATGACAGAAAAAAGATGGCTCAGTAGAAACCACTACCATACTTAGAATGAGTAAAGCAAATTAACCTGAAAGAGCTCATGACAACAAGTCAAGAACAGCTCAACTGTTATTTAAAAAGAAAAAAATCAGAAATACTTAAGTATCAGGATTGACAGCAGCACTTCAAAAGTAAATCTCAAATTGGTGGGGGGTGGGAGGACAGGTGACGAGGGAAAAAATTAGAATGTTTGAGATCTTGATCTGGGACATGGTTACACAGTGTATGCACGTGTCAAAGTTTATCAAGCTATAGACTAAGATTTGTGTATTTTATTGTATGTACCTCAATTTAAAAATATAGTTTTAAATAAAGCAAAAGACAAAAGTAAACCTCAGGGGTAAGCATATCCTCCACTTACCTCTCCTGGGTCTGTACCCCTGGTCCCTGGACATTTATTAATACTGTCTGAAGATCATTATCTTTCACACTTACTTTTTTTAACTTGGAATTTTAAAAAATAGAACATAAGCCAGAATACCTCTTTTTAACACAATCAAATATTAACATGAATTTAGTAAAAAATTTAAACAACAGTAATTTGGGCCTACCACTAAAATTCTCCCTGATTTACAACTCATGAAATGACTGACTTATTTTGGATCTACTGAAAATCACTGAATCAATCTGGCTAGAGCAAATACTAAGTAAAACTACTATATGACAAAGAGATTTACTTTTTTTCCTGAAAAAGAAAAAATTTCATCTAGACAACTGCCAAATTTAAAACCTTGAAATGTCAAATGCTTTGAATGCACTTCCCCTTCAAACTACCAAAAACCAGACTGATTAGTAAAGGATACCAACTCACATGTCCATTGTTCTCAAAATTCTGGGATTAGAAACTCCTAAATAAGAGTTGCATACTGATAGTCTCCATGTCTTTAGAATTTTTTTAAATGTCTATAGAATTTTTTTAAATAATAATTTTTAAAAGTAAGACTTTCAATTATGAGAAGGTTGTGATCTTCATTTCTCTTTAAAAGTAGCTTTATTTAGAAAACTACCTGACATACTACTACTCTAATGAACTAGGGATTTTTTATTAAGGTTTATAATCCCATTTCAGGAATATGTTCCATACCAGTGATATGAATACTTTCATGTCTACCTCCATTTTCTGCAATTAGGTCACTAGCTTGATAATGAAGGAGTAAGTCCTTGAAGACCCTTATTCTGATTCCAGCCCCTGGACCTCTTCTTTTTCATTTCCTTTGTGCCTAGCAGAGTACCTAATCCCAGCTAAGAATTTTAGTCATTGTGTTAATTCTTTTATATCACATATTATTTGGAAGTTATTGCTCCTATCACAAAATGGCTCACTTTTGAAACTAATGCAGTTAAAAGAAAATTCTGATTCATTGTCATGCACATACAAAGAAATGTTCTAGGCAACATGGAAAATACAAAGGTATACACTTTCATAATAATGCAGTAAATTCATAGTAAACTGGCAACTGAATCTCAAAGACCTGGTTATAAATTCTAGCTTCAATATCTATTCATGATGTAACCTGGACAAGTTTTTAACCATTCTGAGCCTCATGTTACAGTGGATGTGGGGCACAGGAGGATTTACAGGGAGAGAGGAAGGCTGATGGGAGAGCTTTTGCAGAATGATGAAAATGAGTGGATATTTCACAGGTGGGACAGAGGCTGGGAAGAATATGGGACTCTAAGCAAAGACAGGAGAGGGAATAAGGAGTCCTACTTATTTAACAAAGTCATTTTGAGGATTAATAAAAGAATATAAAAAACACTATAAGGCTCTTAAGAGCAGGAAAAGTATCTTGTGTTACTTATCTCTAATGCCTAGCACAGGCTACACAAATTTTGAGTCTTCCTATCCTTACATGCTCATCAAACAATAATTACATGTTTACTATGTACCAGGCATTGTTCTAGGCTGGGGACAAAAGATAAATAAGATAGTTTTCCTGAACTCAAAAAACTTCCAATGTAGAAGAAGGAACAGAAATACAAACACATCAGCAATATAAAAAGTGACAGGTGTTACAATGGATGCTGGGCACAGGAGGATTTACAGGGAGAGAAGGCAGCTGATAGGAGAACCTTTCCAGTGTGATGATCAGAAAATGAGTGGATACTTCACATGTGGGACAGAGACTGGGAAGAATAGGGGACTCTAAGCAAAGACAGTAGCAGAAATATGGAGGAATAAGAGCCACCATGTTTGGGGAGCTGTGATGTGGTCAGTATGGCAGAGCCAGAGGGTAAGGGATACAGAAATTAGGACTAAAGGGCAATCACCACTTCCCAGAAAGCTCTAGACAAGAGGTTGGTAGGACCTAGCCATCTATTTATGAGCAATCCTTTTTTTTTCTTTTTTGAGGCAATCTACTGTGTGCCAGAGGCTTTATTTTCATGATCTCTTTTGATCGTTACTACAGCCCTACAAGATAAGTATTATTATACTCATTTTATAGAGAAGGCTCAACAAGGTTAACTAACTTGCTCCCAGATGCAGAGTAAAGAAAACTAGGACTCCAACCCATCAGACCCTGTGTAGTCCATGCTCTTAACTCCTATGCTCTGTCAGCATTTTCAAATGTTTCCAAACTTCTTTTGATGACAACATACCTCTCACCTGGCAAGACATACATGTCTACAATTGAAATAACAGGTTCATGAAGCAGCATATACACTTAATGATTTTCATTCCCTTCCCTTTAAAATGTATTATCTGACTGTAGTTTTCAAGGAGGAACAAGTGATCAGTGGTGCCAGCTGCTGTGCTAAGCCATGCAGGATGAGGATGGAGAATTAGCCTTTAGGTTGAACCTTAGGTGTTTACTGGCCTTAGGGAGCAACACCATGGGGGTAGGGGACAGAAGCTAGACCAGAGATGGAAGAGAGACAGCAGAGACAGCAAACTTAGAGATGTGTCCCAAGAAATTTTGCTTTACATAGGAGCAGGGGGATGAGGAAACAGCTGCAGGGGAAGTTAGTCAAGAAAGGTGTAAGTTTTGTTTGGTTTTGTTAAATACGGGAGAACTCTCCACATCTTTTGCAAACATAAATAAAAAGCAAATAGCTTGACATTCAAGGCCCTCTTGCTCTTAATTCTCTAATCTCATTTCCTATTGCTTTTCCATAAAAAAGTCTAATTTGGCTATGCCAAATTACTGAATTTCCCCCAGATAACTGTTTTTTTTTGTTTTCTAGTTTCTATTTCTTTACCTGAAATGCCCTTTCTCCTTTGTGCCTACCTGTCTAATGCCCACTCAATGCTGAAGACTTTGCTTAAGTAACCTTCACTAGGAAACCTTTCTCCCTTCCTCCAACATTCTGAGTGAATTTTACAGTGAGCACCTACATATCCACCATAGAAATTCTACCATTAATATTTTCCTATACTTATTTTAGGATACACCTACTATGGAGCTTTTCTTAGCCCAGAGGGCTTTTTTTTTTTTGGTCCCCACCACATATTGTATCCATCCATTTCTATTACCGAATTTCTATCTACTAAAACTGTATACATGTCTGTCCCTTCCTGAGACTGTGGGCTCCTTGAAAGCCTAACTTGTTTTTTGTATAAATGACTCCAAGGATCAGATCAGCATAGAGAAATTTACTTCAAGAGGGAATGGGAAATAGATTATGACCACATCTCTCACTGAGAACTTCTCTGTACCTCTCTAAGTAACAATAGCAGAAAAAAAAATTTTTTTCCACAATATACCCTTCCCTTACGGGTTGGGAGCCTTAGACTGTTTCATCTGAATATCAACAAAGGGGAAATAAACTTTGCACCACTTCTGCAGTTGATGGAGAAGGAAACTAAAGAAGTTCCTTCTGCTTTGGGAGGAGAGCAGAGAGTTTTTTTCTACATTAGTTGTCACACACACACACACACACACACACACACACACACACACACACACACACACACACACACACAAACACCCTCCAGGAGACCATAACCAAATTTTTAAATACTAGTCATTTGAATGGTTAACCTCTTCTGTTCTAACCCATTATGTCTAAGAAACCATCTTTTCAGAAGATAATCACGAAATCAGCTCCTGCACAAAAAGATGAGATTAACAGTACACAACAGACTTGCAGAGCAGAAAACAGGAGAGAATGGAAGGTAAAACAAATAGAGATCTCCTTCCAGTCTGTTAAAGAAAAAGACTCTTATATAATGGGGGGAGGGGTACAAAACATCTTCAAAAATAAAGACAAACATTCAAACCAAGAAAGTCACGGTTAGAAATTAATTATGACCATAAAGGAAAAGAGCACAGGACAATAGGATCTTTTTAGACTATGGTGAAAACATTTTCTTTCCATGTGTATTTTGTTTCCCAGATGATTAGACTCTTAAATATATCCCTAGAAAAGAAGGTCTTTCTGTAAAGTGTCATCTTCATAACTGTCATTCAGAACACCAACTGCCTATCATGACACAGCAACCAAGAAACATGAGACTTGTGTTGGGGACATTCAACTTGTGATTTCCTGCTAGACTTTCTCAATTCACAAGATGATGAAATGGCCCAGTGTTGCAATGCACTTAAGGCTTTGAGTAAAAACACAGGGCATCCAAGACAGAAGTGGCCAAAGACAGTAGTACCCAGCAGGAAGTTGTTCCTACAAAGGAAATTGCAGTCTTCTAAGATGAAGAGGAAGTCAAGAGGGAGAATTAAGTATCTTAAGAACTTCGGAAAATACTTAAGAAACTACTTGTGGTCTCAAATATAGTTAAAACACTAAGTAGTATATTCAGGTTCTCATTAATTATAAATTTGGAAATTTGCCAATTCAGTTGGTTTGTTCACTCACAAAAGTCAAATCATGTCTACATTAACTTTCTGTTAATGCTCTGCTCTATTCCTTGCAGAAAACTTTCCTTGAAAAGTATCTGATGATGGTTATCAACTGAAAGGAACAGAGAAAGAACACTCACTCATCTGCTGCTATACACTGTAAAAATTTTGGTCATGTTTCTCTTCATTTTATGATGTCCTGCAATGTCCTCTTCATATACAAATCAACCCCTCAAGCTTCTAGTCTCTATACAATAAATGGCTAACTTCTCATAAAATTTATTTCCACTTGGCCACAAACTGTATCCTAGTCACAAAGAACACATTAGCAGTCTGTTCTTTGGCATTATATGACATAGCCCAACCTATCATTTTTAGTTTAATGCAACTTTCCTAACAAGGCCTAAAGAACCTCTGGTAGAAATTATTTCTATTCGCTTCATCTGTAGACACTAGAAACTCAACAGGAATTTCTTACTTCATCTACTTATCTTTTTAATTTTTTAATTATGCCCAGAAGTCTTTGATGCTTGTATTCACAGAACAGACTTTGTCCATTAAACAGGAAACTAAGTATTACATGTATGTTTTTAGTTACAATAGACTTTACAGATACTTAAAGAAGTACTAACGAGGAGACCACTAACAACTTTTCACAGAAGACCACACGTGACTCTTTCCTGTATATGAAAAGCAAGTGTGGACTATATGCAACCCTGCCACTTTTCTCTCTTCGTATCAAGACCACAGCAATGTGAGGCACAGAGGACTTGTGTTTTATTCTAACTACTGAAATATGTTTTAGTGTCCACAATTTTACCCTAACTCATCTGCACTCTGGAGAGGGATCTCCCTGGCAAAATAATCTATTGAACTTCTCAACTCCTCACTCTGTTATATCCACTATCTACAATTTCCAGGTTGACGTCTGAGTTGCTGTGTACTTACAATCTCCATCTCCTTTTCTTCCCTGTTTTTCTTCAGCTGCTTTTTTTCTCCAACGGTACTTCACAATTCCCTCCTTACCTTCATTTAACAAACACTTGCTCAATACCAAGTACAGTGCTAGAGCTGCTATAGCACTGAGGACCCAGGCTCATCACGGACGGTGCATGTAGGGAGTGATCTGTTACTGCATAGGGCACCACCTGCCATGAAAGGAGGGAGGACGAGGGCTGCAAGGCATGCAGGAAGGCACAGAGCAGACTGCTTCTAGGGTGGGGTCAAGGAGGGCTCCCAGACAGACCCACAAGAGGCTTCAGTGGTAAAGATGAACCTGTGAATATGCTAGGACACACCAGGGGCTGGCAGTGGAATTCCTTGTTAGCTATTTAACTACTTCATATTCCCATATTGCCGCTGTTCTAAATGTGTGGGGTTATATAATGTTCACTACCTGTACCCTTTAACCTTTGTATTCATTTTCTATTGCTGTGCAACAAATACCACAAATTCAGTGACTTGTAGCCACACTCACTTATTAGCTGACAATTTTGTAAGCCAGAAGTCTTGTTCATTTAAAGTGAGTCCTTTATTCAGGGTATCACAAAGATGAAATCAAGGGGTCAGCTGTGCTTAGTTCTCTGGAGGATCTGGAGACAAAAAGATTGATTCCAAGCCCACACTTCTTGTTGGCAGTGTTCAACTCCTTGCAATTTTATGACTTGAGGTCTCCATTTCCTTGCTGGTTGTTGGCCAGGACCTGCTCGGAGCTCCTAGGTGTCACGACATTCCTTTCCCTGTGGCCCCTTCCAACTTTAAACCAGCAAAAGGACATAAATCCCTCTTGCTTCCACTGTCTCAGCATGTGACCTCTTGACCCAGAATTAAAGGGCTCCTGGGATTGGGTCAGGCCTCTGCAGGGCCTCCCTTCTTAAAGTCTACTGTGCTGCATAACAAAACCTACTTGTGGGAGTAGACTCCAAGCTGCCAGTCTCAGAGATTCAGTAGGGTATGCACAGATTGGGGATGTTGGGGTCGTTTTACAATTCCACCTATCATAATGTATAAAGAATTCACAAAATCTTAGCATCAAAATACTTAGCATCTAGGAAGAATTTTACAGCACTGATTAGAAATAAGGTACTTGGATTCTCTTTACATAGGATTTTATTTTTCAATCCTGACATTGCAATAACCAAAAATTTACAGACAACTCTTAAATCTATGACTTTAGCCCTTTTATCACTCATCCATTCATCTTTACAAATGCGTACATGAGATTTATAACATCTGACCTGATAACCTTCCCCTCCCTTCAGTTACCCTGTCTCAGGTTTCCATCATACCACCAGGCAGCCAAGGGGTTCTCCCAAGTCTCAGATGTAGGAGTATTTATCTTTTACTCTATGTTCTCTTTGACATCAAACTGACTTGGAACTAATTCATCAAACCACTTTGTGTCAGAACCGGATTATTAGAAACAATGGTCTCCTAACCTAAACTCCCTGTCACTTTGTTCTCTTTCTGTCCATACACCCTGGCCCTGTCCTACACACACCTACCACCTAAGTCCCTAAAACCACCCCAATTGTTCCCCTCTCAGGAACCATAGCAGCACCTATTCCAGTCACAGGTATCAGAACCTCTACCCAACACTCAAGGCCAACATTCAGTCATTCCGTGGGTCCCAAATTCACACTTCAAACCCCATCATCAAATTCCACACCACACCCTCCACCTCCAGGACTCTCAGCTTGGGACATTCAGCTTTCTTGTCCCAGCCTCAGGCTCTACTCAGTACTCTGTTGGACACGCCCTCCCCTTGAGGGCTCAGCGCCACAAAGACTTTTCTGATGGCACTAGTTCCAGTCATCTTCAAGGCCCCCTGGTGTTACCTTCATCTAACTTCTCTTGCTCTAGCTCCTAACACTTTCCAATAGGTTCACTGTACCTTTCCCACTATACCAAGAATGCTGTGTGTGTGGTGGTGTGTATGTGTGTAAAATATACATACATATATTCTTTTTCATATCCCTCAGCCTGTTTGTATAGGGGAAGCTAAATAAACAGCTTTATTCCCGCAATCCAATCTACATCTCCAGTCCTAACCTTTTACCTGTTCTTATAATGTCTATCTCTTTGCTGAAAAAAACAGTATCTTCAGAGTAGAGGTTAATAAAGTAGACCATCTACTTAGATCTCTTTAGGAATGAGGTAATAGCATAAATAATAGTCCAGAGTTGTACACACTCAATAATTTAACGTGTGACCTAAATAATATCTGAGACTCTTAAAATGGGGGTCAATAGAAAACATTCTAGGAAAATAAACCACTGCTTTTAGATACTGAGGACATATAGCAAAAGCAGCTTTAAAGCATGAAGAGGAATAGAATTTGGAAAATGCATTTTTATGTACAAAATAGCATTTGCATAAGAGTGGCTTTGTTTTCACAAGTCAAAGATGAGAAGCAATCTAAAAGTCCCCCCACAGGAGAATGGCTAACTAGATGAGGGTATCATCACACACTGGCACACTATACCATGATGGAAAGAGGAAACTTCCTGAGTCACCATGGAAAGATTTGGGTACGCTAAATGTGTACTCTGAGTGCAGAACTATGTGTCAAGTACACTGCCGTTTGTCTAAAAAGTGCAGGGGATAGATCTGGCATACAAATTGGGGCCTGGGGCTCCCAACAAGCACCCTTGACCTGGGGTGCTTTGCAGGGAGAAAGGCTATCAAAGTTTGGAACTAACAGTGTCAAGAGAGGAGATACAAATTCTCCATCTAACCTACCATGGTGAGTAATAAAAGACAGAACTACATAAAAATTTATAGAAGGGTCTGAAACTTCTATGCCTAAGCCTCATCACCAGATGTGTATGAAATCCCAGTCACACTGAAGTGTCTTAAAATGAAAATAAATTATACAAAAACATTAACTCTACCTCCAGCTACAAATACTGAAAATTTATTGTATGAGTTGATTATGCAAAGAAAACTCAATATGGGCCATGAATGCATGTGGCCATGTGCGTGAGTGTGCGTGCGCGTGCATGTCCCCTACATCCTAACTTCTTAAATTTAAACACCTACAGGCAGGACTGAAACCCTTAAAAACAACAAACTACTAAAAAGGACACATTCTAGGGGCACAAAATCTTCACAACTTCCCCATCGAAGTGACCTAAGATCCAGATATGCTCTTGAACCGAGAAATAAATTCTAATTAGGATGATCTAAGCCAATGCCACTTCACGTTCAGAGATAACTACAGAGAGAAAAGATGAAAACTTAAATCATTTTCTCTTCATTACATGGCTGTGGAGACAGGTATAGGTCGATCTTAGCCTCAGATTCTAACCTTAAATTAAGAAAATCTGTGTTAAGTCCTGTCTCCTGCCACTACAGAATAGTGGCCAAGCTCATTATTTTGACATTAAAAAGAAAAAAGAGAAAGATAATCTCTCAATATTTATTTCTTTAAAATTAAAAAAAAAAAAAGGTTTGCCAAAAGCCCAATTTACTTCTTAACAGATTTAATAAGGATGACAACTCTTACCAGGATGAATGTAAAGACCGTCAGAATAAAATATGTGTAAGCCACACACAAGCATATTTATATTTAATACTCTGTATTATCATTTACTGACCTTCATGCAGCTTTAAAACACTATATGCTCAACATGTAAGAAAAATCCTTTCCTTTTTCTTATTTCCTCCCCATTTCCTTCCCAGTTCTTTTTTTCAGAACTTCATATGCCAGACTTCAAATTTCCTCCTTTTGTAAGTGAAAAACAAAACAGAAGCACGTATTTATGGAATGAGTTTAAGACTCATTGCACCTTCCTTCTTAGAAGTTCAGCTCAATAAAACAAGAGCCAGAAATCATATGGTGAGGAAAATAAATGCTAACTTGTTCCACCATACCACAAAAAGGATGTAACCCATAACTGAAGTGAAATGATGGAGTGAAAATAAGTGAAGGAAGTTTGATTTAAGCAAATTTCCTCATTCTTTTGGCCTTCCTAACCCCTCTCAGTCCTTTTCTCAGGTAGAAAATGTAGAACCTATTGCTATATCTTGCAAAACTACAAGATACACACTGAGCAGAGCAGAGCGCTGACACTCTCCACACAGGCAAGATAAGCCCAGCAAGTTCTGACAGGGAGCTAGGGAGTGGGTGTTCGGACATGGAGACAAGGTGGAATGAATTTCCCTCCCTCAGATCCAAACACCAAGGTGCACCAAGGCCCAAAAATTTGGATGGAAGATCTAAGTAAAAGCTGAACAAGAAATAAACTAGTAAAGTTTAATGTGTTCCTTTATAAGCCTAGCTGATATATTTACACTCGTTCCCCTATGTCTTATTATTTCCCCTATTAATTTAAAATTTTTGTAGGAATCAAAGCCTTTCACATGAGCACTCAAACTGAGTAGTAGAACACAAGAAGGTTCTTCTTTTATGATCTAATTCAAAGATTCTTTAGGTTGTTCTCATCTGCCCCTTACCAGCACAGTAAAGCTGGACAAGTTTTAGACACAGCCAAGTTATCCCACAGGCAAAATAAAGACAGTAATATCCATCTCAACAAGGTTACCATGAAACTGAATGAGGAAATACATGTAAAATAGGTCCTGCACCCACAAAATACCAATTGTCATTACAAGTTTTAAAAACTGAAGCTCAGCATCCAAAATCTTCCAGGGCTTTATGTATATATTGGTCTTACTTAGGTAACAGATGCAACCCCTTCTTGCCACCTCCTACCACAAATGTGCTATGTGTTCAATGTTTCTCATTAAAATTTCTTCTGAAATGTAAGTTATATAGATCATAACCACATATTCAACCCATGGGATGCATTCACTGTTAATGAGCAGCAAAAATATTTCAGTACCCTACAATATCCTAGTAATAGGTTTTTAAATGACCAAGCCATGTTGATTACTTATTTACATACTAATTTCTTAACTATTTTTTCTAATTAAGTATAGAATCTTTTTCCACTTAATTTTTCTCATGGTTGAAATTTTTTACTATATCGGGATGCATATTTTAAATATTCTCAACTATGAAATGAAAGCTTCCGTATCAATGGACATTGGGGAAGCATCAAAGAATGAGAAATTATGCTACCACAACGGCACTCTGAAACCGTCACTTTATCCTGCCACCTTCATTATAGGTGTAAAACTGTCTGGTAAAAGAAGAGAATTTAAAGGAATTAATTACAGTATCAAAATATGTAATATCACCAATTTCATTTTCACAAGAACTGAATGCTTAAATGGTTATATTTAGCAATGCTTTTACCATGGATAATATATTTTAACTCATGGAGCGTATAAGTCTTCTGCCACCAGTTTTTAAAAAATCCCTGTATCATCCACCTGCATGTCTTGCCTCTACTTCACTCATTCCTTCACTCATTCATGACACTCCTGGCCCTTAGGGAATTCATGGTCTAGCTGGAGCAAAAGGCAGGTGAGGCAGTGACAACTGGGAGCTATGACAAAGAGAACCATGGAGCAGGAAGAACGCCATGGTGACATAATCCTACACTAACTTCCAACTAAAAACTACAACAGACTCTTGAGGAAGGAGGGGAGGGAAGTATTATATTCCCTCCAGCACTCTACATTCTAACATTTTGATGAGAAATGCATGTGTATCAATCTACAATGAAAATATTTAATCCTGTTCAGAGGTCCTTGGAAGAGTGACAAATGAGCATTTTTGCCACAGAAGATGTAACAGGAAAAAAGTTTCTTCCATTCAAACTTCACAGAAAGCCTAGCCAACGTAACCCAAGCAGAAAAAATGCCCCAAAAGAAATGTCTATGCTACAGGTTTCTGATAACATACTTGGTTTTAAATGCTTAATACACGTCTGGAAAAGCATATGATTGTGTTTGTTTATTCTATTTATTTTTTCTGATATAAAATAGGTTCACAGACCTAAATGTTCTATTATCACAACTCTGACCTGTGAATTTTATCCATTAACTAGTTAGGTTGTGAATACACAGTGATCAGCTTAGGACAAGGCAGTGTGCCAGACTCTAGAAAGACACTAATGAATAAGAAAGGCAGTGGTCAATCACAAAAAAAAACATTACCAGAGATTAGCCAGGAAAATCACATATCCCAAGCAGACACTACAGTAAGCCTTCTTTAAAACATTCATCAGTATCAACACAAGCTTAATCACCTTGTTTAAATGTTGAAATGAATAAGAAGAAAAGTTACCTTCTGAAGGTCTAGTGAGCTAGTTACTTTTTCAAAATTAAAATTATTTGTTCAAAAAGTAAGTTTTAAGTAATATAACCACAGGAGGTCAAAGAACTAAAATACATGTGGTTTACTTCAAATAAAAGCATCTTTTATCAACCAAGCAGGATATGTTTGTTCACAAATTAATTTTGTTTAGAAAAAATTTGTTTAAATATGTATAATTCCCAGGCAAAACCACTCTAGTCCTTAGATTTCTATGGACTTGTTGCATTTTTAATACAACAGAGTCAACACATTTTTGTCACTGGAAAACAAAAATGGTAAATGATAAAAAAAAAAAAAGAAAACTAGGAAAGAACCATTCATTCCAATGAATGAACAAATGAATAAAGCACTGAGTTGGATGTATTTTGATAGGTATATATCCCTGATTAGACAGTGTATTTTTGTTGCTTCTAATCTACCTTTTCCAATTTTTAATTCACAGGTGACTGAGGAAAGCACTTTCTAATCTTGTGTTTTTTTTAACAGTATGACATAGTAACTTAAATGGCATAGCAGAGTCCATCTGATGCATTCTAGATACTCATCTAGTGTGGTTAGAAGAGTTGTGGTATTCACCAATTTAGACAATGTAAGTCAATAAACAGACAAAGTGATATCAGCATCAAAATCCTGTTTGTATATGAAGCCTTAATAAACCTGAAAAACAAAAATATTGATAAATCTTGTTTTAAAACAACTAATTCTGCAGACCCACCTAACATGCAGACAAGAGCAGCCTTCCTCACTCAGTTCAGAGCTTATACTGAAACTTATCTGAATGAACTTGACCCTGGATGGCAGCAAGCCAGCAATATTCATCAGTGAATGACTTAACAGAACACTGTGTTCTTAGCACAAGCAAACACACAAAAAAAGTGTTGAACTACACACTAAAAAGCATCTCAGCTTACATTTTAAATCAATTTTCAAAATAATGATAAAAGACACTGAAATATGATAAGGGATTTTCAGTGTTTAGTACACTTTAATTTCAGGTAATTTTTTATCCTTACTTCATTTGGGTTACTTTCAGTGCTTCCCTGAATAATTTGGAACTCTCCCCCAAGCATAGTGAATGCGTGCTCTGACCCACCTCCTGTGCCTCCTCCTCTAATAATGTACCTGGAAAATTCCAAAGCACCCTGAGCTGGCATACTAGGGAGGGACAGCCAGTAAAGCCAGAAACAATGTATTGACTCACTTCCGCTGAAAGCCCTGAAGAAAAATATGGGCCGCAGTTTAGTTCTCTCACGCAATGCACTTAGAACAGGTAAAAGGTAGTAAAGTTATGTCCCTGCCATGCAAGTTAACTCACCCGCAAAGGTAATGCGAATGAGAATTGTAGTGAAACACAATTTGGCAGGGAATCCATGTTCTTTCTTAGAGAAAAAAACACTAGCCTGTTCCTTTAGTTTTTGCCATTCTCCTTTCTCCACTCCAAAATCCTGGTCTCTAAAAATGTCATCCTTGGTATAACATTAGTATAGTTCATTTTCACCATTAGCTACAGTAGTTCATAATCACCTCACACTCTGGGGAAACCTACACCAGTTCAAGAGTGTTCAGAGTAAACAAGATTCACACCACACAACATTCAATGGTCTACACTGGTAGTAGTAACTAATGGAATGACAAATGTTTGTTCATCCACCTTAATCATTCAGTTTTTAGTCTTAATGCCTTGCTACTTTACAGATCTCACTTTATAGCAGCACATATCCAATGTCTAGATCAAAGCAAAGAGGTGTATATAAACCCTTTAACTCTGAGGCTGACATACTTATGGCCAAGACTATATGAAGATGGAAGTACACAAATTATTTTTTTTTCAATATAGTAAAATTTTAATGGATTCTGAACACTTTTCTTTCAAAATTATAATTATACTTGAAAATTTACTTTTTCAAAATTAAAATTATTTGTTCAAAAAGTAAGTTTTAAGTAATATAACCACAGGAGGTCAAAGAACTAAAATACATGTGGTTTACTTCAAATAAAAGCATCTTTTATCAACCAAGCAGTTTATTCAGATGAACATTAAATCTAAATATCTTGATATCAATTAATACCTATGGACATATGGCCCAAAATTGTGTTTAGAAGTAAGCCTTGGCTTAAAATTTTGCTATAACTAATTTAAAAAGTCAACTCTACTGAATATTTCTATTCCAGATGATCTAACCGACAAATAAAAATACCTTTTTCACTCTATTAACTAATTGTATATAGAACCATAACTTATGTATTGCTAGAAGGACACACTCTCTTACGGCATTCTAAAGTATCATACAGAAGCACTTCAACAATTCAGACAGCCTTGGCACTTGAATTATGAAAATTCTATTCAACGACCACCTTATAATCCTTCAGAAACTATACCGTCACACAGAACGACAGAGAAATGGAGCTGCATGTTCATGCATGTGTATGCGAAGGTGGTACTTATTAAACATACACAAACCTAAGAGGATAAGGGCAACCATAAGTAAGAGAAGAGCTGTACGATAGACAGTGGCTGCAATGGGGGAGTGAGGACTTGATAACATGAATGTTGAAACCACAATGTTGTTCATGTGAAACCCTCATAAGATTGTATATCAGTACTACTTTAATAAAAATAATAATAATAAAAATAAATGAAGAAAAGGGCTTTAAATGACAGGAGTATTGCTTTTAACTTTTTGTTTAGATTAACATTTCAGTCATACAGAAGGTAATAAAGTTACTATATACTCTTCACACAGCTTCCCCTAATGTTAACATTTCACATGATTATGATACAATTAGGATAACTAAAAATTAACACTGGTACAGTACTAGATTTCTGAGATTTACTCAGAATTTCTCCATTTTTGCTTCAAGCTCTGCTGCAAGATCCCATGGCATTGCACTGCCCTGCATTCCTTCAGCTCCTCCCACCCGAGACAGCTCTTCTTTCTTTCCTTGTCTCTCCATCTTGGCATCTTTGCCAAGTATTGTTCAGGTGTTTTGCAGAAGGTCCCTCAGTTTGGATTTGTGTAGTATTTTCTCATGATTAGACTGAGCTTAGCAATCTTGTAGGCAGAAATCTATATACAGATTCTGTGATGGTGTGCTCTCAGTTCATAGCATACTGATCACCACCTGGTTAGGAGACGTCTGCCAGGGTTCAACATGTAAAATTAGTGTTTTTCCATGTGTAATCAATTAATATGTGAGGGAAATATTTTGAGGTCATACAATTACATCCTGTTTTTCATTAATTTTTGCCCACTAATTTTAACATTCATTGATGTATCTTGCCTTCAGCAATTATTACTGCTGTCATCTAAAGATGATTTTTCTATTTTCCTCATTCTTTCTATATTCACTGAAATTCTTCTCTAAGGAAAAATTGTTCTTTCTCTACTACTTATTTATTAATCAAGTATCTGTATCAGTATGGACTCATGGATATTTATTTTATTCTTTGGGTTTATAATCCAATATTATAAATACAATTATGAAATGTTATCATTCTTTATTTCATTGCTCCAATTGTTAAAGCTTCTGCCACAGTGAACACTTTCAGATTGAATGTGTCCTTTGGACCTTCCCCAATCCACACTCTTTTTTGAATACTTCCTTATTTTCTAACAATACAAGATTATCCAGGCTCAACTTCTATTTTCTTTGCCCTTGCCACAGATTCAGCCATTTCTCTAAGGAGTCCTGGTTCTCTTTACTGGAGTGTGGTATTAGAAACTAAGATCTAGGCACTAAGTGTGCTTGTGGCTCATTGTTTCTAGCCTCCTTAGTGGACAGAGATAGGAAATCACATACACACACATACTTATTCGTGTATTTCTGCCTTGAATCTATACACCTGTATGTTTGCTTTTTAAAAAGAAAGCACATAAGTTCATACTGATAGATTAAATGTCAACATAGCATGTTCATTTTACCATTTCCCATTGCTTATTTGGAACTTTATCCTCCCCTAGCTCTCAATAACTACAATGCAAGATATATTTACTTATTTGTTCATAAACAGTACACATGCAAAGTATTTTCAAAACTGCTAAGCCATGAAGTTGTCAGAAACAAATTTATCAACTAGAATAAAATGTGTATATACAGTTCTTTTTGTCTTTAGCCTTAACAGTTTTTAGCCAAACACCATTCTCCAAGATTACTGATGTCAGCTCCCTTTTCTTCAATCCCTTCAGTGAAGTTATGTCATTTACCACAGTCTGTACTCTGTTTTAGATTCCCAGACACCTGACTATTTAATTAATTTATTTAAATGTACACAGACTAAAAGTCACTCTTTGGGGTGTACATTTATGTAGGTTCTGACAAACACACAGCGCTGTGTATCCACTGACATGTACTACATGAAGGACAGTTCCCTCACCGTCAATGCTTATGTTGCCCCTTTGTAGTTATCGTCCCTTTGCCCAATCATAGTCAACCACTGATGTGTTTTTCATGATGACAGAACTGTAACATACTTGGTTCTGGCTTCTTTTACTTAGCAAAATGTATTTAAAATTAATTCACGTTTTTGTATGGATCAGTAGCTTCTTTTCAAGTTTTAGTGAGAACTTATGTTTTCAGGTCACTGGGTTAAGGACCCAGAATTGCAACTGCTGGGTCACTGGTAAGTATATCCCTGAGAAAAAGAGTGTGTTTATTTATTTTAATATCCTATTTCCCCACACCCAGCTGCTGGTAACCACTGTATGAATCCATTTTTATGAGTTTGGTTTTTAGATTCCACGTATAAGTAATGTCACACAGCATCTTCTGTCTCTGACTTAATATCAGAGTAATGTTCTCAAAGTCAATCTATGTTATCACAAATGGCACGATGTCCTTATTTCTTGTAGATGAATAGAATTCCATGTTTATGTACCACAACTTCTTTATCATTCATTTGTTGATGGTCACTTAGGTCATTTCCCCATCTTGGCAATAATGAATAATGCTGCAATAAGCATAGGAATGCATGTATCTCTTCGATTTTCAGTTTTCATTTCCTTTGGGTATATACCCAGAAGTGGAACTGCCAGGTCATATTGCAGAACTATTTTTAACTTTTTGAAGAAACTCTAAACGGTTTTCCTTAGTGGATGAACCAGTTTACAATCCCACCAACAATGCACAGGGGCTCCCTTTTCTCTACATTCTTGCTTAAACTTATTATCTCTTGTCTTTATGATAGTAGCCCTTCTAACAGGTGTGAGGTGACATCTCATTGTGGTTTTGACTTGCATTTCACTGATGATTAGTGATGTTGAGCATCTTTTCATATACCTGTTGGCCATTTGAATGTCTTCTTTGGAAAAATGTCTCATTGTTCCTCTGCCCATTTTTAAAGCTGGCTGTTCTTTAGCTGTTGACTTGTATGAGTTCTTTTTCTATTTTGGATATTGACCCCTTATCTGAGATACAATTTGCAAATATTTTCTCCCATTCTGTAGGTTGCCTTTTCATTTTGCTTATTGTTCCTTTTGCTATACTGAAGCTTTTAAGTTTGATGTAGTTTCAATTGTTGATTTTTCCTTTTGCTATTTGTATCTTTGGTTGTCAAATCCAAAAACTACTGCCAACCAATATCAAGGAGTTTTTTCCTATATTTTCTTTAATAAGTTTTATGGTATCAGGTCTTATATTTTAAGTCTTCGAATCTATTTTCAGGTAATTTTTGTGAGTGGTGTACGAGGGATCCTATTTCTTATTTCTACATGTGGTTATCCAGTTTTCCCAACACGATTTGTGACAGGGACCATCCTTCCCTCATTAGGTATTACTGGCTCCCTTATCAGTATTAACTGACTGCAATTGCATGAGTTTAATTCTGAGCTCTCTGTTCTATTCCACTATGTGTCTGTTTTTTATCTAAACTATAGTGTTTAATTCACACAGATTGAAATCAGGTGGTGTGATGCTTCTGGCTTTATTCTTCCTTCTCAGGATTGCTTTGGCTATTGGGGTCTTTTGCGATTCTATACAAATTTTTTTTTCTACTTCTGTAAAAATTGCCACTGGAATTTCAATAGAGATTATGCTGCATCAACAGATAGTTTTGGGTAGTATGGACATTTCTCACAATATTTATCCTTTCAATCCACGAACATGAGATGTCTTTCCATTTGTTTGTGTCTTCTTAGATTTCTTTCAACAAAGTCTTGTAATTTTTATTGTACAGGCCTTTCACTTCCTTCACTGAATTTAATCCTAGGTATTTTATTGTTTTTGATGTTATTGTAAATGAGAGAGTTTATTTTTTTTTTGCAGCTGTTTCACTATTAATGTAAAGAAATGCAAATGATTTCTGTATTTTGATTTTATATCCAACTGAATTCACTGACTAGTTTCAATAGCTTTTTGGTTGAGTCTTTGAAACATTTTATACACAAAATCATATTATCTGCAAATAATGACACTTTTACTTCTTTCTTCTCATTCTGGGTAACTTTTATTTCTTTTTCTTGCCTGATTGCTCTAGCTAGGACTCCAGTGCTACATTAACAATGGTAAGAGCAGGCATCCTTGTCTTCTTCCTGAACATAGAGGAAAAGCTTTCAATTTTTCACCATTGACTATAATGTTAGCTGCTGGATATGGAATGGACTTAAATACCATCATCTTATTGTTCTCTTTCTAGTTTCTGTATTGGCATTTTTTTTTCTCCTCAGTTTACCTTTGTAAACTGGTGGTTTTCCATGGTGGTATGCTCTGTCTTCCCACCCTCACCCCTGTTTTTTTTTAGTGTTTCCTGAATCCACTCTTTTTACTTTGTGGTTACCATGACCCTGACATGAAACATCTCACTGATAAAATAATCCATTTTACACAGATAGCAACTTATCTTCACTCTCCAAAGGGGTTCTACCCTTTTACTCCTCACCTTTTGTATCTCTGATGTTACAATTTACCTTTTTATGCTGTGTAGTCATTAAATTATAGTAGCTAGTTATTTTTAAGACTTTTTCTTGCCTATTACTGTAATTAACCATTACACTATATTCAAGTCATTAATATACCACCTTATTATAGAATTGCAATTTTCTAAATCTAACTATATTTTTTATCTTTACCAGTGTGTTGTATATATTCATATACTTTAATGTTGTTGATAAGCATCTTTTCAATTCTACTTGAAGAACTCCTTTCAGCATTTCCTGCAAGGCAGGTCTAATGGTGATGAACTCTCAGCTCTTCTTATCTGAGAAGATCTATTTCTCCTTATATCAGAGGGATCATTTTGCTGGATAGAGTATTGTTAGCTGTCAATTTTTATCTTTCAGCACTTTGAATATGTCATTTCTCTCCTCACTTGTAGGGGTTTCTGCTGAAAAATATAATAAGGGGTTGCTTTATAAATTATATTCCCCACCTCTCTCCATGTGCCTTTAATATTCTTATCTTTTATTTTTTAGTTTTATTATATGTCTTGGAGGAGGTCTTTTGACATTGAGAAAATAAGATGATCTGTTAGCTTCTTGAACTTGGATGTCTAAATCTTCCCCCAGTTTGGGAGGTTCTCAGCTACTATCTCTTTAAGTAAAATTTCAGCCCCATCCTCTCATCTACCTGGAATCCTGAATACTCAAATGTTTGCCTTTTTGATTAAGTCCCATAGATCATGCAGGCTTTCCTCAATCATTTTTATTTTTTTCTCTCTTCTAATTGTTATTAGCAAATCCTGTCCTCTAAACCACTCATTCAATCTCATCCACTGTACTCTGCTACAGATGCTCTCTGTTGCATTCTTAATCTCATTCACTGCATTCTTCATCTCCAAAATTTCTATTTGGTTCTTTTTTATGGTGTATATCTCTTTTGTAAAGAGTTCATTTTGTTCATGTATTCTTTTCCGTATGTCATTGAACTGTCTGAATTTTCGTGTAGCTTGTTGACTTTCTTCAGTAGAGCTATTTGAATTCTTTATAAGCTAGACTGAAGTATTGTGTGTCTTTGGGCTCAGTTGTTGGAGAATTATTGATATATTCTGATGATGGCATATTTCCTTGATTTTTTTTTATGTTCCTCATATTTTTGCACTTCTGCTTTCACACGATGTATTTTTACTGGTTATCTTCAGGTAGAGGTCGGGGGAGCTATTCCTTGGTGTTGTTTCTCTGGGATTTCCCAGGTTTATCATGGGTAGACCAACTCCACTCTTCTCGCTCCCCTTGTGGCAGAATCCTTAACCTTTGTGTTTTCCCTTGTTCTCTAAACTCTCACCAAGCTGTCTGCAAGAAATCTCTTTTGTCTTCCAGAAGGCAGTGCTGTAGCTCCAGTTTGCAGTTTCTCCCTTGCCCACATACCCTTGTCCACTTTTCTGACACCTGCCTTCTCTGCCACACTTGGGAGTGCACACAAAGAGCCAACAGCAGAACACAAGGATGTGTGGGTTATCACTCGGGGCACTGGGGATGCCCATGGGCCTAGCAGGGAGATCCTTGAGTAGAGTACTCCCAGAGGCTTGTCGGCAGAACTGCTGCTTAAGGCCTGAGCAGACAGCAAAAACTACATTCACAACTCACGGAGGTCCCCCACAGAAATCAGGGTGTCGGTATACAGAAATAGGTTTCTCCTAGCTGCAACACAAACAACTGAAATAGCCAGGAACTTACTCATGTTTTCCACCTCCTCCATGAGAGAGCAAGATTGCCACTGCTGCTGTCTGACAGCTTACCCCACACAGTGTCACCTTGAAGGGGGGCAGTTTTGGCAGTCCTACCTTTCCTCTGCATCCAAACGTATTTCTATACTACTCTGATGTTGCGTTGGACTGTCCCCTCAGGACGATGGGACTTCTACAAATTTCTTCTCCCCTGTGGGTAGCACAAATCAGCATTCTCCAGGATTTTTCCCTGATGGGGCAAGTGAGGGTACACAGGTGTGCTGACTCCCTTTGGTCCACATCCTTTACTTTGTTTATTTTTGGATGCACTGGTGGGCTAGAAACCTCCCATATCCTTCGCATTAGGTGCTGGAGGCACTTTTGTTCATGAATGGATGACTAATTACTGGTTTAAAAAGGCAAGAGAAAGCAGGAATGACTTATGTGGCCATGATGCTGACATCACTCACTAGTGTATCTTAATAACTATCTGAGAAGCTGCCAAACTGTTTTCCAAAACCGCTGGACCACTTGCATTCCCACAGGGATGCGTGAGCAGTACGGTTTCTCTACATTTTCACTAGCACTTGGTGCTGCCAGGTTTTGGGGGGTTTGTTGCTTTTATAGCTATTCTAATATGTGTGCAGTTGCAGGTATATTGAACACACTGGAAAATCACACACATGAATGTAAATTCCTATCTTCTCACAGAGAATCAGAAGTTCAGATAACACTGTCCAGCATTCCTGCAAGGCAACAACTGGTTATAACTAGTGCTGCCTTTACACCAACAGATTTCTCTCCATGTATTACAGCCGCTAACACTCCCAGCTGTCAGCTTCACACATACAAGTGTGTGATCTGAACAGTCACTGAGTTTGAGAATCACCTATAAATACTGGTGGGAGCCTAGTGGCCACACACAGCCCTATTCCCCAAAACCTAAATCCACATCCTCAAGTCCCTTCACAATCTTGCCCAAACCACCTTTATAATTTCATCTCATTACCATCCACACCTTATAGTCCTAGACTCCAGCTTGTATGACATTTAAACATGCCACTTCACCCTACTAGCTCTTTACCACATTTCCTACTTTATGAAACCTTACTCAGCCATCAACATACAATCAGTTTCCTCTCCGAACTCATCTAATTTCTTCACTTTGCTTTTAAAACCTGTGACCTTAAAGTAGGAATCAATATATCACTCAAAAATTGTTTCCCAAATGTTATAGTACTACTTTCATATTTAAACTTTCATTTAAGCTAGCTATCCTCAATCATAATATGACATCGGATGTAGTTAACATCAGTGAAGAAATATAAGATATCAGCACTAATAATACAGTTACAAGGTTTTAATTTGCCCCTTTACTGAAAACTTAGAGAAGATTCATATCACATATTCTCCCTTACATTCTACTACACTTTCTTGAGTGACCAAGTCAGTTATGAACTACTAATTAGTACCAGAAATGCACCTAACTCACAGTATGACATAAAATATTAAATATCATCCTTCATATGTGTCAAATTAAAAAAATGGTTTAGAACCAACCACCAATCTTAGCCATCATACTGCAAAACAGTTCCACAATAAACCCTTTTATGTTCAGAGTTTCTTCTTGGGAATCCATAAATTCTCTTTAATTCACTTAATCTCTATCTATGCAAATTTCACTCTTTAACCTCAAGATGATATTAACAGCATAGGTACTGGATTGTTATTAAGAAAAAACAAACAATATACACGAAAAGAACTAGTAGACTGTCTACTCTAGACAGATTAAACATGTATGTCCTACAGGCATTGTCTTTTTCCCTCCACTCCATTGATTCACTGATTTAGTTCACACATTTGGTGGGCATTTAACCCATGCCAACCTCTGCTACGTATTGGGAATAATAAATCAAAGCTCAAACGAATGGAGGGATTTAGTCTCTGTAAAAAAAGCCCAAATGTCAGATACCTGGAGCCAAAAACAGTAGAGATAATAAGACAACTTTTAATTTCCCATTTGTACTTAATTTTAATACCTTCAACAAAATTTTATATTAGAAATACACTGTTTAGGGAAACCAGCTCAATTAACATGCTCAACACCCTCAGATACTAGCATTTGTATTAGACAATTTTTTTTTAATTTTGGTATCATTAATGTACAATTACATGAGCTACTAGACTCCCCCCATTATCAAGTCTGCATCACATACCCCATTACAGTCACTGTCCATTAGCACAGTAAGATGCCATAGAATCACTACTTCTCTGTGTTGTACTACCTTTCCTGTGCCCTTCCCCCTACATACGTTATCTGTGCTAATCATGATGCCCCTTTTTCCCCCTTTTCCCTCCCATCCCAACCATCCACCCCAGTCCCTTTCCCTTTGGTAACTGTTAATCCACTGGGTTCTGTGAGTCTGCTGTTTTGTTCCTTCAGTTTTTGCTTTCTTCTTATACTCCACAGATGAGTGAAATCATTTGATACTTGTTTTTCTCCGCCTGGCTTATCTCACTGAGCTTAATACCCTCTAGCTCCATCACTGTTGTTGCAAATGGTAGGATATTTCTTCTTCTTATGGCTGAATAATATTCCATTGTGTATATGTTAAAAATCTTCATTATCTATTCATCTACTGATAGACACTTAGATTGCTTCCATTTCTCGGCTTTTGTTAATAGTGCTGCAATAAACACAGGGGTGCATACATCTTTTGCAAACTGGGATCCTGCATTCTTAGGGTAAATTCCTAGGAGTAGAATACCAGAGTCAAAAGGTATTTCTATTTTTAGTTTTTTGAGGAACCTCCATACTGATTTCCACAATGCTTGAACTAATTTACATTACCACCAGCAGCATAAGAGGATTCACCTTTCTCCAGATCCTCCCAAACATTTGTTGTTGTTTGTCTTTCGGATGTTGGCCATCCTAACTGGTGTGAGGTGATATCTCATTCTGGTTTTAATTTGCATTTCTCTGATGATCAGCAGCGTGGAGCATCTTTACATGTGCCTGTTGGCCATATGAATTTCTTCTTTGGAGAACTCTGTTCAGCTCCTCTGCCCATTTTTTAATTGGCTTATTTGTTTTTGTTTGTTGAGGTGCGTGAGCTCTTTATATAATTTGGAAGTCAGCCCTTTATCAGATATGTCATTTACGAATATATTCTCCAAAACTGTAGGATGCCTTTTTTTTCTACTGATGGTGTCCTTTGCTGTACAGAAGATTTTCAGCTTGACAGAATCCCACTTGTTCATTTTTGCTTTTCTTTTCGTTGCCCGAGGGGATATGTTCATGAACAAGTTGCTCATGTTTATGTCCAAGAGATTTCTGCCTATGTTTTATTCTAAGAGTTTTATGGTTTCATGACTTACATTCAGGTCTTTGATTTATTTCGAGTTTACTTTTGTGTATGGGGTTAGACAATGATTCAGTTTCATTCTCTTACATGTAGCTGTTCAGTTTTGTCAACACCAACTGTTGAAGAGGCTCATTTCCCCATTGTATATCCATGGCTCCTTTATCGTGTATTAACTGACCATATATTCTTGGCTTAATATCTGGACTCTCTATTCTATTCCACTGCTCTGTGGGTCTGTTCTTGTGCCAGTACCAAATTGCTTTGATTACTGTGCCTTTGTAGAGCTTGAAGCTGGGGAGCATAATCCCCCCTGCTTTATTCTTCCTTCTCAGGATTGCTTTGGCTATTTGGGATCTTTTGTGGTTCCATAGGAATTTTAGAACTATTTGTTCCAGTTCATTGAAGAATGCTGTTGGCATTTTGATAGGGGTTGCATTGAATCTGTACATTGCTATAGGCAGGACGGCCATTATGACAATATAAATTCTTCCTACCCAAGAGCATGGGATGAATTTCCATTTGTTAGTGTCCTCTTTAATTTCTCTTGAGTGTCTTGTAGTTTTCAGAGTATAGGTCTTTCACTTCCATGCTTAGGTTTATTCCTAGGTATTTTATTCTTTTTGATGCAATTGTGAATGGAATTGTTTTCCTGAATTCTCTTTCTGAGAGTCCATTGTTAGTGTAGGGGAAAGCAACATATTTCTGTGTATTAATTTTGTATCCTGCAACTTTGCTGAATTCAGATATTAGTTCTAGTAGTCTTGGAGTGAATTCTTTAGGGTATTTTATGTATAATATCACATCATCTGCAAATAGTAACACTCTGACTTCTTCTTTACCAATTGGACTCCTTTTATTTCTTTGTGTTGTCTGATTGCCATGGCTAGGACCTCCAGTACTATGCTGAATAAAAGTGGAGAGAGTGCACATCCCTGTCTTGTTCCCGATCTTAGGTGAAAAGCTTTCAGCTTCTCGCTGTTCAGTATGATGTTGGCTGTGGATCTGTCATATATGGCCTTTATTATGTTGAGGTACTTCTTTCTATACCCTTCTCTTAAGAGTGTCTTATAGTTTTCAGGGTATAGGTCTTTCACTTCTTTGGTTAGGTTTAGTCCTAAGTATTTTATTCTTTTTGATGCAATTGTGAACGGAATTGTTTTCCTGATTTCTCTATTAGTTCATTGTTAGTGTATAGGAAAGCCACAGATTTCTATGTATTAATTTTGTATCCTGCAACTTTGCTGAATTCCGATATTAGTTCTAGTAGTTTTAGAGTGGAGTCTTTAGGGTTTTTTATGTACAATATCATGTCATCTGCAAATAGTGACAGTTTAACTTCTTCTTTACCAATCTGGATTCCTTGTATTTCTTTGTTTTGTCTAATTGCTGTGGCTAAGACCTCCAGTACTATGTTGGCATAGAGTGGGCATCCCTGTCTTGTTCCTGATATCAGAGGAAAAGCTTTCAGTTTCTTGATGTTCAGTATGATGTTAGCTGTGGGTTTATCATATATGGCCTTTATTATGTTGAAGTACTTCCTTCTATACCCTTTTTGTTGAGAGTTTTTATCATGAATGGATGTTGAATTTTGTCGAATGCTTTTTCAGCATCTATGGAGAGACCATGTTGTTTTTGTCCTTCTTTATGTTGGTGTGGTGTATGATGTTGATGGATTTTCAAATGTTGTACTGTCCTTGCGTCCCTGAGATGAATCCCACTTATCATTGTGTATGATCCTCTTGATGTATTTTTGAATTCTGTTTGCTAATATTTTGTTGAATATTTTTGCATCTATGTTCATCAGGGATATAGATCTGTCATTTTCTTTTTTTGTCGAGTCTTTGCCTGGTTTTGGTATGGTGATGCTGGCTTCACAGAATGAGTTTGGAAGTATTTCGTCCTCTTCTATTTTTTGGAAAAGTTTAAGAAGAATGGGTATTATGTCTTCTCTAAATGTCTGATAAAATTCAGCGATGAATCCATCTGGTCCAGGAGTTTTGTTCTTGGGTAGTTTTTTGATTACCAATTCAATTTTGTTGCCGGTAATTGGTCTGTTCAGATTTTCTGTTTCTTCCTTGGTCAGTCTTGGAAGGTTGTATTTTTCTAGAAAGTTGTGTATTAGACAATTTTTAAAAATGAAAAAAACAAAAGCAAAGAATAAGACAAGAAAACAAGGCTCCTATCTTCAAAATTTTTCCTAGTGAGAAGCTAATGTGGGTGATACAGGGTTAATTAGACATCATATCAATTTACCAGTAGTACAAAGGTGGGATAGTTGGATAATGACCTTGGGGCACATATGCCTTAACAATTTCCAATTCAATGGAACCCTAGATGAAACTGAGAAATAAGTTTTTTTATAAATTACATGCTTTTGCAAATGTTTTTTTGCAAATTCTGATATGTCTGTTCATAAATGTGACCAGTCTGGTTTTAAGAACACACAGGCATCGTGTCCACAATTACTATGCTAACAGAACATAGCCTGAAGGTAGAAAGGAAAGGCAGCCAAGATCGATGCCTATACTAAACATACATAAATACTGAAATACCAGTGAGCACAAAGTAGTAATAATAAAGGGAGTTTACAGTGTACACCAAAAGCTATCTTTAAAAATGTGAAACTAGGACGTATTTTGAAGTACAATAGAGGATAATATGAGAAATTAGAAATACGAGAATGAAAATCAAACTTGTGCTCTTTTCACTAGATCACATAACAGCAGACACTCTGCAAAGAGGAAAGCAGTGAGGCTTAAGAAAGAGATCTGAGCAGAGCTGGCAGTTGTCCAGTCTGGTCTGCACTCCTCTCTCTAAACCATTCCTCCTTATCACTTAGTCCTTGAGCTTTCCATTCTGTAAGATTCAAGTGATTCTATATGAAAATAAGCATATAGAAACTTCTCCAACTGTAAGCAGAAGCTCCTCCTCATGCTAAATTTTAGTACAAATAGATTTCTATAGCAGTTTCCCTAAATACAGAATGTCAGGATTATTATAAATAGGAATGGAGGGTGAGAAATGGAAACAAAAAGCATAAATAGAAGGCAGAGTTGCAATGAATATATTGGCAATAATCTTAGGGAAACAACAGAGTAATTAAAGTATACTTGCCTCTGAGAAACACATCCTTGTATCATTTCTAGCATGGTAGCAGGCAGGATATGTAAGTGGGGTGGGAGATGTTGGTTTGGGAGCAGGTGGGGATTGAAGAATAAAAGATTCATGTAGGAACTACTGATAAAGCCGGGTGATACTGATGATACCAGTATCATCATGGATGGCAATAAAGCTTAGAAAAGGAATTTAGGAAGTATCCCTAAATGTACACAGGAATATTCCCTTATGAGGACAAGTTTGTACCCATATAAGGGACAAGAGTTTCAGGAAACTGGAGAATCCAGAAAGTGGGTGTCAACAATTCAAAACAACAAAACAGGGGTGAAAGGTCAGGTGTAAAAAAACATAACATTCTTCTTTGCATAGAAATATAAAGTAAAACATTTTTTTAAAGAAAGAAGAGAAGTTCTGGAAACAACAGTAAACAGAGCTTAATATTACATATTATTACTTATTTAAATGTATAAAATATTTTATTTAGTTTCAATGTTTTTTAAACAAAAAGTACATGTGTACCTCAAAAGCCTTAAAATACAACCAAAGTCACACACACCAGTATTATTTTTCCCACAGGTTTTAAGTAACTTAAACAAAAATTCTTCACCTATTAGAGATCTTTAAGAACATAAATCTTAGAGTTGAAAAGAAAACTCTCATGTCTTATTGTGAGAAATGAATGAGATGATGTATGAAAATATGTCAGGAAAAAGTTGTATATGAGCACACTGCTTGACTCCAACTAATCTAACACCAACTGCATACACTGCAATTCAGTTCTGGCCGTAAATGCCTGATGACAGCAGAGACCCCACACATAAGAGCAGTCCTCCACAAGAAGACTCCACAGTTCTGACACCAGTGTAAGTTCCAAGCATCCCCAAGCTGACTGGCTACAAATTCAGGGGTTCCTAAAACCCCATTATAATATAATAACTGACTACAACTTGCAGAACTCAGGGCAAGCATACTACGATAGTTTTATTATAAAGGATATTTAGAATGAAGTCAGGGAGGATTGCAGATGCACAGCTCCCATGCCCTTGTCCTGTGGGATCAGGGCCTGCCACCCTTCTGGCACACTGATAAGTTCACCAACCAATAAGAGCTACTGAGCTTCAGTGTCTGGAGATTTTATCGGTGTCTTATTATTTAGGAGTGATTGATTAAATCACTAGTGTCACTAAAGGTCAGGCAAGTGAAAGTCTCAATCCTCTATTTTCTTGGTCTTTCTGGTGAAGAGACTCCAACCTGAAGCTATTTAGAGGCCTACATCACTAGCACAAAGATACTCCTATCACTCAAGAAATTCCAAGGGTTTTTAAAGCTCTGTAGCACCAACTCGGGATAAAGATGAGATGTACTCTTTACACACACAGACAGACCTGAATTTAAATCTGACCTCTTTCACCTACTAGCTAGAATCCTTAGATAAATTAATTGCCTCCCATGTCTTAGTTCTCAGTAAAACAAGAACAACACTAGAATCTTTGTACAACTACAGTGAAAATTAAGTGGGATAAGCAGGATGGTACCAGACACAGCCAAATGAGCAGAAGCTTTATGTTGTTAGTCCTGGATTCAATTCAGGTTCGACTGCTAATTAGCTATATAACCCTGAGTTAAAACTTTTATTCTCTGAGTTAAAATCGCTTTCTTTAGAAAAAAACAGTTTCTTTCTTTACACAACGTAACATACCTACCTCACATTCTGGGAAAACGGGAGAAGGTAATAGGACTAGTTCAGACAGTTATAAGAAAACATCATTTATTGACAATAATTAAAACAATACCAAATCAAAAATAGAAACTGAGAAAAACAGAACTTAACAGAGATCACAGGAATAGAATGTGTATAAAAACTAATATATTATAAATTCAGTGTGACAAAATAGGGGGGAAAAGAATCAACATTAATAAATGATCCCAGGGTAAGCACATAATTGGACTTGGACTTATACCTTACACCACAATAAAATTCAAGTACATTAAAGGATTTTAAATACCTTCAAATCCACCTATTCTACCAAGGATTAGCAGAACAGTATGTTTATCCCAAGAATAATTACTTTGTGATAAATATTATGAAAGAAGCTCCCACAGTAAAATTGTAACTTTTTTGTCCCCATTGAACATATTTTTATAAAATCACTTACAATTTTTAAAGTATTATATAAATGTCTGTCATACTCCTCTATAGCCTATATCCCCAAATGTTCCCTACCCAAGAGAAATCAAAAAGTAAACAAGAATTTTAAGTTCAGTGAACAGTTTTGAAATACTTATCAAAAACCACTATTGCTCCATCATAAGTCTGTTAGATGAAAAGGAGGAAGAAAATTATTTGCACTGCCACTTCCAACCTTCAAGAATAAGGCTGATCCTCAGTGACTAGTTGAATGTATAGAATTGGTTAAGATATCATGAAATTGGGAGTAGCATCGATTAGTGGACCCCTTTTTTTTTTTAAGATTCAGATTATTCTACATGAAAATAGCACACAGAAATCACTCCCTACCTGTAGAAAATCCTCCTCCTTATGCAAAATTTTTAGTATTAAGTTGATCAAAAATAGCCCAAAGTGAGAGGGATACTGCTTTCTAGCAAGCACATAGCACCTAGATGGTCAACGGATTGGCTACCTATTTACCTTTCCCTTGGATCCAAATTCCCTTTCTTGAAAAGCCTTTTACTCTCCACGTAATGAAGTTTTCCCCCTGATTTATTTGGTCTACTTTTCCACATCTCATTTCACTATAGGTTACATAAAAACAGTTTGTGTATTATTCACCTTTAAATGACAGTGCTCATCAGCATAGTCACGATGCCAAATAAGATATGTGAGAGGCAGAGTTGGATGACAGAAAAAACGAAGAGGTCACAGAAAAATATTTATAGTGTGTTCAATATTTTAAGGTGTAAGTTCATTCACAGTCCTCTCTCTATCCTCACTTGTTCTACACTAAGGAAATAATTAAAAAGAAAAGAGATAAGTACATACTATATATTTATATTTCTATATCCATATATATTAAATATATGTGCAGATATTCATAAGAGCAAAAAAAATGGATACTTCAATCCAGCAAATATTTATTAATTTAACAGACATTTATTTATTAAGTACCTGTACTTGGGTTGGGAATAAACTACTGAATGAAAAAGGACAAATTCCCCACTATTATGAATTATTATGAACTTTACTCTCTGGGTGGAAAAACAGACATTATATAATTTCTTAATTCTAATAAGAGAGCAATGGTTAAGTAAAAAATGCTTCATTAATATATAAGAAATGTTTAGAAGAAGCTAAAAACTGAACTTCTTTTGAGACACTTAGTTGTACCTCCCTTTCAGAACTTCCAACCACATATGACAATGTCCCAAAAATATGCATGCAGTGATCAAGCCCCATGGCCACCTCTGTTAGAAATTGTTTATCCAGTAAAGAAAGAAACCATAGTACAAAATTATAACAGCCACTAAAAACAATAAACATGAAGAAAACATGCAGGGAAAAAACTGAAAAATTATACCACAGTTAGATGATAAGTATGCAAAGACTACATTTTTTCATAATAAAAATTAGAGCAGCAGTAAAAGAATGTAAATAGTTATGTTACACACTCAAGAACTCTTGCACTTAAAACTTTTTTCATTTTATTTTAAATAAAAACAGTGGATTGTTTACATCATCTCTAAATAAATCCTAAAACTGGCAGGGAATATCTTTATTTTGTGTGTTGTTTAAATAAATATCCATTGTCACAGGCCCAACTACTAGATCTACTAATCTCCAGATACATGAGAACAATGTGGAAATTATTAAGAGAAATTATAAGTTAACTTTATAAAAAAGTGTGGTAGATAAATTTTCACCTTCAAATACTTTTCTGACTACAATCACAGAAGTATGCTAAATCAGTTAATAATAGGAACATGGTAGCTTAGTTCTCAATAAGAGCATCATAGATTCATTTTTGATAGGAATATGACAGGTTAATTCTAAATAGCATCATAGTAAATTAGTTATCAATAGCAAAATTCATGGCCCATGAGAGCTACAGAGATTTATCAATGAAGTTTTAAAATATTAAATACAAAACAGATACTTAGTGTTTATTTATTATCTAATCAAGTAAATGAAGATTCTTCATGGTATCTATCCACGAATCTGTGTTCTTCATTATCATATGTACTGTTCCTGTATAATTTTATAATTCCCACCCAAGAAATAGGTAACAATACTGTTATTACTCATGAAACTATAGCTCCTAAGACATATTGGTACTGAAAACAATAGATATATCTACTGTAGTTCCATAATGCCATTTACTTAATGTTGGCTACATTATTATTAACAACAATACATCTCCCACTATAATCCATGAAAACTAACTTCCAATGACTCTCTCAAAGGTTGTTAGGTTTTTCTTATTTGAAGATCTCAAGTCTTACCTAGAGTATGCAGGGATGTGTGAATGATAATTTAATTTCTCGTCATGTTAAATTTACTGTTGGGAATTTTAAAGCATAAAAGTAGAACAACACATCTTCTAATCATGCCTCCTCTTAAACTCCTCAAGCCATGATTCCTCTAGATCAGTACTAGAAATTACCTCTTTAAATGTGCAATGCACCTCTGCCTCCCATACATCACCACAGGAGGACATGAGTCCTTTCACCCACAGGAGGGATGTGGGGCAAGAGTATAGAAATGAAAAAGCTCATTCTAAAATGGAGATACATGTAGATGCAAGAGACCCAGAATAGCCAAACTTCCTGAAGAAGAAAAACATTTAAAGAACTCTTGCTTCCCAATTTCAAAACCTACTATAAAATTACACTCAAGACAGGGTAAAGTTGGCAAATGGATAGACATTATATATCAATGGAAAAGAGTTTAGAATCCAGAAACAAACCTATGTATCTACGGTCAACTGACTTTTGACAAGTGTACCATGATCTTTAAAGAGGAAAAAAATAGTTTTTTCAACACATCGTTTGGGACAACTGTATATATCCACACACAAAAGAATAAATTTGTATCTAACTAAGCACCACAACAAACCACCTGAAAAATTATCTCAAAAAGAGTCATAGATATAGAATTAATAGCTAAACTACAAAAAGTTTAATACAGGTCAAATCTTCATTACACAACAGTTTCTTATATGACACAAAAAAGCACAAGTAATAAAGAAAAAATAAGATGAACTTTTTCAAAATAAAAATTCTGTACAGCAAAAAATAGTACCAAAAAAGTGACAAGTAACTCACATATAGAAAAAAATATTTCTAAATCATATATCTGACCAAACCTATATACACATTATATACAAAACTCTTAAAGCTCAACAGTAAAAACACAAATGAGACAAGTAAAAAGTGGGTGATGGTTTTGAATAGACACTTCTAAAAAAGAAAATATACAAGTGGTCAATAGGCACATGAAAAGATGATCAACATCATTAGCAGCCAGTAGAGAAGTACAAATCAAAACCAAAATGAGAGAACACTTTACACCCAATAGGACTGCTATTTTAAAAAGGGGGTGGGGGAAATGGCTGTGTTAGCAAGAATGTGGAGAAACAAACCCTCATAAATATCTGGTGGAGACGGAAAACAATGCAGCCACTCTGAACAGTTCCTCAAAAGCTTGAACATAGAGTAATCATATGATCCAGCGATTTCACTTCTAGATATATACAAAACAGAACTGAAAGCATGTGTTCATAGAAAAACTTGTACATGAATTACAGAAAAGCAGTTTCATACTATCCAAAAAGTGGGAAAAAAAAATGTCCATCAACTGATGAATGGACAAAAAATACAGTATATTTAACATTGAAATATTATTTAGCCATTAAAAGAATACAGTATTGAAACATGCTACAACATAGATCAACCTTGAAAACATCATTCTTAGTGAAAGAATCCAGACACAAAAGACCACATATTCTATAACTCCATTTATAAGAAAAGTTTAAAATAGGCAAATCCATGGGGATTGAATAGAAATTAGAAAGTTCCAGGGAATGTGGAAAAGGTGGAATGGGGACTGATCGCTAATGGAAGATTCCTTTCTGAGTTGATTAAAATGCTCTGGAATTAGAAAGTGGTAATAGTTGCACAACCTTTCAAATATAACTTAACACCTCTGAATTATACATTTTAACAGGTAAATATTTTGGTATTTCAATTACATCTAAATTTTTAAAACAAAGGTAGGTGTGAGGACAATATTTCATCAACTGGAAAATATCTATAAAAACAAATAATAAAAAAGAACCAAATAAAAATCTTGGAGGTGGAAAGTACAATAATTGAAATGAAAAATTCACTAGCAGGGATTAATAATAGATATAAAACTGAAAGAAGAATGAATTGATGAACCTGAATAAAATATTTATGTAATGTGAAGAACAGAAATAAAGGAATGAAAATGAACAAACTCTGTGAGAAATGTCACACACCGCTAAACAAATCAACATACATGTAATGGCATTCCAAAGACAGAAATGAGAGGAAGACTCAGAAAATACATTCCAGGAATTTATGGCTCTAAGTTTCCTGAATTTAAAAAAGGACATTAATCTATAAATATGAGTAGCTCCAACTAGGGAAAACAAAAATGATCCACAGCCAGACATAACACAGTAAAAATGCCGAAAGTAAGAGAAAAAATCCTGAAAGCAACAAGAGAAAAAAGACTTACCATACACATGGGGACCCTCATAAGACTCATAGTTGACTTTTCATCAGAGATAATGGAGACCAAAAGGCTGAGAGATGACATATTAAAACCACTGAATAAGAAAACCTGTTCACCAAAATTTTTACAGTATAACCACCTAACAAAAAGGGAGACAAAAAAAATTCCCAGATAAACAAAAACTAAGAAATTTTTAAGGTTGAAGGCAAGTGACCTCAGAATCAACAAGAAAAGTACAGTGAAAAACAATGTCAATGAAAGTAATTACCTAATTTTTAAAAAACATTGTATATTCTTTCTCTTAACTGATTTAAAAATCAACTGCAATGTTTCATCAAATGGAAAATATCTATAAAGACAAATTATAAAAAAGAACCAAATTAAAATCTTGGATGCATACATACTTAAATAGAATGTATATAACTGTTTTGTTGGACCTAAAATATATAAATGTAGAAATGTAAATATGGAAATGTAATTTATCTGTCAAAAACTAAAAGGAGGTAGGTGGGAACAAAGCTGTAGGGAACCAGGAAAATGTCATCAGATAGCAACAGTATGCCACTGGAACAAATGAAGAGAACAAGAAATGATAATTAAGAAAGACCATTGAATTCTATAACTATATACTTGCTCTACTTTCTTCTCTGCACTTCTGTAAGACATAAAATTATATTAATAACAATGTACAAATAGGTTTGTGATATGTACAGAATATAAATGTACAGATTAATAACACAAAGAGGGGTTAGGAGGTAACAGAGCTATACAGAAGTAATGTTTCTATGTATCTCTGGAATAAAATCAGTATAAACCTAAGGGATATTCAGCTAAATTAAGGCATATATAGTAAGCTCTAGTGCAGTCTCTGAAAGTCTAACTAAGAAGTAAGCAGTGAGTAAGTTATTAAAGGAATTAAATGTCCCTAAGAAAATATTGTTTTAGTTCTAAAGAAATCAGGAAAGGACAGAGATAGAAAAAAAAAAGACCTCAAACATATGCAACATGAAAAGCAAAATGGTATATATAAATGAAGCTGTGTCATTAACATTAAAGGTGAATAATTTAAACAATCCAATAAAGAGGAGGAGATTATCATACTGGATAAAAAATACAAGATGCTACCTTACACTCTGTACATGGGATACAATTTGATTCAACACACATTTAAGTTGAAAGTAAAAGGTTGGGGGAAAATATGCAAATAGAAACCGTAAGAAAACTGAAGTGGCTACACAATAAGGAAGACTTTTAAAAAATATTACTAGAAATAAAGAGTGATATTTTATAATGATAAAAGTAATTCATCAGGAAGATACAACAATTATAAATACATAGTCACCAAACAAGACTTAAAAACTACACGAAACAAAAACTGACAAAAGGGAAAATAGACAATCGAACAATAATGGCTGGAGATTTAGATACATCTTCAATAATGGACAGGAACATTTAGCACAGGATCAACAAGAAAACAGAAGAATTTAGCAACATTATATAAACCATTTTGACCAAACATCTATAAAATACTCCACACAAAAAGCAGCAGAAAACACATTCTCTTCTTGGGCACAAGAAACATTCTCCAGGACAGAACATATGTTATAACAACCCTTGATAAAGTTAAAAAGATTGAAATCTAGGTATGCTATTCAACCAGAATGGAATGAAAACAGAGTACAGTAACCACTTAGAAATTTGAGAAATTTACAAGTTATGAAAACTAAACAACACAGTCCTAAATAACAAATGGGTTAGAGAAAAGATAAGTAGAAAATATTTTGAAAAGGAGGACACATTATACCAAAACTTGTAAGAATGCAGATAAAGCAATATTTATAGGAATTAACCTAACCCTAACAAATCTATAGGAATTAGTTTCTAGTTATAAATGTGCATATTAAGAAAGAAAAAAGTTCTCAAATAAATAAACTAAACTTTGTCCTTAAGACAATGAGGAAACAAGAGCCCAATCAACCAAAACTAAGAAAGGGAAATAATGAATATTAACACAAAAGCTAATGAAATACAGAAAAGCAGAAAGATACAACAAATCAACATAAACAAAGGTTGATTCTTAGGGAAGATCAATATATTTGACATGCCTTCAGCTGGACTGACCAAGAAAAATTAACAAAGGCTCAAATTGCAAAATTCATGAATGAAAGATAAGCTAACACTACTGATCTCATAGAAATTAGATTTAAAAATAAATACTGTGAACAAATTTATTCAAACAAGTTAGATATATTAGAAAAAACAATTATTAGAAAAACATAACTAGCAAAACTGATTCAGGTGGAAATAAAAACTTGAAATAGAATTATAACAAGTAAAAAGATTGAATTACTAATTTTAAAACTTCCCCAAAAGAAATTTCTAGTACATCATCACAGGTAATTCTATTAAACATTTAGAGAAAATTAATACCAATTCTTCATAAACTCTTACAAAATTTGTAAGAGAAATAACATTTCCTATTATGGATTGAATTTTGTCCTGCAAAAATTCACATATTGAAATGCTAACCCCCAGTACCTCAAATTGTGACCTCAACTGGAAAAAGATAAAATTAGTCAAGTTAATATGACGGCATCCTGGAGTAGGGTAGGCCTTAACCCAGTAAGACTAATGTCCTTAGAACACAGGAGAATTTGGAGACACATTCACAAAGGAGAATGTCATGTGAAGATTGGAATTTGGGGCCATAAGCCAATGAACTATCAGAGGCTCAGACAAAGGATGGAAACAAATCTTTCCCCATACATTCAAAGGGAGGAGAACCCTGACAACAACTTGATCTTGGACTAACACCGTATTTTGGGTCACAAAACAAATCTTCATAGTTTTTGAAAGATCTAAATCCTACCAAGCATCTTCTCAAACCACACAATTACCAGAAATCAATTAACAAAAAAAAATTGGAAAATTAACATATATGTAGAAATTACACAACACACTTTTAAACAACTAATGGGTCAAACAAGAAATTACAAGAGAATTAGAACATGTGAAGACAAACAAAAATATAACACAACATACCACAACTTAAAAATATTCAGCGAAAGATGTGCTCAAAGGAAAAAGTAGCACTGTACCCCCCCTCTACATTAAACAAAAAAGAATGAACATCTGAAATCAAAAACCTAATATTATACCTTAAGGAAGTAAGAAACAGAAGAGTGCACTAAACCCAGAAGGGTGCCTAGAAGAGGGAAAAATAATAATAAAGTTTATATCAGAAATAATCAAAATAAAAAAGGAAAAAATACAATCAATGTTCTAATGACAAAGAAAAAAGAAAATGCAGATAAACAAAACATGAAAAAGGGGACATTATTACCAATCTTTCAGAAATAAAATGAGTTACAAGAGAATACCACGAACAACTTGTGTGTTAACAAATCAGATAACCTACATGAGAAAAACATAACTAGGCACCAAACAAGACTTAAAAACTACATGAAGCAAAAACTGACAAAAGGGAAATAGACAGTCGAACAATAATGGCTGGAAACTTAGATACATCTTCAATAATGGATAGGAACATTTAGCACAAGATCAACAAGAAAAAAGAAGAATTTAGCAACATTATATAAGCCATTCTGACCAAACATCTATAAAATACTTCCACCCAAAAGCAGGAGAAAACACATTCTCTTCTTGAGCACAAGAAAGATTCTCCAGGACAGAACATATGTTGGAACATAAAACAACCTTTGATAAAGTTCCCGAAAATACACACTACCAAAACTGACTCAAGAATAGAAATTCTGAACAGAACTATAACAAGAGATTAAAATCAGTGAACAAGTCTCCCAACTAAGAAATGACAGGGCTACATGGCTTCACTGGCTAATGCTAACAAACATTTAAAGATGAATTAACACCAATCCTTCTGAAACTCTTCAAAAAATTGTGAAGGAGGGAATATTTTCTAACTCACTCTATAATGCTAGTATTACCCTGATACCAAGGCCATACAGAGACATCACAAGGGAAGAAAATTACAGTTAACATCCCTTATGAATATAAATCAAATATCCTTAAAATACCAGCAAACTGAATCGTGCAGCATACTGAAAGGATATACACCACGACCAAGTGAGATTTATCCCAGCAATCACAGGGTGGTTCTATATAGGAAAATCAGTATAATATGCTAAGAAAGTAGAAAGGAGGGGGGGAAAAAAACATGATCAACTCAATTAACCCAGAAAACCCATTTGACAAAATCCAACACCATTTCATGATTAGAAACACGGAACAATCTAGGAATATAAGAGAGCCTCTTAAGCCATATTTCTGCCACTTATGAAAAACCCAAAGATAACATCATATTCAATAGGGAAAAATGGAAAGCTTTCTCCTAAGATGAGGAATAGGGCAAAGATATCCACTTTTGCTACTTCTATTCATGTTATACTAGAAATTCTAGACAAAGCAAGTATAACAGAATAAGAAATAAATGACAAACTGGAAAGGAGAAGAACTACCTTCTTGCATTTCACATACTCTTGTATATAGAAAATTCTAAATATCTGCAAAAGAAATTATTAAAACTAATAAATTTAGCAACATTACAAGATATTAAGAAAAACATACAAAATCAGTTATTTTTCTACAAATTAGAAATGAACAATTCAGAAAGAAAATTAGGAAAATGATTTATAATAATATCAAAAAGAATAAATTAGGGATAAATTCAGCCAAGAAAGGTATAAGACTTATAAATTGAAAACTACAAAATATTGCTGTAAAAATGTAAGGTGATCCAAATAAATATTAACACACTCCACATTCCTAGACTGGAAAACTTAATGCTGTTACAATGGCACCACTACTCAAAATGATATAGAAATTAAATGTAATCTTTAGAAGTTCCATCAGCCTTTTTTATACAAATGGAAATGCCAGTCCTCAAGATCATATGGAATTGCTAGAGGACCTGAATAACCAAAATAACATTGAAAAGAAGCACAAACTTAGAAGACTCAAATTTCTTCATTTCACAGCTTACTATACAGGTCCAGTAATCATTATAGTCCGGTAATGGCATGAGGGCAAATAAACTAATGAAATAAAATTGAGGTACATCTATACATCTATAACAAATGATTTGCAACAACACTATATTCTTTAAGTGCAAGAAAGAATAGTCTTTTCAATAAACGGTGCTGGGAAGAAAGGATTACCACACGCAAAAGAATAAAGATAGCCTTCTGCCTCCCACAAAACATAAAAATTAACCAAAATGAACTGGCAAAATTATTTGACAACTGATTCTTAACACAAAAAGCATCAGGAACACAAGAAAAAACAGATAAAAACTAGATATCCTGAAAATTTTTAACATTTACTCTTCCAAGGCCATTAGCAAAAAGTAAAAACAGGTTCTTAGGAATGTCAGCAACATGGCAGCATGTCTCCCCCTTATCTCTCCCCATCAATTTATAATCACTGGGATATGCACAACCCAACAAAGATTCCTCTGCACAGCACACCAGGGCACCACAGAGATCCATACATTTGTGCATTTGAAGTTGGCAGTGGAATCATGGGAGCAGCAAGGGCAATACCATGACTCCAGTGTACTCAGTAGTCACCACTGCACCATAACCCAAAGCATAGACAATGGAAGACGGTAAGAGTGACTCCTCTGGCAGGAGTGAAGGTGGAAAGTGGCACTCTCAAGTATAGACAGCCAGGAGGCAGCTCAGGTATCAGAAATCAAAAATTTGCACTATACCGCCACCTGCTGGAAAACAAAAGAAAGACCTCTAATTCCCTACCCATTTAATTGTTAATACTGCATGAACAAAACTACCAAAACAAGAAATGTCCCAGCAGAGGCATATCTCATCAAACACATTAAAAATCAGAGTAGGGTGATATCACAAAAAGAAAATGAAAATTCTCCGCCAACTAAACTAAAAATCACAGAAGACTGGGATCTAATTGATAAACATTTCAAAATAGCTGTTATGAAGAAATTAAAGATAAAAGAAAATTCAGAAAGGCAATTCAGTGAACTCAGGAACAGAATTAATGAACAGAATGAACACTTCATCAAAGAGATTGAAATACTAAAATAGGAACCAAACAGATTCTGGAGCTGAAGAAGTCAATAAATGGAATAAAAAATGTATTAGAAATAATTGGAAACAGAGCAGATAGGATGGAAAATAAAATAAGCAATCTGGAAGAGAGGAATCTACAAGTGACTGGTGGAAGAGAGGAGCAAACTAAGATTTTTAAAAAGTGAAGAAGCCCTACAAGAAATATCAGACTCCACTAGGAGAGCCAACATACAACAAACAATAAGGGGAAGAACAAAAAGAGGAGAAGGGAGCAAAGACGTTACTTTTAAAAATAATACTTGAGAATGTTCCAAATCTGAGTAAAGAAATAGACATACAAGTTCACAGAGCTAAGAGACACCTTACTGCCTCAATGTAAAAAAACTTTCTCCAAGACATTATAATGCACTTTTCAAAACTCAATGACAAACAGAAGGAGTGGATTAAAGATGGCAGCATGAGAGGTGAGAAAGAGAACTCCTCCTAAAATCACACATAACACAAAAATATAATTAATACAACTAACACGGAAAGAACAAAAGGAAAGAAGGCTGCGCCACACTACACACACCTGGAGAGAAGAACAGACCTCATGGAACAGGGTAAAGTACCAAAGCTGTGGCCTGGTGGGAGCCAAGCCCTTCCCCCAACCCAGCTCACAGGCAAGAGGAAGAGAAAGGGCGGGGAGAAAGTGGAGGCCTGGGACTGCTGCACAACTAGCTCCAGGAGCACAAACCTACATTGTATGGTGCGCTACTGATAATGAGAGTTAGAAAGCTAAGACAGGCAGAACACCTGGAGACATGGAGATTGCAGCCGCTTGTAGAAAACAGGGATCCATATCAGGTTGCTCTGGGACAAAAGAAAGGCAGACGGTCTGAGAGACTTCCTAAAAGCGAAAGGGCTGCTAAAGGATTGCACAGAGCTTACTGCTCAGGAAAAAGGACAGGTAGACAAAATTGTAAGGTGGCACTATGCCCAGCAGGTTGGGAACTTTCACAACCTTCAGGCGCTCCAGCCCCATAGGTGGATACACACCTCCAAGGCCTCCCACCATGATACACAGTTTGCTGAGCCTTCCTTCCAGCCACCCCATACCTGGCTCCCAAACTGGCAAACCCTTCCAAGGCGTAAGGCCGGACAGAGGGAATGCCCGCCTAAAGCACCTACAAATGCAAGCATAGAGGCATATACCTGTGTGATCGGCCTACAGGTTCTGGCAGGGGAGACATGCACAGCAGCAGGAAGGCAAGAAACAGCTCTTACATCCCCCGAAACACCACCTCCAATCTCCTACAACACCCGACATTGCTCCAGGGGCTGAACAGCTCCACAGAGTAGAGATTCTGGGCACTAGAGGGCACCACATACAAATATGAAACATCAAAACCATAAACCTCTTAAAAGAAAACATAGGCAAAATCTCCTGACTATAAACATGAGCAACTTTTTCCTGAATGCATCTCTTCATACAAGAGAAACAAAATAAAAAATGAACAAATAGGACCACATCATTCTAAATAAAGAGTTCCTATACAGCAAAGGACATTATCAGCAGAACAAAAAACCATCTACAGTATGGGAGAATAAATTGGTAAATGACAAATTTGACAAGAAGTTGACATGCAAAATACATAAAAAATTCACGCCTCAACAACCAAAAAGCAAATAACATGACTAAAAAAACGGTGGAGGATATGAACAGACAATTTTCCAAAGAAGAAAGTCAGATGGCCAACAGGCACATGAAAAGATGCTCAACATTGCTGATGATCACAGAAATGCAAATTAAAACCACAATGAGATATCACCTCACACCAGTTAAGATGGCCAGCATACAAAAGACAAACAACAACAAATGTTGGCATGGATGTGGAGAAAGGGGAACACTCCTACACTGCTGGTGGGAATGTAAATTAGTTCAACCATTGTGGAAAACAGTATGGAGGTTACTCAAAAAACTAAAAACAGAAATCCCATTTGACCCAGGAATTCCACATCAAGGAATTTACACTAAGAATGCAGGAGCCCAGTTTGAAAAAGACATATTCACCCCTATGTTTATCGCAGCACTATTTATAATAGACAAGAAATGGAATCAACCTAAGTGTCCACCAGTAGATGAATGGATAAAGAAGATGTGGTACATATACATATACACAATGGAATATTACTCAGCCATAAGAAGAAAACAAATCCCACTATTTGCAACAACATGGACGGACTGAGAAGGTATTATGCTCAGTGAAATAAGACAGGCGGAGAAAGACAAGTATCAAATGATTTCACTCATCTGTGGAGTATAAGAACAAAGCAAAAAGTGAAGGAACAAAACAGCAGCAGAATCACAGGACCTAAGAATGGACTAACAGTTTCCAAAGGGAAAGGGGCTCAGGAGGGTAGGGAGTGATAAGGGGGAATAAGGGACATTATGATTAGCACACATAATGTAGCGGGAGGCACGGGGAAGGCAGTACAACACAGAGAAAACAAACAGTGACTCTATAGCATCTTACTACGCTGACGGCCAATACTGTAATGTGGTACGTGGTGAGGATTTGATAATGGGGGGAGTCTAGTAACGACAATGTTACTCAAGTAACTCTACATTAATCATACCAGAAAAAAAAAAAATATGATACACTTGTAACTGTAATAGTTAATGTATACACTAACTATATAATACTGTAAACTATGTAAATATGACACCAAGAATATAGAGCTTTAGAATGCACTCAAAATTGCTATCAACTTAAAATTCACTTTATGAATACAGATTTTTAAATGGAAACATTATGCAAACCAAAAGAAAAAACCTACAGTATCTTCACAAAAGATGAGAAAGAAATCTAAGCATACAACTAAAGAAAATATTACACCACAAAGAAAAAATCATGATTAGAAAGAAACAGAAAACTATAAAATGGCCAAAAACCAATTAAAAATATGGCAATAAGTATATACCAATAATTACTTTAAATGCAAATAGACTAAATTTTCCAATCAAAAGTTGTAGTGGAGATTAAAGATGGCGACATGAGAGGAGAGACACAGACTTCCTCCTAAAACTCAATACAATTAGAAAACATAGCTGGCACAACTAATCCTGAGAGAGCAACAGGAAAGACGACAGCGTGAGACTGCATACACCTGGAGAAAAGAGCAGACCTCAGCGAACGGGGTAACGTACCAGAGCTATGGTTCCACAGGACCCGAGCCCTTACCCCACCCAAGGTCACCAGCGGGAGGAAGAGAAACGGAACAGGGAGGGATGGAAGGCTTGGGACTGCTGAACACCTAGCCCTGGAGATCTGCTCTGGGAGCACAAACCTACATTTCATGGTGCTTCCATGAGACTCGCATGACTACCGGGTTAGAAAGTTAATATAGGCAGAGTTCCTGGGGTGACTGGGATTCCGGCCACTTGTAAAAAGCAGGGATCCATATACGGATGTTCTGAGACAAAAACTTATACCTGTGTGCCCGGCCCACTGGCTCAGGCAGTGGAGACAGGCACAGCAGCCAGGAGGTGGGGAACAGCTCTTTCCTAACACCAAGCACCAGTACCGCTCCCCTGCGACGCCCAACATTGCCTCAGGGGCGGAGCTACTACAGAATAGAGCATCTGGACACTAGAGGGCGCCATATACAAACATGAAACGTGAAAGGACCTTGTCCAGAGTAAAATAAATAATACAACTCCAGAGAAAGATTAAAATGATATGGACCTCGTGACTCTTCTGAAAGGGAGTTGTAAATAAAAATCATCAACATTCTAATGGAGGTATGGAAAGACATCCAAGAACTCAGGAATGAACTCAGGTCAGAGATCCAATCGTTGAAGAGCATGATGGAGGATATTAACAGAAGGTTGGATATGGTGGAGGTGACAATAAATGAAATAGAAACTAGAGAAGAGGAATACAAAGAAGCTGAGGCACAAAGAGAAAAAAGGATCTCTAAGAATGAAAAAATATTGAGAGAACTGTGTGACCAATACAAGGGGAACAATATTTGCATTATACAGTTACCAGAAGAAGAAGAAGAGAGACAGAAAGGGATAGAAAGTGTCTTTGAGGAGGTAGTTGCTGAAAATTTCCCCAATCTGGGGAAGGACATAGTCTCTCAGGCCATGGAGATCCACAGATCCCCCAACACAAAGGACCCAAGGAAGATAACACCAGGACACATAGTAATTAAAATGGGAAAGATCAAGGATAAGAACAGACCCAGAGACAGAAACAAGATCACATACAAACAAGCGCCCAAAAGGCTAACATGAGACTTCTCAGCAGAAACCTTACAAGCCAGAAGGGAGTGGCACGATGTATTCAATGCCATGAAGCAGAAGGTCCTGAAACTATGAATACGTTACCTGGCAAGATTATCATTTAAATTTGAAGGAGGGATTAAACAATTTCCAGATAAGAAAAAGCTGAGAGAATTTACCTCCCACAAACCATCTCTACAGTCTATTTTGGAGGGAATGCTATAGATGGAAGTGTTCCTAAGGTTGAACAGCTGTCACCAGAGGCAATAAAACCACAGTAAAGAAAGTAGAACAGCTAATTATGAAGCAAACTTAAAATTAAATTAACTATCCCCAAAGTCAATCAAGGGATAGACAAAATACAGAATTTGATACCTAATATATAAAGAATGAAGGAGGAAGAAAAACGAGCACAAATAGAAAACAACCTTTAGAATGTGTTTGTAACAGCATACTAAGTGAGTTAAGTTAGATTCTTACATAGTAAGGAAAGCAACCTGGAACCTTTGGTAACCACAAATCTAAAGCCTGAAATGGCAATAAGTACACACCTATCGATAATCACCCTAAATGCAAATGGACTAAATGCACCAATCAAAAGACATACAGTCACTGAATGGATAAAAAAACAAGACCCATCCATATGCTGCTTACAAGAGACTCACCTCAAACCCAAAGACATGCACAGACTAAAAGTCAAGGGATGGAAAAAGATATTTCATGGAAACAATAGGGAGAAAAAAGCAGGTGCTGCAGTACTAGTATCAGACAAAATAGACTTCAAAATAAAGAAAGTAACAAGAGATAAAGAAGGGCATTACACAATGATTAAGGGCTCAGTCCAACAAGAGGATATAACCATTATAAATATATATGCACCCAACACAGGAGCACCAGCATATGTGAAACAAATACTAACAGAACTAAAGGAGAAATAGAAAGCAATCCATTCATTTTAGGAGACTTCGACACACCATTCACTCCAAAGGACAGATCCACCAGACAGAAAATAGGTAAGGACACAGAGGCACTGAACAACACACTAGAACAGATGGACCTAACAGACATCTATAGAACTCTACACCCAAAAGCAACAGGATACACATTCTTCTCGAGAGCACATGGAACATTCTCCAGAATAGACCACATACAAGGCCACAAAAAGAGCCTCAGTAAATTCAAAAACACTGAAATTCTATCAACCAACTTTTCAGACCACAAGGGTATAAAAATAGAAATAAATTGTACAAAGAAAGCAAAAAGGCTCATGGAGGCTTAACAACACGCTCCTAAATAGTCAATGGATCAACGACCAAATTAAAATGCAGATCCAGCAATATATGGAAATAAATGACAACAACAACAGAAAGCCTCAACTTCTGTGGGACACAGTGAAAACAGTCCTAAGAGGAAAGTATACAGCAATCCAGGCATATTTAAAGAAGGAAGAACAAACCCAAATGAATAGTCTAATGGCAACAATTATCAAAATTAGAAAAAGAAGAACAAATGAAGCCTAAAGTCAGCAGGAGGGACATAATAAAGATCAGAGAAGAAATAAACAAAATTGAGAAGAATAAAACAATAGAAAAAAATCAATGAAACCAAGAGCTGGTTCTTTGAGAAATTAAACAAAATAGATAAGCCTCCATCCAGACTTATTAAGAGAAAAGGAGAATCAACACACATCAACAGAATCAGAAACGAGAAAGGAAACATCACAATGGACCCAACAGAAATACAAAGAATTATTAGAGAATACTATGAAAACCTATATGCAAAGAAGTTGGAAAACCTAGAAGAAATGGACAACTTCCTAGAAAAATACAACCTTCCAAGAAAGACCAAGAAACACAAAATCTAAACAAACCAACTACCAGCAAAGAAATTGAAACAGTAATCAAAAAACTAACGAAGAACAAAACCCACGGGCCAGACAGATTTACCCCGGAATTTTATCAGACATACAGAGAAGATATAATACCCATTCTCCTTAAGGCTCTCCAAAAAATAGAAGAGGAGGGAATACTACCAAACTCATTATATGAAGCCAACATCACCCTAATACCAAAACCAGGCAAAGACCCCACCAAAAAAGAAAATTACAGACCAATATCCCTGATGAATATAGATGCAAAAATACTTAATAAAATATTAGCAAACAGAATTCAACAGTATATCAAAAGGATCATACACCACGACAATGTGGGATTCATCCCAGGGATGCAAGGATGGTACAACATTCGAAAATCCATCAACATCATCCACCACATCAACAAAAAGAAGGACAAAAACCACATGATCATCTCCATAGATGCTGAAAAAGCATTTGACAAAATTCAACATCCATTCATGATAAAAACTCTCAACAAAATGGGAATAGAGGGCAAGTACCTCAACATAATAAAGGCCATATATGATAAACCCACAGCCAACATTATACTGAACAGCGAGAAGCTGAAAGCTTTTCCTCTGAGATCGGGAACTAGACTGTGATGCCCACTCTCCCCACTGTTATTTAACAAAGTACTGGAGGTCCTAGCCACAGCAATCAGACGAAACAAAGAAATACAAGGAATCCAGATTGGTAAAGAAGAAGTTAAACTGTCACTATTTGCAGATGACATGATATTGTATATAAAAAACCCTAAAGACTCCACTCCAAAACTACTTGAACCAATATCGGAATACAGCAAAGTTGAAGGATACAAAATTAACACACAGAAATCTGTAGCTTTCCTATGCACTAACAAGGAATCAATAGAAAGAGAAATCAGGAAAACAATTCCATTCACAATTGGATGAAAAGGAATAAAATACCTAGGAATAAACCTAACCAAAGAAGTGAAAGACCTATACCCTGAAAACTACAAGTCACTCTTAAGAGAAATTAAAGGAGACACTAACAAATGGAAACTCATCCCATGCTCATGGCTAGGAAGAATTAGTATCGTCAAAATGGCCATCCTGCCCAAAGCAATATACAGATTTGATGCAATCCCTATCAAACTACCAGCAACTTTCTTCAATGAACTAGAACAAATAATCCAAAAATTCATATGGGAACACCAAAGACCCCGAATAGCCAAAGCAATCCTTAGAAAGAAGAATAAAGTAGCGTGGATCTCACTCCCCAACTTCAAGCTCTACTACAAAGCCATAGTAATCAAGACAATTTGGTACTGGCACAAGAACAGAGCCACAGACCAGTGGAACAGATTGGAGACTCCAAACATTAAGCCAAACATATATGGTCAATTAATATTTGATAAAGGAGCCATGGACATACAATGGTGAAATGACAGTCTCTTCAACAGATGGTGCTGGCAAAACTGGGCAGCTACATATAGGAGAATGAAACTGGACGATTGTCTAACCCCATACACAAAAGTAAATTCAAAATGGATCAAAGACCTGAATGTAAGTCATGAAACCATTAAACTCTTGGAAAAAAACATAGGCAAAAACCTTTTAGACATACACATGAGTGACCTCTTCTTGAACATATCTCCCCGGGCAAGGAAAACAACAGCAAAAATGAACAAGTGGGACTGTATTAAGCTGAAAAGCTTCTGTACAGCAAAAGACACCATCAATAGAACAAACAGGAACCCTACAGTACGGGAGAATATATTTGAAAATGACAGATCCAATAAAGGCTTGACATCCAAAATATATAAAGAGCTCACCCACCTCAACAAACAAAAGACAAACAATCCACTTAAAAAAATGGGCAGAGGAACTGAACAGACAGTTCAGCAAAAAAGAAATACAGATGGCCAACAGACACATGAAAAGATGTTCCACATCGCTACTTATCAGAGAAATGCAAATTAAAACTACAATGAGATATAACCTCACACCAGTAAGGATGGCTACCATCCAAAAGACAAACAACAACAAATGTTGGCGAGGCTGTGGAGAACGGAGGACCCTTCTACACTGCTGGTGGGAATGTAAGTTAGTTCAACCATTGTGGAAAGCAGTATGGAGGTTCCTCAAAATGCTCAAAATAAACTTACCATTTGACCCAGGAATTCTACTCCTAGGAAATTACCCTGAAGACGCAGCACTCAAGTTTTGAAAAAGACAGATGCACCCCTATGTTTATTGCAGCACTATTTACAATAGCCAAGAATTGGAAGCAACGTAAGTGTCCATCAGTAGATGACTGGATAAAGAAGATGTGGTACATACACACAATGGAATACTACTCAGCCATAAGAAGATAACAAATCCTACCATTTGCAACAACATGGATGGAGCTAGAGGGTATTATGCTCTGTGAAATAAGCCAAGCAGAGAAAGAGAAATACCAAATGATTTCACTCATCTGTGGAGTATAAGAACAAAGAAAAAACTGAAGGAACAAAACAGCAGCAGAATCTCAGAACCCAAGAATGGACTAACAGCAGTTCCTGTGTGGTGACCTCCAATAAGTTCTTCACAATGGTATAAAGGGCATATCAAAGGGTGGGCAAAGGGTCTGTTTGTATTTATACAGAGGATCAAAGCCTAATTTGGCTACCCAGAAAATGAACTAAGATACGATATGAAGAGGAAGTTCCAACATCAACATACTCTGGAAGAGTCATTCCAGAAGATAATCATCAAAAAACGTCAACAAAGATTCTGGCGCTGTTGCAGTTGTAGCTGCATTCATCCCACTGGTTCATGGAATTGCCATTGGAATGAAGAAGGAGATATCTAAGCTAGCCTGTGCATACAGTAAAATAACAAATTTGACTAGATCTATACTGTTGGAACTCAACCAAGAATTAGGAGAAGCGCAAGTTGCAGCCCTCCAAAATCTTGAGACTACAGACTATCTACTATTAAAAGAACATATGGGATGTGAACAGTTCCCAGGAATGTGTTGTTCTAAATTGTTTGATTTTTCTCAAACTATTCAAATTCAGTTAGACAATATCCATCATATCATTGATAAGTTTTCACAAATGCTTAGGGTGCCTAACTGGTTTTCTTGGTTTCACTGGAGATGGCTGGTAATTGTAGGTCTGCTTTGGTTATGTAACTGTATTCCTACTATGTTAATGCGTGTTCGCAATTTAATTAGTACTTTAAAACCTATACATGCTTAAGTTACTCTACAAGAAGATATGTCAAAGAAATAACCAATCTTCCCATGTTTTCTTCCGTCTGCTACTTCTATAGCTTTTTTTCTTCCTTCCTAATTGCAACCCTTAAATAGAATTCGTGCCTCATATCGAATTTACCGAGTATCATAATTCTTCCAAGTGGTAAAGATACCTCAAGACAAATGCTGGGCATAAAACCCACAGGGCATAAATCTGCAAAGAAGTAAAAAGCTAACCTTTTCAAACAATATTGCTTCTCTCTCACTTACAAACTTTACATTTCCCTGTATGGCCCTGGAAGATGACTGGTTTGCCAAAAACAGGTAACATTCCTCAAGGGAGGAACAATATAAGACAGGCACAGTCACAGGGGGGCCATCAGGTGAGAAATTGGGGATCAACAGAGCTGAGGCTTAGAACCTCACCCCCCGTTTTGAGAGAAATCTTCTGCATCCACGGATATTTTGTTGCCCTTGTCCAGCTTGGATTAATACTTAGCCTTTAGGCACACACCTGATCATCTACATTTGCTTTCTTACAGCACTAAACTATGTTTTCTACCTTTATCTTGCATCTACCTACCACTTCAGCATTTTATTTAAAATAATAATAATAATAATAATAATAATAATAATAATAATAATAAGGGAGAAATGTGGGAATCACATACAAATCAAGTATAAAAATCAAATGAATATTCATATTTGACCTGATTGTTTATAGTTCATAATGCATGATCAAAACTGAAAGTTTCTGTGATGACTGCCCTTGTACTGTTCACCATGTAAGAACTTATTCACTATGTAAGAATTTGTACACCATGTAAGAACTTGTTCATTGTGCTTCAGAAGATCCGAGATTGATGAGAATTAGGCTTGGGGTGGATTAATGATTGTGCATTGAATCCCCTGTACAGAATTTTATTGTTGTTAACTGTTAATAACCATTTGATCAATAAATATGAGAGATGCCATCTCAAAAAAAAAGAAAGAAAGAAACTTTCCCAGAAATCGCATGACAAAAAAAAAAAAGGATTTATATGCAGAATTTGGGGCACCTTCCTCTGAGTGGCTCTATTTTACATTCTCTAACTTTCTAGCTCCTCTAGTCACACCAAAATCTGTTTTGTAATTTCTATCCAAGTTTTAGCTACTCTGTGCAACACTGACAAAGGCCGGCCCTCTGGCAAAAGCTATGAAAATGAAAAACAAGTAAGTTCATGAAATAACAGACAGAACTTAAAAATTATAAAGACAGGCAACCTGTGGTATGAAGCTATGCACAGGAATCCCACCTTTCTCAGTAAAAATTAGGTGCTATAAAAAGCCAGGAACACAAAGTAAGAAGTGGTTCAGCCACTGAAGCAACCACCATAATAAGTTAAATATTGAGAAAAAAATTTAAGCAGCATGTTTCAGTACAGTGTGACAATAAGAAGCAAGACCATGCTATCACAGAAGCCTTCTCTTCCACTGAAGAAGTTCATAGAAGGAAAGGGCTACTAGTCCAATCTGTATATTGAAATGTCCACATAAACTTTTAGGTCACGGCACAATACTTTTCAATCTGGTTACATTTCATCCATAGAGTTCCACAATCTCAAGACTCTCAGTGACCCTTTGGGACCCCTGAATTCAGGCTTTACTACATGGTATTTTGCTTTTGTCATTTAGTATTTTCTCATGAAATTTTTACCATATCAACAAAAAGAAGTCCTCAAAAACATGTAGTTTAATGGTAGAAATATATTCTAAAATATAGATACACATAGGGTTTTTTTTTCATTTTTTATTTTTGTGATATTTACCATAGTAACCATTTTTAGATGTACACCTCAATGGTATTAAGCAAATTCATGTCATACAACCACCAGCACTATCCATTTCTCCAACTTTTTCATCATCCCAGACAGAAACTCTATAAACATTTAAATGATAACTCCTCTTACTCCTCAGCCCCTGGTAATCTCTATTCTACCTTCCGTCTCTATAAATTTGCCTCTTCTAGGTACTACGTATAAATTGAATCATACAGTATTTGTCCTTTTGTGTCTGGCTTATTTTACTTATTAGTATAATGTTTTCAAGGTTCATCAATATTGTACAATGTACCAGAACTTCATTCCTTTTTTAGACTGAATAATAATCGATTGTGTGTATGGTAGAGGGTTACATTTTGTTTATTTATCTGTTGATGGACATTCGGGTTGTTTCCACCATTAAATGGCCATTGTGAATAATCCTACTGTGAACATCAATGTACAATATTTATATAAGCACATAACTGTTTGGGACCCTGCTTTCAATTATTTTGGGTATATATATATAGAAGGAGAATTGCTGGATCATATGGTAATTCTATATTTAACACTTTGAGAAATCACCAAACTATTTTCCACAACAGATGCATCATTTTATTTTCCCACCAGCAATGCACAAGGGTTCTAATTTCTCCATATCTGCAACAATTTTTTCCATTTATGGAGAACAGCCATCATAATGGGTATGAGGTATCTCATTATGGTTTAGATTTGCATCTCTCTGACAACTAGTAACAATGAGCATCTTTTCATGTGTTGAAAAGATCAGGAAAGTGGCAAAGATGGAATCTGAGCTACCAAAGAAGAAAAAAATTCAGACAAAATACAAGAAACAATGCTTTTCCAGACACTGGACATCAGGCAAGAAGAATGCTAATCCCAGGAAACAAAGATTTGATTTCTCCAATTGTCCCAGCTTATTTTGATACCTAAACCACAAAGTAAGAAAGGGAACTGAGATGGAGCCCAGTGGGTTCCCTGAGTTGAAAAAATAGAGCAGAGAACCCAGGGAGACAGAAGTACCTAGAGCTCATGCGACAGAGCAACAGAAAAGCCAGAGCTTAAGAGAAAATCCCAGAAATCCCCCTCAAGTATTCAGCAGAGTACTGATCAATTGTGCATAAAAGAAACTACCCTAGACTAGGGAAAGAACAATCTGGAAGCACTAGAAGAACAGTGCCCAGTGCTCATACAGGATCATGCAACAGTAGCTGTTCCTGCTAGCCAAACAGAAAAAAAAACATTAATTCAGAGCATTATATAGAATACTCAGGAAGGGCTTCTTCAATAGTGGGACACAGACTGGACACTTCTTCAGATTCATAAACGGTAAAGCAACACCCAAAAGGATAAAACTATTTCCAAGAAACTACACCCCAAAACAAAGCCCAAAAGTATTTAAAGAAACTTTAAAAAATCCACCACCCAACAACATAAGATTCTTAATGTCTGGTATCCACTCAAAAATTTCCAGGCAAAATGCAGGAAAATACAGCCTATAATGAAGAGAAATATTGATCAATAGAAATAGATACAGAAATGACACAGATGATAGATTTACAGAAGAAGCCGTTAAGACAACTACTGTAAATATACTCTTTATGTTCAAAACACAGAAGAAAATATAATGCTAAGGAGAGATGTACAGTATAAAAAGATTCATACCAAACTTTTATAAATGTCAAATACACTAGATAGTATTAACAGCAGATTAGACACCGCAGAAGATTACTGAACTTGAAATACAGCAACTGAAACCATTCAAAAGAAACAGGGAAAAAAGTGAACACAGTATCAATGGTCCATCACAACATTAAGCAGCCTAATTAACATACATATAATTAGAGTCCCAGAAGGAAAGCAAAATTGAAGTCAGAAAAGAACATTGAATAGAAGCAAAAAACTTCCTAAATATGATGAAAACTTTAAACCCAGTGTGACTAGAGTTACCACAGCTGACCTGAGATGGGTATCCTTGGAAAGAAATGTTGGTCCTTGCCTACCTCTGGGAACTCAGATTTCAGGAGCATTCCTACCATTCCTTAAATGATAAGAGTGGCTTCCTGTGCCAAGATTGTGCAAACTAGTGGTTTATGCTTAGTACATATTTTCCTTCTTGAAATCTGAAAGTCTGGTACTTAGGCAGAAGAGTGTCTACATTACCAACCCCCAATTAAAAACCTTGGGCATGAGATCCCCTGGCAGACAACACTTTATAAATGATGTCAAAACTCATTGCTGGAGCATGACCTGTGTAACTCCTCTGGAAAAGGACTCTAGCTGATTTTGCCTCGCATCTTTTCAGTGTCATAAATCAAAGCCATGATTTTGACTGAATGCTAAGTTCTCATTGTCTTCCTAGCAAATTACTGAACCTACCACTCAGCTAGGGGACCCCTGACATACCACAGATCCAAGAAGCTTGATAAACTCCTACCAAAAAATCATACCTTGACATATCATAATCAAACTACTTAAAAAAAATACTAAAAGAGCAAGAATTAACGTAGCTTCAAGCTTTCTGACAGCAATTCTGGTTGACTGGAAGACACGCAATGCCTTCAAAATTCTGAAGAAAAATTATTTCCAACCAAAAACTCTATATAAATTTTCAAACCCATAGCAAAGTGTGATAAATGCATCTCCTGCCACACCAAGACTCAAAACCTTATCTTCCAAAACCTTATCTGCCTGTTATGTCTGAAAATCCTAACAGAAGCGCTAAACAATGGTGAAAAATAAATATTTCATTAATGATAAATAAAATTAGGCAAACAAAAACCCCAAATAATTAACTTCAAGGTAAACAAAATGTGCAGGAAAAATAATAATTAATATTTGCCTTGGTTATGAGTATTATTTCTTGTCAATTATGTAATGCTGAATACAAATCTAACCAAACTATGATATACCTGTCCTGGGAGAAAGAAAGGATGAGAAAGGTCAATGAGCAGGTGGTGGGGAGTGGGCAAGGAGAAGAGGACTCAGTGCTATCTCTATTTGGAGGTACACAACAAGCATGGTATTTAGAGATGAGGAGGTAAAAAAAGAATCCACTAAGAGTCAAGAGTGGTTATCTCCAAGGAAGGAGTTAAAAACAAAACAATAAAAGGCTATGATTAACAGATGCCATAAACACAATGAAAAATTTTGAAGCAAATGGGTCTCACCTTAGGAAGCTCAGATAGCCTCTCTTCACTTGTCAAAGAATGACTGCTCGCAGCTGAAACACAGTCTGATATTTCCACAGCACTCTCACTGCCTTCAAATTCCCTGCATTCATTAGTATCTTTGCTGTCACTGTCAATCTCCCAGTCAATCAACTGTAGTTCATCTAAAAAATGCAATTTTTAACAATTTTACATATCCTTAATATTTTCAAATCCATTATTTTATTCTCAGTAGTTAAAAAAGATCCATGTTGCACAATAATTTTTTAAACATATTAAAAGACAGCGAATAGTGTTATTCTGCTCTTTTCTTGTCATCCTATCTCCCAACCCTTACCACCACCCAATTATCAGATAACTACTTTTATAATTGTTTTTGTATCCTTCTAGAGTTTCTTCAGCATGTTCAAGAATATAAAATATGCTGGGTGATTTTTTCATTCTGATACCCCTTAATTTTTTTTTTAATTAATTGAGAGGTTTTCCCACATCAGTAAACAGGGAGCAGCCTCATTCTTTTCTACAATCTAGTATTCCATTGCATAGTTGACCCATAGCTTATTTAATCTTTTTTAATCATTAATTTTATAAAAAAACTAAATTTAAGTTTTACTCTACTTTGTAATCATTATTATCTAGATGTTACTTCTGTAAAATTTTAATTTCAAAGTTAAATTATTCTCATATATTAGACAACCAAAAATGCAGACTGTAATGTGCGGTACCTAAAGAAATAAAAGAAGTTATTAAGAATAAATTAATTTCTTGAGGTATGGCATATAATATAAACCTTTCCTACTGTACAGTGCCCAGTACCCCCTCATAGCTCCTCAGCAACTCAGAGGGCTAGTCAGTGTTCTTGGCCCTACTTCAGAGGTCTGACAGCAACAATCTTACTTACAGATAGAAGTAATGTTAAAAATAAAAGAGACTTCCTGGCTTCATGCTAAATGAAATTAAGCCAGGCAGAGAAAGATAAAAACCGTATGATTTCACTTATTTCTAGAATCTAATAAACAAAACAGAAACAGATTCACAGACACAGAAAAGAGGCTGGTAGATGCCATGGGAGGAGAGGTGTAAAACAGGTGAAGAGGATAAAGAGGCACAAAACTGCAATTATATACTAGCCACCAGGACGAAAGTATAGCATAGTCAATAATAATTATAATATATAATAATAATATACTATAGTAATAATCACAGTCAGTAATATTGCAATATCTTTTTATGTTGACACAGTAACTACACTGATTGGGGTGAACATTTAATAATGTAGATAACTGCTGAATTACTAAATTGTGCACCTGAAACCAATAATATTGTGTATCATCTATACTTCAATTAAATAAAACAACTTATTGGCTTTAATATCTGAAGGGAATTCAAAATAAAAACCATATACAAACAAAGAAAGGAAAACTTCAAAGTTAAGTTTTCAAGTATGGGATAAAGTAAACAAATAAGTCATCTTTAATCTGAAACTGCTGTTACAGATTACATGTTCCACCGCATGATTACAAAAAACTGGAGTTCAGAGCAGTCTGAGAGAAACAATATGTAATGGTATTTATTTCCCACATCTAACATCACATTTACTCATGGAAGCCAGGCAAGGGAACACATAATTCTCCAGGCTGCTGAGCATCACAGCAGGAAGCCACAGGTGCCCAAGGTGGAGCACAAGTGCCCTCTGCGCTCCTGACACTGCAGCAGTATCCTATCAATTCCTGTAACATTTGTTCATTCATTCATCTATGAAATGCAAATTTTAGTCTAACAGTAATTGTCTTGCTGCTTCATAAAATCACTGTGATCCAATGAAAGGTCTTCCTGGTTTTGGCTGTGACACATCATCATAGGAGTAGTCACCATGGTAAGTGTAGTCACCATCTGTCACTATACAAAGTAATAATATTACTGACTATATTCCCTACGGTGGACATTACATCCCCATAACATTTGTACCTCTTAATCTCCTTCACCTGTGAAATCCATTCCCACACACCCCTCCTCTATAGTAACCAAGAGTTTCTTCTGGTAGCCTAGATAAATCCTATTTTAAACTGTCAAAAACACAATAAAAAAAAATACCATCAAAACAGAAACTTGTTAGTAAGTTACACTTCTACCACACACTGTCACAGTATTCCCAGGTTAGCAAGGAGGCAGTACAGATACATCAATATGTGTAGTTGAGAGAGGTGGTTTTGTTGTCAAAGAGACCCAAAGTGAGTTATCAACCAATTATAACACGTTCAAGCTTAAGTTGTTAACCAAAAAAATAATACTGTCAATACCTATCTCTTAATGTTGTCAGAAATACTAAAAGAGAAAATGTTTCTAAAAGGCTTATCATAAAGGCTGAGACTCAGTAAGATCATCATCAATGGTAAGTATTAGAAAAGGAATATAAGTTTTTTCCAATATTGAGCCTAATATATAACAGAAACCAATTTCTTACAAAATGATCAATTTACCTTCACTGGCCCCATCTTCTGGACATGAAGTATTCCTGTCACAAAACCTGTCTATTTTAGAACCATGTTCATCATCTCTCTGTGATTTCAAAATTGTTTTGTCTTCATCTGACAGATCACTTCCACTGGAACTCCAAGTTATATCTGTAAGACCACTGGTACTCTTAGATGTGATAGCTTCTGTTAAAGAAAAAGAAAATTTATAAACATGATCAACTGATACAGTTATTCTTCAAAATGAGATTTTATGAAAGTTATTTAGCCAAAGTCACAAGCACCCACAGAATTCTTATGATAGTGGAAGCAATATCTTATGTCAAATATTCCTGCCTAAAGTTCTAGATGCAGCCTGGGTAAAATTCTTGGAATTAAACCCAAATTAGAAGAAAAATAAGTAGAACTGATTGAGGTAAGTTATAAAGACAAGGAAAATGACAGGAGTACAAATGAAGACTCAAAAAAATAGCCTTGAAATAATTATACAGCTATAACTTCCTGGAATATTTGATGAAAACAAAGGAAAAAAAGGAACATAAAACATACCACAAAAGCAATACTTATACAGGAATGCTTCTGTGTGCCTCCTCTGCCATTCTAAGAGCTCTGGTAGCAACTGTGTGCTTAAAATACTTAACAGCAAACTGTTTTTATTTAATTAAATTTATTTAGAGATAATATATTCACATACAGTTTTAAGAAATAATAGAAAGAGGCCTTCTATGCTTCACCCAGTTCTCCAATGGTAACAATTTGCAAACTATAGTACATCACCACAACCAGAATGCTGATATTCAATCCTTCAAGATACAGAACAATTCCATCACCATGAAGATATATTACCTTTATGAAGCCACATCATAGTCTCCTCTCCTCCTGACACTAATTCCTAATCCCTGGCAACCACTGATCAGTTTTGCACTTCTATAAGTTTGTTGTCTCAAGAATGACATACAAACAGAATCATACTATGTATCCTTTTAGGATTGGCTTTTTTCACTCAGCATAATTCCTGGACATTCATTCAAGTTGTGTATATCATTACTTTCTGTTCATTACTTAAAAGTAGTCTATGATATGGTTGTAGCACAGTTTAATCATTCACGCACAAAGGGATATCGGTGTTATTCCAGGTTGGGGCTATTACAAATAAGGCTGCTATAAACATTGTGTACAGGATTTTATGTGAATGTAATTTTCATCCTCTGGATTAAATGTCTATAAGAGTGTGAGTGCTGGGTTGTGTGGTAACTGCATTGTTAGTCTTCAAAGAAAATGCCAAACTGTTTTCTAGAGTGGTTGTATCACTTTACAGTGCCACAAACAATATGTAACTGGCACAGTCTCTCCATATCATTGAAAGCATTTGTTGTTGTCACTATTTTATTTTAGCCATTCTGATAGATAGGAAACCTAAAAGGAATGAAGCTACTCCATCTTGGTGGAACTGGAAGTCAACAGGAAAGTTCTCTGATATTGATCAAAATAGGAGTATATACCTAATGAAATTGAATTTTTCTAGTCCTATTAATAATTGAATTACAGTAAAACTAAAAAAACCTTTAAGCCATTTCAATATTATGATGGATATGCTTAACTCCTTTCAGGTTCCTGAACCCAATTTCAATGTGTGTGGGGGGAGGGGGGTCTTTCCCCACACACAACACCAAGCAATTCTCGAACTTTACCAGCAGGGTGTCCAAGAACACAACTCAATTCTGATACTATTTGCCTGGGGATACCACCAGATTCCCCAAGTTAAGGGCTCCATCCTACAAGACTACCCTCCACCACCCATTCCACACTCTGGTCACAAGCCCCAGGCAGATCCCTGTGCTTCTAACCTACTGGCTACAGATTGGAGATTCCTACAACCTCCCCCTTAGGGTTGGTTAATTTGCTAGAGCAGCTCACAGAACTCAGGTAAACATTTAAATTTACCACTTTAATAAAGTATACCAAAAAGGATACAAGTTAACAGCCAGATGAAGAGATGCATAGGGCAAGGTCCAAAATAAAGGAGCTTCTATCTTAGTGGAGCTTGAGGTCTGGCTCAGTGGCACACAGAGGTGTTCTGGTTCCCCAAGCATAGAAACTCTGACAGAAGCAGGATCCAAGAGAGCAGAGAGTGATAAGAGCTCTTCTCAGGGGTTTTTTGTGAGGGCTTCAATGCATAGTCAAAATTGACTAAATGACTGGCTACTGGCTACTTCAGCCTCCAGCCCCTACACTTGGGCAGGGTCCAAAAGTCTCTCATTAACATGACAAGACACCCATTTCACATTTAAGATTCTGCAATATCTTTAGGAAATACGTATTTCTTATGACTCATTATATCGCAAATATAGTATGAGATTAAGAGATTAGATATTTTAATTCAAGTTTTACAGACGAGGAAACAGGCTCAGAAGTTAAATGGCTTCATTCAATACATACTGAACACAATACACACTGAAGAAACAAGAAAAATAAGAAAACTCCTGTGCTCAAGGAATTCAAGGTCTGAAAACCAACACTAACCATGAAAGAAAAATTAAATGTATTAGATGAATGCTGTGGAATAATGGTGGCACAAAAAAAGCAAATGTTCCTGTGGGTAAAATTGTAGTATTTCCGGAATATCTCACCTGGCTTTAGTGCATCTGCACATCAATAGGCATCCCTTAGGGGTGGAGAGGCATTCTTCTCCATATAATGGGTAATTACCTGGGCGAAGGAGGGCTTATCTGAACCTGAAAGATTAGGGGGAGTGCTGGATTGCTTCTGCCAGAGCAGGAAAAATAGATGGCGCCAGACTGCAGTTTGTAAGCAATAAATAGGTTTTAAACTTTATTTGCCCAGACTTACAGTTCCACTTTGTGTTAATCAAGAAAGGAGGATTGATGGACAAAATGTCTGGAAAAACAGCACTTATAAAGGCACAGAAACATGAAATAATAATAAACATTTACTGAACACTTACTTTGTGCCATGAACAACTAAAATTACTAAAGCTGTCTATCCTTCAAAACATAAAATTAAAAATTAACTATTCAGAATAACTTACAAATCCATATTGACTTAAATAACTAATAAAGCTAAGCTGAGTTCTTACCAAAAAACATTACCCGGGTGTAGAAAGACAAATACCATATGATTTCATTTATTCGTGGAATATAAAAATGAAGCAAAACAGAAGGAACAAAACAGAAAGTAAACTCACAGACACTTGAGAAGTAACTGGTGGTTACCAAAGGGGAATGACTGGAGTGGGGATGGGAGAGGGGAAAGGGTATATATAAAAGGGCACAATAATTCACAATCACAATGTAAGTTGGTCACAGGGACTGTTGAACCATTGTGATATACATTTGAAAGCAATATAAGATTGTATATTAATAATACTTAAGTAAAAAATATATATATATATATAAAAAAGACATTACCAATCTTTCATTATTATGCACCAGGAAAAGTAAATCAAAAAGGGAGAGATGGATGTGACAGATTTGTGTCTTCCCAAAATTCACATGTTGAAACCTAAATTCCAATGTAATGGTATTAACAGGTGGGGCCTCTGGGAGGTGATTAGGTCATGAGGGTGGAGCCCTCATGAATGGGCTTAGTGCTCTATAAAAGCAGCCCCAGGGAGATTCCTGGATCCTTCTGCCATGTAAGGACACAGCAAGAAGGCACTGTATATGAATCAGGAAGTGAATCCCCACCAGACACCAAATGCACCATATTTCCAGACTCTGAAACTTTGAGAAATCAATTTCTGCTGTTATAAGCCACCCAGTCTATGGTATTTTTGTTACAGCAGCCTGGATGGACTAAGACAAGAAATTATCACTATTTTCAGATTATATAATGAATTCATGGAATTCAAACACCTATGAATTATAAGCACTTAATTATAAACTTACATAAGAAAAACCACTACCAGAAATGTATTAGTCAGTGTGGGTTAAACTGTAATATTTCCAGAATCTCTTGCCTGGCCTTAGTGCATCTCCATATTAATAGGTGTTCCAAGGGGTGGAGAGAAATAATCCATCTCCATAGCAATAGGTGATTACAAGGGTAGGGGGGCAGAGTGAGGGTATATGAACCAGAGAGGTTTGGTGAGGCCCTTTTTGCAGCTCACTGGTGAGAGAGACATGGGTCAGCAGAAGTGGACAACTGCTTGTAGGCAATAAATGAGCATCTCCCACTTTATTTCTCCCTTTGACTGATTTTGGTTTCAAAGGTAATTTGCCCTGGGTTGGGAGAAAGATTTCCCCCTGGAGTTACAGTCAGTAATTCATTTTATTTGCTGAAAAGGGTATTCTTGAAATTGAGGCCCATTTCAATGAAAGTCAAGGAAGGACATCAGCCAGACTATGAGACTAATTACCACATATTAATAAAAATCTCTGGGTGCCCCCTGAGTGCCAGGAATTATGTTATCAACTAGTGTTATATGGGCTGAATTGTGTCTCCCCAAAATTCATGCAAATGTTAAAGCTTTAACCTCCAGCCATCTCAGAATGTGACCTTTGATGATGAGGTCTTTACAGAGGTAATCAAGTTACAATGAGGTCATTAGGGTGGGACCTAATCCATTTTGACAACTTTATAAGGAGAAATTTGGACACAGAAATAGTCATGCAGGGAAGGAAGAACATGTGAAGAAACACATGGAGAAGACAGAAGATGGCCAGCTGCAAGACAAGGAAAGAAGCCTGGAGCAGATCCTAGAAGGAATCAACCCTTGCTCATATCTTCATTTTGTACTTATTGCCTCCACAACAGTGAGGTACGTTTCTGTTATTCAAACCACTGAGTTTGTGGTACTATATTATGGCAGCCCTAGCAAACTAATATATCTACAATATAAAGATGAGCAACAGAGAAAGGCCTGTCTTTAAGAAAATGATGGCCCAATGGGGAGAAAAATTCAACAAATAATAATTTAAAAATGTAGTAATGCCTCTCAAGGAGAAGACTTCTGACCTCAGTAACTGTTGCTCCAGTAGGAGGAGGTTCCCCACTCCAGGCAAGTTCACTATGAATTTGATGAGACCAAGACAAGAGCAAGTTGCGGGGGATGGGCAGTTAAAAGCAGTTCATACCACATTTATTCTCACAGCAGTTATCCAGCTATGTACAAGCAGTAAGGAAGCCCACTCTCTTGGCTCTGGCACTGCTCCCTCCTGCTCCCCAGCACAGGCTTAATCCTCTACTAACACCAGGTCTCCACGGCTTCCCCCCACCAGCCTCCATTCTCTCCTGGTTCTCCCTCTAGGCCTCCCTTCTTCACTCTTTCCTGTTCTGTTCTCCCAGCTTCCCCACCCCTAGCACCAGGAGGAACCCTGGGGGTGGACCTGACCAATTAGTATCAGAAACTGAGGAGAGAAAAGAATAGGTGTTTCCTCTCCACCCCCACCCTGGGTCAGTACTCCTGTGACCGACCAGCCATTCTGTCCCCAGTTAACATCTTGCTGCAAGCAGGCTCTTTCAGGTGTACAGAGGACGATATTAAAGCCAGGCAAGGAATCCTGGCATGAATTTCCATTTTCTCTACAATAACAAACAAAGATTTCAAAAAAAATATTTTACAGGGTATTTCAGGAAAAAATTAAACACTATTTTCTTTTTATTTCATATTTTCATTTTGTTTGGTAAATACACCTTTATAAAAAAAAGTCTGCCTTATAAGGAAACTGATGTTGGGGAGGAAGAAATTTCCTCTACCACTCAAGGTTCTTCTAGCTGATCTAAGAACCAAATTAACATGAGACAGATTAACAGGAGGACAAAAATGAGGTTTAATTACATATGTTCATGGAAACCACAGACAAGGGTTCCAAAGATAAGAGGAAGAATGACATAATCTATCACCCTGAACCAAGGAGAAGGGTGCAGGAGTCTGAGACTCCAAAGGAAAAGGGAAATAATTCACAGGAATATGAAAAGAGTAAATATTTAGTAAACACGTTTGATGGGCCACACAGAAACAAAGGGGAGGAAGGGCACAGAGGGTAATTTTAATAGACTTAACCACATCTCTCCCTGCCACCACATTTAGTTTATTATAATATAGTTATCTAAGGTGATAGCCTCTTATGTAAAAATTAATTCTTATGCAGCTGGCGGGTGAGAGGTCAAAGTTTCTTTCTAAGTCTTTTGGGCCTTGATAGTTTTCTGCTCAAACTAATCTACATGTCATAATGGCACATCTTGGGGCAGCTTGCCCTTGGTCCCTACTGAGGCAGGTGTTAGTGGGACACAAGCAGATACAGCTCAAGGCCCCCGTAAGCTGCAGTCAGGAGGGAACTAGGGTTAAGGGTTCACAATAAACAAGAAGCCACATCCTGGACAACTGGAAAATTCAGCCTGAGGAAAAACAGAGTTTTCCGATCTCATCTCAGCAACAACTCCCAGCAGACTGTGTAGACTTACTCCTTTCAAGAAGCTTATAAACCCTTACACTCCCACTCTAACAGCAACCTCCCTAGAGACCCTCCTGATTAGTGGGATTTTTTTCCTTCCACTCTTTCACTCATTAAAAGTTTTGCTGGAATAGAAGCCTCGGGGCGGGAGCCAAGATGGCGGCGTGAGTAGAGCAGTGGAAATCTCCTCCCAAAAACACATAGAGCTATGAAAATATAACAAAGAAAAATCTTCCTAAAATAGAGACCACAGGACACAGGACAACATCCAGACCACATCCACACCTGCAAGAACCCAGCGCCTTGTGAAGGGGGTAAGATACAAGCCCCAGCCCGGCGGGACCCGAGCGCCCCTCCCCCCGGCTCCCGGCGGGTGGAGAGAAACCGGAGCAGTTTTTTTTTTTTGGCGAGCGCTTTTTGGAAGCCTTAGAGGGACGGGCCCCCGTTGCTGGGGAGGCAGGGTGGCGGGACCGGTGAGGAGGTGCCTGGGAACAGCGCCGGAGGACAAAGAATATCCCGCGTTTCTCCCTGCGAGACCTGGGGGCGGGTGCCTGAGACCGGTGCCTGAGGACGGAGGAGGTCGCGCGTTTTTCCCCTTTTTTTTTTTCTCTTTATGGCAAGCGCTTTTTGGAAGCCTTGAAGGGACGGGGACCCCAGTGCTAGGGAGGCACGGTGGCGGGACTGGTGAGCGGGTGGCTGGGACCGGCGCCTGAGGACAAAGAATATCCCCCGTTTTTCCCTGCGGGACCGGTGGGCGGGTGCCTGAGACCGGCACTTGAGGACAGAGGAAATCGCGCGTTTTTCCCCTTTTTTTTTTCTCTTTTCTGCGAGTGCTTTTTGGAAGCCTAAAAGGGACAGGGACCCCGGTGCTAGGGAGGCAGGGCGGCGGGACTGGTGAGCGGGTGCCTGGGACCGGCACCTGAGGACAAAGAATATCCCGCATTTTTCCCTGTGGGACCGGTGGGTGGGTGCCTGAGACCAGCACCTGAGGACGGAAGAAATCGCGCGTTTTTCCCCTTTTTTTTCTCTCTTTTTGCCAAGTGCTTTTTGGAAGCCTTGAAGGGACAGGGACCCCGGTGCTAGGGAGGCAGGGCGGCAGGACTGGTGAGCGGGTGCGTGGGACCAGTGCCTGAGGACAAAGAATATTGAGCGTTCCTTCCCTGCGGGACCGGTGGGTGGGTGCTTTTTGGAAGCCTTGAAAGGACAGGGACCCTGGTGCTAGGGAGACAGGGCAGCAGGACCAGTGCGCGGGTGCCTGGGACCGGCACCTGAGGAAAAAAAAAAAAATCGCGTGTTTTTTCTTTTTTTTTTCCTTTCTGTTCCCTCTCTCATTGTTGCTGTTGTTGTTTTGGTTTGGAGAGTGCTTTTTGGAAATCTTAAAGGGGCAGGACAGGTCACTTAGACCAGAAGCAGGGAATCTGGGGATCTCTGGGCACTCTAACCCCCTGGGCAGCAGGGAGCACAGAGGCCCCTTACGGAGATAAATAGTCTCCTGGCTGCTCCCCCTCTAACGGGGCTCCACCATTTTGGAGGAACAGCCCCAGCCAGGCCAAGCCCACAGCAACAGTGGAGATAAACCCCAAAGCAACTGGGCAGGAAGCAGAAGCCCTGTCTGCGCACAGCTGCCCAGCACAAGCCACTAGAGGTCGCTATTCTCCCAGGAAAAGGCTACAAACCAACAAGAAGGGAAGCTCTTCCAGCGGTCACTTGTACCAGCTCTGCAGACTATCTCTATCACCATGAAAAGGCAAAACTACAGGCAGACAAAGATCACAGAGACAACACCTGAGAAGGAGACAGACCTAACTAGTCCTCCTGAAAAAGAATTCAAAATAAAAATCATGAACATGCTGACAGAGATGCAGAAAAAAATGCAAGAGCAATGGGATGAGATGCAGAGAAAAATGCAAGAGCAGTGGGATGAGATGCAGAGAAAAATGCAAGAGCAGTGGGATGAAGTCCGGAAGGAGATCACAGATGTCAGGAAAGAGATCACAGAAGTGAAACAATCCCTGGAAGGATTTATAAGCAGAATGGATAAGATGCAAGAGGCCATTGAAGGAATAGAAGCCAGAGAACAGGAACGTATAGAAGCTGACATAGAGAGAGATAAAAGGATCTCCAGGAATGAAACAACACTAAGAGAAATATGTGACCAATACAAAAGGAAAAACATTCGTATTATAGGGATACCAGAAGAGGAAGAAAGAGGAAAAGGGATAGAAAGGGTCTTTGAAGAAATAATTGCTGAAAACTTCCCCAAACTGGGGGAGGAAATAATCGAACAGACCATGGAATTATACAGAACCCCCAACAGAAAGGATCCAAGGAGGACAACACCAAGACACATAATAATTAAAATGGCAAGGATCAAGGACAAGGAAAGAGTTTTAAAGGCAGCTAGAGAGAAAAAGGTCACCTATAAAGGAAAACCAATCAGGCTAACATCAGACTTCTCAACAGAAACCCTACAGGCCAGAAGAGAATGGCATGATATACTTAATGCAATGAAACAGAAGGGCCTTGAACCAAGGATACTGTATCCAGCACGACTATCATTTAAATATGATGGTGGGATCAAACAATTCCCAGACAAGCAAAAGCTGAGGGAATTTGCTTCCCACAAACCACCTCTACAGGGCATCCTACAGGGACTGCTCTAGATGGGAGCACCCCTAAAAAGAGCACAGAACAAAACACACAACATATGAAGAAGGGAGGAGGAGGAATAAGAAGGGAGAGAAGAAAAGACTCTCCAGACAGTGTATATAACAGCTCAATAAGCGAGCTAAGTTAGGCAGTAAGATACTAAAGAAGCTAACCTTGAACCTTTGGTAACCACGAATCTAAAGCCTGCAATGGCAATAAGTACATATCTTTCAATAGTCACCCTAAATGTAAATGGACTTAATGCACCAATCAAAAGACATAGAGTAATAGAATGGATAAAAAAGCAAGACCCATCTATATGCTGCTTACAAGAAACTCACCTTAAACCCAAAGATAAGCATAGACTAAAAGTCAAGGGATGGAAAAACATATTTCAGGCAAACAACAGTGAGAAGAAAGCAGGGGTTGCAGTACTAATATCAGACAAAATAGACTTCAAAACAAAGAAAGTAACAAGAGATAAAGAAGGCCACTACATAATGATAAAGGGCTTAGTCCAACAAGAGGATATAACCATTCTAAATATATATGCACCCAATACAGGAGCACCAGCATATGTGAAGCAAATACTAACAGAACTAAAGAGGGAAATAGACTGCAATGCATTCATTGTAGGAGACTTCAACACACCACTCACCCCAAAGGATAGATCCACCGGGCAGAAAATAAGTAAAGACACACAGGCACTGAACAACACACTAGAACAGATGGACCTAATAGACATCTATAGAACTTTACATCCAAAAGCAACAGGATATACATTCTTCTCAAGTGCACATGGAACATTCTCTAGAATAGACCACATACTAGCTCACAAAAAGAGCCTCAGTAAATTCCACAATATTGAAATTCTACCAACCAATTTTTCAGACCACAAAGGTATGAAAGTAGAAATAAATTCTACAAAGAAAACAAAAAGGCTCACAAACACATGGAGGCTTAACAACATGCTACTAAATAATCAATGGATCAATGAACAAATCAAAATAGAGATCAAGGAATATATAGAAACAAATGACAACAACAACACTAAGCCCCAACTTCTGTGGGATGCAGCGAAAGCAGTCTTAAGAGGAAAGTATATAGCAATCCAGGCACACTTGAAGAAGGAAGAACAATCCCAAATGAATAGTCTAACATCACAATTATTAAAACTGGAAAAAGAAGAACAAATGAGGCCTAAAGTCAGCAGAAGGAGGGACATAATAAAGATCAGAGAAGAAATAAACAAAATTGAGAAGAATAAAACAATAGCAAAAATCAACGAAACCAAGAGCTGGTTCTTTGAGAAAATAAACAAAATAGATAAGCCTCTAGCCCAACTTATTAAGAGAAAAAGAGAGTCAACACAAATCAACATAATCAGAAATGAGAATGGAAAAATCACGACAGACTCCACAGAAATACAAAGAATTATTAAAGACTACTATGAAAACCTATATGCCAACAAGCTGGAAAACCTAGAAGAAATGGACAACTTCCTAGAAAAATACAACCTCCCAAGACTGACCAAGGAAGAAACACAAAAGTTAAACAAACCAATTACAAGCAAAGAAATTGAAACAGTAATCAAAAAACTACCCAAGAACAAAACCCCGGGGCCGGACGGATTTACCTCGGAATTTTATCAGACACACAGAGAAGACATAATACCCATTCTCCTTAAAGTGTTCCACAAAATAGAAGAAGAGGGAATACTCCCAAACTCATTCTATGAAGCCAACATCACCCTAATACCAAAACCAGGCAAAGACCCCACCAAAAAAGAAAATTACAGACCAATATCCCTGATGAACGTAGATGCAAAAATACTCAATAAAATATTAGCAAACAGAATTCAACAGTATATCAAAAGGATCATACACCATGACCAAGTGGGGTTCATCCCAGGGATGCAAGGATGGTACAACATTCGAAAATCCATCAACATCATCCACCACATCAACAAAAAGAAAGACAAAAACCACATGATCATCTCCATAGATGCTGAAAAAGCATTTGACAAAATTCAACATCCATTCATGATAAAAACTCTCAGCAAAATGGGAATAGAGGGCAAGTACCTCAACATAATAAAGGCCATATATGATAAACCCACAGCCAGCATTATACTGAACAGCGAGAAGCTGAAAGCATTTCCACTGAGATCGGGAACCAGACAGGGATGCCCACTCTCCCCACTGTTATTTAACATAGTACTGGAGGTCCTAGCCACGGCAATCAGACAAAACAAAGAAATACAAGGAATCCAGATTGGTAAAGAAGAAGTTAAACTGTCACTATTTGCAGATGATATGATACTGTACATAAAAAACCCTAAAGACTCCACTTCAAAACTACTAGAACTGATATCAGAATACAGCAAAGTTGCAGGATACAAAATCAACACACAGAAATCTGTAGCTTTCCTATACACTAACAACGAATCAATAGAAAGAGAAATCAGGAAAACAATTCCATTCACCATTGCATCAAAAAGAATAAAATACCTAGGAATAAACCTAACCAAGGAAGTGAAAGACTTATACTCTGAAAACTACAAGTCACTCTTAAGAGAAATTAAAGGGGACACTAATAAATGGAAACTCATCCCATGCTCATGGCTAGGAAGAATTAATATCGTCAAAATGGCCATCCTGCCAAAAGCAATATACAAATTTGATGCAATCCCTCTCAAATTACCAGCAACATTCTTCAATGAATTGGAACAAATAATTCAAAAATTCATATGGAAACACCAAAGACCCCGAATAGCCAAAGCAATCCTGAAAAAGAAGAATAAAGTAGGGGGGATCTCACTCCCCAACTTCAAGCTCTACTACAAAGCCATAGTAATCAAGACAATTTGGTACTGGCACAAGAACAGAGCCACAGACCAGTGGAACAGATTAGAGACCCCAGAAATTAACCCAAACATATATGGTCAATTAATATTTGATAAAGGAGCCATGGACATACAATGGCAAAATGACAGTCTCTTCAACAGATGGTGCTGGCAAAACTGGACAGCTACATGTAGGAGAATGAAACTGGACCATTGTCTAACCCCATATACAAAGGTAAACTCAAAATGGATCAAAGACCTGAATGTAAGTCACGAAACCATTAAACTCTTGGAAAAAAACATAGGCAAAAACCTCTTAGACATAAACATGAGTGATCTCTTCTTGAACATATCTCCCCGGGCAAGGAAAACAACAGCAAAAATGAGCAAGTGGGACTACATTAAGCTGAAAAGCTTCTGTACAGCGAAAGACACCATCAATAGAACAAAAAGGAACCCTACAGTATGGGAGAATATATTTGAAAATGACAGATCTGATAAAGGCTTGACGTCCAGAATATATAAAGAGCTCACACGCCTCAACAAACAAAAAACAAATAACCCAATTAAAAAATGGGCAGAGGAACTGAACAGACAGTTCTCCAAAAAAGAAATACAGATGGCCAAGAGACACATGAAAAGATGCTCCACATCGCTAATTATCAGAGAAATGCAAATTAAAACTACAATGAGGTATCACCTCACACCAGTAAGGATAGCTGCCATCCAAAAGACAAACAACAACAAATGTTGGCGAGGCTGTGGAGAAAGGGGAACCCTCCTACACTGCTGGTGGGAATGTAAATTAGTTCAACCATTGTGGAAAGCAGTATGGAGGTGCATCAAAATGCTCAAAACAGACCTACCATTTGACCCAGGAATTCCACTCCTAGGAATTTACCCTAAGAACGCAGCAATCAAGTTTGAGAAAGACAGATGCACTCCTATGTTTATCGCAGCACTATTTACAATAGCCAAGAATTGGAAGCAACCTAAATGTCCATCTGTAGATGAATGGATAAAGAAGATGTGGTACATATACACAATGGAATACTACTCAGCCATAAGAAGTGGAAAAATCCAACCATTTGCAGCAACATGGATGGAGCTGGAGAGTATTATGCTCAGTGAAATAAGCCAAGCGGAGAAAGAGAAATACCAAATGATTTCACTCATCTGAGGAGTATAGGAACAAAGGAAAAACTGAAGGAACAAAACAGCAGCAGAATTACAGAACCCAAAAATGGACTAACAGGTACCAAAGGGAAAGGAACTGGGGAGGATGGGTGGGCAGGGAGGGATAAGGGGGGGGAAGAAGAAGGGGGGTATTAAGATTAGCATGCATGGGGGGGAGGGAGAAAGGGGAGGGTGGGCTGCACAACACAGAGAGGACAAGTAGTGATTCTACCACATTTTGCTAAGCTGATGGACAGTAACCGTAATGTGGTTGTTAGGGGGGACCTGATATAGGGGAGAGCATAGTAAACATAGTATTCTTCAGGTAAGTGTAGATTAAAAATTTAAAAAAAAAAAAAAAGAAAGAAAGAAAGAAAAGGGGGATTACTCCTTAACAGGATAAAACTATTGGTAAATCAAAGATCAACGCATGCTTTAAATATCCTTAATGTTGATCACTTAAAGGGTGTCAGATGATCAGCTATGGAGGTACTCTTTTCTGATAATATTCCTTTCTCTTAATTAAAAAAAAAAAAAAAAAAAGCAGTTACTGTGTGCTGACCTCCAATGAGTTCTGCACAGTGGTATAGAGGGCATGTCAAAGTGTGGGCAAAGGGTCTGTTTGTTTCTACGCAGAAGATCAAGGCCTAGCTTGGATACCCAGAAAATGAACTAAGATACGATATGAGGAGGAGCTTCCGGCATCAGCACTCTCTGGAGGACTCGTGCCGGGGGATGATCATCAAAAAGCCTCCACAGGGATCCCGACGATGCTGCGGTTATGGCTGCATCCAGCCCACCATCTCCTGGACTTGCCATGAGAAGGAGGAGGGAGATGTCTAGGCTGGCATGTGCATACAGTGAGACAACGAATTTGACCGGATCTGTCTGTTGGAACTCAACCAGGAGTTGGGAGGGGTGCAAGTTGTAGCACCCCAAAATCTCATGACTATAGACTATCTATGGTTAAAAGAACATATGGGATGTGAACAGATCCCAGAAATGGGCTGCTTTAATTTGCCTGATGGTTCAAGTACAGTTGGAAAATATCCATCATATCATAGATAAATTTTCACAAATGCCTAGGGTGCCTAAATGGTTTTCTTGGCTTCACTGGAGATGGCTGGTAATTATAGATTTGCTTTGTTTATGTCACCGTATTCCTATTATGTCAATATGTGTGTGCAAATTAGTTAGTAGTTTAAAACCTATACATACTTAAGGTACTATACAAGAAGATATGTCAAAGAAATAATCAATCCTCCCAAGTTTCCTTCATATGCTACATCTATAGCTTTTCTTCTTCCTTCCTAATTACAAACTTTAAATAGAATTCGTGCCTCATATCGAATTTACCGAGTATCATAATTCCTCCAGGTGGTAAAGATACCTCGAGACAAGTGCTGGGCATAGAAGCCACAGGGCATAAATCTGCAAAGAAGTAAAAAGCTAACCTTTGCAAACAATATGGCTTCTCTCTCACTTACCAACTTTACATTTCCCTGTATGGCCCCGGAAGATGACTGGTTAGCCAGAGACGGGTAAGATTCCTCAAGGGAGGAACAACCTAAGACAGGCACAGTCGCAGGGGGGCCATCAGGTGAGAATTTGGGGATCAACAGAGGTGAGGCTCAGAACCTCACCCCCCCTGTTTTGAGAGAAATCTTCTGCATCCGTGGATGTTTTGCTGCCCTTGTCTAGCCTGGATTAATACTTAGTCCATAGGCACACACCTGATCATCTGATCATCTACATTTGCCTTCTTACAGCACTAAACTATGTTTTCTACCTTTATCTTGCATCTACCTACCACTTCAGCATTTTATTAAAAATAAAAATAATAATAATAATAAAGGGAGAAATGTGGGATCAACATATAAATCAAGTACAAAAATCAAACGAATATTCATATTTGACCTGATTGTTTATAGGTCATAATGCGTGATCAAAACCGAAAGTTTCTGTGATGAATGCCCTTGTACTGTTCACCATGTAAGAATTTATTCACTATGTAAGAATTCGTTCACCATGTAAGAACTTGTTCGTTATGCTTCAGAAGATTGGAGACTGACGAGAATTAGGCTTGAGATGGATTAATGATTGTACATTGAGCATTGACCCCCCTATACTGAATTTTATTGTTGTTAACAACCATTTGATCAATAAATATGAGAGATGCCCTCTCAAAAAAAAAAAAAAAAAAAAAAAAAAAAAAGTTTTGCTGGTTGCTCCATATTCCTGTCATTTGGCTTAACTCTTTGGGGCTTCATTCATCATCACCCTCAAGACACAATGCCAGGAAGAACAGTAACATCTCCACTAGTAACAATACAATCACTACCTATAAACATTCCAGCCTCTTTTAATTTCAAGTTTTTATCTTCTACTTTCTCCCCTGGACAATTTGGCAAGATCCTGTTAGCAGCATCCATTTGCTCACTTCTCTCACTCCTTCCCATCTCCTCCCTTTCCTCCCCTTCCCAGCCTTCTCTGACTCTCAGTGCCCTAGAAATGAGGAAATAAAAACACAGAGACACCTTTTTTTGCACACTTTGCAAAAGTATGTTCCCTTACTTCTGCTTCCCAGCTCTTATAAAAATATTACTCCCACATCCTAAAAATTTTGTTAATAAATTTTTGTGGAGTAAATTGCAGAACTTCCAGAATCTCCTGCCTGGCCTTAGTCCATTTACTTATCAATACCTGTTTACTGCTGCAGCCTCCCACAGCCTGCAGGGCAAGGGGTGGACAGATAACAGCCATTCTCTCCTCCCCTCTATTCCTGGTACATAATTGGTCTGATCCCTGTCAGTCACCAAGGACCTGCCAATAGAGTTTCTCTCAAGAAGGAGTGGGCAAGAAGTAGAAAGAGTTCCAGGCGGTGAGGCACAGCACAAGCAGCAGCTCGAGGAGGTGAATTTCTCCAACCTATCCTTTCCCTTGACTTTTTTCATTTTCAACAGGTTTCACAGGGGATTCATCCTAGGCAGGGCACACCCTTCCCCCCAGAGTTACATCTGGCATGAGTCAATAGGATCTGGTGGAACCCAAAATCTGCCTTCTTAAGTGTTATGTCTGGGCAGGCTGCCTCTATAGATGGTGGGGAGACACCCAAAAACACCTCTGTGGATGGTGAGGAGACACCCGGGGAACCTCCTGTGGAGGGTGGGGCTACACTTGGGAACACCCCAGTGGATGGTGGGATTTTGCCAAAGGATTCCCAGTGGGGGTATAGGGTAAAGTGCCTCCTAGAGGAGTGGGCCTCTCCCCAGAATTGGGGAAGGGTGGAGACACCAGTATGCACTATGTAGAGCTCCAGCAGGTGTTATGGAAGTTGGGCATGAAAAATATCACCTACAATATGGACCCTCAGGACCCAGATGAGCTGTTCTCCATGGGGAGGAGAAATCTGGTGCTCTATACACCTACCCCATCTCTCTTTGGGTCTCCTAGTGGCTACTCTTGCCCCCTACATAGGGGAACCCGTAAGTGCAATTACTTGTACTATAGAGAGCTGGGGGAGGTTGAAATAGTAAGAGCATGGAAGGAAATATGGTCTGCAACTGAAAGAAGAGTTTCAAAGGGCCCGATGAAGGTCTCAGGATCTAGATATGGGTTGATCTGATAAAGGCAAGGCCATGAAAGAAAAACTTGATCGACAGGCCAATAGAGTCTTGCTAGAGCTGTGTTAGATCTGGAGAGCAGCAGTTCCAGCCAGTGAGGTCCAACACATGGAAACTGGAGGCAAAGCCCCATGTCTGGCCCATGTGTCTGCAGGACTTCCTGGGGGGAGGACATGCAGAACCCACCTGGACCCTTGACAGATGATGATCAGGTATTAAGGTTTGATTGAGGGAGGGTTAAGCGACCCACCTTGGTGGGGACAGGACCACTCTCAGCATGCACCCTACCTGCACTGTCCCGTCACAGGACCACCCTCGGCACACACCCTACCTGCACTGTCTCATCACAGGAACCCTCTTGGCATGCATCCTACCTATACTGTCCTATCACAGGACCACTCTCTTGCATGCATCCTACCTAATGGACAGGATTTGCCTATGCTGTTGTCATTAAAACATGTATCTTAACACCCTTAAGGTTTTCTTCTACAGTCCTTGTGGATTGGACCCGCCTCCTGGCTACGGCTACTGCTCACTGAGCTTTCACGGAGCTCCCTACTGGTTCAGCTCCTGGCTTCCTGTGGAATGGGTGAGCTATGGACTTAATCTGAGAAGGACTTTGAACCCAGCTGGATCTTCAAGCTTGAGGACTGTCATGGTTTTATTGCTTCCTTTATTTCTGTTGTTATTGTACGTTATTAGTCTGGTTGCAGTACTCCAGTTTTCTCACACAGGAGCCACTGCAGAAGATTGGGGGTGCATAGATTTTAAGGTGAGAATTCTGGAGGGGTGGGTTGTGGGATAAATTGCAGAATTTGCAGAATCTCCTACCTGGTCTTAGTCCATTTACATATCAATAGGTGTACTGCTGCAGCCTCTGGGGCAAGGAGTGGAGAGGTAGGGCCATTCTCTCCTCCCCACCATTGCTGGTCTGACATCTGCCAATCAACAAGGACCTGCCAATGGAGTTTCTCCCAGAAGGAGTGGGTGTAAAATAGACGGTGTGGGGATTGGGGCAGAGAGTGAGCAGCAGCCTGAGGAGATAGACAGGGCAGGGCCTAGCTTGTGAATTCCAGCAAACTGAGCAATAAAACTGGAAGGTAACTTGACTTATTTTGGTTTCATGGGTTTCATACGGGATTTGCTGGGGGCTGGAAACACCCTTCCCTGTGGAGCTATAGCCTGTCTTAAGCAAATCCTTTATAAGCTACTGTTTTGAAAATGAACCAGTTCTGAGAAATGCCTTGAGTCCCTTTTTCTATCAGTTTCTATTTATAAGCTTTTGTTAAAATATTAACAATACTTTCTTGCCTTAAGAAGCTTATATTGTAAATAAAGTAATGATAAACTAATAAGAAGCTCTTTCAGCCTTTCAGAATATACTGATCATTTTAGAGTCAAAAGTACAGCAGAGTGAGCCAGATATGTACTAGCATGGGGAAATCATCCCAAAAATCCTTTGGTAATTAAATGCAAGATAGCAGCTTCTTTAATATTTCTTTTTCTCTACAAGTTGAATTTAACAACACTTACTTAAAATCCCCCAAAAAAGAAATAAGCCACATGTGTAAAAGAAAATACTATTTTCTCCATACAATATATTATGACAGTTTAGGAACTGGAATTAAATAGATCTTTGAAATTACAGCATTTGGCACTAATAATAAGAAAAGTTAAACTGTGTAGTTCCACCATAAAATTATGGTATTACAAAAAGATGTGTGCCAATTTATTTTATAATACAGCATTTTATGAATTCTTTTAAATTGGGTGTAGAGAAAACAGAGATGATGGCTAGGATCCTTGCTGGTTTAATATCTCCCACTGTATACATAAGGAGCCTGCTTTGCATATTTATGGGCAGCAGGATGTTTACAAGCATCAGAGCTACTGGTCAGTCATGGGAGTTACCAGCCTAGAGGAGAAGTGGAGAGAAAACACCCATTCTCTCCTCTCTTCTGTTCTGGTATGTAATTAGTCAGGCAACTGTTAGTCACCATAGAGACCTGCCCACAGAGTTCCTCCTGGTGCTAGGACTGGGGAAGTGAGGAACAGGACAGAGTTGGAGGAGCAGAGAGTTGAGGAGGAGGGCAGTAGAAGCAGAGGAGGGAAACCTAGAAGGAGAGCCAGGAGAAACTGAGGCCTACTGCCATGAGAATAAATATGGTATGGACTCCTTTTAAGCCCCACAATTTGCTCTAGTCTTTATTTGGTCTCACCAAATTCACAGTAAACTTGCCTGGAGCAGGGAATTTTCTCCTCCCAGAGCAACACTGGGGAAATTTTATTTTTCATTTGTATAAAAAGAGCCTCCTTAAATATTGGTGAAATAATAAAATAGCTTAAAGGGTTTACGTAGTCCCATTCACAGAAAGTTTTCCCACTCTGAGAACTTTGAGTAGACTCTAACACAGCTCTTGCCATAATCAGACATAATAGCAATTGCTGCCATCAATTAAGTACCTAGTAAGTGTAAGCCTTTGAACTGAGGCATTTTCTTATTTGTAAGCCCACAATAACCCAATGAGGCACACATTCTTCTACCCATTTTCCAGATGCAGAATCTGAGGCTTCAGGTGTTTAAGTTTCACTCCCAAGATCACATAGTCAGGGCATAGTTAGGGCACCACAGGTCAGACAAGATGCCTGAAGTCTCAAGACCCCACTTTCCCTACCCACCCACAGGGTAATTGGATGTGGCAGCAAAGCTAGTGACCTCCCTAATAGCCACTCCTCACCTTCCTCACTAACAAAACCCCAATTTTATTTACACATTTAAGAATCCTTAAATTCCCTGAATTCATTTTAGTGAAGGTGGATGCTATATGTAACAGGTTCTGGCCAAAGGTAGAAGTCCTGGGGAGAGAATTATTTCCCAGAATAAAAGTTCACTTGGAGAAAATCCTCAGAGCCTATGCTCTTCTTGAGAATTGGGCTGGAAGAATTCAGCTTCTACCTCATGATCACAAGAAGAACAAACGTCACATAAAGGCTGCAGACTAAGGGTCTGGCCCCTAGAATTCTTGTTGCAGGAGATAGGTTCAAACCCATTTCTTTATATACTCTAATAGAAATTTCCTACTGTTTATAACTGAAAGCCTTCCATAACTAATTCACCAAGTAGGAACTTCATTGCCAGTAGTAGTATAGTCCTTATACCACAGTTCATAGCTTTATTTCCCAAGTCAGATTTTGAGCCTGGGCTAACCTACTGTGGTCTGTTGATAACAGTGAACCCAAGAAGGACACACACAAAATTTCAGTAGTTACCTATGGGAGACAGGAAAACTGGGGTAGATAGTGACAGACTGCTCTCAAAAAATATTTTTACATTCTTTTCATGTTTTTTAACCATGAAAATATAGTTTCTCCAAAATATATAAATAACTTTTTTAATAAGACAGCAAATAAATCAAAGGAAGATATAATAGCATTACAATGTTTCTCAAGAAATCAACAAAACATTACCTTTCTTGGATTTAGGGGATAATTCAAGGCACTTTTCTATAAGAGTCTTCTTTTCAGCTGTTGATGACTGTAAGCAGATAATAATAATATAGCAATTTATGTGACAAGACTAAAAGCCAGTAATACTTTATAAAATATTCAAAACCTTAAACCACAACTTCCTTAACATATTCCTGTTTTCCATTACTTGTATTTACCAATAAGCATTCCAAAAAACATACTTTTCATATACTCATAAATGTATCTTCTATATTTCTAGAATCCAGTTACCTAACCTTTAGAATTTACAATAATATCCCTCCATTTTTGATTATTTCAGAGTTACCACATACACAAAAACTAACCAGAATATCTAACTGACAAAAGCTGACACAATTTAAACATTTTATAAATATACTTCTTGTGAAGAGTAGGATGCTCAACAGTTTCATGTTTAGGAACATTCCCAGTATGTATCCTTCATTTACAAAGAAGTAAAATTATTCTGAATGGCAAAAATAAGTGAGTATTACCTTGCCACAATTATTAAGGAATTCAAGAATGAGGGCAAAAAAGTAATGTATCATTACAGTGTCTGAAAGAAAATAAGGAAGACAATTTCAGAGAAATATTACAATGGCCTGAACAAGCAGGAGTCTAGGATTTATCCTGTGGCATTCAGGAAACAATTTTACGACTACTTTACCAGAATCTCAGAAGTGTCCTGAAATCCTTCTCCACACCTGAGCCATGCTTCAGAGAGGGAAGCAGCTGTTCCCACTGTCCTGAGACCTACTCTTCTGAACTGCAATGGATTCTCTCCTGGAAAGGATGGGTATTCTACATTCCAATTTCTTTTTCTCTGTAGAGATAGTTTTAAAACAAAACAAAAATAAAATCAATTTTATTAAAAAGATATTAAGCTGACAATCTATAATGTGGATGCCCAGGAAAGATAATGATAAAGGCATACGTTTTTAATGTCTCTCAATCTCCATGGACAGAAAGACTAACAATATATCAAAACTAAAATCACATAGACAACACTTACAACTAGTCAACAAACACCAAAATACAAATGTGTGAGAACAATCATCCCTCAAAAGTCCTGCATGGTATCATATCTGAGAGGAAAGCAGCTGAGAGAGGCAAGGGAACAAAGGAGGCCCTAAGTACATAGTGTTTTGGTTTTTACTAGGAAGTGAAGAGGTGATCTGAACATGGTACTTCATTGCATGAGGGTGAGGGGCTCGAACTAAGAAGCTCCACGGGATGGAGGCAGCTTAGGACACACAGTCACCCAAAACTACTCTTCAAGAGAGAGCACCACACTGAAGAGAAACTGCGTGGCAGCACAGAAATGACAGAGAAAAGAAAAGGTACAGTTTGGGGTGTGGGGGAAGAGCAGAGACAGGAAATATCAACATAAAAAAAGGCCATATTTTTGCAAACTATAAGGAAACAACATGTTATAAAAGCAAACTGAATGCTGCCTCCTTTAAAAACTCAGAAAAATTATAATATAAAAATAAGCAGGGAAGAGCCACCATGGCGGCTGAGTAGCACAACAAAAATTTCCTCCCAAAACCATATATATTTCTGATAATACAACAAATAGAGCTATTCCTAAAAGAGAGACCAGAAGATACAGCACAAAAGCCAGGCTACATTTACATCTGCAAGAACTCAGCACCCCATGAAGGGGGTAAGATACAAGCCCCGGCCCAGCGGGACCTGAGTGTGCCCTGAACCCAGCTCCCCAGAGGAAGAAAAGGAGTCGAGGCGGGGAGGGAGAGGGAGCCCAGGACTGCTAAGTACCCAGCCCTAGTCATCTGAACCTGGAGCACAGACACACAGCCCGTTGTGTGCTGGATATTAGGGAAACGGAAAAGCAAAACCTGCCAGAGGGTCCCCACAGCCAGCTCTCATGGGACAAAAGAATAGCGAGTGCCTTTTGAAAGTCTTAAAGGGACAGAGGCCACAGAGCTGGATGGAAATGTCCTGGCACAATCAGCTCAGGAGCTGGGAATCCCAGGAAAATCCGGGCGCCCTAACCTCAGGGCGACAGCGCCGCTCTGAAGCCCCTCACGGCGATAAACAACCTCCCAGTCCATTCCTCCTACGGCATGGCCCCACCATACCAGCGGTGCAGCCTGAGAGCAGTTCCGCCTACAGCAACAGCACAAAGCCTCCATCACAGCCATCAGGATTGGACTCAGTGCCTTGTTGGTGCACAGATGCCAACTACAAGTCGCTAGGGGTTGCCGTTCTCACAGGAGAGGAAGGGACCACCAAGCAAGAAGGGACTTTGTTCTCCCAGCTGACGCATACAGTTACTGCCCTCGACTACCTCTACCACATGAAAAGGCAGAAAAATTTGATTCACACAAAAATAACACAGACAACCCCCAAGAAGGAACCTGAGGAGATAAGATTAAACAAATCTTCAGAAAAAAAGAATTCAAAATAAAGGTCATAACCATGCTGATGGAGCTGCACAGAAAAATGCAAGAGCTAATGGATAAAGTTGGGAGGAAGAATACAAAAATAAAACAATCTCTGGAAGGACATAAGAGCAGAATGGATGATGTCAAAGAGGCCATTAATGGAACAGAAATTAGAGAACAAGAACACAGAGAAGCTGAGGCAGAGGGAGATAAAAGGACTTCCAGGAATGAAAGAATATTAAGACAACTATGTGACCAATCCAAACGGAACAATATCTGCCTTATAGGGGTACCAGAAGAAGAAGACAGAGAAAAACGGATAGAAAGTGTCTTTGAAGAAATAATTGCTGAAAACTTCCCCAAACGAGGGGAGGAAATAGTCTCTCAGACCACATAAGCCTACAGAACTCCCAACAGAAGTGACCCAAATAAGACAACACCAACACATATAATAATTAAAATGACAAAGATCAAGGACAAGGACAGAGTATTAAAGGCAGCCAAAGGAGAAAAAAGGTCAACTACAAAGGAAAACCCATCAGGCTATCAACAGACTTCTCAACAGAAACCTTACAGGCCAGAAGAGAAGGGCATGATATATTTAACGCAATGAAAGAGAAGGGTCTTAAACCAAGAATACTGTATCCAGCATGATTATCATTTAAATATGAAGGAGAGATTAAACAATTCCCAGACAAGCAAAAGATGAGGGAATTTGCCTCCCACAAACCACCTCTACAGTGTATCTTGGAGGGACTGCTCTAGATGGAAGCACTCCTAAGGCTAAATAGATGTCAACAGAGATAATAGAACCACAGCAAAGAAAGCAGACCAACCAAACACTAACTAAAGGCAAAGAATAAAATCAACCACTCACAAACTCAGTCAAACGAAACACAAAAGAGCACAGAATAAAACACCTAACATATAAAGAATGGACAAGTAAGAATAAGAAAGGAGAGAAAGAAACATCAGACTGTGTTTATGGTAGGGCAATAAGCAAGGTAAGTTAGACAGTTAGACAGTAAAGAAGCTAACCTTGAACCTTCGGTAAATATGAACCTAAAGCCTGCAATGGTAATAGATACGTACATATCTTTCAATAATCACCCTAAATGAAAATGGACTGAATGCACCACTCAAAAGACACAGAGTAATAGAATGGATAAAAAACCAAGATCCATCTATATGCTGCTCACAAGAGATGAACCTCAAACCCAAAGACATACACAGACTAAAAGTCAAAGGATGGAAAAACATATTTCATGAAAAAACAACAGGGAGAAAAAAGCAGGTGTTGCAGTACAAGTATCAGACAAAATATACTTCAAAACGAAGAAAGTAACAAGAGATAAAGGACACTATATAATGATAATGGGGTCAGTCCAACAAGAGGATATAACCATTATAAATACATATGCACACAATACAGGAGCACCAACATATGTGAAACAAATACTAACAAAATTAAAGGAGGAAACAGAATGCAATGCATTCATTTTAGGAGACTTCAACTCACCACTGCCTCCAAACGACAGGTCCACCAGACAGAAAATAAGTAAGGACACAGAGGCACTGTATAACACACTAGAACAGATGGACCTAACAGACATCTACAGAACTCTATACCCAAAATCAGCAGGATGCACATTCTTCTCAAGTGCACATGGAACATTTTCCAGAATAGACCACATACTAGGCCACAAAAAGAACCTCAGTAAATTCAAAAACACTGAAATTCTACCAACCAACTTCTCAGACCACAAAGGTATAAAACTAGAAATATATTGTACAAAGAAAGCAAAAAGGATCACAAACACATGGAGGCTTAACATGCTCCTAAATAATTAATGGATCAATGACCAAATTAAAATAGAGATCAAGCTATACATGGAAACAAATGACAACAATACAAAGCCACATCTGTGGGATGGAGCAAAAGCAGTTTTAAGAGGCAAGTATATAGTAATACAAGCATATTTAAAAAAGGAAGAATAATCCCCAATAACAGGCTAAAGTCACAATTATCGAAAATGGAAAAAGAACAAATGAGGCCTAAAGTCAGCAGGAGGGACATAATAAAGATCAGAAAAGAAATAAATAAAATTGAGAAGAGTAAAACAATAGAAAAAATCAATGAAACCAAGAGCTGGTTCTTTGAGAAAATAAACAAAATAGATAAGCCGCTAGGCAGAATTATTAAGAGAAAAAGAGAATCAACACACATCAACAGAATCAGAAAGAAGAAAGAAAAAATCACGACACACCCCATAGAAATACAAAGCATTAGTAGAGAATATTATTAAAACCTGTATGCTAACAAGATGGAAATCCTGGAAAAAATAGAAAACTTCCTAGGAAAATACAACCTTCCAAGACTGATTAAGGAAGAAACAGAAAATCTAAACAGACCAAATACCAGCAACGAAATTGAAGAGGTAAACAAAAAACTACCCAAGAGCAAAACCCATGGACCAGATGGATTTACAGAAGAATTTTATTAGACATACACAGTAGACATAATACCCATTCTCCTTAAAAGTTTCCAAAAAATAGAAGAGGAGGGAATACTCCCAAACTCATTCTATGAAGCCAGCATCACCCAAATACCAAAACCAGGCAAAGATCCAACAAAAAAACAAAATTACAGACCAATATCCCTGATGAACATAGATGCAAAAATACTCAAGAAAATACTAGCAAAAAGAATTCAAAAGTACACCAAGAGGATCATACACCATGACCAAGTGGGATACATCCCAGGGATGCAAGGATGGTACAACATTCAAAAATCCATCAACATCATCCACCACATCAACAAAAAGAAGGACAAAAACCACATGACCATCTCCATAGATGCTGAAAAAGCATTTGACAAAATTCAACATCCATTCATGATAAAAACTCTCAAGAAAATGGGTACAGAGAGCAAGTACCTCAATATAATAAAGGCCATATATGATGAACCCACAGCTAACATCATACTGAACAGCAAGAAGCTGAAAGCTTTTCCTCTGTAATCACGAATAAGATAGGGATGCCCACTCTTCCCACTGTTATTCAACATAGTACTGGAGGTCCTAGCCACAGCAATTAGACAAAACAAAGAAATACAAGGAATCCAGATTGGTAAAGAAGAAGTTAAACTGTCACTATTTGCAGATGACATGATATTGTACATAAAAAATCCTGAAGATGACACTCCAAAACTACTAGAACTACTATCAGAATTCAGCAAAGTTGCAAGATACAAAATTAACACACAGAAATCTGTGGCTTTCCTATACACTAACAATGAACCAATAGAAAGAGAAATCAGGAAAACAATTCCATTCACAACTGCATTAAAAAAAATAAAAAATCCAGTAATAAACCTAACCAAGGAAGTCAAAGACCTATACCCAGAAAACTGTAAGACACTCTTAACAGAAATTAAAGAGTACACTAACAAATGGAAACTCATCCCATGCTCCTGGATAGGAAGATTTAATATCGTCAAAATAGCCATCCTGCCCAAAGCAATATACAGATTCGATGCAATCCCTATCAAACTACCAACAGCATTCTTCAACGAACTGGAACAATAGTTCAAAAATCCATATGTAAACACCAAAGACCCCAAATAGCCAAAGCAATCCTGAGAAGGAAGAATAATAAAGTAGGGGGGACCTCACTCCCCAACTTCAAGCTCTACTACAAAGCCATAGTAATCAAGACCATTTGGGACTGGCACAAGAAGAGAGCCACAGACCAGTGGAACAGAATAGACTCCAGACATTAACCCAAACATATATGGTCAATGAATAAACAATAAAGGAGCCATGGACATACAATGGGGAAATGACAGTCTCTTCAACAGATGGTGCTGGCAAAACTGAACAGCTACATGTAAGAGAATGAAACTGGATCATTGTCTAACCCCATACACAAAAGTAAATTCAAAATGGATCAAAGACCTGAATGTAAGTCATGTTACCATAAAATTCTTAGAAAAAAACACAGGCAAAAATCTCTTGGATATAAACATGAGCGACTTCTTCATGAACATATTTCCCTGGGCAAGGGACAGAAAAGCAAAAATGAACAAGTGGGACAACATCAAGCTGAAAAGCTTCTGTACAGCAAAGGACACCATCAATAGAACAAAGAGGTACTCTACACTATGGGAGAATATATTCATAAATGACAGATCCGATAAAGGGTTGACATACAAAATACATAGAGCTCACGTACCTCAACAAACAAAAAGCAAATAATCCAATTAAAAAATGGGCAGAGGAGTTGAGCAGACACTTCTCCAAAGAAGAAATTCAGATGGCCAACAGACACACGAAAAGATGCCCCACATCCATAGTTATCAGAGAAATGCAAATTAAAACCACAATGAGAGACCACCTCACACCAGTAAGGATGGCCACCATCCAAAAGACAAACAACAACAAATGTTGGCGAGGCCGTAGAGAAAAGGGAACCCTCCTACACTGCTGGTGGGAGTGTAAATTAGTTCAACCATTGTGGAAAGCAGTATGGAGGTTCCTCAAAATGCTCAAAACAGACATACCATTTGAGCCAGGAATTCCACTTCTAGGAATTTACCCTAAGAATGCAGCAGCCCAGTTTGAAAAAGACAGATGCACCTTTATCACAGCACTATTAACAATAGCCAAGAAATGGAAGCAACCTAAATGTCCATCAGTAGATGAATGGAAAAAGAAGATGTGGTACATATACACAATGGAATATTATTCACCTATAAGAAAAAAACAAATCCTACCATTTGCAACAACATGGATGGAGCTAGAGGGTATTATGCTCAGTGAAATAAGCCAAGTGGAGAAAGACAAGTCTCAAATGATTTCACTCATCTGTGGATTATAAGAACAAAGAGAAACTGAAGGAACAAAACAGGAGCAGAATCACAGAACCCAAGAATGGACTAACAGTTACCAAAGGGAAAGGGACTGGGGAGGATGGGTATGGGTGGGAAGGGCAGGATAAGGGCTGGGAAAAAGAAAGGGGGCATTACAATTAGCATGTATAATGTAGGGGGGGCACAGAGAGGGCTGTACAACACAGAGAAGACAAGCAGTGATTCTGTAGCATCTTACTACGCTGATGGACAGTGACTGTAATTGCATTTGTGGGGGGGACTTGGTGAAGGGGGAAGCCTAATAAACATAATGTTCTTCAAAAAAAAAACTCACAAACTAAAAATATATTAAGAAATCAAATTCAAAAATACATCAAAAAATCAAAAAGATCGTCAATCATGACCAAGCAGGATTTATTCCACGGATGCATGGATGGTAAAATATTATAAAATCCATTAACATCATCTACCACATCAACAAAAAGGACAAAGACCACATGATCTTCTCCATAGATGCCAAAAAAGCATTTGATAAAATTCAACATCCATTCATGATAAAAACTCTCAACAAAATCAGTGTAGAGGGCAAGTACCTAAACATAATAAAGGCCATATATGACAAACCCACAGCCAACATCATACTAAATAGCGAGAAGCAGAAAGCCTTTCCTTTAAGATTGGGAAAGAGACAAGGATGGCCACTCTCTCCACTTCTATTCAACATAGTCCTGGAGGGCCTCGCCAAAGAAACCAGAAAACACAAAGAAATAAAAGGCATCCAGATAGGTAAAGAAGAAAGTAAACTGTCACTGTTTGCGGATGACATGATATTGTACATAAAAAACCCTAAAGAATCGACTCCAAAACAAAAAGATCTAATATCTGAATTTAGCAATGTTGCAGGATACAAAATTAATACAGAGAAATCTGTTACACTCCTATAAACTAGTGATGAACTAAAGAGAAAACAGGAAAACAATTCCATTCACAACTGCATCAAAATGAAATAAAATACCAAGGAATAAACCTAAAAAGGAAGTGAAGTCCTATACACTGAAAACTACCAGACACTCATGAAATCAAAGATACCAATAAATGGAAACACATCCTGTCCTCATGGATAGGAAGAATTAATATTGTCAAAATGGCCATTCTGCCTAAAGCAATGTACGGACTCAGTGCCATTCCTATCAAAATACCAACAGCATTCTTCAATGAACTAGAGAAAATAATTCTGAAATTCATATGGAACCACAAAAGACCCCGAATAGCCAAAGCAATCATGAGAAGGAAGAATAAAGCAGGGGGGATTAAGCTCGACTTCAAGCTCTACTACAAAGCCACAGTAATCAAGACAATTTGGTACTGGCACAAGAACAGAACCATAGACCAATGGAACAGACTAGAGAGCCCAGATATAATCCCAAGTAAATATGGTCAATTAATATATGATAAATGAGCCATGGACATACAATAGGGAAATAACAGCCTCTTCAACAACTGGTGTTGGCAAAACTGGACAGCTACATGCAAGAGAATGAAACTGGATTACTGTCTAACCCCATACACAAAAGTAAACTCCAAATGAATCAAAGACCTGAATGTAAGTCATGAAATGATAAAACTCTTAGAGGATAACATAGGCAAAAACTCCTGAATATAAACATGAGCAACTTTTCTTTGAATGCATATCCTTGAGAAAGGGAAACAAAAGGAAAAATGAACTCATGGGACTACATCAAACCTAAAAGCTTCTGTACAGCAAAGGATACCATCAACAGAACAAAAAGGCACCTTACAGTATGGGAGAATATATTTGTAAACGACATATTCATCAAGGGGTTAACATCCAAAATATATAAAGAACTCAAGCGCTTCAACACCCAAAAAGCAAATACCCCATTACAAAATGGGCAGAGAATATGAAGAGACAATTCTCCAAAGAAGAAATTCAGATGGCTAACAGACACATGAAAAGATGCTCCACATCATTAATTATCAGGGAAATGCAAGTAAAAACCACAATGAGATATCACCTCACACCAGTTAGGATGGCCAGCATTGAAAAGACTACGAGCAACAAATGCTGGCGAAGATGCGGAGAAAGGGGAACCCTCCTACACTGCTGGTGGAAATGTCAACTAGTTCAACTGTTGTGGAAAGCAATATGGAGGTTCCTCAAAAAACTAAAAATAGAAATACCATCTGACCCAGGAATTCCACTCCTAGGAATTTGCCCAAAGAAAACAAATTCTTAGATTCAAAAGACATATGCACCCCTATGTTTATCACAGCACTATTTACAATAGCCAAGATATGGAAGCAAGGTAAGTTTCCATCATTAGATGAATGGATAAAGAAGATGTGATTCATATACACAATGGGATACTATGCAGCCATAAGAAGAAAACAAATCCTACCATTTGCAATAACATGGATGGAGCTAGAGGGTATTATGTTCAGTGAAATAAGACAGGTGGAGAAAGACAAGTATCAAATGATTTCACTCACACATGGAGTATAAGAACACAGGAAAAACTGAAGGAACAAAACAGCAGCAGAATCACAGAACCCAAGAACGGACTGACAGTTACCAAAGGGAAAGGGACTGGGGAGGATGTGTGGGAAGGGAGGGATAAGGGGAAAAAGGGGCATTATGATTAGCACACATAATGTAGGGAAGGGCCCAGGGAAGGCAGTATAGCACAGAGAAGACAAGTAGTGATTCTGTAGCACCTTACTATGCTGATGGACAGTGACTATAATGGGGTATGTGGTGGGGACTTGATAATGGGAGGAATCTAGTAAGAGTGTTGTTCATGCAAGTGTATATCGATACAAAAAATAGTAATAAAAAAATAATGGCTAAAAAATTATAAATAAATAAATAAACACACCAGGTTCGCTGAAGGGGGGTGCTCCTGAGAAAGCTTAGAGGATTGGGATACCATTACCCAAAACCAAAAATTCAAGAAAAACAAATGAGTAGTCACTGGAAAAGACAAAGACTTCACAAAAACAGGGAGGACCATGCCTTTAAACATAGCTTGAATAAAGCCTGGAGACCTCATAACGCAAAATGGAGATCTAGTCTATGAGAGGATGTACTCTCACACTCTAGGTTTGACAAGAAAGCAATGAACTCAGTGAGTTCAGTGCATACGATCACGTGTTTGCTCACCAGCCTCACAGTTGTTTGGGGTCTTTTCTGGATCACACATCTCTAGCAATAAATAATATTAATTTTAAAATAAAACAGCCAGTTATGTTTCCAGCAAAATGGGTTTATTTGGGAATTGTAAAGGAACTGCAATTTGGGATACGAAAGCTATGGCAAAGCATGGGCAAGTCAAGAGATCAAAGGAGAGGATAGTAACTTTACAGAGAAACAGAGGATGTTGGGAGGGGCTACCTTAAACAAAAGTCCACTGGAGGAATAGGAGAGTTCAGGGTGGTGATGACTTCTCACTGACTAAGTTGTGGTATTTTCTTATTGGCTGAGCTTGTTGCTGGGCAGGGAGAGTCTTCCTTCCTCCTACTGGAGTGGCAGAGTGGACTTCTTTTCTGCTGGGAATGCAAGCTATGGTCTCTTCCTATTAGGTTCTACTTTAATGAGTGGTAGGGTGTCAGGGCTCCCCCTTACAGCCTCCCGTCTCTACTTTAAATGAGGTTTCCTTTTTACAGTTTTACAAGATATAGTATCAATGCATAAAAATCCATTTGTAAAAGGAAATGGAACCATAAACATGCAGAAACTGAAATTAAGAACACAATACCCTTTATAATCACTCCAAAGGAAATGAGCAAAACATGTATAATACATGTATCCTTAAAAATTCAAAATGATAATGAAAGAACCCAAAAAAGGCCTAATAAATGGAAAGACATACCAATGTCCATGGATTGGATGACTCACATAATAAAGATGTCTATATACCCTAACTGATCTATACATTTAATTCATTTCTTTTCAAAATTCCAACAGAGATTTTGTAGACATAGACAAGCTTATTTTTAAACTTACAGGGAAATGCACAGGTCCTGGAATGGCTTAAACTGTCTTGAAAAAGAAAAAAGTAGTAAGTCACTCTATCCTATGTTAAGGCTTATTGCACAATTACAATAATCAAGACAGTGAATTTAGCAATGAGATAAGACACACAGATGAGTGAACCATTTCAGAAACCCAGAAAGAGACCCATACATATTCACTCAATTGGTTTTTGAAAACATGCAAGAGCAATTAAGGGAGGAAGAAATATACTTTCAAGAAATGGTACTGGACAACTGAGCATTCATAGGCAAAAAAAAAATTTTTTTTAATCTTAACCTCAACCTTATGCCTTATACAAAAATTCACTCGAAATACACCAAAAGCTTAAATGTAAAACATTAAACTATAAAGCTGTTAGAAAAAAATAGAAAGTCTTTTTATTCTAAGACAAAGCCCTCTTAGAGTTGACAGCAAAAGCACAAACTTATAAAACAGATATTGTAGAAAGTAAAACTTTTCATTGCCAGTAACTATTTAAAAACCATACACTAACAAAGGACTAGTATCTAGAATATTTTTTTAAAAAATCTCAAAACTCAATAGCAACCAAAAAGAAATCCAACTTAAAAATGGAGCTGGGATTTTAGTATGCAGATGGACAGTGACTAATGGGGTATGTCGGGGGGACTTGGTGAAGGGGGAAGTCTAGTAAACATAATGTTCCTCATGTAACTGTAGATTAATGATACCAAAATAAAGAAGAAGAAATAATTTAAAAAAACCAAAGTGAAAGACGATGGTGTAGCCCAACAGGGCAGATGTCTTGGTGGCCAAGCTGGGACTCAAATGCCACTTCAGAACCTGAATACTGGCCCTGGTCCCTGCTAGCACAGACACCATAACATGTCATGTCACCTAAAAGGGATTGTTCCCTCATGTAATTTCCTGAAGACAAAATATAACATAAAACTACACTAAAAAAAAAAATGGAGCTGGGCATAAACATAATGTTCCTCATGTAATTGCAGATTAATGATATCAAAATAAAAAAATAAGGAGCTGGGCAGTCCAAGATGGTGGTAAAAGACCAACAACTTATCCGCAGCCAGACATACCACAATGAGATATCACCAGTTAGTATGGCCAACATCCAAAATACAAGGAACAACAAATGCTGGCGAGAATGCGGAGAAAGGGGAACCCTCCTACACTGCTGGTCAGAACGTAAATTAGTTCCAGAAATTAGCTATGGAAAGCAATATGGAGGTTCCTCAAAAAACTAAAAATAGAAATACCATTTGACCCGTAATTCCACTCCTAGGAATTTACCCAAAGAAAACAAGTTATCAGATTCAAAAAGACATATAGTTTACTGCAGCACTATTTACAATAGCCAAGATATGGAAGCAACATAAGTGTCCATCAGTAGATGAATTGATAAAGATGTGGTACATATACACAATGGAATACTATTCAGCCATAAGAAAGAAACAAATCCTACCATTTGCAGCAACCTGGATGGAGGCAGAGGGTATTATGCTCAGTGAAATAAGACGGGCGGGGAAAGACAAGTACCAAACGATTTCCCTCATTTGTGGAGTATAACAACAGAGCAAAACTGAAGGAACAAAACAGAAGCAGACTCACAGACTCCAAGAAGGGACTGGGGTGGGGAAAGTGGGGGTGGGGAGGGAGGGAGAAGGGGATTGAGGGATATTATGATTAGTACACAGGGTGTGGGGGGGTCATGGGGAAGACAGTGTAGCACAGAGAAGACAAGTAGTGACTCTGTGGCATCTTACTACACTGATGGACAGTGGCTTCAATGGGGTGTGGGGAATTGATAATATGGGTGAATGTAGTAACCACAATGTTTTTCATGGGAAACCTTCATAAGAATGTATGTATATCAATGATACCTTAAAAAAAAGGGAGTTTACTTTATCTAGAGAATTAAATAATGAAGAAAGTTACAAAGTTAAGGAGTAAGTCATGGCCACAATATGGAAGCCATGAAAGCCTGAACAAAAAGCAAGGTCTGGGGCAAGGGAAACAAAAGCAAAAATGAACAAGTGGGACTATATCAAGCTTAAAAGCTTCTGTATAGCAAAGGACACCATCAACAGAACAAAAAGGCATCCTACAATATGGGAGAATATATTCATAAATGACAGATCCGATAAAGGGTTAACATCCAAAATATATAAAGAGCTCACACATCTCAACAAAAAGTGAACAGTCCAATTAAAAAATGGGCAGAGGAGCTGAAGAAATTCAGATGGCCAACAGACACACGAAAAGATGCCCCACATCCCTAGTTATCAGAGAAATGCAAATTAAAACCACAATGAGATATCACCTCACACCAGTAAGAATCGCCACCATGTAAAAGACAAACAACAACAAATGTTGGCAAGGTTGTGGAGAAAGAGGAACCCTCCTACACTGCTGCTGGGAATGTAAATTAGTTCAACCATTGTGGAGAGCTGTATGGAGGTTCCTCAAAAAGCTCAAAATAGAAATACCATTTGACCCAGGAATTCCACTCCTAGGAATTGACCCTGAGAATGCAGCAGCCCAGTTTGAAAAAGACAGATGCACCCCTATGTTTATCACTGCACTATTTACAATAGCCAAGAAATGGAAGCAACCTAAGTGTCCATCAGTAGATGAATGGATAAAGAAGATGTGGTACATATAGACAATGGAATATTATTCAGCCATAAGAAAACAAATCCTACCATTTGCAACAACATGGATGGAGCTAGAGGGTATTATGCTCAGTGAAATAAGCCAGGTGGAGAAAGACAAGTACCAAATGATTTCACTCATCTGTAGGGTATAAGAACAAAGGAAAAACTGAAGGAACAAAACAGCAGCAGAATCACAGAACCCAAGAAAGAACTAATAGTTACCAAAGGGAAAGGGACTGGGGAGGATGGGTGGGAAGGGAGGGAGAAGAGGGGGGAAGAAGAAAGGGGGCCTTATGATTAGCACGTATAATGTAGGGGGGGCACAGGGAAGGCTGTGCAACACAGAGAAGACAAGTAGTGATTTTATAGCATCTCACTATGCTGATGGACAGTGATTAGTGGGGTATGTGAGGGGGACTTGGTGAAGGGGGGAGTCTAGTAAACATAATGTTCCTCATGTAATTGCAGATTAATGATACCAAAATAAAATTTAAAAAAAAAGCTCAAGGGAGGAACAACCTAAGACAGGCACAGTCGCAGGGGAGCCATCAGGTGAGAAATTGGGGATCAATAGAGGTGAGGCTTAGAACCTCACCCCATTTTGAGAGAAATCTTCTGCATCCGTGGATGTTTTGTTGCCCTTGTCTAGCTTGGATTAATATTTAATCTATAGGCACAGACCGATCATCTACATTTGCCCTCTTATAGCACTGAATTATGTTTTCTACCGTTATCTTGCATCTACCTACCACTTCAGCATTTTATTTTAAAAAAAAATAAGGGAGAAATGTGGGATTCACATATAAATCAAGTATAAAAATCAAATGAATAATCATATCTGACCTGATTGTTTATAGTTTATGATGCATGATCAAACCGAAAGTTTCTGTGATATGACTGCCCTTGCACTGTTCACCATGTAAGAACTTGTTCGTTATGCTTCAGAAGATTGGAGACTGTTGAGAATTAGGCTTGGGGTTGATTAATGATTGTGCATTGAGTCCCCTATACAGAATTTTATTGTTGTTAACAACCATTTGATCAATAAATACAACAGATGCCCTCTCAAAAAAAAAAAAAAAAGGTCTGGAGGTGACTACCTGGGCATAAATTCTGGCTTCTTCACTTAATTGCTGGGTGACCTTGGGCAAATTAACCTCTCTACTTTGTATCAGCTTCCTCATCCATAAAATGAGACTAATATTAGCACCTACCTCAAAGGATAGCTGAAAGAATGAAATGAGTTAATTCAGATGAAGAACTTAGCACAGACTAAGTCCAAAATAAACTATTATGTGGTCAATAAGAACTAAAATGATTATGGTCAAGCAGAGGAAAGACAATATAATTAAGTTGATGCCTAAGGGAAATCATCTCAAAAGATGGACCAGAAGCATGCTACCTGGTACCACACAAACACTCCAAGTACGAAGTATTTTGAGCCTAACCTAGGGTGATATAAATGAAAAGAAAAGTTCAAGGGGCAAAACTATTGTGGAAGCCAGCTCCTGGATGGTTCCATATGGTCACCCCTCTTGCCATCTGCACCCTCGAAAGCTGTACCAGACTGACCTGACGTGATGAATAGGACAGAAGGAACGGTATGGCACTTCTCAGATTATGTTATAGAAGACACGAGGGCCCCTTAGTTGCCCTCTCTCTTGCTCTTGGGAAAGTCAGTTGCCATGTGGTGAACACTGCTGTATGGCAGTAGCAAGGAATGACACTTGACAACAAGAACATGGGTGAGCTTATAAGTGGCTTCTCTGGCCTGGGACCCTTTATTTGACTGCCAACTGGTGGGAGACCTTGAGCTGGAACCTCCCAGTTGAGCCATTCCCAGATTCCTGACCCACAAGAAACTCCATGAGAAAATAAACATTTATTGCTTCAGTTTTGAGACAACCCATTAAATAGCAACATCATTAGATAGTACAACTATGGACAAGAAAAATTAATCAGGTCTTAAAAACTGATTAAATAAAAAGGACAGAAATGAGTAGTACCAAGTCAAAGACTCTTAGATTTCTAAGTAAAGATATGATTTAAGGGCCTGACATTATGTTTTTGGTTGCCAAGGTATCTGTGGGTAAATTACAGTATTTTCAAAATCTCTCACCTGGCTTTACTCCATCTCCATATCCAAAGGTGTTTACAAGGGGCGGAGAGGCACCCCGGGAAGGGGAGAGATGGGAGGTAGAGCAGAGGCCAGAGAAACGGACAAAGAAACAGGTGCGCAGGAGTAGCTGCAGGAGAGGGACGAATGCAGCCAGGCTTCTCATAAGCAAACGGGTTTCTCCCACTTTAGTATTTCCCTCGACTGACTTTGGTTTCAGTGGCTTATTCGCCCCAGGCTGGGAACATGCTTTTTGCCCCTGGGCTACAGCATCTACTTCAGAAGACATTCACATTGAATATACACACTGCCAGCTAAATGACACAGCTACTAGAAAAATAGTAAGATAAGGAATTAGGCCACTCATACCTATGAAGGTCCCTTTTCAGAAAGTCCTGGGAACCTAGAAAACCCACAGTTGGAATGATCCTGCTTCTCTCTTCAGGTGACTTAATTCCCACTCTTATGCTTTGAATTAGCAAAATAAAGAGTAAACCCACAAAACACCTCACCCTCAGACTTTACTAAAGGTAGACCCAGGTCTGCCCGCCCTCCTCTCTACCGACAACTTCACTGTGTAGCTCTTGGGTGTGCTGTGTACCGTCCAGGACCAGTGAGTGATAAATGTTGTTCCTCAAAGTTCCCTGATTATTTTTGCTTAAGTGTATCCTGCTATCATAATTAGAACCACCAGATCTGGTCCCGCAACAACACTGGCTCTGGTTGGGGGAAACGTTTGTGGGGGCTTGCTACAAGCAACACAGGCCCAGGCACGTGCCTCAAGCGTTCCTAGAGGAAAGCATCACTATCAATAGGCTAAGACCAATACAACACACAGAGGAACTGTGAGGGCCTAGTGGGATAAGGGTGAGAAAATGACTTCCTGATACACTGAGTTTAAACTGAGCTCAAGAGAAAGGTCAAATATATATCTGAAAGTCATCTATATAGCAGTGACAGCTAACATGAACATATAAGATGGCCCAGAACAAACTTGTAAAATGAGAAAAAGCACAAGGTCAGAAATTAGAACATAGCAGGAAGACAATAAAGAGAAGTAGGCAGTTAGAAGACAGAAAGAGAATCAAGACACAATATCAGGGATGCTTCCAAACAAAAATAAAAATAAAAGCAGGTGGTAAATGTGTCAAATGCTACAATGATCACATAAATAATTTACTTTATTGTAATGGCTTTAACAATTTCATATATTTCTCTTTTTCACATTTTAACATTTCTAAAAACATAATGTGTTTTCCAGTTGATAGGTATGTTTGACTTGTTTCTTTTACTCCCTAAAATCAGTTACAAAATTGATACTCTGTCTGACAATCGACAATTCCAGAGCTATGAGGCATGGTAGTGATAAGGCTGAACCACTATATGTGGACTATTTTTTCAAGAAGTTTTTTGGAAAAAACTAGACGTGTCAAGAAAAGCACTGTGCTTTTCAAAGTTTTGGCTTAGTATGACGATACCAACATATTTATTAAGCAAGGAACTTAGAAATGACTTTTAAAAAGTATAGGACACACGCCAGAGCAAACATAATTCCCAAAACAAAAAGGATGTACTCACGACTACAGGTACACCCATTTAAGTATCATTCATGCAGTATTTCCTACACACATACTCGGTGCCCAGACGCTGTACAGATGGCATACACAGACAGGCAGCCGTCTGCTTCAGACTCCTCTCACTGTAGCAGGAGGAGAAAGATTCAGAAAAAGTTCAGTGTAGAAGGTGTGGCAACAGAGACATCTGGGGAAAACGCAAAACTGTTTTAGTGTGTTATAAGACACAGTCAGAAAGATAAAAACTACCCAACACCAGCGAGGGTTAATAAATCTCACGCGCTCTTTTCAACTTCGAGTCCAGTCGCTCACTTTCGTCATCCCCACGGCGGCGACCCCTCACTTCCCCCAGGAAAGCGGCTCGGCCGTCGTCCCTCCAGGCGCTCCTCGCTCTGCCCTCCCACCCGGCCTGGGACCGCCGGCGGAGGGCTCGGTTCCTACGCCTGGCAGGGACGCCGCCGGGACAGCCCGCCACGCGGGCTCTGTCCACGCCCACGGCCGGGCCCGGCGCAGCCACCGCAGGCACCCCCGCCAGCCCCGGCCAGCCCCGCGCGGGGAGAAGGAGGGCGGACCCGGGGCTCCCTGCCAACCGCTCACCTTCAGGCCTCGAAGGCGGCCAACGCCGGACATCTCCAGGAACCGCCTCTCCGGCTGCGCGGCCTCTCTACGGACGCACCGCCTCAGCCAGATAGTACCTCCCCGACCGCCCCGGGAGCACCGCCTACTCCCGGCGCCGGAAGGCTGGCAGCCACCTAACCAGCCGGGCGCGCCGCAGCGACGCCGTGGTTGGTGGGTGCTCGGGCTGGGGGAGGGGCTTCTCCGGACGCACCGCCCTCCCAGACCGGGCGCCACGGCGCGCGCTGCGATTGGAGGGCGTGTGGGCATGGGGCGGGCTCTCTAGCGCTTTGTGCCTCCTGGGCGAGGTGGGCGAGGTTGGCTGGATTTTGCACGTTGGCTGTCGGGCGCGCAGCGGAGCAGTCAGTGCGGAGAGTCCCGGAAGGGTGCTTCGCTGCTAGTCCCTCTTTCTCGCTAGGGCCCGGGTCATGCAGAGCGCCCCCTGGGCAGGCCACGTCGCTGGCCGCCTGGCTCCAGGTGCCGGAGCTGCCGGCAGGTGTCTCTCGCTAGGGTCAGCCTCCGATTGTATTTCATATGCAGCTCACACGTGGTCTGTTTTGTCAGGCAACAACTATAAGTAAAAATAAAATGAAAACCCAAAGTAGGCTACGAATTCAGTAACCGATACTTAAAGAATGGTTGTTGCTCTTAACCGGAGTGTTATTTCCCATATCTATCTGGGGGATGGGGCTGAAGGGGAGGAGGTCAGGGAGGAGAGGTTTAGGTATCCAGAGCGGAAATTCTCAACTTTAGAAGACGTCGAGGTCGCCTAGAGGATTTGTTATAACATGACTAGATTTTGGAATCTGTAGGTTTGGAAGTAAGTCCAGAGAACTCTTATTTCTGACAAGTTACCGGGTGATGTTGCTGATGGCCCTGTAACTCACGTAGAACCAGAGGCTATCGCTGTTCCTCAGATCCACAATGAGAATTACTGGTGTTGTAGCACTTTGAGAAGTAAATTTAAAATGAAATACAACGGGAAGGGAAGCCGGGACTGAGTAGAAACGGAATTAGGTTACAAAATCTAACTGGGTGGGAATATTTTGTAATAAAGGTGTCCATTTATGGGTAAAATTGTAACATTTCCAGAATATCTCGCCTGGCTTTGGTACATCTGCACATCAACAGGCGTTCAGAGGTGGAAAGAAGTATGGCTTTAGTTCATTTGCATCTTTCCTCAGGGGTGGAGAGAAGTTCATCTCCATATCAATGGGTAATTACCTGGGCAACAGAGGGCTTATCTGTACTCGAGAGGTGAGGGGGAGGTCAGGTTTTGCTGCTGCTGGAGCAATAGAGAGTGATGGGCGGGACTGCAGTTTTGTAAGCAATAAACGGGTTTTAAACTTAATTTCTCCCTTTGACTGATTTCGGTTTTTACAGGTATTTTTCCCTGGGATTTCCTCACCCCAGACTTACACCATTGCAGAAAAAACTAAAATGATGATATAAGCAAGTTGAACAAGTGTCAGCTTAGGGAGGAAGATTTTTTGTTGTACCCTCAAAAGCGCGGCAGAAATGGAGTTTGGTTTTCTGCTCAAAGAATTTTGTGTGTGTCTGTGCCTCTGTAAAACACACAGCTTCACATCCATTCTGTCTTGCCTCCCTACTCACTATTCTTCATCATCTTGTGTTTGAGTTCTGGTGCTTATGGCCACAAAGGTTTATTATTATAGTAAGATTTCCACTCTGCAATAGCTGAAAAAAAATGAAGAAAAAGTTATTAGCTTAAGGTAGACATTTACCAATACTATTACTGTCAACACTTAGAGATAAACTATATTCTAAATCCATTTTGTAAACTAGAGCCTAAATCTAGTTTAGGATTTGGGACACTGGGTCTCTAATTGGAACTCCACAAAGAAGAGATTTCCAGTTGCCTCCAGGAGGCCTTACTCCACAGCTCAGCCACCTCACTGTCTCTGCCTTGGGCTTCAGTTTTACATGGAGCCAGACCTATCCTGCCACAACAGCTAATGCGCCATTGCACTACCTGTCTGTCATCACCACTTGAATGTCTGAGAGGCTCTTCAACCGGTTTTTCTCTTCCCAAAATATAAAAATTCTCCATCTCATAGTGGCACTGACATTCACCCACTAGCTTACACTGAAACCTGGGAATTGTCACAAACACTTTTGTCACTTTTACCAAAGTCCTGTCTGTTCCACCTCCCATGTGTAAATCTCTCATCTATCCACTCTTTCTCCTCCTCTACCATAATGCAGGCTGCTAATTTCTTTTGCCCAAACTACTTGGTAGCCTCTTAACCATATCCCCCTAATCCACTCTTGCCCCACATCCACCACACACATACAATCCATTCTTCACACAAATATTCTAGTGATATTTATGCTCTCCATATTAGCCTTCTTTTCAGTTATCAAATATACCCTGACATTTGACAAAATGGGCCTTAGGGTCTATGCATTTGCTAGTCCATTTGCCTGAAAGCTTCTGGCCTCCTTCTGCCACACCAATTTATATGCAGAAATTGAAAATTGTTGAAGCTTGGAGATGAGGACATAAAGGTTTATTATTCATTTGGTTTTTGATATTTTTGAAAAATAATTTTTTTTAGTTTAAGTTGGAATATTAAAAAAGAAAAAACAAAATAAGAAGCAAAAAAGCCCTGAACCTGATTTCTTTAGTTTCCCTGAGCTCCCAGGGCTAAACTTTCCTGCTCTTCTTCACAGACCCTATGCTCTTTTGAAGGTGTTAAAATAAGCATAATGTAAATAATTATTAAAATTATCTGGCTCCACCTCTGTACTGTACAGTAGTACCATTTCTGTCTCCTTGACCTTTATATTCCCAGCACTTAGCACAGTGTCTTCCACATACAGTGCACTCAAATATTTGCTATGAATTAATAAATGAACTAGTAATTATTGAATAGAAACACCTTGCCTGAGGTTGCAAAGCTAGTAAGTGTTTCGGAGTAGAACTCTTTTGTGACACCAAAGTCCACGTTTTCTCCATTTTCTCCACTATACGGTTTATACCAGCATACTTATGAGGACTTTTCAATTGAACAAATACTCAGCAAAAATTATCCAAAAAAAAAGATAAGCCTGTGCTGAAATAGACTTTCAAATCCTCTTCAGTCTTGTCTGATCTCACCAATAAAATACTCAGTGCCAAAACACAAAGACAGTAAGAAAATTTCCTCAAACTTTTTGGCCTAGTTCTTGTTTTGCAACTATCTGTGGTTTTCCCTCCTAAGGATTCCATGAAGGGGCAGTGGAGTCTGTGGAAGGGTGAGAGTCACAACACGGTCTCCACTGCACCACCAGCACAGCTCTCCTTTCAGCTGTTCTAAAAACAGGGTGAGATTTCATTTTTGAAAGTAAGCACTTTCAAAAGGGCTGGGGAACCACTCTTGCTGCTCCATGTCACCTCCTAGCAGCCCCACAGCACTGAGAAGGCTTCCCAGTAACCAATACTGGACAGAAAAACACAAACTCAGAAGCCCAGACTTAAAGAGAACCTTGAAAGAGCAGATGGTAGAATGGGCAGCAAGGACTTCTTGTCAGAGAGAGGTCTGAGGCCCTAAGGTTTGGCAGAGGTAGGGCTTCAGAGGACTGGATTATGGCCTGGATCCTGAGCCTGGTTTCCTTTCAAGGAATTCTCAAAATAATTCTCATCCTTTCTACACCAGATGGGCGTGGCATCACTCTTACAATACTTAGTTCTACTTGAGTTATTTTAAACAATGCTTGGTCTCACCTAACTTTGCTCATTGGACTCCCACTAGCCCATTCCCAGTCTAAGTAATATTTGACTTCCCAATGTGTCACACCCTCTTTGGTGTCTCTTGAGCTCAGAGACAGCTGGAGAGGTGATGTGGACTTTCCCCAGGATGGGCATCACAGGCCAGGCTCAGCATGGGTCCTGGATGAGCAGGTGGAGCCATGAGGGCCCAGCCTTCAGTTCCTCAATCAAATGTGGTGATTAACTGATCACTCAGATCTGCTGTGAGAATTAAGAGGATCATTGTGAGGGGCCAGGGCAATACTGGTGCAGGGCCACCTTGTCTGCAGGTTTGTTCAGACCCAGACTGGTTCTCTCAGCTACCCCACCCACAACCAGTCAAAAATCTGATATTCCATTAAACATATCTGAGTTCTTTCATCCTTTTCCAATTTATTTCACACCTTTAAAAGCAGAACTAGCTGTTCTGTGAAGGTGGGATTCCTGTCCTGAGATTTCCCTCTAATCTGTGCTAGATGTGGGGCTGTGGCCTTTGCTGCTGTGTCTGGGCAGGAACCTAGAGATTAGTTTGGGGAGTCCATCCCTGGCAGCCCCAGGAGGCTGAATGTGAGCCCAGTGTTGTGTGTTTGGTGTAAGGGGGCATCTGAGCACCCAATCCAGAAGCACAAGATAGAGGCTGGGCTGTGGCATGCTGCAGACTGTGGGTCCCAGGTGGGTGGGGCTTCCAGGGCCCCCAGGCCTGCACCAGTGTCTGGGGGGTAGTGCTTGTGCTGGTTCCCTCCCACTAGAGTCAGGGAGAGTCTGATCCCTAGGGGTGGGGCCTCACGGGCTCTCATGCATGTGCTGGTTTGGCTGGAAAGCAGTGGAGGCAGGTGTTATTCAAACTTGATAAGAGAGGAAGGCCTTGCGTCTTTAGTCCTGGACCCCAAGCCCTCCCCTGTGCATCTGTAATGAACACTCCAGGATAGGCAGCCCCAAGCCTGTTGACCTGTGTGACCCATGGGGTTTCCTGGATGCTGAAAGCATCCTCCCAGAGCCTGGGTCCTCTTTGGGGAAGTCTGGCCAACACTGAGGCTGTAGTTCCTCCATGTCTGTGGTCCTCTCTGATGGATTTAGATGAGAGGGTGCAGGGGGGTCAGGGGCTCCACAGCTGGAGTGCCCAGCTCAGACTGTAACCCCATCACTAACTTTGTGACCCTGGGTGACTGATGAATCCTCTGTGTCTTGGTTTCTTCATTTGTAAAATGGAGATGAAAACCACATAAAATTGAACAATATTTGCAGAAGATTTCAACAATGCCTGGAATACATTAAACATTGTGCATTTTTGAGAAAATTGTGCTCTTTGCTTTTACCTAAGATGCCAGTTTTGCTTATTTCACATCATTGAAATATTTCTGTAAGAGTTCCCACAGATACTTCTCAAACTTTCCAAAGGCTGATTTTTATTGTGCTGTCTGAATTTACCAACATTTATTTAACCAGTATTCTAAATTTTTTAGATTTCAAGGTTATTTTAATGACATGGAAAATATTCACAACATGTTAAAGGAAAACAAATCAGAACATGAAACTGTATAGACCATGTACTAAGGTTTGAAAAATGTGGACATATGCTCCCATTGATTAAGGTTTTTATTTAGGGCCACTGAAGTGATAGGGGCTTGCCTGATTCCAAAACCCTAATGATAGGACCATTTTACCTGTAAGTCCAGGGGCAGGTTTTTTTCCATTTATATTTTTCTTATTTATGTATTTTTTTCTTCTTACTGAGATATCATTCACACAAAAATAAAATTAACCATTTCAGCCACTTTAACATAATTCATTTGATATTTATTTAAAATTTTTTCACAAGGCTCTGCAACCTTCACCACTATAATTTCAGAATATTTCCATTAATTCCAAAATAAAGGCCACAGCTGTTAGCATTCACTCCCTATTTCCCTGTCCCCATTCATAGAATCATATACTATGTTGTCTTCCATGACTGCTTTTTTTTTTTCAGGGCAGGGGGTGAGGGGGGCTGGGGGTTGGGAAGTCATTAATGATGAACATAGGGCCCCTTCTCTCTGGCATCCAAAACAAGACCATTTGTTCTGTATGGACACACATTACAACATAAATACCTAGATATCCTGGTTTCACTTAATAAAAACCCATCTCACTCACAGGTCTCTGTTTCTTGCATTGACTGGCCAGAGTGTGGGGCAGGGAGGGGAAGTCCTCACTGGGAGGGTCCTGGATGACTCTGCAGTGAAGGGTGGTGGGTGTGGTGCACAGTCTGGGGGTTGGTGGGCCCAGGGTGGGCTGGGACCCTCTGAGTGTGGAAAGCAAGAGTCATCTTCTCTGGGGAAAGAAAAGTTGCAGTCATAAGCATGAAGACCTGCTAGTAGCTAAGACCTGCTAACAATGGAGAAGGAAGCAATCAGCACCAGTCTCCGAGAGAAAGGTCAGAGTGGACAATTCATGAGACTCTGGCCCTCCTACTCAGAGGAAGGATCCTCCTTCCAAGCCCCCCTGAGCTAGCTCTGGTGTATGAGGGCTACAACATCCAGGACGTTTGAATCTTCAACCAAACACCATTTCCACCTACAAACTCAGCATGACAGGAGCATTTAACAGTAAGTAGAGAAGGCTTGGAGCAGGGAAGGACATGTTTGCCTGAGGCCTGTTCTAGGAGACACCACCCTTGGTGATAGAGAAGCACCTCACTTTTTAGTCCAATTTTGATTATATATAATAAACACAAAGTAACATTCATTTCTATTACAATTTTAAAATTTACTAGATAAGCTTACCACAAAGCCTTGGCCCTAGAAGAAAAGGGGCAGGGCCTCAAAGGAAAAGGAGAGGGGAGTGAAGCTCTTGTCAGGGTGAGGAGGTGGATTTGGGCCCCACATTAAGTCACTCTTCACTATGACTTCTTTCCCAGGAAGGAGGTGGGAAAGGTGTGGATTTGTTCAGAACTGAGCTAGAGAGGACTAGGAAATGGGGTTGTAGATAATAGGGTAGGAAGGGGAAACACGGCTATGGGAAAAAGGCATGCAGAGTGGGGGTGTATGTAGGGGCACCATTCAAACAGTGGGACCAGTCCTCAATCTAGAAGAACAAGGCCAGGCAGGCCAGGTGAGTGGAATGTGGGCACTGTGCTGATCCTAGGAAATGCACAGTCAGAAGCAACTCTTTTGCCATGAAGTGTCCATGCTGACATTAAGGTGTTTAAGGAAATTTCTTACATGTTTCTCACCTGCTCTCAAGGTGTATTCACAGCAGAGAAATTTCACTGAGTTAAGGGACATACATATAGGAGAGCCCTAGAGTGCAATGCTTATGAACACATCTAAGTGTCTGCAACAACTTGAAAGAGGCATAAAACACAGTGTTCTTTCAGTGAGTGTAAGTGATTATCATACCCTCAGACTCCCATTAATATGTTTAATAAAGCTACTCAAATGCATCTCCTTAGAATACTGGCTGTCCTCTTCTGAACAGTATAATTTGACAGTGACATATTTTTATTAGCACCTGATTCTAGTGACAGTTAAAAAGAAGGCCATAAGTGATATTCTGACCAAGTGAATGGAATCCATACTTAACACAGTGTTTCTTCAGTCAATGCAAGTAACTCCTGATCTCCATTGCTTCCACTGATGTGTAAGGAAACTACTTGCACACATTTCTCAGAAGCTAATACCAATGCAGTGCATTTTAAGGAGTTAATGGACATACATATAGGACAAGTAGTACAATATTTGTAAGTGTTCTTAGTATCTCTTACTAACAACATATGTGAAAGAGGCATAAAGCTGTGTTCACTGAGCATATGTTAATACCATATTATCATGCTTATGTTGATGTGTTTAAGAAAATTTCTTATACATCTTTCTCAAAAGCTAATTCAAAAGCCTATTCACAGAAATGTTATTTCACTGAGTTAAGTATACGCATACAGAACTGCCTTATACTGCAGGTTTAACAACATTTCTTATCTCCTATTAACAAACTTGTTAATTCTTTAAAGTGGCATCCAGCATTGGCTTTCTTCAGTGATTGGGAGTGAAGACGATGTTCTCATGCTTATATTGATGTGTTTAAAGAAACATATACATTTTACTCAGAAGTTAAGCACAAGACCTATTCACAGAGGAGTAATTTTAAAGTACAGACATATACAACAGACTTCTGGTTAAACAGCCACTGTTTATGAAGAGTTCTTAGTATCACTTCTAAAAAAAGTTACTTGATAGAGGCATGAAGCATAGTGCAAGTAAACACCGTAGTCTCCAGCTTACATCAGTGTATTTAAGAAAGCTTATTAATGGCTCTTAGAATTTGCTTAAATATCAAATTCATTTTTGGTACAGTATTATGAATTTTGACATGTGTATATACTCATGTAACCTTGGCTGACCTCAAAATGTCAAACATTCTCACAGATATTTTCCTCTACATATTTCAATCACCAGAAACCCGCAACTATGGCAACTACTGTTTGGTTGTCTGTGTGTGGGGGTCTATTTCAGTTTTGTTTGTACTTTGTTGACTCTTTTCAAATCCATACATTAGGGGAATCATATGGTATTTGTCTTTTTGGTTTGACTTACTTCATCTAGCATGATACAATCAAGGTCCCTCCATGTTCTAGCAAACGGCAAGATTTCATTCTCTTTTATTGTTGAATAATATTCCATTGTATACATGTAACTCTTTTTTCATCCATTCATCCACTGTTGAAAATTTGGGCTGTTTCCATGTTTTGCTGAGTGTAAATAATGTGTGCCAAACATGAGTATATATACATATTCAGATTAGTGAAAATATTTTACAAGTAAATGACAGAAGTGTACTGATGGGTACTATAGTAGTACTATTTTTAGTTTTTAGAGAAAACTAATAATGCTTTCCCTAGGGAATGCACAAATTAACAATAATACCAGCAATATAAAAGGGATCCCTTTACTCCACATCCTCACCAACACTTGTTATTTGATGTCCTGTTGAATTTAGCCATTTGACTTGTGTGAGGAGATACTACATTGTGGTTTTGATTCACATTACCCTGATGATTAAAATGTTGAACATATTTTCATATCAGTTGGCTATTCTGTATGTCTTTCTTGAAAAATTGTTTACTCAAGGAATCTGGATATTAATCATTTGTAATTGTGCTAATGAGTTAAATGAATTTTTCATATATATTGGATGTTATCCTTTATCATGTACTTCATTTGCAAATATAGTCCCATACAGTAAGTTGCCATTTTGATTTCTTGAAGGATATTTATATACTCGATTGAACTGACTAAAAGGATGCAGAAAAGAATGCCTCTTTCAAATAACTTGTTCCTAAGAGATGTTAGAAATGAACTTCAAAAATCTCCAGTATCAGTTTTCTGTAGATATGCTCTAAAACAGTAAACTAACACCAAGGAGAGTAGCTCTTCCCATAAGCTGCAGAAAGAAGCATGTGTCATTCTTTACCCTAAAGCCTACAAGGGAAGCCTGGGTGACTGAAAATCCCTTGACATAATGAATAAACACTGTTCTTATTGCATCTTTTATTCATTTGCCTGACTGCTTCAGGAGAGGCCCATTGTAATGTGCAATCAGCTGTCCACAAGGCAAGAAACTCACCTCTGAATGGGGCTTTAAAGAAATGGGTCAGAAATGGCTCTATGCATTCTTCAAAACACTGCTGGAGACTGGGAACTATGGCACAGAGCAGCACTCAAATGAAGAACAATAAGCTGGTTTCCCTATCAAGTAAAATACTTCTAGGAGATTCGGAGAAGCATGTGAAACATGCTGTTCTATGTGTATGTGCTTTAACTCCAGGAGGTAAGTGTGCTGTGAATAGGACTTCTAACTGCCTTCAGGAGAAAAGGCAGAACAAGTTGCTTTCAGCACAAGAATGGAAGCAGGACAGTTTGGTATATAGTTCACTAGAATAAAAAGAGGCAGAGCAGGAGGCCTCCTTCAAATAAATTATTCTGAAAGGCCATTAAATCTGAACTTCAAACCTGCCCCAGAAAGTTCTTCTCTGTGCATAAGCTCTAACTCACTAAACCAACAATGTACTGAGTAACACTCTTCATTACCGGCAAAAAGAAGCATGTGTGACTGTTCAAAGACTGCATTTAAAGCCAAAGAGACTGGGAATCACTTCAACACAAGAAATAAAGACTATCCTTATTGTGTCTCTGATTCACCTGTTTGAAAGCCTCGGCAAGGACCCAGTTTCAACTGTGCCCTCTAAACAGATCCAAAGAGATACATGCCATCCTCTTGAAAAGCTCTGTGCTGAATAGGACCTGCAAGTAAAGTGCCAGAAAGGGTTGATGACTCCAGGGGAAAAATATTTTCCCAGTCCAGGGCAAAATATTTCTAAAACAAAAATCAGTCACAGGAAGGAATAATGTGGGAGAAACCCGTTTATTGTTTACAAGCAGTCATCCCCTTCTGTTCACCTGTGTCTCTCGCAACCCCGCTGCAAGAAGGGACCCCACCCAACCTCTCTGGTCCGGATATGCCCTTGATCCCCCTTGTAATCACCTATTGATACAGAAATACACTACTTCTCTCCACCCCTTGGAAACACCTATTGATATGGAGATGCACTAAGGCCAGATGAGAGATTATGGAAATATTGCAATTTTAACCACAATCCACCCCTCCAGAAATCTCGCCTCACAATCTACTCACTCCTCCTCTTCTGCAATGGTCTGTGTGTAAGAAAACTGAAGCACTGTAACCAGACTAATACCAAACAATAACAACAGCAATAAAATCATGATAATCCTCAAGCCAAAAGACTCAGCTAGGTTCAAAGTACAAGCAGATTAAGTCCAAAGCTCTCCCATTCCACAGGAATTCAGTAGCTGAACAGGTAGGGGCTTTAGACCAATCATCAGGTAGCAGCTGCAGCCAGAGGGTAGGTCCAGGCCACAGGGACTGTAAAAGAAAATAACCTTAAGGGCAACAAGATACCTGTTTTAATGACACCAGCATAGACAAATCTTGTCCATCAGGTAGGATACATGCAAGAGAGTGGTCCTGTGATAGGACAGTGGCAGGAATGGGATCTTGTCCTGGTCTAGTATACCAGACCTTAAGCCCCCTCCCTGTGGGAGTTACAGATGAATCAATATATAGTGCTACAAAAGGTATGTACAATGGCAATAATAATAAAACAAAACTTCCCCATAAGATGCTCTTACCTCTGGGACATTTTGGGTACACTACCATGATCAGGTTTAAAGTTCAGGTTTAATAACCTTTTGGAATAATTTACTTGAAAGAGGCCTCCTGCTCTGCCTCCTCTTATTCTACTGAACTAAACAGCCACTCTACAACCCTATACAGGCAGGACCACCAGGCCTCATAGCCCCAGGTGGCCCCATTGGCCAATTATCCAACTGAGAGGCCAGCTCAAGCCAAAGGGAGCTGTGGAAACTTTCATCCCAGCAATAGCACAGAGGACTGTTGCTTCTTACTGCAATTTTCTGGCATGTCTAGGAGTGTTTAATAAACCCTCTCTTGCTTATCAAGGCCCCTTTTTCCTTTTTAAACAAAAATAGTGTAACAATTTTTCCTTCATTTTCTTTTCCTTTTACCAGCAAGAGGAAATGTGATATATGTGGATAAGATTATGGTAGAAGAAAAGGAAAGATGGACATCATGTAGAAAGTCTGTGTTTAGAGGGCATGCCATCACCTCTGATTGGGTAGGACACAGCTTTGGGTTCTCTCCATGGGAAAGGTTAATAATCCTTTTGTGGTGGTGTTAAACAGGAAAATAGATATGAGCAGGGTGGAAAGAGAATATGGCCAGGAAAGCCCACTAAAAGACACTCAAAAAGTTAACCAGTTAAAATTAGAGAGCCAGAAAAGACCCACAGTTAATGAGTTTATCAGTTAAAGCTCAAAAAAAGCCAGGAATAATTTGGCCTGGAATGTTTGAATATCCCCTAGATAAGAAAATACCTCAGCATAGCTCATCTTCATTGTGTTAATTAAATCATGCCACTGTAAGATTTACTTTAGCCTGCTAAAAGGCCTAGATTATTTTTTTAACTTTACCCAGATGCTGCTTTTCCTTCTCCAGTCCTAATCAAGTAATTTACAACCTGGGCAATTAATATGGCAAGCAAGCCCAGCCATAAACAACAGTAAAAGCAAGAAGGATTCCATCTTTAAGATAAAATTGCATTTTAAAACTCAGGAAGTTTAAGAAGTAAGTTTCTTAACATACTGTTAGCAAAAAGACAGTAACTCAGCCCACCTTGGGGGCTGGGTAGGCAGTCTTATTTGAAAGTTCCAAGATTCAGGGAGAAATCATAACAGTAAATTTCTTGTGTTAAGTTAATTTTAAACATTCGAGGACCACTTAACAAGTCTGCACCCCCAGCCCATGGTCACATTCCTGAAAAAAATCCTTAAAAGGGAGAACCCCCAACCTTTCAGTGTGCTCCTCTGTCTGAGGTTACCCACACTTTCTAAGTGCATAGACTTTCTCTTTGAAAAACACTTGAGCTTTTCAAGGTGCCTCTCCTCCCTGAGGTCGCCGCTGTACTTCTTCTCTCTTTAAGTAACTTTAAATAAAACTTTTACTCTGCTTCACTACTGTGTCTCTGCCCTTCAATTCTTTGTTGCGGTGGGGACAAGAACCAAGGAAAATACACAATGCTCCCTGCAACAGTGGTACAAGAAATAACCAAATCATGTAGTGGAGAGGTGTGTCTTTGAAAAAATGGGAATAAGAGAGTGTGGATTGTGGTGTTGAGACAGGGACCATGGGTGTAGTGTGAGTAAGGTGAGGGCCTCGGGAAAAAGCAAGGCAGGATATTTGCAGTCAGAGCAATGTGGCTACATGCAAGGAAACCCCCCTACTAAAACTCTGTGTTAAACATTCAGTGCTAGAGTCATTCTTCAGTGAGATCAGTTGGTGTACCCCAGATAAAGAAGAGTAGCATATGTTTATTTTATGCTAATCAGTTATAATCATGTGTAAGATTCACTTAACACGCTAAAAGACCTAGGCCTATGTGCTGCTTTTCCTCCTTCAGATCTGATGAAGTGATTTTGCAAACTGGGCAAACTAATTTACCATGCAAGCCCAGCCATGAAACAGTGAAAGGCAAGAAGGATTCCACCTTAAAGATAAAATTGCACTTAACTTACTCTTTAGCAAACAGTGCCTCAGCCCACCTTGGGGCCAGGCTGAGCAGGTGGCCTTGTTTCATTGCCTGGGGAGATATGTTTATGAAGAAGTCACTCATGTTTATGTCCATGAGATTTTTGCCTATGTTTTTTTCTAAGAGTTTTATGGTTTCATGACTTACATTAAGGTCTTTGATCCATTTCGAATTTACTTTTGTGTATGGGGTTAGACAGTGATCCAGTTTCATTCCCTTACATGTAGCTGTCCAGTTTTACCAGCACCATCTGTTGAAGAGACTGAGACTGTCATTTCCCCATTGTATGTCCATGGCTCTGAGCTTTCTATTTTTACCTGATTAACTCTTTGAGTCCCTTCTAGTGGGCTTACTGGCCTCATTCTCTTTCCACCCTGCACATATCTATTTTTTTGCCTAATACTTCTTCAACTAAGCATACATGCTCTCATTCATCTGTTCACTGAACAAATATCCAGAAAGCCCCTAGTGTTCTCCATCCATTGGGGAAAAAAAGACAATTCCTACCATTGTGGGGCTTGCATTCTAATGGGGGTGGGGACAGAAAATAAACAGTAAAACAGTCAATATGTTGACCATGTTACAGTTTAACACATTCCTGTATTTAACATAATGATAAATGTTTATTACAATTTAACGGTGTTTATTTAACACATTAATAAATACTTCAGGAGAAAGTAGGGCTCTAGAGAAGAGCATGGTGGCAGGGAGGGGTTGCAATTACAATCATCAAAAGTATCATGGGGGCAGAGGCTTGAAAGAAGTGGAAAAAAGGCAAGACTGGGGAAAAGTGTGCCAAGACAGAAAGAATAACTAGGGCAAAGGCCCTGGGCAGAAGCATGCAAATCAAATTCTGAATATCCAGCCCTCAAGATTGCAGTGTGCTGAAAAGTCTCAATTTCACCCAAGGCTCAGACTGAAGTCCCTGCTAAAATGGTTACTTGCAATTCTGTTCCCAGGCATCAGCCCTATAGACATTTCTCCTTGGCCAGTTGCTCCCCATTAGGCTTTGCCAATAGGGGGTGCCTGGAGGCAAAGAGAGACTTGATCATTCCAGTCTAATTCCGACTGGCTGTCAGTGTCACTATGGTCCTTCACCTTGAAAATGGCCATGAAGGCCAGTTATCAGCTTTTACCCAACTCCCCAAATCAGCCTCATCAGGCCTCTCAGAGTACCTGTTCTGAAATGCAGCCTTACCTGAGTTCCAGGTCCCTCTTCTGCAGATGCTGCTCTTCCATGTGTTTCCAGAGCCCTAAAAGGCATGAGCTGCTTCCTGCAGCTAGGTCTCCTGGTGACCTCAGAGTTCCTTTTGCCTTTTCAGCTGTCCATCACCTATTTAACCAATTCCCAATACTGAACTCTCTTTGCTAGGATACCTAGTGTGGTTTCTTTTCCCAGACTGGAACTTGACTGGCAAGGAAGCTAGAATGTAACTTTCATAAAGTCACAAACCATATTTTGTTGATCTCTGACTCCAAGCACTTAGATCAAAACCTACCATATAGTAGTGCTCAATCAAAGTTTGTTGAATGAATAATGCACAAATATCACATCTACTCACTGGCAAAGTAAATTGAGACCAATGCCCAGGCAAGTAACACCCAACCGTAACCTCCCAGTAGGTACTCAGAGAACTGCCTTGGCTTCCTTGTCAGTGTAGACCAAATGCAGGGTCTCAGTGGGGGCAGCAGCTCCCACTCTGGCTCCCAGCCCCTGCGCAAAGGGGGTTCATACAGAATGAAGACGGCATGCATGGAGAGAGCAGTCAAGAATATGCAGTCCTTAGGCACTATCATTAGTCCATGGAGGTTTTGAAACAAGAAGAGGGTGTTTGGGTTAAAATTATTTATTCAGATCAATACCATTTGGCCCATTACCCAATAAAACTCTGCCAGGGATTCATAGCAAGACATTGAGCAGCTTATTTTAGGTTTGGTTAGAAAATACGGAACATCTCTCTGGAAATTCTCATGCAATAAGGAAACACCACATCACATTTTGAATGCTAGACTATATTCCTGCAAGAAAATTAACTTACTATAAAAATAAAGCAAATGGTAACCTGAAAGTAGAGCCGAGGTGCACAGGTCCTTGCATGTAGTGAGCATGTAATAGTTTTTCAATTCTTACTATTGACACTTTTTATCAAAGTTCTAATCTATGATAAAGTCATCCATAACTCCAGAGAGAGGAAATCCCAGGGCAAAATACCTCTACAACAGAAATCAGTTAAAGGGAGAAATAAAGTTCAAAACCCGTTTATTGCTTACAAACTGCCATCTGGAGTCATTGGTCTCTCCTGCTTCAGCAGAAGCAAGCGAAACCTTCCCCCAACCTCCCAGGCTCAGATAAGCCCTCGGTAGCCCATTGATATGGAGATGAACTACTTCTCTCCACCCCTGAGGAATGCATGTTCGTATGGATATGCACTAAAGCCAGGTGAGATTTTCTGAAATATTACAATTTTACCCACAGGCCACCCCTCCAGAAATCTCACCTTAAAATCTACTCGTTCCCCCTCTTCCGCAATGGTCCCTGGGCGAGAAAACTGGAGCATTGTGACCAGACTAATGACACACAGTAGCAACAGAAATAAAATGATGACAATCCTCAATCCGGAGGCTTTAGCTAGGTTCAAAGTCCTATGCAGATTAAATCCATAGCTCGTCCATTCCAGCAGGCAGTAGCAGAAGAGATAAAGAGGTCAGAGCAATCATAACACGGCAGCTACAGCCAGGGGGCGCATCCAGGCCACAAGGACAGTAGAAGAAAATAACCTTAAGGGCGATAAGATACACGTTTTAATGACACCAGCAGAGGCAAATCTTCTCCATCAGTAAGGATACATGCAAGAGAGTGGTCCTGTGATAAGACAGTGGAAGGAATGGTATTTCATCCTGGTCTAGTATACTAGACTTTCACCCCACTCCCTGTGGGAGTTACAGATGGGTCAATATATATGGCTATAGGAGGTATATGTGCAGGCCATAAAGATAAAACAAAATTTCCCCATGAGATGCTCTTCCATCCCAGACATTTTGGGTACACTACCATGATCTTTAGGGGCCACTTTGCTGTTACTCCAGGACTACACACAAGGCCAGCTTCCAGGCCTTTTCCCCAAGGTGCCAGACAGCCATCACTGGCCCATGTGTCAAAATGTCCAGGGCCACGTCCATTCAACAGTGTCTCCAGGGTTTAATGCAGTAGGGGCTGGCAGCAGGATGTTGCTCTGTTGGCCATATCGTGGCTTCAATAACTCTTCTTAGGTTTGCACATACAGTTGTATAGGAGAGGCAGCAAGGTGTGTTAGCATATCCACAGGGCTCAAGGCTCCTTTGTGGGGATTCTCATTCAAATGCCATAGCACTGTCCATCAGCTAACAGACCAGCCCTGTAGACTATTGGTGTCCAACTTCAGGCCAGATTTCAACAAACCATTGTACCTCTCTATGATGCCTGCCCTGGTAGGGTTATATGGTGCATGAAACTTACACTTTATTGCTAATTGTGCACTCATCCTTCTAATGCATATCCAGTAAAGTGGGTGCCTTGATCACTCTCAATCACCTGCGGCCAGCCATAGGCTGCAAAGAGATGCTCTAGGTCCCACTTGGTGGTTTCCTGACCTGCACAATGTGAGGAAAAGCAGCCAGTAGTCCAGTAGCCATGACCCCACAAGTCATGGCATACCAATAGCCTTCTGATATGGGCAGAGGCCCAATGTATTCTATCTGCCACCTGACAAGGGTTATCGACCCCCTTACTATTGTCCCATGTTGCTGTGGGACTTGGTGTAGGTCCCTCTTAGAGCACACAAGACACTCCTTCCAGGATCAGCTGACTTCTCCATAGGTCAATGGCAAGCCCCACCTACGGGCTACAGCCCACATTGTCTTTTGCCCAGCTTGCAAGAAATGCTAATGTAGCCATTGGGCCACATCTGAGGAAGGCTTTCCTTCTAGAGCAACTGGGCCAATGTGTCTGCTTCATCATTCTCTGAGGATTCCAAAGGCAAACGGCCAGTCACATAATATACAATAACAGTCTTAGTCTGACCAGAGGCCCATAGGTAGTAACACAGCTCTTGCTCTCAAAGGGACCAGTGACCAACCATCCAGTTGGCATGATACCATGTCAGTGGCCACAGGATCAAACCCCAATAGATGGCTCAGCTGTCAGTGCAGGCAACTATGAGGGAAGGCTCCTGGGTGGTCACGAGCCATACTGCCTGCAACTCAGCCCATTGACTGCTCTCCCCATCTCCATCCTCTATCCATATTGTCTCAGTCTTAGGAGAGAAAGCCACAGCCCTGCACTTCTGGGGCTGCCCACCACTGGAGCCGTCTGTATACCAAGCACTTTCAGATATAGGAGCTTTTCCTTCCTGATAAGGACTCTTGGCTACCAATGGCTCAAAAGCAAGTTCTTCCTGCTTTCCACTGGTATAAGTCACTGGCCCCAGGAAGCATTGGAATTCTCCACTTAAGAGGCTATTAGAGAGGGTGCTGCGCTGCTGTAAATATGCGCCCCTTTTGGCCAGTATAGGCATCTGTGCCATGCCACTCCAGGAGCCTTTAGGTCCAGTCTCGCACACACCCCACAATGGGATAGGTGGTTACCTTGGTCTGAGCTGTTCTGGCAATGGGCTTTATAACCAGCAAGGCATGATACACAGCAGCCAGTTGCTTCTCTATCAGGGTGTACTGGACCTCTGCTCCTTTCCATAGTTGTGACCAGAATCCAATAGGTTGGCATGACCATTCAAGCCACTGCCAAGGATCTCATCCATAATGATCTTCAGTTACATGAACATCAAACTCACAGGGCATTGATGACTCCATTACACTCAAGACCTATACGCCCATGACTGCCCACTTGGCAGCAGTAAAAGTAGTTATACATGTCTCATCCCAGTCCCACCTGATGCCCTTTCATACCAATGGGTATAAGGGTTTCAGAATTTGTGCCAATTGTGGGATAAACACTCTCAGGTAGCCCCAAAGACCCCAAAACTCTTGTAAGACTGCCACAGTGGTAGCGGTAGGGAAAGCCTGGACCTTGTCTGACTGCTTCAGGAATAACTTTAGTTTTACCGGACCAGAAACCCCCAAGAATTTTACAGACAAACAAGTGCCCTGAACCTTGGTGCTGTTCACCACCAATCCTTTCTCCTGTAGATGTTGCAGCAGTTTAGGAACTGCCCCTTCTAAATCTGCAAGACAATCAGACATGAGCATAATATCAATAGTGTAGTGATACAACCTCACCGTTTGCAGTTTCTTCCATGTGGCCAAATCCTGGGCTACAAGTCCATGACAGATGGAGGGACTGTGGAGATATCCCTGTGGAAGGACAGTGAATGTCCACTGCCAGCCTTCCCATGTGAAGGTAAACTGTTCCTGAATTTCCTGTGCTACATCAATAGAGAAGAAAGCAATAGCAAGGTCTACTACATAACGATACTTTCCCAGCTCATGGCTGAGGGCATCCAGAATGGCTGCTATAGAGGGGACAGCAGCATTCAAAGGGGGTGTGACTTCATTCAATTCCCTGTAGTCCATGGTCATATGCCAGGAGCCACCTGGCTTTCTCACTGGCCACACTGGAGAATTAAAAGGACTGTGAATAGGCTTTATGATGCCCACCTTCTCCGAGTCCTGTAGAGTTTCTCTAATGTCCTTGTGCCCCCCCCCCAGGCAGTTTATACTGCTTAGTATTTGTCATCCACCAAGGTACATGCAGAGCTAAAGGTGGGTGCTTAGCATGTCCCCTCAGAACTGCCTTTACCACAGGTACCCTCAGTCTGAACTCACGTGCAGTACTCTGTAACCACGGGCCCAAAATATATTCAGGGATGGGGTAAATGTACACAGTACACTACTTTGGGGCTAAACACTCTATCCCTAATGTGATTTGGGCTTTCTTCACTCTAATTGCCTTACCCCTGTAGCCATTTATCACAGCAGGGGTCTCAAGAAAATGCTCAGGGTTGCAATAAATTAGAGAACACTCAGCTCCTGGGTCCACCAGTGCCAAGACACATTGTACATTCACAGGGGGCCAATTAATTGCTAATTGTACATGAGGCCTCTGGTCCCCACCATGTCCCCCATGGTGGGAGCCTTGATTCCCCCCTCAGTCAAATTGCTATGCCCAATCATCCTCGTATAGGGGTGAAGGCCCAGGCAAATCCTGAGTACTGTCCCCCAGGAAGTTTTGCAGGGACACAGGTGGGCATGAGACTTTGACTCCAGTTTCCGTGACCCAGACCTCAGCGGCTGGAGCTGCTGCCTTGGCTTTAATTGGTGCCACCATTCTAACAAGATCCTATTGGGCTGCCCATCAAATTTTTCTTTCACTATCCTGGCCTTTATCAAATCCACCCACATCTGGGTCCTTGAGACCTTCACGGGGCATTTTGCAGCTCTTCATTCAGTCGTAGCCTGTACTTCCTTCCATGCTTTTATTGTTTCAACATCCCCCAGATCTGCTAAAGTACCAGTAGCCTCATTTACAGGTTGCCCTATGTGGGGGGCAAGAGTAGTCACTAGGGATCTAAAGAGACATGTGGGAACTGTATGCAGCACCAGATTTCTCATTCCTACAGTGAAAAACTTCTCATCGGGCCCTTGGGGTCCATATTTTAGATAATATTTTTCATACCCAATTCCTATAATACCTGTTGGAGCTCTACATACGTTTTCCAAATACTGGGTAAATACGGTAAATCACCCTGATTAGGCCAAAAAACCCTGATGGCAGCTGTCAGCCAATCCAGAAGCGTCTAATTCCCTAAGTAGTGACGGGCATTTTGCAACCGCTGCTGGAGGGAAGGATGAGTTGTCAGGAAAGCCATTCTATTTATCTCAGTACCTGACATAACAATGTTTTCCACCCCACTATCCCAGAGACATAAAAGCCATATAGGCAGAGATTCCAATGGCTCCTGCCTATACCAGATGCCCATGTCCATTGGCTCATCCTGGGTATAGGGGCAGAGCATGGAGTGCTCCCCAACCTGAGGAGGGGGTGGCTCCTCCCCCTGAGGAGCCCCCATTGTTTGATTTTCATTTTCTTAATTACAGCCGGGAGGTCTTTTAGTACAGGAGAGTCTGATACCTCAGGCTGTGGCCTCAGCAGATTGGCCCATGGCCACACCTCCGCTTCTTCTCCCCCCAGCTCCTCCACTGTCCCTGGGGCTGAAGGCACCACACTTTCCTCCCCCTCCCCCATGGCCTCCTGCAACACAGCTTTTCCTGCTGCCTCCCCTCTCCGCTGCTGCTAAGGAAACTTAGTCACACGGTCAGATCTACTGCAGCTCCCGGAGGAAGGGGGTTCCAGACCCAGGGCTGAGTCCCCCTCTGGATCCGGTGAAATTAAGACAGGTCCAGGAAGAGGGCAGGTTAGGAGAAAGGCTTTTCTTCTTTGCAGTCACTGGCAGCTCATGCTCCCCAGCCTGGCACACACACTACTTCCCCACCTCTTCATGCCTGAAATTTCCTTTCCCAGGAGGAGGAGGAGGAGGAGGTGGAGAAGGAGGAATCCCTCAGTTGCATCAGGATATTCCTTGTACTGGACCTCTTGAGATGACTCAACCCCAGGTCCTGGAGCAATGGGAAGCTCCTTCCCTCTCTACCTAGGACTCCTTTCCATGCTGTGTGAGTCGGCAGAGTAAGTCCTCTCTGCCTTCACAACACCTGGGAACGGCACGCGTTGAGAAGATTTACCACAGGCCAGTCCAGATGAAAAGAGGTATGCCTGTGTCATGGGAAAGGGTGGAAGTCTTGGAGCCTGCCTCAAAGAAGACTAAAGTAGAAGAATTTGCTTTTTCTGAACAGGCCCCCAAAACATTCAGCAAACATGTCTACACAGGAACTCCTGACTGACAGGGAATCCAGCTTGGATAGCAAAGCCCATCTTATCTTTTCTTGGCTGAAGAGCAACAATGAGGAGGAAGAAGACAAAGAAAGGAGGGGGAGGATAAGGAAGCGGGGAGGGGAGAAGGAAGGGGGGAGGGGAGGAGCAGTGGAGGGGAGCATCCATAGGGGGGTTCCGGGTATCTCCCCACCATCTCCAGGGGCAGAGCTCTGAAATGTCGCACCCATTTAGACAGATTTCAGGTTCAGAGGTCCTGCCAACTACTGCCAGATGTAACTCCGGGGAGAGGAAATTCTGGGGCAAAATACCTCTATAACCTAAATCAGTCAAAGGGAGAAATAAAGTTTAAAACCCATTTATTACTTACAAACAGCTTTCTGGAGCCGTCTCTCTCTTCTGCTCTGGCAGAAGCAAGCGAGACCTCCCCTGAACCTCTCAGGTAAGCCCTAGGTAGCCCAGGTAATTACCCATTTATATGGAAATAAACTACTTCTCTCCACCCGTTAGGAGCGCCTGTTCATGTGTACATGCACTAAAGCCATGCAAGAGATTTTGGAATACTACAATTTTACCCACATCATCCAAGAGCACACAGACTGCTTTGGATCCCATAATAAGCATGTGAGAGAAAGAATTCTGACACAGTAGACTTTTGATGTACTTTCTCATCCTAGCCACCATTTCAGTATAAACTCTCCCTTTTGGATTATTATAATAGCCTCCAGACTGGACTTCTTGCCACTGGACCACACTCCACACTGCTCTGTTGTTTTTCCAAAGCCCCCTCACTAAGTTCAAATCCCAGCATTGGCACTTATTAGCTACATGGCCTTAGGTAACTTCAGTAACGTTTCTGTGCCTCAGTTTCACCACCTTAAAATAGGGGATAATAACAGTACCTACCTCACAAGTTTGGTACAAAGTCTAAATAGGTTAATGTCTCTAAAGAATTTAGGACAATGCCTAGCATATTGATACTCCAATGTAAGTGACAGCTATTGTTATTACACTTGAAAACAGTAATTGGCTTCCTGTTGCTTATGAGATAAAATCCAGTTCCTTAGCAGATACGGGTTTTCCTTTTCAGAACCTCCAGTTATCTTTCCAGAGTCATGCTCCACCTGTCCCCTCTTTACACCTTCCCGTGATTATCTGTCTTCTCTGGCCTCCCTAACAAAACCTACCTTCCTGCTAGAAGGTTCTATGAGATGGACCTCTAACCACCACTGTCTCTACCACTGCCACCATCTTTCCAGTCTTTTCTTCTTTTCTTTTAAATGTATGATAGTTTATTACTATACATGTAAATGGGTATTTAGAATGCAGTCTTATCTTTTTGAAGGAAAGTGATTGCTAGACTTTCCCCCTTTGGTTTGGTTTGTAATTTTTTTAATTCATTTTATTATCATTAATCTACAATTACATGAAGAACATTCTGGTTACTAGACTCCCCCCTTCACCAAGTGCCCCCAACAAACCCCATTACAATCACTGTCCATCAGCGCAGAAAGATGTTGTAGAATCACTACTTGTCTTCTCTGTGTTGCACATCCCTCCCTATGCCCCCCCCCCCACATTATACACACTAATCGTAAGGCCCCCTTTCTTTTTCCCTTCCCTTATCCCTCCCTTCCCACCCATCCTCCCCAGTCCCTTTCCCTTTGGTAACCGTTAGTCCATTCTTGGGTTCTGTGATTCTTCTGCTGTTTTGTTCCTTCAGTTTTTCTTTGTTCTTATACTCCACATATGAGTGAAATCATTTGGTACTTGTCTCTCTCTGCCTGGCTTACTTCACTGAGCATAATACCCTCTAGCTCCATCAATCTTTGTTGCAAATGGTAGGATCTATTTTATTCTTATGGCTGAGTAATATTCCATTGTGTATATGTACCACACCTTCTTTATCCATTCATCTACTGATGGACACATAGGTTGCTTCCATTTCTTGGCTACTGTAAATACTGCTGCAATAAACATAGGGGTGCATCTGTCTTTTTTCAAACTGGGCTGCTGTATTCTTAGGGTAAATTCCTAGAAGTGGAATTCCTGGGTAAAATGGTATTTCTATTTTGAACTTTTTAGGAATCTCCATATTGCTTGACACAATGGTTGAACTAATTTACATTCCCTCCAGCAGTGTAGGAGGGTTCCCCTTTCTCCACAACCTCACCAACATTTGTGGTTGTTTGTCTTTTGGATGGTGGCTATCCTTACTGATGTGAGGTGATATCTCATTGTGACTTCAATTTGCATTTCTCTGATGATGAGTGATGTGGAGCATCTTTTCATGTGTCTGTTGGCCATCTGAATTTCTTCTTTGGAGAAGTGTCTGTTCAGCTGCTCTACCCATTTTTTAATTTGATTACTTGTTTTTGTTTGTTAAGGTGTGTGAGCTCTTTATATATTTTAGATGTCAACCCTTTATCGGATCTGTCATTTATGAATATATTCTCCCATACTGTAGGGTACCTTTTTGTTCTGTTGATGGTGTGCTTTGCTGTACAGAAGCTTTTGACCTTGATATAGTCCCACTTGTTCATTTTTGTTTTCAGTTGCCTTGCCCAGGGAGATATGTTCATGAAGAAGTCACTCATGTTTATGTCCAAGAGATTTTTGCCTATGTTTTTTTCTAAGAGTTTTATGGTTTCATGACTTACATTCAGGTCTTTGATCCATTTCGAATTTACTTTTGTGTATGGGGTTACACAGTGATCCAGTTTCCTTCTCTTACATGTAGCTGTCCAGTTTTGCCAGCACCATCTATTGAACAGACTGTCATTTTCCCATTGTATGTCCATGGCTCCTTTATCATATATTAATTGTACATATATGTATGGGTTAATAACTGGGCTCTCTATTCTGTTCCACTGATATATGGCTCTGTTCTTGTGCCAGTACCAAACTGTCTTGATTACTGTGGCTTTGTAGTAGAGCTTGAAGTTGGGGAGTGAGATCCCCCAAACTTTATTCTTCTCAGGATTGCTTTGGCTATTCAGGGTCTTTGGTGTTTACATATGAATTTTTGAACTATTTGTTCCAGTTCATTGAAGAATGCTGTTGGTAATTTGATAGGGATTGCATCAAATCTGTATATTGTTTTGGGCAGGATAGCCATTTTGGTGATACTAATTCTTCCTAGCCAGGAGCATGGGATGAGTTTCCATTTGTTAGTGATCCTTAATTTCTCTTAAGAGTGTCTTGTAGTTTTCAGTGTCTTTTGCTTCCTTGGTTAGGTTTATTCCTAAGTATTTTATTCTTTTTGATGCTATTGTGAATGGAATTGTTTTCCTGATTTCTCTTTCTATTAGTTCATTGTTAGTGTATAGGAAAGCTACAGATTTCTGTGTGTTAATTTTGTATCCTGCAACTTAGCTGAATTCCGATATTAGTTCTAGTAGTTTTGCAGTGGAGTCTTTAGGGTTTTTTATGTACAATATCATGTCATCTGCAAATAGTGACAGTTTAACTTCTTCTTTACCAATCTGGATTCCTTATATTTCTTTGTTTTGTATGATTGCCATGGATAGTACCTCCAGTACTATGTTGAATAACAGTGGGGAGAGTGGGCATCCCTGTCTTGTTCCCGATCTCAGAGGAAAAGCTTTCAGCCTCTCGCTGTTCAGTATGATGTTAGCTGTGGGTTTATCATATACGGCCTTTATTATGTTGAGGTACTTGCCCTCTATACCCATTTTGTTGAGAGTTTTTATCATGAATGGCTGCTGAATTTTGTCGAATGCTTTTTCAGCATCTATGGAGATGATCATGTGGGTTTTGTCCTTCTTTTTGTTGATGTGGTGGATGATGTTGATGGATTTTCAAATGTTGTACCATCCTTGCGTCCCTGGGATGAATCCCACTTGGTCATGGCGTATGATCCTCTTGATGTATTTTTGAATTCGGTTTGCTAATATTTTGTTGAGTATTTTTGCATCTACGTTCATCAGGGATATTGGTCTGTAGTTTTCTTTTTTGGTGGGGTCTTTGCCTGGTTTTGGTATTAGGGTGATGTTGGCTTCATAGAATGAGTTTGGGAGTATTCCCTCCTCTTCTATTTTTTGGAAAACTTTAAGGAGAATGGGTATTATGTCTTCTCTGTATGTCTGATAAAATTCTGAGGTAAATCCATCTGACCCGGGGGTTTTGTTCTTGGGTAGTTTTTTGATTACCGCTTCAATTTTGTTGCTGGAAATTGGTCTCTTTATATTTTCTGTTTCTGTCTGGGTCAGCCTTGGAAGGTTGTATTTTTCTAGGAAGTTGTCCATTTCTTCTAGGTTTTCCAGCTTGTTAGCATATAGGTTTTCATAGTATTCTCTAATAATTCTTTGTATTTCTGTGGAGTCCGTCGTGATGTTTCCTTTCTCATTTCTGATTCTGTTGATGTGTGTTGACTCTCTTTTTCTCTTAATAAGTCTGGCTAGAGGCTTATCTATTTTGTTTATTTTCTCAAAGAACCAGCTCTTGGTTTCATTGATTTTTTCTATTGTTTTATTCTTCTCAATTTTATTTATTTTACTCTTATCTTTTTTATGTCCCTCCTTCTGATGACTTTAGGCCTCATTTGCTCTTTTTTTTCCAATTTTGATAATTGTGATGTTAGACTATTCATTTGGGTTTGTTCTTCCTTCTTTAAATATGCCTGGATTGCTATATACTTTCCTCTTAAGACTGCTTTCGCTGCTTCCCACAGAAGTTGGCGCTTTGTGATGTTGTTGTCATTTATTTCCACATATTGCTGAATCTCCATTTTAATTTGGTCATTGATCCATTGACTTTTTAGGAGCGTGTTGTTAAGCCTCCATTTGTTTGTGAACCTTTTTGCTTTCTTTGTACAATTTATTTCTATTTTTATACCTTTGTGGTCTGAAAAGTTGGTTGATAGAATTTCAATGTTTTTGAATTTACTGAGGCTCTTTTTGTGGCCTTGTTTGTGGTCTATTCTGGAGAATGTTCCATGTGCACTTGAGAATAATGTGTATCCTGTTGCTTTTGGGTGTAGAGTTCTATAGATGTCTATTAGTTCCATCTGTTCTAGTGTGTTGTTCAGTGCCTCTGTGTCCTTACCTATTTTCTGTCTGGTGGATCTGTCCTTTGGAGTGAATGGTGTGTCGAAGTCTCCTAAAATGAATGCATTGCATTCTATTTCCTCCTTTACTTCCATTAGTATTTGTTTCACATATGCTGGTGCTCCTGTGTTGGGTGCATATATATTTATAATGGTTATATCCTCTTATTGGACTGAGCCCTTCATCATTACGTAATGTCCTTCTTTATCTCTTGTTACTTTCTTTGTTTTGAAGTCTATTTTGTCTGATACTAGTACTGCAACAGCTGCTGTTTTCTCCCTATTGTCGACATGAAATAACTTTTTCCATCCGTCAATTTTTAATCTGTGCATGTCTTTGGGTTTAAGGTGTGTCTCTTGTAAGCAGCATATAGATGAGTCTTATTTTTTTATCCATTCAGTGACTGTATGTCTTTTGATTGGTGCATTCAGTCCATTTACATTTAGGGTGATTATCAATAGGTATGTACTTATTGCCATTTCAGGCTTTAGATTCGTTGTTACCAAAGGTTCCAGGTTACTTTCCTTACTATCTAAGAGTCTAACTTAACTCACTTAGTATGCTGTTGCAAACACAATCTAAAAGTTCTTTACTATTTCTCCTCCTTTTTCTTCCTCCTTAATTCTTTATATATTATGTATCAAATTCTGTACTTTTTGTCTATCCCTTGATTGACTCTGAGGATAGTTAATTTAATTTTGCATTCACTTTGTAACTAGCTGTTCTACTTTCTTAACTGTGGTTATTACCTCTGGTGACAGCCATTCAACCTTAGGAACACTTCCATCTATAGTAGTCCCTCCAAAATAGACTGCAGAGATGGTTTGTGGGAGGTAAATTCTCTCAGCTTTTCCTTATCTGGAAATTGTTTAATCACTCCTTCAAATTTAAGTGATAATCTTGCCAGATAAAGTAATTTTGGTTCCAGGCCCTTCTGCTTCATGGCATTAAATACATCATGCCACTCCCTTCTGGCCTGTCAGGTTTCTGCTGAGAAGTCTGATGTTAGCCTGATGGGCTTTCCTTTGTATGTGATCTTATTTCTGCCTCTAGCTGCTTTTAGCAGTCTGTCCTTATCCTTGATCTTTCCCATTTTAATTACTATGTGTCTTGGTGTTGTCTTCCTTGTGTCCCTTGTGTTGGGAGATCTGTGGATCTCCATGGCCTGAGAGACTATGTCCTTCCCCAGATTGGGGACGTTTTCAGCAACTACATCCTCAAAGACACTTTCTATCCCTTTCTCTCTCTTCTTCTTCTGGTATCCCTAAAATGCGAATATTGTTCTGCTTGGGTGGGTCACACAGTTCTCTCAATATTCTTTCATTCTTAGAGATCCTTTTTTCTCTCTGTGCCTCAGCTTCTTTGTATTCCTCTTCTCTAGTTTCTATTTCATTTATTGTCTCCACCATATCCAACCTGCTTTTAATACCCTCCATCATGCTCTTCAACAATTGGATCCCCAACCTGAATTCATTCCTGAGTTTTTGGATGTCTTTCCATACCTCCATTAGAATCATGATGATTTTTTTTTTGAACTCCCTTTCAGGAAGTGTCACAAGGTCCATATCATTTAAATCTTTCTCGGGAGTTGTATTAATAATTTTACTCTGGACAAGGTTCCTTTCACGTTTCATGTTTGTATATGGCGCCCTCTCATGTCCAGAAGCTTTAGACTTTGGAGCTGCTCAGCCCCTGAAGCAATGTCGAGGGTCGCAAGGGAACGGTACTGGTGCCTGGGGGGAGGAAAGAGCTGTTCCCTGCCTCCCAGCTGCTGTGCCTGTCTCCACTGTCTGAGCCAGTGGGCCAGTCACACAGGTATTAGTTTTTGTCCCAGATCAGCCGGATATGGATCCCCACTTTCCATAAGTGGCCAGAATCCCAGTCTCCCCAGGAACTCTGCCTATATTAACTTTCCAACCCGATAGTCATGCGAGTCTCATGAAAGCACCATGAAATGTAGGTTTGTGCTCCCAGAGAAGATCTCCAGAGCTACGTATTCAGCAGTCCTAAGCCTTCCACTCCCTCCCTGCTCCGTTTGTCTTCCTCCTGCCTGTGAGCTGGGGTGGGGGAGGGGCTCGAGTCCCGCGAGGCCACAGCTCTGGTACATTACCCCGTTCGGTGAGGTCTGCTCTTTTCTCCAGGTGTGTGCAGTCTGACGCTATCCTCTTTCCTGTTGCTCTCTCGGATTAGTTGCACCAATTATATTTTCTAATTGTATCCAGTTTTAGGAGGAAGCCTCGGTCTCTCCTCTCACGCCGCCATCTTTAATCCAATTCTCCCTATAGACTTTTGAACTTATATATCTAATGGTCCTAGAAACTGAGACCCAGAGGTGAGTAAAATGACATATCCAAGTTAACATTCTTGAGTCCTTTGGTAACCCATCTGACCCACATAGGATGAATTCTTGCCACTTGTATTAGTTATCATTAAACTTTTCTCAATAGTGAACATAGACCCCAAGGGAACAAAAACTGGTTCAGGGGTAGGGGAAGGAATCTTGCTCTTTGTATGTGTAAAGCACAGATATGCATACAGTACAGAAATATATATTTTATATCTATGTTAAGTGTATCTGTGATATTGAAATTTCATGGTGGGGATGATTAGGAAAAGGTGTTAAAAAAGCTTATATGATAAAAACTCTCAACAAACCGGGTATAGAGGGCAAGTACCTTAACATAGTAAAGGCCATATATGACAAACCCACAGCCAGCATCAGACTTAACAGTGAGAAGCTGAAAGCTTTTCACCCAACAGCAGGAACAAGGCAGGGATGCCCACTCTTCCCACTTTTGTTCAACATAGTGTTGGAGGTCCTAGCCACGGCAATCAGATAAAACAAAGAAATAAAAGGCATCCAAATTGGTAAGGAAGAACTCAAACTGTCACTATTTGCAGATGACATGATATTGTACATAAAAAACCCTAAAGAATTCACTCCAAAACTACTACATCTAATATCTGAATTCTGCAAAGTTGTAGGATAGAAAATTAATACACAGAAATCTGTTGCATTCCTATACACTAATGATGAGGTAGCAGAAAAAGAAATCAGGAAAACAATCCCATTCACAATTGCATTAAAAAGAATAAAATACCTAGAAACAAACTTAACCAAGAAGTGAAAGACCTATACACTGAAAACTACAAGACACTCTTAAGAGAAATTAAAGAGGACTCTAATAATGGAAATTCATCCCATGCTCTTGGCTAGGAAGAATTAATATTGTCAAAATGGCCATCCTGCCCAAAGCAATCTACAGATTCAATGCAATCCCTATTCAATGCACAGCATTCTTCAGTGAACTGGAACAAACAGTTCGAAAATTCATATGGAACCACAAAAGGCCCCAAATAGCCAAAGCAATCCTGGGAAGGAAGAAAAAAGCAGAGGGGATCTTGCTTCCCAACTGCAAGCTCTTCTACAAAGCTATAGTAATCAAGCCAATTTGGTACTGGCACACAAGAACAGACCCACAGACCAGTGGAACAGAATACGGAGTCCAGGTATTAACCCAAAGATATATCGTCAATTAATATACAATAAAGGAGTCATGGATATACAGTCGGGAAATGACAGCCTCTTCAACAGCTGGTATTGGAAAAACTACAGCTACATGTAAGAGAATGAAACTGGATCATTGTCTAACCCCATACAAAAGTAAACTCAAAATGGATCAAAGACCTGAATGTAAGGCATGAAACCATAAAACTCTTAGAAAAAAACATAGGTAAAAATCTCTTGGACACAAACATGAGCAATTTCTTCATCAACATCCCATTGCAAACAAGGGATTGTATTGTTTCCCTCCTCGGGTTATGGAAACAAAAGCAAAAATGAAGAAGTGGGACAATATCAAATTGAAAAGCTTCTGTACAGCAAAGGACACCATCAATAGAACAAAAAGCCATCCTACAGTATGATCACCTCACACCAGTTAGGATGGCCACCATCCAAAATATAAACAAGAAATGTTGGTGAGGATGTGGAGAAAGGGGAACCCTTCTACACTGCTGATGGTAATGTAAATTAGTTCAACCATTGTGGAAAGCAGTATGGAGGTTCCTTAAAAATCTAAAAATAGAAGAAATACCATTTGACCCAGGAATTCCACTGTTAGTAATTTACCCTAAGTATGTAGGAGCCCAGTTTGAAAAGACATATGCACCCGTATGTTTATTGCAGCACTATTTACAATAGCCAGGAAATGGAAGCAACCTAAGTGTCCATCAGTAGATGAATGGATAAAGAAGATGTGGTACATATACACAATGGAATATTATTCAGCCATAAGAAGAAAACAAATCCTACAATTTGTTGCTCAGTGAAACAAGCCAAGCGGAGAAAGACAAATACCAAATGATTTCATTCATCTTTGGAGTATAAGAACAAAGGAAAAACTGAAGGAACAAAACAGCAGCAGACACACAGAACCCAGGAAAGGGCTAACAGTTACCTAAGGGAGAGGGACTGGGGAGGATAGGAGGGAAGTGATGGAGAAGGGGGAATGGAGGCATTACAATGAACACACCTGGTGTGCGGCGGGGGCATGGGGAGGGCAGTGCAACACAGAGAGAAGACAAGTAGTGATTCTATAGCATCTTACTATACTGATGGACAGTGACTGTAATGGGGTATGTGGTGGGGACTTGATAATGGGGGGAGACTAGTAACCATAATGTTGCTCATGTAGTTGTACATTAATGATACCAAAAAAAAAGCTTATATGAGGGGCAATAATGTACAAAGTCAGAAACACTGAGCCACGCATTCAGTAAATATTTATGAATTTTCTCTTGGTGCAAGCATTGCAGATACAGCATTGCATAAAGCAAAAATGTTCCCTGTTCTCAGATGAAAGAGAGAGACTCTGAATTCACATGCCTAGGTATGCATCCTAGATCTGACACTCACTCTCTCTGTGACATTGGGCAAGTGGTTTAACTTCTATCTGCCTTGTTTTTTGCCATATGTAAAATGGTTTTTGGATATTAATTGTACTTTCATACAGATCTGAATGAAGATTAAATATGCTGATGCAATAATCCGTGCCTGGCATGCAACTAATGACCAATGAAGATTAGCCACTGAGTAATGAATGAATATATAATTTTAAATCATTGCAACTAATCCACTTCTCAGTTTATTGCCTCTCAGGTCTGTTTTCATACTTTCTGGCTTGCTCTGTGAAAATGGATCTGGGCCCTTTAAGTTTATTTCCTTTACCAAGTGGGAGTGAGAGAGTCATTGCAGGAGCAGGATGACTTCCTGGCTCTGATGGGAACTTTCCAACAGGATCCTGCACTGTGAGCAGCCTTTGCAGCACCTGCTCCTGCAGCTTAGGCAGCTTCTCCAACACCAGCTCCTGATGGGCACCCCCAGCAGGCAACACTTTTCTTCCCAGGTAATGTTGAGGCAGAAGACCTCGCTGACACATGTCCTCCTCCAGCTCCCTATAGGGCAGCTCTCCAGCAAGTCCCACGAGCCACACAGCAACTGCCCTGCACCCATCAGTCAGCCAGGGCCCTGCCCTCCCACGGTGTCTGTATCTGATCTGCACAGTGGGGGGCTCTATTGAACATAGAGCAACCTTGGTTTTATGTTCTTTAAATTTTTCTTTACATCTCACAAGCCAATCCCACATTATAGTTAATGATTCCTTATAGTAAACATATCCTGTTCAAATAACTGTGTGGTTTATTTGTGCTGACTGGACCCAGACTAACACAGAGATCCTGAAACCAAAGTTTGAGAGCCAACACTTTAGAGTACTAGTTCCACAGAATGTTAATAGCTGTTACTATGTGTAGCCCCATATACTGGGAACACTCTGAGTTAAAATGAAGTATGTTTCTTTATTGTAGGACAGCTCACAGCTAAAAAGATACAGTAAATCTCCAAGAGGGAGCTGTGATACATAGCCTTTCCCAATCTCATTTGACCATTGATGATGTGGTGGGGTGAGCATGTGTGTGTGTGTGTGTGTGTGTGTGAATGCAGCATTTTATGGGACTAGTATTCTAAAGATCACACTATAGGAAATGCTGTTAGTAACTATCTACTAATTCTGAAATCACTTATTCTGTTTTTTTGGAAGCAGATCACCTTTCTTTAAATTCCTTTTTCATTGTTTTATACACTACATCATTATTCACTGTCTAAAATACGGTTCCCCAGCCAAAGATTTTCATCTTTGCTTCTTCTGTGGCCGAAGGAACGTTTTTCCCCCCAATTCTGGGACACATTTCCAGATGTTTACCACAAGAATCAATATATGGCAGCTTCCAGTGAAATGGTGTGTAATATTTTTGTAGATCTAGTCCTAAGCAGAGATAAACATTGTAACATACTGCTTACAAGGACTGGGAAGAGTGGTAATGGAGTCAGACCACCCCTTGGATGTGGCCCACTTTATGGGTCTCATGTGTAGTTTGATGTGGTGCCCCATGGATTAATACAGACCATTTTAGCTTTCTTCCTTCAGAAATACCAACGTCAAGCAATTTATTTTTTTTATTTTTTTATTTTTTTATTTTTATTTTTACAGTTCAACTTATCCTTTATTGTGGCACATTGAAATTGATTCCAGTTTTTTCACAATTATAAATAATGCTTCAGTGAACATTCCTTGATTAATCTTTTTTTTTTTTTGAGAGGGCATCTCTCATATTTATTGATCAAATGGTTGTTAACAACAATAAAATTCAGTATAGGGGGGTCAATGCTCTATGAACAATCATTAATCCATCTCAAGCCTAATTCTCATCAGTCTCCAATCTTCTGAAGCATAACGAACAAGTTCTTACATGGTGAACGAATTCTTACATAGTGAATAAATTCTTACATGGTGAACAGTACAAGGGCATTCATCACAGAAACTTTCGGTTTGGATCACGCATTATGACCTATAAACAATCAGGTCAAATATGAATATTCGTTTGATTTTTACACTTGATTTATATGTTGATCCCACATTTCTCCCTTTATTATTATTTTTATTTTTAATAAAATGCTGAAGTGGTAGGTAGATGCAAGATAAAGGTAGAAAACATAGTTTAGTGCTGTAAGAGGGCAAATGTAGATGATCAGATGATCACGTGTGTGCCTATGGACTAAGTATTAATCCAAGCTAGACAAGGGCAGCAAAACATCCACGGGTTCAGAAGATTTCTCTCAAAGCAGGGGGGGGTGAGGTTCTGAGCCTCACCTCTGTTGATCCCCAAATTCTCACCTGATGGTCCCCCTGTGACTGTGCCTGTCTTAGGTTGTTCCTCCCTTGAGGAATCTTACCCGTCTCTGGCTAACCAGTCATCTTCCGGGGCCATACAGGGGATGTAAAGTTGGTAAGTGAGAGAGAAGCCATATTGTTTGAAAAGGTTAGCTTTTTACTTCTTTGCAGATTTATGCCCTGTGGCTTCTATGACCAGCACTTGTCTCGAGGTATCTTTACCACCTGGAGGAATTATGATGCTCGGTAAATTCGATATGAGGCATGAATTCTATTTAAGCGTTGTAATTAGGAAGGAAGAAGAAAAGCTATAGAGGTAGCATATGGAAGAAAACATGGGAGGATTGATTATTCCTTTGACATATCTTCTTGTAGAGTACCTTAAGTATGTATAGGTTTTAAACTACTAACTAATTTGCACACACATATTAACATAATAGGAATACGGTGACATAAACAAAGCAATTCTATAATTACCATCCATCTCCAGTGAAGCCAAGAAAACCATTTAGGCACCCTAGGCATTTGTGAAAATTTGTCTATGATATGATGGATATTGTCCAGCTGTGATTGAACAGTCTGAGAGAAATCAGACAAATTAAAGCAGCCCATTTCTGGGATCTGTTCACATCCCATATGTTCTTTTAACCATAGATAGTCTATAGTCATAAGATTTTGGAGTGCTACAACTTGCACCCCTCCCAACTCCTGGTTGAGTTCCAACAGTACAGATCCGGTCAAATTCGTTGTCTCACTGTATGCACATGCCAGCCTAGACATCTCCCTCCTCATTCCTACAGCAAGTCCAGGAGACAGTGGGCTGGATGCAGCCACAACTGCAGCATCGTCCAGATCCCTGTGGAGGCTTTTTGATGATCATCCCCTGGCACAAGTCCTCCAGAGAGTGCTGATGCTGGAAGCTCCTCCTCATATCGTATCTTAGTTCCTTTTCTGGGTATCCGAGCTAGGCCTTGATCTTCTGCATAGAAACAAAAAGACCCTTTGCCCACACTTTGACATGCCCTCTATACCACTGTGCAGAACTCATTGGAGGTCAGCACACAGTAACTGATTTTTTTTTTTTATTAAGAGAAAGGAATATTATCAGAAAAGAGTACCTCCATAGCTGATCATCTGAGACCCTTTAAGTGATCAACATTAAGGATATTTAAAGCATGCGTTGATCTTTGATTTACCAATAGTTTTATCCTATCAAGGAGTAATTCCCCTTTTCTTTCTTTCTTTCTTTCTTTTTTTTTTTTTAATTTTTAATCTACACTTACATGAAGAATACTATGTTTACTATGCTCTCCCCTATATTAGGTCCCCCCTAACAACCACATTACGGTTACTGTCCATCAGCTTAGCAAAATGTTGTAGAGTCACTACTTGTCCTCTCTGTGTTGTGCAGCCCACCCTCCCCTTTCTCCCTCCCCCACAAGCATGCTAATCTTAATACCTCCCTTTTTCTTCCCCCCCTCTTATCCCTCTCTGCCCACCCATCCTCCCCAGTTCCTTTCCCTTAGGTACCTGTTAGTCCATTTTTGGGTTCTGTAATTCCGCTGCTGTTTTGTTCCTTCAGTTTTTCCTTTGTTCTTATACTCCTCAGATGAGTGAAATCATTTGGTATTTCTTTCTCCGCTTGGCTTATTTCACTGAGCATAATACTCTCCAGCTCCATCCATGTTGCTGCAAATGGTTGGATTTTTCCACTTCTTATGGCTGAGTAGTATTCCATTGTGTATATGTACCACATCTTCTTCATCCATTCATCTACCGATGGACATTTAGGTTGCTTCCAATTCTTGGCTATTGTAAATAGTGCTGTGATAAACATAGGGGTGCATCTGTCTTTCTCAAACTTGATTGCTGCGTTCTTAGGGTAAATTCCTAGGAGTGGAATTCCTGGGTCAAATGGTAGGTCTGTTTTGAGCATTTTGATGAACCTCCATACTGCTTTCCACAATGGTTGAACTAATTTACATTCCCACCAGCAGTGTAGGAGGGTTCCCCTTTCTCCACAGCCTCGCCAACATTTGTTGTTGTTTGTCTTTTGGATGGCAGCTATCCTTACTGGTGTGAGGTGATACCTCATTGTAGTTTTAATTTGCATTTCTCTGATAATTAGCGATGTGGAGCATCTTTTCATTGTGTCTGTTGGCCATCTGTATTTCTTTTTTAGAGAACTGTCTGTTCAGTTCCTCTGCCCATTTTTTAATTGGGTTATTTGTTTTTTGTTTGTTGAGGCGTGTGAGCTCTTTATATATTCTGGATGTCAAGCCTTTATCGGATGTGTCATTTTCAAATATATTCTCCCATACTGTAGGGTTCCTTTTTGTTCTATTGATGGTGTCTTTTGCTGTACAGAAGCTTTTCAGCTTAATGTAGTCCCACTTGCTCATTTTTGCTGTTGTTTTCCTTGCCCGGGGAGATATGTTCAAGAAGAGGTCACTCATGTTTATGTCTAAGAGGTTTTTGCCTATGTTTTTTTCCAAGAGTTTAATGGTTTCATGACTTATATTCAGGTCTTTGATCCATTTTGAGTTTACCTTTGTATATGGGGTTAGACAATGGTCCAGTTTCATTCTCTTATATGTAGCTGTCCAGTTTTGCCAGCACCATCTGTTGAAGAGACTGTCATTTTGCCATTGTATGTCCATGGCTCCTTTATCAAATATTAATTGACAATATTTGTTTGGGTTAATTTCTGGAGTCTCTAATCTGTTCCACTGGTCTGTGGCTCTGTTCTTGTGCCAGTACCAAATTGTCTTGATTACTATGGCTTTGTAGTAGAGCTTGAAGTTGGGGAGTGAGATCCCCCCTACTTTATTCTTCTTTCTCAGGATTGCTTTGGCTATTCGGGGTCTTTGGTGTTTCCATATGAATTTTTGAATTATTTGTTCCAATTCATTGAAGAATGTTGCTGGTAATTTGAGAGGGATTGCATCAAATCTGTATATTGCTTTTGGCAGGATGGCCATTTTGACGATATTAATTCTTCCTAGCCATGAGCATGGGATGAGTTTCCATTTATTAGTGTCTCATTTAATTTCTCTTAAGAGTGACTTGTAGTTTTCAGAGTATAAGTCTTTCATTTCTTTGGTTAGGTTTATTCCTAGGTATTTTATTGTTTTTGATGCAATGGTGAATGGAGTTGTTTTCCTGATTTCTCTTTCTATTGATTCATTGTTAGTGTATAGGAAAGCTACAGATTTCTGTGTGTTAATTTTGTATCCTGCAACTTTGCTGTATTCTGATATCAGTTCTAATAGTTTTGGAGTGGAGTCTTTAGGGTTTTTTATGTACAGTATCATATCATCTGCAAATAGTGACAGTTTAACTTCTTCTTTACCAATCTGGATTCCTTGTATTTCTTTGTTTTGTCTGATTGCCATGGCTAGGACCTCCAGTACTATGTTGAATAACAGTGGGGAAAGTGGGCATCCCTGTCTGGTTCCCGATCTCAGAGGAAATGCTTTCAGCTTCTCGCTGTTCAGTATAATGCTGGCTGTGGGTTTATCATATATGGCCTTTATTATGTTGAGGTACTTGCCCTCTATTCCCACTTTGCTGAGAGTTTTTATCATGAATGGATGTTGAATTTTGTCAAATGCTTTTTCAGCATCTATGGAGATGATCATGTGGTTTTTGTCTTTCTTTTTGTTGATGTGGTGGATGATGTTGATGGATTTTCGAATGTTGTACCATCCTTGCATCCCTGCGATGAATCCCACTTGGTCATGGTGTATGATCCTTTTGATATACTGTTGAATTTTGTTTGCTAATATTTTATTGAGTATTTTTGCATCTACATTCATCAGGGATATTGGTCTGTAATTTTCTTTTTTGGTGGGGTCTTTGCCTGGTTTTGGTATTAGGGTGACGTTGGCTTCATGGAATGAGTTTGGGAGTATTCCCTCTTCTTCTATTTTTTGGAACACTTTAAGGAGAATGGGTATTATGTCTTCTCTGTGTGTCTGATAAAATTTCGAGGTAAATCCGTCTGGCCCCGGGGTTTTGTTCTTGGGTAGTTTTTTGATTACCGTTTCAATTTCTTAAGCAATTTATTTTTTTCAGCTGTTTTGGAAACTAAGACAGACTGTGTATGCAAAAAACTGCCAATTTTATATAGTAGTTGAAGTCAGCTCCATAAATGATACTACTGCGTAATTTCCAAGTGGTTATTATATGTTTAAAAATAAGTGACCTGTTTGAAAAAATAACTTCTGTATAAAAAGAATCACTTAATAGTAGGATATTTAGGGCCACAGGAAACTGTCAAAACTTTCACTTGATCTTTAGATGAGACAAAAAAAGGTCCCTTTCCACCTTTTACCTTCAACCTGACCTGGCTGCTCACTGAGTTAAATTCATTTATGCCTCCATTATCTCTGCAGGTCCTGAGCTAGGGTCATGAACGGTACAAGAAGGAACAGAGAGGATAGCCTTGCAAAGCCTGCGTGGGAGGGACGGGACAGGAAGGAGACAGAGATAGAGCTATATTCGTAATGTCTTTGTGTTTGTATTTTAAAGTTATAGAGGAAAAAGGAGGGGGTCGAGAAGAGTGAAAAATGGATACAGGAGAAAGGAAATGCAAGAAGAGGAAACTGAGTGAGGGAGAGACTTCAACCAGAAATTAGGGAGCAGAAAAGCTCCAGCACTAGACTGGGTTAGCCACCTTTCTCACAAGTTCTCCTCTTTTCATTCCCATCCTTAAGCACTGCCTTCATCTTGCAGTGAGCTGAAAGAGACACAACAAATCAACACGCACGATCTCTGTGCACTTGCAGGCTGTGTGTGAATGTGCCACTGTCAGCAGGCACCACCATCATGCCCATTACTTTGCCTACAGCCTTTTCAGGGTGGTGAGTGTGGCGACTACTAAGCAAGAAGGGCCCCAGAGGATGCTTGAGAAAACTGTGTGATGGACGCTCTATATTTGTGGGCCCACTTGGTGAACAGAGAATTTCATTTTTTGTAGTAGAAGATCATAACTAAGGGGCTACATAAACTTGCCTTGGGAGATTTCAAAGACACAGACATCCTGTCTCTGATATGTGGACTTTCTAAAACTCCCACAGGGGATTTTGATACACTCCTATGATTAGGAGCCACTGCCTCACAGGATTCTGGGTGTTGGATTCTATAGTAGGACCTCAGAGAAATGCAGAATCTCCAGGAGAATGCCTAACAGGTGTCACTCCCAGCTCCTTGGGGACATCACATATTCCTTCAACCTCCCAAATTTCATTATGAAATACAGCCAAATTGAAACAATATTACCATGAGTACTTTTAAGCCCACCATCTAGATTGTACCATTGGTATTTTACTAAGCTTTCTTTATATATGCCCATCTACTCATCCCTCTCTTCATCCATTAATCCATCATATCTTTGATACATTTGAAAGTAACCTGCAGACATCAGTGCACTTCCCTCTAAATTCTTCAGCATGCAGATTATTAGGTAGAGTTCAGTATTTGTTTCTTATTCCATTTGGGATACAGTTTATATTAAGAGAAATGCACAACTCTTAGGTATGCATTAGATGCACACCTTAGGTGTAACCTAATGAATATACACCTGTGCGGTCTAAACCTCTGTGAGGTATGGAATATGATCATGACTGCAAAAATTCCTGAATACCCCTTCCCAATCCATTCTCTCTCCTACTTCTCAGAGGCAACTACCCTTCTGATTTTTCCCACCACCCATTAGTGTGGCGTGTTCTACATCTTTATAGTAATGGAATCACATAGCATGCCCTTTTTTGTTTCAGGTTTCTTTTACTCATATAATATTTTTAGATTTACTTTTGTTGTGGCATGTGTCAGTAGCTCATGCTTTCTTGTTACTGAGTCATGTTGTTTTATGAATACACCAGTTTATTTTTCCATTTCCCCATTGTTGTAATGCCATGTATTCTTGAATAGATAATTATTGGTATCAGACTGCATATGTGAGAGGTATTGCTGTCTTATGCTGGGATCTGCCCTGCAAATACACCACACAGTTACCTTCTGCTAGAATTTTCAGTCTTAGAATATTGATGGAGAATGTACATGGAACAATGCTCTAGAGAGAAAAGGATGGAGGAAACAGAATACTTTCAATACTCCTTTGAGTTTGTTTTTAAAGAAAACTCTCCCTTGAGCATCTTTTTCCAATGATTCTATCATTGCTGTAGCCATATTTTATTATAAATGACTTTGCATGTATTTGCCTCTCCAATTAACTGGAAGCTCCTTGATGACGGAGCCTGTCTCTTTGGTATTCTCAGCACACAGCATGGAATCTGACACCTAGTACATATTTGGTAAATGTTTAATGGATGGGCAAATGAAAAAGGACAATCATTGGACAACTTCACCAAGCTTCAGTTGTATAAGTGACTTAGGTAGTATTTTCTTATATATGCTTGTCTATAACTCTATAACTGTGGAACATTTCAAATGTTGTATAAATAGGTAATATATGCCTTTATTCCTAACAGGACTGAAAACTGAAGTCATGGGTGAGACTGTGTATTCTGTATCCTTCCATAGAGAGGTACGGTGGAGCACTAGAAAAGAGATTTATCATCTAAGTGCTGGTTGAGTAGAAGTTCCTGTTTGGGATGATAGAATTCTAAGACCTGAAGGGTGCCAGAATCATAGATTCCAACCTCCTGGTTCTCCCAAAAGGCTAGGAGCAGCCAGATAACCAGGAGTTCATTTGTATTTTTGTGTCTCAGGACCCAGTGCATTGCCTGGCAGTAGTTGACAAATACTCAGTAGGATAAAAGGAGGAAGGAGGGAACTGAAACTTAAGGTCATAAAGTAAATTTCCCAAAACTTACATCAGAATCCTGTTTACTTTCCCAGCCCAGCGGTTTCCACTAGATTGTTCGTAATTTTAACATGATGAATGTTGTCAAAAGTGCCATCTGTTTCCCTGTTATTCATGGCAATTTAATTATGAAAGCAGTTGCTTTGTTACACTGCAGATGTTGCGTACATGTACCTGAGATGCCAGTGCTCCAGCTGTCTTGATTGAGGCCTACTTTGCAGGAAAACAAGACAAAATACTCTGCAGCCTTAATTCTAGTGGGAATTTAATTTAATTAGCATCTGATTTACACAATGTGCTTCTGACAGCTGTGTTTGTGGAGTGTTCAAAGAAGCAAGAAATTACCATCCACTGATATACTCATCAAAGCTTATTTATCTTCCTGCTGCATCTTTCCAGTCTTTTGTTTTGGGGACTTCTGTGTATTTATTGCACACTTAATGGAGGTTAGAGTAAATAATACTCAAGTAAGTGCACTAGGATTTGTGAAGTGTTTAGTGCAGGCTTGTTCCAGAGCCTTAATAGGGTATATCTGAACATGAGTATTTGGATGTCTGATCAAAGAACAGGTGTTTCTTAATGCTGGATTTTAAGGAACACTAAGGATCTTAAATGATAGAATCTTACCAGTAGGGCCAAAGGACTAATCACAGAAGCAGCATTTGGGGCTTGCACCACACACTTGCTTATCGTTGCCAAGGAAGGATGTGGGCAGTGCTCACTGGGGCCACTCCTTAAAGCACCAGGAGCTATACTGGGGGGTACCAAGGGATTGGCTATAGCATTTTTATCCATATTAATATTCCCCAGTATTTGGAACATGATAAATGGTTATTGAATGAATGAACAAGTGAATAGGATCTGGTATGATTGAGCTGGTAGCTGAGCTTTTAAGCCTAGTCCAGTCATTCACTGTTACCACTGTTCAATAGATTCATTATCTGATGAGTGATTTCCATGAGTTTATATTTGCATATTTGATAAGGGAGGTTCTAACCAAGTACAGAGAAGAGAGAATGCACATCTAAATAAGAGTGCATAGGAAGCTTCAAAGAAGAGGTGGATAGACAGCTGGGTCTCAAATGATACAAATGTTTCATTGGACTGAAATGTCTTAAAGCAAGAGGTAAGAGGTGGGAATCCCAAGAGAAAAAAAATTTATTAATAGAGGTGAAAAGGAATGATGTTATATGTTTATAAGGAGCCGGAAGCTTGGCTCATACATATAGGAAATAGAGGGTAAGTTAGGGCCAGACCATGAATGGCACTGGAGAATTTCAAATTTTATTCTCTAACAATGTCAGACCTTTGAAGATTTTTTGAGAAGGGGGGTGACCTTATTAGACTCATGGCTTGGAAGAAAACGACTGGCATTAAGGTGAATAATAGAAAAGCAGAGAGAAGGACTTTCCTTGCCTCACCAGTTAGACAGGTTTTCAGTGTTTCCAGAGTAAAGCAATAATCAGTGAATAGGTCCACTAGGAAAGACTTAAAAACCTAGAATCAGGGTTACTGACATGGACATGAGTTTCAGAGATAACATAAAGGATAAATTGTCAGGATTTAGGGCTACACAGGTTGACAACTGAGAAGCAAGGTTGCTCCTGAAGCCTCCAGTTTGGCTGACAGCAAGAATGGTGACACCATTGAAAAGAAGAGTCTAAAGGAGATGCAGGTAAAAATAAAGAATGCTTCCCAGTTTAGAGTGCTATTCATATACCTGACACATGTCCATTTTCCTGGTACCACACCAGCTTGATAGAGCAAGAAAAATTAGAATTAAAAGACACCGTGCAGATGGTATGGGATAGTGTTTCTCAAAGTAAGTCCTCCGACTGTTATTTCTCAAAATGCTCCATGCACAAGTGATTTTATAAGCAAATACACTGAGAAATGTTGTATACTATATCGGCCTTTTAAATTTTAACAATGTACATTAGCATATTAAACATCTTGAAAATTCTTACAGGAAAGAATATTTTTTTCATTTTTGCTAAAACACACTCCAAACTAACAAAAAATTAAGTTTCTGAGACATTTGTTTTAATATAAAACTTACTAATATTCAGAAGAACATACTTTGAGAAAAGCTAATTTAGTCCAAACTCCTTGTTTCATATATTGGAAAACCAAGCCCAGTGATATTAAGTAACTTTTTCAGTCGTACAACTTCGTAGTGGTAAAGTTGGGAGTAGAATCTAATTTTTCTCAAATCCTCATCCAGTGTTCTTCCTACTTCTTTAGGTTTCTGATTAATATGAAGGCAAAGTGTGTGCCTTTCCTAGACTGGAATCAGCCAGTCCTGCATAGCCCTACCCTTTCAGATCTCCCCCCTCAGACAGGAAGCTTCTTCAAACCCCTAAGAGCTTAACTTCCCTTTCTGCCTTCCTAGTGTTACACAAACAAAATTTCAATTGAGTAATTTAAAAGATAAAAGTGGGTTTATTGAATGACTCATAAGTTGGGCACTAGCCCATCTAGCACTGAGGCATTTCTTTCTGGACATGAATGAGATGTAACTTAATCCAAATCTACACTGACATTCTACAAAAGGAATCTCATGAATGGAGAGCTAAAATTAATTTTGTAATATATGAATTCTGACCAATATTATTTAAACTAAAAATTTTAATATATGTGTGTGTGTGTGTGTATATATATATATATATATATATATATTTTATTGACCTATGATTCTTGGTTGTGAAACTCCTGCAAGCCATATGCCTTGATAGACAGCATCAGCCCCATGAGAGAGACAACACTCCAGTGAAGTAAGCCAAAGAAACAAGATTCAAACTAGGTAAAGCCATGTGTAGGCCAGCATTGTTCAAATCTTTCTCTTAAGTTCCAGCTCCCGAACAATAATACATTTCCCTTTTCATGAGCAGCTAAAAGTCCCCTCTCTTGGGCATAAGAATCTAGTCTGGAGTTGTATGTAGGTGCTGTTGATCTTAAAAATAAAACTGTCAGCTATTTTACTGGCAAGATGGGTTCATTCAGGAACAGCAGAGAATTGCGATCTGGGACAAGCAAGCTATGGCAAAACCACAAGCATGTCTTGAGAACACAGGAGAGGAGGCCCTTTTGTAGAAGAATGGGCCACTATCATGGCTGCTGTCTGCTGAGTTGTAACAGTCTTAGCTGGGTGGTTTTGTGGGCTGCTGGCGGAGGCAGAACCTCTTCCCTTCTACTGGGCAGTAAAGTACCCAAAGTGGAGTTGCCAGCTGTCCTCTTCCTTTCTGCAGGGTGTCTACAATAGATCAGGAGTGCTGGGAATGAAAGCTCCCCCTGCAGATCTCCCTCCTCCACCTCTCCCTGGGCTTCTCTATCAATTCTGCGGTATCAAGAACATGTAGTGAAGAGGGGCCTGAGCTGACGTGCTCACGAGGACAAAATTGTTCTGATCTTAATCCTATATATTGTTACACTATTAATCTGCAGTAAATGAGGCATTTGCTTTCTAGACATAAATGAGATGAGACTTAGTCCAAGAAGGCCAGAGAAACTGGCTTTTAATCCACTGGTAAACTTCTTTCAGACAGACCACAACATATGTAGAATATAGTCTTTAGACATTTGGATCCTCCAAACTAAATCGAAGAGGAAATCTGGGCTACAAGGCTCAATTAAAAATGTGGGATGATGCTATGCTGAAAACAGGTGGACACTAACCTACAATTTCTGAGAAGCAAAGAAAGAACCTGCCTGCTAGGAAGGGATGTAGGGTGCTGCCTCCAGTCAGATGCGGTGTCCTTGTCACCTCTTCAGAAAACACCCACCTGGCTGGTGGCCGCACAGAAGGCATTGCCAGGCTCTGGACCTCAGGCAGAAGCTGGGAAGGCCAGGGGAGGAGGCCGCACCCTGACAGCATCTGGTGGCTCCATATGAGGCTTTTAGCAGGCCCCGGCCTCTGGGACCCCAGGACACAAGGCTGACTGATGCACACCAGGCACTGAGGGATGTGCAGAGCCAGCACAAGGGTGGGCTGAGCTCTAATGTATGCGGCCACCACAGCCCTAAACGGGCTGCATGATGGTCTCTCAGGAGCCAAGCACCTGCAGCCATCCACAGTGCTGGAAACTGCACTGGGGTCACTTGGGGTCATGCCCTTTGACCTTTGGCAAGGTCCACTCTGGGAGGGGTTGGCTTCCCCTAGCAGTGGGGGCTTTGTGACACCTCCTTGTGTGACAACTGCCCTGGTGGGGCAGCCCAGTGTGTGCTTAGCCTGAGAGGAGGTGAAAGGAGAGGAGATGCTTTCCTAGTTGCGAGCCCTACCCACGGATCATTTAGCAGACAAACGATTTTTGTCATGAGCAATTTCCTTTGAAAGTTTCACACCCCACCCTGCCACCGTCCCCAGCCCCACCTTCATTGTCTTCTGGTCCTTCCCACCGGGGATGCTGCTGCCCCTTTTGCCAAGAAGATCCCCCACTTCTCCTGCACCTGCCGACTTGCCCAGGTCGCAGACTGTTTCACTGGGACCATGTGCCTTTCCCAGCTGGCAATTCCACTGAGCCCCAGAGGCTGTATGTTGCCCAGCAGCCCAGGTGCTCCCCTGTGGGCATCCTCACCTTGATGAGCCAGAAGGACCCAACAGAGAAGCCAACGCTCTCAGCTCCTAAGTCCATGATGTTCGGACATTCAAAAACCACGAGGATCCCTGCTCCTCTGGGGCAGAAATGTACTCTCCTGCATTCACTACTGGAGCAGGTAGCCAAGGCGAGGTAGCCAGTGCCAGTCAGTGACCTCCCCGTTCCTCGCCCAAAGGTGGAGGTCCAAACAGAATTCAGATAACGGAGGACAGAGGAGGAGGATCATGTATGGACCAAAAGGCAGAATGATGAGAGCAGGGGCCCCTATGGCAGTGGGGACATGTAATCGACATCAGGCCCCTAGACACCAGTAGAGTTCTCACCTCCCTGGAGTGTCATCCTGATCCTATGGGCAGCCATCCTAGGCACCCAGAAGACAGCTTGAGTGAGACCACCCAGATGTCTCCCGTATTCTCCTCTGAAGACCACATGGTCACTGCTTCCTACAGCCCTTCTAGAGAACTCCTGCCTCATGTGAAGCTTTAGCCAGAGACTACAGTGCTCTCTGACTGAACGCCATGCTGCTCCCGGCTGCCAGAGTGGTCAACATAGGAAGTGCCGGGTGAAGATCAGCTGAGCTGTGCAGACTCACCACCTTCTGGGAAGAAGATGCTGTGCACGATGCCTGGAGATACCCCCTCAGGGAGCTCTTTGCAGGGACCTGCCGACAGTACACCCTACAAATGGAAATCATCCATGCCACTGCCACTACCAGTGCCACGGGATCATGGTGAGCTGCCCCCATCTACTAAATGTCCTTGCTTAGCTGTTACCCAAAACCTGGGCAACCTGGAGAACAGCACTGACTGTCAGACAAACAAGAAACAAGAATTCAGAGGATAAAATAGAGGGCAAGGCTGATGGCAGTGCCACTCAGGCTGCCCCTTCCTTCTCCCCACCTGCCTAGGAGAGGGCAGGCTCCCTGTCCTTGACCACTCACACCTCAGAGGTCCCTGCTACTACCGCCAACTTGGCTGACCCATCTGCCAGGCCCCTGATCCCGCCTGTCCTCCCACCTTCCCCCAAACCCAATACTGATCAGGAAACAAAAAACAGCCCCTAACTCTCCTAACTCTCCTCCTCCTGTTCCCACTGATGCTACTCCTGCTCTTAGTTGCAATCGCATAGTGGAAATTCCACCAAAGGAGAAGGAGGGCCCTTTTTATTCAGTCACAGCTACAGCATCTCCTACTTGTGACCTCCCCACTCCTCCCCACACCTTCACCACCTCCTTGCAGCAGCTTTCCTCCCTAAGGTCCTCCCATCACCTATATGTGTAGATTCTCACTCTCCTTGTTTCTTACCCACCCCTGTTCAGGTGCCTTTCCTCAGTAACTCTTTTCTTAGTGTTCAGGCAGCCACTTCCACTGCAGGCCCTCCCACCACAGCAGCCCAGACACCTGCAGGCTTGCCCTCCCCAGCTACTTCAGATCCTGATATGGACAAGGACACAACTTAAGGAGAAGTTACCTTTCTCTTTAAGTCATAGGAGAAGAAAGGGCCCATGGAGAAGGCCAGAGCTTCATGTGTTAGACATTTGTTACCAGGAGTAGCATGGAGAAAAATGGTGACCATTGCACTGGTTTCTATCATTCCTTAAAACCAAAGCTTCAGCTCCCTGGAATGGTGTACACGACAGCATACCTACTGTGTTAGACACATTACTGTGTCTTTCTAGTAGCACATTTTAATGGAAGCAACAGTTCCTATGAGGTATGTGGTTGTTGCCTACAGCTGCTGTAACAAGTCTTCACAAACTCAGTGACTTGAAACAAAATACACTTAGTCTCTCACAGTTTTGAAGGTTAGAGATCTAAATGCAGTTTGGGCTAAAATCAGGGAGCTAAATTCCTGGACTAAAATCAGGAGTTGACAAGACCATCCTCCTTCTAGAGGCTCTAAGGGAAAATCCACTTCCTTGCCTTTTCTAGATTCTGGTGGCTGCCAGCATTCCTTGGCTTCGACCACGTCAGTCCAACCCCTGCTTCATCATCACACTCTCTTTGCCTGCAGTAAAATCACGCGCAGCCTTTCTTTGGTAAGAACACTTGTGATTACATTTAGGGCCCAATCAGATAATCCTGGATGAGATCTCTATCTGAGGGCCTTAGTTTAATCCCATCTGTGAAAGTCGGCTAGTTATTTAGCGTGACATTAACTTGTTCTAGGGATTTGGACATGGACATTTCAGGACAAGGCCTATTATTCAGCCATTATAAGGGAGAGAGTGTTTTTCATCCCAGATGCAGAAAATGAAATTTAGGGAAGTAATCTGTCCTAGGTCTTAACAGTATTCCAGAGTGGAGACTGAAATTCTGCCAGTCTGACTTTTGGACACACTCAGAACCACTGTTAACCTGTGTTCCTCACCACTGTGTGAGCCTGGTTAAGAGTCGCGCTTAGGTATGAAGACCTCCTTGAATAAAAGGCCATGTACTCTCTCCTCTTTCACTTCATTTGCCTGGTCTGTTTATGAACCTTGTCCAGAGAAGAGTTCAGCAAATTGTGACACAGTCTTACTAAGAGAAAGCACTTACTGCTTGGTTTGAACTTAGTAATGGAGGATTTTTTTTTTAATAGAACAACCCATCAAGGGGCTTAATCATCACTTCATATATTTAAATAACCAAACAAGAAAATCTCTAGATGCAAAGGTGTCAGGGACTTGTCTAAAGCCATCCTGGAGGGCAGATGCCAGATGACCAGGCCTGGATTCATCCTATCCAGTCCTGTTTAAACTCCTGTTCAGAGGGATTGTGACTGATCACTCAACACCTAAGACCTTAGAGCCCAGCTTCAAGACTGAAATTAGCCAATGGATCACAAATACTTGTATGAACCACTAATCCACAGTCTGCTATTCCCATCCTTTGTGGGAGAGGGCTTGGCAGTTTTAAAATCCTTTTCTGCTTAGGAAAGAGCAGAGCAGCCTTTGCTGCTCTGGCTGTGACTCTCTGTGCTTTGCAATTGGCAAGTGCACCTGCAAAACAATCCCCAGGGTCACACATCTATGGCAATTCCCATTGGGGCAGACCCATCACAGTATATTTTCCTGAGGAGCAGTGATGCTCTCTGGATGCTGGCTGACAAGGGTGGGATCCCTGTGGTATGACGCTCCATGTGTCAGCACCTCTCTGACACAGATGTCCTTGGGACTCCTTAGGAATATTTGAGGTATATAGGCACAGTTTCAGGAGCTGATTTTTGAGTTTGAGTCACTGAGATTTCCCCTCCTCATACTATCATGGAGGAAGGAGTTGTTGGTCAAATTCTTAATCAGATGTTTGTATTTTCTAGTTTTGTATTTATCTTTTACTTCTGTTTAGGTTGATTTTTACCTCTATTTAGGTTACTTTCACCACGTCGAATTATCTAATTTTTAATCAAATCACCTGCCTTTTTCTTTATGATATCTCAGTTTCATATTCTGCCTAGGAAAAACTTTCTCACAACAGAAATATTGTTTCTTACCCTATTTTACATTCTTCTATTTTTTTCTTACCACAAAATATTACCAGAAATATACTATATAGGCAGTCCCTGATGTGTATATTACCCTGGAGTAGGAATTTCAGTTCATGGTTTAGTGAATAATCCTGGTCCCCCAACAACACAATTCACATTTGAGTTATCGCTGTATATTAACTCTTAAGAAAAGTGTCATACACTACAAACTTCACAATTGGTTTCCAGCCCACAAATCACCATGGAAATAACAGAGGTGCATCATGATCAGTGACCAGTCAGATCACTTCTTCCAAAATCTATCAGCATTTACTCACTGTGCCTGTTTTCAATTCATACACAGACAGCAAAATATGTCACTGAGCCACCTCCTCATCTCTTAGTGAACATCCACATCACAACTCATGGAACCAGATAATTGAAAGCAGTGAGCAGGAGAGGCCACAATGATCAAAGTGCAGCAAAGAAATGAATAGTGAAATTCTGTGAAAAAAAAGTGAATGAAAAGGAGTTGCAGAAGAAACAGCAGCCCCTGGGAATGTTGAACCAGCTGACATGCTGAGACTAAATATGCAGCCAAAATAATGTAGGAAAGACATAATCAACCTAATGGAGGAAAGTGGTTGGGACAGAAGGATTTAGATGTCAATAAATGACTTCAACAAAAATCTTCACCTTAAAGGAACTCTCATATACACTTCATGACATTGAAAGCACAAAGGATAAAATGCTGGGAGCTGCTACAAACAAGCATGGAGTATGGGAATTTACCAAGGCACAGGAAAGATTCTTGGCCCTTAGATGAGAGGGGATCAAGCACTCTGGAAACTCCTGACACATTTTTTCCTTTTCCTTTTAAAACAGACTTTATTTTTTAGAGCAGTCTTTGTTTCACAGCAAAACTGAGCCCAGAGTACAGAGTTCTCAGACACCCGTGTCCCCATGTGGACACAGCCTCCCCACTACCAGCTTCCCACACCAGCATGGTGTTATTTGTTACAACAAGGAAAGTAGTGACACATTATCATCACTCAAAGCTGGCAGTTCAACTTAGGGATCACTCTTGGTGCTGTACATTCCATGGGTTTGGACAAATGGGTAATGACACACATTTACCACTACAGTGTTAGGCAGTGTAGTTTTACTTCCCTAAAATGCCTCTGTGCCCTGCCTGCTCATTTCTCCCTTGTCCCTCATCTCTGGCAACTTCGGATCATTTTACTGCCTCCATGCTGTTGCTTGTTCCAGAATGTCATGTAGTTGGAATAATATAAAAAGAAGTCTTTTCATATTGGCTTCTTTCACTTGGCAATATGCAATTTAGGAAGGAGGAGGGAAGATAGTGGGGTGAGTAGTTCAGAGGAAATCTCCTCCCCAAAACATATATATTTATGAAAATACAATAAATAAAACTATTCCTAAAAGAGACACCAGTGGATGCAGTACAACAGCCAGGATACTTCTACATCTGTGAGAACTCAACATCACACGAAGGGGGTAAGATACAAGCCGCGGCCAGGCGGGACCCAAACGCTCCCCCACCCCAGTACCCGGTGGGAAGATAGTAGTTGGAATGGGGAGGGAGTGAAAGCCCAGGACTGCTAAACAGCCAGCTCTAGAAATCCACACCCGGAGCACAGATACAAGGTGCACGGGGTGCTGGATATTAGAGAAACAGAAAAGCAAAACCTGTGGGCAGGTACCCACAACCAGTGCTGCTGAGACAAAAGAAAAGCAAGTGCTTTCTGCAAGTCTTAAAGAGACAGGAACCCCATTACTGGACGAAGTCGTCCCAGCACACTTAGCCAGCAGCTGGGAATCCCGGGGAACCTTAGGCACCCTAAAACCTGGGGAGGCAGCACAGATCTGAAGCCCCTCATGGCACTAAGCAACTAAGCAGCCAGCCAGTTGTTCCTCCAACTGACACGGACCCCAACACACCAGCCCAGTAGTGGGAGAGTGGCAGCATGTGCCGGGGGCAGCAGCACCGGAAGGGACTGGGAGCAGATCGTGTGCGCCAACGGCACCACAAAGGACCAGGAGAGGCTTGTGTGAGCCCGCAGTGGCGGCAACCGAACAGTACGGATGCGGCTCGCACGCACCGGCAGCAGTGGAGCCAGAGGAGCCTGGTAGGGCCTGCACGGGAGAGCCCAGCGCACACCTGCAGTGGAGCCAGAAGGAGCAGGTGCACTTCCAGCAGCTGACCAGAATCCCAGCCTAATGCACAGCCGCCCAGGCCAGACCCAAAGGCCAGTGCTGGTACACAGCTTCCCGGCAGGGGTGCTGCTATCACAGAGGAGCACACCTGGCATGCCTGCCACATCCCACAGGGCTCCACACTGCTCTGATGGAGACCCTGCCCACAGCAGCTTAGGGGACTAACCCAGTGGCTGCTCCAGGAGTGCAGGTAACCAACACAGGTAGCAGAGAAGGGCAAGGCATCCAGCAAGCAGGAAAGGACTTTCTTCTCCCAGCTGACACACCTACAACCTGCCTACAGCCACCACTATCACCATGAAAAGGCAAAAAAATTTAGTTCAGTCCAAGATAGTTCAGACAACACCTGAGAGAGGATCTGCAGAGACAGACCTAACGAGTCTCCCTGAAAAAGAATTCAAAATAAAAATCATAAACATGCTGACAGAGCTGCAGAGAAATATGCAAGAGCTAAGGGATGAAGTCTGGAGGAAGATTACAGACATCCGGAGGGAAATTACAGAAGTGGAACAGACTCTAGAAGGATTTATAAGCAGAATGGATAAGATGCAAGAGGCCATTGATGGAATAGAAACCAGAGAACAGGAATGCGTAGAAGCTAATGCAGAGAGAGATAAAAGGATCTCCAGGAGTGAAACAATTTTAAGAGAACTGTGTGACCAATCCAAAAGGAACAATATCCTCATTATAGGGGTACCAGAAGAAAAACAGAGAGAAAAAGGGATAGAAAGTGTCTTTGAAGAAATAATTGCTGAGAACTTCCCTAAACTGGGGGAGGAAATAGTTGCTCAGACTACGGAGGCACACAGAACTCTAGAGAGAAGGGACCCAAAGGGGACAACACCAAGACATATAATAATTAAAATGGCAAAGATCAAGGACAAGGACAGAGTATTAATGGCAGCTAGAGATAGAAAAAAGGACACCTACAAAGGAAAACCCATCAGGCTATCATCAGACTTCTCAACAGAAACCTTATAGGCCAGAAGAGAATGACACGATATATTCAATGCAATGAAACAGAAGGGCCTTGAACCAAGGATACTGTATCCAGCATGATTATCATTTAAATATGAAGGAGGGATTAAACAATTCCCAGACAAGCAAAAGTTGAGGGAATTTGCCTCCCACAAACCACCTCTACAGGGTATCTTAGAGGGACTGCTCTAGATGGGAGCACTCCTAAAAACAGCACAGAACAAAACACCCAACATACGAAGAATGGAGGAGGAGGAATAAGAAGGGAGAGAAATAGTTATCAGACTCTGTTTATAATAACTCAATAAGTGAGTTAAGTTAGACAGTAAGGTAGTAAACAAGCTAACCTTGAACCTTTGGTAACCACGAATCTAAAGCCTGCAATGGCAATAAGTACATATCTTTCAATAATCACCCTAAATGTAAATGGACTGAATGCACCAATCAAGACACAGAGTAATACAATGCATAACAAAGAAAGACCCATCTATATGCCATAATGATAAAAGGCTCAGTCCAACAAGAGGATATAACCATTATAAACATATAGGCATCCAATACAGGAGCACCAATATATGTGACACCAATACTAACAGAATTAAAGGAGGAAATAGAAGGCAACGCATTCATTTTGGGAGACTTTAACAGACCACTCACTCCAAAGGACAGATCCACCAGACAGAAAATAAGTAAGGACACAGAGGCACTAAACAACACACTAGAACACATGGACCTAATAGAAATCTATAGAACTCTACATCCAAAAGCAACAGGATACACATTCTTCTCAAGTGCACATGGAACATTCTCCAGAATAGACCACATACTAGGTCACAAAAAGAGCTTCAGTAAATTCAAAAAGACTGAAATCCTACCAACCAACTTTTCAGACCACTAAGGTATAAAACTAGAAATAAATTGTACAAAGAAAGCAAAAAGGCTCACAAACACATGGAGGCTTAACAACATGGTCCTAAATAATCAATGGATCAACAAACAAATTAAAATGGAGATCAAGCAATATATGGAAACAAATGACTACAATAACACAAAGCCGCAACTTCTGTGGGACGCAGCAAAAGCAGTCTTAAGAGGAAAGTATATAGCAATCCAGGCATATTTAAAAAAGGAAGAACAATCCCAAATGAATAGTCTAATGTCACAATTATTGAAATTGGAAAAAGAACAAATGAAGCCTAAGGTCAGCAGACGGAGGGACATAATAAAGATCAGAGAAGAAATAAATAAAATTGAGAAGAGTAAAACAATAGCAAAAATCAATGAAACCAAGAGGTGGTTCTTTGAGAAAATAAACAAAATAGATAAGCCTCTAGCCAGACTTATTAAGAGAAAAAGAGAGTCAACACACATCAACAGTATCAGAAACGAGAAAGGAAACATCACGACGGACTCCACAAAAATACAAAGAATTATTAGAGAATACTATGAAAACCTATATGCTAACAAGCTGGAAAACCTAGAAGAAATGGACAACTTCCTAGAAAAATACAACCTTCCAAGGCTGACCCAGACAGAAACAGAAAATCTAAAGAGACCAATTTCCAGCAACAAAATTGAAGCGGTAATCAAAAAACTACCCAAGAACAAAACCCCCGGGCCAGATGGATTTACCTCAGAATTTTATCAGACATACAGAGAAGACATAATACCCATTCTCCTTAAAGTTTTCCAAAAAAAAGAAGAGGAGGGAATACTCCCAAACTCATTCTATGAAGCCAACATCACCCTAATACCAAAACCAGGCAAAGACCCCACCAAAAAAGAAAACTACAGACCAATATCCCTGATGAACGTAGATGCAAAAATACTCAACAAAATATTAGCAAACCGAATTCAAAAATACATCAAGAGGATCATACACCATGACCAAGTGGGATTCATCCCAGGGACGCAAGGATGGTACAACATTTGAAAATCCATCAACATCATCCACCACATCAACAAAAAGAAGGACAAAACCCACATGATCATCTCCATAGATGCTGAAAAAGCATTCGACAAAATTCAGCAGCCATTCATGATAAAAACTCTCAACAAAATGGGTATAGAGGGCAAGTACCTCAACATAATAAAGGCAGTATATGATAAACCCACAGCTAACATCATACTGAACAGCGAGAGGCTGAAAGCTTTTCCTCTGAGATCAGGAACAAGGCATGGATGCCCACTCTCCCCACTGTTATTCAACATAGTACTGGAGGTACTATCCATGGCAATCAGACAAAACAAAGAAATATAAGGAATCCAGATTGGTAAAGAAGAAGTTAAACTGTCACTATTTGCAGATGACATGATATTGTACATAAAAAACCCTAAAGACTCCACTGCAAAACTACTAGAACTAATATCGGAATTCAGCAAAGTTGCAGGAAACAAAATTAACACACAGAAATCTGTAGCTTTCCTATACACTAACAATGAACTAATAGAAAGAGAAATCAGGAAAACAATTCCATTCACAATAGCATCAAAAAGAATAAAATACTTAGGAATAAACCTAACCAAGGAAGCAAAAGACACTGAAAACTACAAGACACTCTTAAGAGAAATTAAAGAGGTCACTAGCAAATGGAAACTCATCCCATGCTCCTGGCTAGGAAGAATTAGTATCACCAAAATGGCTATCCTGCCCAAAACAATATACAGATTCAATGCAATCCCTATCAAATTACCAACAGCATTCTTCAATGAACTGGAACAAATAGTTCAAAAATTCATATGGAACTGCCAAAGACCCTGAATAGCCAAAGCAATCCTGAGAAGGAAGAATAAAGTGGGGGGGATCTCGCTCCCCAACTTCAAGCTCTACTACAAAGCCACAGTCATCAAGACAATTTGGTACTGGCACAAGAACAGAGCCACATACCAGTGGAACAGAATAGAGACTCCAGACATTAACCCAAACATATATGACCAATTAATATATGATAAAGGAGCCATGGACATACAATGGGGAAATGACAGTCTCTTCAACAGATGGTGCTGGCAAAACTGGACAGCTACATGTAAGAGAATGAAACTGGATCAGTGTCTAACCCCATACACGGAAGTAAATTCTAAATGGATCAAAGACCTGAATGTAAGTCATGAAACCATAAAACTCTTAGAAAAAAACATAGTCAAAAATCTCATGGACATAAACATGAGTGACTTCTTCATGAACATATCTCCCCAGGCAAGGGAAACAAACGCAAAAATGAACAAGTGGGACTATATCAAGCTGAAAAACTTCTGTACAGCAAAGGACACCATCAATAGAACAAAAAGGAACCCTACAGTATGGGAGAATATATTCATAAATGACAGATCCGATAAAGGATTGACATCCAAAATATATAAAGAGCTCACACACCTCAACAAACAAAAAGCAAATAATCCAATTAAAAAATGGGCAGAGGAGCTGTAAAGACAGTTCTCTAAAGAAGAAATTCAGATGGCCAACAGACACATGAAAAGATGCTCCACATCACTTGTCATCAGAGAAATGCAAATTAAAACCACAATGAGATATCACCTCACACCAGTAAGGATCACCACCATCCAAAAGACAAACAACAACAAATGTTGGCGAGGCCATGGAGAAAGGGGAACCCTCCTACACTGCTGGTGGGAATGTAAAGTAGTTCAACCATTGTGGAAAGCAGTATGGAGGTTCCTCAAAATGCTCAAAATAGAAATACCATTTGACCCAGGAATTCCACTTCTAGGAATTTACCCTAAGGATGCAGCACTCCAGTTTGAAAAAGACAGATGAACCCCTATGTTTATCCCTGCACTATTTACAATAGCCAAGATATGGAAGCAACCTAAATGTCCATCAATAGATGAATGGACAAAGAAGATGTGGTACATATACATGATGGAATATTACTCAGCCATAAGAAAAAAACAGATCCTACCGCTTGCAACAAGATGGATGGAGCTAGAGGGTATTATGCTCAGTGAAATAAGCCAGGTGGAGAAAGACAAGTACCAAATGGTTTCACTCATATGTGGAGTATAAGAACAAAGGAAAACTGAAGGAACAAAACAGCAGCAGAATCACAGAACCCAAGAATGGACTAACAGTTACCAAAGGGAAAGGGACTGGGGAGGATGGGTGGGAAGGGAGGGATAAGGGTGGGGAAAAAGGAGGGCATTACAATTAGTATGTATAGTGCGTGGGGGGCACGGGGAGGGCTGTGCAACAGAGAGAAGTAGTGATTTTACAGCATCCTACTACACAGATGGACAGTAACTGTGAAGGGGTATGTGGGGGGGGGACTTGGTGAAGGGTGGAGCCTAGTAAACATAATGTTCTTCATGTAACTGTAGATTACTGATACCAAAATCAAATAAATAAATAAATAAGTAAGTAAGTAAATATGCAATTTAGGTCTTATGTCTTTTCATGACTCATTTCATTTGAACATGAAATTGTATTCTAGTGTCTGGATATACCATATTTATCCATTCATCTACTGAAGTATACCTTGGTTGGCAACAAGTGTGGGCAATTAAAGTTACTGTAAACATCCTTTTGCAAGTTGTTATGTGGGCATAACTTTTCAACTCTTTTAGGGAATTACTAAAGAACACAATTGCTACATTATGTGGCAAGAGTATGTTCGTTACTGTTTTGTTGTCATTGTTCTTTGTTCCTATTTTTGTACTTGACTTGTTTTCTGCCATTTGTGGTTTTAATCAAGCATTTTATGATTCTATCCAGACATGATATACTGGGTGAAGTTAACTGCAGTAAATAGAGTTTAGTGATGTGGTATTGTGTTAGGGAGGGAAAGCATGCTATGGTCTTCTTATGGTTAGGTTTCAATCTCATAGTAGCCTGTGCCCCTCAGCTGTGACCTCCCAAGTGTCTTTTAGTTTTTTCCTTACCTTAGGTGGAACAGGATAGAAAGGGCTAGAGTTGGCTATTTCCCTTTCCACATGTCAGCTAGGTTCTGACAAAACTCCAAAGGGTTAAGCCTCTGGTAAAACAGTTTCTCTTGAAGGCAGGCCTTGGTTAGAGCAACTGAATTTTCTGCTGTTTTTCCAAATTGTTCATTTCCTCCCCACACTGCCAGAACCCCAAGGAGTTTTTCTCTGATCATTATAGAACAACCTGGTAGAGCTCCAAGAGGTAAAACTCACAAGACTATGGGTGCTACCGTAGAGCTTCCCACTCACAGATTTGTTCACAGTGAGCCTCCAGCTATTCACCAATTGCAATTCAGGTGTTCCTAACTTCCGCACTGTTTCCGCAGCAATTTCTGCTCTTGAATTTCTGTTCTGATAAATTTTTATTTTCTATATGACTGCTCTCCAATTTTAGGGGCAGTGATTTGTCTTGTAACCTCATCTCTCTGATGGGCTTAAGAGAGGTGTGTTGGCTTTTCAGTTTGGTTGGGTTTATACCTGGTGCTGGACTAGGAACTAGGAGTCTCGTGTTTCTTACCATGCAATAAAACATGTTAATTCTCCATATTTCTATTCTAGTGTCTGCATATTTATCCCTAATGTTTTAGATTGCAGTGTAGTAACTAAGTCTAAGGTTTACTATATTTAAAACTGTAATATATCTTCATAACCTACATGAGTTTCTAATATTGTCAGAAATTTTTTAGTCATGGAATAATCATATTTTTCCCATTAGTCATGAAAATCACTTTGCACATCTATCTCACATGATCATTTTTGCAGTTGCACAAGTGAGGAAAGCCTGTACTTTATCCTGTATTTCATTTCCCACATATACATGGGGTCCTCATCTGGCTCAATGATTTACTGATACATGGCTACCCACTAGATTCGTAAAACTACTGAAGTGTTGAAGTCTATTTTAATATTAGATATGGACATTTCTCTACTTATTCTAACCATTATTCTATTTTTGTGATGAGAAATCATACCTAATCATAATGACATATTTTTTAATATGTTGCTGGAATGCATTTGTCAATATTAATTAGAATCCAAGATTTTAAAAGAAATGTGCCTCTAGTAGTTTTTTGGTATATTTTCCATATTTGATTTTTGTATTAAGAGTCTTCCAGCTTTTTAAAATAAATTGTAAAGCAACTGATGTGTTTCTAAGGTGTAGATCTTTGATTATATTTTCTAATTTCATAGTTATTTGTGTTTTCTATTCAAAATGAGTCAATATTGCTGTCAATATGATTTATTTAATAATTATCCATTTTGTCTAGATTTTCAAATGTGTTGGTTTAATGTAGTATTCTTTTGTAATTAAAAAAATCTCTGCTTTATAACTAATCACATCTTGACAATCAGATTTGCCAAATATTGCTTATATTCAATGGACTTTTTAAAGAGCAATCTTTTGGTTTTATTTGTCAAGCTTACTGTTTTTCTTCTCTATTTTAGCTTTTCTCTTTATTACTTTTGTCTTCCTACTCTTTGAGATTTTCTTTCTTTTTTTTCTGTGTCCACTGTCCAATTTCTATAGCTTTGAGAGCCATTTTCAACAACTCCACCAGCTCGGCCAGCTCTGTCATGGCCACTTCATCACATGCCCTTGAACTCAATCTCTTATGCTGGGTGAGGACCCAACAGCCTTGTTTTGCTTTCAAAATTGTTCTATAGCCTTAAAGGCCCTTCTTATGAACATTATCATCAGGGAAAATTCTAGTGAGCTTCATGCTGTTCATAAGGCTTGCCTCTCCTCCAGTTTTACAATAAATGAAAGAATATTTCCACTCTTTTTTGGGCAATGATTAAAAACATAGCAGGACTCCTTTTCACTGTATTCAAATCCAGAAAAATAAGCAAGTCTTCATACTCAGACTCCCTGAAAAGTCACAATGTTCAACTATGTATAACCTTGAACAATAGTTCTTTCAAAACCTCATGGTTCCTCTTTCTTTCCATGTCCAAAGTTTTCCATTCCTACACATTTTACACCTGGTCAACTTATGTCATAAACTCTTCCTCCCTCCCACTTCTGGGTATATATACAAAGTAAACATAATAATTATGTGAAGGACATCTGTACTTCCAAGTTCACTGCAGCATTATTCAAATAGCCAATGTATGGAAACAACCTAGGGGTCCATTAACAAATGAAGAGCTAAGTGTGTGTGTTTATATATATATACTATATATGTGTACATGGAATATTTTTATAACCTTAAAAAATAAGGAAATTTTCCTATTTGCAACACCAAGGATGAATCTTGAGGATCTTATGCTAAGTGAAATAAGCCCTACAGAGAAAGACATTGTGTAGTACCATTTATATGCAGACTCTTAAAAAAATTTAATAAACACCCTTTCGTCCCTCATACTCCCTCAGCAATATCTAGCAGCCTCTACCGTAAGTCCCATCATTTTCTTATTGTTTCTGGTAGATCATAACTCCATGAACATGTAAGCTGGCCTATCTTGAACCATCCGTGAACAATTTACTGGTTTATCTATATTACAGTTTACCATTGTTTTTCCCTCTTTGGAATTCATTCCTTCCACTTCTGGCACCAGAACCTCATTTTTTCCTTTGGAGAAATCGCTGAGATTGAAGTTGATTGCCTGTTCCTTCCTGGTCCCCATGACATGGGCCTGTCTAATCACAGTATTTTATACATATTCCATGTGTTATGTATTTATTTCTCTTATGCTACATAATTTTTTCCTCCAAAATATTACCTGGTTATTTTTTTGTTGACATTAGTAATCTTCTTAGGTTTGGCTAATGCAATGATAACTCAATCTAATGAGTGCTATTCCTTTTTTAAGTCTAGAAATTTCCTTTGCTCAAATTGTATGTTGTCCCTTGTTTTCCTGAATACATTAAACATAATCTAAACATGTGATTTAATGTTTTTAAATAGCTTCATTGAGATATAACTTATGCTCAATATAATTTAAAACATACAATTTAATATGTTGCACATCTATTGCCACAATCAATTTTAGAATATTATCATTCACCCCCACAAAAGACAGAGAAACTTGTTAGCAGTCACTTGATGCCCCATTTCCCCCACCCAAGGCAACTACCAATATACTTTCTATCTCTACAGATTTGCCTATACTGGACATTTCATGCAAATGGAATCATACAATATCTGGGGTTTTGTGACTGGCTTCTTTTACTTAGAATGTTTTCAAGGTTCATCCATGTTATATCAATATCATGTGTCAGTACTTCATTTCTTTTTATAGCTGAGTAATATTCCATGGTATGGGTATACCATCTTTTAATTATCCATTCAGCAGTTAATGGACACTTGTGTTATTTTCACCTTTTGGCTATTATGAATAATGCTGCCATGGTTGTATTTGTGTGCAAGATTTTTCTGCAGTTTTTTGAGCAGTTTTTGGTTTACAGAAAAATAAAAACAGAAAGTAAGAATTTCATATACATCCTCACCTCTTGACCCAGTTTCCCTATTCCCTATTACTAACATCCTACATTAGTATATTTGTTATAATTAATGAGCTAATGATATAAATTATTAACTGAAGTCCATAGTTTAGATTTCACTGTCTGTACAAGATATGCATCCATCATTACAAAAATCATACACAGTAGTTTCACTTCCCTGAAAATCCCCTATGCTCTACCTGTTAACCCTTCCTTCCTTCCCCCAGACCTCTGGCAACCACAGATCTTTTTACTCACTCCATACTTTTGCCTTTTCCTGAATTTCATTTGGTTGCAGTCATACAATAAGTAGCCTTTGCTGATCGGCTTTATTCACTTAGCAATGAGCATTTAAGCTTATTATCTATGTCTTTCCATGGCGCCTTCTTTTTATTGCTGAATGCTATTCTTTTGTATGGTATACTACCATTTTCCATTCACCTATTGAAAAACATCTTGGTTGATTCCACATTTTGGCAATTATGTGAAAAGCTGTTACAAATGTCCAAGTGCAGGTTTTCATGTGGATGTAAAACTATTTAATCCTTTGGGTAAATACCAAGGAATGTGATTACTAGATCATGTGGTAAATGTTACATTTAGTTTTGTAAGAAATTGTCAAACACCTTTCAAAGTGCCTGTACCATTTTGCATTCCCACTAGGAATGAATGAGAGTTCCTGTTATTCTGCATCCTTACCGGCTTTGGTATTTCAGTTTTTGGATTTCATCCACTCAAATAGTTGTGTAGTGGCATCTCACTGTTTTAAAATTCCCTGATGACATATATGTGTACCATCTGCTTATTTGCCACCTGTATATTTTCTTTGCTAAGTCACAGTTTTCTTTTTAACTAATGCCTGATAACTCCAATATTTCATCCTCTTATTTCTATTATCTTTCTCTTAGTTTTTGAGAATTTAGCTGTTTTCCTGTTATATCTAGTTATTTGTTTTTATTGAATACTGAGCTTACTTTATTTCAGAAAACTGTAGAGCTACTTGTACATTCTGGATTTATCTTTTTCTGGAGAAGACTTACTTTTGCTTATGGAAAACAGGTGTTACAGGGATTGATGACCTTAGCCCACTGTCAGTTTGAGCTCATTCAAAGCTGGTTCTCAAAGCTGGTCTTTGTGAAGGCTGATCTATATCTGATTGTCCTTCCTCTAAGGGTGTGCCCTTTGGCTTACTGTTTTGAAATCTGGGTTCACCCTGTTCCAAAGTATCCTTTTACTTGCTGTGCTTTAAACTTAATTGTTCCCCCAGCCTGTGAGACAACCTAAGGACTCCCTTAGCTTGTCCTTCTCTCCGTTGTTACTTTTAACTTGAGCTCTTACCACTGACTTGGCTTGTGTGCTTTCAGTCTTTTGAGTTCATTGGCTTTGCAGTCCCTATGCTGTAAATCTGAATCAGCAAATGTCCCAGGGAGAAAAACTATGCAAATGTCAAGCATATATCTCTGTTTCTTTCTCACCACCTGGGCCACATCTTTACTTTTTACTAACATTCTGATACCTTCAAACAGATGTTTTCTTACTTTATCCAGCTTTTCTAATATTTCTGAGCCCTCACCTGATCTCATTTTATTATTGAACTATCATCTCAATTTTCCTTGGGAACAAAATTCAGAATTTTATGTTTAAAGTAATTTTTTATTTTCTATATTAATTCAGTTTCTACAGGTACCTGTTTACCTGACTATTCAATCTAGTTTCTGTGCTACCATAGGAATTAGGGAAGGTATTAGCAGGGAGGCTGAATATATTGGGGGAAAACCACTGATGGGTGACATGTTTCTTTTTTCTCCTCTCTTTGTTGATTCTGGTGGCCTAAGATGCCCTTCTTTGATTTGACCCAACTGCCCAAGTAAAGAACTCACTATGGCAAAGACCTGACTTTGCCTAATGTCTACATTTCAGGAATAGCTGGTTGATGAACACAATGCCATGTTTTCCTGTGAGTGTTTTGCAGCATTTCCTAAAACCTTTTGTCTCCTACTCACACTGCTCAGATTGTTGAGGTTTTCTAAGATTCTGTGGGACAAACATCTGTACTGGCATACCAGATGAGATCTCCTCTCTCTACTGAGCTCATTTGTGGTCTGGTGGCCCTTGTGTTTCTTTTTTCCACCCAATCATATTTGTTGATAATTCCAAAAAGCCCTGAAAGCACCCTCTTTTTATGAACGTTAAGTATTAATAACATATTTGCATACCCATTTCTTAATTACAATGGAATATTGGAAGAACAAATCATTAAGTTTGAGCCCCACTGACCTATGACTCACAGAAAACCTCTCTCCTGGGCCTAAGCCTGTGATATCCACTTGGTTTTCTTGTATCTTTTATGTTATAGATTTATGGCAATTACTGTTTCCTGAGTTGTGTAACAATAAGCAAGCGGTCAAATTAGCACTACAGAAGTCCAGCTTAGACCCAGGGATCAGAACAAAGGACTAGAAAACCTATTAACCAGTAAGTTTTATTTGTGCTTTCTGGTTAACAAGTCCTTAGTGTGAATGGGAAGTGGGGGAGAGCAATTTAATCTAATTTAGTATCACAGATCTTTGCACTGAAATGAAAAGAACACTACATAGTTTCTGGTTCAAGTCACTATAGTCTGCTTGTGTAAACATAATACATAAGAAAAACAAACACTATTAAATGGTGGGAACAGTCAGTAATTAATTACCAGATAAGGGAACATAGATTCAACTGGCTATGGGAATTCATTAAAGAAGAATTCCAAAAACCACGTGTTTCTTCTGAGAAGACTTAAGGAAGAGAGAGGGTTGGAGCTGACTCTTGAACAGATTTGTAGGAAGGAGAACAAAGCATTCAAGGCAGGGAACATGGTGTCAGGAATGAGCATAGAGGGTTTATGAAATTGAGCAAACTGGCTAACCAGGGGACTGGTATATGTTGGGAAATAGTGGGAGTGAGGTTGGCTGAGGGTGGTAAGTAAAATAGAATTAGATTGAAGAGGAAGTGGGTGTAAAGACAGAGAAACTGTGGGAAGCCCTTGAAGATGTAGGTCAGCATAATAATATGGAAAAGTCAGTGGGAATTTGATACTATATGAATGCCTAGTTTTTAATAATCAGGGGGACACAATAAAAGAAACAAGCCACTGATATACTTGATTCATGCCAAGATGCCAAACCAAGAGAATACACAGTGTGTTTCCATGCGTAACACATATGGTAATAGAAGTTGGTAGACGGGGTGGGTAAAACTGCAGTATTTCCAGAAACTCTTGCCTGGCCTTAGTGCATCTCCATATCAATAGGTGTTTCCAAGGGGTGGAGAGGAGTACTCCCTCTCCATATTAACAGGTGATTACAAGAGGGGAGAGGAGAGCAAGGTCATATCTGGACCAGAGAGGTTGGGTGGGGACCCTTTTTGCATCCAGGTCGCAAGAGACACGGTCAAACAGAAGTGGACTACTTGTAAAAGATAAATGGGCTTCTTCCACTTTATCTTCCCCTTTGACTGATTTCAGCTTCAAAGGTTATTTGACAAATACTAAGCAATATAAACAGCCTGGGGACACAAGGAAATTGGAGAAACTCTACAGGATTTGGAGAAGGTGGGCATGATAAAACCCACTCATTTCTTTTAATTCCCTAGTATAGCCAGTAAAAAAGCCAGACGGCTCCTGCCCTATGACCATGGATTACAGGATATTGAATAAAGTCACACCCACTTTGCATGCTGCTGTCCCCTCTATAGCAGCCCTTATGGACATCCTGTCCTGTCATGAACTAGGGATGTATCATTATGTTGTGGATCTTGCTATGACATAGCACAGGAAAATCAGAAACAGTGTCCTCATGTGGGAAGGCCGACAGTGGACATTCACTGTCCTTCCACAGGGATACCTCCACAGCCCCACCATCTGTCATGGACTTGTAGCCCAGGACTTGGCTACATGGGAGAAATCGCCAATGGTGTGGCTGTACCATTATACTGATGATGTCATGCACATATCAATTCTCTTTCAGATCTAGCAGGTGCAGAACCTAGACTGCTGCAACATCTACAGGAGAAAGGATGGACTGTGAACAGCACCAAGGTTCAGGGACCTCTTTGTCAGTAAAGTTCTTGGGGGTTGTCTGACTGGGTAAAACTAAAGTTATCCCCAAAGCAGTAATAGACAAGGTCCAGGGTTTTCCTACCCCTACCACTGGGGCAGTATTACAAGAGTTTTTTCATCTTTTGGGCTACTAGAGAGTTTATTTTGGCACTTGGCACAAATTCTGAAGCTCTTATACTTGTTGGTACAAAAGGGCATCAGGTTGGACTGGGATGAAACATGTGCAGCTACTTTTACTGAGGCTAAGCGAGCAGTCAAGGCTGTACAGGATGGACTCATCAACACCTTGTGAGTTAGATGTTCCCGTAACTGAAGACAGTTATGGATGGGGGGCCTTTGGCAGTGGCTTGAGCAGATACACCAATCTATTGCATCCTGGTCACAACTATGGAAAGGAGCAGAGGTCCAGGTCACCTTGACAGAGAAGCAACTGGCTGCTGTGTACCATGCCTTGCTAGCTATGGAGCCCATCACTGGAAGAGCTATGACCAAGGTAGTAACCACCTATCCCATCATGTGGTAGGTGCAAGACTGGACCCAAATGCCATGGAGCAGTGTGGCACAGAACCTACACTGGGAAATGGTGTGCATATTTACATAGCATACTGCCCTTTCTATTAGCCCCTTAAGTGGAGAACTCCAGTGCTTACTGGGGCCAGTGACATATAGCAGTGGAAAGCAGGAAGAACTTGCTTTTGAGCCATTGGTAGCTGAGAGTACTTTTCAAGAGGGAAAAGCCCTTATACTTGAAGATGCTTGGTATAACAGATGGTGCAAATCACAGGCAGCCCCAGAAATGGAGGGCTATGGCTTTCTATCCTAAGACTAAGACAATACAGATGGAGGATGGAGAGGGGAAGAGCAGTCAATGGGCCGAGTTTTGGGCAGTATGGCTCATGATCACCCAGGAACCCTCCCCTTAGTCATCTGCATCTATCAGGGGCCATCTATCAGAGCTTGACCTTCTGGCTACAGACATGGTACCATGCCAACCAGATGGCCAACCGCCCCTTTGGGGCAAGAGTTGTGGCAAGACCTATGGGCCTCTGGTCAAAGATAGTTATTGTATATCGTGGGTCTGGCCATTTGCCTCTGGCATCCCCAGGGAATGATGAAGCAGACACACTGGCTCAGTGCATTGGCTAGAAGGAAAGTCGGCCCCTGAGGTAGCCCAACTGTTACATCAGCATTTGCTGCATGTAGGGAAAAAGACAATGTGGGCTGGAGCCTGTCAGTGGGGCTTTCTGTTGACCTTTGAAGAAGTCAGCAGAGCCCAGGAGTGCCTTGTGTGCTCTAGGAGGGACTTATACCAAGTTCTGCAGCAACATGGAACAATAGTAAAGGGGTCAATACCCCTTGTCAGGTGGCAGATAGAATACATTGGGCTTCTGTCCACATCAGAAGGATATTGGTATGCCATGACTTGTGTGGACACAGCTACTGGACTGTTGGTTGCTTTTCTTGCACATCAGGCAAATCAGCAAATGACCAAAAAGGGCCTAGAGCATCTCTTTGCTATGGCTTACTGCAAGTGATTGAGAACTATCAAAACTCCCACTTTACTGGAAATGCATTATAAGAATGGAGGCAGCAGTTAGGAATAAAGTGGAAGTTTCATGTACCATATGACCCTACCAGGGCAGGCATGACAGAGAGGTACAATGGTTTGTTGAAATCTGGTCTGAAGTTGGAAACTAATAGTCTATGGGACTGGTCAGTTCACGGCTGGACAGAACTACAGCATTTAATGAGAAGCTCCGAAAAGGAGCCTTGAGCCCTGTGGATATGCTAACACATCTTGCTGCCTCTCCTATACAACCTTATGTGCAGGCAAAAAAGGAATAATCAAAGCCAGGATATGGCCAGCAGAGCAAAATCCTGCTCCCAGCCCCAACTGCATTAAACTCTGGAGACTGTTGAGTGGGCATGGCCCTGGACATTTCAACTCACAGACCAGCAATAGCTAGCCCTCCTGGCACTTTGGGGACAAGGCCTGGAAGCTGGGTTTGTGTTACTGGAGTAACAGCAGAGTGCCCCCCAAAGATCACAGTAGTGTACCCAAAACGTCCTGGAGGTAAGAGCATCTTACAGGAAAGTTTTGTTTTATCTTTATGGCCAGTGAATATACCTCCCATAGCCCTATATATTGACTCATCTGTAACTCCTACAGGCAGGGGGGTTCAAGTCTGGTATACTAGAGCAGGATGAGATCCCATTCCTGCCACTGTCCTATCACAGGACCACTCTATTGCATGCATCCTACCTGACGGACAAGATTTGTCTATGATGGTGTCATTAAAACATGTATCTTATTGCCTTTAAAGTTACTTTATTCTACAGTCTCTGCGGCCTGGACCTGCCCCCTGGCTGCAGCTGCCACATGTGATTGCTCTCAGCTCCCTGCCTGTTAAGCTACTGACTGCCTGTGGAATGAGTGAGCCATGGTCTTAATCTGCATAGGACTTTGAACCTAGTTGAATCCTCCAGCTTGAGGATTATCATGATTTTATTGCTGCTTTTACTTTATGTTATTAGTCTGGTTACAGTGTTCCAGTTTTCTCACACAGGGCCATTGCAGAAGATGGGTAATGAGTAGATTGTGAGGTAAGATTTCTGGAAGGGTGAGCTGCGGTCAAAATTGCAGTATTTCCAGAATGCCTCACCTGGCCTTAGTACATCTATTAATAGGTGTTTCCAAGGGGTGGAGAGAGGAAGTCCATCTCCACAGCAATAGGTGATTACAAGGGTGGGGGCATGAGGGCCTTTCTGGACTGGAGAGGTTTGTTGGAGTCCGTTTTTGCAGCCAGGTCACAAGAGACACGGGTGAGCAGAAGTGGACAACTGCTCTAAGGCAATAAATGGGTTTCTCCCACTTTATTTCTCCCTTTGACTGATTTTGGCTTCACAGGTCATTTGCCCTGCGCTGGGAACATATTTCCCCCCCCCAGAATTAGAAAAGGTTACCTCTGAGGAATACAGAGTGGGAAGATATAAGAGAGAACATTATCAGTGCTAGAAATGGTTTATAATATCTTGATCCAGTGTTGAGTACATGGCTGTATAAAGGAGTATAAATTCATTTATGGTCAATGCAATTTGTTGTTTTAATTTATACCTTTAAAAAACCAATTAGGATAATGAGGCTGTTTGTGATATGAAGGAAATTTTAGTCAATGAATAGTCATGGTATTAATGCAGTAAAAAATTATAATGGGCTTATAGTAGACTAAAATGTCATTAGAAATAAGAGGCAATATGGGTAAGAAAGACTAATTTTGATGGTTGGATGAGCTGGATAAATTACATGACTCTACTCTCAATATAAGAACTTTGCACAGCTTAGAACAAAGAAAGAGGGCAAATATGGTTTTATTGAGCATATGCAATGTGTCAATCCCCACACTATGTTTTTATACATAGAAATTCATTTAATATTGCATCTTGTAACTAACACAGTGAAGGTGAGGGTGGTAACTGATTTTTATACTATAGGTTAAGAAAACAATTAGCTCCCATTTACAAGGAGTTTGAAGTCATAGGAAAGGAATCAAGAGGAAATGAGTGGTACGTGCCCGAGGTCCTGAAACATACCTGGGAGTCCCTGCAACCACAGGAGTGATGAAGCCATGGAGGTTTCTGAGCTGTTTAAGGAGCACATGAATCAAATAGAAGCAGAAGGCTGAACCCTGAGTCCTGCAAAGTGACAAATGTTAGGGCATGAAATAGTGAAGCATTATAACAGTAACAACAAAAAATCACATGCCTGCCCCAGCACAGAAATATCCTTAGCCCTAACCCAGCATTTCTCAGGAAGGCCTTCCACAAAATATAGTTTCATCAGCTGATTAAAGGTTGCTTTGAAAAAGGTTCAGTTATCAAGTAAATTTGAGTAAGACTAAACAAAGTTAAATCAATCCTTTCCCCAAAATGTCTCAGAGTCCATAGTGCAACAATGTATAAATTGAATCTCATAAGGGGATATGGTATATAGCTATTCCCAAATGCTTCAGAACTGCATTACTATCTAAAACCAGTTTCTGCAAGGCAGAAATTGCGAAATGCTGCTCTCACCACATAAAATCATATGCTAATCTCAAAATCCATTTTTTTTCCTGCATTTGTTCACATAGTCCCTACCACCTGAAATGCCTCACCTATGCTCCACATGCCACTCTACCCATCTTTTAAGACTCAAGAGATAAGGAAAGACTTGTATATCTAAAACGTCAGAGATAAAAATCTTTTGCTCTACCTTCCCTAAAAAAAAGAAAATCCTAAAGCCACAGTGACCTTAATTCTGTGTGTGAGTATGTTGTGTTACTCTGAGTACTGATCTTCCTGGTGACTTTGGTGAACCAGTTTAATCACTAAAGAAGCCACTGTTTTTGGTTCAGCCCTCATATCCAGGGAATATTAAAGTTGGAATGCTCCTGGATATTAGCAAATCTATCCACCTCATATCCCAGACAAGGAACCTCAGCCCTTGACAGACTGGATAGTTTAGATTGACAAAAGATAAGGAAACAAGATAAAGACAGATCTATCATTTAGACTGAGGATTCTGATCCGTTGTAAAATACCAGGACATTAGCTCCACTAATTTTGAGACAATTTGTTTCTTATTCATCCTTTCCTACTGCAATGACTAAGAGAGGTGTAGTCAATTGTTCAAAAGGGAAAAGAAAACTTTAGAAACTGCTGCCAATTTAGAAACAAAGGGAACCCTATCATTCACGTCACTTAAGCTAATAGAATGCTAGCTATCAGCTACTTTGGGGAATGAAGTTTCTATAGGATTAGCATGTCAGTTTGTTCCATGGGCTCCCTCTTATGTCACGTTCAAATGAGTTAATGATTACTTAGCACCCAACTAGGCACTAGGAGTCCATTATAAAATTGGACCAAATCTCTGCTGGGGCATCTCCATTCTTCTTTTGTGACTGTAGGCAGAATTATTTCTCTTTTGCTTTGTGAAACAGAAACTGGCTCATGAATTCTTGGCAGCATTGTTCATTACAGCAAAAAGGTAGACACAATTCAAATGTCCATCAAGGGGTAAATGGATGAACAAAACAGGGTTGATACATAAACTGCATTATTCTGCCATACTAAGAAATAAAGAAAAATGGTCTACAGCCACCTTGAAAACAGGGTGCAGGGGGAAGCTCCCAGACACTTGAGCATAAAGTACAATCAGCAATTTCACTACAGGGCATGTGCCCAAAAGACATGAAAGCAGGGACTTGAACACATATTTGCACACCCATGTTCACAGCAGCATAATTCACAATAGCCAAAAGGTGGAGATGACCCGGGTATCCAGACAGACAAGAAGATGAACAAAATGTGGTCCATACACAGTGGAGGAAACAAGGAAGTCCTGGCACCTACTACACGGATGGACCCTAAAGCCACTATGTGCAGTGAATTGTATCACTCTCAGAAAGACAAGTATTATGTGATTCCACTTATGTGAGGCACTGGGACTTCCAACTGAGGTAAAGTCTCAGGAACAGTTCCAGAAAAAGGAAATGGGATCAGAATAGAAAGATGTTTGCACACAGTTGGGGGAGGTGGTAACAGCTGCAGTGGGTCTGTGCACTGGGTTATCATGTGGAGACCCTAATGCTGCTCTCATTTGGGGTCAGGCGGTGGCACCCTGGGAAGGTGTCTCTGTTTGGGGTAGACACTCGAGCATTTTGTGTGAAGTGGCAAGTGTGGTAAAATGGAAAGGCTGGGGAGTTTAAAGGAGTATTTGTACTGATGCTGCAAGTTTTCTATATGTTTGAAATTGCTGGAAAGCAAATTACTTTGTTAAAAAAACACCAATGTCAGTTCCTACCAGAAAAGCAGAGCAGACATCACACCCAGTCAAAAAGGCCAAGCCCTCCCTGGTCCCCTAACTGGGGAGCTACTCCCCTTGCACGGGTCCAGGTGTGACTAGGAGGCACGTCTCGGGGTATTACCCTGTAGCCAGCGGGTCTTAGTTGCTGGGGATAGTTGCTGACCTATGGTAGAAAGAGTGGGATTTTTTAATTCCAATGCCACATCACTCCACCGAAAACCTGAATGCAATAAACTTGCAGGTTATGAAATCAATATACAAAAGTTGGTTGCGTTTCTATAAACTAATAACAAACCATCAGAAAGGGAAATTAACAATCCCTTTTACAATTTCATCATAAATAATAATAATACCTAAAAACAAATATAACCAAGGAAGTGGGAGACCTGAGCTCTGAAAACTACCATAAGACGGGCGTTGCGGACGTGCACGGGAAGAGTTACAGTTGTCACAACGTCCCCTCCATCCACAGCGATGTGCAGACTCCATGCGATACCAACCAAAATTTCATTCGCACTTTTCACAGAACCAGAGCAAACATCCCAGAGTTTGTGAGAACCGCATAGGACCCTGATCTCCAAAGCCGTCCTGAGAAAGCACAGAGCAGGGGACATCGCACCCTGACTTCCAACTACGCTATGAAGCTGCAGCAACCAAGACAGGTGCCAAAGCAGACCGTGCGTGAAAACAGGACAGCACCAGGTTCCTGCCGCAGGAGCCGGGCCGTTAGGACCCGAAGCCCACGCCGCGGGGTGGGAGCAGGCGGCTGAAATCGGCGCAGTGTTGGTCCCTGACCCGGGACTTTTCCCTGGAAAACGGCGCCTGATGCTCGGCGCACAGCAAGGGCTGTGCTCCCGGGTTTGCAGACCACTTTCCAGCAACAAATCGCTCTCGATTTCATTCCTGTTTCAAAAACTCGTCAAGGCGGATCCCTGGAGCCCGGAGCCCGGAGGTCACCACGCGGGTGCAACCGAGCTGCCCCACGGGGACCCGGGGCGTGCGGCGCGGAGAGACGGGCTCCTGGGGACGCGCTGGAAGTCGCGCGCCTCCCCCGGCGCCCGCCGCGCCCTGCGCCCCGAACGCAACCTGCACCCCGAACTCACCCCGCCGCGCCCCGTCCCCCGAACTCAGATAGCAAACTGAGCGAAGACCCAGTTCCCCACCACAATCCCTTCCTCCCCCGGCCTCTGAAGAGAAGCGCTCAGCAGTCGGTGCACTGGAAGACTCTCCTCAATTCTCCCTCACTCCGCGGGTCCTGAGAAGACCGAGCTGCCGCCCGCCCAACAATGTGCCGAGGATCCTAACAGCTCCAGAGGAGTCCTGCATTCTGCCAGCAGTACGCGGAGCCAAGTCCGGGGGGGACTGAACGCGCATGCGCCGCACGAGCCAACGCGTGCGCACAGACACCCCCTGCGGGCCTTAGCGGACGGTGCAGAACCACCGCTCACAGCTCTGATGAAGCAGCGCCACCTCCCGGCGAACCTGCTGAACATCAAACCTTTGGAAATTTCAAATCACAAAGGACATGAATTTCCCGTGTCTTCCTCACTATTTGTTGGAGACCATACGGAATGAAATGAAAGCCGACTCAAGCTTTACAACTTCCAGCAAATTTAATTCAAAACTGTTCATAGACAAATTTTAAATGGGAATTATAAAAATGCTAGATAAAACCAAGAAAATCTACACAATCTTGAATTTGCTGATGATTTTTAACATCCAACACCAAAAGCCTATGCACAAAAGAAAAATAGTCATGCGAGCTTTATGAAATTAAAATTTTCTACTCTGAAAGACCTTGTACACAGAATCCAAAGACAAGACACAAACTGGGAAAAAATATTTGCAAAATACATATTTAATAAAGGATTTGTACTCAGAATATACAAAAACCCATGGAACAAAAAAAAAAGAACCATTAAAAAATCTTTTACCATAAAAAATGGGTAAGGTTCTGAGCAAACACCTCACCTAAGGAGATATGCAGATAATAAAAGCATAAAAAAATATGCTCAATATCATATATCACTAGGGAATCACAAGTTAAAACAACATAGCACTGCACACCAGTAAGAACTGGTTAAATTCCAGAAAGATGACACACCAATTGCTGCGGGGTGAGGAACACCAGGAATCCTCCTTCCTTGCTGCTGGAATGCACCTACAGCCCCTTTGGAAGAGAGTTCATCAGTTTCTTTCAAGAGAAGGCTCACCTTAGGATCCAAGAATTATGCCTCCAGTATTTAGACAACTGCTTTGAAAAATTATGTCCCAACAAAAACCACCATGAAATTATACACAGTAGCTCTATTCATAATGGCTAAAAACTTAAAGAAATTAGAATGTGCTTCAGTGAATGAATGCATAAACAAAATCTGTTACATCCATGTTACAGGGACCAGAGTATGCCACCCCAAAATATGCCTCTTGGCCATAAGATGATTATGAGCTGGTTACTTTTAAAAAACAGACACAGAAGAAACACTAAAAACTGAGTGGAAGTGAACTGTTTGTGAGGGAAACTGACACTTATAAGGGAGATCTCCATTTGCAAGGGTGTCTTCCTCTCTGTACCAGGAATACAAGGATGACTAAATTTTTAGAAATTCTTACCAGTGGAGAAGGACTGGACTTAAATATGCATGACAACCATGCCCTTGTTTAGTGGGCTTTGCCTGATTACTTCCCTTAACTGGCTCTCCACCCCAACAACTTCCTTTTGTTTTTAGCTGAAGATGGTAATTAAGGTGATGGCTTGGGCCATTTCCTGTAGTTTGTCAGTTTTCCTGGGATTTCCCACGTATACAGCAGGTATACATTTTATTAAAATTCTGGAGTTTTCTCTCCTATTACTCTGTCTTTTATTCCAGGAGGGTCTCCTCCAAGAACCTCAAAGAGTAAAGGGGAGATTATTTTTCCTCCACTACACATGCAATGCAATCCTATTAAGCCATAGAAAGTAATGAATCACCAACCTATGCAGACACAGATGACTCATACATGTGTTAAAAAGTAAAAGCAAACCTAGTAAATTTAAAGATCTAAAATAGCTTTTATTTAATGATTCAAGAATTGGGAAGCAACCCACCTATCAGGCAGAGGAAAGATCCACTGAACTGAAGAAAAGAAAAGGTTTTTAAAGGCAGAGAGGGAGGGGAAGCACAAAATATTAGCAAAGAATGCATTGTTTTAGGCAAGGTCACCTCCCAAGGGGAATGGAAAGGGTCTCAGCAGATCACCTACTAGTGCTGACAAGGATATTGCATTTTGGCTGGTTAAAGGTTTTGTTCCAGTGAAGGTGGGGGAGTGGGGAGGGATTGAAACTTCATACAGGTTAGGTATTAAGTCTTGGTTTCCTGACATGTGGCCTTAACATAAGTGACTTCATTCTGAGCCTGTGATTTTATTTCTAAAACCTGTATAATGCTAACTGAGAGAATCCAGTCTGAAAAGGCTACACACTGTATAACCCCATTTCTAAGACATTATGGACAAGGAAAAACTGCAGAGATGGTAAACAGATCATGAGGTAGGGGTTTGGAATATTCTGTGGGATACTTGAATGATGGACACCTGCCTCTACGCATTTGTCTAAACCCACAGATTTTTATAGCCCAACGGGTAAATCATAATCTATTCAAATTAAGTTATGTATAATGTGGGAGTGTCACAGGATGGAAAACAGAATGTGACAAAGAAGCTATATCAGAAATATACCAAAAAAAACCTCACTGAAGGTAGTGGTACATAAGTTACTGATCTGAGCAACTTTGGAATTGAACAGAATCTAAACTAAATGCAAAATGTACTGCACACTATAAGAAAATTCTAGCCAAAATAAGCAGGCGACGAGAGGCAACAAAGGGCCAGGCAGTTTATTTGAGAGCAATTCCCGGGCGAGGTTCCCCGGTCTGGCTATCACAGGCTGGGGAAGTCGCACCCAGGAGGGGAGGCGGGGAGTTTTTAAAAGAACAGGGAAGGGAGGGGGAAGTGGGCTATGCTAGGGGTATATGGGGAATTTTTTATTGGCTCAGGGTTGGGTGATGGACAGCCAGAGGTCTCCTCTTTCTGGATGGAGGGGATCTCCATCCGGGGTTTGTCGGCATGTCATGGGACTGGAATCCAGGAAGAGCTGTTCGTTCCTTCCCTATACAGCACAGAGCTACTTGGTGCTGTCTCTGCTCTGCCTGCATTGTCTTCGCCCTTCTCCCTTCAGTGCTTCCAGCCTTATATTCCAGCCTTTTGGTCATAATGGGCGATGACTCGATCTGGCTACTTCTGGCTGACAAGGGGCATTGTTGGTTGGTGCGGGGTGGGGGGTTCTTAGCATGTAGTTGCATTGCTGTGACTGCAAATATCTTGGCTTGCTTCCTCCAGAGGCTCTCACTTTATTCTGTCTAAGCCTATGGTCTCTGTATTATTCTCCCCTCTACAGATAGAGACTTTAGATGCTGCTAGGGAAAAGGGGCGATGACCGCTCTGGCTGCTTCATGCTGAGAGGGGGCGCAGTAAAGGGTGCAACTAGGTTTCTATCACTGTTCAGTTGAGAGGGTCTCGGAAGGTTGGCACTTTTATTGTGGGTTTCATTTCTATTACTATTTGCAGTTTTGTGGCTTCTAGGCAAGATAGAACAAATTGTTATTAGGTTAAACTTGATGAGATTAGGAATGCATGGCTGAATATGAGAACTAGAAATATGAAGAATCTAATTGAGAATCATAGCTAGGTATCATGGGGAAACTAAAATTCTGGATCGAGTTTACATCTCAATGACTCGTATTAGGATTTGGTATAGATAAGACTGCATTATTGAAATAATACTTTTCTCTAAAATCACCTTCATTTTTAATAGAAGTAGCCAGATTAAGAAAATAATTAGCAGTTAGCTTGATTATTTGCATAAGTGCAGCAAGAAGAGTAATTGATTACATGGGAACTTTCAAATGAGCTTTGCTGGAACTTTTTGTAAGGAATTTCAGATTGAACTTTTAAAGGCTTCTCGAGGCCAGACAGCTAAGCCAGACTTGCCATCAGGTTGTGCCTGCAGTAACTGTACATTTGGGTAAATTCTTCTCTTCTTGAGGTTCTTAAGACATTTCTGAGGTTCCTGTACCTGCCAGAAAGTGACCTTCCTTACTCACCTGGTAAGGCTACTGGGAACTCTGTAAGCAAGTTACCAGGCCAGTTCTTCTAAGGGGCTTTGTTGGCTTTATAAAGTTAATCTTAGATTATAAGAAAGCTATAAAGTTTCTTAAAGCTGTCTGTTCATATCTGAGTTTACACACATGTCTCTCAGGTATGACATTCCAGTCAAAGCCTTGGTAATATAATCAGTGTTTTTAATTGGTCCTCTTACAAGGAAAGCTGATTCTTCTTGAACTTGTGCAAATAAACATACTGCTATGAAATATAAAAATAGTCACTGAGAGTTTTTAAATTCTGGAGAGATCAGGTAGAGAGAAAGATAAAGTTTCAATTCTGCTTACAAAGACAGTCATTTACTAAACTGTTGTCAGCTTAAGAGGAAAGCTTAAAACACTTCATCAACAACATTTTAAATAAAAAGCCACCAAATCATCTTTAGTTTACTTAATCCTATGTAACTAATACCTGTTCTGCTGAAATCTAGTTTTTTACTAATTTAGGAGTAATAAAACAGTGACTATAGAAGACAAAAGACTTACAAATGACAATGGTTAAATATCTGATGAGAGCTTACTGTAAGACAGTTGACATAAGGAAATTCAGATATTTCTGTCATACAAAACATTCAGTAACAAAATTTAGCATAATTCCCTGTGATAGTGCCTTCCAGGTAATTAAGCAGGTAAATAAGCTAAATTAGCCAGATATTTTTCTCAATGAGAAAAAACTCCTCTGACATGTTCTAGGGGCTCTCTGGAAAACATCAGAGTTAACTAGAGGTAAAAGCACTTTTTTGAATTGATTTTGGAAAGTTGTCAGAAGAAAGTTTCTTTGGCATTTGCTTAAATAAGATTATAGGTTTCCATGAAGCAATACTTATTCATTTAACTAGAATGACAACAAAATACCTCAAAGGCAAATAAAGAAGGTTACACAGTTGTTAGCAAAGTTTAGCTTTTAGTCCTTTGATATTAGAATCTCATTTTCTTAAATACTCAGACAATTCATTGAGATTTTAAGCATGAGAAACTATTTTGATAAAACAATTAGAAAGCTGGGGGCAGAGCCAAGATGGCAGCATGAGTAGGGCAGTGGGAATCTCCTCCCAAAAACATATATATGTTTAAAAATACAACAAATACAAATAATCCTAAAAGAGAGACCAGAAGACACAGGACAACAGCCAGACTACATCCACACCTGCAAGAACCCAGCACCTGGTGAAAGGGGTAAGATACAAGCCGCAGCCTGGTGGGACCCGAGCGCCCCTCACTCCAGACCCCAGCGGAAGAAGAGGAGTCAGAGCAGGGAGGGAGAGGGAGCCCAGGACTGCTAATCACCCAGCCCTAGTCATCCGCACCAGAGCACAGACACAGTGCATGCGTGGGGTGCTGGAAACTAGGGAAACAGGGCAGCAAGATCTTTGAGCAGGTCCGGAAACAGGTGCCCTTGTGACAAAGAAAAGTGAGTGCTTTTTGAAAGTCTTAAAGGGACAGGGATGCCACAACTGGATGGACGCATCCTGGGTCACAGTCCAGCAGCTGGAAATTCCAGGAAACACCAGGCGAAATAACCCCCTGGGCAACAGCTCTGAGACCCCTCACGGAGGTAAACAGCCAAACAGCCCCCCGTCCATTACCCCTCTGGGGCCCCAACCATAGCAGAGTAGCAGCCTGAGGCTGGCCACGCCCACAGCAAGGGAGCTTCCTCCATACCGGCCAGGCAAGATACAGAGACACAGTCTACACGCATTACCCAACACGAGCCACTAGGGGTCGTAGTTGTCCCAGTAAAGAAAGGCCAGGAGCAAGCGGAAATCCTTGGCGCTCCCAGCTGACAGAAAGTCAATAGCTCACCATTGCACCTATTAACATGAAAAGGTAAAAAAATTTGATCCAGACAAGAATAACCCAGACAGCTTTGACATCTTCTACATCTTCCCCTGAGAAGGAACCCAGGGAGATAGATTTAACCAATCTTCCTGAAAAACAACTCAAAACAAAAGTCATAACCATGCTGATGGACTTGCAGAGAAATATGCAAGAACTAAGGAGGGAGAATACAGAAATAAAACAAGCTCTGGAAGGACTTCAAAACAGAATGGACGAGATGCAAGAGACCATTAATGGACTAGAAAACAGAGAACAGTAAAGCAGAGAAGCTGATGCAGAGAGAGATAAAAGGATCTCCAGGAATGAAAGAATTTTAAGAGAACTGAGTGACCAATCGAAATGGAACAATATCCGCATTATAGGGGTACCAGAAGAAGAAGAAGAGAGAAAAAGGGATAGAAAGTGTCTATGAAGAAATAATTGTGGAAAACTTCCCCAAACTAGGGGAGGAAATGGCCTCTCAGACCTCAGAGGTACACAAAACTCCCATGACAAAGGATCCAAGGAGGGCAACACCAAGACACATAATAATTAAAATGGCAAAGATCAAAGACAAGGACAAAGTATTAAAGGCAGCCAGAGAGAAAAAAAGGTCACCTACAAAGAAAAACCCATTAGGCTATCATCAGACTTCTCAACAGAAACCTTATAGGCCAGAAGAGAATGACATGATATATTCAATGCAATGAAACAGAAGGGCCTTGAACCAAGGATACTGTATCCAGCATGATTATCACTTAAATATGAAGGAGGGATTAAACAATTCCCAGACAAGCAAAAGTTGAGGGAATTTGCCTCCCACAAACCACCTCTACAGGGTATTTTAGAGGGACTGCTCTAGATGAGAGCACTCCTAAAAAGAGCACAGAACAAAACACCCAAAATATGAAGAATGGAGGAGGAGGAATAAGAAGGGAGAGAAATAAAGAATCATTAGACCATGTTTATAATAGCTCAATAAGCGAGTTAAGTTAGACACTAAGACACTAAAGAAGCTAACCTTGAACCTTTGGTAACCACAAACTTAAAGCCTGCAATGGCAATAAGTACATACCTTTCAATAATCACCCTAAATGTAAATGGATTGAATGCACCAATCAAAAGACACAGAGTAACAGAATGGATAAAAAAGCAAGATCCATCCATATGCTGCTTACAAGAGACTCACCTTAAACTGAAAGACACGCACCGACTTAAAGTCAAGGGATGAAAAAAGATATTTCATGCAAACAACAAGGAGAAAAAAGCAGGTGTTGCAATACTAGTATCAGACAAAATAGACTACAAAATAAAGAAAGTAACAAAAGATAAAGAACATTACATAATGATAAAGGGCTCAGTCCAAAAAGAGGATATAACCATTATAAATATATATGCACCCAACACAGGAGCACCAACATATGTGGAACAAATACTAACAGAATTAAAGGAGGAAATAGAATCCAATGCATTCATTCTGGGAGACTTCAACACACCATTCACTCCAAAGGACAGATTCACCAGACAGAAAATAAGTAAGGACACAGAGGCACTAAACAACACACTAGAACAGATGGACCTAATAGACATCTACAGAACTCTATATCCAAAAGCAACAGGATACACATTCTTCTCAAGTGCACATGGAACATTCTCCAGAATAGACCACATACTAGGCCACAAAAAGAGCCTCAGTAAATTCAAAAACATTAAAATCCTACCAACCAACTTTTCAGACCACAAAGGCATAAAACTAGAAATAAACTGTACAAACAAAGCAAAAAGGCTCACAAACACATGGAGGCTTAACAACACTCTCCTAAATAATCAATGGATCAATGCCCAAATCAAAATGGAGATCCAGCAATATATGGAAACAAATGACAACAACAACACAAAGTCCCAACTACTGTGGGATACAGCAAAAGCAGTCTTAAGAGGACAGTATATAGCAATCCAGGCACATTTAAAGAAGGAAGAACAATCCCAAATGAATGGTCTAATGTCACAATTATCAAAATTGGAAAAAGAAGAAAGAATGAGGCCTAAGGTCAGCAGAAGGAGGGACATAATAAAGATCAGAGAAGAAATAAATAAAATTGAGAAGAATAAAACAATAGCAAAAATCAATGAAACCAAGAGCTGGTTCTTTGGAAAAAAACAAAATAGATAAGCCTCTAGCCAGACTTATTAAGAGGAAAAGAGAGTCAACACAAATCAACAGAATCAGAAATGAGAAAGGAAAAATTACGACGGACCCCACAGAAATACAAAGAATTATTAGACAATACTATGAAAACCTATATGCTAACAAGCTGAGAAACCTAGGAGAAATGGACAACTTCCTAGAAAAATACAACCTTTCAAGACTGACCCAGAAAGAAACAGAAAATCTAAACAGACCAATTACCAGCAACGAAATTGAAGTGGTAATCAAAAAACTACCCAAGAACAAAACCCCCAGGCCAGATGGATTTACCTCGGAATTTTATCAGACATACAGAGAAGACATAATACCCATTCTCCTTAAAATTTTCCAAAAAATAGAAGAGGAGGGAATACTCCCAAACTCATTCTATGAAGCCAACATCACCCTAATACCAAAACCAGGCAAAGACCCCACCAAAAAAGAAAACTACAGACCAATATCCCTGATGAATGTAGATGCAAAAATACTCAACAAAATATTAGCAAAGCGAATTCAAAAATACATCAAAAAGATCATACACCATGACCAAGTGGGATTCATCCCAGGGATGCAAGGACAGTACAACATTCGAAAATCCATCAACATCATCCACCACATCAACAAAAAGAAAGACAAAAACCACATGATCATCTCCATAGATGCTGAAAAAGCATTTGACAAAATTCAACATCCATTCATGATAAAAACTCTCAGCAAAATGGGTATAGAAGGCAAGTACCTCAACATAAGAAAGGCCACATATGATAAACCCACAGCCAACATAATACTGAACAGCAAGAAGCTGAAAGCTTTTCCTCTGAGATCGGGAACAAGACAGGGATGCCCACTCTCACCACTGTTATTTAACATAGTACTGGAGGTCCTAGCCACAGCAATTAGACAAAACAAAGAAATACAAGGAACCCAGATTGGTAAAGAAGAAGTTAAACTGTCACTATTTGCAGATGACATGATACTATACGTAAAAAACCCTAAAGACTCCACCCCAAAACTACTAGAACTGATATCGGAATACAGCAAAGTTGCAGGATACAAAATCAACACACAGAAATCTGTGGCTTTCCTATACACTAACAATGAACCAACAGAAAGAGAAATCAGGAAAACAACTCCATTCACAAATGCATCAAAAAAAAAAATACCTAGGAATAAACCTAACCAAAGAGGTGAAAGACCTATACCCTGAAAACTTTAAGACACTCTTAAGAGAAATCAAAGAGGTCACTAACAAATGGAAACTCATACCATGCTCCTGGGTAGGAAGAATTAGTATCATCAAAATGGCCATCCTGCCCAAACCAATATACAGATTCGATGCAATCCCTATCAAACTACCAACAGCATTTTTCAATGAACTGGAACAAATAGTTCAAAAATTCATATGGAAACACCAAAGACCCCAAATAGCTAAAGCAATCCTGAGAAGGAAGAATAAAGTGTGGGGGGGGGAATCTCACTCCCCAACTTCAAGCTCTACTACAAAGCCACAGTCATCAAGACAATTTGGTACTGGCACAAGAACAGAGTCACATACCAATGGAACAGAATAGAGACTCCAAACATTAACCCAAACATATATGGTCAACTAATATTTGATAAAGGGGCATGGACATACAATGGGGGAAATGACAGTCTCTTCAACAGATAGTGCTGGCAAAACTGGTCAGCTACATGTAAGAGAATGAAACTGGATCACTGTCTAACCCCATACACAAAAGTAAATTCGAAATGGATCAAAGACTTGAATGTAAGTCATGAAACCATAAAACTCTTAGAAAAAAACATAGGCAAAAATCTCTTAGACATAAACATGAGCGACTTCTTCATGAACATATCTCCCCAGGCAAGGGACAGAAAAGCAAAAATGAACAAGTGGGACTATATCAAGCTGAAAAGCTTCTGTACAGCAAAGGACACCATCAATAGAACAAAAAGGTATCCTACAGTATGGGAGAATATATTCATAAATGACAGATCCGATAAAGGATTGACATCCAAAATATATAAAGAGCTCACACACCTTAACAAACAAAAAGCAAATAATCCAGTTAAAAAATGGGCAGAGGAGCTGTAAAGACAGTTCTCTAAAGAAGAAATTCAGATGGCCAACAGACACATGAAAAGATGCTCCACATCACTTGTCATCAGAGAAATGCAAATTAAAACCACAATGAGATATCACCTCACACCAGTAAGGATCACCACCATCCAAAAGACAAACAACAACAAATGTTGGCGAGGCCATGGAGAAAGGGGAACCCTCCTACACTGCTGGTGGGAATGTAAAGTAGTTCAACCATTGTGGAAAGCAGTATGGAGGTTCCTCAAAATGCTCAAAATAGAAATACCATTTGACCCAGGAATTCCACTTCTAGGAATTTACCCCAAGAATGCAGCACTCCAGTTTGCAAAAGACAGATGCATCCCTATGTTTATCACTGCACTATTTATAATAGCCAAGATATGGAAGCAACCTAAATGTCCATCAGTAGATGAATGGATAAAGAAGATGTGGTACATATACACAGTTGAATATTACTCAGCCATAAGAAAAAAACAGATCCTACCATTCACAGCAAGATGGATGGAGCTAGAGGGTATTATGCTCAGTGAAATAAGCCAGGTGGAGAAAGACAAGTACCAAATGATTTCACTCATATGTGGAGTATAAGAACAAAAGAAAACTGAAGGAACAAAACATCAGCAGAAGCACGGAACCCAAGAATGGACTAATAATTACCAAAGGGAAAAGGACTGGGGAGGACGGGTGGGAAGGGAGGGATAAGGGCGGGAAAAAAAAGGGGGGCATTACGATTAGCATGTATAGTGTTGGGCAGGTACGGGGAGGGCTGTGCAACACAGAGAAGACAAGTAGTGATTTTACAGCATCTTACTATGTTGAAGGACAGTGACTGTGAACTTGGTGACAAGTAGTGATTTTACAGCATCTTACTATGTTGATGGACAGTGACTGTGAACGAGGATGTGGGGGGGACTTGTTGAAGGGCGGAGCCAAGTAAACATAATGTCCTTCATGTAATTGTATATTAATGATACCAAAATAAAAATTTTAAAGGAAAAAAAACAATTAGAAAGCTTTTTGCAATCTTTCAACATTAAGAGCAGACTAACAGTTTAAGAAAAGTTTGTCTTTTTAACTGAAAACAAAATTCTAATTTTGCTGTATACTTGATATTAAGACTCACTTGCTTTAATTTCACATAGCATGACTATATCAATTTTTTTCCAAGCTATCTACAACTTTCTCTTTACATTCAGTGTTCTCCCCCTTTAAATAAATAGCTGTGCTTTAAAACAATTGCCTTCTTTTACCCTCAACAAAACAAATTTCCATTCATTACACTTTCTCTTATTAAAACACACATCTTTAGGATACAGAAATATTTTCCTTATTATATTAAGTTACTTATATTAATTATATTAAATGTAATATTAATTATATTAAAGTTTTCATTAGAACTTAAAACCATTACTTTAACTTTCAGTGAACACTGAAAAATTGGCTACTGTAAACTGTTACACTAGCATTCTTCAGATTGATATATCCATGAACGTATATTATCATTTTTGGAAATGTGCTTTACAACAAAAATTCTCATTAGGCAAACTTTAAGAATTTTGGTTACCACAAAAATTCTCAGGCTGTTTGCATATATATGCACTGTTATACATTAATACAGTATTATTATTAAGATATTTATTTGGTACACTTGTTTACTTATTTTTAGCAACCATGCTAGATTACTTACAAAACTCTTACCAAACATTAGAAAAGTCACCCTTTTCTTTACACATCTTCTTGAAATGTTTAACAGATAACATCAACTTAAATGACTTTAAGTAAACTTTGGCAGCTGATAACTATAAGGACATGTCCGTTTCAGTTAAACTTAAATTAGCATTAATGCTTAATATTTTTTATTAGATTTTATGGAAGTTTTAAAATGCCCAATTTTCACAAGCGCTTGTTTTTAAATCAATTTTTATTAATACCATCCAGAGGTAGGAAAATATTTTTCATTTACACAGTTAGACATACAAACATACAAATTGAGATATGACTACAGTTAGCAACACTTTTCATATAAAAACATATATACAGACAGACAAACTGATTTAAAGATTTGAGTTACTGATATTTAATTGCTTTCTTTCTTTTTAGCTTCTTGTCTGTGGTTCCGGAACCGGAGGGCAGGAGGAGCATGTTCTGGTGGGGGAAGAGGGCGGTGAAGGTGGAAGGAGATGGGGAGGGTGTGGTTGCAGCCTCCAGAAGAGGAGAGGGGTAGGAAGGTGGCATGGCTGGGAACAAAGGACCTGAAGATGGCAACGATGTAGGGGAGAACAAAGAACTTAAAGATGATGGCGGAGAGGGGTGGGGGTAGCAAGCTGAGAGAGGTGGGAAACTAAGGTCCTCCAGCAGATCTGAAAAGGAAGAAGGACTGGGCAGAGTAAGAGGCTGACAATCCTTAACTGGAGATTGGGCCAGGAGAACTTGGGTCGTTGAACACTTAACATAAAGGTTTGGGCGGGAGTGCAAAGTCCAAAAAGCCTGCACATATGGGATTTCACCCTACTCTCCACTCTGGTGGCAATAATTAGTCAAGTCGGTGAGGAGGCCAAAATCGAAAGTTCCCTCAGGGGGCCAGCGAGATTGATTGTCCAAGGGATACTGAGGCCCGGCCTCAGAGCAAAGAAAGAGCAGCTTCCATTTGCAAACTTCCCGGGACAAATATAGGGTTGCCAAATTAGAAATGAGACACCGCAGTGGGGTCTGAGCCTCTGCTTTCAAGGGCTGGTTCCCCATGTCTGCACCACTTCCCTAACTAATCCCGCTGAGAGGAGTGCCCAGCGTTCCAAGCACGCCAAGTCAGGGGAGACGGCCTGGGAGCCTGGGTGAGGGATGTCTCCCCCACCACAGGGCCAAGGGGTGGGTATCCTGGATGCCCACAGCAGATGGGCCAGATGCCCAAACCTGGACGTAGCTACGATTTTGGATGGACCAGGTGACATGGAGTTAGGAAGGGAAACAGACTGGGGGAAACTGAGGGACTCACTGCAAAATAGTCCACGCAGCAGAGAACAGGCTGAGGTCCTGGGTCAGGGAAGGAGGGGGCAGGGCCACCGGTGGCCAGTTGGGGCCCCACGCTCACTCTCCTTCCTGCGATTTTGGCACCAAATGTAAGATAAATTCTAGCCAAAATAAGCAGGCGATGAGAGGCAACAAAGGGCCAGGCAGTTTATTTGAGCTCAATTCCCAGGCGAGGTTCCCCGGTCTGGCTATCACAGGCTGGGGAAGTCGTGCCCAGGAGGGGAGGCGGGGAGTTTTTAAGAGAACAGGGAAGGGAGGGGGAAGTGGGCTATGCTAGGGGTATGTGGGGAATTTTTTATTGGCTCAGGGTTGGGTGATGGACAGTCAGAGGTCTCCTCTTTCCAGATAGAGGGGGTCTGCATCCGGGTTTGACAGCACGTCATGGGACTGGAATCCAGGAAGAGCTGTTCATTCCTTCCCCATACAGCACAGAGCTACTTGGTGCTGTCTCTGCTCCACCTGCAATGTCCTCGCCCTTCTCCCTCCAGTGCTTCCAGCCTTACACACACAAAGAGTGGACTCTATTTAATAGGGTTCTTTACTGTGCAGGTAGTAACTAACAATCCTGAAACCGCCATACCTGTAACCTGCCATGGAGCAATCAATGAGCTGCATAAATGACAGATGGTGGGAGCCAGAGTTCTCCCTGTGGGAGTAGGAAGTTACAGATAAGCAAGGAGAGAGGGAGGCAATATCCATACGATACTGGATCAGAATGGAGGCATTGGTATAAATTTGTTTTTAGCTTCATAAGGATGCACACAGCTCCACAGGGAAGTCTGTACAATTAGGTATGTGAGCACAGTTTGGAACATGTGCACACACTCACCTGCATTGTCTGTCCACTGGGCACATGTGGCTCCCACATACGTTTTTAAATAACTTCTTCTAATAAAATAACCAGAGACCTTTGATATCAGCAAATATATGAGCCAGGATAATCTTGATGAATCAGGAAGTAAGAAAGTACCAAGATTTAAAAGAAAAAAAGTACAAAGGTAGAATTATGTCAAAGGAAAATGGAAAGAGCTCTCAATACCAAAGCAGTAATGAACTGAGCAACCAAACACTGTAGCATGGAATATGACCAACAGCCAAAATAACACTCCAGGTGTCCACACTGCTGAAATAAATAATTACTTAAGTCTTTCATAAATGGGGTTGAACAGAAGTGTCCTAGCAGAAGAATTCCAAATAATTCACGTGGACCCTCAGCATTCATCACAAAGGTGAAGCTGACTCTCCTCTCCTGAAATGTGGGCTCCACCTGGTGTCTTCCTCCTAAAGAAGACACACGGAATGGACTTGGGGAAAAGTAACTTCCCAGTGGGAAACCGGAAAAACACTATACCTCAGCCAGTGACCGAAGTTAACACACACAGCAATACCTCACCTTGAGAAAACGTTCCCTTGAGATAAAGTGGCAACACAGCACTTTTCCTGTCATCTACTTCCTCAAAACCCATAACCCATGTCCACTCCTGAGAAAAACGCCAAGTAAATCCCGACGTGCGACAGCCTGCAAAATACCTGGCTCATCATCTTCAGTGCTGTCAATGTCATCACAAGGAAAGTCTGAGAAACAGTTAAAACCAAAAGAGCCTAGTGAGAGGATGACCAAATGTCATGCGGTGCCCTCCTTGGGATCCTGGGACAGAAAAGGGAGAGGAGAACGGAACCCAAATAAAATACGGACTTCAGTTAATAATAAGGTATCAATATCTGCTCATTAATTGTGACAGCTCTGTAGATAACTGGAAAGACAAGAGAAATTAAAAGTCCAACAAGAGAAACCTATTTCATCAAAAAAGAAACATAGAGAAAATGAGTGATTTCCTAGTAAAAATACACATTAACAAAATGGAGCCTAAAACAAGAAAAATACAAACAGATCAATTAGGCATCCAGGGACTGGGAATATTCCCCCCTGCTGGTTCTCCTCTCACCATTCTGAGCTTCCCACTCTGGGACAGGAAAGGAACAGGGACAGAGCTGTGCAGTCACCCCCCAGAGATCTGCTCCCCCACCCAAGACCTTCAGCTCCCCCAGTCATGCCCCACAGTAGGGACCCTGTAAGGAAGGAGGCTCAGGAATTGCTTGTTCTGACATGTCAGCTGGGACATTTTTTATTACAAGGGAATGGACACAGAGAAGTAAAATTAATGATTTTTTAATTGGTAGAAATACATTAATTCCTGCAAGAGGCAAGTTCAAGGCTGGGTGGCAGGTCTTGTTTAAGTTTAAGGCATGGCAGGTCCAGAGGCTGAGAGTCTCACAGTGTGACCTGGTCCCTCTCTGACCCTCTAACCTGCTAAGTGCCTTTGGGTGGGCCACATTCACAGGCACAGTCTCTCTCGCTGTATCCAGGACCTCCAGCAGCACCAGGCCAACACCCATTCACTGCCCATTGTTCCAAGAGGGTTTCTCCTTCCCTGAATTCTATGAAACGTTACAGCTTTTAATATTTTTGGCCTGGCTTGGGTCACTTTTGTATCCTTGACCCCATCAGAGCATCCAGAGGATGAAATGTGGTGTTGGCTAGACTTGGATCATAGGTCCATCTTTGAGGGGATTGGAACATGGGGTCTTCCGTCTAGAACTGTTTGGGTAGGAGCAGGTGAGGTGTATTCCCAGGAAAGCTGAGGTGCTGGATTTGGCATGAGAACAGATGCCGGGCGGGGAAAGCAGCAGATTCCACATCACTGATGGCCCATTGCACAGCTGTGGATCTGAAGCCCAAGGCAGGAAGGGACTCACTTGGACCAGGACTGTGGCTGCCCACCAGGTGCTCTTAATGTCCTTCCAGGGAGGCAAGAAACTGCCCCACTTCCAGACAAAGCAGCATTGCAGCTGGTGGTAAATGCAAAGCTCCTGCCTCTAGCATCTCCCTCTCCCTCTAGAAAACTGCTGTGGTGTCTTTGAGTACAGATGTCAAAGGTTTGTTATAATTGGAAAGAAAAAGAATTGCAGTCCACTCTATGGTTTATTGGCCAGGACCATAGTCACCGTTTGGAGGGTTATTACTCTCAGGGCAGCCCAAGAGACTGAGCAAGGAGCCACCTGTCTCATCCACACAGATGTTGGGAATGGAAACAACCCAATGGACTGTCTGCCCTGCCCAGGTAACTGCTTGGTTACCAGAAGCACTGTCAGTTTAGTAATTGGCCACGGGGCTTAACAGTGCCCAGGCTGGCCTGAGCTGGAGGACCGTGGATGCCTGCCTGGATGGTTGGAGGCCAAGAGCTGTCCTGCTGAGACCTGACTGTCTACTGTGCACACTGAAATGGGATGAAGGATCCAACCAGTCCCAGAAGAGCCTCACCAGCCCTCAGGAAGGCAAGACCTAGGGACTGGCAGATGGCTGTGCCAAGTCCTAGAAATGCACACATGTCTATTGAGTGGCCTGGTGTGTCAGGGCTGGCCTAGAACTTGGGGCTGCCCAGGAAAAGTGGGGCCAGCATTCCCAGGTGGGAGGGTGGGAGGAAACCACATGCAACCTCTGAGGCCCTCCACAACCCTTGACTGAGGCTGAGTAAAAATTGAGTAAGTAAGTGACCATAGCAGACATTTAATCTTCTATTAAAGCACAGGATTGGGGGAGGAAGCGGGACAGGAAAAACATGGTCCAGCTCAACCACTGAATCATGTGTGACCTGGGTGAGTCCTGTTCATTCTGGAGGCCTCAGCAAGATGGAGGTGGGCAGGGAGGAAGGGGCCAGTTATGATCTCACCATCACCCTGACCTCTTACCCCTAACATAACCCTTGACCCAACCCTAGCCCTAGCCCTGACCATAGGCTTCATCAGTTTCCTGTTGCATGACATCCAGATGCTCTTTCCTATGCCCACAGGTAGAAGGGGAAGGATGGTTCTGTGAGACTCTGGGATACTTCGCCTCCTCAGTGACTCAGCTGTTTTGGTGAGCAAGTGTAGCACTAGCTGTATCCTGCCTTTCTGTGTGTGTATTTTGTAAGGAGGTAAGGCATTGTACACAACTATGGGTAACTGGATCCAATTCAGTGTTTCTTCACTACATATTTATGCCAAATATTGCCACCTTATTTATTGTGCATGTTGACACTCCTTGCAAAGTTGACCATTTTTAATAATGTGCTTTGCAGTGTGTGATGATGGAATTTAAAGTCTCTGTTTAAGGAGTAAGGTGCTTGGCTGGGTGTACTGAACCTTGATTCTTTAGAGCACTGTGCTTAGCACTATGTCCTACAACTACAACTTTGTAATACAGTTAAAGCTCTGTGTTTAACAGAACTTGGTGGGAGAAAGTTTAATATCAGGTCTTTGAAACACTATTTAGCAAGCTGTTCTGCTTATAACACATTCTGTGATAAACCTTTAAACTCTGTGTTTAAGAGAAGGAGGTGGGGAAGAGATTAAATACAATGTTGCCTCTGGAAAACTGCACATTTTCCTGTAAGCTGTGCTTATACTCTGAGAGCCAGGGAACATAATGTTCGTTCATGGAAACTCTGTGTTGAGCAGTGTGAGATTTAATACACTCTACTGTGATACACTTCTAGACTCTGTTTAACATAGATAGAGGTGTATGAATGACGGCCTAATGTTGAAACACTTTACCTATATGTGGTGCATGCAGCACATTTGTCTATTATGTCTATGCAAAGTCACCATATAATTGACTAGTTGCATAAATGATTAAGTATCCTGTGGACTCTCAAATGCTATGATTTGTATCTTGTAGTGCCTATAATAATGTATTGTTTAAATTCTGTGTTAACAGAATTACGTGCCTGAGTAATAGATATGTTTTCTTTCTGAAACACTATTTAGCAGTATTTGTTACATTACTACTACTTCTGGGATACATGTTTAAACATTATATTATAGAGTTTGGTATGTAAATGATTGAATATAATGAGGGATCTTTGAAATTGTGTAGTACAAATAACATAGTCTGTAATACATATTTAAAGCATTTGGTACAATTCACCAGTAAAGCCATGTAGGCCTGATGCTTTGTGTTCTGGCAGATCATTATGATAATTATTCATTCAATTTCCCAAATACATATAAGTCTATTCAGGTTTTCTATTTCCTGTTGTGAAGGCTCAGATATATTATGTCTTTCAAGGATTGGTCCACTTCATCTCAGTAATCAAATTTCTAGTCATAAAGTTGTTCATACTGTTTCTACATTATCCTTTTAATGTCCTCAGGATCTGTAGTGGTAGCTCTTCTTTCATTTCTGATATTTATAATTTATATCACTTCTTCTTTTCTTTGTTGGGATGGAAGTTTATGAATTTTGTGATCTTTCCAAGAAAGCATCTTTTGATTTCTTTGATTTTCTCTCTTGGTTTCTTACTTTCAAATTTGTTGATTTCTGCTTTAATTACTATTATTTTCTTTACTTCTACTTACTTTGAGTTTAATTTCAAAGTAGCTGGAGATTTTTCAGCTATCTTTCTGTTATTGATGTCCAGTTTAACATCCTCTGCATTCTGAGAACACACCATTTATGATTTCCATTACTTTAATTTTGTTAAACTGTGTTTTATGGACTAGATTATGGTCTGTCTTAGTGAAAATTCTGTGTGAGCTTGAAAAGAATGTGAATTCTATTATTTTTGTATGAAATAGTCTATACTGTCAATTATATCCAGTTGATCAATGATATTTTTTAGTTCAACTATGTATGTCCATACTGACTTCATGCTGTTGCATATTTCCATTTCTGATAGAGGGTGTGGAAGTTTCCCAATCAGTAGTTTCATTGATTTCTTCTTCCAATTGCATCAGTTTTATTTCCTATATTTTGATGTTCTGCTGTGAGTTATATTAAGGATCATGATGTATTCCTGGAGAATTGAACTCCTTATAAGTTACATAATCCAGTTTTTACCCAAAATAACTTTCCTTGCTCTGGAGTATGTTTTCTCTGAAATTATACAGCTAATGTAGCTTTCTTTGATCAGCATTAGCATGGTGTATCTTTCCTCATTTCTTTACTTTTAGTCTGTGTCTTTATGGGTTTCTTATAGACAACATATTAGCTGCTCTTGCTTTTTAATTGGTGAATTTATGCCATTAACACTTAAAATTATTAAGGATGGATTAACTAGAAAATCCTAGCATGTCCACTGTCTGGAATCTCCCTGTGCAATTGGCTCAGTAAGCTAACTCAGAAGAGAAAAGTTAATATACTATCTATAGCTTCAGGTGGACAATCAACATATATTCTAGTAAGCACTGGATTGGGAAGAGAATCCTCAGTTTCTGTAAACTCTCAGCCTAACAGAAGCTTGGCAGTTAGCTTCTAGGGCAGGTGGTCCCTTATGGGGCAGTTCAGGGACCACCTGCTTTTACGAACTATGCCCGCTGTGATACCACTCCTCCCATCCCAGTATGGCTTCTTTTTTCACAAACAAAAAAAAAAAGGAAGAGGAGGAAGGCTGCAATGTGGATTTTGCTGGTAAGTTTCACAGAGGTGAAGTCTGAGCAAATAAAAAAGAGGGTATGATCTTGGCATATGAAATATCACAGATTTTAGCCAACCTCCAGTTTTCCCTAAGAGAGGGGGACAGCTACCTTTAACATCCATCTGGTGAATTTCTCAGAATGGAGGAGGTGGGTTCCAATGGCAATGAAGTCTTGCACACCAGCTCTCTCTCAAACAAGCTTCTGCACTAAAACTTTACAAAAGTCCCTTTTCACCACACCCTATGATATGATGCTCAGGGTTTTTTTTTTCAATGTACACATACACACTAAAGCCTTGAAAGTAAACCTTAAGGCATCAGAATACAGATTATTAAGATTAAGGTCTGGATTCTTAAGAAAGGGATATTGATATTTAAGTAGTTTTTAGGAAAAAAATGATTTTTAGAAAGATGATGATACTGCAACATACAGTAAGACACACACTGACGCCAAACCAGTGAACTGATTCCTATTCTAAATAAAAAACTACATTTCTTGAAAAATTATTATCATGCCTTTTTAATTGGCTTGTTATTTATTCAGTCATAGCTGAAATCACTTTTAAACAAGATTAGTTCACTTTGGTATAAATTTCCAAATAAAAAAGGAAAAAGGTGTAAGATGAAGAGCCAGTAGCCAGGATGGGCCTTCAGATTCTTTGTCAGTAAACTAAGAAAATTGGACAAGATGCCCTTTATAGGCAACTCAAAAGAGTTACAGTGCTAGGGTAATTGGGATATGCTCAGTCTCTGTCTGAGGATCTGCCCTCTTACTGTCAGTGATTCAGATGATGGGGACTCATGACTAAGGCATCGGAGGCCTTCATTGTAGCCACTCACCTAAACTGTTATTTTTATTGCTTTTGGTTAGGAATTCTGGGATTTTCTAGTGACAACATTCCTCAGATTTTATCACATGGATCTCATTCAACATTATTTCCTAAGTCTGAAGAAAATGAAATACTCCTTTTAAGCAGAGAGACTAAAAAACAGAGCAAGCACTTGTGACTCCCACTGCATATTGATGTAATTATGAGTTACTTTAACTCTGTCTAATCTTCTCAGCACAGAAAAAATAGTTACTTAAAAAAATTCTATCAAAATTTGATAAAACTCTATAAAAAGAGTATCTAAACTAGTACTTCAATTCTCCTATATTCCTAGCTGAGATATACATTTCTGGTTGCAGTGTTTACTGCAGCCCATGTATCACTATGCACAGGGATTTCACACTTCTACACCTTTGCAGCTACTGTGGGCTCCCATCATTTCACATAAACACTACTACCAACAACGCAGCCTGTTCTCAGAATCTAACTAGCCTAATCAACGCCCAGGGATGAGGCTTTTGTGGGATGCCTTCTAGTCCATTTAGCTCATTGAAGAGAACATTTCAAGAGCTGCAGCTCAGCTCTCCGCACCAGGAGAGTTGTCAGGGCATCTCCAGGAGTTCAGTCTAAACCCTCTAAGTGTCACATTGACCTCCCTCAGCAAATCTGGAATGAGCAGGGGATGAGCACCATTTTGATGCAAGAAGAATAACCTGGAGAAGGCGGCTCTATCCAAAGCAGGAAGTGTATCCACAGCATGCCCTGAGCAAACGGTCCATTGAGGGAAAACCTCCTGCAACCAAGGGGCAGCTCCCAGGTGGTCAGGCTCTTTGGAAGATAAGTGGGCTGGTGTTCCCAGCCACCTTGTGAGAATTGATCACTGGTGTTTCTGGATTTGCCTCCCAAAATAAGATAAACAGAACAAGAAAAGTTATGAATCTTTAGAACAAATGATCCCATAACTATCTCAATCTTTTGTTATTCTTCACCCCCTTGAAACACGGTATAGTTGTGACTTTGGAAAACACACATCTCTTTTGGGGATGTGTGAGACAGGGTTTTTCTTACATAGCTCAACAGTAATGGAAAACTGGAAACTGGAAATTACTCATATTTTGAAAATATGTAGTGGGTAAAACATCCAATCTATGAGCTACAAAGAGAATAATGCATGGCTAAGTAAGGGTATATTAGAGTTATGTACTAATGCTCTTTAGAAATCTACATAATTAGAGCCAGCTAAAAATATTACTTGGATAGAAACTGTTTTTAAGAGCCTTTTGACAATAATATTGAAAAAATTAAGCTACTAGAAGAGAGTTTTTTTCTTGTTTGGCAAGAAAAAATTGCATGGTCTGATTTATAAAGAATAAAAAATAAAGAGTCTTAAAATTTAGGCTCTCTTTATTGCCCCATTGCCCTTCAAGACATTGGATTCATATGTTCAACATGACATAAAAATAATTTTTTTATGAAAAGTTCCACTGAAAATCTCATTTTGATTGCTACTTTCATAATGAGCAACCTTTTACTCTTAAAATGACAGCAGAGTATCAATGATCAATTATTAGAAAATAAAGATGGTATGTCATTACACATCAAAAAACAAAGTAGAAATATATTTCTACAAGGTTAGTAACTTTAAAATACATAATGTCTGTAACTATACAAAAGGAATTATTTGCATACAGGTCTAAGGAATTAAAAGAACTAAAAAGGAGAATTGTTCTAACTTTTTTGAGATAGTTGTGGAATGATATTTTCAAGGCAACTTAAATTTTAAAGGTATCTTCAGTTATCCAAACTACCTACATTTCAAAACTTCCAGAAAAAAATAATTTGAGGCTTCTTTTAAGATTATTTCCTCAAAGCACAGACATGCTTTCTATCCACACAGTATTTCAAGGCATTCATGGCAACACAACCCTGTACCTCTCACATTCCCCACACTCCCAAGTTTTCAAAAACTGCCCTTCTAGACACACGGTGCCAGATGAAATCTTACCTCTGGTCTCTACCTTCCTTCCTAAACTAGGCAATAATATGTCTACTGTAAACATTGTTTCCATAAAACTTCAACAAGTGGGTAATAAAATTTCTTATTTCATCAGTGGAAATATTTTCCTTTTTCTGACTCGAAGAGTGACTCTGAAAAGCACTTTATCTTGGACCACATATTTAGGAGACAATGGCAGTTTTAAACTAAGGCTTATATGAAGATGTAAATAGTTACAGCAGCTCTATATTAATTGGTAGATGCCTCAAAATGGTTATTCTATGAGCACCACACAAATAGGTGGTCCATTATATCACTGCTGTTGGTATCATATGTATGTAGTACTGAAGTATTGATGCATGACAAGTAGGGCTTTACAGAGAGTATATCAACAGTTACTTTCCTCGAATTTTTGTTTACAACATCACTTACAAAAAAAATCACTGTTTTATGGCCTGTCTTACTCAAAATAAGTTTTCTTTGTCTAAGTGCTCTAAATAGGTGATTCTGTGAGTAGACATTATAAGCTCACCATCAATCCATTCCCTACTTTACTGAGACACAAATTTTGAACTTACTGTTTGTAAATAACATACAAAGATGAGTAAGATACTGTCTGTGCCCTTGAGATTATACACTCAACATAAAGACGGGCATATAAGCAAAGCAGTCATTCAGATGAGATTTAAAAAAAAATGACAGTTCCAGATAAACAAAAATGAGAGAATTCCTGACCATTGACCTCTACACCTTCACTGCAGACCTACTCAGGAGAGCCTTGCAGGAGAGAGGAAATGAAACTAGATGGTATCTCAGTCATATGGTACAAGTAAGACCCCACTCAAGGGAAACACTTGAGCAGCTATGAAAGCTAGTATTGCAGGAACAATGGTTTGTAACTGCATTTTTTCCTTCCATATGATTTAAGACACTGCAACACTTCAGCAATGATCAGTGTGAAAGTATTACTGCAGCCTTAGCTCATAACTCAAATCTTGTTTTCAACATAATTTAGGAAAGTAATGCAATTTTAAAAATTACTAGTCTATGTTTTGGGCACACACTATATAAAGACTTACTTTTGTAACATCAACAACTGAAAGGGGTGGAGATGGAGCTATAAAGGAGTAGAAATTTTCTATATTATTGAGGTAAAGCTGTTACAAATTCAAATTAGAATATTATGACATTAGGGAGAGATTGGCTTAAAGATGGTGGCATGAGAGATGAGAGAGAAACCTCCTCCAAAAAGCACATATAATATGAAAATATATCAAATACAACTAATCCTGAAAGAGCAACAGGAAAGAATGCTGAGGCAGACTGCCTACACTTGGGGGACAGAGAAGACTTCAGGGAAAAGGGTAAAGTACCAAAGCCATGATCTTGTGGGACCCAAGCCCTTTCCCAACCCAAGCTCACTGGCAGGAGGAAGAGAAATAGAGCAGGGAGGGAGTGGAGGCCTAGGATTGCTGAACACCCAGCCCTGGAGATCTGCTCTGGGAGCATGAACCTACATTATATGAGGCTCCAGAGATTAACGGGGTTGTAAAGCTAAGACAGGCAGAATACTTGGAGAGACTAAGATTCCAGCTGCTTGTGGAGAACAGGTACCCAAAACCAGCCACTTTGGGACAAAAGAAAGGTGGGCACTCTGAGAGACTTGCTAACAATAAGAGAGCTGCTAAAGGAGCAAGGATTACACAAAGGTTGCTGCTCAGGAGAAAGGAAAGGTGGACAAAATTGTTCTGGCACACTCAGCCCAGCAGATTGGGAACTTTGAGGAGCTTCAGGTGTTCCAGTCCTGTGGTTGGCAATGCAGACCCAAGGCTCCCCACCATAATATGCAGCCTGCCGCTCCTTCCTCCCAGCCAGCACTGGATCACAAAATGACTGCCCACACCACTGCGCCAGAGCAGCCAGAGGACAGCTCCAACTAGGCAGCTACAAGTGCATAGCATAGAGGCCCCTCCCTGTTTACTTGGCCCACTGGCCCTGACAGTGGAGGCAGGCACTGCAGCTGGGAAGCAGGAAAGAGCTCTTTCATCTCAGCAGGCACCAGTGCCACTCACCTGTGACCCTTGCCATCGCTCCAGGGGCTGAGCAGCTCCAGAAAGTAGAGCTTCTGGGAACTAGAGAGCGCCACATACAAATATGAAACATTGAAGGAACCTGGTTCAAACCAAAATCCCACAAACACCAAAAAGAGGGCCAAGTAAAACTAAACACACCAATCTTCCTGAAAGAAATTTCAAAATAAAAATCATAAACATCCTCATGGAGCTACAGAAAAATATTCAAGACCTCAGGGAGGAATTCAAGAATAAGATACAAACTTTGAAAAATACAGTATCTGAAATGAAACATGCAATGGAGGAATTTAAAAGCGGATTGGGTAAAGTAGAGGAGACAGTAAATGAAATAGAATTTAGAGAACAGTAATACAAGGAAGCTGATGCACAGAGAGAAAAAAAGATCTCTAGGAATGAAAGACTATCAGATCCTACAACACAAGAGACCCAAGGAAGACAACACCAAGACATATAATAATTAAAATGGCAAAGATCAAGGATAAGGACAGACTATTAAAAGAAGCCAGAGAGAGAGAGAAAGATCACATACAAAGGAAAACCCATCAGGCTATCATCAAACTTCTCAACAGAAACCTTACAGGCCAGAAAGGAGTGGCATGATATATTTAATGAAATGAAACAGAAGGTCCTTGAACCAAGAATACTCTACCCAGCAAGTTTATCATTTAAATTTGAAGGAGGGATTAAACAATTTCCATATAAGCAAAGGTTGAAAGAATTTACCTCCCACAAACTGTCTCTACAGTGTATTTTGGAGGGACTTCTATAGATGGAAGTGTTCCTAAGGCTAAATAGCTGTCACAGGAGGAAATAAAACCACACTAAAGAGAGTAGACCAATTAATTACTAAGCAAATGCAAAATTAAATCAATTTAACCCAAAGTCACTCAAAGGGTAGAAAAGAGTACAGAATATGATACCTATATATAAATAATAGAGGAGCGAGATAAAAGAGGGAAAGAAAAGAACCTTTAGATTGTGATTGTATAGCACACTAAGTGATTTAAGTTAGACTGTTAATACTAAATAAGTTACCCTAGAACCTTTGGTAATCATGAATCTAAAGCCTGCAATGGCAGTAAGTAAATATGTGTTGTTAATCACTCTAAATGTAAATGGTCTGAATGCACCAATAAAAAGACATAGAGTCACTGAATGGATAAAAAAAGACTTGTTTATATGCTGCCTACAAGAGACTTACTTCAAACTCAAAGACATACAAAGACTAAAAGTGAAGGGATGGAAAAGATATTTCATGGAACTAATAGAGAGAAAAAAGCAGGAGTTGCAGTACTTGTATCAGACAAAATAGGCTTCAAAACAAAGAAAGTAACAAGAAACAAAGAAAGACATTACCTAATGATAAAGGGGTCAGTCCACCATGAAGACATAACCATTATAAATATCTATGCACCCAACATAGGAGAACCTACATATGTGAAACAAATACTAACAGAATTAATGGGGGAAACAGAATGTAGTGCATTCACATTTTAGGAGACTTCAACACACCACTCACTCCAATGGACAGATCAACCAGACAGAAAATAATTAAGGACACAGAGGCACTGAACAGCACGTTCAAAGACATGGACATAACAGACATCTACAGAACACTCCACCCAAAAGCAGCAGGATACACATTTCTCTCAAGTGCACATGGAACATTTTCAAGAATAGATCATATAGTAGGGGACAGAAAGAGCCTCAGTACAAATAGTGATTCTTTGGCATCTTACTACACTGATGGACAGTGACTGCAATGGAGGGGGGAAACTCGATAATATGTGTGAATGTAGTAACCAACTGTTTTTCATGAGAAACCTTCATAAGTGTATATCAATGATCCCTTAATGAAAAAAAAAGACCCTCAGTAAATTCAGAAGGACTGAAATTGTACCAACCAGCTTCTCAGACCACAAAGGAATGAAACTAGAATTATGCAAAAAAAAAGAAAAAGCCCACAAACACGTGGAGTCTTAACAGCATGCTCCTAAATAACCAATGGATCAAAGACCAAATAAAAAGAGAGATCAAGCAATGTATGGAGACAAATGACAACAATAACTCAACACTGCAAAATCTGTAGGATGCAGCAAAGGCCCTGCTAAGAGGGAATTATATTGAAATACAGGTTTACCTCAGAAAAGAACAATCCCATATGAATACTCTAAACTGACAATTAATGAAACCAGAAAAAGAAAAACAAATGAGGCCCAAGTCAGTAGAAAGAGGGGCATAATAAAGATTAGAGCATAAATAAATAAAATCGAGAAGAATAAAATAGAAAGAATCAATGAAAGCAGGAGCTGGTTCTTCAAGAAAATTAATAAAACAGATAAACCCCTAGCCAGAGTTAACAAGAAAAAGAGAGAGTCTACACACATAAACAGAATCAGAAATGGGGAAGGAAAAATCACGACACCACAGAAATAAAAAGAATTATGAGAGAATACTATGAAAAATTATATGCTAACACACTGGAAAACCTAGAGGAATTCTCAACTTTATAGAAAAATACAACCTTCCAAGACTGACCAAGGAAGAAACAGAAAATCTGAACAGACCAATTACCAGCAACAAAATTGAATTGGTAATCAAAAAACTACCTAAGAACAAAACCCTGGACCAATGTCTTCACTGCTGAATTTATCAAACATTTAGTGAAGACCTAAACCCACCCTCCTTAAAGTTTTCCAAAAAGAAGAGGAGGGAATACTTCCAAATTCATTCTATAAGGCCAGCATCACTCTAATACCAAAACTAGGCAAAGACACCACAAAAAAAGAAAATTACAGACCAATATCCCTGATGACCACAGATGAAAAAATACTCAACCAAATATATTAGCAAACCAAATTCAAAAATACATCCAAATGATCACCCATCACAATCAAGTGGGTTTTATTCCAGGGAGGCAAGACTGGTACAATATTCAAAAATCCACTAACATACACCAAATCAATAAAAAGAAGTTACATGATCATCTCCATAAATGCTGAAAAAGCATTCGACAAAATTAACAACCATTCATGATAAAAATTCTCAACAAAATGGGTATAGAGGTCAAGTACCTTAACATCATAAAGGCCGTATATGACAAACCCACAGCCAACATCATACTTAATGTCCAAAAGCTGAAAACTTTTCCTGTAAGATCAGGAACAAGAAAAGGATGCCCACTCTCCCCACTTCTATTCAACATAGTACTGGAGGTCCTAGCCACGGCAATCAGACAACACAAAGAAATAAAAGGCATTTAGATTGGTAATGAATAAGTTTAACTGTCACTGTTTGCAGATGACATGATATTGTACATTAAAAAACCCTGAAGAATCTACCCCAAAACCTCTAGAACTAATAGCTAAATTCAGTAAAGATGAAGGACACAAAATTAATACACAGGAATCTGTTGCATTCCTATATACTAATGATGAATTAGCAGAAAGAAAAATCAGGAAAACAATTCTATTTACAATTGAATCAAAAAGAATAAAATACCTAGGAATAAACCTAACCAAGGAGGTAAAAAGGCCTATACCCTAAAAACTACAAGACACTCATGAGAGAAATTAAAGATGCCACCAATAAATGGAAACACAGGCGCTCCTCTCTCTGAGGTCACTCGCACTTTCTAAGTGCGTAATCTTTTAACATTAAACTCTCTCTTTTCAACCTCTCACAGGGCGCTCCTCTCTCTGAGGTCACCCACACTTTCTAAGTGTGTAACCTTTTAATCTTAAACTTTCTCTCCACACCTTTCAGGGCACCTCTCTTTGCTGAAGTGGCTGCACTTCTCTCTTTAAATGACTTTAAATAAAACTTACTCTACTTCAAAAAAAAAATAATGGAAACATATCCCATGCTCATGGATAGTTAGAATTAATATTGTCAAAATGGCCATCCTGCCTAAAGCAATCTACAAATTCAATGCAATCCTTATCAAAATAGCAATGGCATTCTCCAATGAACAAATAGTTCTAAAATTCATATGGAACCACAAAAGATCCCGAATAGCCAAAGCAATCCTGAGAAGGAAGAATAAAGTGGGGGGGATCTCACTCCCCAACTTCAAGCTCTACTACAAAGCCATAGTAATGAAGACAATTTGGTACTGGCACAAGAACAGAACCATAGAATAGAATAGAGAGCCCACATATAAACCCAAGCATACATGGTCAATTAATATATGATAAAGGAGCCATGGATATACAATGGGGAAATGAGAGACTCTTCAACAGGTGGTGTTGGCAACCCTGGACAGCTACATGCAAGTGAATGAAACTGGATTATTGTCTAACCCCATACACAAAAGTAAACTAAAAATGGATCAAAGACCTGAACGTAAGTCATAAAACCATAAAACTCTTAGAAGAAAACACAGGCAAAAATCTCTTGAATATAAACATGAGCAACTTTTTCCTAAACACATCTGCTCAGGCAAGGGAAAGGAAAGCAAAAATGAACAAATGAGACTACATCAAGCTTAAAAGCTTCTGTATAGCAAAGGACCCCATCAGCAGAACAAAAAGGCATCCTACAGTATGGGAGAATGTATTTGTAAATGACATATCTGACATGGGGTTAACATCCAAGATATAGAAAGAGCTCACATGCCTCACCCAGAAAGCATATAACCTGATTAAAAAATGGGCAGAGGATATGAACAGAAAATTCTCCAAAAAAGAAATTCAGATGGCCACCAGGCTCATGAAAAGATGATCCACATCACTAATCATCAGGGAAATGCAAATTAAAACCACAATAAAATATCACCTCACACCAGTTAGGACGGCCAGCATAGACTAAGAAAACAAATGCTGGCATGGATGCAGAGAAAGGGGAACCCTTCTACAACGATGGTGGGTATGTAAACTAGTTCAACCATTGTGGAAAGCAATATGAAGTTTCCTCAAAAAACTAAAAATAGAAATAGCATTTGATCCAGGAATTCCACTTCTAAGAATTTACCCAAAGGAAAGAAGATCTCAGATTCAAGAAGAAATATGAACCCTATGTTTATTACAGCACTATTTACAATAGCTAAGTGTCCATCAATAGATGAATGGATAAAGAAGATGTGGTACATATACACAGCAGAATACTATTCAACCATAAGAAGAAAACAAATCCTACCATTTGCAACAACTTTGATGGAGCTAGAGGTTATTATTATGCTCAGTGAAATAAGCCAGGTGGAGAAAGACAAGTACCAAATGATTTCCCTCATTTGTGGAGTATTACAACAAAGCAAAACTGAAGGAACAAAACAGCAGCAGACTCACAGACTCCAAGAAGGGACTAGCACGTACCAAAGGGGAGGGGTGTTGTAGGGCAGTTTGGCAGGGAGGGAGAAGGGGATTGAGGGGTATTATGATTGGTGCAGGTGGTGTGTCAGTGGGTGACAGGGAAGACGGTGTAGCACAGAGAAGACAAGAAGTGACTCTGTGGCATCTTACTACACTGATTGACAGTGACTTCAATTGGGTATGGGGGGAACTTGATAATATGGGTGAATGTGAAAACTACAATGTTTTTCATGTGAAACCTTCATAACAGTATATATCAGTGATACCTGAATAAAAAAATAATAATCAATATGACCACAGAAATTCAGAACATGTCTCAGAGAAGGTTATACTGAACTAACCCAAGTGTGGAGGGGTTTAATGGGAGGTTACATATCTACTTCACTAAACAGTGTAAAATAAAAGTATAAGAGAAAAACCTTTAATAGTGACATCAAGATAACACTTAACAGCAAAACACTGTAAAAAGATCTGATGGTACAGCTCTGCAAACATACTTGGTGCAGCAAAAAAGGAACAGCCTTTTCTAAAGATTAATTATTACAGCAGTATTTCCAGTGCCATTTGACACATTATCTAGAAGTCCAAGATGGAGTAAGGTTTAAGGACAAAAATGAGATCTAAATTTCAAGAACCTTGTACCAATACTGGGCAGTATACCTGAAGTTTCTGATGGCTGCCACCTTAATGCTAAGTAGACTCAAGGGCAAGTATAGCAACTGTTCCAACTCTGAACTCAGAGGTGGCCCAAGGAAAAGTCAGATCAGCCTGATGGGGCCCAGCTGCACCAACAAGGCGGGCAGAAAGCAGCAAAACTGCTTCTGTGGAGCCTACTACCACCTTCGTGTGCATTCTCAAAGCCAGAATAGCAGTGAACTGCTAAACCTGGTCTTTGCAATCCATCAGCAGTCGCTGCGACTGGAGAAACCATTAAGTTTGAAGCCTTACCAAGTCTCAGACAATAAGCACCCCAACTCCCACTTACAAAGCACCCTACGGTTTATTTGCTCCCCGGCCTCACTGGGAGGAATGGAATGTGAAGCCTTCCCTTCTGCTCTGGCCCTAGCAGCCCCGAATCACTAGGGGCTAAAAATAGGAAACTGACAAAGCGACCTCCGGCCACAATCCCCACAAAGAGCTGGACTGATCTGCTCAGGTTCTCCCTCACACAGCAGACAAGAGATCCTCTGGGGCGAGCAGTGGCCATGCCGAAGGGGCCAGGGTAGCCCGGGGATACCGGGGATGGCCAACCTCACCAGCCACTTGTTCATCTGCCACACATCATCTAAAAAAATCCAGAGATAGCATGGCGGGGCTGGTGAAGACCACACGAGCAACAGGGAGTAGTACACTTTGTGACAAGACGTTGCAACGGCTGACTCACCCACTGCACTCACACTAGGCAGGACCCCGGGCACCCGCACTTCTGTTTCCGGGGTGGAAGCGGCCCCGCCCCTCTGCGGAGAGTTGACTGAGGGACTTGCACACTCCTAACCAGCCTCCGGGCCTGGCCGCACTGCCAGAGGGCTCCCCAACTCTGGACCTCACCTGCTGAGAACCCCCCGGAGCCCACTTCCTGTGCTCAGCCCTGCCGCCCCTTGCAGAAGCATTGACTGGGAGTTGAATGCCGGCCCTGCTCTGCTACCTCTGGAATGCGGGCCCTGCATGTGCCTGTCCAATAGGGAGCTGCGTCCCCAGCATTGGGGTAGCAGCAGCCCCTGAGTGGTGGGTGCGGGGCAGTGCCTGTGTGGGTCTGGGTGTGGTGCTGATGGTGGCAGCCCGGTCCTGTGTGGGAAGCTGAAGGCAGAGGTGGTGTCAGGAGTGTTGTTCCTGTCAGGGTGGAGTCCATGAGAGACTTACAAAGCGCTGCCTGAACTTCTTCCAGGTGGTAGAAAAGTTGGTTGGAGGGAAAGCAACCCAGTGTGATTAGAATACAACCTGGCAGTGCATCAGGCTGTTGAGGCCACCAGGCGTGCGGGTTTGCAGGGCCCCTTCCTCCTTGAGCTCGACCTCGCTAACAGCATCTGCTCCTCCTTGAGCTCTGTGGAGAGTTGACCGAGAGACCTTGGGCACCTTTATGTGACTCTTTTCTTACTGCCTTTTGCTCTACATGTAAACAGCCTTTGGTCTGACTGGCGGAAGCTCCCAGGACTCACCCAGGATGAGGACAAGAGCTGGTCTCTTGCTTTGACTTCCCTCTTTTTCAAAATACTGGTTTATTCACATTAAGGGAAGCTGAGTGAAGGATAGACTGGAATTCTTTGTACAATCTTTATAGTTCTTCAAATCAAAAATTCTAAATTAAAAGCAAAATAGAGTGGAGGATAACTATAATAAAAAAGGTAGCTAAAAAATTTGGTGGAGCATGGGACCTTCTTACACTGCTGGTGGGAATGTAAAATGGTGCAGCCACTTAGGAAGTGAGAGTGGCAAAAGGTTGAATGTAGAGTTACACTATTAACCATGTTAACCAGCAGTTTTACCTCTAGGTTTATAAAGGAACTGAAAACAAATATGCACACAATAACTTGTATCTGGATGTTGATGGCAATTATTCATAATAACCTTAAGAACCCGAATGTCCATCAGCTGATGGAGGGATAAACAAAGTGTGGTGTATCATACAATGGCATACTACTTTGCAATAAAAAGAAATGCTATAACACAAGGTAAACCTTGAAAACATTAGGCTTAGCATAAGAGGCCAGTCATAAAAGACCCTGTATTACATGATTCCACTTACATAAAATGTCCAGAATAAGCAAATCCATGGAGACAGAAAGCAGTGGTTGTCTAGTGCTGGGAGGGTTGGGAGAAATGGGGAGTGACTACTAATGGGTATGGGGCTTCTTTTGGGATGTTGAAAATGTTCCAAAATTGATGGTGGTGATAACTGTACAATTCTGTAAATATACTAAAAACCATTCAATTGTGCACTTTTAAGTTGGTGGACTGTATGGTATATGGTATATGAATCACAATAGAGCTGCTATAAAAATTAAAAATAGTATTATAACGTCATATGTTGACTGTAATCTCTATGGTAACCATGGGTAAAATAGCTATAAAATCTAGACAAAAAGAAATGAGAAGAGATTTTAAACATTTCACTACCAAAAAAAATCAACTAAACACAAAAGAAGACAGAAATGCATGAAGAGATGTTCTTCAACATGATAAATACACTGTGTGACATCCAGTCAATGTAATATTATTCAAGACTAAAAAAAATGAGCTATTAAGTCATGAAAGACATGGAAAATGGAAAAGCCTGAACTACATACACTAAGTAAAAGAATAATATTAAAATGGATATATACTGGGGATTATCAGATTATAGATGGCAGAATAGGAAGGCAAGATGGAAATCTCCTTCCAAAAACACATAAAAGAGGAAAATAAAGCAAATGCAACTAAACCTAAAACAACCTGAAAACTGCAGAACAGACGCCCTACACCTGAGGAAGAAGAGAGGACCACACAACAAAGGGTGAGACCGCCAAACTGAGATTGAGTGGGACTCAAGCCTTCCCCCAGATCAGCCTACAGGTGGGAGAAAGTGGAATGGAGCAGGAAGGGGTAGAAGCCCAGGAGCACTGCACATCTGGCCCTGGAGATCTGCTTTGGGAGCACGAGCCCACATTAAACTGGGTTCTGGTGTTATCAGTACTGGACACCAGGGGCAGGTGGAAACTGGGAGGCTGAGACTCCAGCCAGTTTGGAGAGCAGGTACGCTTCACCAGTCCTGAGACTTAAAACAGAGGCAGCAGTTTGAAATACCTGACAGCAGTGGGAGGGGTACCAGAGGGGATGAGGGTTGGATAGAACTCTTTCCTCAGGAGAAAGGGCAGGTGGAGGATACCTCCCCAGGCCTTCCTTGGCTCAGAAGAGAACTCTTGGGAGTCCCAGACACTCCATCCCTCTTTCTGACAATACAGCCCCAAGGCACCTCCCCCGCACCAACCCACTCAGGCCAGCAACAGCATCAGACTTTGCTGCCTGGAAGGTAGAGGGAGACTCACAGCTTTCTTGCTGCCATCTCAGCTCAACCAGAGAGGAGCCGGCAGGAGCCAACCCCAAGAGCTTCCTCCTCCCTGTGGGTCTCCAAACCCAGTGCTGTGCACCTGGCTGGGCACATTGGTCTACCCACCCCATTAACCCTGCAGTCCTGCCATTGCTGCAGCCTAGGCCATGCCCACAACAAGCACAACAGAGATTCATGAGCTGATCACAAGGGCAGCAACTCAAACAAACTTCTCAGCCACACTTTGACCACTACAGAAGTCAGACAGAAAGGTGCCCCACCCATGGCATGCCAACAACTGGGGCCCCTGCAAAGTAGAACCAGGAACTAGAGAGTAAATAATACTGAGCTTCTGGGTACCATAGCATACCTTCTCGATAAACCTATTACTCCATAGAACAGAAAGCATAGCACAGACATTGAATAAAAAGGAAGAAACACAGAATCCCTGACAAAATAAGCAGGCAGATGAATTTGATCCAATCAAAACTACAAGACAGAACCCCAGAAAGAGGTCTAAATGCAACAGAGATCACCAATCTTCTTGATAAATATTTCAAAATAAAAGTCATAAATATGCTCACATATTTATAGAAAAGTATTCAAGATCTTAGGGAGGACTTCCACAAAGAGAAAACCTGAAAAAGAGCCACTCACAGCTAAAGAATACAGTATCTGAAATGAAACATACAATGGAGGGATTTAAAAGTAGATTAGATCATGTAGAAGAGATGGTAAATGAAATACAAATTAGAGAACAGAAAAGCAAAGAAGCTGAGGAACAGCGAGAAAACAGGATATCTAGGAATAAAAGAATGATATAAGGGCTATGTAACCAAGCCAAACAAAACAATATTAGCATAATAGGGGTACCAGGAGGAGAAAAGAAGGCCTAAGGGATAGAAAGTCTCCTTTAAGAAATAATTATTAGAAATATTCCCGATCTGAGGAAGGAAATAGATATGCAGGTCATGGAAACACAGAGATCTCCTAACAAAAGGAACACCAGGAAGACAACATGAAGATGAATAATAATGAAAAAGGCAAAGACCAAGGATATGGAGAGAGCACTGAAAGCAGCCTGAAAGAGAAAAAGGATTACTTATAAAGGAAATCCCATCAGGCTATCAGCAGACATCTCAACAGAAATCTACAGGCCAGAAGAAAATGGTATGACATATTTAATGGACTGAAACAGAAGGACCTCCAACCAAAAATGACAATCTCCACCCAGTGAGATTGTCATTTAAATTTGAAGCAGGGATTAAACAATTTCCAGATAAACAAAAGTTGAAGGAATTCATCACCACTAAGCCAGTCTTGCATGATATGTTAAAGGAATTGCTGTACATGGAGATCACCCTAAGGCTAAATAGCTTTCACCAGTGAAAATAAATCCACAGTACAGGTAGTAGACTGACTAATTACCAAGAAAGTATGAAATTAAAACAAAACAAAAGAAGCAAAATCAACTATGCACAAAGTCAGTCAAGGAATACACAAAAAGTTCAGATTATGACATACAAAAATGTGGAGGAGGAAGAAGAAGGGAGAAAAAGTACCTTTAGATTGTGTTTGAAATAGAGTAGTCAATTTAAGGTAGACTATTATATTGTAAGGAAGCTATCCTTAAACCCTTGGTAACCACGAAACTAAAGCCTACAATAAATACAAACAAAAATAAATCAATTTTAAAAAGAGAAAACCAATTACAACACTAAAGAAAACCATCAATCAAGAGAAGACTATAAGAGAGGAAGAAAGGAAAAGAAAGGAGATATTAAAAAAACAGAAAACAACTAATAAAATGGCAACAAGTATATATCTATCAATAGACACCTTAAATGTAAATGGACTGAATGCACCAATCAAAAGATATAGAGTAGCAGAATGGATAAAAAAACATCACCCATTTATATGCTGCCTACAAGAGACTCATTTAAGACCAAAACACATACACAGACTAAAAATGAAGGGATGGAAAAAGATATCCCATTCACCTAATAGGGAGAAAAAAGCAGGAGTAGCAGTACTTGTATCAGAAAAAATTGATTTCAAAACAAAAAAAGTAACAACAGACAAGGACATTGCATAATGAAAAAGGGGTCAGTCCAACAAGAGGATATAACTATTATGAATATCTATACACCCAATATAAATATGTAAAACAAGTACTAACAGAATTAAAGGATGAAATAGATGGCAACACATTCATTTTAGGAGACTTTTAACATACCACTCACATCAAGAGACAGATCAACCAGACGGAGAATAAATAAGGAAAAAGAGGCACTGAATAATACATTAGATCAAATGGACTTAACAGATATCTACAGAATACTCCATCCAAACACAGAAGGATTCACATTTTACTCAACTGTATATGGAACATTCTCCATAACAGATCACATACTAGGCCACAAAAAAAGCCTCAATAAATTCAAAAAGATTGAAACTGTATCAAGCATCTTCTCAGATCACAAAGATATGAAACAAAATAAATTATACAAAGAAAACAAAAAGACTTGCAAACACATGGAGGCTAAACAACATGCTTTTAAATAATCAATGGATCAATGAACAAATTAAAAGAGAAATCAAGCAATAAATGGAGACAAATGAAAACAAAAACACAATAGCCCAAAATCTGTGAGATGTGGCAAAGGCAGTTCTAAGAGGAAAACACATAGCAACACAGGCTTACCTCAAGAAACAAGAACAATCCCAAACAAACAGTCTAAAATCACAGTTAAAGAAACTAGAAAAAGAACAACAAATGAAACACAAAGTCAGTAGAAGGAGGAACATAATAAAGATCAGAGAAGAAATAAATAAAATTGAGAAAAATAAAACAATAGAAAAAAAATAAATGAAACCAGTAGCTGCATTTTGAGAAAATAAACAAAACAGATAAACTTCTAGCCAGACTTAACAAGAAAAAGAGAGTGTATATACATAAACAGAATCAGGAATGAAGAAGGAATAATCACAACAGATACCACAGAAAATGAATTATTAGAGAATACTATGAAAAATTATATGCTAATACATTGGATAACATAGAAGAAATGGACAACTTGCTAGAAAAATTCAACCTCATTCTATGAGGCCAGCATCACTCCAATACCAAAACAAAAGACACCACAAAAAAAGAAAATTACAGACCAATGTCCCTGATGAACATAGATACAAAAATACTCAAGAAAATATTAGTAAATAAAATCCAAAAAATACATAAAAAAGATCATCCATCATGACCAAGTTGGATTAATTCCAGGAATGCAAGGATGGTATAATATTTAAAAATCCATTAATGTCATATATCACATTAACAAAAAGAAGGATGAAACCACTGGATCATCTCAATAGATGTTGAAAAGGTATTGACAAAATTCAACAGTCATTCATTATAAAAACCCTCAACAAAATGGGTATAGAGGTTATGTACCTCAACATAATAAAAGTCATATATGACACACCCACAGCCAACATCATACTTAATAGTGAAAAGCTGAAAGCTTTTCCTCTAAGATCAGGAACAAGGCAAGGATGCCCACTCTTATCACTTTTATTCAACACAGTACTGGAGGTCCTAGCCATGGCAACCAGACAACACAAAGAGAAAAAAGACATCCAAATTTGTAAGAAATAAGTTAAAACTCTCACTGTTTGTCAGTGACATGATATTATACACAGAAAACCCTAAAAACTCCACTATAAAAACTACTAGAACTAATAAGTGAATTCAGCAAAGCTGCAGAATACAAAGTTAATACACAGAAATCTCTTGCATTCCTATATACTAACAATGAGTGAGCAGAAAGAGAAATCAGGAAAACAACTCTACTTACAATATCATCAAAAAGAATAAAATAATTAGGAATAAATCTAACCAAGGAAGTGAAAGACCTATACTCTGAAAACTGCAAGACACTCATGAGGGAAATTGCAGAATGCAGCAATAAATGGAAATCTATCCCATGCTCATGGATAGAAAGAATTAATATTGTTAAAATGGCCATCCTGCCTAAAGCAATGTACATATTCAATGCAATTCCTATCAAAATACCAACAGCATTCTTCAATGAACTACAGCAAATAGTTCTAAAATTCATATGGAACCACAAAAGACCCCAAATAGCCAAAGCAATCCTGAGAAAGAACAACAAAGCTGGGGTGATTACACTCCCTGACTTCACACTCTACTACAGTAGAGTATACAGTACTCTATAGCATGGTAATCAAGACAAATTTGTACTGGCACAAGAACAGACCCATAGATCAATGGAACATAATAGAGAGCCCAGTTAGAAATCCAAGCATATATGGTCAGTTAATATCTGATAGAGGAGCCATGAATATACAATGGGGAAAAGACAGCCTCCTTAACAACCGATGTTGGTAGAACTGGATAGCTACATGTAAGAGAATGAAACTGAATTATTGTCTAACTCTATACACAAAAGTAAACTTGAAATGAATCAAAGACCTGAATGTAAGTCATGAAACCATGAAACTCTTAGAAGAAAACACAGGGAAAAATCTTTTGAATATAAACATTTTCCTGGGCACATCTCCTTGGGCAAGGGAAACAAAATAAAAAATTAACAAGTGGGACTACATCAAACTAAAAAGCTTCTATACAGCAAAGGACACCATCAACAGAACAAAGAGGCATCCTACAGTATGAGAGAATATATTCGTAAATGACTCTTCTGATAAGGAGTTAACATCCAAAATATATAAAGAACTCATATGGCTCAACACCTAAAAAACAAATAACCCAATCAAAAAATGAGCAGAGGATCTGAACAGACACTTCTCCAAAGAAGAAATACAAATGGCTAACAGGCACATGAAAAGATGCTCCACATCACTAATCATAAGGGAAATGCAAATTAAAAATGTGATGAGATATCACTTCATACTAGTTTGAATGGCCACTACCCAAAAGACAAGAAGTAACAAATGCTGGCAAGAGTGTGGAGAAATAGGATCCCTCCTACGCTGTCAGTGGGAATGTAAATTGGTACAACTGCTGTGGAAAGCAGTGTGGAGGTACCTCAGAAAACTAAAAATAGGAATACCATTTGACCCACTAATTCCATTCCTAGGAATTTACCCAAAGAAAACAAAATCCCTGATTTGAAAAGATATATGCACCCCTATGCTTATCACAGCACTGTTTACAATAACCAAGATACGGAAACAACCTAAGTGTCCATCAGTAGATGAATGGATAAAGATGAAAAGGTACATATACACATTGGAATATTATTCAGCCATAAAAAGAAAAGTAATCCTGCCATTTGCAACAAAATGGATGGATCTAAAGGGTATTATACTCAGTGAAATAAGCCAGGAGGAGAAAGACAAATACCATGTGATTTCACTTACTTGTTGAGTATAACAACAAAGCAAAACAGAAGGAACAAAGCAGCATTAGACTTATAGACACTGAGAAGTGAGTAGTGGTTACCAAGGGGGAGGGAAATGGGCAGGGGTGGAGGGAGAATTTTGTACCACCATGATATACATTTGATAAAATTTTAAACAAGGTTATATTCTATATGATTGAAACTATTTGACATTGGTGAAGGCAAAACTATGGGGACAGTAAAAAGATTGGTACTTGAAGCAGGCTGGTAGGAAAGGAAGCAATAAGCACAGTTTAACAATATTAAAATTTGTAAGAAGAGCTTTTAACATATATCTAGATGTGACACTCTTCTTAAATTTGTTCTAAGTTGTCTATTACATGGTTCAAGATAATCAATATTGTACCATTGGTATTATTAATTGATTCATTGTAGAAAATGAATTTATAAGTGACATATAACCTGATGACATGGCACATCCTTAATAAATTTCTAAGTCCTAGACTGCATTGGACACTTGAAGAATAAGAAAGTTAAAAAATGAGAAAATGACAAAAGCCAGCTCCTGCCCACAATCCACAATATTTAGACTCTGTGCTTTCTCATATACAAAGAAAGAAGAACACGAAAGAATAGAATTGTGATTAGCCATTTTTAGATAATGACAATTGTCAGTTTCAACCTTCACTGCATCTGAAAAATGTACTATTTTTAGTCACATTTCCTGTGTCAGCCAAACTGGTTTAACCAGTTACTCACTATTCAGGTAGGCCCCAATCAAAAATGTTTTCTGGCTGGTACATATGTGAATGCTCCCCAATGTTTATCAAGTGTGAACGATGAGGAGACAGAACAGGCAAATCAGGCACTACTAACAGAGAATTCACTACCTAAGAAACACGGTCAACACTGTATGAGAATATAAGGTACAGTACTAAACAGAATAGTAGATAAAGTTGAAGTATATTAATGAAATACAAGAGGAAAACAGCTTAGTAAATCGACAACATACAAGAATGTAGCAAAGCTGACCATGTGTTAGTGATTGTTAGACTTGCATAACAGTTCACACAGTGAATCATTCCATTCCCTTGACTTTTGTTTATGTTTGAAACTTTCCATAATGAAAAAAAACAAAGAGAAAAATAAATCAGGAAAAAAATACAATTTGTGTTTTTTGAAGACCTTCTTTAAGCGTCTAAATGAAGGTATGGGAAAGTGGTTAAAATGCATATTAAAAACGATGCATTGTGATAGTAGCTTCCTAGGGAAAAGAAGTACAGAACAGACCTCCAATTCACCAAGGAAACATTGTGACTTTTATAAAAATATGTAAGTTCAGTAATTCTTTTCTTCTTTTTAGGCTTTTAACCAAATGAATGAGCAACTTCATTTGGGAAAGTTAGCATGTCAGTTTAAACACACATACACACTCCATTCCCCAAAACAGGACAGATCCGTAGGGAATTGTGCATATATATATATATATAAAACTACTTACTTTATATATATATATATATAAAAGAAAGTAGTTTTAGATAAATGATTTGAGAAAGTTGGTTTGTTTACTAAACCAGGTATTTTTTAAATCACTGAGTGCTTGGAAACAATAAATGTTTCTAAAAAACAATGTGCCAATTTAAAGGCAAAAGGGAAGCTTTGGTTAAAATGATATTATATTGAGTTCAATATTTACATTTACCTTAGTAAAATGATGTTTAACAGAAACCTATTAGAAACAGAATCAAACTAAAAACAATAGTAAAGCTTCAAAGAACAAATCAGGCCTATTATTTGACAATTTTTGTTAGTACAATTACAACACTACTGGGGTGGAAGAAATCTTAGTATGTGTTATCCACTATTTGGCCTAAAATAAAATATATACACGATTCAAGAAATGTTATCTGAAAATTGAATCTCCTTTGTGGACTATCTCCTCAGTGAAAGACCCTCAGATGAATAATGAGTGTGCCTTGCTAAGAAAAATAAAACAAAAAGCTTGTGGCATTAAGAAACCAATAAAAATCCCAAGCCTGTTTATTTTGTTCTGAGAGGTTCCCATCTGAGTGATGTCTGAGGGCTCTCTTGGTGACTTTGTTCCCTGTTTCAGACCACTTCTCACCTTGAACCCTAAAATCCGTTCTTACTGGAATTTTCTATGTTGTATGTCAACCCTGTCAATTCCTTAAAGCTAGTTTTGCATACAACAAAATGTTTATTAAAACACTTTTTCTGACCAATTTCTTTACGGACCCATAAAGGCCTAAAGGGAAATTTAGGAGTGCACCTCAGTTATATTTTTTCAAGCTTATTGTGGTATAATTGAAAAATAAACTTGTAAGATATTTAAAGTATGCATGAGGATTTGATATACATATACACTGTGAAAGGATTCCTTCTATCAAGTTAATTAACATGTCACTTCACAGAGTTGCTTTTTTTTGGTGAGATTTAAGTTCTCTCTTAGCAAATTTCATTTACACAATACACTGTTATCAACCTAGTCACCATGTTTTATGTTAAATCCTCAGACCTTATTAATCTTAAAACTGAGTTTGTACATTTTCAACAACCGCTGTCTGTTTCTTCCACACACACACCCCATGACCCAGCCCTGGCAATCACTTTTCTACTCTTTATTTCTATGAGTTCAGCTTTTCTATATTCCACACATAAGGGAGATCATATGGTATTTGTCTTTCTCTGTCTGACGTACTGCATTTAGCATGATGCCCTCAAGGTTCATCCATGTTGTCCAACAAAGCAGGGTTTCCTTCTTTTTTTAAGACCTTAGTGTTTGACCTGGCAAATTTTATTTTCCCAGAAATTTCATTTTTGTGGAATGCCTCCTTCTCTGTCCAGAGCAAAGCAGGAGCTCTTACTTTGCTATAATCCTACATGTTTATTTTTTATTTTGTTGCAAGTACTTTTGGTGTCATATCTAGAAAATTATTGCCATCACCAAAATCAAGGAGCTTACCCCCTATCTTTCTTCTAAGAATTTTACATTTTCAGGTCTTATGTTCAAGTCTTTAATCCATTTTAAGTTGATTTTTGTGTATGGTGTAAGATACCAGTTCATTCTTTTGCACATGGTTTTCCAGTTTTCCCAACCCCACTTACTGAAAAACTATCCTATTGAGATGAACACACGATTTTTATTCTTCATTTTGTTAATATGGTGTGTCATGATTAATTTGCTGATACTGAACCATCCTTGCAACCCTGGAATAAATCCCACTTACTCATGCCGAACAATTGTTTTAGTGTATGGTTGAATATGTTTGCTAATATTTTGCTAAGGATTTTGTATTTCAGTGCATCAGGAATAACGGCCTGTAGTTTTCTTTTCTTGTAGTATACTTGTCCAGCTTTGTAACAGGGTAATATTAACCTGGTGAAATACTTTTGAAAGTCTTCTCTTTTAGGGGAGAGTTTGTAAATGATTGGTGTTAATTCTATAAATGTTTGGCAGAATTCACCAGTGAAACTATCTGGTACTGGATTTTTCTTTGTTGGGAGGTTTTTGCTTAATGATTCAATCTCCTTACTAATAATTGATCTCTTTAGATTTTCTATTTCTTCATAATTAAAGCATAGGTTCTATGCTTCCAAGAATTTCTCCATTTCTTCTAAGGATCTTGTCCAAGATCTTGGTGTATGATTATTCCTAGTAGTCTCTCATGATCCTTTGTGTTCATGAGGTATCAATTGTAGCATCTCCTTTCATTTCTGATTTTATATGAGTCCTCTTTTCCTGTCTTAGTAAGTCTAGCTGAAGGTTTGTCTGTTTTGCTTATCTTTTCAAAAACCACTACTTGGTTTCATTGTTTTTGTTTCTATTTGTTTGTTTGTTTTAGTCTCTATTTCATTTATTTCTGCTATGGTATTTGTCATTTCCCTTCTGCTAACTTTGGGCTTAGGTTGTTCTTCTTTTTCTAGTTCCTTGAGATGTCGAGTTACATTGTTTATTTGAGATCTTTCTTTTTTCTTAATGTAGGTGTTTATACCTATAAACTTCCTTCTTAGAACTGCTTTTCCTGCATCCCATGATTTGTGTATTGTTTATGCATTTATTATAACAAACTTTATTAGGGATTATTATATTTTTATATACTCAGATATTCAAACTTTCTTTTTAATATTTATAAATCCCTTCACAGTGGTTTATTATTTGTGCTATGGACTGTCCGTGTAATGTCCAATGACATACCTACTTTGCTCTCAAATACACAACAGTGCATGGGGAAATGAGCGCTGTGGGCTACACTGTGTTCTCCAAATTTCATATGTTGGCACCCTGACCACCAGTTTGAGCTGAATTAGGAGTAAGAAAGTAATTAATATTAAATGAGATCGTAGGGTGAAGCCCTGTTCCAATGGGATTTAGTGTCCTTATAAGAAGAGACCAGAGACATCCCCTCTCACCTCCTCTGTCTCTCTTTCTTTCTCTCTTTCTCTCTCTCTCTCTCTCTCTCTCACTCTCTCTCTCTCTCTCTATCTATCTTTCTCTCTCTGCCATGTGAAGACAAAGCAAGAAAGCAGCAATCTTACAGCCAAGAAGAAGGAGAGTCCTTATCAGAATCCAATTAGCTAACACTTTGATCTTGGACTTCCTAGTCTGCCAAAAATGTGAGAAAATACATTTCTGTTGTTCTGTTAATAAATTTCAGTTTAGAGCATTTTTGTTATGGTAGTCTAAGTAGATGAATACAGTGAGTAAATTAAAAGTCCATATCCCCCAACTCTATTCTTTTTGCATGCTTTTCCTTAAGCTGGCCTTTGGCTAGAGTTGTTATCAATTAATTTCATTTCCCCTTCCTCAATTCCAGTCTTATAAAGCCATATCAACAACAGAAAAGGAAAGAGGGTAAGTACAGAGTATGGATAATCCACATGCCAGGCATGTGCATTATAAAATGCTACCTTTTTATCATTCACAATACCAACACATGTTTTATGGAAATGAAGGTGAATCCAGGTAAAAGAAGGGTCCCATGATTTAGCCCCTCTTCTCTTCAAGGTGGGTTGCAGAGATAAATTTTTCTAGTATTAAGGCAAAGAGCACATGCATTCAGAGGGACTTGGATGTGTGATATATTGGAAAACTCACCTAGACATTCTGAATTTTAGTTTCTTCATGTGTAAAACAGGGATAATAGTACCTCCTTCACAGAGCATCCTCAGAATTGAGATGACATATGGCACTCAATAATGGTTGATATTATATCAGAGAAGGGTTTAATTCAGAGGAAATACAGTGCTTGAATAGGAGTAATAGTAAAGGCTGACTACAGTGCAAACCTTTATTGTCTCTAAGAACTATGTACCTAAACTATGCACTACACATAGTGTAGAAGATGCAAAAGTAAAACTATCTGTGTATTATGTTAACAGATGAAGAATCACAAGAAGCTTCCACTCTGTGTGTAGAAGGACTGTTACTCTCCTCATTTCTAGAGCTACCTGCAGCCTTAGACTTAGCAATTTTCTGTTGGAACAGAGCTGTCAGTCCAGTCCTTGTTCTGAAGCATGGGGCTCTCTCTCTGGTAGAGTTTATAAATGCATCCTTGTGATCCCTAAAATCCAAATCAGTTACTGGTTTCAGGCTTTCTTTACTTAGGTGACAATTTGGATTCTTCTCACTTTTCAAAATCCATCTTTCATTTCTTCAATCTCATTTTCATAAATATAATAGAATTTTGTTCTTATGAGCAAATATAAATCAACAGTGACAGGAAGCACAAACCAATCCTCACTTAGAGCTGATTTTCTTATTAAGAAGATACTTAGAAGGTATTGCTTCCTGTGGCATATAAATTCAGATACCCAAAAGGGGCCAACTAAACCTTTCGATGAAAAAACAATCAGCAATCTTTATAGCCTATCAATCAGCAAATGTTGCTAGGCCTAAGAAATGCAAAATTACACAAAGTCTTTCCTATGTATGTGTGCAAGCCTGCGTTTTATATATCCTCTCCTATACCATTCCACCACTTACATTACCACTGCCACAAGACCACCCAAAGTGATAAAGGATACAGATTAAATCACCAGTGAGTACCTTATCTACTGAAAGCAACCAGAATCTTCAAATAAGATATTTTGTCCATAAATAAGGAAACAGGTCTCTTTCAGATGCTCAGTTTGGACAAACCTTGCTTAGAATAACTTAGAAAACTTAAGATATTTACTTACAAAGTTTTAGAATGATTTTTATACATATCAAAATAGAAAGGACAATTATTAACCCTATCTACACCAGGACAGGGCAGAAATAAATTTTTACATAAAATACATTAATTTTTTTCCCTTTACTATTACCTGAGTTTCAAAAATAACTATACATATTACAAATATGTATATATATACCAAATATGAAATAAATTAGTTTATTTCACTTCTCATATTAAGCCTCATGTGGCTTAATTCTTCTTTATTTTGTGTAACCAAAATTTACACCTGTGAGTATAAAGTAAATAAAGCCCAGCTCCAAAAAATCTCCCAGGTTACCAATTAATGTACTTAATGGGGAGCTAAAGAATACTCTGTAACCTCACATGAAGACAGAGGAGGCCTGAAGATAAAATTCTGTTCCTTAACCTTTGACTTTTCTCAATTAAAATTAGAAAAGCAGAGCAAGGGACAATAGAACCCATCCATGTCCCCCAAAGGGGAAAAAAGTAATCAGTCCAGAAGGAAAGGAGGATGCTGAGATTTTCCCCAGGCAGTGAGGTGGCCAACCTGGGAACCTGGGAGGCAGCAGGGATTGTCATTTGGGTGGGCAGACCACTGAAGCCCAGTCCCTTGTGGGTGCCAGACCCCTCCCGTCAGTGCAGAGATCTGCCTGCTGCCTGATTCCATGGCAAAGCCCTGGGAAACCCATCACTGTGTTCCCGGGGAGTGACACCAAGTTCTCTGGGGCTGACAACAGGTGCTCCTAGGGCATGTCTTCCTCCAAGTTCAATGAGACTGGGAGCCAGAATTGATACCTCAAGGGAGGGAGGGTGACTGGGTGACATTGCTTGAGCCACACGCCCACTCAGGGAATGATAACAGAACCTAAGTTTTTAAACTGCAGCACCTCCTTCAAGCACAGCAACGCTGAATTATTTCTTTCAGTACAACATTGTTCCATCATCACAGCATTTAAAATATTAAAATACAAGAACTCAGTGATTTTATGTCTTTGAAGCATTATAAATACTCTCTTCACAGGACAATGGCTGAATATAATTGGTGAGACTGACCACGCCCAGCAAATCTTAAAAACAAGACATGCAAGAGAGAAAATAAACACTAAGGAAATATTTGTAAACTCATGAAGAATTCAAGGAGTATGAAATATGGGCATGTTTTACCAAAATGCTGAGCTGGCAACTTCTAAAAGTCATATGTAAAATAAATAATAGGAGATTAGTCATAAAGATTACTTTTTATTTATAATAAAAATCAGTAACATCAAAATACATCAATTCTATTATGGTACCTAATAATGATGATTAAAGCACTTTTATCTCAATATATATATGTTCCTTTAAAAGTTTTCTATTTCTTATGAGTATACCTAGTCAGGCACAAGAAACACTTTTAAAGTTCTTAAATCTCAAACAAGTTATTAAACTATAGAAAGAGTAAGTGTAAAATCTGTTACATTGTAATGAGTGCTCAGATTATTCTTCAGTGTGGGACAATAATTACAATCTAAAAAGTGTGTTTAAAACAAATATTTCCTTAATTAGAGGCAAACAAGTTTAAAGCCCTATTATCCACGTGGCAGCCACTAGCCACTAAAAGTTACCTTAAATGAAAGTAAAAATTCGGTCCAGTAGTTGCACATTTTGTGTCACACAATACAGGACATTTTAGAGTATTTACTGGCCTAAATCTTTCCGTGCCTAGGCGTGTTAGTCAGCATGGGCTGCCATAACAAAATACCATAGATAGGGTGGCTTAATATATCACTGGTCAATGGCCACATGTGGCTGGGGGCTACCGTATGGGACAGTGCAGCTACAGAACACTTCATCCTCCAAGGGGGTTCTCTGGGCCATTGCTGCTCTAAGGAGAAGCCTCCAAAAAAAAAAAAGCAATAGGTAGATGAGGAGTGTGTGAAGGGTAAATGAGCTCAATGACTGTATTTTCTCAATGTGCAGGTATCCCCCCCTTTTTTTTGGTATCATTAATCTACAATTACAGAAAGAACATTATGTTTACTAGGTTCCTCCCTTCACCAAGTCCCCCCCACATACCCCTTCACAGTCACTGTCCATCTGCGTAGTAAGATGCTGTAAAATCACTACTTGTCTTCTCTGTGTTGTGCAGCCCTCCCCGTGCCCCCCACGCACTATACATGCTAATCGTAATGCCCTTTTTCTTTTTCCCCGCCCTTATCCCTCCATTCCCACACATCGACCCCAGTCCCTTTCCTTTTGGTAACTATTAGTCCATTCTTGGGTTCTGTGATTCTGCTGCTGTTTTGTTCCTTCAGTTTTCCTTTGTTCTTATACTCCACATATGAGTGAAATCATTTGATACTTGTCCTTCTCCACCTGGCTTATTTCACTGAGCATAATACCCTCTAGCTCCATCCATGTTGTTGCAAATGGTAGGACCTGTTTTTTTCTTATGGCTGCATAATATTCCATTGTGTATATGTACCACATATTCTTTATCCATTCATCTACTGATGGACATTTAGGTGCAGCTATGCCCTTTTTAAAAAAAACTTTTTCACCTTGTTATTTGAGAGGAGATGAATGGTTTTTCTCTCTTTCAGACTTTGAAATAAATGTTGTTTGCCCATTGCTTAGCTCAATCAGAAAAATTGAATTATGATGCTTTACTCTTACATTCCAGGTGTAGCGCAACAAGACTCAAACAGATACAGTTTTCAGTAATTTTAAAGGACTAATTTTAGACTAACACCTGATGGAAGCTTAAGGAATCAAGTTATAAGGGAAAAATATGCCCTTGACATACTGGACAAGGTTTAATAGAATAGGTGTGCAGTCTCTGAAATTCCCACGGCCTCATCTAACAGACAGCACCAATAAGCCTCACAAGCCTTCCAAGGTGTCTACAGGACTGATGCAGAGCATTTTAACCTGCCATTAAGAGGGTCCCTCAGGCACTACTCTGGAGAAGAGCCAGGAATAAGACCATATTTCAGTTGAAAAGTTTAGGGCTTAAAGGCGACACATGTACTTTCATTAAAACACAGCAAGGGGTGGAGCCAAGATGGCAGCATGAGGAGAGCAGTGGAAATTTTCTCCCAAAACCATATATATTTTTGAAAATTCAACAAATACAACTATCCCTAAAAGAGAGACCAGAATATACAGGACAACAGCCAGGCTACATCTACACCAATGAGAAACCAGTGCTTTGCAAAGCAGGTAAGATACAAGCCACGGCCCAGTGGGACCAGAGTACCTGTCACCCCAGCTCCCAGTGGGAGGAGAGAAGTTGGAGCAGGGAGGGAGAGGGATCCCAGGACTGCTAAACACGCAGACCTAGCCATCTGCACTGGGAGTGCAGACACACAGTGTGTGGGGTGCTGGACACTAGGGAAACAGGACAGTAAAACCTGCAAGTGGGTCCCCACAGCTGGTGCCCCTGGGACAAAGAAAAGCGAGTGCATTTTGAAAGACTTAAAGGGACAGGAACCCCACAGCTGAACAGAAACATCCTGGGAGACTTAGCCCAGCAGCTGGGAATCCCAGGGAACTCCAGGCACCCTAACCCCCTGGGCAGCAGCACAGCTCGGGGACCCCTCACGGAGATAAACAGCCTCCCACCCATTTCCCCTCCAATGCCGCTCTGCCATAGTGGAGCAGCAGCCTGAGGCTGGCCATGCCCACAGCAGCAGGGCAGAGATTCTTTCACAGTGGCTAGGCAAGAATAAGAAACCCCGTCTGCGCACAGCTGCCCAGAGCAAGCCACTAGGGGTCACTGTTCTCCCAGGAGAGGAAGGCCACAACTAGCAAGAAGGGATGTTCTCCCAGCCAACACACATGCCGGCTCCCCACAACTACCTCTATTACCATGAAAAGGCAGAAGAATTTGATACAGACCAGACTAACCCAGACATCCTCCCCTGAGAAGGAATCTGGGGAGATAGACCTAACCAATCTCCCTGAAAAAGAATTCAAAATAAAGGTCATAACCATGCTGATGGGGCTGCAGAGAAATATGCAAGAGCTAAGGGATGATGTCCGGAAGGAGATTACAGAAATGAAACAATCTCTTGAAGGATTTATAAGCAGAATGGATAAGATGCAAGAGGTCATTGACAGAATAGAAACCAGAGAACAGGAACACATAAAAGCTGATGCAGAGAGAGATAAAAGGATCTCCAAGAATGAAACAATATTAAGAGAACTGCGTGACCAATCCAAAAGGAACAATATCCGCATTATAGGGGTACCAGAAGAAGAAGAGAGAGAAAAAGGGATAGAAAGTGTATTTAAAGAAATAATTGCTGAGAACTTCCCCAAACTGGGGGAGGAAATAATTGTTCAGACCGTTGAAGTACACAGAACTCCCAACAGAAGGGACCCAAGGAGGACAACATCAAGACACGTAATAATTAAAAAGTCAAAGATCAAGGACAAGAACAGAGTTTTAAAGGCAGCTAGAGAGAGGGAAAAGGTCACCTACAAAGGAAAACTCATCAGGCTATCATCATATTTCTCAACAAGAACCTTACAGACCAGAAGACACTGACATGATATATTTAATGTAATGAAACAGAAGGGCCTTGAACCAAGAATACTGTATCCAGCACGATTATCATTTAAATATGAATGATGGATTAAACAATTCCCAGACAAGCAAAAGCTGAGGGAATTTGCCTCACACAACCCACCTCTACAGGGTATTTTAGAGGGACTGCTATAGATGGGAGCACTCCTAAGGCTAAACAGATGTCACCAGAGAAAATAAAATCACAGCAAAGAAAGCAGACCAACCAAATACTAACTAAAGGCAAAAAATTAAATCAACTACCCACAAAGCAGTTAAAGGAAACACAAAAGAGCACAGAACAAAATGTCCAACATATAAAGAATGGAGGAGGAGGAATAAGTAGGGAGAGAAATATAGAATCATGAGACAGTGTCTATGATAGCTCAATAAGTGAGTTAAGTTTGGCAGTAAGATACTAAAGAAGCTAACCTTGAACCTTTGGTAACATGAATCTAAAGCCTGCAATGGCAACAAGTACATATCTTTCAATAATCACCCTAAATGTAAATGGATTGAATGCACCAATCAAAAGACACAGAGTAATAGAATGGATAAAAAAGCAAGATCCATCTATATGCTGCTTACAAGAGACCCACCTTAAACCCAAAGACATGCACAGACTAAAAGTCAAGGGATGGAAAAAGATATTCCATGCAAACAACAGGGAGGAAAAAACAGGTGTGGCAGTACTGGTATCAGACAAAATAGACTTCAAAACAAAGAAAGTAACAAGAGATAAAGAAGGACATTACATAATGATAAAGGGCTCAGTCCAACAAGAGGATATAACCATTATAAATATATATGCACCCAACACAGGAGCACCAACATATGTGGAACAAATACTAACAGAATTAAAGGAGGAAATAGTATGCAAGGCATTCATTTTAGGAGACTTCAACACACCACTCACTCCAAAGGATAGATCCACCAGACAGAAAATAAGTAAGGACACAGTGGCACTGAACAACACACTAGAACAGATGGACCTAATAGACATCTACAGAACTCTACATCCAAAAGCAGCAGGATACACATTCTTCTCAAGTGCACATGGAACATTCTCCAGGATAGACCACATACTAGGCTACAAAAAGAGCCTCAGTAAATTCCAAAAGATTGAAATCCTACCAACCAACTTTTCAGACCACAAAGGTATAAAACTAGAAATAAATAGTACAAAGAAAGCAAAAAGGCCCACAAACACATGGAGGCTTAACAACTTGCTCCTAAATAATCAATGGATCAACGACCAAATTAAAATGGAGATCTAGCAGTATATGGAAACAAATGACAACAACAATACAAAGCCCCAACTTCTGTGAGATGCAGCAAAAGCAGTCTTAAGAGGAAAATATATAGCAATCCAGGCATCTTTAAAGAAGGAAGAACAATCCCAAATGATAGTCTAATGTCACAATTATTGAAATTGGAAAAAGAAGAACAAATGAGGCCCAAAGTCAGCAGAAGGAGGGACATAATAAAGATCAGAGAAGAAATAAATAAAATTGAGAAGAATAAAACAATAGAAAAAATCAATGAAACCAATCAATGAAATTTATTTCCTTGAGAAAATAAACTAAATAGATAAGCCTCTAACCAGACTTATTAAGAGAAAAAGAGAATCAACACATCAACAGAATCAGAAACGAGAAAGGAAAAATCACGACGGACCCCATAGAAATACAAAGAATTATTTGAGAATACTATGAAAACCTATATGCTAACAAGCTGGAAAACCTAGAAGAAATGGACAACTTCTTAGAAAAATACAACCTTCCTAGACTGACCAAGGATGAAACACAAAATCTAAACAAACCAATTACCAGCAAAGAAATTGAAGTGGTAATCAAAAACTACCCAGGAACAAAACCCCTGGGCCAGATGGATTACTTCAGAACTTTATCAGACATACAGAGAAAACATAATACCCATTCTCTTTAAAGATTTCCAAAAAATATCAGAGGAGGGAATACTCCCAAACTCATTCTATGAAACCAACATTACCTTAATACCAAAATGAGGCAAAGACCCCACCAAAAAAGAAAATTACAGACCAATATCCCTGATGAACATAGATGCAAAAATACTCAACAAAATATTAGCACACACCTCAACAAACAAAAAGCAAATAATCCAATTAAAAAATGGGCAGAGGAGCTGAACAGACAGTTCTCCAAAGAAGAAATTCAGATGGCCAACAGACACATGAAAAGATGCTCCACATTGCATCTTTCCACAGTAATCAGAGAAATGCAAATTAAAACCACAATGAGATATCACCTCACACCAGTAAGGATCACCACCATCCAAAAGACAAACAACAACACATGTTGGCGAGGTTGTGGAGAAAGGGGAACCCTCCTACACTGCTGGTGGGAATGTAAATTAGTTCAACCAATGTGGAAAGCAGTATGGAGGTTCCTCAGAATGCTCAAAATAGACATACCATTTGATGCAGGAATTCCACTTCTAGGAATTTACCCTAAGAATGCAACAGCCCAGTTTGAAAAAGACAGATGCACCCTTATGTTTATCATAGCACTACTTACAATAGCCAAGAAATGGAAGGAACCTAAATGTCCATCAGTAGATGAATGGATAAAGAGGATGTGGTATATATACACAAAGGAGTATTATTCAGCCATAAGAAGAAAACAAATCCTACCATTTGCTACAACATGGATGGAGCTAGAGGGTATTATGTTTAGTGAAATAAGCCAGGTGGAGAAAGATAAGTATCAAATGATTTCACTCATATGTGGAGTATAAGAATAAAGAAAAACTGAAGGAACAAAACAGCAGCAGAATCACAGAACCCAAGAATGGACTAACAGTTACCAAAGGGAAAGGGACTAGGGAGGATGGGTGGGAAGGGAGGAATAAAGGCTGGGGAAAAAAGGGGTGTTATGATTAGCATGTATAATTAGCATGTAGGTGGGCATGGGGAGGGCTGTGCAACACAGTGAAGACAAGTAGTGATTCTATAGCATCTTACTACACTGATGGACAGTGACTGTAATGGAGTGTGTGGGGGGACTTGGTAAAAGGGTGAGCCTAGTAAACATAATGTTCTTCATGTAATTGTAGATTAATGATAACAACAACAACAAAAGGAACAAGAACAACAAAAAAAAGACTTCCAGAACAGAGAAAAAACACCTATTTCAGAAGAATTAATACAGAATCTTTCATGATTTTTTGAAGAAGGATTTGTACTTAGCCAGAAGACTCCATTTGTTTTCCTACTGCTGCAAGATAAACTAGGTGTATTTTCATTAAGAAAGTACTCCTTGAATGAAAAAGTGCACTAATCCTTTTACTTAAATGGATAACCCCCTAAGCACTTATAGTAGTGTAGGCGCATGGGTCTGTTTTATATGTGAATGAAAGTGCTGACAGAAGGCATATTTAAGGGGAATTCTGTGGATTTATTGATAAATACTCTACCCTGCATCACTTCATCTCTGGAAAAGATTCAGCAACAAAGTAAAAATTCACCAACCTGCAGTTGCTGTCTGACTTTAGGAAGAAGTGAGAGGACAAAATGCCAAATTAAAAATATATATATTTTAAAAATCCTGCATGAACCTGGAGGGAAGTCAGGGGAAAAATTGGTACATATAGCCAGAAAGAAGTAAAAATCATATTTTCCAGGTGATAAAGAAAAAAGGAAATAATGATGGAATTAGGTTCCCACCCCTTTCCTCATTAATAAAGAGAAATAAAAGGAGCTGATCCTTTTAATCCCCTCTTGAAATTGCATAGTTTCTTATATATAAATTTACTATTAATTTCCTTTGTTATATTGATATAATTAGTACAGTACATATTGAATTGAATACACGTCCTCGTTAGCTAAAGGACAGAGGTCAAACCCCCTACCCCTACCCCTCAGTACTTCTGCAAAACCAGTATGTGGCAGAGGGTGTACTGAGCAGAGTGCTTCTTTACTAGAATTGGTACTACAGGAATCTTAACTGTGCCAGCTATTAATTTTCCTCAAGTTCTGACTACTCCCTCTCTCTAATTTGGTAGACATGCATTATCTTGAAAGAGATGTGAGTCAAACTGATCTTTTGCAGGACACATTTACAGATGTTTATGGATCCAAATATCAACTTAAAGAGAAAGCCATCCTCATAACTGCTATATGTATGACAGGCCACATAGAACTCCATTCTCCACAGCCTAGGAGACCCCCCACCCACAGCCTGGATGGCACTGGATCCTCTCTCATGTTCTCAAGACCTTTGACACTTAATCTCCCACTCCAGGGACTGGGCAGAAGCCACACACCTTCCCCTGCTCAGATCCCTGAACATACACAGGCTCCCAGATTTTATCATACAATATACTGATTTCTACTGGAGAGATCAGGGAAGACAACCATCTGGGCAAAGAGGCTGTAGGCAAATACTTTTCTTGTGAGTAATACTGAACACAAAATTCAGGGCCAGCTGGTCTCACTGATTCTTAACCTCCTGATATGGATCATTCGCATAAACTAGTTGGTCTGATTTTCCTGGGGATGTCACTGGAACAGAATGATGTGAAGTCTTGAGGATGTGTCCTTACATTCTTCTCTTCTATCAAAAGATGGAAGGAGGAAAGGAAGTAAGAAAGGCAGGCAGGCACAGTATGGGAGAATATATTTGTAAAAGACATTATCTGACAAGGGGTTAACATGCAAAATATATAAAGAGCTCACATGCCTCAACACCCAAAAAGCAAATAATCCAATTAAAAAATGGGTGGAGAATATGAACAGACAATTCTCCAAAGAAAAAATTCAGATAGCCAACAGGCACATGAAAAGATGCTCCACATCGCTAATTATCAGGGAAATGCAAATTAAAACTACAATGAGATATCACCTCACACCAGTTAGGATGGCCAATATTGAAAAGACTAAGAACAACAAATGCTGGTGAGGATGTAGAGAAAGGGGAACCCTCCTACACTGCTGGTGGGAATGTAAGCTAGTTCAACCATTGTGGGAAGCAGCATGGAGGTTCCTCAAAAAACTAAAAATAGAAATACCATTTGACTCAGGAATTCCACTCCTAGGAATTTACCCAAAGGAAACAAGTTCTCAGATTCAAAATGACATATGCACCCCTATGTTTATCGCAGCACTGTTCACAATAGCCAAGAAATGGAAGCAATCTAAGTGTCCACAGTAGATGAATGGATAAAGAAGATGTGGTACATATACACATGGAATACTATTCAGCCATAAGAAAGAAACAAATCCTACCATTTGCAATAATATGGATGGAGCTAGAGGGTATTATGCTCAGTGAAATAAGCCAGGCAGAGAAAGACAAGTACCAAATGATTTTCCTCATTTGCGGAGTATAATAACAAAGCAAAACTGAAGGAACAAAACAGAAGCAGACTCACAGACTCCAAGAAGGGACTAGTGATTACCAAAGGGGAGAGGTGGAGGAGGGCAGGTGGGGAGGGAGGGAGAAGGGGATTGAGGGGTACTATGATTAGTACACATGGTGTGGGGGTAGGTCATAGAGAAGACAGTGTAGCACAGAGAAGAAAAGTAGTGACTGTGTGGCATCTTACTACACATATGGACAGTGACTGCAATGGGGTATTGGGGGGACTTGATAATATGGGTGAATGTAGTAGCCACATTGTGTTTCATGTGAAGCCTTCATAAGAGTGTATATCAGTGATACTTCAATTAAGGGAAAAAAGAAAAGAAAAGAAAGGCAGGCAGGCAAAACTGCCAGGAGTGCTGGTCCACTGAATTTTTGATAAGGAAAGTTTAGCCCCAGAGGAATATAGGATGCTTGTACAGTGAACCACCAGTCCTATAAACTTGTCACCTAAGAAACCACTTTGGCCACATGGCTTGCCAGGGCATATATTCTTTCAAAACCAAAGCAGGCATAGCTAATCCACTCTCCCAGCAACCACTCAGCAGGTTGCAGTGACTACAAGGCCATTATTCCCTCCAGCCAGGCATAAAAGTACTGGCTGAGTATACAGGGAGGTTTGTTTAATGGTTAAGATCAGAGCCCATGTAACCAAGGCCCACAGGGAATCAAAAGAGAAAATTCTTTACAGTAGGTGGAGATAGTGCCTTCTGAGACAGAAAACTCTTAATGTACTGTCATTATATGCAGAGCGTTTTTTCCTTAGTCTTTGGTGAATCCATTATTGAGTTTATTTCCAGGGTTAGACAGATCTGCTAAGCATGCCTTTAACAGTAATACTTTCAAATGAAGGACTTTAAATTTAACTTTACCCAAGCATATTAGCACACATAATAGAAGAGCCTTTCAATTTTCTTTGGTATACATTGCATCCTTATGGGAAATGACTGCCAAGTACAGGAGTTGGAGGTCATTTCTGTCTCCCTATTCAGGAAGTGTGGGGAAAAGGGCTCACTCTACACAGCATTTAAGTCATACAATTTGATGAGATGACTAAAATCTTTGACAACCATACAGAAGGCAAGGACAGATTCCTATTAGAAGGGTTAAGTAAGCAGGGGATTGCCAATCACAAATGACTTCTAAAGGGCAGCAACTTACGTTATTGCCTCTGATAAAGGAATGTGATAACTGCTTTATCAAGAGACTCAGTTCAAATATGGGAATTTATTTCTATTTCATGTAGTTACATTGTCAAACTTTTAGAAAATATCCCGTGGAATAAATCAATGACTATTATGTGTTCCATAAGCATTGAGTTCAGCACTATGGCTTTCCTGTATGTACATGGCACGAGTGAAATGTTTCTTGACTGAAATAGGATTCTGTTTGTTGGATGCGGAAACTGCTTTACCTTCCTGAAATTAGTAAAATATACACATAAACCTCATGCCAGCTTTGATACTTCATCAGGCATGCTGTTATAACCTGTTCCTAAGTAATCTAAGCTCAATTATTTGAATTATTTTATAGAAAAAGTGTTATTTTATCTTTAAACCTATATAGAAGTATGTATCTTCATACATTGAAATTTACAATATTTGTAATGATGTCTGCCAATATCATTTTTTAGAGTGCTAACACCAATTACTATTCTTGTGCTAATGAAAATGATTGAAATTCTGCATTCTCCAGGGAAGGAAACAGGCACTATAATACTGCAGTGACTTTTCTGATCATTTAAAACAGGACTGTTCTCTTTTCAAAGTAGTAACACTTCCTATGAAATTATTAATTATAATACAGTCTATACTTTACTTATTTTTTAAATTACATATAAATTGCCCTGGTAAAAATTATGCACTAAACTTATTTTTGAACATAGGTCTCATTTGTGAGGTAAATGAGGACGAGATTGCTGACTTTTTAGGCTGTTTGATGATCCTGTTTAGGAGACTTCATCAATATGATTCTTGTTGACAACTAACTCAGATGTTTTTCAAAACTTGTGTGGAGCAAAAAAATCCTTGTTCCTGAAAAAAAGAAAAGAACAACTAGCAAAAAGAATGAGATTTAAAAAACAGTCTGTTAAATTTCTGTCTGCTTTTAACAAAATTCTAAATTAGTAACGCAAATATTCTAAATTTATCTTTCAGAAATTTTAATACCTTTGTAAATTCCAAACATAAATTCTAGGAAGGCTTTCTGCTTTCCCATTAGTCTCTCACCAAAACCAGTCTACTTTGTAGGTTGACACATGGATTGATGGAAACTATTGAAGTAATAAATAGTAAGCAGCTAAGAATTTAAAAGGCAGAAGAGACTGTACAGAATCTCTTTCCCATGTATAATATTCCATATTTAATTTATTCATGAAATATATCTGCTTAATTTTAAATGATATTAACTAAAGTCATATTTGGGTTCTACCAAAAATCACTTTTCCAACTCCCTCCATTAGAAAAAAATCAACAATTACAAGTTGTTGCCCTGTTTTTTCAATGACTGAGCAATTGCCATTTCTATCATAAAGACCATGAATGCATACCATTCCAAAAAGGAAACTCCAACAAACATAAAAATAGAAATACAATGGGTTTGCTAATTTAAGAATCTACTTCAACCACTGGTAAAAGAATAAATTAAAATGAATCAATTGAAAATATATTGTGTATTTTTTTCTATCTATCTATCTGGAGACAAATAAATTCCATGATGTCAGCCATTGCAAGACGACATGTTCCTCATCTTACTCATCATGGAATGTCACTGCAAAGAAGTGAAAGAGTAATTCCAGATGAAAGTAAACCCAACAGTTGAAGAAGAATTCCCTTATTAACTTAATTGATTCCAATAATGAAATGCAACATTTTCAAATGTTTTTTGTTATACTTAACTTAAATGTAACATTAGATTCAGAATAATGTATTAAGCCAGAATATCAGAAATCATGGGAAATTAGAAAAAAAATCCTTTATCAAACGTTACTACCTATGGTCGAAACTAAGAGGAACACGTGTGAGCACATTCCTATGAATTCTCTTGATGCTTATATGAAGATGGGACAAATAGCATTCTACCCCCTACACTGATGAGTTCCCCAAAAACCACTGTTATCCTTTTCAGGTAAATTTAACACACTGAAATGAGACTCTAAGGTTTATGAAATTGTGACACATAATTTGAATGAGTTAATTGTAAGTTTAGAGTCACTGAAATATTAGGTATTTCTCTGTACTTGTGTTGCTAGGCACATTCATTTTACATATATTTTAGTTTTATTGAGACATAGGAATAATTTACCAGTTATATTAAGAATTTTAATCAGAAGTCTGGAAAGTGAATGCCAAGGTTAGAGCAGCTGGAAAACCACACCCCCCCAGGCATTCTGTTTACCAGAAATGTGACCTCTGTGTCTAGGAAGCACTTTGGTGGCTTCTCTTACATGAGGGCAAAGCTACCTCGGGGATGAAGCTTCTCGGGCAAGAACATTGAACACTGAAGATCTCTTCCTCTGCTCTCTCAGTCTCTACAGCCAAAGAACTGGTATTCCCAGATGAGAGCTCATTTTGCACAGAAGAAAAACAAGGATGGGAAAAAGCATTTATATTGTGTTTTTAATTAATTTAAGCAGGGTAAAAATTACATTTTGCCGGATCTGGTATGTTAATTGTTAACCTTTGACATAGCTTTAAGAGCTTTGCCATTACATTAGTTATATACTGACATGGCATTTAAACAAAGACATTCCTTTTCTCCCAGGTTTTCCTATGATCCATAAAGGTGGTTTCATCTAAAGACCTTAGTTGCTTCAATAAGACATAAAATTCACAAATATTAATAATTAAATGTCATTGTGTATATTTATCATCTTTTAAATGAAGAAATCTTTATTAAGCACTTATTATTTACTCAATAATGCTAAGGGCTGCTCTTTATTGGGTAAAGTACGTGTCAGGCACATAGACATACCAATTGTATGGACAAGTTATCCATACAGCTATGTCACACAAGAGGTACATACCTAAGCGCAGTAAACACAATGACATGCCATGATAAGCAATGAATTACCATCTCAATTACAACTCTCCAGGTTAGTGAGTATAGTCAAACTCAGATATTGTTTTCTCAGTCTGTCTGAGCTCAAAGTGTCATTCTCACTGCCTGTGTGATAGGCTCTCATCTTATCTGTGCTTCATAATATTTAGAATTTCAAAGACTAAAGTTCAGTTTTTGCAACCAAAGATTTTTCATGAATTTATAAGCTTTCAGATTCCCCATGTAAGGTGCTTGGAAGTCACTATGTCACCCCAACACCAAACATATGCTGAACAGATTGAAAAATCAACAACTCTTCTTGGATCTGTAAGAGGGGAGGACACAGGGTGAGTACCCAACTCCAGCCCTCTCTAGTCACCCTGTTCCAACTAAAAGAGAAAAGGAAAAACTAAAAAACATGTGCTTATTTTCACAGTGCAGAGGCAAAGACCACTAAAAGACTGAGACCTACTCACAGACACAATGCTTCCTGCCCCCAACACCTCACATCACTATAAGCCTACTTAGAGCAGTTGATTTGACCCAGAACATCATGTCTGGCTATCAAGAAAAGAACCAAAGGCCATATTAAAAGGTAAACAGAAACAAAAACATTTGAAGAGACACAGGCAATGTCTTGCCTGAGGATTTCAGCCCTGGGCAAGTTCTCTGTGGATTCAGTGAGACCAACAAATGGCAATGGAATGTTCTTGGACTAAACGGGTTTATTCTTGGCTTTATTCTTACGGCAGTAGGTTGAGCACTAGAATCACATCTGTATCCAGCAGTCTTCAGATCCATAATCCACCTCCATCTCTGCCTCTGCTCAGAGGACTGGGCAGAGCCCTTTATATGGTGATTCAGTCAACAATAGCTTATTGCCTATGAGTGTGGAAGCACTAGCCTAGCAGTAGGCCAATTACATCATTGAGTAGTTTAGGATCAGGTAAGGATCTTGGCCATAGGAACTTCCATTTTCTCCACATAGAACAAGCATCAGAACCAGACATGACAGGAATTTGGAATTATCAGTCTGGGAATTTAAAACAACCAGGATTAATATGCCAAAGTCTCTGGTGGAGAAAGTTAACAGCATGCAACAAGAGAAGGGAAATGTAAGCCAAGAGATGTAAGTCCCAAGAAAGAATCAAAAAGAAATGCTGGAGAGCAAAAGCACTGTAACAGAGGTTAAGAATGCCTCTGATTGGGTTATTAGCAGATTGCACACAGCTGAGGAAAGAATCTCTGAGCTTGAGGACACATCAATAGAAACCTCTAAAACTCAAAAGAAAAGAGACCAAAGAATTATAAAAAAACAGAATTGAATATTGAAGAACAGTGGGACAATGTAGAGAAAATGAAAGTTCCTATGACCAGGATTTTCACCTGATCTTGGTTGGCTTGCTCTCTGCACACGTGTGAGCAATATGTTATTATTGACTGTGTGTAAAGAGCTCCACCCAGTGCTCTGGACTATATGGTTGCAGGAAAGCAGAGGCTAGAGTGGCAGTGTGTAGGACAGAGATTGAGATAGGGGTGGGAAGGGGTGGAGAGGCCCAGAAGCAGAGACCTGCTTGCTGCATGTAGAGCTACTCTGAGGCAGATGGGATTCTAGTGCTTGTCCTGCCACTGCGGGAATAAAGTTGGATATAAACCTTTTCAGCCCAAGAAAGTTCCATTGTTAATTTTCAGTCTCACTGAATCAAGAATGAACTTGCCTGGGGCTGAAACCCACTGGCAACACAAAAGGTATACAAAATGTATAATATACACATAATGGGAACACGAGGAGAAGACAGAGAAAAAGGAACAGAAGAAATATTTGAAAGAACTATGACTAGGATTTCCCAAATTAATGTCAGACCCCCAATCACAGATCCAGGAAGCTCTCAGAGAACAGAAAGCAGGATAAGTGCCAAAAACATTACACTTAGGCATATCATTTTCAAACTAAGGGAAATCAAACACAAACAGAAACTCTGAAAGAAGCCAGAAGGAGGGGGAAAAAGCTTTACCTATAGAAGAACAAAGATAAGAATTACATCAGCCTTCTCAGACACCATGCAAGCAAGAAGATAGTGGAGTGGAATATTTAAACTGCTGAGAGAAAGAAACCTCCAACCTGGAATTGTGTTCCCTGTGAAATTATCCTTCAAAGGTGAAGGGAAAAAATGACATTTTCAAACAAACAAAACCTGAGGGACTTTGTTGACAGTAGTCCTGACTTACAGGAAATGTTAACAGAAGTTCTTTGTTGAGAAGGAAAATGATAAAGGTCATTAACTTGGATCAGCATAAAGAAGGGAAGATCAGTGGAGAAGGCATATTGGAGGAGGTAAAACAAAAACTTTTATTTTTCTTACTTTTAATCTGACAGATTACAGTTTATTCAAAACAATAATAATGTATTTGACTATGCTTAGGTTTAGAATATATATGTATGTATGTATGCATGTATGTATATATATCAGCTAATGTATGTCTATACAAATGAAATGAATGGCAGCAATGATAAAAGGATGGGAGAGAGGAAAAGGTAGATTTTGTTATTATAAGACATACTACCTGTGAAGTGTTTAGTGTTACTTGAAAGTAGAGCTGGATTCACTATAAATGTACATTGTAAATTCTAGGGCAGCCACTAAAATAAGTAAAAAAAAAAAGTACAATAGATATGTTTATAAAGGAGAGAAAATGCAATCATACAAAATGTTTGATTAAACATTTTATATGATTAATCAAACATCTGATTCAAAAGAGTGGAAGATAAAAACAGAAACAAAGGACAAGGGCAACAAATTGAAAACAGTAAAGATGTGGTAGATATTAATTCAACTATATTAATAATCACTTTAAAAGTCGGTGGTATAAAAGACAGAGATTATCAGAGTGGATTAAAAAAAGACTCAACTATATGTTTCTACAAGAAACCCCCTTTAAATATTAAGACATAAATAGATTGAAATTAAATGGATGGGGGAAAAGATGCCATGCTTACACTAATCAAAAGAAAGCAGGAGTAGCTATATTAATTTCAGATGCAGCAGACTTTAAAACAAGTAGAGTTATCACAGATAAAGAAGGGCATTACCTACTGATAAAGGGGTCAAGAAGATATAACAAATTCTCCAACAAGAGATAACAACCCTTAACATGTATGCACCTAAGAACAGCGCACCTAGCTATGTGAGGCAGAAACTGATAGAACTGTCAGAAGTAGGTGAATGCACTAGGATAACTGGCAATGTCAACACCCCTCACAGAAATGGGCAGATCCAGTAGGCAAAAGATCAGTAAGAACATAGTTGAACTCAATTACAATATCAATTAACAGGTAAAACAAATATCTACATGCTACTTCATCCAAGAACAGCAGAATAAACCATATCTTAACAAATTTAAAAGAACAGAAATTATGTAATGTCAGCTCACAGACCATGACACAGTTAAACTAGAAACCAGTAAGAGAAATATAACTGGAAAATCTCCAAACAAGTAGAGATTAAATAACACACTTCTAAATAATATACAGGTCAAAGAAAAAATATCTGGAAATATTTAAACAATGTTTTCAACTAAATGAGAATGAAAATGCAACTTACCAAAATGTGTGGGATGCAGCAAAAGCAGTACTTGAGGAAATGTGTAGCATTGAACCCATCTATTAGAAAAGAAGAAATACCTAAATTCAAGCATTTAAGTTTCCACCTCAGGAAACCAAACTAATGAATATGAAAATAAAAGTTTCATGTCAGTTTTGATATCTAAATACCATATTATATACACAGATCCTGTGAAGAAACAATATACATTACTCTATAAATTTATTAATCACATATATATTTATATGTTTATATATAATCGGTTATATATATACTAAATATATATTATTTACATAATTGCTATCTGAATTTTACTTCATTGGACAGAAAAATATTATTTTACCATTGTTCAAATAATGGAGGAGGACAGACATATGAATAAAACTGGATATTAGAAATTATGGCAAGATAAATGGGATTTTACTTTCTTTTGACCATGGTTTTACCTGAAAAATAAGAAAATCTTGACTTGGAATGGTTCAGGAACAGAGTCCTGAGTTCCCTCTATCAAAACATTTGTCTATAATCTAGTAACACTGTTGACAATAGGTTATTCCCTCAAATATTTTTAACTTTTTCTCTCATGTTCAATAATGACTCTGACCCACACCAATCTGGTTTCACTTCACTCCTACAGTGAAAATGCTTGTGTGAAGGTAGCTAATAAGCTACAATGGCCTAAATGGTAAATGCCTTCATTTTAATTGGCTTCTAGGCAACTTTTAGCACAAGAGATTATGCCTTATGTTCAAAACATTTCCTTCTTTTGCTTTTGTGATACTACACAGAACCGGCTTTCCTCCTTCCTCACAAGCCAACTTCTTGGTCTCCTTTGCTAACTCCTACCTAGAGATCTAACAGGGCTTTTCTTTGGGCATGTTTCTTTTCCTTGTATATAGTCACTGACTGACACTTCTTCCAGGCCCCTGATGTTAGGAAAAATCTGCATGCTGAAGATGACCAAATGCATCTCCCCAGTCCTTACCTTCTCTTAAGCTCCTGACTCCTCTATCTACACCCATGTGCTCACCTGATACTTCTTGTATATATTGTTTAAATCAGGAATAGAATTCATGATTCTGTTCCAAAACTTGTTCCTCTCATGTATTCTCCATCTTCAAAAATAGCAATAATATCCTTGTAGTGATTCAGTCCAAACATCTAGGAGATATTCTTAATTTCTTCCTCCTTTCATTCCCCCAATCCAAGCCAATCAGAAGGCCTCCTGCATGCATTTCAAAACTACTGACTTCTGTGCCTTCTGTGCAGCTTCTGTCCAACTCCAGGGATGATAATTTCAGGGTCAGTGATATTACCAAGGACCCAATTTTCTCCCATCCTTCCAAAGGACAGTTTTAGACCAAAAGATGTTTGGAGGCCTCTTTTACTTCAATTGTGCTTGATGTTAATTGCCAGGTTGTATGTTTTTCTCTTGTGTTTTGGGAATACACATTACAAAAAAGATCACAGTGGTCTAGCTAGTGAAGTTTGAAGGGAATATGAATGCCACAGAGAGGAAAAAGGAATATATTCATATGAGGTAAAAGAAAGAGAGAGAAAGAGGGAGGGATGGAAAGATGAAGGGAGGAAAGAGAAAATGCAAACCTATAGCAAATCTGACATGAAAAATTATAGTCTCAGAACAAACTGTTAAATAATTGTTAAATGAATTAACAATTTGTCAAGAAATTTCTTGTCAAAATTTCTTTTTTTGACAAGAAAACAAAAAAGGAAACAAAAAAGGAAAAATAAATCACACAGAATTTTATTTGTCAGAGATTAGCATATTTAGTATTTTATATTTCCTTCTAGTCTTTTTTATATTAATATGTATGTTTATTTTTATATGGTGTGATCTTTTTCTCTAATATATATACATCCTAGTTTTTCACTTAACATAGGAAAATAATCTTTACCAACAACTTCTTTAATGGTTATATGAACCCTGTCTATTAATAAGTCACAATTTATTTTGCCACGTTGCTAGTATGCATGTGAGTGTGTGTGAGTGTGTGTGTGTGTGTGTGTGTGTGTGTGTGTGTGACCTTGCTGACATAATAAACCATTTACATAAAGGATCCCAAACTGTGTTTAATACATAACAGCTAAGCACCTCAAATAGAAGCTTTTGGTTAAACATTAAATAGAAATAAACACATATGCGTTTAAAACAGTCAGACTTTATTTTGGTTATAGACTTACCTGGAGTGGAGGCGCACACTAAACAGTTTTATAATTAGCATTCAGTATGTTAGTAAATACATAAGAAATTCTATATTATCCCTAAATCTCATTGTGATCTACAGATTTCACTACTTACTCTTTCAGTAACTGTGCTTTAAAAATACAGTTAATAAAAACCAAAAAAACAAAAACCCAAAATGTACTGTTTTGCTTGTACTTTTGCCCTTTGCCCATATTCTGGAGTTTCTTAAACAGGAATAAGAAAAAAGAGAAAGGGATACAAATAAGAAAGGACAGCCCACCCCCAGATGACACACTGTGAAAGTGGACACAACTTCACCAGCAAGGCAGGCAGAAATCCTTGATTGCAGGACGTGGCCCTAGGGACAGACTCTGGTCAGGAACAGAAATGCAGTAGTTTTTACATACAGCTGTCGAGGAAGCAGAACTTCCTGTGTTTGACATTTTTAGTTTAGTTGAATAAAAAGAAAAAAAGGAAGTGGTGCTCTCTGCCACTTTCTCAGACTATCTCAATACTGCACATGAGTGAGAGAGACCAGCAAACTGCAGGTGCAGCAGAGGCAGTGACCAAATCACTCGGGAAATACTTTGGGGCTGTAATAATTTTTAAGAAAGTAACTTAGTGCAATGGTTATTTACTTTTCATTTCACTCTTACTCTAGATTTTTATTTCCTACACATTCCCCTGGGAGATCTAAAATGCTTTATATATTCTTCTTCAGCTCTTCAAAGGATTTATCATGGGTCAATTCAGTGAGACACAGTTTCCTTCAAATGCTGGAGAGAAGGTAAGAACACAGAAGGACATTTTATATTTCACCACTTCTAGAAGACAATTGTCTCATGCACTATTCATTTAGAATTGTTGCATCTAATGTTCTTGTCCCCTAAGGCTTTTTAAGATTCTCTTACTCTATTGGTATGACCAATCTGGTACAAGCATAAAGATAACATCACTTCTAATTTAATGTCAGTTATTGAAATCTGCAAGAAATTTTCTCTTAATGCTAAAAGATGGAGGATCCTTCAGAACAAGATGCAGTTTCAGAGTCACTGATAGAAGGTACTGTGATATTTTCTTAAATATGAATTTGTGTGGGAAGGAACATAACTATCCAATCACAACGAGCATGAAGCTGAAGGAAGAGAATGAAAAAGAAAGTCTTAGATACTACCTACTACAGTACTGTGTTTTTAAAAATTTTAGAATATTTCCCACAGTTTCTCATTGGTCACCACAAAGAAGTGGTGATGAGAGAAAAGAGTTTCTGTAAAACGTAGCATTCAGAAGGGCCTTCTGTTCAGTTCTGTGACCAGATAAGTCCATTCTCTGTCACTGGGAGTGGATCCCTTAGTGATTGCAGTTGGGTGCAGGTGGGAACTCACCTCGAGAGATCCTTCATAAGATGATGCTGTAGAATGCGACTGAGTTCTGTCCTCCCTATAAGGTGACAAGATGCTGAAAAGATAACCCTGATGAGAGGTTGGAGAATGTATACAAAAATGTAAATGTGCATTTCCTGGTGTTTAAATTGTTTAAATGAAGAGGAAGAGAGACCTCTACACAGAGCGAGCCATCTGATGGTGCCTGTAGAGAGGCCAGGAATCATTTAAACTCAAACAAACAAGCCCCCAGAGGGGGAAAAGAAGGGAACCAGAGGTAAAGAGAAATAAGAGGGTGTGAACCAGAAGGGTTATCTGATGAAACAGCTTTCAAAGAGGACCTCAGGACAGACGAGATCCCAGCACTCCCAGGAACAGGTGTAAGGCCACCACCAGAGATCTTTTGGGAATTTCGGTGCTGAGGGGAACCTGACAGCCAAGTAGTACAAAGGAGAGAACAGGAGTCACTGCCCCCTGTCAGACATTACCCCACTAGTCTGAGGCCATGTTTATGAGAGTGGCTGCAAAAATTTAACATTCTTCTCTTTCAGGAGTGGGAGGTGAAATAAAATGCATATGCTGTGTCCAGGGGTTTTTAAATGGAGCTGGGAGACCATTAAGGAGGTGGGCCTTGTGTGCATCCTCACTGGTGGAACCATGAACTTTGAGCTTGGCCAAACCGCAGCCAGTCCAAGAACTCAGCCCCGACTCCAGTACCTTGCTACAGTAAGACACTTTGCTTGGTGACTGCCTTGGCAACCAATTATGTGTAGCCAAGATTAGCTTTCTGCCTCCAAAGCCAATCAAAATCTTTGTAAACAATGTATACACGCATTCCCTTTTGTCTTTAAAAAGCCCTACCTTTTGTTCCCTAAAGGAACAAAATTTGGGTTGCTACCTGAATCTATGCTCTCTGAATTGCAATTCTGAGACCCCAAATAAATGCTTTTGTTTTATTTCATTTCTGCCTCTTCTCTCAGTGGACACAGCTTATGACAGGTAGGCTGGATCTAGATCAGAAACCCCAGGATCTCTCCTGGGGCTTGGTTGTGGGACCTGGAGGGGTGGTGAGGGTTTGTGGGTGAGGACTGAGAGATATGTCTGTGACTCAACAGCACAACTTTCTGTCCTTAGGCTGCTGCTTTTATTGTCCTGTGTTCCAGCTTGAGGAGTGAAAGGGGATCACATTTTACAACCTTTAGCTCATTTAATATCTAAAGTGGTTATTATCATCCCCATTTCTTAGGTGATAATAACAACTGTGGCTACTAATTATTGAGCAGGTATTCTGGTCAGGCACTATTATGAGAATTATATATGTGCTTTGTCATTAATTCTCACAATGACTGTGAAATAGGATAATGGTATTGTTCCTACTGTATGGGTGAGGAAAATGAGACACAAATATGTAACTTGTCTAAGGTCAACAGCTAAAGAATATTGGAATTAGGATTTCAATTTTAGTACTCTGATGGCAAAAATCTATGCTCCTGACAAGGAGAGAAATTGAGGCTCAAAGGGTGAAATCACATCCTCAAAGTCTCACAGTGAGTTGGAACTTGAACTCAGGTGCTCTCACACCAAAGCACTTTCTGCTATGCCATGCTAGAGAAGAGACAGGAAAGAGGGTAGGGTCTCAATTTTGGAGGTAAAATGACACACACATATACAGACATGCTTTTCACCTTGAAAGAACGTGAAAGACTTGTTGATGCTTTTTTTGCCTGTCTTTCCTACAGCATCTTTAGGATCTTGTCAGGTGAAAAATGCAGTTATTACTTGAAGTTAGAAAAAAATGCTATGTGTTTCTGAGTATCATACATGAAAAACACCAAGTCTCCCTGAAATGTTTACCTCACTAGTTTCCATTACTTATGGTAACACAGCATGACACTTCCTATTCACAAATTTCTCTATAATGTAATGTGCTGTTCATCTTCATTCCTGAAGATTTTTCATGGTAATTCTGCACCATACACTGAAGACATACAGTGTTCAGTGTTTATGTACTCAACCTTTAATGCAAAACAAAAACATAAAACCAAACATCACAGTAAAGGCCAAATAAATATATAAAAGCAATGCATTTCAGGAGCACAAGTACATGAGCTTATCAGTGCTCCATATTAGTAAACCAGAAATTCTGACATAAGAACTTAACAGGAGACCCCGAACTCTGTACAGCTAGCTGTGAAGGGGCCCTCCAAAATGGTAACAATACCATTATGCAAAGAAAGTGTGAGAAAGTGCATCAAAAGAAACCCCTTATAAAGTGTAAAAGTTGCAATCCTAATTGCCATATTTTAAAGGTCTATATTTGTTTTTTGCTTTTTTTGGAATTTTTTTTTGGTAGCATTAATCTGCAATTACATGAGCAACATTGTGGTTACTACACTCCCCCCATCATCAAGACCCCACCACATACCCCATTACAGTCACTGTCCATCAGTGTAGTAAGATGCTATAGAATCACTACTTGTCTTCTCTATGTTGTACAGCCCTCCCCATGACCCCCCTACATTATGTCTGCTAATCGAAATGCCCCTTTTTCCCCCTTTATCCCTCTCTTCCCACCCATCCTCACCAGTCCCTTTCCCTTTGGTAACTATTAGTCCATTCTTGGGTTCTGTGAGTCTGCTGTTTGGGTCCTTCAGTTTTTTTCTTTGTTCTTATACTCCACAGATGAGTGAAATCATTTGATACTTGTCTTTTTCCACCTGGCTTATTTCACTGAGCATAATACCTTCTAGCTCCATCCATGTTGTTGCAAATGGTAGGATTTGTTTTCTTCTTATGGTTGAATAATATTCCATTGTGTATATGTACCACATCTTCTTTATCCATTCATCTACCGAAGGACACTTAGGTTGCTTCCATTTCTTGGCTATTGTAAATAGTGCTGCAATCAACATAGGGGTGCATCTGTCTTTTTCAAACTGGGCTGCTGCATTCTTAGGGTAAATTCCTAGGAGTGGAATTCCTGGGTCAAATGGTAGTTTTTTGAGGAACCTCCATACTGCTTTCCACAATGGGTGAACTAATTTACATTCCCACCAGCAGTGTAGGAGGGTTCCCCTTTCTCCAAATCCTCACCAACATTTGTTGTTGTTTGTCTTTTGGATGGTGGACATCCTTACTGGTGTGAGGTGATATCTCATTGTGGTTTTAATTTGCATTTCTCTGATGATTAGCGATGTGGAGCATCTTTTCATGTGCCTCTTGGCCATCTGAATTTTTTCTTTGGACAAGTGTCTGTTCAGATAGGTCTATATTTGTTTTTGCCATGTAGGACTCATACATTTTTATGTTGTTAAATTTATCACTCTTGTGATAAAAATCATTGCTTTAGGAGTGAGGATATTCTCTATCTCAATCTTAAAAATATTCACCTGTATTTTCTTCTACCTTTTGAAAAATTATTTCCAGTTTTTAACAATTTCATTAAGTCATTTGCAAGGTAAGGATATAATTTTGTTAATTTTTTACCAAGAAAAATTTCCTACACCAATTTGTTGAATAACCCATGCCTTCTCTACATACTACTGCTCAAAGCAGAATCTGGAAAAGGTGATATGCACATCAAGTCATATTAGTTCAATGTAAACAGTGATGGACGGCTTAGGGAAGAATCAGTAGTATTACGTGGGGGCCAAGTTGACACAGCCACCATAGCCTACTACCCTTTCTTCTTCCCTCTTCCCTGGACACTTCAGCACCTTGGCCACCCTTTGCAGTTAGGCAGATAATTTCGTGGAATAACGTAAGTTGTATAGAAATAACTATTTTTGTCTTCTGGGCCTCTCCGCAACTCTTAACCCAAACCATTGGCCGTCAGACCACTTTCCCATGCCCCTATTCACTCAGCCAAGGGAAACAAGAGGTAAATAAAATTCTTCTGAAGGAAAACTAGAGCCAAGGGTTAAATTCTAGGCAAAACCAATGGCAAAAACCAAAGTCTAGATAGAAACCTCTTCTTTTGGGCAATGTGGAAATAAAATAATCTAGTTTACATTGGATAGAATGAGAGGGAGTGTCTGGGTACAAAAATTGAAATGATGCCTAAAAAATTTAATTGGAGGAAAAGGTGGAGTTATGCAGTTACTTCTTTCCTACAAGGTAAGTGTCCTTTTATGTATGTATGATGTCTTAGTTGAGTGGTTTCCGTGAAAAATAAAGAACCATGCTTTCCTCTCGTACGTGATTCTTTACAAAAGGTGATTATACTTAAAAGTTACGCACTGTAAGAATGCCTAGTCCAGGCATTTGATTTTTTTCTGACACCCTTTAAACCCCTCTGCTGGATTTTAAGGACGTATTTATCCATACAATCAAAATGAGTTCGAATTATTTTTTGACGTCTCTTGAGATAACCAGAACTCCCCGGCATGTATCAGAATGGCTGAAAGGTCCTCCTTTGACTGGTGTACAGCGAGGAGCACCTAGTCAGGCACCACCCCTTCTTCAATCCTCACTGAGTCTTAAGAGACCAGCTAGAAAGGAGATTGATGGGAGGATCGGAATCCCGCAATTTCCAGGACAGTCTCTTCCCAGAGATTTTCAGGTACATGTGTCCATCGACAATCAGAGCAAGAAATCTTGGCTGATGATCTTCCTTCCAAACTCGAAGTGGAGGTTGCTGGGGGAATACGTGAACTCCACAGAATTGTGCTTCCCTGTTAAGCCACCCACTGGGGTCTTCTCCAGACCTAGAATTACTACCCACTCTTACACACATCACTAGCGTTGTTGCCCCAGGGGTCGCGGACCCTGCTCTTGCTCGGGTCCTGTCGGTATACATGCGGACAGCGGGATTAGCGCAGCACCGGAGGCCTCCCTGCCCGCAGGCCTGCAAGCCACCGCTCTCTGGCCGGTGCCCCCGGGTCCTCGAGGGCGCCGCGCGGGCGGAGGCGGCCGCCCGCAGGCCCGCGAGGAGCGGCGCCGGGACCTTGTGCGCGCGGCCGGCTCCGCGCGCTGCACGTACGTAGCCTTCACGTGTGTCCCGAGCCCTGAGCCTGTGTGATGTGCGACAATATGCTGAGCCCGATGTGGGGAGCGGCGCCGAGCACAGGACGCAGGAAGGTGGGTGTGGGCGCGCGCGGCCGGCCGGCCCGAGCCGGCGAGCCCGCGGCCCGCGCCGAGCCTGCGCCGCGCCCGCGCCCGCGCCGAGCCCACGGGCGGCCGGCCGCGCCGCACAATAAAGGCCGGGGCGGGCGGGGGCGGGAGGCCGGGCCCGGCGAGCGGCCGCCCCGCGCAGACACCGCCATGTGAGCGGCGCCGCGGCCTCGCAGGACGCAAACTTTCCCGGCGGCGGCGGCGGCGGCGCCCAAACTTCCCGCCCCCGGTCCGGGCCGCCGCTCGGCGAGGAGACCTTGTAAGTGCGGGCGGCGGCGGGCCTCTGCGCCCCTGCCTGCGGGCCCACTGCGCCCCGTGCTCGCGTTTCTGAGGTGGAGGACTGTAAACATGGCGCCCCGAACGCCAGCCGGGAGGGCGGCGGGGAGCCGGGCGGGGAGCCGGGCGGGGAGCCGGGCGGGGACCGGGTAGCGGGAAGCGGGGAGGCCCGGCCCCTGGTGCTGGGGAGCCGACGGGGCGGCGGGACCGAGGAGGCGGGGAGGCCGAGGAGTACGGGCCCGCGGAGCTGGGGAGTCGGTGGGGAGCGGGGAAGGCCGCAGAGCCGGAGGCGGGGACCCAGAGGCGGGGAGGCTAAGGAGCTGCAGAGCCGCCGGGGAGGGCGGCGGGACTGAGGAGGCGGGGAGGCCGGGGAATCGGCCAGGGAGCCGAGAGGCCCGGCCGCGGAGGCGGAGAGGCCCCCACCGCACCCCCGGACAGCCTCGGGAAGCGGCGGCAGCGGGGAGTAGGCGGTGTCGCGGGCGGCGGGGCCGAACGAGGAGGGGGCCGGGCGCGGCGCAGCGGCGGCGGCGAGAACCGGAGCCGATGGTGGGGATGCTCGGCCGCAGCGCGGGCGGGGGGTGTCCGTGGCGGGACGCCGCCGCTTTGTGGACTCCCGGCCCAGCTGCAGCTTCTCGGATCGCCGGCGGGGTGTGCTCGTCGCCAGCCTCTCGCGAACGGCCCGAGTTGTCTGCGGAGCTTTGTGTGCGGCGGGCCGGTGGGCCGGCGGGGGCCCCGCCGCACCTCCTCGCCTTGGGCGGGCCCGGAGCGGGAGGACTGCGCCGGGCCTGCTCGGGCAGGGAAGCCGGGGAGTCGAGTGAGCGCTGCCCGCCGGGCCGGCCCGTCGCGCGCGGCCCGGACTCGGGGCCAGCGGCGGCGGGTCGGGGGGCTGTGGGGTCGCGGCCCAGAGAGTGTGGGGAGGGTGGCGGCGTTTGCCCGCGCGGCTCGTTGTCTGGGACGACGGCCGCCGCTGGGCAGGGCGGTCCCAGGACCTGAGCTCGGCTCGGCCCGCGCCCCTCGGGGCTGGGGCCCGGCGGCAGCGTGGCCTCCGCCTACTCCACAGGTCCTCCCGGGCTCCTGGGACTGCCTGAGGGTCGGTCACAGCCGCCCCCGTCTGGGCAGCGCAGAGGTGGGGTGCCCAAGCAGGTGCCCAGGTAGCTAGAGTTCGCGACGGTGCCTGGAGGTTGAAGGGCTCTGCTTCGGTCGGAGTCTCAGGGGATCATCGGGCTCCCTGAGGTTTGGGCCCTGGGTCCACCGGGCCGCCTCTCCCTGTGTTCTGAGTCCCACAGTAAGCGTGTCCTGTGAGGGAGCGCCTTCTGAAAAATAACTTAATCCTCTTGTCTATTGGGAGGCGGAAAGTACAGCATCCACTTCATCTCCTTTATGTTATTTTTTGAAGCAGAGTAAGTTTTATTTAAAGTTACTTAAAGAGAGAAAAAGTGTGGGTGACTTCAGGGAAGAGAGACGCCCTGAAAGGTTTAAGTTTTATTTAAAGAGAGAAAGTGCACACTCGGAGAAAGGGTAGTGTGGGCTACCTCATAGAAGAGGCGTTCCTAGAGGTTGAGAAAAAGTTTAAGGCTACGCAGTTGTAAAGTGCAGGCGACCTCAGAGGGAGGAAAGCCTAAGGGTTTAGGGTCTGTCATTGTATAGGCGGTTAAAGATTTTCAGGAATGTGAAAAAGGGCTAGGGATGTAGACTCAAGTGCTGTCAAAATGTTCATCTTTGATGAGACATTAAGTCTCTTTAATTATCAGTCCTCCTGGTAATTCTGCAAAATTACCTTAACACAAGAGATTTACTGCTCTGATTCCTTCCCAGGATAGCATCTTCCTGGTCTGGGAGCATAACAATCAAGACTGCCAGCCCTGCCTCCAAGGTGGGCTGAGTTATTGTCTGTTTGCCAAAGAGTATGTTAAGAATCTTCCTAGCTTCCTGGGTTTTATTTATTTATATTTTTTTATATACACTTTTTAAATTAAGGTATTATTTATATAGTCTTATGAAGGTTTCACATGAAAAACAATGTGGTTATTACATTGACCCATATTATCATGTCCACCCCATACCCCATTGCAGTCACTGTCCATCAGTGTAGTGAGATGCTACAGAGTCACTACTTGTCTACTCTGTGCTACACTCTCTTCCCCATGATGCCCCCCGTACCAGTACACTAATCATATTACCTCTTAATCCCCTTTTCCCTCCCCACCGCCCTCCCATTTGGTAACCCTTAGTCCCTTCTTGGAGTCTGGAGTCTGTTGCTGTTCCTTTGTTTTGTTCCTTCAGTTTTACTCCTCAAATGAGTGAGATCATTAGGTACTTGTCTTTCTCTGCCTACCTTATTTCACTGAGCATAATACCCTATAGCTCTGTCCATGTTGCTGCAAATGGTAGGATTTGTTTTCTTATGGCTGAATAATATTCCATTGTATATATATATATACCACATCTTCTTTATCCATTCATCTACTGATAGACACTTAGGTTGCCTCCATTTCTTGGCTATTGTAAATAGTGCTGCGATAAACATAGGGGTGCATATGTCATTTTCAATCTGAAAACTTGTATTCTTTGGGTAAATTCCTAGGAGTGGAATTCCCAGGTCAAATGGTACTTCTATTTTTAGTTTTTTGAGGAACCTCCATATTGCTTCCCACAGTGGTTGAACTAGTTTACATTACCACCAGCAGTGTAGGAGGGTTCCCCTTTCTCTGCATCCACGCCAGCATTTGTTGTTCTTAGTCTTTTTGATTCTGGCCATCCTAACTAGTGTGAGGTGATATCTCATTGTGGTTTTAATTTGCATTTCCCTGATAATTAGCGATGTGGAGCATCTTTTCATGTGCCTGTTGGCCATCTGAATTTCTTCTTTGGTGAATTGTCTGCTCATATCCTCTGCCCATTTTTAAAATTGGGTTATTTGCTTTTTCGTTGTTGAGGTGTCTGAGTTCTTTATATATTTTGAATGTTAACCCCTTGTCCAATATGTCATTTATAAGTATATTTTCCCATACTGTAGGATGCCTTTTTGATCTGCTGATGGTGTCCTTTGCTCTACAGAAGCTTTTTCGCTTGATGTAGTCTCATTTATTCATTTTTGCTTTTGTTCCCCTTGCCACAACAGATGCATTCAGGAAGAAGTTGCTCTTGTTTATATTCAGGAGATTTTTACCTATTTGTCTTCTAAGACTTTTATGGTTTCATGACTTACATTCAGATATTTGATCCATTTTGAGTTTACTTTTGTGTATGGGGTTAGACAATAATCCAGTTTCATTCTCTTCCATGTAGCTGTCCAGGGTTGCCAACACCAGCTGTTGAAGAGGCTGTCATTTCCTCATTGTATGTCCATGGCTCCTTTATCATATATTAATTGACCATATATACTTGGGTTTATATCTGGACTCTCTAGTCTGTTCCATTGGTTTTTGGTTCTGTTCTTGTGCCAGTACCAAATTGTCTTGATTACTGTCACTTTGTAGTAGAGTTTGAAGTCGGGGAGCATAATCCCCCCAGCTTTAGTCTTCCTTCTCAGGGTTGCTTTGGCTACTTGGGATCTTTTATGATTCCATATGTATTTTAGAACTGTTTGTTTGTTGAAGAATGCCATTGCTATTTTGATAGGGATTGCATTGAATCTGTAGATTGCTTTAGGCAGGATGGCCATTTTGACAATATTAATTCTAACTATCCATGAGCATGGGATGAGTTTCCATTTGTTAGTGTCCTCTTTAATTTCTCTTAAGAGTGTCTTGTAGTTTTCAGGGTATAGGTCTTTCACTTCCTTGGTTAGGTTTATTCCTAGGTATTTTATTCTTTTTGATGCTATTATGAATGGAATTGTTTTCCTGATTTCTCTTTCTGCTAGTTCATCATTAGTGTATAGGAATGCTACAGATTTCTGTATATTAATTTTGTATCCTGCAACTTTGCTGAATTCAGATATTAGATCTAATAGTTTTGGAGTGGATTCTTTTCTTTTTATGTACAATACCATGTCATCTGCAACAGTGACAGTTTTAACTTCTTCCTTACCAATCTGGATGCCTTTTATTTCTTTGTATTGTCTGATTGCTGTGGCTAGGACCTCCAGTACTATGTTGAATACAAGTGGGGAGAGTGGGCATCCTTGTCTTGTTCCTGATCTTAAAGGACAAGCTTTCAGCTTCTCACTGTTAAGTATGATGTTGACTGTGAGTTTGTCGTATATGGCCTTTATGATGAGGTACTTGTCCTCTGTACCCATTTTGTTGAGAGTTTTCATCATGAATGGATGTTGAATTTTGTTGAATGCTTTTTCAGCATCTGTGGAGATGGTCATATGGTTTTTGTCCTTCTTTTTATTGATGTGGTATATGATGTTGATTGATTTTCTAATATTGCACCATCTTTGCATCCCTGGAATAAATCCTACTTGATCATGATGGATGATCTTTTTGATGTGTTTTTGTATTTTGTTTGCTAATATTTTGTTGAGGCTTTCTGCATCTGTGTTTATCAGGGATATGTATGTGTAGTTTTCTTTTTTTGTGGTGTCTTTGCTTGGTTTTAGTATTAGAAGGATGCTGGCCTCATTGAATGAGTTTGGAAGTATTTGCTTCTCTTCTACTTTTTTGGAAAACTTAAAGGTGGATGGGTATTAGGTCTTCACTAAATGTTTGATAAAATTCAACAGTGAAGCCATCTGGCCCATGGGTTTTGTTCTTAGGTAGCTTTTGATTACCACTTCTATTTTGTTGCTGGTAATTGCTCTGTTCAGATTTTCTGTTTCTTCCTGGGTCAGGCTTGCAAGGTTGTCTTTTTCTAGAAAGTTGTCCATTTCTTCTGAGTTATCCAGTTTGTTAGCATGTAATTTTTCATAGTATTCTCTAATAATTCTTCTTATTTCTGTGGTGTCTGTATAGTGATTTTTCCTTTCTCATTTCTGATTCTGTTTATGTATGTAAATTCTGTTTTTCTCTTAGTAAGTCAGGCTAGGGGTTTATCTGTTTTGTTTATTTTCTCAAGGAACCAGCTCTTGGTTTCATTGATTTTTTTTCTATTGTTTTATTTTTCTCAATTTTATTTATTTCTTCTCTGATCTTTATTATGCCCCTCCTTCTGCTGACTTTGGTCCTCACTTGTTCTTTTTCCAGTTTCAATAATTGTGAATTTAGACTGTTCATTTGGGATTCTTTCCTGAGGTAGGCCTGTATTTCAATATACTTCCCTCTTAGCATGGTCTTTGCTATTCCCACAGATTTTGAGGTCTTGAATTTTGTTGTCATTTGTTTCCATATATTGCTTGATCTCTGTTTTTTGTTTTTTTTTTTTTTTTGAAAGGGCATGTCTCATATTTATTGATCATATGGTTGTTAACAACAATAAAATTCTGTATAGGGGACTCAGTGCACAATCATTAATCCACCCCAAGCCTAATTCTCAACAGTCTCCAATCTTCTGAAGCATAACGAACAAGTTCTTACATGGTGAACATGTTCTTACATACTGAATAAGTTCTTACGTGGTGAACAGTGCAAGGGCAGTCATATCACAGAAATTTTCGGTTTTGATCACACATCATGAACTATGAACAGTCAAGTCATATGATTATCCATTTGATTTTTATATTTGATTTATATGTGAATCCCACATTTCTCCTGTATTTTTTTTTTTTTTTACTAAAATGCTGAAGTGGTAGGTAGATGCAAGATAAAGGTAGAAAACATAATTTAGTGTTCTAAGAGGGCAAATGTAGATGATAAGGTCTGTGCCTATAGACTAAGTATTAATCCAAGCTAGACAAGGGCAACAAAACATCCACGGATGCAGAAGATTTCTCTCAAAATGGGGAGTGAGGTTCTAAGCCTCACCTCTGTTGATCCCCAGTTTCTCACCTGATGGCTCCCCTTGATCTCTGTTTTTATTTGGTCATTGATCCATTGGTTATTGTTCTTAAGCCTCTATGTATTTGTGGCTTTTTTGTTTTTTTGTGTGTAATTTATTTCTAGTTTCATACCTTCGTGGTCTGTGAGGCTGGTTGGTACAATTTTAATCTTTTTGACTTTACTGAGGCTCTTTTTGTGACCTAGTGTATGATCTATTCTTGAAAATGTTTCATGTGCATTCGAGAAGAATGTGTATCCTGTCGCTTTTGGATGGAGTGTTCTGTCGATGTCTGTTAGGTCCATCTGTTCTAATGTGTTGTTCAGTGCCTCTGTCTCCTTACTTATTTTCTGTCTGGTTGATCTGTCCTTTGGAATAAGTGGCATGTTGAAGTCTCCTAAAATGGATGCATTGCATTCTATTTCCCCCTTCAATTCTGTTAGTATTTGTTTCACATATGTAGGTGCTCTTTGCTTTAGAATAAAATTTAAGTAAATGTATATTTTTTTGATATATTGGTATAAAGTGGCTGTTTATCCTTTCTGGGAAGATCTTTTCAACTTTTTCGTCTTTGGATGTCAGTCTGTATGAAGTAATGGAGTGAATGATAGCTTTCATGAGGTGATTGGTAATGTGTATGATAATAAATAAAAGTTGGCCTTACTATATTACCAGTAATCAAGTGCTGATAGTGTTATTCATTTATATTGATAAGTCATTTTGTAATCCATGCTTTTTTTCCTTATATTTTTGTATATTCCTACAGCTAAAGAAGTAAACAGGTCATGGCACGGTTAACAAAAAGACGCCAGGCGGATACAAAAGCTATCCAGCATCTTTGGGCTGCCATTGAGATTATACGGAACCAGAAGCAAATTGCTAACATTGACCGTATCACAAAGTAAGTAAATTTAAGCAACGATATTTCTGTAAAATTTTCATATAGAACTTGGGGTGGGGGTGTGTCCCGAAATGACTTACTTATTATATTAATCAGTACATTACAAAATACCATTCATTTTTTCTTATATATGGTTATTAGAAGCACAGATAGAGAAGTCTACATGAGCAACTTCCGTTTAGAAATTTTATGATAAAATAGTATATAAGTAAAATATCAGTGTGTACTACTTACAGTATTTTAGTTAACTAGATTTTTAATTCTTGGAAACAAATCTTTAAAGCTTTTATTAGAAGGCTTTTAGTTAATCAGTTGCTTTCATGTAAGCTATCTAAAAACAGTATCATTTGTTATGCATTTCATTGTAAGGCAAGCATGTACAGTAAATGGCATCTTTGTTCATAGCCCACTAACCAAGGATTTTTTAAAAATCTGTATTTTGGAAGTTCTGTTAAAGGAATCTTTAGTTAAAAAAAGAAAAAAATTTTGATTCCCAATGCTGTTTATCTTGCTAGACCATAATGCAGGATAGAAAAAAATTAGACTACCTTATGAATACTCTGTTTACATGTTACATATTAATTATAGGGAATCTTCAAATAGAACTTAATTTTGTTTTGTTTCCCTGGGTATTTTTAAATGAATAAAGCTGAATTCATCTTTTTAAAATGTTTAAATTATATTTTTTAGTAATTTAGATAGATTTTTTTTTATACTTCTCCCATCCATTCTTTAGATGCTATCTGTAAAAGTGGAAAACAGATGATTTTAACTGAATGCTTGTATTTGCCCTTATTAATAGGTAACAAAGTCGAGTTCTATATGTTTTTGTCCCTTACCTATTTGGAGAAGATTATTATAAAGGTTACTTAAGAGGAAAGGGACAAGAGAAATAGAAAGAATGATGTGATTGTTCATCTAATTATGTATGTACCTTTGATTATTTGAAAGTTGCTCATGCACAACTTCTAGCTCCTGCAACCTAATAGGAGAAAAAAAATGTGACACCTATGTAGAAAGTAAAAATAAAATAAATAGTTCATAATAATTAAATTTAAATTACTTTATTATGTTTTTAAATGGAGCAAATAATTTGGGGCAAGTTATAAAATACAAGTTACAGTGAGATGATATTGGTATAAAAACTTTTTTTAAAAACCCTCAAAGAATAAAAAGCCATATTCTCTATGGTTTGGATTTTTTTTTAAAGCCATACTTTATGTATGTTGTGTTTACATATAGAAGAATGTGGAGATAGGAATTTCTTTGGATTTAATTTTTTAAAGTGCAGCTTGACTGAGCTATTTCAGTGTCTCAGGCTATTCTTTGTAGCCCATAGCATCTTTCTCTAAAAGCTTTAGGGACATACTGTAGGGAGCTGTGGAAACCTCCCAGCATGACATGGACATTGTTTGACTGTCAAGGTTGCTGTCAGGTTGTAGCAGCCATCTGATACGGGAATCAGAGAACTAATCCCAATGGTAGTGTGTGCATATGTCTTTTGATGATTATACATCTGTGTGTGTACTCGTAAAACACAATAAAAAATAGTTAACAGTATTGCATACCTTTTCTCATTTTGCATTATGGATTGCTGATAAGCATCGTCTTCTTTCCTTTCTTCATCAGTACATTCTTATGGGTGCCATGGCTTATTTTTCTTCATGGCCAGGGGTCCATAGGTCTATAGATGAATATTGGTTATTTACCTACCAAAGAGTCATTGCTTTATCAGTCTCATCTAAAGGTGAAGAGAAAAAATAAGAAAATCAGAGGGTAAGTGTTGAGTGGTTCCCAATGTTCTTCTGCCATATGCCATCTGAGAGCATGCCATCCTCCTTTTTAATACGGGCACACTTCATAGCATCCTGTGTTTTCATGACATTAGTCCTGTATGTCAAGTTTCCCAGCCAGATCTTTAGCACCAAGAAGGAGCCATCTATATAATTGCCTAGCCCAGTGCCTTGCCTTGTTGGTAGTGTTAATTCCCTTTCTCATTACCCTTGCTGGGGTATGTTAGGGAGAACCATTGGACCTTGACAGGAAATTACAAATTTTGCTTTAAAGCCTAATATTCCTATTCTGTGTTCTAAATACGTAAATATATTTCAAGCCTTAGATTAATTTTAAATCAAGTCGCTCTGCTTAGATACAGCCAAGTTTCAACACAGAGGTAGGTATCTTCAATTTTTACAAATCGCATAAGTCACTGGAGCTGTAGTAGAGTTATTGTAAAGAATGCATATGTAGTCATTAAGTTTCATTCTGATGAGTGACTCCATTATAAAAACAAAAGCTACACAGCTTCAGCCACTTACTTATTAAAAGTTCTGGTTTTGGGGGTCATGGCTCCTTTATACTATTTAGAAGCCTGGCACATCCTAAGCACTGTGGCTTACTTCCATTTACTTCATTACTGTGTAATTCTTTTTCATTCCTGTATGTTTTTGTTTCTCTTCAGAGTCACTTTTTAAAAATCTATAGTTTCTTACTCATCCTTTTTTGTTATTTTTCTTTGCTATTTATTATTATTGAAGGAAGTGGTTCATTTGTTCAGTAGTTTCCCATAGTCTGACTTTTGTTGATAGCCAGTCTGGACATTGCATCTCTTGTACATTGACCCAAGAGGCCTGGGCTGGGATGAGCCTCATACATACGGGGGGCGATGTGTTCTATTCTCAGGAGGCCACAGTGTCTGTTGTTTCTCATCTGGCGAGCCTAGTAACTTTGATGCACAGTGGTGAGATCCAGTAATTCATTAAGGATTGCAACATGGTGGTAATGTGATTTTACCTTCCCTTTTTGAGCTGGAATACTTCTGTAAGGACGTAGACTTCATATCAAACATTGTTTGGTTACCCTTTGGTAGGTTCATATCAAGAAAGGTAGAGTAACTATGTGATTCTATTCTTTTATTTATGAGTAATCAAAATAGCATCCTGTAATGGTAACCAGTTAGTTTTTTTAAGTGACATCTGAAATTCAGTCCATTTCTGACATAATCTTTATTGATGCTCAGATTTTGCCATCTTTGACCAGTTGGAGCCTCTTCATGCGGCTCTTCAAGTTCCTTTCTGCTCTCTGATATGCTGGGATTTTTCAGGGTCATCTTGCATACAATCTTTCCCAGATCTGGAACCATGATTTCTCCAAGTGGCTGTGGTTTCTTTCATTTAGAAATTATATTTTAAGAGGACTTTCTGGCCCTCAGCCTGCTTACTGCTACTAGATTGGTCTCTCTTACTAGGCTTTTTAAAGGACAGAGCTGAGAAACATAATTGTAAAAGAAATAAACATCTCATGAATATGTATTAGCATTTTCCACTTGAATTTATGGCTGCTGGGTTTTCCTTAACTCCTCTATCTAAAATCTTTACCTCCTTTCTTACATAGTAAGAGTAATGGTTAAGAACATCACGAATGATAACATTTTAGAGAATACCATCATCCAACATTACATATCAAGTTCTCTGACAGTAATAGCACCAATACTATGACCAATGGTGTTTCATGAAAACCATATAAATTATTTTATCTGTTGTTTTTAAACAATTGTACTAATTCTAAACTGTCAGAGAATATAGCAGTTACATCTTATACTTTCTTCCTTACAATTGGCATTTAGTTTTCTACAAGTAATTATGTAGTTCATGTTTGCCACTAGGCTTTATGTTGGTATCTAAAGTTCATTCTCCAGTACTTTTTAACATTCTTTGTCCCCAGTTTTATTGAGATATAATTGACGTATAACATTGTGTTAGTTTAAGGTGTACAACATAGTGACCTGATACATGTATGTATTGCAAAATGATGAATAGGTTACTGAACCATCGTCCATTGCCTCACATAGTTACAAATTTTTTATCTTGTGATGAAAACATTTAAGATTTATGCTTAGCAACTTTCAATGTACAACTAAAAAATTATTAACATGTGGTTACATGCTGTATATTATATCCCCAGAACTTTTTATAATTGATAGTTTGTGCCTTTTGACCCCCTTTGCTCACTCCCCAACAAACCTGCCTCTGGCATCCACCAATCTCTATGAGTTTTTTTTTTTTTTTAAGTTTCTGCATATAAGTGCAATTATATAGTGTTTGGATTTCTCTTTCTGACTTCACCTATAGTGTTTATATATTACAGTATTTCTGCCTTCAGTTAGCATAATGCCCTCAAGGTCCATCCACATTGTCACAAAGTGATACACTTTCCTTCCTTTTTTATGGCTAAATAATAATTACATTTTTTATATATACATACATACATACACACACTTTTCTTTTTTTACACATTCATCTGTCCATGGACACTTATGTTGCTGCTAGGTCTTGGCTATTGTAAATAGTACCATGAACATTGGGGTGCAGATTTTTTTTTAGGTATTGATTTCATTTCCCGTGGGTATATTTCCAGGCATGTGAGTGCTGGATCTTATCATAGTTCTACTTTAATTTTTTGAGGATCCTCCATTGTGGCTGTACTAGGTAGTGGATTCTTACCCAGGACTTCATGGGAACAATTGTAGTTCTAGAGTGTTAATAGCAGTTGCCCTGCAGTTCTTTTACTTACTTGAAAGTCTGTTTGGCTGGGTATAAAATCCTTAGTTTATATTTTCTTTCTTTGGAGTTCTTATATATGTTATGTATTTTGGCCCAAAGCATTGCTAACAATATGATGATAACTTGTTTGTCTTTCAGTTGTGATTTTGTCTTTTTGCTTTGAAGTCTAGTAATTTGATTATATGTCTCAGTGTTGGTCCTTCTAGGTTTTTTTGGACGGGGATATGCTGGGTCTCTTTAATATGTACTTTGAAATATAGAAAATTTTACTTAAAAATTACATATCGTGTAATACATGTGCATACTTTACTTTTATTAATTGGGTTCTTCTTTTATACTGTGTTGATCTTTTTTTCCAATCTTTTTTTATAATTTTCTATTGAAGTCATCTTTTTTTTTTTTAACTATTTGTTTAAAAAATAGTTTTAGGTTTACAACAAAATTAAGGAAAAGTTACTGAGATTTCCCATGTGCCATCTTCCCTGACACATTCATGGCCTCCCTTATTATCAGTGTCGTTCATCAGATGGTACATTTTTATTTTTACCAGGGATGGCCTACAATGAGACATCATAATCACCCAGAATCCATAGTTTCCATTAGGTGTCACTCTTGGTTGTCCAATGTGTAGGTTTGGACACATGTATGAGGACACATACCTACCATAATAGTATCACGCAGAATATTTTCACTGCCCTGAAATCCTGTGTTCTGCCTACTCATATCTTCCTCCTCTGACCCCTGGCAACCACTGATTTGTTTACTGTCTCCATAGTTTTGCCTTTTCCAGAATGACCTAGAGTCAGAATCACACAGTATGTGTGATTGGCTGCTTTTACTTAGTGATGTGGCTTTAAAGTTCCTCAGTGTCTTTTCATGGCTTGATGGCTCATTTCTTTTTAGTGCTGAATGATGTCCCATTGTCTTGATGGATCACAGTTTGTTTATTTATCCATTCACTTTGAAGGACATCTTCGTTGCTTTCATCTTATATCAGTTAAGAATAAAGCTGCTGTGTATTTTTTATTTCTAATATTTACCTCCTTTGCAACTTCTATTTACATTTTCTGCTATTTGTTTACTCTTGTGTACCTTCTAGTTTAGACTTCTGAAGTGATTTTTTTCATTTCTGAGTCTCTAATTCTGATTTGTACCTTTCCAATATCTTCTATAATTTTCATAATGTCTTTTCTTGTGTTTTGGAATAGTAGTTCTAGTGTTGATCTGTCTTGTAGGTATATCTCTTGGTAATTCATTGTGAGGATGTTACTGTGCTTCTTCAACTCCAGTCCTTTCATGTTAGACATTATGATGTGAAACCAATGTTCCTGAACTTGTATCAGGGCAAGGTAGTTAAGAATGGTTATTCTAGATTGATTTTCTAGACTGACGTAAATTTCTTTTTATGTCATATTCATGTGGTGCTAAAAACATGGCCTCATATTTCCAATGATTTCCTGCTTTTTCTTTACTTTTTCCTCACTGCTCTTTCTTTGTACCCATTGTCCTTACACTGAAGATATTTTTGAGCTGACTCTAGTAGTGTTTGAGACTTTTATGACTAGGAATTTCTCTACAATATAGGGGTTTGTCCTGGAAGGGAGTATTGGCTGATTAGTTTTGAGTGTTCATAGGACCCATTAATTCTCCAGCCCCTTGAGACTTGACCATGAATTCATGAAATACCATGAATTACTTGCAAATGGGAGAATGTGAAACCCTATCTAGTTTCAAGTGCTCTTCTCACATTGGCCCACTGTGCTTTCTGATGACTGCTGGTTATTTTATCTTCTTATGCTTTGCTTCATTAGATAGTCTGTTAATGCTCCTCTGCTTTCTGCTACACAGATGTCAATACCAATTGGAATTGTAGCTCTTGGAGATTTGTCCTCACCTGCCCAAATTTTGGGATTCATGAGGATCCTCAGCATTTAGTTTTGTTGTTTGTATTCCAGGGGTAGGCTTTTTGATTGGTTTGTTGACTCTTTTGGCTCTGTCTAAGTTTGGGAGAGATTAACAGTTGTTTCCCTCACCCATCTTCCCAGTATAGAGGAGGAAAGGGGCCATTGCCTAAGTTACTTCTTCGGAAATAGGTTAGTTTAAAAAAATCTACCAGTTAATATTATGCTGTATATGTAATCCCAAGAATTCTCCACAGAATTACTAACTACATTCTCATTTCAGTCTACATTGATTTATTCTTTCTTAAAAAAAAAAAGTTCCTAAAGGGCACTATTTATTTTTTGAAGTCCAAAAGCAGAGGTAAAAGCAACATAAATTCCTTTAGCAGATGCAAATTCAAGGAATGTTCTTCATGTTTGTATATAACATTAGAAATCAGAATCTGTAGTAGTACCAACTTCAAATTCAGGATCATTAGCATATTAAGATTTTGCTCAAATTTTTTAAATTCCATGAGGAGAAGCCTTAGATCCTCAAAGTTAATTGAACATTTAGGAACAAATAATTTCTTTATCTCTAACAAAATAGGAAGATTTTTCTCTGTTGCAAACGTTTCTTCCAACTAATTTGATGATGCCTGACTTTCATGTTTCATAGCATAGTCCCCTCTTAGGTGTCAAACTTTACCCTAGGAAACGAGTCCTACCTCTTTTTTGCCACTTTCTTTCCATCTTCCTTTTTTTTCTTAACTGCTAGTGTTCTGTTAAAAAAACAAATAATAAAGAAGGTATAAATTAGAAAACCACTGTTGAGATTCATTTAAAAAGTCATTAAAAATATAATTAAGAGAGACTTCTTTAACAAGTTCTCTTATTTTGGGGGTTTAAAGTATTTTTACAAAAAGTTGATCTGAAATCAAAATATGTGTATGGGATTAAGTTTGATATTTGATTGTTAAGCTGCCCCCTTGATTTAAAAGGTCATGTTTTTAAATTTGATTTAGTGAAAATATAAAATTACATAGATGTCCTCATTTGGGAGCTAAGTAAGCACAAGTACATTTTGGCATTTCAGTAAAATCATTTTACATTTTTAGAAACTGAAGGCTCTTTTGTGATATTTGATTATCACAAAATTGAAACAAGTAAGTCATTTTATCTAAAAAAGAAAATACATAAGTCAGTTTACATGAAAAATAAGTGTAGTCAAGAGCAGCTTTTCATTTTAAAGTCTAAATGCCAGATTTTAAGTAGCACATGTGAATTCATCAATTTCATGGAATGGAATTTTGATAGGTATGAAGTTAAACCTTTGAAATAATCTGATTACTTAACAGTATATACAACAAATATTCATGACATATTTTTAAACTTAAGATCATGATGTTAGTCCTTGTTTTAAAACTTTTAAGTCAAGGAACAAAGAGATCAAGGATCATGATGACAAATTTGCTAATGGAAGTGAGACTTAAACTGTTACCCCTGAAGATTTCCAATATGATTCATAACTTGTTGTTATTTTTCTAAATGTCACCTATATTTTAATATCCCATAAAATGTTACATATATCACTTCCTTTTCCTCTGTAATCCAAGCAAATTATTCACATCCAATGTGGATGTTTATAACATGGCATTAGAGTTTCCTAAGTATTCAATGAACAGTTATATGATAATTTGAGGAAATACTTTTGAAATAAATTTAGTTTTATATTGGTGTCTACCGGCATTATTGGCTAGTTAGTATCAGCAGTAGAGTTGAAATTATCTTTTGTTGCCTGCTGGAAAAAGCAATTAACATTTGTTTTCTTCCTTGAGTAACTTTGATTTTGTGTTTCTAGAGGTCATCATATTTGTGACTAGCATGATTAGACTAACATTGGATTGGTAGACTAATCCCATTCAAGTTAATGTTTCAAGATTAGGGCATCAATTAACTACATGTATTGCTTACTGTAGGGTCAAACCCCAGTTAGAAATTGTGACCTCTGACCTCTTGTGACATGTTTGGCATTGAAATTTCTGAGTTCTCCTGGAGTTCTTCCTGTCACTACAGACAGACATAAGCCCAAACTGTAAGTCTTCTTCGTGTGTAGGTTGCTTTTGAAGTTGCAACAAGGTACACTTCATTTATATTTATTATTTCAGTTTAATTCTGTGACACCACAGGAACTGTTTACTTAAGGATTTGCTTTGTCTGTGTCAATTTCTACTCTTTCATTAGATATAGTATAGAGGAGGAAAGGGGCCATTGCCTAAGTTACTTCTTCGGAAATAGGTTAGTTTAAAAAAATCTACCAGTTAATATTATGCTGTATATGTAATCCCAAGAATTCTCCACAGAATTACTAACTACATTCGCATTTCAGTCTACATTGATTTATTCTTTCTTACATATCTTCTAATGGTAGCAGATTGGCAGATGTACTTCATCAGTGTTGCTGTTATTATTTTATGTTACATCATAACAGCCTTATGGGAAAAGTAACTGATTCTGAATAACTGTGATCCACAGTATCCCAGCAAGTTTTTCCAGTATGCCAAATTTTTATGGCATTTATCTCAGTTTGGATTGTTGTTTAGTTATTCTTACACATTTGGTTTCTGTTTGGCAGTTCTGTGGGGGAAATATACAGACAAGGCACGTAGAAGTGTAAATAACCATTTGAGAGTAAAACATCAGTACAAATAATAGGAGAGAAATCATGGCCAGAACATAGCTCAACCCCATGTGAGTGAGATGTGAAAAGGGTCACTGAGGTAAGAGTCTGGATGGGCTCATGGAAGGTGCTGAAAGTCAGGTGGAGTTTGGTGGGGCAGAGGAGCTCACAGCAGGGGTTGTAGGTCTTTAAAGGAGAGGGGATGCAACGCAGAGGGGCTGGATGAGGGCCTTCACTGGCAGCATTGAGGTTTTTATCCTGCAGCTAGAGGAGAGTAGTGAATAGGTCTGGAATACACAAATTGTAAAAATACACTCATTTTCTTCCTCCCTGGGTAGATGGAATGCTCTTCTTCTTAAAGGTCTCTTGAACCCATCTGCTCTTTCCCATCAGAGTCTGGGCTTTAGCCCTTGTAGTTTCTTGCCTGTGCAGTGGTAGCCCCTTGTCTGCTTATTCTCTATGTCTTCCCATCACTGGTGTCAGAGATGTTTTTCCAAAACACTGTCTTGGAATCAATCAAATATTCCAGGATTGGAAGACTTTTTTATATTGTCCATGAAGTCCAAATGCCTGTATAAGGTATTACTACTTTGGCCTTCTCTTCCACGTTGTCTCCTGCTGCCCTCTCAGCATGGTCTCCAGACACACTGGATCTCAAATCCACGGTTCCCACAGTTTAACTGGGGCACCAGTCCTCCTGGACTTGTCTGCCAGGTACACTTCTCTTCCCAGTCACAGCCCCCTATTAAGTAAGCTGTTCCCGACACCTTTGAGTCTACATAAGACTCAAGTTTTATCAGTTGTTTCTCTAGATTTTGGGTCTGATTATGTTCTTTTGAGATCCTCTTTTGATTGCCCTGCTGTGCATGCAATGCACACACCAGATCAGGGCTTCCTTGCAGAGCCCTTCACATCTCTTCCTGCTCATGCCTCATCTTTCCCAACTCAGAGTTCCAACTGATGAGACTATTCTCAACTGCCTGAGCACTCTATTACTTTATTTTCTATTTTCCCTTCATTAATGGACAAAACATACCCTTTCTCTTAAGATCCATGCAAATACCATCTCCTTTGAGATATTTGTCCATTCCTCACTATAACTGACCCCATAACCCTTAGTCTTGGCTCACACAGTAATATGTATAAAATACAATTTTCTTATTTATTACAGCCTTTTATGATCTTTAAAAGACATTTCTAATTTCTTTGCTGATTATGAGCATGTTGAGGGTTGGGCATACATCTTTGCTCTCCTTGGATCATAGGGTGAAGCAGCATAGCTGGGACAAGGCACCAAGAAAAGGTTTCTTAATATATTCTCAGTTGCAGTAACTGAAGAAGTAGTTAGAAGAAAGATTATAATAATTGAGAACACTGAGTTGTTTTTTTGTGACAGGCACTTTGCTTTATATGATTTATCTCATTTAATTTTCATAACAAATCTGCCAGGTCTGTTATCGGTACCCACATTCTGCTGATGAGGATGATGAAGAATCAGCAGGTCGAATACATCATCTAATACACGAAGTTGTCAGTGGCAGATCTGAAATATAGATCTATCTGATGTCAAAGTCCAAGTGCTTAATTTAGTTAGACCTTTCAATGTTTCTTTTGATGTTTAATGAATTTATATTTGTGTCCTTGCAAACTTTGAACTCTTAAAGCACTTCCTTCTACCTGTGATTACGTATTGTATTAAAACAGCAACTGTCTGACATTCAATTTAGCCTTACTTTGTGGATGAAGAATATGAGGCTGCATGAGTAAATTGTCCCAGATTAAGTATGAGAATTAGGAAGAACCTAGTTCTTCAGAGTATATTCTAAATTTTAAAATAAATTCATTGATGAAAGATCCGTAAGGATGCTGTTTAGTTTTTAAAGTTCATTACTTTCTGTTCACAATTGAAAAATATTTGTGTTTACCCATCTATAAAGCACCTGGTGGCAGATCATGATTATTATTTATGATTTTTTTATTGTGGCAAAATACACATAACATAAAAAATTTACCATCCCAACCATTTTTAAGTGGGCAGTTCAGTGGTATTAAATACATTCATAGTGTTGTGTAGCCATCCATCTCCATCTCCATTACTACCGTTTATTTCCATAACTCAATTTTCATCTTATAAAACTGAAATTCATTGCCTATTAAGCAATAAGTCCCCATTCCCTCCTTCCAGTCCAGACAATCACTATTCTACTTTCTGTTTTTATGATTTTGACTGCTCTCAGTAACTCATATAAGTGGAATCATAGTCTTCTTGTGACTGTCCTCATTGTCCTTCTTGCATAATGTCCTCTAGGTTTATCCATGTTGTGGATAATTGCAGAATTTCCTTCCTTTTTAAGGCTGAATAATAATCCTTTGTATGCATAAATGACATTTTGCTTATCTATTCACCCTTCAACGTATACTTGGGTTCCTTCCATGGTTTAGTCATTGTGAATAATACTGCAGTGAACATGGGTGTACAGTATTTCTTTGAGACCTGTTTGGGTATATACCTAAAAGTGGAATTGCTGGATCATATGGTGATTATATTTTTTTATTTTTGCAGGCACCCCCATACTGTTTTCCACAGCAGCTGTGCCATTTTGCATTCCCATCAGCAGCGCGCAAGTGATGCAAATTCTCTGCATCCTTGCTGTTCTGTTATTTTGGTAGCCATCCTGATGGGTGTGAGGTGTACCCCATTGTAGTTTTGGTTTGCACCTCCCTGGTGATTAGTGATGACAAGTATCTTTTCTTATGATTATTGGCCACTCGCATATCTTCTCTAGAGAAATGTCTTTTCAAGTCCTTTGCCCATTTTTGAAATAGGTTTGTTTATTTGGTTTCAGGGGTTCTTTATATATTCTGGATATTAATCCCATATCAGATACATTATTTACAAATATTTTCTCCCATTCTGTGAGTTGCTTTTTTACTCTGTGAATAGTGTCTCTTAATGTACAGAATTTATAATTTGTCATGAAGTTCAGTTTGTCTGTTTCTCCTTTTGTTGACTGTCCCTTTGATGTCATATCCAGGAAATCATTGACAAATTCAGTGTTGCGAAGCTTTTGTTCTGTGTCATCTTCTGAGAGTTTTGTTGTTTTAGGTCTTTGATCCATTTTGAGTTAATTTTTGTATGTGGTATCAGGTAAGGGTCCAACTCTATTCCCTTGCATGTGGATCCCTTGCATCCAGGTTTCCCAGCACTGTTTGCTGAAAAAAATAGTCCTTTCTCCTTTGGGAGGTCTTAGCACCTGTGTAAAAAATCATTTGACCATTTATGTAAGAATTTGTTTCTGGGCTCTTTCTTCTGTTCCATTGGTCTGTATTTCTGTTTCTGTGCCAACACAACACTGTTTTGATGACTATAGCTTTATAGTAGGTTTTGAAATCAGGAAGTGTAAGTCCTCCAGTACTTTATTCTTCTTTTCAAGGTTGTGTTGGCTATTTGGGGTCCATTGCAGTTCTGTATGAATTTTAGAATGGGTTTTTCTCAATTTGAAAAAATTGTCATTGGGATTTTGATAGGGGTTGCATTAAATTTGTAGATTGCTTTGGATAATACTGACATTTTAATAATAAGTTTTACAGTATGTGAATGTGGGATGTGTTTCCATTTATTTTTTTCTTTACTTTCTTTCAGCAGTGTTTCAGTGTTTTCATTGTACCAGTCTTTCAACTCTTTGGTTTACTTAATATTTAATTTTATACTTTTTGATGCTATTATAAATGAAATTACTGTCATAATTTCCTTTTCAGATTGTTCATTGTATATAGAAATGCAGATGATTTTTGTATATTGCCTTTGTATCCTGCTACTTTGCTAAATTATTAGATCTAACAGGTTTTTTTTGGTGTGTGTGTGTGTATGGAGACTAGGATTTTCTACACGTAAGATCATCTCATCTGCAGACATCATTTCACATCTTCCCGGTTTTCATGGCTTTTATATCTTCTTTTTCTTACCTATTGCTCTGGCGAGGACGTCTTGTACTATGTTGAGTAGAAGTGGTGAAAGGAGGGTATCCTTGCCTTGTTTCTGATCTTGAAGAGAAAGCTTTCAGTCTTTCACCATTGAGAATGTTGTTTGTTGTGGGCTTTTCATATATGGCTTTTACTATGGTAAGGTAGTTTGCCTCTGTGCCCAATTTGTTGAGTTTTTATCATGAAAGGGTGTTAAATTTTGTCAGATGCTTTTTCCATATCTGTTGAGATATTCATATGATATTTATCTTTAATTCTGTTAATGTGGTGTATCACATTTATTGATTTGCAATGGGGAGCCATCATTGCATCTATAAAACAGCACCTAGTGACAGAGCATTATTGTTAAAAAATTATTTTTAATTCTTAAAAGTAACATTAACTATTTCAGGATACTCGGAAAATAGCAAAAATAACTATAATTTCTCTACCCAAATTCAAGAAAAGGACCCATTTTGATTAGTTTCTTGTTATTTTTCATAAGCTTGTTTTTTTCCTCAGCATTAGTTAGCCTTTTTTCCATGTTGCTGTTTGGTCATCATAAATTATTATTGTTGTTGGTTGGACAGTACTTCATTTGGTGAGACTTTTCTGTGGCTTACTTTAGGAGAGAGAAGGGATGACAAGCAAGATAAACATTTATTGTAAGGTCCATACTATATTATCTTTTTTGCCTTCAGAACAACCACATGGGATTGACACTATTAATTTTATTTTATAGAAGGCACATTTTATAGAAAGTGTGCAGAGGTTAAGTAATGTGTCCAAGGTCATGTAGCTAGTAGGTTGTAGAGCTTATGTTTGAACTGAGATCTGTGTGACTTTCACAGCTGTGCTTTTTCCACAGTGATGTCATATTACTTCCATGTGTCATCTATTGAATTCTTAGAACAACTCCAATTGTTCCTGTTATATATACAAATACCCAGTAATACAAGTAATGAAGTGAAAACTTAGATGGATAAACAAAAAATGGTTAGGAATCATTTATCTAGAGCATCTTAAGTGCTGGGCACTGAGCTGAGCATTTTGCGTTCTTTACCTCCTTTAGCTTTTATTACAATCCTGTAGGTGTGTATTTTATCACCACATTGGCATTGTTGTGTTCTTGGATAACTTGGGTGTTTGAAGTTTCTTCACTTTCGGATTTTCTACGCATAAGATCATCTTTGAATTACTTCTTTGTGGCAGACCCTCAGGTTGTCTCCACTTTCCCTCTCTACAGATAGCCGTGCATTGCTGCAGCTCTTCACTACCACAAATAATTGTGTTTCCATTTTGACCTATATGAGGAGTTTGTTGGTGTGTATATCTAGAAACAGAATGCCTCAGTTATAGGACGTGCATACTCTTGATTAGATTAAGCTCTCAAGAGGCTGCCTCACTATGTTGGTCATTGGCAGTACACAGGGTTAGGTTTCTCCACGTGTCTGCACATACTTGACGTTGTACAGTGTTGCACAGATGTCTTCACTGAGATAACTTGAATCAGCATTTCTATATTGGTAAGTTTAGGTGGCTCTTGGTGTTCTAACAAGGTCTTGGGCTTTCTTTTCTGTGGATGCCTGTTCTTACCCTTTGCTATTTCCCTTTGGAGTCATTTTCTTTTTCTTTTGATTTTCAGAAGCTCTTGTTTTTCTGGGCATTAATTCCCTTGTACACGTCATGCTTTATAAACATCTTTTCTTATTTTATCATCTATTAACTTCTCCTATAGTGCTCTTTGTTGATGAGAAATGTTTAACTTTGAAGTGGCCAAATTCAATTATTTTTGCTTATGTGTTGTGCTTTTTAAATTTTATTTAAGGAATCCTTAATTAGTCTGCAATGATGTTCTTCTGCATTTTCTTCTATTAATTTTATACTTGTACCTTTCACAGTTAGGTCTTTAATCCATCTATAGTTCTCTTTTTATGTGGTTGTAGAACAAGAGCCAGTTTTATTTTTATCTCCGAGTCTGCCTTCTTCTTTTGCATTTAAACTTCAGAGTCAAGAACTCTTGTGGGAAGTATTTTAGGGTCCCTTCTAGCATGCCATGTAGTTTCATTATGTACTAGTAGGACCATTCTTTATTTGTCCTCAGTCCCTGAAACCTCTTCCCACCACTCTGTAAACTTCATAGGTTACGATCTTTTTTTGTTCTGTGTATTGGTGTATACCAAGCACCAAAAAATAGTGACAGGCATATGACATTGACTCAACAGTCTTCAACAATATTTGTAAATGTGTGAATGTAGATTCTTTTCCTGCAGTGAGTCATCCTGTCAACAGAAAGTTTGACATCTTTAATAAAAGTTGCCTGGTTCTAATACCAGGTCCTTTGTTAACTGGCTGTTTTCTCCAAAAAGTCACTATCTTTCCCTCATACGCAGATTAAAGGCCCTGTGTAAACACCATCATAGTCAATCCACAGAAAGTTGTCTCCCTTGAAAGTTCCCTTGCACTCCCTTGTGGTCAGTCTGCCTGCTCCCCAGCGCTAGGCAATCACTGATTTGCTTTCTGTCATGGTGATTAGCTTTGCTTGTTCTAGAATTTTATATAAATGGAATCATACAGTATATTCTTTTTCATGGTTAACATTTCTTGATCAGCATTTTTTGAGATTTGTTTGCTTGAATGTATTGGTAACTCATTTCTTTTTGTTCCTAAGTAGTTTTTCATTACATGGCAATACCATAGTTTTCAAAATCCTTTCACCTGCCGAGGGACATTTGGGGTGTTTCCATTTTGGAGTTGTTATGATAAAAGCTACAATGTGCTCTCATGTACAGGTGTAGATGGTGTATATTTGGATAACTATCTAAGGATAGACTACCTGTGAGTAGTGGTTATACTGATACAACAGGTGAACCATACAATCCAGGAAAAGCAGAGAGAAGGTGGGTGGTTTTTAATTTGTATACATTTTATTCATATATGTGTATCAAACAAACATATGTAGTATCTTTTAGATTATTTCATTTGTTCTAAAAATACTTTGGGGACAATTAAAGATGTAAGTAGAGTAAATAGATTAAGGTAATATATACTAGAGGGAATGAGAAAGATGAGAGATAGGAAATGAAGTTTAGGACATAAAATGGTTCTAGGAGTAAAGCTATAGAAGGAAGTTTTCCATGAAGTGCCTCAACTGTTAAGGATGTGTTACAAATGTGGCTTTCAGCTTTCTAGTTGCTAATGCAAAGGGGGAGCCTTGGCATTTTAATAATGTTCATAAGGGACTTAGTTGCTGAAGTGAACGTAGCTCTTTCTAATAATACTGAAACCAGAAAGAAATTGTTTCCTAGGGTTTTCATTAAAGCTAAGCATTTTACATTTGTTACAAAGCTCATGTCAGATTGCAGAGTCTGTGTCTGAGCAGTTAGGCTGAGATCTCAGCAGTTTTAATTAAAATGTCATTATATATAAAAGAGATTGCCAGAATGGTCTCTGCCATTGCTTGTGCTCTTTTTTCCCAAGTACAAAGGAAACTGAAACATAGAAGCTTGCAACATATTTCAATTTCAGGTATGAAACAACTGTCATTCTCAAACCTATAGTGACTTTTGCATCATTACCCAGATAGGTATTTTCATCGGTTATATCACTGTTATAAATTGGTGAGTAATGTTTTTAAAAATTGGTAATATTTTGGGATAGGCCTGATTTAATTTAATGTAAAAAGAAAGATAAAGCTATAAAATGTGTAATTCATTATTGAAATAGATTTTTTTTTTAATTTAAAATATTTCCCTTTTTATTAAATGGACCAATATTAGTAGTAAAATAAGCATAAGTGTGTCATAGGAAAAATGTGTTTTCTCTCCAAAAAAGACTTTCTTTGCCTGTTACGGGAATAACTAAGTTTCTACCTTTCACATAACTAAGGGTTTTAATTTACCAACTTTAATTAAAATAAACTTTTTAAATAATAGAGGTCAAATGTAAGGTAATGCTTTATAGTATGCCATTGGGATATTCAAAATTGAGAAAGTTTTGAAAGAAAATATCTTTAATGACTTTGTAATTAATTAAAAAATAATGGAAAAGGTTTCTTCTGTTTTGTTTTTAATTAATCCCAAATCTTCAGAGTATACCTGTATTCAGTGAACACTATAAATTGTTTTTTAACTTGTTCAGAAATGAGGGGAACTGAGACTTAGCAGTTATGGTTAAACACAAATTATGAAAAAGGTATCTACAGAAAAACTACTAACAAACAAAACTTCAACCCTCTTTGTGGCGTTTTGCCTGGATAGTCACTTGGGAGGTCTGTGGTGAATAAATAGTTCTATGTCTAGCTAGTATTTAGTGAGGACAACTATGGGAGAAGGGTTATGATACTGTAGCCTAGAACCTGCCAAACATAGATTCTTACGTATCGCATGTTATTGCAATTCCTGGATGCCTGGTTTTATTGTTTGGTCTCATGTGAGATAGATAGAGGTAAAGGGGAGAAGTGGATATATAACTTACTTTATATCCAAAGTTTATTTTACTGTTATGGTCTTTTAGATCCTTTTTGTCCCTATACAATTTTATGACTTGAGGAACATTTTCTACATAAATCTTTGTGTCCTGTCTTAAGTTATTCCCCTGGAGGGAATGATGGTTTGGGACTTGGGAACCTTTGTGAGGTGTTAATGGAAGGAAGGGGCAGGAGTTACTAGGTAGCCCCTACTATCCCCTCAGTGAGGTGTTGCCCCTTCTCCCCAACTTTTCTTCACGTTTCTTAAAGGCATTTTGGTTTTTAAAAAAATCTGTACAGCAAGAGCAACTTTTTCTGTCAAATAAAAATGAGAAATGCAAAAAAAAAATTAGAAGTGGAATTACCGAGTCAGATGGTAGGACCATCTACAAGATGTCATAATAATGCAGAAGTGCTTTCCAAAAGGCCTTTTCAGCAACACTGTGTTGAGAGTGGTCGTCTTAATGCCACTTTACCAGCACTGAGAGTAGTTAATAATGTCTTGCTTCCTTGACAGTGAAACAGTTTTCTTACTGTTTAATTTTGCACTTTAAGGATATAAGTAAGCTCTTTGTCACATTTGTGATGACTGCTGTTCCATTTTATTGTTTGCTTTTGATTTGCAGAATGGAAGTTAGTGCCAATTACTCCAGAGGCTTAAAAAAAGTGGATTTGTGGTATGTCATGGAGAAATTCCACATTTCTTATCTAGTCATATATTTTGGGTTCTCTCCTCTGTTATTTATACAGCTTTTATACTCAGAATGTCCTTCAACATCAGAAGATTAGATCAATAGTTACTGAAATGTTTATCTCAAATTTTATTATTCTAAGGATTATAGTTGAGTCTTTTTTCAGCCCCCGAGCCAGTTTACTAGGGCATTTGGGAGCTGCTAGGTACTGAAACAACAGGGCTGTACTAACTTTATCTAGACCACCCAGAATATAATTAAAATAAATTGTCATATATTCCCATTGTCATATATTCCCATCAAAATGAAGGCCTCCACACTCTTGGTAGTGTGAAGCTGTTTGTAAGGGACTAGAGGAGAGTACATGTTTTTTTCTGCTTTTTAATTAAAGAAAAACATGTCCGCACGCTTTATGGTGGCTCCCCTTTCAGGGCATGGGCAGACTCACAGTGTGCCCATCTCCTACATATTCATTTGCCAATGACATGACACAAGTCTCTGAGATTGAATCATTAGTAAAAGGATTACAGATAACTAATTACTTTTAGGAAATTATCACTTGGGATTTCTTACTTTTGAAAAAATATGGTTAAATCAGCAGTGGCTGTTCACCATTAATTATATATATTTTGTCTTGGAACCTTCAAGATTATCTCAGGGGAGGTGAAACAACCTAGGGTTGCAGTCTGTCCCTTGGATACATGTCAGCGTTCAGCAACTGTTGGAAAATAGTGTCCTAGGAGAGACATTGGGAGGAAAATTACAGGAAAGGAAATGGTTAGGATGGCAGAAAATTTAAGTTATGACAAAAGTTCTGAGAAATTAAACATTATATTTAAATATTCAACATTGACATACTATTTCATGAGTTATGCTAAGTGAAACTAAAATAGGAGACTAGATGGCCATTGTAAATGCAACTCAAACTGAAACTGGCCTCTTTATTTGAAGATGGCAAGTCCCTGTGATGGATAAGCACACTGTAAGAGAATGGAGACCTAGAGTACCCTACCTGGAATTGTCAGTGTGTTTTCACGTGAATGAGGAATAATGGATTGTGACCCTTTGTTATATTTAAGGAATCATGTAAATCACTCATTTCTTCAGAATTTATTTATAAATAACTCAGGACAGTGTTATGTCTAATCAGATATGCATAACATAATGCCTGGTGAGAGGCACTGCGTCCATCTCTGTGACATCTGCACCACGCTCACTCTATTATTCTTCTACTCATGAAAAATAGGTGAGAATCAATATTTTTAAAGAGAAAAAAAGAAAAGAACTATAGGAAAAAAGTAAGGAGTTTTTCAAGTTTAGACATTACTTTATGAGCTTGTGTTTGTTGATACGTGACACTTTATCCATGATTTCTGTCACAATATGTATTAACCTGAATGTCTTAGAGAGCTCATGTAGGTGTTGGATTTATTGCATTGACTGCACACAGAGAAACCTCTAGCACAGCAGTTGTGTTGATAGGTACTTTTGTCATATCTGACATGTCTTTTTGCTAATTCATTGTTTCCTGTTTTAGTTTTGTTACTCTTAGACTTTGTAATCTTAATTTTATGTGCTTAAGTCTTTGTTTTCCTTTGTTTCTTCCATTGTTATAATTTATAATCGCTCCACCAAATAGCTGATACTTTGTTCTAATTTATTATTTTTAAATTATATTTAAATAGTTATGTCATTCAAAACTTAAATATGTAGGTTTAAATTATTTTTATCCAGATTTCCATTTAGTTATTTCACTGTCATTTGCTAATTATTATTAGATTTTCTCTTCTTTTGTAGTACTACCTTTCACATTTAGATTTTTGTGTATTGGGACTTATTTTTACGTATTCTGATCTTTTGTTAATTCTTTTGTTTGAATCTTTGTGTCATACTGTATCATTTTTAAATCATTGGTACTGTCAGCTATAATCAGATTTCATACCAACTTCATTATTTTGGCCACTCTGTTATGTTGGACAGTTGGCCACCTTCCAAATAGAATACTTCATGGTAAGTTCTGTTGGGCAGGGTTAGTCGTGACTCATTTTTTTCCTCACTATAACAATTTTTGTATCATCTGTTTAATTTTTGTATGTTTTTTAAACTCATAAAGTAATATATTGTGATACCCTGAAATGGTCCCTGGAGCAGAAAAACAATAGGAAAACTGGTAAAACCTGAATAGTCTTTAGTTTAAAGTATCAATGTGCTGCATTGCTCATGGTGATCATTTTGCAGTATATATGAATATCTAATGATAATGAGTATGTACTCCTGAAACTAATGTTATATAAATGAAAAAATAAGAGAAATATTGATAACCGTGGTATTTTATGTAATGTGTTAACATTAGGAAAAGCTTGGTAAAAGGTATGTGGAAACTCTATTATTTTTACAACTTTTCAAGACTCAAAAGATTTTAAGAGATAGCACTGAAATTCTCTGATATCATGTATAAAGTCTACAAGCATTGAGTACCAATTTTATAGGGAGGCAGTATCTGAAAATACTTGTCAACTGCTCCTGCTAGTGGCACCTAACCTCTTGGCTGCAGCTGCAGATAGGTCAGCCAATGGGTCCCTTGATTCTGAGGCCTTAAGGGGAAGTAAATGAAAAAAATTCAAATGCAAATATAAGTATATTTTAAATAATGAATACATGTTCTTAGTCTATACATGACACTTTTTAATGCATACTAGGTCACTTATTCTCTATTCTAATTTGCCTAAACCCAAACTTTTCATTCAGAAAACAAAAACCCACAACTCAGAGCTGTTACATTCCCAGGCTGTACCAGTACTAGGAGGAAGCACTATTTTGCATTGCTGTGGATATCATGTTCTAGTTAGAACCAGTCCTTCGCCCATGCACTCTGGTAGACCAATACCTATGAAAAGGGCTCCCTGTTTGTACCCTGAGTTCTTCTCTATGCACACCTCTTTAGTCCCTCAAGACCAAAGAACTGGGATCAAATGGCTTTGGCTTCAGTTATCTTTGAACTAAGGAAATTGAGCCCAACTTGCCATCACTAAAGAAAAGAAAATTCTTTGTCATGTCTTAATCCATGCTCTACAGCTGTTTGTATGCATAGTGGCTAAGAAGGCCCATGTGTGTAGTGAAATTCAGTGGATTAAAATATATCAAGGAATCATAAAATGTAATGCCCTTGTTGAAAACAAAACAGCAAACTAGAACTGGAAATGAATTTCCTTAATAAAAGGTAGCAGCCAATATACTGCATCAGTCATCATACTTGTCTTTTATTTATCAGTTTACATTGATGAAATATATCTACCAATAACCTTTAGCAAGTGTCATGTTTAATGGTGAACTATTACAAGAGTCCCTTGCAAAATCTGAAACAAAAATACCCATTATTATTATTTATGGTGTACTTGTACTAGTAGTCTTAATAAACACAATAAGAACAGACAAGTTCAGCAGACTTAAACAGTAGACTCAAAACAGTTCAGTAGCTTTAACTTAAAACTAATGCGAGTTTAGCAAAGTTTATAAAATATGCCAGCAACCACCAATAAAATACTATATAAAGAAACATCCCTTTTTCAGAAGAAAGAAAAACTATGCAATATCTAGGAAAACCCAAAAAGATATGCAATAATTTTATGAAGAAAAATTGTTTAACTTTACTAAGGACAGAAAAGAAGATATAAGTAAATAAACAGATGGATATGTACTGAATTCATCAGTGGAGAGACTTGTAATATTGTAATATTTGTTTTCCTCAAATTAACCACAATTTCAACAGTGTTTTTCATAGATCTTGGTAAAGTGATTTAAAAGTTGTTATGGATGAATAAAGGACCAAGAAGAGCCAAGATGTGTTTGAAAAGGAAAGAGGGGAGCTGCCCAAGATTGTGCATGAGGGAGGAACTTTCACACATTGCTGGAGGGATGGTAAATGATAGCTACTCTTTAAGAGTCTTTTGCTAATAGATGTGCAAACAAAACTCTTAAGAACACACTGAAAAATATCTTTGCCTACCCCTCTCTGTTGAGCACTCATTTCTCCTTGGATGTTTCCTGCTTTGACAATTCCTGGAATACAGAGCCAGAATGGTTATGTACGTACAGAGATATTTATGTGTGTCATGTTTTTGAGTAATGGTATTTTATTCCATGATTTTTTTGCACTGATTTTCTTTCTTATTTTTATTGAGGTATGATTAACATACAAATATAGTAGTTTCAGTCATACAACATAATGACTTGATATTTGTATATATTGTGAAAGATCACCACACTAAGCCTAGTTAATATCCATTACCACGCATAATTACAAAAAAAGTTTTTTTCTTATGGGGACTTCTAAGATCTCTCAGCAACTTTCAGAAAAGCAATACAGCATTACTAACTGTAGTCACCATGCTGTATATCATGTCCCCATGATGTATTTTATAACTGGAAGGTTGTACCTTCTGACCTCTTCATCCATTTCTCCAACCCTCTCTTCCTCACCCCTAATTCCCTGTCTCTGGCAACCATCAATTTGTGAGCTTGGTTTCTTTCCTTGTTTTTTTAAAAAAGATTCCTTGTATAAGTAAGATCATACAGTATTTGTCTTTTTCTGTGTGTCTTACTTACTTCACTTAGCATGGTGTCCTTGAGGTCCATCCATATTTTTTATGGTTGAATATTATTCCATCATATATATGCACCACATTTTTTATCCATTCATCCACCCATGGTCTTTTAAGTTGTTTCCATATCTTGGATATTGTAAATAATGCTGCAGTGAATACGAGGTGCAGGTATCTTTCCAAATCAGTGTTTTCATTTTCTTCAGATAAATGCCCAGAAGTGGAATTGCTGAAACATATGGTACTTCTGTGTTTAGTTTTTGAGGAACCTCCATACTGTTCTCCAGAGTGGCTGCACCAGTCTACATTCCCATCAACAGTGTAGAAGGATTCCATTTTCTCCACATCCTCGCCAGTCCTGTTATTTCTTGTCGTGTTGATATCAGTCACTCTGATGGGTGTGAGGTGTTATCTCATTGTGGTTTTGAGTTACATTTCCTTGATGATTAGTGATGTTGAGTACCTGTTGGACATCTGATTGTCTTCTTTGGAAAAATATCTATTCAGATCTTCTGCCCATTTAATCAGATTGTTTGTTTTTCCTATTGAGTGTTGAGTTTTTATATACATTTTGGATATGAACCCCAATGCTATGATTATTTAAAACATCTTAGAATTTCTTATCTTAACATTGTAACACTGCCTCATTTCTTTTAATGTTTACATAATAATCCTTGGTATGGTTATATTATGAATTAACCAGTCTCCAAAGGTGTGTGTTCAGATTATTTCTAATAATCTGTCAGTAATGCTGAAATGAATTTCCTTCCTTGTATATATATTATTTCACACATGTCTAACCATATCTGTAGGATAAATATTTAGGAGTGGAATTCCTGGCTCAAAGGGTGTGTACATTTCGACTTTTGATGGCTATAGCCACATTTGCTTCCACAGGATTGCTACTAACTTAACATCTCACCAGTGACATACCCCTTGTTGAGGCCATTCCACCAGTACAGTGTGTCAGACTGTCCTTATGAGAAATACAAAATGTTATTCTTATTAATTACTAGCATCTGTCTCTATGTATGTGTGTGTGTTAGAAATATATTTCTCAGGTTATCATTTGTGTTTTAACTTGGCTTATGTTTTTTGGCTGTGTAGAAATTGCCAATTTTGTGTAAATTTTTCAGTGTTTTCTTATGTCACTCTGGCTTTTGTTTCATAATTAGAAAGGCTTTTCTCACAGTATGATTACTCTCCCACTATCATCTTTATAATTTGTGGTTTTGTCCCATGGTCCCATGGTCCCATGGTCCCAGAATTTATTTGTGGGTGCAGACTAAGGTAGGGCTCCATCTTTTTTTTTCCAAATTAGATAGTCCATTGTCCCAGTGCTTTGCGTTGATTAATCTTTCTGCCACTAATCTGAAGTGCCATCTTTATTATTATCAAAATATGTTTTGGGGTCTCTTTCAGACATTGTTGCGTTTGCTCTTTATGTACTGGTTCCACAGTATTTTAGTTTACTTTGACGATGTAATGTTTTAGTTTCTGATAACTACTACTAAGAATTTTCCTGGGACGTTCTTACTTCTAGTGACTAGCAAATGTCTGTATCACTTTTTAGATTCTATTAAGGTCATTTTTATGGTTCATTTTATGCTCAACATTAATGAATGTTTCTTGGACCCAGTGAAGGTATTTTTTGGATCTACTGAAGGTATTTTTTTGTTTGTTTCAGAATAAATTAAACTAGATCTGTGTTGTAAGTTAGGTCTTCTGTATATACAGTTGAGTCCACGAGATGTTTTTATGGTCTGAGGAACGTTAATTAAAGTCTCACAACTCTGCATTCCTGCCAGTGTTTCCTTGGTTTCTTATAGTTTTTGCCTTGTAACTAACTGTGCCCTGTTTGTCTTTTTTTAAAAATAAGTTTTTCTCTGGATTCCAAATCCTACCCATCGAGGTGTTGGTCCCTGCTTTACTTGGATGTATTTTGCAATATGCCTTTGCCCATTCTTTTCAATCTTTTTAAGTCATTTTAAGAATGTCTCCAGTAGAAGCAAGTTTTTTTGTGTTGTGATTCAGTGTCTTTTCTTATAATTATTGAGTTTAGCCAGTTTGAATTTATTAAAAAGATAAACTTGTTTGGTTTGGTTGTCTGATCATATTTTATATGCTTTCTGTTTTTACTGTTTCTTTTGTTTTTATGTTTCACTACATAATTACTTTTAATGAGTTTCTTGAGGTCATTTAGAAGGATTATATTTTTGTTCTAAGGGTTACCTTTATAAATGTAAATGGTATAAGTAATCCTGCGGAGGATTTCTGTCAGCTCCTACTGTGAATAGTGAGGGTTCCTCACTTGTCACTTTGCTCTTCTCCCTTCCCCATATTCCAGCCTCAATTGATTATTTTTGTTAGCCCTGACCTTTCATGATTTATCACCTTTGACCATGAGTGAAGGTGACAAATTCAGCACACCTTTGTTCTCTCCTGCCCCTTCGTTATTCTGACACGTCCGCTGTGTCAGGGCCAGTGTTGTGTTGACCAGCTTAGCCCTTCAATTACTGCATTGAGAAACAAAGCAGGCACTTTTCAAAATTTATTTATTCTATAAGCAAAAAACTATCATATTCCACAAACTGTAAACACAGAATGCTCACCATCAGTACTTTTGGTGGGCTTTACTACTTTTTGTTGAAATTCATCCTCTGAGTTTAAAAAGGTTTTCAGTGATGAGTTCTTACATTTTCAAAATGGTTTGATACTTAAATGACAGATTAATTAGATATAAGATTGAGTACTGCTTAATTTCTTCAAATTGTGTTGGGCATTGCTCCCCTATAGTCCAGCCTGGAGTGTTTATCTGGAGTATCTGAGGCTGGCCTGATTTGTCTCATTTATGTGTGTCTGGATATCCCTGAGGACTCTTTGATGTCCAGTAGTTCATGGTAGAAGGTGTTGGGTTTGATTGGAGGGGAATGGAGAATGGCACAAGTTCAAACTGTATCTATAATTTTTAAGGAAATAAAAAAAAGATATGAAGCAAATAGGCCAAAATGTTAACGTGAATTCAGTATAATTGGTGAATGCAAAGGCATTTGCAGTTCTATTCTCTGTGGTCTAGGGTATATTTGAATTATGACATTTAAAAATACTAATTGTGAAATAGGGAGTGCTTGTATGCTTTAGTGACCCAGGTCAAAGTGTATTTCATTGAAAATCACATTTTTGCCTTATTGAGCACAACATGCATTCTTGTTTTCTTCATATATTGATAGCCACTCATGTAATTCCTTAATTCTCTTTGATGTCATTTCCTAAGGTTTGAGTAAAAGTATATTCTAAAATCCTATGGCTGGAGATTATAAAATTCTAAATTTAGGATCTACAGAGTAGAAGTTAATGGTAATTGCTCCAGAGACTAGAACTAAATGGGATGTATGAGTAAAATCTGTTAAGTGATTTATATTTGCTGGTTTGGGACTGTTTTGAACAAATATCCCTCTAAATATACAAAATAGGATTAAGGTTTAAAACACCATGATAATAATTCATTGTTACATAGTCAAGACCCCTTCCTCTCTCTTTTCTTTATTTTCTTTCTTCAGAGCTCTCATAAATACAAGTCATAATAAAAGATAAATCACCTCTATTTTCTTATTTTTGCTCTATTTTTTAGTGCTGAGGAATTTTAAACTTTGTTTTTCCTCTATATTTAGGTATATGTCTCGAGTCCACGGTATGCACCCCAAAGAGACCACCCGTCAGCTGAGCTTAGCTGTGAAAGACGGTCTTATTGTCGAAACTCTAACAGTGGGCTGCAAAGGTTCAAAAGCTGGTATTGAACAAGAAGGATATTGGTTGCCAGGAGATGAGATTGTAAGTAAATTTTATTGGATAAATTTGGAGATGCTGACTTCTAGTTTTGAACATTACTTAAATACAACCTATAGAAAATGGTTTTCAGAGGCTAGCATTTTTTAACATTAAGGAACCTACATTGGTAAGATGGGTACTTTCCTCCCTGATTCTTTAGAGAAAACTCACTATTACAAAGAGCCTGCTTTACCTGTCAAGGTTACCTTGAATAATGGTGGTCCTAGTGTTTCCTTTAGTAAATACCAGTAAGAAAGTGTCAGTACAGGATAATGTTGCTGTCCAGACAGATTAGAGCCATGAGTTGTCTCCTCAGGGAGACCCGTCACTACAAACTGGATGGCATCAGCTTCCAGAGCCTCAGTCCAGTAGGGGCGCTGTTTCAGTGACTAGTGATGATAGCTAGTTTGTGGCACTCAAACAGAAATGATAGGAAAGACAGAAAGGTAATTTAATTTATATTTTCAGCTACTTTGACTTCTTTTAAATTACAATATTTTAATCTTCTATTTCCTTTTAGTATATACATTTATATTCAGGGGCACTTGTAGAAGTACATTTTTTTTCTTAAGTAAAGATTGGTGTAATATTTTATCATGTGTAATAATATATTACATGTGTAATATTTTTATCTACCTACCTTATTTGCTTTTGATATTTCTAATAATGTAATTAGAAAGGTCTTAATTTTTGCAAAGAAATGTCATTTCTGATGATAGGTTTCGAGCGTAGTAGGCATTAGTTATTTAGTTTCTGAAAGGCATGGATTTAGTAATTAGCTATTTTGAGAGTGTTTAATTATAAAATCCAAAATCTTAAAATTGGTTCTTTGTGGAAACATTTCCCAAACACTTTGAATTGTGTTTCCCTTTCTGGTTGTACAGCAGATGAGCCGGCAAACACACATTCATCTGTCAGTTCTGAGAGCAGCAGTGCACTGGTAACTTGTCTACTGTGGGGAGCTGGCCTACAGAGGCAGCTATGATGAGGATTAAACTCAGAGCACTTGTTCATTCAGTTTTAATGCTGTTTTGTGAGTTTCATCTGTGCCTTCAACATTTCGGGAAAGAAAATTCCGATTTTCCATAAACAAAAAAATGGATGAAAAATGGTTAATTTCACTGGTGTCATTTGATTTGTGCACTAGAAGTGCTCTTGAAAATTGAAGTGAAAATGTTTATGTCACAATAATTTTTCTGTTAATTCCCTTACAGAGAAGTAAAGCTTTGTTGCCAATAGAGAACTTTGGTTGTGAAGCCGTAATAGTGATAATGTCAAGGGAGGTAAATCTGCATCAGACATTTAAAGGAGGGCCATTTGGTAATTGATAGATATACTTAAACCAGGTAATATAAAATTTTAAATATCAGAAAACTTGGAAATTTACAGATTTAGTATGTAGGGCCTGAAATTTTTATAGTAATTAACCAATAGTAAGTGCAACTAAATCCACAGGGTTTTGGTTTTTGGATTGTGTACATTATCTATGAAAGTGACTTGTTTTCTCCTTACCTGTGAGATGTGTGCTTTTTCATAAGCTCTCCTCCTCTAGGTGGTTTCTTTGTTCAGTTTAATTCAACAAGCAGTTAATGAGGTATATGTTCACCACTACATTAGGTCTATGTTCTTTTTATTTTTGTATGTTCTTACTGGCTGTATTTATAGCATCATCCTTTTCCTTTTCTTAAAATGAAATCATATATGTAAATCAAACAGCTAGTGCACAGATTTCATTAATTCTGATTGTTTCTTGTTCATAAACATTTTTATACCAAGTTATAAAGCATGCCTAGCTTATAAAATCTGCAAATATTAAAAATTCAGAGACAATGTAGTAGAAAGAGTAAAGTCTAATATGTTACAGGCAGCAGGGTTTTGGTCCCATCCCAAGCGTTTACTGAATTATGTGACCTTAAAGAAATTTCATAACCTCTGATCCTCATTCCTCAGCTGTAAATATGGGTATATTAATATCTCTTTCATTTGATTGTTTTAAGGATTAAGTGAGATCATATAAAGCATATAACTGTGTACTCAAAGCAAGTTTTTGACCAGTGAATAAATAAGCTTGAAACAAAAAGAGCCTACATATAGTGTAGCCAAAGCACACACATTTTTTACCAACCACACACAAAAAAATCTCATCCTTTTACTTTCATCTTGTGTCCTCACACACAAGGAGATTTGTAAAGAGGTTTTCTATTAAGATGCTGGATCTATATTTAAGGTGTAAACTATAAAATGATGAGACTAATTGTATGTGTATCTCATAAACATGGCTGGTGTACCACCTGGCTACCCTGGGGCTGTCATGTGCTACAATTTTCATGCCCTAAAAATACTCTGGAAGAACACATAACTGAAAATGAGGGTCATGCTTGGCAAAGCATGAGCATGTCACACTGGCCAGCCCTGTGTGTTTGTAGGGACTATGTGGCCTGTGTACATGGGCCACTGTGAACTGCACAGCTCAGTGGGTCCCAGGCAGTTCTCAGATATCATGTTCTTGCATGTTTATTCAGCAGTGTTCTGGCACAGACACCACATGTCTTGGTCTAACCAAATCAGTCATAGGGAAGGGTCACCTTTCTAATTTGCACAAAGGTACTGTATGGGCTAGTGACAGCACTTCATGTTGGCATCTGAGTCTGGAACCCTCCTTTATGGCTTATCCACCTCATATGTGATATGATGCCTCTAAAAACTTGAGTTTTTAAATTGAAAGATGAATATTATTATTCATCTTGTTGACTTTCTCAGTATCAATAGAAGAAAAAGTCAAGTAGGTACATATGGCCTTGGGAAGGAAAGTTATAGGATTTTTTGGTTATTCATTTTTAAACCTTTAATTCAAAGTCACAAATATTCTTTACTCAGGAAGTTCTGTCATTTGAAAAATGGGTAATAAAGCTCTTCTTTTGTTTCTATAGCCTCTAAAAATAGTAGCTATAGCTCAGAGGTGAGGAAAAAGTTGATTTCTCTTGATAAGTCCCACACATATATCCCGAGATACTTTGTATTAGCAGAGTCTGACCTGTCCTGTCTTTGCTTTCACGATTATGGTGAGAAAGACAAGGTAGGCAAGCATGTTTCTCAGGAAATACACTAGAGTTAAGCAGTTTGTTGGTGTGATCTTTTTATTCCACCTCTGCCACCTTATTCCAATCCTTATTTTTAAAACTTGATGCAGTTAGGAAGTAGGCATGTCTTGAACATTATTTTTATTAAGTCCAACAATCATGTAATAAAAGTCTAACCAATATATCTAAATAACTACATGTAATTTGTTTAAGAAGTCTATACATGTCAAAGACTGTGGCCTCCATTCTGAGGCTCCTTCTACTAGACTGGAATGGTTTTAGACATTTAGAGATGCTGATCTTTACCACTAGTAGTAGCCCTATTGAAGTGATAATCACTAAAGAAACTATGATAAAATTAGGAAATTGATAAGCATATTTATGGTGGAATTTTAAATATGTCCACTGGAGATAATAAAATGAAAAATGAGCACCTCTCAATTTTAAAGGGTGTGCTTACATATTTGTCAGTAAACAGGCAAAATACATGTACCAACCAGTTGTCATAATGACAGCCTTGTTCAACCTGGAAAGATCCTTGTAGATGTCCTGTGGCCATCTTAAATTTTCAGGTTTCCATGCCATTAGTATTCATTCACAGGAGCCAAATAATTATTTTAGAGATGGTGTTCATAGCTTTCAAAATCAATGGCTAAAAGGCCAATAGACCAGGGCACAGAGTGAAACTTTGTGATGCCTGACCATTCAGTGTTTTGTTGTATCAAAGCATTTTTGTGGTGTTTTTTAAAAAAAGAAATACTACTTGTTCTCATAGTTTGCTTCATCATCTACTTCCATTAAGGAAGTAAGCATGAATGGCTACATTCAGTCCATATTTGATCACAATATTTAATGTCCTTTATTCTAACAACTTGAGAAATATATTTCCTGGGTGGAATTTTATTATTTACTAGGCTGAGTTAAGATTGGTATTTGGTAGCTCTCTTTGTAATAAATACAGATTTATTTCTTATGAGTAAACTCATCAGGTGCCCACTAAAGATAGGAAAGTCTTATAAAAGTATTTAATGTACTATAGAGGAGCAGGTAATCTTGAGTTATGGATCATTTGCAGATAAAATATAACAAATATGTGTCTTGATAGTGAGGCAGTTAATATGTATTTGGTGACTTCCACCTTAATTCACAACCTTGGAACAAAGCTGTGACTGCCCCGTTATTTGGCAGGTACATTTGATCTGACATGACACTTTGGTCACCAGCGTAGAGGGTGACTGAAAGTGTAAAACCATGTTTGCTGTGAAACTACTTCTCTCTTTACTTACTTGCCAAACTGGACTCAGGTCTCATTTCTTCTTTAGTAGTTCATGCCAGTTAAAGAGTAATGTATCAGTCAGTGCAGGGCATTTGTGTTTTCATCAAGAGTCCTTTACCAGTTCTGCTGCTTATGATTTCAAACAAGCTCACGTCTGGCTCTTGTGCTCTGCCTCAGTCTGAGCACTTTGCAAAATATAGTTCTCCTGCCCGTAAGCAGGAGGAACTCACACTGCTTTTAAAGTAGGCCTAAGTGGAAAGGTAGAATAAAGTTTTTTGTTTTTTCACATTTGATTAAAAGTTTGACATCTTTTAAAAAGTATAATTAATGAAAACATGCGTTTTGTAGTTTTGGGAGAGATGAATGTATTGTGTGGGGACACACACACTTGGCCTTAGTTTATGGGGCTGCTTTCATCCTCTGCTGCTGCTCCCAATTCAAATAGCTAGTCTAAAAGAAGTTGTATTTTATACGCCTCTTGAAGCATAGCTCACATCTTCTAGATGAGGGGAAGGATTGGATTTTAATCCTTCAGAAATCACACTACTGAACCAGCCATAGGTTTGCTTTGTTCTTGAAAAAATATTAAGAGACCTGAGTTCCAATAGTTTGCCACTCCCAGTCTACCTCATGAATATAGCAGAATGAAGTAGGAGTTTTTTTTGAAGTTTAGATCTTTGGATATTTATTGTTATAACTATAGCTGTCATAAATTAATCAGTAATGTTTTAAATACTCTAAGTGCAAAAGTTTATGCCCCTTGGATAGTCTTTAAGTGAAATATATTTTATTATATATTTATGTTAGTTACATCTCTTCCAAAGGTCAATGACTGTGTCAGATACAAAAATATAATTGTATATTTGCTAAATAAAGTATTAAGTATTGGTAACTATTAAGTAATTAGAAGCCAGTTATATTATTGGTCTCTGTGTATTAAATCTATAGTGTACTTAGAAATTATTCTTGCTTTGGTAGAGAAATTCCATTTTATTCATTAGGCTATTTTAGGTCATGCTATCTTACTACACTCTTTTCAGCTTATTTTGATTGTGTGTGTATGTGTGTGGGTGTGGGTGTGAGAGAGAGTTCATTTTTTTGTTTCCTTTTGTCTAAATTCTGTTTCACTAACCAATGTTGTAATGTTTTTATTTTTAAAAAATAATATTTAAAATTACTGGAAATATTTAATCATCAAATTACTACCTCTCAGTTACTAACTGAATTTATTAATAGACTAAACTAAATCTAGAATTGTAGAGAATTAATCTTACATTGAATCTGTTAAAATACCAAAATAAACCAAATATCAAACACATATTTGATAACATAAGACTTATCTGCTCATTACATATAAATAAAGACTGACTTTAATAATTAGATCTCTGAATATGTTGGGGATGAGATATTTTAGGAGGCCAGAGTTCCCTACACAGCCACCCCACTGAGCCTCTTGCTTCAGTGTGATCTCTAAATCAAGCTAACAATATGTCTTGCGCTGTCTAGCTTACAGAAATGTTGTGAGAGTCAGCTGTCATAATGAACTTCAAGTCCTGAAAAAGAAATTCATTCACATATAATTACAAGTGTCACATCATTTTGTGACATGTTAATTCCTCTTTTGTGCACTGCAGCAAACAGATCATATTAATAGCACCAGCTAACACTGAGCATAGTAACTCATTTGATCCTTAGAAACCTTTATAAAGTAGGCACTATTATTTTGTTCATTTTGCAGATAGGAGATGATACACAGAGGAGCTTAGTATTCTGCCCCAGGTCACACAGCCCATGAGAACCACAGCCAGGATTTGAGCCATTATGGCTCCAGAGTTTTAACCAATGGTGACAGGGATGTAGCTCAGCAGGTTGCTTCTAGATGGGGAAATGTTTTCTGCTAGGTCCTGAATACAGCCTGTATAAATTATAAATTTCACACTATGGTGTAGAGCATTGAGTTCACCATGTTTACATTCGTCACTCCCTATTTTTTAAATAAATACAGTTTAAACCTGTTTCAGATCAAGAAGACATACATTCATGGTCTTATGCAAATTTATGACACTGAATGTATTTGTTAGTAAAATTCGAACATCATTATAGGTTTCATTGCACATGAATTCCTAGATTTTCTCTATGTCCGTATGTATTTTTGTGTTAGTGTCAAAAGTTTCCTCTAAACTGTAATAACTCTTCAGTTTGCATGCTGCTGTCTTTTCATTAATGATTAAGCATGTTCATGGATTATCAATTGGTTATCATCTGCAAAATAAGTTGTATAGCAGAGAATAAATAGTTTGACCATGTATGAAATCCCTTTAGCTCTGTATATTGCCTGATACTGAGCAAACTTACAGTAGAGAGACCAAGATTATTTTGTTTTTATTTTGAAAGGCCTACAGTATGCAGCCTTTCTCCAGGACAGCAACCCCAAACAAGGTGAACTAATTTTGCACTATGTTATTTTACTTTAATTCTGCCTTTTAAAAAAATTGTATTACATTTTATTTTTCTTTAGGCTATATTAGTTAACTCTTAACCAGAATTGTTCATTAAAACCATAGTATCTTTACATTGCTTTAGTTTGGATTTGTGCTAGTAGGTTTCCTTTTAAAACACTTTCTTGAAGTAATGAAGTGGCATTTCACACATTATGCTGTTGATCAGTCTGTATATAGAGTATTTGCTGACATCTGGTGAAATCCAGCATAAATGCAAGCTTAACTTTTTGGCATACCTTATTGAATATTAGTTAAAAGCGCTATATTAAATGTATTCTATTCACTAAAAGACAAGTCATAGGTTACTTTGCCTATAATAAACATATTTATCTCATTTATATATCAGAAAAAAAAGGTTCCTGGGCCCAGAATCTAATAACCTTTGAATGGGACTTTTGCATGTTTTATGTATTCTAAACAGCTCTTGCTGTGATGAAAAGACCGGCACATGGCATCCTCAGCCCTTGGTTTTATATCAGATAATGGATCAGATACCAGAAACATGTATCCAAATGTTTCTCTACTTTTACTTCATTTGAATTAAACTTTCTATAATTGTTTTGAAAAACTAGGTCTAGTATTAAACACCCCACCAAAAAAAGGTCCATTTTCACTTTTGTTCATGGGTGATGGGTCATGATGGGGTGGAGAAAAATAGGAGGTGACATAGCGGGCTTCAGCCATGATGCACAGTGAGATGTGTGCTTTCTTTTCTTACTTGCCTTGTAACTACTGTTGGCAGAATCACAGGAAGATGAATTAACTAAAAAAAAAAAAAAAAGACCCAAGTGATAAAGAATGACAGTTTCTCTTATAATATTGAGTCAAATGTAAGCCACCAAAATCCTGTGAGATATTTCTGAGGAAAGTATTCTGAAATTGTTTATTTTAAATTTGGAAAGAGTTCTGTTTATTAAAAATAGAGCAGATTATCTTCACTGAAACCTAATTTATCAGTGATTTTTTATTTAAAAAAACATAGCTAAAATGTAGCTTATGTAGAGCTATTGTAATAGGCATACTGATGGCTTGTTTTAGGACAGCCAAGCACCGCACGCACAAATTGTGTCTCTGGTGCCAACATGCTGAACTTTGTGAGGTAGATTTTGGTAGAATGCACAGATTAGGGTTTTATGTCAAATTAGGATCTTATGACTCTTTTAAGGCAGTTTGACTGAAATTACTCTAACAGCATAAGTTTGCAGTGTATATACATTTGCAGCAAGTAACTAAAAATGTTCATACTTTTTTCTTTATTACTTTGGTCGACAAAGACCACTAATTTCTTAATAAAGAACAAACCAATAAGTTTCATTTTTGCAGAATTTACGAATTTACTCTAGCCATGACTCTCTGGTAGTGGGTTGGAAGAAATGAATTTTAGAATATTGTGACTCTTCTCTTTTGAAGGAGTGGGTACTACCCTCTCATGTGGTCAAGCAATGATACATTGGAACCATAGGTGCCAGAGGAGTCACTACTTACCAGACAATGCTGTATCAAAGCCCATTTATTGGGGAAGTTACTGACATAAGAGAAAATGAGAAAGCTGCTCAGCTTCAGAAACAGTGTAGACAATGATTTATAAAACGAGAAATTATGACAGCCCAAGTTTGGAATTTCAGGATCCTCATTGGAAGTGGCCTTGATTAGACTAAATTTAATTTAGGTTTACCCACATAGTTACATGTATCACTTAGTTACCACATCTACAAAAGAAGGTTGCAAATTAATCCATCATTCTTAACATGGGAATTTTCTGATAAAAGCCAAAAGTGAATGAATTCTGAATTAAGAGAACTTGTCACATCTTCCTGTTTCTGTCTAGATGGTATTGGCTATACAAAAAAAATATTGGAAGAATACCTATACAACAGCAGTTACATCTTTTTATTTTCAGGATTAGTACCAAAAGAAAATAAGGCCACTTCCTTTTTTGTTTTTTTTTTTGTGGTAATGTCCTTTGGAGAATGTGATTAAGCCTTTAGTTTCACATTTTCAATTTATTTTTCCAAATTCAACAGACCCTGAAAATTTGACAGCCTATCAGAACATGGACATTCTGATTAATGTTATTTTCAATAAAGCATCCAATACCATGGATGAGAAGATAAGAATAGTGAGCATCACCATTCATTCCTATCCTCTATGTTCCCACGGTGTGTTAAGTACTTACTATATTTTTTTAAAAAGCAGAACAAAACAGAGGTTTGTTAATTTGAAATACTAATAAGCTGTAGATGTTGGTTTGCTGAAGAAATTATTCCATAGATTATATTTAAAAGTGAAAGATAATGTTAGAACTGGAATTGGCTTTGGACATACTTCATTTTGGACTGGTTTTGCTATCAGGTCACCTTCAGATATTTTGAATATTGATGCTGTCTAGGAAAGAATTTAAAATTTAAAGAAGCAAATTTCTAGGTATTTTTTCCCTCTTGTTTTAACACAGTAAATGTCTGAAATTGTTTATAATGCCTAACTTCTGAATGGACATTAGTTTCAATTTTGTTCTTAGTCATTGCAGATATTGACAAAATGTCATACGAAATTATTTTGTATTTTTTGTAGGACTGGGAAACAGAAAATCATGACTGGTATTGTTTTGAATGCCATTTGCCTGGAGAGGTGTTGATATGTGACCTGTGTTTTCGTGTGTATCATTCCAAGTGTTTGTCTGATGAGTACAGGCTTAGAGACAGCAGTAGTCACTGGCACTGCCCAGTATGCAGGGTGAGTACCTATGAGCTTTCATGTGCTGGTCAGGGGGTTGGAATTCATTAATAATAGCTGCACAAAGATACCCCAGGTGGTCTTGCCAGGTTAACGGATGAAGTACTGGGGGGCGTGGGGGTTCACTACTGAAATGGTGGTATATGAACAGTGCTTACAAATGGATAATACAGAACATGTCACCGATTCAGGGTGTGGGTTTTAGAAAGTTTTAATCACATAAAAATATACTCTTTTTCCTTTCTTTGCCCTTGCCTCTGGATTGTGTGACTCCTTTAATGGTTAGCCATGGGAAATCAAGAACCATTCTCCCATAACCGAGGTCTCTGCTACTTAGAAAACACAGCTAGCAAAAGGCACATTGTTGGGAACATTCTGTATCTACTTCCCATTTTCTATCCATGTAATGTTGCCTTTATTTTTTGTCATATCATGGGTTAGTTTATTTCTTATATTTTATTGGGGGTGGAGGGAGGGAACAGTTGTATATAAAGAATCCTAATAATTTAAAGCAAAACAAAATAGTCTGGTAGGTACAATATAGGTACTTCCCACAATTATTTTCATTCATATTATTTCCCCCTTGGCCTAGTGTACGTGGCTGTGCTTGTTGGCTGCAGAACGTGGTGTGTGTGTATAGAGTGACGTGTGATGCCTAAGTGCTGCATTACATGTGGCAGTGATGGTGATGAGCAGGAATTATTTCACTGAAAGCTCTATTGTTTGTACTTAAAGTTATTAAGTACTTAGAAGTATTAAGGTGCTTATTTGGAATCATGCAAATTGCCCAGATTACTTACAAGTTCAGTTTGTGAATATGCTTTGTAATAACTGGGTAACTTAAAATGTTCATTTATCCTTCCAAAAGAAGTTTTGTCTCCATGATGTTTACCCTCTTTCATACCAGCCAAAAATTTCCTGCCAGCATGATGAGCAAATACAGTGTATATTTAGTCTGCCCTTAGTAACTAAAGCTTGGATATTACCAGCACTACTGTATATATTCGGTAGGCCAGAGGAAGTACAGTTGGGGTAGCATGAAAAAAAAAGTGTGATGATGACTTATAAACAAATGACTAATTGCTAGATAAGTAGTGATTAATCCCCAAGTCTGGATGTGTCAGTATCAACCCCCCTGATTGAGGTCTACAAGAATTTAGATGTCTCCAAGAAGTTAGTGTAATCAGTGGTGTGGGAACTGCATTAATATTCAGAGTTTATTTTCATGGGTTTGGATTGTGCATTTTAAAAGCAAATATATGTATCTTCTGTTTTCTGGTAATAATTTACACTATAGGAAATAAGGAATTAATGCTTAGAAACAAAAGCATTGAGGTAAGAACAATACGAAAGAGATGGAGTCACTGGAGTAATATGGACTCAGGAACTTAGGAAATAAAATTCTGGACATACCTGTATCTTTACTGCCATAGCTTTTTAATATTTAATATTTAGTTCTTACTTTCATAGTAAAGAATTTAAACAAAAACACTGGGATTTTTGAGGATGGGTCAAAGTTTATTATGGATGTTTTATATTCCTTGACATTAAGAATGGAAATTAAACAGTCACACCTTTGAAGAAAATGTGTAATATTTCCTCCACCAGAATTCACTATCAGCTTGTCAGATTCCATTTTCTGTATATGTACTTTTACTGATAAGATGATTTTTTTTTTTTAAACAGTTCAGTTAGTTACTGGCTCGCAAACAAACATGATAAATAGCCAAGATGGGACTCAGCTTAGCCTAGCCATTTTTTCTTTCCTTCCCTTTGTTTTTTTCTAGTCCATCTAAATAATCTCAAATTGTGATATAATTATGCTTACTGAAATGATGCTGTGAGTCAGTAAGAAATCGTGAATTACATTCATTTCATAGACTGAGCTACTCATTGCTTAGACTCAAAAGGAGTATGTTGAGGTTGGGAATGGTGAGTTTTATCTTGAGATTTAAAACTTCCAAAGAAATAGTTGTTTCTGTGTTAGATCTAACTATTGTTTTAATTGTTACATTCAAGAACAAGATAAGTGCTGATAATTCCTTCCCTGGAGGAAAGGGTAATTAATAAACTTGAAATTCAAATGGAATTATAAATATCTTTAAGGTAAAGTTTTTAGTTAATTTGGTTTGTTTAGACAAAGCATCAGAACTTCAAGTAATGCTGCTTTTTATCATGTAACATGAGAGTGACTGACGAGATTTCAGTATGCTTGGAGTAAGAGAGCTGAGAGTCTGTATACTGAAAACTGTGGTTCTGAATCAGAAGGATCTTCTCTGTTTTTCTTTTCAGTTAATGTTTGGGAGAAATATTGATTAATTGTATGTATTACTGAGCAGTTTTGAGGATGAGATGCCCAGAGGCAGATTTCAATGCAGGTAAAAATAGTAGATGGAAGCTAACCATTACCACCTAAAATTGAAGATTAAAAACTTCTATATTTTATAGTGATCAGAAGATGACTTGTTTTTACATAATCTCTTTCCTTTACAGCAATGAAAAGACACTGAGAATAGGTTATATCTCACCTACCTATCAGCTGTGTAACCAGATTTTCTTCAGCTCAAGCATCTTTATGTCATACATGCAACTATTTCCAAATTATTTTAAGATAGCTATGAAAGGAATTTTTCTCAATTTGAAATAATTTTATTAATTTTTATAATGATCTCAAGAATCTTACAATCCTGAGAATATTTGCTTTGAAAAAAATTTTGAGTAATGTCCTGTTTCACACTCTTGTTACTGGGAACTTTCATGAATAAAAAAAAAGGGATTAAATTTTTTAAGAAGTTTGCTGTTAAAAATTCAAGTAATTTAGAGAAAGATAAAGAAAAAAAAAAAAGATTCCTGGAAATGTTATCGGGTAGTAGGTGAATGTTCTCACAGACCTCTCCGTGTGTGTGTGTGTGTGCGCGCACACACACATCTTTGGTTAAAAACAAACAAACTTTAAAAAGGTTGGCCTTAAGAGTGGCCTGGTGTGCATTTTCCTCATCAAGCCATAACTCTGACTTGGAAGAATTCTAAAGGAAGGTTATAAAGGAGCTTGTGCGCAACAGACTACATAGCAAGCCCTGCTTCCTGGCTCTAAGGCATCATCTGGTGTAGTATAATGTCCTGCCATGCTTGATAGCTGTTAGAGTTGCACTGGCTCTGAATCTGGTATGTCATAAAAAGTCAGATTATTTTAGGGGGGGGGAAATGTATAGCAAAACACAATTGGCACTTTTCAGTTTAACAATTATGAGACATATTTTGAAAGTGGGCCCCTGTTTTCTCCTCTTCAAATATATGTTCATGTTCCTTATGTAAATGATTTTCTTTTCATAACTTGGAGGAGTTGTAGATGCATATTACTGCTTCTTTTATATTCAGATTAATGAAATCTATATTTGAACTAAGAAATATCATAAGGGAGCAGAATTTAGTGCTCTAAATTTCACATTATTTGCCTTTACTTTGAGCATGTAGAAAGTCTTGGAATGGGAAGAACACAGAGACCTGATATTCTCCTTTCCCATATTTGGGCCTCTGAAATGGAATATGGCTCCAGTGAAATCCATTCAAAGGTTTTTATTTTTGTTTTTTACAGTTATTTTATAGCATAAAAATTTAATACTACTATTCTTTATTTCCTCTAACAAACTTCAGCTCACTTTATATCCCATTTATGACATACTGTTACTTTTAGATACAAGGATCAGTTTAAGTCATAAAAGAAAAAGTAACTAGTGTAACTGGATAAAGGGATATATTATTATAGTATGTCTTTAAAAACTAGAAAATATTTATTCCCCAACAAATGTTTCAGATAGTATTTTTTGTCTGTTTAAGGATCACAAATTTTAAAATCTGTGCTAATAGTACAAATTTTATGTCGAATCAACTGAGTCCACTAATAAAACACAGAAACAGAAGATAATGACGAGGAATCTGTGTGGGAGAGTTTTGTTAATTTAAAAATACTTTGGTTCTACATCTAACCCAACAGCTCTCCCAGATTTGCAGCACCTGACTCTTAATCCCCCCTGCTCTTGACACATTAGGCATCTGCTAGCATCAGAGGAAGGGAGCCACTAACAGGAACTGTCCCTAAAATTTCTCACTACTATAATTCTCTTTAAAATATTTACAGTGAAGATGTGTGTGTTACAGGAAACTTAATATTTTAAACATACAGGTTTACAGAAAGCATTTAAAATTTAAAGTTGGATGTCAGGCCCTAGGTACTATATTTTTACATGGGTTATGGTATACTCTTTAGGCAGATACTAAAAATGGAGCAATTTAACTGAAAGGAGGAATGTCGTTTAAAAATAAAAGCCAAGACCGAATCTCTGTTAGGAGGCCATCCAGAGTTTTACCACTTGGGTACTGACTTGTGAGTGTTAATTTAGTTCTGGGTGAGTTATATATGGCTCATTTGCACTGTGACTTTTGGTTGGTCAGGTAGCTAAAGAAAAAACAATGAAAGCTATTTCTTGAAACTGGAGATAGAATGTACTTATTAATCCATTTTTTATTCTTTTGGGTATGTAGGTAACACAGTTTCGTTTAAATTCCCAAAATAGGGAGAATGCTTATTTAATGTTCATAATGAAATGGGACAAAATGCTAAATTAAAACATTATGTACATATTATGAAACTGTAACTTTGACTTTCTGGTCAGTCTTCCTTTGTTAAATGGGGTACATTTATTAATATTTTCCCCCTGAAAGTGGGTAAGCCAAGTTTTCTACCACAATACAAATCTGGAATGAAGATTTGATTTTTAAATAAAATAGAATTAGAAGTTTTATGGAAAATAAAAATGAACATTAATCAAATATTTTTTACAAATTTTAAAGATAACTGGATCTTATCATTTTTAAGTAACAAAAGTAGAAATTTAATTTTAAAATATTTGTCTGAACCAACTACTTAATAAGGCAGTTTTGATATTCATAACAGGCCTGACTAGAGGAAGAAATAGTGGGACATTGATAAATACAGACGATTTTAAAACTTAGATATAGGATATAAAATCTCATGCACTGTTATCTCTATAAAACTACCTGGAACCAAGCAAGAAAGAAAAAGTGCACATATTTTCTACACATCCTTTCCATTATGAGTTTAACAATGTTATGTATGGTCAGAAAGACTTGGACGTGAGTGCGAAATGTTTTGGTGGTGGCGTATTTGGCTTACATGATGTATCTTTTGGTGACTTGTTTAAACTCTTAATTGAAATTTGTCTTTTATTTTTAACTCTAAGGGATTATAAGGAGATAATAGTTGGGGTGATCCCTACATCAGGGTGGTTACAACTTAATCTAGATAAATTGAAAGCTCATTTAGTGTTCCCAGTATCGATGAACTGAAAATATATACAAAGTGTGCACAATCTCCTTTTACTGTCTCTGCAAATGCACCAGGTGGGAGAGGAATGGGCAGGTGGGCAGGTAGCAGTCCTGTTGGCTGACAACCTCATTATGCAGGGAACAGATGGTACTTATCCCAAAACAGAGACATGCACCCTATTTTCAGAAGAGAAGGAGAATAGAAAGGCTTACTCCATTGAGGAATACATTCTGCTTCTGCCTTTTAAATCTAATTGTTCTTCCTTTAAAGACTAGTGCATAGAAGGGTGAAGAGACAAATACATATCAAACCTGTCTTCTAAAAAGTTTTTCTGAATGTCCTTTTCCTATTCTCAGAGCCCTAGAACATGCCACAGAAGAGCTTAAAGTTACAGCAAAGGTGTGTTTAATATTGAAAGATAAAATTCCTGATGTGAATAATAGCCCTCTTTCTATAGCTAATATTTTAGCAATTTTATTGTATTTGTGGGTGTAGTAGATATAGAAATACTACATTTTTTATAAAACCAGTCAGTTTTATGGGCTATAGAATTAATTTGAGAATGCTTTAATAATTTCTAAGTCACCTTTCACTGGCCATCACAAAGCTGGTTATATCATCTAAACTGAGTCAGAACTTGCTTATCTCAATCAGAGGAAAGAGCTGACCTTATAAAAATGAATAAATATAAATACAGCTGGAGTAGCATTTGGTGCTGTGTTATAAATCCTGATGAACAAGTCTGGAAACACTGTACATGAGTGATTCTGCAGGACCAACTTTCCAAGTAGAGCGTGGCATGTGAGCAAAGTCAAGTTGGCTAACATGCTGCAAGTCCATCTCAAGATGCTCTTAGTACTAAGTTCAGGGATCCTCTTGAGTGCTGCCTTCACCTGTGAGTAAGAAGACATGTCTATGACAACTTAAGGGAATGTTTTACAGTTCTTTAAAATTAAAAAAAATAAAACTTTTACCAGAAACTCAAGTGCAAGTGACTGTTTCAGCATTGGCTACAGCGTATTTGGGATGGAGAACTAAGGGATCCGTGTTAGTTAAATATGATGCATACCACATGCAGAAGTGCACAAACGAAGCTTTCCACCTTTAATGTTGGAAGTAGCTGTGGTGGTCTGCTTTTCTAGTCTTGCAGAAGAGAGCTAATTTCAATGTACTGGTACTAGGAGCAAAAACAAAACTGAACATAGGTTTATTTTTAGAAAATTTTTCCTAGAAAGATATTGTCACTGATGGACTAGTGGGGTCCCCATGGTGTGGAAGTTGCAGTGGCAGGACTTCGGGGCACTTCCACAGCTGTACTGGTAAAGTCTCAGATATTGGGGTTTTTTATAAATTCTTTGATTCTTTTGTGTTCCATCATGAGAAGTGGTTGTAGAAAATACTGTAGAGCCTCAGATGTCCATAACAACATAGGCAATTTATGAGCAAATAAAACATATTGATTCTTTTCTGTCCTGTGATTACAGGTAGTTATAGAGGAGAGCTTGGAGCTTCTTGATTCCTCAAACAGTGTAGGTAGTTTATATGCAGATTAGCGTTTTTCTAGTAAAATCTAGAGGCCATGTGTACCAGAATTGTGTGGTGTGCTTATATAGGACACACTCTTGGGGATGAGACTCAGGAATTTTCCTTCAGAAGGTCTCTAGATGATTATGAGCTCACTAATGGAAGTGAGCCTCGGCATAGGCTAACAGCAGTATTCAGGTTTTATCACCTGGAAGTGAAATGGTTCATATGCTGGAAGTAATCAGTGGTTTAGAGTGGCCAGAATATGCTAATACAGCTTGGTTATGAACATCAGTTTGACATTTTGGAAGTATTTTGCATGGTTAAATTCAACTATGTGGAAATTTTTCTTTTTTTTTTAGTAGGCAGTGAGGTTGGTTAATAATGCCTGACAGTTCCATTCAAGTAGTATTTGTTGAACATTTACTATGTGCCAGATACTGTACTAGGCCCTAGCAAAAGAACACTGAACTACACTACTGTGGACTGTGCTTTCACAGAACAGTCTAGTCCAGGGTCAACAAACTTCCGTGGCCTGTGGGCCAAATCAAACCCACCACCTATTTTTGTATTGCTCATGGGCTAAGGATGGGTTTTACATTTTTAAATGGCTGAAGGAAAACCAAAAGAAGAAAAATATTTTGTGACATATATTAATGAAAATTATAAGAAATTCAAATTTCAGTATCCAAAATTTCCTTAGAACACAGCCACGCTCGTGGAACATATACATTACTTATGACTGCTTTCTCACCACGAGCAGAGTTGACACAGATGCTGGATATCTTCAATGTCTAAAATACTTATTATCTAGCCCTTTACAGAAAAAATTTGCTGACCTCTGTTCTAGCCTACTGTGGGAAGCACATTCTGGATATTGGGGATCCCCAAGAAAGTGTGAAACCCTTATCCTGTGTAATCACAGAGTTGGGGACTTGGATTTGGTAAACTCCAGCAGCACAGCTATGTCATCTATAGATTGACTTAGATGGATTTCTGATTTTGTAAATATTTTTTTGGATGTTTGGTGTACTGAAATGATATTTCTACAAGTCATTCTCTGCTGAATATGTTTCTACAACTGAAAAGCTGGGTCTCTAGGGAACATGGAAGATTCCAGGACATTCAATCCTGACAATTTCTTCAAAGAAAGATTTTTGGGCATTGTTAACAATAATCAGCTGTGGATGAACTTTAATAGGACCAAAGTTGCTTATACTGTCTTCCATCCAAAAACAAAAACAAACAATTAGGCACACTGAGCATGGCTGAATTAGTTTATTCATATTTTGTCTGTGATATACTGAGACTCATCTGATTTGCTGTAATCCAGCAATTATGTGTAACTGGCTTAAAACTCCCTTACTCAAGAAGATACCCATGACTTTCTATTATTTTCCCCATAAAGTCCAGGAAAGTAGGCTCTGGGTTTTCTGTAATGTTCTTGAGAACATCTTGCTTCAGTGGATGTCTTCCTCACATTTGTGACAGAGCTTCAGCCATGTGACTGTTGTCATTTACAATGGTTACAACAACTTTGACCATGGAAGAGAAAGTTTCTCTCTCAATTATTTGTAGATATTGACCCAAATCACTCCTATATGCTGCCTGGTGATGTGAACAGTTACCAGAATGTACTTGCTTTCCTCTGATGGATCTTGAGCTGTGTACTGTTGCAGAGAGGCCTTTCCTGAGGAGTTCAGAGGTCTTCAAGGAGAGAATGGGTATCTTTCTTCAAAGCCTGAGGAAGAATTGTATTTGAAATAATCTGCAGATATTATACAGCATTATTTTTGTTTTTCTGACCTTGTCAAGAGCTTTCTGCTTTGTGATGTTACCAACAGAATAACATTTAGCTTAGAAACTACTTCTTTAATTTCTATGAGTTCTGGTGGCTTTTTTTCAAGCCACTTTCAATGTCTTTATTTGACTGACAGGCACCAACTGAAGCACTGCTATGAATGTTATATTAGGCAGCTCCCCACATTACCTAGGAAGTCCCAGAGGGCCTGCAGGGCAGCCCTGGGACAGAAGCTACAATGCTGTTGATTTCTTTTATGAAAACTAAATCTCTAAATGTAACTGGTAAGTGTCAGAAAGTACACAAGTTTAGCATATGTGAAAGCATCTTATGGTAAATGTTCATCCCCCCCAGTTGTTGGAGAAATTTTTGCATCTGTTCAGGGTCCTCTCTTCTGTTTGCCTCAGTTCACTAGCAATCCCCTCAACCTGTGGTCTGGGAGACAGGCTTCCCCGCCTCCTGGGCATGTCTTGAGCAGCGTGAGGTCCATGCGCAGAACTGCAGGGCAACCTTGTCAACCAGGGCAGCTGTTTACTTACCAACCTACGTGGTTCTTGCCTTCCATCTTCAATAGAATCTCAGATTTGTTGACAAAAAGATATATTGGGGAGTAAGTGAAAATAAAAATAACAAGAGGCTTTTAGCAAAATCATTCTGTTTGGCAGTGCAGATCCTTTGGGTGAGTCCTCTTCAACCTGAATCAATGATGTCTGTAATATAGTAATGGGAAAGAACCAACACTTAGAACATGTGAGACACACTCCTGTAGAACAAGCAGACCAAGAGACTTACTGTATTTGGTATCAAATACTGCACAAGACCACATATGAGGATACACCACTTGACACTTCTTAAAACAGCAGCAAAGGTCAGAGCCACTGCACTTGTTTGTGTGAGGAATTGGCCTACCTCATACAAATGCTGGGCAGTAGTTCCCAGTCAGAACTGCATGCTAGAAACACCTGGGGCATTAGGACTGTGAATACCTAGCCCCTCCCTAAGCCCTACACCAGTGCTAGCAGAATCTCAGGGTGGCATCTGCACACTGGGGGTTTTTCCTTTGAGGCAAAGCTTACTTTGCAGTGGTTTGCAAGGTCATACATATACCATTTGATGAATAGTCAAAACACAATTCCCATGTACCTAAGGTCCACTGAGGCACAGAACTTGACCATTGAACCCACTGCCACCTCCCTTCCCCTGCAGAGCCATTGTTTTTTATTTTCCATCATGGATAAATTGTGCCCCTAGAACTGTAGCAGATGGCTATTGGTGCTTTTTAAAGGCTTACCCAGCTGGATTCTAATGTATAGCTAGAGTTGATTGACGCTGAAGTAGGATATCTAAATCCAAGTAGTACTTGATTAAATGGAGTCATGTATCTGAAAGCAATACTCTGAAGGGACTAGAGCTGTGAGGGAGCATGCGGGTCACACCCATTTAGCCTTGTAAGTGATCTCTCCCCTTGTTTCCTTTCACATTTGCTGAAATAGTCATTTTTCCAAGCTCGTGTCACCACTTTAACTGCTCATAGAAGAAAAGGGACACCCTAGAAACTTGACGCTAATCAAAATTAACCATGATATTAAGCCAGATTTTCATCCTCTTATTTAATTGTGTGAAGCAAGGCCCTCAGCTTGCCCAAGCTCTGTGCATTTGGAGTCCTCCCAAAAATAGTGTTGTACATGGTTATACCAAGTTAGCAATTCATGTAAAAATGTTTAACCAGAGGAAACCAAAGTGAAAGCACTGTGAGAGCACGTAGTATCAGTGTTTTGTGTAGAATTCACAATTCTCTGTTGAAAGAAAGCAGGAACTAGAAATAGACTTTTATTTAAACATGAATAGTTCAGTGCACAAGTTACCTAAATTTAAACAAAATGAAATAGGGGGTTCCCTACTGTTTCAGAGTGTTTCAATGTTTTAATTTCAAAGAGAATGATCTAGTTGGGATGTGTCAGCTATACTGATACTCTGGTTGTAGCACTGCATAAATTTTACCACTAAGAAACCCTGAAATGCTTTATTTTTTAAGGTTCTAAGGACCCAAGAGGTTACATCCCAATGCTCAGTGAAGCACTTAATAGCCCTATGTTTGGAGCATGGAATGGATAAAAGCATATTCCTCACACGTGCTAGAGACAGGATGGTTATCCTGCAATCAGTTGGGGGCACCTATGCCTGCTGTCACTGCTCAGGTGACTACAGGTGTCCCGGTGGTGGTGAGCATCGGCTTCAAGTGTTCTCATTGCCCCGTTGAGCTTTAAGTCCTCAAAGAAAGACCCAGAGAGCAGAGTATTCCACCCTGCCTAGTTGGGATGGCCATGGTCTGGCTGTAATAGAATTCTGTGTCAGTACTACATATCTGACTATCAGTAAAACTAACTTATCAGTAGTTTTAGTAATGCACCTAAAATATTTTGGAGTTGGCATGGTGTAACATGTAGCTGGAAGCATTTGTTTTTACTCTCCTTTCTCTTCAAGAAAAATAGGTTTCCCAAGAGGTGAGAAAAAAGCAGGTTTCTTGGCCGCTTATCCATTTCACTTCCCTGTATCTGACAGTTCATCAAATTGCTTGCTCAGTATAGGAAGTAGTACATGAAAAGATGTCCATGTTGCAAGAACATTTGTCCAAAACCACTAGTAGCTGATTGTGTTTTGAATCCACTGGGAGCTTCCTCTACACCCCTTTGTGACTGGCAGACACAGGGAGTGTCGCACTGTTACATTCTGGCTTACATGAGGCAGCAGCTAATACCTGTTTTGTGCCTGAGATTCACTGGGGATCTTGTTAAAAGTGAGAATTACAAGCTACATCACAGCTCCTTCCCCAAAAGATTATAAACCTGGGGTCCAGGAAATGTCTTGCATTTTAAACTCTCCATCTGCCATTTGTACTCTGTGTTGGCTATGTTTCACAAGCATCTGAGGAATTAACTAATAAATTACTGGACAGATGCAGAGCATGGGACCTTCTCCCCAAAATGCCAGCCCGCATGCTGAAAGTGGAGTTTTACAGATGTGTTTTACAGAAGTTCTACCATGTGTCTGGGTATGGCTATGGTTGAGAAAAAGTTCTCTGTAATTACCATAAATTTAGAAACTGTGTGCATGGGTCATAAAATAAACCTGTATAGGGAAGGAAGCATTGACAATCTGTGCATCACCAGAGACTCCAGGTGAGAAGTGGAGGGAGGGAGGGGTCCCTTCAGACATAAAGTACAGGAAACTTGAGTCTCCAAGTAAGGAACTGTTTTTCCAAAATTTTAACAATTTTAATTTTAAACTCAAGCCAAGAATCCTCAGTTACGTGAGAAATGTTTGCTTCTTCCTCCACTGGGTGTAGCATATTAAGATGACTTACTGCATATAGTGTCTTGGGAGCAATATTACCACTGGGCAGAGAATCATAATCTAGTGGGCTGAGAAAGTTAGTGTCCGTTGAATAGTGGCTCAAACCTTCTCCATCCTCTACATGCAGTCAAGTGTCTGCCAGGGTCTTAGCCTTGACAAAGAAACAGGACCATTTGTCCTTGTTCGCTAGCTGTCCAGAAATGACATAAAAGGTAGAATCATATCTTTTTCTCTTCATGTGCAGTTAGATTTTTCTGAGAGCAATTGAAGAACCTAACTAGCTTTTAGGCCAGACTAGTAGAAATTGGAGCTCTGAGTGTTTCTCAGTAAGTTACTTTAGCTGAAGATGGAGGTGTGTACATCAGTGGTGTATGTGATTCACAAGTGACACTGATTTTAATGCCCTTTGTAATGAAGAATAATGTTCTGTTGAAATTCAGTATCCAGTATTGCTAATTTAAAATAATCCCAAAAGGACTTCAGCCATCAGTATCTTTTTCTTTGGTAAAATGTGTGATTTTACTTATCATTATTATCGTTTTTTTTTTTTATCTGAAAATTGGTTGAGGTTTTAAAATATAAAAAAAGCATAATCTCAGAGATATTATGACAAATACAATGTAATGTTTTCTGTTTCTCATTAAAGGCTGTTTTTGCTATGCAAATTTCAAAGATTTCTCAAGTCTATTGGAAATAGTGCTTCTTTTAATAAAATCTTTACATAATGTAATCTCTTATATGTAGAGTCTTTTACATGAATATAGACATACAAATGATGAGGTCTTATATCTGGCCTTTTCTATTTTTAACAGAGCATCAAGAAGAAAAACACAAACAAGCAGGAGATGAGCACATACCTGCGATTCATCGTCTCCCGCATGAAAGAGAGAGTGAGTTTGAGAAGGGGTCTTTCAGAATCTCCAGAAATATATTTCACTCTGGGTCATTCTTTAAAACTTACTCTCTGACAAGTAACAGATAGGTGTGGAGCAGTATGAGAGGACCTTTGCCCATCTCCTCTGGGCAGCAGTATGAGAGGCCCTCCATAGAGGACCTGTAGATGGCTCTGTCTTTGCTTTGGTCACAGATATTTCTTTAGTTGCATTAGTTTGGAAACATTTACATTTTTTAATTCCATTTATCAGAATTAACATTTTTATTGATAATTAGTGTTTAAAGTGGAATGGAATTTTCCAAAATAATCTTTCTGTCAGAACCTTAGGGAGCTGCTCACAAAGCTACTAGTGCATGTGCGTTTCTCCATTAAGCTGTAAAGTACTTGTTAAGCATTGATGTTTCACCTGTCTCTCCTGCCACATTTAAAACTGATGATTCCAATGATATTTCAGGCTATAGACCTTAATAAAAAGGGCAAGGACAGCAAGCACCCCATGTATCGGAGGTTGGTCCACTCTGCAGTCGATGTGCCTGCCATCCAGGAGGTAAGGTGGCACCTGCGTTCTTGCTGTAGGTACACACCCTGAGCTCCCGAGTGGCTGAGTGACATTCTGCCTGTCTGTGCCCTGGAGTGTCTGCTCGCTGTTGCTGAAACACAAGGCTCCTCTGCCACTTGTGCATTGCTGCTACCTAAGGCTTGTGTGCTCATTCTGGTGCAAATTCAGTGTCCCCTTTTAGAAGGTCTCGTTTTTAGCAACCTCTAGATTCTTGATGCTTGCTGATTAAAGCGAATGTATTGGAGGAGGCCAGTGGTTTCAGAGGCAGAGAACTCATTGGTGCAGCTTGCTGGTTTGGTGGCAGTACTCGAGTTTCTTTCAAGGAAGAATTAGAGTGTGGAACTGGCCCAGAGTCGGAAAACAGGGAGATGAACAAAACAGATTATAACCAGAAAACTTAACTATTCTCAGTTGAAATTCTTATTTTACCCATTTTAGCTGAGGATTGTTAATGAGTTTGTTAACATTTAATTAAAAATTAAAATAAAATCCAGTAGAACACTTACACATGTTTCTAGCTTGGGTTGCTAAGTAACTAATTCTGTACCTTATGTGTCATTTTGAAACTTTTAGATCTGTGGTTGTCATAGTGGCTTTTACAGACACTGTAGGAATAATTTTAAAACACCTTACATGTTTGCTTGTCCCTCATTAACAACTGAGAAAGACTGAAATGAAGATGTAATTATTTCAATGGAAGAAAAGGGTGACATGAGGTTTCTCTTAAAGTGTCTGGATAATTCCAGAATAAAAACAAGTAATTTTAATTTTGCCTCCTGCCCCCCGATTTCCTAGCGTCAGGCAGCCTCTTTTTCCAAATTCTAAGGCTTCTAATGAGGGATTAAGATGTTGGCTGCCCTTCTGCCCTGTGTGCACCCAGCACTTTCCCAGGTTTCCCCAGTCTGACCCTGTTGGATCCATGGAGAACACTAGCTGGGTGGACAGAGTCTTGGACATGTGCTTAGAAAGTATTGACCAGGGGCAAAAGTGCTATAAGGAAAAGAAAGGGGAAGATGTGATTTTTATGCTTTTAGGAATTTACAGTACAGACCAAAATGTAAGCTGTGAAGGTGCAAATACATACAAAATCACAAAGGTGCTTTGGGAATGCTGAGAGCAGCTGTCTTCCACCTGGGTGCATATGGGGCCACCTGGGGGCATATGGGGCCACTTGGGGACAGAGCATACCAGAGCCCACTACAGTCAAATTCAGGGTGAAGCTTGGATACCAACATTGGTTAATAAGCTCCATGACCCCAGATGCCAGACAGGAGCCATGCATCTCCAGCTGGGGATATGGGAAGCCTTCATGAAGAAAGGGCAACTAAATTGGGTCTTGGAGGATTTCAGCAGAAAGGTGAGATCTGAGTCATTCTTTAGAGGTCTTAGCATTCCAGGCTATTTTCAAGCCAGTTTCCTAAAATGATCCTCACCAGGATAAGAAAATTCCTCCTTGCTACTTCTAGGTAACTTTGTCATCTCCCTCTTCTAAAAATTCTGCCTCCCACCCCAAAAATCCTCCTTTGGGATTTTTTGGCAGCTGAAGGCAGAGAGATTCCAATGACGGAAGCCCTTTACATATAGCACTACAATAGGGAGGAGCCCTGACATTTCCCTGGTGCATAGAGGAATACCTAGGACTTTATTTCTAACTTGTTTGTAAGTCAGAACCTAGTACCAATTCAGAATTATCAATGCATCTTCTTCACAGTTGTGGTAAACTGTCTCAGAGGTGAACAGTTCTTTTTTTAAATTCCCCTGTGTTATGTAGGTATGTACTTAAGGGTCTCATCAACCACACTGTTGATTATTTACAAAGCTTAGCAGCAGCTTTTATCATTGTTACAGAATGAGATGTTCAGGATCCAAGGTTTAGTCCAGTAAATTAATACAGAGGACAGTGGTGTTGGGGTATCTGATTTGCTGCCCTCTGCTGTACTGTATATTCCAGCCGTGGGTTTCCTTTATTCGTGTTGTCAATGCTATGGGACTTAGGAATTCTGGAAAATTCTACTCTGTTCCATATTCGACCCCTATAAACATAATGCAAATATTCTCACCAGGTGCTCTTCCGCCATTTTGTTTCTTGCCTTCTGCAGAAAGTGAATGAAGGGAAATACCGAAGTTATGAAGAGTTCAAAGCCGATGCTCAGCTACTTCTGCACAACACCGTGATTTTCTATGGAGGTGGAATTTCTTTTTCTTTCATGTTTTTTTTTTCATACCATTTACATTTAAAGTTGAAAAATATTTTTTATAAAACATTACATTAAAAATCAACACTAATTCTGTAAGTAAGTATTAATGTTAGGGTTTAAACTTAAAAATATTTGTTATAAACTTAAAAATAATGATTGGCCAAAAGGAAAACTCTAATGAATGATGAAATATTATTCTTTTTAATTTCATATATAAATTTATAAGCTTAGTTGAGAGGTTTTTCATAAGTACTTTAATTCTGATCATTTCCCCATCAATATCCTAACATTCAAATGTAAAATAAGAGGCACTGTACACCTAGAGAGTTAGTATGAGCTTAGATATAAAAATTAAAGCTGCTTATTGAATTTTATTTTGCTGACTGAACTTTAAAATAATGTACTTTTGTTAAACTGTAAGAAAATGTAAATGATTGTATTAATTTTCATAGTCTTGTGTGTCTAAATTCTGGTAATAGATAATATGTATGTTTAATTACAGCAGACAGTGAGCAAGCTGACATAGCAAGGATGCTGTATAAAGACACATGTCATGAGGTACGTAATCCATTGCTAATAATTAAGCTCTTGCTGTGTTCCAAATTAAATTATTTCAGGATTCCACCCTTATATACATCTTAGCTTTGACATTTCCTTTAAATAAAATTTTGTTAAATGTATCTTATTTCCATGTTGACCTGCATGGGAAATAATGCAAATAGTTGGGGATGGGGAAGAATTCTGGCAGCACTATTCTTAGAGGAAGCCTGGGAGTTAGATTTAGTTACTAAGTAACTTCTGTAAGAAACTTACTGCTCCCTCTTAGGTAACTGCCTTTGAGGGTATAAGTAGCATAGGTCTCTGACTGTGTGGCAATGGACAGACCCTCAATAATGTTACCCTCTTGGAATGTCAGATTCAATTTCAAGTTACTACTGGGCTACACCGGCAAAAAAAAAAAAAAGAAAAAACACCAACAAAGTTCATATTTATACAATAAATAAAACACATATATAGAGAAGGGTTTCTTATTTGAAACTGTAACCATACTACCTTTGCCATAGTGTCTCAATTTATGTAAAATCTTCTATTTTTAAATTCACTTCAGATTTCACTTTTATTTTTTCATTCATTCAACAAATGTTATTGAGTGTCTACGCTGTGCTGTGTAGGGTGTTAGAAAGAATGAAAGGGTGGTCATGCTGCTGGCTCCTGCTCATGGAGCTGCATTCTCACGGGGAGACTTAAGAAACAGTCAAAATGTGCTCTTTACGATTTGCAAAAGAATGTTATAAAGGCAAACAAGGACAAAAAGGAGGCAAAATAAAGACTAATATGGGTAGTAGCTATTTAATGTGGATAGACCAGGAAGACCTTTCTGAGGAAATATTGTTTAATCTGATGGAAACAGTTGGAAAGAGCCCATGAGCTCATACCTGCCAGGCCTCCTAAGAAATTTGTCTTCTGTTCCAAATGCAACCTGGGACCATGGGAAGGGTGGGTAGGGTTAGAACAGGAAAGGGGCAGCCTCTTACATTATTTTTTATCTAAAAATTAATGATTTAAGCTTACAAGACAAAATTCAAGACTATGTACATGAAAGAGAATGTTAATTTACATGGACATGTTTTTTTTTTTTTTGAGAGGGCATCTCTCATATTTATTGATCAAATGGTTGTTAACAACAATAAAATTCAGTATAGGGGGGTCATACATGGACATGTTTCATATAGTTTAATGCACATGTATATTTTATGTAGTAGCACTAAATAGTTGCTTTTCTTTTTCAGCTGGATGAACTACAGCTTTGCAAGAATTGCTTCTATTTGTCAAATGCTCGTCCTGACAATTGGTTCTGCTATCCTTGTGTATGTGAAATTTTGTGATTTTTGTGTTACCTCTTCAGTGCGCGATGTACTGCTCTAAAGTTCATTTGCAATGTGCACTTTTTAAAGATTGTAATGCTTCCTAAATATTTTTCTGTTTATCATAGTAAATACGATTTTAATGAGTATAAAACAAAGATGATAAAAACAGCTTGGATTGCTATCCATTTCTGACTTTAGAATGAGACGTTTAAGAATAAGAATGAACATTGTGTCCCTCCATAGATAGTACAGAAAATTTTTGCTTTTGCTCACTCTCATAAGAAATCAAAGGCATTATGTACATTTATAGCTGTGTGCTTTCCCCTAAATGATATGATTCCAGGAAAGGTGTTGACAGAAGCCTGTAAGTATTCTCAGTGGCCCCAGTGACACAGACGTCAGAGGCCGCCTGAGAGCAGCCGGTTCTTGAACTGCTAATGTGCTTGCCAGCCACTTGAGGGTCTTAATGAAACTTGGGTCTCTGCTTTGGTAGGTCTAGAGGAGGGCCTGAAATTCTCCCATTTCTCACAGCCTCCCAGGTGTTGACTAAACTTCATGGAGCAAAATTGGGGTGTTGTGGCCTCATTTCAAAGTGCTGCAGCCTATCAAGGGAATATTTTTCCTGTTTCTCTGAGAAATGAAAGTCCATGTTGCTATTCTTATGCAAATTTTAGGATTTTAGTGTTTTTCCAGAAGGCATAATCAATCCCAGGGAGAAAAAAAGTTCTATGTGTTTAGGAGTTAGGAAAGAAATATTTTCAAAACATGGATTATACTTGACTAGGTAGTTCAATATTAATGATATATGCTTGTATTTAATACTTTGAAAGTAATATGATAAGCTAAAACATTTTGTTTCCAGATACCTAATCATGAACTGGTTTGGGCTAAAATGAAAGGTTTTGGATTCTGGCCAGCCAAAGTCATGCAGAAAGAGGACAATCAGGTTGACGTACGCTTCTTTGGTCACCACCACCAAAGGTAATCATGACCCTGTGTGCAACAGTCATAGCTTCGTAGCTCTGTTCTGAGGGTCATTAGGAGTGCCCTGTCATGCTGTTATCAGTGTCCTGGTAGCTTCTTCATCAGAAACAGTATGACTTTTATTTTACATTGAAGGAACAAATCAGCACATAGCTCAACTGGGCAGCGAACAGTGTTTTCCATAAATTGTATTTCTACGTATATTTCAGGTACTATTTACTAGGACAATTTCAGTAGCAGACACTGTTGAACTCATAAGCATGTTAATGCTGGGATTGAATTTACAATGGCAATGGAATAGGTTTTAGAATGTGTCCATTTCACATATTGTGATGACATTAGAGTAGTTTCAGCCATCTCTTCAAAGCTCTGTGAAAGGCATAGACAAAAATAATCAACTCAGGATAAGATAATGTCAATCTTGTGATCTAAGAATGTATATAAATACCTTATGTGTACATATAAATTATATGCATATAAACTACCAGACATTGTTTCTGATCTAGATTTTAAAGTTTCTTTTGCTAGGGAGATATATATATAGCAAAGCTTAAAAATTTACATTTTCTTAATACAAGAATATTTGTATCCCAAGAGTGAAAACTATTTTTGGTACCATAAAATTATTTTTGCATAGCTAACTATTTCATACAAAGAATGTTGAACTCTGCTACTATAAAATTGCGGCTTTTTCCTTCATTGTAATGTTAAGGTCTTAACATTTATCAAATATTCATAACTAAGAAGTCCAAGGTAAAAAAAAAGTCTAAGGTATCATTTTACACAACATCCATAATACCATTGACTCTAATAATGTGAATTCAAGTTCTATAAACTGTCATAGGACTTGGGAGATGGGTGAGTCTACTTGATCAAGCCACAATAGGAATAAGAATTCATATGCCGTTCTGGAGGGGTTTTATTTGGCACAGATACTGAAATAAAGGGGAAAAGTACCAAAAGTCAGCTACATGGTCTAAAAGTCATACTTCGCAAGGATTTAAATTTATAAAAATGTAGTATAATTTAAATAAATATAATATAAGTAAATATAATAAATGTAAATTTGTGATCCATGCCAGGAGGGTAATGGTCTTCTGCACTTACCATTACTGCTGGACAAAGGGCTTTATCCCCCTCCATGGTGAATTTTTACACAGTCTTCAGTTAATCTAAAATAGAAGTTTAGTTACAAGAAACCTGTGGATAATTTAAATTTCCAAAAAAGTAGTGTGTTCTTCATAGCAGATGTGCATTTAGCTGACACTGCTGTTGTGACCAAAACATTAAACAATGATACCAAAATTCAGTACACAATGAATTCCACCACTATGTGATTATTAAGTGGTAATTTCAATGCTGTGTGCTTAGCACACACTAAGTGCTGTGTTTCGCATTGAAACAGGCAGGAAGGCAGCACACATGTTATGGGTGGATGACCAGGTCCAGAGAAGGTTGGATGACGGATGACTGGGTTTGTGTCTTGGTGTTCGCTGCTTCTAGTCTTGGACAGGTTGTGGGATTAGTTCTGAGAGCCTTGTCCCCTCACTTGTAAAATAAGGGCTTCACGAGTACTTATCTCCTAAGAGTTTCTACAATGTTTAAAGAAATTTGTATATATAAAGACTTAAGCATAGTGCTGGTATGTAGCAGATTACTTAATAAATGTTAGCACTATGATACAAATATACAAACAGCAGGTAAAGTTAATAAAATAAAACACAGTTAAGTTAGAAAAGCCAGAAATTCCGTTATTTTTTAAAAAATCATGGTAATAGGTGAGAAGAAGTGGTAATCAATTTTTTACTTTATTTTTTCTTCATCAGCTCTATAGTATCTTCAACTATGAGTGATATTTTGTTAACAATATGTTTTATGGCGTTCAGTTTAGAATGCAGAAAATATTTAAAAAGAATATTTGAGCTAATCTGCTTGGGTCCTTAAAGTAAGTTTGTCATCTGAAAAGAGAACTAAAAAATAACAGTAAATTTTCAGAGTTTTTCCTCAAAAAACTTATTTTCTGGAGGATTTCTATATAAAAAATTCTGCACATATGGTACTCTAAGGACTTGACTTTAGAAAATATAAGTTCATTTTACTGTAAACCCAGAATCTACTTTGCTTTTTCTGATCAAATTGTGCCCAGTAAGCTATTTGAGGTGATAGCCAGTGACATCACTCAGCAGTTACACTCATGAGTTCTTACTACATCATACATGAAGAGGAGACAGCTAGTAAGGGCCACCAACTGCACGTTTTCATTAATAAATATTTTGTTCTTTTTACTGTCTTAGCCATTTTTATGTGTACAGTTCAGCATTATCAAATACCTTTGTGCATTGGTGGGATAAACAAATGAATGGTTTTGGATTAGTCCCTTCTCAAGACAGAATGTGCTGCTCCCTCCTCAGACCCTGAGCAAGTTGTAATGCTCCTGGAAGAAAAGCAGCTGTGATCCTGCTGTTTAAACAATAAGGGGAGTTTTTGTGGGATTTGCGAGGGTTTACCTTACAAGAGGAAAAAAGTAGCTGATAAAGGTGTATGTCAGCAAAGCTAACTCTTTATGCTGCATGTATTTGGAGAATCTTCTGCCAGATCCCTGAGCCATTTTATTCTGCATGTATTCCAAGCATTTAGGATTAACAGATGTATGTATAGCGCTAGCCAAATATTAGACTTACCCTATATTGTGAGGTGTTGTGTTTGCCTTTTTTTTTTAAGATCAGATTGCATACCTAGTGATACTCTTAAAAAACTAAAATCTGATTATGTAGTTATTGAGTTGATTGTAAGAATAGGAAGGTATGTGTGAACTACATGGCAGTTAAGTCTCATATAAAAATAGACAGGAACAACTTTATTATGTTCAAGGGATAAACAGGTAATTTATACTTGCATAGGGCACAGGTTCTAGAAATCTCTCTCAAAAGCACACTGATTTTAAAAAATGAGCTGAAATAACTTATTGATTACTTAGTACATAATAGGTCCTCAGTAAATACTGGTTGACTGAAAGAGTAAATGTAATATCAATTCAAGATCTACTGGCAAGGGACTCTTCAACAGGCTAGAATGTCATTAGCACTCTTTGCATTAGAGGTTAGAGTTTTCTAATTAAGCACTATGGCGAATGAGAGACTGCTGATATAATATTATAAATAATTACTTGACAGTTCAGATTTAACAATTTCAGCTATTGTTAGCATATAACAAATATTATATATGTAAAGTGTGCTTTTAAATTTTAAAGCAAATATCTTACCTTATGTAAGCAAGTTAGAAGTGCATTTGTGGTTTAGGCACATGTGCCATGATCCTTCAAGATTTCTCTAGAAAAGTCAAGGTCCCAGTATTTCCAAAACTCCATAATTATAGGCCAGGAATAAAAGCTATGCTGTCTTATAGATTTAAACAAAAGACTGAAAAGAATGAAATGTTTATGTATTCATAATGCTGTACCTCAACTTAAATCCTGTGCCCTAGAGAATGTCTTACAAACTGTTGCTCACTCATCCTTATAGTTTCCTGTCTCATTTGTGACATTCCCTTTGCCTGGAGTTTTTCCCCTCAAGTGGTTCCCTGTCTAAATACTACTTGTCTTTCAAGATCAAGATCAAGTCCACTTGAACCCTCTTCCTCTCCAGAGCACCATAGAATCTCCTTGACTACATGCTGCATTGCATTACCGTTGCTTCTCAGTAATTTTTGACAAATAAAAGATTCTGAAAGGCAGAGGGAACGTATGTGGAAGTGCTGCCCTAATGACTAGCCAGTGAGCACCCTCACTGCGCTCCAGGCACTGATTAAGAGCTTACTCTGGCTCTCCCACTGTCAGATGAGGCAGTAACGCTCATGATCCAGTTCATCCTGTGGGCTGTGCTATGCTTTGCACTGGCATACAAGAGACAGCATTCTGAATCAATACTAATCTACATCCAGTAAAGTGAGGTGTAGTGCCCTGGAACATTGTGTTGAATTTTTAGCATTCTTTCCAATAGAACTGAATATGGTTTTTCATTCTATGTTTTAAGTCAGTATTACACATAATTCAGAGAGACACAAACTTGTGTTCATGACAGAGTCCTTGGTCGCTGAATGGCATAAACACTTCTCTATTTGTTAATCATGGTTTGTCTAATGAATTAGGATGTGATATAAATATAAGTTTCTAGGCACTTTCAAATGATTCTGTAGTTTTAATCTGCAAATAGCTGGATTTTGAATAACAACAGTATTCGAAATAACAAGCATTAACATTTAAAAAGGACAATGTGGGACATACATATGAACTATGTATGACAAGCTAAGCTGGTTAAAGAAAATAGTGAATAATTCTGGGGTATTTGTGAATTACTCCAATTCTGAGAATTTTGCTTTGATGACTGAAAAACAAGTTACCTCACCTATTTTCTACTTGGTAAGAGTTTTTATTCAAGCCATAACTAACAGCCTTAGTAAATTAGAATTGCCACAAATCATACTTCAAAGTGGGTAGAGCCCACTACCACTTTGCATGTTTCTAACTCTACCTCTACATGTCCACAGGGCCTGGATTCCTTCTGAGAACATACAGGACATCACAGTCAATGTTCATCGGCTGCATGTGAAGCGTAGTATGGGTTGGAAAAAGGCTTGTGATGAGTTGGAACTGCATCAGCGTTTCCTTCGTGAAGGGAGATTTTGGAAGTCTAAGAACGAGGACCGAGGGGAGGAGGAGGCAGAGTCCAGTATCTCCTCTACCAGCAATGAGCAGGTGAGTTGTGACCCAGTGATTATCTTAACATGTGAACACTGTTAGTGAACAATCCTCACTGTAACATGTAGATTCTGGCATTTCTCTGTCCTCTCATACAAACACGTAATGAATGTCTCTGTAAAAGAAACTGAAACCAATTCAGATAAACACATAAGCTACCAACACCCCTGGTCCTGACTCTGCCACTGTGAAGGCACATTGTTCTTTCTAGCCATCCCCACCAGAGGAGTGATTCTGTAAGTGATAACAACATGGTGATGGTTGAGATAATACAAAAGGGAGCAAGTTACTCCATTCTTATGTGTGGGTTCACGGTTAGTCTTTTCAGTGGAAAAGTGCTTCACGGTGTCTGGAATAATGTGCTGTTGCTTTTATGATGTCCACAGCTAAAGGTCACTCAAGAACCAAGAGCAAAGAAGGGACGACGTAATCAAAGTGTGGAGCCCAAGAAGGAAGTAAGTGCCTGCCTTGCTGTGTCCTGGTGGCATGGAGACAGGAAATACTGTCTGAGTCATGGTCAAGACAGCTGCTCCTGATGGGTCCCTGGGAATTGCACTGACCTCAGTCAGATACTGCCAACCTAGTGTGGACCCATCTTCTGGCCTTCCTGTCATGATGTGCTATTACTGGAAATATGCATGCATGCTGAGAGTGTCTATCTGAGTTGAGCGACTTGGCCAAGCCTGGCTAAGTGGCAGGGGTCACTGTGCTGCATTTCCTGAAACACTGATGTTTTCTCTTCACATTAAAAGCAAAGCATTTATTCAATAAATCAAATAGACCAACATTTAAAAACTGGAGGAAACTATGGTTAAGTTTAGCCTTTTAATGTTACATAATCTCTTCAAACCAGGTATAAATTTGGGCACAGTCCAAGCGCATGATCAATGAGAAATGGTTTAGGATTTTAGGAACTTTCTTAATAAATCTAATCCAAAGAGGTTACTATAAACTGATAATGCTTTTATATTTCATATGATGAATTGTTTATTCAGTCTTTTTTTTCTTTTTTTTTTTTTTAGAGTTACAAACTTCAATTTATTAAATAATTTAGTCACAGGAATGAAGTACATCACAGGAATAGAGCTAATAATATTGCAGTATATTTATGGTGACATAATAACTACACTTATCATGGTGAGGCTTTGGTACCATAAACAATTGATGGGTCATTTTGTTGTTCATCTGAAACCAGCATCATCATGTTTTTTAATCATCTGTATTTCAACAAAAACATTTTAAGGAATAAAGGAAGAATAAAATGGCCGATAGTGTCTAAAGGTGAAGAAACTAGAAAAATAGATTCAGATCATATTCAGTTCTCATTCTCCTTAAAACAAACATTCCAACAAGGAACCATGAGGTCACAAAACGTTAGGCTGATTGAATCTCTTGTGCATAGCCACTCCTTTAATTTTTTTTTGTTGTTGTTATTAATCTACAATTACATGAAGAACATTATGTTTACTAGGCTCCCCCCTTCACCAAGTGCCCCCCCACATCCCATTGCAGTCACTGTCCGTCAGTGTCGTAAGATGCTGTAGAATCACTACTTGTTTTCACTGTGTTGCACAGCCCTCCCCATGCACCCCCTACATTATACATGCTAATCTGTATGTAACTTTGGGCAGGAAGGCCATTTTGACAATATTAATTCTTCCTAGCCAAGAGCATGGGATGAGTTTCCAATTGCTAGTGTCCTCTTTAATTTCTCTTAAGAGTATCTTATAGATTTCAGGGTATAGGTCTTTCACTTCCTTGGTTAGGTTTATTCCTAAGTATTTTATTATTTTTGATGCAATTGTGAATGGAATTGTTTCCCTGATTTCTGTGTGTTAATTTTGAATTTTGCAACTTTGCTGTATTCCGATATCAGTTCTAATAGTTTTGGAGTGGAGTCTTTAGGGTTTTTAATGTACAGTATCATGTCATCTGCAAATAGTGACAGTTTAACTTCTTCTTTACCAATTTGGATTGGTTATATTTCTTTGTTTTGTCTAATTGCCATGGCTAGGACCTCCAGTACTACATTGAATAACAGTGGGGAGACTGGGCATCCCTGTCTTGTTCCCAATCTGAGAGGAAAAGCTTTCAGCTTCTCGCTGTTCAGTATTATGTTGGCTGTGGGCTTATCATATATGGCCTTTATTATATTGAGGTCCTTGGCCTGTATACCCATTTTGCTGAGAATTTTTATCATGGATGGATGTTGAACTTTGTCGAATGCTTTTTCACCATCTATGGAGATGATCATGTGGTTTTTGTCTTTCTTTTTGTTGATGTGGTGGATGATATTGATGGATTTTCAAATGTTGTACCATCCTTGCATCCCTGGGATGAATCCCACTTGGTTATGGTGTATATCCTTTTGATGTATTTTTGAATTTGGTTTGCTAATATTTTATTGAGTATTTTTGCATCTATGTTCATCAGGGATATTGGTCTGTAATTTTCTTTTTTGGTGGGGTCTTTGCCTGGTTTTGGTATTAGGGTTATATTGGCTTCATAGAATGAGTTTGGGAGTATTCCCTCCTCTAGTATTTTTTGGAAAACTTTAAGGAGAATGGGTATTATATCTTCTCTGTATGTCTGATAAAATTCCAAGGTAAATCCATCTGGCCTGGGGGTTTTGTTCCTGGGTAGTTTTTTGATTACCGCTTCAATTTCTTTGCTGGTAATTGGTTTGTTTACATTTCCTGCTTCTTCCTTGGTCAGTCTTGGAAGGTAGTTTTTTTTGGGGGGTTTTTTTTTGGTATCATTAATCTACAATTACATGAAGAACATTATGATTACTAGGCTCCCCCCTTCACCAAGTCCCCTCACAAACCCCTTCACAGTCACTGTCCATCAGCGTAGTAAGATGCTGTTAGTAAGATGCTGTAAAATCACTATGTATCTTCTCTGTGTTGCACAGCCCTCCCTGTGCCCCCCCACACACTATACATGCTAATCGTAATGCCCCCTTTTTCCCCGCCCTTGTCCCTCCCTCCCCACCCATCCTCCCCAGTCCCTTTCCCTTTGGTAACTATTAGTCCATTCTTGAGTTCTGTGATTCTGCTTCTGTTTTGTTCCTTCAGTTTTCCTTTCTTCTTATACTCCACAGATGAGTGAAATCATTTGGTACTTGTCTTTCTCCACCTGGCTTATTTCACTGAGCATAATACCCTCTAGGTCCATCCATGTTGTTGCAAATGGTAGGATCTGTTTTCTTCTTATGGCTGAATAATATTCCATTGTGTATATGTACCACATCTTTTTTATTCATTCATCTACTGATGGACACTTAGGTTGCTTCCATTTCTCGGCTATTGTAAATAGTGCTGCGATAAACATAGGGGTGCATCTGTCTTTTTCAAACTGGAGTGCTTCATTCTTAGGGTAAATTCCTAGAAGTGGAATTCCTGGGTCAAATGGTATTTCTATTTTGAGTATTTTGAGGAACCTCCATACTTCTTTCTACAATGGTTGAACTAATTTACATTCCCACCAGCAGTGTAGGAGGGTTCCCCTTTCTCCACAATCTTGCCAACATTTGTTGTTGTTTGTCTTTTGGATGGTGGCGATCCTTACTGGTATGAGGTGATATCTCATTGTGGTTTTAATTTGCATTTCCCTGATGACTAGTGATGTGGAGTATCTTTTCATGTGTCTGTTGGCCATCTGAATTTCTTCTTTGGAGAACTGTCTGTTCAGCTCCTCTGCCCATTTTTTAATTGGATTATTTGCTTTTTGTTTGTTGAGGTGCGTGAGCTCTTTATATATTTTGGATGTCAAGCCTTTTTCGGATCTGTCATTTACAAATATATTCTCCCATACTGTAGGGTAACTTTTTGTTCTGTTGATGGTGTCCTTTGCTGTACAGAAGCTTTTTAGCTTGATATAGTCCCACTTGTTCATTTTTGCTTTTGTTTTCCTTGCCCGGGGAGGTATCTTCATGAAGAAGTCGCTCATGTTTATGTCCAAGAGATTTTTGCCTATGTTTTTTTCTAGGAGTTTTATGGTTTTGTGACTTACATTCAGGTCTTTGATCCATTTTGAATTTACTTTTGTGTATGGGGTTAGATTTGTTAGTGTCCTCTTTAATTTCTCTTGAGTGTCTTCTGGTTTTCAGGTTATAGGTCTTTCACTTCCTTGGATAGGTTTATTCCTAGGTATTTTATCCTTTTTGATGCTATTGTGAATGAGTTTGGGAGTATTCCCTCCTCTTCTATTTTTTGGAAAACTTTAAGGAGAATGGGTATTATGTCTTCTCTGTATGTCTAATAAAATTCTGAGGTAACTCCATCTGGCCTGGTGTTTTGTTCCTGATTTCTCTTTCAATTAGTTCATTGTTAGTGTATAGGAAAGCCACAGATTTCTGTGTGTTAATTGTATATCCTGCAACTTTGCTGAATTCCGATATTAGTTCTGGTAGTTTTGGAGTGGAGTCTTTAGGGTTTTTTATGTACAATATCATGTCATCTGCAAATGGTGACAGTTTGACTTCTTCTTTACCAATCTGGATTCCTTGTATTTCTTTGTTTTGTCTAATTGCCATGGCTAGGACCTCCAGTACTATGTTGAATAACAGTGGGGAGACTGGGCATCCCTGTCTTGTTCCTGATCTCAGAGGAAAAGCTTTCAGCCTCTCGCTGTTCAGTATGATGTTAGCTGTGGGTTTATCATATATGGCCTTTATTATGTTGAGATACTTGCCCTCTATACCCATTTTGTTGAGAGTTTTTATCATGAATGGATGTTGAATTTTGTTGAATGCTTTTTCAGCATCTATGGAGATGATCATGTGGTTTTTGTCTTTCTTTTTGTTGATGTGGTGGATGATGTTGATGGATTTTTGAATGTTGTACCATCCTTGCATCCCTGGGATGAATCCCACTTGGTCATGGTGTATGATCCTTATGATGTATTTTTGAATTCGGTTTGCTAATATTTTATTGAGTATTTTTGCATCTATGTTCATCAGGGATATTGGTCTGTAGTTTTCTTTTTTGGTGGGACTTTGCCTGGTTTTGGTATTAGGGTGATGTTGGCTTCGTAGAATGAGTTTGGGAGTTTTCCCTCCTCTTCTATTTTTTGGAAAACTTTAAGGAGAAATGGGTATTATGTCTTCTCTGTATGTCTGATAAAATTGTGAGGTAAATCCATCTGGGCCGGGGGTTTTGTTCTTGGCTATTTTTTTTATTACGGCTTCATTTTCGTTGCTGGTAATTTTTCTGTTTAGATTTTCTGTTTCTTTGTGGGTCAGTCTTGGAAGGTGTATTTTTCTAGGAAGTTGTCCATTTCTCCTAGGTTTTCCAGCTTGTTAGCATATAGGTTTTCATAGTATTCTCTAATAATTCTTTGTATTTCTGAGGGGTCTGTCATGACTTTTCCTTTCTCGTTTCTGATTCTGTTGATGTGTGTTGATTCTCTTTTCCTCTTAATAAGTGTTGCTAAACGCTTATCTATTTTGTTTATTTTCATGAGGAACCAGCTCTTGGTTTCATTGATTTTTTCTCTTGTTTTATTCTTCTCAATTTTATTTATTTCTTCTCCGATCTTTATTTTGTCCCTCTGTCTGCTGACCTTAGGCCTCATTTGTTCTATTTTTTCCAATTTCGATAATTGTGACATTAGATTATTCATTTGGGATTGTTCTTCCTTCTTTAAATATGCCTGGATTGCTGTATACTTTCCTCTTAAGACTGCTTTTGCTGTGTCCCGCAGAAGTTGAGGTTTTGTGTTGTTGTTGTCATTTGTTTCCATATATTACTGGATCTCCATTTTAATTTGGTTGTTTATCTATTGATTATTTAGGAGCATGTTGTTAAGCCTCCATGTGTTTGTGAGCCTTTTTTGCTTTCTTTGCACAATTTATTTCTAGTTTTATACCTTTGTGGTCTGAAAAGTTGGTTGGTAGCATTTCAATCTTTTGGAATTTACTGAGGCTCTTTTTGTGCCCTAGTATGTGGTCTATTCTGGAAAATGTTCCATGTGCACTTGAGAAGAATATGTATCTTGTTGCTTTTGGATGTAGAGTTCTATAGATGTCTGTTAGTTCCATCTGTTCTAGTGTTTTGTTCAGTGCCTCTGTGTCCTTACTTATTTTCTGTCTGGTGGATCTGTCCTTTGGAGTGAGTGGTGAGTTAGTCTCCCATAATGAATGCATTGCGTTCTATTTCCTCCTTTAATTCTGTTAGTATTTGTTTCGCATATATTAGTGCTCCTGTATTGTGTGCATATATGTTTATAATGGCTATATGTTCTTGTTGGACTGAGCCCTTTATCATTATGTAGTGTCCTTTATCTCTTGTTACTTTCTTTATTTGAAGTCTATTTTGTCTGATACTTGTATTGCAACACCTGCTTTTCTCTCCCTATTGTTTGCATGAAATATCTTTTTCCATCCCTTGACTTTTAATCTGTGCATGTTTTTGGGTTTGCGGTGAGTCTCTTGTGAGCAGCATATAGATGGATCTTGCTTTTTTATCCGTTCTATTACTCTGTGTCTTTTGATTGGTTCATTCAGTCCATTTACATTTAGGGTGATTATTGAAAGATATGTACTTATTGCCATTGCAGGCTTTAGATTCGTGGTTACCAATGGTTCAAGGTTAGCTTCTTTACTACCTTACTGTTTAACTTAACTCGCTTATTGAGCTATTATAAACACAGTCTGATGATTATTTCTCTCCCTTCTTATTCCTCCTTCTCCATTTTTCATATGTTGGACGTTTTGTTCTCTGCTCTTTTTAGGAGTACTCCCATCTAGAGCAGTCCCTCTAAGATACCCTGTAGAGGTGGTTTGTAGGAGGCAAATTCCCTCAACTTTTGCTTGTCTGGGAATTGTTTAATCCCTCATTCCTATTTAAATGATTATCATGCTGGATACAGTATTCTCGGTTTAAGGCCCTTCTGTTTCATTGCATTGAATATATCATGCCCTTCTCCTCTGGCCTGTAAGGTTTCTGTTGAGAAATCTGATGATAGCCTGATGGGTTTTCCTTTGTAGGTGACTTTTTCCTCTCTCTAGCTGCCTTTAAAACTCTGTCCTTGTCCTTGATCTTTGCCATTTTAATTATTATGTGTCATGGTGTTGTCCTCCTTGGGTCCCTTCTGTTGGGAGTTCTGTGTACTTCTGTGGTTTGAGCGACTATTTCCTCCTCCAGTTTGGGGAAGTTTTCAGCAATTATTTCCTCAAATACACTTCTATCCCTTTTTCTCTCTCTTCTTCTTCTGGTACCCCTATAATGCGGATATTGTTCCTTTTGAATTGGTCACACAGTTCTCTTAATATTGTTTCATTCTTGGAGATCCTTTTACCTCTCTCTGTGTTAGCTTCTATGCGTTCCTATTCTCTGCTTTCTATTCCATCAATGGCCTCTTGCATCTTATCCATTCTGCTTATAAATCCTTCCAGAGATTGTTTCATTTCTGTAATCTCCCTCCGGACTTCATCCCTTAGCTCTTGCATATTTCTCTGCAGCTCCATCAGCGTGGTTATGACCTTTATTTTGAATTCTGTTTCACAGAGATTGGTTAGGTCTATCTCCCCAGATTCCTTCTCAGGGGAGAATGTCTGGGTTCGTGTGGTCTGTATCAAATCTTCTGCCTTTTCATGGCGTTAAAGGTAGTTGTGTGGAGCTGGTGCGTGTGTTGGCTGGGAGAATGTCCCTTCTTGCTGGTTTGTGGCCTTCCTTTCCTGGGAGAACAGCGACCCCTAGCATCTTGTGCTCAGCTGCTGTGCGCAGACAGGGTTTCTAATTCTTGCCTGGCTGCTGTGAAAGAATCTCTGCCCTTCTGCTGTGGGCGTGACCAGCCTCAGGCTGCTACTCCACTATGGTGGAGTGGCTTTGGAGGGGAATCTGGCGGGAGGCTGTTTATCTCCGTGAGGGACCTCTGAGCTGCGCTGCCGCCCAGTGGGTTAGTGTGCCCAGAGTTCCCCAGGATTCCCAGCTGGTGGGCTAAGTGTCCCGGGGCACTTCCGTCCAGATGTGGGGTTCCTGTCCCTTTATGTCTTTCAAAAAGCACTCGCTTTTCTTTGTCCCAGGGGTGCCTGCTGCGGGGACTCACTCGCAGGTTTTACTGTCCCGTATCCCTAGTATCCAGCACCCCATGCAGTGTGTCTGCTCTCCGGTGCTGATGGCTCAGACTGGGTATTTAGCAATCCTGGGCTCCCTCTCCCTCCCTGCTCCGACTCCTCTCCTCCCGCCAGGAGCTGGGGTGAGAGGTGCTGTGGTCCCACCGGGCCGCGGCTTGTATCTTAGCCCCTTTGCAAGGTGCTGGGTTGTCGCAGGTGTAGATGTAGCCTGGTTGTTGTCCTGTATCTTCTGGTCTCTCTTTTAGGGATAGTTGTATTTGTTGTATTTTCAAAGATATATATGGTTTTGGGAGGAGATTTCTGCTGTTCTATTCATGCTGCCATCTTGACTTTGCCTATTTAGTCTTTTTTTAAGAGCAGAAACAACAGTATCAATATGTAGTGAAATTATAAATCAAGTTCCTGTTTACAATTATTGAAGCTATTAATTGCATGTTGTTTTTTCATTTTTTTAAAAAATGTAAAGTACAACAATTTACCATCTTATTTACACGGTTTTTTAACAGTAGTTTCTTAAATGGCTGTTTTATATGCTGTGTTAATTTTAACAGAACTTGTTCTTGAACTTGTGAATGATATGGCTTAGTTTTATATCTGAGCAATTTCCCTTCCCTTTAGGAACCAGAGCCTGAGACTGAAGCAGTAAGTTCCAGCCAGGAAATCCCCACCATGCCTCAGCCAATCGAGAGAGTCTCAGTGTCAACTCAGACCAAGAAGTTAAGTGCCTCTTCACCAAGAATGCTGCATCGGAGCACCCAGACAACCAGTGATGGAGTGTGTCAGAGCATGTGCCATGACAAATACACCAAAATTTTCAATGACTTTAAAGACCGAATGAAGTCAGATCACAAGCGAGAAACGGAGAGGGTTGTACGAGAAGCTCTAGAAAAGGTAAGGTGGCTCCACAGTGATGCTGGCGTAACGTCCTGGGTTCCCTCTATCACTCATGCATCACCCAAGTAGCTGCTTTCAAAATTAGGAATGTAAGAAGATACCCTGTATAGCATTTCCATTAATCATAGTACTTTCTCACCTAATATCTTACAGCTCTTAGTGACATAAAGGGAAGAGGTAGATCATTTAAATAGAAACTATGGGTTGAGGCTGTTTGGTGTAAGGTATGAGCTGACATACTATGGGTGAGCTTTTTTCTCATTTCAGCTGCGTTCTGAAATGGAAGAAGAAAAAAGACAAGCTGTAAATAAAGCTGTAGCCAACATGCAGGGTGAGATGGACAGAAAATGTAAGCAGGTAAAGGAAAAGTGTAAAGAAGAGTTTGTAGAAGAAATAAAGAAGCTAGCCACACAGCACAAACAACTGATCTCTCAGACCAAGAAGAAGCAGTGGGTAAATATCAATATGTTTTTATAATCTAATTTCCGGAAATGTACCACAGGTATGATGAAATTCAGTTTGGAAAGATGTATGTGTCATATGCAAAAGTTACCCTGAATTAAGACCAGACTTAAAGTTATCAGCTTTAACATTGTGATGAAAAGCCCTATATCTCTCAACCCCAGAACCGGCATTACTGAGTATTGTTCAAGATTATTTTGTTACGATGAGATTGATACTTTAACATATGGTATATAACATATGGGTACATTTCTATAACTGCTCCCTGTGCAAGTGTTTCATGTGGTGGTGGACAGATCGGCTGGCCTGCCATGTGACTGGTATCTCCTGATAGGTAACATCTAAATTGTGAAATGGGAAATGTATCACAATAGCAAATGAAGTGTTTTCAGGTTTTACTGCACTTAACCGTTTACCTGTCAGAGTGTATCGAGTTGGTTACTGTTGAGTAGCTCTCACTGGTGTCTCACTGCATTCACAGTCTGACAGGCAGGTCACTTTTCATTGTGTCCTGTTGGTGACTCTCATCTCCCACCAGGATTAGCAGCTTCTAAGCACACACATCCTCCACCAAACTTCTAATGGGCAGGGAAGAAAGTTTTATTCCCACAAGCTCATAACTTGGTTTTAATTTTAAGGAATTGTTATTATGTGATTCTTCATTTGTTCCAGACTACATTCTGAAGAGAGTCTTTAAATATATGTAAAGTAAACATTTCATGAGGAAGTAAACATGAAAATTGTGACAAAGATTTGGCAAGGAGGAAAAGAGAAATGTAGCATATAATTTAGGAGAATCAAAGGAGGTGTAACTAGTAGGAAAACATGAATAATGGAGTAAATATTCGTAGATGGGAATCAAGGTGTGCTTAACATAACAAGCACAGCACCCCAACACCATGTCAGTAATTCTACCCTCACTCAAAGCCCAGAAAAACCTAGAGTGGACATTAAGCTAGAAGAAATCCCAGTAAGTTTACTAAAGAACTGGGAAGAGGATGCTGTAATAAAAAATTATACTGCTTTTTATAGCACTTTATTTGTGAAACAGCTGAGGTTGGCACTATTATACCTGTTTTTGTTAGTATGCTTCCATGTGTAAGTGTTACCATACAGTATTTGTCTTTCTCTGACTTAACTTCACTTAGCATAATGCCCCACAGTCCACCCATGTTGCCACAATTGTCAGGATTTCCTTTTTCTCATGGCTGAATAACATCTTCTGTATTCATATACTCCATGTGTTGAATGTCCCCTTAGGTTGTGTCCATCCCTTGGCTGTGGTGATTATGCTGCAGTGAATATGTAGGGACAGGTATCTTCTCTCTATCCTGACTTCATTTCCTTTGGATAAATATCCAGTTGTAGGATTGCTGGGTCAGGTGGTATTTCTATTCTTAGTTTTTTGACAAAGCTCCACACTGCTGTCCACAGAGACTGCACCAGTTTATACCCCCATGTGTAGAAGGGCTCCCTTTTCCCCATGTCCTTGCCAGTACTTGTTTCTTGTCTTTTGGATGGTGGCCATTCTGACTAGGGTGAGGTGTTGCCTCATGATTTTGAAATGCATTTCCCTAATGATTGGTGGTGATAGAACATCTTTTCATGTACCTCTTGGCCATTTGAATGTTGTCTTTGGAGAAATGTCCTTTCAGACCCTTTGCCAGTTTCAAAATTGGGTTGTGTTTTCTTCCCCATTGATGGTATGAGTTCTTACTTATTTAGGATATTAATCCCTATCAGATGCATGATTTGCATATATTTTTCTACCACTCTATAGGTTGCCTTTTCATTTTATTGATGGTTCCTTGACTGTGTAGAAGGTTTTTAGTTTGATAGAGTCCTGTTGTTTTTTTTTTTTTTTTGCTTTTGCTGTCAAATAAAAAAATTCATCACCAAGACCAATATCTAGGAGCTTAACACCTATGTTTTATTCTATTTTTATGGTTTCATGTCTTATATTCAGGTCTTTAATCCATTTTGAATTGATCTTTGTGTATGGTGTAACATATTGGTCCAGTTTTCCCAGCACAATTTATTGAAGAGAATATCCTTTCCCCATGTATATTCTTAGCTCCTTTGTCATATATTAATTGCCTGCATACATATGGATTTATTTTTGGGCTCTCTATTCCATTCCATTAATTTGTGTATTTTTATGCCAGTATCATACTGCTTTGATTTATGCACATTTTTTAAATGAGGAATTTGAGGATTATGAGATTAAACAGAGCAATTAAAAAACTAGTCAGTAGAGCTGGAACTCACCTTCCTTCTGCACATCATATCATTTCTAGTAGACTGGTAAAAGATTTAGAATTATTCCTATATTATAGTTACATCTTACATCATTATAAGAAATAGTGTAATATTGTAGGACAGAAGTATTTCAGATGCCAGAAAATGGATGTTGAAATATAAACAAGAGAAACATCATACAGCCTTAAAATGTATCCACAAAGAAAGTGAGAAATACACAATGAATCAGTGACTACGTAAATAAATAAGTAATTAGGGTATTTCGGAGGAAGTATGCTGGTGCTTAAAATATTACTTAAAGAAGAGGAAACTAAGAAGTTGAATAAACTTGTCCAAATTCACATGACTAGCATAGGCCCAAGATTTAAACGCAGATCTGACTCATTTCAGCTGTTTCCAAAATTAAAATATGCTGTACACACTTTTCTAACAGTAACTTGACTGAACTTGATGACCTAGTAAGATTATAAGAAATTCAAAAGATTAATTTTAATAGATAAGAAAATACAGAATACATGATGAAGAAAATTAGAGAATTGAGTTTCAAGTACCAGATATAGACTATTCTCCCTGGGTTCTTTATCCCCAGGACTCTTACTGTCAGCCATCAAATCTAAATTTATATCTCTATATCTCACTGTCTATAATCTATTATCTGGCTGGCTGGCTATAACTTACATATTTCTATATGGACCCATTTACAAGTGTTTCTAACTGAAACCCAGTCTCACCTTCCTTACCATTCCCCTGTTTAGTCTCACTGTGGGTGTCTGAAACTCATTCTCTTACCAATGGCTTGAAACCTTAGTTTTATACTTTTTCACAATTTTCTTCTCCCATGTCTAAACAGTTCAGATTACCTGGCTTCTTCCCCTTTGTTTAGACCAGTTTGGTTTCAACTGTAGTGCTATTAACATTTGGACCAAAAGATTCTTGGGGGAGGAGCTGCAGAATGTTTAGCAGCATCTGAGGCCTCTACCCACTGGATGCTGTAGCAGCTCTTCCCCTCACTGTCTATGGTCATGGCAATCAAAGCATCCCCAGACCATGCCCAGTGAGATGAGGGCTGAGAATTGACCGTTAGTTCTAGGTCATAAATGACCTTAATAGTATTCAGTGGTAGGGGACAGGTGAAGGAATGCAGTAGGTTTAAGAGAAAGGAAGGGAAGAGAATAATTGAAAATAGCAAGTCTAGACAATTCTTTCATTGTGAAAGGGAGCAGAAAAATGGATAGTGGATGGAAGACATGAGGTCAAGAGGTTTTTATTTCTTGGTGGTAAAATATGCATACATTTTACCATCTTCACTATTTTTAAGTGGGCAGTTCAGTAGTATTAAACACACATTGCTGTGCAGCCATCACCACCATCCATCTCCAGACCTCTTTCACCTTGTAAAAGGACATCCTTTACTTACTAAACAATCACTCCCCATTCTCGCCACTCTGCAGCTCCTGGTAACCACTGTTTTACATTCTGTCACTAAGATTTTGACCCCCTCTTAATAGGTACCTCTTTTATGTGTAGTCATACAGTATTTTTCCTCCTACAGCCAGCTTACTTCACTCAGCATGATGTCCTCAAAGTTTATCCATGTGTGAATTATTGCCAGAATGTCCTTCCTTTTTAAGGCTGAATAATTTTCTATTGTGATGTGTAGATCACACTTTGCTTATTAACCCATTGATGGATACTTGGGTTGCTTCCACATTTTAGCTGTTGTGAATAAGAGTGCTATGAACATGGGTCTCTTTGACCCATGTTCTTTGGGTATGTACCCAGAAATGGGAGTTACTGGGTCATATAATAATCACATTTTTAATTTTTTGATGAACCACCATACTGTTATCCATGGCAGACACACCATTTTACATTCCCACCAATAGTACAACAAGGGTTCCAAGTTCTCTGCATCCTTACCAACCCTCCTTTTCTTTTATTTGACAGTAGCCACCCTAGTGGGTATGAAATGGTATCTCGTACTTTTGATTTGCACTGCCCTAATGATAAGTGATACCAAGTTTTTTGGGTGTTTATTGGCCATTCATATGTGTCCTTCGGTAAATGTCTAGTCATGTTCTTTCTTTTTTAATCAAGTTGTTTTTGTTGAGTTTTAGGAGTTCTCTGGGTGTTAATCCCATATCAGTTATATGATTTAAGTATTTTCTTCTGTTCTGTGATTTGCCTTTTTACTCTGTGGATAATTGTCATGAAATTCAATTTGTCTTTTCTTCTTTTTGGCCTGTACCTTTGGTGTTACATCCAAGAAATCAGTGCTAAATCCAGTGTTCTGAAGCTTTTGTCCTACATTTTCTTCTAAAAGTTTTATTGTTTTACATCGTGACACATTTTGAGTTCATTTTTGTTTATGATATCAAGTAAGGATCCAACTTTGTTCTTTTACATGTGGGGATCCAATTTTTCAGTACCATTTGTTGAAAAGAGTGTTCCCATTGAACGGTCTTGGCACCCTTGCCAAAATTTGTTGGTGTGAGGGTTTATTTCTGCTCACTATTCTTCATTGGTTCATTTGTCTGTCTTTATCCCAACACCATACAGTTTTGATGACTATAGCTTTACTGTAGGTTTTGAAATCACTGCATGTGAATTCTCCAGTTTTGTTCTTTCTCATTTTTGTTTTTGTTTTGGCTGTTCAGGGTACCTAGAGATTCCATATGAAAATTAGGTTGTGTTGTTCTGTTACTACTAGAAATGTCATTGGGGGTTTTGATAGGGATTGCATTGAATCCCTAGATCACTTTGGGTAGTATTGACATTTTCAGTCTTCTAGTCTGTGACTATGGGATGTATTTCCATTTGTTTACTTTCTTTCATTAGTGTTTTGGTGTTTCTGTTGTACCAGTCTTTCACTTCATTGGTTTACTTAATTCCTAAGCATTTTATGCTTCTTGATGCTATTGCAATGAAATTATTGTCATAATTCCCTTTTCATATTTTTCATTGTATGTAGAAATGCAGCTGATTTTTGGGTATTGACTTTGTATTCTCCTGTTTTGCTGAATTTATGTATCAGCTTTTTGTGGCGTATTCTACATATAAGGTCATATTATATGCAGTGATTACTGCTTCTTCCCCTTCGATCTGGATGCCTTGTTCCTTGTTTGCCTAATTGCTCTGTAATACTGTGTTAAGTAGAGATGGTGAACATGTGCATCCTTGCCTTTTCCCTGAGTTTCAAGGAAAAGCTTTCAGCCTTTCACTATTGCGGGTAATGTTTGCTGTGGGTTTTTTAAATGTGGCTTTTATTATGTGGAGATAGTTTCCTTCTATTCCTTTTTGTTGAGTGTTGAATTTTGTCAGATGTTTTTTCTCCTCCCATATGTTGAACCATCCTTGCATTACAAGAATGTACCACTCATGGTCACGGTATATAATCCCTTTAATATGAATTCTGTTTGCAGGTATTTTGTTGAGGGTTTTTATCCAAATATCCATAAGCCATACTGACTACCAAATAGTTTTTTGTGTGGTGTTTTTGGTTTCAGGGCTATACTGGACTCAGAATGAGTTGGGAAGGGTTTCTTTCTTTCTTTTCAGGGTTTTTGAAAAGTTTGAGATGGATTGGTATTAGTTCTTCTTTAACTGGGTGGTAAAATTTACATTAGTGAAGCCATCAGGTACAGAGCTTTTTTTCCTTATAAGGTATTATTGATATACATTCCTATGAAATTTTCACATGAAAAACAATGTTACTACATTCACCCATATTATCAAGTCCCCCCCAATACCCCATTGCAGTCACTGTCCATCAGTATAATAAGATGCCACAGATTGACTATTTGCCTTCTCTGTGCTACAGTCTTCCCTGTGACCTCCCCACACCATGTGTACTAAACATAATACCCCTCAATCCCCTTCTCCCTCCCTCCCAACCCGCCCTCCCAAGCCCCTCCCCTTTGGTAACCACTAGTCCCTTCTTGGAGTCTGTTCAGTCTGCTGCTGTTTTCTTCAGTTTTGCTTCGTTCTTATACTCCACAAATAAGGGAAATCATTTGGCACTTATTTTTCTCCTCCTAGCTTATTTCACTGAACATAATATCCTCCAGTTCCATTCATGTTGTTGCAAATGGTAGGGTTTGTTTCTTTCTTATGGCTGAATTGTGTATATGCATATCTTCTTTATCCATTCATCTACTGATGGACACTTAGGTTGCTTCCATATCTTGGCCATTGTAAATAGTGCTGTGATAAACATAGCGGTGCATATGTCTTTTTGAATCTGAGAACTAGTATTTCTTTGGGTAAATTCCTAGGAGTGGGATTCCTGGGTCAAATGGTACTTCTATTTTTAGTTTTTTGAAGAACCTCCATATTGCTTTCCACAATGGTTGAACTAGCTTACATTCCCACCAGCAGTTTAGGAGGGTTCCCCTTTCTCCGCATCCTCCCCAGCGTTTGCTGTCCTTAGTCTTTTCAATGCTGGCCATCCTTACTGGTGTGAGGTGATACCTCATTGTGGTTTTAATTTACATTTCCCTAATGATTAGTGATGTGGAGCATCTTTTCATGTGCCTGTTGGCCATGTGAATTTCTTCTTTGGAGAATTGTCTCTTCATATCCTCTGCCCATTTGTTAATCAGGTTATCTGCTTTTTGGGTGTGAGAAGTGTGAGTTCTTTATATATTTTGGATGTTAACCCCTTATCAGATATGTCATTTACAAATATATTCTCCCATACTGTAGGATGCCTTTTTGTTCTGTTGATGGTGTCCTTTGCCATACAGAAGCTTTTTAGTTTGATGTAGTACCATGTGTTCATTTTTGCTTTTGTTTCCTTTGCTCAAGGAGATGCATTCAGGAAGAAGTTGCTCGTGTTTATGTCCAGGAGATTTTTGCCTATATTGTCTTCTATGAGTTTTATGGTTTTGTGACTTACATTCAGGTCTTTGATCCATTTTGAGTTTACTTTTGTGTATGGGGTTAAACAATAATCTAGTTTCATTCTCTTGCATGTAGTTGTCCAGTTTTGCCATCACCAGTTGTTGAAGAGGCTGTCATTTCCCTATTGTATGTCCATAGCTCCTTTATCATATATAAATTTACCATATATGGTTGGGTTTATATCTGGGCTGTCTAGTGTGTTTCATTGGTCTATTGTTTTGTTCTTGTGCCAGTACCAAATTGTCTTAATTACTGTGGCTTTGTAGTAGTGCTTGAAGTTTGGGAGCATAATCCCCCCAGCTTTATTCTTCCTTCTCAGGATTGCTTTGGCTATTCGAGGTTTTTTGTGGTTCCATATGAATTTTAGAACGATTTTCTCTAGCTCATTGAAGAATGTTGTTGGCATTTTTATAGGAATTGCATTGAATCTGTAGATTGCTTTAGGCAGGATGGTCATTTTAACAATATTAATTCTTCCTATCCATGAGCACAGGATGTGTTTACATTTATTGGTGTCTTCTTTAATTTCTCTCCTGAGTGTCTTGTAGTTTTCAGAGTACAGGTCTTTCACTTCCTTGGGTAGGTTTATTCCTAGGTATTTTATTCTTTTTGATGCATTGTAAATGGAATTGTTTTCCTGATTTCTCTTTCTGCTAGTTCATCATTAGTGTATAGGAATGCAACAGATTTCTGTGTATTAATTTTGTATCCTGCAACTTTGCTGAATTCAGATATTAGATCTGGTAGTTTTGGAGTGTATTATTTAGGGTTTTTTATGTGCAATATCATGTCATCTGCAAACAGTGACAGTTTAACTTCTTCCTTACCAATCTGGATGCCCTTTATTTCTTTGTGTTGTCTAATTGCTGTGGCTAGGACCTCCAGAACTATGTTGAATAAAAGTGGAGAGAGTGGGGATCCTTGTCTTATTCCCTATCTCAAAGGAAAGGCTTTCAGCCTCTCGCTGTTAAGTATGATGTTGGCTGTGGGTTTGTCATATATGGCCTTTATTATTTTGAGGTACTTGCCTTCTACACCCATTTTGTTGAGAGTTGTTATCATGAATGGATGTTGAATTTTGTCAAATGCTTTTTTGGCATCTATGGAGATGATCATGTGGTTTTTATCCTTTTTGTTGATGTGGTGGATGATGTTGATGGATTTTCTAATATTGTACCATCCTTACATCCCTGGAATAAATCCTGTTTGATCATGGTGGATGATCTTTTTGATATATTTTTGAATTTGGTTTGCTAATATTTTTTTTTTTTTTTTTTTTTTTTGAGAGGGCATCTCTCATATTTATTGATCAAATGGTTGTTAACAACAATAAAATTCAGTATAGGGGGGTCAATGCTCAATGTACAATCATTAATCCATCTCAAGCCTAATTCTCGTCAGTCTCCAATCTTCTGAAGCATAACGAACAAGTTCTTACATGGTGAACGAATTCTTACAGAGTGAATAAATTCTTACATGGTGAACAGTACAAGGGCATTCATCACAGAAACTTTCGGTTTTGATCATGCAATATGACCTATAAACCATCAGGTCAAATATGAATATTCATTTGATTTTTGTACTTGATTTATATGTTGATCCCACATTTCTCCTATTATTATTATTATTTTTATTTTTAATAAAATGCTGAAGTGGTAGGTAGATGCAAGATAAAGGTAGAAAACATAGTTTAGTGCTGTAAGAAGGCAAATGTAGATGATCAGATGATCAGGTGTGTGCCTATGGACTAAGTATTAATCCAGGCTAGACAAGGGCAGCAAGACATCCACGGATGCAGAAGATTTCTCTCAAAGCAGGGGGGGTGAGGTTCTGAGCCTCACCTCTGTTGATCCCCAAATTCTCACCTGATGGCCCCCCTGCGACTGTGCCTGTCTTAGGTTGTTCCTCCCTTGAGGAATCTTACCCGTCTCTGGCTAACCAGTCATCTTCCGGGGCCATACAGGGAAATGTAAAGTTGGTAAGTGAGAGAGAAGCCATATTGTTTGCAAAGGTTAGCTTTTAACTTCTTTGCAGATTTATGCCCTGTGGCTTCTATGCCCAGTACTTGTCTCGAGGTATCTTTACCACCTGGAGGAATTATGATACTCGGTAAATTCGATATGAGGCACGAATTCTATTTAAGGTTTGTAATTAGGAAGGAAGAAGAAAAGCTATAGATGTAGCATATGAAGGAAACTTGGGAGGATTGATTATTTCTTTGACATATCTTCTTGTATAGTACCTTAAGTATGTATAGGTTTTAAACTACTAACTAATTTGCACACACATATTAACATAATAGGAATACGGTGACATAAACAAAGCAAATCTATAATTACCAGCCATCTCCAGTGAAGCCAAGAAAACCATTTAGGCACCCTAGGCATTTGTGAAAATTTATCTATGATATGATGGATATTTTGGAACTGTACTTGAACCATCAGACAAATTAAAGCAGCCCATTTCTGGGATCTGTTCACATCCCATATGTTCTTTTAACCATAGATAGTCTATAGTCATGAGATTTTGGGGTGCTACAACTTGCACCCCTCCCAACTCCTGGTTGAGTTCCAACAGTACAGATCCAGTCAAATTCGTTGTCTCACTGTATGCACATGCCAGCCTAGACATCTCCCTCCTCCTTCTTATGGCAAGTCCAGGAGACGGTGGGCTGGATGCAGCCACAACCGCAGCATCGTCCGGATCCCTGTGGAGGCTTTTTGATGATCATCCCCCGGCACGAGTCCTCCAGAGAGTGCTGATGCCGGAAGCTCCTCCTCATATCGTATCTTAGTTCATTTTCTGGGTATCCAAGCTAGGCCTTGATCTTCTGCGTAGAAACAAACAGACCCTTTGCCCACACTTTGACATGCCCTCTATACCACTGTGCAGAACTCATTGGAGGTCAGCACACAGTAACTGCTTTTTTTTTTTTTTTTTTAATTAAGAGAAAGGAATATTATCAGAAAAGAGTACCTCCATAGCTGATCATCTGACACCCTTTAAGTGATCAACATTAAGGATATTTAAAGCATGCGTTGATCTTTGATTTACCAATAGTTTTATCCTGTTAAGGAGTAATCCCCCTTTTCTTTCTTTCTTTCTTTTTTTTTTTTTAAATTTTTAATCTACACTTACCTGAAGAATACTATGTTTACTATGCTCTCCCCTATATCAGGTCCCCCCTAACAACCACATTACGGTTACTGTCCATCAGCTTTGGTTTGCTAATATTTTGATGAATATTTTTGCATCTACATTTATCAGGGATATTGATCTGTAAGTTTCTTTTTTTCTGGTGTCTTTGCCTGGTTTTGGTATTAGAGTGATGCTGGCTTTATAGAATGAGTTTAGAAGTATTCCCTCTTCTTTTTGGAAAACTTTAAGGAGAATGGGTATTAGGTCTTCAGTAAATGTTTGATAAAATTCAGCCATGTATCTTGTCCCGGAGATTTGTTCTTAGGTAGTTTTTTGATTACCAGTTCAATTTTGTTGCTGGTAATTGGTCTGTTCAGATTTTCTGTTTCTTTCTGGGTCAGCCTTGGAAGGTTGTATTTTTCTAGTAAGTTGTCCATTTCTTCCAGGTTATCCCGTTTGTTAGCATATAACTTTTCATAGTATTCTCTAATAATTCTTTGTATTTCTGTGGTGTCTGTAGTGATTTTTCCTTTCTCATTTTTTATTCTGTTTATGTATATAGACTCTCTCTTTCACTTGATATGTCTGACTAGGGGTTTATCTATTTTGTTTATTTTCTCAAAGAACTAGCTCTTGGTTTCATTGATTCTTTCTATTGTTTTATTCTCGATTTTATTTATTTCTGCTCTAATCTTTATTATGTCCCTCCTTCTACTGACTTTGGGTCTCATTTGTTCTTCTTTTTCTAGTTTTGTTAATTGTGAGTTTTGACTGTTTATTTGGAATTGTTCTTCTTTCCTGAGGTAGGCCTGTATTTCAGTATACTTGTCTCTTAGCATGGCCTTCGCTGCTTCCCACAGATTTTTGTGGTGTTGAATTATTGTTTTCATTTGTCTCCATATATTGCTGGATCTCTGTTTTGGTCATTGATCCATTGGTTATTTAGGAGCATGTTGTGAAGCCTCCATGTGTTTTTGGGATTTTCATCTTCTTTGTGTAATTTATTTCTAGTTTCATACCCTTGTGGTCTGAGAAGGTGGTTGGTACACTTTCAATCTTTTTTAATTTACTGAGGCTTTTTGTGGCCTAGTATATGGTCTCTTCTTGAAAATGTTCCATGTGAATTTGAGAAGTATGTGTATTCTGCTTTTGGGTGTAGAGGTCTGTAGATGTCTGTTAGGTCCATCTTTTCTAATGTGTTGTTCAGTGCCTCTATCTCCTTATTGTTGGTCTGGCTGATCTGTCCTTTACAGTGAGTGGAGTGTTGAAGTCTCCTAGAATGAATGCATTGCATTCTGTTTCCTCTTTTAATTCTGTTAGTATTTGTTTCACATATGTAGGTGCTCCTGTGTTGGGTGCATAGATATTTATAATGGTTATATCTTCTTGTTGGATGACCCCCTTATCATTATGTAATGTCCTTTATCTCTTGTGACTTTCTTTGTTTTGAAGTCTGTTTTGTCTGGTACAAGTACTACAACTCCTGCTTTTTTCTCCATATTAGTTGCATGAAATATCTTTTTCCATCCCTTCACTTTTAGTCTATTTATGTCTTTGGGTTTAAAGCGAGTCTTTTGTAGGCAGCATATAGATGGATCTTGTTTTTTATCCATTCAGTGACTCTGTGTCTTTTGATTGGTGCATTCAGACCATTTACATTCAGGGTGTTTATCAATAGCTGTGTACTTACTGCCATTGCCCACTTTAGATTCATGGTTACCAAAGGTTCAATGTTAATTTCCTTACTATCTAAGAGTATAACCTAACTCACTTAGTATGCTATTACAAACATCATCTAAATGTTCTTTTTTCTTTCTCCTCCTTTTTCTTCCTCCTCCATTCTTTATATATTAGGTGTCATATTCTGTACTCTTTGTCTATCCCTTGACCGACTTTGGGGGGTAGTTGATTTAATATAGCATTTGCTTAGTAATTAATTGTTCTGCTTTCTCTACTGTGGTTTTATTACCTCTGGTGACAGCTATTAAACCTTAGGAACACTTCCATCTATAGCAGTCCCTCCAAAATTGACTATAGAGACGGTTTGTGGGAGGTAAATTCTCTCAGCTTTTGCTTATCTGGAAATTGTTTAATCCTTCCTTCAAATTTGAATGATAATCTTGCCAGATAAAGTAATCTTGGTTCCAGGCCCTTCTACTTCATTGCATTAAATACATTATGCCACTCCCTTCTGTCCTGTAAGGTTTCTGCTGAGAAGTGTGGTGATAGCCTGATGGGCTTTCCTTTGTATGTGAGCTTATTTCTCTCTCTGACTGCTTTTAATAGTCTTTCCTTTTCCATGATCTTTCACATTTTAATTATTATGTGTCTTGGTGTTGTCTTCCTTGGGTCCCTTGTGTTGGAGATCTGTGTACCTCTGTGGCCTGAGAGACTATCTCCTTCCCCAGACTGGGGATGTTTTCAGCAATTACCTTCTCAAAGACACTTTCTATCCCTTTTTTCTCTCTTGGTCTTCCAGTACCCCTATAATATGAATATTGTTCCGTTTTTACTGGTCACACAGTTCTCTGAATATTCTTTCATTCTTAGAGATCATCTTTCTGTCTGTGCCTCAGCTTCTTTGTTTTCCTCTTCTCTAATTTCTATTTCATTTATCGTCTCCACCATATCTAATCTGCTTTTAAAAGCTTCCATTGTATGTTTCATTTCTGATACCGTGTTCCATAATGATTGGACCTCTGACCGGAATTGATTAGTGAGTTCTTGAATATTTTTCTGTACCTCCATGACCATGTTTATGATGTTTATTTTGAAATCTCTTTCGGGAAGATTCATGGGATTGCTTTCATTTGACTCTTTTTCTGGTGTATGTATGATTTTGCTTTGAACCAGGTTCCTTTAATATTTCATATTTGTATGTGGCACCCTCTAGTGCCTAGAAGCTCTACTTGGGAGCTGCTCAGTCCCTGGAGCAATGTTGGGGGTTGCAGGGGAGCGCTGTTGGTGCCTGTTCTGTGAGGTCTGTTCTTTTCTCCAGATATATGGAGTCTGGCACAGCCTTCTTTCCTGTTGCTCTTTCAGGATTAGTTGTATTAATCATATATTTTCATATTATATGCGGTTTTGTAAGGAGGTTCTGTCTCACTTTTCATACCATCTTTAATCCAGAGTTCTTTTTTTATTGGAAGATTTTTGATTACTCATTGAGTATCCTTACCAGTTATGAGTGTACTCAGATTTTCTTTTTCTTCATGACTTGCTGTTAGTAGGTTTTGTGTTTCTAGGAATTTGCCCATTCAACCAGGTTAGTTAATCCAGTTTTGTGGTGTGGCATAGAATTGTTAATGGTACTCTTTAAAATTGTTCTTATTTCTATAGAATCAGTACTAAGGTCCTCACTTTAATTTCTGTTTTTAGTAATTTGAGTCCTTTTTTTTTCTTTGTCCATCTAGCTAATGATCCTTTTCAAAGAACCAATTTTTGACTTCATTGATTTTTCTTTTTTTCTGTTTCCTATTTCATTTATCTGTGCTTTGATTTTTACTAATTTCTTCCTTTTTTTAGCTTTGGGTTTAGTTTGTTAGTTCTTTAGGTTACTTTTAGGTTACTGATTTAAGATCTTTTTTGTCTTAAGGTAGATATTTAGACCTGTAAGTTTCCCTCTGAGCACTGCCTCACTGCATTCTGTAAGTTTTTGTTGTGTTTTCATTTGTCTCAAAGTATTTTCTAATTTCTCTTGTGGTTTCTTCTTTGACCTCTTCGTTGTTTAAAGTGTATTCTTTAAATTTCCAGGTTTACTTTTTTATTTCTTATTTTGTCCTGGTGTGGTCAGAGAAGATACCTTGTATGATAACTACCTTTTAAAATATATTGAGACTTAATTTGTAAGCTCATGGATGGTCTATCCTGGAGAGTATCCCATGTACACCTTGAGAAGAATGCACACCCTTGTTGTTGAGTGGGGTGTTCTGGTTGTGTGCTGTGTTGTTTACACCCTCCACCTTCCTTATCTCTGCCTGGTTGCCCTCCATTATTGTGAGCAGTGTTGAAGCCCAGCTATTATTCTCTCACCTGTTAGGTCTGTTAGTTTGCTTCATGTATTTTGATGGTCATTAGGTGTATAAATGTTAATTGTTTCATCTCTTGCTGTATTGAACTTTTTAGTAACATAAAATATCCTTGTCTTTTGTAATGTCCTTTGATTTAAAGTCTGTTTTGCCTCATACTAGTGTAGCCACTAATTTGGTTACTATTTCCATGGAATATGATTTTCCAATCTCAAGTAAGTATGTTGGAGACAGCAACACTTGGATCATGTGTTTTTATCCATTGTGTCAGTCTTTGTTGATTGATTGAATTTCTGCAGTCTTTGTTGATTAATTGAATTACTGATAGCAGAGACCAGCTTCCTCATTGTGCTGTTTTCTGTATGCCCTACAGCTTCTTTGTCCCTCATTTCCTGCATTCCTATCATTTTTTGTGCTTGGATTTTTTTGTAGTGAAATGTTTAAATTCTTTTCCTTTTGTGTATCTTCTGTTGCTCTTTTCTTTGTGGTTACCATGGGATTTGCATTTGACACCCTGAAGTTTAACTTAAGACTCTAGTTTGAATTTGTAACAGTTTCACTTTAATAACATACAGTTACTCCTTTACAGCTCCATCCCCACCACTTTTGACTGTAAATGTCACAAAATTATATCTTTATACATTGTGTGCCCAAAAAATAATGCATTTAAGGTAATTTTTATCCCCAGAGTTACACAGAAAGCAAGATTTGGACCAAAACAAATTTATAGTGATACTAGCTTTCATACTAATAACTTCTTGTCTTTAAATATACTGGTCTGTTACATCATATAGAAAAACAAAAAATCCTGTTATAAGCCAACATTACAACAATACTAGCTTTTCTACCTGCCCATATGTTTACCTTTACTCTGGAGTCTTCATTTCTGCCTGTGCCTTCGAGGTCCTATTGTCTGCTGTCCTTTCACCTCACCTGCAGGTCTGCTGGGCAGCTCTAGTAGCCACCACCTCCCTCAGATTTTGTTTACCTGGAAGTTTTCTGCCTCTACTTTTTGAAGGACAGTTTTGCTGAATAAGGATTCTCTGTGGACAGTTATTTTTCTTTCATCATTTTGGAGGCTAGAAGAAAGGGGGCTGATACATATTCAAAGTTTCTGATGAGAACTCTGGTGATAATATATTGATGACCCTTTATACGTAACAATTTCTCTCTCGCTGCTTTTGACTTTGGCTTTCAGAAGTTTGGGTCCTTGTTGAGCTTCTTGGCTATTTATAGTCATACAAGTATATAGTCATCAACATCAGATTGGGCTGTTTACAGCCATTATTTTTGTTCGGCCCATCTCTCTGTCTCCGCGCCTGGGACTCTCAGAGTGAGCGCCGTGGTCCACTGCGTGGTGTCCTCCTGGCACCTGAGGCTCTCTTTGCTTCTTTTTTCCCCAGACTTGTTCATTTCCATTGTCCTGTCTTCTGGTTCAGATCTGCCTTTGAATCCCTTTATGAAATTCTACTTCCAGACTTTCTTTAGGGTTTATTTTTAATTAATATTTCCATTCTGTTTCCACGTTGTTTTCTTGACTTTTTCCACAGCCTCCCTTAGTTCTTTGGGCATCTGTAAGTCTTTGTCTAATGTATATGCCATTCATGTCTTCTCAGGAACAGTTTCTGTTGATGTTTGTTGAACACTGGACATTTGCATCTAATATAGTGGTAATGCTGGAACTCACTTTCTCCCCCTTAGGGTTTACTGTCCTTTGTTTATTGGGTGTACTGTTTTCAGCTGTCTCTGTGCCTTCCCAGGCCGTCCTTGAGCTTCCTCAGGCATGCACCCATGCTGCTCTCCTCCAAGGTGCAGTTGGGTTTGAACATCCTTATCCTCCCCAAGAGGAATAAAGGGTGCTGACCCTGGAACTCTCCTAGAATTCACTTCAGCTGGATGGGCTGCCCACCCCTGAGCACCTGTGAGCAGAAGCAACCATCAGAGCACAGGCCCCAATGTTTGGAGGACAGAGTTCTTTTTCTCCACTCTGGGGTGCCCACAGGCTGACCCAGGAACATGTGCACAGCCACCTGCCATGTGGCTGGGGGTTAGGTGGGCAGCTGATAGTGCATACAGAGCTGAAACTGACCAAAATTAACCACAGTTTACTGTCCAAGCCTCCCCTGGAGGTTGTAAGCCTTCAGTAGGCTCGAGAGTTCCAAAACCAGTTATTCAGACAGATTCTACCAGTGCTCCTGGTGTTTCCTGCTGTCATCTTCCCAGAATCCTCTTGAGACCATTCTGAGAAAATAGAAACTACTTATGTTTGTGTGCTCATGGAAATGACCCAGTAGAGGTGGAAAAACTTGATATGCCAGGTAAGCAAAGTTGCTGATAACTGACTCCATGCAGTGCCTCAGTGGTCCCATGTGTTTTGCCCTTCTGCTTAGTACAGGAAACATCTGATGTTCCTGGTGGGTGGGCTGAGCCAGAAAGATCTTTAAAAGCACAACTTTGCGAGTCCACATAGTAACGGTGCCCGTGCCTTCACTCCGTCCACAGTGCTACAACTGTGAGGAGGAGGCCATGTACCACTGCTGCTGGAACACATCCTACTGCTCCATCAAGTGCCAGCAGGAGCACTGGCACGCCGAGCACAAGCGGACCTGCCGCCGGAAAAGATGAAGGCTGCTCCTCCAGAAGTCGCCGATGGCTACTCTTCTCAGACACAGCGGTTTTTGTTTCCAAGAAGCCAAAATTGTTTAGAATTTGCTTCCCATTTTGCACCAGCCTTTAAACACTTTTCGTGGAGAAATTTTGCACAGTAGTTTAAATCTTTTGTTAATGCTCCTCCGGAGTTTTTCAGGGGGTAAAAGTAACATCAGTGGAGGGTATTATTTTAAATAAATTTTAATTGAGAGTTTGTTGCATTTTCAGCAAATTTTAAAACATTTTTAGGTTTTACAGAGATTTTAACCTTTAAACAACAGATCTTTAAAAAAACAGGTGAATAAAAGTGAGTTTAACAAGAAACATTTAAAGTAGATCTGAATGGAAGAACTACAGAACTGTTTCAGAAATAAAACATACTACCTTGATGTGGAATTTATTTCTTAACCTTGTTAAGCTGGTTTTGTTCAGCTTCATTTACTGTTTAAAGGCATTATCTGTTGGTTATGCCAGTGGGTATATGATTGAATTTAGGGAACAGGGTTGACACAGCAGGTGCTAGGCCTGCATATTTTTTCTTAAATATTTCCCAATTGTGTTTTTTCATTATTTCTTTTCAATATATAACTTTTATAACAAATTATTAGCTTTGATCTTGTAGTTTAAAATTGCAGGGAACTGGGGTAATCTTTTACTGAGCTGGATCTTAGAGAAAATGAATATTTAAATTTTAAAGTTTGCACATTTCATCTTTGTCCTAACATGAGTGCTTGTAACAAAATAAACAAAAAAGCCAAAAACTACCTTTATCCTTACATGAGATTATAGATGAGGCATACAAATTTCTTTAATGCTCTTCTCCCCGAATATCATCCGATGGCCTCTTCTCTGGTGTCACCTCGTATAGTGTAAGTTAATACTAAAAGGAAAGAAAGCACTTAAGTTTCACAGAAGCCGTTATGTTTGTAGTAATGGGTCATTGCTTACTAATGAACTCCATCACTGTACACAGAATGAAGAATAATGCATGTTAATTTTCTTGTATCAAAGATGCCGTGATTTGTAAAAAGTCTGTATTTTGCGGAATGTCTGGATTAAGAAGCATTACCAATAGGAATGGATCGATAGTTGAACAATGATTTTTTATAATAGATATATAAAATACAGCCAGGAAAACTTTAATTTTTTTTTTAACTCACAATTTATGTTTTTTTCAAAGACTGATCTTAGACCAAGTCAAATGGCCATTTATCATTTAGTTTTCTTTTTTTAGGATTAGCAAAATAATTTGTAAATATTTATTTAGACCATTGATATTTATTAAAGCAGTTACACACAATTGGAAGTGAAAGAATCAGGAGAAAAGCCTTTTAAAAAGTTTTCTCCAGGTTTGTCAAGGTCACTCTAAAGATAAAAATGTAACTAAGTCTTCTGTGAGCTAATCATCCCTCCAGTCCCAATGCAGTTGCAGATGGTGGTGACACAAGTTAATCGACAAGCTACTGCCTGGTGGTGCCCAGTGGCCCCATTTCCACATACCTGAATGATGTCATGACTGGGCATTCTGCCTCCCTCCTCATGGCCATGTGATTAGTCAGTGTTGCCACGGTGCCGGTGGTCTGACTGAGACATCGTAACCAACAACACTTACCTTCTCTGATTGTTTTTCAAGTTTTAAAACTTCGATCCACCCCTGTGAGAGCAAGTTATTGTGGATATATTTTCAGTGTAAAATCATTCCAGAGTATGTACTACTTAACTGATAGCTGCATGAAAGTACGATGCGTGTTACTTTGGCTCTTGTGTCTCTGTTGACACGGTTGCACATTTCCAAGTACTACAGCGTGAAAACTGTGTGTTAAAAAAAAAAAATTAAAAAAAAAAAGATCGTGGCCTGGTTTTGTAAAAGTTTTAGGTAAAATTACAATTGATTGTTTTAGGAATCATTATTAAAAATTTTCTGCAAATCATAAAGCTATATCAAAGTGTTGAGCTTAGCCACTATGCACATTGTAATTATTCATTGTGGCTGTCCAGTTCTATGATGCATTCTGGCATTTTGTAAGCTGCTCTGACTAGCAATATATAGATTCATTTAATGTGTTAACATTGGTTAATAAATGTATTTAAAAAAAACTTCCTTTAATAAACTGGTTTAGTCCATTTCCCTGTACTAGAACAAACACAAATATAGCTCATGTTGATCCTATACTGTAGGACATCCATTGGCAACTATTTAAACTTCATATAAAATCAGTGTGCTAAAAATTAATTCATGTTGAATTTACTTTTCTCAGCTCTCAGAAGAACTCAAAATACTTTCACCAGGTCTCAGAAAATGCAAATTTGACTACATAGCCTGTTTTCTTAACCCTTACACTAGGTTGAACATAGAGAAGATCATTCAGTGAACATTTGAAATTGGTCAGTTATCATCAATTTCATACATCTAGAATCAAATGCATCATCTCTCAACTTCTCCAGATGGTTCACAAGATGTCTCCTGACCAGACCATAACGCAGCAAGTGGCCCTGCCCCCTTATTTGCCTTCAGTAGCTAATTCAGTACTCAAACTTCTGACATAAAATATTGCTGGGCCCCACCCCCAGTGTTTGCACTGCTAACAGGTTCCCAAGTGTTGCTGATGGGACCAGCCTTCACAACCACTGCTTTCCTCATGAAAATAAAAGTCCATTATAAAAGAACATTGTATCTCCTCTTCCACAGCCCCTTGAAGACTTGAGGTAGCTTTAGTAAAGTCTTGCAATGATAAGAAATAGTCCCTACTCTCCACGAATGAAACTGTATAACTGAATGTATACTATTCATTGTAGAATGCTAAGAAAATTCAGAAGGCAAAGTGTAAACATTAATTAGTGCATTGGTTTAAACTATACTTGAGCTCCTACAGCATCAGTATTAGATACTGAGTATATAATAATGAACAAAACAGACATAACTCCTGTCCCCACGTGCTCATGTTCTAGTGAGAGTGTCAACCAAATACAATGTTCTGCTTAAAAACCAGAGTTAGGTGCAGTGATGGAAAAAACACAGGACTGTAGGATACAAAGCATAAATTGGAGGGGAAAGAATTATGGAAGGCTTAAAAAATGTATATGTAAGCTGAATCTTGAAAGGTGAATACGAGAGCTGAGGAAGAAAAGTATTCCAGAGCACCCAGTATTGGTTTGGGTGATACATTTTTCTCTTTCATATGTTTATTATAAACATGTAAAATAAGGAAAAGGTTAGAAAAATGTCTTACCTAGAGAAGTCTACAGGGTTAAGGAAAATAATTTCTTCTCAGGTAATGAGAGACTTGACATGGTTAAGGGAGCCACCAGGAAGATGCCCTGAAGAGGACGCCTGGCACAGTGATCCAGGAGACAAGGGCAGGCAGCACAAAATAGACAACAAAGACGTGGAGATAGACACTTGAGAAGTGTGTCAGTGACCAGGGAGAGCCAGACCAAGGGACATCATGCCAAGGATGAGGAGCAGCACCCGAGTGACCCCAGCAGGGCAGTGCAAGATGCCCCTCCTTGTCCTTTTTCAAAAAAGAATGAGATGTCCATCCATGAGCACCAGCACCATGTGCCAGGCACCTAAGAGGAGTGCATTCTGCCTGTACATCTAAAAACAGGCAAGCAGACCTCAATGTGGGCTGTGGAGCCAGTGGAGCAAAGAGCCTGCCTCAACCCTGCATTTTGCTGCAGTTGGGAAAAAAGCATGGAGTGTTGACCTGGGCAGATAACTACAGAAGATAGGGAAAACAAAAATCCAGCTGCACTAGGGGAGTTCCAAACATGCCATTGGAGAGACATAAGTCTGGATGCAGCAGAGATGGTAAGGACTTTACTAGTGCCTCCCTACCAAGGACAGACTGTGGGACTGATGCATCTGGTAGTAGCCTCTCCTAGGGGACAGGAGAGTCATGAGTGTCTGGCTACTCAGCTACCCCAGCTGGCTCTGCAGCTGGAGAACCCATTTCTCTCCAGTAGCACACAGGTACTGAAGTGGGACCCCATAAATGGCAGGAGGGAGGAGATGAGGAAAGAGGTAGAAGACTTAGCAAGGGGCATTAAAGAGATGCAGATCCCATTGACTGAACTACTATGAGCCTCTGGGGTACCACACCTGGGAGTTTCCCTGCTGGGTTCATAGGCATCTGTAATGCCCTGGGAGCTAAACCCACACCTCCCCTCCACTCTGGACCTGATGACTTCACCAGTAGACTTTACCAAACATTAAAAAAAAAAAACTAATGCCAAAGAAAAAAACTAGTACCAACTCTTCCCACTTTTCCAAAATGGAAGAGGAGGGAAAACTTCTTAACTTATTCTATGAGTCCAGCACTTCTAACACTTTCAGATTTGATTTGCTTTTTTGAGGATGTCTTGATGTTTTTGAGGATCTTGCATCTATGTTCATGAGAGATACTGGTCTGCAGTTTTCTTTTAAAGTCTTTTGTCTGATCATTAAAGTCTTTGATGACAAAGACAGAAGAAAAGAAAACCACAAGCAATATTCTTTATAAGCACTGATGCAAAAACTACCAACACATGCTAGCAAACTGAATCCATCAGGTTGTAAAAAGGGTTATACACTATGATCAAGTGGGATTTATTCCTGCAATAAATGACTTTATGCAAGGTTCAACATTAGGCAATATTAGGGTAATAGACCACAAAAAAACATCATCATCTCAGTTGACACAGAAAAGGCATTTGACAAAATCCAACCCCCTTTTGTAATTAAAAATAGAAGGAACTTACCTCCATATAATAAAAGCTATATATAAAAAATCCGCAGTGAAGATCACACTCAACGATGAAAATTGAAAGCCTTCTTTTAAGATCAGGGACCTGGTGATGCCCACTTTACCACTTGTGTGCAACATAGTTCTAGCCATCACATTAGGTAAGAAAAAGAAATAAAGGACAACTGAATTGGAATGGAAGACATAAAACAATCTCTGCTCACAGATGACACCATCTTATATTTAGAAAACCCCAAAATTCCACCAAAAATCTAATAGGATTCATAAATGAATTCAACAAAGTAGCAGGATACAAAGTCAATACACTAAAATCAGCTTTATCTCTATATGTGAACAATGAATAAAAAGAGGACATTTCTGAAGACAGTTCCATTTACAATAGCATCAAAAAGGAAAAAGATACTTAGGAATTAGCTTAACTGAGGAAGTTAAAGAGATGCAATGAAAGGTATAAAACATGGCTGAAAGAAAGATGATATAGGTAAATGGGAATGCATCCATGTTCATGGGTTAGGAGGCTTAGTATTATTTAGATATCAGTATTACCCAATATAATCCCTATCTTTTGCTTAAAAAGATAAACCCATCCTGACAGTGACTGTAATGGGGTTTGTGGGGGGGCGGACTTGGTGACATAATGTTACATAATGTTAGTTAAGTAATTGTAGATTAATGATAACAAAAAAAGATAAATCCATCCAAAAATTCATTTGGAATCTCAAGGGATCCCAAATAGCCATAACAATCTTGAAAAAAAATTAAAGCTGAAGAATTCACACTTGCAGATTTCAAAACTTAAAGTACCATAATCATTAGTGTGGTACTGACAAAGAGAGACATGTAGACCACAGGAATAAGAGCCCAGTAATAAACTCTAGCACATATATCAAATTATTCTTGACAGGTGTGCCAAGACCATCTAATGGGGAATGGACACTCTTCTCAACAAAAGGAGCTAGAAAACTGGGTGTCCATATGCAAGAGAATGCAGGTGGACCCTTACCTGATACCAATACAAAAATTAACTCAAAATGGGCCAAATATCTAAATGTAAGCCCTAACTTTATAAAACTATTAGAAGAATACACAAAAGTGTCATGATGTTGACTTTGGCAATGATCTTGAAGGGATTTTTGCACATCAGTATTTACAGCAGCTTTATGTGCCCTGGCCTGTAAGTTGCACCCTTCAACTGCTGGTCCTCATCCTTGGCTGCCCTGAATCTGGGCCCTGGTCAGGGAAAATAGACCATTAAGAACTCAGAAGAAAGGATGAGGGAAGGAATCAGAAAAGGTGCAAGGCTTGAAATGTAGCTGCCAGAAGCATTCCTGTTTGAAATTTCAGCAGCCCTGCATTTCTAGCGGGGTGAGCCTCCCCACCATCTGTGCTGAGCCCATGGTAAGAGCAGCTGGAAGTGAGGTGTGCTATCCCTGCCTTCGGCAGCTTTCTTGAGTCCCTTGTCAGTTCGGAAGTTATCCTTTCCTAAGTCTAGTCTTGGCACTGTTTATGCCTGTCTCTTGAAACAGCGTAACGGAAGCCAGGTGATCTAAAGAATGGCAGATACCTCCCAGCCCCACCTGTCTACACCTGCTGCTGTCTGTATGCACTCAGCTCAGGTCCCATAATTGAGCTTGTTTCTGCACATCAGTCCTTTCCCTCTGGCCTGCCCCAGGAACCATGGCCGGTAAGTGGCCACACCACTTAACAGCACTTTCCCAGGTCCTCCCTCATCAAGACTTCAGGAAGGCTCACATGGAAAAAACCAGCTGAGTGGGAGGAATAACATGGGATAAAAGTATCATGTGATCAAACATAAACTCCAAAAGCAAGGTAGATAAATTCAACTACATAAAAATAAAACATTTTAGCATAGCAAAAAAAGCCAATTAAAATAAAAACTGACAGAAAAAAAACATTCTCATCATAAAGGGCTGATCTCTAACAGAGCCCACAGCAGTCAAGAAGAGTCTTTAAAAGGACAATGTTAGAGACAGGCATGCCTTGGGGTGCTGTGTATTCGGTTCCAGACTGCAGCAATAAAGCAAATATCACAAAAAAGTGAGTCAAATTAATGTTTTGGTTTCACAGTGCATAAAAGTGTTTACACTATTCTATAGTATATTAGGTATGCATAATAACATTATGTCTATAAAAACAAGGTACATACCTTAATTAAAGAATACTTTATTGCTAAAAAGCGCTAACCATCATCCATGCTTTCAGTGAGCCATAATCACTGGTCACAGATCAGCAGTCACAAAACAGATATAATAATAAGAGAAAAGTCTGAAATAAATATTTGCGAGAATTGCCAAAATGTGACACACAGACATGAAATGAACAAATCCTGCCGGAAAAATGGCGATGACAGACTCGCTCATAGCGCAACTGCCAAAACCTGCAATTTGCAAAAACTGCAGTATCTGCAAAATACAATAAAGTGAGGTTGCTTGTAATCATCCCATACAGATTTAAATAAATGTATCAAAGATTTTACTTAACTCATTGAGGGAACAAGTAACACATCACATCTGGCTCCAAGGAGGATTCTAAGAATCCCACTTTTATAAAACACAAGGAATTCTGAAATGAATTTACAAATAGATGTAAAACAGGTATGTTCACAGGCCAATAATCAACTATTCATGGGACACAATCTGCATTTCTGTGGAGAAGACTAATTGGTGGTATTATCAGTTTTCTACAATTTAGAAGTTGTAAAGTAGCTCAAAGACAATAAAAGGCAGAGAACCTGGATGGTGAGCTATGCTGGACAATGGATCATCGTTTTTTGCTGATGTTTAAATCCTGAACAATATTTCCTCATAAGCTCAACCCTTGAGCTTATGAACAGTCACAAAAAGAGAAATACAAATGGCCTTTTGAAATATTTAAACAATAATCAGCCTTACTCATAATAAGAGAAAAGCAAAGTAGAACCACTCCTTTCTGCTGATGAGGCTGGTGAAGTGGAGCCATGCCCAGCTGTCTGGGATCCCTAGCAGAATCACTGGTGGGTTATACACTTGTTCACCAATCCTGTCCACCAGATTTACATGCTCCCATAAAAAATGAGCCACTTTGCATAACAGAAGATGACTGTTTACAATAGCAAAAGACTAGAAAAAGGTGGTGTGTCTGTTGACAGAAACGGAGGAGCAGTTTGCCAGAGCTGAACACTGCTGCTTAGACAAGGATCCCTAAGCCGGAAAGAAGCCAAGTGCAGCCAAGATGCTGCCTCTGGGCTGGAGGGAGCAGTGCTGGCTTGTTGTCACGGAAAGAAACACAAAACCAGTACAAACGTTACCTGTCCTGGGTGGTGGGGTGTGGAGGATTTCACAATTCCTCTTCATCCAGGTTCTATCCTGGGCCACGTGCCTGGGGTGCCCCTTCACAATGTCACTATTCCCCAAGAAAAACTATCTGGATTTTCATAATGTCCAGATGGTAATGGTAAGATGCTGGCACAAGTAGGTGTGGTGTTTCTCTCTCTTCCTGCCCTAATTGTGTTGTGCCCATCTGTGCGGAGGGGTCTCCTGTCCTCACGCACTGTGCCTGCCCTCTTTCTTGCTTCCCAGCATTGTTGTCATAACTAGGGTGTCATCCTCGGCAATCCTGTTTCTCCTGGAATGCCCACTTCAGTGCTTCAAACATGGTAGGGACTCCTTCTACACCATCTGTTTTACTCATTGTCCTTCCCTGAACTGCAAGGAGCTACCGATGCCCACAGTGGTGCTGAATGGAGGGTTTCAACAGAGACATCAGAAGGACAGGCCGGAAGCAGAGGGTGATAGGGAGAAGGGACTACATGTAAAATCTCCCCACAGCCCATCCTTCACATGACTGCACAGCACATCTGTCAGGCTGTTACTTGAACATCTGCCTTGAATTTTAAATGACCAAATGGAGGGGTTAATTATGCACATTACAAAGGATCATAGGGTCTTTAAATCACTTCTTCCCAAGGGCTTCTTTGCACACCCATAAACATTTGATAGAAAGTAGCAGCAAGTGTGTTTGCCTCTGCTGATAGATTATCAACCAGGCACTAAGCAATTCTGAGCTGTGCTGTTTGAAAGAATCCTGATATCTTGGGTACTTCATTGTTGTTTTCAGAACATCAGAGCGCTGGATTATTCAGTACACCACATCCTCGCTTAGGAAAGGAGAGTCGGCTGACACAGAGGGCCATGTCCTCCTGGCCTCATCCTCTAATCTGCCAAACCCACCAACCGACAGGATGCCCCAAAGCTTGTCTTCTGTTATTCTCTGAGTTTACTTTGAGAAACAAAAAAATCCAAAAGTTGCTTCATCTCCATGTGGCCCCAGCTCCCAGGGTGTTCTTGTTTGGATGGAGATTAGTTCAAGGAGTACTGCTAGTGGATGGCAGGGAAATGTGTTTAAATGAGTCACAGACCTCATAATCATATTTCAGATGGAGGCCAGTATAGAGAGCAGCCTACTTGGGGGAAATGGGGCCTCTGAAATAGGTCATTCACTTTGATCCCTTCTTTTCAGAGACAGAAATGCTTATGTGACCTCCTCTATGTGGCAGAACCCAGATTCCCGGGTCTCTGGCTGGCATGGAGTCAGAGGACAGCTTGTCCACAGTCTCCACTGGACCTACAGCTCAGAGGAGTGAGAGGCTCCTTCACTTTGCACAGCGACTCCCCATGGCTGGCATGCAAGTACTCGTTGACTGAATAAGTAAATGAGACACAAGTTGGAAACCTGAATTCTGTAAAAGCCAAAATATCAGTCTCAGAAACGAATTCCTTTTGAAAGAAAAATTGGAATAGAAAGTTAATTCTCAGAAGTTTACCTTACCACTTGCGTGTCTTAGGAGTCAGCAAACTACGACTGCAGGGCTGAATCTATTTTTGTAGGGAATGCAAGCTAAAATAGCATTTATACTTCCAAATACTTGAAAAATATAAATATGGGAAAACTATATGAAGCTCAAATTTCCATGTCCATGAAGTTCTATAGTACGAGAGCCTTGCCCACTTATTTGAGTCATGACATCAGAACCGAGTGGTTAAGACAAAAACCGCACGGGCCACGAAGCCTAAGGAGTTTACTGTCCAGGCCTGTGTGGACCAGGAGAGGAGCTGCCCCACTTGGGAGGCCAGCAATGACCTGGCTCAACCCCAGCTGGCCCTGGCGCCAAGAGGCAGCAAGCGGTGTGCTTGCCATCTTCCCAGGCACAACTGCCCATGAACCACCAACAGTTATTCCTACCAGAAAGAGCCCCTAACCCATCAATGCCAGCTCAGTGCCACTTCTGTCTCCAGGAACCCCAGGGCTAGTAGCACACTTGTATGAAACCTCAAAGAGGTCGTCTGGGTTACATGACCCATGTAGCCCCTGAAAACCTGTGATGGGCCCTTGAGACTTGTGACCATGAGAAATCTGCCTTTGGGACCCACTACTGATTCCACAAAGTTAGACTGCCAGTCCCTCGGGTCACTACCCACTCCACAGGGAACCCAAGTCCTCCAGGGACTTGTCTGACTGCAGGCAGGTGGGATTCAAGCCCCTGCACAGGGCCCAGAATTGAGTCTGGGGAAAGATCTTCCCTCACACTGGGTCCGGGGAGCCGGGGCCAGAGGTGCCTCGAGGGCCGCTCCACAAGCCAAATGGGGCGTCTCTGCAGGCGCCCACGCTGCTCCACGTCAGGCCTCAATGGCATGCCCTCCACACCCCCAAGCCCAGTGTGGACTTGAGGGCCACCCAGGGGGCTGCTGTAGGGCACATTCTGGGGGCACGATCCTGAGGTTGGGCTGGAGTAGAGGAGCCAGGACGTATCCGCCTCAGCTGTCACATGTGGCTCTCATGCTCCCTTCTCACGTGGTGGAAACTGTCATGGCTCTGTTCTGTCCTGCCCAGAAAGCTGCACACCATGCATGAGACTGATTCCCCTCGAGCCCAGCTCCTTCCTAGACCCCTAAGCTCTTGCTCTTCTACCCACTTCCACTTTGGACAAGTTACCATTTTGCAGAGCTTTCCAATGTGCACCAATCTCTCAAGTAAACGGTCTGTTTGTTAACCACATCTTTTATTGCTAAATTCCTTCCCCTTGCCCCTTTGCCACCCTTTGTCCTTCCCACTATTTCAAGTCAACTTGTCAAATGGCAGAGGTATCGGGCACAACAATGGGTTATTACAAGCATCACCTGGCAACTGGCCCTAGCGGCCAGCAGCATTCGGCACCTTCTGTTAGGATAAAAGCAAAGTGCATCCTGTGTCTGGTAGTCCTGCCCACCCACCTCCTGGGGGTGTCCTGGTTGCCACATACCCATGAGGAGGGCCTTCATTTAACAAGGGCTGAGTGCTGGCTTCACACTGGGCACAAGAGAATGCTTCCTGACGCTCCCTAGGGAAGCCTGGCCGGGAAGGGTCCTGAATGCACTGCAGAGAGCAGAGCTGTGTGCACGGGCCACCAGGCTTCCCTGACACACTGCACCACCAGGCACAAAGGGCACACACCCCAGGCTTTTCTTCCTCCTCACTTTCTTTTTCCACCACTCCACTCCTTGCTCAGTTTCTGCCTCAGGCACAGAACTCCACCTGGGCCCCCATACCTGGAGTCACATGTGCCCTTGGTTACATGGAATGGAAAGCCAAGGGAAAAAAAAGTTTTTCATCCCACAAGGCTACGCGTCCTGACTTCCCGGCTCCCTCCCTGCTTCTGCCTCCTGTGCTCCCTTCCCTCCCGGTGGGGCTGAGCCTAATAAGACACAAGACTGGAGCCTCAGTGGAGTAAGGCCTGCAGCCTGCCTGCAAGCGCAGTTCACAGAGGCCTTGGAGCTGGGCAGGGGCTGGAGACTGCTGTCCCCTGGCTCCCCCTCCTCTCACATGGGTGCCAGTTTTGAAAGGGGCTGATTGGCCACAGTGTGACAGGGCTTGACAAACCCCCTCACCCATGAGAGTCTGAGTCCAGTTTGGTGAAGATGTGGAGAAGGATGGGATGGAGGTGTGTGCCAGGGACCTCGGAGCTGGGACACACTCTGGGGAGCTGGTACTGTACACCCTCTCACGTGGGCAGCACCACTAGCCAGCAGCCACAGGAGCACTGGGCCAGGCCAGCCCCCTTCTAAGATCTCAGGTTGACTGGGGTCTGGCTCAATTTTTTTGTTCCTACTAAAGGCTGGAAAACATGAGGTAGCAGCTCAGAGCCCCCCAGACTGTTGACGAGGTGGTGACAGCATAGCTGGGGCTCCTGCTAGAGAACACCCCCGGGGTCCCAGCACACCTCTCCAGGAAGTGGGAAACAGTGAAGGCTCCGTGTATCGGAAGTGATGGGAGCACGTGGTACAGCCGGATAGCCATGGGACATGGCACCTCCGTCCACAGAGCGGCCACAGCACCTCTTGGGGTGGATGGACCACCCGTCCCAGGCAGTGAGACACCATGGAGGACAGACACAGCATGATCGCCAGCCAGCCTCCAAACCACTCCTGGCTGCGCCCCACAAATCAGCGATTTACTCAAGGGCGTGGAACACGGCATAACAGAAGAAAATCCCACTGAAGCCTGGGCATGCGTGCCTGCTCACACACACCACACGCTGTCCAGAGCAGGTTGGGCACGGCCAGTTCCTGTGGTCAACTTGTTTGTATTTGACCCACTGCTGTGAGGCTACCCTTTGAGAAAATGGGGCCTTCCTTACAATATTCTGCATAATTCAGTGCAGCCATTGGGGCCTTATACCAGCCACCCTCTTTCATACACTCAGAGTAAGTCCCCCAGTTAATGTAGGATTGTCCTGAACAGACGCTGGAGCAGGGGCCAGTGGAGTTCTGATACAAAGGCCCTTTTTGGTTAAATCTGGCAACGTGCGCAGATCTGAGTTCTGCTCGTCTTCTTGTGCGTAAAACCTATCTTTTTACAACCATTAGGCTGAAGTCCATTACCTCCTACTGCTTCCCAAGTCATAAGAATTCTCAGATTTTGGGCAAAAGGTGGGGCTGTTGGTTGTCAAGTGAACCAAGATAATTTGGGTTAAAACGGTCAGCCGGACCACCTTCCTCACGTGCGAAGGTCCCCTGCTAGGCAGCAGGTGGAAATATTTGCACACAGGACTCATGGTACTCGTGGTCCCAAAAAGTGACCAATAATATGTACACTTGCAGCAAAATGTGAACAAATATATTTAGATATATTTAAAAGAATTTAAAAAACATATCACAAAACATTTGTTGCCATAGGAATTTTTTTAGCAATAAACGCCCACATCAAAATTTAAACATTGTTCAAAGTATGATTATCTTTACTAATAAGTAATGCAACAAATTATGTAAACAGAGTCAGATACATTTCCCATTTCCCTGTAGGAGTCACTTCTTTCTGGGATTGAAGCTATCCCAGTTTTCCAGGGGACCAATTAAGAAACTGCTATTTTCAGAGCAACAAAAATAAAAGCTTTTATTTGTTCATTTGAATATAAAACAGGCGTTATCACAGATGTACAAAGCTTACTGGTGGTTCAACATACGAGAAGGTTGCCGTCCTTTGCACATAAAAATTCTGTTTGAAATAGTGACTGGTTGAGTACATGAATTTCTCTACCAGTGGCCACACTCTATGAAATAACGCTGCTAACATTCAACTGATAAAAGGGACAGTCTCCCTTGGGTAAAGTGTCAAGCAGGATTAATATATATAATAAACAAGCACCATGAGGAAGCCGCCCTGTTGGGTTAGGTCTGTGTTTCAATGTTCATTGTGGACCCTCCTTTGTGCAAGGTGATTTACACGGTTTTGTCTGACTTCAAAAGCACAAGGTCACGAGACAAACACTGGTTACATTCTCATGAGTGATTTATCCACAGTACAATTTCTAATATGGAACGACCCTTCCTTATTGCTGAAACGGGTGGTACCTAAGCATCCCCTTTCCTTTCTCTTGCACAACAGAACTTTGATCCTAGCCCCCAACTGTTTGTCTGAGCCCCTCTACTTTAACACCAGAGATGGCAAGACGTCATAACCACTTGCACAGACACACTGCCTTGCACGTGAAGCTGATATGGTGAAGGTCATGTGTGAAGGGACATCTGCTTTGTGTGCTTCTGACATCAGCAGACTGCACGCATTATTCTGCAGTTGTGTTTCCTAGTGTCTTATCTGAAACCTTAAGCCCTCTTCCCCTTAAACAAGGGTGTAAGAAAATATCTTTTTTCTCTGTGTGGTAGGGTTTGTCCCCCTTAGGAAGCAGGAGACTGCAGGAATGTGTATCTGAAGCATGTAGAGAAATATTCATATATGGCAATGAAGTCAAACTATTTTAAAAATCAAATGATTTGTGGAGATGGAAGGATACACTCCACATGCACACAAATTTAAAAAATATTCCACTTAAAATTAAAAAAAACAATTAGCCTTGGATCTCAAAAGTAAAAAAAAATACTCTCTTTTAGCAAAGGGCTCACTGCTGGCATGGGTAGCAAAGGCAAATAAAGACATTGCTACACTATAATGAAAAGAGAATCTAAACTTTGCCCAGCAACAATCTTCGTCATGCATATCTAGCAACGAGAGCCACCGCAGGGTCATATCGGGGCAATTTAAAAATAAAGCACACTGGGGTAGCTGAGGCCTCTTCTCGACCGGACACAGATGGGCCAATTCAGTTAGGGGGTATACGGATGAGCTCTGAAAATAGGAAGGCGCGTGAGGCAGCAGCCGCGGGAGACGGAGATCAGAACCGTGTTATCCACAGGAGGCAAAGGGAGCAGCAGCACTGTGAGGGGTCCCGGCAGCCCTTGTTCACGCCGGGCTGGGAGCCCAGGGAGCTGGTCGAGGGGACCGTCTCCATGTCTTTTTCCCTTCAAACTATTCTGGACAGTGTCCACTCGGCACAGTGGCCATCTGAGGGGAACTAACACCATGGGTGCGAATGACCACAGATAGCCTTCCTTTCCATGCCGAGGACCAAAAAAGGTGACACAAACAAAATGAAGGGAAACACTGTGTGGTGAATTCCTGCAGCTAGGAGACCCGAGCTGCTTGCCGGCTGCCCAGCACAGTGAGTACAGGCTGGCACCGGCCGCTTGCTGCTGCCCCACAGCAGAGGGAAAACATGCACGCTGAGCCTCGAGCTCTGCTCCATCTTAGAGACGGCAGTGATTTCTCGAGCTGGTCTCTGGTTCTTTAAGAGCTGCGCAGACCAGGCTACTGCAATCTGAGACTGCTCACATCAGCAAGTGGGTGAGAGGACCTCTTTATCTACAGTACAGTGGAGGGGACACCATGCAAGTGACAGGTTCTGCATTAAAACTTTAAAATCCCCTGTGCTCACTAGTGAATTTATATCTCATATATATATTTGTTGTGATACCATCCACGCAAGATAATGCAACACTTTTATATTAGCAAATATTACAAGACTTTAATATTCTTGAATGTTTTTTTTATACTTCTAAAGAGATCAAAATAAATTAAACGTTTTGTACATAATTACATATGAAGAAGTTAACTTATTTTATCTTTTTAGTTTAGTACAAAGATATTTGCAAGATAATTGCCGAAATACACCTTATTTATCATTTCTTCTCGTTCTGCTAACTTCAAAGGCCATATAGCAGCCTTTGTTTCTTCAGCACATTTCTGACAAAGAAAGCTGCTAAAATCTAATTGGAAGGTGCTATTGGAAGGTTTTCTCGTACCTCAACAAACTTTCCTAAAAGGATGAGATCTAGCAATGGCTTAAATTAGTAATAGGTCCATATCATTAAGATCTCATGACACATTAAACAGAGAAAACGATTCTCTGTCACACTACATAAACTGTTTAACAGAACCCATCTGGAGGGCAGAATATCTTTTAATTGCTATTTTGGCTTAACAAAATACCACATTTACGAAGAAAGCACTTAATATCCAATAATTAAAAAAAAAGAAAAGAAAGTTTTTGAAATGGGCTTTCCCAACGAACTGCAGGCAGCAATCCTAGTCCTTCTGTGTGAACTTCAGTGGCCACTCCACGTTTCAGCCCTGCCCATCAGGGCACTGTGGAAAGTCTCCTCACTGCCACGTGACGAAGGCTCCATTCCGGCAAACATCACCCTCGCGTCTGCACACTTTAGTGACACTGAGAAAAACGTTTACATCTCCAGGCAAGTCCGTGGGGCCAGAGAGCAGACTACATGTTGTAGGCCACGTAGATGGGGTCCAGCTGGTCGGCCAGGAACCCGTCCCTCAGGTGCATGCGCTGCTTCTCCCCACGGGAGTTGATGGGGATGACGCCAATGTCCACCACGACCACCACCCCCACCACCAGGTAGTGCTCCTCTAGGACCACGTTGGTCACCAGTGGGACCAGGTCCAAGGCTTCTTGCTCTGACCCGTCAAGCTCAACCACCACCACCAACAAGTTTGTCCAGGTGAAAACAGCGCTGGAAGAGAGAAAAAACCATCACTACGGCAATGGGTTTTGGCAAATGATTCTGTTTTCTTTCCAGAAGCTCCATGTGGCTCTTGCAGCTCTGCCTCAGCCCTTGTGGCACCTGGGCCTCTGAGCACGTGTCCTTCAGCTCACACACCCTGTCAGCTTTTCCTACCAGCTCTCAGGGTGGGTGCCCTGCACACCTGAGTACTCTATGCCTGCACAGACCTGCCTATGGCGCCCATGCTCAAGGGTGCATGGCAGGTCTGTGCCTCCAAGGGCGGAGTCCATGTCCTGTCCCTGGGCTTGGGCCAGCAGGCACCATGGACAGTGGATATGAGCAGAGGTAGGGAGAAGAAGCAGGGGCTGTTGGCTGGTCCTGACCTGGCCCTGCCACAGCAGGATGGGGACAGTTGGGGGGAGCAACATGTGGAGAAGAGCTACCGGTGGTCAAGGGCAGACATGGGGCATGGCAACGGATGGCAGTTCAAGCACTGCGTCTGGGTGACAGTTATGTGGCTGGAGCCGCCTGTGTGTGGATGTCTCAGGTGTCAGAGGTCCATCCCTTAGTGTTTTACTTGGGGTCCTTTGGGGGAGGAAGCCTGCTCCATTTGTGGAAGCCCACTGCTCTGCACTAATGCCACATCAGCTTCCCGGGGGAGGGGGGGGACTTTCAGAAGTGGTGGTTTAAAGAGCTTGCTCCCCATGGGCCCTGGTGCCCACGGTCTGCCTGGCTGAGGACAGCAAGTCCCTGGAAGGAGGGGCTGAGGATGACAGACAGCCCTGGGCCTGCAGCCTCCTGGCTGACAGATGATGCCATCTCAGCAGCCAGGCAGGAATGTTCACTACTGTTTCCCTAAAGTGTGAGAAGTGTGTCCACAGGAAAGAAATGCCTGTTTTGTTCAGTATGGCCAACAGACACATAGAAATGAAAGGGAAGTCATGGAAGAAGTGTTGGCAGAGCGCCCTCTGGGATTTGCTTGGTGGCACCTGTGTGCACCAGGGCACCTTCCTGACAGAATGGCCACCCGAGCACAGATGGGGGCCTCCCACAGCAGGGCATGCACCCATGATGTCACAGACTACGTGCATCTCAGCTACCTGGGTGTCACTTTAGTGTGGCACTTAAGTTGCTGGCACAGAATTAGGAACCAGCTGTGGGCTGGACCTTCCACTGTTCCTCCATCAGAGCTTCCTAGGGGCTAAGCACATTTAATGCTGACTGAGGGGCAAGGAAAGATGTGGTCACACTGTGGGACATGGGCTCTCAGCCTTGTCTGAGTGCAAAGGACCTGGAGGGGGAACTGTGTGCAGCAGGCAGGACACGGCCAGGCGACAGACCTGCAGTGGGCGGCATGCACGGGAGGGTCCCAGCAGCCATGGCTACCAGATGAAAAAGGAAATGCACACTTTTCTCTTCCTGGGGCCATGTGTTTGCATGGGCAAGTACGAGACCTTGCCGAGCAGGCAGTGATGCAGCAACACTTAAGACAATAGTGACAGTCATGACTGGATGCAGACTTTTAAGGGGGAAACAGCCTCTTTGCAACTAGACAGAAAATATTTGAGGGAGGTAATACAAGCCAGTCTAAATTACTTTCTTAAAAATATAAGAATGGAAGGCTGTAATTGCTACTGCCTAGTTGCTGGGCTGATCTCCTTCGAGGGTTTCTGCCCCTCTCTGCACACTGGTGGAGAAGGAGGCCTTTTGCCTCAGGCCAGCTGACAGCAGAACCATTTATCGGTTCTCCTCCGCTCAGTTCAGGAAATGGCAACAAACCTGCAATCAGCTCAGGAGAGGCAGCGACCACTCAGGTGACCCACCCAATAGGAGAAGCTGTTCCTGATCGGAGCTTTGAGACGGTCTCATCAGGGCTATGCCAGCCAAGGGCTGATGGGTGAGCAAATGCACAGCTTCAGTGCAGAGCCACCTTTCCTTCATAAACGCTGTGCAAAGGGGCCAGCCAGCCTGAGAAGGGTGTGGGTGCCGCAGCCCCGGCTGGCCCCAGGGATCCCTATGCAGTTCAACATGGTTGGGGCAATACAGCCCAGAAACAGCCGGGGAGGGGAGGAAGCCCAGTGGCAGTGGCCAGGAGGGCAGAGCCCCTGGGGGAGCCTGGGGCGGGTCAGTGGGAGGCTCTGGCTTCCTGGCTCATTCAGGGTCTCCCGATGTCACGCTGGCCTGCCCAGGCCCCAAGACAGCAGCCATTCTCTGTGCCTGCCTGATCAGGTGTGTTCTCTCCCTACATCATGCTTTTGCAAACCAAAACCAAATAAACAACTTGTCTCCCCTAAGGGCTCCTGACTGCTAAGCTGTGTGCCCTGGTCAGAGGCTTCCCGCCAGGTGGGGATGCCCAGGGATGTCAGTCCCATGCAGACTGCTCCTGCCGCGTGGGCATGGCAGACTCACCACTCTGTCACGCTCTTGTGGGCTCTGATCACTGAGGTCTCTATGTCGATGGGGTGGTAGCGCATCCCCCGCAGCTCCATGGCTTCATCCAGTGCCCCTACCACGTAGAGGGCATCGTGGCGCTCTGCTCAGGCAATGGGAGAAATGTGTGACCTTCACCACCACGGTGCTCAAGCCACTTAAAAAAATATCAATCAAAACTACCCGGAGTGGGAGAGAGCAGCAAGGGCAGTGGGACCCTGCGCGGGCAGCCTGGCCCCTGGAAGGCATAGGCCAGAGGGGCAGGTGAGGTGGCCACCCTCTGCAACATGCTTCTCCCAGGAGAGTTTCCGGCACCAGCTTCCAGACCCATCGAACGCCCCCTACTTTCCTGAGCAGTCCCGCCTTCATCTGTGGGTCATCCTCACAGTGAGATGAGGCGCAGCCAAAGTTAAACCCACTTTCCTCTGATTCCATCCCCAAGGCCCTAACTCTGTTATGAAATAGTAATTCCGTATCTGACCAGGTAAAGAAGGTGTAGTTTCTGTAATGCTCATGGACAAAGATTTCCTTAGCTCATGCAGCCATTACATTTTATTATCAGTCGTGCAGACCTTGGGACAATAATGCATGCAGTCAGCCCATTTTTCCTTAAAGGTTAAGGATACATGCCCTTGATCTTTAGGGTAGTAAGTGTATCAGGGGAGTGTGTGAAAAGTGATCAACACATAAAATACTGGAAAGCAAACTGTCTCTGATTTAAGTCAGGTGAGATGGAGACACTCACAGGTTGACCTCTGACCATTCCTATGGTGGGGACCCTCATCTTTCAGGGGGCAGGGAGGTGTGGAAACAGCAATCTTGCCCTGGATTCCGCAGACATTCCCCACCTTCTGGGGCACCACCCTGACCTCATCCCAAAGCTTTGCCGGAACCCTGGATGGCACTTTCAAGTAAAATAGGATTTTCCCAAATCACAAATGTGGTGCCAAATTATTTTTGTACTTTTCCCTAAATGTATGCTGTTTGGCCAGGTCTGCACAGCTCCTGCCAGGCAGGTGTGTCAGGAAGCTAGCATCTACAACTTGTCTCCTGAAGGTGGGTCTGACAGAGTCCCACCAAGAAGTCTCAGCTCTTATCCTCTGAAGTCCTTGAGTCTGCCTCTGCTTGTAGCAGATGTCACATTTTGGTTTCCTGAACCGCCCCCACCAGGCGCCAGCCGGCTCTGAGCGGTGAGCGCCTTTGCCGTGCCCCTCGAGATGCTCGTGGGTTTGGGCGTGTCTCACTGCCTCCCTCCCCACGGCCAGGGGGCTGTGCAGTGCTGCAGCCTGGCCCCTCCCCGGCTGTGCCCCCAGCAGTGGGCCAGATGCGGCTTCCCAGGCGGCCTCAGGCCGGTTTCAGCACCCACACTGCTCTCACCTCCGTTTGCATCTGTGAGCTCCGTTCTCCGCAGGAACCCCAAATAGCCTGTCCGTGCCCAGACTGTCTGGGTGTCTCCAAAACTCAGCCTTGAGTTGAAGTGATCTGACTGGAGGGACTCATCTCCATAGATGGTGAAGTAGCCGCTGGCATTGTGGGCGCTGTGAACCCAGATCTGCAGAGCAAAGGGGCTGGGTAAGGTCACTGGGCCTCTGCAGGGAGAAGTGCTCATGTGAGTCAGGACATCTGTATTAAAAGATGACAAGCGGCCTTGGACTGAAAAATCAAAATGATGCTGAATCTCCCTGAGGTTTCCAGGGACACACTGATGCCATATTTACTGAAACAATGACACTACAGGCAGCTTGTGTCCAGCCAATAATGAAGCCATCCAACTGTGGAGAATTCTACTGAAGTAGACAAGCTGTGGTTTACAAATAAACACATCAAATGAACAAAGTTGTACTGGTCTCCTTGTATTTACTCAAATGTTATGATTGTTTCTAAAAGGCAATCTGTAAAAATATTAAAAAGCTTTATGAGTTTTTCCCTTCACTTGGGTTGCATACTTCTGGAAACATATTGCAATAAAACAACACAAATGCACTCTAAGAGGGAAAGGATTATGATGTCAAAAAATGGGGATCAAAGATGCCTGAGTGTACCGTCTGGCATAATGGGAAAGCGAGATGTCACCTCACAGGAATGACCCCATAGGAGTGGAAAGACTAGATGCTCCCAAAACCACGCAATCTTGTCTGTACGTGGACAAGACTTGGCAGAGTAGGGGTCCCCTAGACTACAGGGTGTTCCCAGCAAAGACGTTCTGGGCATGGCTGCTTTATTCACACTGGAAAATGGTCGCGTTCCTTGAGGTCAGGAACACTCCCTGCTTGTGCCCTACCCTGCACTCAGTATGTCCGGGCACGTGAGGGAGGATATCTCGAGGAAGACCTTGTAACAAGGGTAATGAAGACTTACCACCTCAGTGCTGACCTTTATGTATGATGGAGAGTTTTGAGTGAGGGTCCAAGAAACAGCCCAGGAAGGAGTGGACATGGGCAGTGAGCACAGTCGGGACTCACCCTTCATCACTTGCACCTGGTTTGCAATAGGCGCATGCCTCTACTGGGAGCAGTGCAGTGGTGTTTCTAGTAAGGTCTCAGCTGCAGATGCGTGTGGCTTGCACACTTCGGTAAGGTTGGAAAGCTGACCTGTGGCAGCCAGCCTGTAGCAAGGAGGTCCTTGCTGGGCAGGAGGGGGCAGGCTGGGCCCTGCAGAGGGCGGGGAGGCCATGGGTTGGAAGGTACCAGGAGGCAGGGATTCGGGCCCTCTTCTGATGCCCAAACATCCTCCACAGACAAGTTTGTGAGGGAGACAGAGGCATGACAGCCATGGGGCCGCGTGGGGAGGCTGCTTGGAGAGAGGGTGCCAGCCAGGCGGCTCAGCAGGAGAGCCAGAGCGTGCAGCAACCTGCTGACTTTCTGACCAGAGGAGAGAACTGTCACCCTCCGGCCTGTTTGCTCCCACTTACGGGTGCTGCGATGGCCTGTGAGTGCCCTCTGCATGTTTTCTACTGGTTTCCTGATGAGGGACTTCTCAGCAAGACAGGCAGGTGGGAAACAGATGCTAAGCTAAGTGCTAAGAAATAAGGAGTCCACACACATCATCTTCTCCCTGAATTCTTTGAAGAGAACATACTGTACTTCCTCAGGGAAATCCCACTTTGTGATCTGGAACTTTCATGCACTCATTTAAGCAATAAAGCTTATCTTATTTCCCAGCCAGTCGTTCATGGCTTACCGAGCAGACTGCACCTGCACTGCTCGGTGGCTGGGAAGAAGACTTGGTCCCAGAGGGTGCCCCTCGCCCCCTTCCCCCTAGGGGCGCACTCTGAGCTCACCTCCCCCAGGTGCGAGTCTCCCAACGGTCCTTTTGTTTCTGGATTGGCAATTATGATCCGAACCCCTGGAAGTATCTAATTGAGAAAAGAGAACATTCCTGTCAGTAGACAGGCAGGCAGATGGACATGCAGATCATCACCTCGGACAGGCAGGTGGACACACAGATCACCCTTGACCTTGCCTTCAAGCTGTACCCATTTTCCCTTCTAAGCTCGTTAGGAGGTGGTACAACTTAAAGCTACAAACTGCAGTGCTGTGTGGTCAGAGCATAACATTGCAGACCACTGTAATTATTATACAGGCGCAGAGCCTGTTATGGTGGCCTTGAATTTCAGCATCTGAACAAACATGATGAGTCATGTAATTTAATACGGCCCTGCGGCTTGTAGTTATTTCAGTTCTATTTGGCATCAAGCCTCACACCATGGCTCGTGTGAATGAAGGTGAGCGTGCAGTAGGTGTGAATAAAGGAAGTTAGGATTGACTCTTCCAGAGATGGGCACAGACTCAAAAATCAGGCCAGTGTGGCAACCTAAGTTAGCAGAAAGCTGCTTTGTGGCAGCCAGAAGTAACCACTCTACCTGCAACATTTCCCTCAGAAAACATCTTTTTTTTTTTGGTATCATTAATCTACAATTACATGAAGAATATTATGTTTACTAGGCTCCCCCCATCACCAAGCTGCCCCTACATACCCCTTCACAGTCACTGTCCATCTGTGTAGTAAGATGCTGTAAAGTCACTACTTGTCTTCTCTGTAATGCACAGCCCTCCCTGTGCCCCCTGCCATACTATACATGTTAATCATAATGCCCCCTTTCTTTTTCCCAATGCTTACCCCTCCCTTCCCACCCACCCTCCCCAGTCCCTTTCCCTTTGGTAACAGTTAGTCCATTCTTGGGTTCTGTGATTCTGCGGCTGTTTTGTTCCTTCAGTTTTCCTTTGTTCTTATACTCTACAGATGAGTGAAATCATTTGGTACTTGTCTTTCTCCACCTGGCTTATTTCACTGAGCATAATACCCTCTAGGTCCATCCATGTTGTTGCAAATGGTAGGATCTGTTTTTTTCTTATGGCTGAGTAATATTCCATTGTGTATATGTACCACATCTTCTTTATCCATTCATCTACTGATGGACATTTAGGTTGCTTCCATATCTTGGCTATTGTAAATAGTGCAGCAATAAACATAGGGGTGCATATGTCTTTTCCTAACTGGAGTGCTGCATTCTTACGGTAAATTCCTATAAGTGGAATTCCTGGGTCAAATGGTATTTCTATTTTGAGCATTTTGAGGAAACTCCATACTGCTTTCCACAATGGTTGAACTAATTTACATTCCCACCAGCAGTGTAGGAGGGTTCCCCTTTCTCCACAACCTTGCCAACATTTGTTGTTGTCTTTTCATTGATAGCAATCCTTACTGGTGTGAGGTGATATCTCATTGTGGTTTTAATTTGCATTTCTCTGATAACAAGCAATGTGGACCATCTTTTCATGTGTCTGTTGGTCATCTGAATTTCTTCTTTGGAGAACTGTCTATTCAGCAACTCTGCCCATTTTTTAATTGGATTATTTGCTTTTTGTTTGTTGAGGTGTGTGAGCTCTTTGTATATTTTGGATGTCAACCTTTTATCGGATCTGTCATTTATGAATATATTCTCCCATACTGTAGGATACCTTTTTGTTTTATTGATGGTGTCCTTTGCTGTACAGAACCTTTTTAGCTTGATATAGTCCCACTTGTTCATTTTTGCTTTTGTTTCCCTTGCCTGGGGAGATATGTTCATGAAGAAGTCACTCATGTTTATGTCCATGAAATTTTTGCCTATGTTTTTTCCTAAGAGTTTTATAGTTTCATGACTTACATTCAGGTTTTTGATCCATTTCGAATTTACTTTTGTGTATGGGGTTAGACAGTTTCATTCTCTTACATGTACCTGTCCAGTTTTGCCAGCACCATCTGTTGAAGAGACTTTCATTTCCCCATTGTATGTCCATGGCTCCTTTATTGTATATTAATTGGCCATATATGTTTGGGTTAATGTCTGGGGTCTCTATTCTGTTCCACTGGTCTGTGGTTCTGTTCTTGTGCCAGTACCAAATTGACTTGATTACTGTGGCTTTGTAGTAGATCTTGAAGTTGGGGAGCGAGATCCCCCCCACTTTATTCTTCCTTCTCAGGATTGCTTTGGCTATTTGGGGTCTTTGGTTGTTCCATATGAATTTTTGAACTATTTGTTCTAGTTCGTTGAAGAATGTTTTTGGTAATTTGAAAGGGATGCATCAAATCTGTATATTGCTTTGGGCAGGATGGCCATTTTGACGATATTAATTCTTCCTAGCCAGGAGCATGGGATGAGTTTCCATTTGTTAGTGACCTCTTTAATTTCTCTTAAGAGTTTCTTGTAGTCTTCAGGGTATAGGTCTTTCACTTTCTTGGCTAGGTTTATTCCTAGGTATTTTATTCTTTTTGATGCTATTCTGAATGGAATTGTTTTCCTGATTTCTCTTTCTATTGGTTCATTGTTAGTGTGTAGGAAAGCTACAGATTTCGTTGTGTTAATTTTGAATCTTGAAACTTTGCTGAATCCCGATATTAGTTCTAGTAGTTTTGGAGTGGAGTCTTTAGGGGTTTTTATGTACAATATCATGTCATCTGAAAATGGTGACAGTTTGACTTCTTCTTTACCAATCTGGATTCCTTGTATTTCTTTGTTTTGTCTAATTGGCATGGCTAGGACCTCCAGTACTATATTGAATAACAGTGGGGAGAGTGGGCATCCCTGTCTGGTTCCCGATATCAGAGGAAAAGCTTTCAGCTTCTCGCTGTTCAGTATGATGTTGGCTGTGGGTTTATCATATATGGCCTTTATTATGTTGAGGTACTTGCCCTCTATACCCATTTTGTTGAGAGTTTTTATCATGAATGGATGTTGAATTTTGTTGAATGCTTTTTCAGCATCTATGGAGATGATCATGTGGTTTTTGTCTTTCTTTTTGTTGATGTGGTGGATGATGTTGATGGATTTTTGAATGTTGTACCATCCTTGCATCCCTGGGATGAATCTCACTTGGTCATGGTGTATGATCCTTTTGATGTATTTTTGAATTTGGTTTGCTTATACTTTGTTGAGTATTTTTGCATCTAGATTCATCAGGGATATATTGGTCTGTAGTTTTCTTTTTTGGTGGGGTCTTTGCCTGGTTTTGGTATTAGGGTGATGTTGGCTTCGTAGAATGAGTTTGGGAGTATTTCCTCCTCTTCTATTTTTTGGAAAACTTTAAGGAGAAATGGGTATTATGTCTTCTCTGTATGTCTGATAAAATTCCGAGGTAAATCCATCTGGCCCGGGGGTTTTGTTCTTGGCTAGTTGTTTTATTACCGCTTCATTTTCGTTGCTGGTAATTTTTCTGTTTGGATTTTCTGTTTCTTTGTGGGTCAGCCTTGGAAGGTTGTATTTTTCTAGGAAGTTGTCCATTTCTCCTAGGTTTTCCAGCTTGTTAGCATATAGGTTTTCATAGTATTCTCTAATAATTCTTTGTATTTCTGAGGGGTCTGTCATGATTTTTCCTTTCTCGTTTCTGATTCTGTTGATGTGTGTTGATTCTCTTTTCCTCTTAATAAGTCTTGCTAAAGGCTTATCTATTTTATTTTCTCGAGGAACCAGCTCTTGGTTTCATTGATTTTTTTCTATTGTTTTATTCTTCTCAATTTTATTTATTTCTTCTCTGATCTTTATTATGTCTTTCCTTCTGCTGACTTTAGGCCTCATTTGTTCTTCTTTTTCCAATTTCGATAATTGTGACATTAGACTATTCATTTGGGATTGTTCTTCCTTCTTTAAATATGCCTGGATTGCTATATACTTTCCTCTTAAGACTGCTTTTGCTGTATCCCGCAGAAGTTGGGGCTTTTTGTTGTTGTTGTCATTTGTTTCCATATATTACTGGATCTCCATTTTAATTTGGTCGTTTATCTATTGATTATTTAGGAGCATGTTGTTAAGCCTCCATGTGTTTGTGAGCCTTTTTGCTTTCTTTGTACAATTTATTTCTAGTTTTATACCTTTGTGGTCTGAAAAGTTGGTTGGTAGGATTTCAATCTTTTGGAATTTGCTGAGGCTCTTTTTGTGGCCTAGTATGTGGTCTATTCTGGAGAATGTTCCATGTGCACTTGAGAAGAATGTGTATCCTGCTGCTTTTGGATGTAGAGTTCTATAGATGTCTATTAGTTCCATCTGTTCTAGTGTTTTGTTCAGTGCCTCTGTGTCCTTACTTATTTTCTGTCTGGTGGATCTGTCCTTTGGAGTGAATGGTGTGTTGAAGTCTCCTAAAATGAATGCATTCCAGTCTATTTACTCCTTTAGTTCTGTTAGTATTCGTTTCACATATGCTGGTGCTCCTGTGTTGGGTGCATATATATTTATAATGGTTATATCCTCTTGTTGGACTGAGCCCTTTATCATTATGTAATGTCCTTCTTTATCTCGTTACTTTCTTTGTTTTGAAGTCTATTTTGTCTGATACTAGTACTGAAACACCTGCTATTTTTCTCCCTATTGTTTGCATGAAATATCTGTTTCCATCCCTTGACTTTTAGTCTGTGCATGTCTTTGAGTTTGAGGTTAGTCTCTTGTAAGCAGTATATAGATGGGTCTTGTTTTTTTTATCCATTCAGTGACTCTATGTCTTTTGATTGGTGCATTCAGTCCACTTACATTTAGGGTGATTATCGATAGGTATGTACTTATTGCCATTTCAGGCTTTAGATTCATGGTTACCAAAGGTTCCAGGTTACTTTCCTTACTATCTAAGAGTCTAACTTAACTCACTTAGTATGCTGTTACAAACACAATCTTAAGGTTCTTTTCTATTTCTCCTCCTTTTTTTCCTCCTTCATTCTTTATATACTAGGTATCAAATTCTTACTTTTTCTCTACCCCTTGATTGGCTTTGGGGATAGTCAATTTAATTTTGCATTTGCCTTGCAATCAGCTGTTCCACTCCCTCTTCTGTGATTTTACTACCTCTGATGATAGCTATCCAACTCTAGGAACCCTTCCATCTATACCAGTTCCTCCAAAATAGACTGCAGAGATGGTTTGTGGGAGGTAAACTCTCTCAGCTTTTGCTTATCTGGAAATTGTTTAATCCCTCCTTCAAATATAATGATAATCTTGCCAGACAAAGTAATCTTGGTTCCAGGCCCTTCTGCTTCATGGCATTAAATACATCATGCCACTCCCTTCTGGCCTGTAAGGTTTCTGCTGAGAAGTCTGATGTTAGCCTGATGGGCTTTCCTTTGTATGTGATCTTATTTCTGTTTCTGGCTGCTTCTAACAGTCTGTCCTTATCCTTGATCTTTCCAATTTTAATTACTATGTGTCTTGATGTTGTCTTCCTTGGGTCCCTTGTGTTGGGAGATCTGTGGATCTCCATGGCCTGAGAGACTATTTTCTTCCCTAGATTGGGGAAGTTTTCAGCAACTACCTCCTCAAAGACACTTTCTATCCCTTTCTCTTTTCTCTTCTTCTTCTGGTATCCCTATATTGCGAATATTGTTCCGCTTGGATTGGTCACACAGTTCTCTCAATATTCTTTCATTTTTAGAGATCCTTTTTTCTCTCTGTGCCTCAGCTTCTTTGTATTCCTCTTCTCTAGTTTCTATTTCATTTATTGTCTCCTCCACCGTATGCAACCTGCTTTTAATACCCTCCATCGTGCTCTTCAACGACTGGATCTCTGACCTGAATTCATTCCTGTGTTCTTGGATGTCTTTCCGTACCTCCATTAGGATGTTGATTATTTTTATTTTGAACTCCCCTTCAGGAAGAGTCACAAGGTCCATATCATTTAAATCTTTCTCAGGAGTTGTATTAACAATTTTACTCTGGACAAGGTTCCTTTGGCATTTCATGTTTGTATATGGCGCCCTCTAGTGTCCAGAAGCCCTATTCTGAAGCTGCTCAGCCCCTGAAGCAATGTTGGGGGTTGCAGGGGGGCGGTACTGGTGTCCGGTTCGCTGAGGTCTGCTCTTTTCTCGAGGTGTGTGCAGTCTGACACCGTCCTCTTTCCTGTTGCTCTCTCAGGATTAGCTGCGTCAATTAAATTTTCTAATTGTATCCAGTTTTAGGAGGAAGCCTCTGTCTCTCCCCTCACACCGCCATCTTTAATCCCAGAAAACATCTTTTATTATAACATTGAAATGAAGCATGTCCTTCTCAAGGGAAGTTTTAGCTTAGAAATGCTTCAAATTTTACTGAAGTCACAGAAGTAAGGAAGCAAAAGCTGATTCTGCATATCTAGGATGCAGCCCATCTCAGTTCAGCTAATAAGAACCTTGCAGGGTTGGACGAGACCAACATCTGTGGCAGAGACTCTTGGAGCAGCACTGGGGCCTCAGGTCTGGGCGGACGTGGCGGCTCTGGTCTCTGCGTCTGCCTGATGGCCCAATGGACTGACCATGGGCGGGAGTGAGCACTGTGTCCCACCATTAGAAACACCAGAGCATGAAAAATTCTAACAGGCAGTCAAGTAGACCCAGAAGCAATCTAAGAGGCTTTCAGAATCATGTCAAGTGGAACAGAGTTCTGACAACTGGTGCCAAAAACAGGAAAAGTAAGTCTTCATTTAAGTATGTTTATTCCCTTTTATTTCTATTAAAAAACTATTGTGACAGCAACTACTAGTTGGCCCCATTCTTGGTCTACCTCCATAATAATCAATACCTTGGTTTTTATGTAGGCCCATACATATTCACAATATAATATTCCTGACCTTTCAGCTTGGTGTGTCTGTGTGACTAAATCCTGGGAATGATATATAAGTGTAAGGCAGCCTAGGAGGCTTCTTGAAGGTCTGCACCTTGTGTCTTTCTCATTTTTCTGTTTCTTCTCCTGCTGGCTGGATGTGGAAATGATGGCTGGGGCTGGAGTAACCACTTTATACCTGAGGTCCCCTTGGGAATGGAGTCCATGCAAAGTAGAACAAGATAAAATGTGCCAAGGCCCTTGGTAGTTTCAAGGTTTCTTTTATGTGAGAGAAAAAATAATCCAACTTGTTTGAAACACTGTCATTTTGAGTTTTTGTAGTCATGGCTAAACCTAGTCCTAACATAGTATATTAAGAAAATCTTTTTTGGAAAAAATATGCTATAAAATATATTTCTTGAAGTTCTAAAACCCATGTACTGGGAGTCAGCCTTACACAGCAATGAGTATCTCTTCCTTCAATACTTACTTTTCCTGATTCCATCAGGGGCAAGCTGTGAGGAGATCCTCTTTCTACCAAACGGACTCTACGAACACAAACAGGAGGCATTACTTGGGGTGCTTTGTGCCATGGTTCCCTTTCTCCCATTCAGCACCTGGTCAATGCCTGCAGCTTCCGGGGGGAACGTTAACTCTGTTGGTGACATTATGCAAAGCAAAAAGAGCTTAGGAGTCAAAGAAAAAGTAATACAGTAGTGAGTGTATCTGCTCTGCAGGGAAATGGCAAGAGCCACCATAGAGGCCACAGAGAACAGAGACAAAGTGTCATTTATCATGCCTGCAAAGGAAGTGGGAAGCCAGACTGCATTTAGAGTAACCAGGATGCAGCCTAGCACTTGCAGCAAAGGACTAGAAGAAGGATTAACCTGCATCCCCGTAAGAGGTGTTAGCCCTCGGGGACTGTGGTGTGGCCCTACACACACAGCCCTGCCCACCACAGGCCACACTGGCCCAGGTCTGCCTCCCAGACAAGCTGAGGGGAGGTGGGTGGTTCAGGCGGAAAGCCTTCCAGAAGACAAATTTTCTTTTTAAAAAATATGTGAAGGTGATTTAACCCTAAGGACTGCAGAGGAGTAAGCAGGAGTTTGGGGTATGGAAATATGGGACCAGAGACCTTCCCATCCACACCACGAGGTGCAGTTCACAGACCTGCAGCCTCTGCGTCAGCATGGCACTCTTTGCCTGAACTAATAAATGCCTTGTGGGGAGCCATGGAGGGAGAGCCCGAGTCAGCTTGGCAGCGCCTCAGGAGGGACCCCTCCGGGCACACGGGCTCCTGGGCTCTCGGGCAGCCAGCCCACAGCCTGTGCTCCAGTGATCCCGGCAGAGAGGCTCCAGAGGTGGGTACAATGCTCCAGGAAGAAGAGAGGTGCTGTAAGGAGGGGGCATAGGTGGGGGTCTTGGGCGTGCAGGGTCCTTGGGGGTGTGGGCATCTGATCAAGGGATCTGAGCAACCGAAAAGCTCTTGCTTTCACCTGCCCCGGCCCCTAGCCTGTGGAGCGCACTGGCACCTCCCTGGAGGGAAGGGAGGATGCCGAGTGCAGCTGAGGCTGGATGTGACAGAAGGCCTCACTGCTGCAGGTCTGGGCCCACGGAGAACCGCTTTTCTTAAGGGACGCCTAGAGGGGGCAGCAGGGGCTGGGGAGAGATTGTGTGCTGACCTGCTCTAAGAATAGCCAAAGGCTAACTGAGCCTCACCTTCAAGCATAAATTACCCTCTGATCACAGAAGTTGTAGAGACCCAGGTGGCGTATGCTGATGCAGGTGGGTTCCACAAGAACACTGCTTTGGGCCCTTGACCCTGCAGCAGCGTGCCTCAGATGCCACACTCCAGAGCACAAAGCTGCTCACTGTGATGGGCAGCTGCCTGCACCTGAGTGGGAGCAGCCAGGTGAGCCCATGGCCAACATGACCCTGGGTGGGCGCTTTGTTGCAGACTGGGGGTGGGGATGGGCATGGGGGAGCAAGAGGAGGGAAGGCCAAATTGGCAGGAAGACTCCAAGGAGCAGAACCAGGGTGGGAAGAGGGAGGAACACAAAGGCCACAAGAGTGGCCAGCGGGCTGCGCTGAGTCAGGGGGTAGGCACTGGCCACGGGGCAGACCCTCAGCCAAAAGCAAGGCTGTTTGAACATGCTCCAGCTGCAACGGGTGAGCATGGAGAGCCAGCACTGTTCTAGGATGCTAGAAGCCCCTGCCGGGCATGTGGATGCGCCAGGCAGCCTGGCTGTTGCATTCTGACTGGGTGCTTCAGAGAGGGCTGCCCAGGACAAGAACACAGGGAATGCCCCTGGATCAGGGCCCAGGACGTGCACGGCTCTCTTCCCTCCTGCCCGGCAGGTTTCTACCTTGGTGTGGCTGATGGGGATGGGGATCTGCCTCCTGAGTTCATCTTGTGTCCTGTCGTTCCTGGTATGACCCTTAGCCTCTGAGACAGGACCACAGGGAACTCCACTGTGGATCTCATTGGAGTGTAAGGAACAGGAGCATTACTGTCAAGGACTTCTCCTGCAGTCAGTGTGAACACGGTGGGGCCTCGTTATTGCCTCACAGGAAAGGTGCTGGAGTCACTCAGGGCTAACCCCATGTGAAAAGCTACTGACCCTGTTAGCAAACACCCTTTGTCCCAAGAAGAGAGAGATATCCACAGAGCAGAAGAGGCAGAAACAGAAATGTATCTCTCCAAAGAGCTGAGATCGTGCTGGAGGCAGCACACGGGGATGGTGTAGGCCTGAGGTCCTGGCTTGGTCTTTGACCCTCTCAGGCTGCAAGTGCGTGCCTCACAGCTGCTGGCACGCTGTCCCCACACTGTTCTGTGACACTCGTCAAGTTCACATGGGCAACCTGCCCTGGTGGGAGGCTGCAGAGGCGGAGAGGGCAGGCTGGGCAAGGGGTGCACACATTGTGGGCTTCGCTCGGTCCTGTGAGGCCACTTGAACCCTGGGAGGCATCAGCGGGGTGGTGAAAAGAATCCTACCTTAGTGGCCACAGCGATGGCAAGCTACCCCGGCCACCTTAAGGACCTGGGCTGACGGGCCGCCTCTGCCTACAGGCAGGAGCCAACCCTACGAAGTCAGCATGGGGGCAATTTGCCATAGTTATAAAAATCACTAACTGTGCTCTGCCTTGGACCTGCCCTCACTCTGACCTGAATTTGCTTTGAAAGGCTGAGCTGTCAGGGCAACACTGAGCAGTGAGGAGACCTCATCCTCACAGCAGGAGGTCTGTCCCTTAGGGCTCCTTTCCCACTGCTGCCCCCTTGGCCTCGCAGGAAGGAAGATTACAGGTTCTTGTCCACACAGGTTGGTCCACACCGAGTGGCGGCCCACAGCCTGCTGGCCAGGGCTGCACCTGCTTGCTTATGGTGCCACTGGCTGCTGGTCTCCCACTCGCAGAGTCTGTCACACCACTGGCTCTGGAGGCCCAGAGCACAGCTCTTTGAGAGCACGCGCCACGGGCCCAAAGCAGTGATGCCATTCGCTGCAGCTGCTGCCAGAAGCGTCCCTTTAGCACCATGGGCAGCAAGCCCGGTGAGGGCACCCCTGACACCCAGCCGGCCACCCTGGGTCTCTTGAGGCTGGAGGGTGAGTGGCACCTGCATGTCCCACCACCACACCTACTTGGCCACACCCAGTGCAGAGCTGGCACTGCCGAGGAGGGGAGCGGCTAGGACCCAGACCAGCCCTCCTGTAAGCGAGCATCCGTGGAGCACAGCATGCCACAGATGCACTGCCGAAATCCAGCCGGGACTTCAACCAAACACTTAAATGTATCTTCTTACAAAAACAATCTGAAGCATATATAAAAGACCCAGTACAATATAATAAGACCATTTGAACAGTAAGTTTTTTTAAATACCACAAGATGGAGGGGAATGCCAAAAGATGGGATGTATTTGATACTCTAAAAGGCAGGCCAGGTTCTAGGACGCAGTTCTCTGCGCTCCTGGCAGCTAAGGCAATGAACTTTAATGAGCCAAAGACACGAACTGGACAAGTTGTACCATAAAGGCTTGGATTTTAAACATCCTGCTCTTTCCACTGCTGCTAGTGAGGAGTACAACAGAGTCCCTAGGACTACAGGAAGAAATCAGTACTTGGGCACAGTACACGGTGTCCACACCTGAAACAGCAGCCTGCCGAACTCACCAGGAGGCACCGCTGTTCCTCCGGGAGCCAGGGTTTGGCACTTGCAGAGCTGCGGGCCGCGTGGGCCTGCGGGGTGCTGCCACAGAGCCAGCAGGGCAGGTGTCACAAAAGCCCAGCCCCGCAGCGTCCCCCAAACACGGGTGCTGATGGGCAGATGGAAGCGTGTTCACTACCGGGACAGCGCTGTACAGAGGAGCCCAGCACAGCGACCCGGTCACATAACGCGGCTCCGGCTACTCTCTCTCTCCCATTCTTCCTGGCAGAGAGCTCTGTGGCCTTCCCTCCCCACCCGGTGTGTGTGGACGCCCTCCCCTGGCTTCTGACTTCCGTGAGCGCCACCGGCTCCACAGAGCCCCTCACGGCCAGACGGGTTCCAGATTTCACAGCTCCTCAGACTTCTGAGTGCTAAGATCAGGCAAAGACGTGGCACGTGAGGTCATGAGTACTTCTGCAGCAGTGGCATAAACTGTTTAAGCTGCATGTCCATTCATAAGGTTTTCTGGCAAATTTATTTGCATTACTTTTAGGAAAAACTCTGGTTTTCCACCTTCTTGGCTTTTTCTCTGAATTAACAGGTTTTATCTTTGGAATAGTTTTAGAGTCACAAAAAACTTGAGGGGACAGTGCAGACCAGCCACATCCACCATCAGAGGACACACAGTGCCTGACGTTAGGGTGGCATGTTCACCACAGTTAATGAGCCAAAATCGAGTTGCTGCTGTTGACAGCAACCATGCCTTGTCACACTCCCTCAGCTTTTGCCTAATGACCTTCTCCTGGGCCCCCTGTGACATCTGGCCATCATGTGTCTTACTTCTCTAGGCTGAGGCAGCTTCACCAACTTGCCTGTTGTGGTGACTATGTTCTCATGTGGTGTTTTGTGTGGTGCCCCTGAGTCGGGAGCATCTGATGTTCTCCCAGGCAACAGTCACAGGTTTCAAGAGGAAGACCACAGAGGTGAAGCCCTTTGCGGCTTGTGTTGCAGAGTACAAAACACATGCTCAACACGGCTTGTCACACCCAGGCTGACCCTGATCCCTGGCGGGGCCACTGACTCTCGGGGTGTCTCACTCGGTGCCACTCCCCACACGCCTCCCAGGTGGTCTTCTTGGGAATGACATCACTGTGTTGTCTACGTGGGCCTCTGCTGCTGGGTGGCTCAGTGCACATCCCAGGCAGAGGGAGACCCTAGTCTGGCGCAGGCGGCCTTCTAACAGAGGTGGTGCAGAAACCATGGGCAGCACATCCTCCCGGGTGGACTGAATGCCAACAGCCAGCCAGTCGATGGGGAATCTGGGCAGTGCTCGTGTGGAGAGGAGCAGGGCTGCGTGATGGTCCCAAGGGCTGTGTGGAGCTGCTTCTGCCCTGAAGTCCGTCACCCACCTCTTCTCCTTGACATCAGTCTGCATTGGCCGAAATAGTTCTAGTGGGTCTGCTAAATTATTTTTCCCATCATAGGTCTTACCTATTGCTGACCTTCCCTTTTTGAGAATACAAAGACCTGAAAAACAATTTCTAGATTTGATGCATTTATGAGCATTGTTCTAAAATAAATTTCCTTCTGAAAATAATTTCAAAAGCATAGAGAATTTATAAAAAAATGAAACCAGAACTAAGAACACTTGTACCACCCCTTACCCAGGCGCACCTTTTGTTGGCATTTCACTCCATTTGCTTGGCCACTGGAGCACATGCATGTGCTCCTACACACGCACGATTTTTTCTGAAGCATCTGAGGGTAAACTGAATACGTGACCTTTATTCTAAGTATTTCTGAAGAGGGGCTATCTCTTATGTAATCACAGAACAGTTATCAACTGCAGTAAATAATTTAACATGGATCCAATACTTCACAGCCCACATTCCAGTTTTGCCCGTCACCCATTAATGGCTTCGGCAGCATTGCCCTCGAGGACAGCACCCAGCTGAACATCAGGTGTTTGCATTTAGTTGCCATATCTCATTAGCTTCCATTAATGAGGACCATTTCCAAAGCCTGTGTTTTATAACACTGATGTTTCTGAACAGCCCTTGCATTTCACAAATAGCATTTAAAATAACTTAACGCAAAATGGATTAAAGACTTAAATGTCAGAGTGAAACTACAGAAATGTTAGGAGAAATTATAGGGCAAAAGCTTCATGAACTGGATTTGATAAAACTTTCTCAGGACACCACAAGCACAGGCAGCAGAAGAAGAGAGACACCAAAGTTAAAACTCCAGTGCACCAAAGGACAAAATCAGCAGAATTCAAGGGAACCCATGGAGTGGGAGAAAATACTGGCAAGTCTTGTATCTTACAAAGGATTAATAGCTAGAATATATAAAGAACTCCTACAACAAACAACTGGATTAAAAATGGGTAAAGGACTCAAACATTTCTTCAAAGAATATATATAAATGACCTATAAGCACAGGAAAAGATGCACCACATCACCAATCCTCAGGATGCAATAAAAGTAAAAACCACAGTGAGATACTACCTCTCACCCATTGGGATGGCTGCTATCAAAATACCCAGAAAATAACAAAATCTTGATAACAGTGTGGAGAATTTGGACAACTTGGGTGCTGTTGGTGGGAAAGAAAATAGCATGGAGCTTCCTCAAAAAATTAAAAATAGAAATACTACTTCATCCCGCAACCCCACTTTTGGGTACATGCTCTAAAGAACTGGAAGGTTTTGAAGAGGTATTTGCACACCCATGTTCATAGCAGTGTCACTCACAGCAGCCAAAAGGTAAAACAACCCAAGTGCCCACTGATAGGAAAACAGATGAGCAAAATGAGGTACAACCATCAGTGGAATATTCAACCTTAAAAAGGAAGGAAATCCTGACACCTCTTACAATGTGGATGGACCTTGAGGACATTATGCTGAGTGAAATTAGCCACCACAACAGGAAGAACTGTGGGACTCCACCTGTGGGATACCCAAATTCATAGAGAATGTAGAGTGGTGGCTGCCGGCATCCAGGGGAGGGAACGGGGAGTTCCAGATCTGCTAACCTTTGGTTAGGCACAGATATTATTAAGCTGGCTAAACAATGAACTAGAAGACAGTTCATGCCTGAAGGGAGCCAGAAGCAGACGTAAAGGAGGACGACACACACTAATAATGGGTGACAATGCGGACTATAGTGTACAGATGATCCAGGTACCTGTGCAAACATATAGCCAAGTAGCCTGTGCATATGGAGCCTTACAACTTGCCAGGCATTGTCATCTGTGCACTGTTGGGTTCTATTGAGTTAGTGAATCTGACGACCATTTTACAAGCTGGGTAACTTTACCCACCCACCCACCGACCACCCACCACATTACAGGTGTGGAGTAGGCACAGAAGCCAATACAGCCAGAAAGTGATAAGAGAGAACCAGGCATGACCGTCCTGCACCTACTGAATATCCTGGGGACTGCCAGGCCACTGCTCTCAGGACATCTGGGCCTCTGCTCGGGGCACACAGGACCAAAAAGGTGGGACATTTATACCGGGTAACCCCAGCACTCCCTGGGACAGTCATCTAAGGCTGTGTGACAGGGAAGAGGTGGCCAGGGGTAAAAGCTCAGTGTGAGCTCCCAGTGGTCCCGTGGGGTCCACTCAAACACGATCCGTTTGCACCCTACATGCACTGCAGACTGACCAAGGGTGGCCCTGCACTCTGCTTCTGACCAACCACAGCCCACTGAAGCACCTGCACTCTCTTGGGGTCTTGCACTCGGCTAATCACTGACCAGGAATTCATTTACTATCCATGCTTTTCTGAGACTTTAGTTACAACTCCAGTTTAGGATTGGGACCAAAAGCTTTAATTCTAGGCCTTCGTGCAACATTGTATCCATAACATTTTACCTCCTGAAACAATTTCTTTAAATGCTGGAAAAAAAATGGTTTCTGTCCTATCTCAATCTGCAAAATTTGAGTGCTTAAGATAAAATTGGAAGTGACTGAGAGACTGAATTCATCTTAAATGAATATGTTATAAAGAGTATTTAAAGCTAATAGTCACTCTCAGTCTCAAAACAATGGCATCATTTTCCTTTGCACATGTGGAACCAAGTTTATTCTAGAAGCAGATTAAGTATCCTCTTCATGTGAGGAGACGTGTTCTCCTCGGTGACCTCCATAGCCCAACATGTGGTTCCAGAAAACCAGATGAATGTGGGAGACCTATGCTGGGCACAGGCTTCCCAGGCATTGGCCGTGTCATCCGTCTCCTTCGTGCTGTGAGTGCGTGTGTGCACACGGCTCTCTGGGGAAACTGCACACACGCTGCCAGCTCTCTGGGTCAGTGACACTTGGACAGGTGCCCGGGGCTCCAGGGAGTGTCCTAAAGCAGCAGAAGTAATCCTGTGACTGAATCTTGATGCAGCTGAAGTGAGAAAGATGCCAGACCCAATGTTTTTTGGTAATAGTGTCAGGAAAGATGAGGCCAATACTTTTAAAGGTCCTCCTGTTTCACCTGCCTCCCAGCTGAGTCTCTCTGTCCCTGGGTCACTCTCTCTGGGGACAGCACCCCAGGGCTGATGGAAGAGGCGCATCTCCACGGGAGGATGCCAGCTCAGCAGGCAGATGACAGCCCTCCCGCCCACCTCGCTCCGAGAACAGCATCCATCCCTGGTGGCACCTCATGGTCCCTGGATGACTTGTTTCACTGTGTCCCTTCTAAGCAGAGAGAGACTGAGGTCCCAGAGCTCCCAGGACCAGAGGAGAAAGCCGTGAACTCTGGCCGGCAGCCTCTATGTCCATGGGCTGCAGCATAAGGCACATGTGAGCGTGTTGACAAAGGTCGGAAGTGGTGCTGGAGATTTTACTAGAGGGTGTTTCACCCCAAGGGAGTGCCTGGGGGAGATGGTATTTCAACAGCCAGGAAGGAAGGCGCAAAGCCAGGCATAGGCAAGGCTCAGGCCCAGGAGGTGCTGGGCCAGTGGGGCCGGAGCTCCTGGGGAGGGAGCAGAGAGAGAGGGAGAGAGCAGAAAGAGAGGCACCTCTGAGGCTTTCCGCCCCGCTCAGAAGAGGCTGAGGGGTGGGGAACCCAGCCCTGCAGGCACTTCAGGCTGGAGGAGCAGGGTGTGAGCAGAGCCCCGGCCAGCACCCTGGCCACACAGACTTGGCCAGAGAGGTCAAGGACCCAGCTCTAATCACAGGTGGTTGAGAAAAAACATGAGAGAAAGCAAGCCAGTCAGAGGAGAGCGAAGGGCAGGCCCTGGCTGCATGCTGCCACCAGGGGAGAAGGCAGTGGAGGCCCCAGGGCCCCAGATGGAGGCTACGAGAAAGCGCCTCCCGGGCCACCTGTTGAATGACTGTTATATCATGTTCAGAGCAGAGTTTAGCTTTTGTGTCCTTAAGTCAAACACTGAGAAGATGAACAAGTGCAAAACTTTTGGTGTCTAAGGAGCTCAGCCCCCAGCTGCATTTGTTCTAGGGCCGCAGGACAGTGAGCTGAGGATTTGAACTCCAGGCCTGGAAGGGCAAGGTGGGGATGAGGCGTGTGGCCAGAACAAAGCATAAAGTGAGCAGGCACACCTTGGAAGATTCTTTAGTGCAGGGCCTGGATAGGGCAGATGCAGGGCGTCTGAGGGGCCCTGCGCCAGGCCAGCCTGCGGATCACTGACACTGATCAACACTACCATTAATGGTGCTGACCAAGGCCATCATCAATAGTTGTCTTTAATTACATGCGGCTGCAGGTGACTTCCCATTCACAGGGCATTCTTGCTTCTGTAGTGGATGACCTAGTCAGGGAAAAGCGTGTCCTACACATTATTTTACTTATTAGGCCAAAAGTGTCACTTTCAAGGGTTAAGAACTTGCCAAGGGCTGAGAATTACTAAGTCAGCAAGAAACTTCTACCAGGACTCTGGTCTCTGGGCTCTTCTGGAACCTTTATTACTTTACTGTCTACACTGTACTGGTTCCAATTTCATCCCACTTTTCCCAAATCATACATTTTCTCAACAGGGAGATTTGCCACAGTGAAGACAAAAGGGAAGGTCAGAAATTGTTAGGAAGGAGTTCCTGTCATGTCAGTCCTCCAGGAAGGAGAAATCCCTATGTTTCTGCTCTCAACTGATAGTCCAGGGCACTTGCAACACAAGGTGACTGTCATTTTGTGGTTACCTTTCTTTTAGATCACTTGGTTTGTTGAAACTGCAATCTACCCGCTATGTCCCAAACATCTGCTATGTTTGTCAAAGTGGTCTCACAGTATTTGTTCTTCATGTATTTTGAGAGCCAGGCCATAGGCTGAAGTGCATAAATATTATACAAGTAAGGATTTTTGGTGAGCCTTCTCTTCAAGTTACAAAGTTACTTCCAAATAGCTTGTATACAGAGTAACACGGATTTGTTTTGAAGCCCAGAAGTTCCTGCCCAGATATATTATGCATGCCCCTGCAAAAGCACTTAGCCTCTTGGAAGCCAGTTTTGTGGGTTCTGGATTCATGGGCTTTGACCCAGGACCCCTCTCAACAGCAGGGTCTAAAATGGAGACAGGCATGGTACCCCAGGTGCCAGCAGTGCCCCCAGCCATGCTGATCGGACATGGCCTGATATCCACTGGGGGCACAGTGCCCTGGTGGGAACCTGGTGTGAGCGGGAGGCAGCTGGCGTGTGCATGGCCTGCCTGGACCCCTCCTCAGCCTCCACAACCCTGCCCCAGCACATACACAGGATTCCGGTTCAGCCCAGGTCATCTGCTCTGCCCGCTGGGCTTGGGGCTTGAGTTCCCTGACACCATGGCTACCCTCACCCCACTCCCCCACGGGCTATGTGGTACAAGGACACATGCTAGCAGGTGAGCAAATGAGGAAATGCAAAGGAAGCCACCACAGTGTGTTCGCTGAGCACCTGCTAGTAATTCCCAAAGGAGATGCCCCAGGGGCCTGCTCTGAGTCACCTTGTATGAAAGCCGTGGAGGGGCACCTCCTGACGGATGGGAAAGCCCAGAGAAAGAAGGTGATGGTCTGTTGTCCCCTCAGCAGGGCCTCCCTGTCAGGGCAGCCTTTCCTTGAATGGTTTCGGATCTTGCATCCACCTCCACCCACTTCCCTTGAGGGGAACCTACACTCAGGGTAATAAGCCTTCCATTCTGCTCAAGTCTGTTTAGGAAGTGGCACAGAAAAGGCAACTTCACTTGTACTTTAACTTCTTATGGAACCGCCTTTACAAAATTCAACTTACATAGAGAAATGTGGGTGGAGTGTTGATATTTTATGCAAAATAGAGCTTGCCTAAAACGTCAGAGGAAAGAACTGTGTGCTTCTGCTTAGACTGTTAGAGATGCTGCTCTGGTTACCTCTGCCTGACATGCAGCAGTTTTAATTTGTGCCTCGAAACAAAGGCTGGTTGCCCTACTGGGTGTTGACAAAGCTGATGTGGAGAGACAGTAAGGCTCAGGCTAGCTTGCCCACAGCACAGGCAACTGCACGCCGCCCCCTTCCTAGATGGTACCTGCATGCAGGGCCACAGGGACAGCCAGTGACAAGCTCATCATACCTGTCGTGTCTGAGAGCCCTCATGTCAACATAGACGGTGGTCGGGTCAGGTCCCGAGGTCCCCTGCAAGCAAGGACACAGTGCGTTAACTCATTTGCATGGGAGGAATCTCGGTCTGCACTTCCTACAGTGAGTGAGCGTTTCTTTAGTAGAATCTCAAACTGAACAATGACTAAAACTGCTAAAAGCTACACCTGCCCAAGACACCTGCAAGCTGCCAGTTTGACAACCTACATTCTGAAAGGACCATCTTATGAGAATGACACTGGGCTGTCACACAGCTTGGCTGTCAATCACATAAAAATAAGAAGGCTTGCCACGTGTCTTGCCAAATGAAAGATGGCTGAAACTGCTGAGATGTTTGGCCAGAAAGGCAGGTTAGCAAGGCTATGAAGCATCATTTGCTGAGGAATTTTTACTACACACATCCAAATAGCTGTATTTTTAGAGTGTGAGGTACTGAAGCAGAATGCATGGCCTGAGCTCACAGATCAAGATCACTAATTACAAGGCCCCTTGAAGCTCCACCCATGCCCTGGCTGTTTTCCTCCGGCCTCAGGAGGTGACTTTTGTTTGTGTCGTGCGGTTGGGGTTGTGTGTTCATTGACAGTCTGCTGGGCAGCACTGGTCTCAGTTGCCCACTTATTTACACAGACATATGGTTGTGGAGCCACAAGTCCCTTCAAAACATCAGGCAGACTTCTGACGAATGCTGTCACAAAAGAGCTGTGTCATTAAAGCCACATTACCAACCAAATCCTACACCCATTTCCTGGGAAGGCAGTGCAATAACGTGGGTTGAGAAAGATGGAATCCAAAATAAATTTGTTTAAGAGTAAGGGAGCTCCTCAGAATTTGTTTGAATAAATATACTAAAATTCAAGAGCAAATCTTAATCTTGTACCAAAGGCATGTTTGACATTAATATTAATTAATGTTAAGTACAAGATAAAAATAAGGACACCTTTATTAAACATACTCTTTACTCAATAACCCTGTTGTTGGGAGCATGTGTGGTCAGCCTCGGGTGCAGCACACCTCACAGGCCACTTGAGGAGCACAAGGCTCAGAGGAGCTGCCCCAGGCTGGTGCTGGGCACAGACATGCTTTGATGTCCCAAGTAATGCAGAAAAAACTGCCACAGAAGGTCAATTAAAATAAGCAAATTAGAACTCAGGTCACTGAAAGTCAGAAATGAAGTACAACAGAGATGACCCCTAAGCAGTGAAGAAACTCCAGCCTGTGTGCAAAGGGGGCACCCGATGATAGCGGGAGTCATCTGAAGAACTGTGAGGAATGAGGTCGTGCCAGGTGACCTTGCTTCCAACCACAGGGCCTAACCCGTCGCCTCAGCCACCAGGATGCCTGCTGCCGGGGCTCGCACAGCACGGGCCCCAGTGGCGAAGAGGAGGCTTCCCTCCTGCTCAGCCAGCTTGCACAGCCTGTGGGGCTGCAGTAGCAGGAGATAGAAGGGGAGCCCCAGACCAATGGAGGCCGAGCACAAATGACACACAGACAGACATACATACAACCCGGCAATTAAAAAGGGTTGAATGGGGGGAGAAGCAAAAGCAGGGAACAAAAAAGAAAAGAAACAGTGTCAGATATGGAGATCGTGAGTGTCAACCCCGCACTGCTAAAGGTTGGACATCTTACAGAGATGCTGACGGAGCAGGACAGGGCACGATGGACCGCCAGGCAGCAGAGGGGCAGCTGCACACAGGAGCGGAGTGGTTCTAGCGCCCTGATGTAGCTCCGTTTCCTGAGGGAAGTGGGCAGCATGCATTTTACTGGCTAAATCTGGTGCATGTTCCCTCCCTGACGTAGTCCCAAGTTTCCTATGACGAGGACGACAGAGCACCTGGAGGCTTTCACATCCAAGTCAGGGTGTCAGCTCATCACAAGTGGACATGCACTGAGGCAGAAGGGACCACATGTGGGCCCGTGTACATCCCACTCAGCCACCCCACAGGGCCTCCACGCCACAAGCACCATGACAGCCCTCACAGCTGAGCCCAGTGGATGCTTACACCCCTTTCTCCTCACCTCCCATGGTTGGGGACCCACCTCCACCCCTCTTGAACTGTCTATATTGGTGTGGTGGAAGACTCCAGAAAGCACCGAGGTGAGCTCCTTGGGTGTGAGGTCCTCTCCCCCGGGCTCAAGTCTTTTCCAAATGCTCCCAGAAATGCAGAGGAGTTATCCCATAGGCCCTGGATGGACGCACTGTCACCTGGCATGTGGCACCCCACGTGCGAATGGCCTGGTGCCAGCCCCACGCCCCACCATCATCTTCCCAGGTGGACTTAGAGGGGGCAGGAGTCCCTGTAAAAAGGGGTCTTAACTGGGCTTCCTGTGCTACAGTTTGGTAATTAAGCAAGACAGGACAGCCATCACCACTCCGCATGGAGGCTGACTGAAAGGGCAGTGGCTCCAGATCCATGCGCACAGCCCCACCCCGTCACTCCTCTCATGACAGCTGATGACAGCTGCTGCTCTCAAGGGGAAGCTGAGGCAGGGACACAAAGAGAAGAGTGGATTGCACGGCTGTGTGGTGACATACGCGACTGACTGCATATGTTCAAGCTGAACACAATGATCTGTGTGACTCCCTCAAGACTCCTGCAATCCCACATACTAATGGGGACAAAAATAAGTCAATTTTCTCCCTACATTATTCTAATTCACAAATTTTACTATAGTGGCTCAAAGCAGGATCTTAGGAAAAAATATGTATGGCTGAGACTTTCCTAACTGACAATGGGGACACGGCATCTGGAGCAAGATCAGCTTTTGGCATTAGTAAGGGGTAAGCAAAGAGGAGACACAGGGTCAATATACAGGGGTTCCCACATGTCAAAACCTAAGGTACCAAAAGGAGATTTCAAGATACAGGTGAGGGAGTGCATATTTAACAAAATTTTCACTATGCCAAAGAATGCAAGCCGGAGGCCCTTAAGTAAGGAGCTCCCTCAAGCATGAAAGTGTCCTCAAGTATATAAAGATCATCAAATACTTGCAGAAAGGAGCAGAAGGAAAGAAAACTTACCCGTTCCAAACAAAGCTTACCCAGAAATGAAGACAAAGTGTGCCTGGAGTTGTAGTTATATTAGTAGGAAAAGAGAGTTGGCCAAAGTTCAGTATAGTTATAAACACTTTACATAGGGACATACTAAAGAGTCATTTTTTTGTACTGGCATAAACGATCCTCCCAAGCCATGCTCATTCTCCGTTATTCCAATTTTAGCGTCTGTGGTGCTGAAGCTCACACCATGGGGTGTTAGCACGTCCTTGAGATGATGCTGAGCACTATTTCATGCACTCGGCCTTGTGAATTTCCTGTCAAGTGTCCATTCAAGTCTTTTGCCAATATTTGTAATAGGTTTTCTTTATATCTTTGATTTGTAGTTTCACATGTATTCTTGACAGAAGTCCTGTGTTGGATATATTACAAATACATTTTCCAGTCTGGTTGTTCCTATTAATTTTAAGAAATATATTGATTAAAATTAATTTGACTTTGATGAAGTCCAGACTCCTATGTTTTTCTTTTACGGTTAGTGCTTTTTTGTGTCCTCAGAGATCTGCCCATCAGAAGTGATAAAGGCAGTCTCACAGTATCTTCCAGTAGCTTTATTCTAACCGTTTCTTTCCCAACATTTAGGTCTATGATCCAGTTAGGGTTGATTTTTGTGTATTTTATGAGGAAGGGATTGAGGTTAATTTCCATATAAATGTTTGTTTCAAAATCCTTTGTCAAAAATTTTTTCTTTCCCCACTGAACAGATTTGGTGACATGGTAGGTCTATTTCTGGATTCTTTTTCTAACAGTTCTGCTTTTCTCTATGACACAAACGCCATACTGTCTCGATTCCCGCAGCATCAGTGAGTCTTGAGCAGGTGCTCTGGGTCCTTGGACTATGCTCTTTATCAAGACCGTGTGACTATTCTGTTTCCCCTGCATCTCCAATTCCCCAGCAACGTCAGAGTCCCCCTGCCAGTGACTTCAGCAAAGCCTGATGAGCCTGGGCTGGGAAGGCACCATACCACCAACCAACTTGAGGGAAACAGCCTAAAAATACTGACTCTGCCTTTCCGTGAATGCAGCAGATCCCTTCATTTATCAGGATCTAACTTCTCTCAGCAATGTGATGTGGTTTTTGGTGTGCAACTTTCACTACTAAGTACATGAGGTTTTGGGAATATTACTGGAAATGGCATTGTCTTGAATTAGTTTCTTGTTGTTCCTTGCTACTCTATAGGAATCTGATTTTTATGTACCAACTTTGTGCCCTAACTTTGCATGTTGGCAGTGGTGTTTTTTGTAATTCCACAGGTGTTTCACATGCATGATTGGACTGCCTGCAAATAACAAATGTTTCTTCATTTCCAGTATTGCACTTTTTATTTTCTGGTTTTATTGCATTGGCTAGGAACTCTAATATTATACTGATGCTCCTGATTTAGGGAAAAAGCTCTCAGAGTGGACCACTAAGAACAAGATTAACTCCATATTTCTTGTATATGCTTTTCCTCAGATTGAAGCTGGTCCCTGTCTTCCTCATTATCCCAGGAATGGGTGATGAGTTCTAGCAAATGCATTTCCTTCATCTACTGATGCAATCCGCATGGTGTTTCATTCTGCTAATGTGGTGAATTAGAGTGGTTGGGTTTTAAATGACAGCAGCCCTGCATTCCTGGATAAAACCTGGTTGATTATGGTGTGTCATCCTTTTTATATATTGCTGGATTCAGTATGCTAATAGTTTGTTGAGAATCTTTTTCATGTGGGATACGGGCTGGAGTTTTTCTTTTCTGGGAATCTTTTTTTGGTGAAATTTTGGTGTCTAGATTATGTCCACTTCATAAAACATGTTGGGAAGTGTTCTCTCTTACTTAATTTTTAAAAGTTTTTGTAAGATTGGTGTTTCCCAAGTGTAACTATCAGAGCCCAGAGGTTTTTTTCTATCTCCTCAGGTTTTGCATTATGGATTTAATTTCTTTATATATACATATGCATACATACACACACATATATATGAATATACATACACACATATATAAAAAATGATTACGTTTTCTACTTCTTGTGTTAGGTTTGATAATTTGTGTCTTTTAAGGAGTTTGTTTCACTAAAGTTGTCAATTTGGGGGGCATAAAGTTGTTCATAATATACCCTTATTTTTCTTGAAATGTATGTTGAATCTGTAGTAACATCACCTCTTTCATTTCTAATACTTGCTGCTCGTATTTTGAAGCTCTGTTATGAGGTGCATAAAATTTTAGAATTGTGTTCTCTTGAAGAATTGATCCCTAATTTACAATTGTAAAATGAACTTCTTCATCCCTGGTAGTATTTTTTTTTTATCCCTGATAGTATTTAATCTGAAATTAATATTGTCTGAAATTAATATAGTCACTTCAGCTTCCTTTTAATTAGCATTAGTATGGTAGACTTTTCCATCCTTACACTTTTAACTATTTGAGCTTTTATTTTTAAAATGTATTTTGTTGCAGGATATAGAGGATCGGGTTCTTGATTTTCCAACCTCATGATCTTGTCTCTTAATTGGGGTGTTTAGACCACTTGTATTTATTAGATTGCTGATGTGATTATATTTTCTATTCATCCCATATATTTATTTCCCTTTTCCTGCCTTTGGTAGTGATGTTGTTTTATAATCCATTTATATCTCTTGTTGGCTTATTAGCTATAACTTCTTTTTTAAATTTAGTGGTCAATTAAGGGTTTTAGCATATATCTTAATCATAGTTTACCTTCAAGTGGTTTTATTCCACATCATGTTTGGTGTAGGTTCCTTATGTAGTCTGCTTCATGTCTGCCTGCCCCACCTCAGGGCAGCTGTCATCCCACAGCTGACTTGTACACCTGCCATAACCTCTAAACAGGTTTATGGATGCAATTATCTTCTAAACAGATTTAAACAAGAAAAAAAGTCTTGTATGTTTATCAATGCAACTGCTATTTGTTCCTTTGCGTAGATCCAGAATATACTCTGCTATCATTTTCCTTCTGCCTAAAGGATTTCCCCTAATATTTCTTGCTGTGTGAGCATGCTGATAGTAAATTCTAAGATTGTTTATGGCTAAAATAGTTTGTATTTAGTCTTTGCCCTTAAAAGGTATCTCCACTGAATGTAAAATTCTAAGTTGACAGTATATTTCTCTTTGAGTACTTAAAAGATGTTCTCTACTGTCTTCTTGGTTATATCATTTCTGATAAGGAATTTTAAATCATACCTATCTTGTTTCTTTGTGTGCAACTTGATGTTTTCATACGGCTGCTTTTAAGATTTTCCTTGTATTGAGAAATTTAATTAAGCAGTTTTCTTAGTGTTATGTTCAAGGTAGCTGAACTTTGGGATTTGTGAGTTTATAGTTTCATCAAACTTAAAATATCTCTTCATTTATTTCTTTCTGGACCTACATCTCTTTCCTCTGCTTTGGGGACTTCAATCACACATAAAGTAAGTTACTTGAAGTCTGCCTACACTTCAATAATATTCTTTCCATTTAAAAAAGTCTATGTTTTATTTTGGGAAGTTTCTGTTACCATGTCTTCAAGCTCACCATCATGTCTTCTGCCATCAACTCCATCCAGTGTATTTTTCTTCTCACATATTGTAGTTTTCATTTCTAGTACTTCAATTTGTTTTTTTTTTTTCCTTTAACATTCCATGTCTCAACTTTTTGAATACCTGGAATATGGTTAAAATAACTCTTTTAGTGTCTGTGAATTCAACATCTCCATTAGATGTGTTCAGTTTTGATTGATACTTCTGACTGTGGTTCAGATCTACCTGTTTCTTGGTATGCCTGTTAATTTTCGGTAGGATGTCAGACATCCTAAATTTGGATGCCAGATAGTTTTGTATTTCTACAAATATTCTTGAGCTTTGTTCCAAGTCAAATTACTTGGACAGAGCTTGATCCTCTTGGTTCTTGCTTTTTAAAGATTTGTTTGATGGGACCAGAGCAGTGCTCTCAAGAATTGAGATTTTCAGTCTGGCTGGCAGGAACAAGCCCTCTTCCCTCTAGTCTTCCAGCTGGTGGTGCTTCTGGCTCTGAGTAAGTTCCTAATGTGAGCTGATGCTTTAATTGGGGCATACGGATTGGTGTTCAGCTGACTACCTGAGCAGGTCCTCTGTGAACACCAGGAGAGGATCCTACATGGATCCCCAGAGCTCTCCATGTCTGACTTTCCTCTGCAGCACCATTTCTGTGAACTCTAGCCATTTTTGTCTCCTCAGACTCTCAGCTTCTCCACTCAAGGAACTCACTGGGTTCTACCTCAGTTTCTCCACCCATTCCCAACAACAGCCTGGAAATGGGAGAAATCAGTTAGCCTTATTTCTCCCAGGGACTGTTGTTCTTGGTTGCCTACGTCCACTGTCTTGCCTCCTATATTTGTCCATCCATTCTTTGCTTGTTTCAGGAAGGAGGGTAAATCTGGTCCCTGCCACTACTCATTGGCCAAGAGAGGAAGTTCCTAGTCCTAAAACTTGTCATGTGTTCCCTCCTCCTCTGTCAGATGTATTTAGTTACAATTTACATGCAGTAAAACTCACCCTTAAGTGTGCAGGTTGAGGTTGACAAATGTATAGTCATGTAGCCATATCATAGTCAAGATACAGCAAATTTTCATCAGCCCTAAAGCCCCTTCCTGCCCCTCTGCAGTCAATTCCCTTCCAACCCTTGGCACCTGGCAACCCTGATCTGATTCATGTGTACACTTCTGACTTATCCAGATAAACAAACTCATACAATGTGCAGACTCTGTGTCTGGCTTCCTTCACCCAGCAAATTTTCCTGAGATCTATCCATGCTGGGCCACACAGGTGCAGTCTACTCCTTCCATGACCGCAAAGCATTCCATTGCATGGCAGACTATGGCCTGCTCTTCTTTCTCAGTTAACAGATGATTAGTTGTCTCTAATTCTTGGTGATTAAGAGCAAAGCCACTATAAACATTTGTGTGCAGGTCCTGGGAGGACCTGCATTGTCATTTCTCTTGGTTAAACACCTGGAGAGGAACTGCCAGGTCATATGGTGAGTCCATGTTCCACTATAAAAGAAACCAACAGACTCTTCTCCAACGTGCTCCATGATTGCTGCACCAGTCCATGCTCCCAACAGCAACACAGGAGGCTTCAGACACTGCCCCACTTCTTGCCTGGTACTATGAGTCAGTTTTTTCTCTTTTTAGTGATGTTGCTAGAGGTTTATCAAATTTATTAATTTTTGTAAAGAACCAATTTTTAACTTTGTTGACTTTTCCCATTTGTCTACTCTCTGTTTCATTCATTTCCACATTTTTAGTTTTCTTTCTTCAATTTTGGGTTTATTTTTTTCTTTTTTCCTGGATTTTTGAGGTGGCAGCTTAAATAACAGATTTTATACTTGCCTATTTTCTAATATGAATATTTATTGCTGAGTACTGCTTCAGTTGAAACCAACCAAATTTGATGTGTTGTCTCTCTTCATTAATAATCCATTTATAACATTCTGTAATTATATTTGTGATTTCTTCTTTTACTCATACCTTGATTCAGAAGTGTGTTGTTTCATTTCCAAATAATTTTTTGGGCATTTTCTGACCATCTTATTGCTATTGATTTCTAATTTAATTCCATTATGAGCAGATAATACAGTCTGTGTGATCATAACCCTAATATTTGAGTTTTGTTTTATAGTCTTTCTTGGAGAATTCACATATATTTAAGAAAAGTGGCAATTCTATAGATGTTGGTGTCTTAGCTTGCTCAGCTACCATGAAAAAACACTATAGACTGGATGGCTTAAACAACAGACATTTTCTCAGTTCTGGAGGCTGCATGTCTGGAATCAAGGTGCCAGCATTGTCAGGCTTAGGTGAGAGCTCTTTTTCTGGCTTGCTGATGGTGCCTTCTGGCTCTGTTTTCACACGGCCCTTCAGTGTGTGCGCATGGACAGCGGGCAGGCCCTGGCCTCTCTTCCTCTTCTTATAAGAACACCAATCCTGTCAGAATAGGGCTCCACCTGTATGACCTTGTTTGACCTTTATTACATCCTTATAGGACCTCTGTTCAAATGAAGTCAGTGGGGTGAAGGCTTCAACAAAGAATTTGGCTTGGGGAGGGGATGGGCACAGTTCAGTCCATGGCCATGAACAGTATCAATTATGCCAAATGAGGCCACAGTTTATTCATATCTTCTATATGCTGGTTTGTTTCCTATTTTACCCATTACTAAGAGGTGTTAAGATTTCCAACTACAGTTAATGGATTTGTCTCTTTTCTCTTTGAGTTGCCAGTATTGCCTTATATATTTTGAAGCTCAGTTTTTAGGTACATATGCATTTAGGATTTTTATGTTTTATTGATGAACTGACCCTTTAATCATTATCAAATATACATCTTCATCTTTGTAGATCTTTTGTTATCAACAAATTATATGTCTGTTATCAATACAGCCACACCAGTTGTTTTCTGCTGGGATTGTATTTATTTTCAAACTGTCAAATGTCTTTACATTTACGGTGTTTTTTGTAGCCATGTATAATTGACTCTCTTTAACCTGACAATCTCTGCTTTTTAATTGGTGTCTAGTTCATTTACTTTTAATGTAATTATTGATCTGATTTGACTGATATTTCCCTCTTATTTTGTTCCTCCCTTCTGTATTCTTTTTTTCATGAACAGAATATTTATAGCATTTTATCTCTTCTACTGACCTTGTGTTTTCCATGGTTGATGTAGAGATAAAAATTTGCATCATATATCACAGTGCACAAAGCATTATACTTTATGAACAGTGAACAGCTTCTTTCAATTTACCCCGCCAGCCCCTTTGAATATTTATCACCTTATGTGTTGCTTCTATTTATAATACAAAGGCCTCAACTGTCACTATTTTTGCTTTGAATAGCAGTTTTTAAAGATAGTAGGGTATTTACAGATCTATATATTGTTTTAAAGATTCTTAAAAGTCTCATTACACCTACCTTTTCTAGTATTCCTCATTTCTCCCTACAAATTTGAGCTGCATTCAATTACCATTTATGTTAATCCTGAGGAAGTTAGCATTTCTTATAGTGCGTATTTGCTGATGAATTTTCTCAGCCCTAACTACAAATACCTGTATTGTCTTCACTTTTGAAGTATACTTTGCTGGATAAACAATTCTTTTAGCATCCTGAACACATCATTCCTGTGTATTCTGACTTCTGTCATTTCTGATGACAGTTCAGTGTCATTTTTGTTATTATTCCCCTCTACACAGTTTGTCTTTAGTTTTGTTGCTGAAGACTGTCCCTGTTGCTGGTTTTCCGCATTCTGATGATATGTCTAGGGGTGCTCTTCTTTTTCACTCTGCTGTGTTCATTGAGGTTTCTGAATCTGTAGATTGGTCTCTCAGTCTTGGCCACTGTGTCTTCAAATGGTCTTCTGTCCCATTTTCTCTCGCCCCCACTCCTGGGACCCCTACTCTATGTATGTTAGACATCTTGATATGGTCCCTTAGATCTCAGAGACTGTCCCATTTTACATTCACTCATTCTCTCCTTGTGTTTCAATTTGGAAAACACCTGCTAAATGGACTCCAAGTTCATTAACTGACGTTCTCCCCTGCTGCATCCCTGCCATTAAGCCATGAGGAAGGTTCTGTTTCTGCAGCTTGAATATCCACCAATTCCACTTGGACCTTTTTTATAGTCTTTTTGTGATATCCCCCATCTCTTAATGAATGTGCATATTTTCAACAACCTGTCACAGTTAAAGTCTCTGAGACTTGAAAGTCTAATGTGGCTACTCTGCTGAGTTTCTAGTGGCCATTTCCTCTTGTGGCCATGTATTGTATATTCTTTCATCACTACATGTCTTTTAGCTTTTTACTATAAATCAAACATTGTGTTAAAAAGAACAGTGGAGATTGAAATAAAACATATTCGCCCTAGAAAAAGGCCTACCCAGGTCCACCTTCCCTCCTGTCTGGGTGCTGGTGGACATCTGCTGGGCCTGAGCTTCACCAGGGCTCTGCTGCAGCTTGAGTTAGAGTCCATTCAATAATGGCTTCACACAGCTGTGGCTGGCCCAGGACTTTGGACCTGAGACCTGGATATCTCTTTATGCTCCAGAGCCCAAAGACTCACTGTCTGGACTGAGGGAGATCTTTCTACCCCCAGCTTGGCTGCCAGCGTAGTGTGTGCTGGGTCCTCCCTCCTCTCCATCACCCCTCTTTGTCCATTCTGTGGCCCAACCCAAATGTGCTGCTCTTGGCGATGGCTGGGGCCCAGGGGATGGAGGCTCAGCCTCCCTGCGTTGCTCCATCCTTGGTGTGCAAGAACAATGCACCAGGGATCTGGGCCTGTCTGGAAGGGGCTCTCAGCTCTCCTGCCCTTCCTTCAGTCCTTGGTACCTCTGCCTTCCACTCACAGGAAGTCCCTTGCAGGAAATGTCTTCTCTAGATTCAGGGACCCTCCTCAGACTCCGGTGGTCTATTGGCTTTGCTTTCACAGGAGCATTTCTGATGGAGTTTTTCAGCTCTCCTGCTCTGTTTCTGGCTTCCCTGAGAGCCCATGTGCAGGTAGGTAATCAAGCCTGCCAGTTAGCTGCCTCCACACTTGGCGAGAGTGTGCTCTTGCCTTTGGTGGGAGAAGGGTCTGTAAGGTGCCCAGGCCCTGGAGATGAGCCAGCAGGTTGTGGTGCGTCTCACACACACTGGCACCCTCTGAGACCACTCTGGCCTCCTGGCCTGCTCCCAGTGGCATAGCCGTCAGCCGGGTCCTTGGGTTCCCGCTGCTTCTGTGCCACCCAATGACATCTTAATAGGTCCCTTGCCATTTAAATTGCCAGAGAAGGTCTCTGCTGCTTACAAATTAGAATGCTGACTACTAAAACTGGGTAATTGAGAACACAGGTCTCACAATCTCAAATGCTAATTTTCCTTATCTGGAACAACACACATATCACCAGGAGGAAGCAAATTTTCAGCTAAATGTGACCAATTCCCAGGAGCATACAAACCCCCTTCTTACTTTCCTCATATCTAAAAGCAATGCAGGGGAAAAGTGAATTGAGAGCCCAGATTAATGAAAGTTCTATTGTACCTATTGAGAATTAGTTAAGATTTCTATCAGATTCTGCACCTTCAATTTTTTTCATCAATCAGTGAATCCACTTATTATCAGTGAGGCTGTATTTCCTTCATTGTATGAGTTTCCAGATTTAAGGTTGACTATAACTATGACTATTGATTCCACACAGCTATTGGTAATAAAGCTTTCCTCTCAGATAGATTAATCATTATTTTTCTATATAATAAAGACTAAAGTTTCTGTTTAAGATGGCTTACAAGTTTAGGAAAATAGAAGGCCTCATTTTCCCCTCCTTTCTTCTGCTGGCAAGGAGGATCTGAATTTTCCATTACAATGAACTAAACTTCTTAATCTAATACAACCAAAACCCTTTTAGCTTACACTTTTGAAGACAATAATTATGGCTGAAGGCAGTATCTTTTTTGACAGAGGTTAATAAACAAGTGATGCTTCTTAACAGTCCAAAGGGAAATTTATGTCAAAGATAGTTAGACTCAGAAGTAATAATTTCATCTAATGTATCCTTTTGTTATAAATTCAACAAATTAAAATTGTTTTAAAGCTGTTTTTATAGCTACAGATTCTGAGAAATGTTATTCTTAAGTATAAGAAATGGCTAGTATTTCTGAATTTTCTTCTTCTGCAGAGCCTATGTATACCAATAGATCCTGTAAAATCAAAGTTATCCACCGCTTTGAGTCCATTCCATTGCCATAGAACTTTCACATGGAATTCAAAAAGTCAGTGTAAAAATAATTAATGTGGTAATTCCTGCCTCACAGTTATAAATAGGTAAACAAATCATTCAGTTTCTAAGATGTAAGAACTGAAACAATAGCATCACAGAAATTATAATTGTCTCAATTTTCTATTTTTATGATCGTCTCCTATTTACATTGAAAAATTTTCCCATTTGTATATTTGACAATGATAAATTGGTCAATTTTCATGATTTTTCTTCTAAAGAAAAAACCAGGGCTCATGTAACAGCACAGGAAAGGAAAGCAGGGATCGCTGGTTGTCTTGGGTCTAGTCTCCATGCCTCCTTTCTGATGCGTTCTCTGCACAGGGTAATAGCAGACTGAGACTCGCCTCCCTCACACATCCTGCATGCTGAGGCCACATGGGTCTTTTCAGCTCCCAATATAGGTTAGACTGAAACAGGTCCAAATTAAAATGTTAGAGGGAAAGAAGCAGTTAAAGCAGAAGGCAGGCCTCTGTCCACACACAGCTCAATTCTGCAAATACTTCACTTACAAAGCTGTCACTTCACTTGGATAATAAGTCACAACAGGGAACTGGCACCTCCCAAAGTCAGAAAAGCATTAGATTTCTTTACAGCGCTGCCCCATTTGGATCAGACAGTCCACAAGCAGTAAGGGCCCTGCTTTGCCCCTTAGGGACACCATGTGAGTCTCAGTCTCTCTACCCCAAACCACAGGCCTGCACCACCAGCACCGAGCAGTGGGAAGACCCAGCCAGATGCTGCCTGGAATTAAGGAGCCCGGGACACTTGTCAGAGAATGTGCTTTTTGAGCACGAATGTCTTTTTTCCTATGGTGGGGGACCTGGACCTACTGCTTGAGATGAAAATGTTGCTAGAAGCTTGAGTACAGCAAATCCTCAATTTCATTTGGAAGGAATAATCAGAAATGATGCTGGGCTTTCCTTGATGGGAATTCACACCATGGGTTCATTTGGGAGAAAATTCGGTGATGCCAAATACTCTACACTGGAAGCTGGAGCTAACAGGAGGAGCACAGCTCACTTCTGCAATGTGAATCAAGTCTGCAGTTAAAGGAATGAAATTTTTGGACTTCCATGAAATTGATGTAACATCAAGGAGTGACTGTGACCATGTGGGGCACAGTGCTGGGATCTCCAAGGGTCAGGAGCAGGGGTTAGGGCTGTTGTAAGTAACTGTAAAGTGTGGTAGGAAGTACTGTGTAGCAAGAGGGATTTGGTGTCATGGGAATTCAGAGAGGGGAACCCACTTCTAGCTGGAGGAAGCAGGACCTGGGAAGAGGTGGGTTCCTGCCATGTGAAGATGGTAGCAGAGGACAGCGTGAGTCCAGGTGTTTGGAAGTAAAACCTGAAAGACTCTAGGGTAGAGAGTGCTGCTGAGCATGACTGTAGGAAGCAGGGAGGTGCTTGAGGCTGGATAAGGAGGTTCAGAGACTGTTGCTGAGGACTATTCTTGCAAAGTAAAAACAAACCCCTATTCTTGCAAAGTAAAAACAAACCCCTAATCTAGTCCCACAGAAGTTTAAAATCTCACATATTAGATACTTATCCTGAAGTCATAAAAACCTGTCAACTGTGTGCTCAGATTTCACCAGAAACCAGGAACCCTTCTGAAGCAGTATGAGGGACTCTATAAACACCAGCGTACAAAACACGGCATAAGCCTTGAGTGGCTCAGACAAGGCTCTGCTCGTTCCCTGGGTGAGCTGCCTTCCATGCAGAGATGAACACTCCTCCCATCTCCTGGGTGCTCAGAGTCAAATCCAACACCAGCTACTGTCCTGAGTGCTGAGGACACAGTCCGAAGGGGCCCCATGCTTTGGGCTCCTCATGGCAAACCCCACCATCTACAGCCAACTTCATCCTGGTGCTGTGCCGCCTCCTACCCTGATTTTTCTGTCATCTCTGTCTTTTCAATTATTTTTAGCGTATTTTACTTTCCCTACTTAATCTACTCCTTCCTTAAAAAGCATCTTAAAAACATTTCAGATCAAGGTGGTTGGAAGTAAATGAAAAAGTAAATAAAAAAGGAGATGAATAGCTATATGTACCCCAGTTCTCTACCTACCGATTTTGTGTAAGGTGTTGCAGAACTTTGTCACCTGTTGGGATTAAACAAGTGCTAAATGTTAATATGGAATCTATTTTGTGCTTTTCTCCCTTTATCCACCAATAATTTGAGAAAAAAAAATTGAAGTGCCCTTGTAGACAAAGGCCTGTCTCCCATGAATTCCTGAACTGTTTCCACTACTTTAGGAGAAAGGAACTGTGACATCCTCCTGTGGCTGAATTTACTGAAGAAGGGGATTTTGTATTTCCAACCTCTCCCCATGGAACAGAGGGCAGCAAACATTTCAGCAGAGCAAATAAAGGTCACAGGGAAAGATGATATCAATAGTCAAAAGAGCTAGTTTGGCAAGATAATTCCAGTTCTGCAGACTGCCTCTTAGAAAAGGGAATTAACTTCAATTATGGAAAAAGCTTAAACAGGCTCTTGAGAAGAATTTGGTAGCTTATAACTTTTTTAAAAAATGAAGCTAATTCAAAGAGAAGGAAGACAGAGGCCAGGAACACCCACATGAAAATAAAAAAACTTTCTGGAGTTGACTTCTTAGGTGACCGAATCGGTCACATGGGATGAGCCCTTCAGCTGCCAAGCCCAAGGCTGGGTTGAGGGATGCTCCCCAGGTGCCCAGAGGGCGATCATAAGCAACCATATTTGGGGGCACAGATGGGGACTGGACCACATGGCTTGCCTCCCCTTCCTTCAGGCCATCCCGACCTGGAACAGCCAACTCCACGGACCTGTGTAGCTCAGGCTAAGAGTTCAAGAAAGGAATAGTGAAGATGGGCAGAGGTGGACAGATGATGAGAAAAGTATTTTTTAGCCATGGTTAATGCAAGATCATCTCACGAGGCTGCCTCACACACACCTCTGCCGTAGAAATACAGAGAATGACAATCTTAATTGTTATTTTAATATTGGCATCATAGTAGAATATCTCCTATAATGTACTGGAATTCTTCCCACAGAAACGACTGTCTATAATGAGACTGGGTACTTCCAGAGACAGGAGTTCCTGCCATAATGAAACACTGTGTAGAATCTAATTTTTAAAAAATCTGACTTCAGGGGTCTGGGCAAACTGCTACTCATGTTACTGAAATTACATTGTTCCAGGATAGAAGCAGCGGTATGAAAGCTAGTTATGAATGATGGTTACGGACAAATGCAGACTAAAAAGAAACAAGTGTGTGCCATTCACATGTATGTGAATAAAAGGTATCTTCGACATGAAGGTAAGCATTAGCCAAGGAGACCACCTGTCATTGAAAAGTTACTCTCTGTCTCCAGCGCTCACTGATACCTGCTCACCTGCAAGCAAATTGCCAGGTTCACTCTGCAGCCAAAGGAGGTGCTGACAGCCCGTGGATGGAGGCCCAGGTCTTTGAACAGCTTTGAGAATGACTGGGTGAGCGCTATTCGAGGCCGTTCTTCAGCCACAACCACACACGTCCGCACGCGGGACAGGTCCAGTCCTCGTGCCTGGAAATAACAATGGCGATACGAGGTGTGCTTCCAAGTGTGTGAGCTCCTTAACCAGACCCGCAGACACAACTGACACTCCACACGGAGAGCCACTTCCAGGGCTCTCTGTGTCCCCGCCACTAATGAAGCTGTTCTAGGATGTCTGTATAAAAAAAAATCAGATATCACATTATCAAGGATGTTGTTACGAACATGTCTTAAATAACAGCAAGAAGCATGATGAGAGATGGGAAGGGAGAAGCCAAGTCCTGGAGAAAATAATTAAGTCAGGTTAGGGGGACAAAGGAAGCATTTGTATCCACTCCTACAAACACGAATACTCGAGAACACATGCTGGGGGGAGATGACAAAACCTATTTTTAATACAGGAATGGAAAACTGAAATGTTTGGACAGCTTATTAAAGACAGAGCTCCTTTCATGTCCCGTAAGACTTGAAAGGTCACATCAAATTCTTGCCACCAAGCACACGGTTTTGCACCAAATTCAGCCACCAAGCAAAACTCAGAGGAGGAGGAATCCAGGTGAGTTAAACACAACTCTGGAGGGGCCAGGACATCTGGGCAGAGCTGAGGGAAAGCAGCATGAGTAGGGAGCTGCATTCAGTCCGAGGACAGCTGCGGACAGCAGGCGGACAGCGACCTCAGCAGGACCACGTGGACTCTCGTGGTCTGCATGATGGTCTTGACACATGGACAACCAACAAGCCTCCTGGTTTGAGGAGGAAACATTTTGCTATAGTTTTGACACTGCGATTCAGACACAGATGTTTTACACACAAATATTACCCAGGAAAAATTAAACTCCAGGTGATACGAGTGACCTACTTACATGTGTGCCATGTGGCCTGGGCTTTGAGATGATGGAGCTAGAGCCCGAGACTCAGAATTTGGCCCCAAAGCCTATTACATGTAAGAACTTGGAAAGGCTGCTTAATCTCTCTTATTTGTTTCCTCATCTTTAAAATGAAATCTTTAGCCATCTGTAATAATGGTTTCTATTTCAGAGGATGTACCTTCAGGGAAAGTTCATGAAATGTATGCATTTTATGACATAATATAGGTGGTCATGAATAATTATGTTTTACAATTTCTTTCCCTGTATAAATATATAACTTCAGTAATTATACATTTATTATGTAGATAATATCAAAGTTATCTTGCATTTTGTTTTCCTGTTCAAACATAACATATTAAGTCTGCATAAGAGAGATAAATGTATTGTTTTACTATTTGTATGTGTGTAGATAATTTGTGTGTGTGCATATACATATACACACACACACTCACAGATGTAATCTGTATATATGTGTGTGTGTGTGTGCATGCATAGACATAAAGGCATACACATATCTAGGCATCTGTGCAGTGAATAGTTGAAATATAAATCAGAGCAGGTCATATGATTATTCCCTCATGGTTACTTGGATGAGGACAAATTTACCTACAAAATCTACAAGCCAGAATGTGAAAATATGTCTATCAAAATGTCCTTGGTTTAATGGAGAGAAATGCTATTATTGTCACATAATGGTAATTATGTATATTAAAAAACATTTACTATAAAAACACCATTCACTTAATTGTAAAAATGAATTTTGGCTGGGATCCAGGTCTACATATTGGTGTCTTTCAGAAAAATGAAACTGAGTGGCTAAATTCAAACCTATAACTTGCATACCAGTGTCACAATAAAATTACCTTTACTGAAGTACTGAATTCACCAACAAGTAAAGCAATTTCAAACCCTTCAAGTAGACATCAATAACACACACTCAGACTGATGACTCTCCATGCATGAGGAATACTCATGTTATGAGGTTTTCACTTGAGAAAAGTTCTGTAAGCCTCAGGGTCACATTTTGGCTTGGGTGAAAGATTACTTAACTTCACCAAACCCCTTCCTGCTCCAGACCGGGAGGGTGTCCCCACAGCTATTGGAGGCTGCCTGCAAGGGCACTTACCTTGAGGGATTCTGTCTGTGAGCCCAGCCCCTTGGTGCAGAGTTCCATCACCGAATAGGAGCAAAACGTGTCCCGGACTCTGTACTGACTCACGGCGAGCAGCCACAGGGCGGGATTGGTTTCCAGCTCAGAGGGCGGGATGAGGATGGACTGGTGCCCGGAGTACACACTGCAGAGAGACACAGGTGCTCAGTGTGGGCCCCTGCAAGACGCAGGGCACCACTCTTCTGGGCACGTGAGAACGTAAAGCAAAGTGTGTCACTAAACCATCCTGAAAGCGCAAGCACTAGGAATTCAGATGCTGCCGTGGTCAGCACTTGTGGTAGGGTTACTGAACCTTGTCAGGCATCTCGAAGTCACTGCTAGAGTGAAACCAAAGTCCCATTTTAACCCAGTTTTCCTGTTTTGTGAGACTGCCTCTCCACAGGGAGGACGAGTATGAATTGGAGTCAAGAGACCCACCTTGCCCTGAGCTGGAGGCGCTGACACCCTTGTCCACCTGCCCCACCGGCGACCTGGCCCAGCAAGTGAAAACCTACAAGCCAGAACTTGAAAAAGAAGGTTCTTAAACTAAATCTGCTGTGTAAAAATGACTGGCGTGCTCTCTGGTGCATTACAATAAATACCATTTAAAGAAATGTATTTTTGATTCAGACAAATGCTATGGCTTGTGGGCCAGGTGTGACCCTCAGATGTCCCCAGGGGGAACCCGGGGCTTGAGGTTCAGGGGCCACCGGCCAGCCTCAGCATCTCGGTGGCAGGTGCTGGACTTGGTACCTGCAGCCTCACTCCCGCCCGAAGGCTTCTGGAGGGGCTTTCTGGTCCCCAGAGGGCTTTACCTTCACAGGAACATCTCCTAGTCCAACCCTGCTCACTGACGGTTTTCAGGGGACCCTTTCTTGTTTTAAAAATGAAAAGCATTTGCTCCCTAGGGAATCATACACTCCCATACACTTTATGAAGATAACACTCTTTTTAGGCCAGTGAAAGATGTTTATTGACAGATGTGTTCTCAGTTGGAGTCTACAAAACTTATATCCAAGATACGTATTTAAAAACTTCCTGTTTTCAGAACTGAAGGAAGAAAGCAGGATATGGAACCACATTAAACTATGACTATGGCAAGTGCAGGAGGAAAAAAACACACCATTTTTCACTTTTTATGACTCTTTCTATATAATGTAACACACACACAAAATTTCTAACCTTGAAACATACAATCACACATTTCTTATCATGATAACAAAATGCTAGAGGACAGCACATTATTTCAGGTTTCCTAACAGAGCATAACATCAGAACATCAGACAATCAACAAACAATGTATGAGGAAAAATTTAAGTGCTATTCTAGGAAGGATATTTGATAATCAAGTGGGAACTAATTTTATAAGTGGTGAGTTTGTATAAAATTCACAAATTCTCATTTATAAATAATCCTTCTGAGTAGAAGTCTGATAATGAGTAGGGTTTCCTGTATTTAAATGTTTAAATAAAACTCAGAATTGAAACTGGTTCCAAGATGAGTAAGAACTTTGAATAGCTCTGAGGATTCACTCACTGATGGCTCTGTGTGGACTAGGAGAAAGGATTACCATGCCTAAAACTCTATTTCTTCCAAAATGCTGCTGATAGGAAAGTTTTGTCAGGCACGTAATTACACAAAACTGTGCATTCCAATGGAGCCCTATGGGAAGGCACAGTTATTTTTATAGTAAATATATCAAAATCAGTAAGCTCCCACTTGAATAATCATAACACTCCAAACTTATCAACCTTTCTCTTAGATTTAACCCTGGAAAATTACTTCAAGTAATCAATCATTTTCTAGTAAGGTTACTCAAAACATCAAATAACATTGCAACAAATATATATGCACCACAAAATACTGACATCCTGTTCAAGTGAGTAGTTACTTCAAGTAATGGGCCCTCAAACAACAGCTTCAGCCTGGCACTTGCAGTTATGAAAACAAACTTTTGCCCAGTTCTACCCAGAACTGAGGTTCTTTGAAATCAGAGTTTCTAGCTAGTTTGGGAAGCACGTCCCTCATCTGTTTCCCCACTTTTGAGGCATATGCATTATTCTAAAAATGATCTTCCAAGAATTACACATTTGGGGTCTGAAAGCAAGCCAAACATCTTCTTAGCTCCAGCAGTATGTCTAGGGGCCATCAGAGGCCATTGCTCACATGCTCAGTGATCCTGTGGACAATTTCCGGAGACCTTTCCCCAGAGGCTACAGGAGCTAAGAGCTCTCATGCTAAGATCTGCTGAGACGCTGACACAGCAGAAGCGCACCCGGCTTGGCCTGAGCCATGGAGGCTGATTCGTTTTGCTCCTGTGGGCACAGCCACCCCATCTCACCGCGGCCAGCATCGGCCTACATGCTGGATCTGCATTAGCTGCTAACCTGTCAACTCCAGGCGGAAGCCTCAATGCAGCATTAAGCAGGAAGAAATAAAATAACAGAATTTATCCTGTGTTGAATGGATATGATATTAAAAGTACAATCTCAGGGACAAGAATCGAAACACCAGGCAACAGCCCAAGACCCAACATGCCCACATGTTACGCACCTTATAAATCGTTAATTATCCATCAGGACACATGCACCTTGCACCTTGCCTCTGAGAAGCGAGGAGCCCAGGTTTCTGTGATCCACATGTTCTACAGACCACTCTGAGTCAAGGGAGCAATGCCACATCCAACCTGCCCACAAGGCTTCTCCTGCAGCTCAGGTTACACAGCGTCTCTTCACAGCAAGGGCATCTGTGAGCACCTCTGTCAACTCCTCTGTTAATACCATATGCCTCCTAATGATGACAATCTATCCATAAGCTCCCAGTGCTTTACCTCCTGAATGCAGCCACAAGGAGACTAAAAGTGAAGAAAATTAAATACAGATCACCCACTACTAGCTATGTATATCAAGGTAAATAATTTGCTTAATCAGAGGCATTTGCACATGAAAAGAAGGGGATCCAATTGTGTGGAATTCAAGGCTGGAGAACTTTAATTAAACTTGTGAAAATTAAGTATAGTTCTCTCTCCTCGCTCCCGTAAAGAGGAAAAAAATTTAATAAACCCTGATAATAGAGAGCAGAAAACCCACCTCACGAATTTTCTATTTACCCTTTCCTTGCTCAATCCAACAAATGTTGATTGCTTCATTAACTAACCAATATTGATTTATTGGTTATACTATACTTCCATGGATAAAATAAAACCCTACTTAGTAGCAGGTTGCTTATTTTAAATATCTTAGTTTAGACTTCAGCTTAAAAAAAACCAATTATTATTGAAAAGACATCTTGGGAATATTTTCTTCCTATCTGTGGCCTGCTTAACAGTGTCTTTGCCCAAACTATTAATTATAATGAAGTTCAGCCCATCAGTGCTTTCTTTCATGGGTAGTGCCTTTGGTGTCAAATCTAAAAAGTCATCGCCAAACCTAAGGTCATCTAGATTTTCTCCTATGTTACCATCTAGGAGTTTTATAGTTTCGGTTCACATTTATGTCTATGATCCATTTGAGTTCATTTTGGGGAAGGCATGAGATTTATGCCCAAATCTTTGCATGAGGATGCACCATTTGTTGACGAGACTGTCTTTGCTCCTGTCAAAGATCAACTGGCTTTATTATTACGTGGGTCTATTTTTGGGTTCTCTACAACAGAGTGAGCCCTGATGCTAATTATGGACTCTGGGTGACAATGACAAGTCAGCATAGGTTCCTAGACTATAAAAACAGTTCCACCTGGTGGGGTGTTGGTGATGGTGGGAGCTATTTGTGGGGGAAGGGGCATGTGGAATCTCTGCTCCCTCCCCTAAATGTTGCTGTGAATCTAAAACTGCTCTAAAAATAAAGTCTACTTAAATAAATAAAAATTAAAACATGGATGACCAGGAGAAGGAAAAAAACATTTTGTCAACTAATATAAATGCACACTTGTAATTCCATGATTTCAGATTATTAACCTGACAAAACACACAAACAGCTGAAAACTATGCCAAGCTGGGCACTCTGAGCAAGGCAGCTGCACACCTCACCCCAGAACACACTCCTGGGTGTCACGAGGGTGAGCCTCTCGCCAGGCCGGCAGTGTCTATACTGGCACTCCAGCTACTGCAAGGACAGCTGCTTTCTTCTTACAACAGTTTTATTCAGGCATAATCTGTAGGCCATGCAATCCAGCCAGTCTCTGCACAGAGTAAGTATTGAGAATCAGCCAGCTGTGGAGCCGGTTACATCACAGTGCAGTTCCAGGGCACCACCATCAGCTGATGGCGAGTCTTGTCCACCTGTATCAGTCCTGTTTTCAACCCCAGCCTGTCAGCCATCATCCCTCTGCTGTCTGTAGATTTGCCCTTTCTGAACACTTCATGTAAATGGCAATCACATAACATGGTCTTTTGAGTCTGGCTTCCTCCCCTTAGCATAACATTTCTGATGTTTATCCATGTGTCCCACTGTATGTATGGATATGACAAATATTGCTTATCCATTTACCACCTGGTGAACATTGGGATGTTTTGCAAAGGCTGCTGTGAACATTTCGAGCATCAAGTCTATGTGTAGACACACATTTTTCCTTCTCTTCAGTAGACGCCTAGGAATGGAACTGCCGGACCACATGGTAAATTTGTTTACTCCTTAGGAACATGCTAAACTGTTGTTTCACCATTTTACATCCCCATCAACAATGTATGAGAATTTCAGTTTCCGAACATCCTTTGTAGTGTGGCTTTTAAATCAGTAAATACTAGCTCTTGGATTTTGTTTTCTGTGCATTTTGGCCACAGCTGTGCTAGTGGGTGTGAACTGGTAGCTCACTGGTTTAAATTTGCATTTCCCTAATGAATGTTAAGCGTCTTTTCATGTGCCTTTTGACCATTTGTATATTTTTGGTAAAATGTCAATTTGGACCTGTTGTCCATTTTAAAATCATGTTCATTGTCTTCATGAGTTTGAAGGGTTCATTTTATACCTGGTTGGAAGAACCTTATCAGATACATGATTTGGAAATATTTTTTCTGTATGTAGATTGTCTGTTCACTTTATTAATGGTGTCTTTTGAGGTGCAAAAGTTTTTGATTTTATTGAAATCTAATTTATCAACCTTTCCTTAGTCATTGTGTCTTTGGTGTCATGACCAAAGGCACATTGTGCCTAATACCCCTCTGCCTGACCCCAGATTACAAAGACTTACTCCTATGTTTTCTTCTAAAAGTTGTATAGTTTTAGCTCTTACAATAAGGCCCATTTAATGTATATGATATGAGGTAAAAGTTTAAATCCATCTTTTTGCAGGTAGATGTCCAATTGTCCCAAGCATCTTTTGTTGAAAAGACTATCCTTTGACACTGAATTGCCTTGGTTTCTTTGTAGGAGAAACGAGTGACTATTTATGTAAGGGTTAATTTCTGGACTCTCAAGTCTATTCCACTGATTATTTTTTATATCCTTATCTATCCATCTATCTATCTATCTATCTATCTATCTGTCTGTCTGTCAATCTTTATGCCAGTACCACATTGTTTTGGTTCTATAGTAAGTGCTGATATTGGGAAGTCTGAGTTTTCCAATTTTCTTATTCTATTCCAAAATTATTTTGGATATTGTAGGTCCTTTATTTATATTTCAGAATCATGCAGTCAATTTCTACAAAAGAAAAAAAGAAAACTGCTGAGATTTTGACAGGAATTACATAGAATCTCTAGGCTGTTTGCAGAGAATTTCCATCTCAACAATACTGAATCTTCTAATCCATGAATATTAACTATTTGATATGCTTAATAAATGATCTTGAAAAATATTTCAAAACATTTCTATTATTATTTTTTGATATATATATTTCTTATTAAGTTATGATTGATATACACTCTTATGAAGGTTTCACATGAAAAAACAATGTGGTTACTACATTTACCCATATTAAGTCCCCACCCATACCCCAATACAGTCACTGTCCATCAGTGCAGCAAGATGCCACAGATCCAATATATGCCTTGTTTGAGCTACACTGTTCTCACCGTGATCCACCACACCATGTGTACTAAACATAATACCCCTAATCCCCTTCTCCCTCCCTTCCCACCCACCTCCCACACCCCTCCCCTTTGGTAACCACTAGTTCATTCTTGGAGTCTCTGAGTCTGCTGCTATTTTGTTCCTTCAGTTTTGCTTCATTGTTATACTCCACAAATGAGGGAAATCATTTGGCATTTGTCTTTCTCCGCCTGGCTTATTTCACTGAGCATAAAGTCCTCCAGTTTCATCCATTTTGCTGCAAATTGTAGTATTTGTTTCTTTCTTATGGCCAAATAGTATTCCATTGTGTATATGTACCACTCTTCTTTATTTATTTGTCTACTGATGGACACTTAGGCTTCCATATCTTGGCTATTGTAAAAAGTGCTGCGATAAACATAGGGGTGTATATGTCTTTTTGAATCTGAGAAGTTGTATTCTTTGGGTAAATTCCAAGGAGTGGGATTCCCGGGTCAAATGGTATTTCTATTTTTAGTTTTTTGAGGAACCTCCATATCGCTTATCACAATGGTTCAACCAGCTTACATTCCCACCGGCAGTGTAGGAGGGTTCCCCTTTCTCTGCATCCTTGCCAGCATTTGTTGTTCTTGGTCTTTTCCATGCTGGCCATTCTTACTGGTGTGAGGTGATATCTCATTGTGGTTTTAATTTGCATTTCCCTTATGATTAGTGATGTGGAGCATCTTTTCATATGTCTGTTGGCCATGTGAATTTCTTCTTTGGAGAACTGTCTCTTCATATTCTCTGCCCATTTGTTAATCAGGTTATTTGCTTTTTGGGTGTTGAGGCATGTAAGTTCTTTATATATTTTGGAATGTTAACCCCTTGTCAGATATGTCATTTACAAATATATTCTCCCATACTGTAGGATGCCTTTTTGTTCTGTTGATGGTGTTCTTTGCTGTACAAAAACTTTTTAGTTTGATGTAGTCCCATCCCATGAGTTCATTTTTGCTTTTGTTTCCCTTTCTCAAGGAGATGTGTTCAGGAAGAAGTTGCTCATGCTTATATTCAGGAGATGTTTGCCTATGTTGTCTTCTAAGAGTTTTATGGTTTCATGACTTACATTCAGGTCTTTGACCCATTTTGAGTTTACTTTTGTGTATGGGGTTAAACAATAATCCAGGTTCATTCTCTTGCATGTAGCTGTCCAGTTATGCCAACACCAGCTGTTGAAGAGGCTGTCATTTCCCCATTGTATATCCATGGCTCCTTTATCGTATATTAATTGACCATATATGGTTGGGTTTATATCAGGGCTCTCTAGTCTGTTCCATTGGTCTATGGGTCTGTTCTTGTGCCAGTACCAAATTGTCTTGATTACTGGGGCTTTGTAGTAGAGCTTGAAGTTGGGGAGCGTAATGCCCCCAGTTTTATTTTTCCTTCTCAGAATTGTTTTGGCTATTCGAGGACTTTTGTGGTTCCATATGAATTTTAGAATGATTTTCTCTAGTTCATTGAAGAATGCTGTTGGTATTTTGATAGGAGTTGCATTGAATCTATAGATTGCTTTAGACAGGATGGATTTTGACAATATTCTTTCTATCCATGAGCACGGGATTGTTTCCATTTATTGGTATCTTCTTTAATTTCTCTTAAGAGTGTCTTGTAGTTTTCAGGGTATATAGGTCTTTCACTTCCTTGGTTAGGTTTATTCCTAGGTATTTTATTCTTTTTGATGCAATTGTGAATGGAATTGTTTTCCTGATTTCTCTTTCTATTGGTTCATTGTTAGTGTGTAGGAAAGCTACAGATTTCGTTGTGTTAATTTTGTATCCTGCAACTTTGCTGAATTCAGATATTAGATCTAGTAGTTTGGAGTGGATTCTTTAGGGTTTTTTTATGTACAATATCATGTCATCTGCAAATAGTGACAGTTTGACTTCTTCTTTACCAATATGGATGCCTTGTATTTCTTTGTTTTGTCTGATTGCCGTGGCTAGGACCTCCAGTACTATGTTGAATAACAGTGGGGAGAGTGGGCATCCTTGTCTTGTTCCCAATCTTAGAGGAAAAGCTTTCAGCTTCTCACTGTTCAGTATGATGTTGGCTGTGGGTTTGTCATATATGGCCCTTACTATGTTGAGGTATTTGCCCTCTATACCCATTTTGCTGAGAGTTTTTATCATGAATGGATGTTGAATTTTGTTGAATGCTCTTTCCGCATCTATGGAGATGATCATGTGGTTTTTGTCTTTCTTTTTGTTGATGTGGTGGATGATGTTGATGGATTTTTGAATGTTGTACCATCCTTGCATCCCTGAGAAAAATACCACTTGATCACGGTGTATAATCCTCTTGATGTATTTTTGAATTTGGTTTGCTAATATTTTGTTGAGTATTTTTGCATCTATGTTCATCAGGGATATTGGTCTGTCATTTTCTTTTTTCGTGGGGTCTTTGCCTGGTTTTGATATTAGAATGATGCTGGCTTCATAGAATGAGTTTGGAAGTATTTCCTCCTCTTCTATTTTTTGGAAAACTTTAAGGAGAATGGGTATTATGTCTTCTGTATATGTCTGATAAAATTCAGTGGTGAATCCATCTAGCCCAGGGGTTTTGTTCTTGGGTAGATTTTTGATTACCAATTCAATTTCTTTGCTGGTAATTGGTCTGTTTAGATTTTCTGTTTCTTCCTTGGTCAGTCTTGGAAGGTTGTATTTTTATAGAAAGTTGTCCATTTCTTCTAGGTTATCCAGTTTGTTAGCATATAGATTTTCACAGTATTTTCTAATAATTCTTTGTATTTCTGGGATGTCCATAGTGATTTTTCCTTTCTCATTTCTGATTCTGTTTATGTGTGTAGACTCTCTTTTTTTCTTGATAAGTCTGGCTAGGGGTTTATCTATTTTGTTTATTTTCTCAAAGAACCAGCTCTTGCTTTCATTGGTTCTTTCTATTGTTTTATTCTTCTCGATTTTATGTATTTTGTTCTAATCTTTATTATGTCCCTCCTTCTACTGACTTTGGGCCTCATTTGTTCTTCTTTTTGTAGTTTCATTAATTGTGAGTTTAGACTTCTTATATGGGATTGTTTTACTTTCCTGAGGTAGGCCTGTATTGCAGTATCATTTCCTCTTAGCATGGCCTTGGCTGCGTCCCACAGATTTTGCGGTGTTAAATTATTGTTGTCATTTTCTCCATATATTGCTTGATCTCTGTTTTTATTTGGTCATTGATCCATTGGTTATATAGGAGCATGTTGTTAAGCCTCCATATGTTTGTGGGATATTTCAATTTCTTTGCAAAATTTATTTCTAGTTTCATACCTTTGTGGTCTGAGAAACTGGTTGAGAAACTATTTCAATCTTTTTGAATTTACTGAGGCTCTTTTTGTGGCCTAGTATAAGATCTATTCTTGAAAATGTTCCATGTACACTTGAGAAGAATGTGTATTCTGCTACTTTTGGGTGTAGAGTTCTGTATATGTCTGTTAGGTCCATCTGTTCTAATGTGTTGTTCAGTGCCTCTGTGTCCTTATTTATTTTCTGTCTGGTTGATATGTGCTTCAGAGTGAGTGGAGTGTTGAAGTCTCCTAAAATGAATGCATTGCATTCTATTTCCTCCTTTAGTTCTGTTAGTATTTGTTTCACATATGATGGTGCTCCTGTGTTGGGTGCATATATATTTAGACTGGTTATATCCTCTTCTTGGACTGAGCCCTTTATCATTATGTAATGTCCTTCTTTATCTCTTGTTACTTTGTTTTGAAGTCTATTTTGTCTGATAGAAGTACTGCAACTCCTGCCTTTTTCTCTCTATTAGTTGCATGAAATATCTTTTTCCATCCCTTCACTTTTAGTCTGTGTATGTCTTTGGGTTTAAAATGAGTCTCTTGTAGGCAGCATTTAGACAGGTCTTGTTTTTTTATCCATTCAGTCACTCTATGTCTTTTGATTGGTGCATTCAGTCCATTTACATTTAGGGTGATTATCAATACGTATGTACTTATTTCCATCAAAGACTTAGATTCGTGGTTACCAAAGTTTCAAGGTTACCTTCCTTACTATCTAAGAGTCTAACTTAACTCACTTAATATGCTGTGACAAACACAATATAAAGGTTCTTTTCTTTTTCTCCTCCTTTTTCTTCCTCCTCCATTCTTTATATATTAGGTATCACATTCTGTACTCTTTGTCTATCCCTTGATTGAGTTTGGGGATAGTTCATTTAATTTTGCATTTGCTTAGTAATTAGCTGTTCTACTTTTTTACGGTGGTTTTATTACCTCTGGTGACAGCTATTAAACCTTAGGAACACTTCCATATAAGCAGTCTCTCCAAAATAGGCTGTAGAGATGGTTTGTGGGAGGTAAATTCTCTCAGCTTTTGCTTATCTGGAAACTGTTTAATCCCTCCTTCAAATTTAAATGATAATCTTGTCAGATAAAGTAATCTTGGTTTGAGGCCTTTCTAGTTCATTGCATTAAATACATTATGCCACTCTCTTCTGGCCTGTAAGTTTTCTGCTGAGAAGTATGATGTTAGCCCGATGGGCTTTCCTTTGTATGTGATGTTATTTCTTTCTCTGGCTGCTTTTTAAATCTGTCCTTATCCTTGATCTTTTCCATTTCAATTGCTATATGTCTTGGTGTTGTCTTCCTTGGGTCCCTTGTGTTGGGAGATCTGTGGATCTCCATGGCCTGAGAGACTATCTTCTTCTCCAGACTGGGGAAGTTTTCAGTAACTACCTCATCAAAGACACCTTGTATCCCTTTTTCTCTCTTCTTCTTCTGGTACCCCTATAATGCGAATATTGTTCCATTTGTATTGGTCACACAGTTCTCTCAATATTCTTTCATTCTTAGAGATCCTTTTTTTCTCTCTGTGCCTCAGCTTCTTTTTACTCCTCTTCTCTAGTTTCTATTTCATTTATCGTCTCCTCCATCATATCCAACCTGCTTTTAATACCCTCCATTGTGCTCTTCAACGATTGGATCTCTGACTGGAATTCATTTCTGAGTTCTTGAATATCTTTCCATACCTCCATTAGCATGTTAATGATTTTTATTTTGAACCCCCTTTCAGGAAGAGTCATGAGATCCATGTCATTTAAATTTTTCTCGGGAGCTGTATTAATAATTTTACTCTGGGGAGCCAGGATGGCGGCGTGAGTAGAGCAGTGGAAATCTCCTCCCAAAAACACATAGAGCTATGAAATATGAAAATATAACAAAGAAAAATCTTCCTAAAATAGAGACCACAGGACACAGGACAACATCCAGACCACATCCACACCTGCAAGAACACAGCGCCTTGCGAAGGGGGTAAGATACAAGCCCCGGCCCGGCCGGACCCGAGCGCCCCTTCCCCCGGCTCCCGGTGGGTGGAAAGAAACCAGAGCGGTTTTTTTTTGGCGAGTGCTTTTTGGAAGCCTTAAAGGGACGGGCCCCCGTTGCTAGGGAGGCAGGGTGGCAGGACCAGTGAGCAGGTGCCTGGGACCGGCGCCTGAGGACAAAGAATATCCCGCGTTTCTCCCTGCGGGACTGGCTGGCGGGTGCCTGAGACCGGCGCCTGAGGACGGAGGAAATCGCGTGTTTTTCCCCTTTTTTTTTTCTCTTTTTGGTGAGCGCTTTTTGAAAGCCTTAAAGGGACAGGGACCCCGGTGCTAGGGAGGCAGAGTGGCAGGACTGGTGAGTGGGTGCCTGGGACCGGCGCCTGAGGACAAAGAATATCCCACATTTTTCCCTGCGGGACCGGGGGGCGGTTGCCTGAGACCGGCACTTGAGGACAGAGGAAATCGCGCGTTTTCCCCCCTTTTTTTTTTCTCTTTTTTGCGAGTGCTTTTTGGCAGCCTAAAAGGGACAGGGACCCCGGTGCTAGGGAGGCAGGGCGGCGGGACTGGTGAGCGGGTGCCTGGGACCAGCGCCTGAGGACAAAGAATATCGAGCGTTTTTCCCTGTGGGACCGGTGGCTGGGTGCCTGAGACCGGCACCTGAGGACGGAGGAAATCGCGCGTTTTTCCCCTTTTTTTCTCTCTTTTTGGTGAGTGCTTTTTGGAAGCCTTAAAGGGACAGGGACCCCGGTGCTAGGGAGGCAGGGCGGCGGGACTGGTGAGCGGGTGCCTGGGACCAGCGCCTGAGGACAAAGAATATCGAGCGTTCCTTCCCTGCGGGACCGGTGGGTGGGTGCTTTTTGGAAGCCTTGAAAGGACAGGGACCCTGGTGCTAGGGAGACAGGGCAGCAGGACCAGTGAGCGGGTGCCTGGGACCGGCACCTGAGGACCAAAAAAAAAAAAAAATCGCTTGTTTTTTCCTTTTTTTTTCTTTCTGTTCCCTCTCTCATTGTTGCTGTTGTTGTTTTGGTTTGGAGAGTGCTTTTTGGAAGTCTTAAAGGGGCAGGACAGGTCACTTAGACCAGAGGCAGGGAATCTGGGGATCTCTGGGCACTCTAACCCCCTGGGCAGCAGGGAGCACAGAGGCCCCTTACGGAGATAAATAGCACCCTGGCCGCTCCCCCTCCAACGGGGCTCCACCATTTTGGAGGAACAGCCCCAGCCAGGCCAAGCCCACAGCAACAGCGAAGATAAACCCCAAAGCAACTGGGCAGGAAGCAGAAGCCCTGTCTGCGCACAGCTGCCCAGCACAAGCCACTAGAGGTCGCTATTCTCCCAGGAAAAGGCCACAAACCAACAAGAAGGGAAGCTCTTCCAGCGGTCACTTGTACCAGCTCTGCACACTATCTCTATCACCATGAAAAGGCAAAACTACAGGCAGACAAAGATCACAGAGACAACACCTGAGAGGGAGACAGACCTAACTAGTCCTCCTGAAAAAGAATTCAAAATAAAAATCATGAACATGCTGATAGAGATGCAGAGAAAAATGCAAGAGCAATGGGATGAGATGCAGAGAAAAATGCAAGAGCAGTGGGATGAAGACCGGAAGGAGATCACAGATGTCAGGAAGGAGATCACAGAAGTGAAACAATCCCTGGAAGGATTTATAAGCAGAATGGATAAGATGCAAGAGGCCATTGAAGGAATAGAAGCCAGAGAACAGGAACGTATAGAAGCTGACATAGAGAGAGATAAAAGGATCTCCAGGAATGAAACAACACTAAGAGAAATATGTGACCAATACAAAAGGAATAATATTCGTATTATAGGGATATCAGAAGAAGAAGAAAGAGGAAAAGGGATAGAAAGTCTCTTTGAAGAAATAATTGCTGAAAACTTGCCCAAACTGGGGGAGGAAATAATCGAACAGACCATGGAATTACACAGAACTCCCAACAGAAAGGATCCAAGGAGGACAACACCAAGACACATAGTAATTAAAATGGCAAGGATCAAGGACAAGGAAAGAGTTTTAAAGGCAGCTAGAGAGAAAAAGGTCACCTACAAAGGAAAACCCATCAGGCTAACATCAGACTTTTCGACAGAAACCCTACAGGCCAGAAGAGAATGGCATGATATACTTAATGCAATGAAACAGAAGGGCCTTGAACCAAGGATACTGTATCCAGCACGACTATCATTTAAATATGATGGCGGGATTAAATAATTCCCAGACAAGCAAAAGCTGAGGGAATTTGCTTCCCACAAACCACCTCTACAGGGCATCCTACAGGGACTGCTCTAAATGGGAGCACCCCTAAAAAGAGCACAGAACAAAACACACAACATATGAAGAATGGAGGAGAAGGAATAAAAAGGGAGAGAAGAAAAGAATCTCCAGACAGTGTATATAACAGCTCAATAAGTGAGCTAAGTTAGGCAGTAAGATACTAAAGAAGCTAACCTTGAACCTTTGGTAACCACGAATCTAAAGCCTGCAATGGCAATAAGTACATATCTCTCAATAGTCACCCTAAATGGACTTAATGCACCAATCAAAAGACATAGAGTAATAGAATGGATAAAAAAGCAAGACCCATCTATATGCTGCTTACAAGAAACTTACCTTAAACCCAAAGATAAGCATAGACTAAAAGTCAAGGGATGGAAAAACATATTTCAGGCAAACAACAGTGAGAAGAAAGCAGGGGTTGCAGTACTAATATCAGACAAAATAGACTTCAAAACAAAGAAAGTAACAAGAGATAAAGAAGGACACTACATAATGATAAAGGGCTCAGTCCAACAAGAGGATATAACCATTCTAAATATATATGCACCCAATACAGGAGCACCAGCATATGTGAAGCAAATACTAACAGAACTAAAGAGGGAAATAGACTGCAATGCATTCATTTTAGGAGACTTCAACACACCACTCACCCCAAAGGATAGATCCACAGGGCAGAAAATAAGTAAAGACACACAGGCACTGAACAACACACTAGAACAGATGGACCTAATAATAATTTTACTCTGGAGAAGGTTCCTTTGGCGTTTCATTTTTGTATATGGTGCCCTCTAATGTCCAGAAGCTCTACTCTCTGGAGGTGCTCAGCCCCTGAAGCAATATCGGAGGTCGCAGGGGAGCGGTACTGGTGCCTGGGGGGAGGAAAGAGCTGCTTTCTGCTTCCCAGCTGCTATGCCTGTCTCCACTGCCTGAACCAGTGGGCTGAGCACACAGGTATAAGCTTTTGTCCCAGAGCAGCCAGATATGGATCCCACCTTTCCACAAGTGGATGGAATCTCAGTCTCTCCAGGAATTATGCCTGTCTTAGCTTTCCAACCCCGTAATCACAAGAGTATCATGAAAGCACCATGAAATGTAAGTTTGTGCTCCCAGAGCAGATCTCCGGAGCTAGGTATTCAGCAGTCTCAGGCCTCCATTCCCTCCCTGCTCAGTTTCTCTTCCTCCTGCCAGTGAGCTGGGGTGGGGGAAGGGCTTGGGTACAATCAGGCCACAGCTTTGGTACATTACCTTGTTACATGAGGTCTGCTCTTTCTCCAGGTGTATGCAGTCTGGCACTGTCCTCTTTCCTGTTGCTCTCTCAGGATTAGTTGTATTAATTATATTTTCGTATTATATGTGGTTTTAGGAGGAAGCCTCTGTCTCACCTCTCACGCCACCATCTTTAATTGAAACACTTCTATTATTATCGATGGTCCTCAGGTAAATATCTTCTGTTTATGACTGAAGGGAACTCTGGGTTCCCTTTATATAAAAAACTATTTGTATTACATTTAAAAAAAAAAGTTTGAAACAATCCCAAAGTTACAGAAAAGTTCCATGTAATGTAAAAGCGACTCTTCTCCTTTGAATCATTTAAAGGGAGTCACTGGCCTGATCCTCCTTCAGCCCCGAATCCTGTAGGTGGTATTTCCCACAAATACATGTATATTCTTCCACAAGCCAATTAAGATATCAAAATCAAGAAACTAATAGATACATTTCTTCCATCTAAGCCTCAGGACCTATTCAAGTCACCAGTGGCCCTGATGCCATCTCCGCGGTGGAAGGATCCCCACTGCATTGGGGCTGCCTGCTCTGTCCAGGCTCCCTGCACTCCCTTGCCTCCGTGAAACTGGCTGTTGGGAGGATGAAGGCAGTTATCCTGGTGCACACCCCTCTGTTTGGGGCATCTGGTCCCTCACAGTGAGATTCTGGGGAAGCGTCTTGGTCAGGAATGACCCAGACGTGATGCTGTTTTCCTTCTGGCGACCCCCCAGGGGACCTGACATCAGACTCACTACAACTGGTCTGTGGATGGCAACCACACAGATCCTGCTCACTCAGCTCCCAACTTGTTCATCTGTTTACATCTGAGTAGTTGACAATTTCTTATGTTATTCAAAGAGTTATGATCCATTACAGTCTATTTATTTTGATGCTCAAATTGCTGCAATTTGTCCTTTGGGAGCCCCTCTGAGCTGGTTCTGCAGTCTGTTTGACATCCCTCTGTGAGGACTTCCTGGCCTTCTTGCACAAAAAGACACTCAGGGTCATCGTATATATCCCCCTCCCCAGATGAGCCTAGCTCATTAGGAAGGAGAGCTGCATTTATAGTACTTATGAATTCCGGGCACCCTCATCACTGTGGGGGGATGCTCTGAGACCAAGTTTTTAAAGCATATTCATTGGGATCTGTTTCTGCAGAGGATTTCAGAACAAAGAGGTTTACAGTTTACAGCTGTTGTGTCTTTATTTTAGCATTGTGGGGGCAGTTGACAGAACATGTGATTTCGTGACATCTGAGGGAAGCTGAAGGAAAGATGGTCATTATGTAAAGGTCACTGTGACCCATTTTGCAGAGTCCCCACTGCTGTGATGAGGGTGTGGACAGCTTACTTTTCCCTGCAACAGCACATGCCCTGTTGATTTTGCAGGAGAGGCCCTCCATCCATGGTTTCTACTTTACCAGCAGCTCCACCAGATGACTTACAGACAGTCCTGCTGGAGTCGGTGCCTCAGAACAGGCTTCCTTCTCCATGGTCAGTATAGCCCTACTGCTGGAACGGCATATTCTGAATGATTTCCCAAGAAAAAAATTACCCACAATGCTACTGCATGTTAGATTAAGGCAAAAATCATTAAAATATTTCAATTATTCAATTCTATTTGCTCTCTCAAAAAGTTCAATTGTCCTAATTAGAATGTCAGTGTATTTCACTAATATAGGATTGGATTTTAATCCAATTAATACTATATTAGGAACTCATGAAAGTAATTGCTTTAGAAGAGTGTTATAAACATGAGAAAATTCCCACTATAGACCATTAATGGAAAAAATAGGACCAATTTCATTCTGCAGCATCTCGGTTTTATGAATATATTCATATACATTTACAAAGTTACATGTAGACTTACAGGTTTACGGGTGAAATCACAAGTGCTTTGGTGCCTGCTTTATGATGCCCCATGTAAAAAAGGGACAGAAAAATCAGAAGGAGAGATGAAACAAAATTGGCAAAATGTTTATCCATATGAAAGCTGGTAGTGGGCACTGGTGTTTATTCAGCATTCTTTACATCCTTTAATATGTTTGAAAATGTCGATAATAAAAAAATAATATGCCACGTTGGGAAATAAACTCTGAAAGTCATATGCCAAAATGCTACTAGGTGATATGATTATTTTCTTCTTTACATTATTTGGTATTTGCTAAGTTTCTACAGTGAACATATATGTATAATCAGAAATGTCAATAAACATCCATGTGTTCATCCTCTCCATAAATAATTGCTACACCTGCTATGAGCCAGGTGCCAGGGGGCTGGTGGTCCTGGGAGGGAAGACGAGGGAGGAGGGCAGGGCAGACCCCCCAGTGCTTGCTCCCACCCTTGGTGAAGCTCCTACCCCCAAGTTGGGTAGAAGCTGAGGGGGAGCCTGCATCACTCACTGGCTCAATATAAATTCCAGGCAGGGAACCTGCAAGGATTCAGAGGCACAAGAACCATGCCTGAGGCTGGGAACCAGGCCCACTTGGGAATCATGTTCCCAATAGACAGCTCGGCAGTGCTGTTAAGTTTCAGCAAACTTCATGGACGTTCATTTTTAAGACACCACAGAAGGTGGGATCACGTTCAGGTCCCCACTCCACCGACAGCCAGGCTGGGGTGCAGCTGGAGGCAGCCTAGAAAGAAGGCAGGACTTAATCTGCTTAAAGAGGAAACTGACCTACAGAGGCACCACAGGACAAACCCCAGTCCACAGTAGGGGTCCAGGCAGATGGCCACTTCTCTGGAGGGGTACAGCTCACACTGCAGCTTAATGGAACGGCAGAAGGCACTGGTGGCTGCATGGGACATCTGCAAGACAGCAGGACATGGCCCATTAGAGCCTGGTACCATCCAGAAGGGGTGCTAGGATGGAACCGCTGCAGCAAGCCTGGTTCTGTTAGAGAGGAGAGTGTGCAGCTGATGTCCTAATGGTCTTTCCATCTTGATGAGTGAACCCCTACTACTCGTCCCAGGACCTCCTAACTCCGGTACTGAAGGGAGGACATCTCATGTTTGAATAGCAGGTTGGCCCCTAGGGGTCCACACAGCCTTGTAGAGGAGATAGGAAGACCATACCATAGATGTCTCCTCTCCAGGCAGGGACACATACCCTGTTCATGCGTCATCTGCAGGAAGATGCCCCTTCCATTGTGCAACTGGTGACCAGCAGACCGTGCACAAGCAATCCCACCCCAGTGATTAGGGATGGGCTCAGAGAAGGGAGGGCCTGCTGAGCTGGAATCAGACCGCAGGATCCCACCTAAGGGAGGTGCTCAGAGTCATCAAAATCGTGAACAGAAAAAGGGTAATGGTGCCAGGGGCTGGAGGGCGGGGAGTCAGTGTCCAGTGGGGACAGAGCTTCAGGTCTACAGGACGAGAGCCGTTGTGGGGACAGGGGTGGCTTGGGCAAATGACAGTGAGCCTGGTTAACACACTGAATGGTGCCCTTCAGGTGGTTAAGATGGCATGTGCACATTCTATGTACATTCCCACAATGAAAAATGTTGGGAGAAAGTAGAGAACTAAAAAGAGAGAAGTTATGCCAGCTCAGCTGCCAGACCCCAAAGACGGGTAACAGGGGAAGGTCATGATCTGAGGTTCCAGAACACAGAGTGGGGTCCCAACAAGGACCACCCAAGTGCAAGGGCCCGGCCCGGTTCCAGTGAGACCTTCCTGTCACTGTGGCTGCATGAAGCAGTGCTCTGGGGACTCACGGCAGAGCTTGTACCAGAGGAGCAGGGAACGGCAGTGCATGGAATTTACACAGGCAGATGCCAGGACTTGAGACCCAGCAAGAGCCCATGTGGTTTTTATGAGGACCTAGTGAGGCTGTTACATTAGTAACACATAATTATATTAAAAACCTCGTAATAATGAGTTTACACTACAGCAATCGCTGGGCATTCAGAGAGAGTCAGCTGAGCTAACTGCCAAAATGGTCATGCATTGCGCTGAACTGAACGTGTGCCCCTGTGCATATCTGGCTGCGGGCCGTGGGCTTCCCCTGTGGGCAGCAGGTGCCTCTCACCTTCACTCCTGCGAGCATCCCCGTTGTGGACACGCTGAAGTCGAGGTAAGCCAGCGTGTCTGGGTCGGACGGCTTGTAGATCTGGGCAGGCCGTTTCTTTGGCAAATCATCTGGGGAACAAGCAAAGCCGTTAGCGTTTTTGACCTGGGGGGAAAGCGACAAGCCGCAAGGGGCCCGGCCAGGTAGGGGCTGACCTGTGTCCAGGATGGGGGGCCACGTCCGCACATCCACGGCTGCAGCCGCCTCCCTGGACCGCAGCAGTTTACAGATGAGCTGTGTTGTCATCAAGCAGGCAGAGCGGCTCACCTGAGGGCCAGAGAGGAGGACATGAACCACCGTGGGCTGCATGTGTGCTTCTGTGCCAGCATGTGAGCCTGGGGTGGTGGGACAGCAACGTGCTGCCACTGGAGCCAGAGGTCCCCGGGAATCGCAACACCACAGTCACTCAGAGAGGAGCATTTGAACTGACTGTTCACGGTTGGTGCTGCCCCACTGGAGACCACAACACATGCTGCAGGCATTCCTGATGGGAGCGGTGACCTGGAAGGGTGCTCTTAAATGCATCCTAATCCTTAAATGCCCCCAGGCATAAAAAGGTTAAAAGGAACCTGTACTTTCAAAAAGGAAATCTTGAGGAAAGAGCTCGAACAAACACATGCATTCCCCTGGGTCTCCAGGGGAAATGCCACTGTGCCAGGGTCATCCTGTCTGGGGCAGTACCTCCTCCAGGTTCTGCAGGTCAGGCCTCACAGGAAAACTCCTGCCCAGCCCAGCCATGCAGGACTTGGCCTCCTGCTTCCAGAACAAGTCCTTTGGGCAGAGGCCATCCCCCGCCACTGCTGGGACCAAGACCCCTGCAGTCCCACAACCGGCCCTCCCCAGGCAGCCCAGCTCCCAGAGGGGCATCCAGACAGGGTTACCTCCACGATCATCTTCACGGTGGGCAGCGTCGTGGCGATGTTCTGCGGGTGTGGAGGACGGACAGTGATGGGCACACAGCCCACATACAGGCAGCCATAAAACGCTGCAATGAGGTCGATACCTAAGCAGGAGACAAGCAAGAGGCCTCACTCGGCAAACCAAAGCATGCAGTGGCCACTGTTGCCGGCCAGCAGGAGTGCAGCCTGGAAACAGTGGATGGGAGGTGGGGCCACTGACAGATTCTTCCCGTGCTGGTGGGTTTTGTTGTGTCAGCAACTTCGACCTGGCCTGTCTTTTCAGGAGCGAGATGCCAAAGCAGCCAGGGAGCTTGACTCCATCTTCTCTAAGGAGTTACCCAATTCTATGATTACCCATTTAGTGTAAAGGATTTAACTACTACTGGCTAAATGAACCACCTCAGATATCTAACAAGAGAAATTTAGATACAAAAGTCTTTGTGAAACATCACTTATTTATGCCCGAGAAACCGTGTGGCGTGTGGCATGGCCCCCACAGGTGTAGTGGCTAGACTTGCGGGAGCGGGCAGAGGGTGTCAGCATTCGGTGGTAACCACAGCCCCACCCTCCAGCACCGGAGGGGAATCAGTGCCTCTCGGGAGCTGTGGTCCTGATCCTCACCAGGTGGGTAGACTAGGGCCACGTGGTCCCCGTCCTGTAGATGTCCCCTCTCCATTAGCATCACTGCAATCTTCTCAGCTCGTTTGTGCAGCTGGACACATGTCAGTGAGTTCGCGATTGTACCCTGAGGACCACAAAACATGGGGAAAGATTTTCTAACATAGCAGCTTTATTGAGCTTCCATTTATGTATCACACAATTCACTTATTTGAACGTCAGTTAAATGGGCACTAGTGTGTTTATGAGTCGTGCACACTGCCGATTTTAGACCGTTTTCTCCCCCCAACCAGAGACCCTGTGCAGCTAGAGGTCACTTCCCTCCTCCTTCCCATGAGCTAAGAAGTACAGCACCAAAGAGGCACTGAGATATGTTTTTGTTAAAAAGAAATCTCTTAAGACATAATTATCTGACCTGAAAAACAGCTAAACCTATAAAGAAAAACCCAGCCTAGTAATTTCAAGGCTTTGTGCAATGCTGAGGGCAGTCAAGAGGCAGAGGTTAGCTTGCAGCTGGTGCTGTGAGCCATCAGCCTACCTGAAGGAGTTTAGGACAGGCCATACCAGAAAGAGGAAAAAAGCCATAGTAAGAACTACTAACAGCAGATGGACTAATTCATTCATTCTGTGCAGTTTAAACACATAGAAACAAATGAAAACACTTTTGGATTGAAAAATACCCCCTACAGGATTTACTGTTCCACCCAGAAAGACACATAGGCATAATTGGGAACTATGAACACACAAGGAACCCAAAGTGTTCCCAGGTACGGAGACATCACGGTCCACAGCTATGTGAAAACTGCTTCTTTATGACCAAATCCTATCTTAAAATGCTTAACTGGGGGGAGGAACTCTCTTTAAGCAAAAGGTAAACTGGCCAGCAGTAGGTGGGGTTGGAGACTCCAGGGCTGGTCTGTGCTTGTGGATGCCCAGGCCGAACACTTCATATTTGGGTTGGTAGGTTCTGGAGGGCTGCAGACCTAGTGACCATGGAGACATTTCGAAGGGGGTGGCATGAGCTGCCAGTCAACAGGACCAGGACCCTGGAGCCGCTGGAGCACATGGTAGTCTGGGACTGGGGTGTCTGGAAAAGGCAGAACGTCCACACCATGTCCCATGTGCACAGGGCAGGGTGGGGGACTGCAGGGAGCGTGGGATCTCTACAGTGTGCCAGGACACAGGGACAGCTCCTGATATTGGCCCAAACGTGCACAAGGTACTGACTGTCGTATCCAGCTGCAGGAGCAATGTGGTCTGTCTGAGGATTGAGGGTCAGTGTCCGGGGAACTGCCCCAGACTCCCATCTTTCCTGCCATGCTGGGACCACTTCAGTTTACATTTCTCATTGTAAACATTTTCTTTAATTATTTTCCTTTCAAGGAAAGTTAACAAATAAGAAACTAGAAACAGATACAGGTGGAAGAGCCAGAGAGTAGTGTGAGCAAAGCCGGGTAAACCCATTATGAGACGCATCTAGGAAACGTGGCCAACACATTGGGACCTGTGCCTTCACACATGGGCTCATGCCCAGAGAGCTTGCTTCTATACCAGCTGAACAACACTCCTTGAACCGATGCCCTTGTGCTCAGCCTGAGAGCCAGCTCGGCACCACAATGCTGGGTCCACTGCTCCTGGGTGCTCACCCACTGTCCTGAAGGAGCTGGCTCTGCCCATCATGGTGGGGTGCCACGGGGCATGGTCCTTTGCCCCATCGTGTGGCTCTGTCCACTGCTGCCTGCTGCTGCCCTGTGGGCCTTGTCTGAAGCAGCAAGCATTCGGATCTCGGTGGTTCAGCTTCTGGACTGATCTCCCAGTTCCTGGTGAGCTGGCACCAGTCCCCAATGAGCCAGCTGTCACGTGGCAAAGCCTCTGAGACTTGACAGGCACAGTGATGCTGCACAGTGGCCATGAGTGTCTGATGCTGACTCTGGTTTGCGAAAACCCCATTCATAGCTACTCGGCAGTGAAACCTAACTGGATGCTGTCTTCATCATCTCCAGCTGTGACTGTTTCACAGCACCACCTCCCACTCTACAGGTTGAACAGCGAGCAGAGAAGACACATCCTAGCTGCAACAGCAGGTGGGCAATGAGCAGAGTGAGCGGAAATCCATGTTTTTCTCGCAAATCCTGGCGGGCTCCTGCAGGACAGGACAGTGCCCTACACGGTAAGGCCAACACTCCACTCCACTCCAGTCCAGCCTGTGAGGACAAACGCAAGGCGACTCCATCTAGCATGTGCACATGGTCATGCCCATCACCACGTGTCTGGGAGTCACTGAGTGACCACCCCTCAGAAGAAGCACCACTGATTTTCAGTGTCTCATTTCTCCTTCCAAGTGCTTGCTCTCCAGCATCCTCCTCAACATTCTGGGAAAAGCTGGGCTTCCATTCAGAAACATACTAAGAAGAGGGTTCTGGAGAAAAGTGCCTTGCAGAGAAGCTGGGACTGATTTTGCCTGGACAATGTCTTGCGTGCTAGCATGGCAACGTGGTGCAGTGGGCCTGCCAGCCCAGCCCCATTCCATAGGCAACAGCCTTCAGCATCAATAACTGTGAATTTGGCACCATTGCAAAGTTTTACATTAAGTTAAGTAACAACTGAAGAATATTGAGAAATGAAGAAAAAGCCAAATAGGATTTATATTTAAAAATTCTTGAGTTGCTGTAAGTAAAGAAAAGGCTAAGGAGTGGCTGCTGTTTGTTAAGGAGGTGGAATAAAAGACACTTTTGTATGTAAACTTCACTCACCCCCTTCCTGCTGTAAACCCTACACACAGTGAGAAAACATTGATGGAAATCATTCTCAAGAAACAGCAAGCCTGTTCACACTCGGAGTCAAACGGCTCCGCATTCACATGCACCACTACCAGGGAGTCAAATCCCCGAGCAGAATGGGCATCCAGGGAGGGGGCCACGCCTGAAAATGCGGGCTGCCAGTAAGACCACCAGTATCTGGAATGTATCAAGGTCAGTACAACAGTACTAGGATGAATTTCACCAGTGTCTTTTATCTCTCTTAATACTATTGCTTTTAAAAGCTGTAATATTTCATGTGAGGCTGTGTCACGTTTCCATGGTACAGTGCTGACCTGCAGACTGATTTGTGTAGAAATTACATGCAACCATGATAGTGATGCTTTGATCTGGGGGTCCAGGGCCACTGACTGCAGGCATGACAAGGGTCAGAGAGGGCAGGACATCCAGATGCTTGACCCACAAACGCTCTGCCTCCACGTGGACAGACAGAGCAGCTCATGCCTGAGAGGAAGGCTACCCAGAGACCATGCTTGTCCACACTGACCCAGGAAGGATGCACAGCTTTGATCTCAACAGTGTAACTGATGTCTGATGTTTCTACTAAAAACCTTTCAAGTACAAGCCACGTACGTACAGTGAGCACGTTTTCCCAAATGGCCCAGGGTCCAGTGATGGCGAGTGACTGAGTGCAGGTTGGGGATGGGCATGTCCCCTGTTCGCTGACTACAGGGCCATGTTCTGGCAGTAGCTGGCGGGCCCTGCCCAGCACACTGCCTCCTGGGGCAGACACAGCTACACAAGCCCATTCCCTCCCATGATGGGAACTTGCGGGGGCTGGCTGCTTCTGAAGCCGCCTGTCACACCTGTGGAGTCAGCAGGTACTGGTCCTTGCATACACTCTCCTCAAATACAAGAGCCACAGATGAGATCACGTTTTGTGGGGAGGTCCATGGCTGAGGCAACGCTCAGGCAGGGTCTACTGCAATACCTACCCAACTCCTGCTCTCTTGCTGCTTACAGTTTACAGAGGACATCATCACCTAATCATTGTGCCTGTCATGGTCACATCATGTCATGTCCTGCCCCACTGTGTTCTGTTCGGTCCCCTCATGTCCTGTCCCATCCTGTCTCATCACGTGCCACCCTGTCCTGTCCCATCGTGTTCCATCCTGTCCCCTCCCATCACGTCCCATTCTGTCCCACTGTGTCCTGTCTTGTCCCATCCTGTCTCATCATGTACCATCCTGTACCCCCCCATCATTTTCCATCCTGTCCCGTTCCATCAGTTCCTGTCTTGTCACATGTCACACTATCGTCATGTCTCTGACACCATCGTGTCAGCACCATGGCCATGTTCAGAAGCTAAGTGAAGGGCAGGAGTCGCTGGCTACAGGGGCCTGAGGGGTGTCCACCTCAGATGTGGGGAACCCACTGGACTCTCCCTGTGGCTCAGTTATGGCCCTCACCCGGGGGTAACACCATGAGTCCCTGAAGACAGGCAGCTATGCCACCTCCAGGAGCAACATCTTTGGGGAAGACAAGGATGTCAGAGCTGCCCAGTAGAAGCCAGGACAGCATTAGGGAGCTGAGGGGCTAGCAGAGCGAGGTCCTCTGTGCTTAGAGGCTGGGGAAGTTGGGGAAGGGAGGTGGGAAGGCGCCGGCCTCATGGCTCAGATGCACACGTACTGTGCTGAGTCCTGCCCTCATGTACGAGTGAATGCAGAAGAGCTAGTCCAGGGTGAGGTGCCATCTGCTCCAACGTAGGCACTGAGGGGGTGGGGTGACAGGGCTCTCTCTGCAGAGCCAGGTGGTGGGGCGCTGAGCATCCCCAGGGAGACACTGAACATGTACTGAGCAAGTGACTGGCGTGGCCCCTCGGCATGGCGACGCACCTTGGGTGTTCTCTGAGCTAAGCCTCACGATGAAGCCGAGTCTGACTGTTGAGCTCCCAGGTTAGACTTGTACACACCACTGGCATTCCTGCCTCCTTATTGCTTAACATGGCAAGAGGTACCTTCATGTACCGCCTTTGGTGTTATGCAATCTGATCACAAAACCTGGGAGAGTCACAAGTACCTACCCTTCTCAGAACACCTCCACTCACAATCTATTCTTCAGGCTTCATTTCCATAGCAAAAGAAAACTTAATACACACATTAAGACTTAAGCATTTGGTTTTTATTGCATATTTGAGGCCTAAATCTTAAGTACTATTAGGGAACAGTACCTGCTGAGCTTGCTTCCCAGTGTAAAGTGCAAACATGAACTTTAATTATAAAACAGGAATGACTTCATTCCTAAGGATGAAAGTCTATAATTAAAACCAAACTTCTTACCCATAAAAAAGTATTTTAGTAACAAAGACAAGTAATACTTCATGGCTCTGCAATCGATCTCTGTTGTAGAGACCATTCAGCATTCACTTTTGGGGAGAAATATTGCAAAAAATGTTGCTAAAATATATACATAAATACATATGTAAACCCCTACAGTTGCAAGCAATCATCAAATGGAAAGGTCTCATTCAAAATAGTAACACACACACACACACACACACACACACACAGAAGGGGGATCCGTGAGACCCGGTGGGTGACAAACTCAAAGGAGATCTGTGAGACCCGGTGGGGGAAGGGGGACTGTGACAAATGCAAAAGGGATCCCTGAGACCCAGTGGGGGTAGAGGGGTGCTGTGACAAACACAAAGAGGATCCCTGAGATCGGGTGGGGGTAGAGGGGTTGTGACAAATAGAAAAGGGATCCCTGAGACCCGGTGTGGGTAGAGGGGGACTGTGACAAATGCAAAGGGGATCCGTGAGACCTGGTGGGGGGTAAGGGCTGTGATATACACACACAAAGGGGCCTCCCAATATCCAATGAGCAGGGAGAGGGTGGGGGCTGAGACAAGCAGGGCCAGCTCACCCGGCAGTTGAGCAGCGTGTACAGGACGTGGTCGGGGGTGGTCTGCGCCCGCCACTGAAGGACCTCCGACAGAAATAGGAACTGTAACAAAGCACAGCCTTCAGTCAGGGTGGTGGTACCTACAGGCACGGGTTGTGGTCCCCCCGGACCTGTGTCCCTGATGCAGGAGCTGCAGAGTAAGCACGACCTTGGGGGCCTCTCTGCATGTAGGATTCATAAAGCCTATGTGGACTCGCAGCAGAGGGTGGGCCCGGCCTGAGGACTGCCTCCCCTTCAGACAGCAGCGACTCGGAAGAGCGCTCCCCCTGGGGCTTCCAGGAGCTGCAGCGGTGATTTCTGGGGCTGCAGGGGGAGAATCAGGCCCACTCTGTCTTAGAAGCGGGCACTCTCACACTGATGTTTTTAGAAAGGTCATCCCCTGATGATGCTCAATGGCACTGCAAGTGACACAGACTAAATGAATCACTGACTCAGCCCATGGGATAAAGGTCAGCCTCAGGTCGGGAAAGGACACCCACGACCACGTGTGGTCCACCCTACCAACAAATGTACTATGAGGTGTCAGTGGTGCCTCGAGAACACACCCTACATCACCAAATTAGCAGCACTCTGCGAGGGTGACTGACTCACCCACTTCTTGGTAGCCCATACAGAGCGGGACCACCTTTTGGGGAATCATAAGTGATTCAAGGCTGAAAAGTTATAATGGGGACTCGTAGCCACGTGTGACAAGCTTGAGTGGTGTGTGTGACTGTGGCCCCAGGCTTTCTCTTTGGCTGCTGAAGATGCTTCAAGGAAGTCTGCCTCCAAACCCAGGTTCTGAATGGACATTTTCCTGAATTCCAACAGCCAAGGACTGAGTCCTTGCAACAAGGTTCGGGACTAGTGGAATAATAAGAACAAGTATTTATGGAATGCCAGGCTGGGCAGGGACTCCAAGACACTGGCCTCAGCCCTGCCAGTCGTGGGGCTGTCACCTAATTTGTGCCACTGTGAAATGTCCCACTGCATCCACTACTAAACACATTCTCCCTACAAGTACTTGGACATCTCTTGCAGGATCAAGAAAGAAGCGGTCACCAGATGCAAAAGCTCAGTGACAGGACTAGCCTGCAGAGAAGGGACACAGTCCTGATGACTTCTGCGATGTGGCATTCGGGTGGCTGGGATTGGAGGTCGGGGCCAAGGCTGACCCCAGCTCTCACCTTGCGGGCCTGGTCATTGTCTTCTATCTGGCCCAAGTCTCTGCCGCTGGCCTGCGCAATCCGCTTCCCAGAAACCAGGTTCCCCACCATCACAGAGGCAGGGCCGATTTCTGGAAAGAAACAGTGGCTCACGTGAGGTAGACACAATGAAGTTCCTTAAAACACAACTTCCCACCTTGGGAGAAATCTTTTTAAGGACCTGGCTTTGAAAACATCTCATTTAGAATGGGGTTTCAAAGAAGCCATTACAATGACAATGCACACAGGCCTGGCCTAAGGGCATCCGAAGATTGCCCCTTGCTCTCCCAAGCCCTCCCCACCCTCCCAAGCCCGCTGCCTTGATTTTCCAGTCGGGGGGATACTGACATCTGTTCACGTCAGGAGTATAAAACCAACACAGAAGGCAGCATGGAATTTCAAACCAGACAAACTCCACTGCCAGGTGGCCATGTCTGGGGATCATGAAGCCTCACTGCCTGGTGCAGTGGCCATGGACATCAACAGAATAGTGTATGTTTCTTGTAAGTGTTAGGTTTAGGGGTACTGTTGAAAGGTGAGGACACAGAGACTTAGCTCCACATTTCATTTGGTCTCGGTTGGGCCCACAGAAATGTGCAAGAATGTTCCTGACTCGATTACCAAAGCTGTCCTTAGTTTATGAAACATTTCAAAGAGAAAAGCACATACAGTCTGTTCTAATAATCATTTTCTCTTTTTAAAGAACGAGAAATTTCTTACAGGGCTGCAGACACTTTCAAAGTTTCTGACTGCCAGATTTTCCAAATGCCACCCTGACACTGTTTCATCAAACACACACATACAAACCACAACAAACACAGGAAGGAGAGCATGCCGCACGTGAGCACGTCAGGGCGGGAGGGCTGTCCCCAGAGGGGCCGCGGCAAGGTATCAAAGGCAACCCAGCCCTACTAAACTCAGGCTGAAGGCCACAACTGCATCAAATCTTCAGCAAATGTGACGAAGGCCGAGTTGTCGGCTGGTAAACCAGGTGTGCTGCACCTGAGCTTGTTTCTGCAGTGGTACAGTTTTAAGGTTTAGGCTGAGGATGTGGTGGCATGAACAAAACTGGCACAGGAGCAGCTGTCATGACGACCACCCAGTCACTGGCCTCAGAACATAAACACAGAGGAATGACTGGAGGGGTGGGGGGCAGTGCTTAACACCCTCAGGTGACCCAAGTGTGGGTAGCCTATCAACTGCCCCCCTGGGGTCAGGCTGGCGCTCTCTGCAGACCTGTGGCTGTCTGGAACTTGGTTTGCACAAGACAAGATGCTCGACCTGCATGCCCATGTGCAGGGAGGTAGGGTGCTCTGGCAGGCCTACAATTTGGTGAATGGCACACACCACAGATGTCTGGGCTGCTGCCAGCTGGTGTTCTTGGGTTCAGGCAATCCCGGGTCCTTCACGTTGGTCTCAACGCCATCAGAGTGTGCCATATGCACCTGCTGCATCGCACCTAAACTCCATGTGGGACAATCTGGGGCTAAATTCCTTTTTCAGCTCATAATAAAGAAACCAGGAAAGAAGGAAGGTCTTTCCGTGTCTGAAACACCAGCAGAGAGCCAAGCAGCCTGGGGCCTTTCAAAAGGGGCAGGTGCGGAGACTGCAGCCACTCAGGAAGCACCCTTATGCTCGGTGATCTCCATGGGGCAGCGCAGGCCTCTAAGACGCCAACTTGGAAACTGGCCAAGCTGCTTCGAAGGCATCTCTATATTCTGCTAATTCAAACTGGGGTAGGAAAGCACCACCTCAGGGGCTTAGGCGGCCTTACTCTGCACTCCTCTGTGCTGCACGGTCTCTACTAAAGTGTGTTCAGTGCCAAGTTTGCACCTTACGGGTCTCTCTGCCCACATGGAATGAATTAATTTTTTCTGAATGTTGTCAGGAAACCGGCAGTGCTCCTGCCGTGTTTACTTAGAAAATTGGTCCTTTCCAGGAACTGCAGCTCTCTCCACAGCTGGATGAGGTGGCTGTGTACAGAATTCACTGGTTTGAAATGGAAGGTTGAAATGGACCCACATATGTCTGAGTCTCTCAGGGGCCTCTCCTCCTTAAGTCCCCACGCACAGACCACAGGCCCACAAATTCCCACCACCCAGTTTCTGGGGGCCGTGGGCCACGCCTGATCCGAGAGCAGCACGGTGCAGCCTCCTCCCCACGGATGCGCTGCCCTCCGCGGCTGCTCCTTGGCCCCCACACGCTGCCCATGGACCAGACCCCAGGAAATGCCGAAGCAGGGAGTTGCTCTGGTAATTTTTGTAACAGTTGCTAATAACCCCACTGATGTGTCAAAGGCCCTCTCACACTTTTGTGCTCAGTGAAGAGATGCTCATGGGACACGGGGGTTGTTAGCTGAGTAAATATGAATCCTCTCATAAAAAAAGGCAATTAGGTCATCTACATATCATCTAAATCTTACAGGCTCAGTTTCAAGCATCCAGCAATACCCTTATGGATAAATATTTGCCTGGCTGCCTACAAGTGCTTGCCCAGGGTTACAAACGTTTGTTCTGAGGGGGGCTTAGAAATCAGCAAGTTGTTGCATTTTGGGGCACCGAGGCCTCAGGGAATGTCACCTGTGGGGTACATGGCAAGCCATCAGCTGGATGGGCACCCCACAGCCATTTAGCATTTGTTACAAAACAGCTTTTTGAAGACTCAGTTTCAGAATCTCTCAATATTTAACAAGAAGAGATGGGACACCAAATGTCACTTAAAGATGTCTTTAAGTAGAATCGCCAGTACGTGAAGCATCATTTACCGTGTTGCAGTATCATGGTGGTCCCAAGTCTGCTGCACCACCTGTCCTGACGCCCTCAGCCCAGAGCCACAGCCTTTGCATGTGGTCCTCCTTCCTCCTCATCATGGGCTCCCTGATGTCAGGCAGTCGCACTGAGTCCCGCAGCCCTGCACTCATACCACGGATTTCCAAAAGACCATCACCCTCTGCCCCTGCCTGAGTTCTGCCATCAGACTGCTGACCTGCGGGCTCATGTGAGCTTCTACAACAGGCCGAAGTGTCTGAGATGAATCACATGGACAGGGGGAGGGCAATTCCAGGCACCTGGCTGCACAAGGATGCCCTGGGGGCTCCTGACGCATGAGCAGATCAACATGGGGAGAAACACACCTGCACAGAGCCACTGCTGGGTCACTGCCATGCTCATGCCCCGAGATATGTGATAAGATGCCATTTCTTATCCTCTCATGTGCTCATGAGGGGCAGGCTTCATGAATTTTCAGGGGTGTGCCATCAGGAGCCAGAGTACCCCTAGAATTTAAAGACACGGATGCACCATCCACAGGAACTACACTTCACTACAGAGACTGTCTAATCCAAGGATTTAGAGGAAAAACCAAGGAAGGAGGGATATCAGTTAAGGATGGAGAATACAGGAAACCAGGACAGAAACGGCAGAGACAAAGGAGCCATAGGAAACACAAGCCACAGGAGGCCAGAGAGCAGACAACCTTCTCTGTGCTTTACACCAGGAGAGAACAGAGGCCGGAGAGGTCGCCTCCCAAGGACGTGGGCTTCTGCACGCAGGGCCTGTGACCCTCCCCTGGCCGCCACCTCAATGCTGCAGAGCTACCTCAGTCCATATTCTGTCAGTGGGTCCCTCTCACCAGGAATTCATCACCCCAAAGAGGGAATGCACGCAGCCGCCAAAGGTCAGCCAGGAAGGACAGCCTGCTTCTCAAACCACAAAGCGCCAGGCAAACTTACTGCTGAGCATCACAAGTAAATTCACAGGATTCCTCCTGTGCTTCAAAGTGAGTTAGGGGTTACAGCTCCCAAATCAGACACTGCCAACACCTAAGAAAGCAAGTCTCATTTGTGTGCAAGGACACTGCCCTCAGGGATGGCACATGGGGTCTGAGCTGCCTGCCCACTACACGGGGCTCTGATGTCCCCGAGAAGATGGGGCATGTCCCCATGCCCAAGTGCCTCTTGCTTTCCTAGCAGAGCTACAGTGTCCTGTCCCACTATGGGTAGAAATCACCACTTACACAAAGTAAACCCACTTCCTGGAGAATGCCTGGCAGAGGGCCAGGAGGGCAGAGGGTCTGAGAGCTGTCTGTACTCAAAAAGACCCGGTTAGCATGGCACCAACAGCACATGGTTCCGAGAGTCCAGATCCCCCACCCTCCAGGCCCATCACACATACCTGGTTGCTTCTGTCGTGGCTTAGGCAGGTTTGTGACGCATGTGTGGGGGCACATCAGAACATTGCAGGGATGAAGCGAGCCTTCGAGGAAAAGCTGCTTCGTTTCCGACAGATGGATCCCACCCAGTGGGGTTTTGGGGAGCGTGTTTGCTGGAACCAAGGCCAGGCAATAAACCCCAACCTGATGGATGCTGTCAATTGCCTGGGAAGTCACAAGAGGGAACCATGTCAGAACAGGTATCAGAACAGACATGGGGCAAACATCCAGACTGTGCAAAGTATCATCCACAGTCTGCAGAAGTGGGCACACCATGAGCCGCAGGCATTCCTGGCATGAGAGGGCCAAACCAGGCCACCCAAACAGGTTTATGTAGGACTTGTGGGAAACCACACAAAGAAACGAAACTTGGAGAAAAGAAAACATATTCTCAAGAACCTGACAAACCTGACTTGCGACCTCCCCAGGTGGTGGTGGGACCCAGGTTTGCAAACCCCTGACCCCTAACGTATCCCAACAGCTACTTGCTAGAACACATACACACTTCTCAGCCTCTGTGATTTCTGAACAAGTGGAGTGACATCCAGGGAGGGAGGTCCAGTGGGAGAGTGTCTGGCGGGAGGAAGTCCCAGCAGGAGGGGCTCCTGGTGGGAGGGAATCCAATGGGAGGGTGTTTGGGGTAAGGGGGTCCCAGCAGGAGAGGGTCCAGTGGGAGGGGATCCCAGCAGGAGGGGGTCCCAGCAGGAGGCGGCCCAGTGGGAGAGTGTCCAGCGGGAGGGGGTCCCGGAAGGAGGGGGTCCTGACGGGACGGGATCCAGTGGGAGGGTGTCTGGTGGGAGGGGGTCCCAGCCGGAGGGGGTCCCTCGGGGAGGAGCCCAGGGCAAAGCTACCTGCAGCACTCGGCTCATCCACTGGAAACTATCCTCCTCTGTGGAGTCGGGCCTCTGCTCGGCCACAATCACGATCCTTTCGTCATGCAGGACGGTCACTGAAAACACTGCTATTCTGTGGGGACAGAAAGGGAAGCACAGAGCACCTGCTGGAGATGTGCACAAGGCCCAGTTCTGCTGGCAATAGCCCAGGAAGGCGGATGCAGCCGTGATCCCTGGCCCGGATACCTAAGCCCCGCCTTGGGGGGAGGTGCCGGCACCTCTGGGGATGGGGCTGCCCCTCCTAGCAGAGAGCAGTTTGGGCGTAATTATCAGGGCTGCTGAGATCTAGAAAGCCACTGGACTTGTGCCCTGTGCCTGTGCCTGTGGATGCTCTCCCAGTCAGTGGGGACTTCCAGGATGGGCACTAACGGTTTTCTCTGGCTCAGCTGCCTCTTGTGGAGAGAACAGCTGTGCAGCACCTCAGCCTGTCCCTCACAAAGGGTCTGTCACTTAAAAATGACAAAGGGGGCAATGCCACGTGTTCCAGCATCTCCCCAGTCCTGTCAGCTGGAAAATCCAAGTAAGCTGCCTAGGCAGGTTGTGACTTCCTCCAAATGAGCAAAAAGCTGGGGAGCCCGTCCCTACATTAACGTGTGCTACATGCCAATGAGGCAGGGGCACGTCAGTACGGGGACAGCCCGGGACTCAGCCTTCCGTGCAGACGTGTCCCCCTGGGGCCTTTTGGAAGGACCTCCACCAGGCTGGTCTTGGCTCTTTTCTCTGTGCAGATACTTACTAAAAGTAAGTTTTTCAAATGGGTGTTGTCATCTAGCTGAGAGGGGAAATTAATGAAAATGTATCAGGGGCTCAGGAAACTGCTATGAAATCAGACATTCAAAACTGATGGACTCACAGGGTCGCTGAGTCCAGTGACATTACCAATGGAAGAGACACTAGGTCCTATTGATTTAGAGCATTTCTGCAACGTCACGTGAGCATGTGGCATCAGAAACCCACGTGTTCATGCAGGGGACACTTACCGTCCCCGGTAGACAAACTTCATGGGCTCCACGGCCAGAGCTGTGGCCACGATGTCGTCGGCGTTGTGTCTGCGCCCGCTGACCACCATGAGCCCATCCATCTTGCCCACCACGAAGACGAGCCCCCCAGGGCCTACGAAGCCCAGCAAGCCTGTCCTTACGAAGGGGTACTCGCTGATGGGGGCCCCTGAGCTTGTCACAGGGAATACCTGAGGACATGAGAGCGCTGAGTGCTAGTGATGCCCATCTTCCTCTAGCTGAATGCACCCGACCCTGCTGAGGCCCGGGACCAGGTGACTGCAGCTGGCAGACCCCCAACCCCCGTCCCCAACCTCTGTCCCAGCTGTTCCATATGCAGAGCCTGCCAACCCCATCCCCAGTGGTCCACGTGCAGGGTCCCTCACTCCTCCCCAACCCCATCCCCACTGGTCCACATGCGGGACCCTACGGAGTGTCCCAGGCTTCCTAACCTCCTAAGAGGCATTGCCATACCCAGAGATCCTAACAATAGTCTAAGTGACACTATTTGGCTCTTCTGCTTATAAAATCACAGCATGAAAGTGGTAATGGATCAGATGCACTTTAAATAACATATATTAGTTGTAATGACTTGTGTTCATTAAAATGTTTCCTTATTGGAATTGCAAAAAGAATTATTTTTTTGCATATTGGAATACGCAAAAAGAAAAAATGTAAAGGAAGCACAGTGATGTGTCCAGACCCTATACCCACCTTTCTTAAACCTTGCAGATAAATCACATAAGGAGACAGGTTTTTACTTCGACTTTTTCTAGCTCAGTTTCAGGAATATTTTATAAACTTGATTCCATATTCAACAAAGCTGCCTGTATGAGATGCACATCCCACCTGAAGCTCTAAGCTTAGGAGACTTATCCCCACAGAACTCATGGTGGGGGCCCTGTTCATAATTTAATCAAAAATACCTCTTCCTGGAGTCAGGCCTCACCTGGCAAAGTGAGAAACATTCTGACAACATGGAGGCTGAGTCCTGAGCCTGCTAAGTGCCCTTCATGAGGTCAGTGTGTGTGTGCACGCTTGTGCAGACCACATGCCACACATCCAGGTACACACAGCATGTGTGCGTGTGAACACACAACACATATCACGTGCCACACCTGCTCATGCTGGGGACAGTCAGTGAACGCGTGCCCTTGGTTACACCTGGCCAAGCTTGACCTTGGCTGACAGGCTGTACGGGAGGGGGCCCACTCCCTGTACACAGGTACGCAGGGTCCTGCACCTGTCCTCCCACCAGCTGGTCTCCCCACTAGCGGGCAAAGTGAGAACAGCAATACAGAAGGGCCCTTTTACACAGCACTGCACGAGGTGAAGACAATGCCAATAAGCTAAACTCACTAAAAACTGTAAGAAAATGATAGGAAATGTCAATACAGTGCTATGAAGGTGTCTGATTGAGAAACCACCATCTACTCTTCCAAGTATATGCCCCTGGCAGCAGCCCCCTGACGGGAGGCCTGGAGGAGCTTCCTCCCCAACCTACCTCAAAGGTGTTCTTGGTCATACCCGAGAGACCGTAATAGGATGTGCCAGTGGCAGCCCCGCACACACAGAGCTCCCCAATTTCGTCTGTCCTGCACAGCTGAGGAGCCCCGTCTGGCTTCACTGAGCACATGATGGCTGTAAGCAGAGAGGACATGCAGGTAAAGGTGGGGCACAGTGCACATGAATGAGGACACAGGTGCACAAAGGGACACCTGGAACAAAGCCACAGACACCAGGGTGAGCCAGGTGCTCAGCTTCCCCTGATGTGAGCCGAGTTTTCATGTTGTACCAAAATGTCAAATTTCATAGTTGCAACATCCATAAATAATTGCAATTTCTCTAATTTTAACATGTAAATTGTATTCAAGGGAAATAACCCCTTCTACTGGTCAGATACAACCCCCATTCCTGGTTTCCACTTGGGTCTGTCACTGCTCAGCCACCAGCAGGAGCCTGACCCTTAGACGGAGAAGAGGAGCCCAGGGTCCCAGTGCATAGGGCAGCACGGGTGCCCTTCTGCAGCCTCTAGAGCATTCTGGGCTTTCCTTTATCAGGAGAAGGCACTGAAGCCTAACAAATGCTCAAGGAGAGCACACCTTAAACCTCTGGTCAGAGCTCATGCGCAGGTACACGAGGCCCCTGGGAAGGCATCTGAGAATGGCTAGGCTGGGGGCCACGCTATCCCCCTGCAGCCCCAGCATGCAGCCCAGTCCACACTCACATCCCGGCATGACGAGGCCGACGTCCTGCACGGTGAGCACGGACAGCTTCTCCTCTGAGTCCACCCGGATGACCCCGTAGGTCAGGCCCTGCATGGAGAGCACGCCCCGGCCCGGAGGCTGGTTGCTGTCATCTGTGGGCCTGTGACAAAAGCACACATACACAAGCACAGTGATCACACGTGTGAATGTGCATGCATACCCAGGCAGCCAGCCGCTGTGATCCCACAGGACTCAGGAAAGCCGGCCTGGCTGCCATGCGGGCCTGTGCACTGAGCACAGCAGGGAGCCCATGTTCTCTGTTTATGAAGCACCCTCTGATTCTGTCTGGGTCCCAGGGTGTATAAGGGCACCTCACAGTCACCCTGCCCTGGCACACACACCTCAGAACGACCCCCTTGCAAGGTAGGGTCTTCCAGTTTTGAAAATGGCTAAAGAGTAACACGTCCAGGAGCATAATGATGGCAGAGAGCCCCATGCCAGTTCATGCTCAACCACACATGCACAGGGCGGAATGGGGTGTAGGCTGTGCCCTGGTGATGCTCTTGGGGGAGCATTTGGACAACAGGCTGCCTGTGTTCAGGGGAAATGAGTCTCTGGATGTCCAGGCTTTCATCTGTGGCCCTGGCCCCCGTAGCCCAGCCCTGACCTCCAGCCTCACCTGCACCCTCGCTCATTCCACACCAGCCCTGCTCCTCCGACACCCAGCCCACTCCCACCTGGGGCTCCTGCACCACTCCTGCCTCCACCCAAGTGTTGAGCAGATGTCCCCTCAGCTTCCCTCATCCTCTGGGGCGGCTCCAACCCAGCTGCTAATCACTCTGTAAAATAGCACCGAAGTCGTGTTCCCTGCAGGCGTTACTGACTAGCCACATCACACCTCCTCCACCAAGGTCTAAGCTTCCCGGGGGCCAGGCAGTTTCCTTTGTTCACGGCTGCATCCAGCCCTGGGGAGGCATCTGCTGACTGAATTAGTGACCAAATAAGCCAAAACGTTTCCACAACTAAAGGCTCTTCAGCATGAGATAAACAGTGCAATTAGGTAGGTGTCACTGTCTACGCTTAACCTTTAGGATCTAAAAGTCAGACTATAAGTGGAAGCTTGCTGTTTTGCTTTAAAATATCATGAAGGTTTACAATGAACCTAAAAGCAATAAATGGGGAAATGGAAGAGATAAAACTTGCAAAAGTAGATCTCGTTTGACTCTAGTAACTGGTGTATTTAAAGAAGAACCATATGTCATATGTCAGCTATCTCAATAAAAAACAAAATTAAAAATAAAAAGCATAGAAGTCTGGAAGCAAAATTGTTCTATCTGTAAAAATTAAAAAGAACAGAGCTAACAGATATAAAAGTTAAGTTTGCCCAAATAATAAGACCCACGTGAAACCACTTGGAAATGAGCCCAAAGCCCTGGGCTGTAGGGCCTTTGCTTTTCCTAAGATCCCAACAAACCATCACTTTGAAATGAAGAGAGGCGTCTGCGGTCACCCTCTGCCACCAGCCTCCCTCCCCACAGCCACCGTCTTTAGCAAAAGCCCAATCAATGTGAGTCAGAAACCACAAGCCTTAGTACCTCCTGTGGTTGGACTGTGGACCCCCAAGCTCTGTCCCGGGGCTAATGTCCAGGGCTCCACATGTGACCTTATGGTGAGTGTAGGGTCTTTGCAGATGATGCAATTCGTTAAGATGAGGTCACAAAAACAGTGCCCTACAGCCAGCGACCAGTGTCCACAAAGGAGAAAATGGACAGAAGGAGAAGGCAGGCGAGACAGGGGTCAGGGGATGGGCCTGCAAGCCGAGGAGCACCAGGGCTGCCAGCTCTGCCAGGAGGGGGAGGGGATGGGCCCCCCCACCCGAGGAGCACCTGAGGAGCTTACCCTTTCCCAGTGTGCTGCCAGGGGCCCACCCTCCCCTGGGCATCTCTGAGGAGTTCCCCAGGCCAACACCTTGATTCCAGGCATCTGGGCACGAGAACAGCAAGAGTGAACCCGTTTGGAGGTGCCTGGTCTGAGGAGCTCTGCTGTGACAGCCCCAGAAAACCAGCATCTTCTCTGAGTGACAGTATTTGAGGGCCCTTACATAGAAAAGCCACCTGGGAGCAAAATGCCCAAGAACAGGAAGACCCAGAAGGCAAACGCATGGCAGCCAGAGGGGCTGCAGGTGGGCAGTGGGGAGGGATTGGCACCTGGCACGCACACTGTGGACCCAGTTATGGGATCTGCTTTCCTGCGCTTGCCATGATGAATGAAAAGCCAGACACAGACGTATAGCATTAAACGCCTTAAAGTCGGGATACGTTTGTTACAGGAAGCACCAATCATGCAGGAAACAGAGGCTCCAGAGGACTGGCCTCACTCACTCATGGCCCAGCCAGCGACCCCTATTGAGTTTCTCTTTGACCTGCCACAAAGCTTTTAGAAGGGTCTCTCAGCCATAGAACAGTCAGATCTGAGTTATTTTCTTTGCAGATTTAGAGCACACATGCAAAAAGACCATTAGAAGCCCGTGCATTCTCAGGCATGGGACTCAGCCCAGACACCCGCAGGGCCCGCTGCCTCCTGATGATGACACGGCTCCTCAAGGCCAGTGACTTTGGGAGCCAGACGTTCTCACACCACCTGGCCTGTACACATGCCGACTTGCTCGTTCCACCCTACACATGCTGCATATGCCTGCTTTGGACTAGGAAGCTAAGCTCGGAGGTCCCACCGGGTGACCTGCATCAATGTGGGCTCAGTGCGGCAGGCTCTGTGCACAGCATGTGCCCAGAACCAACACCACCATCTCCAAACCTGGACCTTACAGCCTCTGGCCTATTAAACTGAACATGTGTGTTAACTGCAGTATTTTTCTTTATGAAATTTTAAGACAAACAACAAGGGTAAAACATGAGCACATTTCTTGTGTGACAAGCCAAGCTTCAGGAGGACACACGGCAAAACGAAGGTCCTGATTGTCGTCCCACATGTTCCCTGCCCAGAGGCCAGCCAGCGCTTCCACCTGAAAGCCAGTCTCAACATGTACTCACATGGGAGATGTGTGCGCATGCAAGGAAACACAGGACACGACAAACGTGTTCTTCTGCGACTGGCTGTTCACCATATAGGTTCTGCCGTTCCCTCACATGCATTTGTGTGCACATGAACATGTGTGGTAAACACACTAACAAGCTGACTCCCTTGCTTGATGGTGTTCAGCTTATACAAACATTATTATCTATTTAATTTTTATATGGTTAGAAATGTCACTGTTAAGATTTGCATCTGTAACAGGAATGGAGGACTGAGAAAGTGTGCATGCATGCCAGCCTCTGCACACACACTCAATGAGCCTTTCACTAGTCGTGCTTGTGTAACCCCTGAAAAGCAGGTTGTAAATGTCAGTCCACAGCAAACGCGCCTAGCTCACATTCGCACTAATGTGGGATAACAGCAGTGGAGACATGGCGAGTGGCTATGGCCATTTCCCCCTAGGTTTAACGGAGGTCCTGCAGCTTCCTGGCTGCTGTGCTTGCAGGCTCCAGCATGCTGATGCCAGGGCCTCCCTCCTGTGTCTCAGACCCAGCAATTCTCACCTGGGGGACATCTAAGGAGCAAATGAGTAAAGGGGCCAGCAACTATCACACAGCATGCGTGCATAAGAGGCCGCCAGAACGGCACACACTTGTGTGAATGTGTGTCCATGAATATTATCATAGCAACACCAACATCAATAACAGTTAAGGTCTGTGCCCCAGCCTCCATGTATCTCAGGTCTTTTGATGTCACTCAGCCCTATGATGCAGGTTTTTTATTAAGATTTTAAGGATTTTGAGAGAAATGATTAAAAATTCTTTGTACCCCCCTTCCTCTGCCAATCAAGTCTGGCATAACCCACACTCCTTTTCTTAATGGCATTTTTAGAAAAAGCAAGTAAACAAATCATTTGATTGTAGTAATGCTGGAGCTTCTACAGCATCTTGTAAATTTTCTGTGGCAACGGCCCCCATTTCATGGAGGTGTAGAAGCTCAGCAGCCTACAGGTGGGAGGAAAGGGGGCAATTACTGGGCCCAAGTCCCTCAGCTGGTAAACAGCCCTGGAGAGAAGGGATGTGCCCAGGATCGGGTTCCAGCCACCAGCTGGGCACAAACCGGGACTTGGCCTCACCAGCTTCCAGAGAGTGGGTCTCCTGGGAGTCTCCTCTCAGGTTCAGATTGGACCCATGTTTCAACTGATCTCTGAGGACCCTGATGGTAAATCTGCTACTGTGACCCATGGACTTTGCACTCCAAGGATAGACACAAACATCAGAAGATTATGCAAACCTGTTACAAGGGCCCCATCCTTTAAAAAATGGGAATGGATTCTGGCTAAGGTGTCTTAATTCCTTATCAGATTAAGTTACACTGTGGCCTTTCAATCTGTAGTTTAATGAAAATGAAAAGTTGTAACTGATACTTTAAAGATTTTCCATTTCTCAACCTGTCAGGCAGTCTGTTACATCACCTTAAAACATGAGAAGATGTCTTATTCAAGGACGGTCCTCCAGTGGATACTTCTGAGAGCCAATCCCCTCTGATAATAAAGAGCAGAGCCCCCACACTTTGTGCTCTGAAGGCTCTGTCACCTTTCCATATGATGCAGCACATTCGTGGGAATGGAAATAAAACCCAATTAGAGACAGAGCGGAAAGATGAGAAATGGGACTTTATGGCTCTGGATACCCGGATGATGCAGAACCCGTTTCTCACATGAGTATGCACAGCTGAGAGCTGGTGACCACCGTGCTTCAGGCCTGGCCAGGGCAAGCTTTCATGAGCCCAGAGCCAAGGCCCTAGCATGCTCAGCTCTGCCCTGCAGCAAGCTGATGCTGGCGTGACCCATGGCTACACACACCGGCAATAGTCCCCAGAGGTCAAGGCCCATGCTGAGGGAGACCTGCTCACCCAGGCCTGAGCACCCTGGGATGTACCAGAAGGTGGCTCAAGGGCTCAGAAAACTTGTTTTCAAAGTGTCGTAGGTGTGGTATTGCAGGGGGAAGAAAGAAGACTCAGAAAAGGCAAAGTCATGGCTATAAACACTCCACGCCATCCAACATTTACCCTCTCCATGCCAGGTCAATCCTGAGCCCAACCCAGGCAAACAGAGCTGGAGGGACCTCCAGGGAGAAGTGAGCCTGCTGACAGGTTCTGACTGTGAGTCACAAGATCTTGGCGCATGGCAGCGCTGGCAGACAGGACGAAGAACCCCGGGGACCCCATGAAGGTGCCTGTGGGCATCAGGCCTGTCAGCTCCCGATCTGACGCTCCTAGGCTGCCCACCCTGACTTGCGGGCCAGTACCTCCGGATGGCCACAGTGAGGGCCTCTGGTGAGCTGGCACAGGGACAGATGACCTCCTGGCGCAGGCCTTTGCTTTGGAAAACATTGAGAAATGCGTCGCAGGAAGAGATAGACCCTGGAGGGAAAGCACAACAGTCAGACAGTAGCATTGGGACTGCAAACCTCCCACGGCACAATGTGCTTCTCAGGCCATGACAGGTGTGCATGGTCGGGCAGTGTGGAAACAACACTGTGTTGACACACGTATCATGTATGTTACAGCAACAGGCACTGTCCTTCTGAAATGAGCAGAATCCACATGCATCTAAGGGGTGGGTAACTCTACACATAACCGAATGAAGGAAACTTTCAGCCACTTAACATGAGAAATGAGTCCTGGGCGCAGTTACCAGAGGCCCGGGAGCTAAACAATCTTGTGGCCAAGTCTACCCTGCTCTCTGGAAAGCACACTGTAGTCATGGGTGCACCAACCGTGTGTTCAAATGGCTCAAAGCCATGGAGTCATTTTGTAAATGGAAGAGCCATTTAGGAAGTAAGTCCACTTTTGTCCATCAGGTGTTACAGAAGTATGTGCTTTAATTCACAAGCACATGCCCTGCACAGGGACAGCAGGGGTCAGACGTCCATACAATTCACAGGTTTATATATGATCCTTGGAAAACAAGCTGGCCGGATTTACTTCAGTGGACTGGAGAGTTTCTCCAGGTATATTAACAGTATTCTGTGGAACTGCTCATTTACCTGGGTAATATTTGCTATAGGACTTGATAGTAAAATTCCATTAAAATTGACAAAATGATTTCTGTTCAATGAAACTACCACAAACCATAAAATCACAATTAACATTTCTTGGGCACTCACTCCATTGCAAGCAACATACATAAGGATTACCTCAACTAGTGCTCACAAAACCTTGTCATTTAGATATCATTTTGCAGCTAAAGAAAGAGAAGGATTTCTGCCAAACCAGAAAGCAGAAAGCCTGGACTCAATCCCAGGGCGACGCACCTGCAAACCACAGGCTCTCGTGTCACACTGTGGCGCTGTGAGGCTACAGTGAGTAACAGCATTTGGTTCTTACCTTAAGACAACTTCCTAATGAAAGGAAAGACTGGGAACAGGAAAAATCAGGATGCCAAGACAGAACCTGGGGAGGCCCTCCCGCCCCCAGGGCAGGAGTTGCTTACAGGGGTTGGCTCCATCAGCCACTATCAGCATCCGCAGGGAGGACAGGTTGATGTCCCTCTGATCCCTGTGTGCCACCAGCGCCCAGTGCATGTCCCTGGATTTCACACAGGCCACTTTTGCTAAGGGAGAAGTAGAAAGGAGAGAGCTAGTGGGCTGTACCCCCACAGGATGGTGAGACACAGGCACTGTGATCCTGAGGACACAGCGGGCCACCATGCAGATGTACCTTTGTACTGGCACACTTTCTGAATCCAGGAGAGTGGGTTCACCTTCATCAGCGCATATGGGATGCTGATCACGTGCATCATGTTCATGACGCTCTGGAAGCAACAACATGCAAGGTGACTGTATGCACAGGGGAGAGGCCCCCACCAGGCCCCACGTGGGCCAATGCGCACAGGGAAGAGGCCCCCACCAGGCCCCACGTGGGCCAATGTGCACAGGGGAGAGGCCCCCACCAGGCTCCACATGGGCCAATGTGCACAGGGGAGAGGCCCTCACCAGGCCCCACATAGGCCGAAGTGCACAGGGGAGAGGCCCCCACCAGGCCCCACATGGGCCGAAGTGCACAGGGGAGAGGCCCCCACCAGGCCCCACATGGGCCGAAGTGCACAGGGGAGAGGCCCCCACCAGGCCCCACGTGGGCCGAAGTGCACAGGGGAGAGGCCCCCACCAGGCCCCACGTGGGCCGAAGTGCACAGGGGAGAGGCCCCCACCAGGCCCCACGTGGGCCGAAGTGCACAGGGGAAAGGCCCCCACCAGGCCCCACGTGGGCCGAAGTGCACAGGGGAGAGGCCCCCACCAGGCCCCACATGGGCCGAAGTGCACAGGGGAGAGGCCCCCACCAGGCCCCACGTGGGCCAATGTGCACAGGGGAGAGGCCCCCACCAGGCCCCACGTGGGCCAATGTGCACAGGGGAGAGGCCCCCACCAGGCCCCACATGGGCCAATGTGCACAGGGGAGAGGCCCCCACCAGGCTCCACGTGGGCCAATGTGCACAGGGGAGAGGCCCCCACCAGGCCCCACGTGGGCCAATGTGCACAGGGGAGAGGCCCCCACCAGGCCCCACGTGGGCCAATGTGCACAGGGGAGAGGCCCCCACCAGGCTCCGAGTGGGGCAGGCAGGTGTGGCTCATCCCACTGCCAGAGCTTCACAGAGGGAGCAGAAGCTGACCTCATCACACCTTGTAATGAAATGACCCTTGAAGTGACTTTCAAAAGTAATCAGTCTGCTTGGCTCCTGCTTTTCCCCACACAATCAGTCAAATCCTTTTCTCATAAGACCTTTAACTGAATGATGCTCATTTTTTAATGGCCTGTTGTAGTCTTGAAGCTTAATTCTTTTCAGTGCATTCTAATTTTTATTCCACAAATTAACTTCCTTTATTAAATCTTATACTGAGATGTCAGGCAGTGGTGGCAAGCCTGCCTTAGCTCCCTCTTCCACTCTCCCTTGTAACGTAGATCAAGACTGAAAAGTGGATGATCCAAACTAACTTTACATAAGGAGCTAGTCCCCATGCACTGCACTTGGGCACTGCACTTGGGTCCCGTCTGGGGCAGTTGTGCTCACAGACCTGGCAGCAGAGGACTACACAGTGGGGAGCACCAGGCATGGCCTCCCTGGCAGCTCTGCCCACGTGGGGCCCTCTCTGCTGTCGCAGGAGTGGGTGGGGTGAGAGCTGGGGTACTACAGGGAACACCGGTCCCATTGGAAGGTGACAGCACACACCTTCCCCACTAGGGGTGAGCCTGCTGGCTGCCAGCTCATTCTCCTGGGCCCAGGCCTGCTCGCCATTCCGCTCTGGGTGAGTACCTTGCACCACATATGTTATGTCGTGGGTGGCCATCTAGAAAGAAACTTGGCTTGCTCTCAAGGGCAGCAGTAAGAGAGACTCAGAGATTGCCAGCTCGTAGGGCAGAGTCAGAGCAATGGTAAATGGGCAGGTGACGACCTCAACATCCTAGCAGAGACCCCACAAGCAGGGCTGTCACAGGAGGGATGGACAGCAGTGACAGAGTGGCTCTGCCTGACTTCCCAGGTGGGCGTGCTCACCAAATACCAGGTGCACCCCTCACAGGGGCGAGGGAACCTGAGGTCAGAGTGACTCGGGCACCAAATAGTTACTGGGTACAGGTGGCCTGCAGGAGGCACAGAGCTGCAGAGGCAGCCCAGAGAAGGACAGGCTCTCCCCATGCCTTCCCCGTCCCCAACAGACCACACGAGCAGGTTTGGAGCCATGCTTGTGTCCTGTCATCTCCAGGGATCCAGGCGGCAGAAACAAACCAGAGGCAGAAGCAGGCTGGTACGGACCTCTAGCCTTCAGCCAATGTGATGCTCACATGCTCTTGGTCTAATAAATTCTGGCTTATCAAGAAAGAACAAATCACAGTTTCTGTACTTATGTTCCTATTGCTCATATACTAGAATTTTCTACCTCAGAAAAAAGATCAAGTTTCAGCATAAGAAACTTAATGGGGAGGGACTATGACCATATACAGGGCCAATGCATCAGGAATCCAGGCGCCCATGCGGGGGGTTTCCAGACAATGCTACACATGTTTTCTAAGTGCTAAGCCTACCTTAAATAGTGAGGCATTTCCCCAACAGAAGTGCCCACAGCTTCCAGTTGTTCTCATTCATCAAGTGGAACAGGACCTGCGCTTCCCCTCAGTGTGTGAACTTCCACCAAGGGAAGAGCAGGGAAGCACTTTCCACTGCAGCATAACAGAGAGGCAGATCCCCGAAATAATGTAAACTGACTCACAGGAAGGAAAAAAGAAGGATGACGTAGCCAGATCAGATGTGTGGAAAATGTGACCCCAACACAGACATCACAGTGTTACTGGGAAGCTTCAAATGCTTGAAGCACAGAAGGAAGGTACGGCATCCCTGGAGCCCAGGGAGGCTGCCTGTGGAGGGATGTGAGGTGCCACCCCCGCCCGCCGCACCGCTGCACTCTGGACATAGGAACCAACCTGCCAAGCCGCGAGGCCCTGGGAGGTAAGTCCCAACCTGCCGGGCCACGGGGCCTTGGAATGTAGGTTGGCGGACTGAAGGCTCTGACACTGGTGGCATTAATCTACACACAGGAGGAAAGACTTTCCCTGCTGCTAGGCAGCCAGATGCAGTTCTAGTTCTCACACCAAGACACCGAGACACCAAATGCAAGGGGACAACACACAGCCCATGCTTACCGTCAGGATTCCATGCCAGAGCCCGACGTCTTTCTTGAAATCCAGCACATTCACAATTGTTTCAGCTGCACATATAAAAAGAGTTAAAAGCTTTTCACTTATGAAAAATTGGTACAGACCAAAGGGCAAGGGAAATCCAATACCACGTCAGACGCAGGAATGGATGGCGGAGAAACATCCTTTCACTGCACACGTAGATTCTGCAGCTCCCAACCCATTTTGAAGAGCTGGCCTGCATGGAAGTGTGTCCAGAGGCAGGTCTGACAGGCAGGGGTACGGCAATGGCTCTTCCCCTTGGACACCCAGCTGCTCTGCCCGTGTACTGATCTCCACCTCTGCCTTTCTCTCCTTTTTGAGGTTCTCCCAGAAACGGGAAACGGGGTGTTTGGAAGAAGGGGTGCTGCCCCATGGAGGCCAGTGGAGGAGGCAAAAGCATCGGCAGAAGGGAGGCGGAGGGAATCTGGGGCTGCCAGGATGGGGAGCAGGAGCCATGCGTGGGACTGAAGACCACCCAATGGGAGGCAGACGCCGAACTTCAGGGCACAGCCACGGAGCTCAAGGGCCGGCCTTGTGCCCTGGCGGGCGGGCCCAGTTACACCTCCCCACGTTTGTTCTTGTGTGTTGGTCCTCACAGTGCTCACCAAAAGGCTCAGCTTGAGCACCTCCCACACCACAGAGCAGATGGGCAGGGGGCTTGCAGAACAAATGTGCCCAAGGGGTACTGCCTATGCTCCACTTTATACTAGTCCTTTTACAAGTCTACAAATAAAGGTCAAATATCTACACAGTCTGATCCCTACAGAAGTGAAAGCCCTGGACCTTCAAGAAATTAGGGAAAGAATACAGGCCATGAGCATATTAGAAATGTTAGGATTAAAACTGAAAGCCCTGGCAAGTGGGTGAAGATTGGCAACAATGGGCCTGATGTGTGGCGATGTGACGGATGCTGGTCTGGGCACCAAACAACCAGCAGGACATTGTGGGCAAATGAGAGAGAGACCACTAGGACAGGGAGCGGGAGAAGAAGAGGGGAGATGCAACTCCTCCTGCAGTGGGGATGTGATGCCCATGTGAGGTGCAGCGACTCAGCCAGAGGACACCAGTGAGCTGCCCAAGCCAAGGCTGTTATCCCACTGCCTCTGGCCACCCCACCTCTTCGCCCTAAAAATGCCCATTGTTAAGGATGGTGCATCCTGAAAACCAGCTGCTCTCAACAGGGAGCCCACCTGGCAGCTCGCAGAGCCCATCACAGGCCCAGACTCAAGGCAGGGTCTGCAGCCCACATTGCTTCCCAAGGCCCCCGAGGGACTCTAGCCTGCTCCAGGGTGAACATCCCTGTCCTGGGCCTCAGCTGGGATGTGCCTGATTCCCGGGTGGGAGTCCTGACCTCCAGCTGCCCTTGGAGAAGGGTCTCTTGGAGAGAAGTCAGTTAAACAAGGTCCTGGGGGCCAGCCTGACCCAACAGGACGGCATCCTCGTGGGAAGAGGTTGAGAACCACAGGTCCCTCCACAGGTGCAGAGGAGGGGCCCCATGTGCAAGCCTGCAGGGAACCTCCACCCAGGACTGACCCTGTGGCCATGGACTCCCAGCCTCTGGAGCCATATGAAATGTGTCTGTGGCTCAAGGCCCATCTGTGGTATGTGCTGTGGTGGCCGGAGCCACCAGAGACACTGAGCAATTGAGCTCCTGAGCTGGTACAATTCCCACTGCCCCACAGTCCCATGGGCCACAGTCTGCGCCAGGGCCCCATACCTTCCGTGTAGCCACATGCCTGCGTGAGGGCCTGGCAGTGGGTCAAGAGCGCAATTCTGGTCACAGTCACCCCGAGCACGCTTCCGTCTTTGCAAGTCTTATACTGAAACGAGAGGCAGTATGTGGCCAGGCAGAAGACAGGACACCCACCATGCTGCCCACTATGGAGGCTGCAAGCCCCAGATCTGGAGCCATCAACTCACAGCATGTGCAAGACTGGCCCGGGGACTTACCTCTATGTATGCAGTGTCATTGTTTGCGTCTTTAATGTGTGGGAACCAGTCCCGAGGAGGCTTAGAGAGGTGTTTCGACTCAGTGACAAACCATAGCAGCTTTGGCCAACCTAGGAAAACCGACAGAACCCTCAAGTTGGAGCTCCCCAGACAGTGGGGTGCAGCCACCTCACCAGGCACAGCTCTGTGCCACATCAGCGAGTGGCCCCACTCTGTCTAGGTGATCAAGCAGCGCCATGAAACACCAGTGAAAACACTGAATGACAGGCAGTACATATGACGTGTCCCCTGAGACATTCATGGTGTAAAGTGTATTCTGGGTCTGAGGCAGTGCAGGGAGAGCCCACTGTACCTTTGAACTGCGGGATCTCCCCCGTCGGGCTTTTCGGCAGTCCTTTGTGGCAAGCGTCACTGGTCAAAGCCACAGTGACGCCACAGCTTCCAAGCAAAAACCCAATCTGCTGGCTTCCTGCGTCCTGGGAGGGCAACAGGGAGGTGGGGGTGAGCAGTGGCTGCACGTCTGGCCACACACCACACCCGGTCCTCCCTCGACAAGCATCCATGGAGGGGGAGGCATCTATGTAGATGGGCCACTGCTGTACAACACTGTCGGGGGGCATAGAGTCTGAGGCCTTCCAGTGGCTGAGGGATGATTTAGGGGAGGGCAGCCTCAGGAACCCACTGACTGGGCTTGTTTGCTTGTGTCTGGTAGCTGCACAGGAGGACTGGCCACCAGGAGTCAGCTCAGCTCACTTTGTCCACTCCCACCAGCCACACCGGTCATGACTCAGAGAACAACATGACAGCCATGAAGGGCCTGCACACCCAGAACCCATGTGGTGCCCTTGCAGGAGCCCACACAGCTTTGTCTAGACCCGCCTGCACCCCTGCAAGACTGTCAGTGGGCCAGACACTGGCTCCTTTTGCTCTGCTCATTGGCATCTACTAAGGGTGTAAGTCACCCCGAAAGTGCCACAGCAATGCAATTAAAGCCATGCTCAGAGCCTCCTTCCCACCTCTCCCACGGCAGCCTCAAACCTCAGTGGAAGCCACATCTGGATGCCCGGCATGGCCAGCATCCCAAGCCCACGCCCTGGGGCAGAGGCAGGCTGGCATTGGGTGGACACGGGGTCCTTGTGTTGGGACTCTCATGTACTTCCCCCTCAGACAATGCTTTCTCAGTAGTTATGATCCCTCACTTCTGTGTAAACTTGGTAGCGCATCACTGGACATGTGACCACACAGGGAGACACAGGTCCTAAGTGCAGTTCTGCAGTGGGAAGGGGTTTCCTCTGAGCAAGCCCACGGGCAGCCACCCACAAGGCTCGGGACGCTCATGAGGTAGGTTCCCTGAGCCAGTGGCCAAGGGCCCTACCCGGGAGAGGCCTGCACTCCGACCTCGGTCTACCAGTGGTGCCCTGCCATCCCCAAGCTCTCCTGCTAGCATCTGCTCATGGTTTGGTGTCTGAATGGTGAAACCACACAGTACCACATGGGCAGAGGCAGAGAAGTGGGCCCCTGTGGGGAGGACGTCAGTTTGCCTGGAACCCAGAGGCATGCTTGCCCCTCCCCAGTGGCAGGACATCCTGTCCCTAACATCTGGAAATGCCTTCTCAGAGCTCCAGTCAAATGTCCATCTGGCTACGGTGAGGTGCGGCCACTGCTCTTGGGGACAGGTATGACCCTCTGTGCACAGAGATCCCAATGTTAAATGTGCTTGAGCCATGGCAGGAGCCCAGCCCTGCACGTGGAGCCCTTGCAGCACGTAACGTGGAAGCTGTGGTGCTCTGGGGTTCTTTCTGCACGGACCCCAGGACCAGAATGTGTGCGCAGGGGCGCAGGGCCTGTCTTTACATGGACTGCAGGGCCAGGACATGTGCATCTCTAGATGGACCCAGGGCCAGGATGTGTGTGCAAAGCTCAGGGCCTGTCTCTATATGGACTACAGACCAAGATGTGTGGATGTAGCCTGCCGCCATGATCCACACAGAATCTAACTCTGCTCTTTGCAAAGACCTGCCTTCATCTGGGCCGAGGTGGCGGCCGCTCCTCCTCAGGACAAGAGACCCAGTGCTGCAGCTGGACTGCATCTTCTGCGGGCCTTTTCCTGGGGAAGGCCACATTCCAGCAAGTTCTCTTGCATGAAGGTTGGCAACTTGTCTGTGCCCCTCTGAGGAGCCCCAAGACTGACCGTCACAAACTCTCATGATGATTCTCCTTTGCCGGTGAAGGGCATGGCTGCGCCAGGGCCCCGCCCACTCACACAACCTTTTCTGAGGGCCGGCAGAATCCTGCCACCTCCCAGGCCCGGCTCAGCCAGGCTCACCCACGGCTCCAGTGGCCCTTAACCCCATGCCCATGTGGCCCAGCCTCTGGCTGAAGCAAGAAGGGTGCTCACAGATGGTTCAGGGGTGTGTTTTGGATTTGTAGCTCCACAGCCACCAGCTGTGTTCATCCGTCATGCCCGTCATGCCTGAGACGTGGCTGGCCTGATGGTGGAGGCGGGATGAGCATGGTTTTGTCAATTCAAGACAACTTGCCACCAACACATGTTCTGTCAGTTTACTATAACCTCACAGTACAGATGTCCTGGTCTCCACACATGGGTGCAGAGGTGAGAGGCACTCATACCCACCACCTGGCTCCATGCCTTACAGAGATGTGTGTGCAAGGCCCGCACACCAAGCACTGTCAGTGGATCCAGACACCCCTTACCCCCATGGCATGCTCCTTATCCTGACAGTGCACCCTTTTTCCCTGATACCATGCCCCTTATCCCAACAGCCCGCCTCTTATCCCCACAGTGCACACCTTACCTTCCTCGTGAGTGGGACTTCAATGGGCACTGGCACCACTTCGGCCAGCAGGCAGCCATAGAAGGCCACCATGGAGGCAGCAGGGTCATTGTTGGGGAACACCAGTGCCACCTGCATGGACACAGAGGGCATCAGCCTGTAGCATGCTGCCACGGCGGCTGCAACACCACAGAAGGAGCAACCTGCCACGATGGCTAGGTTTACAGTCCACACAAGAGCTGATGCTGGGACAGAAATTAGGTGCCTGCTTAAAAATGCATTTTGGTAAGATGAGCTTTAATAAGGACCATGTGCTTTTCCTTTAATTTATGTGGAAGGTAAACACATTACCAAGAATCATCTAATATCACACAGCATACAACTATCCTTCTGTTCTATGTGTTACCTTCCACAGTGATGTGTGTTTTTACACAAATGAGACCACAGGGCATACACAATTTTGTTTCCACTATTGTCACTGACTACAATTGGTTCCTTTTGTTAATATGCACTCTTCATAGCACTGCACACATCCTTAGTAGGGTGCTGGGCAGACAGCCTGGGACTGGACCCACACAGGGCTCTATTTGCACATCTCTCGAAGTTTTAGTTTTGTTATGTGAAAGATGAGCATATAAGCAGAACCTACAACTCGGCATTGTGGTGACGGTGAAATGCGACAATGTGTGTATAAGCTCAGTGCAACACCTGGCACACAGGCACAGCCACAAGTGTTAACAACCAGCAAGGCATTCTCAGCCCCATTAGTATCAGTACTGCTAGCACCATTGGCACTATTAGCACAGGTGGCACAGTTACTACATCACCAGCACTATTAGCATCATTAGTATTAATACTATTAGCACTGCTAGCATTAGCATTACTAGCACCATTAGTATCAATTATCAATACTGTTGTACCATTGGCATCAGCACTACTAGCACCATGGGCATTAGCACAGTTAACATTAGTAGCATTAATACTATTAGTGCCATCTGCACTACTAGTATCATTAGCATTAGTACTTCTAGTGACATCAGTAGTATTACTGCTAGTAGTACCAATATTAGCATTGGTACTATTAGGACTACTAGTACCATTAGCACTATTAGTAACATTAGCATTTATACCACTAGTATTACTGGTACCACCAGTACCACTGACATTAGTGCCATTAGTATTTGTGCCATTACACCATCAGCATTAGCACTGCCCATACCATTAGCATTAATATCACTAATACTATTAGTACCACCCGTACCATTAGTGCCATTACCATTGGTGCCTTTAGTATCCACGCCATTATACCATCAGTATTAGTACCACCAGGACGGCTAGTGCTGGCAGTGGTGGCAGTCTGCCGGCCCACCCTACACCTGCAGTTGCCTTGGCTTCTTGCTCTCACAGACAAGGCTCTGCTATGATGTCCCACCCAGCCACTACCTTCTTGCTCAGTCTCTTTTAGGAATAATCATGGAGTTCTACAAACCAGATTAATTAAAATTCCCATGGGTATTATGATTTTTAAAATATGCTTGCTGATAGTTCTTAGGGAATCCTAATGATGAATGATCTTCCATGGGATGGCTGGCAGTTACTTTTCTTCATATGAACTATTTTTCATTTCCCTTGGCTACTTATCTGTTAGTGTTTTGTCATTTCCCCAGAGATATGGATGAATTTCAAATACATTTGATAGTACAAACTCTAACACTTGATGTAAACTCCTTGATATAACATTTTGTTTTATTTTCATTGGTGCATTTAATGCTTTATGTAATTTTGTAAGACTTCCTTTACGTTACACCTATTATACACTTCATGCAATGTAAATTCACCTGGAGCTCTTAGCGTCTGTAGCACAGCCAGTTTCATAGACATCCAGCCGCTCTCGCAGTACCCCAACACCCCTCCTATTCTCTCATGAGAAAGCCTCCTTCAGGACGAGGTTGTCACAGGTGGTCCTGTTTCGGCATCTCCACTCTGCTCTGCAGATCTCTGCTTCTGTTTTAATGCAAGCTCCTCTCACATGCTGCAGTCACACTGGCCTGACGCTTCCTTATGGACAACTCAGTGTGTGTTCAAGCACATAAATCCCAGGAGTTAACACACACAGGTCAGTTTTGCATGATCTCACTCAGAAGACTAACCAATTTTTTTATTTAAAAATATTCTAACTAGAAGCTATTATTATATGTGAAGAGATGGATAAGATACTCTGTCTCAATACCTAAGTAAGCCGGTTGGCATAAAGGGACTCGGCAGCCGGGACCTGAGCAAGCCATATCTTAAATTTGGCCATGCTGGCAATTAGCTAAATGTGGGGTGATGTGGAATTCCTTTTCTATTACACGGCACTTCTGCAGTTCACTGAATCAGCTACAGGAAAGAGAAATGGAACTGTAAGGCCAACAAAAGCCAGTCTGTACTGATGGATTTTATTTTAAAAACCCTATGAAATAATTGTTGACTACATTAATCCTTATTTTGTCTCAACAGCAGCCAATCAGGGTCCAGGCTACAATGAGTAGGACTTTCACAAAGAATAAAATGATGTATTTGTATGTCTATGCATGTGAACCATAGTTATTTTTAAAAACTACCTGAGATTTGTATTAGCCTCAGGGCCTGCCTTCACCTGGTGGCCTGAGAGGTGACACATCTGTTTTTAGATCCGGGTCTGGCAAAGCAGCAGTATTTGGCTGAGTGTTTGCAAGGCTTCCTAGGCACTGCCCCATGACTTCTGTCCTCAAAGTGGACCAGACACTCAAGAAAGCTGATCAGACCACTGTGAGAATGCAGAAGACAATGCAGCTTCATCCAAAACTGATGGCTGCAGCCATTCAAGAGCACCGGCCCAATACCAACTTTATATTCTTCCCGGAATACCTATTTGGGAGGCAGGAGTCTTCTCCCAGAACAGGGAACTGAGAGACATTCCTAGAGTCAGACTGTGGGCCAGCCCTGCTTCTGCAAGTTGGCTCCGGCTCCCACCCCAGTGTGAATCAGGACCTGAAGTTCCCACTGCTTTATCCCTAATGTCCAGGTTGATGATGCCACACTAGAGAACCACGCAGAGTTGTGTTAAAATAGGCTGGAAGGTTTCATTACAATGTAAACTGAATGAAAGTAGAATATGAGATGTGCACTGTTTGCTCCAACAATATAAAAGCAATGGATAGAAAGAGTCAAATACCTAAAGGCTTTTTCAGCATCAAAACTGGAGGCTTTTTTTTGCCACTTAAGGATGGAAAGTGCATCCTGACACTGTTCTCGTTAAGTTTTCCTTCACACACAGACCTTCCTGCTTGGCTCCTCTCTGTGCTCCTCCCAAGAAATGGACCAAAATCTCACCAATTGGCTTTTCTACCAAAGCAGCTATCTCAGATCTCAGATGCCCCCCCAAAAAAAAAAAAAAACAAAAAACCTCTCTCCCAGAGGCTCAACTATACCTCTCACCATCTCTTTTGGACACTTTCATTACTTTCCAATTTATAGAAAAGCTGATTATAAATATGTCTATGTCTGTAATATGGCAAGCTCCCTAAGTCAGGCCCCGCCCGTGGCCCATCATGACCTCTCAGACCACGGCTCCTGCCACATCATCCTGAAGCGACACTTGGCTCTGGCACACAAATGCCATTTTCAAAGCCAGGAAAGTAGTTCTGGGCTGCATTACTATGGTCACCCACATAGAAAGAGGCTATAATTTTTTGTTGTTGTTATCATTAATCTACAATTACATGAAGAATATTACATTTACTAGGTTCCCCCCTTCACCAAGTCTCCCCCACAAATAGCATTACAGTCACGGTCCATCAGCGTAGAAAGATGCTGTAGAATCACGACTTGTCTTCACTGTGTTGCACAGCCCTCCCTATGACCGCCCCCCACATGCTAATTAAACAAGCTAATCGCAATACCCCTTTCTTTTTCCCAGCCCTTGTCCCTCCCTTCCCACCCATCCTCCCCAGTCCCTTTCCCTTTGGTAACTATTAGTCCATTCTTGGGTTCTGTGATTCTGCTGCTGTTGTGTTCCTTCAGTTTCTCTTTATTCTTTTTTTTTAAATAATTTTTTTTTGGTATCATTAATCTACAATTACATGAAGGACATTATGTTTACTAGGTTCCCCCTTTACCAAGTACTCCCCACATACCCCTTCACAGTCACTGTCCATCAGCATAGTAAGATGCTGTAAAATCACTACTTGTCTTCTCTGTGTTGTACATCCCTCCCCGTGCCCCCCCCAACACTATACATGTTAATCATAATGCCCCCTTCTTTTTCCCCACCCTTGTCCCTCCCTTCCCACCCATCCTCCCCAGTCCCTTTCCCTTTGGTAACTATTAGTCCATTCATGGGTTCTGTGATTCTGCTGCTGTTTTGTTCCTTCAGTTTTCCTTTGTTCTTACACTCCACATATGAGTGAAATCATATGGTACTTGTCTTTCTCCACCTGGCTTATTTCACTGAGCATAATACCCTCTAGCTCCATCCATGTTGTTGCAAATGGTAGGATTTGTTTTCTTCCTATAGTTGAATAATATTCCTTTGTGTATATGTACCACATCTTCTTTATCCATTCATCTACTGATGGACACTTAGGTTGCTTCCATTTTTTAGCTATTGTAAATAGTGCTGTGATAAACACAGGGGTGCATCTGTCTTTTTCAAACTGGGCTGATGCATTCTTAGGGTACATTCCTAAAAGTGGAACTCCTGGGTCAAATGGTATTTCTATTTTGAGCTTTTTGAGGAACCTCCATACTGCTTTCCACAATGGCTGAACTAATTTACATTCCCAACATCAGTGTAGTAGGGTTCCCCTTTCTCCACAACCTCGCCAACATGTGTTGTTGTTAATCTTTTGGATGGGGGCGATCCTTACTGGTGTGAGGTGATATCTCATTGTGGTTTGAATTTGCATTTCTCTGATGACTACTGATGTAGAGCATCTTTTCATGTGTCTGTTGGCCATCTGAATTTCCTCTTTGGAGAACTGTCTGTTCAGCTCCTCTGCCCATTTTTTAATTGGATTATTTGCTTTTTGTTTGTTGAGGTGTGTGAGCTCTTTGTATATTTTGTATGTCAACCCTTTATCAGATCTATCATTTATGAATATATTCTTCCATACTGTAGGGTACCTTTTTGTTTTATTCATGGTGCCCTTTGCTGTACAGAAGCTTTTCAGCTTGATACAGTCCCACTTGTTCATTTTTGCTTTTGTTTCCCTTGCCTGGGGAGATATGTTCATGAAGAAGTCACTCATGTTTATGTCCATGAGATTTTTACCTATGTTTTTTTTCTAGGAGTTTTATGGATTCATGACTTACATTCAGGTCTTTGATCCATTTCAAATTTTCTTTTGTGTATGGGGTTAGACAGTGATCCAGTTTCATTCTCTTACCTGTAGATGTCCAGTTTTGCCAGCACCATCTGTTGAAGAGACTGTCATTTCCCCATTGTATGTCCATGGCTCCTTTATCATATATATTAATTGACCACATATGTTTGGGTTAATGTCTGGAGTCTCTAATCTGTTCCACTGGTCTGTGGCTCTGTTCTTGTGCCAGTACAAAATTGTCTTGATTACTGTGGCTTTATAGTAGAGCTTGAAGTTGGGGTGCGAGATAGCCCCCACTTTACTCTTCCTTCTCAGGATTGCTTTGGCTATTTGGGGTCTTTGGTGTTTCCATATGAATTTTTGAACTATTTGTTCCAGTTCATTGAAGAATGTTGTTGGTAATTTGATGGTGATTGCATCAAATCTGTACATTGCTTTGGGCAGGATGGCCATTTTTACGACATTAATTATTTCTAGCCAAGAGCATGGGATGAGTTTCCATTTGCTAGTGTCCTCTTTAATTTCTCTTAGGAGTGTCTTATAGCTTTCAGGGTATAGGTCTTTCACTTCCTTGGCTAGGTTTACTCCTAGGTTTTTTTATTCTTTTTGATGCAATTGTGAATGGGATTGATTTCCTGATTTCTCTTTCTATTAGTTCATTGTTAGTGTATAGGAAAGCCACAGATTTCTGTGTTTTAATTTTGTATTATCCTGCAACTTTGTTGTATTCCAATATCAGTTCTAGTAGTTTTGGAGTGGAGTCTTTAGGATTTTTTATGTAGAGTATCATGTCATCTGCAAATAGTGACAGTTTGACTTCTTTACCAATTTGGATTGGTTGTATTTCATTGTTTTGTCTAATTGCCATGGCTAGGACCTCCAGTACTATGTTGAATAACAGTGGGGAGAGTGAGTGGGCATTCCTGTCTTGTTCCCGATCTCAGAGGGAAAGCTTTCAGCTTCTCAGTATTCAGTATGATGTTGGCTATGGGCTTACCATATATGGCCTTTATTATGTTGAGGTATTTGCCCTCTATGCCCATTTTGTTGAGAGTTTTTATCATGAATGGATGTTGAATTTTGTCGAATGCTTTTTCAGCATCTATGGAGATGATCATGTGGTTTTTGTCTTTCTTTTTGTTTATGTGGTGGATGATGTTGATGGATTTTCGAATGTACCATCCTTGCATCCCTGGGATGAATCCCACTTGGTCATGGTTTATGATCCTTTTGATGTATTTTTGAATTCAGTTTGCTTTGAATTCAGTTTGCTAATATTTTGTTCAGTATTTTTGCATCTATGTTCATCAGGGATATTGGTCTCTAGTTTTCTTTTTTGGTGGGGTCTTTGCCTGGTTTTGGTATTAGGGTGATGTTGGCTTCATAGAAAGAGTTTGGGAGTATTCCCTCCTCTTCTATTTTTTGGAAAACTTTAAGGAGAATGGGTATTATGTTTTCTCTGTATGTCTGATGAAATTCTGAGGTAAATTCATCTGGCCCAGGGGTTTTGTTCCTGGGTAGTTTTTTGATTACCACTTCAATTTCTTTGCTGGTAATTGGTTTGTTTAGATTTTATGTTTCTTCCTTGGTCAGTCTGGGAAGGTTGTATTTTTCTAAGATGTTGTCCATTTCTTCTAGGTTTTCCAGCTTGTTAGCATATAGCTTTTCATTGTATTCTCTAATAATTCTTTGTATTTCTATGGGGTCCGTCATGATTTTTCCTTTCTCGATTCTCATTCTATTGATGTGTGTTGATTCTCTCTTTCTCTTAATAAGTCTGGCTGGAGGCTTATCTGCTTTGTTTATTTTCTCAAAGAACCTGCACTTGGTTTCACTGATTTTTTCTATTGTTTTATTCTTCGCAATTTTATTTATTTCTTCTCTGATCTTTATTATGTCCCTCCTTCTGCTGAATTTAGACCTCATTTGTTCTTTTTCCAATTTCAATAATTGTGATGTTAGACTATTTATTTGGGATTGTTCTTCCATCTTTAAATATGCCTGGATTGCTATATACTTTCCTCTTAAGACTGCTTTCACTGCGTCCCACAGTAGTTGGGGCTTTGTGTTGTTGTCATCGTTTGTTTCCGTATATTGCTGGATCTCCATTTAAATTTGGATGGTGATCTGTTGATTATTTAGGAGCATGTTGTTAAGCCTCCATGTGTTTGTGAACCTTTCTGCTTCCTTTGTACAATTTATTTCTAGGTTTATACCTTTGTGGTCTGAGAAGTTGGTTGGTAGAATTTGAATCTTTTTTAATTTGCTGAGGCTCTTTTTGTGGCCTAGTATGTGGTCTATTCTGGAAAATGTTCCATGTGCACTTGAGAAGAATGTGTATCCTGCTGCTTTTGGGTGTAGAGTTTGGTAGATGTGTATTAGGTCCATCTGTTCTAGTGTGTTGTTCAGTGCCTCTGTGTCCTTACTTATTTTCTGTCTGGTGGATCTGTCCTTTGAAGTGAGTGGTGTGTTGAAGTCTCCTAGGATGAATGCATACATTCTATTTCCTCCTTTAATTCTGTTAGTATTTGTTTCACATATGTTGGTGTTCTTTATTGGGTGCATATGTATTTATAATGGTTATATCCTCTTGTTGGACTGACCCCTTTATCATTATGTAATGTCGTTCTTTATCTCTTGTTACTTTCTTTGTTTTGAAGTCTATTTTGTCTGATACTAGTATTGCAACACCTGATTTTTTCTCCCTGTTGCTTGCATGGAATATCTTTTTCCATCCCTTGACTTTTAGTCTGTGTGTGTCTTTGGGTTTGAGGTGAGTCTCTTGTAAGCAGCATCTAGATGGGTCATGCTTTTTTATCCATTCTATTACTGTGTCTTTGATTGATGCATTCAGTCCATTTACATTTAGGGTGATTATTAAAAGATATGTACTTACTACCGTTGTAGGCTTTAGGTTTGTGGTTACCAAAGGTTCAAGGTTAGTTTCTTCACTATCTTACTGTCTAATTTAACTTACTTATTGAGCTATTGTAAACACTGTCTCATGATTCTTTATTTCTCTCCCTTCTTATTCCTCCTTCTCTATTCTTTATATGTTAGGTGTTTTATTATCTGTGCTCTTTTGTGTTTCCTTTCACTGCTCTTGTGGGTAGTTGATTTTACTTTTTGCCTTTAGTTAGTATTTGATTTTCTGCTTTGTTTGCTGTGATTTTATTTTTTCTGGTGACATCTATTTGGCCTTAGGAGTGCTGCCATCTAGAGCAGTCCCTCTAAAATACCCTGTAGAGGTGGTTTGTGGGAGACAAATTCCCCCAACTTTTGCTTGTCTGGGAATTGTTCAATCCCTCCTTCATATTTAAATGATAATTGTGCTGGATACAGCATTCTTGGATACAGTATTAATGTTTCATTGCATTAAAGATATCATGCCATTATCTTCTGGCCTGTAAGGTTTCTGTTGAAAAATCTGATGAGAACCTGATGGGTTTTCCTTTGTAGGTGACCTTTTTCCTCCCTCTAGCTGCCTTTAAAACTCTGTCCTTGTCCTTGATCTTTGCCATTTTAATTATTATGTGTCTTGGTGTTGTCCTCCTTGGGTCCCTTCTGTTGGGAGTTCTGTGTACTTCCGTGGTCTGAACGATTATTTCCTCCCCCAGTTTGGGGAAGTTTTCAGCAATTATTTCTTCAAATACACGTTCTATCCCTTTTTCTCTCTCTTCTTCTGGTACCCGTATAATGCAAATATTGTTCCGTTTGGATTGGTCACCAGTTCTCTTAATACTGATTCATTCCTGGAGATCCTTTTATCTCTCTCTGCGTCAGCTTCTATGTGTTCCTGTTCTCTGGTTTCTATTCCATCAATGGCCTCTTGCATCTTATCCATTCTGCTTATAAACCCTTCCAGAGATTGTTTCATTTCTGTAATCTCCTTACGGATGTCATCTGTTAGCTCTTGCATATTTCTCTGCAGCTCCATCAGCATGGTTATAACCTTTATTTTGAATTCTTTTACAGGGACATGGTTAGGTCTATCTCCTCAGATCCCATCTCAGGGGAGGATGTCTGGGTTTGTCTGGTTTGTATCAAAGTTTTCTGCCTTTTCATGGTGATAGAGGTAGTTGTGAGGGGCTGGTGCATGTGTCAGCTGGGAGAATGTCCATTCTTGCTGGTTTGTGGCCTTCCTTTCCAGGGCGAATGGCGACCGCTAGTGGCTTGTGCTGGGCAGCTGCACAGACGGGGTTTCTAATTCTTGCCCAGCCACTGTGGAAGAATCTCTGCCCTGCTGCTGTGGGTGTGGCCAGCCTCAGGCTGCTGCTCCACTGTGGCAGAGCGGCGTCGGAGGGGTAGCGGGAGGGAGTCTGTTTATCTCCGTGATGGGCTTCCGAGCTGTGCTACCGCCCAGGGGGTTAGGGTGCCCGGAGTTCCCCGGGATTCTCAGCTTCTGGGCTAAGTGTCCCAGGACATTTCCGTCCAGCTGTGGGGTCCCTGTCCCTTTAAGTCTTTCAAAAAGCACTTTGCCCCAGGGGCGCTGGCTGCGGGGACCATTTCGCATGTTTTACTGTCCCATTTCCCTAGTATCCAGCACCCCACGCACTGTATTTCTGTGCTCCCAGTGTGCACAGCTAGGGCTGGGTGTTTAGCCGTCCTGGGCTCCCTCTCCCTTCCTGCTCCGACTCCTCTCCTCCCACTGGGAGCTGGGGTGACGGGCGCTCGGGTCCTGCCGGGCCGCGGCTTGTATCTTAGCCCCTTCGCGAGGCGCTGGTTTCTCGCAGGTGTAGATGTAGCCTGGCTTTTGTCCTGTGTCTTCTGGTCTCTCTTTTAGGGATGGTCATATTTGTTGAATTTTCAAAAATATATATGGTTTTGGGAAGAGATTTCCACTGCTCTACTCACGCAGACATTTTGGCTCCACCTCCAAGAGTCTATAATTTTTATGCTAAGGACTGAATGTTCTTTATTCTGAGGGAAGTTATCTTATCTAAAAATTATTTTCAAAGAGGGTAAAGAATCCTATTTATTGCAGCAGAAGGCTATTACCAATCGAATACTACAGTCATGAATGTTATTTAATAAGTATTTATACACATGTGCCAGATGCTAGGCACATGAATAATTTTTTAAGGAATATTTTAGAACAGTAATCCTCCTCACACAATTCAAACCAGCCCCTATCAATAAAAAAATTTCCTTACATATTTTATTCTACGAAAACAGTGACCCATCCCCTAACTGCCCCACATTCCTACAGACATCTTAGCTGAACAAAGGTGGTTTATTTACATCTTAGCTGAACAGAAGTGATTTATTTTGTGAATTTTATTGTAAGGGAACTTCAACAATCTAGAGACCATACTACAAAAGAATTTTGTAAGAACCTACTCTATTAAGACCATAAACCAAATTATAGATAAGAGAGATATTACAACTGACTTTTTATTATGGTAAAATATGTATCACAACTATTTTAAGTGCACAGATCAGCAGCATTAAGCACATTCACATGTTATACAACCATCCTCACCATCATCTCTGAAACCTTCTAATCTTCCTAAACTGAAGCTAACACATTAAACAAAACTCCCTTTCTCCTTCCCCAGCCTTTGGTAACCAGCATTCTTCTAGGAATTTGACCACTTAAGCAGTTCCTATAGGTGGACCCACGCAGTATTGTCCCTTCTGTGGTGGCTTATTTCGCTGAGCACCACGTCCTTAAGGTTTGTCCAGGCTGTTGCAGGTGTCAGAAGGCTCCTCCTTTTTAAGACTGAATCATATTCTACTGTGTGGAAGACCACATCCAGTTTATCCATTTGTTCATCCACAGACACTTTGGCTGCTTCCACCTTTTGGTTTTTATGAATAATGCTGCTGGGAGCATTGGTGTGGAAATATCTTTTCAAGTCCCCACATTAAACTTCTGAAACTCAAGTGGAATTAATGGATCAAATGGCTGTTCTATGTTTAATTTCTTAAGTAGCCACCACACTGTTCTCATAGCAGCTCCTCCTGCCAGCAATGCAGGAAGGTTCCAGTTTCTTCATCTTGCCAATGCTTACTATTTTTTTTATAATATCCATCCTAATGGATATGAAATGGTATCTCATGATTTTCATGTACATTTCCTTAATAATTAGTGATACCAACCACATTTCATGTGCTTAATGGCCATCTGTAAATCTTTTCTGGAGAAATGTCTATTTCTTTGACCATTTTAAAAACATTTTTGGGGTTACTGTTGAGTTGTAGGAGTTCTTCATATATGTTGGATACTAATCTATCAGATATATGATTCACAAAGATTTTCTGCCATTCTGTATGTTGCCCCTTTTCACTCTTGATAATGTCCTTTGGTGCACAAAAGTTTTTAATTTTGATGAAGTCCAATTTACCCATCTTTTTTATTGTCTGTACTTTTAATGCAATGTACAAGAAGTCATCGTCAATTCCAATGGAAGCTTTTTCCTCATCTTTTTTTCTAAGAATTTTATAGATTTAGCTCTTACATTAAAATTTTTGATGTATTTTGAACTAATTTTTTTTATGTATGGTATAAGGATTCAAATTTGCATTTTGCTTGGGACCCAGTTTTCCTGGCATCATTTGTGGAAAGCTGCTCTTTCCCCATCCACCATCCTATCACCCGTAATGGGAGCCATTTCACCATCTGCATGAGGATTATTTCTGGGCTCTCTATTGTGCCCCACTGGTCTATGTCTCTTTCTATCAGTACCACACTGTTTCGGTCACTGTAGCTTTATAGTAAAGTTTAAAATCAGGAAGTGTAAGACCTAAAATTGACTTTTCAAAACTAGAGTTCAAGCTTGTTCAAGTAAAAATTAGAAAGAATCACACTCTACCACAGGATCCTGAGGTTGCAGCAGTCTTTTAAAAAATTCCCTCAAAAGGGCCCATCTCTTTACAACATCTCTTAAGTAAAACATAGCTTTAGTTCTTGCTGGTCTGTGGTTCTCTTCAATGACATTTTCATAGAATTCACTTGGGGTCCTTTGGGTGTAGGCTGGGTGGCCCAGTCTCATGTAAGGTCATGTAAGATACATGTGGAAAAAAGTCACCACATTTGAAGAAGGCTGCACCCTGTGTCCAGCCTCCTCTACACGGGGATGTAAAGCTTAAACAAGGTTATTAACTGTTCTGGATGTAACATTAAAATGTAATTACTGACATCTGTCTTCTGTAGCTTATCAGACTATAGTAAGAATAAAAATTTGTTTTCCAGAAAGAGAGTAGCCTATATCAAGAAATTTAACACTGAGAAGGGAATGGCCACAGTAACTGCCAAAACTGTTGGTCTACATAAGTGACATATAAGTTTTAAGTGTAATTGTTCTGCCTGCACAGGCAGATGACACAAGTATGTTTCAAACTAGGGACAAGAATTGAGGGCAGTTAGGGACCCTGGCTTTGGGGTTTGATCCAAGGGGACATGGGTGTTGTTTCTGCCACCCCTTGGCCATGTGCCCTTATCTGACACGTGACCTCTTAAGTCTGGGTATCCTTCTGGATAAAACATGGTAAACATGACAGTGTTGCTTGTGTAGTTGTGGATGACACTGCATGATTCCCTGGTTTACAGTAAATGCTAAGAAACCCTAGTTCGGTAGTATTAGTACTTGGAGACCCTGGATCTTTAAAGCAGGAGGTACCTTCCCACCCTGAGGTGCTTCCAGACGCAGTAATTTAACTCACTTACCCTATCACCAGGTCGCACCATAGGTTCTTGCTTTGTACCTAATTTGTGCAAAATGTTGTAAGCAACCTTCATACTTCTCGTCCACAGTTTGCCTGTCAATGTGAATGACAAAGACACAAATAATTGGACACATGCATTTTCAGGTATGTACGTATGTGCACATCAAACCATATACAGAGTATTACTTTTTCATTTCAAGCCTTCAAGTACTCAGAGTCCCTGGAATCAAGCTGGGAAATAAGAACCAGCAAGTCTGACTTATAAAACCCAAGAAGCCCAAACAACTGAATAAGGTATTAATGCAAATGCCCTTAGTGTGCAAAGTACCTATGACAAGCCACAGACAATCTTAATTATCTCAGATGCATGGGGAGGTTCCTACCAGGAGAGAAGGATGGGGCTCCTGGCCATGGTGTGTCGCTGCTTGTTTACCTTGTGCAAAGTAATACATTTCCTCTATTGATGGGACCTGTCTCATGTGACTGTGATGAATCTAGGGCACGACAGAGGCCTTTCCAGGGCCTGACCTTCTGCCTTCCCATGTCCTATGATTCTCAAACACAAATTTCCCTAATCTCAGGGCTTTAGGGTTTTTGGAATTCTTCAACTTAGATAAAGATTATGTTAAGTATTTTTTAATTATTTTAGAATTTCAAACTCTAGAAAAAATGACCACAAAGGATTAAAAACAGAAATAAAAAAATACTTGAGAAAAAATGGCCAGCTTTGAAGAACTTGCAGATTTCAAATCCCACCTTCACCCCAATGTCAGACATTTCCTCAGCATTACCCAGGTGAGAGGAAACAGTCTGAGATTGAATCAAAATGACACAGAGGTCTTTTAAAATTTCAGCTTCTATAAGCTCTCTAAAGTAGTTAAGGTGTTAGAAACTATATTAACACAGTAATGGTATAATAAAATTGAGAGCAACTTTAACTGTTTCCAATAAATGTAACCACTGGTTTAATTGTTTTATTTTAAATGTAAAAGCTAAATTAAAAAGTGTTTTGCTCACACCATGTACTTTGAATGAAAAAACCCTGAACTTGTCTGATTGTATACTGGATTTTGTAGCAGCCCAGTTAGGGTTATTAATGTTCACCTACCAAAGGATTTGTCAACTTGCCTCCACATAGTGATTGATGGACAGTTACTGTTATCTTTGATTCTGTTAATTCCAAAGACAGTCCTGGTTCACATCTGTGCTCAACAAAGGTTTCTTTATTTCATTAAGGTCACAGACAATCTATAAAAAGCATGACATTAGGACATGCCTTCTCACATACTTCTTGGGCACTTAGGGTGATTACTCCGTTGAAGATTTCTTAAGGGTCCCTCCATCTTCTCTACTTCTTCCCCAACACCACAGTCCTGAAGAACAGCTACTTTACAATTATTTGGTATATTATGTGGTGATTATATCTTTCCCAAAATATAGTTACTAGCCATTATGATTTTATTTTTCCTAAGAAAAACACAAATATTTTGTAACTTCAAATCTCTTTCATGTGAACAATGCTGGGGAGTGACTATAGTTGAATAAAAAATTACAATCAATTTGTAGTAATTCACAAAATCAATGTTTTACAAAGGAACAAGTCAATTACAACCAAAGAATTAGCACCATTATATTCTTTTAAAGTTTCAGTTTCATTCTTGGCTTGGAATTGGTATCATCACAAATTCATACAAAAGCCAGTTTACAATAGGAAATTTGGAAAGGGCAAGATACTTTGAAATATGAGGAATATATTTCAAAGAGAAAAAGTAAGAAAGGGTGAGCTGATTTCAATTAAAGAAGAAGCAACAGTTCTTGAGTGATTTATAAAGGAGAAAGAAAAAAATTCGAATGAAGAATACACTACTTAGTGCAGCTGTCATTCAGAATGTGAGGTAGATAGAGTTTTCTAGACAAGCAAAAGCCAGTGAGTTCATCACCAACAAATTGCCCTCATAAGGCATGTTAAAGAGGGTTCTTTAATATGAAAAGAAAGGGCACTAATAAGGAATAAGAAAACATATGAAAGTAAAATTCTCTCTGGAAAAGTAAATACATAATAAAAGTAGTGAACTAATCACTTATAAAGCCAGTATGAAGGATTAAAGGCAAAAGTAGTAAAAATAACTGTAACTACAACAATTAAGGAATACACATGATAAAAAAAGATGGAAAACGTGACAACAAAAGCATAAAACTTGGTGGGGGAGTAAAAATGTAGAGCTCTAAGAAAAAAGATTACTAATAAGGGAAACCATATCAGGCTATCAGCAGACTTCTCAGCAGTTTACAGGCCAGAAGGAAGTGGCATGAAATATTTAATGTATTGAAAGAGAAGGACCTTCAACCAAGAATTTTCTACCCAGCAAGATTATCATTTAAATTTGAAACAGGGATTAAACAATTTCCAGATAAGTGAACGCTCAAAGAATTTATAGCAACCAGCATTACAGGCTAAGTTAAAGCAACTGCTGTAAGATGGAAATATTCTATGACTGAACAGCTTTCACCAGTGAAAATAAACTTATCTATACACAAAATTAGTGAAAGGATACACAAAAAGTGCAGATTATGACATCTAACACAAAGTGTGGAGAAGGAGGAGGAAGAAAAAAAGTACTATTAGATTGTGTTTGAAAAGCAATCAGTAACTTAATATAGACTGTTGTATAGTCAAGAAGCTATTTTTGAACCTTTGGTAACCACAAAACTAAAGCCTATGATAGATAAACAAAAGACTTTAAGAAGACAAATTCAATCACAACACCAAAGAAAATCATCAAATAACAAGAGAAGTGTATAAGAAAGGAAGAAAGAAACTGAGAGGAGCTATAAAAACACCCAGAAAACAATAAAATGGAAGTAAGTACATACCTATCAATAATTACCTTAAGTGTAAATGGATTGAATGCACCACTCAAAAGACATATGGTGGTAGAATGGATAAAGAAACAAGACCCATTTATATGCTGCCTATAGGAGACTCAGACCTAAAGGCATACACAGACTAAAAGTGAAGGTATGGAAGAAGATATTTCATGCAAACAATAGAGAGAAAAAGCAGGAGTAGTAGTGCTTAGATCAGACAAAATAGATTTCAAAACAAAGAAAACAAGAGACAAAGAGGACATTACATAATGATATAGGAGTCATTCTAACAAGAGGATATAACCATTATAAACATCTATGCACCCAATATAGGAGCACCTAAATATGTAAAACAAATACCAAAAGAATTAAAGAGGGAGATAGGTTATAACACACTCATTGTAGGAGACTTTAACCCACTACTCACATCAATAGATCAACCAGACAGAAAATAAATTAGGAAAGAGAGGCACTGAACAATTACATTAGATCAGATGGACTTAACATATCTACAGATCACTCCACCCTAAAGCAGCATGATACATTTTTCTCCAGTGTACATGGAATGTTCTTCAAAACAGATCACATAATAGGCCACAAAAAGAGCCTAAATAAATTTTTAAAGATTGAAGTTTTATTAAGCAGCTTCTCAGACCACAATGGTATGAAACTAGAAATCAATTACACAAAGAAAACAAAGCCTACAAACACATGGAGACTAAACATGCTTCTAAATAACAGATGAATCAATCAAAAAATTAGAACAGAATCAAGCAATACAGAGACAAATGGAAATAAAAATTCAACAGCCCAAAATGTGTGGGACACTGCAAAGGCAGTTCTAAGAGGGAAGTACATAGCAATATAGGCTTACCTCAAGAAACAAGAACAATTCCGAATAAACAGCCTAACCTCACAATTAAAGAAACTAGAAAAAGAAGAACAAATGAAACCCAAAATTAGTAGGAGGGACATAATAAATATCAGAACAGAAATAAATGAAAATGGAGAAGAATGAAACAATAGAAAAAAAATCAATGAAACCAGGATCTTGTCCTTTGAGAAAAAAAGGGAGTACACACATAAACAAAATCAGAAATGAAGAAGGAATAGTCACATTGGATACCAGAGAAATACAAAGAATTATTAGAGAATACTATGAAAAATTACATGCCAGTAAATTGAACAACCTAGAAGAAATGGGCAACTTCCTGGAAAAATACAACCTTTTAAGACTGACCAAAGAAGAAACAGAGAATCTGAACAGACCAATTAGCAGCAACACAATCAAATTGGTAATAAAAAAACTCCCAACTAATGAAAGTCCAGGTGTAGATGGCATCACAGCTGAATTCTACCAGACATTTAAAGAAGAGCTAAAGTATTCCAAAGAGTAGAAGATGAGGGAATACTTCCAAACTCATTCCATGCCTTAGGACTTAGGAGAATACACAGGCCACTCTAATGCCAAATCCAGACAAAGACACCACAAAAAAAAGAAAATTCCATACCAATATACCTGATGAACACAGATGCAAAAATCTTCAACAAAATATTAGCAGACTGAATTCAAAAATATGCCAAAAAGATCATCCATTATGAACCAAGTTGGATTTATTCCAGGGATACAAGGACAGTACAATTTTCATAAATCAATCAATATCATACACCATATTAACAAAAAGAAGGATAAAAACCACATGGTCATCTCAATAGATGCTGAAAAAGCATTTAAAAAATTCAACATCCACTCATGATAAAAACTCTCAACAATATGGGTATAGAGGGTACATACCTCAACTTAATAAATGCCATGCATGACAAACCCCCAGCCAACATCATACTTAATGCTGAAAAGCTAAAAGCTTTTCCCCTAAGATCAGGAACAAGACAAGGATGTCCACTCTTACCACTTTTATTCAACATACTTCTGGAGGTCCTAGTCATGGCAATCAAATAAAACAAAGATATAGAAGGCATCTAAACCAAAAAGGAAGAAGTTAAACTGTCACTATTTGCAGGTGACATGATATTATACACAGAAAACCCTAAAGACTCCACCAAAAAACTATTAGAATAACTGAATTCAGCAAAGTTTTAGGATACAAAATTAATACACAGAAATCTGGTGCTGTCCTATATACTAATAACAAACTAGGAGAAAGAGAAATCAGGAAAACAATTCCATTTACAATTGCACCAAAAAGAACAAAATACCTAGGAATAAACCTAACCAAAGGAGGTGAAAGACCTGTACTCTGAAAACTGTGAAACACTCATGAAAGAAATTAAAGAAGGCACCAATAAATGGATATTTATCCCATGCTCATGGATAGGAAGAATTAATATTGTCAAAATGGCCATCCTGCCCAAAACAATTTACAGATTCAATGCAATCCATATCAAAATATCAACAACATTCTTCAATGAACTACAACAAATAGTTCTAAAATTCATATGGAACCACAAAAGACCTCAAAGAGCCAAAGCAATCCTGAGAAAGAACAACAAAGCTGGGGGAATTATGCTCCCTGGCTTCAAGCTCTACTGCAAGCTTCAGTAATAAAAGCAATAGGGTACTGGCATAAGAACAGACCTATGAATCACAGGAATAGAATAGAGAGCCCAGATATAAACCCAAGCATATATGGTCAATTAATATATGATACAGGAGCCATGAATATACAATGGGGAAAAGACAGCCTCTTCGATAACTGGTGTTGGGAAACTGGACAGCTACATGTAAAAGAATGAAACTGGATTATTGTCTAACTTCATACACAAAAGTAAACTAAAAATGGATCAAAGACCTGAGTATAAGTCATGAAACCACAAAATTCTTAGGAGAATACATAGACCAAAATCTCTTGAATATAAGCATGAGCAACTTTTTCCTGGATACATCTCCTTGGGCAATGGAAACTAAAAAAAAAAAAAAAAAGAACAAGTGGGTCTACATCAAACTAAAAAGCTTTCTGTAGAGCAAAAGATACCATCTGCAGAACAAAAAGGCATCCTACAGTATAGGAAAATATATTCAAGAATGACTCGTCTGATAAGGGGTTAACATCCAAAATATATAAAGAAACCTTAAGCCTCAACACCCAAAAAACAAATAATCCAATTAAACAGGCAGAGGACCTGAATAGACAGTTCTCCAAAGAATTTAATACAAATGGCCAACAGGCACATGAAAGGATGCTCCACATTGCTAATCATCAGGGAAATGCAAATCAAAATCACAATGAGATATCACCTCACACCAGTTAGAATGGTGAATATCTAAGACAAGAGATAACAAACATTGGTGAGGATGTGGACAAATAGGAACCCTCCTACAATGTTGGTGGGAATGTAAATTGGTGCAACCACTGTGGAAAGCAGTGTGGAGGTTCTTCAGAAAACTAAAAATAGAAATATCATTCAATCCAGTAATTTCACTTCTAGGAATTTACCCAAAGAAAACAAAATCCCTGATCTGAAAAGATATATGCACCAACATGTTTACTGCTGCATTATTTACAATAGCCAAGATATGGAAGTAAGTGAAGTGTTCATCAATAGATGAATGGATAAAAGAGATGTGGTATGTATACACAATGGAATATTATTTAGGCATAAAAAAGAAATCCTGCCATTTGCAACAACATGGATGGATCCAGAGGGTATTACACTAAGTGAAATAAGCCAGTTGGAGAAAGAGAAATACCATATATGATTTCACTAATTTGTGGAATATAAAAACAAATCAAAACTGAATGAACAAAACAGCAGTGGACACAAAGACACTGAGAAATGACTAATGGTTACTAAGTGGGAGGGATTGGGGTGGATGAGTGGGGAGGGTGAGGGGGATAGAGGGGCACAATAATTCACAATCACAATATATGTTGGTCATAGGGATGGTATTACAGCATGCAGAATATAGTCAATGACTATAACATCTTTCTATGTTGATAGTGTCTGCAGTAGAGGGGGTAAGGATTTAATAATATGGGTAACTCTGAACCACTGTGTTGTACATTTGAAATCAATATAAGATTGTATATCAACAATACTTAAATTAAAAAAATGTAGAGCTCTAGAATGTACTCAAACTTACATTGTAACAACTTAAAATAGGCTAGTATAAATGTAAGTCATGTGTAAGCCTCACTGTAGCCACAAAGCAAAAACGTATAGTAGATGCACAAAAAATAAAGTGGAATCTAAGCATGCCACTGAAGAAAGTCATCAACTCATAAGGAGCAAACAAGAGAAAAAGAAAGGAGCAGGGAGGAACTAGAAAACAACCAGAAAACAATTAACAAAATGGTAATAGTACATACCTATCAATAATTACTTTAAATGTAAATGGACTAATTTCTCCACTTAAAAGAATATGGGTGACTGAATGGATTTTGTTTTAAAGACCCATCCATAAGCCGCCTACCAGATTCTCTCTTCAGCTTTAAGGACACACACAGACTGAAATTGAATAGATGGAAAAAAATGCCAAATGCAAATGAAAACCAAAAGAAAACTAGAGTAGATCTACTTTTATAAGACAGAATCAACTTTAAAACAAAGATTGTAATAAGAGACAGGGCATTACATAGAGATCAAAACATTTGTATTTATGTACCCAATATAAAAGCACCTAAATATATAAAGCAAATATTAACAGATAAAACAAGAGAAGAATAACAAATGTTGGTGGAGAAAATAGAACCTTTGTGCACTGTTGGTGGGAATGTAAACTGATGCAGCCACTATGGAGATCAGTGTGCAGGATTCTCAAAAAATGAAAAATAGAAATATCATATGATCCAGCAATTCCACTTCTGGGTATTTATCTGAAGAAAACAAAAATACTAACTCAAAAAGATGATTCACTTCATGTTCACTGCAGTGTTATTTATAGTAACCAAAATATGGAAACAACCTAAGTGTCCACTGACAGCTGAGTAAAGAAAACGTGGTGAATATACAATGCAATGGCATTCAGCCATAAAAAGAATTATATCTTGGCATTTGGAATAACAAGGATGTACCTCAAGGGGACCATGCTAAGCGAAGTAAGTCAGACAGAGAAAGACAAATACAGTATGATCTCATTTACACATAGAATCTAAAATAAAAAAGGAAAAATAAAAACCAATTTCATAGAAAGAAAGAACAGGTTGGTGGTCACCAGAGGTAGGGAATGAGGGTTGGGTGAAGGGTCAAAGGAAAGGAGCGACACACAGCAGCAATTCACCAGAGAATTCCGCTTTATTAGGGAAAGGTGCTGGGTTATATAGGAAGGGGCATGAGCTAACTGAGGTGTCACTTCTACGGGGCTGGTGGCTATTGGCTAGGTGCTGGGATTAGGGGGGGCGAGGGATGAGTTCGCCATCTTATGGGTGGGGGCCCTTCAAAGGGGGTCAAAAGGTATAAACTTCCAGCTGTAAAATAAGTCATGGAGACATAATGTACAACATGGGGACTATAGTTAATAATAGTTAATGCACATTTGAAATTTGGGACTCAGACAAGCAAATTTCTTCAGATTTAAGGCAAGTTAAACAGATATTTAAACTGGAAAAACATATATGGAGACTCTGAGACAGCCCCATGCATGTAGGAGAGAAGAATTGGTGTGGAAATGATGGAAGCACTCTTATTACACATTTAATTTCACTTGGCTTTGAATGAGGAGTCAGCAACTGTACAGACAGTGACTGAGGGCAAGACAGGTGGGTGTGGAGGGGCTGACACAGCTTTTATGGAACGTGATGGGAGCCTGAGAAACTTGTCACCAATATGACAAAAATAAAAAAGATGGAAAAGCTGCCCAGTGTTGTTGTAGCTCAAGCACCTAAATCCCTCAAAATATCTTGAGAAAATCCAAGTCACAAATTTAAAAAAAGAAAACAAAAACATTTTCTTGGTAGAAAAGTACTTGGGACCGACATGAACCTGGGGATGTCTCACTGAGCCCCCAGAGGCGGTGGAGAAGGAAAACTGACAAGTCTCTGTAGGAATGGCATGACAGAAGAAATCCGGTTGCCTAGCATGCTTTATTTAATTAATGTAGGATTATGAAATGCCATGGGTTCTCTTTAGTATGCTTTTGAACTTACACTGGTAAATGGAAAATGTAAGATTGTCCATACGTTTGCTCACAACCACCATTTGTCATCTGTTGTATTTTCCATGACATCCTATTTCTCTGGTGGTAACTCCACTATGTAGGGCTTTCAGCAAAGTACATTTTAGCTGAAGGTAAACAGCACTTCTGTCAACCGCCTGGTCCCTCCAAGTTACTTTTTATCATAGCAGTTCTCGCTCAGTGAACGTTTGTCTGCATCTGCTCAACAACATCCATCACCAAAGTTCATCTACACAGGAAGCACTTCCTCAGTGTCCATCGTATTATCCAACACCTCTATTTTATGTCCTGAAAATCTTACATTCAGAAATGCACTGCTTCCTTATATCCTTTAACAAGTAAAATCCAAGGTTGTCCCATAGCATGTGCCTAATACAGACAGTTAAAATACAACAAATAAGACGATTTAAGAGCAGAGCTGAGATGTGTTGGTGGACACACATCGGTTACAGATTTTCATAGGTAACATTGGGTCTGCATCTTACAACCTCCAAATCACCTTAGCCTTGCAAGATGGAGAGGCAGCCCACCCTGGTCTGCATTCCATCATAGAAGAGGGGCATCCTCCCCATCTACAGCTTCGGCACAAGAGCCACACCTCATTTATCTTTGATTTCCCAGGCAGCACCAAGCCATGAAGTCAGTGCCTCAGACACCTTATCAAGCACTGTGAGATAGGCAGGCTTCGGGAGGGCCCTGGAAGACTCAGCTACAGAGCAGCAGCTCTGAGTACCTGTTTCTGACTGAATATAACCTATTCCCAAGAGCATCATTTAAAAAAAAACAACTCATGCCTCATGGGTGAAGTGCTCTTAGCCACTTAGGGTTAGTAATGAAGCCATAAAACCACCAGGCAACCAAAGATGCCTCTACACCCCCCTTCCCATTTCCATCTGGGAGCCTACAGCTGGGCCTCTCAGGGCTACGCACCCCCCAAAGGCTGCACCCTATGTTAGGTAACATAGTATCTTGGCCTTGATTGCTAATGTAGAAATCAATTTCTTTCCTCCTTGCAATTAGAGGAGTGTTAGCATCATAAAAACAGACTGAAAATTTAGAAAAAGGTAACCTCAGCTCACACATGCAGCTAGAACTATGCCATTAGAACAACTGGTCCTCTAGTTAATACTCTGCACAGAGCAGCAGGTGGGAGGAACCTGACAATCCGCTTTTTCCACAGCTCCTGTCCACGGAACCAAGAGAAGGGAGTGCTTCTGGAAGAGGTAACTGTCTCCAAACATGTATGGATTGAATTAAGTGTAGTAGGGGAAGTATTAAAGGCAAGCTTGTTTCTCTCACTTTCTGCAGAAGCACTTCAGACTTTGTTTCTTTTGAGTGACATGTATCAGACATCTTTAACTCCAAACCTTCCAGGAAGCATTAATTTCAGGAATATCACACACACATTCCAAGAGGTGAAATTCAACATCTTACTAGAGTTATGATGACTAGCTTTCTGTATCCATTTCTGAATTTAACTCAAAAAACATTCAACAAATAATTACTTTTCATACTCAAACCAAGTAATTTTCCTAATACTTCCTTTCAGAATCCACTAACTTCCGCACGGGAAACAGAAGGCAGCACAAAGATCAGCCAACCACAGGAAGTGGCAGCGGTGTGTCGGCATGAGCCACAGGCGAATGGACTTCGCGAATTACCGTAGGTGAGGATGTACAGGGGCTTCCCGTTAGTGTCCATTGTGGTAAGGCACGGTGCCTTGGGCGAGATGGTTCCCCACCGCTGCAGCGCAGCTTCCAAAGACGGCGGCCAATTCGTCACCACACCCAGCTGCTCCCCGCGCATCGCCAGCATCTGTGCTCCCTCTGGCTTTGGCTGGTTTGGATCCGGTTGTTGAACTAAAGCCATTTGAACAAAAAGGTTGTCAAGAAAAATACATCCATGTTAGTACAATTACCTCTTTGTTCTTTTTAAGGAAGCTGGGAGACTTATACATAAGATATAAATTTATTAGTTGATAGAAAACATACATGTGCCTTTCTAGAAGAGGGCTGACCTACCTAATGGCCTCAGGAATGTGACCAAAGCACTTGACTTAACAATTTACGAGGATGGGCAACTTAGGGGCACCTGAGTGCATTTATAAACTGACAAGTAAAACTACGTGTCTTAACACGGCGAGAGTTAGGGTTCCAGCACCTATGTTTAAAATATGAACTACTGATTTATACTAGTAATTCTAGACTCCAAAGGGCCCAAATCTTTCTAAATTATATTTTGTCTTAAATACTGACATGTAAATTTACATTTTCTACAACTACTGTGAAAAACTAGTATAGACCATATTTTCTTGAGTAAAACAAAAATAAATGCCTCATAGTAAAATACAATTTGCCCCCTCTTTAGGTACGTGAGAAAAAGAGATTTATTTTTCTCAATTCTGGAAAAGGTTTCTCTCTCAGGGTTTGATTGACAATTTCCATCTGCTAGCCAGAAACTCAGCTATACCTCCCTTGTGGTATAAAGAACAAGAAACTGAGGGTCTGGGTTTGATATATGAAGCAGTATTTTGTATCAGATTTAAGTTGTTTGTGTTAAAAGGCTCATGAGCATTATGATTAAGAGGCCAGCCCTGAGCTGGCAAAGACAGGCAGGCCACACGCTCCCTCCATGTTCCTCTCAAGCTTATTCAGAGAAAGCCTATTGCTGCAAGCTAAGGTTCTCTATAATTTACTTTTATTTCTGTAACCAGATAGAGTCCTTAGAAAGAGGCCTGGCTCATGGGATGAGGTTGCAATCTGCTGAGGTGACTAACCCATAGTCAGCTTGGACATCTGCCCAACTGTGGGTGCCTAGCACATCTTAAAGGGCCCTTTGGGAATAGTCCCTACAAAAGGACCCCTGCAGCTCAGGGGCCTGGGGACACAGAGGTCCTGCAGGATGGGGGCATAGGGGGTTTACCTTCTAACAATTCTTCAAAGTCATCAACAAAGAATTCCCGTAAAGGTGGCCGCTTCGGTCGTTTGAGGGTATTGACAAGCTGCTGGATTTTGGCTGACACTCGGCTACTTACTGGCACTCCTGAAACACAGAACCGGGGCAATGCAGGGACTCTGAGTGCATTGTGGTTGGACAGGCCACCATGGCAACAATGCCATGCCACCAGTGCTCACTGTCTCTCTGGCACGCTGGAAGCAAGCCTGTGCCCTTGCAACCCAGTGTCCCTCCAAGTGCCACCCACGATGACTTGCATGGAGAGGCCAATGCACCAGGCAGGCAGTCACAGCAGCAGCCCCTCAGGTGAGCCGCGAGAGCTGCAGACATAGCAGACACGCTCTTACAACTTTATGGGCCAGCCTGCTCTGGCTACAGATGGGACTCCATCCCAGCTCCGGTTCCTAAGACAGGATTTGTCACCTCCTCACTGACATTGTTTCGGTGGGATCAGAGAGCTCAAAAAGCAACAGGACCTTGTGAGGTGTACAGGGCCTGGAGGACACTGCCAGAGAGGGTGAACCCCGGTGCCCTCAGCAGGTCACCATCAGACGCGGCAGCCCTGCACCTCCTGATGGAAGCTGGGGGCTCAGGTTGTACAGGGTCTGTGTGGCCCCGCCCCTTGTGGTAACCCCAGGACCTCCTATCAGCCGTCAGTTTCCCTCACCTGAGTGGACACGTAGACAGTGTGTCCCTGAATTTCAGCAATGGAAAGGCTCCAAATCTAAGCTTGGGAGCACAGAGCACCAATACACACTTCCCTGTGTGCACTGACAAAACAGCCCCATTTTATAATAGGGTATCTCTTACTTACAACAATGAATCTGACATCATTTTGAAAACTACATGAGTAATCATAAAAAAAGGCATGAAGTTTTAAAGATTTAAATAACCCAAATCAATGAACAAAAGGAATTCTCAGACACTGGCATCGTCAGCTGGACAAAATGCATCCTGTCAAGCAAATTTCATTCCTGCCAAAAAGGTGCTCGGAAACCTGCGCCAGGACCCGGGCAGCTCCCAGACCGGAGAACTACGGCCCGGAGGGCATTTCCCACAGTGACTGAGCAGTTGCCCCTCCTCCCCAGCACCATGCACCAAAGCAGGCCTCAGCTGTAGGAATAAACACGACGGAAGGTAATTTTTCTGTCAAATAAAATACGTTTAGTAGGCAGTCTCAAAAATACTCTTGCGGTATTTTCAGACTTGAGACATTAAATATTTTATAGTTTTGAAAATATGTGAAAATACACAATCTAGAATTCTCAATATCTAAACACAGTCTGTCCCATAAATAGTCCCACTAATTTGGTTTGGATGAACTGGAGGTCACCTCATGAGGCTGCTGGTTGTCCAGCTTGTTCAGAACATGCTGGAATCATTCTGGGGCCCAGCCCAGGGCATCTGATGTGTGAGGCTGGGCCCAGCCCAGAACACGTCCTGGCAAGAGCTCAGGCGATTCTGATGCATCACCACATGCTGAGACGAGACTCGTGTGGATTCACTGGGGGAGCAGGGAATGGGCCTAGAAGGCAGCAGAGCCACTCAAACGGTGACAAGAACAACATCATGACTTAGTAAACATGGGTTCAGCAGAGCACAGAGGCGATATGCTACTGACAGCATTGCACAGCAGAGCTCCTGAGCCCAACAACAGGGCCCAGGGAGGCGGCCTGCACCTGTCAGAGCCTGGGTCATTTCTGAATCACAGGGGTGGATGGCACACCAGGCCTATTTGAGTATCTTCCACAAAAAATATATGTCATCACCAGCTCTGTCCCTACTTCCTAGACTCTGGAGGGACTGATTGTAAGGACAGCAGGACAGAACACAGTCCAGGCACACTGCCACACCCGGGGCAGTACCAGAAATGGCCACCAGATCAGAGTGTACCAAAAGTAACAATATGAGGAATAAGGAGAACCCTCCTGACTGCATTTTACCAAATCATTAGTATAGTCTTCCAGTCTGGAGAAGAAAAGACCCTCTCGCTTTCACAGTCCGAAGTGCCATACTGGCCTGTGTCTGCCAGCTATTTTGTTCCACATTTAGCTTCACCTTCTTTGCCCTCCTAATGAACTGTTCATGGTCTTAACACACTCATACCTATTTCTTAACTGAATTCTAACTTAAATGAATAACCAACATTAGTTATTCATTAGTAAAAACATCAGTCATGTTATAAAATTTATTTCTCCTCTCATCACTGAAGTCATACAACACTGACACAAGAAGTAACTAGTGGCCAACTTGGCGAGCAGCTGCAATTCTTGCAACTACACCACCTTCTATGGAAGGTTCATAAAGAACTTGAAAATTAAATCACAAGTCGACTGTATCTAGAAGAAACATCCAACCGCGGGCACAGAAAGGCAAGCGGGTAGGCAGAGCGCGTGGAGGAGGGGGCTCTTGAGGACGTACCGTCTCCGGTCTCCATGAGCTCGGCATTGCCGTACTTCGGCGCTATCCGCGATGTCGTGGAGCCTTGCGGCCTTTCTACTTGTATTGAGTGTTCTGAGGTGTAAGTGGTCACGTCAGGAGGTGCAGAGTGATTTTCTGTGGGGAAGCAAACGACAAGTTCTATACCACCAAGACAGTTATTCTGAAGGCTAAGCAAGCAGGGTTCAAAAAACAGCATCCTAGAAGAGGCCGATTCCAAATCAGAGTCTGCAGAATCTCAGCATGACAAGTGTCTTTAAGATAATTTATACTGCTCTTGAGCAGGAACAGAGCTACATGAAACCTCACAGCAGGAGCCACATCAGTGATTCACTGTAGCACTTGCACAAAACGTTTTCAAGTAGTCATGGAAAAAGAGACATTGTAAGTTATGTGTTTGTTCATGAAAGTAGTTTCCTTGGCAGTTAGGAGCTCAAGCTTTGGAGGCACAGTTGGGGTCTGAATCCCAGTTCTGCTAACAACTCCAGACCTGGGAAAGGCCCCATATGCCTAGGTTCTCTTCTGTCAAATGGGAATAGTGGCTAGTTCCTCGCAGGACTGAGTACCTACACGGAGTCCTAGGACACTTCCTCACAGAGGCAAGCACTCAAGACACCTTAGCTGTTTTGTGCTTCATATGAATAATACTTTATAGTCAACCAAGGCCACACGTTCACCATCTACAGGCACTGGGGACTGTTATGCCCACGACTAGCAACATCCTTTCCACCATGCTCCTTGATGACAAAGTTAAGCTCTCAAATGGCTAAGTGGGGAAATGGGGAAAGCACATGTATTTGCTAAATGAGGTATCACGGGGAACCTGTCAAACGTGGGTATCAATGACACCTTCTGTTCACTGGGTTCTAGTCACGGGCATGGCAACATTCATTAGCTTTGATTCATTATCCTTGCCAGGACCTCTCAGGACCCCTAACTCCCTTTGTGGGAAGCCCATCCCCACGCTGCATGGCCCTCCTCTTCGGGCACTGCCCATGTCAGCACCACAGGGGCCATTTTAAGCACAAGAATGCCAAAAGCAGCACCAGGCAGCTCATGTGGAGACACTGCCAGGCTCTGAGCTGGGAAAAGAACAGAGCATTGCCCTGGCCGACCTTGGGAGGTCATGCCCAGCATGAACTTGGAGTTTAGCCATCCTGCAAATGTCCGCACAGGATGGGAGATGGCCATGGGCACTGACCTGGGCTTGCCAGTAACTTTCACCTGCAGGCAATGTGCGAGCTCAGATCAGCTGCCTGTAGACACGGGCTTGTGGTGGCAGGGCACTGCACGAGTGAGCTCTGCTGTGGGGGGGGCTGCTCTGAGTTCCCAGGTGAGTTTCAGATGTCACGCCCAGGGTGCCAACTCAGCTCCCTGCCCGAGCCACCCACAGAGTGTGGCCCCAGGTACCCAACCTGGCAGGTGAGAGAAGGACCACCCACCTTTGCCCAGTTTGGTCCCTGCTCGTGGCTCACCCCCAGGCACCAGCTATGACCTTCCCACGCATCTGCCTACTTTTCAGTATGAGGTACTGCCCGAGGCTCTGAAGAACAGCCTCCACACCACTGCTGTGGGTCCACAGATGTCTGCTGATGGAGAGATGAAGGGTCAGGTGCTACAAGGGGCAAGGAGCGTGACAAGGCAAGCCACACCCGCAACATGCCCTGTCAATTAGGGTCTGAACCAGGAAGTCTTTGTAAAGGATAACAAGGGTACTGAGCCCTAAACATGGCTCCCAGCAGACAGCCATGTCCTGCACTCACCTCTTCTTCACAAGAATCCACCCTGCCATGGCTGGACTGTGTCCCCAAAGCCCACATGTGAAGGCTTCAGCCCCCGAGCTTCAGTATGGGCTGTGATGGGAGGTGGGGTCTCTAAAGAGGTGATCAAGGTACTGTGAGGTCATGAGGTGGGCCCTGAGCCCAACTGACTGGGGTCCTCAGGAGATGAGGACACAGACCTGCACACACAGGGATGACCACGTGAGGATGCAGGAGGAGAGGGCGTCCCAGGAGGGAGGCTCAGGACACCAGCCCCAACCACACCTGGGTCTCAGACATCTACCCCCAGGGCTAAGAGAGAGTGCATCTGCCGTCAGAGCCCGCCTGCCGGCACCCCCAGGTCATGCCTCAGGTCGGAGGCCAGGTCTTGGTGCCTCGGGAGGGAGCGGGCAAGGTCACACGCTCAGTCAGTTCACTGAGCGGAGAACATGTGGACTCCGGGCTCACCCTTTTCCTCACCCCATCTGTGCTACCACATGGAGTTCATTTCTACTTCAGAATGATCTAATTCTTCACAGCTAAGCAGTAGTCTCCCAGGGGCCTCCCATTTCAAATGGAAATACAGTGGACACTAACGTCTGAGGAGCAAAGTGTCCAATCTGGCACTCAAAACGGCTAACGTGAGCTCAGTACATTTGGATTTTATTCAGATTTCCTTTGTTAAGTTACACTGTAGCCAATGTGTCTGTGTTAGTGGCAGGAATACTGCGGTGTTTCCACTTTGAAGTTGAGAAAAATAATGATTCCAGGACGTCTGGTGATTAAAAATAGGAACAGTGACAGCTGGGGACTGCAAAGAGCTTTCTAAATTTACTTACATGTCACCTCCCCTGTGTCTCGCCAGACTCCTCCCATGATATCTGGTGGGAGCGTAAACCCCGCACCAGCTTCTGTGGAGGCCAGGGAGTCTTCCGCCACTGTGACACAAAGCGCCTTATTTCATGTTGGCAAGATTAGGTCTCCAAGTACCGGGGCAGCTCACCATTCTTTTGAGAAGAAATCTAGAAGAACCTCATACAGAAAAGGTGCCCACACTTGATGTAAGAGGAGGCAGGCTGAGGGGCAGGCTCCCCACTCCCAGCACAAGAATGGATGCCCAGGTGGGTAAGGAGCATCTGAAGATTTAGAAAGCTCATCAGAGAGGGTGTCTTCTGAGCAAGTTGTCCTGTGCGTTACTGTAACGTCCAGTACTCCCAAAATCAAGAGAAAATAGTAGCCATCCTTGCAGCTGGCTGTCAGGTGTCACTTCTGCCATAAGCCATGCCCCAGGGCCATGGTGACACCTTACACCTGCTCCCTGATGGGGCAGCTCCCATCTCACCTACCACGGCATTACTTTTGCTGGGCTGATGACATGGGCTCCTTAAGAGTCTGGAACCGGGAGGGACATGGGAGGCAGGGGGCTTGGCAGACCTTCCTGATAGAATCTGCAGGCTGCTCTGGCTCCATCAGTACCACAGGGTCCATCTCAGGCCTTCAACTGCTCCTACTCTTGCCAACAATCCACCCTGTTTGGCCATGATCATTTCAGGGTGCCTCCCAGTCTGACTCCTTCCTCACCACCTGCCACAGCTGGCGTCCGGCTCAGATGCTGCAGCCACACCACGCCCGGCTCAGATGCTGAAGGCAGGCAGGGTGGTAAAGCACAGAGCAAAGGCATACACACACTTCACGTCCAGAAAAATGCCTCTGGTTTCTCACCGCTAACAAGAAGCATCCCGTAATTCCACCTGTACGGCTGGGAACCCTCAGGGGTTGGTGGTGACACATTCTACTTTTAACCATGTTAATTATTCTTCAGTCCCCAAATAACTTCCAAATCAAGAGAAGAAAAACAGAGAATCTGACTTCCTGTATGTAGAAAGCAACATGCTCTTGGATGCTGACGGATAACATGTAACACGCTCAAGAGGCCCTGCCTGCCACATCAGGAATGCATGCCTGACATTCTGATGGCCAGCTGACCACCATGATCACTGAGCAGGAGGGAAAATGGGTGTCTGTGAGGCAGGCCTCAGACCACCGGCTGGCCTGGTCACACCCCAGCTGCCCAGGGCAGCCTGCCAGCCCACCACACGGTGGAGAAGCAGGTTCCTCGAGGAAAACGTGCAGGTGCACCAGACGTCCTCTTGACAAAGAACACGCATGGTGAAGAGTGTGCCCACTCCTCAGGGTTGGAGCACCCAGCTTTGCTGCTGGGGACTCAGCATAGCTGCTCTAGCACTAGCGCCTCCACGTGCAGCTCACCAGCTCTGCTGGGACACAATGGCAGACAGCGCCATCGGTGGCTCAGCTGGACACAATGTAGGATGATGTAGTGAGGGTCTGTCTCCCCTTCCCTAGGGATCTGTTTGCCTTGTCTGCTGACCAGCTTTCCCTAAGTGTGATACTGGTCATGGCAATACATAGTTTCTTCTCAAATTTGCGGGGAAATCACCCAGACTGACCTAAAGATGGTTAGGAAAGCGCTGGGTAGTTCTGTGCTGGAACCTTCCCTGGGGCCAAAGTACTGAGAGGCAGGGTTGACTTCAGGAGGTTCACACAGGGTCTCAGCTGGGACTGCCTCCTTCCCACACTTATGGCATGAAGACACCCCAGGACATGATAGCCACCATTAGACCAATCTCAGAACAGCAGGAATCTAACTTCACACAATGGCTTCTGGATTTTCATATCCACGCATCCAAATTCACCATGAAAGGCTCCAATTGCCATGGAGCATGCACAGAGCAGACCAGTGGGGTTGTGATGGGGCACTGAAATCCTTACCCAGCCCAACTGCGCTGTCTCTCTCAAAGCTATTCCTGCTGGTAATGAGCAGGGCCAACCTAGGACAAAGCTGCTGACAGACCAGGGACTACCTCCAACAGATCCCCATCCAACACCTGCTGGCCTCTTCCTAGCCAGGCACCTCGGTTAGCAGGTGGCTCTCCAGACCCTGAACCTTCCTTCTGGAAAACAGGGATGCAGCCTACTGCCCACGGTCCAAGGGAGCCTAGTGGCACCACCTGACAGCTGCAGTAGCAGCATTATCACCACCACCGCTCACAGCCTCCTCTCCCCTTGGGCGGGATCCTTTCCTCCCAAGAGAGAACCTGTGAAGCTCCTGTGCCTAAAGGTGTAAATGACCGTGTTACTACTCTGAGGTAAATGCATTTAAACACTGAAAAAAACCCGGAAGTGCTAAATAGATGCATGCCTCATGTATTCCAAGTGGGCGTAAGCAGGTTAATAAGGATTTCTGGCAGAATAAGGTGGGCATGGGTGAAGGCTTAGGATGCTTCTTCTTTCAAAATCATTACTTTGATTCTAAGTAAAAAATCCAAACAGAAGTGACTTGGAGAAGCATAAATATCGAAAGCATTTTTGGGGAAGAGACAAGAGTAGATCTGTGCCTTAGTTACACTGACAGGGCACTGGGTATGTGAAAAGGAGGGAAATGGGGGCAAGAGGGGCTGCAACAGTCCAGCAGTTGGGGCACAGGCAAGGAGCCTGGAATCAGGTCCTGGAGCAGTGATATGGAAGAAGGAGGCCTGCAAAACACACACGGGAGCCACATGCCCAGATGAGGATGCCTGGTGTTGACATCGCTGGTGTGCAGGGTGAGGAAGAAGCCTGGGACGCAGAGGCTCGGAGCCTCCTCCTGAGGGCCTGAGACCTCATCAGACAAGCTGCCTCAGGGTACAGCCCAGGGCGGGGGAGGGGAGCTGATGTGTGGCATCAGAAGGCTCTTGGAATTGCGGAGTGGTGAAGGATTCCACAGCAGGAAATGCAGATCTGTGAGCCACGGAAGAGCAAGTGGTCTTGAAAACTGGGAATGGATGAAATCGGCAAGTAGGGACAGGCCAGGGAGAGGAGCCACAGGAAGGAGAGGAAAGGACAATCAGAGGGAAGAGAACCAGCATGCAGAGTGTCTGGCAGAGGAGGAAGTAAGTGGCCAGCAACACCCAAACTGAGGGGAGCCAGGATGCAAAGAGAACAGAAGTAGAAGATCCAGGCAAGGCTGGGGTCCAGAAGGAGTAGGATCAGGAACAAAGGTGACAGGATGACCTTGGAAAGAGGGCAAATTCTTCTCTAGAAGAATGGAGAAAGGTATGGAGATGTTTGGACGGGAAAGGGGTCAGTGGTTAAAGGGGTCAACAAGGAAATGAAAAAAGATACATAGTGATATTTGCTCAATTCCATGAGTGTGCATCTGAGTTCAATTTTATTCCACACCAACATGATGATGCAGAGTTAGGTGCCAGCATTAAGGCCCAACTGAAAACTCCAGTCATGCCAGCTGACTCTCAAGACAGACTTCTTTTGATACCAAATTATCCAAATGAGACACAAGAAATATGTAACTCCATGCTGCCTGGTGTTACCTAACACAAAGTCTATTTTTCTTTCTGCCTGTTTTTTCAATAGCACGGTTTAAAACTCTGAAACAGGATTTGGTAAACAATGGATGGTCTGCCAGAAGTTTTATTTACAAATAAAGTTTTATTGGCACATAGCCATGCCCAATTGTTTACACACTGTCTAGAGAGCATAGCTGAATGGTTGCCATGGGGACCATTTGGCCCACAAATCCTGAATTATTTACTCTCTGCCCCTTGATGGGGAAAAGCTCACCAACCCTGCTGTGGAATCACGAAGGTCCAGCTGTGAGGACGCCCCATCTGGAGGCAGGGGGAGTGAAGCAGGGAGACCCCAGCCCCATGTGTACAGGCTTTGCCAACATCACCATCCTTGATATGTTTGTGATTTCTTTCAAATGTTTACCATCTTAAAATAGAGAAATTATGAAAGAATTCCCCAATACGTTGGAGGGTTAAACATAAATAAATCAGGGTAATTTATCCAGATGGTGTCTTATTCGAGCCCACTGAATAAACTCCCTAGAAAAGCGAATACAGACTCAATTATGCGACAGCCAGGCTCCAGGATAATTATGCAGGTACGTGTGCCCCACACTTGCCTTTGACCTCTGCCTTTTTAGGTTCAAATGCAGGAAATCTGATAAGAATTTGCTTGCAGATACAAATAGGACATTTACTTCAACAAATTTTAGAACACTCTGGAAACGGCGATTATTTCGAAGACTATCTGGTAATGGCAGTGTACCCACGATGGAACCCATATGTAACATCTCAGACACTGGTTAAGAGAGGGTGATAGAGACCCGACCAGCATACCTGAAGCTACTAAATAAGAGAACAGCTCATTCAGAAGTCTACTTCCTGAATATACAAGTTTGATTTTGGATGTACAACCTTATCCATCTGCTTTGTTCTTGTTTCTCAGCCTAGCAATGCATTATGTGGTTTGTATTTTTTCCTTCTCTATGTAGCTAACTGCTTCCTGTAATATTTTACTCCCATGCTTTTTATGAATATGCCTCTTAATGTTTAAAGTGTTGTATTATTTCTCCTGGCTTGCTAAATTATGCTCCTCAACTTTGGGTACTGATAAAGTATTTTAATTAGAGTACTAATTCTCTTTTCCAATTGTCTTAAGAACGTTACATGCACAGAGGTTCTGGCTAAGTACTTCCTGACATTTCCTAGGAATGTGCTGGCTCTACCAGGGAGCCAGGGTACATGGGCGGGACGGGACCCTCCTACCTGAGGCAGGTGTCCTCAAGTTGCAGGCTTCTTCTCTTGTGATGGAGGCCTGCCAGCATCTCCCGTGTGATGTAACAGCACATTATGCAAGACACCAGAGCCGCAGGAGAAGCAGTGCCTGCAAGGGGTCTGGCATTGTGTGCTACACTGGCCTGACCATGGAGGGGCGCACAGAGCGTCCCCATTTACATGACATGATGAGAACCCACAAGGCCTCAGGGTATGCTTCAACCTCAGCAAACAGAACAGCCTGCTTTGTAATACGATTGGTAACCACTGGACTTTGCTCTCCCATGTACCTCGCCACAAGTGACTAGAAGCAGTTTATTTTATCCTAAATTCCTTAAAATACTACATACGCTCACACACATTCTTATTTATAGGCTTCTGATGATCTCAACAAAGGTCAAGTGCTGCCTCCCTGGGTTTGTTACTGTGCCAGCTTTGCCACGAGAGTAAAGGACTTAATTCTTCTTTCCTTGGAGCTTCATTATTTCTCTTTCTTTCAATTTTTTTTTCATAATTACAGAAAATTTCCAGATATTCCAGGAACTTTCTTATGTGCCAAATTAGAAGACACTGAATGTCACACACTCAGAAGTTGTACTTAGGTTACACTGTGATTGCTGTACATGAGTAATATGACCTTTCACCATCTGGATAAATTTAATTCTCCATGCTATAATCTCCAGTATTCCACGTGCACATTCACAAATGGAGAACCGAATATGGTGATTAATCTGTGTTTCTCTTGGTAAGATTCTGATACTTCCTTAAAAGTGGACTGAATCGAATATACACCCTTCCACAGTTGGAGTGAGGGGCAGAGGGGCGGGAACCCCAAGTTGACTTGTCTATGCGGGTGCCAGATGTATACCCACAGGACCTCACATTCCAAAACACACAAGAAATTGATTATATAAAAATATTCAGTGGTTGCACATTTCCGCTTACTTTTTACTCACTGTGGTTTCAAACAGAGGTTGTATGTGTACACTGACCAGCGCACATGCTCCTGAAAGTGCGTCGGCCTGAAGCAGGACTGCTTTGCATTTGAGTGTGACCTTAAACAATTTTTAAGAATTCTCTCCTTTCTACTTACAAAGTTCTGAGAGGTACAAAGGAAAGAAATCACTGTTCCTTTTTTCTCCTGCTAAAAGACTAAAACAGGGAGAGGTGATTTTCTGAAGACACCAGTAGCCACGCAGGTGAAAACTGAGACACAACCAGCCCTCCTGATCAGCTGCCTGAGACTCTGCAGTACAAAAGTACAAAAATGGTCCCATTTCTGACACTTTTAACAGAAACTAAAAGAGCTGATGCCTTTAACTTCAATTTCATGTGGAGCAAGTACTGTTGGGCTAAGTCCTAAGAAGCTGGTTTGAAATTTATTTGACTGTTTAGTGGCCAACCGCCCAGAGATAACACTCTGAGTTAGCTCCGGGCACTCAGCTCACCTGTCTCTACCTGTTCCCCAGTTGGTGATTTCCTCAGGCATGAGGCTCCATGTGGCCAGGAGACCCTGCCATGTCTTGTCTCACTTTGCAAGCACAGCAAGGGAGGAGCTTGCAGCCTCTCAGAGGTGACCCATGCAGCTGCTGCCTGCTCAGACATACTGACCACTGAGGTACTGCATTCAAAGCAGGTGATTTACTCTATGAACTTTGTTATTCAAATTTTTAAAAATCTTAACCCATAGCTGAGAGTGGCCAGACTTTTGTCCAGTGTCACACTGCCCTTCCCTTGCAGCCACCAGGCCACCAGCAGGCAAAACACCCACAGGGCAGGTGCCACCCCACACTGCCCCCCCACTCCTAGCCCTTCTTGCACCGTTTGCCAGGGCACCACTCCCTGGCTCTCTGCCTTTCCAGCCCAAGGCAGGCACTCACCTATGTGCGTCTGGGCCAGGACATCAGCCAGTCTGTGCGCTGCGCCACTGCCGCCACTCTGCGTGGAGGACGAGGAGGTGGTGGATGTGGTGGAGCCGTGGATGGCCTGGCTGATCCAATGCTCCATGTTGATGCTGCCCTGGCTGGAGGTGGGGGTCCCCTGGGAGTCCCCCTGCACGGAGCCTTCATCTTCAGAGCCAGAAGAGGTATCTGTGGGGAAGAGTGGTTTGCCAGGTTGCAGCGAAGCAGCTCACCGATCAGACCCTGTGGACAAGGCCTCCCTCACACACCAGAGACCTGCCACCTCTCCAAGTCATAGCACTTCCCAGTGAGGTCTTCTATTGTAATCAGTTTTTCCTCCTTACATAGGCTACGAAAAGGATTTTCTTTTGACATTACAATCTGAAAGACACACTCAAACCACTTCTTTCAGTCTGGGCAGAGACCGAATGTTCCTTCTCATGCACACACACGAGAGGGCCCCGGCTGGTGTCTTCCCAGGCCGCTGAGCACTCATGAATCTCAAAGCAACTGTGGCCCTTGCTTAATCTCCAGGTCTTTCTCTGAGTGTTGCTTTACTTTTAAATTCAGTGTAAGCCTCTCAAAGAGTGAGAAGACAATGGTGTACAACAGCTCCCAGCTGCCCGCACACCCAAGACCTTACCTCCTCCTCTGGTGACAATCACATACCACGCTATGCTTATGACCAAGTGTACTTATTTTTACATTCACATCTTATAAAATTTTTTTCATTATTTACTGGATTCATTTTTCTGCCTGTGAAAACTGTGTATTTTGGATTTAGAAAAATTTTCACTGAAATTAATTTAGGTATTTTTCATGTGATAACTTTCTACCTAGTAGCAAAGCTCTCAAGAGTGAATCACTGGTGTGCTTGTTATTTAAACTTCAATGGAAGAAGACATTTAGGGTCCTACCTATAAGTGACTTATGTGAGATGCCAGGAGGGAAAAAAGGATGTGAATAGATCTGGAACATTTAAGGAGAAGAAGAGAAGTGGCAATTTCCCTTAAATCAAGGCTTTGATAGGACTTAAAAAAAAAGAAGTGACAGTATTTATAGAGAATAATTACATTAATGTTTTATTATCATTGTGACATGACCTATGCTGTCTGGGAATATTTTAAAGTTTGTCAGACATCTGTTAGAAAAGCAGAAACTTTAGAAATCTGACAGATCGTCTTCCCCTGTCCTGCTTTCTAAAATAACTTAGAATTGTAATTTATAATTATAATTTATGTAAAAATAAAATTTACACATTTTTTTGTATTCAAAGGCAAGACTTCTTCAATTTTTTTATTGTGGTAAATTGCACACAACATGAAATTTACCACCTTCACCACTTTTTCTTTTATCTGGAGAGTTCCAACTGGTGAAATACAGCAGGAAGAGTAAATTAAGGCATCAGGTTGGAACAGCAGCAGTAAAACTGCCGTTTTTACAGATGCTCCTCTGGCTTCATCCGTCTGTTAGCATGTCTGCTGACACCAGGTTGGCTCAGCTTTCCTGTGTCTCTGTCTTTATTTCACCCTTGTTCATGAAGGATATTTGCCTCAGGAGATGAGTGGACCATTTTGTTTTTCTCCTCTTTGGACTTTAAAGCTGTCTCTCCACTGCCTTCTGGCCTTGACTGCATCTCCATATGAACAGCTGCTTCGTGATGCTCTCCTGTGTGTGTGTCAGCTTTACTCTGGTGCTTTCATGATTACCTTTCAATCTCTGGGGTTCAACCTTTCAACTGTCGTGAATGTGGGGGTGATTCTTATCCTTCTTGGGGTTTACTGTGCTTCTGGAGTCTGAGATGGTGTTTCACAACAATCTGACAGGTTTGGACCCTTATTTCCTCATATAGTTTTCTGCCTTTTTCTCGCTCTTCTCCTTGGACTCTGGTTCTGTGAACGTCGTGTCACAGATGGGTGAGGCTCTGTTGAAGTCCCTTTGGCCTTCTGCCTCCCTGATCTCTCAAGTCCGGACTCCATCTTCCCTCTACGATCGGATACTGAATGGATCCAGTAAAATTCCCTTACTACACTTTTTAGTTTGAGTATCCATTAATTTTTAAAATATTTTCCTTTTCTCTGCTCAGCTCAAGTATTAGGACAGTATTTCCCTTTAGTTCTTTGACATATTTTGATGTGACTCCTGACTAAGTATTTATAATCACAGATTAACAAACTCCATCTTCTGCTGTAGTGATCACCAGTACTTTCTAATGGAAATATAATGATAAACTTATATATAATTTAAAACCCTAGAGTAGCCACATTAAAAAATATATGAATAGGTACAGTTAATTTTAAAAATGTATTTTAAATTATACAACTCAAAATATAAGTTTAAACTTATAATATGAAAATTGATGAAATATTTTCCAGTCATTTATTCATATAAACTCTTCAAAATCTGGTGTGTATTCCACACTCACAGCCTCAGTGGCTCGCTGCTCCTCTTTCAGTCTTGTGCCGTTGGAGGCCTGCAGCCCAAAAACGTTTCAAGCAGTTTTATAGTTCGGTTGCTTACTGTGAGTGGTTAGTCTGGTACCAGTTATTTCATTATGGCTAGAAGCAGAGTGATGGCAAACTCTCCTTGTATTTTTATATGTAAAAACTAAAGGCAAGTTTTTCCTCTAGAAGACTGGCCTTACAACCCTAATTGGATCTTTTCCAAAAACTATGACACTGGACAGCAACCAGTACTTTCACCCAGAGAACATAAGTGCAAAACATTCTCTGAGGAGTAGTGGGCATGAGGTGAGTTCTCACAAATGTTATCAGCAGCAAGGAATCCAGAATGAAAGAAAATGAAGCTGACCTGAGATTTTGTACAAGCAAGTATGGTTATAAACACATAGACAACTGCTATGCACAGAACAGGTGAGTGAAATTTTTTACGATGATGGTATGGGCATTTATGACTATACAAAACTATCCCATGTGATGTTATCACCAGGACTCCAATGTGATTGTTTACATGGTTACATGAATAATTAGATGCAAATGTTTCACCAAAATTCACAGTCCCAATAATATTCTTTTATATTTTTCAAAGACACCTATGTAAGTTTTGTTTTTCTGGAAGTTTTGTCTTTCATCATGTATGACACCATAACATTTCTGAGGATGGGCTCAACATGTGAAAAAGCATATAAACAATTACATTGCTTCTTGCATTTTAAACTCACATTTCTCATAACAAGTGGCTCTTAAAAATGTCCAACTCCCTGAATACTGTCTAGTTCTAAAGATTTGGTTAAAATATGTTAAATGGGCTTGTTATCCTTGTAAGTCCATGTGTTTGTTATACGAACACATCCAAATAAAAATTTTCAGCACATTACACATTCTGGGAAACTATGACCATGAACTGCGAATGAACAGGATTAAGCACATTAATTATGCTGATTTTAAAATAGCCTCAAATTATGTTTTGTGGCTCATCATGAGGGAAGAAGTAGAATAAGTAAGGAAATTGGCAAAAAGGATTCCCTTCCTTATTAGAGTATCACATTCTTGAGATGAAAAACATTTGTTGGATTGCCTATAAATAAAAACCAAAATGACTAAGGTATACACTAAGTTTCGTCTCATAAGGCCAAGATTTCTACCTTTAATGGCATGTAAAGTTGGATATGTCCCAGTTATCTGAAGTAATGCTGGATATATATGACTGCATCTCTGCACTCACACGTGTGCTTCTATTAACCTCTTTGCTTGAAAACACTCAGGACTAGAGCCCAAAACACTCCAGAAACTTATGCATAAGTTCATATTCTTATTGTGCCTTAAGCTTGTCTCGTGAACAAAAATGGTGGCATTTAAAACTGTTTCAAGTGGTGTGTAAGGTAATCAAGTCTGTAGAAAAGACAGAGTGATGACAATGACATGAAGAAACTTGGAACCACAATCACAGAAAAAATATCAAGTAAATTAGGCTCAATCCTTCATGTTAACAATGGATACCTGGATAATGTATTTTGTGCTTCACCCTGGGCAGAACGAAGTGGAAAACTTAGGCAGTTACATAATTTCAAGATTGAATAAAAGCAGAAATATAAATGAGATACTATTACCTTCAATCATTTAGATCAGGGTTCAGCAGGCCTGTGGACCAAACCAGCCCTCTGCCTCCTTTTATAAATAAAGTTTTATTGGCACATGCTATGTCCATTCATTGACATGCTGCCTGCAGCTGCTTTCATACAAGGGCAGAGTAAGTAGCTGTGACAGACACGATGCAGCCAGCAGAGACCTAAGTACCAGCTGCATTTTACAGGAAAAGTTCAGTGACCCCAATTTTAGTAGCTACCTCAATTTTTCAATTTATTTGGTTCCTTAATACAACATCACAACATTTTTTAAAGACTTGAGAATATGTATGTCTGAGTCTAAGTGGAAGAAAATACCATCTTCAATTAGACAGATGCACAATTTCTTCTCTTTTGCTATATGAACAATTAAGTAAAATTTTATAAGATTTTAAAAGTCTGTGTCTATTTATGAGTCTCAATGAAAAGTTAAAATACACATTGATACAGACACATACCTAATAATGTTAATTTTCCTTCCAAGTTTAGTTTAGAGCATATATACTGTTTCTGGACTTCTGGCTCACCAAGTCTGAACTATATATAGCGCCATTATTTTGAAAGCTATAAGACAGTGGTTGCTGGGCTAGTAAGCAATTAATTCTAAGATATGCTCATCACTTCCAAAGCCGAGAGCAGGCCTGCTGTTCACCTGGAGGTGTGTAGGCATCCATCGAGGTCTGTACAACCAAGGACCTGCGCTTGGAGGGCATGGGCACCGCCATCTTCCGTTCTTTGTGTTTGGCAAGTGCAGCTTGCACAGCTTCCGTGTGGACATCTGAAACAGAGAAGGTGTGGTTAGACCATCATTCGCCTGAGGCCCCTGTTTCTTCTCCTTTCTCTGGTCCCATGATATAGTTTATCCTACAGAACCTGTCACAAATGGATAGGTCAGGGAGGAAGTTGGCCAGCTTGAAAACTCCAGTAAGAAAACAGTGAAATTCACTGACAGACTTTTTGTTATTCATTTTATTACCCAAGAATCTGTATAAATAAGCAAAGAGTGGCTGCAAATTGCTATGTCATTTTTCTTTTCTGAGGGTGAGTGGACCTTGATCTTCAAATATTTCTTCATAGGTCACATTTCCAAGCCTCCTAATTCATTTCAATGTTCCGCAAGGGAGGTATGTACATATCACAGGTCATTTGTAAGATTTTAGCTACACTTACCAAGCACTCAGTTATGTATCAGGCCTAGTGAGTATATTAACCCATTCAATTAACCGCACAAACATTTCCCAAATGCCTACATTGTAAAGTAGCCCACAGGCTGCGCTTACTGTGGAGAATCAGCAGGTAAGGAACCGTGTCTCATGCAAGTCACTCTCTAACGGGCAAGACACTCACAGAAGACAATCAGAGGGGGTAGGGACTGAAGCAGCACCCATGCACTGACTGGGTGGCTGCTGAGTGGCGAGGCCAGAGAGGGGCTCCTGGAGTGGAGTCTGCCCCAGGAGACCTGCAGGACCCTTCCTGTGGATGAGACAGCACAGGGAGGAACAGTCGGGGCCCCAGTTATCAGCCTGGCTCCTGTTCTGTGATGGGGAAGCATGGGGGGCTTTGGGGTGACATGATCTGATTCCACATTGGAAGATTGTTCTGGCTTTTGTGAGGACTCAGGAAACCAGTTAGGAGGTAGCAGTCAGCAGCATACGGCTGCACCTCACCTTCACACAGTTCTATGGAGGCCATCTTAGGGTTCCCATTTCACAAAGGAGGAAGCAGAGGTGCGAAGCTCCCCAGTTCTCACACCTGCAGGGCCCACACCCTCCACCACTGCCACCTGGCTGTTCCTACACCCCGTTAGCACTTGAGAGCAGGGTCCTCAGTGCAGCCCATGGGCCAGGTGTGCCTTCCAGCTCTTCTTGTTGGTGGCGTTTCATTGGGGAGAGCCACACCTACGTGTAGAGCAGACTGGCTGCTCCACACGAAAAGCAGAGCCAAGGTCTTGGAACCAGAGAGCTTGTTCCCTGGCCCTCGGCCAGGAGCACAACACAGCATCGGACCCCACTGCTCTGTTCTGTTCAGCTTTTGTGCATACCCCTCTTTCTTTCAACTAGACTCCAAGTGCTATAACACAAAAACCTAGTTTATGGTCACTTTTTCCTAAACTCCCAGAATAAAAACTAATGATTGAACAATGAATCATGGTGTGAAACAAAAGGGTTCTTCGATGAGACAGAGTACACTAATTCTTCCATATTAACCACTTTGATTTTTATATATTCTTCCTTTTAAATTTTTTGGATATAATTTCAAATTTACAGAAAATGTGCAAGAATACGACAGAGAACTGCTATATAACTTTGACCCAAATTCACCAATTGTTTACATTTGACCCCACTGCTTTGTTTTTTTTTGCTAATCATTTGAAAATAAACTACAGATACCATGCTCCTGTATAAAATTTCAACGTGTTTCCCAAGAATAAACACATTTCTTATGTAAGAAATTTTCAAAATCAGGGAATTTAACATGATATAATAATGCTACCTAATCTACTGTCCATTTCTAATAGTTCAACTGTCCCATTAATTTCCTCTGTGGTTATTTAACCTTCCTAGTCTATGACCAAACCCAGGTCCAGATGCATCTGTTTGTCACTTTCTCACTCTTTGGATTTGGAAGTCTTAGATTTGAATTTCCTGAAATGGTCAATTTTAAGTCATGTAGGCAGTGATTTTTGCGGAGTGCCTTTCACTTGGATTTTCTGATACTTCCTTGTGATTAGACTCAGATCACAGGTTTTAACAGGACCCCAGGTGGTCTGTCTCCTGGTGGTGCTGAACTTGATTCTTGCTAAGGGGTGACTGCCAGGCTCCTCCAGAGTGAAGATGTGACCTCCCCACTCCATGCACATTCTCTTCATCTAGTGCCCTCCTACGAGTGTTGGCAACCACTGGCGATTTCCTAACTCCAGCATTCCTTCTAAATCATGACATCCTCCTACATCTGCTTTTTAAAAACAATTGTTATTAATTTTGCCTCCTACTCATTCTCTTATGTGTGTTGATATGTACTCTTGGCGTCTACCTAATGGCTTAGAATTAATAGTTATTTTTTATTTTGAGGCTCTAACAGCCCCAGATTTCACAAGATCCCCTCCAAGCTGGCCACTGTGTTCTTTTGTCAGGTCCCATCATTTTTTAAGCACTTTCTTACTTTCTGTTGCAGTGTTTGTCCCAGAACCATGTTGTCCTTTCCTACCTGAGCTCTGAAATCAAGAGACCTGGCTCCTTTAGAGAAGACCAGTATTTAGAAACCAAGATCTAGGCACCTGGTGTGCTCACTGCTATAGGAGCTAGTGCATTTGAGCAGACAGAATGCACACACAACCACATCTATCTACAGTGCAATCCATATCTATATCTACCTAAAGCCACAAGGTCATATTGACACCTCTTATTTCAATCCAACACTGTATGGTTCATTCTAGTCTAACTTTTCCATTATTCTAACCCTTTTATTCAAGAAAACAGTGAAATAAGCCAGGCGGAGAAAGACAAGTACCAAATGATTTCACTCATATGTGGAGTATAAGAACAAAGGAAAAGTGAAGGAACAAAACAGCAGCAGAATCACAGAACCCAAGAATGGACTAATAGTTACCAAAGGGAAAGGGACAGGGGACGATGGGTGGGAAGGGAGGGACAAGGGTGGGGAAAAAGAAAGGGGGCATTACGATTAGCATGTATAGTGTGTGGGGGGCACAGGGAGAGCTGTACAACACAGAGAAGACAAGTAGTGATTTTACAGCATCTTACTATGCTGATGGACAGGGACTGTGAAGGGGTATGTGGGGGGGACTTGTTGAAGGGGGGAGCCTAGTAAACATAATGTTCTTCATCAATTGTAGATTACTGATACCAAAATAAATAAATAAATAAATAAATAAATAAATAAATAAATAAATAAATAAATAAAAAGAAACCTAGCTCTTATTATCCTCAACATACTAATTTGTGTAAGCCTGAGAGATACAGAAACAGTTTTGTAATTTCTAAGTAATACCACCATGAAAAGGAAATTTATTAAGTAGAGATCAATATTAGTTTATAGGTTGGGGAAGAGGGTATAAAACATAGTGAAACACTCAGATCTTAAGCATGCTTGATAAATGTTTGGTAAATGGAGCTGGAGAACCACTATCCCAATCAAGATAAAGCACAAAAGTTGACTTCTATTTTAAGCATTGTCATGGGACATTTCTTAGTGTTTCCTATCTCTCTGGTAAGATTATCCACTCCCAGTTTGGGGAGGTGGTTTGCCAGTGACCTTGGTTCCTTGATGGATCAAAGAAGGGTTGTTGGTTTCCTATTAATTTTCTTGCCATTAGGACAGGTGTGGCAACTTCCATGCTTCCATTACGCTGGAGTGGAAATGAGTCTGTCCTCTGCTCCACTTTGCCCTCTTTATTACTCCCTCATTTCTCCTTTATGTGGACTCAACTTTCCTTTTCCAACTTCTTAAGTTTTAACCCTATTTCTTCCATTTCCAGCATTTTTTCTTACCTAATATATTTTAGATTATCAATTTCTATGTACCATTTTGGTACATCCCACACATTTTTTTAAAGTATCATTGATATACAATCTTACGTTGGTTTCAAATACACAACACCATGGTTCAACATTTACCCATATTATCAAGTCCTCACCCCCTCCAGTGTGGTCACTGCCCATCTACATGGTAAAATGTTATAGAATCATTAACTGTATTCTCTGTGCTGTACTACTACTATCCCCGTAACCAACATATATTGTGATTGTGAATTATCCTGTCCTTCATTCCCTTCCTCCCAACCCCTCCCCCTTGGTAACCACTAGTCCCTTCTCAGGGTCTGTGAGTCTACTGCTATGTTGTTCCTTCTGTTTTGCTTTGTTTTTATACTCCACAAATAAGTGAAATCATTTGCATCCCACACAATTTGACTAATAACTTTTTCCACATGAAATACAACAGCCTCATAACATGTCTCTGCTTCTAGCCAGGAACCCACCTACCTCAACCCTTCTACCCTTTCCTTTGATATTTCTAAATGCAAATCTGATTGTGACATTTTCTGTTTAAATGGCAAGGTGCAGGTATCAAGATTGAGTTCATTTTCATCAGTTTTGGACAAACAGGCCTTCATGATCTGCCTCCAGCTGCACCTTCCATTTTTCTTCCCTACCTTCCAACAACTGGCCCTAGAACAGCTGTGAATGAGACCATTCTGCTGTGATGGTAATTTCCATCTCTGCATGGCCTAGTAGAGTAGCCATGTACCTTAAAATATGGCTAGTAAAGCAGAGGAAGTGAATGCTGAATGTTAAATTTAAGAAGTCCCACATAGGTACTGGCTCCTGTGTCCAGCTGTTCACCTCTGCACAGATGGAATCTGTCCTTCCTGGGGTATGCAGGTGAGCATGCAGTCTGATTTAGTGTGTCCCTCTCTCTTACTCCAGTGGAAGAAAATGTGTTATTTCTTGATTTATGCCAGAATAAGTAAACTAATGAAAAAATTGAAGTGTTCAGAGAGAAGACAGGTCACAGAGTTGGGAACCACCATCAAAACGAGTGAATTTGAAATTGACTAGAGAAAAATAAACCTTTCACCTATAAAATTAAACTTTAGCATCAAGGAGGAACTTACTGAAGATAAACTATGAAAGTGAACATCATTTTCTACATTTTTGTCTCACCTACAGTGAGTGTAGAGTACTCAGCGCACATTATCTGCCCACTTTCTGGATGAATACCAGGACACACACCCTTATTCCCAGACATGGACCACTGCTATGCTTCAGACCTTAAATTGTCATCGGCATAAAATCAGCCTCAGCAATAGGTTCAGACACAGAAGTTTCTAGTTCATACTGTTTTCTCAACTTGTTAAAAAAAGGATTACATTTCTATAAGTCTCATAGCAATGGTTCTCAAACTCTGACCCAAGGAAGACTTTAACTCCTAAAAATTGCTGAAAACCTTCAAAAGCTTTTGTTGTTGGGACGATACTTTGATATTTATAGCATTGGAAAGTAAACTGAAATGCTCTTGTCACAAGACCTCACAATCACAGATGCTACCTGCTGTCAGAACGATGGCTCTGGAAAAATCCACCGTATGTTCATGAAAGACTCAGAAAAGGCAAGTAATGGGTTAGTGCAATCTGGGACTAGTCTGACCTCACAGACACCCCTGAAAGGGCCTTGAGGCCCTCGGGTCCCCTGACTCCATATGAGGTCACGTCCAGGGGAAAGACAGCCCCTGACAGTGACATCCACCTGAGGTGAGTCAAGGGTGGGTCAGGTAGGTGGCTGCCTTGTCCACGCATGCACACAAGTGAGGCTGCTCCTAAGCTCATATAAAGACAAAACAACCATCTTGAACACACCAGGAAATTGTGCACTGCGAGTCAGTTTTAATGTTCCTCTTAGTCATAGTTGGACTTGGCTGGAATGGAAACAAAACAAAATTTTATTTTCTAGGATTTTTGGTTGAGGGAACAAGAGTGTTAATAAATAAAAATTCAAAGCTCTAATTCAGACTTTATCAAGTAAAAGTAACAAAGTGGCTAATACAGAGTTTGGCATTTTCTAAGTACTTTGTAAATGCTCATCCATTCACTTACACACTTGCCAGATCAAATTTAAGTTTCCAAATAAAGTTATTTAAAAAGAAGAGAGGTGCATACTAATACAGACAATTCTAGTAGGAATTCATTACAACATAATGTCAATGGAAAAACATAGCCAGGAGAGATTAAATCTGAGGCTATAAGGCTGACTAGATTGATAGCTAATTGGGTCAATTATCCAAGAGATAACAGAATTACTTCTTGGCTGATATAATTTGGTTATTGAAGAAACCAAAATAACTCTACTGCGACTTAAGTGGCCAAAGAGTTTCAGAAAGCAGTCTCCTGAGGGCCACGGACCTTTCTCTTTTGAATGCCTTACACCTTCCATGCCAGCTCAGGAGAAACTGAACCAGAAATTCATAAAACATGTACAGTGGCAGTACCCTAAAATAAGTGTTAAGATTTCATACCACATTTTTAAAGATGACATACGAGGATATACTCTAAGAAAAGAAACTTACTGTGCACCAGTGGAAGGTCTCACAACTAAGGAAACAAATGACTAGATTACTTTAACAGGAAATACCAGAGAATAAGGTGCTAAGTGGGATGACCAAATGGGCCCTAGTAATGGCCCCAGGCCCCTCTCGCTTTCCTTTAGGGCGGCTGCCCTGTATATGAGGAGGGGCACTCAGGGTTGGCTACAGAAAAGGAGAACCTTGGCATCTGGGAAGGGCCTCTGGATGTTTGTTCCATATGTAAATTAAGCAGTCATAATTCATTTAAAATTGAGAGGGGTGCACATTTTTAAAAATCAGAAGACTATTCATGGACTAACATTTTCCACATCCCATATGACACTCCAAGGAGTCTATAGGATTTTCTGATTTCTCTCCAGTGTAAGTGAACAGCTGAGGCAAATTCCACCATCTTTAACCTACGCACAGAAACCTTGAGTCTCCAGAGGCAGCCTGGAGACTGTCCACGCAGACATACAACCTGTATGTGTGGCACCCACCCTTTCACCTACGTCACTCAGCCTGACAAGGAACCACCTTCTCCATACCTCCACACCCAAGGGCACTGACTCGTCTCATGGCTGGAGTGCTGATGGGAAAGAACTAACACTAACTGTTTGTCACAGTTTCCCTGCCTCACAGTGACACTAATGAGAACCTAGTAGTGACTCCAAGGCAGGGGCTGAGGTGGGCTCTCCCAGTGCAGGCCGGTCTCCTTTTCAGAAGGCTGTGCTGGCTACATTTCTACTGACCAGTAAAACTAACCCCTGGGGCTGCACCCTGCTCCTCAGTCTCGCCCCTGACCCTGTGCTTCTCCCTGCTCCGCACAGCAGAAGTAACTGCAGAGTTGAGTGGAGAGCACCTCCAGGATTCCTACTGCGTTAGCCTCCCTCAGGATTTTACTAGAAAAGAAAAATAGTGGGGCAACCATACCTGCCCCTACATATCCCCCAAGATAACCTGGGAGGACTGAGAAAGACGGCACACCGCATCACAGGCCACATGGACATGAGGGTTACCATCCCCACCCCCATCATTGGGAAGGCATACAATGTAGGAAATACTGTACTATGATTTAATTTCCATCTAAATTTTAAAAAATTAGCACAAAGTTAGAGGTTAGAGAAAGACACATGACATAAGCTATGGGTATAAGAAGTCAGATTATGTAGGCAAACAAGCTAGGTGTGCATCCCATTTTGACAATGAGCTACTACTCCCTGTGTCATTAACAATCACAAAGCACCTGAACTTCAGTTTTCTCATCTATAAAATGGAAATAAGACATTTAACCAATTCCTATGAGATATGAAGATACTGATGCTACTAAACACATCCTCATATACCTACACGTGTACCTAGTATATGTGTGTCTACATGCATGTATCTACCTGTATGTGACTACTCTGTCTCTACAGGTATGACTACATGTAAATAGTTCTTTGTGTGTCTGTTTCTCTGTGTGTGACTACTGTGTCTATATGAATTTCTACATGTGTCTACATGTATGACTATATGCGTATAACCTATTACATGTTTGCCTATCTGTGTTTCTCTACCTGTGTGTGACTACTGTGTGTCTACATGTATGTCTACATATGTACAATCCATTACACATGTGTATCCATGTGTGTCTACCTGCGACTGTGCCTGCATATGCGTCTACATACATGTCGACTATACATGGGACCGTGTGTTTACATGTATCCATTGCATGTCTACCTGTGTGACTGTGCATGTGTCTACACCAGCACAGCAGTGTCAAGATAAGGGAGCCAATGGAAACAGGTCCCCGTAAGCTGACACACGTGTGTGTGCCCCTGCTCTTCTAATTATCTGAAAGGGCTGTTGATATGCCTGAATGAGTAAGATGGGCTCTTGATATGTGCTGAGTGGGAAATGACTCTGAAAAGATAGAAGGTGGGTTTGGGGACGAGGCCTGTCTGTGTCCCTCTCCACATGCTGTCCAGGTACTGAGTCCCCCAAGAGGGTGGAGGAGGCAGCCTCCTTGTTTCTCAAGTCCACCCCTGCCTGCACAGGTAGGACTCCTGATGGCCAACTTCTGCCTTACCCCTTTGTACCTCCTAGGAAGAGAGCAGGGCCAGCAGGGGGACAGACACTGCCCAAAGGAAACAGGGTGGCTTATCTCGTAAGACCCCGATAATGGGAAGATTTATGAAACTGAGGCTCAGCCAAACACCACACAGTGCCTGGCTGAGCTACTTCACCTGTTTGTTTTAAAAACTAAGTGAGATGGTGCCTAGAAAAGTGCTGCATGGGGCAGCCACCAGTGCTATGATTCTGACCGCCAGCAGCATCCACACATGCCCTGAACCTATGTCCAGCAGCAACACTTACCAATAATCTTCCTTTAAAAGTTGCCACTAGAGAAGCAGGGAAAAGCAACTATAATTCAGATGTTGGAAAAAAACCTCTCAAAAATAATTAAAATATTAATCACAGTACAAGTTTTCAGATGCTAAATGAATGAACAAAATTAGACTGGCCAAGCCCAGGTGATGGCTGCAATAAATTGGAATTACCAAGGTAGCATTCTTGTATGCATAATCATAAACACAAAGGAATAAACATAGAACCTATGAACTTTAAGGGATTTTGTTTCTTTTTTGAAAGCTATACTTGAAAAACAGAAATCACTGAGGTTGAGAGAATGAAAAAGTTATACTAGAACCAAGAATATGAGAAGTAAAACCAAATTGTCAGAGTGATACCTCAAACATGGACAAAGTTGGACTCATGAGAGATTACTAATTTTTAACTTATAAAATTCTAAAATAGTGGACATCATCTTTAGAAATGTGAAGCATTACTATTTATGGAATTTTAGTGTGTGTGAGGCAGGGTGTCAGCATTTTTGGGTCACACAACCAACCATAGGAACATTCAGACTCACACATCTGCCTCGTGCTAACATAGAGGCTGCAAACACAATACCATCACAGACTCAGTTGTTTGGGACCTCATGCCCACAGGTGGTGCCTTACCTGACCTATAGCGCTCATCTCGTGACCCTGAGGACCTTCGGCGGTGATAGCGGGAGGAGGAGGCAGGAGTAACTGGAGCCCGGCGCTCTGGAGGCAACGCTTGATCCACCCCTGGGTTAAGGGAAATAGCAAAGTAAGGTGAGGCTTTACTTGGCAGCCGGAGTTAATTTACCTTGTGGTCACATCATGTGCTGGAATAAAGCCCTGACTCACTGAATTCCATAGCCAAGCTAGAGGCACGTGGGTGTGGGGTCCTGGAGATGTTCTGGATGATGAACAGGAGGGGTATGCATTCTGGGGGGCAGTGGGGACTTGTGTCCAACACAACAGCCCTTAGAGACACAGCATAGGCCCCGCCACACTAAGCACATCTACCACATCATGTGAAAGGGCTCAAAGTGAGCCACAAGCAACAATGGAAAACTTCAGAGTCTGGATAAGAAAAATGGGGCCCAGAGCACAGAATCAAGTTATGATCTTTTTAATCAAGTTACAAGCAAGTGATACACATATGTAAGGCTAATACAAAGGCTATATAAGTTCTATATTGGGACTATAAGGTTTAAAGTTAACTTTAAAATAAATCTTATAGGATAGTTTAACAATGTAATTCAGGATTAAGCATAAACATCCATCACTGTTTAGTTAAAATTGTAACTTTCTGGAATCTTACCCTATTTCATGCAAAATAACTGAACAAATTGTGTTTCGGTACGACTTTGATGAATTAGCCAAAAATGTTAACATGGTCAGATAAAAATGATTCAATGGGTTCTGGTCAAAACCTGCCCTAAATCTGGCAATCACAATACCTATTAGACTTCAGAGCCAGAGTCATAAGAAGCACAATCTCACTAAAATACCACAGAAAAGACTTCATCACCCAGTCCAGAAATAAAGAAGTTCTGGGCCCTGAGCATTATACATTGACTGAACCAGATGCTTAATGGAAAGTAAGCCAGCAACACAAATCTTAACAAATATCTGTTTCAGTGGCTGGTGTTCATGGTGGCTCTGACTTATTTATCTGTCCCTGGGGTTTAACATTCCTCTTACGCTGGTGGTTTCTGCACCTGAGTTTCTGATGGCACGTGTGTGGGTCCCAGGTGCTGGGTTAACTATTCAGAATTGTGAGGAAGAGACCCACATGGCAGCCACACGGTGTGGCTCCTCAGCTCCTCAGCTCTTCCACCCAGTGAGCATGTCACCATCAGCCAGCAGTCTCGACTGGACCTTCACAGCCACCAGACCTCTTCCAGTTATGGTCTACAAATGACCTTTTAAAAATGATCTTTTAAAAAGATTACTTGTGTTTATCAAACAGATGCACAGGATTTATGAAATCAAAGAGTGCTATGAAGTCTTGTAAGGAAGAATAGTAGTTACCTGGCATTTCCATTTCCATTTATAAATATGGACTTGCAATCTTACTTAACTGTCCATTTTAGAAAATATATGGGCCTTTTCCTTATGCCATGACAGCCACTGCTACACCATCATCAGGATTATGAGTCAACACCAGGCTAGGAACACCATTCTTACATTTTTTTCCCCATCATTTTGGAGTTAATATTTGCATCTTTTTGCTCATTATCTTGCTTTTCAATGTACCTGTTGGTAATCTTTTCAAAAAACGCCAACAGAACTGAAACACTGTCTCCCATACTTCCCTCCCCATTGCCAAATGCTGACAACCTTGTGACAGTACTTAGTTCAATTTTCTTTTTCCTTGAAAACCGCCCTTACAGAATCCCTTGCTACTCTCATCTGGCTGGTCCAAACCTGGGGCATACCTGCCATGGAGCAGCTGTTCATCCCAGGGCTGCTTTTGCCAAGAGCTCTAAGCAAAATTATCTGTAAATTTGAAAATTGTATAATTTGCAAAATTATTTGTCTATTTGTATGTTTATTTGAAAATTATTTGTATCTGTTGCCTTTCATGTCAGTGGCTGCTAAGTTTGATGTCATTGTGAAGCTATAACCTTTATGTATATCTGTTTACTCTCTTTTCTTACTGTCAATTTTCACTATTTTTCTTTATGCCTGAAGGACTGGAGCTGAGCTCCCTTCCTAAGTGGAGCCTTTCTGGGTCTATTTCCAGTCTCAGTCCCTCCATTTGCCAAAGACACTAAGCAGGGGAGGAGCTTCTCCCTCGAGTGTCTCTGGCCTCAGCACTGTGTGGTTCCCAGACCGGAGGCTCTCACTTCTGTTTCCCAAAGAATAACACCCCAGGGACCGGGGAAGACATGCTCCTGTCCAGGGCTTGGTCAGCACCCCTCTCCCCTTGGCCACACAGGCGGCACCGACTGACCACCTCACAGAACACAACATGTGCCACTGTGACTCGGCCCTGGTCCTGTGGGTTTGCACTTTCTGTTCACAGGCATGTCAGCACAATTCTGGAAGGAAGCAGAGTTCAACGCACCTTCTAAGCCACTGAGGTCAAACGGGCCTGATTTACTCATGCATCTAATGCTCAGCCTCCACCTGTAACTGTGCTTCCTGGACCTGCTCCGACCTTCACCCTCGGGGCTGGCCTGCATGGGCCTCCTTGGGGAAGCATCACGGCGACACTGACTCCACCAGCCACTCAGTCCTCAGTGGCCCCATGGCTGTTCAGGACACTGACCTCGCACACAAATGCGAACATTCACTCTTATGGATGGAATAGCATTTCTGCCCAAGTTTTCAAAAGAAATGAATAAACTTACAGGAGGATAGCTTCAACCAGATCCGAGCACAGCTCAATCACTGATCTGTGTCTGGCCTCACTGTGAACAAAATTTGTCGTAACTTAAAGGTATGTTCTGATAAGAAAAAACCTCCAAACATGGAAGTCAAAATTAGGACTCCATCTGGTGCCACCAGACCCAGCGGGCCAAGTGAGGGCCTGCTCGCCCTCCGTGTGAGGATCTGAGTGGTGCTGGGCTGGGACAGGCCTCATGGTAACTCAATGAGCATGTAATTACCACTCAGCTCATGTTCAGGTCATGCCTGGGAATGAGCTCTTGGGAGCCACAGACGACCAGGCGTCTACAGCCTGGCCACTGGGAAGGCAGGCAGCCCGAGGGAGGAGGGCACGTGCTCAGAACACATGAAGCCAGCGGACAAAGATCAGCCCCCCTCCACAGCACATGAGAGCGATAAAGGCAGTGATGTGCTCTCCTCACCTGGCAGGCTTACTTCTAAAATAAGTGCAACCAAGGACTTACTGGAAAAGGAGCAGTGCCATTGTAGGTACAGGTAAGAAATTTGCTCTTTGCTTTGTAATGACTCAAGTGAGAAGAGCACAAGACAGGAAAACAGTAGGTGTATGGGGAGCACAGGATACTCTCACCCCAGCCACTGCCAACCATTTTCCTACTAAAATCTCACTCGACCAGGGACTCAAGCCTCGGAAATATGTAAGAGCTAGAAGGCTGAGGCCTAGTGGGAGCCCCTCAATGCTGGTGTCTGATCCCACACCCAGCGCCCAGCCTTTGCCTGTTGGGTGAGACAAGTTGGGGAGGCAATGAGTGCATGTGGTCAGGATGGACACTTCAGATTTCTGCATTTTCCTTCACCTCATAGATTTTTTACAAAACCCCCTATGAGCCAGTTCCAAAGTAGATGCCATTCTCAACAGCCTGCTGGGATGTTAGGCCCCACTCTGCTCAAACACTGAAAGCCTTATATGGGAGCGGCTCAGCTGTGCTCCCCTGAAGCCCCCCAATCTGGAGGAGCCTGAGTGGTTACATGCCACCAAAAATGGCAGGACATTCAACAGATCAAACCAACAGCTGTGTGATAAATAGGAGCATTTCTCAGACAATGTAGAGCAGAAAACTGTGTATGAAGATGATGATGGGGCTTACCTAGGATGCATCTGGAGAGCGGGTAGCTCACCAGTAGCTGTCAAAGTTCAATCCCTAGGGCAATTCAATCAGGAAAGAATCCATATCAAGTCATAGGCATCCCTGATGCAAATCCTCACATCCTCTCTTCTGGGACTGGCCTTGCATGTTGCACCCCACCCGCCACATGACCACTTAATTGACGATTCCCCCAGGGACAGGCCATGTGCCACAGTCCCGGTCAGGACGGGCACACAGGCCCCCGAGCCCCGGAGGGAGGGCCGCACTTGGGAAACCAGAATTTGCAGTGGGACGGAAGTATGGGACAAACCACATGTGGCACCGGAGGAGCATGGCAGGCCACGAAGAACCACAACCCGCCGGCCACAGGAAGGCAGGCAGCACCCGCCAGCTGTGTTCTGAGTAACACAGACCACAACAGCATCCACTTGGGTGTGCATCCTCAAGTCCAAGACAAGAAAGCTCTTCACCTCACATGAGACAAAAGTACAACCCCTAGAGTGCTAAACTCTGAAACCACAGGGGTCTGTGGCCCCAACCAAGGTTTCAGACATGGCCACCGCATGACCACTCTGAACAGAACCACACCAGGCTAAAAACTCAACACCAAGACCCTCTAGCTGATCTCCACAACTAAATAACAAAGTCACCCCTGGAGTGATTGGAGGTCCAATATCATAATGTCCAGAAACAGCAATGAGAACTTAAGAACTACCATTTGCCATTTAGTATGCCCCAGGCAGGAATCACTGGTGTGGACAGGAGATGCAATGGGCAGCGTGTAGCATGTCTGAGGCGTCATTCAGCCTGAGCCCGGGACATTCAGCACGTGCCCTTGGGACACACTTGCCTGGCTGCTCATGTGGGGACTGTGGGGATAGGGGGTGTGAAGGGGCAGTAACTGTGAGTTTCCCAGCTCTGCCCCCATGTGCAGCTGCTGAGCAGCCAGCCTGGAACTGCACAGACCCAGGCTCACCCTTCCATAGATGCTGTGGAATGTCCACCTCTATGGGGTGGCTGGGGCAGAACTCAGTATTCCACAGCTACCATCTATCCACAATTTTTAAATATTTCAGAAGTTGGATGTCTGACGACAGAGACAAGAGGGTCTTCCTAACCTCTTGGACCAGGGAAGGGATCCTTGTAGAAGTGACAGGTGAGCTGAGCTTAAACAGCTTACCAAGTATAGCAGAGGGCCAACCAGGCACAGAAGCCTCATGTGGAAACAGTGAGCCATCAGACAAAGTTCAGGAGCACAAAGGCTCAAGTTAGTGAAGAAAACCGGGGTGCCGCACGCAAAGCCCTTTCAGTGCAGATGTCCGTGCTCCCCCAAGGGGGCCACTGGCCATCCCCAGCGGGAGCAAATGCAGATGCTTAAGTTCAGCCTAACCCAGGTTGCCTCCTCTCGGAAAGGCATTCATGTGGACCCCACGGCCAATTCCCGAGGGGTGACAAAGAAACACATGGCCTGCCCTTGGGTCCCGCTGGTGGGATGCACTGAGGTTGTTAACTACACAGTCGGGGTAAATCCTTGTAACCAAGCATGAAGCTACCTGGCTGTTGGAGATACAAGCTGGGCTTGGAGAAGCCTGGACCTGCATAAATTGCTCACCACTGAGAAGAATTTGAAGGATAATCATGTGGAAAATGAAATCTAGCTAATAGACATGTTATATGAAAGAGGGACTCTCTTTGGTCAAGGAAAGTATCCTTATCTATTGTTAACGCTGGGATTCTACCACCTTACATCCAACAGCCTCGTCCTGAGAGCAGTGGAAACTCAGTTCTAGCAGCTGACACTGTTATTCAGGTATCCCAGAAGAGTGTGGGCCTTATTTTCTGTTTTTACCAGCTTTATTTGGTTTAGAGATTATGAAAAAGATACTATGTGGCTAAAGCCCACCCATGAGTAAGTCCCCTCACTGACATTTCCTCTTGGAAAATGATTTTCAATATATCCTTTCCACCTCTTCCATTACAAATGCCCAATTTTCATTTTCCTTTCTGGCTGACACTTCTCATTAAGATTTAGGCAAGCACTCAACACTGTGCTCACCAATGACTACATATCTTTTAGGGACACCAAGTCACACAGATACCCTTCGAGGGTCATTCACTTCTCCTGGGCAGAGGACACAGGACATGGCCCGTCTCCCGAGGGCTCTCCTGGCTGGGCTGAAGCATGGCAGCACTAAGATCTGCTGAACACAGTACAGGCTGTCCTAACTCATGACTGTGGGTCCCAAACAATACCTTCTAAGTATTTTTAGAATACTTTCTAGAGAGGTTTTAACATTTTCTCTGACAAATGAAAATAATGTTATCAAAAAGTGACATTTATGAAAACACAAGCTCCATTTAGAAGAATACAGTAGGAGAAAGGTGACCGAAAACAAGATACTTTCAGGAAGATCCAGTACCAAAAGAATGATTTCTCAGACTGAGCTTGTCAGGCAGGAAGCCTCTGACCTAGAACCCTCTGTGCTCCTCTGCTTCCCAGAGACAAAGCTTCACCTAACAAGCAATAGTTAACCCAGGGAAACTTCTCAGAAATAAAGGTTGTAGATAAAAACTACAAAACCAGCCAGAATCCAATCTTCCAGTCCTAGAATTCATGGGTTACCTGCCCTCTCCTTCCCAGTGGGATGGAGTGGCCTCAGGATTCCACAAAGCCATATCCCTAAGCGGGTTCTTCCTCGGTGTCAGGGGTGCGAGGCTCACAACAACTGGGATGGACCCACTGCTAACGCCCAAGTGCACCACCAGCTCACCAACTCCCCAGTCTCCCTGCAAGGACATCGCCAGCAAGCCGGCCTGGAAGGGACAGAAGCCACAGCCGGGGCCACTTCCGGGAGCCTGGGGGCCAAGTTTATCTCTGTATTATTTATTACATGGTTTTCAAACAATGCTCCTTATTTGAGGTTAACCCTGAAGATAAGCATACAGCATACAAATGTTTATTTTCTTATTCCACAAAAGGTTCATTGATCTCATCTTTTTGAGCTTCTTATATTCAACATATTGTCCACTAAGTACTTCTGACCCCCAAAGAGGATCATTGCCTCTAATCGCTATATGATTAATTGGTTTTTCTATTTCAAAACTCCCTAACAGCACCCTTTGGGGCAGGAATATGGCGCTGCAGATGTCACCCCCACAGGCAGGCATCAGAGGCAGAATGCGCCACGCTTCACCTTGTCCAGGGCTCTGACACCAAGGTTAGGGGGAGACCAGCAATTCTAAGAATGTCATGACTTGTCATGCGTTCAGCCCTCTCAAGAGCTTTGTAAACAGTCCAACTGGGAAAAAACAGGTTATAAAAGAGAATGTGGTATTTTTTTTTTGAGAGGGCATCTCTCTATTTATTGATCAAATGGTTGTTAACAACAATAAAATTCAGTATAGGGGAGTCAATGCTCAATGTACAACCATTAATCCATCTCAAGCCTAATTCTCGTCAGTCTCCAATCTTCTGAAGCATAACGAACAAGTTCTTACATGGTGAACGAAAGAGAATGTGGTATTTTAATGGAAAACCCTCAGAACTGGGCCTGAGTCGGCGGGAGGACCGTGGTTGCAGGTCTGTGACAAGCTCGGGGTCAGGGGATGCGGTGGCCGTAGAGAGGCTGCCCTACAATTCTGTGTGGAACGGGTCCCTGCCATGGGCTGCTCCCTCTCGGTAACGTGCGCTCACCGAAACGAAAGTAAAACAGCGGCCGGTTCCCCGCGGTGCTGGCCGCCCGCGCTCTGCCGGCGGCTTCTCGGACGTCACACGCCCCGATGTGGCCCGAGCGCAGCATCCTCCTGGGGGCTCCTTCGCCAGGCTGCAGCCTGCACCGGACCACGGCAGCTCCATTCGCTGCTGTAACAAGTTGAAAAAAAACTAATTAATTCAAACTTTAGTTTTTTTTAATTTGTTACAGCACCGAGCAGAGCTGCTGACCCCATGCAGAATGGCACAAAGAACAGCCAAGAGACCACGCACCACGGGGCCACCCTCTGTGCCCAGCCAACACAGCCAACCATGGCCTTGGCACCAGCGGCTCAAGAACCAGCTTCTGGAGAGGTGTGGGTCGGCTTGTTTCACTTTTGTTTGGTAAGGCACAGAAATGGAGATCCAGCCAGCCCAGGGTCGCTATGCTGCCCTTCTCCAGGACGCGGAGCCCCACCTGCACAAAAGGACTCGGGACATGCCCATGGGGACAGCAGTCACATGGCGGCTCTGCTGGGAGACAAGGGGGCACTGTCTAGTCCTCGGCCCCATGCCTACTCTGAAAGCCTTTCATACATGGTTGTCAACCAACCAAAAATGGATTTATTTTTAATTCACTCAGATAGGACTGTGTTTCTTCCTCTTAGAAGCCACACAACAGGAAAGACCAGCCAGTCCGCTGAGTCAGGCCTGGCAACAGGCCATCTTCACAATGACTTCTAGAAAATGGAGGAAATAAAGAAAAACACACAAAAGCAAAACCAAACTACACATACAGCAGAAACACAACACCCACATGTCCTGGAAAGTGAGTCCTGGAAACGCCCCTTACCAACAGTGTTGCTGGGCCAGTCTCAGCGGGCAGAGGGGCAGGTGGGCCTCTGTGTGCACATGCAGACCCACCCGCTCCTGGGAGAAGCATCTGAGCCAGGCTCTACAGCTCACACAGCACCTTTAAACGTGTTGCTATCCTTTCTCCTTGAGGACCTGTGTTAGCCTCAAGCAGTTCCCAAAGTCTGGCAAATCTTCAAGGTCACCCTCAAACTGAACTAGGCTTCTCACAGACCCAAGGTGTTATCAGTCCCGCCTAGTATTGCTCCCCTTTCCTGAAATGTTGCAGAACATAGCTCACATGGAAAAGGCCCTACAGACCTGTGCATGTGAAAACTTAGGATGGAGATTTCATGCTTTGGGAGAATCCACATCGCTTTACGATCATGTGTCAAGACACTGCCAACCTTTAGGATGTCATAATCCTAGGCAGGATTTCTGGAATTTTCTACATTTTCTAGATTTCTAAATTTGCTCCCCAGACCTAATGACATCAGCAAAAACCCTGGATTAATTTAAACCATCAATAGCAGATAATTTAAACCATCATCAATAGCAATAATTTTTAACTCACTAAACATTTTTGTTCACATCATGAATGCCCTCATATTCTTTATGATCAGAGCATTTTAAGGTAATCAAACATATTCTTGGCCTCTATAGATGAAACACCTATTCAACTGACTAGGCACATTTATCATGTGCCTTGTACATTCACCGAACACATGTGCCATCATGCAGGGGAGTTAGACATGGCTAGGGCAACCTCAACAGCGCAACCTTCGTGCAGAATGGGGCTCAGGAGGGATTTGCACGCAGTCTATTTGCACACTGCAGTTAACTCAAAACTAGAGGCGTACGTACTTGGAGGCTGTGGCAGGTAGGCACCAATTAATTTTGATCTCTTCTTCTCGTATCCTTTCTGTGTGATATCACCTGCAAGAGAAGGTAAGAAAAATTCAGAGCAGCTTCCGCAACAGCAGGGGTCACTGAGTGGCAGCTAAAACCATGTGCAATCACACCACGTGTCTGTCCGCCTGGAGTCACAGAAAGCACAAGGAAGCGCCTCACGTGGTCAGCCGAACTTCCCTGCCCTCAGATGGTTGCATGAGTCACATAAGAACCCTACACCACATGCTTTCCCTGGTCCCTCTGGTGGGTCCACTCTGGTGGGGCCTGAATTAAGTTCTACGCATCACATTTGCTTCTGCTCGGCTGTGTGGCTCGTATGACTAATGGACCACGGGTTGTCCATGTGGCCACGTGGAGGATGCCAAAACCATTACTGATCAGCATCTTCTTCCACTAACGCAACTGGTTCTACAAGGGCTTTACCTGCTAGGGAGGGTGTTTTTGCAAACAAGTAACTAAGATCAAGTGAAACAGTAAAAAAAAGGAAGTGAATGTGACACCTGAGGAAATCTAAAACGTGTGAGGAAAGTGCTTCCAAGAATCAGAGGCAGAGCTTCAGAGACAGAGGAGCAAGTGTCGTCACTATGCTGGCATTGTCCTAAACGTTCAGTTCCCAGGACAAACTAACCTTTCGGGCAGCAACAGCCTTTCCAACTACAAGATCTAATGCACACAGTGTTGATTTTGCCCTCGAATTTTCTGGAATCTGTTAAATTTCTTCCCTAAGATTAATCCCATAAGAGCTAAAAGCTTAAGTTTTAATAAAAATTGGAAAACAAATGAAAAGTTATGATAAGCCACACACAAATTGGTAAATTTGCTTCTCCTAGTGACGTTTGCTCACTAAAGCTGGCCAATCCAAAGGACACAACTAACCACCTCCTGGCTCGCTGTGCACTCCTGTCTGCCCTTGAAATGCACTACTTTTCAAACATGAGCTATACATAACAGAAATAAACAGAAAATGCCTCACGCTATTGACTGACAATCATTTTTTGATGCTCAAGGTAGGTCAGTGGCCCCTGCCCTGCCCCGTCCTCCGCGTGCTGCTGTGCCTACGTGCCACTAGGCATGATGCTGTTTGGTCACTTTTGGAAAACGCCCCATCCGGTGTTCTTTTTTACAGGGGTGTCCAAAATCTCAACAACCAAACATCCCACATGCACACACACTCTGGGACATCTGATTTATCAGCTACAAGGAGGAATATCTGGCTTGGAGAAGATGCAATAAAAACAATTTGCAAAAGAAACAATCCTGAAGGCTGGGCCCTCATACCCCAGAGGGTGAGGGCAGTGGATCGGCTGAGCCCAGACTGTCAAGCAGCCTGAGGGGAAGGAGTCCAGCCTCCTGGCAGAGCCGCATGCCCACCTGCCAGCCTGCAGAAAAGCAGCTTCTGCTAAGATAGCAAAGAGCCAGTGGCCAGTCCTCCTGGATGCTTGGACACCCCAAACAAATGCAGGTCTGATGGGAATTTGTGCAAGGCTGCCAGCCCCAAAGACATCTAGTCAGAGGGGAAACCTATGAAGCTATGGGCCTCCAGGCACTGAGTCCGAGGCCAGCCTACCGGAGAGGCCAAGTGGGAGCAGCCTGGTGGTGGTGGATAGCCCTCTGGAGTCAGTCTGCTCCATCTTAAAGCTGCCACGAATTCCTTATGCAGCAAAGCAGCCACTTCCATGTTTGGAGTTTGAGGTTCTGCCAACTCTCCTGATGTTCCCTTGGAGCCGATGGCTTTATAAGGCTTCGGCAGCCCCAGCAAGGCCCCCCGACACCACCAGGCCAGCTCTGTGCTACACTTTGCTTTACTGCAGAAAGAGGTGTGTCGTCAGTGGCCAGCACCCACTGGTCCAGGGGCGCCGCAGCAGGCCGGCCACTCCCACCCTGCAGACCTGAGACCAGTGCCTGGCCAGGTCTTGTTCTGAAATGTTGGTGACAACACCTATTTCCTCCCACTGCAGCTGAGAGTCAGTTCATGAGTCCTGCACAAGACTTGTCCCCTTGGCTCATGTTCAGCTTACAGGCAGTTTCAGGTGACACCTTTGGAGCCACCTGAAGGAAGGGAGAGAGGGTGGGTCACACCTGACTCCAGGTAACACGGCAGTAAGAACAGTTACCACAGGGACACGCAGGAAAACGCCTCTGCATACAGAAGGGGCACCAGGCCTGATCTAGGCAAGGTGCTGTCCTGGGGATACAGCATCCACAACCCAGCTCCTCTTCACCTGAAGCTGGCTTTCCGAGAAGTCCCCATGGGCACCAATCCTGGCGGTGGGTTTTGCTGCCCCTGTTGTCCCACAGCCCTACAGGTGAGGGCAAGCCCACCCCAGGCAAACCCAGATCCAGGTTCTGACCACCAGCTGGCCCCTCACACTTAAACTCCCTTGTAAACAGGAACGTCCTCCATCCTATAACTACAGATCAAGCGCCAAGTGAACCACCCCTCAGAGCCTGGCTAAGAAGCCCGCGTTAGGGAGGAGGACACTGCCTGCACAACAGGCTTGAACTCTTAGAAAGCAGCTCCCTCTTCCAACTCATTTTGAGGCAGAAAAAGGGCAAAAAACTTTCTCTTGGGAGGCAGCAAGCCCTTTTACCACAAGATTAAAGAGTGCTTAATGACACGGTGCATGTGTTTGCACAGACTAGATTCAGAGGGACATCACCCCATCACATCAGCTGGATGGACCCGGACAGTCACCTCTGTGAGGAAATGTTCACACACACATGCAGATTTCGTCCACCATCAAGTTCACAAGACACTGCCATCATGTGTTTAAGCTGAATGACAAGAAGCACATTCCCAACCCCCACCCCAGAAACCCTTCTTAGATTTTGGATATCGGTCTGTGTGGAAAGGATTCTGTGTTTTCTCAAGTAAATGAATCTCTCATTGAAGAAAACAACTAGGGACGCCACTGTACCTGGCAGACTTCTGACATTCGGCAGGGAGGGAAAGACACACTGGGCATTTCTGCCGCCTGCACTCTCCACCACCCCCCACCCTGCTGCCTGCTCTTCACCAACTGACTGCCTCCAGGGGAGGGCGTGGGGGGAGAAGGCAAAGCAGGTGCCATCCATCAGTCGGCTGCCCTGATCTCTCATGGTCTCCTCCCAAGCGCCTGCCCTTCCCAGCTAATGGCTGGCCCAGTGAAGTTCCCTGGCCTAGATAAACTCCTTTGTGACCATCTGGCAGCACCGTGCAGGGCCCACCTGGGCAGCCGACAGGAACTCTGGGGTGGAGGCAGGATTTCTAGAGGTGGCTGTTCTGCATGGGGAGGTGAAATTTCAACACACAAGGGCCACAGAGCTCTTCTGGAACAAGGTGGGAGAGGGAAGATGAATCTTTAAACTAGAAGATTTAAAATTCCTGTTTCCCACCATCCTGCCCTCCGATGCGTGTCCTAGTGATCTTTTCCACAGTGACAGTGGTCTTACTCGGATTCCTGCGGCTATGATTCCTGTGGCCTCACTGTGGTAGGACAAGAGTAAGACACACCGGCAACATCCGGGGCCACTGACCACACAGCTAATGTCACCCCGAGGAATCACTGGTGCAGTGGCCCCTACAGCTTCATGATGAACCAGGAGCTGGCAGGGGGCCTGCCTGCCTGGGCAGAGAGGGCTGCATGGGCCCTAACTCCACACTGGCCAGCCCTCACTCAGGTGGGTGCTGAGGGAGACAGGACCCAGCAGTGAGTCCAGGCCCTGGAAGAAATGGGGCCCTCTGCATGTACAGACCACCTACAAATCCCCATGGGAGACTGGTCTGGGTTGGGGCCTCTTTGGGCATCATGTGCTAATTCCCCTCACAGACCACCTTCCCGCAGGTCCGTGGTCAGGGTCAAAGGAGAGCTCACACTGCACTCCCTGCAGCCTTACGGAGCCAAGGGCTGATGGTAAGTGCTGGCCAGCCAGGAGACCAAGTGCTGTTTCTTCCCTTGAAAGAGGCCGAAACCCTTGATCCTATCAGAGGTCCACCCTGACTCCCTTCAGATCCAGGATACAAGGAGTACAGCACTGCTTTTCAAAATGCATCAAATCTGAAACAGCTGCAAACAATAGCACAGCCTGAGTAAACCATGCACATCCTAATGTTACCTCCAAACCTAAAAGGCAGTGGAAAGATACTTATTTTCTCATCCATCCAAGGAATATATATTAATACCTATTATGTGCCAGCCAATCAGTACAGGGTAGTGAATGAAGCAGACAAACCCCATCACTAAGCATTTACTGAATGAAAGACCAAACAACAGTGATATTTTCACTTTTAAAACCTTCCTAATGGTAGAAGTAAACCAGTGCCTAACTTAAGCTTCTGGTGACCATCCTAAGAAAATTGCCACATAAGGGTGAGTAGCGGAAAATAAAGACAGAGATGACAAATGTCCCTTATTGGAGGGACAAGGAGGACTGGACAGTACTGAGGACACACTAAGATTTTTACACCATTTTATCTTCAAATTATATACACATTTTGAAAATCCTGTTTTCTAAAACAATGGCTTAGCCCTGAGAAGTCTTGCAGCTAAAGGGTTTTTGGACTGGTGGGGAGTGGATACCGGGGGCAGATGGCACCAGAATGTGACAGGTGATAGGCCAGGTGTCTTGGTTACGTTTCTACCACTGTCACTTCCTTTTGTGGGACCAATGGGCTGCAGGAATCCCTCCAGCAAGCACTGTAGCCCTGCACACAAATCCACCTGCAGGTCAAATACCTGGACTGTTAGAAGCAAAATGCCTGGAAGATCCTGCACATATGTATGCAAGATAAAATTCTGATGCACCCACTGCCTAATTAAATCATAATGACCATGACACTACCAACTTTTAACTTACAGAAACATTATGCTTTCTAAATATTTCTCCCAACTTCGACCAAGTGGCAATTATTAATAATACATTTAATTTAAGATGTAAATGATGCCTAAAGTACACAGTGCACCTGCTGATGCTTATCGGAGGTGGGAGAGCCTGTAAATGAAAATCTCTGCTTTATTGTTGGAATCAACAAGTCTGCTGGATAGTCAAGTGCATGTGGTGTGTTTTAAGATAAGTTTTTAGTCTTTACAAAGTACTGCATATCTCAATAAAAGGGAAGATGAGCACATACCATCAAAGCAGGTGAAAACTTCATTTAAAAGAAGAAAAATAGAAGGAGAGAGGGGAAGATGGCGGCATGAATAGGGCAGCGGAAATCTCCTCACAAACCCATACATATTTTTTAAAATACAGCAAATACAACTATTCCTAAAAGAGAGACCAGAAGTTACAGCACAACAGCCAGGCGACATCTACACCTGCGAGAACTCAGCACCTCATAAAGGGAGTAAGATACAAGTGGTGGCCTGGTGGGACCCAAGCACTGCCCACCAACCCAGCTCACCAGTGGAAGGAGAGAAGTCAAGCAGGGAGGGAGTGGAAGCACAGGACTGCTAAATAACCAGCCCTGGTAATCCGCACTGGGAGCGCAGACACACATTGCATGGTATGCTGGATAATAGGGAAACGGAGAAGTAAAATCTGCAAGTGGGTCCCCGCAGCCAGCTCCCCCAGGACAAAAGAAAAGTGAGTGCTTTTGGAAAGTCTTAAAGGGACAGGGGCTTCACAGCTAGATGGAAACATCCCAGCACACTCAAGCCCACCAGGCTGGGAATCCCGGGGAACTCCAGACGCCCCAGCCCCCAGGGAGGCAATGCAGCTCTAAAGCTGCTCACAGCGATAAGCAGCTTACCGTTCATTCCCCCTCCTGTATGGCCCTGGCAGAGCAGCCTGGAAGAGACCATGCCCACAGAGGCTTCCCAGAGCCTCCTCCCAGCATGCAGCGACCTGAGCGAGACTTGGGGCTGCCGCTGGCACATAGTTAGCTGGGGCAGGGGGCAAAGGGGTGCCATCCCCGCAGGAGAGCACACCCAGCGTGCCTGCCTCTCCCCACAATGCTCTGGGCTGCCCCGCATGCCGTGGCTCAGGAAATTAACCTGGAGACTGCTCCTGGTGTGCGGGTAACCAGCACAGACAGTGGAGAAGGGCAAGGAGAACAGCAAGCAGGAAGGGACTCTGTTCTCCCAGCTGACACATGCGCTACCTGCCTATGACTACCCCTATCACCATGAAAAGGCAGAAGAATTTGGTCCAGTTCAGAATTACCCAGACAACTCCTGAGAGAGGACTGGGGGAGATAGATTTAACCAACCTTCCCAAAAAAGAATTCAAAATAAAGGTCATAACCATGCTGATGGACCTGCAGAGAAATATGTAAGAGCTAAAGGATCAAATTGGGAGGGAGAATACAGAAATAAAACAATTTCTGGAAGGACTTAAGAGCAGAGTAGATGAGGTGCAAGGGGCCGTTAATGGAACAGACATCAGAGAACAAGAACGCAGAGAAGCTGAGGCAGAGAGAGATAAAAGGATCTCCAGGAATGAAAGAATATCAAGAAAACTGTGTAACCAATCCAAACACAACAATATTTGCATTATAGGGGTACCAGAAGAAGAAGAGAAAAAGGGACAGAAAGTGTCTTTGAAGAAATAATTGCTGAAAACTTCCCTAAACTGGGGGAGGAAACAGTTTCTCAGACCATGAAAGCCCACAGAACTCCCAACACAAGGGACCCAAGGAGAACAACACCAAGACATATAATACTTAAAATGGCAAAGATCAAAGACAAGGGCAGAGTATTAAAGGCAGCCAGAGAGAGAAAAAAGGTCACCTACAAAGGAAAACCCATCAGGCTATCATCAGATTTCTCAACAGAAACCTTACAGGTCAGAAGAGAATGGCATGATATATTTAATGTAATGAAACAGAAGGGCCTTGAACCAAGAATACTGTATCCAGCACGATAATCATTTAAATATGAATGAGGGATTAAACAATTCCCAGACGAGCAAAATTTGAGGGAATTTGCCTCCCACAAACCACCTCTACAGGATATTTTAGAGGGACTGCTCTAGATGGAAGCACTCATAAGCCCAAATAGATGTCCCAGAGAAAATAAAATCACAGCAAACAAAGCAGACCAACCAAATACTAACTAAAGGCAAAAAATAAAATCAACTATGCACAAAAGCAGTCAAAGGAAACACAAAAGAGCACAGAATAAAACACCTAACATACAAAGAGTGGAGGAGAGGGAATAAGAAGGGAGAGAAATAAAGAATCATCAGACTGTGTTTATAATAGCTTAATAAGCAAGTTAAGTTAGTTGATTAGATAGTAAAGAAGCTAACCTTGAACCTTTGGTAACCACAAAACTAAAGCCTTCAATGGCAAAATGTACATATCTTTCAATAATCATCCTAAAAGTAAATGGACTGAATGCACCAATCAAAAGACACAGAGTAATAGAATGGATAAAAAAGCAAGACCCATCTAGATGCTGCTTACAAGAGACTCACCTCAAACCCAAAGACACACACAGACTAAAAGTCAAGGAATGGATAAAGATATTTCATGCAAACAACAGCGAGAAAAAATCAGGTGTTGCAATACTAGTATCAGACAAAATAGACTTCAAAACAAAGAAAGTAACAAGAGATAAAGAACGACATTACATAATGATAAAGGGGTCAGTCCAACAAGAGGATATAACTATTATAAATACATATGCACCCAATAAAGAACACCAACATATGTGAAACAAATACTAACAGAATTAAAGGAGGAAATAGAATGTATGCATTCATCCTAGGAGACTTCAACACACCACTCACTTCAAAGGACAGATCCACCAGACAGAAAATAAGTAAGGACACAGAGGCACTGAACAACACACTAGAACAGATGGACCTAATACACATCTACCAAACTCTACACCCAAAAGCAGCAGGATACACATTCTTCTCAAGTGCACATGGAACATTTTCCAGAATAGACCACATACTAGGCCACAAAAAGAGCCTCAGCAAATTAAAAAAGATTCAAATTCTACCAACCAACTTCTCAGACCACAAAGGTATAAACCTAGAAATAAATTGTACAAAGGAAGCAGAAAGGTTCACAAACACATGGAGGCTTAACAACATGCTCCTAAATAATCAATGGATCAATGACCAAATTAAAATAGAGATCAAGCAATATAAGGAGACAAATGACAACAACAGCACAAAGCCCCAACTTCTGTGGTATGCAGTGAAAGCAGTTCTAAGAGGAAAGTATATAGCAATCCACGCATATTTAAAGAAGGAAGAACAATCCCAATGAATAGTCTAAAGTCACAATTATTGAGATTGGAAAAAGAAGAACAAATAAGGCCCAAAGGAAGGAAGGACAATCAGAGAATAAATAAATAAAATTGAGAAGAATAAAACAATAGAAAAAATCAGTGAAACCAAGAGCTAGTTCTTTGAGAAAATAAACAAATAGATAAGCCTCTAGCCAGACTTATTAAGAGAAAATGAGAATCAACACACATCAACAGAATCAGAAATGAGAAAGGAAAAATCACGACGGACGCCACAGAAATACAAAAAATTATTAGACAATACTATGAGCATCTATATGCTAACAAACTGGAAAACATATAAGAAATGGACAACTTCCTAGAAAAATACAACCTTCCAAGACTGACCAAGGAAGAAACACAAAATCTCAACAGACCAATTACTAGCAACAAAATTGAAGTGATAATCAAAAACTACCCAAGAACAAAACCACTGGGCCAGATGGATTTCCCACAGAATTTTATCAGAAATATAGAGAAGACATAATACCCATTCTTCTTAAAGTGTTCCAAAAAACAGAAGAGGAGGGAATACTTCCAAACTCATTGTGTGAAGCCATCATCACTCTAACACCAAAACTAGGCAAAGACCACACCAAAAAAGAAAATTACAGACCAATATCCTTGATGAACATAGATGCAAAAATACTCAACAAAATATTAGCACACTGAATTAAAAAACACATCAAGAAGATCATACACCATGATCAAGTGGGATCCATCTCAGGGATGCAAGGATGGTACAACATTCAAAAATCCATCAACATCATCCACCACATCAACAAAAAGAACAAAAAACACATGATCATCTCCACAGATGCTGAAAAAGCATTTGACAAAATTCAACATCCATTCATGATAAAAACTCTCAACAAAATGGGTATAGAGGGCAAGTACCTCAACATAATACAGGCCATATATAAAAAAACCACAGCCAAGATCACACTGAACAGCGAGAAGCTGAAAGCTTTTCCTCTGAGATCAGGAACAAGACAGGGATGCCCACTCGCCCCACTGTTATTCAGCATAGTACTGGAGGTCCTAGCCACAGCAATCAGACCACACAAAGAAAGACAAGGCATCCAGATCGGTAAATAAGCAGTCAAATTGTCACTATTTGCAGATGACATGATATTGTACATAAAAAACCCTAAAGACTCCACTCCAAAACTACTAGTACAAATACCTGAATTCAGCAAAGTGGCAGGATACAAAATTAATACACAGAAATCTGTTGCATTCCTATACACTGATGATGAACTACTAGCAGAAAGAGAAATCAGGAAACCAATTCCATTCACAATTGCATCAAAAAGAATAATATACCTAGGAATAAACCTAACCAAGAAAGTGAAAGACCTATACCCTGAATACTACAAGATACTCTTAAGAGAAATTAAAGAGGACAGTAACAAATGGAAATTCATCCCATGCTCTTGGCTAGGAAGAATTAATATTGTCAAAATGGCCATCCTGCCTAAAGCAACCTACAGATTCAATGCAATCCCTATCAAAACACCAACAGCATTCTTCAATGAACTGGAACAAATAGTTCTAAAATTCGTATGGAACCACAAAAGACTCCAAATAGCAAAGCATCCTAAGAAGTTAGAATAAAGCAGGGGGGATCTCACTTCCCAACTTCAAGCTCTACTACAAAGCCACAGTAATCAAGACAATTTGGTACTGGCACAAGAACAGACCCACAGACCAGTGGTACAGGATAGAGAGTCCATATATTAACCCAAACATATATGGTCAATTAATATACGATAGAAGAGCCATGAACATACAATGGGGAAATGACCACCTCTTCAACAGCTGGTGTTGGTAAAACTGGACAGCTACATGTAAGAGAATGAAACTGGATTATTGTCTAACCCCATACACAAAAGTAAATTCAAAATGGATCAAAGACCTGAATGTAAGTCATGAAACCATAAAATTCTTAGAAAAAAACATAGGCAAAAATCTATTGGACATAAACATGAACAACTTCTTCATGAAGATACCCCGGGCAAGGGAAACAAAAGCAAAAATGAACAAGTGGGACTATATCAAGCTGAAAAGCTTCTGTACAGCAAAGGACACTACCAATAGAACAAAAAGGCATCCTACAATATAGGCGAATATATTCACAAATGAGAGATCCAATAAAGGGTTGACATCCAAAATATATAAAGAGTTTACGCACCTCAACAAACAAAAAGCAAATAATCTAATAAAAAAATGGTCAGCAGAACTGAACAGTTCTCCATAGAAGAAATTCAGATGGCCAACAGACACATGAAAAGATGCTCTACATTGCTAGTCATCAGAGAAATGCAAATTAAAACCATAATGAGATATCACCTCACACATGTAAGGACTGCCACCATCCAAAAGACAAACAACAACAAATGTTGGCAAGGTTGTGGAGAAAGGGGAACCCTCCTACACTGCTGGTGGGAATGTAAATTAGTTCAACCACTGTGGAAAGCAGTATGGAGGTTCCTCAAAAAGCTCAAAATAGATATACCATTTGACCCAGGAATTCCACTCCTAGGAATTTACCCTGAGAATGCAGCAGACCAGTTTGAAAAAGACAGATGCACCCCTGTTTATCGCAGCACTATTTACAATAGCCAAGTGTGTCCACCAGAAGATGAATGGATAAAGAAGATGTGGTACATATACACAATGGAATATTATTCAGCCATAAGAAGAATAGAAATCCTACCATTTGCAACAACATGGCTGGAGCTAGAGGGTATTATTCTCAGTGAAATAAGCCAGGCAGAGAAAGACAAGTATCAAATTATTTCACGCATATGTAGAGTATAAGAACAAAGAAAAAACTGAAGGAGCAAAACAGCAGCAGACTCATGGAACCCAAGAATGGACTAACAGTTACCAAAGGGAAAGGGGTTGGGGAGGGTGGGTGGGAAGGGAGGGATAAGGGGGGGTAAAAAGAAAGGGGGCATTAGGATTAGCAATGTATAATGAAGAGGGAGGCACGGGGAGGGCTGTGCAACACAGAGAAGGCAAGTAGTGACTATAGCATCTTACTAGGGGTATGTGGTGGGGGGGACTTGGTAATGGGGTATGTCTAGTAAACATAATGTTCCTCATGTAATTGTAGATTAATGTTACAAAATTAAAAAAAAATTTTTTTTAATAAAACACATTTGAAACACGGAAATAAAAAAAAGAAGAAAAATAGTCAGTAACTGAAGTCCTGTCACAAACTAGCTTGCTATCACAGCAAAGCTAATTAGATATAGCTGGGGACCCGGGCAGAAAAGCACAAGAGAAGGTAACATTATACTTAACACATAAGCACAGGGCCTTGGAACACACACAGCACCCATTCATTCCACAACATCCCATACCTGCCGCCTGCAAGCCTGGCTCTGTTCTAGGTACCACTGGGCCATATCAGAACATCAATCACAAAGCTCATGTCCTCGTGGCATGTAAATTCAAGTTCCCACTTTAACAACTTACACCACCAACTACCATTAACAACCTACACCACCGACAACCATGCATCAGCCATGTCCCTGAAACTCAGCTCAGCTATCATGTTCTGGCCAAGGCACAGAATGAAATAAATGTGGAAACAAACCTGTGTGAAGTTTAATCTGGATCACTAGCAAAACTAAGATTTGGATGAAATACATAAAGTGCCATAAGCTCTCCAAGAAAAGTAAAAGAAATTTCCCACTGAACAAAAATGAAAACCGAAGTTTGTGGAATGCAACCAAAATAGTGGTTAGAAGCACACTTACGGCATTAAAGGCATTTATCTGAAAAGAAGAAAAGTCTCAAATCAATAATCTAAGCTTCTTCCTTAAGAAAATAGAAAAAGAGAGCAAAGCAAGTGAAAAAGAAATAATTAAGAGCAGAAATAAAAGAAATTGAAAACAGAAAAAAGAAAAATCAGTCAAACTAAAAGCCTACATAGAAAATTCCAAGGAATCCACAAAATGAACTCCTAGATCTAAGAACTGACCGTAGCAAGGTCACAATATTTAAAGTCCAATCATAATGTATACTAGCAGTGAATATTCAAGACAAAAACCTGTAAAACATCTTTTACAGTAGCTACATAAAAAAATTTGTCTACATTTAACAAAACACAGGATCTGGAGGATCATATAGGATCTATATGTTGCAAACTATAAAAAAAGTAGTCTGAGAAAGGAATCAAAGAGGATCCATATAAATTAAGAGATACACTGTATACACAGAATGGAAAACTCAACATAGTAAAGATGTCAATTCTCACCAAAATAATGGATAGATTTAGCACAATTCAAATTAAAATCCTAACAGGATATTCTGCAGACATAGACATGTCAATTCTAGAGTTACACAGAAAGTCAACAGGACTGGAAGGGAACATTTTTAATAAAGGAGAATGGGGTGGAAAGGGTCACATTGTCCAGTTTTCCAAAAAGCTTTAGGAATTGTAACAATGTGATTTCGATAAAGGGATAGATTGGTGAACAGAGGCCAGAAACAGACCCATACAAACATGGCTAATTGCTTTTTGAAAAAGTGGCAAAATAAAGTAAATAGAGAAAGGAGAGTCTTTTCTCATTGGTGTTGGAATAGCTGGACATTTACATGAAAAAGAACCTCACCCAACCCTCACATCTCTAAAGATTAACTCAAAATGATACAGTTGTAAATGTAACACGAAAAACAATGTAACTTTTAGAAGAAAATACAGGAAAATCTCACAACTTTGGGTTAGACAAAGAATTCGTAGACTCAACACTAAAAGTATTGAGCCATAGAAAAATAGTGAGGTGGACTTCATCAAAATTAAAATATCCATTCTGAAAAAGGCACTCAAAAGAGAATGAAAACTAAGCAAATGACTTGGAGAAAATATTTCAAACCACATATCCATCCAACAAAGGACAAACAACATCCCAATTAAAAACAAAGTGGATGAACAGCTTGCAAATAAGCACAACAAATTCACAGGACTGGACACCAAAAAAGAGGAAGTTTTACTACATGTTCACTTTAAAAACAGAATAGAATTACTCTCAAGGAGAAACAGAAATGGTATCACGGCTGCTGGCACGTACTGCAATAACTTGCAGAAAACCTGGAGGCTCACATGTGCCCTTTGCTCAGAGTGCCACATACAACCCTGGAGGGGGTGGTGTGCACGGGGAGCACTGGTGAAGGAAGAGGTGCACAAGACAGAGGGGAAGAACTGATTTCAGCAACACTCAGAAGAATTCCTCCAGCTCTTAACCTGCTGCTAAACTGCAAACAGAAAATCGGTTGCGTTTTTAACGCACTTTTTAATTCCCTGCCAGAGGAATCTGTCCATCCCCCACGGTTCCACAAAAACGCTCTGCACACCTGACAGTTCTGCAGCCACAGCAGCTTCTGTCTTGACCCCTGCAACCAAAGGCACATTCCCACTGGGGTTGCCTCACCCAAGAATTAACTTCACCCAAGAATCAACCTTGGATGAAATAATCCAGCTTCCTGAGTACACCTACCTGGAAGAGTCGGCTCGCTCAGCTTGCAGATACACATCAAATTGGTCCAACTCTGTGAACTGATGCCTGGCCCCTCCACTTCTAGAAGTATGCAGGCAGCCCCCAACCCCCCCCTCAGCCTCAACCCAATGCCTGATAGCCCTGCAAAGGAGCAGCAGAAGAGTATATTCATCGCCAAGGCCTGTGACCTGCAAATCATGTCAGATCACCTCTGGGCAAAAATTTGTTCACAAGCCCCGTGGAGAACCCTGAAACACAAGGAAAGTGGTCACCAGAGGAGCATCTCTGCTCCCACATCAAGATGACATGCCCTTGAGGTCAGAGAGGTGTCCAAATGCCACAGTGTAGGAGGCAAGTCCCCAGACTACACAGCCCCTTACTACTGCTAAGCAGTTCCAGGCAGGAACCCTGAAGTCCTGGGTGAAAATACTGTGAGTGATCTCACGTCAAACAGCAATGATTTTATCACCAGTATCCACAATAGGACCACGTTAGTGAAAGATGAACAAAAAGAGGATCCTAAATCTACAGGATGCCAACTTAGAGGAAAACACCCCGAAAATTCTATGTTCTAATTGTGCATAATGAAGTGAGAGTTTTTCCTTGTATTTTGTGTTATCTCACTTTGCAACTAAATAACTTGGTGTATTGTATATTTCTTTTTTTAAAAGGCAGCACATGGACTGAGTTACAAGGGACAGTTAACCCAGTTCTTTTCAGCTTCATATTAAAAATAGGGAAGAAGAGGCGGAGTCAAGATGGCGGAGTGAGTAGAGCAGTGGAAATCTCCTCCCAAAAACACATAGAGCTATGAAAATATAACAAAGAAAAATCTTCCTAAAATAGAGACCACAGGACACAGGACAACATCCAGACCACATCCACACCTGGAAGAACCCAGCGCCTTGCGAAGGGGGTAAGATACAAGCCCCAGCCCGGCGGGACCCGAGCGCCCCTCCCCCCGACTCCCGGGGGGTGGAAAGAAACCAGAGCGGTTTTTTTTTTTTTTTTGTGAGTGCTTTTTGGAAGCCTTAAAGGGACAGGGACCCCGTTGCTAGGGAGGCAGGGTGGCGGGACCGGTGAGCGGGTGCCTGGGACCAGCACTTGAGGACGGAGGAAATCGCGCGTTTTTCCCTTTTTTTCTCTTTTTGGCGAGTGCGTTTTGGAAGCCTTAAAGGGACAGGGACCCCGGTGCTAGGGAGGCAGGGCGGCGGGACTGGTGAGCGGGTGCCTGGGACCGGCGCCTGAGGACAAAGAATATCTGACGTTTTTCCCTGCGGGAACGGTGGGCGGGTGCCTAAGACCGACACCTGAGGACGGAGGAAATCGCGCGTTTTTCCCCTTTCTTTTTTCTCTTTTTGGCGAGTGCTTTTTGGAAGCCTTAAAGGGACAGGGACCCTGGTGCTAGGGAGGCAGGGCGGCGGGACTGGTGAGCGGGACCCTGGGACCAGCGCCTGAGGACAAAGAATATCGCGCGTTTTTCCCTGCGGGACCACTGGGCGGGTGGTTTTTGGAAGCTTTGAAGGGACAGGGACCCTGGTGCTAGGGAGGCAGGGCAGCAGGACCAGTGAGCGGGTGCCTGGGACCGGCGCCTGAGGACAAAAAAAAAATCAAGTGTTTTGTACTTTGTTGTTTTTTTTTGCTGTTCCCTCTCTAATTGTTGCTGTTGTTGTTTTGGTTTGGAGAGTGCTTTTTGGAAGTCTTAAAGGGGCAGGACAGGTCACTTAGACCAGAGGCAGGGAATCTGGGGATCTCTGGGCACTCTAACCCCCTGGGCAGCAGGGAGCACAGAGGCCCCATACGGAGATAAATAGCCTCCCGGCCACTCCCCCTCCAACCAGGCTCCACCATTTTGGAGGAGCAGCCCCAGCCAGGCCAAACCCACAGCAACAGCGGAGATAAATCCCATAGTAACTGGGCAGGAAGCAGAAGCCCTGTCTGCACACAGCTGCCCAGCACAAGCCACTAGAGGTCGCTATTCTCTCAGGTGAGGAAGGCCACAGACCAACAAGAAGGGAAGCTCTTCCAGCGGCCACTTGTACCAGCTCTGCACACTATCTCTATCACCATGAAAAGACAAAACTACAGGCAGACAAAGATCACAGAGACAACACCTGAGAAGGAGACAGACCTAACCAGTCCTCCTGAAAAAGAATTCAAAATAAAAATCATGAACATGCTGACAGAGATGCAGAGAAAAATGCAAGAGCAATGGGATGAGATGCAGAGAAAAATGCAAGAGCAATGGGATGAAGTCTGGAGGGAGATCACAGATGTCAGGAAGACCACAGAAGTAAAACAATCCCTGGAAGGATTTATAAGCAGAATGGAGAAGATGCAAGAGGCCATTGAAGGAATAGAAGCCAGACAACAGGAACGTATAGAAGCTGACATAGAGAGAGATAAAAGGATCTCCAGGAATGAAACAACACTAAGAGAACTATGTGACCAATACAAAAGCCAAAAGGTATAATATTCGTATTATAGGGATACCAAAAGAAGAAGAAAGAGGAAAAGGGATAGAAAGTCTCTTTGAAGAAATAATTGCTGAAAACTTCCCCAAACTGGGGGAGGAAATAATCGAACAAACCAGGAAATTACACAGAACCCCCAACAGAAAGGATCCAAGGAGGACAACACCAAGACACAGAGTAAATAAAATGGCAAGGATCAAGGACAAGGAAAGAGTTTTAAAGGCAGCTAGACAGAAAAAGGTTACCTATAAAGGAAAACCCATCAGGCTAACATCAGACTTCTCGACAGAAACCCTACAGGCCAGAAGAGAATGGCATGATATACTTAATGCAATGAAACAGAAGGGCCTTGAACCAAGGATACTGTATCCAGCACGACTATCATTTAAATATGATGGCGGGATTAAACAATTCCCAGACAAGCAAAAGCTGAGGGAATTTGCTTCCACAAACCACCTCTACAGGGCATCCTACAGGGACTGCTCTAAATGGGAGCACCCCTAAAAAGAGCACAGAACAAAACACACAACATATGAAGAATGGAGGACGAGGAATAAGAAGGGAGAGAAGAAAAGAATCTCCAGACAGTGTATATAACAGCTCAATAAGCGAGCTAAGTTAGGCAGTAAGATACTAAAGAAGCTAACCTTGAACCTTTGGTAACCACGAATCTAAAGCCTGCAATGGCAATAAGTACATATCTCTCAATAGTCACCCTAAATGTAAATGGACTTAATGCACCAATCAAAAGACACAGAGTAATAGAATGGATAAAAAAGCAAGACCCATCTATATGCTGCTTACAAGAAACTCACCTTAAACCCAAAGATAAGCATAGACCAAAAGACAAGGGATGGAAAAACATATTTCAGGCAAACAACAGTGAGAAGAAACCAGGGGTTGCAGTAGTAATATCAGACAAAATAGACTTCAAAACAAAGAAAGTAACAAGAGATAAAGAAGGACACTACATAATGATAAAGGGCTCAGTCCAACAAGAGGATATAACCATTCTAAATATATATGCACCCAATACAGGAGCACCAGCATATGTGAAGCAAATACTAACAGGACTAAAGAGGGAAATAGACTGCAATGCATTCATTTTAAGAGACTTCAACACACCACTCACCCCGAAGGATAGGTCCACAGGCCGCAGATAATAAGTAAGGACACAGAGGCACTGAACAACACCCTAGAACAGATGGACCTAATAGACATCTATAGAACTCTACATCCAAAAGCAACAGGATATACATTCTTCTCAAGTGCACATGGAACATTCTCCAGAATAGACCACATACTAGCTCACAAAAACAGCCTCAGTAAATTTCAAAATATTGAAATTCTACCAACCAATTTTCAGACCACAAAGGTATAAAAGTAGAAATAAATTCTACAAAGAAAACAAAAAGGCTCACAAACACATGGAGGCTTAACAACATGCTACTAAATAATCAATGGATCAATGAACAAATCAAAATAGAGATCAAGGAATATATAGAAACAAATGAGAACAACAACAACACTAAGCCCCAACTTCTGTGGGACGCAGCGAAAGCAGTCTTAAGAGGAAAGTATATAGCAATCCAGGCACACTTGAAGTAGGAAGAACAATCCCAAATGAATAGTCTAACATCACAATTATCGAAACTGGAAAAAGAAGAACAAATTAGGCCTAAAGTCAGCAGAAGGAGGGACATAATAAAGATCAGAGAAGAAATAAACAAAATTGAGAAGAATAAAACAATAGCAAAAATCAACGAAACCAAGAGCTGGTTCTTTGAGAAAATAAACAAAATAGATTAGCCTCTAGCCCAACTTATTAAGAGAAAAAGAGAATCAACACAAATCAACATAATCAGAAATGAGAATGGAAAAATCCACAGAATGGACAGACTCCACAGAAATACAAAGAATTATTAAAGACTACTATGGAAACCTATATGCCAACAAGCCGGAAAACCTAGAAGAAATGGATAACTTCCTAGAAAAATACAACCTTCCAAGACTGACCAAGGAAGAAACACAAAAGTTAAACAAACCAATTACGAGCAAAGAAATTGAAACGGTAATCAAAAAACTACCCAAGAACAAAACCCCAGGGCCGGACGGATTTACCTCGGAATTTTATTAGACACACAGAGAAGACATAATACCCATTCTCCTTAAAGTGTTCCAAAAAATAGAAGAAGAGGGAATACTCCCAAACTCATTCTATGAAGCCAACATCACCCTAATACCAAAACCAGGCAAAGACCCCACCAAAAAAGAAAATTACAGACCAATATCCCTGATGAATGTAGATGCAAAAATACTCAATAAAATATTAGCAAACAGAATTCAACAGTATATCAAAAGGATCATACACCATGACCAAGTGGGATTCATTCCAGGGATGCAAGGATGGTACAACATTCGAAAAACCATCAACATCATCCACCACATCAACAAAAAGAAGGACAGAAACCACATGATCATCTCCATAGATGCTGAAAAAGCATTTGACAAAATTCAACATCCATTCATGATAAAAACTCTCAACAAAATGGGAATAGAGGGCAAGTACCTCAACATAATAAAGGCCATATATGATAAACCCACAGCCAGCATTATACTGAACAGCGAGAAGCTGAAAGCATTTCCTCTGAGATCGGGAACCAGACAGGGATGCCCACTCTCCCCACTGTTATTTAACATAGTACTGGAGGTCCTAGCCACGGCAATCAGACAAAACAAAGAAATACAAGGAATCCAGATTGGTAAAGAAGAAGTTAAACTGTCACTATTTGCAGATGATATGATACTGTACATAAAAAACCCTAAAGACTCCACTCCAAAACTACTAGAACTGATATCGGAATACAGCAAAGTTGCAGGATACAAAATTAACACACAGAAATCTGTAGCTTTCCTATACACTAACAATGAATCAATAGAAAGAGAAATCAGGAAAACAATTCCATTCACCATTGTATCAAAAAGAATAAAATACCTACGAATAAACCTAACCAAAGAAGTGAAAGACTTATACTCTGAAAACTACAAGTCACTCTTAAGAGAAATTAAAGGGGACACTAATAAATGGAAACTCATCCCATGCTCATGGCTAGGAAGAATTAATATCGTCAAAATGGCCATCCTGCCCAAAGAAATATACAGATTTGATGCAATCCCTCTCAATTACCAGCAAATTCTTCAATGAATTGGAACAAATAATTCAAAAATTCATATGGAAACAACAAAGACCCCGAATAGCCAAAGCAATCCTGAAAAAGAAGAATAAAGTAGGGGGGATCTCACTCCCCAACTTCAAGCTCTACTACAAAGCCATAGTAATCAAGACAATTTGGTACTGGCACAAGAACAGAGCCACAGACCAGTGGAACAGATTAGAGACTCCAGACATTAACCCAAACATATATGGTCAATTAATATTTGATAAAGGAGCCATGGACATACAATGGCAAAATGATAGTCTCTTCAACAGATGGTGCTGGCAAAACTGGACAGCTACATGTAGGAGAATGAAACTGGACCATTGTGTAACCCCATATACAAAGGTAAACTCAAAATGGATCAAAGACCTAAATGTAAGTCATGAAACCATTAAACTCTTGGAAAAAAACATAGGCAAAAACCTCTTAGACATAAACATGAGTGACCTCTTCTTGAACATATCTCCCCGGGCAAGGAAAACAACAGCAAAAATGAGCAAGTGGGACTACATTAAGCTGAAAAGCTTCTGTACAGCGAAAGACACCATCAATAGAACAAAAAGGAACCCTACAGTATGGGAGAATATATTTGAAAATGACACATCTGATAAAGGCTTGACGTCCAGAATATATAAAGAGCTCACACGCCTCAACAAACAAAAAACAAATAACCCAATTAAAAAATGGGCAGAGGAACTGAACAGACAGTTCTCTAAAAATGAAATACAGATGGCCAAGAGACACATGAAAAGATGCTCCACATCGCTAATTATCAGAGAAATGCAAATTAAAACTACAATGAGGTATCACCTCACACCAGTAAGGATAGCTGCCATCCAAAAGACAAACAACAACAAATGTTGGCGAGGCTGTGGAGAAAGGGGAACCCTCCTACACTGCTGGTGGGAATGTAAATTAGTTCAACCATTGTGGAAAGCAGTATGGAGGTTCATCAAAATGCTCAAAACAGACCTACCATTTGACCCAGGAATTCCACTCCTAGGAATTTACCCTGAGAACGCAGCAATCAAGTTTGAGAAAGACAGATGCACCCCTATGTTTATCGCAGCACTATTTACAATAGCCAAGAATTGGAAGCAACCTAAATGTCCATCAGTAGATGAATGGATAAAGAAAATGTGGTACATATACACAATGGAATACTACTCAGCCATAAGAAGTGGAAAAATCCAACCATTTGCAGCAACATGGATGGAGCTGGAGAGTATTATGCTCAGTGAAATAAGCCAAGCGGAGAAAGAGAAATACCAAATGATTTCACTCATCTGAGGAGTATAGGAACAAAGGAAAAACTGAAGGAACAAAACAGCAGTGGAATTACAGAACCCAAAAATGGACTAACAGGTACCAAAGGGAAAGGAACTGGGGAGGATGGGCGGGCAGGGAGGGATAGGAGGGGAGAAGAAGAAGGGGGTATTAAGATTAGCATGCATGGCGGGGGAGGGAGAAAGGGGAGGGTGGGCTGCACAACACAGAGAGGACAAGTAGTGACTCTACAACATTTTGCTAAGCTGATGGACAGTAACCTTAATGTGGTTGTTAGGGGGGACCTGATATAGGGGAGAGCATAGTAAACATAGTATTCTTCATGTAGGTATAGATTAAAAATTTAAAAAAAAGAAAGAAAGAAAGAAAGAAAGAAAAGGGGGATTACTCTTTGATAGGATAAAACTATTGGTAAATCAAAGATCAACGCATGCTTTAAATATCCTTAATGTTGATCACTTAAAGGGTCTCAGATGATCAGCTATGGAGGTACTCTTTTCTGATAATATTCCTTTCTCTTAAAAAAAAAAAAAAAGCAGTTACTGTGTGCTGACCTCCAATGAGATCTGCACAGTCGTATAGAGGGCATGTCAAAGTGTGGGCAAAGGGTCTTTTTGTTTCTATGCGGAAGATCAAGGCCTAGCTTGGATACCCAGAAAATGAACTAAGATACGATATGAGGAGGAGCTTCCGGCATCAGCACTCTCTGGAGGACTTGTGCCGGGGGATGATCATCAAAAAGCCTCCACAGGGATCCAGACGATGCTTTGGTTGTGGCTGCATCCAGCCCACCGTCTCCTGGACTTGCCATAGGAATGAGGAGGGAGATGTCTAGGCTGGCATGTGCATACAGTGAGACAACGAATTTGACCAGATCTGTACTGTTGGAACTCAACCAGGAGTTGGGAGGGGTGCAAGGTGTAGCACTCCAAAATCTTATGACTATAGACTATCTACGGTTAAAAGAACATATGGGATGTGAACAGATTCCAGAAATGGGCTGCTTTAATTTGTCTGATTTCTCTCAGACGGTTCAAGTACAGTTGGACAATATCCATCATATCATAGACAAATTTTCATAAATGCCTAGGGTGCCTAAATGGTTTTCTTGGCTTCACTGGAGATGGATGGTAATTATAGATTTGCTTTGTTTATGTCACCGTATTCCTATTATGTTAATATGTGTGTGCAAATTAGTTAGTAGTTTAAAACCTATACATACTGAAGGTACTCTACAAGAAGATATGTCAAAGAAATAATGAATCCTCCCATGTTTCCTTCCATTTGCTACATCTGTAGCTTTTCTTCTTTCTTCCTAATTACAACCCTTAAATAGAATTCGTGCCTCATATCAAATTTACCGAGTATCATAATTTCTCCAGGTGGTAAAGATACCTCGAGACAAGTGCTGGGCATAGAAGCCACAGGGCATAAATCTGCAAAGAAGTAAAAAGCTAACCTTTTCAAACAATATGGCTTCTCTCTCACTTACCAACTTTACATTTCCCTGTATGGCCCCGGAAGATGACTGGTTAGCCAGAGACAGGTAAGATTCCTCAAGGGAGGAACAACCTAAGACAGGCACAGTCGCAGGGGGGCCATCAGGTGAGAATTTGGGGATCAACAGAGGTGAGGCTCAGAACCTCACCCCCCCTGCTTTGAGAGAAATCTTCTGCATCCGTGGATGTCTTGCTGCCCTTGTCTAGCCTGGATTAAAACTTAGTCCATAGGCACACACCTGATCATCTGATCATCTACATTTGCCCTCTTACAGCACTAAACTATGTTTTCTACCTTTATCTTGCATCTACCTACCACTTCAGCATTTTATTAAAAATAAAAATGATAATAATAATAAAGGGAGAAATGTGGGATCAACATATAAATCAAGTACAAAAATCAAACAAATATTCATATTTGACCTGATTGTTAATAGGTCATAATGCGTGATCAAAACCGAAAGTTTCTGTGATGAATGCCCTTGTACTGTTCACCATGTAAGAATTTATTTACTATGTAAGAATTCGTTCACCATGTAAGACCTTGTTCGTTATGCTTCAGAAGATTGGAGACTGATGAGAATTAGACTTGAGATGGATTAATGATTGTACATTGAGCATTGACCCCCCTATACTGAATTTTATTGTTGTTAACAACCATTTGATCAATAAATATGAGAGATGCCCACTCAAAAAAAAATATGATCAGTCATTGTCTAGGTATTAAAATATTTTTATTAAAAAAAATTGTAAAAAAAAAAATAGGGAAGAAACCAAAACTGCAAGGACATTACACCTTATATTTGCATTGTCCCCTTTTCACATGGCAAATCCTCACTGTCCCAAATAGACCCCTACTCCATGTTAAACTGAGAGAGACACCTTAAATTTAAGTACCTTAAATTTCTGTTTCTTAATGCTCAGAGCCATGTTTATCCATTTCTTCATGAGCACATGTGGATGATTGGGGCTAGGTTTAAATCATTCCTTCATCAAACACTTGTGAGACCCTGAGGACAAATGTGGTCACAGCCCTTGGAGACCAGGTTCTAGGGGACATCGGACATGCCCATGCTGAACAGCCCCATGCTTGTCCTGGCAAAGAGGAAGTCATGCTCCACACAGAGGACTGGTGACCAGGGAGCACTACAGGGAGCAATTCCAATCCCAAACTTTAAAGGAAATGATCAAGAGCTGGAAACTTGCCAATAAGAAGGTCACACACTACAGCAACAACTTCAATCCTCTGAAGAACATGCAGCCAGAGATACCAGGCCATCCTGCAACCGCTGCTGAGGGGCCAGATGGTGGATGTCTAGGAGGGGCCACAGCTGTGTGGGTGACAATCAGGAGATGCTTTTCAACCTTTTCCCCCATTAACCCCTGGCCCCACATTCCCTTATGCATCTGCACACATCCCAAATGAAGAATACGTGTGTCATGCTTTCCTCTTGGGTTGTGTAGGTGTACCACCTATGCTTTCTCAAACGACACCTGCCCCACAGAACCTGGGCCTTGTCCTCCCATCAGCCTGCCCCACATCCAGCTGTAAGAACCACTTTAAAAGGCATCCACATTGGTAAGGAAAAAATTAAACTGTCACCATTTACAGATGACATAATACTGTATACAGAAAATCCCAAAGAATCCACCAAAAAACTATTTGAACAAAATAAATGAGTTCAGGGAAGTCACAGGATACAAAATTAACATACAGAAATTTGCAGCATTTCTACACACTAATAATAAATTATCAGAAAGAGAAATTAAGAAAATCCCATTTACAATTCCATTATAAAGAATACAATGCCCAGGAATAAAATTAAACCAAGGAGGTGAAACCTGTACTCTGAAAACCTTAAGACATTGATGGAAAAAACTAAAGATGACACAAATAAGTGGAAATCTATCCCATGCTCATGGGTTGAAAGAATTAAGATTGTTAAAACAGCCATACTACCATCTACAGATTCAAAGTAATCCCCACCAAAATACCAATGTAATTTTTCACAGAACTAGAAGAATCCTAAAATTTGTATGGAACTGCAAAAGACCCTGAATAGCCAAAGCAATCTTGAAAAAGAAAAACAAAGCTGGAGGTATCACGCTCCCTGATTTCAAACTATACTACAAAGCTATAATAATCAAAACAGTATGGTACTGTCACAAAAACAGACCTATAGATTAATGGAACAGAATAGAGGACCCAGAAATAAACCCACACATGTATGGTCAACTAATCTATGACAGAAGACTCATGAATGCCAGAATACAATGGGGAAAGACAGTCTCTTCAATTAATGGTGCATTTAAATAAACCCATGAAACTGTTCAATGTCCTGACTCACTGGACACAAGCTGGAGAGAGTCATGGACAAATACCAGCCAGTACTCGAACCTTCATCGTTCCCTGAATGCACGACTTCAGCCTTAAGCTAACATAACTGGAGGTGTACAAGATTTACCAAAAGCAGACAAGCCCAGTAAGACCCCAAAACCATAGCAGAACTGTTTTCCAAATAGCAGAACTACCTGGACAGCAGGGCCTTATCAAGTTTGCTACTAAAAGTACAAGAAGTTTAAAATACTGGGGAGGAAAAAAGTGTGTCTGTGCATGTACACATATGCTACATGCGTGTCTATGTGTGCACACATACGTGCATGTCTGTGCATGCATGTGACTTTACATGACTAGTATGCATGTGCCTGTTCATACCTGTGTGTGCATGCATATGTGTGCTTGTGTGCACGTCTGTGTGCATGTATATATCTGTACATGCCCGTGTGCACACGTGTACATGCCTGTGCATGTGTGCAGTTAAATTTTAGAACTTAAAAAAAAGTGATTCTCTTCAGATACTGTATATTTATCAACTTCTTATAGGAAGACACAGCTAAGGAAACGCAGTAACCCTTTTATGAAACCTCTACACCCATTATGAATATTCTCATAGAAACCCGGATGACTGACATTTTGGCACTTCGGTTGCAGTGACCAGGAGCCAGCAACTACATGAGAAAATGCGGAAAAAAACAGTGAAAATTTAAATCACACTTTGAAAGTATTAAAATACCTCATGAACCCTGCCCTATAATCATCACAGTGTAAACCACCAAATACTAGGACACATGGAGCTGCAGGACAGGAAAGAAAAGCCTTGAGACCTGCCTGGTAAGTCCCTGTGCTCACACCTGAGCTCAGCCAACACAGCGCAGCTGGGCAATGATCATGTCTCCATGACAGGTGCAGCTCACCAGCCCTTTTCGGAGCTCGAGCACATGCAAGTATTTAAAAACATACTCCTGAAGGCATCATATGAAGAAGCAAATTCAATATGAAGCTGAAGAAGAGCAGATGACCCCAAATCCTAGACTTGCCATGAGATGAATTCAAGGGTCCGGCATCACTTCTGCATCAGGATTTTTCTCTCATATCCCTGCGGTCAAACTCCAGTTACATAATCTGTGTTTTTGAGAGGGAAGCAACATGAACGCACAAGGACTGTTATAAAATTCTAAGTGCTGAGAACCACGAAAAGAAAGCAAGTGGAGGAAAGGAATGTGCCTATGAAAAAGAACTGTCTGTGAAAACATTTAAATATCCAAGAAATGAGATAAGCAATAGAGAAGGCAAAAGACAAGAACTAGAGATGAGACCAGACAGGGAGATGCAGAGAAGAGAAAGCCAGTATGGTTGAGGGCGGCAGCGGAAAATCTCATGTTTCTATTTACCGTTGGTTTTATGAAAACCTTGTCACTGAGTTCTGGGTTCTTCTGAGAAAAGGACAGCAGCATTAAAGAACCAAGAAGAGGTAAACGTAGCTGCCTACTTCACAAAGGAATCCCATGTTAGCAAAACAGACACGGATGGTGAGAGCCATCTAAAGCACCCAAATGTAGATCCTCAGAAAGTAAGCAAGTCTGGCCTCCTCACTGAACCCTCACGACTGCCAGTTAAGGCAACAGAGAGATAGCAAGTGTCTTCACCGTGTTCAGTTTTTGTGAAACCATTTACAGAACTTTCAAATCTTCCCTCCACTCGGAGACCAGCCAGCCACAAACCTGGTCTCTTCTCCCACGTGGCTGGACTACGGTCCCAGTTTCCTCCATGGTCTGTTAGCATGGACCACTTAGCATCATCACACAGGTGGTAATGTCACGATGGTTGATGTGCCAGCCCCACCCTGTCCCTTCCCATGCTGGCTGCCCAAATGCAGAGATTGTCAGGAGGATGGAGCCACAGCCACCAGCACCTGGTCCCACATGCATTGCCTAAGGCCACCTGCTGGCCAGGGGTTCCACATGAGTCTAAGGCCGTTAGAATCCTGGTATTTGTTATAGCAGCTAGAGTTATGAAAATTAATCCAAAGTAATTACCTTTAACTAGACTTTACTCACCTGAGATTACTTAAGGGGCCCTGTGACTTTACATCATATCACATCTGACAGCATCTTAAGAGTTGCATGCTGAGACCCTGGACTCCAGGTCCCCTTCCAGGACAGATCCTAGACACAAAATGAGGACTGCAATCTGTGAGCACCTGCTCTGTGCTGGTTTCTTTGACACTTACAATAATCCCAGTGGTACCTACCAGGATCTTTCTTTAGAGAGTGTCAATGCTTGAAAGAGGAAGGTCACATTGTTGAGGGGGTCCAGTCCAGCCAGTTTAACCCCAAACTCAATGCTCCAGCCCATATGAAGCATTAACTTTCCCTTGAAGTGCAGTTTTCTGTGTTCGGATCATTTGCAAAGGGAAGGAAAAACATGAAAGAATAGTGCTCTGTGCTACCAAGCTTTGATCCACTGAAGGCCACATGCCTGACAAAGTTGTCACCATGTGTTGCTGAGCTTTTGTGAGCAATTCCAACATATTAACGTATTTACTCCCCCCTGCCCCCATTCAGCAGATAAGAAAACTAGGGCCCAGAGAAACCAAGGCAGGCAAGTTAGTTACCGTGTTGCCACAAAGACAATAAACGCTGAGTAAGTGGGATGTGAGTGCCACGTGACTTACTTACCCAGGACACCACACATCTACTCAGTGAGGGGCAGGCAGCCCACCAGTGTCACCCTTGACCTGCCAATTGACACCCCGTGAGGCCAGTGTGGATGCCCCAAGGAAACTGAGGTCAGGGCCCTGACCTGCTCATAAACAAAAATCAGCAAGCCTGATCCAGCTCCACGTGAGGTTCTCCTCCCCCAGACCACAGGAGCCTCTGCCCCGGCCCACAGTGGCCCGAATACTGCAGGAAGGTCCTACATATTCTCCCACTAAGTCTACACCCATCCTTTCCTTTAAATTATGCTCAAAGTGCACCTTCTCAACTTGCTGTAAGGTCGCAGCCGTGGGGTGACTGAAGGGAAGGGCCTGGGGTCAGGCTGGCCTGTGTCCCACTGGCCCTGGGGACCATGGCTGCAGAGCTCCCAGCCCAGCTCTGCCCTCTCCTCACTGCAAGCTGAGAGATCAGGCTGCCGTGGAGCCAGATCCCACCTCGAAGCATGCTGACGTCCTCACACCAAAATGGCTCCACTGCTCAATTCTGCAGCATGCCAGGCCCACCCAAGCTCCTCATGGGTATCATGCAGCTGCCGACAGACTCTCTCATATTCTGCTGCCCCGACTTTGTCAGGAAGACTATGACTCCCAGGCAGTACCTCCATGCATTCCTCCCACTGGCCCCACATGTGACAGTGTGTGCAAACAGCACATGCATCCAGCAAATAGCACATGCAACCCAGACACACTCTCCCAGCAGCTGCCCTTGGTCCCATGACAGCCCAGGACCCACATGCTTCTAATCTGGGGTCTCTGGCACCATGCCCGACACCCTGCCATCTGCTTGGATCCAGCCAGCCAGGGATCCCCATGAACAGGTGAGTCATTGTCCTCATTGGCCCGGCCGTTTACAGGGCTTGATCATAAGGCCAGGAGCCATTTCCAGACAACAGATGGCCTTCAGTGCAGGGCTGGCTGCCCACTGGACACCCATTTCCGTGACCTATTCTCCTGTCAGTTTCTGATGACTCTGTAGACTTACTAGGGACCCTGTGGCTGACCAACCACATGGGTGGGGTGGAAGGAGGAGGAAGATGCATAACCAGGGAGCACCTGAGTGACCCAGGCTGCGCACACTCGTCTCAGGATACAGAGCACTACCTCGTCCTGCCGCCCGGAGGACAGAAGCTGGGAGTTAAGGAGCTGCTCCCAGACCAGCATGTCAGTGGTGCAGAAGGAACCCCACCCACGTCTCCAGTCCACACACCCAGAACCACAGGATGGCATCCACCACATGACTGAGGAGTAAGCTCCCAGAGGAGAAACTCACCCATATGCTGCCCAACCCCCACTTGCTGAGTAGCTCAGAGACCACCTGTGCTGTGTCTGCACACATGGCCCATGGTGCTCAGAGGCAGGAACACGGCTCCACTGCCCCACCTGTGGGAGGACACAATAGTCAGGCACCCTGTCCAGATCCTCTGCTGGGCCTGGGGAGGCTGCCAAGCCACACCTGGTGCTCTGCACACTCTAGTACCACAGGGCAAGCTGCTTGCATTCCTCACAGGTGGGGGAAAGGACATCTTGTGGTCCACGTGCCATTAGGGCAGGTCTACAGAGCAGACTGCTAGTCAATGCAGTGTCAGTGATGAAGTACCAACTGGATGCAGTCACTGGATGGGGCTACAAAAGCCTGAAGCCCATGGGTGTGGACTTCCTGATGCAGGCTCACTACAGACTCCCTGACTGAGGGTGGGACCCCGAGAAGGAATAAAGCATGGGCAGCAGTCCACTACAAGGATTCAGGTAGGCCTCCTCCTGAACTCAGCAGATCACAGCAGGCCCCCAGTGATGGTGGTCAGGCATCAGGTAACAGGATCTCAGAGCAGACGCTAGGGAAGCAGCAGGACACCATGCAAAGATCAATGGGGTTGGCCGCCACCATTAGACTGCTCAGGCTCCATGGTCACATCCCAGGCTTGGAGGACAGCTCCACACAGGGCGCTAGCTCCAGCCAGGCCCTGCAAGGTCCCACAGGGCCATTCGCTCTCCTCACACTGCAAGTCTACAGGCAGGATGGGTTGGGTCACAAGTTCTCGACTTCACAGCAACAGAAGGGACTGCCACGTGGCACCCAGGTAGAGGCAGTGGACAGACGTGGGTTTGCAGTGCAGCAAAGCCAGCGCCAAATTACTGCTGTGGTGCTCGGGGCCCAATTGTCTGACACATTCACCTGCAGCGGCCCTTCTTGCGGGGCTTAAACGTTACCACTACTCACTCCATTCTCCAGGAGTCTCCCTCCTCAACAGCAGCAAGTCCACAAGGGACACCTCCTGGGACTTCCTCAGTTTGGACATGAGGAAAATAGGGCTGGGGAAGCCAGACGGGTCTGCATGGTTGTCCCCCAGCCCCCACATGTTCTAGAGCCACACAAGGGCTGCCTTTGTCAGTTTCACTTTTAAAAATCATGATTTTACTCAATTTTCTTCTTTCCCAAACTTCTAATTTACCCTGAATATACACATACTCCATAAGTAGGGGAGCATAGCCCTGTGCCAGTGATGACGGCCCTGTGAGTTCTGGGTTCCAGAATGTTCTGGTCTGCCTGGGATGGCGCGGCCAAGTGCAGAGATGCAACACCAGCAAAGCCACTGCATCCAGCTAAGCAGCAGCTGGTATTTTAAACAGCAGAGCAGCTGAACAATAGAGAAACTGAACAAACCTCTGCTATTGAAATGCAGACAAAAGTCTTGAAGGGCACAGAGGAAAACACCAATGGGAAAGCAAGAAATTACACCTTAATGTGCCACAAATAACAGCTGAGCATTTCAGATGCCCCCACACACCTTCCAACGCAGACTCAGCATTATTATTTGCTCTGAGGCTGCCTGATCCAGCCTTTTGTAAAGATAAGGACTATCTAAACTGACCCAATGCCGACACTCTGCTGATTCCAAGGGGGTGGCAGGGTGACCAGGATGTGTCTCAGTCGTGCTAGGACACAAAACACACCACTCTGTCCATCCCTGTTCCCTTTAGATCTAGTTCATCGGAACCTGGCACTTCTCCCAGAAATTACACATACAATACTGAAACATATTACCCTTCCAAACACGTACTCAACACCACTGTGCTCTGTCCAAGATGCACCTACATCTTCATTGCTGCTCCACACCCACATATGCGCACAGCTGTTCCCAGAACCCAGTGTCTTCTGACCAACAGCATCTGCCAGCCCTGGGGGAGGGCACTGCCTGCAGGAGACACCACGGGCAGGAAAGACACTGGGAGCCTAATCAATAGGAAACCACCAGGAGCCCAATCAACAGGGAACTATCAGGTGCATTTCCAAGAAGTGCCCGCGTGTCAGGCAGTGCAGGACCCACCAGAGGCTCTACTGCCGAAGCACTTGGACACTCACAATTATGGCCCTAAACATAACCTCTAAGTCACCACCTCTTCAGCAGCTGCAGAACTAATTTTCGGCAGCTTAGCTAGCGGGGGGTTGATAAACTAAACAAAGTCACACAGGAGGAAAATTCTTTACCCTTTTTTTAAAAAAAGTTAAGATTCTGTTACCAAATAGCCTTTATCTTAGACCCAATGTGAAATAACCAACAATACTGTTTCCAAACCAATGTGGTACCACACTCACCCTACAGAGGGAAGTGAACATACAAAACCTCCAAGCTCCCGATTTCCCCACTGCATGCAGACCTGGAGCTGTGTCATCTTCAGGGCAGCATGCATGGCAGATAGGTGGACTCTGATGCTCCTCGACTCCTGGCAGGCAAGTTCTCACCCACGAGGGACCAGATCTCCCTAGGCCAGCTGCTGACCAGTCAACAACTTCCTTACAGGCGTGTTGTTGCAGGGCATGTGCATCCAGGTACAAGAGCTCTAAAGTAATCAAATTTAATGCACAGTCAAAGGCCTACATATTATTCACTATAGGGATCGTTTTAGCCTGGATTCAACCTCTGTGCCCTATGAACAGGGTTAGTGTCTTTTGTGCCTGCGAACGTTGGGACCTCTGCCTCCTGCCTACCCAGAAAGAAGCAGCCCACTACCTTGGGCTCCCACAGGCCCTGCAGTCAGCATTCACCGCCTGCAACCTCCACAAAGGTGATGGCTCTGCTCCCCACCACCTGTAATGGTTACACCCTCCTAAGGCACATGCTATTGACATTTTTATTTTGTATTTTTTGTGATAAGAACTTTTAAGATCTATTCTCTTGGCAACTTTCAAGTACACAGTCACGATGCTGTCCATCGTGTCCCCAGCAGTTACTTGTAAAGGGAGTTTGTACCTTTTGACCCTTCACCTATTTCTCCCATTCCCTCCCCTCAGGCATCTACCAGTCTGTTCTCTGTACCTTCCAGCTGGGTCTTTTGTTTATAGATTCCACATGTAAGTGAGAGCATATGGTATTTGCCTTTCTCTGATGTCTCACTTAGCATGGTGTCCTCGAGGTCCATCCATGCTCCACCAATGGCAGGGTTGCCTATTCTTTCTAGTTACCGAGTAGTATTTTAGTTGAATGTTGAGTAATTCGATAATAAAATGGAATATATACACATTTTCTGCATAACTACTAATATGTTAAAAGCACGTGTACTTTAAGACAGCCCATGTCACACGTTCAGTACACAGATGCAATATTTTATGCATATTGGGTATTATTCCTGCAGGGGCAATACACCCAAATTAACATGAATCTGTGATTAGTTTTAGGTAAAAGAAATATATTTCAACTTAAGCTAGTGCACTAATGACCTACGAAAAAATAGGTTAAACTTTGCAAACAAATTTGCTGACTTTGTATTAGCTAAAAGATTCATCTTTTAAGGGGTGTGTGTGTGTGTGTGTGTGTGTGTGTGTGTGTGTGTGTGTCCGTCTGTCCCTTGGGAATGGAAGTCTCCCCTTAACTTCACTCAAATGCTGCGGAACCCCGTGCAGGGGTTTACATCTGGGCCACTCTGGGGCCTGTGAGTCTCTTTGCAGTATGCCTGACACCCTGATGGAAAGCAGAAGTCATTAAATAGAATCAGACGGAAATGAGCAGAAAAATGACACAGCTACAAGGTTAGTATTCATGCAAATATTTACACTAATAAAATAATCATCACAGGAAAAGAAACACAAAACCCATGTTCACTCATGGTGATGGCTGGTGGATTCATCTGCATGATAGTTTTAAGTATCTAGTTAAGTAACAGTATCTAACAGGAACTTTCAAGAAAAATGAACTATTCTACAAAAAGAGGCATTTGCAAGCACTGATGGTGGTTTTGTGTTTCAGAGCAGCTGGCCCTGGAAATCACCACTACAGAGAAGCCACGCTCTACAGATCCCACATGGAAAACATGAGGTTTGAAAAGTTAACAAACTCAACGTATAAACTCTGACACAGAGCATACACGCACGGCAGCAATCCAGACACATCTCAAAACACTGAGCTTGTCCCCAGGTGCTTCTTCGTTCACCAACACCAGAGGCACCAGCCATGCCACTGAACGCAGGTCTGCCTGCTGGCTCACTGGGTGACACCCACCTGAGCCGCCACGAGCCCTCTGCTCAGGTGAGGGGCCTCAGCACCTGCCCACTACTCTGATGTTCCGACCAGAACGCTGCCCCACTCATGCTCCTGAGACTGTTTCCGCCACATGTTCGGTGAGTTGAAGGGAAAACACCTGGCCAGTCAGGAACAGAGTGGTCAAGTGCCCTACAGCCAGGGCCCAGTGGCTGTGAGCAAGTCAGCTCAGTGCCCAACTCCAAGGCTGTGGACACTGCCTGCGGCCCTGTCCACCAGTACAGAGCTCCCTCCAGAGATCAGCCTGGGGCCCCTGGTTGTTCCCTTTGTCCACAAGGACCCTGCCCCCAGCGCCTCTGCCACACACTTTCTCTTGTCTTCTGCCTCGCGGGCCCCCATGTGCCAGGTGCCTCAGCCCAGTAGCCACCATTCCTAGCAGCCAGGACCCTGCCTAACAAACGCCAGCTCTCTTACGTGACCCCATCCCACTAGCCCTGGTGGTGTCTGGGAGTCTACACTGGCATTTTAGGAGTATTTCTTCCCACTGGAAGTGAGAGAGGGGAGAACAGACAAGCGTGGCCTCGTTCCCGTAGCTTAGCAACCATCATAGTGGCAGAAAGCAAAAGGCAGCTAACATCTTTCTGTATAGACTGACTATAGCTTTCAGGTCTTCACATTCAACAGTTCCCACCTGGTGGGCATGCAAACACTAATTTCCAAATAAACAAGTTCCATAATTTTAACATTCAGCATTATCATTATTAAGCAAGAATTATCCCAAAGGATAATCTTGTTCTCACATTCACAAACTGAGTATCACATAGTTAGACATTATTTAATGGAAAGCAGTTGTTTCACTTCAGGTTTCTGATCTGAAACAAAAACTGAATTGATTTCTGGCAGAGATAAACATTAATTATGTGTCTATGCAAAATGCCTCAGGAAACATTACAAATAATGTAACCCAATTAGATCTCTACAGTGTTACAGATGCAGCCAGTTATAACAGCAATTTGTTCATAATTAAAAATATCACAAATACTCATTACATTTTTGATACTTAACAAATAATCAAATGGATGTAACATGCAAACCAGAAAAGCTAACACTGGGGTAATTTCTGGCTGATATTTGAGCACAGGCATAGCTACTACTTACTCAGTTAAAGTACAGCCCCCTGCTCCAAGATGATTTTCATACGGAGGCTGACTTTTTGGTAAGGCAAGGCAGCCTTAAAAGTCATCAGGATTTCTAAAACTGAGGATTTCACTCAAAAAAAGCTGTAAGCACCTTCCTGGGGTCCATGTAGCAATACACTGATTTCAGTACAACAAAAGTTCACTGTCCTCTCTACACAGGGTGGTGGCATATGCAGCAATTCAAGAACAAATGCGTGAACACTGATGCTGGACCAAAGAAACCAGTGGGCTGTTTGCAGTCAGCTAGAAAAGGCTGTCACATCAACATGTCTGTGCTCAAAACTGGACTCCTCTGACCTGGGGCGGGGCATCCCAGGGGGTCGTGCTGCACAGGACAGTCTCTGGTTCTAAGGCTGACAGGAACCAGGAGGCCAGCCTAAACTGCTGGTGGTGCGGGCCGGGTCCCTCGCCCTGGGGCCTGTGTGTTCCAGGACGGCAGTGGCCAGGAAGAAAGGTGTGACGGGGATTCCCAGTCCTGGTTCTGTCAGGATGCAGCCACAGCTTGGAGGGGTGGGGAAGGGTCAGAGAAAAGAGAAAAAGTCTTACAGGTCAAACCTATTCTGCTGGGAACTCAGGGAAGACACATCATTTATCCTGCCCGGCTTGGTGACAACCAGCACATGGGGGAAATTTTAATCATCAGACTCCACTTCCTGTGCAATCAAGTGTGGTGAGAACTCACCCTGTCACTGTCCCTCCCTGCTCAGGACCGCGGCACACCCCAGCTGGAGAGCAGGAAGCAGCCAAGCATCCTGTGCACACAGAGACTGTACTCCACACGCGCATCAGCACACCCCCGGCTCTCTGGCTAAACAGCAACATAGGCTTGTTGCTGTGCTTACTCAAAAAAAAAGGAAGCAAATCCAGATGTGAAGTGAATACGAATCCTGTTAATTCGGGATCCCAGCCCATGAGAAACGAGCCATTCAAGTGGATGCGCCTGGGGCCCCCTTCTTCCAACAGGCCTTGACTCTGGCTTCTGGTTTTCTTGGTCACAATGGAAAAGAGGTACAGGCTATCGGCAGTTTTCTGTCAACAGAAGTGTTGGCACTGGCCACAGAGACAAAGCTCTTCCTGGAAATGGCCCAGGCAGCAGGGACCAAGCTGGCACCTTGTCCCGTCCACATGCCAACTGAGAGGAGACATGGAAATCCATAAATCCCGGGAGGGCTCATGGGGCCCAGGCTCCTGGCCTAGGCAGGCACCACCCAAGAGCTGTCCAGAAATAACACGGCCCTACTAAACACAGGCCGGGTGGCACAAACACCTGTGGATGAAAACTTCCACAGAGGCTCTGGTGTTGGCCTTGTACAAACGGCCCATGTGGCCTGTAAGCCACAGCTTGGCCCAGTCCCCCAGTACTCCATGTGCAAGCCCCACCTCGCCAAGCCCATTCTCCCCAACCCCTACCCTCTGTCTACCCTCACCACCTGAGGCCAGTGGACTTTAATCTACTTGCATCCAAGGTTGAAAACATGCCGATCCACGTCTCAGAGATGGCAATAGGAAGGACAGAGGGGGGTGGCTACACCCTCTACTACATCAGCTGGCCCTGCTGCCAGGCCTGAGGACCACTTCCACCTACTCATGCCATAGCCCCCATGGCAGATGCCCTGCTAGTAACAATGACAAATGAAACTCCTTGTTATATCCAGACATGAGGAGAAGAGAACCAGACAGCAAGAGCGGGATGACTTGGTGACATTGTGGAAGGCTGTGCTGAAAGCCATTCATTGTTTTCCATTAAAGTGGAACAAAATCAATGTCCCAAACAAATGTGTCTCCAGTAGTAAAGTGGCCCTTTCTTTTGACTGACAGCTTACAAACACACCTAAACAATAGTTTTTCTCACAGCCCCCTGCACACCCAAGTAACACGGAAAAGGTCACTATACTGAGGCCAGCACCATGCCTCCAATGCTTTCTACATCCTCGAGGGCCAAGTTTGGTGGGAAGCAGGATGCTGGGTAAGGATGTCAGGAACCTACAAAGAGAGGGCTTCCTACAGTGAAGGCTCATCCCTCCACGAACAACCATGCCCCTCATCCCACAAAGCACACATTTCTGATTCCCACAGCCAGCTCCTTAGTCCCCTGACCCTTTAAGCAAGCAGGTAGTACTGATAAAGGAGAGGATAATTTTAGGCGAGCCACTCTGAGTTTGTCTAAAGACCAAGGTACTCACTATTTTGCACAAATTGCTACCATTTTTTTGATTAAGGTATCGATGATATAGAATCTTATGCTCAAATTTCACATGAGCAACACTGGTTACTGAATTCCCGCTATTATCAAGTCCCCACCACATACCCCATTACAGTCACTGTCCATCAGCACAGTAAGATGCTATAGAATCACTACTTTTATCTGTGCTATACTGCCTTCCCTGTGCCCCCCCATATTATGTGTGGTAATCATAATACCCCTTAATCCTCTTATTCCTCCCTTCTCACCCACCCTCCCCAGTCCCTTTCCCTTTGGTAACTGTTAGTCCATTCTTGGGTTCTGTGAGTCTCCTGCTGTTTTGTTCCTTCAGTTTTAGCTTTGTTATTATACCCCACAGATGAGTGAAATCATTTGGTACTTGTCTTTCTCTGCCTGGCTTATTTCACTGAAAATAATACCCTCTAGCTCCAGGCATGTTGTTGCACATGGTAGGATTTCTATTCTTCTTATGGCTGAATAATATTTCATTGTGTATATGTATCACTTCTTCATCCATTCATCTAATGATGGACACTTAAGTTGCTTCCATTTCTTGGCCATTGTAAATAGTGCTGTGATAAACATAGGGGTGCATATGTCTTTTTGAATCTGGGATCCTGTATTTGTAGGGTAAATTCCTAGGAGTGCAATTCCTGGATCAAACAGTATCTCTATTTTTAGTTCTTTGAGGAACCTCCATACTGCTTTCCAACAATGGTTGAACTAATTTACATTCCCACAAGCAGTGTAGCAAGGTTCCCTTTTCTCCACAGCCTCACCAGCATTTGTTGTTTGTCTTTTGGATGGTGGCCATCCTAATTGGTGTGAGGTGATATCTCACTGTGGTTTTTTTGGGGGGGTATCATCAATCTATAATTATATGAAGAATATTATGTTTACTAGACTCCCCCCATCACCCCCATCACCAAGTCCCCCCCCACATACCCCATCACAGTCACTGTCCATTAGCGTAGTAAGATGCTATAGAATCACTACTTGCCTTCTCTGTGTTCTACAGCCGTCCCCATGCCACCCCTTCATTATACATGCTAATCATAATGCCCCCTTTCTTTTACCCCCCCCTTATCCCTCCCTTCCCACCCATCCTCCCCAGTCCCTTTCCCTTTGGTAACTGTTAGTCCATTCTTGGGTTCTGTAAGTCTGCCGCAATTTTGTTACTTCAGTTTTTTTCTTTGTTCTTATACTCCACAGATGAGTGAAATCATTTGGTACTTGTCTTTCTCCACCTGGCTTATTTCACTGAGCATAATACCCTCTAGCTCCATCCATGTTGTTGCAAATGGTAGGATTTGTTTTCTTCTTATGGCTGAATAATATTCCATTGTATATATGTACCACATCTTCTTTATCCATTCATCTACTGATGGACACTTAGGTTGCTTCCATTTCTTGGCTATTGTAAATAGTGCTATGATAAACATAGGGATGCATATGTCTTTTTCAAACTGGGCTGCTGCATTCTTAGGGTAAATTCCTAGGAGTGGAATTCCTGGGTCAAATGGTATTTCTATTTTTAGTTTTTTGAGGAACCTCCATAGTGCTTTCAACAATGGTTGAACTACTCATTGTGGTTTTCATTTGCATTTCTCTAGTGATGTGGAGCATTTCATGTGCCTGTTGGCCATCTGAATTTCTTCTTTGGAGAAGTGTCTGTTCAGATCCTCCACCCATTTTTTTTTTTTTTTTACAACACATACTTTTACTGTCTAGGTAAGCAGAAGATTTAAAAACGAGAAGATAATTAGTTTCAAAATTAATTGTTTTTGTTGCTAGCCTGGGAAGAACACAGTGCTTAACCATCTATCAATCTAGATATCTCATAACAACAAGGAAAATATCTTCTTTCACAGGATAAATACATTTGAGTATGTATGATTTTCATAGAACAAAAATCTAAGATGATTACATATTTCCAAAGAAGATACGATTATATTTGTCTTATTGGCCTATGTCCATAATTTTATTGATTAAAAGATATAAATAACTTCTCTTCCACTTAGATTTTTATTTGCTTAACATAGATACAAATTATTCCTATATTCTTATCTTTGTCATTATTAACAGTTATTATTTGTGGGTTAGTTACCATTATTAGAAACTTAAGTATTATTTAAATTTCATTTGAAAATATGTTTGCCCATTTTATAAATTGAACATTGAAGGAGAAATACCAGTAGTTTTAATTATTCATGAAAAATGTGAATATAGTTTGTTTACAAAAGAACTTTATAATTGGTCTTTTGAACCTAGGGCTGTTTTTCAAGTTTGCATTATTAATTTAGGCAATGACATCTCATTCTATTTAGATGTAAACATGTACCCCTTTCCTAAGCTTTTACTGTCTAAAATATCTAAAAGTCTAATCCATTATAAGTCAGTATATTCCATCATTACTCTAAAAGTTTTTTACCATTATTATTCATTATAATTTCAAAGGATAAATTTAGATTAATTGCATACTGTCCTACCATATTACTTACACAGCAAATTCTTTAGATTTGTTTCTACATTAAAATGGAAATAACCTAACATTTTTCTATATTCTTTCCCTTTGGTAACTGCCAATTTTATATTAAGAAGAGAAGAGTCTTTAATATGTTATAGTAAGTACCTTTTCTAACAATGTAAATCCTCGTTTCTCCATAGAATTTATTAATATCAAACTGTATTCTATCTCACCACCAACACTGGCTCTCACAGAGTAGGTGCCTGTGAGTGGGTTTGCTTTTAAGTGAAACTTAACTTTCTCATTGGCTTCCATGTTTTATTTAGGATTTTTGGGAGAAATACAACAAATGCATATCAATCAGTGGGCCACTGATAAGTCATGAAAAGTAACACAAAATACTACCTACAGAGTTAAAAATATTGAGGATAATCCTATAATACACTTTAGTTATTTAGTAAATTAAAACTAAAATTTCAAGCCAAACTCTGGAAAACTGAGCATTTATTTATTGTGTCCCTATTACTGATCTTCAGGTAATTTTATAGTGTTTTAAGATTGCTTTTGGCCAGACCTTTCCTCCATTGCCTAATTGCTTTTGTACTAACAATACTTACAAAAAAAATTTTTTAACTCTTCGACTTCACTTGATTTACTATTTTTATACTTTTTAAAATTACTTGAAATTATAGCCCCCAAAAGAAATGTGATGTATCAAAGAGCAGAGGAATAGGATTCCTGCCTCTTTCAAAGATTCACTCCATCAGTTTTGCTAAATTTGTAGGAAGTACACTTTGAGTTCTTCATGTTTCTTGATTGGCTTAGCTCTTGGCCAGTGTATTGCATAGAAATCACTAACACATTAGGCTTTGATTTCAAGATTTTTCTTTCCGTTTGGGGCGAGGGGAAGGCTAGGATCCTTGGGCTGGGCCTTGGGGCCAGCCTGAGAAGCTGGCCCCGGGGGCCAATGAGATGTGCTTTTTTGTGATAATCCCTAACTTCTGCTTTTATTACTTATTTACATACTTTGTTTCATGTTTCTTATAATCAAATTCGGTTAACTTTTCTCTTGTGACTGGGGTAAGCAAAACTGCTGTTTGTCACAACCATCTGCCGTGTGCATGTGTGTTTGTGCAGTCTAGAAAGTTTTTGTCAACAAATACTTGAAGGTGAATTCTCTCTTGGCCTGTTGCTGGAAGCATTTTCAGGGTAGCTGAAGATGTAATGACAAAAACTGTACTTACAATAACTCCTTATTTTCCCTTAAAGTTTGTGTTCATTTCTCAAACATATTTTCTATAGTCTGTTATTAAACTTCTTTTCAGAAATTACATAATATTAAGCATTTTATATAATTATACTATATAACCATTTAACGTTTGTTGCACATAATTAAGTAAGACAAACCTTCTCAGGTAGCGGGCATGAGGAGTTCAGTGTGCGGTGGGAGTCGTGTTGTTTTCTGTTTGTCTCAGCAGCATCCGGAGTTAGGGAGACCAGCTCCTCTGGGGATAATTTTCTCCTTGGGGATTCTCTCCTCAGAGAGTTGTTTTCCTTTGGCTTCCTGTGCAGGTTCATAGGTTGTATCAGGAGAAGCAAGGGCTAGAACAAGCTTAGGTTTGCACTCGGCAGGCTGGCTGGTCTCGCGCAGGTCCAGCCGGTTGGTGTCCCAGTGGTGGCTGATGTCCGCCAGCTTCCGCCGCTCCTCGTCGCGGCCGCCCGCCGACATCCCGGCCGCGCTCCTCGCCGGCGCCGCCGCGGGGTCGGTCGGGCGCGGAGCCGCGCGCCTCAGGTTCGGGCCCAGTGCCGGCTGCGTGGCGTGCGCCCCTCCCGCTCCTGCTGCAGCCCCGGGCCCGCCGCCCGCCTCGCCGTCCGCCCGGCAGGCCGGCGTGCGCCCGCCGCTCCTGGGCCAGCCTCCGCGAGGTGCTGCTGCGCCGGTGGGCGCGCGGCAGCCCTCCACCCATCTTTTAATAGGGTTATTTGCTTTTTGGGTTGAGGTGCGTGAGTTCTTTATAAATTTTGGATGTCAACCCCTTATCAGATATGTCATTTATGAATATATTCTCTCATACTGTAGGATGCCTTCTGGTTCTACTGATGGTACCCTTTACTGTACAGAAGCTTTTTATTTTGATATAGTTCCACTTGTTCATTTTGCTTTTGTTTCCCTTGACCAAAGAGATATGTTCATGAAAAAGTTGCTCATGTTTATACTCAAGAGTTTTGCCTATGTTTTCTTCTGAGTTTTATGATTTCATAACTTACACTCAAGTCTTTGATCCATTTCGAGTTTACTTTTGTGTATGCAGTTAGAGAGTAATCCAGTTTCATTCTGTTACATGTAGCTGTCCAGTTTTTCCAACACCAGCTATTGAAGAGGCTGTCATTTCCCCAATGTATGTCCATGGCTCCTTTATCATATATTAATTGGCCATATATGTATCGGTGTATATCTGGGCTCTCTATTTTGTTCCATTGATCTATGGGTCTGTTCTTGTGCCAGTACCAAATTGTCTTGATTACTGTGGCTTTGTAGTGGAGCTTGAAGTTGGGGAGCATAATCCCCCCACTTTCCTCTTCCTTCTCAGGATTCCTTTGGCTATTCAGGATCTTTTGTGGTTCCACAGGAATTTTATAACTATTTGTTCCAGTTCATTGAAGAATGCTGTTGGAATTTTGATATGGATTGCATTGAATCTGTAGATTGCTTTAGGCAAGATGGTCATTTTGACAACATTAGTTCTTCCTACCCAAGAGCATGGGATGAATTTCCATTCATTAGTGTCCTCTTTAATTTCTCTCAAGAGTGTCTTGTAGTTTTCAGAGTATAGGTCTTTCACTTCCTTGGTTAGGTTTATTCCTAGGTATTTTATTCTTTTTGATGCAATTGTAAATGAAATTGTTTTCATGATTTCTCCTTCTGTTAGTTCATGGTTAGTATAAGGGAATGCAACAGATTTCTGTGTATTAATTTTGTATCTTGCAACTTTGCTGAATTCAGTTATTAGTTCTAGTAGTTTCGGAGTGGATTCTTTAGGGTTTCTTATGTACAATATCATGTCATCTGCAAACAGTGACCGTTTATCTTCTTCCTTACCAATCTGGATGCCTTTTCTTTCTTTGTGTTGTCAATTGCCATGGCTAGGACCTCCAGTACTACGTTGAGTAACAGTGGGGAGAGTAGGCATCCTTGTCTTGTTCCTGATCTTAGAAGAAAAGCTCTCAGCTTTTCACTGTTAAGTATGATGTTGGCTGTGGGTTTGTCATATATGGCCTTTATTATGTTGAGGTACTTGCCTTCTATACCCATTTTGTTGAGAGTTTTTATCATGAATGAGTGTTGAATTTTGTCAAATGCTTTTTCAATATCTATGGAGATGATCATGTGGTTTTTGTCCTTCTTTTTATTGATATAGCGGATGATGTTGATTTTTGAATGTTGTACCATCTTTGCATCCCTGAGATGAATCCTACTTGCTTCTGGTGTATGATCCTCTTGATGTATTTTTAAATTTGGTTTGCTATTATTTTGTTGAGTATTTTTGCATCTATATTCATCAGGGGTTGGTGTGTCATTTTCTTTTTTTGTGGTGTCTTTGCCTGGTTTGGGTATTAGAGTGATGCTAGCTTCATAGAATGAGTTTGGAAGTATCCCCTCCTCTTCTATTTTTTTGAAAACTATAAGGAGAATGGGTATTATGTCTTCTCTAAATGTCTGATAAAATTCAGCAGTGAATCCATCTGGCCCGGGGGTTTTGTTCTTGGGTAGTTTTTTGATTACCAATTCAATTTTATTGCTGGTAATTGCTCTGTTCAGATTTTCTGTTTCTCCCTGGGTCAGCCTTGGAAGGTTGTACTTTTCTAGAAAGTTGCCCATTTCTTCTAGGTTATCCAGTTTGTTAGCATATAATTTTGCATAGTATTCTATAATGATTCTTTGTATTTCTGCGGTATCTATAGTGATTTGTCCTTTCTTGTTTCTGATTCTATTTATGTGTGTACACTCTCTTTTTTTCTTGGTAAGTCTGGCGAGGGGTTTACCTATTTTGTTTATTTTCTCATAGAACCAGCTCTTGGTTTCATTAATTCTTTCTATTGTTTTATTCCTTTCAATTTTATTTATTTCTGCTCTGATCTTTATTATGTTTGAGATTGATCTTCCTTCTTTAAATAGGCCTGAATTGCTATATACTTTCCTCTTAGAACTGCCTTCACTGCATCCCACAGAAGTTGGGGCTTTGTGCTGTTGTTTTCATTTGTCTCCATACATTGCTTGATCTCTGTTTTAATCTGGCCATTGATCCATTGATTTAGGAGTATGTTGTTAAGCCTCCATGTGTTTGTGAGACTTTTTGTTTTTTTTGTACAATTTATTTATAGTTTCATACCTTTGTGATCTGAGAAGTCGTTTGGTATAATTTCAATCTTTTTTAATTTGCTGAGGCTTTTTTTGTGGCTTAGTATGTGATCTATTCTGGAAAATGTTCATGTGCACTTGAGAAGAATGTGTATCCTGCTGCTTTTGGATGGAGTGTTCTATAGATGTCTGTTAGGTCCATCTGTTCTAATGTGTTGTTCAGTGCCTCTGTCTCCTTACTTATTTTCTGTCTGGTTGGTCTGTCCTTTGGAGTGAGTGGTGTGTTGAAGTCTCCTAAAATGAATGAATTGCATCCTATTTCCCCCTTTATTTCTGTTGGTATTTGCTGTACATATTTGGGTGCTATGTTGGGTGCATAGATATTTATAATGGTTATATCTTCGTGTTGAACTGACCCCTTTATCACTGTAATGTCCTTCTTTGTCTTCTGTTACTTTCTTTGCTTTGAAGTCTATTTTGTCTGATACAAGTACTGCAACTCCTGCTTTTTTCTTCCTATTGTTTGCATGAAATATCTTTTCCATCCCTTTACTTTTAGTCTTTGTATGTCTTTGGGTTTGAAGTGAGTCTCTTGTAGGCAGCATATAGATGGGTCTTCCTTTTTTATCCATTCTGTAATTCTATGTCTTTTGATTGGTGCACTCAGTCCATTTATATTTAGGGTGATTTTCAATAGGTATGTACTTATTGCCATTGCAGGCTTTGGATTCATGGTTACCAAAGGTTCAAGGGCAGCTTCTTTACTATCTAGGAATCTACCTTAACTCACTTATTATGCTATTATAAACACAGTCTGAAGATTCTTTTTTTCCCCTTCCTTTCTTTTTCTTCCCCCTCCTCTCTTAATATGTTAGGTGTCATATTCTGTACTCTTTGTGTATCCCTTGACTTTGTGAGTAGCTAATTTAATTTAGCATTTGGTTAGTATTTAAGTGGCCTACTTTTTTTGGTGTGGTTTTATTTTCTCAGGTGACAGCTATTTAGCATTAGGCGCACTTCCATCTAGAGCAGTCCCTTTAAAATACACTGTAGAGATGATTTGTGGTAGGTAAATTCTCTCAACTTTTCCTTTTCTGGGAATTGTTTAATCCCTCCTTCAAATTTAAATGATAATCTTGCTGGGTAGAGTATTCTTTGTTCAAGGTCCTTCTGTTTTATTGCTTTTAATATATCATGCCATTCCCTTCTGGCCTGTAAGGTTTCTGCTGAGAAGTCTGATGATAGCCGGATGGGTTTTCCTTTGTAGGTGATCTTTTCCTCTCTCTGGCTGCTTTTAATACTCTGTCCTTGTTCTTAGTCTTTGCCATTTTATTATATGTCTTGGTGTTGTCCTCCTTGGGTCCCTTGTGATGGGAGATCTGTGGGCTTCCATGGCCTGAGTGACTATTTCCTTCCACAGATTTGGGAAGTTTTCCATAATTCTTTCTTCAAAGACATTTTCTATCCCTTTTTCTCCTTCTTCTTCTTGTACCCCTATAATGCAAATATTGTTCCATTTGGATTGGTCACACAGTTCTTGTAATATTCTTTCATTCCTAGAGATCCTTTCTTCACTCTCTGCCTCGCCTTCTCTGTATTCCTGTTCTCTAATTTCTATTCCATTTACCATCTTGTCTACCTCATTTAATCTGCTTTTAAATCCCTCCATTGTTAGTTTCATTTCAGTTACTGTATTTTTAAGGTGTCTATCCCTCCTGAATTCATCCCATCAGCTCTGTAACTCCCTGCAGGCTTCCCCACATGCTTCCTCCCCCAAGCCTACCTGGGACCAGTCCCACTGACTGGCCTCATATTCCCATGGCTGCAGGGTTTGGGCCAGTCAGTTTGCTGGCACCCCGACTCCTTCACCACCCCAGGACCTGGGGGCATGCAGGAACACTGCAGAACTGTGGCAACTGTCTGTGGCGCTGGGGCAGCACTGGAGATGAGGCAGCAGTATCATTAGGCCACTAAATAGTCAAATCTGAAACCTGAAGAACTTCTAACTTTTCCAGGCTGGTGGGGCAATGCGTTCAGTCACCAATTTGGCCAGCGGTGCCTCCCAAGTGTGGCTGGCCACAAGCCCAGCTACAGGGTAGCCCCTCCACACTGAGGACATGCAAAATTCCCTTGACAGACACACTGCACAGGCCAGGCTACCATCCTTGGGGCCGCTGCCAGAGCCGGCCTGAGTAAGGACTCATCACCTAGCAGAAACCTAAGCATCTCTGGGCACAGCTCGGCAGTGGCCTGCCTATGACATTCTGCCTCTGCATGCATCCTTTTACCAATATGTGGTGTGGTTACATAAGCATGATCATGATTCAGACGGGGTTCTAGTGGGCCTGCTTCTAGCAGGCAAACGGAGCTCTGCTAGAACACAGAGGCTGACCAGGTGCTTCACTGTGGCTTCCTCCCAAAACTATCACTCCCATCCTGGACTCATGGAGAAAATGTGAAGCTCAAGTCATAGAAAATGCTTTTCCCCAGAAAGCAGCTCACCACCCTTGACTCAGAAGTTTACTCATGCCTGGAGTCATCTGGCATGATGAAGTGCTACACAAAGAGGCCATGAGTAGAGTTTAAAGGCTCTGTGATGTTTCCACAAACCCAAAGAGTTTCGAGTCAAGCTCACTAAGGTTAATGTGCTAAGATAGTGAACAGTTTTTATGCGGGACCTCCAACTAGCAGTGCTTACTGGCAGGTGGCAGCACTGTTGGAGTTTGTCACTGGAGATCCTACTGTGGAAGCCTGAAGCACAGAGACATTGGCAAGATCATCAGAAGTAAACCTAAAATATCATATACCATTTTAAGCAGTAATACAGACCTTAACACAACAGTGATGTGCGTTGTAGTTCAGATCTGTACACGTATACAGAAAACTATCAGATTAATTTTAGGTGAAGGAAAAGGGATAATTCAAAATGAACTTAAAATGATTTCTATATTATAAAAATATTTCCCAATCCACAGTGGCTTTCTGAGTGAAGACATTACACAAAGATGCACCCCAGTGTAGACAGTCTGGGTCTTCTGTGGGAAGAACCAACTACTCCCTGGGAAATACGTGAACCACATCAGCCCAACAGGGTGTGTGGCCCACCCAGCCTTCCTGGTGCCCCTCACCCCATCTGTCTGCCCTGGGCATTCCCCAGGACCCCTCTCTGCCAGAAACCCGGGTGGTTGACACCCCAAGACTTTATGATCTTCCTTCTGCTGCCATGACAGCTAGTCACTGAGCAGATAAGAAAACACCTGCACAAATATGTGAAAAGCTGGGAAAATTACAAAACCTTGAGCTTTTTAAAAGTTTGCCTTTTCAGAGAACACAGATGATCTGAAAAGGTACCAGATTTTAAGCACCATTCTCTTCCCGTGGCTTGTTACTATGTGCCTGTATCTATTTATTACAGAAAATAGTGAGACACATGTCATTTGACTAACCCACTTTATTGGACATTCCCTGCAGGCTCCAATTAGTGGCAATGATGCTTTAAGTGAGAGGCTTTAAATTTAGTCATTGAGAATGCCACACAAGTATTACAAAATAAAGAAAAGTGTTCGGTACAAACTGTGGCACTCGACACATTTCTGCAGCATGCTGTGTGCTAACAGGCAGGTATATAACTTGGCTTTTCATGAATCTGAGACCAAATGCCCTAATCTTCACAACAAGAGTAAATAACCACCTAAGTGTGACTGTAAAGTTACAGCCTAGGCTCTTTGAAACCAGCAAGTCTGATTTCCAGCCAGGAGAATGATCCAGGTCACCCCCAGACCATCAGGTCCATGCCCAGATCGCACTGCCCATGACCTCAAACATAAGCAGAGCCAGGAACATGAGGGTCTTGGTTGTGATGCTGGATTCAGGGAAGACTACACGTAACAGCCTCTAGTGTCTGACTCGCTACATCACAGACACCCGTAAAGCATTGTGCTGCTCCTGGCAGCAGGCGCCCTAGTGCCGGAGATGCATCAGCTCATTAACCTAAAGAAAAGCGGGTTAAATACTTAGTCCTGCCACCCTGAGCCAAACTGTCCCTGGCTAGCTCCATCTCTGCCACCCAGTCTCATTCTGGTTCCACTCCAGTGGGGTGACCCTGGCAGTGTCTTGACCTGTAAGATGAGATTGCAGGGCAGGGCAGGATGACCTCTGCCTGCCATCTGCAGAGTTCACTGACAGTGGGTGACTGATGTCTCAGTGAACTGTGCAGGTGAGGTTTAGGCTTGGATAATTCAGATATGTTTACATTACAGGGCCCCCAGCAAACCAGCCAAGGATGAGCCCTTCCTACAAATTTTATCAACTAGTATTATGGGAAGGGTTTTTCTTTGAAATAGACTTTATATTTAGAGCAGTTTTAGGTTCACAGCAAAATTGAGGGGAAGGAAAAGATTTCCATGTACCCCCATGTCCCACACAGCCACTGCCATTAACCACATCCCACCAGACAGGACGTTTGTTACAACTGATGAACCTACACTGACATGTCACCATCCCCCAGAGCCCACCCACCAAGGGGCCACTCTTGGCAGTCCACATCCTATGGGGTCATACAGCAGCCTCAGGGCCCTAAACTCCCCTGGGAGCCCCTGCTCACCCCTCTCCCTACCCTGGAAACCCCTGATCTGCTCACTGTCCCCCAGTTGTGCATTTTCCAGTGTCATAGATGGAATCACACAGTGTGTGCCTTCACAGACTGGCTTCTTTCAAGGGATGTGCCTTCAAGGTCCCTTCATGCCTTTTCATGGCTGGTGGCTCATTTCCTCTTAGTGCTGAATGACACTCCACTGTCAGAACCAGAGTTTGTTTATCCATCACCTGCCGAAGGGCATCTTGGTTGCTTCCAAGTTTTGTCAATTATGGGTAAAGCTGCTATAAACCTGTGTTTGCAGGTTTTTGGGTGGAGGTTAAGTTTTCAGCTCCTCTGGATAAATACCAAGGAGCGGGGCTGCTGGATCACATGGTAGGAGCATGTTTAGTCTTGGGAGAAACCCCCAAGCTATCTCCCACAGTGGCTGCCCCCTTTGCACTCCCATCAGCAGTGACACAAGCTCCTGCTCCTCCACATCCTCCCCAGCATCTGGTGTTGTCAGCATTTTCCATTTTGGCCATTCTCATAGGTGTGTGGTTGTACATTGTTTTAATTTGCAATCCCCTGATCACAGAAAATGTGGACCATCTTTTCACATGCTTACTTTTACCTGTGTATTTTCTTTAGTGAGGTGTCTGTTTAAGTCTTTTGCCCCTTTTTAGCGGGGTTGTCCATTTTCTTGTTGTTGAGTTTTAAGAACTCTTTGTATATTGTGGATACCAGTCCTTTATCAGATGTGTCTTTCGCAGATATTTTCTCCTTGTCTGTGGCTTGTCTTCTCAAGCCCTTCTCTTGATGCCCTTCAGCAGTTCCCTAAAGGGACTCTGCTTTTAACTTAAAAAATAATCTGTATATAGTATGTGGCTTTGCAGATTGCCATGTTCTTTAATACCCCCTGCTGCTGTTGACCCCCCAGGCTCCTCCTAACTGACCCTTTCATGATCTGCTGAGGTGCACAGGCATTTGAGTTTTCCATTTCATCTTAAGTCCCTAACAGCTTTCTAATGAAGGCAACTTAAAGGCAAAAAGGGCTGCATCTGGAAGGGGCTGATGAAGGCAGGCTGTGAAGGCTGGTAGGCAGGCATCTTGGGACAGGCAGGCTTTCAGATGCCCCTCAGGTCACACCCAAGTGCCTCCACAGCCTGTGTCCCAGCTGGGAGTCCCCAGGTGTACCAGGAATCATTTCCAGGGAAGCCTCAGCACCCAGAAACTCCTTTTGTCATCAAAGGCTTCTCATCTAGACCCAAGAGGGCAATGCCCTGATGAGAAACAGCCACACTGTTTATGGTCACTGCTCACCCAGTAAAGGAACCCTTTGATCATACACCAGGACATCTTAGCCCAGACCTAAAAGTTCTGGCCTGGGAAGCCTAACAATTTTAGGATAGTGAGAGACAGGACCAAGGAGTCCTGACTATGGGATAGGGTCAGTCAGCTGAGGGGCAGGCTAGGGCTGGAGTATCTCCTCTCCAGGCTCTCAGACCCAGCACTGACTTGGTGCCAGGCCTCATTTTATGCTGAAGCCCCTGCAGGGCAGCAGGCACCCCAGGACCATGCTGGTGCTATCCTGAGCAAATGCTTCCAGAAGTGGCTGCAGACAGTTTTCCGTTTCCAGGAACGAAAGTGTACTGTGTAAAACCAAGAATACGGGGGAGGCCATGCAAGAGTCACTCTCAGGTGGAAAGCAGGGCTGGGAAGAGCAGGACGCCAGGATCCATTCCCCCGTGGCCAGAAGGGCAATCAGTAACTCAGACTGATTTGAGGCAAAGCAGAGGGTTACAAAACTTGAAACAGAAAATAAACCACAAACAGAAACATTCTTAACTCCCATGGCCATGCTATTCTTGATGGTAAGAGCGGCCTCTGAGGCAGATCAACATTCTCCAATTCGATATGGAGGTTAAATCTTGAATTCTATCAAACGAAGTTCTCGAAGCGTCAGCATTTTAAAAACTAAAGATGCACTATATTCTTACCTCTGTACGTGTTTATTTTAAATAATCGTCTTACTTAGAAATGCTGGAACTTGCTAACTTGAGAACCAACATTAAATAGTTGATTAGCTCAAGTTGTTCATTGTTTAAAACAGAAACACTGGTTAGGAAGAAAGCCTGCAAGCAAGTGTCAATTTCCTTCTCGGGAACAAGGAGGCATGCTTACAGACGGGTTCAAGGCAATCCAGACGGTCCACACAGAATTTAAGACAGAGCCACACTTCCACGGTCAGAGGATTAAGAAGGAATCCAGACCATTCTGGTTAAGGTCACTTACACTAACATTCTTAAATATTCACGTATCAGTGATTTGGATAAAATAAACAGGGCATCTTCATCAAGGCGACTGAGTCTAACATCCTGAAAAGTGTTCTGTGTGAGCTGTGTCCTCAAAACCACAGCATCTCTGTGATAAATCATTTTAGGTCAGATTTAAAACATCCATTTAATTGGATTCTGGCCCATTTTCATTCTATATTATTTGTAAATTTATAAATCCTCAAGTTGAGATAGAATTTTACTTAGGCAGTCTTGAAGTCACAAACAGCTTGTGCGCCAAAAGCTCTTCAGAATGCCATTTTCATGGAAATTCCCCACAAATGAAGATGAAATCCCCCAGGGACTACAAAGGCAGATGAACCCAAACCAGAACAAACACAGTGCACTCTGACAGGCAGAATCGCACAGTACAGATGGGACTGCTTCCTGGGACTAGGTGACGTGCCACCGTGAAGCAAAGGGGCCAGCACCTCACACGTTTCCAGATGGGGCAGAGCGTGAGGCAGCTCTGAGATCCCGGGCATTCACCCTGGGCTTCGTTCAAACAGCCTTCTGGAGGCAAGGACAGATACCTCTACCTGGTGAGGCTCTGGCTTTATTTGCAGAAGAATCTCCAAATGCCCATTTCTCAACCGCTGCTCTAGAACTCAAAGCAGAAGGATGGGGCAGATGTGTGTATAAGGCTGACTGTGTGCTGGAGGGCATCACTGTGAGTTCACTGTGGTTACTACATGATGATGCATAATTAACAATGCCAATGGCTATGACTTGCCCTGCACAGAAACAGGGCCTTGTTCATGATGGACACCGGCTCCCAAGGCCCTGTCCACGTGGAGCAGGCTCGGGGGCACAGACAACAGCAGAGGGGCTGTTTCCACCAGGCAGGTCCAGACCAAAGGACCTGACAGGAGTGTGTAAGGATCCTGATATGCCTGCAGTTTGGGGGAATTTGGGATATAACCAGGTACCGCACTGTCTGCAAGGGCCAAGGTCTGTAAGGTCCCAGTGTGGAGCCCTGAGCTGTGCTCCCATGTCAAGGAACAGTTTGGGAAGAAGTGGCAATTGTGAGCCACCTGGTGATCGTGAGGGGCCCCCAGGTGTGCATCCCTGGCCATGCTGCCTCTAGTTATGGTCCACAGTTTTACTTGCAGACAGATGGGTGAATACAGTCTACCCTAGAATCCAAAAGCTTCAGGCAGGGTCTGGGCCTGGAGGTGGGCAGCTGCTGCCCTGAGTGTCATCAGTCCAAGGGGTAATTCTTGATCTAAAAGAATAAATGCACCTTTTAAACTGGGAGGCACTCGAGGAGATCTAGTGCACCTTCCTCCAGAAACATGAGACTCCTCTGAATCATTCTTGTTCAAGGCTCAGTCCCCTGCTGGTGGGCAACTCTCGGATATGAATATGAATCTGATTTTGCTGTCCTGAGGGCTGCCAGCCGGAGCCTCCACTCACCCAGCCACCCTGCCCCTGGGGCTGCGCCCTCCACCAGCACTCCCTGCTAGATGAGACCCCTCAATAGGAAGCCCAGAATGCTCCACCCATACAGGAGGCTAGCAGAGAACTGGCTTCATATGCAGACCTCACCTCCACTGGGCCAGCCGGCACTGCCTCTTGTGGCAAACAGGTCAAAGTAGCTGTCTGATGCAGGGCAACGAGCACACGTTCTTCCCCACTTAAGAGATCTCACTGTCTGTCCATCTAGAACTAATATTTCTTAAGTTCAAAATTACTGAGTTTGTGTGACCTTCACTGTGGAGATCAGCCTGCTCTGAGAGCTTAGAGATTTGTCTGATTCTTGGATATTTCAAGACAATGCCAAACCCTATGAAAAATAAATTTCAGTGGCACATGCAGTTTAAAAGGTGGATAAACAAAAATGTACTGAATTCTGATATTCAAATCAGAACCAACAGAATGTTAAGAAGCAATCCAGCCATCCCTTTCCTAGGTGCGAGCTACCAAGTTAACTGCACACATCCCACCAGACCTTCCTGTGGACAGATTCCTAAGGGGCACTGGTCTCCAAAGGCATCAGGACATGTCCCCTGCCAAAGCCACACACACAGCACATGGCCTCGGGCCAAGTAAACCAAGCGTTCAGACCTTCCAGACAGTTCTCCCCTTGTGGCAGGCCAGCCAGCCTCCTGAGACACCGCCGACAGCAGTGGTCTGGCTGCAAACATTCCCTTCTGCGTGGGAGCCAGGCAGGCCCACAAACACCATGGCACTGAAGCCCACAGAAGTTGACTTCAATATGCTAAAGTCACAAATCCTCTCTGACTGCTGAGCCACTACAGTGCCCAAACTCCCTTCTTTGCAATTTAGTAGTGACATCGGGGTGTGGACCCATCCTCCACCTCCCGGCACCCAGCCTACTTCCTGGAGTAACAGAAACTTCATCTGGACATGAGGCTCCCAATGGTGCTCTAAGGCTTCCTGAACTGGGATCAGGAATCAGCACGGGACATGAGATCCAGCAGACCTGCTCTGACACTGTCCCCATGAAGGTGAGACAGGCACAGCCCAGCCCTTCCTCTCTTCCTGCTGGCTGGGCCTTGAGCAGGTGGCAGAGCAGTGAGAGGGGAACCTCAGTGACCACAAGGAGCCCTACCCATGGACCCTCACCAAGCACATTCTCCGCTTGGTCTCAATTATAAAAGAAGTTTGCTTCCATTCCTTTAGGAAACCTCAGAGAAGAGGACAGGGTGCTTGGCTGATTAGCAGTGTCTCAGTTATCTGGAGATTTGGACCAAACAATGCCCTAATAGAAGGCAAGGTAGCCCTGTTTAAGAGCCTTTACCTTAGCCATTAATGTGGCACATGGCACCAGCAGCTGTGCCATCTCCTACTATTCCCACACTGGACCATCAGTGGCTTTAAATTACCACTGTCCTCATGAAACATGTAAGATATCTGTTTCTGGTCAGGAGGCACATGCCGGCCATTCCACACCCGATTCCCAGGACAAACATAGAATCCTGACTCAGCGCACGGCTTGGCCTCCAGGAAGGCTGCTCTGACTGCAGTGGGCCCCCCAACTTCTGCCTGAGGGCAGGACTTGTCACAGCCGCCTGGCCCAGAAATAAAACTTCTGCCTCCATAAACATCCCCCAACCACAGCACAGGAGTTTTCCTCCTTTTGGTTGAGTGCATTGCCAACACTGCCAAACCCACCTTCCACCTGGGCACTGGCCTCAGCTTGAGGGCTCTGCAGGGTCCAGGAGCCCACATGGGTCACACAGCACAACATGACACGCCAGGCTCCTCCGTGTGAGTCTGCTGGGTGGTCCCCACATACTTCCCCTGGAGCCACACACAGTCCCTGTGCCAACGTGCTGCAGTGACAGGGGACATCAAGCAAAGTGGAGAGCACCAGGTCACCCTGCTGGGGGTCATGGCTCACCCCTTCTTCAGTAACCATTTATTCCTGTACAATCACTACCATTTTAATTACTCAGGATGGACAGGTTGGGTCTGACAGCAGACAGACTGTGTGGACTCTGGCCCTCCCCACAGCCTCCACTCCAGACCCAATGGGAACACGGAGGGTTTGCTTCAGAATCTCAGGGTGACAGCTTGCATCACACTTGGCATAGTGGCACATTCTTTGAATTGAAGACTTTCATCCAGATACAAAGTATATGTGAGCACATTTTGCACATGTATGTGCATGTGTGCACGTGTGTGCATACCTAAAGGCATGTCTGTGCCATCTTTTCAACATTTATGCCCATTCCTCATGTAAACCTTCATTCTTTGAACCATGTGCAAAGAAAGAATGTTTTCGGTGAGTGCCACAAGTGTCCCGGGGCAGCCATGATAAATGGCTACAAGCTGAGGGGCTTAAGTCACAGGCTTCATCCTCCCAGTTCTGGACACCAGACATCTGAGGTCCGGGCAGGAAGGGCCATCCCCCTCCCACCCACCCACAGGCTCCTTTCTGCCTCATGCAGCTTCTGGGAGCCCCTGGCTCGTGGCCACATCCTTCCCATCACTGCCTCCATCATCATGTGGCCTATCTGTGTTTCTAATCAAGCCTCCTCCCTATCTTCTAGGGACACATTATTGCATTTAGGGCCCCAAATCCAGGAGGCACTTTATCCGAGATCCTTATGTCCTTCCCACTGAGGTGACTGTCACAGATATCTTTGGGGAGGACACTATTCAGCCCACAGATGCTGCATGAACAGGATTCAAAGTCTGATCCTGGCACAAGGAAGGTGCTGTGAGCGGGCGCTGGGGCAGACAGCATGGGATGGGAGGATAGGAGGCCATAGTCACCCTTGAGCATGACAGTCCTGCAGTTCAACTGAAGTTCTTCAAAGGCCCCGTTGGAAACATTAGTTAACTGTCTGTCTTCCCAGAATGTTCCACATGAAGCTGTGGTCCACCCCTGTTATGTCAACAGATGAACCAAAAGCTCTGGGAACCTAGGCACCACGGCTGTGTCGTTCAGCCTGGCTTTCCCAGCATGGGCCCTACAGCTGTCTCCACACAGGCCCCAGAAGAGTCACATGGGGCAAGACGTGGGCAGGGGCACCCAGAGCTCTAAGCAGTCTCACAGCCTCAGAGCACTGATGCCCAAGTCCCTTCCTGGCACACTCTCCACTTAAAATCCCAGGTTAACAACCAAGCATCCCACCCGTTTTGCTGGTCCTCCCAGCAGAGCATGTCCCACCGCTACCCCAGGGCATCAGGGTGCTTGCAGCTGCTGCCTAGAGGCCAGTTGTGCTAACAGCCTGGACGTCACACCCTCGGAACATGGCATCCATGGCCACAGGGTGTATCCTCACATTCATGCAGGTCCCTGGGGTGTGGACAAGTGCTAGAACCCAGGTGCTCATCACTCAGACCCCATGGTGACCAGAGGGTGTGATTTTTCAGAAGACCAGAGCTAATGAGTCCCAGAGCTGGGAGATCAGGGCAGCCAGTCCCTGCTCACAGGTCTAGTTCTCATTCTGGTTCTGTCTCCAGGCCTAAAATCCAAAGTCTAAAAACCTCAGGGGTACCCAGAAGGGGACATAAATGTTATCAAATTCTGACTTACAATCTAAAAGGTTTTTTTACAGAAAAAAATTGTGTCTATTAAGGATTCCATCAACTGTACCAATTAGAGCACTGAGTAATGTGGTTTGGAAAATTTGCTAATTAGACTTGCAGAAAGGTAGCCTATCACTGTTGGGGGTCAATCCCTGCAATGGCTAACGAGACAGCCTCTCCTAGGGGCTTGCTAATCGGCCATAGTGTAGTGGTGAAGTGTCTGTTCCTGACATCTGTGCACTCAATCAGCTTTAAGGCATTTCTTACAATCGGAATAAACCCTTCCTATAGTAATCATAGTAACCTTTAATCCCCCATTGTATTTGATTTTTTTCAGATGTCATACATTTTTATTCCTCTAATTCAATCATACAAAGACAAAGAACTTATAAAAGGAAAACATGAAATCAGCTTTAAATGACTACAGTGACAGCCACACAAAGTTTACAGAGGCAAAAGCATGCATGGTTGATTTTTTTTTTAATTACTTTGTTTTAATTTGGAAATACAGAGGTTTTTAAAAGTTTTTGTGTAATATATCTAGCTCATCTTTTATCAAATTTCTTTCCAGCAATTATTTGGAATTCTTCCTGGTCCACAGATTTTATATGCACTTGTCTTTCCTATATATGTTTTGTGTTTATTTTGATGTAAAATATAAAGAACTTAATTTGTCCAAAAACAGAACTAATTCATCCCAATAAATTTACTGAATGTACATCTATGCTTAAAACTAAATTTTACAAAACTTGCATTCAAACTATAGGAAAGTGATTTTGGTTTCTAAAAAAGAAGCAATAGTTTTGAAAACCACCAATATTACAGGCTGGAGGATACAGCACATTTGTAATATGCACAAATATGTGACTTCAATGCTAACCACAGTGTAAAACGCCACAGAAACTGGGACACGAAAATGCTTGATGCCACAGCAGAAACAAGACACTTGTAAGAGCTCTGAGGTCACACCCCCTACCCCCCAGCTCCCCCACCGGTCTCTGTGTTTCTAGGAGCTGGCTTTTCAGCAACAACAAGAATCAAACAGAACAAGCATCCCTTGCAACACAACAAGAACAAAGCACAGGAAGGCAGACACAGTGCATTTTATATTCATGAGGACAGGTGGGGGACTACTACATGATTGGTGTGTTCAAACCAATAAACGAATGTTCAGACACTCAGTGACCCTTCAACATTAGAAAGTGAATCCCCAAACCTCGTGTCCTTGTAAAGGACACTTGCAGCAAGTCCAGAATCTACCCAGCGGCCTCGCCACAAGATATCTTGGACATGCCTGGTTCACGCCCCCCAGGATTTGCCCACGTGACCACTGCTTTCCTGCACCGTGTCTGCAAACGGGAGAGAAAACCTAAAATGCTCTGTCAAGCCCAGTGACAGTCCTGCCTGGGTCCCCATCCCCCGTCCCCCATCCTGAATTCCTAAAAAGCTTGTTTGTAAGTAACCAATGGTGGTCTGGTGGGGGAGGGGTGGTTAGAGGAGACAGAGCTTCAGTTTGTGAAGATGTAAAGTTCTGGATGTGGTGGTGGCTACACAACCACACAAAGGTGCCTTATGCCACTGAGCTTTACATTTGTAAACATGTTGAAAACAGTACATTTTAAGGTAGTTAAATTCTACCACAATAAAGTTTTAAACAAAAATCTTTACTGTCTCCAATGTCTTCCATTCCAGAAGGTGTGTCACTTTAGGTTCCATTACAAAGGATGATTACACTTGTGGTCTGTACCCCAGTAAAATCTTCGATTGTTTTAGGTACAGCTGGAAAGCAAAGTGTGTGGTATGCCAGGTGCTGCAGCACTCACAAGCCTGCTGGAAATGAACGCCGAGGTCACCTGAGCACACTATGCGTGAGGCCTGGACTGGACGCCATTGCTGACGAGCCCTCTGGACCCAGGGGCTCCCCACCCCAGAAGCACCTGGAACACCTGGAACACCGAAGGCTGCACGCGGGCCGACCGCAGACCACAGCCGCCATTCCAGGTGTATAGGCCTGTGGAACCCCAACTGCTCAGACAGGTACAAAGCCGCCCTGCTGGCCACTCTATTCCTTTGTTTTCTTGCTGTGTTCTACACTGACTCAGCTGGCTGGCCTAGGGGACCGTGACAGTGCTGTTTAGAGAAGAGCAGCACCTCTGGGCAAAGCAGGTGGGCACCTGCTCGGCACACCTGCAGCTAACCTGCTGCGCTTGCCCCGGCATCTCCTAAGCGCACTGCACAGGTCCCGCTGACCGCTCTGCTCACTCCACACCAGCTCCCTCAGAGCAACCACTCTGGGTCCCACGTTTTCTGTCCTGACCTTGTTTACAAGCCAGAGCCACACTCCTGCCACGTATACATGCATGCAACGTCAGGCAAATCACTTAACTCCTGCATAGATAAACTGAAGGTTCCTATGGCCAGGATTCTCACTTGGCCCTGGCCGGCTAGCTCACTACACATGTGTGGGCAATACGTTGCTACTGAATCTATATAAAGAGCTCCACCCAGGGCTCTAGACGACATGGTGGCACAGCTGCAGGAGAGCAGAGGCTGGAGTGGTGGCAGCACCAAGGACAGAGGCTGAGATGGCTGTGCGGACAGAGAGGCCCAGAGGCAGAGACCAGCTCGCTGCATGCAGACTCGCTCTGAGTGGACGGGATTCTAGTGATTGACCTGCCACTGTGGGAATAGAGTTGGGTAATAAACCCTTCCACCACAAGAACGTTCCATTATCATTCCTTGGTCTCACTGAATCCATAGTGAACTTGTCTGGGGTTGAAACCCATTGGCAAGATACCCTGTCATCAGGCTGCACTGATAGGGGAATGACTCAGATGAGGGCAGTGCTTGGAAGGCCTCACTCTCTAGAACCCCCTCCCTGCTCTCCTGCACGACCAGGCTGCTGTTCATCAACAGGCCAGCCAGGACCAACGCCGGGGTTTGGGCATCACACCCACAACCATTCCCAGACCACCTGGCTGAGCGCCAGACTCAGGAAATGCAAAGTAATTTCAGCATTTAGTTATTAAAGGAAAATACTCCAAAGCCAAATAAGTAACACTTAAACCACCTGCCTGAGGGTGAGGGGTGTTCTAATGCTGTCTGTGTCCGCAGCACAGATAACCAACCACTGGTCATTTTTAAAAAGAGCATTTTTCCACAGCCATATAAAAACTGTTCTGAGTTTCATGGTTAAGTATATCACAGACACTCACTAGGATGTGTCCTTATGTCCGCAAAGGAAAAAAACACTTCTCAGATCCACACTATACTAAGAAAACCTTGCCAACATTAAAACAGCTTACAGAGAGAGGTCTCAAGCCCACGGGACCATTACTACTATCTAATTCCAGAAAGTTTCCACTGCAAGGCTTCAGCGGGAAGCAAGTGACAGTGACCGTGGGGCACACCCTGTTCTGTATGAGTGGACAATGGGGTCTCCTCACCCAATGTGTCTGCCCAACGTGGCATCTACTTCAGACAATCTCAAGTTCTTTGGCCCCCCTAGTTACAATAAGACCCCATCCCACAAGAAGGACGTGGACAGGTTTCTCCACGACTACAGCTGCCTGAGACTGAACCATGGGGGAGGGCCAACAATAGAGTTGGCACCACCCACAGGCCCCAGGTGTGTCTGATCACTGCCAGGTGGGGAAAGTCCGGCCCGTAACTCCCGTCCCACAACACTCTGCTAAGTCTCCCCGCTGTGGCGGCTGTTGAGGATGTTTGGGTGTGTGCCTCTTTAAGGACTCACATGCCCGCAGAAGCCGAGTTCTAGTGCAGCTCAAAAGACATACGGGGCCACCCTCTTCATGTCTACGGCCTGTGTGTGGAAGGCCAGACCAATCAGGCAGGGGAGCTGTCCTCACCACGGAAAATCGGCAGTGCCCTGCCTGCCCGCCCACAGGTGCCAGCCAAGCATGGGGCCGCATGGGCACAGCCTGTGTTGTGTCCCAGGAATGCCATGCCAACTGCGGCAGCATTAGCAGACGAGGGCAGACAAGTGACACCTGGCGAGGTCCTCGGCACTGGTCCTCTGCGGTGCTTCCTGCGCGCTCCATGCACGGCTCAAGCTGTCACTAATCTCCTCGGTTCCTAGTCCAGTTGCCACATGCCCCACCTGCCAGCACGCCTTCCTGAGTGGGAACCTGCAGGTGCTGCCACATAGTCCAGTGGAAAGGGGCAACACCGTCAGCAGCTCTGCAGCAAAGATTTGCGTGAGTGAATGCCCCAAACTCTCAATGCCACGGAGATGGGTTAGCATCACGAGCACCGGGCCGCACCATCCAGATCAGAGATGTTCCTTTGAGAGCACTGCGCTCGCATGCACCCATCATCCCCTACAAGGAGGAACCATCACAGCTGGGTAGGGTGCAGGCTAACAGCGCCGTCACATTGTGCAGCTCACTGGCCAGCACACCCAAGGTCTAGCAGACCGGGAGATGTAATCACCTTCAGGATGAGTTCTGTGGTAACAAGCTTCTGTATCCTAAAACACCACCACCAGCAAAGAGGTTCTCAATTTCTTCTTTTAATTGCACACAATTTACAAACCGTAAAATCTTCCCTTTTAACTCAGGTTTTAGGACAGTCTCAAGCCCATGGGACCATTACCACTATCTAATTCCAGAAAGTTTCCACTGCTCCCCCTCCCCCAGCCTCGAGCCATGGTCTGTTCTGTCCTCACAGACCTGGGCATCTCCATCAAGGGACCCTTCTGGCTGCTTCCATGTGAAGCATGACTTGCAGGTTATCAGTGTGCCCACCTCTGCACTTCGAAGGCCCGCCTCGCTGGGATCTGCTCCTGAGCCGGTGGGCCTTGGGTTCTTTCTCCTGGGCTGTCGGAGTTTCACCACTGTGATTGTTCCTGTGAGCTTTTGTGTGGACACGGGTCTTCCATTTTCTTGGACATATGCCTCGAGGGGAATTTGTGGGTCAAATTCTGTGCTTGACTTTGAGGAGCCTCTCCACTTTCTCAGGCGATGGCACCATTCTGAATCCCCACCAGAAGTCTGAGGGCCCTCGCCCGCACCTGTGCTTCACACACAGATGTAGTGGTGGGTGTAGCTGGCGTTCCTGGTTCCATTTGCATCCCTATGATGACAGACTGTGGTGACCACCTTTTAAGGAATTTGCACAGCTTCTTTGGATAATGGTACTCAAATACTTTGCCTATTTTTAAATTGGGGTAATTTTCTCTGTATTGTTGTGTTCTGAGAGTTCATCTGTTCCTCCCAGCCCCGGAGGCGACCCTCAGCACAGCAGACATCCAGCACCCCACCCACACTGGCTCTGGTCCCTAAGAGGGGTGGGCAGGGGTCCTCTCAGCTCACAGCAGACATTGGGGAGTGGTGTTCAGCAGGCACTTGCACAGAGGTAAGTGGCATCACTGTTCTCATCACGTCATGAAGTGGAAACTGAGCCCCAAGAATTGAAGAGCATATGCTCTTCCTACAGGCACCTCTCCACCGTGTGTGTGTGTGTGTGTGTGTGTGTGTGTGTGTGTGTGTGTGTGTGTGTGTGTGTGTGTGTGTGTGTACAAAGGTGTCCTCCCTCAAAGCCCTCCGGTGTGAAAATACTTGGCCCTCGTGTGTGTGTGTGTGTGTGTGTGTGTGTGTGTGTGTACAAAGGTGTCCTCCCTCAAAGCCCTCCGGTGTGAAAATACTTGGCCCTCAGGGCTGCTCCTCGTCACAGTCTGTGGAGGACTTTGCTGTTAGGAGGAGAGTAAACCTCCTGTGGCCATGACCAGCACATTCAGGAGAGCGAGGTGGTGGGCAGTCCCCCGCCCTGGCGCTCACAGCATCACCACAGGCCGCTTTGTTTCAGTCTGTTTGGGTGAGTGTGCTCCCGATAAGGGGGCCAGGATCACACAGGAGGGGAGGGTCAGGACAGGTGGGGACAAGAGGGGATAGGGCAGGAGGGCTGGGATGGGATGGGAAGGCCAGGATGGGACTGGAAGGGACAGGAGGGAAGGGTTAGGATGGGACAAGATGGCAGGGCTTGTGGGGCCTCAGCACAGCAAGAGAGCAGAGGCAGGAAACCATGCTTGTCCAACTGGGCCACATCCTAAGATGCAGGCTCCAAGGCCCTTTCAGGAGCATGAACCTGGGGGAGACCAAGCCCCAGAGCTCACTTAGAAAAGGCAGTCAGGCGGGCATTTGGGGCCAGCTTCCAGGTGGAAGGGGAGTGGCCTCACTCCAACCCTGCAGAAGGGCCCTGCTGCCTGAGTTATGGGTGATGCTTTAATTAATACATTTTACCCAACTCTAAGGAAAAGTGGCAATTTAGACCACTGCGTTCACTCCGAGCTCAGTACAGACATAGTGCTCTTCTGAGACAGAAAAACAGCACATTGGCAGGAGAAAATACAGAGCCATTGAACTCGCCCCAAAGAGACATGAAGACATAGTTTAGGGAAGAGGGGTCCTCAAGACTCATTTGTCTAGTGTTCACCCCAATGTCTGCAGAGAAGAGTGTACGTCCTTCTAACCCAGCAGAGTTAAATGCTGTTCAATTTTACTTTCCACTTGAAAGAAAACAAACTCATCTAGAAACACCTATAAGCAAAGGCTTCAGCAATCCCCAAAACAAACCTGTGTTTATAAAGCTGTTTATAAACATAGGAGATGCATGACATGCCCTCATACAGATAAAGACCCTATTTATCAAACTACCTGTGACAGGCCCAAGGGGGCCCATGAAGAAGAGCCTAAAGCTTAGATGACCCCCAACACCAAAGAAGGGGTGGCCTGTGCAGTCTGCCATCCTGCACCAGCCACTCCCAGCCCACTCAGCCTCGCTGCCCCCTCACCCACCAGCCTACCCAAGGGTCATGGCAGGTGCAGGTGTTTGTCATGAAGCCAACATGGGACAGCACTACAGACACTAAAACCAAGTAGGCACACAGGCCTCAGAGGAGGAGGCCCCATCCAAGACTTACTACCAAGGTGTCACCCACAGAAACTGCCTTCAGGGCAGTGTGTCCCACTGAGTAGCAAAAAAGGCCTGCAGCTATTTAAGTTAATTAGATTAAATACAATGGAAAGCTGGGTTCTTCACCTGCACTAACTGTAGTCAGGAGCTCAGAAGCCAGTGGACAGCAACAACCAGCCATTCATACTCATGTGACAAAGCCACCAATTTTTGTTTCCTGCATATTAACTTCCCACCAGAACCATCAACGCTGGTACCACTGGGCTGGTAAGGATGTGCCCGGAAAACCCTCCCTCACCTGTGGAGCACCCACCCCAGGGCTGAAGTTCCAGAAAACCACGAACATCAAACCCCCAGCCCCTCCCTCCACAACTTTTAAAAATCCCTGAAAATTCAGGATAATGGCCAGAGCAACTGTAGCTCCCTGACACCCACGCCGCGTCTGCCTCCATAGGCACCTGCCAGCACACAGTGCTAGCCGGGCTATCCCTCCACACATGACGGCTGATGAGCTCGCCCACCCTCTGAGCCTCCAGGTCCCGGGAACCGGAGAGCAGCCACATCTGGGAACGGTGGGCCCGGGGCTCCTGGGGAGCAGCCTCTGCCATGATCCCACCACTGGGCTTGTTAGGCAGGAAAATTGATATGAGGGGGGTGCTTCTGGCCCTGAGAGAAAAAGACAAGAAAGTCCACTAAAAAGACCCAAAATTAATCAATTAAAGCTCAAAAAGCCAAAAACAACTTGGCCTGGAATGTTTGAATATTTCCCAGATAAAGGAAGGTACCTCAGCAAAGCCCATGTCTTTATTGTGTTAATCATGCAGGTCCAGTTGTCTTGCCAATGGGTTTCAGCCCCCGGGCAAGTTCACTATGGATTCAGTGTGACCAAAGAAAATGACAGCAAAATGTTCTTGGGGTGAAAGGGTTATACCCAACTTTATTTCCAAGTGGCAGGTCAGTCACTACAATCCCGTTCACTCAGAGCGAGTCTGCATGCAGCAAGCCAGTCTCTGCCTCTGGGCCCCTCTGTCCTCACAGCCGTCCTCCGGGCCTCTCTACACAGTCGTCCCGCACAGTCGTCCTCTGGGCCTCTGTCCTCGGTGCTGCCACCACTCCAGCCTCTGCACTGCTCTCCTGCAGCCTTGCAGCCCTGCCAGTGCGGAGCTCTTTATATAGGGTCAACAGCCATGTATTGCCCACAGATGTGCAGTGAGCTAGTCAACCACAGCCAGGTGAGAATCCTGGCCACAGGAACTCTCATTTTATTCACACAGGTTTACTTTTTTACCTGTACCTATATGCTGTTTTTTTCTCCTTCTGGCCCTAATTAAGTAGTTTGTAACCTAGGCAACTAATTCAGCATGCAGGCCCAGCCTTAAACAACATAGTGAAAGGCAGGAAGGATTCCATCTTAAAGACTGTATTTTAATACCCAGGAAGTTAAAAATGTAAAATTCTTACCTGACTCTTTAGCAAACAGACAATAACTCAGCCCACCTTGGGGGTAGGTCAGGCAAGCTGTTTGATCAGCTCCCAGACCAAGACACCGGTATCCCAGGGAGAAATCAGAGCAGAAGTTCCTTCTGTTAAGTTATTCTAAGTATTCAAAAACCACTTAACAAGTCTGCACCCCCAGCCCTTAGTCACATTCCTAAAAAATCTTTGAAAGGGGGAACTGAAAGGAAAGGAGCGACACACAGCAGCAATTCACCGGAGAGTTCCGCTTTATTAGGGAAAGGTGCTGGGTTATATAGGAAGGGGCACAGGGTGATTGTGGTGTTACTTCTATGGGGCTGGTGGCTGTTGGCTAGGTGCTGGGATTGGGAGGGGGGCGAGAGGTGATTGGGCTTCAGGTGGCGCCGGCGGGAACGAAGGACCCCGAAAAGAAGCCAGAAGTTTGCCATCTTACTGGTGGGGACCCTTCATTCCCCCCTTTCTCCTCTATGGGTTTGTGGACGTTGCTTTCTCTCTGGTTGCTTCTTGCTGAACAGGGGCGGAGAAGGGAGTGAGGGTTTGAGGATTGGGAGGAAAGGGTTGACAGGACTCCCCACAGTAAGGATAAGTAGATGTGGGCTTCCTCAAGTTGGAAATCAATGAAGGTTCCCTGTAACCATAGGTTGAGGACCTGTTGATTCCAATGGTGCCAAGAGGATATGGGTGTCAGGAGCCAGGCGTCTGCGGCCATTGTTTCCAGGAGCAGTTTCCAGCGGAGAGAGGGGTCCATCTCAGCATGTGGTGAGGAGGTCACGTGAGGGTGAGGGATCTTCTGTGGCCAGAGCTGGTAGTTCCTGAGTAAAAGCTGGTTGAAAGCTTGATTAGAGATTTTTCCGACTTGGGATTTGATGAACTTTATTATACAGGGTAAGAAGAGACAGATGAGAAGAATGACTATTATGGGGCCTGCAATGGGCCAGAGCCAGGTGAGGAGGGGGTTTGTTAGTATTGAAGAGAATGGGTTGGAATTGGAAGCAGAGGGGAGGCTGGAGGCAAGGTCGGTGAGTTTGGTGATGTCAGTTTCTACAATGCCGGATTCGTTGATGTAATAGCAGCACTCTTCCTGCAGGAAGACGCAGGTGCTGCCCTTCTCGGCTGTAAGCAGATCTAGGGCCCGCCGGTTTTGAAGGGTGACTTTAGCTAGCGAAGTGACCTGTCTTTGGAGAGAGGCTAGGGAATCGGCAGTGGATGTCAGGGCTCCCTCAAGTTTGGCGTCAAGATCTCTAACTGCCCATAGAGAGTGACCCAAGGCTCCTCCCGAAAACCCCACCCCAATGGCTGAGGTGATTAAAGAGATACCGACCATGATGGGAAGGAAAGCAGCCCTTTTTGTGCGCGAGTGCAAGGGAGGTTGGAGCTCAAGGAATTCTGCCATGCTGTAAAGTGTAAGCTGTGGGATTAGGGTGACGAGAATGCAGGGTGTATCGGAGTTGGGAGGCAGTGAGTTGAAAAGACTGCCATTACACCAAAAGAAGTGTCCCGGTTGTGTAAAAGTCTTAGAGCCGGAGGTAGGGGTGTAGATAGAGAGGCAGTGAAGTGCGCTGGAGGTGGGTGGAGTTGGGCCTACACAGTGGTGGATGGTGAGATTATCTGCGTATTCTGGTTCCAATAGGGGTATGTCTGCCAGGGGATGGAGGGGTTGTCCTTCTGCATGGAAAGAGTAGTTGGAAATATTGAGGGGCATGGCGGCCAGCAGTGGGCGCTGTAGTGATGCACACAAGAAACAATTGGCGGTGTTGAGGGTGTGTTTGAGAAAGATGGTGGTGTCTTGAATGAGCTGTAACCAAGAGTAGGAGGAATAAGAAGATGAAGAGGCGCCGTCAAGAGTTTGGATAATGACTTTCTCGGAATATCTGATATCTGATGCAACTTGAGAGATCTGGGAGCGAGAGGGAACATACTCTCGAGAGATATGAAGGGTACCGTGGGGGGTCGAGGACCCCTTGTAGTAAACTGAGGCTGTTACTCCAGCAGCCCATCGAGAGTCCCAGGGATCTGGGATTGATAAGGAGAATGAGCCGTTGGGATATTTCATGAAACGGTTGGAGGAGTAATACTGTGGGTACTGGAAGTCACCCATGTAGTGAATGGTGCAAGACCAGTAGGGGCATCCCCCGTAGGTGTCTTGCCATTGCCTGCAATAGGTTTGTCTTTGGTCATAGAGGAAGCAGAGGTAGGGAGAATAAAGGTAGCTGTAAATGAATACTTCGGTGGAGGGAGGAAAGTGGAGGTACAAAGGCTCAGAGCAGCCTTTCAGAGGGCAGTCTGATGTGGCAATGAGGGCAGTAACTTTTGTTTGATGCTGTGTGTAAGTCTGCTTGACTTTGAATCGCCATACAAAGGAGGGTGGGGCGGCAGGGAAGACAATAGGAATGAGGGAAAAAAGCGAGAGAGCAGTAAAGGAGGAAAAGGTCATGATTCGGGTATGGATGGCAAAGGGGGTGCACAGGAGATGCGGAGCTTCAAGGGATCAGAGGGATGAGGCGTGGTAGAGTAGACAGCGTGTTGGGCTGTATCCGAAGGACTCTGGATTGTGACTGATGGGTCTTGGGTGTCCAGAGAAGGTGGGTCTTGGGTATTTGGTTTCAACCTGGAGATATGAATCCAAGGGGTGACAGAGTTATCAGGCAGTGAGAGCTTGGCGGCCGAGGGGGTGCAGAGAATAACTGGGTGTGGACCTTCCATTTCGGGGTGAGAGAGGGCTGATCCTCTGGTGGCTTATAAAACACTAGTTGGCCGGGCTGTAAGACAGGAGGATTTTGGGAGGCGGATGGATCAGGAAGGAGCCAATCCTGATATTTCCACAATTCAGTGCGGAGGAGAGAGAGTAGTGGAAGGGCTATATTGGGAGGAATTGGTCCTTTGTGGGAAGGGAGCCCCGTGGGTAGAATCGGGCGGCCGTACATGATCTCGAAGGGCGACAAGAAGGAAGGTTTCTTTGGGAGGGCTCGAATGCGGAGTAGAGCTAAGGGAAGTAAGCGAATCCAGTCAAGGTGTAGTTCTAGAGATAGTTTGGTCAGGATGTCTTTTAGAGTCCTATTGGCTCTTTCTACTTTTCCTGAAGCTTGTGGTCGATAAGGACAATGTAAATGCCAGGGGAGCGAGAGCGACTTGGAGAGGTTCTGGATAATTTGGCCAGTGAACTCAGGGCCGTTATCTGATTGGAGGGAAGTGGGCATCCCGAACCTAGGAAAGATCCTGGTGAGGAGGATAGAGGCAACTACGGACGCTCGTTTGTTAGTGGTGGGGAAAGCTTCGACCCATCCTGAAAATGTATCTACTAGCACGAGTAGGTATCTGGTACGTCGTACAGGGGGCATGTTAGTGAAGTCTATTTGCCAATCTGCAGTGGGGACATTACCCCTTGCTTGATGAGCCGTGAAGGGTCGGGCTTTGAGGGGGGTATTAGGGTTAGTGCGTTGGCAGATGGTGCACTTGCAGGTGATTTGGTTAAGTAGGGTTTTGTCTTCAGGAGAGAGAGGAAAAAAAGATTGTAAAAAATGGATCAAGGATTGGGGGCTGGGATGGAACAGGTCATGTAAAAGGCGGAAGAGAGACTCTTTGTCCTGAGAGCAAAGGGCATCCTGTGATAAGGCTAAAACCGCAAGGGCAGACGGATTGTTGTCTGGTGCGTTTTCTGATAGGGGAACTGACCGGGCTACTCTGTAGGCTTTGTTGTTACCTCTTGCAATGGGGGAGTCATCTTTTTGATGTGATTTGCAGTGGACTATGCCTAGTCAGTGTGGGAGTTGTGAAGCCTCTAGAAGTTTAGTAATTAAGGCTGAATTAGTTATGGAATTCCCTTTTGTGGTGAGGAGGCCTCATTCTTTCCATACTGCCGCGTGGGACAAGAGAATGTGGAATACGTACTTGGAGTCAGTGTACAATGTGAGAGACGTGTCCCGAGCCAGAGTGCAAGCTCTGGTGGCTGCAATGAGTTCAGCCTGCTGATTGGTTGTACCAGGGGGTAGGGCTTGTGCCTCAATGACATCTTCGAGGGAGACTACTGCATATCCTGAGTAGTGGGTGCCCTCATGTTTAAAGGAGGACCCATCAGTAAACCAGATGAGGTCGGAGTGTGAGAGGGCTCCTTCGGAGACCGTGGAGTGGCAAGGAAGGAAGTTGTGAAAGGCTTCCAGGCAATCATGTGAGGGAGTATGAGGAGAGTAGGGCAGAGGAAGAAGAGTGGCCGGATTCAGGGGCGGGCAGGGGAGGAAAGAAATGTTTGGATTTTGGAGGAAAGAGGACAGTAAGGTCAGGAGTCTGGAGGGAGGGAGAGTCTGTAAACTTTTGTAGGTTAAGAGATCTTTTAGGTGATGTGGGGACAGAATGGTAAGGGGCGCTCCGAATGTTAGTTTATGAGCTTCTTTCTGCAAGAGCTGTCCAGTGGCTAATGCCCGTAGGCAGGGGGCCCATCCCCGAACTGTGGGGTCTAATTGCTTGGAGAGATAAGCTACTGGGGCAAAGGATGGGCCATAATATTGGCCTAGGACTCCTAGAGCTTGACTGGACCTCTCATGAATGTATAATGAGAAGGGTTTTGACAAATCAGGGAGATGGAGAGCTGGAGCATCTACAAGGGCTTGGCGGAGCTTAATGAAGGAGTGTCGGGGTGAGGATGAAAATGGTTCTTCAGGGGGGCCCTTGCTGAGGTCGTATAGGGGTCTTGCCAACAGGGAGAAGTTAGGGATCCACGCTCTAAAATACCCAGCCAGGCCTAGAAAGGAAAGGATTTCTGTCTTGGTTTTGGGAACGGGCAGGTCAGAGAGGAGTCGTTTTCTGTCTAAGGTAATGGACTTTCTTTGTTGAGACAGAAGGAATCCAAGGTAAGTGACAGAAGGGGAAGAGATTTGAGCTTTGACGGGGGATACTCGGTAATCTCTGGAAGCTAGAAGGTTAAGTAGAGACACAGTGTCAAGTTGAGACTGTTCCCACGAGGGACTGCAGAGCAGAAGATCATCTACATATTGTAATAAAGTGGACTCGGGGTGATCATGGTGAAACTGTTTGAGGTCTTGAGCTAGGACTTGTCCAAAAATATGGGGACTATCTCGGAAGCCTTGTGGTAAAACTGTCCAAGTAAGTTGTACAGAATGTCTGGTGTATGGGTCCGTCCAGGTGAAGGCAAAAAAATCTTGGGAGGAGGGGTCTAGAGGGATAGAAAAAAATGTGTCCTTGAGATCTAGGACTGAGAAGTGGGATGCGGAAGCAGGGATCTGCGATAAAAGGGTGTATGGATTTGGAACAAGGGATGGATAGGGACAATGGCTATGTTGATGAGGCGAAGGTCTTGGACAAGGCGGAAAGATCCGTTGTTTTTTTTAACAGCTAATATGGGGGTATTAAATGGGGAGTGGGTCTGAGGTAGTTTTTGTTTAAGAGATCTTGAATGATGGGTTGGAGGCCTATGAGGGCTGAAGTGGTTAGGGGGTATTGGGCCTGACAGATACACTGAGAGGGGTCACATAATTTGATAGAGGCAGGAGGACATAGGGCCATGGAGGGGCTTGTAATGTCCCAAACTTTGGGATTTACAGGGTGTATAAGGGCGGAACCGGAGCTTTCATTGGGTAGAGGGGGGTTGTTGGCTATGAGGGCCATCAGAAAGGGAGTACTGGGGGCTGTGGGATTGGATATAGTTATGGAAACGTGGAGGAGGGAAAGGATGTCCCGTCCTAGTAAAGGGATGGGACACTGGGGCATAACTAGAAAGGAGTGGGAGAAAGTTATGGGACTGTCTAGGATTGTGCATAAAAGGGGGGGGGGGGGTTTAAATGGGAAAATCTGTTTACCTCCTACCCCGACTATAGGAGTAATGGCTGGCGTGGTAGGGCCCCGGTATTCTCGCAAGACTGAGAAGGTGGCTCCTGTATCTAGGAGGAAGGAGATGGGGCGACCGTCTACTGTTAAAGTAACCCTGGGCTCCTGTTTGGTGATGGAAATGGTTGGGCGAGAAGCCCCCGGGCCCCATCAATCTTCTTCTGCCAGCCCCACTACGGTGGGCTTAGGATGGGGGTTGTTCGTCCAGCCTCCCCTTCGGGTGGTTGGGCAATCAGACCCCCAGTGGCCCTTTTTGTGGCATCTGGGGCATGGGGTGGTAGGAGATCTGGGGGAGGGGCACGCCCTTGACAAATGTCCCTCTTTTCCGCACTTGAAACAAGCTCCTGGGGGGGGCTTGTCTGTAGAGGGGCGCCCAGGGTGTGGTTTTATCAGCTGGGCCAACATCTGGAAATTGGCCTGATCAGCTTTTTGTTTACGGCGTTCTTTCTCCTCCTCCCAGTTATGGAAGACTTTAAAGGCCACTGTTAGGATCTCAGTCTGTGGGGTAATGGGGCCCTGTTCTAACTTTTTGAGTTTAGCTTTAATGTCGGGGTAGCTTTGAGCTAGGAAGTATGTCATAAGGACCTGACCTGTCTTCCTTCAGGTGTTTCTGGGTCCAGGCTGGTATACTGTAATAGGGCTTGAGTGAGTCTGTCTAAGAACTCGGAGGGGGTTTTGTCTCTCTTTCGAATCATGTCTTGGAGCTTTTGAAAACTGACTACTTTACGAGCTGCCTTTTTTAGACCTGCTATTAAGCAGGAGGCAAAAATATCTTGAGAGTGGAGACCCACGGCGGTGTTATAATCCCAGTGTGGGTCTTGTTCGGGGACAGCAGTGGGACCAGGGGGACAGGTGGGGTCAGTCCTGTGGGTTTCGGTAGCATGCGTTTGGGCGAAGTCCCAAGCTCGTCTACGCTCCTCAGGGAGGAGAGTATTGGCCAGGAGCATGAAAATGTCATGATGCGTGAGGCTGTAAGACTGGAGGGTCCATTGAAACTCCCTGATGTATGTCGTGGGATCAGTGGAAAAGGAACCTAGGCGTTTCTCTAGTTGGGCTAAATCTCCTAAGGAGAAAGGGACGTGAATGCGCACGATGCCTTCGGATCCTGCTACTTCTCGGAGCGGGGCGATAATTTTGGGAGGCCCTCGGGACCGAGTCTGAGGGGGACTGAAGGGTTCTGGCTCAGTCTGTGCGGGGGAAACAGGTGATGGGGGCAAAGCCGCGATAATTTTGGGAGGCCCTCGGGACCGAATCTGAGGGGGCAAAGATGGACGAGGCTCTTGGAACTTAGTTAGAGGGGGGCTGAAAGGCTCAGGCTCGATTTGCGGGAGGGGGGAAGGTGAGGGGGACGGAGGAGGAGGGGGTGAGGTGCCGGAAGAGATGGTGGAGGAGGGGGAAGGGAGAGGATGGGAGGCTTCTGCGGGGGTGGAGGCGGCGGCGGTGGCGATAGAGGAAGGGGGAGGGGCTGTTGTAGGAGAAGAAGGGGAAGGGAGAGGACGGGAGGCTTCTGCCACGGGGAAAGAGGCAGCGGTGGCGGTGGTAGAGGAAGGGGGAGGGGCTGTTGTAGGAGAAGAAGGGGAAGGGAGAGGACGGGAGGCTTCTGCCGCGGGGAAAGAGGCAGCGGTGGCGGCGGAGGGTGGAGGGGTTGTAGGAGGGGGAGGGGCCGAAGGGGGAAGTCTGTATGGCGGAGGCTCGTCGGCCGGGTCAAAGGTAATTGAAGAGGGACTGGGAGTGTGTGGAGGGGAGGTAGACGGCTTGCAGGCTAGGAGAACTTGGGGCGGGGAGCAGGTGGTGCAGAGGCTGGGATTTTGAGCTAGGAGGCGAAAAGCTTCGATATAGGGAATCTCCTTCCATTTTTTCAGGCGCTGGCAGTAGTTAAAGAGATTGCGCGTGATGTTAGGATCAAGAGTTCCCCCTGCAGGCCATTGGTTGTTATTGTCTAGGGGGTATGTCGGCCAATCTTGGGAGCAATATTTATGGAGAAGTTTTGGTTTTATATCAGGCGTCAGGGAGAGGGTAGCCAGATGCTTAAGCAGGCATTCAAGAGGTGAACTTTCAGGTAGGGATGAGGAGGCTCCCATGGCTAAAGGACAGAGAAGGAGACAAACAGGGGAAGACAAACGGAGATCCTCGGACTGGAGGCAGACCACAAGGAGACAAAGGGCGTCCCCGATGATCCTTGGTGGTCTGCGGAAACTCGTATACGAGTCAGAATTTCTTGGGAAGTGTGGGTCGTCACCCAGACTTCCCTAAGAAGGCAGAGTGCCGGAGTCACGAGGTACCTAGCGCTAGGCGTTTTCGGCAGACCGAACAGGTTTCGGCGGACGGAACAGAAGGAGGAGGAGGCGGGAAAGGGAGCGTTCTCATCCGCAAAGGAGTCACCTCGTTTATGGCTGTTGGGGGGCGGAGGGGGCCTGAGAGTCTGCTGCAGCTGTGAAGGCCTGAGGCAGGGGTTTATGGCTTTTGGAGGAGGGGCCTGAGGGTCTGCTGCAGCCGTGAAGGCCTGAGGCGGGGATTTATGGCTGTCGGGGGAGGGGCCTGAGGGTCCACCGCAGCCGTGAAGGCCTGAGGCGGGGAGCGTTCCCTCCTCGTCCCCGAGCGTCAGGGCCTTGCCAGACGATCACGGTCAATGGCACTGCGATAGCTCGGGGAAGAGTGGCCCACCCCGGGGGGAAAACTTACCTAAAGGCCAGAGAAGAGTGGTGAGTGTGATGAGCCAGCGCCGGAAAAAGAGGACGAGGGCAAGCTGCTGCTGGTGTTGGGGGAAGACGGGGCCCAGTTGGGGTGTCCCGTCTCCCGGGTTTCGGCACCAATGAAAGGAAAGGAGCGACACACAGCAGCAATTCACCGGAGAATTCCGCTTTATTAGGGAAAGGTGCTGGGTTATATAGGAAGGGGCATAGGGTGATTGTGGTGTTACTTCTACGGGGCTGGTGGCTGTTGGCTAGGTGCTGGGATTGGGAGGGGGGCGAGAGGTGATTGGGCTTCAGGTGGTGCCGGCGGGAACCGAGGACCCCGAAAAGAAGCCGGAAGTTTGCCATCTTACTGGTGGGGACCCTTCAGGAACCCCTGGCCTTTGGTGCCTTCCTCTCTCTGGGGCGGCCCGCACTTTCTAGGTGCATATCCTTTTAATCTTTTCCCCAACCTTTCATGGTGCTCCTCCCTCGCTGCCCACACTTTCTAAGTGTGTAACCTTTTGTGGATAAAATGAGAGGTTTTATCTGGGCGCGACACGGTGGCAGGGTTGCAAGGCTGCAGGAGAGCAGACCAGAGGCCCAGAGGACGGCTGTGCAGGATGGCTGTGCAGGCAGAGAGGCCCAGAGGATGGCTGTGTGGGCAGAGAGTCCCAGAGGATGGCTGTGTGGACAGAGGGGCCCAGAGGCAGAGAGTGGCTTGCTGCCTGCAGATTTGCTCTGAGTGAATGGGATTCTAGTGACTGACCTGCCACCTGGAAATAAAGTTGGGTATAACCCTTTCATCCCAAGAACGTTTTGCTGTCAATTTCTTTGGTCACATTGAACCCATAACAAACTTGCCCAGGGCTGAAACCCATTGGCAAGACACCTTTTTTTTTTTTTTGAGAGGGCATCTCTCATATTTATTGATCAAATGGTTGTTAACAACAATAAAATTCTATATAGGGGACTCAATGCACAGTCATTAATCAACTCCAAGCCTATATCTCAACAGTCTCCAATCTTCTGAAGCATAACAAACAAGTTCTTACATAGTGAACAAGGTCTTACATAGTGAATAATTCTTACATGGTGAACAGTGCAAGGGCAGTCATATCACAGAAACTTTGAGTTTTGATCATGCATCATGAACTATAAACAATCAAGTCAGATATGATTATTTGTTTGATTTTTATACTTGATTTATATGTGAATCCCACATTTCTCCCTTATTATTATTATTTTTTTTAATAAAATGCTGAAGTGGTAGGTAGACGCAAATAAAGGTAGAAAACATAATTTAGTGCTGTAAGAGGGCAAATGTAGATGATCAGGTCTGTGCATATAGACTAAGCATTAATCTAAGCTAGACAAGGGCAACAAAACATCCACAGATGTAGATTTCTCTCAAAACAGGGAGGGTGAGGTTCTAAGCCTCCCCTCTGTTGGTCCCCAATTTCTCTCCTGATGGCCCCCGGCAAGACACCTTTTAACTTTAAACTCTCTATTTTCAACCTTTCAAGGGGTGTTCCTCGCTCTAGGGTCACCTGTACTTTCTAGGTGCCTATCCTTTTAATCTTTTCCCAACCTTTCATGGGCACCTCTTCTCTAGGGCAACCCACACTCCCCTTCTCCAAGTGTGCTCCTTTTGCCTTAAATAAACTTCTCACTTAAACGCATTGTCTCTGTGCCTTTCCAGTAGTGTTTTATTACTTTGCTTTGTCATTCTAATCCTCCGAATTCTGGCTTTACCCTTCACTCTGTCCTATCTCAGACAATAAGGAGGGGCTGCTGAGAGCTCAGACCTGGGCTTGCAAATTACCCTCGCCTGGGGGACCGGGAACTGCAGCTTACAGTCATGCTCTTTAGTAACCTGCCTGAAAGTCTCCCTTCTTTACCTATAGAACTTTGCAGAACATAATCTCACTCCATCCAATGCTCTGCAGCCCCCCCAAAGCCTAGGGTGGTAGGGACTCAGTTCCCACACTCTGCAGATCCAAGCAGATGCTGGACGTTAGGTGACCCTGGCTTAAGGAGTTAGCAGGGATCATGCCCCATGCTGAGTAGCTGTTCAATGAACTTCCTTTATTATTCTATTCTGTCACTCCCTAACACTCTTACTTTAATGAATTCCTTCCTCTGTCCTCTGACTTCCCTGCATCTCCGAACCGATCTCTCCCTAACAGGCTGGCTACGGCGACGCACGTTCTGCAGCACTGGCAGCCCTGGGAAGACAAAGCACCATGGCTACTTTCTGGGACTGACTTGCCACACTTTCTATTCAATATTGAGAAGAAAAGCATCAAGAGGTTCTAACAGGAAATTTTCCTACAATCTGTCACATGGAGATAGTAGAAACGTAACCAGGATGTTGACAAGATCCATGCAAAGGAACAGATGGTCCCCTTTCTGGCATTTCAGGGACATTGTAAAATCCTTCCCAAGTACAAGCGTTGTTTATGCTTTCACTGTGCAAACGGAAGGGAGAGTCCCTCCTAATGCTGATATGTTAAGTACTTAAGTATTCTGATGTTCTATGTATATTAAGCATTCAAAAACAACTCCTCACACTTGGCCTCCTTCATTACTTAATGTGATTTTGAAAGAGGTGACAAAGTTCCTGGATCAGCTGGCCTGAGTCCCTGGCCTCTGAGGAGTGGAGGACGGTCTCGGTGGTGCCATACAGGAGCCTTTGAGGTGACACGCAGCTGTTGCCACAGCCACCATGCACACAGCCATCACACAGGAAGCCACATTTCCTATTTTACCGTTGGTCTGCAGGGCCTCCAACACAGAGCTTGGACTGTTTTCAAAGGGTTGGTGCTCGAAAGCCCTCTGCCCAGTTCCCATCCCCTAAGCTGAGGGCCTGTGAAGAGCCTGACCAGGGTCTCCCTCCACAGAGCAGCCAGGCCCAGGCCACTGAAGCTCCTCGGGGGGATCTGGGATGGGCATCAGGAGCTGTGAATGGCTACCCTCCCTCTCCCCGCCACCCTGCTCCTGGCTCCGCGTGGAAGCCAAGCAAAGCCAGCAGGACACAGAGGCCATGTGCAGGAGGCTCCGTGCAGAAGCCGTGCCTGTGTGCTCATGACAGGAACCTAACATGCATAGATTTGTGTACCCTTCTCACAATGCAAGTGCCACCAACTTTCACCCAGAACCCCAGACACAACCACTCACCGCTGCAGTGCACATCTGGACCCCCTCATGCAAAAGCCTGGTTTTTCCAGAAGGCTGCAAAGTTCAGTAAGTCTGCCTGATTCACTTACAATGCACACCAAAGCCCACTGCTTCTGCCCATTCATCAGTGGGTGTGCATCTCCAATGACGGATGCAAACATGAGAGAGCACACCTGCCAACACAGGGCCACTCCCATCACTCCTGTGATCCCCGCCCTCTTCCCAGAAAGTCTCATGTCACAGGCAGGACTCGGAACACCCAGGACACAGAGCACCTGGGACTCGGAGCACCCACAACACAGAGTACACAGAACAGGGAGCACCTAGGATGAGGAGCACCCAGGACACAGAGCACCTGGGACACACAGAGTACACAGAACACAGAGCACCAGGATGAGGAGCACCCAGGATAGGGAGCACCCAGGACAGGGAGCACCCGGGACACAGAGCACCCAGGATGGGGAGCACCCAGGACATGGAACACCCGGGACAGGGAGCACCCGGGGACAGAGATGCAGCAGACTCTGAAAGGGCTCACAGCTCAGTTTCCCACCGGCTGCCCTGCATGCCCTCTGCTATCTCAAGTCCTGGGCCCTGCACCTGTCAAGCCCCAACGTCCTCCCCCCACAACCTCCCCCAAGAAGGTCCTACCACCAGCAGGCCCAGGTAACCTCAACTTGTCTGGTACAAACTACCTCAGGGAAAACCTGGTGCCTCCAGTCCCCCTACCCTTGGCCGGTGCTCAGACCCAGTGCCCCCAGCTGAGCCCATGCTGCCTTCACCAGGAACAGTTACTGTAGTCAGCAGAACACAAAAGCTCCCCAGAGCAAGGCCTTGCGAGTCATTTCAGCCCAACAACCTTGTCACAACACCAGGTCAGGATCAGCTCCGCAACCTCCCAGACCCACCAGGTGCCAGCCGCACCTCCCAGCTGCCCGAGGGTCAGTTTTCTCCCCGACCGGCCACGTTCACCTCTTCTTCAGGGTCCATGTAGCAGCCAGATCATGTCAGACCCCCTTTAAGCCCTTTCAGGCTTAACCTGACTGTAAGACAGAGTCTGAAATCCTACGTGGCCAGGAGCCAACCTCACAACAGCCCCTGGGCCCCACTGCCTGGTTGTCATGATCCAGCCTGGCACTCTGTATGCCAAGGCAGGGTGGCTGCATGGCCAACGACACAGGACAGAAGTGATGGCATGTGGCCCCAAGACCGGGTTCTCCCATGTCCGGGCTCTGGTGGAAGCCAGCTGCCTGACATGAAGGACACGCCAGCAGTCCTAGCCGAGCTCCTCCCAGCAGTCGCGTGAGGTGCTGTCCTGGAAGCCAGGCAGCAGGAACATGCAGCCTGGCCGGCACCTTGAGCCAGAGCCACAGGCACAGCTACCCGGACCCATGACTGTAGAACTGCAAGCATAAAGGTTGGTTTTAGGCCACTAAGCTTTGGGTGACTTGTTACAAAGCATAGATGGTAGGTCACACAGCCACATGCTCACCCAGAGCTGCTCACAGAGTGCTCCACGCCACTGAGTCCTCTCAGCCCTCCCTGGCACCCAATTCCCTGTTCACACAGGATATTTAATAAAGAGAAAATACAATGCAATGAAGTGAAAGTGCAGTGTGCAAAGTGCGTATTACCTGACACAAGCAAGTGTGTGCATGAACTCACTAAATGGCAATTACATTCGGTGCCACGCTACCTAGATGGGGGGTCCCTACCCACCCCCATGGTCCTGCATGCCAGCTGTACCCTTCCTACCACATTCCTGCATGCACCAGTGACTGACAACAGATATATGTTAAACCAAAAGTTTTCTACAGATAAGTCTGATATTTGTTATTAAACATGATTCTGTAACTTTTACAGGGAGCTTATAATTAGACATTTCCCTTGTTTATCCTTTAGTGTTTCTACGCGTTTGGTAGAAGAGTCACCAAAAACATTAGCGGACTCAGGCCAAGAGACTTGAACAACTAACTCTAGAGCTGACAAGATGTAGCTCGAGCTGTGCAGCAAGTGACACTGACTGTGATGTGATCCCCCTTTGTATGCAGGTTAACATAAAAAGACACAAAGGCAGCTCACGTTCTATTTCAACTCCTTGTATTTCTGTAGTACGAGGCCCTTGCCTCCCTTTTCCCAGCCAAGAGCCTAAAAGGATAGCTGGAGAGCATCCAGGCCAGGCTCTCTGTCACAGTAGAGGACAGGGAGAGGAAGGAGACAGAGAGACAGAGAGACAGACACAGAGACAGAGGGATAGAAATAGAAGGACAGAGGGAGAGACACAGAGACAGGGACAGACAGGGAAGAGGGAGGGGGAGGGGTGTCCTGAGGTGCGTGGGTGAAGAGGCACACTCCCTGGTGACAATGAAGGACCAGCGGCCATACATGGCCACAGTGCAGGGAGTGCACCCCAAAGCATGGCCACAGGAGTACAGGATGTGCACCCCAAAGCACAACCACAGTGCAGGACATGAACCCCCCAAGCACGGCCACAGTTCAGGGCATGCATCCCAAAGCACGACCACGGTGCAGGATGTGCACCCCAAAGTATGCCTATGAGGCCCAGGACAATCACCCTAAAATGTGCCACTTTGGCACCTTGATCACTCAGAGCTGAAGGCCTGTAAGAAACAGCAGATGAACGGAGAGGCTTTGTCCAGACTCCCCTCATCTGCCTTGACACAGAGCCTCCAGGGAGCAGGTGTCAGGGCCCCTCCCTGGGGTCTCACCAAGCAGGAAGCCTGACTGCTGTCCCAGGTGGGGCCTAGAAGTGGACCCCACACCAGACAGATGGTCACAAGCTGTCACACCCATCTGTCCTGAGGACCCATCCTCTTCTGTAAAACCACCTACTCTCCCCTGAGAGGCCCCCCTCCCCTTTAGGATGGGGGGTAAGCCTGAATCCAGGCCACCAGGCTCATTGCCCAGGCCTCCCCTGTGTGCATGTGAGATGACATGCAATGCATTTGTTCAAACCACTCAGTGGCTGGAACTAGAAACAGAAGAACTAAACCAGCCCATGAATGCTGATCCCCAAGGGAGAGCAGCCACTGTGAGTTCTGGTACACTGCTGTCAGGCCTGTACTCCACCAGCCCTGAGCCCCAGTCTCCTCGCTAAGCACTCTGTTTCTTCACCTCTGACTCAGGCTGGTTGCAAAGCAAACTTTTCCCTCTGCTGTAAAACTCAATTAACACTTGAAAACCCACAACTTCCCAAATGACCAGCTTATTTATGGAAATATCAATGACCACACAGTACCATCCATGACAAACCACTCTGGCTGGGCAACTCCTTCATCCTGGAAATGCATGACAAGGAGGTGGCTATGCCACTGCACAGAGCCGGCTATTTAACCCGGCAGTGTGCCCATGTGTGTGCATACTTAGGGCTGTAACAAACTCTCCTTCCCAGGTCTCCAGTCTCCACACCCCCTGAATGTTAAGTGAAAAACAAGGTAAGAGGGTTTGTATGAACAGTTTGCAGATTTCTTCCTCAGAACGAATGTATCCCAAACCGTTTTCTCTTGCTTCCACCAGTTTTTCCTATTTTCACCAATAAACAGTCCACTCTGGAATATTCTAGAAACTGAGAAATACACTGGAAGGTTGACTATAGTTATGACAGACCAGAAGCTTTCTACTTCTCAGGGCAGAATTAGCAGTGGAGGAGAAGGAAAACTCCCTTTACCAAACTTAAAAAGCACAGGTGCTTGGAAAGAATAGATGTGGCTGGAGCCCCCAAGGCTGCCTGGGCACCTCCTACCACTGTTCCTCCAGGGCTACTCCGCAGGTGGCCCTGCTCACGCCTACAGTCACCAAGTCTGCTCTGGGCTTTCCTTCTCCCCATCCAGGTGAGTATGACATACTCAAGACTAGAAGCTGCACCTACTTTCCTATCTGTTCCTTAGTGAGAATAATAAACACTTTCAATCTGTACTCAACTCTAAAAAACCCTCCTGCCAATAGTAGCATATTGCACCCACCATGAAATAAAAGTAACAGAATTTACAAAACTGGTTCAGGTCAGTCTCCAAGATAAAGTGACAGTACAAGGAAATTAAAACTGACCTTCTCAGAATTAAGTCAAGGGTCAGCCTTTCCATGCCTGTACAGACCACTAGCCAGAAACACTTCCTACATTTTTAAATGGTGGGAAGAATCAAAAGAATAATATTTTGTGATACTAAAGTCATATGAAATTCAAACCTCGCTGTATAAATGGAGTTCACAGGAACAGGCCGCCCCTTCACTCAGGGCCCATGTTCCCTCTGCTGTGGCAGAGCTAAGTAATGGTGACAAATCCCAAGGGCCTCGCTGTTTCCCAGGGAGGCCTGGCATCCTAGGAGTGAGGTGCTTTATCATCTGTCAAAGCAAAACAAGAGAAAAGTGGACTCAAACGCCCCACTTTTAAGCAGCAGCGTGTGGAGGGCAAAGCACTGCATCCGTGGTGCAGAGACTGGCTGTGCTGAGGGGTGTGGCGTGTGCCATGTGCAAGGCTAGTGTTCTCCAGAGCACCTCCAACTCATAGGAAAGACACAAAAATTAGGAAACTTAAAACCTAACATTCCACCACAGCAGCATTTCAGAACAACGGAACCAGCCCTGCAGGGCCTCTAAAGCACATATGTGTCAGCCAGGGTGAACTTTGCCATGAGTGGCTTGTATCTGACAGCAGGTGACAGTGTCCAGAGGAAATAAGCCTCTGGGTGAGAACTTGGAGCCAGGACACCAACATCCATAGTCAATTAGGAAGCAAAGCAAATTACGTGGGTTCCCTGGCTCCTGACAGCTGACCGCAGCACATGGTTTCTTTATTCATCAGGGGGTCAGTGCTGAGCTTGGAGTGAAGACTCAGCCTCTGAGTAGTCTGGGCGGACCCACCGCTGAGGAGAACATTTCAAAGCTGGCCAGAGGGCAGTAACCTGAGTTTCCGCCAGCCCTGCAGGCTGCCCTGCTGATAGAGCCCCTGCAAAGGGAGGAACAGCAGGAAATTAACCCCTCTCTGCCTCTTATTCAAAGTGCTTCCTAAACCAGCGGAATGTTGCTGGCAAGATTATCTTTAGCTTGGCTTACAGGCCTCCAGCATGGGTGTGATACCGAGAAAAGAGGTTGTGGTCCAGGCTCAGAGCTCGGTCTGGGGCCAGCTTTACCCCATGGGGTGTCCTGGGGCCATGGAGGACCGAGGATGAGGAGCCCAGAGTGATAGCCCTGTGGTAAGCCAGTGTGGTGGGAGGGCAACTGTGGGTCATCACAACCTCAGGCCACCCAGAGCCTTCCAGGAGAGGGAGGGGACGCATGGGCACAAGCTAACAGCCTGCCTGCCGCCTGAAGGGTGGCAGTCCTGGCCGTGGGAACCACCCAAACAACATCGAAATTCACATGGCAGACAGCAAAGGGCAGGGCCTTCTAGCTGTTTTCAGAATCCTAAGCATCAGAATAGCAGTCCACTCTGATATCAGAGTTCAAGTCCTAACTGATGAGGAAAGCACATTTCCTTAACACATCTCACAGATCCAGTGGGAGCAGGGAGATAAGCCAATCATACAGGATCCATGGACAGAACAAAGAAATCATGCCCAGCACTGTGCATTTAGGGAAAAGATGAGGCTCCTCTCTGATCCAGACAGAGGGTCTGTGGAAGGTTCCTGCAATGTCTCACGGCTGTGCTCTGGAGAAGTGGCAACGCAGTGACAACAAGGTGCATTCCACACTTGCCTGGGCCTGGCAGCTGGGCATTCATAGCTGTGTGAGAGGGAAGAGGGGTCCTGGAGGAGACTGTAAAGCTTCAGCCCCAGGTGAATGCTTCCTGGCTGAAGCAATAAAGCAGGACCTCCAGCTCCTGCTGTAGCTAAAGACCAAACTTGTAATATGCAGTCATGGTCTGCAAAAGGCCCCTGAGGGCAGTCCCATGAGCCAGAAGTGATTTTCACATTTTTTTAAGGGTTTAAAAACAGAAAAAAACAGAAGAACATGCAACAGTGACCTATGTGGCTGGCAAAATGCAAACACATGCTCTCTAGCCCTTCACAGGAAGCTTGCCAGCCCAGCTACAGCCCGTGTTTCTACAAAACAAAGTCACCAATGCTTTCATGCTAATGCGCCCAACTATCTGGCTGGAGAAGATGCTGCTGAGTCCCTCACTGGAGACATACCGCCAAGAACTTGAAGCAGATTTGGTTTTTGTGAAAGCCCAAACAAGGGAGGCAATTCAGCAAGAAGTCATATGATTGGGGCCACATGACAATGAGTGTGAGCAACAGGCTCACTGGCACTGTTCTGTGACAATAAACCAACTCATGAGTCTAATGCAAAACATCAACCCGAAGCACACTGTGGCCTCTCCCAGCAATGAGCTAACAAAACAGACCCATCTGAATGCCTGGCACATTTATCTGGGCATCGTTGTAAAGGGAACAGACTTGTCAGCTGAGGTTTTAAGAGACTAAGCCATCATCCCGGAAACTGGTGGTTGACATGGAGGCCACCCTCCACCTGGGACAGGCCAGTGGGAAGCCGTGTCAAGAGGTGTCTGGAGGTCTTGTTCCAGACACAGGGCTTAGGAAGAGAGATGACAGAGACAGAAAGGTACCCCTGGCTGACTAGCATGCTTACGACAGCACCGTCTCGACGGTGGACATTTTGGAGCAATAGGCTTCCCTCCACATCTTCAGTTCCTGCATCTTAGTCAAGTTGGCAGCCAGAAATCCTGCTTTTTCTGGCATCCAGACCCTCTCTGCATTGCCTCTACCTTAACTTATATTTTTGAACCTGATCAGCTCATCCCTGAATGATTTCAATAGCCTCTGGGCTCAACTGACTGGGCACACCACAGACCTGGGAAGACCTGGCACCACTGTGAGTCCAGCCCTGGCTACCCGGTGAGTGCAGGCTGCTTCCCCGCTGCACAGCCCTGCCCTGGTCCAGCCAGCTGTGCCACAAATAGCTGCTGCTAATGGACTAGCGAGGTGCCACGAGGGGGAAAGAACTGTTCTCCCCTCATTCCATCTTGACAAATCCCTACTGTGTGTTCACTAGGCCCCATGGCAGTTGAGGAGACTGAGCTTTGGAGGGAAGTGCCCCATCCATAGTGACCCTTGGGAAAGCCCAGAGAAGGCCCTTCTGACACCAAGGCCTGCCCGGGCTACTGCCCCATGTCTGTGCGTTCTGAGCCAACGCTCCAACCATCCCAAACAAGCTGACTTCCCGTTTCCCTCCCTTCTCTGCATCCCACAGCCACACACCGAGCGTCCCCTGAATCAGCCAGCTGCATCCCCACAAGGCCCCTCTAAAACTCAGCACATGGATGCTCAGATACTCCGGTGCAGCGCCATCCAGCTGCCGGGACTGGCTCCACTGCTCCACACCTGCCCAAGACACTGCCACGCACAAGCTCAGCAACCTATTAATTGTTGAAGTAAAATCAGCAAAATATTCCCATTCACAGAAAATGATCACAAGGGATTTGGTAGTAACAAAAAATGGCTTCATTAGTCATTTAAAATTAGATTTATTGCATTGTAATAAAAACATACTATCCCTGATTTAGCTTCATTTGGTAAGAGACTGTTAACTTTTTCACTACAAAGCATCTGTCAAAACTCCAGCTCACAGAGGCCTCACACCCCAGCCTAGAGCTGCCATGTGGGTGCAACAGCTCCACAAAACAGCAGGATTTACTCCACCAGCAACTCAAGAACCAGAAGCCAGCTGGTCACTCTGTAAAGCAACACGGACACATCGCCAATCCTGTGTTCCCACAGAGGAGACTCAGCCGAGCTGTGGAAAGTCAGCAGATGAGAAGAATCCACAAGGGGCAGGGCTCTTTTTTCCAATCGGACACCACAAATGCCAAGCACTCACACGAGAGTCTGTTTCATGGAGCTCGGCCCACATGGTACACCCAACAGCCACTAAGCAAAGGGACCCCCGCATGCCAGCCTGCACCCCACACCACCTCATCTGGCAGGGCAGGCTCTCCAGTGGCCAATCACGCCCCATGAAGTCACTCACTCTCCCTTCCCACCCCTCCTTTCGGTTTTTTGCCTTTCCGCCTCAAGGAGTCTAGGGACATTTTTCAGCAGGCAGAAAAACTTGACACTTTTCTTATACCAAGTCATGTTATAACGCATTTCACTGGCTAGAGAGTCAGTGCAAAGTTCAAATGAGTACTCACAGCAATAAAGAAAATCATTCCTTTCATCAAGACTATTCCTCTATATTTACATATAAATGTCTAAAACTTAAGCTAATGGAATGTTCATTTTACATAAAGTTTCTGCAAAATCCTAGCACATATTTAGCAAGATAAACTCTATTGTTACCTTCCCACAACTAAATAACCAAGAATAAATAGGGATCTGAATAAATATGGTTTGTTAAAAATAACTACTCGGTTGTTTATGTACATGTAAATTCAAAGGAGAAGACTCAGTAGGGCATACTTTGGAAAACAATGTTTCAAATCATGTTAACAGTGAAATGGAAAACAACTCCTCAGGTGACAGCCCCATACGGCACATGACGAACCAAACTCAAGCTGGTTCCCTGAGAAAAAAAGGCCATCTATAATCTGGGGGAGGACAGCTGACGTTTGTTTCACCTTCTTGGTGGAAATGCAACACATATTCAAGACACGTTAATTTTAAAAAATCTGCCCCGACACAAACATTACCAAGCTCTTACTATCACACGTACAAAACCTGGAGAGACCACAGCAGCTTTCACGCAGGCTCTTGAAATCACACGCATGGTCTGTGTGAAGCCAGCTACCTTGAAGCTGCTGCGACACCAGGGGTCCAGCCTCTCTCAGTTCAGTGCTTTGTACATGCAAAGTCTGCTACTGAAACTTATTTGGCTTAATATGATTTCATTTAGGGAGCCAAGATGGCGGCGTGAGTAGGGCAGCGGAAATCTCCTCCCAAAACCATATGTATTTTTGAAAATACAACAAATGCAACTATTCCTAAATGAGAGACCAGAAGATTCAGGACAACAGCCAAGCTACATCTACACCTGCGAGAACCAAGCACCTCACGAAGGGGTTAAGATACAAGCTGCGGCCCGGCAGGACCCGAGCACCACCCCTACCCCAGCTCCCCAGCGGGAGGAGAGGAGTCGGGGCGGGGAGGGAGAGGGAGCCCAGGACTGCTAAATACCCAGTCCTACTCATCCGCACCAGAAGCATAGACACACAGTGCGTGGTGTGCTGGATACTAGGGAAACAGAACAGTAAAACCTGCGAGTGGGTCCCCGCAGCCGGCGTCCCTGAGACAAAAGAAAAGCGAGTGCTTTTTGAAAGTCTTAAAGGGACAGGAGCCTCACAGCTGGATGGAAGTGTCCCAGCACTCAGCCCAGCAGCTGGGAATTCCGGGGAACTCCGGGCACCCTAATCCTCTGGGCAGCAGCACCACTCTGAGGCCCCTTACGGCGATAAACAGCCTCCCACCAATTCCCCCTGCGGCGCAGCCCCACCACAGCAGAGTAGCAGATTGAGACTAGCCACGCCCACAGCAGTGGCGCAGAGCTTCCTACACAGCGGCCCGGGCAAGAATCTGCGCACACCTGCCCAGCACAAGCTACCAGGGGTTGCTGTTCTCCCAGGTGAGGAAGGAGAGGAGCAAGCGGGAAGGGACTTTGTTCTCCCAGCTGACGCACGTACCAACTGCCCACAACTACCTCTATCACCATGAAAAGGCAGAAGAATTTGATCCAGGCCAGAATCACACAGACATCCTCCCCTGACAGGGAACCTGGGGAGATAGACTTAACGAATCTTCCTGAAAAAGAATTCAAAATAAAGGTCATAACCATGCTGATGGAGCTGCAGAGAAATATGCAAGAGCTAAGGAGGGAGAATACAGAAATAAAACAATCTCTGGAAGGACTTCAAAGCAGAATGGACAAGATGCAAGAGACCATTAATGGACTAGACAACAGAGAAGAGGAATGCAGAGAAGCTGATGCAGAGAGAGATAAAAGGATCTCCAGGAATGAAAGAATATTAAGAGAACTGTGTGACCAATCCAAAAGGAACAATATCTGCATTATCGGGGTACCAGAAGAAGAAGAAGAGAGAAAAAAGGATAGAAAGTGTCTTCGAAGAAATAATTGCTGAAAACTTCCCCAAACTGGGGGAGGAAATAATCGCTCAAACCACAGAAGTACACAGACCTTCCAACAGAAGGGACCCAAGGAAGACAACACCAAGACACATAATTAAAAATGGCAAAGATCAAGGACAAGGACAGAGTATTAAAGGCAGCCAGAGAGAGAAAAAAGGTCACCTACAAAGAAAAATCCATCAGGCTTTCATCAGACTTCTCAACAGAAACCTTACAGGCCAGAAGAGAATGGCATGATATCTTTAATGTACTCAAACAGAAGGGCCTTGAACCAAGAATACTGTATCCAGCACAATTATCATTGAAATATGAAGGAGGGATTAAACAATTCCCAGACAAGCAAAAGTTGAGGGAATTTGTCTCCCACAAACCACCTCTACAGGGTATTTTAGAGGGTCTGCTCTAGATGGAAGCACTCATAAGGCCAAACAGATGTCACCAGAGAAAATAAAATCACAGCAAACAAAGCAGAACAATCAAATACTAACTAAAGGCAAAAAATAAAATCAACTACCCACAAAAGCAGTAAAAGGAAACACAAAAGAGCACAGAATAAAACACCTAACATAAAGAATGGGAGAGGAGGAATACGAAGGGAAAGAAATAACGAATCATCATCAGACTGTGTTTATAATAGCTCAATAAGCAAGTTAAGTTAGACAGTAAGAAAGTAAAGAAGCTAACCTTGAACCTTTGGTAACCACGAATCTAAAGCGTGCAATGGCAATAAGTACATATCTTTCAATAATCACCTTAAATGTAAATGGACTGAATCCACCAATCAAAAGACACAGAGTAATAGAATGGATAAAAAAGCAAGACCCATCTATATGCTGCTTACAAGAAACTCACCTCAAACCCAAAGACATGCACAGACTAAAAGGCAAGGGATGGAAAAAGATATTTCATGCAAACAACAGGGAGAAAAAAGCAGGTGTTGCAGTACGAGTATCAGACAAAATAGACTTCACAACAAAGAAAGTCACAAGAGATAAAGAAGGACATTACATAATGATAAAGGGGTCAGTCCAACAAGAGGATATAACCATTATAAATACATATGCACCCAATACAGGAGCACCAGCATATGTGAAACAAATACTAACAGAATTAAAGGAGGAAATAGAATGCAGTGCATTCATCCTAGGAGACTTCAACACACCACTCACTTCAAAGGACAGATCCACCAGACAGAAAATAAGTAAGGACACAGAGGCACTGAACAACACACTAGAACAGATGGACCTAATAGATATCTATAGAACTCTACATCCAAAAGCAACAGGATACACATTCTTCTCAAGTGCACATGGAACATTCTCCAGAATAGATCACATACTAGGCCACAAAAAGAGCCCCAGTAAATTAAAAAAGATTGAAATGCTACCAACCAACTTCTCAGATCACAAAGGTATAAAACTAGAAATAAACTGTACAAAAAAATATGATTTCATTTGCCACAGGAGAGACTTATTTAACTCAACATGCCAACTCTCTTTTCACAGCATGGTGGGAATGGCTTCCACAGACGGAAAAGGAGGGAGGGCCAGGACAGACCTGGTTTGACGCAGCCGCTCAGAACTGATGGTACCCATCCGCTCGCAAGCCCTGGCTGAACAATGCGAGGACCCAGTGAGGATACCCAGAGACAAATAAGGGGGCTCACTCCACCCAATGTGTCATGCTCTCAACTTCTCTTGTAAAGAACTCCAGAGCAGGGCACTGACCTGAAACTCAGAGGATGAAGTTTATCATGCATACAGTTCATTAGTTACACATAAAACATCAATTAACAGGAACCTTTGTGATTGCTTTGTAAAAAACTTCTCGTTTGAGGGTCACACATTATTAGTGGATGTTTTCAAGTACCAGCAATAACTAGCAAAAACTTCTTTTGGTGGCCACGCAGCCTTGTTTAAAAGAAGGGAATGTAAGTTTTATGGTATGTGTCCTTTACCACAAGGAATGGAAAGGACAGAGGGGCCCAGCAGAGACTGTGCTCAGACCCTCCAGGCCCATCTCTCCAGCATCTAAACACTGGGTGCTTTAAGGGGTCCAGATCCTAGAGCACCAAGGGCCTCAGAAGGCCAATGCTTGTCCCTGTGCGGTCCCTGTGCCAGCACACCCCGCTCATCAGAGGCAAGACAACGGCCCTGAAACCCAGGCAGGGTGGGGTCTGCACGTGCACAGCACACCACCTGCAGGAAAGCCAATCCGCAGCAGGGTACAAAGAGTGGTTGTCTCACTGGGCAAGGGTGTACTTGTCCTCTGTACCCAGAAGCCCTGCCACAAGAGGCAATGCCTTCTCCAGGCTTGGGGAGGCACCTGGTGGGTGCCATCCAGCCTGACCGCAGATGCCGCGCTGCCACCAGCAGGCTCTCCACCCTACATCAGTTCAGGGATAGAAATGTACCAACTCCCAGGGCCATTTTCAGAAACATGTGACAGTGAAGTACCACCTTCTCTGAGCCATCCCTCCCCGCCCAGTGAGCACTGAGCCAGCACTTCACAAGCCGGCATTAGATCCAGTGACTCTGGTCTCCATGGCGTCAAGCATGCCCCTTCCCACTCAGACGCCTTTTCAGGAAGCAGGATGTACTCACTGGCTGACATAGGGCTGTGACGACTTAAGAATCACATGTGTCTGATACAAAAGTCATTCAGACTGTTAAACTGCTGTGTACACTTGTATTGGCCAGGATTTCCCAAACCACATAGCTCTTTCCCAAAGCACCAGCTGGCAGCACTCCACACGTGTCATAACCAACAAACACGTGTGGAACAGCTCCACTCTAGCCCTGGCATATGCCCCACAGTGAAAGTAGCTTTCATTCCTAATTATGAGCATCAGCCATGACAATATTGTAAACACTGATCCTCCACAGACTAAGTCACATTTTAGTATTAACTGTATTTAACCACAATTGACCTCTGACAGTTGTTTATCCATGTGTATAAATATGAAGCATGGCTGTGACTGTCCACCCCCTTCACCCCCTCGAAGCCTATTTCTCGTCCGCAGATTCTCATACGGCTCATAAGGCTGCTCTGTGGATTATTTCAGCCCGAACGTAAGTCACTCAGCACCAGACTCAGCCTACAGTAAAGAACTAGATTAATCCTTACTTCTGTCACTTTTCTTATCCCCAGTTAATCAAACCAGATGTTATTATTGAGGCTAAATAACAAATACATTAGAGTCAAGATTGACCTCCAGTTAATGTCCACTTTCCATTTAATTAGTTAAAACATTAACTGGTATTTGACCTATATATTTTTTGTTCATTAGGAACTTATATATGTATCTGATAGTGCTCAAAATGTTTAGATTTGAACCAATCACCCTGCATCTGAAATGTACCTATCAGCAAAAGATAAAATGCTTACATTTCATAAATAAGCAAATTTCAGTAAGCATACACCCTGAGGTATTTAATAATTCTCTGACAATGTAAAATTGAACCATCTTTTGACAGTATTACATGCCTATCAAGAAGAGCCCCCAGTTAAACGAATAAATCACTAGGTTTAGAACACATAAATGTTGTTTATCCCTAATTCACCAGTGATTAGCAATGATTTCTTTTTTAAGGTAGAAAAAGAAAAGCATCAGGATTTAAAGTAGGAATGAATAAAGGCCATCGCAAATCGGAAGAGGTCATCACATCCACGCCAGCTGCGTTCTCTGCCCACAGCCATCTGTGCACCTGTGCTGCACATACATGGTCCCACTGGCCGTGACTATGTGTTTTCTGGGTGTGCTGGGAGCTTCCAGAATTAAAGAACTGTGGATTCATCTTCGTATCCTGGATAGCTGACACCATGCTTGGCACATGGTAAGAACTCAGTGAACGTTGTAAAGAAATAAATGGCCAAAAGAAGGGTGTGTTGCCCTGTCATCAGCCAGGAGTTTACTTTAGTCTGACCATAGGATAAGACCTCCTTTGTGTGGCAAGTTAAATAACCAGAATTACAAATTAAGGAGTGTGTGAACACACATGAGAAATTTACAGTGGTGTAGTAAGGTGAACTTGGTTGATATTAAATCCAAAGTATTTTTTTAACTTTTGAAGAAAGCACTCAAAGAGCATCTTTTTAAAAGTTGCAAACAACTTGTTTCTCCAAAACTTGAACCTGAAGTTCACCTGAGACAACCTTTCCTTTTGTTCCAAAAAACCCAGAATGTTCTAGCAATTGTTCACCAAAAGCGAAAGTCCCAAAGAAACGGCAAACTGAAATTACTGATTTAAAATTCCAGAATTACAAGTAATCTAAGATTTGAGGCATTTTACTCTCAAATCCAAAATTTGGACAAGTTTTGCACAAAGATCAAATTTTTACTTAAAACTTAAAACGCTTTATTTTTATTTCTTACTGAAACGCACTCTACGCTTCTCTCATCTTAAATGTCCTTCTTCTTATCCTTCCAAATAATACCTAAATGAGCTTGTGTGTCATTTCCAATTTTAAGGAGTGATACTGCGTTTATTTTTAACTGTCCATATTATCAAAATCAGAGGGATTCTGCTACATAGTGATAATACACCACAGTCCTAGACAAAGATAAGCTGCAGGACTATGAACACACATTTACCAATGGTAGCAACTCCTAATTTATGGAGTTAAGTGGTAACAAACAAAGGTTCTGATAAGGAAGTAAAGGAAAACAAGACAGCAGACATAATGCTAGTTTTACTTTAAATCTCCTTTCTTTCCACGAGTCACCTTGTCACTATTAAATCTCAGTTTTCTCATCCTGGGACAAAACTGATTTCAAAGGGCTGTTAGGATGATTAAGTGAACACACACATCACAGAGATGAATGTTTCCTGCATAACAGCAAAGGTCTAAGCTTCATGTACCATGTAGGAAAGAACCACTTCTCCCACCTAGATTCTCCCCATGCTGGAACTGAATTCCTGGGCACAGACACATATATCCACATGGCACATATTTGTACAGTATATAGACATACTTGGTGTATACAGTACCCACAAATACATATATATAGCACATACACATATGATGTATATGGGTCTGTATAGTATACACACATATGTCCATACAGTGTATATTTAGCACCCATATATACATGTGCAATGTTTATACAGTGTATTCACATTTATAGGATATATACATAATGTTCATACATATTTACACACAGTGTTTGTGTATATAAGGTATGTAGATATGAATTCATGTAGTATGTATGTATATAAGTCCATATGGTATGTATATATGTAATATATACACTTGTACTATTTGTACATACAGCATATATAATACAGTATACATATTATAACATATATAGTGTATGTACAGGGAATGTGCATACATATACATATCACACACAAAATATATGCATGATATATATACACACAATGTACATACATACAGTAAATGTGTAATGTACAGGTATAGTGCGTATGCACACAATGTACACATAGACATATATACACACACATAGAATGCATACATATACTTACAACATGCATATGGTATACACCCATATGGCACCTATACATATAAATACATGTGGTGCATATACACATATACACAGTGTATAGGTTCATATAATATATACACATGCATATACACACATGTGCCATATATGGTATATATGCATACAATGTAATGTAGACAACTACATCTGTACTATACATATGGTAAATAAGCATACATACAATGTATACACATAGTTTACATGTGGTATATATGCACATACAAAGGAGACAGTGTACACACATTTACAATGTACATACAGTATATATGCAGACAATGTACACATATTTGGCATACATACACACATATATATATAATGTACATATGGTATACATGCATCCACAATATGCAAATATACATGTGTACATATGCACATTTACAATGTACACACAGCATATATGCAGATAGTATACACACATATAGTGTACATACACATGTACAGTGTGCTTACTGTATATATTCATGCATATAATGTACACATATAATGAGCATACACACGCATATAATGTACATCTGGCATATATGCACACTTGTGCACATACACACCTGTACATGCACAGAGACCCTGAAAGGGCCATGCAGAACACTTCCCCATACCACTCTGCCAAAGTACTGCCAGTTATACATAAGTGATTTGTTTTTGCAAACTAGAACTCATCATTAAACAATTATAATTTTAATGAATACAGCTAGTGACAAATACCATGAAAAATATAAGGCCACCTTCTCTTAGAGGTCTGGCCTGACAATAAAGATTGGTTGTTTCCCAGTGTGTGTATATAACAGGCCAATTAACAATAGTTTTCTTTTAAAAAATTAGAAACATATCCTCAGTATTTTGGCCTGTGGAACAAAAAGCCTCTTAAAGTTCCTAGTGAACTTTCTGGTTCAGATTCTCATCTGAAATTATTCTTAATCTTCTGCTGAAATAGATGATGTCCCAGGAAGACCCTTTGAATCGGCCACCAGCAGCCACATGTACAGACCACAGTCCAGTCACCAACCAATATAACCTTTCTGACAAGATCTGGGCTATTCTATTTACAGTTTCTTTTTTCTTGAATTAAGCTGGAAAAAATAGCCTATGTGTTTACATTCTTAAAAAATTTTTTTAAGTTCTAAATGAAAGACTGCTGCATGTCAACAGTATGCACATCAATACAAATTTCACTACAAATCAATGCACAAACAACTTGAATGCACAAAGTCTTCTCCAAACAAAAACAAGTTTCTGGGAATGCAGAACTCAAGGAAATTTACCTACAGAAAACCAAACTGTTACATCAAACCAACTGTACATCAAAGCTGCCAGTCAAAAATGGACTTGGAAATTTTTTTTTAAGATTTTTTTCTCCGCAATGCTTAGATGCCTAGGGAGAAAATCAAGAATGAAAATACCAGGATCCAGAAGATTTATACAAAATGATTTCAATGTCTTCCTGATGAACTTAAATAAAACTGTATCCTTTAAGCAGCAGGCGGTTTTGTGAAATGGAATTAATAACCAAGAGGCAGTAGGGGATGAACAGTGAGGTTGTGTGCAGGATGCAAGCAAGCTGGCAGGGACACCATGCTTCTTACACTCTGGGTCGTTGTTCCCCCCCAGGCCCCTTGACACTGCAGGAGAGGAGACCCCCTGCACAGAAGCCCCCAGTTGCCCACCTACACCATCTAATCCTCACCCATATAGCTCCCAAGTGCAGCCTGGGCCTGAAACCTAACGTCTCAGCACATCCTGGGTTACAGGAGAAGCTCCTGGGAAGCAGCCCAGACTCAATTATCTGAGGAGATACACACAAGCCCAACATACCATGACCCACATGAGACATTAACTGTTACCTGCCTGCTTGGAAGGAAATCTGAGGCCACATTCTCTACCTTGGTAATTCTTTTTGGACCTGATCCAGTTCAAATAAATATAGAAAGTCCCCTTTTAAAAACCTATAGTGCTTCACCACAAAAAAAAGTAGGAAACCTGGGGGCTATGGGGTGGGGAGAAAACCAATGTTATATAATTTGTATAGGAAGAACAACAATTTGGATTGGGGACTCCCATCCATGTGACATACACCTGGTCCCCGGGATCACCAACTAGGCCACTGTTTCCTACCCGTTCTTGCTTTTAATAAGATGGAACCAGACATCAGGATGAGCTATGAAAAAGCCTTTTTAGGTTCTCAGAATTTCCAGTGATCAAGAAGAAATAATTATATGTGTAAGTTTCTATAATTTAGTTGCAAAGCAATGGAAGTTTCCACTTTCAAATGAGAAAAATGAGAAAACTTCTGATGTAAAATCACAACTATCATCTTTAGAAGGTGTGATTTTTCCTTGTAAACAAAACAATGTCAGATAAGGCCATTTTGCTACATATAATAAAAGGCACTTACAACGTTTTGTCAGTCGCCACAGTATTTTCATAGACACCACCATGTGGGCAGTTTGTAGATTTATAAAATCTGGTAGATTTACAAAACTGTGTGACCACTTTACTCCCCCACAAAATGTAGCATACACAGAAAGGGATGATCACATTGTCTCAAAAGGGCCACTGAGCAGTGTGAGACAACAGGAGTACCACTGCACTACGGGTGTGTCTGCAGACACCTACATACTGTGTCTGAGAAGACAGATACGTGCAAAAGGAACATTTTCTCTGGAAAGCTACCTCACTTTCCTAGAGGATGCTTTACATACCTGGCTTCCCCCAGTGATGCAAGTAACACCACGGGGCTTGCTAGGAACCTGGGGAATGAGAGGTGGAGAAGGGGTGTGCACTGTGCCAGAGCCCTGAAAATCTGCGTACCTTCCAGGCCAGTAATTATACTCTCATTTTCATCATGAAGGAATCATCTACAGTATAGGAAAAAAGCATACTTTATTACATGCTGTTAATGGCAGTGTTGAGAACTACGTTGCTTTGTAACAGCAGAGCTGGGACAACTGGCTGCCCAGAAACCACATCTAAGACCTTCAGGACAAAGAACTATGTACTCTTCAAAAATAAGCATCAGAGGAAGGCAGGAACCTCAGAGGAAATTACTTAATATTTATATTAAGTAAAATGGATGACTTAATAACTTTTTTAACAGGTCATCAAGTCTCTGAAATGCAATCAAGTGTGTTAAAGTCAGGTACCGAGGGTTACCCTTTGATCTCAACATCTGAACCAGCACAGTCACTGCCGAGGCATAGTGCTCAGAGTACACAGGGCATGGAAGGCTCACTTAAAGGGCATCTATTTGGGAATAAGAAAGGAAAAGTTTACACGGAGTGAATCATTGTTTAGGACCTCCATAGAAGATAAAAGACAATTAATTATTCCACAGAAGGACTCTTTACCAAAGCTTTACAGTGAGATCCCTTAAAAATAGCCAATTTCCCTAAGTGATTTTTTAAGTCTCCGATATCCACACAAACACAATGTCCTAAGAAGTCAGGAAAGCTCAGCTGTGCATGCACGGGGCAGACACACAGGTGGACACCCAGCACATTAGCTGCTTGGCACTTGCTCTTGGACACATTTATTCCTGTCTCCAAACCTCATCTTCCATGTGAGTAAAATGCAGGTAACACTGCCTAATTCATCACTTCCGCTCAAGATGGCTATAATATATGCAAAAGATTAGCTCATGGTAAGTTTCATTAAATGGAAGTAATTTCTATTACTATCAGGATTATAACTAAGAAAAAATCATCTGGTAAACAAATATTAAATGCACAATATGAAGGTTAGAAGAGCAGATTCTATCCAATTACCATCCAGATTTTAAAAACCACTGAAAAATGCAGAGCGAAGAGAAACCCTGAGGGGCCCACAGGATAACCACAGCCAGATGCTCCTTCCCAAAAACCACGGACAGCTTATCGATTTCACCCATGGAGACACGGATGCAAGCTGTGTATGAGAGGACTGGGGCCAGGTTTGCCCTGCCTTACCTGTGACCTCGCTGTGACCACTAGCTCTGGATCTGTGTCCGCCCTGAAGAGCTGGGTTCTGCAGGGATGGCCCAGGTCCCAGCCTGACTCCATGGCCTTTTCTACACACTGGAGTCCATGGAGCCAAACCCTGATTTTCAATCCCCTTTTAACCACACATGTAGCAACAACAGAAAAGTCAAATATTTAGATAGGAAAAGCTTTAGAAACATGTCTGAACCCTGCCTTATTCCTCAGGCATTTTACTCTGAAAACAATAGGAAAGTTATGGTAACCTTTAAAACAACAGTAACTACCATTCAACGTGTGCTTTTGCAATGTTTTAGCTGATTGGGAACCCCTCCACCCAGCATGTGTTTTAGGAAACTGGTTGACAGATCCCATATCATCTCAAAGCCTGCACCCTGACCCTGGCTCATACAGATCACCTTTTCCAGAGGGACAAGCCTTGGACTCTGCTCAAGGGTGAAGGGTGACCCTTCCAGCCCAAAAAAAACTAAGCTCATATGTTAAAACTTTCCCACTGACTCCGTAACACAAACACTACACCGCCATGCTACTGTGCACTTTATCAAGGCTATGTGATGCGCCCAGCTGTCTGCCCGAACTGTCGGCTAACTCGGAGTCTCTCCAAATTCTTTTCGGAGGAGGGCGGCTCTTCAGAGACACCAACTGTGTGACAAGAACGTTTGGAGAATAGTTAAATGGCAAACAAGGTGGACAAAGACACATTTTCTTAAAGAAAAACTCAATTTCTGTTTTCCTTTAGAAAAGAAATGTTAGGACCATAATAGAAAGAACATTTAGGAATACAGCAGGTCTTGGGAAAAACCACTGCACTTACCGAATCTGCTTTCCTCCCTGTGCTCTGGGGGAAGCCCCACCAGGCTGGCCAGATGTGGTGCCCCCGGTGACCCAGTGACAAGCAGGCCTTGCCAGCCAGCCCACCCACAGCACTTGGCACTGCACCAACAGGAAGCCAGTGAAGGTCCTGTCCTGTGCTCTGTTTCTCGAAGCCGTCCCAAAGCAGGACAAAGGGACAGAAAGCCGCCAGGGAGGCGGGCTGCGAGCTGAGGCTCAGCATGCCTGCGCAGGCCACTAGGCATGTGCGGCACTGGGCAGTGAGCCACTGCCTCAGGAGGACTGTGTGTGACCACTCCAGGGACCCTGTCCCACACCCACCACCTGCACCAAGCCAGCACTCATAGGGTCCCTGAGAATGCAGACAAGGCTCACTTCAGCTCTGCAGGCCTGAAACACAGCTCTGGAGCCCTGATTCCAGCCTTTCAGAATCAAGACCACACCAAACCGCTGGGAAGGCAGGCTGGCAGCCATGGGGCAGGTATTATGTGAGCCAAGCAGCCCTGCAGGTGCCAAGGCATACAGTCACAGAGCCGCTGTAGGCAGCAGGGTTCCCCCACATGCATGCATACCACACGTGTGCACACACCGTGTACACACACACACACACACAGAGCCAGCCCAGAAGACTCAGCTATCAGCTGATTCTCCCATTGGTGACATCGACGTTAAGAGATTTAACTGGTCTCTCCTGACACCCAGGGTGGCCCCTGTGGTCAAACATCAGGAACTGTGTGACTGGGCTGGAAGCCGCATCTCATAGCTGAAACCCGAGAGGTTCCCGGGAGGAGCAGGTGGGGAGTCCACTTGAGCACAGCCACCCCCACAGAGCCCTTATATCCAACAGGCTTTAAACAGTGCAACTACCAGCAACCTTGATCATTGTTCCTTTGGGCTCTCTACTAGGTAATCTGAATAATTAAAAATCAGAAAGATTTTGTCAAATCTACCTTCAGGATTAATTCTATGTTAAGTTATAAAGTGATTAATGAAAACCTTAACTATGAAATTAAGTCAAGTTCTTGTTGAAATGAATCACAAAATACCTACTTATCACAAAAGAAGTTTTAATGTGAAGGATGTAAAAGTGAAAAAATATTATCTTCGAAAGGCTATCACCTAGAAGAGCTATCATCTTAAAGTGAGTCCCATGTGCTTATGATGAATTATAGTCTCAGACACGAGACTATAACTGAAGAGCAGGAGCTGATGCGCCTCGCAGCACACACTGAGGTCCCCCAGCTGAAAACCCACAAGTCCCGTAGGCTCCCAACAAAGAAAGGACTTCTGGATACCCACAGACTGGATAAAATTTAACCTGCAAGTTTTTACCTGGTAATTTAAACAATGAAGTCATTTCTCAGAGACACGCCTGTTTCAATGACTTACATGTCAGGCTGAAAACACACACACACACTGAGGAAAACAAAATTAAGTTTTGTCCCTGTGTTCTCTCTTTTTCCCCATGAATAAAAGAAACTTGCTGGACTCATCCTTTATCTCTTGATGAAGGAAAAAATACAAATATTTACTGTTAACACACACAAGATAGGCTCTAAGAAGGGCTTGAGTTTTTTTCTGGAAATTAATACCCATAAGGGCTATTTCAAATAACAGAGTTTATAAGAACTTAGAAAAATGTCATGTTTTCACATCTTTATTTTTGGTTTCTGTAGACTCAGACATCAGAGCCCTGAAGACAGTGTCTCCAAAGCAAACTAACTTCCTCTGATCCAACTCGTGGAAATACTGCATCGCCCAGGGTGGCAGGTGACAGTGGCTGAGGGGCCAGCACTTACTGTCTCACCACACAGGCAGCTCCACACACGAGGTCTCAGTCCCCACCTGGTAAATTACTGTTGTCATAGTCCTCATTCACAGCGGACATGGTGCCTGTGTCCCCATCAGAGAAGGTGGGTCTCTGAGCCCCAACTCCCACACTCTCCACATCAGTTCTAATCAACAGACCTTAGAGAGTAAAGGATGCTCTGTTCTGCTTCTTGCTGTTTTATTTCAGAGGCAAATGGTTAAAAGTCTTACTAGCATTAAAATTATATCTGCTATGACTTTGAACGCTGGCTGATTTGGGATGTGGCATGTGACACTGTTTTCTCCCACCTTCTAAGAGATTCTAGCCAAGTCCAAGTAGAAGTCATAGAACATGAACTAGGATTCCTCTGCTGTGACTTTAAATAAGGGACCTTTCAACTGAAAAGGCTTCCTGCCCCCTGCCGGGCCCCACGTCTAAGGGGAATAAGGCTGTATTCCACGTGGGGTGCTTCCTTCGTCTGGCATAAACCAGGGTCTCCATGCGGGCAACTTCCTGAGAGGCTCTGAGTCTCTCGAGTGTCTTGGAGACACTGCAGCTTGGACCAGAAGTGTGTTTCCTGGACGAACTACCTGAATCTCAAGGCCAAGGATCTAAATGTGATGCAGCTGAGGCTGGAGCCCAGGCTGACTTGGGCCCACACCAGGTGTTGGTGACCCTGGCGCCCTGGCCCCCATATCCTGTGGTCAGCCCATTTGGGGAAGGGAGGTGCCCACATGGCAGTGATGGTACCATCTCAGTGCCTACAAACTCACCTTCCTGCAAGGAGACCCCCATCCCTCACAGCAGCAGCCCAGATGCCGTAAGATGACTGACTGGGAGAGGCAATCCACACACTTGCTCTCTAGAATGAGAACATTCTGTATTAACTTCCAGTACTTCTAAATTAACACGATTTCTTTATGTTTCTATATTAACATGATTTCTTAAGTACCATAGAAGCAGAGTGTACATGTGTGTTTGTGTTGTGTGTGCACATGTGTGAGCATGCATATACATTTGTTGGGACCAGGTTTCTCTTCTAGATAAGGTTCAGAAGTACAACTTCTCTAAGTGTCTCTCGGCAGAGCAGGTTATTTGCTTTTTACAATGTCAAAGTTCACAGACACGTGGGGCCCACGGCTTCCCCAGGGTTCCACTGAGCGCCATATAGGTGCTCCTTCCAAACACTGTTCACAGACTCCCAAAGCCCTTCAGCGCAACCAAGCCAGGCCCAGGCAGGCCCTGCCTCACACCCCACATGCCACTCCGAGTACGCCTACACAGAAGTCCTGCATGTGCGCTCACCCTCCAGGCCAGCCCTGCTTGCTGAGGACTCCCCTTATCTCATTTCCTAATGAGATAAGCACCTAAAACACTCTTGACAAGCAGTGGTTCTGTATCAGTCTGTGACTGTTTTAAACAAATAAAACACTCAGAGTCTCTGAATTAATAAGACTGCTGATCCCACATCCTGTGACCAGGCACACAGTACTCACTTAGCACATGTAGCAACTGGTGTGTGGCTTACTTTTGACACAAATCTACTCTTTTAGGAAAATCTCATTGCTTCCAAATCTCTGTCTGACGCACATCATGCCTGGTTCCCAAGCCACTCCACTGTTTCGTCGGCTTTGTACCCAATGCCCACGGCTGCTCACCTAGTGATCAGGTGAAAACCCACAGCACATAAAGGAGAAGCAGCTCTTCCGAAAGCCTGTCAGACGTAGATGGAGAAGTCGTTCACCTGCTTCCTCCAGGCTTGATTGGACCTTGAATTCACCTCCCATCTATCCAACCTCAGGGTATAGGGAGGCCAATCCAAGAGAAATGGGTAGAAAAGTCAGTTTCCAAATTCTTAAGAGCCCTACATATCATGATTTTCAAAATGCGAAAAACATGACTCCCATTTAGAATTAAGGAGGAAGGCACATCAAGAACTTTTCCATCATTACTGAGGAGCTACCAGGCAGAGACACTGGGCCAAAGAGCATTTGAGGTGTTATTTATAGGTGTTTGGGAAAGAGTGGCAGCATAAGTCTGCTCAGTTACATGTGAAACAGGTTCATGCCCAAATGGCCTTTAATCCACAGACAGCTCTACAAACAAGAGGACTGCACCCCGACCCACAAAGACCTGCCAATGAGCATGCAACTTCAGAAGCTCCACAGTGGGCCTTCAGTTCACAGCAATACTGACCCAAACTAGTACTTCCCTCTAGACAATCAAGCCTCATGAGGTGTCAGGCCACCTCCAAGTCCATGCTTTCCCCCCACCCCTCCACCCCCATCCCAAGCTCCCGACAGTTCTTAGCATCCAGCAACCAGAACACACTCCACAGGTGCCTAGGCAAGCTAGGCTGGTGGCCTTCTGGTTTGACTTTGAAGTGAGAAAAACATACTTTATTAAACAGAAACCACAGGGGCAGGACTGTTTCAAAAATTCTTTGACACTCCACCTGCCACCTCTTGGCTCACGGTGGGCCAGGAAGGATGGCTGGGATGTCAGACCGTGAAGGTGGCTTCCACCCTTTTGGCTGGAGCTCTTGCCCTGGGAGGCCCGAGGTTCTCAAGCTTGGGTCAGACTCTAGCACTTCCCAGATCTGCTTGGGGAAGCACCCAGTCCACCCCAAGGACACCCAAGCATCACCAGCCCTCCACTGAGGCCCCTGAGGCAGGCGTGGCCCAGCCCATGGGGCAGCCAGGGCTGGGTGGGGCCTCCAGATCACTCAGGCCCAGAGCACAAGCACCTCAGCCTTTCACCTTTCCAGTTGCAGCCCAGACCCCGTGGAGCAGAAACCTTCATCCCACTGACCCGCACAAACATTGGCCCACAGAACCTGTAAGCAGAAAAGGGTGGCTTCAGGCCTCAAGGTTTGGGGTGGACTTGCTGCTGGGCTGACGGGGGAAACAGGAAGGTCACGGAGTCCAGGGTCACCTGCAGGTGCTCAGCAATGTTCAGTGTCAGTCCTGGGGTCCAGCCCCTCCACCAAGTCTGCCTGCTTGGACCCCAGACAGTGGGGGTCCCCACCTCCTGCTTCTACTCACCAGGGCAAGCCTCTGTCCTGTTTCAACCAAAAAGTGGGTCCACAAAGTAAAGTCTAAATTCTGTCAAATTTGCTGAACATGTGTGGGTCATGAGGCAGTGAAAACAGGAAAGGCTGGCCTGGGTGGAACTGTGGGCCCTGGGGACGGCTCAGGATTTCAGGGTCTGGTGCAGAGGCTGTATGGCAGAGGAGGGGGTCTAGGAGAGGCCGCTGGGCCCCTGGCACAGCTCCTTGGGGCAGAGGAGCAGGAGACCAGGTTGATCATCGCCCTCCCTCCCCCACCTCCTGCTCCACGGCAGGGTCGCCTCGCTGTACCTCAGCATGACGGCTGCAGTGGCTCCCTGGTTAGGCTGTTGCCTTATGAGAGCTTTCAGAATTCACTCTAGGTCCCCGAATGGGGTCACATCTTGCTTTTCCCTTAAAATGCTTCCTTTCTTATGGGGAAAAGAAAAATCAATGGTGGGAGATATCAAGTAAAGGCCATAAAATCCAGCCCATTTATTTAAACATTAAAATTCAATAACACACTTTAAGTTACATTCCTAGACCTTTAAAGGCAGCATAGTGCTGGTGAGAGGCTGGTGTGCACACAAAGGCCAAGGGGCAATGGGGCAGGTCTGGGCCCACCACTTCCTTCCCAAAGCTGCTGGGTGGCTTATCAGTCTGTGAGGCAGGGAGGGCCAGAAGCTCCCAGCGCCTGGGCCCAGCAGAGGACATGAAAACAGCTCAGTTCTCAAAGGAAAGGAAGGAGGTGGCAGGCTCCCTGTAGCAGGGCTTGGGGTACCGGGAAGGAAGGCTGCCCCATGCCTTCATGTCCACTGTCGCTTCACTCTTGCCAAACAGCTCTGAGTGGTGATTATTGGCCCTAAATCAGAATCTGCACCTGGTGCTAAGCAGACCCCCAGAGGGGTTTTAGCTGTTGCTCAGATGCATCTCCTTCGGAAGGAGGATCCGAATTCTGCGCCCAGAGCTGCACCTGCAGTCCCCCTGGGTGGGAGGTCTAGGCCACAAGAGCTGGGGAGGGCACCAACAGGAGGGTTCACAGCTGGTCTGTTGCCCGCTTCATCAGCTCCCACCAAGCAGATGCTAGAGGACCTTAACTGCCAGGCCCATGACACCTGCTGACGAGGACCTACCAGCCACGTGGCCAATGAGGGAGCTGTTTCTGCCCAGCACAGAGATCCAGATGCTGGTACAAGTGATGGGTTAGGCCACCCTGAGGACAGCTGATGGGATGCACAGCCATCCCTCTGCAGGATCCAGAATCCTCGGCCTTTCACCTCCACAAAGGTGGTGGCCGGCCATACGCTGTTTCAATGTTTCTTAAGAATCTACTTTCTCCCAAAGCATCACACTGCGAACACAGATGAAGCAACCCTTCTGGGTAACCCAACAAGATGCAGCCAGATCCTGGGTGAGTAAACACAGTAACAAGGCTGTTAGGAAATCCTACAGACACCGAGCTTAGATAGGGAAAGAGCTCAGAGCACAGAGGTTATAGACAGAGTGTGTCCCTACAGCAGAGCCAGGGACCTCGGGCCTGGAGCAGTCCACAGGGCATGAAGCCCACCAGCCTGTCCCCTTCCACAGGACAATGCCCAACTCCCTCAGGGCCTCTCAGAGGCAATGGGAACATGGAAGAACATGGCAGAACATGGCAGAAATTTGTCAGGGGATCCTAACTGCAGGAACCCTAACTGTTTGTTGACCAGTGATGATAAACCAGCCCTGAAGGATTACCTGCATGTCCATGCTCTCAACCACCACATAAAACAGTCAGGACAGAGGGTGTCCCATTTGTTCATTTGCACCAAATTTCCCAGTTGCCACCTAAAGGGGAGAGTAGTTTGCTCAGCCAGGAAGCAAAACCTCTTCATGATATACAAAAGCCCCAGAACAATTAGCCCCAGACCCCCATGAAACGGCAGAAATGGCCCAGCTACTGTGCAGGCTAGGTGCCCCCAGGTACTTTCTCCAGTCATTTCATCAATTCTAAGTTTCTACCTAAATAACTCTTAAAATGTCTCTGGGAGAGAAAAACAATGCAATTGTTGGGCCTTATTTAACAGTTAAAGAAAAAAAATGCAGGGATGGTAAGTTCCCACCAAGGCTGAGGCCCAGTGCTATGCTGAGAGCAGAGCGCATCAGACTGTGAAACCAAGGTTCAGCAGTGAGTCGTGCCCACGATGTGGAGTCTATCAGAACCTGAGCAAAGTCCAGAGCCTGTACATCTGGGGACTGCAGGCCAGGGCCCCAGGACCATCCCTCAGCTGCTTGAGGAACTAGTTCACATGAAGAAGGTTCAAGACAGACCCCTCCACACAACGGATGCTCGCTCCATGGCGCCGTGTCCAGGCAAACTTCCATAGCGAATCCACCAGCTATGCTCTAACATGGGCAGCCCGTTTACATGTGTGGCTCTAAAACACTTTACTAACTAGAATACAGAAAAACCTGTTCTGTCTACGCAATATTCAGTAAACAGATTTTCACAAGTAAAATTTCTGCTGTGACAAACACATTTTCAGGCCCTGATGAAATAAAATACAAAACACACACATACCCAGCAGAACATTTGTATTTACCTTTGTTCCACACTCCAGCCATGCCAGTTTCAGAGAACATATGCAACTCAAAACTGATAAGGTCTGGTCCATTAATAGGATGTCTTGGTTCTGCTTCCAAACCATAAAATGAAGGCCTGAAAGGGAAGAATCCACACCCTCCGGGGCCAGGCAGTGGTCAACAGGATGAATTCTAAAGCCAGGCTGCCTGGGTCCCTGCTGACTTTGACAAGTCACCTAAACCCTCTAAACTCTCATTTCCTCCACAGTAAAATGCAGATGACAGTAACTACCTCCTGCTTGACAGGGACAAAATGCAGTGACAGCCGCAAACACAGGCTCAATGGGTGTGGGCAGTAACAAGTGTTGGCCACCACAACCAGATACATAAATCAAGGATTTAGCAAGAAACAAACAAAACGATTTGTGCTTCTATAAAATTACTGACCATAGCCACCTTTGAGGGGTCAAAAGGTAGGTTCTAGTTGAGTGGTCACACGCAAAGGAACTGTGACTCCATGTTCTCAGAGGACCCCTCTAGCCAAGCCTTCTTCATGTGATGCCCCCTTTTACCCCCAGCTATGCAAGATGGACTGGGACCAGGACATAAAAGCAGAGGCTGAGCCCATGAGATCAGTGCTGCTCAGACACAGCACTCGACAAGCCTCTTGGCGGCCACCTACACAGAGCAAAGACCCTATCTTCAGAGGTGGGGACGCTGCACTTCTAACAAGCTCCAGCTGAGGCTCAACTCTGGGTGAGGACATGGGCTTCAAGAACTGAGACCCCGTCCACTGCTGGAGAAAAGGGCTGTCTGCAGCTCATGTCTCCCAGACCCCAACCCTGGAGAAATACATGCCAATATGTCTTTCACAAAAGGACCACGTCACAGAGGAAGGGGTCCTCCCAGGAAGTGGGTCCAGGCACACAGGTTTGTGGACCAAACCAGTCTGCATCCACCAGTGAGAGCCCTTCCAGCTACAGTGAGGTTTTCCTAATTCTCCAGGTCACAGGGTTACCAGCATCCCTTTAAACTGCCCATTTCTATAGCCCCCACCAATATTTACAGCTTTTCTTTCAATTCACCAAATAAAAACATAGATTAAAACTCAACACAGGGGAACCCTCCTATACTGTCAGTGGGAATATAAATTAGTTCAACCATTGTGGAAAGCAATATGGAGGTTCCTCAAAAAACTAAAAATAGAAATACCATTTGACCTGGGAATTGAACTCCTGGGAATTTACCCTTAAAATACAGGATCCCAGATTCAAAAATACATATGCACTCCTATGTTTTTCGCAGCATTATTTACAATAGCCAGGAAATGGAAGCAACCTAAGTGTCCATCAGTAGATGAATGGATAAAGAACATGTGGTACATATACACATTGGAATATTATTCAGCCATAAGAAGAAAACAAATCCTACCATTTGCAACAACATGGATGGAGCTAGAGGGTATTATGCTCAGTGAAATAAGCCAGGCAGAGAAAGACAAGTACCACATGATTTCACTCATCTGTGGAGTATAAGAACAAAGCAAAACTGAAGGAACAAAATAGCAGTAGACTCACAGAACCCACGAATGGACTAACAGTTACCAAAGGGAAAGGGACTGAGGAGGATGGGTGAGAAGGGAGGGATAAGAGGATTAAGGGGTATTATGATTAGCACACATAATGCAGGGGGAACACAGAGAAGGCAGTATAGCACAGAGAAGACAAGTAGTGACTCTCTAGCATCTTACTATGCTGATGGACAGTGACAGCAATGGGGGAGGTGTGTGGGGGAGGGTGATAATATGGTGGATGTAGTAACCACAATGTTGCTCATGTGAAACCTTAATAAGATTGTATATCAATGATACCTTAATTTTTAAAAATTGGAAAAAAAATGCAAAATTATATTTTGGAAACTTACATTTTCATAAAGTAATTTAGGATAACTTTTCCTAGGACTATTGTGATGTTTTTAAAATTATTTTTTTAGTTCGTGTTTTAAAAGTTAACCTTTATTTTGCTGTCTTCCCTATCTACTAAGTCTATTTTAAGTCCTTTGCCCAATTTTTAACTGAATTGCTTGTTTTTTGACTATTTCACTGTATGAGTTCTTTACATATTTTGGATATTAACCCTTTATCTAGTAAATGGTTTGCAAATGTTTTCTACCTTTCTACTAAGACTCCAGAAGAAAAAATAAAAATAAAATCTTTAAGAATTTCAGTTCTGTCTGAAGTCAAGGTAGAAATACAAGTGTTTCCTGAAAACTATAAACACTAATGAAAGACACTAAAGACAAATAAATGGGAAGATATCTCATGTTCATGGATCACAAGAATTAATATTGTTAAAATGTCCATAGTACACAAATTCAATGCAATTCCTATCAAAATTCCAATGGCATTTTTCATAGTTACAGAAAAATCCTAAAATTCATACAGAACCACAGAGACCCTGAACAGGCAAAGCAATCCTGAGAAAGAAACACAAAGCTGGAGGTATCATGCTCCCTGTTTTCAAACTACACTACAAAGCTGTAGTAATAAAAGCAGTATGGTACTGGCATAAAAGCAGATGCATAGACCAAAGCAGTAGAACACAGAGCCCAGAAATAACCTAACCCCCCGCCTCACACAGTCAACTCATATTTGACAAGGCTGCCAACAACACGCAAGGGTGAAAGGATTATCTCTTCAACAAATGGTGTTAGGAAAACTTGGTAATCACATGCAGAAAAGTGAAATTGGATGCCTATCTTACATCACTCACAAAAATTATTACAAACTGGAATGAATACTTAAATGTAAGGCCTGAAATTGTAAAACTCCTAGAAGAAAAAAAAATGGAAAAATCTCCTTAACATTGGTCTTGGCAGTAATTTTTTGGATCTGACATCAAAAGCACAAACAACAAAAGCAAAAACAAACAAGTAGGACCACATCAAACTAAAATCATCTGCCCAGCAAAGGAAACAATCAGCAAAATAGAAAAGCAACCTATGGAAAGGTAGAAAATATTTGCAAACCATCTACTAGAGAAAGGGTTAACCCAAAATATATGAAGAACTCATACAATATCCAAAAAAACAAGCAATCCAATTAAAAATTGGGCAAAGTCCTTGAATAGACATTTTTCCAAAGAAGACGTACAGATGCCAACAGGCACATGAAAAGATGCTCAACATCACTCATCATCAGGGAAACACAGATCAAAGCCACAAAGAGCTATCACCTCACACCAGTCATAAAGGGTGCTATGCAAAAGACAAGAAATAACAAGTGTTGGCAGGATGTGGGGAGAAGGGAACCCTCCTACACTGTTGGTGGGAATGTAAATTTGTACAGCCACTGTGGAAAGCAGTATCGAGGTGCCTCAAAAAACTAAAAATAGAAATACCATATGATCCAGCAATCCCACTTCTGGGTATTTATCTGAAGGAAATGAAATCACTGTCTTGAAGGTATCTGCACGCCATGTTCACTGCAGCATTGTTTGCAATAGCCAAGGGGTGGAAGCAACCTATGTATCCATCAATAGATGAATGGATAAAGAAATCGTGGCGCACACACACACACACACACACATATATATATATATATATATATATATATATATATATATATATATACAACAGAATATTATCCAGCCACAGCAAAAAAAGGAAATCCTGCCATTTGTGGCAACATGGATGGACCCTGAGAGTGGTGCTAAGTGAGATAAGTCAGAGGAAGGCAAATACTGTGTGACCTCACTTACACATGGGATCTAAAAAAAGCACAACTCAGAGAGAGTAGAATGGTGGTTACCTGAGGCACTCGCTGTTCTCTTCTCCACTCCTATTGCTTTGTCTTTTCCAGAATGTTATATAAATGGAACTTACAGACTGTAATGTTTTGAGACCAGCTCCTTTTATTCAGCAAAATGCCTTTGAGGATTGTCACACAGCCATGTGTATCAGTGATTTATTTTTAAGCTGAGTAGTGTTCCACGGCATGGATGCACCACTGTTCACCTAGTTTTTGGTACCTATAAATGGAGCTGCTGTAAACATTTCAGCACAGGGTTTTGTTAAGCATCAGTTTTCGCTTTTCTAGGGCAAATATCCAGGAGTGGGACTGCTGGGTCACTTATTAAGTATGGGTTGACTTTTGTAGGAAACTGCCACACTGTTTACCAGAGCAGCGACCGTTCTGAATTCCCAGCAGCAACACAGGAGAGCTGCAGCTGCTCCCATCCTGGCCAGCGCTTGTTAATCAAGGTTTTCTGGGTTAGCCATTCTAATACGTGAGTAAAATCATCTCATCAGAATTGTAATTTACATTTCAGTAGCTCTGGTCACATGGGGTATTTCATGCACTTATTTACCATCCTTATAATCCTGTTCAATGAAGTGTTTGTTCAAGTCTGTTCACTTAAATTAGGCTGTTTTCTTAGTATTTAATCTTGGGAGTCTTTTATATATTCTGGAGACAAGTCCTTTGTAAGAGATGTAAGTTGTAAATATTTCCTCCCAGTGTGTAATTTGTCTCCGCATTTTGCTTAGTACAGAAGTTCTTCATTTTGATGAATTCATCTTATGTTTTCCTTTTATGAATCAGAGCATCATGACCAAGAACTCTGTGCCTAACCTCAGGTTAGGGTCTCTCAGATGTTTTCTTCTAGAAGTTCTAGAGTTTTACACTTAGTGCTATGGCTACTGGAGAGTTAACTTTTTATGAGGTGTTTCCATTTGCTGTATATGGGTGCCCAATGCTTCCAGCCCCATTTGTTAAAGAGACTATCCACTGGATTGCTTTTGCACCTTGTCAAAAATCAGTAGCCATATTTGTGTGGGTTTATTTATGGACTCTCCATTTTATTCACTGCCTGGGTCTGAGGCAACACAACGTGTTTCCCAAACCAATGGTCTTCTGGCAGGCTGTATCTTGTGTCCAGAAATGACACATCCTCACTCTATGAAGGATTACATTTTTATAAGTAGTCAAGAGTTAGAGAAACTGTTTCTGGTGAATTAAACACCAGATATGAATACAAATTAATGTGCCTGGCTATTCACACACAGTCAATAAACTGAGGAAAAGGGGCAACAGAAGGGAAGAAATTAACTTGTACAGCTCACGAATCTGACCCCTCAGGAAAGCGGACATAAGAATGGAGCAAACTCAGTGTTGGGGATGGGGTGGGAGTATGTCAGCCGCAGGAGGGCAGAGGCTCCTGGAGGAGGAGGAGTGGCAGGAACCCAGGGCCCTCCTTCCCTCGTGCCCTGCTCGCCCTCAGCTGGACGGTCCAATTGTCCAGAAACTGCCCTGTTCCCAGGTACACAGGCTGGCCATGTGGTGCCCTGACAGTCCTATCCTGGGGCTCTCTTCCCCCTAGGCCCCCCACACCTCTGTCATCTGCAGAAGCGAGGGAGGGTCAGGTGATGGGAGTCACAACGCAGAAGCAGAACCTGAGAGCACAAAGGATCCACGGGACCTGCAGTAGCTCCTCCACCTGGTGCCCCAGAGTTCCCATCCTGTGCTTAGGGACCCACAGCAGCCATCAGGGATGGTAGCAGAGCCGGCTCCCTTCCCTTCCACCATCAAGACCAACCCTCCAGCATGAACTCCATGCACTTGCTCCGGAATACAGTAATTAGCTCCAGTTAACAGATGACCAGGTGCTTTTCCATTATTGGTATAATCTATAACCCCACCCCTGCATCTTTAAAACCAGTTTCATGGCTTTACTTCTCTCGACAGAACCCCCAGATAGTTACACATTTGGAGGACAAATAACCACACTTAAACTATTTTTAAAAACAAAAAAATACCATCAGTTTGCACAGCAGCTTCCAATACCCAGTTGATTTGAGCCTGGCTACATCACGCTGGTGACTAAAGAGCCCTTTTCACTTATTTACCTCATGAGTTAGCTAAATGCACAAAGTCCATGAAACAAATGTGGGGAAAATTGAGGCAAAAAACATAAACCTTTCAAATGAAACCCCTAGGGATGAAGGGAAAGGAGCTTCAATATCTGGCCTGCTGCCTGCCACCCCCACATTTACAACAATGAAATGGGGACCTGTGCCCAATGCTCACTTGGGGGGAAACATTCTGCCACGCAGGAGGCCATTCCAGGCTGGCGGAGCATCCATGGCAAGCTGACTGCTGGGAAATTGCGTTCCACAGACGGTGAACACCACTGCGCAAATTCTTACATTTCATCGATGAACTATGGGCCAGTCTAAGAGCAGAGCTAGAGAACAATGTTCAAGTATAATTTCACATTTCAAGTAAAGGACAGAGCAGTCACACAAGAAGAAGACAACATTCATGGGCATATATTTGGGGGTAGTATTTAAAATGCAGTTTGTTTAAAGGTTGTTTTATTAAATATCTTCAGCTCAAGACTGCACTGCAACAAAACAGTGAAGGGTCTATCAACATTCAGAGGAAAAACTACTTACAAATTTCTTCTATGTCAACATGAAAAACCTCTGCAGAGGCCACTGACCCTGAGCTGGGGCAAGTACCCACGACCCCTCCTGGACCCAGACTGGTGGGCTGCAGTTCCGTGGAAGGGCTTCTGAGGGGACAGGCTTAGCTGGCTGACGGATGAGAACCTGTCTACAATGGCCCTGTCTCCACAGCGGGTTAAATGAGGAGCAAGGCACTCAGCCCCTGCAGAATAGGAATCAGGAGGCTGGAGGAAGCCTGAACGGAGCTCCAGGGCCTCTGGGCAAGTATACAGGAGAGTCACCGACCCCATGTGATTTCCAGACACCAGTGTTTGTGACCATCATGCCATGTGCCAGCAGGTACATAGGAGGCAGGACTGAGCCTGTCCCTAATGTGGCACACCAACCACACGGGAAAGCACGGTGCAAGCCCACCTCCTCTCAGAGCACCCTGCACACTGTCCCTCCCAGAGAATAGCAACAGTGACAATAGCAGGGCCTGGCAGCCTCAGTGGCCACCGTGCACAGGATAAGGGGATAAGCAAGAGTATCATGTCCACTCACGCTTGCTGGTGGTAGGGGTGGGGGGACCAACACTACTGTGAGGAAACCACAACCTCGGGCCTCGGGGCTGTCCCAGCAAGCCAGCTGCCAAGGTATGAAGCACAGCAGGGTCCTTTCGGACACCCCAGCCCCCACATGGCCCTACACACTCTCCTCCTTCTGTGACCACCATGAGCCCATCCATGACCTGGTCTCACAACTCCCTGGAACATAGGAGGTACAGACCTGATGCCACGGTACCAGGGCTGGCCACAAGGTAAGTAGCTCAGGTAAGCAGCCCGGGTGGGCCCAGGTGAGTGGGTCAGGTGAGCAGCTTGAGTGATATAACCCAGGTAAGTGGCCCAGGTGATACAATCCAGGTCAGTGGCCCTGGTGAGCAGCTCAGGAGAAATAACCCAGGTGAGTGGCCCAGGTGAATAGCCCGGTGAGCAGCCCCAATGGCTTCTGAACAGTTTAGTTGCTTTTAGATACGTCAACTGACAGATGAGGAGAACAAACAAAACATAGTTGCGCTAAGTAAAGCTGGATCTTCCCTTGCCTATATTTTGAAACAAAAGCAAATGCCACTTGGCCACCTGTCTTGGGGACCTGGTGTCCATTTGGTCCTACAGAGTCCTCCTGGCTCTGTTAGTTCCTGTCCCACTGCCTTTCTCTTCTTATATCAACATTGCACATTAGGTCAAATTATATGAAGTCATTTTGAGGTCAAAAACAGTTAAATATTGGCAATTTTATACTATTCAACTGAATAAAATATGATCACAAACTTAAAAAAGTAAACAACGAAGTAGACATTCATTTCCACATGAATTCTTAATTGAAGCTTTAGCCATTTACTCACCCAGGATTTTAGACACTGAGAAGAAGAACATCAAATATTCTACCAAGAAAACTAAAAGAATGAAATGCTTCATCATCCACCTTGGCTTCTCTTAGGGCACAACAGAAACTCTAAAGTAACCATTTGCTACTTGTGTTGTGATCAGAAGCCTGAAAGCAGTCATTTTTTACATCTTAAGTTAACCAACTAAAGTCTGCATTGATTAGAAAAGGGAAAAAGCTTAGTTTTTCAGCTGATGGTGAAATAGGGCATAAAGATGAACTCCCAAGCCTGGCGGCTGCAGCCGTCACCTAACCCCAGGATAGCTACCTGTGCTTGGACTCACATTCAAGTTCGTTCCTCCGTTTCCATGCCTGTCAGAAGGATGACACCTTCACATGCTGCCACAGAGCACTGGAGAGGTATAAACAATAAGCAATAGCAAGCAGATCCCATCAACAAATATCCTTGTTTCTAAAAACCGAAATTCATCATGTTAATGTGATTATTTAACATGTCCATTATAGTCATGTAATACTTGGTATTAAACATTCCTCTTTATGAGACATACCATTTATTCACCAATTTAGTCTTAGGTATTTATTCAACTATTAAAAACATTATTCTTTAGGACATACAAAGGTAAGACAGCTTCTTGAAAGAAAATTAAACTCTAGAGGGAGAGAAATCACCCCAGGCTCTGAACTGAACCAGTGGATCTGCTGGAGGTAGGGTGAATTCATGGAGCTCATGAGAGCCTCATGCACATCTGTGGCAGCAATCACGCAGACCCTACCTTGGGAGCAATTTTACCAGGACTTGACAGAGATACAAATGGCCTGCCTGACCCCACAGACTAACAGAAGAAAAGGGAGTAAAGCAGGCAAACAGACGTGGCCCACCAGCTAAAGCTGCCCCCCACACAGACGGTGTCCTCGGACAGAAGCTGCCCACAAAGGTCATCTGCGGGTCTCCTCTCAGCCCAAGGCCAGTGCCTCTGCCCACCCTGGGCCCCATGTAATTGGTGCTGAAGAGGGCGCCGACTCAAGATAGGACGCTGGGGCCAACGGCAGCATTACAAGAATATTAAACATTTTACCAGGCATCAATCGACAACGAATGCCGCCTAAGTGAGAAGAGTACAGACATTTTTTAACCATTTAAATGGGTTTGTTTCATGATTTGCTACTAACAAGCGGACATCATAAAACCAGGCCTATTAATGATTATGTAAGTCTTTAAATGCCCTGGAACTATTCTGTCCCTTCATATTTTTACCAAAAAAGCCTAAGGTTGGAGGAGTATAAATAATATTACTGACAACTGCTGGGACAACACCAGGGCAGAGGTGCTGACCGGCCTGAATTCTCTGCTTTCTGTGTGGAACACCATGGAATAAACTATGGGTTAGCACTGACTGTGGACCTGCCCCAATGGCCAGGGACCCACGTGTATGCGCCTTGGGGTTGTCACTGCCTCCCTGCGCCTACCTGGCCATCCAAGGGGACACCTCCCTCAGTCCCACCCCCACAGCCCCAGCACAGACAGAGGTACCAGTGCTGCTCCAGCTGCTCCCGGGGACAGTGTGTGTCCTGCTCTGGATGCTGTCACTACCCATCAAGCTAAGGCTGGAAGAAGACAATCCAGCTACTCTTGCCCTTGCCCTTGGCGTTGGCCTAAATATGTAAACTGTCTGATTCTGATTGTTCTTGAGGCAGATTCCTTGGGAAGTGGAAGTAGGTCCCTATCCCGGTTCTGAATCTGGATGTGAAGCTGGATGTGGACCAGTCTCCAACGTCATACATGGAATGTGCGTTTCTAAAGCAGCATGTGTTTTACTTCCCTGTTCCCTCACTCTAGATATTAGACGCCCTCAAAACAACTCACACTTGCTCCCCAATTCTTGCAGTTGTTTATCCAGCCCCAAAAATCACATAATGATTATGCTGTAAAAGGCCTTCTCAGCAATTTTTACCAAACAAGGAGGCTTGAAAGGCTATTTACAGTCAGCCGGATGGGGGGAGTGGGGGAGTGGGACACGCAGTCCTCCATCAAATCCACACAACTCTCTTGAGGGCTGAAACCACACCAGTGCCCCCAGCCCCTCGAGCTGGTTGCCCCTGCAAATGCACCTGCCTCAACAGGCTCCCACTTCTCCAGCACCCACAAGCATGGTTCACTGCACTCTCTCAGAGGCATAGCCCACCTCCCATGCCCACCGTGGCATTGTGCTGGGCGCGACTGGCCCCCAGCCTTCTGTGGGTTCGGCAGAGGAAGCACCAGGAGTGCCGAGCAGGCACATGTGAAAGGAGTTTGGCTGCTCATCTTTCTTCCCGATTCCTAAGCTGTCTCTGCAGAATGAATCCTGTGTGACCAAGGAAATGCCACGCAGCGTGGAGGGCATCAGCCCACAACAACACTGGGCCAGATGACAGGCCCCACACACACCCCACAGGGCACTGTTCAGACCCCAGAGGCTGCATCCAAGCTTAGAGGAGGGCAGCAGGAGGCACGGCTGCAGCCACACCATGGGACAAGGTCCACTCTGCCACCACTGTGCTTCTCTTCTGGGGTTTGTAGCTCTCCTGTCCCACTGCTCAAGGGCACTTTGCAATCCCCAACCCCAATCCCTCTTAAAGAGCAAGGTTTATGTAATTACAGAAAAAGACTCCCCCTAAAATTGGAAAGGCACAGATGCACACATTTATGACATCATTCATTTGTCAGTCAGGTCAAATGGCTGTGGTTTGCTTCCACTTTGGAGAAGCTGGAAGAGTTTGTCACAGTGTCACTGGGGTCTGGGAGTTTCCGGCAATTACCTAACAGGCAACACGAATGCCACAAAAACCCCCAAGTCACCACATTCCTGCATTTGTGGGCACACCAGAACTACTACTGCACTCCTGATGCATGAGAGTTCTGCAGAGAGGTGACAATTTATGACAGGTTTGTTTTAGGAACCCTGATCTCGCCCAGCACAGTGCCATGCACACAGCAGGCCAGGAAACATCGTATTCACTCTGGTGGGATCTTCTGCAGATGGAAGCAGTGCCTAAGCCTAGGTCAGGGCCAGGCCCTGGAGCATCTTCATTCCTTCTGGCTGTTCCCACAAACCTAGGAGACATACGCAGACTCAACTGGCCTCTTGTATGACAGCACCAGCCCTTGAACACAGAAAGATTTCACCTCTAGCCTGTTGACCAGTTTCCCTAGAAACAGTTAGTAGCTCACCGAGCTAAGACAAGAAGACACAGACAACATGACCACAAGACTTGAAGTGTCGACTCACAACTGCACATCTATTGTCACAAAGCCTCTCCAGGCTCAGGAACAACATCACAGCTGCTGTCTTCACCGGGGGGACTCAGGGACCTTCCTCTAAAATGAGAGTCTGCTCATAATCCTCAATGCAGATAAGGTAAGGAACCTCCATTTGGGTTATCAGCATCACATAGATTCAGAGAGAGCCGAGGAGGGTTAGTGGGCAGGGTGTGCATTCCCCCAACACACAGGCTCTACAGAGGGGCCCACACTCCAGCCCCAGTGAGCGGAGGACACTGGGCTCCCAGTGACAGCCAGCCACATCCTCACGCTCACTGCCACATGCACACCTTTCACCCGCCAATCAGACATAATCCACATCCACCTCCCTCCTGAGGCCTGAAGAAGATGCCACCACACGCACGCAGAGGTCATCCCAGAAATACAGCCACATGCAAGTTCAATCCTGGCAATAAATCTCTCTCCAAAAGTGGTACACATCCTCATGATACAATATAGTGAACTGAGGAAGCAGAGCCCAAACAAAAACATAAGCATTTCACAGGATTATCATTACAAAGACACAATTGACATGTTAGCTCCCAAGGCATGGAGTGGCATTTACTAAAGTAGGATTAACTTTTTCCCTGAAGTCCTAATGTTCAAACAGAAAGCCCCCAGTATCAGGAGCATGAAGCTCCCTCCATCACGGGGTTTCTCGCTGTTATCATAAGCAAAGGCATATTGCGTCGCAAAGAAGCTGCTATGACTCGCTGCTCTAAACACCATGTCAAGTAGCCACAGATATTAAGAGACCAACACAACTAGAATGTTTTTAACAATCCCCATCTAAATTCAAGCACTGCAGCCTCTTGTCTATGACACCAACTTTCCAAAAGAAAACTCTGGAATTCAGAAGACAACTCTCTCTGGTGATGGAATCAAAGAAATTGATGGAAGGCTGTTTCCTCAGCTGTTGGGAACATCTGCAAAATATCACAGAGGGTTGCTCTTTATATTCACTTAGCATGCATAAGTGAAGGCAAAATAAAGGTGACTGTAAATACTGGCAATGTCTTGGATCAAAGCCAATTTCTAAGTTAATATCAATGGTGATTCCTTAGTGAGTTACAGTGCCCACAGCATCTTCTCAAAACCACCTCATACAAGCTGATAGTCAACTTGATTCAGAAACAATGTAAGTTGCCTTTTCATCTTTGAAATAAGAGCACCATTTTTTCCCCTAAAATAATTTCCTTTTCTTTCAGATGATTTGTTTTAATCTAAGGTTGTGGGCACCTAACAGGATATTTGACTTCTTAGAAAGCAGAATACATCACTTCTCCACTGCAAACACACTAACTATAAACCCACAGTATGGCTGGGTTTAAAATCATAGTAAGAGGCATAAACCTGTAGGTCTGGCCTCACCAGACACGCTGTGCAGACCCTCTTTGGTCAAATCCAGCTGGTGCTCGAATCAAAGGCAGAAACCAAACTGCTCATCTGTGGCTGCCCCTCTTCACTGGTGGGCGAGGGACTGGGCATCCCTGGGCTTTGCTGCCCTCTCACTGCAGCTGATATTAAAGTGGCTAACATTTCCCAAATATGAAAGTAGGATAAGTCAACAGAACGCGAAATAATAATAAAAATAAACAAAACTGAGCACAGAACTGGTTGACATGCGTTTGCTTCCACTTTGGAGAAGCTGGAAGAGTTTGCTTCCAGCAAGAGTGAGGGTGTGGCAAAGGCCCACTATGGCAAGTTCTCCTCTTGAGTGGCAGGGGCAGGGCGAGGTCGCTGGGTCGCACCCAAGCTTAGAAGCTTTTTCCAGAGTCCCTGAGGCTGTCCCCAGGCTGCTGGTTCCAGGCACACCCACCTGTCCATCAAACTCGGCCCCAAGTGGCCAGGATGCCAAGACACCTGGATTCCACAGTAGAAAAACAGCATTTCCTCTCACTTCACCTATTCTGAACAAAATATTTTATGCTATTTAACTGAAAGAAAAAAAAACAGCAGGGAAAACAAAGGAAGGCCCACAAGGGCAAGGACTGTTTCTTATTGACAACTGAACCCCTTTTCATAGAACATATCCTGGACACTGGTATTCAACAAGTTTTAGCTGAATATTATCAGTATTATATCCAGAGGTTGGAAGTGTCTCTACAACATCTAACGCCATGGACCCTGGGGGACCCAGCCCACTAGATTATAGCTTGTGTCATTTAAAACTTGTGCAAATCCCCAACCAGATGATTGTTCTTAATTCAGGACTTTGACAATACAACTGCTTTTCTTATATTTTCAAGGGACCCACTACATTAGTTACAACCAAATTAAACCAACTCACCTAATTAATTGATCACAAATGCCAAATGTATCAGTTGAAAGATGAAAATAATATGTAAAATATTTTTTAATGCAGTATGTGGAGTCTAGCTCTATCTTTAAATGAGGACATTAGGATGGGAAGAAGTCTTCCAAGGATGGGGGAAAACTCTGGTTATTAGATCATCTAATACCTCAAGGAGGAAGCCAAGAATTGGGCTGCATCTCTGGGCAGAGCAGCAACGTGTCCAGCATGTGCTCTCTACCTTACATCTCTTTGTGCTCTGGGAAGACCTGAGGCAGTACATGACAGGCTGTCTCACATCAGGCTGCATCCCAGAGCCGTGTTGTGTTCTACAACTGCAGATCCTCAGAGGGATCTGCACAGATCCTCAGCAGGAAGAATCATGGTTTCCCTACATTTGCTCATTGCTTTGAACATTAGCAAAACTTCCAGAAAGCCAAGAAATGCTGGTGTTGCACAGAGCCAAGCTTACGCCTCCTCAAAGCCAGGATGGACTGCGGTTCACATGAGGCCCAATCAGGTATAGCGTGCACTCGCTCACTGCCTGTTTTGTCTTTAAACTCAAGAGTGTTATGTGACCACTGACTCCGCTCAGCAGGTGTGCACCCTGACTCAGTGGCAAGGGTGATGTTTCAACCACATTATTCCCCCATCTTGCTCCAAATGAGATGTTTTAAGGTGTGTCTGTGGCTTAGAATGGCCCAAAGCGGAGTTGTGTGCTGTCTCACTTATAAATCAACATTACTTTTTGTTTTACACAAAAAATGGCCATAAAGAAAGTTCATAACAAATGGATTTTATTAGCTCACAAGAGCTTCATGGAATACGTATGTGGAACACGAGGCACACCTGCTCCCTGCGAGTCAGTGAGGATGGTCTACATCACATGGACACACACACAGGACCCCTCCTAAACCAGGGCTCAGAACCTACCAGCCCATTACAGTTCAGGACTCCCAGGAGCTAAGGAAGAGCAGACTTACCTTTTAACATAGTTCTGCTCAAGCTGAGCCAGGAATGGCCACTCAGTCCAAGGATACCTCTCCCTGGATGGGCTTCCAATGTGGCAGCTGCTGGGGGCCCAGTGAGGGACTCAGCTTACTGAAGAGTAGTACCCAGTCGCTGGTGTGCAGACTGCCCACTGCTCCCAGGCCCACGGCTGCGCTTCCACCTTGAGTGAAAGCAGCCACAGCAGGCCTACCTGTACCAGAGGGAAACGGACCTTCTCCAGCTGCCCCGCCCCAACGCCCCAAGATCAGCCAGGCTTTCTGTCCTCCCTGAGATGGAGAGAGGACACCCCAGCTCTGCACTGAGGATCTGTGCCACCCACCCACGGAAGGCGTTTATACCCACACATGAAGGAGAGAGGAAAACAGTCCTGGCCTCAGGGCCCCACCTAGAAAAAAAAATGTCAGGCCATCATCAGACAGAATAATGTGGTGTCACTTCCATAAATAATAAGAATGCCCTGGCATATGGGTTGAGATGTGAATGCCTGGAATGTGCCCGCCAGACCCAGGAGGCACTGGTACAGCTGAGGCAACACCAGCCAGTGCAGGAATCCGACCTGGAGGAAAGTCAGGCACCTAAAATCAAATTACTGGTTTTATATTCCAATCAAGGCTGGGCCAGGCAAACAATGGGAGAGTTTGGATTCCTTGCCTCTCTGAATAATTACCACTGTTCCTATGTCATGATAATTGGGAGGGGAGCTTGGCAGGTTAGAGAAGCCACTGCACCATTTGCTGCTGAATTACAATGACACACAGTCCTAATAAAAGCAGACTTTAAACCAGAACTGTTGGCTGGACACAGGTCCAAAAGGCTCCTCCAGGGCCTCCCAAAGGAAGACCCCCATGTGGGCTCTGGATACGTTTCTCTGAGCCTGGCCCTGTCTTCCCCCAGCTCAGACATCCGAGATGTTTCCTTCCCACACAGATGGTCGAAAAGCCAGGTTCCCTCAAGGCTGTCTCTGCGTCCAGAAGCACTGAGGACCAGGAAAGCCACCTCAGGGGGCATTCCCAGGCTCTCTCATTTCAAAGTGCGTATCTATGGTTGAATTCGAATATGCAACCACATAGTCTCTGTGCCATAGGAGAGGAGTCAAAGCTGAGCCCACCTGTATTCCCAAGTCTAGCTCAATGAGACACACACAGCATAGCCTGGGAGCCAGGCTTCCCTGCCAAAATAATACCAAAGATGCTCAGAGGTGGGGGCCTGGCCATGGAGGCACAGGGAGCCACTGGTGTTGCCCACATAGCCCCCTGCCCTGTACCATAAAATCACAAGCAAGTGGCTCAGTGGCAGCAGGAAGCCACGCTGGCCTCCATACCTAGAAGTGCCCGCACAGTCGGCAGACACCTTGGGGCACCCACACAGCTTCCTGCCTGGAGCTCCTCGTCTGGGGTGGCCCAGGCGGCAGAACTGCCCTGGTGATGAAAGTCCTTTATTAGCTCCATCCACACAGCGGCCAGTGGTCACATGGGCTGCTGAGTACTGGGAAGGTGGCCAGTGTGGCTCAGCTGTGAGCATTTCTTTAATAAGTTTTCTTAAATGTATTTAATCATGGAACTGAATTTTAATTATATGTAAATTTTCAATGGCCCATGGCTGCTAGCCACCGGGTGGCCTTTGAGGCTGCAGAGTAAACCTGGGAAGAAGGAGACGCCCAGAGCCATGGGGTGAGTCTGCACGACTCCCCATGGTCACAGGAGCTCAGTCCCTGGAGACAGAGTGGCTCTGAACCCCAGGGGATGTATGACCTTGGGAATGTCTTCCCCTAGAGGGAAGACAATGATGCCTGAGGGGGAGCAGGACTGGAAGAGAGAACCATGGTGTCCAGCCAAACCTGGCCACAGAGAGCCACCTGTCACCTTGGCAAAGCAGGCAGGCAGCTAGCACCCAGGCTCTCGCGGATGGCTGAGGAGAGGGCTGCTAAGTGCAGCTATGCTCCTTGGTGAGGCATAAAAGGGGATTTTATGTGAAATAGGATAGGATTTGAGCACCCGAGGTGGGCTCCCTTGTGCCACAGCTTCTGCCAATATCCAAGTGACACAAATAGAAATCTTGTGTGCTTCATCTGCTTTGTTCAGGAGAGATCATTTGCACAGCTGTTAAGAAGAAGGTACCAAATGGTTTGCGTCTTCAATCTAACCACCACAGAACACTCAGGCTACTTCCATGAGGTCCCAAATCCCACAGCCTTCCCGCAGAACAGGGCGGGGCGGCAGGCAGAGGAACACCTCATGGTGCTGGGGGTCCTGTCTCCTAAGACATGTTTAATGGATCGAGCGTTCCCCAGAGACTCAAGGCAATTTGTCATCACGCCTCCACAATCACAAAGAGGAAAGGCCACTGCATCATCAACTTCAGTTCTCCAACACACCCCTGTCCAGTAAGCAATCAGAAAATGTCAGCTTACTCAGGAAGCTGGGAGAGACAGCCGAGAGCAATGTCTGCGCACCCTTCCTTCATCAGAGCTTGCACCCATCTGGAAGTGCGTCATCAACAGATTTTACCAGTGGAGGGAACAGCCTCACAGTGTGCTACCACCCGGAAGAGCTCTAGGCTGTGGTGCTGAAATCTGCCTCTTATGCAAAAAGGAATGACTCAGACCACGTCACCCAGAAGGGCCCTTGGAATGAAATGCCACCTGGGACCTGATACCACAAGCTCTGTTATTTCTGAGGCAGTCAGTCTGCAAGTAGGTCACACTGACTCAGCTCAGACATGTCTTAGGCCTGTGAGAGGCTTGGGGTCTGAGCAAAAGACGTCCAGGCGCCCCTGCACACCCAGTCCTGGCCTCTGTGCTCTCCTGAAGGCTGCCAGGAAACAGCTGGGGGTTGCCAAAGTCAGAGCAGTAACTCAGGCAGGCATCAGCCCACTACTAGCCTACCCCTCAATTACAAGCTTTTGTGGAAAAATGCCATTCATTTTGGTTTGGGCTCCAAAACAAGCACAGAATTTCTAACAATTTTATCAATTAAATTATCAAGCAGCCATTTGTAATCCAGACCACAATCTGAAGCAAAACTCACACGTAATTTGGGCTGTAATAGCTCTTATTTACATTACAGACAACAGAGATGAAAACCTCTACTAATCTGTATACATTGTTTGTGGGACCAGTTTCACAAACAAACCAACTGCAAGCGATGAATGTGTTCAGTCAAATGCAAATTAATTTGCTTCCCTTACAAAAGATTTATTTTCCAGTACAAATTTTCAGATCTATGGTCCTGGGGGAACACCCCCTCACACATCTTAAGTTTAGCCCGGCACACCTGTGTGCCTTCTCAGACAGAGCCCTCCTAACGTCCACTGGTGAGCCTGTTCAACAGACTTAGCAGACGGTGACCAGCCGCTTGGCAAAAGGATGGGCCTGGAACCAGGCCGCAGGCAAAGAAATGCGAGCCTGTCCCCACCATCACAGGCCACTTGGGTCACTGCTGGGATCCCACGATTGAAGGGGTGGGTGGGAATTCCCTCTTGGGATAAGGGGAATGCCCCAGGAATGCCCACGGGAATTCTGCACCATGAGGACAGGAATCATACCCGTAGCTCCTTCAGAGCAGATTCCAGAAGCGGGAGGACCCTGGACAGGATATATCCAGCCATTGCAGTGCAGGAACTATCAAGAGAAGAGATTCCCTCCAGGGAAACACCATGCAGACAGCTTCCCAGAATATGCACATCTTTGCAAAGCCCGCTTTGGCAAATAACCTTCAGATATGTTGAAGCAGGAAAAATGGATGAAAATCACTTATTTTGACCCACTCAAATGCAGGATTTTACAACAACAGTTAAGAGAATTTATATTCATGACAGGCAAATAACATATTTAGTGCTTATGTCATCATAAGGAACTTTTTTTTAAACACGTAAGATGACAATCTCCCCACTTAAAAACAAAAGTTATCTGTGCAAAACTCAGGTTCTAAGAAATCTCTTCAGTTAAGCCAACCACAGGAAGAGGGTAAGACCCAGTTTCACCAGGGCGTAGGTTTAATTTGCTACCTCAACTGGGGGGCAATTACTCTGCCGTTTTGGGTGACAGCTGATAGTCTCTGGGCTTGGGCAGGACCGCACTGACCTCTGACGACCCAGTGCATTCTCCCAAATACACGTGGACATACAAGCACATGAGGCCTGGTGGCACCTTGGTGGGTGAATCATGGGGGGCATTCCTACCTTGTCTTCCCCACTTCACCAAGGGTTAGGGTTGGAGGGTCCCTGGCGCTCCTATGAGACTGAGGCTGCTAAACAGCTGCCACAAGTGTGCACTTGCCTCGCCCAGGTACCAGCCTCTCTCCTGAGGACCCTAGCTTGCTGCTCCTTGAGCACCTCTGGGCTTGGAGCCTGGCTGCTCGACCAACTCCAGGAAACCACCTACCTCTGTCCCTTCACCCTGGTCCAAGCAGCCACCCAGCCATCCTGGAGCTGCCTCCTCTCACCTCCTGGACCCTCCCTCTGGCCCCTGCCCAGAGTGACCCCACATGTGAAGGGGACTCCCACAGAGCAGACAGGCTATGGCTCTGGGTCAGGACCTCTCCAATGACTGGTCCTACCACTCACCAGCCATGTAAACTGAATGCCTCAAATGTCAATGAGGACAATAACCAGGCCTGCGCAGGAGGGTGAAACAGGAACAGCCAAGGGAGGCACAAACCTGCCACCTCACAGAGGCCCTTGCACAACACCCCACCACTGTCAAACGTGACCCAACCGCTGAGTCTGCATGGTGACCTTGTCTATTATGTCCTGCCCTCCACCTGTACACACAGCACTACCCCCAGACCAAACACCACCACTGTCTCCTGCTGCTGCTTAGCAGCCAGCCATGAGCTCATCCTGGCGGGAATACCCTCTGCCACTCAGTTTCCCTAAAGGAGACGCCCTTCCCAGGCTGCCTCATGGGGTTGCCACTCATGCACTGACCCCATTTCTGTAGAGTTCTGAAGCAATTTTAGGGTTATAACAAAGTGGAGAGGAACGGACAGAGATTCCCCAGAACCCCAGCCTTCCCATCAGCACCCCCACCACGTGGTATGTTTGTTACAGTTGATGAACCACAGGGACATGTTACCATTGTCAGAGTCCAGTCCACATCAGGGTCGCTCTTGATGGTACACGTTCTGTGGGCTTGGATAAATGGACAAAGACCTGTGTCCACAGCCATGGGGTCCCACAGCAGCTTCATGACCCTAGACTCCTCTGGGCTCCCTGGTCATCCCTCCCCCAGCCCCCTGGCAACCACTGATCTGCTCACTATCCCCACAGCTGGGCCTTTTCCACAGTGCCACAGAATTGGAATCGCACAATGTGTAGCTGTCCAGACTGGCTTCTTTCACTCAGTGATGTGCGTTCAAGGTCCCTCCATGTCCCTCCCTGTCCCTCCATGGCTGATGGCTCATTTCCTCTTCGTGCTGAATGACACCCCATGGTCGGGCTGCACCAGAGTTTGTTTATCCATTGCCTGCTGAAGGGCATCTTGGTTGTTTCCAAGTTTTGCGTCAATTACGGGTAAGGCTGCTGTAAACTGCTGTGTGCAGGTTTTTGGGTGGAGGTAAGTTTTCAGCTCCTCTGGGTAAATACCAAGGAGCGGGTTTGCTGATCACATGGTAGGAATGTGTTTAGTTCTGGGAGAAACCCCACAGTGGCTGCCCCAGTTGCACCCCCACTAGCGGTGACACAAGCTCCCGCTGCTCCACGTCCTCGCCAGAACGTGGCATCAGTGTTCGAGCTTTGGACTACCTTCACAGGTGTGTGGAGGTGAGACAGGGACCATGGATGTAGTCAGAGTAGGGTGAGGGCCTCTGGAGGGGGCAGGGCGGGATATTTGCAGTCAGAGCAATGTAACTACATGCAAGGAAATCCCCCCTGCTAAAACTCTATGTTAAACATTGAGCTCTCGAATCATTCTTCAGTAAAATCAGTTAATGTTCCCCAAATAAAGAAGAGTAACACTTGTTTTATTATGCTAACCATTTATAATCATGTGTAAAGTTCTCTTTAGCATACTAAAAGGCCCAGGCCTATGTGCTGTCTTTCTCCTTCAGATCTGAAGAAGTGATTTTTGCAAACTGGGCAACTAATTTAGCAAGTAAGCTCAGGCATTAACAACACAGTAAAAGGCAGGAAGAATTCCACCTTAAAGATAAGATTTCATTTTAATACCCAAGAAGTTAAGAAGTTAGAAATTCTTAACTTACTTTTTAGCAAACAATACCTCGGCCCACCTTGGGGGCTGAGGAGGTGGCCTTGTTTCATATGCTCCCAGACAAAGATGCTGGTATCTCAGAGAGAAATCATCAGAGGAAGTTGCTTGTGTTAAGTTAATTCTAAATATTCAGAAACCATTTAACAAGTTCACACCCCTAAGTTTTTTCATGTTCTCGAAAAATCCTCAGCTGCCTATAAAACCCCCTAGACAACACACCACTATGGACTCTCTTGTCCCCCCTCCTGGCGTGAGCCGGGAGCTCTGTCCTTTCACTTTATCTCTAAATAAAAGCCTGCACCTTGCTCTCCTACCTTGACTGTTTGTGAAGCTCATTCTTCGGCTCCGCAAACAAGAACCCCGGCATCAGTGGTACAAATCCCACTTTTGAAGAAATGCACTCTGCTTTCAAGCACAGCGCCTATGATGCTGTAGAAATGGTGGGTCCCAGCTAACAAGCTCCAGGAAGATGAGGATCTCACCTCACTCAGCAGGCGCACTCAGACCTAGCATCATGTGTCACATCTGAGATGTTAAGTTTTTCTTTTTAATTCTAAATACTTTGTTTTAAAATGCTGTTGATATTTACTTTGTGCATAAGATGCTAAAAATGGCAAGTAAAACTAAAGCATTCAATTGTCTAATCCAGTCATAATAATTGAAGGGTCCCCACCAGTAAGATGGCAAACTTCCGGCTTCTCTTCGGGGGGGGGGGGGGGGGCCTCAGTTCCCGCCGGCGCCACCTGAAGCCCAATCACCTCTCGCCCCCCTCCCAATCCCAGCACCTAGCCAACAGCCAACAGCCCCGTAGAAGTGACACCTCAATCAATTCATGCCCCCTCCTATATAACCCAGCACCTTTCCCTAATAAAGCGGAACTCTCCGGTGAATTGCTGCTATGTGTCGCTCCTTTCCTTTCATTGGTGCCGAAACCCGGGAGACGGGACACCCCAACTGGGCCCCGTCTTCCCCCGACACCAGCAGCAGCTTGCCCTCGTCCTCTTTTTCCGGCGCTGGCTCATCACACTCACCACTCCTCTCTGGCCTTTAGGTAAGTTTTCTCCCCAGAGTGGGTAGCTCTTCCCTGAGCTATCGCAGTGCCATTGACCGTGATCGTCCGGCAAGGCCCTGACGCTCGGGGATGAGGAGGGAACTCACCCCGCCTCAGGCCTTCACGGCTGCGGCAGACCCTCAGGCCCCTCCCCAAACAGCCATAAATCCCCGCCTCAAGCCTTTACGGCTGCGGCGGACGCTCAGGCCCCTCCTCTGACAGTCATAAATCCCCGCCTCAGGCCTTCACGGCTGCGGCTGACTCTCAGGCACCCCCCTCCAACAGCCATAAACGAGGTGACTCCTTTGTGGATGGGAACGCTCCCTTTTCCCCCCCTCCTCCTTCTGTTCCGTCCGCCGAAAACGCCTAGCGCTAGGTACCTCGAGACTCCGGCACTCTGCCTTCTTAGGGAAGTCTGGGTGACGACCCACACTTCCCAAGAAATTCCGACTCGTATACGAGTTTCCGCAGACCACCAAGGATCATCGGGGACGCCCTTTGTCTCCTTGTGGTCTGCTTCCAGTCCGAGGATCTCCGTTCGTCTTCCCCTGTTTGTCTCCTTCTCTGTCCTTTAGCCATGGGAGCCTCCTCATCCCTCCCTGAAAGTTCACCTCTTGAATGCCTGCTTAAGCATCTCGCTACCCTCTCCCTGATGCCTGATATAAAACCAAAACTTCTCCGTAAATATTGCTCCCAAGATTGGCCGACATACCCCCTAGACAATAACAACCAATGACCCGCAGGGGGAACTCTTGATCCTAACATCACTCGCGATCTTTTTAACTACTGCCAGCGCCTGAAAAAATGGAAGGAGATTCCCTATATCGAAGCTTTCCGCCTCCTCCTCTCCCCGCCCCCTCCCAAGTTCTCCTAGCCTGCAACCCGCCGCCCCCGCCCCCGCAGAAGCCTCCTGTTCACTCCCTTCCCCTTCTTCTCCTACAACAGCCCTTCTCCCTTCCTCCCCAACCATCTCCTCCCCCATCTCACCTCCTCCACCTTCATTCCCTGCAGATTAAGCCTGAGCCTTTCAGCCCCCCTTTAACTAGGTCCCAGGGGCCTCCTCCGTCTTTGCCCTCATCACCTGTTTCTCCCCTGTTAGGGACCGCCTTTGTCTTCTCACATGTTTGTAGAGAGAATGGGAAAGCACCTCCCCCCATGTCTGAACGCAGCATGGGAAAGCACAAGCTAGAGAACAACCGGTGCAGTCCTTAGAAGTTATCTGTCCACAAAAACATATCTTGCCAAGACTCCTCACTCTGAAAATAGGGAGACCTTGAAGATGTGTAGAAACACCGCCCCTGCTTCTAGCTATGCCCTTCCCCCACTTGCCGATGTGGCAGGAATAGAAAACAACGCACTCCATAAGCAATTAACTGGAGCCCTGCTGTAGCTCAGTAGAGCATGGGACTCTTAACCTCAGAGTCCTGAGTTCAAGCCCAACTAAAGCAGCAGAGGCAAGCAGCTGGGCTGCTAGCTGGCGACATGTGGGTCTGATTCTATCTTTCTTTATTTTCTTTGCCCCCCTTCTGCACTTCAGGACCTGCTCGACTAGGCACGGCTAGACCGCGTCACTCCCCCACAGACTGAGCCAGAACCCTTCAGTCCCCCTCAGACTCAGTCCCGAGAGCCTCCCAAAATTATCGCCCCCCCTCCGGGAGGTAGCAGGATCCGAAAGCATCATGCGCGTTCACGTCCTTTTCTCCTTAAGAGATTTAGCCTAACTAGAGAAACGCCTAAGTTCCTTTTCCACTGATCCCATGACATACAGGGAGTTTCTATAGACCCTCCAGTCTTACAGCCTCACACATCATGACATTTTCCTGCTCCTGGCCAATACTCTCCTCCCTGAAGAGCGTAGATGAGTTTAGGACTTCGCCCAAATGCAGGCTACTGAAACCCACAGGACTGACCCCACCTATCCCCCTGGCCCCACTGCTGTCCCCGAACAAGACCCACACTGAAATTATAACACCGCCATGAGTCTCTGCTCTCGAGATATTTTTGCCTCCTGCTTAATAGCAGGTCTGAAAAAGGGCAGCTTGTAAAGTAGTCAATTTTCAAAAGCTCCAAGACATAATTCAAAAGAGAGATGAAATCCCCTCTGAGTTCTTAGACAGACTCACTCAAGCCCTATTACAGTATACCAGCCTGGACCCAGAAACACCTGAAGGAAGACATGTCCTTATGACATACTTCCTAGCTCAAGGCTACCCCGACATTAAAGCTAAACTCAAAAAGTTAGAACAGGGCCCCGCTACCCCACAGACTGAGATCCTAACAGTGGCCTTTAAAGTCTTCCATAAGAGGGAGGAGGAGAAAGAATGCCGTAAACAAAAGGCTGATCAGGCCAATTTCCAGATGTTGGCCCAGCTGATAAAACCACAACCTGGGTGCCCCTCTACAAACAAGCCCCCCCAAGAGCTTGTTTCAAGTGCAGAAAAGAGGGACATTGGTCAAGGGCGTGCCCCTTCCCCAGATCTCCTACCACCCCATGCCCCAGATGCCACAAAAAGGGCCACTGCGGGTCTGATTGCCCAACCACCCGAAGGGGAGGCTGGACGAACAACCCCCATCCTAAGCCCGCCGTAGTGGGGCTGGCAGAAGAAGATTGATGGGGCCCGGGGGCTTCTCGCCCGACCATTTCCATCACCAAACAGGAGCCCAGGGTTACTCTAACAGTAGACGGTCACCCCATCTCCTTCCTCCTAGATACAGGAGCTACCTTCTCAGTCTTGTGAGAATACCGGGGCCCTACCACGCCAGCCATTACTCCTATAGTCAGAGTAGGAGGTAAACAGATTTTCCCATTAAACCCCCCACCCACCCTTTTATGCACAATCCAAGACAATCCCATACCTTTCTCCCACTCCTTCCTGGTTATGCCCCAGTGTCCCATCCCTTTACTAGGACGAGACATCCTTTCCCTCCTCCACGTTTCCATAACTATATCCACTCCCACAGCCCCCAGTACTCCCTTTCTGATGGCCCTCATAGCCGACGACCCCCCTCTACCCAATGAAAGCTCCGGTTCTGCCCTCATACACCCTGTAAATCCCAAAGTTTGGGACATTACAAGCCCCTCCGTGGCCCTATGTCCCCCTGCCTCTATCAAATTACGTGACCCCTCTCAGTATATCTGTCAGGCACAATACCCCCTAACCACTTCAGCCCTCATAGGCCTCCAACCCATCATTCAAGCAGACCCACTCACTCCCCATTTAATACCCCCATATTAGCTGTTAAAAAAACCAACGGATCTTTCCGCCTTGTCCAAGACCTTTGCCTCATCAACATAGCCATTGTCCCTATCCATCCCTTAGTTCCAAATCCATACAGCCTCAGCATCCCACTTCTCAGTCCTAGATCTCAAAGACATACCCCCATATTAGCTGTTAAAAAAACCAACGGATCTTGCCGCCTTGTCCAAGACCTTCGCCTCATCAACATAGCCATTGTCCCTATCCATCCCTTAGTTCCAAATCCATACAGCCTCAGCATCCCACTTCTCAGTCCTAGATCTCAAAGACCCATTTTTCTATCCCTCTAAACCCCTGCTCCCAAAATTTTTTCATCTTCACCTGGACGGACCCATACACAAGACATTCTAAACAACTCACTTGGTCAGTTTTGCCACAAAGCTTCCGAGATAGTCCCCATATTTTTAGACAGGTCCTAGCTCAGGACCTCAAACAGTTTCATCATGATCACTCCAAGTCCACCTTATAATACATAGACAATCTTCTACTCGGCAGTCTCTCGTGGAAACAGTCTCAACTTGACACTGCCTCCCTACTTAACCTTCTAGCTTCCAGAAGTTACCGAGTATCCCCCGTCAAAGCTCAAATCTCTTCCCCTCCTATCACTTACCTCAGATTCCTTCTATCTCAACAAAGAAAGTCCATTACCTTAGACAGAAAATGGCTCCTCTCTGACCTGCCCATTCCCAAAACCAAGACAAAAATCCTTTCCTTTCTAGGCCCTTTCTAAGCCTAGCTAGATATTTTAGAACGTAGATCCCTAACTTCTCCCTGCACCCTGTTGGCAAGACCCCTATACAACCTCAGCAAGAGCCCCCCTAAAAAACCATTATCCTCCTCACCCCGACACTCCTTCATTAAGCTCCGTCAAGCCCTTGTAGAAGCCCCAGCTCTCCATCTTCCTGATTTGTCGAAGCCCTTCTCATTATACATTCATGAGAGGTCCAGTCAAGCTCTAGGAGTCCTAGGCCAATATGCTTTGCCCCAGTAGCTTATATCTCCAAGCAATAAGACCCCACAGTTCAGGGATAGGCCCCCTGCCTACGAGCATTAGCCGCTAGACAGCTCTTGCAGAAAGAAGCTCATAAACTGACATTCAGAGCACCCCTTACCATTCTGTCCCCACATCACCTAAAAGATCTCTTAACCTACAAAAATTTACAGACTCTCCCTCCCTCCAGACTCCTGACCTTACTGTCCTCTTTCCTCCAAAATCCCGTTCACCCCCTTTGCCATCCATACCCGAATCATGACTTTTTCCTCCTTTACTGCTCTCTCGCTTTTTTTCCTCATTCCTATTGTCTTCCCCAGCACCCCAGCCTCCTTTGTATGGCGATTCAAAGTCAGACAGACTTACACACAGCATCAAACAAAAGTTACTGCCCTCATTGCCACACCAGACTGCCCTCTGAAAAGCTGCTCTGAGCCTTTATACCTCCACTTTCCTCCCTCCACTGAAGTGTTCACTAGCAGCTACCCTTATTCTCCCTACCTCTGCTTCCTCTATGACCAAAAACAAGCCTATTGCAGGCGATGGCCAGATACCTACAGGAGATGTCCCTACTAGTCTTGCACCATTCACTACATGAGTAACTTCCAGTACCCACAATATTACTCCTCCAACCGTTTCATGAAATATTCCAACGGCTCATTCTCCTTATCAATCCCAGATCCCTGGGACTCTCGATGGGCTGCCAGAGTCACAGCCTCAGTTTACTACGGGGGGTCCTCAACCCTCCACAGTACCCTTCATATCTCTCAAAAGTATGTTCCCTCTCATTCCCAGATCTCTCAAGTTGCATCAGATAGCAGACATTCCGAAAAAGTCATTATCCAAACTCTTGATAGCGCCTCTTCATCTTCTTATCCCCACCCCTCTTCCCATTTCTCCTACTCTTCATTACAGCTCATTCAGGACACCACCATCTTTCTCAACCACACCCTTAACACAGCCAATTGTTTCTTGTGCGCATCACTATAGCGCCCACTGCTGGCCGCCGTGCCCCTTAATATTTCCAACTACTCCTTCCATGCAGAAAGACAACCCCTCTGCCCCGTGGCAGACATACCCCTATGTGAACCAGAATACGCAGATAATCTCACCATCCACCATTGTGTAGGGCCAACTCCACCCCCTTCCAGCGCACTTCACTGCCTCTCTATCTACACCCCTACCTCCGGCTCTAAGACTTTTATGCAACCGGGACACTTCTTTTTGTGTAATGGCAGTCTTTTCAACTCACTGCCTCTCAACTCCGATACACCCTGCATTCTCGTCACCCTAATCCCACAGTTAACACTTTACAGCATGGCAGAATTCCTTGAGCTCCAACCTCCCTTGCCCTCGCGCACAAAAAGAGCTGCTTTCCTTCCCATCATGGTCAGTAGCTCTTTGATCACCTCAGCCATTGGGGCAGGGTTTTCGGGAGAAGCCTTGGGTCACTCTCTATAGGCAGTTAGAGATCTCAACGCCAAACTTGAGGGAGCACTGACATCCACTGCCGATTCTCTAGCCTCTCTCCAAAGACAGGTCACTTCGCTAGCTAAAGTCACCCTTCAAAACCGGCGGGCCCTAGATCTGCTTACAGCCGAGAAGGGCGGCACCTGCGTCTTCCTCTGGGAAGAGTGCTGCTATTACATCAACGAATCTGGCATTGTAGAAACTGACATTACCAAACTCACCGACCTTGCCTCCAGTCTCCACTCTGCTTCCAATTCCAACCCATTCTCGTCAATACTAACAAACCCCCTCCTCACCTGGCTCTGGCCCATTGCAGGCCCCATAATAATCATTCTTCTCGCCTGTCTCTTCTTACCCTGTATAATAAAGTTCATCAAATCCCAAGTCGGAAAAATCTCTAATCAAGCTTTCAACCAGCTTTTACTCAGGAACTACCAGCTTCTGGCCACAGAAGATCCCTCACCCTCACGTGACCTCCTCACCACACGCTGAGATGGACCCCTCTCTCCACTGGAAACTGTTCCTGGAAACAATAGCCACAGACGCCTGGCTCCTGACACCCATATCCTCTTGGCCAACCTATGGTTACAGGGAACCTTCATTGATTTCCAAACCTGAAGAAGTCCACATCTACTCGTCCTTACTGCGGGGAGTCCTATCAACCCTTTCCTCCCAATCCTCAAGCCCTCACTCCCTTCTCCGCCCCTGTTCAGCAGGAAGCAGCCAGAGAGAAAGCAACGTCCACAAACCCATAGAGGAGAAAGGGGGGAATGAAGGGTCCCCACCAGTAAGATGGCAAACTTCCGGCTTCTCTTCGGGGTCCTCAGTTCCCGCCGGCGCCACCTGAAGCCCAATCACCTCTCGCCCCCCTCCCAATCCCAGCACCTAGCCAACAGCCAACAGCCCCGTAGAAGTGACACCTCAATCAATTCATGCCCCCTCCTATATAACCCAGCACCTTTCCCTAATAAAGCGGAACTCTCCGGTGAATTGCTGCTATGTGTCGCTCCTTTCCTTTCAATAATGGTAGTCACAAATTTGCTGAACAGGAAGGTTCCATGCACTTCAATTGGTAACATTCTTATGTGTATTCTGAGTATTCAAATGCTTCTTTTATCTAAATTACAAATATCCCTTTGAGAAATGTTTGTTCTGGCAAGAGATGTGGAAAGGAAACCTCCGCAGCCTTGTGGGCTCAGAATGCAAATGGTACAGCTGCAGAGAGGCAAAAAGACTCCCTGCCGAGGCGCATGTCTCCATCCCACCCCCACACCCAGCTGGGGTGGCAGCCCACCCACATTTCTCAAGTGCCCTGCGTGCAGCTGCAGCTCCCATTGCCAAGCGCAGCCCTGGGATGTGCAGAGCCCCAACACTAAAGGCACCGTCCCAGCGTGCGGTCTGTCACAGGTCATGTGGCTTTAGGCCACACTGCAGCTGATTCAGAGCCACAACCGTAAATTATATGTATTTATTGCCATGACTACTGAATAATAATCTTTAAGTCATTACAGGTTCTGTTTGCTTTTTTGCAACTAAGTCACAGACTCCCAAATCATGAAGTGACTCATGACTTTGGGAACAAAGGCCCTTTGGACCATCACTGGCACGCGGTGGCTGCCCTGGGCACACAACAAACTCCGCTGTGCCCATCAGGAGAACTGCCCCAGATGGCTTTGCGAGCCAGAGCCTGCAAGTGCTCACTGCCGCCACCAGTGCGGGGGCCACATCTCTGGCCAGAAGCACTTCCCTTCATGAAAGTTTGGGCTGGTTTTTTCCTGTTTTCAGAACTTGAAATCTGAAAGGATGGGTGTGTGTACAACACACAACATCACAAGTACTTCCAGTGTTTTCCCAGTTCAGGGCTCAGTAAGACTGTGACCACCTAAATCGGGTCCTCACTACAGCCCTTCTCCCACTAAAAGCAAAATCAGAACTCTCCTGACAGCCTCCCGCTACATGCCTCCAGTAACGACCCATACCTTCAGTTGGTAAGAAAATAACATGAACTCCTTTTGCTGGATCAGAGAACATAGTCAAACCATCTGTTCATGACACCAGCCTGGCCCCATGAGCTGTCACCCACATTTTACTTTGATACATGTACCTCAGTGCATGGGATTCCCCTACCCAGCCTCAGTGGACACAGCTGTGCCACACCATCCCCTTCAGGGGCAGCAAGAGACCTCACCCACCACCATGTGGAGCCTGGTGGCCATCCACAGAGAACAGCTGGGCACCAGGCAGCCGCTGAGCTCATGGGAACAGGGCAGAGGGCCAGCCCAACTCACAGCAGCAGGTGACGCTTGACAAGAACAGCCTTTCAGCAGAGACCCACTCCTGAAGGCTCTGTGTGCTGCAAACAGACTGCGTGGATGAGCCAGGGCCACTACTAACAATAAGGAGCCACCCTCGGGTTTGCCAAGGGGATTCCACCATGCCACCCCAGGACCCACTGCCTTAACCTATTTTATGCCCAATTAGATATATGTGCTTGTACAGCCCGGGTGTAGGTCCACTAAAAATATTTTGAATCAAAATTATATCAGCTCTTTATTATTAGGCCACACATGGCTAAACCATGTTTACACAAGGATTCTAAAGCCTGTCTAGCTGGACTGGATGTGTTTTCTATTGCATGTTTTTATAACACCAAACATTTTGTGTTTTATTATGTTTTTATGCCTTTTTCCTCCTATCCACTTTATCTTTTGTTCTTCCAACTATAGCAATACTTCAACTACAGCTATAAATTTATAAAATTAGTTTGTAAGGGGCTTACTTATTAAATACGACATAAGGGGGACACAGATTCACATAAAAAAGGCATTAAAGAAGCCTGCTCTCTTCTCTTCACCAAAATACAATGCACTTAAAGCTTCAATGCACAGAGGGCTGGATGTCCAGAGCCTCCCTGTGGGGCAATGCTGCAGTCTCCAGTCTGGCAGCAGTTCTGCACATCAGGCCCATCCAACTAGATGCCCAGAGAGACATGGATCAGTGTTGAACTGCCACAGTCTACAGGCTGAGCCAGGGAGGGAAGCCCTAAGGCTAGTGAAGAGGTAACCACCACGGCCACACAGGCCACACAAGGGAACACCAGAGTAATGGCAGGAGCCACGGGTCACGCCCTTGTCGATGCTGCCAAAATCCACTTCAACAGGAATAAAGTTCAAGTACATGAACCTGTGTCCCCAGACTTTGCTTCCTTGGAAAATGTTTTTCAAATTAATGGACTATATAGTGATTAAAAGTACTTCGGTCTTCAGTTTGCTTACCTGTGCAAGACTATATCCAAAGAAAGATCTAGAAGAACAAGCCAAGGTGGGGTGCCCAAACTGTACTCTGCTGCTGGATGCACCACTGCCTGCAGTGCCCTCCCATAAGGAAGTCCTCATACCTGTCCCCTCAGGCTTCCCCCTCACCTGCACATCCGCTCTGACCAGCACCCAGGTGAGGCCAGGAGCCAGGCCTCAGAGCCTGAGTCTGTGGGAGGCACAGATAGATGAAATCTGTTCCATCAGGAACCATGGACCCCTCAGAATGAAAGAGACCACAGAGCTTCAAATCTGAAGCCCTCATCTCATCCTGTCACCAAATCACAAAGCAAATGCTGTGAACCGTGTGGGAGACTGGCCCAGTGCAGGCACAGGTCTGTCCAGCCACTGCTTACCCAGGTGCCCAGCCATGTGCAGTGCACTGTCTTGGGAATCAGCACCACATGGTTTAAGCCAAAGTGTCCTTGAGGTGCCTGCTAGAAGCAGCAGGTGAACAACTGGGCAGAGTGCCCTGGGAAACTGGAATTGGGGGAAGGGTCCTCCCTAACACAGATTCAAAAGGCTCCCTTCCAGATGGACTGCAGTATTTCTGACCCACAAGGTCGTGTCAGGTCACGGTATATGATGACCTAACATGTGTGCATTGCAAACCACAGGCTAGCACACACCTCCCCCGACAGTCATTCTGTGGGTGATGAGACCATCAGAGTTCTCATCTCCTGGCAACTTCTCAGCACCAGGTACAGTACAGTTAACTGCAGGCACCGTGCAGACCTCTGACCCCTGAGCTTGTTCTCTGCATCACTGAAAGTTTGTGCGCTTCCCCCAGAGTCCCCAGCCTCCAGCCCCAGCAACCACCAGTCCGTGTGCTCAGATTCCATGTGCAGGGGAGGTAGCACACTTATGTCTGTCTGACCTACTTCACTGACCATGATGCCCTCCAAGTCCATCCATGCTGTTGCAGATGACAGGGTTTCTTCATTCACCCATTGATGAACACTCAGGTTGTTTCCTGGTCTTGGCTACTGTCAGTAAAGCTGCCATGAACACGGGGTGCAAAAAGATTCCTCCTCAAAATCCTGACTTCTTTTCCTTTGGGTAAATACTCAAAAGTGGGATTGCTGGGTTGTATGGTAGTTATATTTTTAGTTTTCTGAGGAAGTTCCATACTGCTGTGCAGAGGCTGCACCAGTTTACAATCCCCCTGCACTGTAGAAGGGCTCCCTTTTCCCCAGGTCCTCACCAGCACTTGTTGTTTCTTGTCTTTCAGATTGTGGCCATCAGTTCCTCTGCCCATTTTCAGTTGTATTGTTTGGGTTTTGCTGTGGAGTTGTGTGAGTTCCATATGTATCAAAAGTTTTCAAATCCTTTGCTAACCAAACAAAATCCAGGACTGACTCCAAGTTTGAAACCCTGGGGTTCATATTTGGCCACCTGCTTGACTGAGTTATGCATCCACTCCATGAAAGGGTAAATCTCTCATATTACTTGTTGACATCACAGGATTTATCCCAAAAACAGTGGGTGAAGTACCTTCTGATAAGAAACTAGTCCAGAGCTGACACATTCCTCTTTAATTATTAAACCCTTAAGAGCCACTCGTTAAATTACTTCATCCCAAATCTCAAGCATGCCGCTCAGACTAGGCAGGAATTAAATCCTGGTTCATTTGGCTGGATGGATGTGGACCCAGAGCCCACAGGCCCTCTTCCTGGCCTGTCAGAGCTCCTGCACTGACACATTTCCAGGGGATCTCCCTTCCTGGGCTGGGCTGTCTCCCCACTGTGAACACAGCAGGCTCTCTGAAACAGCCGGGCCACAGAGCATCCACACCATACTTTGCAGATACAGTGAGATGCCTGTAACTTTCTCCCTGAGGACTGTATTCTCAGGTGGATGTAAACCTAATCCTGCCATGGTGGCTTGCAAACTGCAGCCTGAATCAGAATCAGCAAGATTTGACATAGCAGGGGCTGGGGTTCCCCCCAGTGTCTGTGTTGGGGGGGCAGGGCTCATGCTGCTCCACTTCTGACAAGTTCCTGGTGATCATGGACCCCACAGCTCTGGAGGATGCTCCCTCAGTATTGCCCTGAAGAAGGCAAGCAGAGGCCCCCTCAGCTCCTCCCCTCCTCTGGCTCTACACCAACTGAATAATGTGCTACCTTGTCTAAAATCGATGCTCCCATGACTTGGATTTGCTACATATAAGACATGCATCCATTAAAAATGACATAAGAACATTTACACACATGGAAATTCTGCATGATACGCTAGTGGTTAGAAAAAAGCACCAAGTAATACAGCTGTTCTCCCAAATACCGTAGTATTGGTATAAAGTGGGGATGGGTGGGTGGGTAGAGGGCTGAATGGATGTCGAGAAAGACCCTGGAAGGACGCACATTACAACATTAACAGGTCTTTTCCGGTGGTGGGAATACTTCTGTGTTTTGCCAAATAATTTTCAGTTAATACTACTTGGTAAAAGATAAAAAATGAGTAGCTTTTAATTTGTTTGAAAATGATTTGGGGAAAGTATGCTTTCTTGGTAAGACAGACTTACTCTCATTTACCTGAGTCAGTGTGAGGTGACAGGAAAGCGCAACTCCTGAGTACAAAACACTAATGATTCCTTCTAATCTGTGAGGTGGGGCAGCACCTCGCCATCCACCCCATGGGTTGCAGAGAGCCAATGAAATAGCCATTGTGGAGCAGCTCCTGGAGCTTCAAATGGGAGCTTGACCAGAGACCGGGATGCTTAGGTGGCCCGCTTGGGCATGTGGCCTCTCATCCGCTTAGTGCACCATGCCACCCAGCACAAATGCCTGCAGTGGGAAATGTTCACCTACCTGCATTTTTACAGAGGGCAAGTGCAGGGCAGCGCATCCTTGAGTGATCCAAAATCCATGCCAACTGAAAGCAGGTGGACAACCCCTGCTGGCCAGCATCCCGGCTCCACCCACAGCCTGACACAGAACCATCCTCTGAAGCTGGTTGCAAAGCCGTGACAAAGCCCATTTATAAACTAACTGGACAAGATACATAGCTGAGTAACTCCTCTGAAGAGGATTTCCTGAACAAATGCACGGTACAGGTGGAGAAAAGACAGAAATGCAAGCCCTAAGCAAAAATGTTCATTCTAGTGGCCTGGCAGAAAGTGACAATGCTAATGTGCTCAGAGAGGGTTGCATGCACGTCACCATGACAACAGAGCCAGAAACATCACATCTGGGCAGGAGAGCTGGGTCTCGATGCGCAAACAAAATGCTGAGAACCCCCAGGGTCCCAAAAACAGGCTGCACCCACATCCCTGCAGGCCTGTCCAGCAGCCGCCTTCCCCCCAGGTTTCTGAGAGTAGAACCAGCAGGTGAAAGAAACTGGCTACCCTGCTGGAGCAGGCACCTGGGGAAGGAGGCCCCCTGGAACCACACTCCACCAGACAGGCTCCTGCTTCTTAGATCCTGACGTCAACTTTGCATTAAGATACATCAACCCAAATCACAGCCATTTGCCCAGCTGGTCACTATCTACAGCAGCAATTACAAACCTACTCCAACTGCACTTGGCAGACGACAGACCTTACACTATGCTCTGGCCAGGCGGCCTGCGGAGTGAGGAGTAGGCGCATTCCAACATCCGCCACTCCAGTCAGACTGACACTGAGTCCCATGACGATGACTCAGGCAGTCACACACTGGCTTCAGCACAGAGGAAAAGCGATGCAAAAATTAAACGCACCCCTCACGGGGGCAGTTGGTAAGAGCTGATTCCTGGATGCAGCTTTGCTGAGAGGGCCTTCTCAGCTAGCACAGCTCTGACAACAGGACCTCTCTCTGCTCTGCTGGGAAGGCAATTAGAACGCGGGCCTCTGCCTGGGCTGTGGGCTCTGCCACGAGGGCCTGTTCTGTGGGCTCAGCTGCCAGCCCCAGACAAGATATTCTGATATTATAAAACATCACTGGCCTCAGCTTCCAAATGCTGGGAAGGACAGAGGGATCATGGACAGGAAGAGATTTGGGAAAGGATGAGGGCAAAAATGACTCCTAAATTCACAAAAGATTTTAGGCCACTAAAGGCCTCATCACACTGCCATTCATTAGGTGACAGCAGCCAGCTCTTCATCTGTCCAAATAAATACACAGACCACCTTTTAAAATTGTACTGGATCTTTTTGATTACTTACAAGTGGAGAGCAGTTCTCTAAGAAACCACATATGAACGTTAAGAAAATTAACCCAAAATTGCATACAATAAAATTTTTAAAAACAAACCTTTGATCGAAAAGAATTAAACCTGAAGGATGTTGCATTAGTGGCGATGGAATCAGTCACTGCAGTCCTGTGGCCATCAGATTTTATTTCTTAAATGGCATATCCAAAGAGATTTTCATGAACTAGAAAACTAGAACTGCACCTAATGAATATATGACAAAGCACGTGACTCATTCCAAAGTAAGAAAGTACTTAAAAACTACACTCAAACAGTGAAGTAGGCTGACAAGCTATCAATAAAGGAAGATAAACAAATAGGTGACCACTATTTTGTGGGATGTTCTTTCTAGATTCAATCCTGTTTGCCACCACACCAACATGAGCATTTGTTTAGCACCCCTGGGCACAGTGGGTCCTCAGAGCCTCCCCACAAGATGATGTCATCATCACCTATGGGCGGGTGGATGAGGCAGCCAGAGAAGGGAAGTCTTGGTGCTCAGGAAATCGTGCAGCTACTACACAGCCAACCGCGGGTCTAGAGGAGGCTGACCACTCTCGCTCTAGCTGAAGTAACACCCACAGTTGCCTGGATAAAACATGGCTATGTACACAGGCAAACCGTGGCCTCCGTAAGGCCCCAGGCTCGCACCTCACTGCAGACAAGAACCCATTTAACCCAATGCCTGCCTGTGCCAAACTCAAATTTCACACATCCAAATCATTTAAACAGCTCAAACATGCACATCTTGCACTGAGATTCTACCTGCTTTGCAACAATCTACCTCGGGCCTCTGTTGGGAGATGGCTCCACACAGGCCCAGGTGGGTAACTGAGGGGCAGACAGAACACAGAGCCCCGCCAGCGTGCAGGCACTCTGAAGGGTGGGAAACGCTGACAGCCCAAATGTGAGAAGCAGACTTGTCAGAGTAACACACTGCCCTTCCCAAAAAACCACTACCAGTTTTCTCTAGCCAAACCACAGGGTTTCTAAGATCAGTGGCCAACACTTGGCATTTTCAGGGGGCTGCCCTTTTCACTGTAGGGGTGCAGCAGCCTGCCTCTCCCCAAAGATGCCAGTGTCACCCCACCCCAGTCGCAATGACCAAAGACGTCTCTAGACATCGTCAAGTGTCACCCACCCTGGGAACCACCAAGCCAAACAGGCGGGTGAGGGGAATCCATGGGCTTGGAGGGCTTAGAACAGCTTAATGAGGAGGTGGCTCTTCAGTCCTATGGGTTTTGATCTTCTGATGCTGCATGCAGGACGGATTCTGGACAGGCTGGGTTCCCGTTGCCTGGCTCCAAGGAAAAGGGGTCAGAGACTAGGTATGTGGTAGCCATGGGAAGATGCGGGCATGGGAGACAGCACCACAGAGGCAGACAGGTTTCCCTGCCAGAAATCTACGGTGACCCCCAAGCTGGATATGACTGTCCCCTTCTCCTAAGGAAGGAAAAGGTCCAAATGTACAGAAGCAGGAATCAAGTAAGTTCCAAAGCAAGGGTCCTTCTGGGGATGAGGGCCCCCAGGACACAGGCCCATCCCAAGAATGGGGGGTAGAGGGGATCAGGCCCCCTAGACACAAGCCCAGCCCACCCCAGCACCCAAGAATGAGAGGTGGAGTGGACCAGGACCCCTGGACACAGGCCCACCCAGCACCCGGAGAACAGTGGATGGAGCCCAAGGTCCAGGCACTGGCCAGAATCCCCTCTCTACTCCACAAAGTTAGGGCATGGGTGGCTTTCCTGCAAGGAAACCTCCAGAACTGGACATGTCACAGATGGACCCGCTTGTGAAGGATGACTCAAAGCCAGCAATGTGGAAAATAGCTCTAACACCTCTGAGAAATCAGCCCCACTCAGTGAGCACCATAATCCTGTCACCAGGTGAAGCTGGAAGGTCAGCACAGGTGTATCCCATGTAGTGTTCCAGTCAGACAGATGGTTCTCCCCGAGGGAAGACACTCCACATCTAGGGCCACTGACCTGAGACCCACAACTCACCTCAGGAAGCCAGTCACCGGCACCAGTTCCATCGTGTCCAGCACAGCCCACCTAACCAGAATGGACACAGAGTGGAGAAGACCAGTTGTGACTGGCAGGGCTGATCCCCAACATTCCCTCCCAGGAGGGCACACGCTCTTCCCAGGGGCCACATAGATGCCCATCTGTTGATGAGCATCTGCTTTCTCAGCCGTGAAACCAAGCTGGACAAACCATCTCTGCAGTGGAAGAAAGTGCTACAACGTCAAGATGTTCACAGAAGGGGACGACACCTCCACTGAGAACAAAACAGAGGGTCAGGGAAGCTACCAACCACCACTCAGAATGTTAACCATTGCCTGGCTTTTCTGGTTTTTCTCTTTGCTCAAATAATTAAAGATACTTGTAGATAAGGAAAATATGTGCTATGGAACTGAACAAAAACAGTTCTTTCTTATTAAAGATCTTTTAATTCTTATATACTTTTTTTAATAGATGTAATTATAGCCCTACTTAACGTTAAGCACTTCAACTAAGCCAGAGGTTAATTAACAGACTGCTGATTATGAAAAGTAAGATGACGTATAAAATGTCATTATGAATAATTAATAAGACCTCTTTGATCTGGTTCAGACCAGGGATGCAGTGCTAGCAGGATCTCTCTCTTTGGTATGGAGACAATCTTACTGAATAAATCAAATTTCTGGGACCAAAAACAGAAGTTTATAATGAGCATTTAACACTGCCTTAAAAATAAAAGTGAAAGTTTTTTTTTTATTAGTTTCATATTTAAACAGATATCCAAAAAGTAAGGTGTAGTGACTGACATATATACACCTTGCAATACAAAACAGAGACAATACAGTTGTGGCAAAATATTCTGGGAATCTCCCCTGCATCCCATTAGACTGTGTCATAGAGTCACAAATTACAGGAAAACATCCAGGAAATAGATGCGTGGTGAACAAACACAGAGGCAGTCCAGAAGGCACTCTAGTACTCAAAGGGTATGAAGTCTTCTTAGAGGCCAATCAATTCAAATAATTGTTAACTTAGTTAAAATCACTAAGATTATGAAATTATGAAATTAAAATTAATGCAATAGATTGTTCCAATTAATTAATGTGCTAAAATAACAATTTTTGAAGTACCCTTAGCCTGGTTCTTTCTGTTCACTGCATTGCCCATCTTCTGGAGAAGCAACATGAGACTCCAGAGGCTGACTCCCGGGTTTTATCTGTCCCGTGGGGCATTCAGTTTTGTAGCAGTCTCCATTTTAATTAAATCTGCATAAAAACGTATCATGTGCAGTAACTCAATTATGCTTCAAGAAGAGGGACACTTGTGATCACATTTGATGCACAGTTAAATATCAATGTTATTACTACCACCCAAAATGTGTCACTTTGTGACACTAATCCATGCAGAGCGAGTAGGACAGTTAGTACCTCACCGCAATAGGTGTTAAAGCTCTTAAAACATTTTTATAAGAACATTCTGAGATGTGTGGGCCTTTCAAGAAAACTCTGCTAAGATTTTTTAAAACTTATTTTACATTGGAACAAATCTATACCAAATGTCCACTCAGTGCTAAACAGCCCCTCTCCAGCACCCCTAGGAGATCTAAAGCTCAGGAGATGAGTCACATTTTCAAATGAGTCCTCAGCATGGCCTGGGGCTTCCACACTCCCTGCTGCATAGGATGAAGTTCAAGGAAGGCCTGTTCAGAGTTTTACATAAACCCGTAACAAAATCACAGCATCATTTCCACTTTAACACTCTATTTACAATGTAACTTTTCAATAAGTAAACCGCCAATATTCAACAGCCAGTATTCCAATGGACTTTTGAAACCTTTAGAAACTATTAAGTATGACCGAAGATTAATTTAAGCTTGGAAGAACCTGTGTCAGAGAAAGAAAAGCATATGAAAGCACTCAGCTTGATTCAAGATTGGAATTGATAAATGAGCCACGTATGTAAGGCAACACAGAAAGTTTTCAGAAAAGGCAGAGTTGGGTCATAAAAAGAGGGAGGGTTCCCTTTTCTCTGCAGGCCTGAGACAAACTACTGAAATGAAGATGCTCGGCGAGTCAGGGGATATAATTCTAACCTCAGGAAGGCAGCAGCACCCGAGCTCTGAAACCCCGTGGGGTGGGTGGGATTCATGCCTCTAACTGTTCGCCCTTCATCTCGGCACTGTGAGGGGCTTACGGCAGCCCTGGAATCCCACCACTTCAGCCCACCTCAGAACAGTCTCTGCAGAAGCACCTGCGAGGGAACACACATGGATCCTTCTACCCCAGCAGAGCTCTTATAAATGCTTTCACCTAGAGGCCACTTTTAACACTTTAGTCTAAACTTGGGTTCTGTAGCCTCTGTACCCCTAGTATTGCTTCAAAGTTTAGGCTCACCGACTATCGCCCTTCCCCTTTCCGGTAGGACCTGGCTGGTCGCCTGCTGCAGGACACACTGAGCACAGAAACATGCTCCTCTCCCCAGAGTCAATTTTAAGGAGCTGCCATCCAAACCGTCAGCACCAGGAAACATCTGGACTCTTGTGCTCTTTTTGTGAAAGGCTCTTCCTGGCTTTGCCAACTAAAAGGACAGCCCTGCAGTCCCAGCAGACCGACCTCCTTCCAGAAAGCCTCAAGAGTTGGTCTTTGTGACCTCAAGCCCCTGGGGGCCTGGTCCACGTTCTGCTGCTGACAGACATACATATTTACAAAGCCTCCCAAGCTGGTCAGTCCTGTTCAGCAGCCACAGAACTCAGTTTATAAGGGAAATGCTAATAAAAATACCAGGACCTACACAGATGCTTCTAGATATTCAGCCTTAGTACTAACAGCAAACACAGGGAAAAAGCCCTGTCCCCCCTTGTTCTCCCAGCCTCTCCTGACGTTTCACTGGCCTGAGTCTTACGATGCTGTTATTTTTAGCCTGCCCGGATGGAACAGCTGTGCTTCTTCAGGCAGGCTCCACTTAGGAGCTCAAGGAGGCTCAAAGGGACACTGGAGAACAACAGGGTTTCAGTTAGAAATGTGTCCCCCTCCCTTTCGTCCTGAGCCGCCAAGTGCACCAAGCTCGTGTTAGCTCTAGAGCAGGCCCCTATCAGCACCCACGATGAAGTGACGAGCCCCCCAAAAACTTAGTTCTTTGAGAAAAGATTCTCACGGCCCCTTCTACCAGAATGCTCCCAATAGGCAGCGTATGAGGACTACAAACGAGAGACGGCAAATCCAATCAAAAACTCTATCTTTAATGATGCACCTACTTAAATCTTTATCTCAAATGGGCCCCTCATTCTTCAGGCTTTAAACAGCTGAGAAGACATCTTCCAGGACAGTCATGAACCTGCGAGACTGAAGCAGACTTGTCAGTTTCCCTGAATCACACTCAGGAGTTAACTGTGACACGCAAGATGCAAGCAGGATTTTACAAACTATGGTGGTAGACGGCAACCTCCTAGTCTAAAGGAGACTTGCACAGATTTATTATTATTTTATTAGTATTTATGATGTATTATTTTTATTACCACCAATGCTGATTTCATGTAAATAAAGAGAGATTAGCCCAGAAAAAGTATATACATACACTATGAATGGGTATGACTCAAGGTCCCCGCTGTTTACACACAGGCCGTTAATATAAGGGAACCATAGTTGCTGACTTCATTTCCTAGGGACAAAAGCCTGTCCCAAATCCCGCACAGGTTCCTCCCTGACAGAAAACACCAGCCAGGACAGTCTGACGGATGTCCACACAGACAATGAACAAGGACCCAAAGTGGGAGCAGAGGAGCCAGAGGTGGTCCTGGACAAGAACACCCAGGACCAGGGAGCAAAGGACCAGAGGTACAGGGCTATCAGCCCCAAGAGAGCTTGGCCAGGACACAGCCGCCTGCCTGTGGCTCTCTGTCCTTCCAGCCACGGTAGGGCCCACACAGCACCGGCTGTCAGGAGTCGGCTGACATAGCAGCAGCGGCTCTGGGAGCCAGGGTCAAGGCCAGCAGGTGCTGCACAAACTGGAAGTCCTGACAGCCATGCCTAGGGGTGGGACACAGATGGACGGTTCTTCTAGTCACCTTTCCAGGGCACAGTACAGGCGCCCACTGGGCCCAGTGCCCCTGCAGGGTAAGGGAGACCCTCGCCCCAATGGAGCCATCACAGCACGGATGTGTGTGTGTGAGGAAGTAGGAAGCAGAGGCCCCCTGGGTGCAGGGAGAACGCTTTCTGGCCAGGGCAGGGGTGTGAAACCAGGGCTGGGACAGATGACTGTCAACACACGGGCTCAAACAAAATGCCTGCAGCTAAGGTACGCTGACCTTACAGAAACAAAAACAGGTAGTGCCCGTCCAGAATTTTTATAAATTGTTCCTCTAAGCAAATCTCAGTGTAACACAATCTACACTAAATACATTTTAGTCTCATCTACGCTTTTAACTGTGTATAAAGTAGCTTTAATGGAAAGAAAAACAAGGTAGAAAGCCCAAGGGGATGAATTCTGAGGAGTTAGGAGAACAGTATCTGAATACCTAGCTTCTACATATCTCAGTCCAAAACAGGTCAGTGTGATATTAACTTCTCAATGTCCCGATTTTTAATTTTCTCCCATTTTTTAAATGAACATGTTCAAAAATACTACAACGTTGGAAGAATGTTGCATGAAAGTACCCAAAATCCCTCCCACAGATCCAATGGCTGGTACTGTTCGGTCACTTTATCATCCACCCCCCCAGTTCCTACCCTCACCCCAGCTTCCTGGCCTCACTGTCCAGTTCACATTCGAGTCAGCTCAACTCCCTGAAAATGTCCTTCAAGGCTGTTTGCTCCTCCAAACCGCTGGCCGAGGCCACCATGCCTCTCTGCTCACCCACTTCCCTTTCTCTGGCTCTGACAGCCCCCAAGCCCCCATGTTTCGTGATCTTCACCTTTTCAAGACTCCAGGTCAGCTGGCTGGGGGACAATACACGTTCCCTCATTGGGTCACCCGGGTCCCCTCTCACATCCTGTGAACAGTGGGTCTAAGGCACGCCTGCAGCCCCCTGAACACTTTTTGGCCAGAACACATCACAGTCGGTGGCTTCAGACTGCAGACCCACACCCACAGCCCAGGGAGTCAGGGAGCACCTGACAGCGAGCACTGACGGAAGGAAAGAGAGCAGCAGCGTGCTTCTCCACAGGTGTCCACGCAAGTTCCTTCTGGCCTCCTACAAAAGGGTTTCAGTATCCTCCAGGGTTACTGAGAGCCATTCCCGTGGTAGTCTCAAAAACTTCTCCACAAAAATATTCTCTTTGCTTCATAACAAATTACCTGATGCTTGACAGTAAAGTGTCAAGTTTTAAGACAGGGGTAAGAACCGGGTCAAACCACGCAGTAGCACCGGATTCTGGACAGGCTCCCTAAGGGGAAGGTAGTGGCACATTCCTAGGGATATCCAAGGCATCGAGAGGCAAGGAAAAACCATGCCCTGCTCTAAGAGCCATCAGGCTGTCAGAGAGATGGTGCTTGTGCCTCTGGTACATCTCAGGTCACATGGGAAGAAGCCTCAGAACAGCAAACCCACAGTGCCCAGAAGCATCTCACTTCTTCCCAACACTTGGGAATGTTCCTTGTCTGTGGAGTGGATTGTAAGTTCCTGGGTTCCCACGTTTTCACTACCCAGAAGGCCAAAATCACGGGTCCAATTTTCTCTCTCTTTCAAAGCTTAACAACAGAGATTTAACTCAAAGATAATGACCCTAGTAGGAAATAACCAAAACCCTTGCCCAGGGATTGATCTGGGCAAGGCAGTGTGCCACACCCAGAGGCCTGGCTGCTGCCTTCCTGTGGAGTGTGGAGACAGCCTGAGTCACGCGGAACAGGTGGCACATTGCACAGGAAGGACCTGACACCACCTGTGTGCCAAGCCTCAGAAAATATTTTCTAGTGAAAATGAAAACTGCTGTGCAAAAGCATCTTGCTTAATTATCTCTAAGCCAAGTTGTAAATGCATTATTTCAGATGGAGGTAGAAGTAATTCCTTAAAAATGTGTATGAACAGCCAAGACAAAAGCATCAATTCATGCTTGATGAATAAACGAATTTAAAAATGTATTAGCCGGGCATGCACCATTTAGGAAAAAATGCTATATAATTTGATATTCTAACTATATAGCTGCTTCTTCATACTGACAGAGATTTTGGTTCAGTTAACTCAAGAAAAGGTAAACAATTCTAATCAGAAACCAAAAGGCTTTACAAAGAATAAAATTATAGTGCCAATTCAATCATGCATGACAATTTAACCTAAATATTTAAATTCCCTAAGCACAGTCTTGCAAAACAAGATGTTAATGTGAATAAATATGTCTCCATAAGCAACACCAGGGAAGAGCCTCCCCTGGTGGTGGCAGGGTGGGGCAGAGTCACAAGGAAGGGCCACTCCGGGTACAGAACTTCCATCCTCTCTGCAGTATATCAGCTTTGATAATAAAACTTATACTACTCTAGCTTTATGGGCTTTGGGATGTTTGCACTTACTCACCCAGGAAACCAGAAGCTGGAGATCTCCAGGGGCCACCACTTAAAGTCATGTGAGCACTCGCCTGGTGGAAGTGCTGCCAGCCAAGGCCTCGCCTTGTACCCCGTTGATTCTGACTCTGCCTTGGGGTTATTTTGCAGAATGTCCTAATACTGACCCTTGAACACCAGAGGGAATGCTTAGGAGACCCTTGGAGCTCTCCTGGCTCTGGAGCACCTCGATAAACTAGGATTGGAAAAAAAACAAGAAGCCCCCACATCTTACCTGAACTCTCCTGCCTCTGGAAAGGGCCCACCCCAAGCCACGAGCAAAGGCAGCTCCTCAAGCCATCTCATTTCTGTCGTTAGACAGGCTCTTCTGCAGCAGAAGTGACAGGGAGGTAATATCTGCTTCCTAAGGCCTCACTTGGCCGCTCACTGGGGAGCCTCAGACAGACCCACAGGCAACCAGGCTGCTACGTGGTCACCAATTTATGACACAAGTAGGGAAGATGTGGCCTGCCCTGTCACTGTCTTCAGAAGCAATAATTTGCTGGAGCCCATGGTTTTCCTAGGGCTCACACAGCAGGACCCACGCCCAAGGCCTTAGAGGCACTTTCTGGCAGGTTTATAAGGTTCACGCCATCCTTAAACTCAGGAAGCCAGCCTGAGGGCGCATGGTTAATGACAAGTGTGGGTTCTCCCGTAAGGTTGACAGCTTGCTCTCCAGCCTCTGCCTCTTTGGAACAGGCCACTGTGGACAGTTTTACAGCCTCCAGTGAGGCCTGATAAGTCCAGACTCCAGTCCAAGGTCGCACACACATGAGGAGCACTGCAGCAATATCCCGCCTGCAGGCAGCTCTCCAGCAGCCTCTGAATGTACGCAGAAGCCCTTCCCCGGCCTGGCCTGGCCATGAGGATGCCGCGCTGCCCAGTGTGGGGGCTTTCCACTCCCCAAGAACCTCAGACCATACAGCAGAGGCTCACCATCCCGTTTTAACTTGATTTTTCCACTCTGCCATCAAAGCGATAGTCACTGTGGACACCACTGGTGTTGAGTCCCATTAGGTCACTCATGCAACAGAAAGCGACGCATATTTAACTTGACCAGGTGATGAATGGTTTTATGTCCCTGCTTCAAAGCAATGACACGACACACAGGAGCCCATAATATTTCCAAAAGTGCCTACTAACTTGAAATCTCTTAAGACATGAAGGAAATCATTTTTCTGACCAAGCCCTTTACAAGAAAATGTTTGTTTCTCTGCCACATGATACGTAACAGCTATTTTAGAACCCGGACTCCTTATGTTGGAATGGCAAGAATGGCTCACTGGCAGCCCATAAACCGGCAATTCTGAAACCCAGCTCACTGGAATCTCCCAGAGTGCTCCCCTCCCCAAGTCGCTGGTTCCCCAGGATGGGTGGAGCCGGAACACTTGCATTTCTAGTGAGAGGCCAGGAACCACCTTGGTAAACTGGGCAGGGCACATCCCTAGGGCCAGTATCCAAGCACCATGACCACTGGATGCCAGCTTAAATATAAAATAACCAAGCAGGTTTCACTGCAAAGATTAATGTTCCTAGGGGTAAGTTAGCCAACACAGTCATCTGCAATACCATCTGACTTTTAAGGCTACTGCTGACTCCAATCTCACTCAGGACAATGGCTTGAAGGACAAGGCCCAACACCCCTGCACCTGGACCCCATGGCCATCACTATCACATGGGGCTTGCACATGTACACCTGGGCTCAAGCCTATGCTATTACATGGGGGCTTGTATACTGACACCTGGGCTATCACACAGCGGTGGGGGGCCTGCATGCCTACACCTGGGCTCATACCTGGGCTCTCACACCAGGACTGACCAGTGCCTCAGTCCTTCTTTGTGAACTGTGGCTGGTGTTCCAGAGAAGCCAGAAAGGATGTCGTAGGAATCTATGTGAGCCCTACTTTCTCTACACCAGCAGCAGGGCTCTCCAGGAAGGCTAAAAGGTTAACCACCCAAAGCAGGAGCCCTGCAGCAAACCATGGTGTGCCCTGCTTTGGTCAGACTGTGCCACGCCACGCACAGAGCACACGCCTGAGCCTCACTTACCAGAAGTGCTTGAGGGATGCTGGGCCTGGGTGGGAAGGGCTTGCCAGTACTCACCCTCCACTAAGGCTGCTCCACACAGTAAATATGCATTAGGCCATGGGGGTTGGAAATCCCTGCTCACCGTCCAGGGCTGTCCGATCAGTTCCTCAAGTGCCACTGCGTCTGGCTGGCCCGTGATGTCCACCTTTCGGTGTTTTATTGCTCTCTCTCCTCCAGGTTTTAAGGGGACTCATTAATTTGCTTCATTAAATCTTATGATGCTGCCAAGCTGGGGGATTCTAAGTGGTAGACTGTTCCACTTGAGGGTGGGGTGAGGCCCCAGAACTGGAGGCACAGCACCTGGGGAGAGGGGACTCGGGAACACGGAGCTGGCCGCCTCCCCCCAGCATATGCATCCTGCCATCCCCACTTCACTCACAGGGACTGGCACCATCCAGGTCTGGAGAGCCTGGCAGCAGTGGGGATGCCACCTTTCCGGAAGCCCACCTTTGAGTCACATCTGGCAGTTCAGTGTCAACAAGGTGATTGCGACCGTCTCTAAGAGGACTGAGCCCCCCAGGGAACCCTCAACCCTTGGCCGGTGCCCAAACACAGCTCAGAAGGGCACCCCTCCACCACCAAATCCCACCCCACTTCAGAGAGCCAGACAGCCAATGCAGCACCCAGATGGCAATCCTGACACACATGCCTCCACATCCCCAAACTGGAAACAGAAGGTGACACTCAGAGTTGGATTGCAAAAACTCAGCAACCACAGTGCCTACAAATGAGACTAGGGAAGGGCTAGCGAAAGCAGGCAGAGAAGGGGAGAGGTGACATCCTGAACTCATGCCCCAAGGGCTTGGGTGGTCCTTACAACACATAGCACAAGACACAGCACTGTTCTTGCTATGAGGATTGGGGCAGGAAGCCTAAACACATTCAGGAGGATATATGATTTCTACCAAGACACCAAAACCACACCAGACCCAGGTTTCTCCTCCATGAAGCTGAACTCAAGAGGTGTAGCTGCCGCGTGGTGTCTAGTGGCCTGTGTCGCAAAGCTGTCGCGTTTGAAAGCTGCAGAAAGACAGGCTCGGATACGTGAGGGCTCAGAACCCGTCCTGAGAAATCTGCCCAAGTGCATACTCTCTCCAAAATAGTCACAGCTAAGAGCGGGATATCGACAAGCTGCATGGCAGCCTGTATATTTCTGTCCCCAGTGCAGACCAACTCAGTATCCAGCTCGGCTCTGGGGCAGGAGAGCACATGGCGGTCCCCACACAGAAATGCTGCCTCCTTCCTGTTATCAAGAAACACATATTTATGTAATTATATATTTACCATTTTTTAAATTATATTTTAAGTATATAAAAAGGCCAAGAAAATTCACAAAACATTAGTGATTTGAGGGTGGGATTATGAGTATTTTTAAACTAAAAAGCCTCAATTTTCCATAGTGAACACATCATACTCAACAGTAAAAGGACTGTTTAAGTCACAATAAACTACGTGTCTGTCATCTGATTCCCATGTAATACAGATGAATAGTAAACTCCAGGAGGAGGTACATCACCGTACGAAAATGTTTCTCTTCCAGTGGAGTGGGGTTGGAGATGGTTTTCCCTCTATTTTCCTATGTTTAACAAAGCAAAGTCCACAGTTGAGGAAACACTGCCAGTCGCTCGCACGTGAGCCCTCACTCCCACGCATCACTGAGAGTTTACTTTTTAAATCAACTGGGTTTCTTCCTAGAAAGTAAAGTGGACTAACATCCGTGCCGACTCAATACATCTTGAAAAGGGAACATGGAGAGCTTCAGTGACCTTGGTTGTGTCCCTGGTGGACCTAGGCCAGCACCCAGGCAGCTGGTTCTGCTGACAGTGAGTCAACACTCACTGCGCCTTCTGTAACCACAGTGACAACCTCAGCTCTCCACTCACACCTCTTGATGCCCAGGTAGGGATGCAACCCTGAGTCACTCCAACCCAGAACACACACCACCTGGAGACTCCATGGAGCCACCTCTAAGCATGCAGACTTTCCCAGAGAAGGCAGCCCTCGTAATAAAGGAATGTGTACAATGTTATCTTCACTTTGCTGTTAATTTTATAATACTCGGTTACAACACATTGATTTTTATAGCAATTACTAAAATAACTCATGATGTGCTTGTAAGCCAAGCACCTTAAAAAACACACAAGTAGTTTTACAGAATTACAGGGGTTTCTGTGAGACTGTCAAATTAAACTGGAAACTGAGTTAATTAAATCTGATTCTTGAGGCAGGGCACACGCAGAGGGAAATGTTTTAAAAACTTTTTTCTCCCAAACTTCACACAGACGCAGTCAGCTGAGGGTTTCCATTGCTGGAACTAGCCCATTCTTGGTTGGAAGCCACTGCATTAATGCCTATAAACGGTATTTGTTTTTCCAAAAGCAAACTTGAACAGGAGCAATCATGTGGGGAGGCAGAGGGACACTGATAAAGCTGAGTAGGTACCAAACACCTTCTCTGGCAATTGAATACTTTTTAATTAAAATATATGCACTTCTGAGTGTTACCTTTGTTTTATTAATTTTCACTAAGTTCATACCTGATAAGAAAAAAGTTTTCCTTATTGGAAAAGGAGGAAATTAAATAAGTGTAGAGTAACATAACTCCTTTAAAGCAAAACACCCAAGAACCACCTTTTCTTTTTCTCACATTACCTGATAATTCTCAGATTTAGAGTTTTGTCATGTTACAGAAAATGCCATGAATTAGAGGGAATTCAGGAGTCAGAACACAGCATGTAAGCATCATGAGCATTCTCAGTGAATAATTAATTCAAATACTGTGCTCAGAGTGATGTAGGATGAAGTGAATTTATTTTTAGTTAAACCAAAATCCCAGAACACTTGCCAAATAATTCCTCTGTTTTAAACGGACGGTCCTCTGGCAGAAGCTCACCACGTTTCTCATCTAAGGTAAGAAGTGGACACCCTTTTCATGTCAGACATGCTCACAGTCCCATGCAGGTGGCCATTTATCACCAATATACAAGTGTTTTGTCTCTTTGTTACATACGGTGAACACATCAGCATGGAAAGGAAATGTAGGCGGTTTGTCCAGAGTTCCCTGGATGCTGGCTGCCAGGAAGCACAATCTGCTTATTAGGACAAGGGCTTTAAGGGCTGGACTGCTGTGTGGGGAGGGTGCAGCAGGGAGGGTAGGGCTGTGAGCTGCAGGGACCCACCCCAGACCACGCTCAGGAGCCTGGGAGCCTAAGGCCAGGGCCCTTCCTCCCTGAGGGTGGGACCCTGAGGCAGCAGTGGCTGGGGGTCAAGCTGGGTCTCCACTTGCAGATGCAAGGACAGAGCATGGGACTTCCCACGTCTGTGCACAGTGGGCTCCTGGAAAGGGCAGCTCAGGGCTGTGACTGTCAGGTATCTTGGGGGGTGGGGGGGAGCCCTTGGCCATGTGCCTGCAGAGGCCCCAGTGACACAGCCTGATGGGGTCGAGGTCCTGCCCGCCCAGGACCCTGGGGCCTGCCCATCACCCAAGCTAGCCTGGGTTGTTTTCTTGAACCCTCATGGTGATAGCCTACAGACACAGCTCAGGTTGTCTACGTGTGTCCCACCTGCTCAGGAAGGACAAGGCAACCCCCTGGCACCTCTGGGGACATCACAGGTGTGCTCAGGACCAAACCTGAAGTCCTGGGCTCTACACATCCACCTGCAGAGGATGGACCTGAGCTGCTCTCTCCCAACCCCCCTCTGTGTCAGCACACCTCCAAAGGCCTTCGCCACCCTCTCCTCAGCACCCCCTTCCAGATCCTCCTCTCACCCCTGGGCACCCCCAGATGCCCAGGCCTGTACCCCAGCTTCCCATCTCTGCCAGCCCCTTCCACCTACATTGTGACACCTGTCAGTCCTGTCAGATCCCAGCACTCAGCATGAGAATGAGCTGCAGGACTTGGTGAAGCAACCCCATGGAAGGTGGTCTGAATCAGTGAGCAGCAGATCAGAAGAACATGCAGGACAATTATGACTCGAGTATCCGTGAAGCAGCGATTGTGCAAAAAAAGGGTCTTCCTTTGTTTCAGTGCCTTTCCAATAAAACATTATTAAGAAAGCGTTTCCCCAGGAAGCATATACCTTTTTATAGTATATGAACATAAGCCTCTGAAAGCAACTTAGAACACTTATGCAAATGAATTCACATCCTCAGAATTTTCCTAGTCTGAAATCTGAGGGTTTTCCATCCTTGGCACAGAAAAAGGCCCCTACGAAGCAGTGTCAGCCTGACTGGACAAGCAGGCCAGCAGGGTGAGTGGTCAGCACAGTGAAGTGCATGTGCAGGAGGGCTCTGCGGGCAGGAGTTTCAGCAACATGAGGCAGGAACACAAGCAAAGGACAGCACTTTCCGGAGGACACACAGCTAACCCTAATTCTTCACGGGGCTGCCTCGTCTTCAAAGAGCATGCATAGGACAGGAAAGGAGGACTCAAGCTGGAACACTGTGTGCTCAGGAAGAGTCCTCACCACACACCACCAGTAGCAAATACAGCTGCTGGCTGGCCAAAATGCACCTTCCCCTCCACCCAGACACTGGCAGCCTCCTGCCCACATGAGCACAGCGCCCCCTCGGGGACCCTCACAATGCCCCACCTCCTTCCCCGGGAAAGCCACCGCTGAGGACTGTGGGCTGGACACCCTGACCCACAACTGAGACCCCCTGACTTCTTCTGGGGTCAACAGACAAACTTATTGTTCGAAACAGTTACATGCTTGTCCCTGTCACCTGAGCAAAGCTGACCCGTCACTCAAATCTAACACAGTTAATCATTTGCTATGAAAAATAAAATCCTGTGCAAGTAACACATACACACCCTTTCCCTATTTCAACCGCCACACCCTCTGCAGCACAAGCAGACCCCTGCACCCTTCTGCATGTTTCTGCCCTTACAAAGAGCCCTGAATAAGAGAGTGCATACCAGAAGCCAGGATTAAGGATCAGGACTGGATGGATGGATGGATGGATGGATGGATGGATGGATGGATGGATGGATGGATGGATGGATGGATGGATGGATGGATGGCCGGCCACAGCCTGGCCAGGAAGGTCGGCTGGTTGGGCCCAGCTGTGACTCCGAGCCCCAGAAGCCAAGTCTTCACAGAGACATGGAGAAGAACCAGCCAGGCCAGCTCAGACTCACACCATGTGCAAGTAGCAGGGATCTTCTGCTCACGCCAGGGTCACTCCATGACTCAAGGGCCATGCACGCTCTGCTCCAGCAGGTGCTGAGTGTGGCTGCTTGCACAGTCTTAATCCCTGCTCCCTCAGCCCCTCCCACTTACGGCACCAGGTGTGCACTTATTTATGTAAATGTCCAGCCGCACGTAAGCATATGCGTCCTCTAACCCTAACTTCTTCCTGTGGCCCAGCTTCTGTTGGCCTCTGTGCCCGCTGGTTTCTGGTCTCCTAATTGAGAGTGAGCAGGGCAGGCAAGAGGGGCTGGGAAGCACACGTACTGCGCACATGTGTGGTTGCACACACACATTATATGTATGTTCTCACATGTCTCGCATATGCTCGCATGTACACAGAAGCACTGAGTTTTCACACACTTTCACACGCAAACACATGTAGGTGGACCCACTCAATCCCATACAAAAGGGCAGGGCCCCAAATGCACCTTCTTAAGCTTGGCCCACACCACATTAGACCCTCCCAGACCCGCCCTGGGTTCCCACTGCACCAGCCCCCACCCGCACCCCCAGCTCATCTCCCAGTCGGTCAGCAGAGGCATGCGCTGGTCTTAGACTGCATGTGGGCATCCTGTTACCCAGTGACAACCACCAGAGAAACAGGCACACAGAGGCACCACCATTCCCAGGTCTCCCCAGATCTGACCCCCTGACACCCTCACGTCTGAGCATTTCCTTCTGACCCAAACTGCGAGGTGATTCCTGCCAGTCCTACCCCTTCTGCCCTGGGTCTTCCTCGCTTCATGGACTAAGTCACAGTTGTCAAGTGGGGAGGCAAAGAAAAGCCATCAGAAGCAGCACAGAGGAACCAGGTTGGGGAAGGCGCTCTCTGGACATGCCCCTCGGGTCATATGCAGATGCTGGAGCCCCACTTCCTAACTGTTGCTCTGTGACACAACAGCAAGGCACCAGCAGCCACGGGGAAGGAGGCAGAGTGGCTTTTAGACATGCGTCTACATTAGGAGGGACACACGGACATCCAGCTGGAGACACTAGAGAGACCTCAGACTGACTAGGAAACATCCTCACCGCAAACACAGGGAGCAGCCAGCAGGGTAGGAGCGCACAACCAGGTGCCCAAAACGTGACCTACACATGTGGCCAGGAGCTCCCATGACTTGATTTCCAGGAATCTAATTTTAAACATCTTCACAGCCAACGTATCACAAAAATACAGTGTTCCAAATGCTGCAACACAAGTGCTAAAAAAACACCTACCCAAAAATAAAAGTGGCATTTCAGGCAAAACCCCAGAATCAGAAAAACATGTTATATACATTTGAACTTCTTCAAAACCCTTCTTTTCTCTTGAGCCACACTCACCCCCAAACCCACATGACTGTTACAACCACAGCAACTCAGTAACTGGGCAAAGGTCCCAGGATTTCCATCTCCATGAGGACGTCTGTCTGGCTCCTCCCTGCATGCCTCCACCCTTCACCTGGAGCACCAAGCTTGAGGCTGGCTTTGCAGGCCTGGAGCTCACTCACATTTGTTGTTATCAGGGAAGAAAAGGCAAATGGGACCCAAGGCAGGCAGGAGCAACACATAGCAGCCACACACGGACCCACATCAAAGCAAGGTGCATTTCACCCCCATGGGCACTCCCAGCCACAAAGGTCACTCAATTTCCATTCACAGAAGAAACGGTTCAGAGGCAGCAGGCTGCCCCAACCCCAGCAACCACTGCGGGGTTACCACTGGTGTGGCTGCTCCCACATGTCAATGCCAGGAGCCAGTCATCAATAACAAACCAGGATCAGAGAACACACACATCCTGAAGAGCAAAAGGCACTCACCTCAAAAGGGGCTTTGGAAGGTCCTCTGTCCTGGAAATTGAGTTACTCTGAAATTGGAGGAGCAGCCAGTCCCCAGGGACAGACAGGGACAGAAAGGGACAGAAGTCCACGCATGGGGCACCATCTATAGTATGCTCAGCACCCCTAGCTGTGTCCCCACACTACCCTGAGGGGAAGGGACACCAGAGATGCCATTGCCCGCACCGGCACCTATCAGCCCCCCCAGGCACCAGGACAAATGTTCCTGAGTTCCTGCCATTCTGGTTTCTGGAAACGTTTGGAACTCGCCCCTGGAAAATCTCTCCAGGGCCTTTGACAAGCTCCCCCGCCCAGATCATCATGGCCCCCTCTCCTTCTTCCCAAACATCTAAATGCACACTTCTCAAAGCTTTCCACCCATCGGCCCTCATCCGCTCAGGCTATGCACCCACACTCAAGTGAAGACAACCGCTGAACCTACTCAGTCTGACAGAGCGCCCTTCCCCATGCCACCCAGTTTCCAGGCCTTCAGCTCACGGGGGTCAGGAAGCAGCTCAAAGTCACAGGCATCTTCCTCCCAGGCCCGCTCATTTCCCACAAAGCCATCACCCAACCCACCTCGGTCCCCCAGAAGCCTGTCCTCGCCTCTCCCCACCCACCACATGCTACCCATCAGAAGCACAGCTTGAGCAGCTCACCTCCCTCCAAAAACCCAGAACCTAACAGGACTCCTGTGTGTGGGCCTCAGGGACGTCCAGTGTCTGTCAGTGCTTTGTCGCCCCAGAGGCTATGCATCTCCTACATTCATTCCTAGGCCTGCATGTGCTGCTGAGCTGCTGTCTGTATACTTCCAAACTTCAGTGAACATACATTCTCAAACTTCCCTGATAACTCTGTGACACTGCCACAAACAGGAAGCCGCTGAAAAACGAGTCCAGGACCATGAGCGTGAAGTTCCTCCCACCCAGCAGCAGCCACCCAAGTCACCTGAGCTGCCACCCAAGGTGTTCCAGCTCACGGCCACCCGCTGCCTCACCAGCCAAGATGCATGCGGGTCACCAAACAGGGGTGTTTGCTCCTAAATCCATCTGTGCCAACTGTACCTGTTACAGATTACAGTTGTATTTTATCAGTTTAAGTCAAGACAGAAACTGATGAAAACAAAGTGGAATGCTTTGCAAAAACTTGATTGGAGACTGTTGAGAATTAGGCTTGGGGTTGATTAATGATTGTGCATTGAGTCCCCTATAAAGAATTTTATTGTTGTTAACAACCATCCATTTGATCAGTAAATATGAGAGATGCCCTCTCAAAAAAAAAAAAAAAACTATGGAGGCCATACAGAAGTACAGCAAAACAAAACAAAACACCCTTGACCCACATGCAGAATTCTACCAACCTTTTAAAGGAGAATTAACATGACTTCTATACAATATCTCTCAGAAAAATGGAGAGAGAAGGGCACACTTCCCAATTTAATTTATATAGCTGGTACTTCCCTGTACCAAAATCAAAGACGGAAATATGCATCATGAATAGATGCACAAATCCCTAACAAAATATTAGCAAATAGAATTCAGCACTATATAAAATGAATTATGTACCACCACAAAGTGGAATTTATTCCAGGGATGAAAGATTGGTTCAGTATTTGCAAATCAATCACTACAGTCCATCACATGAACAGACTAAAGAAGAAAAACTACATTATCATATTAACTGGTGCAGGAAAAGCAATTAAAAAAATTCAACAGCCATGATGATTTTTAAAAACTCTCAGAAATATAGGCATACATGGAAAGTTCCTCCACTTGATAAAGATTTTTTTTTAAAAAAGGCTTTGCAAAAACTTGATATAGAAAAAAAAATTTTAATAAAAAAATTTTCCCTCAAATTCGTTGTGGGCAAAACAATGGTAAAGCATTAGGGGAAGTACTTTTTAGAAGCTAAGACTAAACTGAGGTAGTCTCTCAGGTATTGGCTTGTCCTCCTTAGAGAATCAGAGGGCTGTGATGGATACCCTGCAGCCTCACATCGGGTGTCCTGGCCCAACATCAGAAGGTGGAGAGCCCGCGTCTGCTGTGAGCTGAGTTCTCCATGCACCATGATCCTGGTCCTTCAGTTCACTGTACCTGCGCATCTCACCATACCACCACCATTCTCATCATCTCACTCCTGTGCAGGGAGTAAGGACTGAAGGCACCTAAGGGTAGGGGACAGTGGTGACACACAGGATGGCCCCACCGCCAAGGGCTCTCAGGTCCAGGATGTCAAGAGAGCCAAGGCTGAGAGAACCTACCTAAAGAACTGAGTTTCCTTCTTCCTCCTGGCTCTGGGGTGTAACTGATAAATAGGACTGTATACATTTAAACTGTACACCATGATGACCTGTTATATATCTACACATGGTGGGATAATTGCCAAGATCAGGACAATGAACACATCCATCAGCTCAGAGTTCAGCCTGGGTTTTTTGTGTTGAGAATACTTACAGTCTACTCTCAGCAACTTTCTAGCACATAATCCTGAATTAGGATTATAGTCACCAGGCTGTACATTAGATCCCTATCTCATAAGCAGAAATTTGTACCCTTTGACTAACATCTCCCCATTTACCCCATCCTCTGGCAACCACCATTCTACTCTATTACCTGGAAACTGGCTTTTAAGACTCCCCATGTGACACATAGGATATTTGGCTAATTTCACTTAGTATGATGTCCTCACATTGCCACAAATGGCAGGATTTCCTTCTTTGCCATGGCTGAATTATATTCTGTTGTATGTATGTGCCACGTCTTCTTTGTCCGTTCATCCATGAAAGGATCCTCTACCTCTTGGCTACTGTGAGTAATGCTGCATGAACGGAGGTGCAGCTATCTCTTCAAGACAGTGACTTCATTTCCTTTGGTAAATCCCCAGAAGTGGGATTGCTGGATCATATGGTGGTCATATTTCCTGAGGATCCCCCATCCTGTTTTCCAAAGCAACTGCACCAGTTTACATTCCCACCAACAGTGCACAAAGGTTCCCTTTCCTCGACAGCCTCATCCACAGTTGTGGTCTTTTTGATGGAAGCCTAACATGTACGAGGTGACACTTCACTACAGTTTTGATCTGCATTTCCCTTGTGATTAGTGATGCTGAGCCCCTTTTAATGTGTGTGTTGGCCATTTGCATGCCTTCTTTGGACAAATGTCTACTGACAATCTGTTTTAATTAGCTTCTTTGCTGTCATGATGTTGAGCTGTATGAGCACCATGGGGAAAGGGTACCCAATAAGTCATCCTGGGAAAACTGGGTAACCACATGCACAAGAATGAAACTAGACCACTCTTAGACGATTCCCCAAAATTAACTTAAAATAGATTAAAGATTTAATGTAAGACCTGAAACTTTAAAACTCCTGGAAGAAACATAGGGAGAAAAGCTCCTCAATATTGGTCTTGACAATCATTACTCAGACAAGACAGCAACGGTGAAGGCAACAAAAGCAAAAATAAAACGCATGGGTTCACATCATACTAAAGGGCCTCTGCACGGCGAAGAAAACCATCAGTAAACTGAACTGAAAAGGCAGCCTACCAAGTGGGAGAAAACATTCACAATCCTTATATCTGATAAGGGTTAATATCCAAAATAGAAAGGACTCAGCTGTATTTTCAAAATACTTCAACTCAGAGGCCTCTTAATAAGTAAACTTTCTCCTGCCTTTTTTGGCAAAGTGTGCTGCCTTGCAATAGACAAACCTTTATGAGACAATGTAAGGAATGTTATTTTGCTCCAGAAAGGAGAAAAGAAGCAATGGTTTGGGGAGAACCACTGAAATTCTTTGAGTTCTTGAATGGAAGTTTCCCAGATGGCAGTTCTGGGTGGGTGTCCTGGGCCACCTGCACCACCCATGAGACCCGGATAGGACATCTGACCTCAGACCTCGTTTTTCTACCCATTTCATGGTTCGTGGATCACCCAATAAAACAATACATGTGAAACTATGTTGTAAGCTAGATGGCATTGGCACTGTTTTATCATTGTTATGCTCTGGATTAACATGCTATTGAGAAACAAAACATATTGGTACTATGTTAGACTTGTATGACTCCAACAACCTTTAATCTACATCCCAATTTTTACACTGCTACTTTTTAAATGAAAAACACAAATTTATGTACTAAAATATCTGTCATGCTGAAAATATTTGTGATGCAATATGTATTTGGTCCAGTTTAAAATGCTGGATACATTTAAAATACATAGGGAAATTTTTATAAATACTAGTGCAGAAGTGATTACAACTCCCAATTCAAAATGTTATAATTCAAAATAGAAAATTAAGACAGTTCTCAGACTCCTGAAGGAATATATAGTCATAAAACTCAAAAAGTGAATTAAAAATGTTTATAACTGAAATATTTTAATTATTATCAACTAAAAAGAAAATGCCTGTTGAATTATAACTAGCAAATCCCCAAATCATCTATTGAGCACCTACACACTCTACTCTGGCCTTGGTGGAAGCTGACTTTCGGGGGGGAAAAAAGCACAGACAGAGCTTTGAAGATTTAAGTTTCCTGGATACAACAGAAAATAACTGTAACATTTCTATACCAGTGAGGCCTCTCAATTTTTCCTTTTTCCCTTAGATGACAGAGTATACGTGTATATTTTAACTGGTTTTTAGTTATATTTGTGACCTTTATTTCATTAACTTCATAATTAACACTTTGTTCAACCAAAAGAAAAAAGGGATAAATAATTATGTACTCTAAAGCAAGATTTTTAATTGTACAAGTCCAATAATGATATCTAGTTGGGAAAATGACATTTTTAATAGTTTCAGAAGACTTCATTCATATAAGAAACACTAAGTAAACCTAGATACAGTATATAAATCCACTTCTCAAAAGACCATGCACAGTTGTTCAGAAGATTGAATTTTCTTTAACAAAGGGCCTGCGGAATCTATGCTCTTACCTCTGCGTGACAGGGGGAGGTTGACTGCCTGCCCCCTCATAGGACGTTGTGCCCTGGGAGCCACAGCACCGGGCTCTCCCATCCAGGAGCACACGCCAGGGCCCCTGTACCAGCTTTCCACAGAAGCCTCAATCAGAGGAACCAGGCAAACGTATGAGCCTGAAGTGAAAATAAGAGCTGGGCTTATCTGTATGTGCCACCCCATAAACCTTACCCTGGATTCAAGCATCCCTGAACATGACCGGTTGATATGGTAAGTGGTCATGGATATCACTTAGAGCCCTCCTCCCTCAGGCACACTCACACAGAGCTGAGCCTCAAGGTGACCGCAAGGTCACTGGGTGCTGGATAAGCAGCACACTACCTTCAGTGGACTCACGTATGGCGGCAGGAGCAGGTGCCATCCCAGTGGCCTTTCTCCTCTGCATTAATGGGGGTATTTGAAAGATAAGATTCTCCTGCCTCTCAGTTTTGGATCTCAAACCAGCCTTCCACAAGATCCCTTAGCAATTACCAGGAAAGTGGAAAACAGAACAGAGGACACACCTGCCCAACCCAAATGCTGGCAGTACCCAAGCCCACCGAGCCGTTATAGGCAGAAGCATATGGTTAACTTCCAATGAGCAGAGAAGCCATTGTGCTGGGGGCTGCCAGCTGCACCAGAACCACTTGGGGACCTGCACCCCAGCACCACCCCAAGGCTGGGCTCCAAAGTCCAGGGCTGCGGTCAGGGGGTCAGTCTCCCAGGTGACGACAATGAGTAGCCAGGTTTCTACACAGCAGGAAGAAGGAACAGCTTTCTGCATGTGGCTGCAAGGGGGGCCCGATGAGTTCTGCACTGGGGGCCAAGGCAGGTGAGGGGCCTTCTCAAGGTGCTGGGTCAGTCCCCCAGGCCAACAAGGCAGAAGCCCCTCAGGACTGCCACGCATACCCCTGTGGGCACACTGCGCTGAGAAGCAGCTCTGTGCTCTCCACATTGGCAGTAGGCAGAGGGCTGAGCCCCAGGATCTCAGGAAAGGATCCTGGGAAAATGGGAGGCAAAGAGCACACTGCCTTGGTCACGGGAGGAAGATGAGGAAATCTTTCAGTTTGAATAAAAACTGTAATTTGTTTGTAATGACCAACTAGTGTTTTGGTTTCTGTTGCCAACATTTCCACTACTATTTCACAAGATTTTGCCATAAATCATCACCTCCATTCCACTGGAATGCAGAGGCTCTTTGTTTAAAACTACATACGGAAATGTCAGGGGGAGGAAAATGTGCTCACCCTGAGCATCGTCTCCAAAAGGACTTGTGGCAGCTTACCGGTTGTCTTCCATGCACAGATGGGCTGCCTGCTTACAGAGGCAGGATCACAAAGTACTATATTTCTGTCATAAGCAAGTTACTCACAGAGAATGATGTCTGGTTAAGAGGTACGTATTTGACAAAATGAGGTCCTTTGTTGAGTAAAGCAGGTAACTGAATCCATTTTTACTAGTCTCAGCTGATAAACACAAGCGTGTCAGAAAGAGGCCCCAGTGAGGTGAGCCAAGCCCCCAGGAGAGGAGATAGGCTCCCAGCCAAGCACCAGGAAAGGCGAGGGGGATGTGGGGGGGTGAGGGATGGTAGGGCCAGGGGGAATGGCAGGATAGAGGGTGGCAAGGCACGATGGTGGCAGTGGGGAGGTACGGCGGGGCAGGGGGTGGCAGAGCAGGCTAACACACAGCAGGGGAGCATGGGAAGTTTGCTGTGATGGGCGTCATCCCCTCAGAGAAAGGAATGGGGAGGGGTCTTGGCCACTTGCTGCCTGCCTCTAATTCATGGGCTTCCTATTCATTTCCAGTGTTTAGGCTAAATGCCTCACCTGCTAGGACCAGCATTACCCGTGCAAATCAGCACCATGGCTGGGTCCTCACTCACGAGTGACGCCATGGCCACCTTCCCCAAAGGTGGCCCCAGGTCAGGCAGGAGGGGGCCATCACAGTCAACCTGCTTATAACACAGCAAGTGACCAGCCATGGCACCAGAAAATCTCCCTCCTGCCCTGGAAAAAAGTGACACCTAAAATGTGGGGCAGGCCCATCCCAACTAAACGCAGACAGAAAAGGGATTCCTCCGATCCCTAAATCTCGTAGTCTTCCTTCTGCAGTCCGGAGGATGGCCGGTCTAGCCCCACCACCCCCAGGCCACAGGGGAATGCAGCCCACAGCTAGGGAACCCTGCCTGCACTCACGGACTCACGGGCCAAAACCCACCCAGGCTGCTCACCGGTCACAGCGGTTGGCAGGAAGAACATCTAAACTCCTCTGGACCCGATGCATGGCTTGGCCCTGAGGGCAGGAGGGAGGCCGGTCCTCAGGGCTGAGAAGAGAAGGCCCTCCCATGCTCCCCAGGGAGGGGCCAGTCAGCACCCAGCAGACCCAAGCGTGGGCCCCAACACTCCCAGCCCACTGCCTCCTGAAGGCGAGAGGGCTGGGCACCCTGATGACATCGAAGTCTCAGAGTGGGGGCAGCCTGGAGGCGCACACACATGAAGATACACACACACACCCTGAAGGGCAGCTATTGTTCACAACTGGCACCCTGCCCCACCAAGCACTTGTAAGGAAGTCACACCAGTGACCCAAGGAAAGATAGGGAAGGCCTTCGTTCTCCAAGACCCCACACCTACCACTTCTGTGAACTCACTCAGAGAGGGAAGGTCAAATGAGGTCCTCTCCAAGGATGAGCCTTCCACTCAGGGGTGACTTTCCACTCAGAAGTCAGTGTTGAGAAGTATGTGTCCATCTTCAAGGGCCCCCACTGGCCAGGACATCCACAGAGGGAAAAACAAAGGCCCCACCACTACAGGCTCCAGGAGGACCAGGGAGGGCCCGGTGTTCGGGCAGGCTGCTCAGCCCAGCGCCTGGCCCATGAAGCCCACAAGGCCAAGTGGGTGGGATGGATGCCTTGCATGAACACAGGGCCCCCACAGGGCACCACCGCCCTGAGTGAGTGCCACCCCAGGTGGCCAGCTCCACCTCGGGTCCACAGCTCTCCTCCCTAAGCTGAGCACAGCTTGTTGCCCACATGACACCAAAGTTCACACTGACCTGTGGCAGGTCAGATCCGACTGTTTGTCTTTCACCAACTCTGGTCTTCCCAGAGGTTTATGTCCTGTATCCTGGATTATAAAAACGGCTGTCATCACTCTCAAAGTGTCTAATACAGATGCTCAAATTGCTAATGACATATATGCATGGAAAGACAAGTAAAAGCTCTTATATGGCAAAAGCAACTCTACCTAACTTTGGAATCAGATGTAACCATCCCAACTGGGTGCACAGTGCCTATGTGGACAGGAGCTCTTTCACTACATGCACGCCACACTGCGGGTGGGCATGTCGGGCCACTGAAGTCCACTCATTGGTACTGAATAAACAGTAAGTGACAAATAACAAGGCCAACCTAGTTAACCTCCACAGAGCATTTTTATTGCTGAAGTAATTTACCCCCTTAACATAAGCAAGTGTCTCCTATGGGAATTGCAGAAATTCTAAGTATAATACAGAAGACCATGTAAGCAGATCTTTCGATGTGTGATGAAAGGCAGTTGTTTTCTTCAAAAAGATTACCCAGCTCCAAACCTAACGAACTCTAACTCTCAGCTACTGTTCAGATTAAAGCATCTTTGACATCGGCAATGTGAGTTAGAATAATGCCATAATCAGTTTTACATTTCCTATCCACTTCAATGCAAGGTGCTCACAGACAGAGGCCAGGAGCCTCAGGGTCACTCACAGAAACAAAACACATCTGCCCAGATGCTAGGGTGGGCATTCAGGTGGCAGCATGTAAGTTACTAGTCACAGAGCTCTGCCTACTTACTCTGCATACAGCCAGCATGGAAACAGGCTGCAGAGCACAAGTGCATGCCAGCTGGGTGGAGTGATGGCCACACAGAAAAAGGCAAGCCAAAGCCCACAGAGAAAGGACTGAAGCTCCCCAGACACTAGGTGTTAAAAGGTAACTGTCTGTTAAAAGGTGTCCTGACCAAAGAAGTCCTTTCCAAAGGTCAAAGATTCACAGGACCCCACACACACCCCATATTGAGGGCCAGTGGCTCAGAAAGACAAACGGATGGCAGGAGAGGGCCTGCAAGTGCATAGAAAAAGGGACCTCAGAACTCAGAACAAAGTGACCAGTGGACGAAACACAAGGTGACAATGACCCCACAGAAACCAATAGATGATTCACGTTAGGAGTAACCACATCAACACTGCCATCTCCATATTATGAGGATAAATTGAGAGATAAAATTAATTCACAATGCAGTACGGAAATTCAACTTAATATAATTCACTAAAAAGTCAAATCGTACCTTTCTTTAAGATGGGGTTATCACACAGATAAGGGGCAGCTTTAGATTTAAAATAAACTGGAAATGATCTTGTTTCCCATCATTCTGATAACCATGGCCCTAGCTAGGCCGAGATTCAGCAGCTCGTGGAACAGCTGCAATCACAGATACACAAAAATGATCTGGAGACAAAATTAATACTCCATGTTTTCTGTTTAGGCTAGTCTTGTGATTTCCAGTATGTGGGGGGAACATGCAGGTTTTTATGAGAAAGTCCATGGTAAATAAATGGTTCACAAAACCATCTTTGTTTGGGGATTTAATATAACAAAAGTCTTCAGAGATTCCTGATACTAGAGCATCTTTACCAATGAGAAGCTACATATTTTCTGACTGAGCAAAGTTGTACTGTCCAAAAACAATATTCAAATGGCCCATATTATAGGAAAAGAAAAGCCATCATACACACATGCGCACACACGTGTAATCACCATCTCAGGACATGTGTGGATAACCAGAAACCAAGGAGGGTACAAACTAGTGAGAATAAAGGTGTCCTAGGACAAGCACATGTCACACAAAAATTGTACTCCCTTTAAACAGGTCATCTCTGCCAACATTTACCTGGATTAAGGTTGTTTTTTTTTTATGACAAGGAGAGGAAGCTGTGAGATTTGCCCTAACAAGATTCTCTAATCACTAGATTATCACAATTATGAGTAATCACTAAATAGCTTCCTCTCAAGAATATAAAAATAGGATAACAAGAAAACCACAATCCCAAGAACTTTATTAAGCAGATTATAGTTATGGAAATTAAGGATCTCTTTTGAGACTACAGGTTCCTAAAATAACCTTTCACAGAACTTTGAACCAGCAATGGCTGGTAATTAAGTTAATTGTTACATCAGATGGAAAAAATGTTTTCACTTAAGGTATACAGAAGAAGGCATGCAAAAAAAAAAATCACCTACCACAAAACTTGGTATCTTTTTAAAATTCTGTCCTACCTTGGATTCTCTGAACATACTTCATGAGGGTCAGCCCCACATCAGGAACCACACGTAGGGCAAAGCACACCAACTTGGACCTGATGCCACAGGGCCCTGGGCAAGCTCTCTGAACACGTTTCCTTTTTAGCAAGACAAATGTAATTTAACTTGGTTTATAGGTGCCAAAAGGTAATGTACAAAGTCCCCAAAGGCAGCACTCAGCTCAGTGACAATCAGGAAGTGGTGGCTAGAAATACATACAAGCCTCCTCTGCCACAGAGAGATAACAAACCTCATCCACACCAAAGAGGATGTGTATTTGCAACCGCTGACTTTAAAGTCCAAGTTATGCACTGTCTGCTCCCACCGACACGACTCTAGTTCTCTGGGACCAGAGCTGAAATGACTCCCATTCATTAGCTACGGCCCCACCGCTGCAAGAAGCGGAGACCACACAGGGGCTTCCCTTGGATAAAAGCACACCACGCAGGACGCCTCCCAAGGGACTGTCACTGTTCACACCTGATCACCGCCATCCTGGCAGGGAGCTTTGAGAGAGGTCTCGCTCCCTTGCAGAAACGCTTAGAAGGTTGTTTCTGGAACCTGGTTTAGGATATGTTTCCTAGAAACACAACCAAGACCCAACAGCACTGTCTCTGGACCAAAATGATTAAGATATTGATAAACCATACCTAGCCAGTCTCCGGATTCTAAATGATCCTGTACAGAAGAGTTATCCCAAAGGGTTATGGTTATGTTTACCTCTGTGAGAAACACAGGGAACTTTCAGACATACAGAAAATGGGAGAGCTGAGCAGCAGACCCCCATGCACTCACTGAGATGGCAGGTTACATTTACATGTGAGGTCCAGAGGCAACTGCACCCCGTTTCAACCACGCGGAATGGAAACATGAGCACTTCCCTCACTGACGTGCTGCCCATGCTAGGGAGAGACTGCTGGGGAGGGGGCAGTCGCATGCCCTCCCAGGAGCACCCACAAGCCACAGAGCTGGTGCTGCCCTCTAAGGAGGGGTGCATCCCCAAGCGAGGTGCAGAGCAGCACCAGCCTCACCAAAGCCCAGACAAGTCAGGAGGCCAAATTCTAATGCTCAGGAAGAGCATCTAAACATTTCAAACCCAGTCTCATCTGAACAAAGAGGAGAGCATCATTGTTTCATTAGAAAATATTTTTAAAAGACTAAGAAATCAACATGAAAGTAGGTGAGAGCTACATGGCAGCAGGCAATCATAAAGTTTATTTTCTATCTTTGTTTCAACAAATGCAGTGCTCCAAACACTGCTTGCCACCCACATTGCCTTGGGGGAGCATGTCACAGCAAAACAAACCACCCGGGAGCCCAGTGGAACCATGGGCCCTGGGAGCTTAGGACCCCTGGCTTCCCAACCCCAGCGGTAGGGCGTCCCTGCCCATATCTTTCCCCAAGGAGACAGAATGTGGCTACTGCTTCTTACAAACTCTCCACCAAGGGCCTCTTTCATCCAGGATGCTATTTGTGTCAAACGCTAAACTCAACAAGCCACCCAGGAAGCAAGCAAAATCAGGGCTACTTCCTGGCCTGGGTCCAGGGCCATGGCTTCCTACTAACAGGAAAGACACTCTAAAATAAAAACTCACATTACAATCCCCTGACTCGTATGAGATCTAAATGATCATGCAGTGCTGGTGGAGGGGAGGTCTACTTCTTTCTCATGTTACTCTGCGTACAAGCAATCAAGTGAGAAACTCTCCAGACTGGACTCTGGTACCCAAGGGCTATTCCTCCCCTGGACATGTCAGCATGCAGTCCTGCAGAGGCCTGGCCACAACAAAACTACACTGACTTGAGCTAAAAGCAAAATGAAGTTCTTACAAATTTCCCTCCATGACAAGGCACTGAAACAGCAGCTCGTGGGCACGAGAGGCCCATCACATGTGCGTTAGTGACAGGGTTTCAACCCTGGGGAGTTGACAGACTGCCTCCTTGGTTTTAAATAGTGCATTTTAGTGACTAAGTCTAGCCTAACCATGCCCTGGCTTCAACAGCTCCTGAAATTAGTCTGTATCATTGAATCTCCCCAGCTTTCAAGCATCCATTACATTCAGCAAAATAAAAAACAGAAGATGTTTTTGAAGGCTGATGACGCTCACTACATCACCCACGAAGTCCACCTCCACCTGTTATCTCATGTGATGTTTAAATAGTTATTATGCAGAAGTGGCCATGACTTCTGCCCTACTATTAAGTTCTCAAGGGGAGGGGGCCAAGCTTTACAGATGGTTTTTTTTTAAAGAAGCTTATGAGAGTCGATGAGGAGACCCCACTCACACTCACAAATCCAAATGGTGCTCAACCCACGTGACTGCCAGGGTGACCATGAGCGACAAGGCCCCAAAACATCACAGCATCCAACAAGTGGGGACAGGCCCTTGGGAATGCAGAGCTCCTGCGACCCACCTGGATGCTCTCAGACATCACTGGGCTGGCAGAGGGAGAGGGGAAGGCACAGCAGGTACACAGGAGCTCCTGCAGAAGACCTGGGAAAGCATTGACTGAAGGCCTGTGGTCCTGTCCCCCCCGGGACTGGGACCTGCACAGGGCGGCCCTCCCAGACACACCTGGACGGGAACCCACACAGGGTAGGCTTCCCCACCTTTCCCTTCTGGAAAACAGGCTTACGGGGCACTGAACTGTCTTGGCACAGGGCAAGTGCTCGCAGATTAATTGCGCCTTCCAGCAGGGAAAGGTAGAGGGCTTTCCCGCACCCCTGCCTGCCTGGAGACAGCAACTCCACCCACCTCTTTCGCCTAAGGTGGCTGATTGTCACTGCAACTGTAAGTCACCTGTATAAAACTAGGAGAGGGGATGCCCACGGAGGAAGCCCAGGGGCTCTGTCCCTGCAGGAAGCCCCATGTTCACCACACAGACACTGTGACACAGCCTCACCAGTCCTCCTACAATTCTGGCAGCAGGGCCATCAACCCTGTGTGACAGCTGGGGAAACTGAGGCTGGGAGAAACTAGCTAGCTCGCCCAAGATGATGCTCCGAATGCTGGCACCAGCAGAGTCCTGGACGTGCCCTCCAGATGTATGAAAATCAGGAAGAGCTTCTCAGTGACAGACTTATGTCCAGCCCAGAGGAATCTCAAGAACCTCACAGAAATCCCTACAAATAGGATTTAGGAAAAGCCCCAGAGATATGCAAGAAGCACAGAGAAGGTCACCCACAGTTAAAAATGGGCTTTTGTGCTCTAAGTTCCCACTGTACTTAACTCCAGCCCCTCACCTGATGTCTCCTAAGCAAACCTGTCCTTTCTAACACATTTGCCCAACTAAGGTTTCATCTGGCAGTGCACCTGCTCTTAAAAACATCTGACGTCCTCATAGAAGGATTTATAAGCTATGCTTTTTTCAGCATATGGGTAATCGTAACACTGACACAACTGACCTGCTCTACTTGCAATGCAACAAATAACCTCTATTCGCATTAGTCTGAAAGAGAAACCAGACTCCCAGTAGGTTAATTAATAACACATTGTTCTCTTTCAAGTAAAGTGACCAGTTTTGTCCAGCAAGCATTTCTTGATACTTCCTTAGGCTGTCAGGTCAACCTATACTACCTGCACCTCTACAGGGCAGCGAGTTTCAGCCTGGCTGGAACAGGAATATAATGCAGATTCAAAATGGATGCTCACGTTTTCCTGAGTGACAAAGCCAAGGTATCTCTATGGTAAAGCAAGGGTGCGGCCATAATAAATGCACAAACGCACAGGATTCACAACCTACCACATCAGGCAGCTGACCGTGCGCTCTCCCCTCCCACATGGCAAGACGTTTGGCCCAAACACGGATAGACCCACTCTTCTGATTTTGGAATAAAGTCTCTGCACAGGTGTAATTGTCCTGAGGAGAAGTCAGACCGTGAACGCCTTCTTCCTGATCCAGGGGCCCTGGATGTGGATCCGAAGTCACCCACACTCGGAAGAGAGGTGTTTACACATAATTTTTCTATCTTATAACTTATAAATGATATAATAGTTCTGTAATAAAAAAATACAATTTGGCTAAACAGGTAGTTCAGTTAAAAAAAAAGAAACTGTGCATAATTGTGGGTAAAGATGTAAAAAATGCCTCCCTCTGGTACCAATAGAACTAGTCTAGATTGTGCCCATGGTCTCCAGTCTTTTCATTAGGACACAAACAGTTTTCCACCCTAGTAAGCAAAAAGATGTCTGAAAACCAGCAGCCCAGAAGATCTCTTCTATCTACCATCAATCATAGAATCTCTCCAGTCCTCACTATCTTGGATGGGGTTTTTTTTCCCTGATTTTCCATACCTATTGTACACAGCACTTTAGTAAGGAACTATCTCAATTCATAGCTCACAGAGAGCCCATCTACTCCCCAAGATAATCAACAGCAACAAAATCAAGAGCAACTCCCATCCCAAAATGCTGTTTATTGTAATTTTATCTTTTATGACTCAATATCTTGGCATATTCCCACTTTATTTGTCTCAACAGCTTATTAAAATTAATACCCCACTTGAATCCTAAGAAGCTCAGAGGTGCGAGTGCCCCTCTCTTCAGTGTGTTCTTACCCACCAGCTGGGACTCCCGGTGACAGTCTTCTTGAGGTCACTATTTATCATCATCACAAACAAATGGGTATGATTACTTCTTTTGAGACATGACAAGTTTTTGACCCTCTTACCAGAAAACGTCACATGAGGTAACAAGTAACAATCGTAGGTAACATTTGCAGAGCATATGAAAAAAACTAACAAGAGAAGAAAAACTGAAGCTGGTCCCCTTGAAACTAGAGGTGTACAGAAGCAGGAGGGGAATGTGAGAACACCCCCCACAAGTGGCCAGGAACCAATCATGTGGCACAAGGAGCCCCCACAGCACAATCCATGAAAGTGTCCCCTGCGCCCAGGACAAGTACCAATGTGCAAGACTAAGTCAATTAATTGCAGCCAAGCATTTGCTTTTCCTAAGGTGCCTGAGTAATTATGAGAACTAGGAATGACCTTAATAATATGACTAGGATTTGAACTACTGCGTCAGTCCACATACATGACATCAAAACTAAGATTATTCAATATATGCTCTTTGCAATTCAGAAGAATGCTACAACTCACACCATAAATCCTTGCTTAAAAAAAAAAATCAGCTCTAAAAAAAGAGACAACCGTTTTGAAAAGGGCTGGGAGGAAGAAGGCAGAAAGTGACTCACACCATCCAGCAACTTGTAGCCTCCAACCCACAACAAGAACATAAAACCAGTGGTTCCAAAGTAAAAGAGAATAGAGCTACCGTTACAGCGTTGACCTCATAAAGTTCGGATCTAAGCACGACCACAGCATTGCAAACATCTTATGAGCCTTGGGGACAGTCCCACAGGTCTGTGCCTTTGTGTGTGTGTGCTTACTTCCTAGTTTTATGGCTAAATTTGACATCTATATATATTCATCAAGAAAAGGACACTTAAATTTAACTATTTTCATGACTCTGAGGAGCTCCTAAAATTCAAGTCCACACATTTCAAATCACACACATATCACTGCTGCCATTCTGTAAAAAAAAAATTTTAATACAGGTAGTTTTTAGATTTATCATGCCCAATAATCCATTTCATTCACTAGGATACTTACAGCTATTTGTGACAACTTTGAGATGGCTGTGACAAAGTAAGCAAGTTTGTTAACAACCCTGACATTATTCTCTCCCTGAATCTGCTGTCCCCCTTCCAACTCTCCCAGTCACAACAAATTGTCAATGAGACTCTGGCAGAGAAACTTTTTCACACATTTGTTTTCCAGAGCTGTCCATTTCCTTCCAGGAAGAGGAACCCAAGGGAGACAGTGGGTCTTCTCCATGGGCTGGATGGTGGCCTTGGGGGCAGAGGTTTGTGCCCCTGGAATCTCCAGGACTGCCCAGGGCTGGAGGGGCAAGACCTAGAGCCAAGTGTGCCCAAGAGCACTGAACACTCCACCAAAATGTACAAATCTTCCAACTGGCCAGCTCTCAGATTTACTCTCTGGTGACAGGAATGGACAAGCAACCTGTGAACCATTCATCTGCCATTTAAAAAAAAATTTGGCTCCCTGACCCAGTAATTCCACTTCTAGGAATTTTTCCAAAGAAAACAAAATCCCTGACTCGAAAGATATATGCACCCCTTTGTTTATTGCCACATTATTTACAATAGCCAAGACATGGAAGCAACTGAAGTGTCTGTCAATAGATAAATGGATAATGAAGAGGTGGTACATATACACAATGAAATATTATTCAGCCATAAAAAAGAAAGAAACCTTGCAATTTGGATGGACATGGATGGATCTAGAGGAGATTATGCTAAGTGAATAAGCCAGGTAGAGAAAGATAAATACCATATGATTTCACTTCTATATAGAATCTAAGAACAGAACAAAACAAACAAAACAGCAGTAGACTCACAGACACTGAGAAGTGACTGGTGGGTATGATGGGGGAGGGATTAGGGTGGGTGGATGAAGCAGATGAAGGAAATAAAGAGACACAAAATCTCAGTCATAATATAAATTAGTCACGGGGATGAAAGTGTAGCCTAGAAAACATAGCCAATAGTCTGTAACATCCTTTTATATTGACAGGTATAACTACACTAGGTGGGGTGAGCATTTAATAATGTAGAAGATAACTGTGTCAAACCATTATTTTGTATACCTGAAACCAGTATGATATTGCATATCAACTATACTTCAATTAAAAATATATATGAACAACAGAAAGACCCCCAATAAATAGACAGTTTGACTCCTTGACCAACACAAAGAACGGACATTCAAGTTATTACTTACCTCAAGCAGTTATCAAGTTAAACTGGACCTATTAGGGAATGTAACTAACAGCTGACATAATCTGGTATGTTAATTAGCAAGGAAGAGCATGAACTAAACAACTCCATAGGCAGAAGTTAGGACATCAGTAGCACACTAACTATTAAAAAGCCACAAAGCATAAAGCATGAAATATATTTTTTAAAACACTTTTCCACACACCAAACAATTTTCACAGGCTATACCACAAGGCAATGTCTCTAAGTTCTATCAAAATAAGAATTCGACCACTCCTGAAGTGGGGCAGAGCTCCTTCTGCAGTTTCAAGCTCAGGAGACAAGCCATCGGCTAACAGAGAAACATATTGCTAAATTTCAATCAACTAAGTGTTTTGTTTGTTTATTTAGTAAGTTGTAAGTCTGTTTATTGAGGAGTTTCCTCTCTGCTTGGTGTTTCCATTTAAAGTTCCTTAAGATAAATGGTGTCTACTCACATATTAATGAAAGTACTTGGGGCCCTCCTCAAGCCAAAGAGAGAAATGCATAATTCCGAAAGTCAAGAACATAGAAAAGAGAAGGGAAGACATGATTTATTGGAGAGTGTTGGGAGGAGCCGCAGCTCTCCACCTGGCACCCACAGCCAGCCAGCTCGAGGCTTCCTGCCCAGCTCACATTCCGTCCCACATACTGAGCAGACCCGGCAATCCCTGGCCCCACACCAACCACTTTATCCAGACATAGATTGCAGGCTGTTCGTGCAGTGGAGGGGCTGCCTGCCATCTCCCCACAGCAAACTCCTGCACTTTACTGACTACACTGATCTAGAGGAGCCCAGCTTTCTCCAGCAAGGAAACACAGGGCAGGAACAGACAGAGAAGACTTAGAAAGGAGGGGACCAGCAGAGCAGGAAGTAAAATCTTAGCTCTGCAGCCAAGGAATCAATCTGCAACCCTTTACCAATGACCCAATAAAATAAAGCAAGAATAGTATCTATAACAACACCCAGCAGAGGGTGCAAACCCAAACTGGACCAATGTACAGAAATCTAGATAATCTACAACCATTAACAGCTGGCAGGCCACATAGAAACTTTGAAAGGATAGTCTACTCTGTTTTTTCAACCTACATTATGTGCTTAAAATGGAATTGTTTTCTGTCCTCTATAGAAACTGAACACTGGAAATTCCACATATGCTTCCACAAAACGAAGACTATTTTAAAGAATTCTCTCCACATGAACACTGGCTGAAGATAAAATGTGAAAGCAATGCACTTAAATAATTCAGCACTGAAAGTAGTTTTAACATTTCACTTTTAAAGTGGGTACATGGTGGGGAGAGGTTCACACTGTAAAGAGACAGATTTCTGTTTCTTCCAATCTTTGGTTTCTATTAAGAAATACTGGAAAACAAGTTGATTCATCTAATTTAAGCCAGTAAAATCTGTGTGGTTACAAGACATGAAATTCCAAATGACCTTAAGGAATGCTCTACCACCCAGCATAGATAAGCAAGTCTGACATGACGCAGCTGACGGGTGGGAGCAGCATGGGGGGCCAGGGGCAGGGGACTGGGGCCAGACCAGTCAACACCACAACCCCTTAATCTTATTTTTCAAGTCCAGATCTAACAAGGCTCATATGCAAAGAAAAATAATGTGTATCCGCATGAAAATATACACATCCCTCTCTACCCAGACACTCAATAAGAAGCTCATTGAGCCATTTTTAAAAATCTGTGCATGCACAAGGTGTTCACGGAGAATCAGGCTGAGCACACCTTGGTCTAAAGTGGACTGACCATCCTGTAGTCAACAGGAATATATGACTTACCCTCTGGGAGTGACTGCTGGTGGCAGGCTTAGAGGCCCCATGACAAGTTCATAAGCAACCTCTCCAGGGCAGGAGGGCCCAGACACACACCCTGAGCAGGGTCCCAGACTCAGGGAAGCAGATGTGAACCGATTTCCAGGTTGACAGGGGGAGGTGGAGCATCCAGCTGAGTGCGGATGGCTTCCCGCTTTGCTAACACAGATGGGGTTTTGACACTTAACATTAGGATAATGCCGACGTAGCAGAAGGCTCGTTGGGAGATAATGCATGTGAAATGGGGTGCCGTAAATAATACAACAGTGGGCAGACGTAAACTAGGGCCAAGAGGGCCTGGAAAAGTGCAAAAGAACCATCTGGGCACTGACAAAATTGAAGAGGTCGGCGAGTGTTTTCTGATGGAGATGCCATCCCTCCAAGGAATCGGTCCACATCACACACACTATCCACCAGTTTAGATCTAAATATTGTTCCTGGTTGGATCCTGCACTGCACCTCCTGCCTTGAGCCCTCTGAGGTACCGGCAATGCCCTGGACATCTCCAACCAGTCCCAACAGCAGCCAGGAAAACGTCTCCAACACCTACAGGACGACTTAATGTCACAGACATGGCAATACCCTACAGACCCCAAATTTGAAATAGAAAAATAGGAAAATGTCCAGCCCACGGACATCTAAAAAGGCTACTAACTGCCAACCACAGTCCTTGCTTAGGGCCTTCTTCGCCTGTAAAGTGTTAAGAAGGAAAACATAAAGTCCACACCAGCCCCTCCCTGCTGATGAAACTGGCACGCACGGATTTACTTTCTGGCTGCCGGCCCTCACAAAACCGTTACACACACACACACACACACACACACAAGTTCACCACCTAAACTGCTCCAAATGCAAACTGGACGCCCGCCGGCCTATCCCCACCCCACCACATCATGTGCGCAGCCTTCACTAAATATGTATTAAACATCTAACATTTTGGAACTTTAGTGGGTTTTTTTTTTTTAAGACGTAGGAAAACCGATCTACAACTTATGACAGTTGAGCACATGATCCCCCATTAAAGACAAATCAGAACCGTACACAAGGCTCTATGAAATCACTGGCAAATCTGTCACCGATCCCAAAGGCAGCCACAGTGCAAGCAGGAAACCCGGCCTGAGGGAGGAGGTGGAGATACCGCCCAACCTCCGCACCGACACGCGAACAATAGTGGTGCCACCTTCCCGGCGGGGACGCTCTGGGCCTCGGCAGCCCGGGCACCAACCACCCAGCCCTCAGGTCCAACGACAAGTTTCGCATTCGAATCAGGCCACGGGCGCACAGGCCGCGCCGACGCGGAAACGTCCCCGGCCGGCGGCGGGGCGCACGGACGCGCGCCAAGGACACCGGGCCCCCGCGCCAGGCCGCCCCCGCGCCCGGCCTCCGCAGCGCTGACCCTGCGCCCGACCCGCAGTGTGGACCCGGCCCGCAAGCCCCGCGCCGGCGCGGCCTTACCTTCCGACAGCTCCAGCTCCAGCTCGGCCAGCCGGGCCCGCACCTCCAGCGGCAGCGCCATGCCCTCTAGGCTGCGGTCCGCCATGCTCCGCGCCCCCGCCCCTCCTTTGTTCGCAGGCCGCGGCTCGGCCGTCCTCGCGCCCAGCGGACCCGCACCAGCGGCGGAGGCCGGGCGGCGGCGCAGCGAGCGCTCCTCCCCCGGCGCCTCCTCAGCGCGGCCCCGCACGGCGGCCTCGCGCCCGCGCCCCCGGCCCGGCCCGGCCCGGCGCTGCGCGTGACGGCAAGGGGCGGGCACGGGGACGCGGCGAGGAACGGGGACGCGCACTTGAGCCTTGGCGGAGGGGGGAGCCAGGGGCGCGCACGGGGACGAGGCGGGGGCGCGCTCAGGGCGGGGCGGTGGGACGGGGATGTGCACCGGAGGATGGAGACGGTGGGGACGGCGCGGCGCGCGCTCATGGGGGCGGGGAGGGGCGCGGGGCTCGGGCACCGGCCCACCGGGGCCTCCCCGCCCACCCTTCGCCACCCCTGGGGTCTAAGCCCGGCTCAGCGCGCGCGTTCATACTCAACATTCTGGGTCTTGCAGAGCTGAATAATTTTTTTTATGAATACTTGGGGATTGGGGGAGACAACTGGGCTGTGGAGAAGAATAGGTGGGAAATTCCTAATTCTGGATCTAGAACTGGCTAGCCTGTGCCCTTAGGCCACTCAGTGCTTGTCCTGGGCCCGTTTTCCTAAGCGGTGAAAAGCAGGAGATGCGGTTGCCTAACCCCCTGAGTGCACGTCATCCCTGCAAGCCTGTGGCCCCATAGTGAGGTCCCAGTGTCCTCGCCAGATGGCTGGCGTCCTCAGCAGACCTCCTGTCCTCATGCCCTCTGTGGGGCTGATCACCAAATCCGTGCCTCTAGTCCTGATCCTTTGAGGGAAGCTGTCTCACACCTCCCACGGTTGGAGTGAATCACCTCCCCTGTACGTCCCCAGACCCCCAGCTCTACAACCCCACTGAAAGAAGTGGGCTCCTTTTCCTGATTCCCCGTGTCCACCTCCTCCTAAACTGTGGGGCTGGGAGGGATGTGCCTGCTCCCTGCAACCCCTACCCTTCAGGCCCTGGCACCCAGCCTGATGGTCAGCCCCTGCCCCCTCCTGCGTGCCCACAGCCCTGTACTGGGCCCTCTGGCCAGAGCTGGTGCCCAGAACCACAGTGGCCTATATGCCCATTTCACAAATAGGCAGGGTACCCCTGCTTGCTAGTGGGGGACTGGACACCCTCCTGGAAGAATCTGTGCCCACCTCAGCCCATCTCCATGGTGGGCTTCATCCTGGGGACCTCTATCCTGCTGTGCCCACACCCTCCCACACCAAGCCCTGAATCAACTCCAGGAAAACCTCTAACCCTCTCCACTCCTACTGCCCTTTCCATGTTTGACCTTTGCTCATCTTCCTCATTAGCCTGAGTGTAAGCTCCTCCAGCCTTCCCTGTCTTTGTACTTCCCAGGGATTTGACAGCAGACAGCTCAGAGAGGTGTCAGCATTTCTCAGAGAGAGCTATCTTTTCAGTGTAAATTGTGTGAGAGAAGTGAACAGCCCACCACGACGAGCTTGGAGGTGAGCCCAGACTGGAACCCAGTGGGTGCTGGTAGCCACAGCCATGGGCCCCCCACCCTTGCTCCCCTTCTTGATAAACTGACCAAGTGTCACAGGGAGCCCTAGAGGCTGGCGCCCTCGTGATGAGGGGCCTTAGAGAAACAAAGTGCCACAGAACGAGGATTCAAATCTCAGTCTCCAGAGCAGGGCCCAGGTTCATTTTGTTACAGTGAAGTGAGACTGCATTATAATCGTGAGTGAAGTCAAGACCATCCAGGGCCTTATCTGGCAACTGGTCTATCTACAACTCTCCCACCCACTGGGTTCAATGACATATAAACAACATACTGTTTCTCAAAGTGCTGTTGAGCACTGGAACAAGGCAAAGACTGTTTCCTCATGTTGAACTGCTCCAGGCATGGCCAGCCTGGCGGAATGAGGGGCTTCATGAAAGCCTTGTTAGACTCATGTGTTTATGTGTATAAGCCTGGTTCAAACGTACATTGAGGTGAATGTCACAATACCCAAATGGAGGTTTTTTAGAACGAATTAAATAGACTCCAAGGGCTGTTTGCTTCAAAAGCTCTGCTAAAATCCCCGAAGATTCCATCATCAGTTACATCTTTGAACTTCAGAAAGCAACTGCAGAATCTCATGACTGCTACCCCAGATGGCGTCACATATCACCAGCACTTAACATACCAGTGCAGTTTAATTTAGCAAATACTCCACCTTTACATAAAGCCCAGAGGATCTGAGGCACAGTACAAAACATGAAGGAGCCAGAGGGAGGGAAGGCTCCCCATCCAGAATCCCAGCCAGCCAGGAATAGCCAGTCAGGGGCTAGTGGATTGAAGAGATGCTGAAACGCAGCTGGTACTGTCTCTGCTCCACTACAGGAATTCTGAGGACAATGTGTTGGTCCATAGAGGGGCAGCTACGTAAAGCTAATTAATTAATTAACTATCCTCTTGCCTGGGATTTGGAAGCCTGTCCTATCTACTTTCCTGTCTGCTGTGGGTAATTTATCACTGCAGCACCTCACCTCTGTTTTTTTCTGTTTCACTGTATTCCAAGCCAATTCTGAGTGAAAACTTAATTACTCCCATGTAACTGGGCTCTACATTTCAGAAAATCTGGTTGGGATGGGCGTGAGTAGCAGAGGAATATATTAAATCAGGGTGTGCCCGGGAGATCAGTGTGGCAGGGGCTTATTAATTAATGAAGGGACTAACTTGAGCCCCTTGGGTGAGGCCCCCTCACAAAAGCAAATCTCAGACTTGTCCCTTCATTTCCTAAGCCTTACTGCTGATAAAAGTTGATTATTTCACTCCTTATCAGGTTCATGTAGAATTTGTTCATGCTGTGCCCTCTCCTGTGTATCCCAATTTTGTGAATTTTCTACCTTTCCTAAAGTCATTGGATGAGTTGGTTGTAAAGAACTGTGGGTTCTCTGAGTCTTGACACTGACAATTCTGGTTGAGGCTAGGGGTGCTCACAACCCCACCAAGACAACCTGCCCAAGCTGAGATTTCCCACAGAACTGTGCCTGCAAACCTATGTTTCCATTTTGTTTAATTTTGGTCTTACCATTTTGTCAGAAATTTAGCTTGGGTATTGGATCTAGAGCAAGGACAAGTATGAATGAGTGGACACAGAAAGTGTAGGTTTAATGAATTAGTACCTAGAAAGCAGCCTGAACCCTCGAACGAAACCACTATATGCAGGTAAGAAGTCATGAACATTTTTGTGACTTTTTATAGCTTTATAGAATTAAGTAAATAACATGAATGTGCTAAGTTCAGTGAACCATATGTGTGTATGCATTTCTGCTGTGGTTACTGTAAAGAACAACCTGCCTATTTACCTAACTAGGAACAATGTACTGGCCAGGAGAAGCAGTAAAAAATAAACTCAAGAGCCCACAGCAAAACTAAGCTGGTTTCCGCACCATTCCTGGAAGCACTGGAAATCCAGCTGTGAGTCAAAGATGTCCTGATGGAAACACTGTGTTATTTTGGACAATAGCCTAAGTGTCTTTTCCTATATGTTATTACAAAGCAATATGCAATTATCAATAATGGAATTATTTCTGATCATTTTAGTGAATTCTTAGTCATTTGTGCTGATGGTGAATGCATAGCACAAAACAGCAAATGGTCCAAAAATTTGTCCTATTTGGTCTCAGATCACATCATATTTTTATAGCATGTTTCCTTTGCCAATTAGAATCGACTGCCTGGCTTAATTATGCTAATGTTAAAATTAATTGTCATTCCCGGAGCTCATATTAATTAATTGCTGAGGCAAGTGACACATTTTTTTTCAAAATTTTACAGTGTCCTAGGATGTAAAACTTCACTGAGAGTTTAAAACATAAGCTTTTGAAGAAGAGAATGGAGTGGTTAGGACTGAAATTTTGCCATCAAAAATCCACAGAATGGAACAGCATCATCCAAGACTGTTCTTAAATCGGCCTCAACCATTCAAACTGGAAACACACACATGCACACTGAGATCAGCGCCTCCCTGAGTGGCTTCCACTATGCCAAGTAAAACTCCACCGAAGCTCCGTAAGTGGAGAGTCTAAGAGGGCAAATCATGCAACATACAGAATCTCGCCATTGTGAAGTTAATTTATGCGGTGTTTCCCAGACAGTCTGTACTAGCTCACACACACTCAGCAAAAGTAAATAAAAATAAGGTCCAGAAGTTTACTCTGTCCACAGCCACCATGCACTGGTCTGAGTCCTGAGGACTCCAGGGCTCCCTTTCTAGATGACTGAACAGTGACAGCCTCACCTCAGTTTTGGCTCAACACCTCCATCAGGACCAGTACTACCTTGAGAATCTGACCTAAGAGTCATAGAATCCAGACAAGTGCTTGTCCCAGCTCCTCCAGTGATGGGGACAGCACAGCGGAGGCTGTGTCATTTTCCCAGAGATGTGACCCTCTCTGGGGTCACAACCTCCAGAGCACCCTCTTTCTCTAAGTAGGCAGCCTCACCACAGGCCTCCTGAACTCTCCTCAATGCTTCAGACCCTGGGAAGAAAAGGATACGTTTACAAGTCCCAGTAGAACAAAGCAAAGTTAATGAGCACCACATGGGCACCATTTCTGAGGAAGGTAAAGAATGAGGAAGCCAATTTAGGAAATCCACTAAATCTCTGTGTTACTGCTTTGATCTCCAACCAGCATTCTAACTGTGGAAGCTGCGCTCAGCCTGCCCCCTTTCCTTAGATGCAGCCCTGTCTCTGCCCTCTGACCACAAGTCTTCCACAAAACATTAGTAAATCCTCCTGAGCACACACAAAAAAGACCCAGTGGCAGAAGAAAAGTAGAAAGGGGCCGAAGCCAGGGGGGATGGGAGTCAGAGGTGGAGGGGCAGCCTGGGGAGGCAGGAGCAGCTCAGGGACCACGACGCCTGTCGAGAACACACGCTGGAGGAGAAACCAGTGTCCGCACAGAGCCCCATCTGAGAATTGCCAAGACACAACAAATCAGAGCAAAGCTCAAAAATAGGGGAAGCAAAATACTGCTCTGAAATGGTGTGAAAATTTGATATTGTATTAGATTCCTAGGGCTGCTTGTGACTAAATGCCACCGATAGGATGGATTTAAATGAGAGAACTTCTGTTCACACCCCAGGCTGCAGGCCGGAATACAGGTGTTGGCAGGGGCCAGGCCCAAGGTAACCCTGCCACAAACAGCCCCCGGCGCTCCTGGTGACACTGCAGCTCTTGGCTTGTCCTGCACTCCTCAGTCTCTGCCTCCACAGTCCCATCACCTGCCCTCTGTGTCTGCCTCCACATTTCCCCTTTGCACAAAGGCCCCCATTCTACTGGATATGGGCCCACCCTAGTGACCTTATCTAAACTTGGTTAACACTGCCAAGACCCTATTTCCAAAGAAAGTCACATCCTGAGGTCCTGGGGGTTTGGACTTCAGAATATTTCCTTTGTGGGGACACAGTCCAACTGCAACAAATGTTAATATGGGAAAAACTAATCTAGATAAGAACTTTATAACCTGAACACCAAGAAATTACAGAGGACTAATGACTTAAGAGCAAATTATAAAACAAACCAAAATTGGGGAGTGGAATTGAGGCAGTAAAAAGTGACACATTACATAAAACTAAAATTTTTTGAACAAAAATACTAAAGACAAAAGTTATGAAAGACAATAATGAAAGAGATTACAATGCCTCCAACTTACAATGGTTTCACTTACAATATTTTTATTTTTCAACTTTATGCTGATGCAAAAGCGATACGTGTTCCATAGAAGTCGCACTTGAGCCTTGAACCTGGGTCTTTTCCCGGCTGGCCGTGGGCAGTGACTCCTCTCTTGTGAAGCCAGGCAGGGCAGCCCGGTGATCCCTAGGCTCCCCACGGACTGACCGCCATCCCGCACCCAGAAGGTCGTACTTTTCTCTTTTGGTAAAATGTTCAGTGCATTATGGAGATGGTCAATACTCCTTATAGAACAGGCTTTGTGCAGGCTTCTGAGCATGTTTAAAGTGAGCTAGGCTAAGCTGTGATGTGCACTACATTAAGGTGGATAAGTGAATTTTCTACTCACAGTATTTTCAAATACAATGGATTTACTGAGATGTGATGCCATCGCAAGTTGAAGACCTGTAGCTTTATTTCTAGCGCATGAGAAATGCATGGTGCTCAACAACTGTCCTCAGTTGACTCTGGTCAGCTATTCCTTGTCACCTAAGATAGTTTTATTTCAATATCACCATGTTTCAAATTTCATTAGTACAGAGACAGCTGCTCTGACAGGGCCTCTGATTCTATAGTTTTTTAGAACAAAATGTCCACTTTCACAGTAACACTGGTGTGGGTCAATGTGTCTCTGTCTGCAGGCAAGGGGGCTCCATAACACCATGCCATGAAAATTTACTACTATGAGCAACATGAGGCTTGGCAGGCCTCCCCTTCCAAGGAGAAACAAGGCAGCCAAGAGCATGTGTTTGTAAATATGAAAAGGCTAGGAAGGTTACTGCAGGACATGGGGAGGTATGGGGAGATGGCTTCCTACAAAAAAGTTTAAAAATTGAGAAGATGGAGCAATAGATTCATTGATGTGTCTGGCCTGGCCTTGCATAAAGTTTTAGTGAGAGGCTATTGTAAGGTATGAGAAACATGAACAGTGGCAAAAAAAAAAAAAAAAAAAAAAAAACTAACTAGTAGAGAAAATGAGGCAATTTTAGGAAAAGCAAAAGGAGAGCACCCAGGATCATAGTGCTTATGGGGCTAAATGCTGAATGACATCTGTCTATGCTGTGACCCTTCTGTGGTTTGGCATCAGCATGGGTTTAATTCTTTGTTGGGAGGTTCTATTCTGGCTTAGAACTTAGGTTTAGGACATGTCCTTAATGTAGAATATGGCCTCACTAGTCAGGTTCCACCTTTCTGGAATCTCAACTCCATTCCAAAATTTCCAGTGAGGTCCCCTACATCAGCCGAAAGGCTAGTGTCCCCTGGGATCACGTGCCTTCTGCTGCCCCCGAGCTTCTAGCTAGTGCCCTCGGCTCAGGCTCAGGTTCTGCACCTGTGCACCCTGCACAGGCCAAGCCAGAGCCATGTGACCCCTCTGCTCAGCTCCCTTCCCAGGGACAAACCCCAACCACAGTCAGACCTGAGCCCCGCCTCCTCAGCTCAGAGAGACCACCTGCACGACCTACGCCCCCTGGGCCACCCATGCCACCAAGGCCACCTGCACCACCTGCGCCACCCTCCTCTCCTGTGCAAAGGCAATCACAGTGACCCCAGGCATGGCCCCAGCTTCTCTCCACCTCTGATGCTCATCTCTCAATGCCTGCAAGAACTGCTTATATATTGCTTTGCAGCTGTTTTCAGTGGAGAGCAAGCCAATATCACTTACTGTGTCATGACTGGTAAGAGAGACTCTGGAAAATTTTGCATGAGCATAGAAATGTAAACAGTCATCCAAACTAGAGAAAAAGAGCAAGGAATTCTAAGGGGATGTCTCCAAGAAAAAGAAAGAAACCAACAGAACAAACACGCTGATAGGAGCTTGGGATTGGATTATTTTGGTGATGAAATAATAGTTATAGTCATAATAATGTAAAATCTGAACACTGACATCAACAAAACCATACAGTTGAGAGGAAGGTGTGTGAGCCTAGAGGAGTGTTTACAATGTAGACAGTTGGTAAACAGCACTTAAACATGAGAAATAGAGACAGCACCATGAGCTTATTTAGAAATGAAGAAGGAAATGCCAGCAGTCTGACTGTGCTCGCCCAGGGAGGTGGGAGAGGTTGGGGCTGGTGTTTTCCATTGGACGTCTAAATGTACAATTGTATGCTTTCATTGTGAAAGATAACATGTACAAAAATGTACATAAATGTTTTGGCATTAAACAAATAAATAGAAAACCAACTAATTTTCAGCCATGTCAGAAAATTGATTTTCATTACAAGTCTAATTATACTATTTTTTTAAGTTTTCTATTGCAAAATAGAATACACAGAAATGTACGTGTGTTATAGGTAACATTTAACACATGGTTGGAAAGCCAAGTATCTATGAATGAAGCCCAGAAACTGCACATCCTGTCCCAGGAGTCCTTCCAACCACAGTGCCCTCACTCCCACTAAGACAGCCCATTGTCCTCTCTGGTGTGGTAATTATTTCCTTGGCTTTCTTACCCACCATCACATGCATCCCCATAAACCATAGTTTAACTTTGCCCACCTTTGACCTTTATATGAATACAATTGTACTATAGTTTATGTTTTCTTTTTTATTCAAGTTTATACATTAAGATTTATATATTAAGGTTTATAGATTTATGCATATGGTTTTATGTAGCCAGCTTTTTTTCTCTAAATATTTTTTGAATGAATACATCAGAGTTTATGAATCCATTCTATCATGCCACTGTTGAGGAACACTGGGTTGCTTCCAGATTTGGGCTATTCATGGGGAAAATACAATATAATAGTATAATTTAATATATGGTTGTATTGGAAACATAGTATGTCATTGATGACATCCTGGTGACATCAGTGCAACATTCCCATGGCTCTGGACTGGTGTTGTCACTGTGCACACACAGGCTCTCTTCTGTTCCACTCAGCAATGGGTCTGCTCCTGCATCCCACAGCACGCGCTGATAAGCCAGCCTTAACAAATATCTCCACATTTGACAGTCCATGGTCTCATCCTTCTTTGTCCTCCTTTTTCCCTCCTCCTTCTCCTGCTTCTTCAATACCTTGTCTAGTCTCCTTCCTGGATTTTTTAAAAACATTTTGAATTATCTTGTTGTGTGTCACTTCCTAAAAATACCTCTTGGAATTTCAGGTGGGATTGCGTTGAATCGAGAAATCAATTTAGAGATAAGTGACTTCTTTGCATTTTGAAACTTCCATTCCATAAACATCTCTCTCCATTTGTTTAGGTTTTCAGTATCTTTCAGTAAAGTTGTATAATTTTTCTTTATACTGGTCTTTCATATCATTATTTTATATTTATTCTCATTGCTATTTTTGGATGCTACTTGTAAATAGGGTATTTTAAAATTGGATTTTCCATTTGTTGCTCTTATATGTAAATACAACTGACTTTTTATACTGATTTTTTTGGTAGCTTTGCTATAAACTTTCTTATTAATATTATTGTTGTATCTGTTAATTTTTAAAATTTAATACATATACAATCATTTCATGTGAAAACAATGATAGTTTGGCTTCTTCATTTCCAAAGTTAGCCATCTTTTTCTTGTCTTCTTCCTGTAAAGCCAAGGGGCAGGTGGTGACAGCAATGACAAAAAACATCCTCTTCTCGCTCATCATCTGAAAAGGAACATTTTCAAATACTTAATAAGTATGATGCTTACTGTAGATTTTTTCAGCTTCTCTTTATCTGATTAAGAAAGGCCCAGCTCATTCACTTTTAAAGCTGATACTGTCGGATAACAAGATTAAAGATGGTGGCATGAGAGGTGAGACAGAGAACTCTTCCCAAAACCATATATAATACGAAAATATAGTCAATACAACTAATCCTAAAAGAGCAACAGAAAGAAGGCTGCGCCAAACTGCATACACCTGGAAAACAGTGCAGTCCTCATGAAACAGAGTAACATACCAAAGCCTTGATCCGGCGGGACCCAAGCCATTCCCCCACCCCAGCTTACCAGTGGGAGGAAGAGAAACGGAGCAGGGAGGGGCTGGAAGCCTAGGATTGCTGAACACCTAGCCCTAGATATCTGCTTTGGGAGCACAAACCTACACTGCATGGTGCTCTGGAGATTCATGGGATTGGAAAGCTGAGACAGGTGGAATACTTGGAGAGACTGAGATTCCAGCCATTTATGGAGGACAGGGTTCCACATCCAGCTGCTCTGGGACAAAGGACAGGCAGGTGGTCTGAGTGGCTTCCTAGCAGTAGGAGGGCTGCTGAAGTGGTGGGGATTGCACAGAGCTTGTTGCTTGGGAGAAGGGATAGGTGGACAAAGTTGTCTGGGCACACTCTGCCCAACACATTGGGAACTTTCAGGAGCTGCAGGCGCTCCATCCTCCTGGCTGACTATGCAGCCCCAAGGCCCCTCACTGTGATACACAGTCTGCTGCACCTTTACTCTAGCCTGTCAGCACAGGCTCACAAATTGGTACTCCCTGTCCTCGCGTCAGGCCAGCCAGAGGGAGGCCCCTGCCTATAGCAGCTACAGATGCAAAGTCACAGAAGCTTACCACTGTGTGCTTGGCCCACTGGTTCTGGCAGTGGAGACAGGCACAGCAGCCAGGAAGCAGGAAACAGCTCTTTTCCCCCAGGAACCAGCACCACTCCCCTGCAAACCCCCAGGAACCAGCACCACTCCCCTGAAAACCCCAACATCACTCCAGGGGCTGAGCAGCACCAGAGACAGGAGATACTGGGCACTAGAGGGTGCCACATACAAATATGAAATGTCAAAGGAAACTAGTTCAAACAAAAATCTCACAAACAAGAGAAAAAAGGACACGTGAAACTGAACTAACCAAACTTCCTGAAAGAGAGTCCTAAAAATCAGAAACATGCTCATGGAGAAACAGAAAAATATTCAAAACCTCAGGGACAAATTTAGGATGGAGATTCAATCATTAAGAAATTACATATATGAAATGAAACATACAATGGAGGGATTTAAAAGCAGATTAGATGTAGTAGAAGAGATGATAAACGGAATAGAAATTAGAGAAAAGGAATACAAAGAAGCTGAGGCACAGACAGAAAAAAAGGATCTCTAGGAATGAAAGAATATTGAGAGAACTATGTGACCAATCCAAGCAGAACAATATTCACATTATAGGGGTACTAGAAGAAGAAGAGAGAGAAAAAGAGATAGAAAGTGTCTTTGAGGAGGTAATTACTGAAAACTTCCCCAATCTAGGGAAGGAGATAGTCTCTCAGGCCATGGAGGTGCACAGATCATCCAACACAAGTGACCCAAGGAAGACAACATCAAGACAAATAATAATTAAAATGGATAAGGACAGACTATTAAAAGCAGCCAGAGAGAGAAAAAAGATCACATACAAAGGAAAATCCATCAGGCTATCATCAGACTTCTCAACAGAAACCTTACAGGCCAGAAGAGAATGGCACGATATATTTAATGCAATGAGGCAGAAGGGCCTCGAACCAAGAATACTCTACCCAGCAAGATTATCATTTAAATTTGAAGGAAGGATTAAACAATTTTCAGATAAGCAAAAGCTGATAGAATTTACCTCCCAAAAATCACCTCTACAGTATATTTTGGATGGACTGCTATAGATGGTAGTATTCCTAAGGATAAATAGCTGTTACCAGAGGAAAAAAAACCACAGTAAAGAATATAGAACAATTAATTACTAACCAGATGCAAAATCAAGTCAACTAGCCCCAAAGTTAATCAATGGAGAGACAAAGAGTACAGAATATGACACCTAATATATAAAGAATTGAGGTGGAAGAAAAAGGAGGAAAATTAAAATCCTTTAGGTTGTGCTTGTAATAGCAAACTAAGTAAGTTAAGTTGACTGTTAGATGGTAAGGAAGTTACCCTTGAAGTTTGGTAACCATGAATCTAAAGCCTAAAATGGCAATAAGTACCTACCTATTGATAATCATCCTAAATGTAAATAGTTTGAATGCACCAGTCAAAACACAGAGTCACTGAATTGATAAAAAACAAGACCCATCTATATGCTGCCTACAAGAAACTCACTTCAAACCCAAAGACATACAGAGACTAAAAGAAAGGGATGGAAAAAGGTATTTCACACAACTAATAGGGAGAAAAAAGCAGGAATTGCAGTACTTGTATCAGACAAAATAGACTTCAAAACAAAGAAAGTAACAAGAGACAAAGAAGGACATTACATAATGATAAAGAGGTCAGTCCAACAAGAGGATATAACTATTATAAATATCTATGCATCCAACATAGTAGTAGTACCTACATACGTGAAACAAATACTAACAGAAACAAAGGGGGAAATAGAATGCAATGCATTCATTTTAGGAGACTGCAACACATCACTCACTCCAAAGGACAGATCAACCAGACAGAAAATAAGTAAGAAGACAGAGGTACTGAACAACATATTAGAACACATGGACCTAATGGACAGCTACAGAACACTCCATCCAAAAGCAACAGGATATAACTTCTTCTCAAGTGCACATGGAACATTTTCAAGAATAGATCATATACTAGGCCACAAAAAGAGCATCAGTAAATTCAAAAACGAAATTGTGTCACACAGCTTCTCAGACCACAAAGGTATGAAACTAGAAATAAATTACATAAAACGAAAAAGCCCACAAACACATGGAGGCTTAATAACATGCTCCTAAATAATCAATGGATCAATGACCAAATAAAAACAGAGATCAAGCAATATATGGAGACAAATGACAACACTAATTCAACACCACAAAAATCTGTGGTATGCAGTGAAGGCTGTGCTAAGAGGGTGGAGAGGGAGGGAGAAGGGGATTGTGGGGTATCATGATTGGTGTACATGGTTTGTGGTGGATAATGGGGAACACAGAGAAGACAAGTAGTGACTCTGTGACATCTGACTACACTGATGGACAGTGACTGCAATGTGGTGTCAGAGGGACTTGATAATAAGTGTGAATTTAATAACCACATTGTTTTTCTTGTGAAACCTCTGTAAGAGTGTATATCAATGATACCTTAATTTTAAAAAAGGAAAAAATAAAGGTGATACTGTCAAATGATTTTCTTACATCTACAGGGATGACCATATAATTTTTCTGTATTAACTAACAACTATGGGAAACAACTGATTTTTATTTTTTAATTAAAATAATTTTTTTTGGTTGAGAATACCTTTTTTTCATTTAAGTGTAGTTGTAGTGGTCTTTTGTCAAGTTTTTTTCTGAGTGTTTGGCATTTTCTTATACTACCTTAATGGTATATTTCACAAATGTTAATTTTTTGTTTCTTTCTTGAATACAGAAATGCAATGCAGTACAGAATGCAATTTCTGGTATATTCAACAATGCAAAGCTCATCTACTAAATCTAGTAATTGTTTATAGGTTGCTGTGGCTTTTCTATGTGCACAGTCACCTGTGAATAATGACATTTTTATTGATTGATTTACAATCTTTACAGCTTTTACTTCTTTTTAGTACTTGTGCTGGGAGGCCTTGCAGACCAAGTTGTAGAGTGCTGTCAGCTGGTGTCCCTGTCTTGTATTCATCTCTGGAGGATTTTTTGTATTTCACCTTTGAGGATGAAAGGTGTTTGCAGCAAGCCGTCTATCAGATTAAGGGAGTTCCCGTTTAGTGGTTTGCTATGAGGCATGTGTTTCTTTTAAATTATGAATGCCTGCTGAACTCTATCAAGTGCTTTGTAACTGTACTGAGGTCATGAGATTGGCCTTCTCATTTAATGTGTCAATATGGCAAATCATACTGACTGAACTCCTAATGCCAGTCTATCCTGGACAGAGCTAATGTGCTACAGGGTGTGGCTTTGCCCCACTTCCAGGACTCCAGTTGGCTGGCGTTTAGTCTAGGGCCTCTATGTCCATGTTCACAGTGCCAGCTGTCTGGTTTTCACACCCAGATTGTGCTGCGCTCACACAACAAGGTAGGATGTGTTGCTTCTCTATCTCCAGAAATCATTTACGTAAGATCAGTGTTAGCTATTCCTGAAAGGCTGCGGAGAAGCTCACCAAGGTCACACACAGCCTGCCACGTGGAGTAAATCTGGCTGTCCTTGGGCTCTGCGCCTCGCTAAGGCATCTCTCCTGGGAGTCCCCAGGAGCTCGGCAAAAAAGGGGCAGACTTAAGGTGGACGTGCCCTTGCTGTTCCCCAGGCCAGACGTCATGGACAGCTCTACATTTCCCATGCCTTTCTGTTCTCATCCGGGCCTGGCCTCGGCATTCCACTGCTTTGGATCTGTTAGTGCTTCCGTGGCATCTGCTTTCCCATCCCAAAACCGCAGTCTTTCTCATTTCATTACACGTCAGCAGGAAAGCTCAGCCTAATCAGACCGCCAGACACCAGAAGCGTCAACTACCCTTGTTTGTCCTGTCAGATGCCACACTGCCAAAGCCAAGCCCACGCCTTTCATCCACGTCACATGACAAGGTGGGTGGCAGCTCTCTCCTCGGCAGAACAACATCCGCAACACCTTAGAGGGAGGGGTCCCCACGATCAACTGCAAACTCCAATCAGGTGGGCCACAGCTGTTACACAAACTTAAGCTCATCTTTAATCATTTTTTGAGTGAGCAGATGTCTTAGTGTCCTTGTTTAAATGAACAAAAATGGAAAGCTACATTTTCATCTGCCTGAGCTGAGGAAAAGTCTTACAATAAAGGTCTTCAAGATGCACATGTTAAGAGTAACAACAGGGTCAGGAGCACTCAAGTAAAGCAGAAGCGCCAGCAAATCTGCAACTGCACAGATGCCTATGTGCAAAGAGGAAGAGGATTTCCAGCTGTGCCTGGCTTTCACCAGCATGCCAGTATATTTTATCGTTGCCATTTCTAGGGTTTTCTGTCTATAATATTCGCAATTTTCTGTGATAATGCTCCCCAGAGACCCCAAGTGAAGGGCAAGCTCAGAACCCTGGTTGGATGGGAAGGCATGGACCCCCAAAAACCATCAAACCATCACCATCGCCAGCTGGGTTAAGTCAGAGGTGAGGTTACTACACTCCCAACTGTCTGAGCAAACCACCACCCACAAACACACCCAGTGTGCCAAGCTGAAACGAAATGGCAGAAATGGCAGGTTACCAAGGTGATCTAGGAAATCCATTCAACTGCACTTGTGTTCCAAATGTTTGGTCCCACATACAGAGCACAGTGCAGGGCAGTCCACAGTGGAGGGAGGCACAGTATTTTCTTGTGAAGGACACACATGTCGTTTCCACAAGCATGGATTCAGGCCAAGGGGCTGAAGGCTGATGACTGGTCCAGTCATCCGGACCTCTGGTTGAGGGACCCACCACCATAGATGTCCACCTGTCTGCTCCTGTCCTCAAACATCCCAACTGAGCTTGGTGACAGAGCTTCCACCATGTCATTATGAAACACCAGAATTCAAACCCACATGGGGAAGACTCACCCACTTTTCAGTAGAGAATGAGGACTGGGCGTATGTTCATACTGGATTCTGGGTTGGCCAAGCAATGTCCATGCTGGGCCCATACACAGCTCAGAGCTACTGTAACAGAAACTGAAGTTAGACACAGAGAAAGCCACAGGTGCCAGAAGCTGGATGCTGTGCTCAGAGACTGCATCCAAGGACATGATGAGCTTCTCAGTAGGAAACTGTAAACAGTTTTGAGGTTTTATTAGCAGTGGCTTCAGAACTGGCCCATGAACCTGAGCTGCAGACTGGGGGCAGGTGGGGTGGGTGCCAATGAGAATCCAAACTTTGACTCCGCCACCAGCTTGGAATGGGTATGCCCCAGGGTTCCCAAGAAATTGGGGTAGGAACCACATCATAAATGGGAGGTTGGGCAGAGCCCCTGAAGACCCATCCCCATGGCACCTGAGGCCAAGGTGCCCTGCACACTCCACTGAATCAGACCTGCAGCACTGCTAGGTTCCCAGAGGCTCTGCCAGCTCTGCCTCCCTAGTCCTGCTTCCCTCCCTCCTGGGAGCAACCCCCAGCAAAGCAGCCTAGCAAACTTCAGCACCTACAACTCCCACCCAGCAGGCAGCTGCCAGAGGACAGGGCTACACAAAGGTGTGAGCAGCAAGAAGTGAGGAAGGGTAGGGGCCGGGCTCAGTATCAGGGAACTGGGGCTGTCTTGGACCTTGTAGACACAAGTGGAGGGGAGACAGAGACAACAGAGAGAGAGTCAGGGCCTCCCTGCATTCCTAACCCCTCCAATCTCATGCCATTTCTCTCATGGGCTGAGCTGCGGGGTGAGGAAGTCAGTCAGCCCTGAGCACTGCTGGCAGGTGAGGAGCACTCATGGGGCAGGTGCAGGGACATGCTCTGGTTCTGAACTGGTGAGTGTGGCTATCACTTGAAATGGATGGCCTCCCAGTCTCCACCCAAGGAGACCTGGGCAGGTTTGCTGCTGGTGGCCTGGGGAGGACACCCAGGGAGTCAGTGGAAGTGTTGGGGGGAACTAGGGGCAGGAGGTGGGGGCAGGAGGCAGAGCATGGAGATGCAGGACCAGAGCTTCTGGGTCTCAGAGTGACCTGGGCACCCCCACGAACATCCACCTTACTAGAAAAAGCCAATACAATCCACACTATCCAAGGAGGAGAGAAAAACCAAAAGACCTCCCTAAGGTGGAAACCAGATCCAGAATGAATGAGGAGGCCCAAATTTTAGGTCAGTAAAGTCACAGATCCACAAAAGGAAGCCCTCAGGGCACCTGAGGGAAGGATTTAGCAGGGAACCCTTCAGATAAGATATGACTGTTATCTACAGAGTCTAAATGTGCTGTATGTGAACCACGGGCTTTCAGTGGGTGGTTTCAATCAAGCTCTTTAGAAAAGCTTTTTTTTTAAGTACCTGAAATATACCAGGGTTTTAATTTTGCCACTAAGGACACATTTGGCATGGTAGTTTGGATTGTGTGATTTATAAATAATAACACAGAGTCACTAGGAGGCACAGATGAAAATCTCCATTTTTTTCATTTGTCCACCTTTCCACATTACCTGCTGTATGCCAGGCACCCTTCTAGGCTCTGAGAAGGTATCTGGGAGGAGGTGGAGTTTCATAATTGCACCCTACTAGAGACTTGTGAGGAAATAACTTAATGACAGCAAGCTGGAGATAAAATATCTATGGTGTGTTATGTAAAAACAAATTGGCAGAATAATAGATAATGGAACTTTACTTTTATAAAATAAAAAGGTATGTGTGCTTTAAATAATAGTCCATTGGGGTGTGTGTTATTGATACTTTCATAATAATTAAATTTCTTATAATTTAAAAAGTCTACATCTCAAGGAATTAGAAAAATAAAACAAACTAAGCCCAAAGTTAGCAGAAGGAAGAAAGTAGTAAAGATTAGAGCAGAAACAACTGAACTAGAGAAAAAGAAACGATTGAAAAGATTAACAAAAGTAAGAGCTGATTCTTTAAAAAGATAAACAAAATTGATAAATGTTTAGCTAGACTAACCAAGGAAAAAAGAGGACCCAAATCAATAAAATTATAAATGAAAAAGAAGACATTATAATGGACACTACAGAAATACAAAGGCTCATAAGAAGTTACCAAAAATAATTACACACCAAAAAACTGCACAACCCAGAAGAAATGGATACATTCTTAGAAACATATAACCTTCCAAGACTGAAATAAGAAAGAGAAAATCTAAACAAACCAATAATAACTAATATGATTGAATCAGTAATTAAAAATCTCCCAACAAAGAAAAGTCCAGGACCACATGGCTTCAATGATGAATTTTACCAAACATTTAAAGGAGAACACCAATCCTCAAACTGTATCAAAAAATTAAAGAAGAGGGGACACCCCCAAACTCATTTTATGAAACCAGCATTATTTTGATACCAAAATCAGATAGACACCACAATAAAGAAAAATAGAGGCCAGTGTCCCTGATGAAAACAGATGTAAAAATCTTCAACAAATTACTAACAAACCAAATTCAAGAGCACATTAAAAGGATCATACACCATAATCAAGAAGGATTTATCCTGGGATGCAAAGACAGCTCAACATATGCAAATAAATCAGCTATTTCTCACATTAGTAGAATGAAAGAGAAAAATCCTATCATCATCTCAACAGATGCAGATAAAACATCAGACAAAATTCAATATCCATTCCTGATAAAAACTCTTAATAAATTAGATACAGAAGGAGCATAACACCATAAGAAAGGTCATATTGACAAGCCCACAGCTGACATCATACTCAATGGTGGAAGTAGGGCTTTTCCTCTAAGATTAGAGACAAGGGTGCCCACTCTCAGTACTTCTATTCAACAAAGTACTAGAAGTCCTTGACAGAACAACCAGGCAAGGAAAAGGAATGAAAGAATACAATTGTCTTAATTTGCAGATGACATGATTTTACACATAAGAAAAATCCTAAAGACTCCATCAAAAAAAATCCTGCTAGAGCTAATTGACAAATTCAGCAAAATTGCAGGATACAAAATCAATACAAAAATCAGCAGCATTTCTATACACAAATAAATTATCTGAAAGAAGATAAAGCATATATCCCATCTATAATAGCATTAAAAACCATAAAATGCTTAGAAATAAACTTAACCAGGAAGGTGGAATTCTTCTAGGTTGAAAACTTTGAGACACTGATGAAAGAAATTGAAGAAGACACAAATAAATGGAAAGATATTCCATGTTCATGGATTGGAAGAGTTAATGTTGCTAAAATATTACTACCCAAAGCAATCTACAGATTCAATGCAATCCCCATCAAAATACCTATGGCATTTTTTTTATAATTAGAAAAAACAATCCTAAAATTCATATGGAGCCACAAGAGACCCCAAATAGGCAAAGCAATCCTGAGAAAAAACAAAGCAGGAGGCATCACACATCCTGTTTTCAAACTATATTACAAAGCTACAGTAATAAGAACAGTATGGTACTGACCTAAAACAGACACACAGGTCAATGCAACAAAATCGAGAGCCCAGAAACAAACCCATTATATGTGGTCAAACTAATATTTGACAGTGAGTCAAGAATACTCAATGCAGAAAAGACAGTGTCTTCAATAACTGGTGATTGGAAAATTGGGTATTCACATGCAAAGGAATGAAACTAGACCCCTATTTATACCACTCACAAAAGTCAACTCAAAATGGATAAAGACTTAAAAGTAAGACCTGAAACCATAAAATTCCTAGAAGAAAACACTGGGGAAAAGCTCCTTTACATGGTTCTTAGTAATTATTTTTTGGATCTGATACCTAAAGCACAAGCAACAAAATCAAAAATAAACAAGCAGATCACATCAAATTAAAAAGGTTCTGCCCAACAAAGGGAACCATCAGCAGAATGAAAAGATGACCTGCTGAATGAGAAGAAATACTGCAAATCACATATCTGATAAGGGGGTAATATGCAGAATGCACAGGAGCTCATATACCTCAATAGCAAAAAACCAAATAACCCAATTAAAATGGACAAAGGGCCTGGAAAGATTTTTCCAAAGAAGACACACAGATGCCCAACAGATACATGAAAACATGCTCAACATCACTAATCCTCAGGGAAACACAAATCAAAACCATAATGAGGTATCACTTCACACTTGTCAGAATGGCCACTATCCAAAAGACAAGAAACAAGTGCTGGCAAGGATGTGGGGCAAGGGGAGCCCTTCTATGCTACAGGTGGGAATATAAACTGGTGCAGCCTCTGTGGACAGCATATGGAGTTTCCTGCTAAAATTAAAAGTAGAAATACCATATAACCCAGCAATTCTATTTCTGAGTATTTACACAAAGGAAACCCATAAACCATTATGTCAAAGAGATCTCTGCACCTCTGTGTTCACTCAGCATTACTCAGAATAGCCAAGACCTGGAGTGTCTATCCACAGATGAACTGATAAAGATGAGGTGGTACATACATACAATGGAATACTATTCATCCATAAAAAAGGAGGAAGTCCTGCTGTTTGGAACAACATGGATGAACCTTAAGGGCATTATGCCAAGTGAAATAAGCCAGAGAAAGATACATACTGTATGATCTCACTTATATGTGGGATTAAAAAAAATCAAACTCATAGAAAATGAGATCATATTTGTGGTTACCTATGGTAAAGGGTGGGAGTCAGCTGGGGAACTGGAGGGAGGGGGTCAGAAAACACCCCCCCCCAGGTGTAGGGGTGCACCACACAGCATGATGACCACAGCTAAAACTGCTGTGTGGTATATTTGAGTGTTGTTCAGAAAGAAGAAGATCCTAGAAGTGCTCATCACATGGAAAAAAAATTTTTTTGAGATGCTGGATGTTAACTAAATTTATTGTGTTAGCATTTCACAATTTATGTATATAAATTCATTACACTGTATACCTTAAACTTATACAGTGCTGTATGTCAATTTACAGCTCAATGAGACTGAAAAAAGAATATAAAATAAAAATCAACGGCAAAAAAGCTAGTAGTTATTTTTCTCATTTGCTTTGAAGTGCAATAGTAATTCACGATCATAATAAAAACACTAATTGTACACACAGTCACTCCCCTAAATGCAACTTCTCAGAATTTAAAATGTATTTTTTCCATCCAGACCTTTTTCTATATTTTTACATCTCTAAATTTTTAAAAACAAAATGCTTTTATATTATGCCTACTGAGTGGCAACAGTTTGTTTTATTCAAGATATTATAAACATTTTTCTGTATCAATTATATAATATGCTTTATTCTTTTGAACAGCTACATAATGTTCTCTTATTCAGACATATCTTAATTTATGTAACCATTCTTTACTGATAGAAATTTGGAATATATAAACAATTTTTCTGAAACAAATAATGCTTCTGTGCATATCTTCTTGCAAGCCTGTCAGCTCATCTTTACTTCTCTCTTTTCCTAGAAATATAATTGCCAGGTCAGAGGTTGCGCATTTTAAACATCCTGATGGGTCAAGCCCATTGCCTTCTCGTTCAGCTATCTCCTCCCCAATAATGCTGTGTAACAAATAACCACATGCCTGACATCAAATAATGTGAGATAAGCACTTGTGTCTGGGCGGGCCTGGCTGGCTGGCCTGTGTATCAGCAGACAGGCTGGGTTGATGACATTGGGTGGCCGTGGCCAGGAGGTCTATGTCACTTTGCTTGGCGCACAGAATATTGCCCTCCAGCCTGAGCACATTCTACAGGTACCGGGAGAGGTGCAGGGTCAGGGCGACTCCAACCACACACCTTCCAGGTCCCTGCTGGCACTGTGCTGGGACCTGGGGCTGCCTCCAGCTGCACACCTGAGCTTTTACTAGGCACAGACCAGGGCCATGAGTAACAGGTGTTGAGTTACAGAGGGATGTAGGCCTGAGGATGGCTGTGTTATCTGCGACACCCTTCCAATATCAGATAAGAACATTTATTTCACTACAGGCTTATTAATGTTGGAATCAACTAAACATTTTTTTTTGCTAATCCAGTAGATCAAGAAAATCATATAGTCACTCCTTTAATTTTTATTTTCCACACTGCTAGTGAGTCATATTATTTCCATATGTATATTGACTGTATGTAGTTCTGTGAAATGCCTCTTTAGAATCTTTTCCTATTCTCTACTGCTTTCTTTTTTAAAAGATGTTAAGTATTTCTTTCAAAAAAACAAGGACTCAATTTTCCTTTTCTAGCCACTGTTTACCTCAGAAAAGAGGAGTAGAAGGTAAAAGTAAGTTTTTAGGTAATTCAAGCAAAAAAACCCCGCCACTTTGCCCTTTATTTACCAGCATAATGCAGGGCAAATTTTAATACAGGTTCTCTCTGACTTCTTCACTTCTCTGCTTCACTTTGTAGTTTAAGCAAGAAAAGTTAGATTGTTTCCATTGTACTTCAACTGAAGAATTTGCAAATAAAATATTACTCCAGTTTGTCCTTAACAAAACCAAAACCTGACTCTAGAAATTAATTCCACCTTTTCTGTTCTAAGAAGATGTTTCTAACAAAGCCTTTCTTACTTTTTTCATGTAAAACCTTCCCAGGCTTTTCATTTGGGTGTTGCTTTATAGCCATTTTGGCTGACCTAATATGAGTCAAGTTGGAGAAGAAAAAAATGGGTCTCAATTCAGCTCTGGTCCCAATGGCCTCCTCCAAACATCATCTCCTCTTCCAGGAGGTCAGGCACGACCCTGGCAAAAGAACATGTGGCCAGTAGTGGAAGGGCCGGTGATGTCAGGAAGGGTAGGAAGGAAGACAGGGTATTCCAATAAAAAGGGAACTGAAAATGATGAAACACAGTCATTATTTTCAGAGGCTAAAAAAATGAAAAAGAAATCCAGTTAAAATAATTAAGGTAAATTTTGGAGAAAGTGGCCACATGTAAAATAAATTTTTAAGAGTCACTAGTATGCCTACAAACTAGCAACAATGACTAATTAGGAAACATGGGAAGAGCAGAGTGGGTAGAAGGGTGCTACTGCTCTTGATAAGATCTGAAAACATAAAAGGCCTCAGAATATTTTAAAGAAAAAGGTGAATAGCACCTCAGAAAATTTTAAAGAAAAGGTGAATGTGCAGAAACTACAAAGCTCTTTTATGGGATATTCTGCAGAAAAAGCAGAATGTGCTCAGGCTGGAGGGCAATATACTATGAGCCAAACAAAGTAACATAGATTTCCTGGCCACAGCCACCCAATGTCATCAATAATGGCTAATAAAATCTTATTGGAGCAACATGCCTGCAGGAAGCAACTGTCACATGCAGACAACATACAAAAGAAGCTGCTTGAGGCCCAGGGTGAGAGGCCTACTGTCTGGGGAGCCACACCAGGGAATGATACTGCACCTCAGGCCCTCATTCCTAGCCATTGGGGTGGGGTTCCACACACTGAGTGGGGTGCACGGGCCCCCAGAGGCTGGTGGGAAGACCCTGCTCTTTGCCAACTAGACAGCAGAACCCGGGGAAACTGTGACCTCTGGTGACAGAGGGAACTCCAGGAGGGCAATCAGAGCGGGCCACCACTCCTGTGTGTATCTGAGCCACATATGTGGGGCAGACTCCAAGAACATTTGCTAAAGAGAGAACATCTCAGCCAAGACTCGTTCTGTGGCTCCATGATCCTCCCAGCTGAAACCAGCATCAGCACAGAGAAAATGAGCAGAATCCTGCATCTTCACAGCTTACAGTCTGGAATACCCAGGATCTCCAAAATAACCTTATCTGAAGACACACAAACAAAAAGCCCAGGGAGATGGAACACATCCTCCACAGAAGAGAGAGTAACTAATACAGAGCCTGAGATGACCTAGGTGGTGGCACTCACAGGCAGAGAGTCTAAAGTAGTGGTTATTACTATCCTCAGGAAATGAAACATGTTCGTGGAGAAATGGGGATGACAAAGAGATGAGGACAGAAAGCACAGCCTGAGGGACCTGGTGGGTGACAACAATCTTAGGCACATGACTGAAGAATGGGACAGAAAAGGCATCTGAAGAAATGATGGCTGAGGTTTTCCATCTCATCAAAGACACAGCTCTACAGTCAGGATGTTTTATAGACTCTGAGTGTCATGGACAAACTGGGGAAGCCAAACATGTAGACTAATCTCAAAAGTAACAAGAGAAACAAAGCACATTAAATATGGGGAATCATTCAATTATTGGCTGATGTTTCATTAAATGGAAAGCAAGTAATGAAAGAAAAAAAGCTGTCAACCCAGCGTGCTCTCTAGTGAAAATGTCTTCCAAGGCAAAATTGAGTCTATTTTTACAGAAAGGCAACTGGAAACTTGTTTCCAGTTCTGCTCTAAATTCACCACTTTATCCTAACAACAAATAAAAAGCTGGGCAGACTAAAAAATCAGCAACTCTTCTTGGATCCATGGAAAGGGTGGAGACACAGGACAAATCACTGCTCCCAAGACTGGAGACCCAGACAAGCACTGAACATGGAGGTATCCACTTACCTGAGCAGACTTACAGGCAGAAACCACCAGCACCAGGGAGGAAGCCTGAACCATGATTGACCAAGTGCAGCTGACTGCAGATAAGTCTATGAGTCAAAAACTCTGGGATACCAGACTACAGCTCCTGCAATATTGTGAGCTTTACCTCCAGGAACTAGCAGTTTCCCACAGTGAATATACAGGAAAAATCCCTCTGTGCTCCCAGCAGAAGCAGGAGAAGGAACCAGTTTGAATCCTGTGGGATGGCAGGGGAGGTCAGGTGGACCCTGTATAACTAGTTCCCCTGTCGCCCTAAGGGAAGGACAAAAGCTGAGAAGCACCATGAAGATCACAGCCCAGAGGCACTAAATGACTGAGACCTCATCCCCGTAATGTAAGCACATCCCTCCCCAAGCCTTGTTGTGTCACTAAAGGCCAGTTCCAGTGATCCAGTAACCATGTCCAGGTTTCTAGAAATGATCACAAAGCACACTGCAAGGCAAAAACACACAGAGACAAAACAAGCATCAGAACCAGACATAGCAGGGACTTTGGAATTATCAGAAAGAGAATCTAAAACAACAGTGATCAGCATGCTATGGATTCTGATGGATAAACAGACACAGCCAAGCAGAGATGGGCAATGTAAGCAGAAGATAATAGTTCTAAGAGAACCAAAAACAATGCTAGAGATCCAAGCTAACAGAAATGAGAATGCCTTCGATGGGTTTTCAATATATCTGTCTGTGTCTCCCACTCTCTGTCCCTGTCTCTCGGTCTTTGTCTCCTTCTCTCTGTTCTTGTTTGTTTTCTAAATTCCTGAGATTCCAAGAAATCTCTGTCAAAACTCTGGCAGACCACAAGTTGAGGATCAAAGACTTCAGTGAACAAATCAACAGGGAGTGCAGTCTTTGAAATAACTGTTTGGGAAAGAATACTGGGGCAAAATACAGTAACCAAAGTGGGAACTTCACTAAGAGGTTCAACAACAGGTTTGAGCAAACAGAAGACTCAATCAGCAAATGAAGTCTAAGACAGTGAGCATCTGAGAGTCCAAAGGTGCAGAAAGAAAAGAGAATGAAGGAAGGTGAACAGAACCCAGAGCCCTGGAGAAGCATCACTGAGGAACCAATGTGTATGGCGGGGTGGTTCCTGTAAGGAGGGGCAGAGAGAGGGGAAGGGGCTAAAAGGACACTTGAAGAATTGATGGCCACAGATGTCCTTAATTTGATGAAAGACATGAACCCACAGATCCAGCTGGTCAATGGACTCAGAGAGATCTGTGAGACACATTATAATGAACTGTGCAGATGAAGATAGAGGACGTTACAGCCACAAGAGATGGCCATCCAAGGCACCCTCAAAAGATCAACAGCCAACTTCTCATCAGAAACCTTGAGGCCAAAAGATGGGGGTTGACATATTTAAGTGCTGAAAGAAAAAAGCTATCAGCAGAAAATTCTGTATCTGGCAAAACTTTCTATTAAAAATGAGGGGAAATAAGATACTCCCAGAGAAACAAACTCTGTGGGAGTTAGTTCCACTAGGCTGCCCTACAGCAATGCCAAAGCGCATCCTCCGGCTGAGACAGATGTGAAGCCTCCCAGTGAGGGTACATGTGGGCAGGTACACAATCAGGTGTGAGTACAGGAGGGTTTTTGTTAAGTTTATGGCCCGTATTATTGGGCACAAAGGCATAAGGATATATTTTGTAACAGCAACATAAACAGGAGGACAGAATTTATAGGAGCAGTTCTGTGTGCTTTTGAATATGAATTGGTGACAACTCAAAATAGATTGTTTTAAATTTAGGATGTTAAACATCATCCCCATGGTAACCACAAAGAAAATATCTTTAAAAATATACACACAAAAGGAAATGAAAAGGGACTCAAATAGTTACTATAAAAAGGATTAACTAATCACAAAAGAAGGCAGTAAAGAGGTCATAAGGGGAAAAAAGGCATGAGACACATAGAGAGCAAACACCAGAAAGGCAGGAGTGAGCTGTTTCTCATCAGCAATTACTTTAAACTCTCTAATCAAAAGGCAGAGATGAGTGGAATGGATCAAAAATCATGATCCAACTGTATGTAGTCTATATGAGATTCCCTTGAGATCTAAAACACAAGTGGAATGAAGTGGAACAATATTCCACACAAATGGAAACCAGGAGGGAGCCAGGGGATATACTAACATTGGGCAAAATAGACTTTAACTAAAAGACTGCTAAAAGTGACAAAAAAACAATCACTATATATTAACACATACATTAAACAACAGAGCCCAGAATATATGAAGCAAGCACTCATAGCGAGGAAGGGTGAGAAGCTGTTACACATAAACAGCCAGAGCTTCACTTCCATACACCAAATACAAGGATGGACAGATGGTGTAGACAGAAGACCAGTAGGAAGAGAGGACTTGATGGATCTGAGCCACTATGTGCAAACACATGAACACTCCACTCAACGACAAGACACAGACTTCTCAACTGCACACAAAGCATTCTCAAGGATAGAGCACAAAACAAGTCTCAATAAATTAGGAGAACTGGAATCATACAAAGATCTGATCACAATGAAATGAAGATAGAATCAATAATGAAAGGAAAACTGTAAAATTCACAAATATGTGGTAAACAGCATAGACTTAAACAACCAATGGGTCAAAGAAGAAATCACAAGGGAAATGAGAAAGTACTGGAGATGAATGGAAAAATGAACAATATACCAAAACTTATGAGATAAAAAAATGGCAGTGCTCAGAGGAAATTTATAGCTATAACTTCTACATTGAAAAAGAAGAAAGATCTCAGGGAAATGTTAATCAAGCCACAGTGAGACACCACCTCACACCAGTCCTAATGCTCATCGTGAAGACAAGAAATAATAAGTGTTAGTGAGGATCCAGGGAAAGGGAGCCCTTCTACACTGCAGGTGGGAGTGTAACCAGTGCAGCCACTGTGGAGAACAGTGTGGAGGCTCCTCAAAAAACTAAAAATAGGATTATGGAAAAAAAGATGGCAGTATGAGAAGTGAGGAAGAAACCTTCTCCCAAAAGCACATATAACACAAAAGTATAGCAAATACAACTAATCCTGAAAGAGTGACCTGAAGAATGGTACAGACTGCCCACACCTGGGAAAAAGAGAAGACCTCACAGAAAAGGGTAAAGTAGCAAAGCCATGATCCAGCAGGAACCAAGACTTCCCTCCACCCCAGCTCATAGGTGGGAGGAAGAGAAATGGAGCAGGGTTAGGGAGGAAAAGCCCAGGACTGTTAAACACCCACCCCTGGAGATCTCCTCCAGAAGCACGAACCCACATTACATGGTGATCTAGAGATTAGAGGGTTTGGAAAGCAAAGACAGGTGGAATACTTCGAGAGAATGAGATTCCAGCCACTTACGGAAAACAGGTACCCACAACTAGACACTCTGGGACAAAAGAAAGTTAGGAATTTTGAAAGACTTCCCAACAGTGAAAGGTGTACTAAAGGGGCAAGGATTATACAGGGCTTGCTGCTCAGGAGAAAGAAAAGATGGACAAAATTTGTCCCTGCACACTCAGCCCATCAGGTTGGGAACATTCAGGAGCTTCAGGGCTTCATTCCCCTGGCTGGCAATGCAGCCCTGATGTACTGCATTGAGATATGCAGCCTGCCTATCTTTCCTCCCACCAGGTATCAGTCTGCACAGCTGCTGCCCCTGCCATTGCTCCAGGTCAGTTGGAGAGCGGTCCTGCCTACAGCAGCTACAGAGGCATAATGCAGAGGCTCCTCCCTGCACTCAGTCCCCCACTGGATCTGACAATGGAGGAAAGCACTGCAGTTGGGAAGCAGGAAAGACCTCTTTCCTCCCAACAGGCACTGGTGCCGCTCACCTGCAACCCCCACCATTGCTCCAGGTGCTCAGCAGATCCAGAGAAGGCAGAGCTTCTGGGCACTACAAGACATCACATACACAAAGTTATAATTCCATAGTAAGCATTAGAAATATGAAACAACAGAAGAATCTTCTACAAACCATAATACAACAAACATCAGAAAGAGGGCTGAGTGAAACTGAAATCACCAATCTTCTTGATAAAGATTTCAAAATAAATATCATAAACATACCCATAGAGTTACAGAAAAATATTCAAGATCTGAGGGAGGACTTCAAGAAGAGACAGAAATGTTGAAAAAATATAGCATCTGAAATGAAACATACAGTGGAGGAGTTTAAAAGCAGACTAGATGAGGTAGAGGAGACAGTAAATGAAGTAGAAATTAGAGAACAGGAATACAAAGAAGCTGAGGTACAGAGAGAAAAAAGAATCTTTAGGAATGAAAGAATAATAAGAGAACTGTGCAACCAACCCAAATGGAACAATGATCACATTATAGGGGCACCAGAAGAAGAAGGAAGAGAAAAAAGGATAGAAAGTGTTTTTGAGGAGATAATTGCTGAAAATTCCCCCAATCTGGGGAAGGAGATAGTCTTTCAGGGCATGGAGGTGCACAGATCCCTCAACATAAGGGACCTTAGGAAGATAACACCAAGGCATATAATAAAGTGTCAAAGATCAAGGAAAAGGACAGACTTTTAAAAGCAACCAGAGAGAGAAAAAAGATCACATACAAAGGAAAACCAATCAGGCTATCATCAGACTTCTCAACAGAAACCTTATAGGCCAGAAGAGAAAGGCATGTTATATTTAATGCAGTGAAGCAGAAGGGCCTTGAACCAAGAATACTCTATCTGATAAATTTAAATAATCATTTAAATTTGAAGGAGTGATGAAACAATTTTCAGATAAGCAAAAGCTGAGAGAATTTACTTTCCACAAACTGTCTCTACAGTGCATGTTGGAGGGAATGCTCTAGATGGAAGTGTTCCTAAAGCTAAAGAGCTGTCACCAGAGGAAATAAAACCATAGTAAAGAATATAGACCAATTAATTACTAAGCAGATGCAAAATCAAATCAACTACCCACAAAGTCAGTCAAGGGATAGATAAAGAGTATACTATATGATACCTACTATATAAAGACTGGAGGAGGAAGAAAAAGGAGGGAAAAAAAGAACCTTTAGATTGTGTTTGTAATAGCAAACTAAGCGAGTTAAGTTGAACCATGAATCTAAAGCCTGCAATGGCAATAAGTACATACCTATGGATAATCACCCTAAATGTAAATGGTCTGAATGCACCAAACAAGAGACACAGAGTCATTGAATGGATAAAAAAACAAGACCTGTCTATATGCTGCCTACAAGAGGCTCACTTCAAACCCAGGGACATATACAGACTGAAAGTAAAGGGATAGAAAATTATATTTTATGCAACTAATAGGGAGAAAAAAGCAGGAGTGGCAGAACGTGTATCAGACAAAATAGACTTCAAAACAAAGTAAGTAACGAGACAAAGAAGGACATTACATAATGATAAAGGGGTCAGTCCAACAAGAGGATATAACCATTATAAATATCTAGGCATCCAACATAGTAGTAGTACCTACATATGTGAAACAAATACTAACAGAAATAAAGGGGGAAACAGAATGCAATGTATTCATTTTAGGAGACTGCAACACACCACTCACTCCAAAAACAAATCAACCAGACAGAAAATAAGTAAGGAGACAGAGGCACTGAACAACATATTATTTATTTTCTCAAAGAACCAGCTCCTGCTTTCATTGATTCTTTCTATTGTTGTATTTTCTTGATTTTATTTATTTCTGCTCTAATCTTTATTATGTTCCTTAACAGACATCTATAAAACACTCCATCCAAAAGCAACAGGATACACATTCTTCTCAAGTGCAAATGGAACATTTTCAAGAATAGATCATATTCTAGGCCACAAAAAGAGCCTCAGCAAATTCAAAAAGACTGAAATTGTACCAACCAGATTCTCAAACCACAAAGGTATGAAACTAGAAATAAATTACACAAAACAAAAAAGCCCACAAACACACGGAGGCTTAACAACATGCTCCTAAATAATCAATGGATCAATGACCAAATAAAAACAGAGATCAAGCAATATATGGAGACAAATGACAACAATAATTGAACACTGCAAAATCTGTGGGAAGTAGCAAAGACTGTGCTAGGAGGGAAGTATATTGCAATACAGGCCTACCTCAGGAAAGAAGAACAATGCCATATGAACAGTCTAAACTCCCAATTAACAAAACTAGAATTAGAAGAACAAATGAGGCCCAAAGTCAGTAGAAGGAGGAACATAATAAAGATTAGAGCAGAAATAAATAAAATCAAGAAAATACAACAATAGAAAGAATCAATGAAAGCAGGAGCTGGTTCTTTGAGAAAATAAATAAAATAGATAAACTCCTAGCCAGACTTGTCAAGAAAAAAAGACAGTCTATACAAATAAACAGAACCAGAAATGAAAAAGGAAAAATCACTATGGACACCACAGGAATACAAAGAATTATTAGAGAATACTATGAAAAATTATATGCTAACATACTGGATAACCTAGAAGAAATGCGCAACTTTCTAGAAAAATACAACCTTCCAAGGCTGACCCAGGAAGAAACAGAAAATCTGAACAGACCAATTACCAGCAATGAAACTGAATTGGTTGTCAAAAAACTACCTAAGAACAAAACTCCTGGACCAAACAGCTTCACTGCTGAATTTTATCAAACATTTAGTGAAGACCAAATATCCATCCTCCTTAAAGTTTTCCAAAAGTAGAAGAGGAGGGAATACTTCCAAACTCATTCAATGAGGCCAGCAGCACTCTAATATCAAAACCAGACAATGACACCACAAAATAAGAAAATTACAGGCATAAAACCCACAGGGCATAAATCTGCAAAGAAGTAAAAAGCTAACCTCTTCAAACAATATTGCTTCTCTCTCACCAACTTTACATTTCCCTGTCTGGCCCCAGAAGATGACTGGTTAGCCAGAGACGGGTAAGATTCCTCAAGGGAGGAACAACCTAAGACAGGCACAGTCACAGGGGGGCCATCAGGTGATAAATTGGGGATCAACAGAGGTTAGGCTTAGAACCTCACCCCCCCTGTTTTGAGAGAAATCTTCTGCATCCGTGGATGTTTTGTTGCCCTTGTCTAGCTTGGATTAATACATAGCTTATAGGCACACACCAGATCATCTAAATTTGCTTTCTTACAGCACTAAACTATGTTTTCTACCTTTATCTTGCATCTACCTACCACTTCAGCATTTTATTAATAATAATAATAATAATAATAATAAGGGAGAAATGTGGGATTCACATATAAATCAAGTATAAAAATCAAATGAATATTCATATTTGACCTGATTATTTATAGTTCATAAAGCGTGATCAAAACTGAAAGTTTCTGTGACGACTGTCCTTGTACTGTTCACCATGTAAGAACTTATTCACTATGTAAGAATTTGTACACCATTTAAGAACTTGTTCATTGTGCTTCAGAAGATCCAAGACTGATGAGAATTAGACTTGGTGTGGATTAATGATTGTGCATTGAGTCCCCTGTACAGAATTTTATTGTTGTTAACTGTTAACAACCATTGATCAATAAATATGAGAGATGCCCTCTCAAAAAAAAAAAAGAAAATTACAGACCAATAACCCTGATGAACATACATGCAAAAATACTCAACAAAATATTAGCAAATCAAATTCAAAAATACATCAAAAAGATCATCCATCATGATCAAGTAGGATTTATTCTAGGGATGCAAGGATGGTATAATATTTGAAAATCCATGATCATCCACCAGATCAACAAAAAGAAGGATAAAAACCACATAATCATCTCCACTGATACTGAAAAAGCATTCGACAACATTGAACATCCATTCATGATAAAAACTCTCAACAAAATGGGTATAGAGGGCAAGTACCTCAACATTATAAAGGTCATATATGACAAACCCACAGCCAACATCATACTTAACAGCAAGAAGCTGAAATCTTTTCCTCTAAGAGTGGGAACAAGACAAGGATGCCCACTCTCCCCAACTTTTAGTCAACATAGTACTGGAGGTCCTAGCCACAGCAATCAGGCAACACAAAGAAATGAAAGGCATCCAGATTGGTAAGGAAGAAGTTAAACTGTCGCTGTTTGCAGATGACATGATACTGTACATAAAAGACCCTAAAGAATCCACTCCAAAACTACTAGATAATTCAGCAAAGTTACTGGATAGAAAATTAATACACAGAAATCTTTTGCATTCCTATACACTAATGATGAACTATCAGAAAGAGAAATAAGGAAAATAATTCCATTCACAATTGAATCAAAAAGAATAATATACCTAGGACTAAACCTAACCAAGGAAGTGAAAGACCTATACCCTGAAAACTACAAGACAGTCATGAAAGTAATTAAAGAAGATACCAATAAATGGAAACACATCCTGTGCTCATGGATAGGAAGAATTAATATTGTCAAAATGGCCATCCTGCCTAAAGCAATCTACAGATTCAATGCAATCCCTATCAAAATAACAACAGCATTCTTCAACGAACTAGAGAAAATGGTTCAAAATTCATATGGAACCACAAAAGACCCTGAATAGCCAAAGCAATCCTGAGAAAGAAGGATAAAGCTGGGGGGATTATGCTCCCCAACTTCAAGCTCTACTACAAAGCCACAGTAATCAAAACAATTTTGTACTGGCACAAGAACCGACCCATAGATCAATGGAACAGAATAGAAAGCCCAGATATAAACCCACACATACATGGCCAATTAATATATGATAAAGGAGCCATGGACATACAATGGGGAAATGACAGCCTCTTCAACACCTGGTGTTGGCAAAACTGGACAGCTACATGTAAGAGAATGAAACTGGATTATTGTCAAACTGCATACACAAAAGCAAACTTGAAATGGATCAGAGATCTGAATGGAAGTAATGAAACCATAAAACTCTTAGAAGACAACATAGGCAAAACTCTCTTAGATATAAACATGAGCAACTTTTTCCTGAACACATCTCCTTGGGCAAGGGAAACAAAAGCAAAAATTTTTTAAATGGGACTATGTCAAACTAAAAAGCTTCTGTACAACAAAGGACACCATCATCAGAACAAAAGGCATCTTACAGTATGGGAGAATATATTTGTAAATGACATATCCGATAAGGGGTTAACATATAAAATATATAAAGAACTCACATGCCTCAACACCCAAAAAGCAAAGAACCCAATTAAAAAATTGGTGGAGGATATGAACAGACAATTCTCCAAAGAAAAAATTCAAATGACCAACAGGCACATGAAAAGATGCTCCACGTCGCTAATCATCTGGAAAATGCAAATTAAACCCACAATTAGATATCACCTCACACCAGTTAGGATGGCCAACATCAAAAAGACTAAAAACAACAAATGCTGGCGAGGATGCGGAGAAAGGGAAACCCTCCTACAGTGCTAGTGGGAATGTAAGCTAGTTCAACCATTGTGGAAAGCAGTATGAAGGTTCCTCAAAAAACTCAAAATAGAAATACTATTTGACCCAGGAATTCCACTCCTAGGAATTTATCCAGAGAATATAATTTCTGATTCAAAAAGACATATGCACCTCTTTGTTTATTGCAGCACTATTTACAATAGGTAAGATATGGAAGCAACCTAAGTGTCCATCAGTAGATGAATGGATAAAGAAGATGTGGTACATATACACAATGGAATACCACTCAGCCATAAGAAAGAAAGAAATTCTGCAATTTGCAACAACATGGATGGAGCTGAAAGATATGCTCAGTGAAATAAGCCAGGTGGAGAAAGACAAATGCCAAATGATTTCCCTCATTTGTGGAGTATAACAACAAAGCAAAAATAAAGAAACAAAACTGCAGCAAACGCACAGACTCCAAGAAGGGACTAGCGGTTACCAAAGGGGAGAGGTGGGGGAAGGAGAGGGGGGGAGGGAGGGAGGGAGAAGGGGATTGTGGGATATCATGATTGGTGCACATGGTGTGTGTGGGGTCACAGGGAAGACAGTGTAGCTCAGAGAAGACAAATCGGGAATCTGTAGCATCTTACTACACTGATGGACAGTGGCTGCAATGGGGTCCAGAGGGGGGACTTGATAATATGGGTAAATGTAGTGACCACATTGTTTTTTCATGTGAAACCTTCATGAGAGTGTATATCAATAACACCTTAATTTTAAAAATGCCATTTATAGTAGCAATTAAGAGTCACCTAGCAACTGTCATGGACCTTGAACCTCAGCCTCTGTTTCTGGCTCAGACCTGCTCTCTGTCTTTGCATGTGGGAAGGCCAAATGCCCCCTTTAATGCTATTTCTTGTACCTTTGAACCTGCATTTGGCATAACACATGTAGGTTAGCACTAGCAATATAAAGACAGCATGTTCTTAGGTTTTATTGCTCATACTGAACTATTTAGTTCACAAATACAGGAAAACATCCTATACATAATTGGAGTAAATATCTTAGCTTCTCTCCATATTGAAATGTTGGTTGTAGCATGACTGTGTCTTTATTATTGCTGGAGTAAAATTCTGCCATAATTAACGATGGCTACAAAGACAGCTAATTTTCCGTAGAAACGCAATGATTAAGACCTTCCAAATAGCCAAATAAAGAAGGGAAAAAACTGCAAGTTAGTGTAAGTATTAATGGAATGCATTAATTTAGGAGAACATTGTCATTTTTGAACCAAAAAATGTTCCTAAGACTTAACGTAATTATACCAACAACACTGGGTGTGAGCTTATGTAATCACTCTGGACATCATCATAGAACTGTTTGGAACAGGAGCGCTCATTACATTAAACAAAATAATTTTTAAAACCTGCACTTAATTTCCAGTTACTTCAATTTCCTTTAAACCATGAGATCTTTGAGAAAAATGACTGGGAATTCTTCACATCTCAAGAAGATGAATTAAAGGTTTATTGTCAAGTTTTCCACTTCAGAATTTCTCTAGGAGAAGAAATGTAGTCAATAGGTACATTTAAAAATATGCAGATGAAAGTCTTAGAGAAGAAAATGACATACCTCCAAAATACCCTCCTTTCCCCTCACATGCTTGAAAATGAGAACATTACAAGCTGGTGCGTTAGTGGCTGCGGGAGCAACATCATCGTTGCCAGTTCTCAGCACTGACTGTTTCTGCATTATATTTTCAAGCAACATTTTGATATCACAATTTTTAGTGTAAAACTTAAAAGTATTTTACATAAAATAAATTTTCTGATAAGGTGCTATGTTTATCCGCATGTTTCAGATATTTTTTAGCTTTCTGATATTCAGCTTTGACAATGGCTTTAGCCAAATATCTATTTTGACACTTGGCTATTTGGTATTTCATGAAAATATATTTGGTGTACTTCTAGCAATTAAGTAAAAATGTACCTAAAATATTATTTTCCACACTGTTATGGAGAATATTTTGAAACTTATTTGAAAACCACTAAAGAATGCCTTAAAATAGAGATATATATGCATGACTAGAAGACTCAAGATCATAAAGATGTTATTTTCCCCCAAAGTGTTATATAGATCCAGTGTGGTATTAATCAAAATCCCAATAGGGATTTCTGTGAAATTTGATGAGCTAATAAGAAAATTTCTATGGAAGGGGCAAAGAGCCAAGAACAGCTAAGACACTTCTGAAGATTTGCTCAATATGGAGACTTGTGAAGCCACAGTTACCCCAGTGTGGCCATGTTGGTTCACAGACAGACTGATGGAACAGAAAATGAGCTCAGAAATAGACCTGTATGTACATGTCAACTTGAAATTTTGTAATCTGCAAATATTAATTCCTATTGATGAGTAGAATAAAAAAAGAAATTATCTGAGCCATAAGAAATGCAGGAATTTAATTTAATTAGTAAAGAATACACCCCAAGGAAACAGAAGCCCCTAAATACAAGCCCTTTGCCTTACCTTATGTCCCACTAACTGGGAGGTTGCCTTTTATTACAGTTAATTTGCCAATGTGATAACCACCCCACAAGTAAATTCATATATCATACTTGCAGGAGTCAAAATACTGTAATGAACAGCATATGCTGTGCTTTAAGTGAATGGGTTTTTAGTAGGTTTATCTTTTTTGGACCAGCCTTAGCCACAGGATCACGGCAGATTTAAAGCTGAAGCCAGGTAAAAGCCAGTTTTTTATGAAAAGAGAAAAACTATGCAGCAAAGGTTTAAAATCACACAGAACTGATGGATTTTATTGTGTACATCTAAGGAGGTGAACTTTATGAGATCTCAGGGTTAGTATTTTTGGTCTGTGACTATTGCTTTAATGATCTTCCTGTTTTGCGCTCCACGCTGGCATACTATGCCTACACTCCTTCCTGGAGCACAGAGCCCACTGGCCACCCAGCTGCACCCAACGCTGCGGCGGTTGGGGAGTGGGAAGCAGGAGGGGCGGCAGAGCCAATCTGCGGAGAGATGTGGGGATTGGGGTGGCTGATGGACATGTGGTGCAACTCATGCCTTTAGGCGAAGCATCTACGATAGTGAACATAACTAGCCTCCTGTTAAAATGCAGTGTACGTGCATGTGCACAGTCATGCATGCTCACACACTCATAGGGTCTCTATCAGGCATTTGTCATAAGATTCGTGGTTATTTTTTGTGGTCTATGAGATTTTATTTTATTCTTGTGTGTCTACTTGTAATTTCTAAATGTTCTATCTTACATCTTACAGATGTGGAACCGTGCAGTATTAGCCCTTTTGGGATGGCTTTCTCACCTGGCACGCTGTCCTCAGGTCTGTCCACTGCTGCCTTTTTTAAGGCTGAAGAATATCCCTAAGCGGAGCTCCTGGAGGCCATGTAGCTCTTTAAGATCACTGTTCCTTCAGGGTGCATTTGTGCTTCTGGCACAAGAGGGTGGTCTGCAAGGTCTGCCTGGGGAGCCCAAACTCAAGGGTACATCATCGTAGGAGGGTGGCAGGGGTGAGGCCCCATGCTTGGCACATGTCAGGGTTCAGGACAGACGTGGCCCCTCATTGTCAGTAGAGCCACCTCACTTCACTGACCCACGGGTGGGATGACTCCCTGTGTCAGGTCCACGATAAAACAGGACTTACCCCTGGAGGCCACTTAGTCTTTGAGCATTTCCATTATCATCTGCAAAAGAAATCAATAGAAACCAAGTGATTAGCTTTACCCAACAGGAGAGGCCTACACGGGGACAGCCACCGTGGTGCAACCTGAGGACCCTGAGCAGGCAGAGCTGCATGCCCCGCCATGTATACCTGGCCCCACCGTTGAAGCCATGTCCATGCAATCCCAGAGTCTAGGACAGCATTTGTCTCAAATAAGTGGCATGGCTTTAAAATACCTGTGCAAGTCTCATTCTCCACTCAGCTTTCACTTAAAAATCAGTAAAATACTCTCCAAATAGGCTCACTTGGAAGTTTGATCAAGAAAGAGGTTATCGAGAAGGCGGAGCCAAGATGGCGGCGTGAGTAGAGCAGTGGAAATCTCTTCCCAAAAACACATAGAGCTATGAAAATATAACAAAGAAAAATCTTCCTAAAATAGAGACCACAGGACACAGGACAACATCCAGAACACATCCACACCTGCAAGAACCCAGCGCCTTGCGAAGGGGGTAAGATACAAGCCCCGGCCTGGCGGGACCCGAGCACCCTCCCCCCGGCTCCCAGCGGGTGGAAAGAAACCGGAGCGGTTTTTTTTTTTTGGCGAGTGCTTTTTGGAAGCCTTAAAGGGACAGGGACCCCGTTCCTAGGGAGGCAGGGTGGCGGGACTGGTGAGTGGGTGCCTGGGACCGGCACTTGAGGATGCAGGAAATCGCGCATTTTTCCCCTTTTTTTTTCTCTTTTTGGTGAGTGCTTTTCGGAAGCCTTAAAGGGACAGAGACCCCGGTGCTAGGGAGGAAGGGCGGCGGAACTGGTGAGCAGGTGCCTGGGACCGGCGCCTGAGGACAAAGAATATCCCACGTTTTTCCCTGCGGGACCGGTGGGCGGGTGCCTGAGACCGGCACCTGAGGACGGAGGAAATCGCGCGTTTTCCCCTTTTTTTTTTCTCTTTTTGGCGAGTGCTTTTTGGAAGCCTTAAAGGGACAGGGACCCTGGTGCTAGGTAGGCAGGGAGGTGGGACTGGTGAGCAGGTGCCTGGGACCGGGGCCTGAGGACAAAAAAAAATCAAGTGTTTTTTCCTTATATTTTATTTTATTTTTTTTCTGTTCCCTCTCTCACTGTTGCTGTTGTTGTTTTGGTTTGGAGAGTGCTTTTTGGAAGTCTTAAAGGGGCAGGACAGGTCACTTAGACCAGAGGCAAGGAATCTGGGGATCTCTGGGCACTCTAACCCCCTGGGCAGCATGGAGCACAGAGGCCCCATACGGAGATAAATAGGCTCCCAGCCGCTCCCCCTCCAACGGGGCTCCACCATTTTGGAGGAGCAGCCCCAGCCAGGCCACGCCCACAGGAACAGCGGAGATAAACCCCATAGCAACTGGGCAGGAAGCAGAAGCCCTGTCTGCACACAGCTGCCCAGCACAAGCCACTAGAGGTCGCTATTCTCCCAGGTGAGGAAGGCCACAAACCAACAAGAAGGGAAGCTCTTCCAGCGGTCACTTGTACCAGCTCTGCACACTATCTCTATCACAATGAAAAGACAAAACTACAGGCAGACAAAGATCACAGAGACAACACCTGAGAAGGAGACAGACCTAACCAGTCCTCCTGAAAAAGAATTCAAAAGAAAAATCATGAACATGCTGACAGAGATGCAGAGAAAAATGCAAGAGCAATGGGATGAGATGCAGAGAAAAATGCAAGAGCAGTGGGATGAAGTCTGGAGGGAGATCACAGATGTCAGGAAGGAGATCACAGAAGTGAAACAATCCCTGGAAGGATTTATAAGCAGAATGGAAAGATGCAAGAGGCCATTGAAGGAATAGAAGCCAGAGAACAGGAACGTATAGAAGCTGACATAGAGAGAGATAAAGGGATCTCCAGGAATGAAACAACACTAAGAGAACTATGTGACCAAGCCAAAAGGAATAATATTCGTATTATAGGGATATCAGAAGAAGAAGAAAGAGGAAAAGGGATAGAAAGTCTCTTTGAAGAAATAATTGCTGAAAACTTCCCCAAACTGGGGGAGGAAATAATCGAACAGACCATGGAATTACACAGAACCCCCAACAGAAAGGATCCAAGGAGAACAACATCAAGACACATAGTAATTAAAATGGCAAGGATCAAGGACAAGGAAAAAGTTTTAAAGGCAGCTAGAGAGAAAAAGGTCACCTATAAAGGAAAACCCATCAGGCTAACATCAGATTTCTCGACAGAAACCCTACAGGCCAGAAGAGAATGGCATGATATACTTAATGCAATGAAACAGTAGGGCCTTGAACCAAGGATACTGTATTCAGCACGACTACCATTTAAATATGATGGCGGGATTAAACAATTCCCAGACAAACAAAAGCTGAGGGAATTTGCTTCCCACAAACCACCTCTACAGGGCATCCTACAGGGACTGCTCTAAATGGGAGCACCCCTAAAAAGAGCACAGAACAAAACACACAACATATGAAGAACAGAGGAGGAGGAATAAGAAGGGAGAGAAGAAAAGAATCTCCAGACGGTGTATATAACAGCTCAATAAGCGAGCTAAGTTAGGCAGTAAGATACTAAAGAAGCTGACCTTGAACCTTTGGTAACCACGAATCTAAAGCCTGCAATGGCAATAAGTACATATCTCTCAATAGTCACCCTAAATGTAAATGGACTTAATGCACCAATCAAAAGACTCAGAGTAATAGAATGGATAAAAAAGCAAGACCCCTCTATATGCTGCTTACACGAAACTGACCTTAAACCCAAAGATAAGCACAGACTAAAAGTCAAGGGACGGAAAAACATACTTCAGGCAAACAACAGTGAGAAGAAAGCAGGGGTTGCAGTACTAATATCAGACAAAATAGACTTCAAAACAAAGAAAGTAACAAGAGATAAAGAAGGACACTACATAATGATAAAGGGCTCAGTCCAACAAGAGGATATAACCATTCTAAATATATATGCACCCAATACAGGAGCACCAGCATATGTGAAGCAAATACTAACAGGACTAAAGAGGGAAATAGACTGCAATGCATTCATTGTAGGAGACTTCAACACACCACTCACCCCGAAGGATAGATCCACCGGGCAGAAAATAAGTAAGGACACAGAGGCACTGAACAACACCCTAGAACAGATGGACCTAATAGACATCTATAGAACTCTACCTCCAAAAGCAACAGGATATACATTCTTCTCAAGTGCACATGGAACATTCTCCAGAACAGACCACATACTAGCTCACAAAAGGAGCCTCAGTAAACTCCAAACTACTGAAATTCTACCAACCAATTTTTCAGACCACAAAGGTATAAAAGTAGAAATAAATTCTACAAAGAAAACAAAAAGGCTCGCAAACACATGGAGGCTTAACAACATGCTACTAAATCATCAATGGATCAATGAACAAATCAAAATAGAGATCAAGGAATATATAGAAACAAATGACAACAACAACACTAAGCCCCAACTTCTGTGGGACGCAGCGAAAGCAGTCTTACGAGGAAAGTATATAGCAATCCAGGCACACTTGAAGAAGGAAGAACAATCCCAAATGAATAGTCTAACATCACAATTATCGAAACTGGAAAAAGAAGAACAAATGAGGCCTAAAGTCAGCAGAAGGAGGGACATAATAAAGATCAGAGAAGAAATAAACAAAATTGAGAAGAATAAAACAGTAGCAAAAATCAACGAAACCAAGAGCTGGTTCTTTGAGAAAATAAACAAAATAGATAAGCCTCTAGCCCAACTTATTAAGAGAAAAAGAGAATCAACACAAATCAACATAATCAGAAATGAGAACGGAAAAATCACGACAGACTCCACAGAAATACAAATAATTATTAAAGACTACTATGAAAACCTATATGCCAACAAGCTGGAAAACCTAGAAGAAATGGACAACTTCTTAGAAAAATACAACCTCCCAAGACTGACCAAGGAAGAAACACAAAAGTTAAACAAACCAATTACGAGCAAAGAAATTGAAACGGTAATCAAAAAACTACCCAAGAACAAAACCCCGGGGCCGGACGGATTTACCTCGGAATTTTATCAGACACACAGAGAAGACATAATACCCATTCTCCTTAAAGTGTTCCAAAAAATAGAAGAAGAGGGAATACTCCCAAACTCATTCTATGAAGCCAACATCACCCTAATACCAAAACCAGGCAAAAACCCCACCAAAAAAGAAAATTACAGACCAATATCCCTGATGAATGTAGATGCAAAAATACTCAATAAAATATTAGCAAACAGAATTCAACAGTATATCAAAAGGATCATACACCATGACCAAGTGGGATTCAATCCAGGGATGCAAGGATGGTACAACATTCGAAAATCCATCAACATCATCCACCACATCAACAAAAAGAAAGACAAAAACCACATGATCATCTCCATAGATGCTGAAAAAGCATTTGACAAAATTCAACATCCATTCATGATAAAAACACTCAGCAAAATGGGAATAGAGGGCAAGTACCTCAACATAATAAAGGCCATATATGATAAACCCACAGCCAGCATTATACTGAACAGCGAGAAGCTGAAAGCATTTCCTCTGAGATCGGGAACCAGACAGGGATGCCCACTCTCCCCACTGTTATTTAACATAGTACTGGAGGTCCTAGGCACGGCAATCAGACAAAACAAAGAAATACAAGGAATCCAGATTGGTAAAGAAGAAGTTAAACTGTCACTATTTGCAGATGATATGATACTGTACATAAAAAACCCTAAAGACTCCACTCCAAAACTACTAGAACTGATATCGGAATACAGCAAAGTTGCAGGATACAAAATTAACACACAGAAATCTGTAGCTTTCCTATACACTAACAACGAATCAATGGAAAGAGAAATCAGGAAAACAATTCCATTCACCATTGCATCAAAAAGAAGAAAATACCTAGGAATAAACCTAACCAAAGAAGTGAAAGACTTATACTCTGAAAACTACAAGTCACTCTTAAGAGAAATTAAAGGGGACACTAATAAATGGAAACTCATCCCATGCTCATGGCTAGGAAGAATTAATATCGTCAAAATGGCCATCCTGCCCAAAGAAATATACAGATTTGATGCAATCCCTCTCAAATTACCAGCAACATTCTACAATGAATTGGAACAAATAATTCAAAAATTCATATGGAAACACCAAAGACCCCGAATAGCCAAAGCAATCCTGAAAAAGAAGAATAAAGTAGGGGGGATCTCACTCCCCAACTTCAAGCTCTACTACAAAGCCACAGTAATCAAGACAGTTTGGTACTGGCACAAGAACAGAGCCACAGACCAGTGGAACAGAGTAGAGACTCCAGAAATTAACCCCAACATATATGGTCAGTTAATATTTGATAAAGGAGCCATGGACATATAATGGCAAAATGACAGTCTCTTTAACAGATGGTGCTGGCAAAACTGGACAGCTACATGTAGGAGAATGAAAGTCGACCATTGTCTAACCCCATATACAAAGGTAAACTCAAAATGGATCAAAGACCTAAATGTAAGTCATGAAACCATTAAACTCTTGGAAAAAAACATAGGCAAAAACCTCTTAGACATAAACATGAGTGACCTCTTCTTGAACATATCTCCCCGGGCAAGGAAAACAACAGCAAAAATGAGCAAGTGGGACTACATTAAGCTGAAAAGCTTCTGTACAGTGAAAGACACCATCAATAGAACAAAAAGGAACCCTACAGTATGGGAGAATATATGTGAAAATGACACATCCGATAAAGGCTTGACGTCCAGAATATATAAAGAGCTCACACGCCTCAACAAACAAAAAACAAATAACCCAATTAAAAAATGGGCAGAGGAACTGAACAGACAGTTCTCTAAAAAAGAAATACAGATGGCCAAGAGACACATGAAAAGATGCTCCACATCGCTAATTATCAGAGAAATGCAAATTAAAACTACAATGAGGTATCACCTCACACCAGTAAGGATGGCTGCCATCCAAAAGACAAACAACAACAAATGTTGGCGAGGCTGTGGAGAAAGGGGAACCCTCCTACACTGCTGGTGGGAATGTAAATTAGTTCAACCATTGTGGAAAGCAGTATGGAGGTTCATCAAAATGCTCAAAACAGACCTACCATTTGACCCAGGAATTCCACTCCTAGGAATTTACCCTAAGAACGCAGCAATCAAGTTTGAGAAAGACAGATGCACCCCTATGTTTATCGCAGCACTATTTACAATAGCCAAGAATTGGAAGCAACCTAAATGTCCATCGGTAGATGAATGGATAAAGAAAATGTGGTACATATACACAATGGAATACTACTCAGCCATAAGAAGTGGAAAAATCCAACCATTTGCAGCAACATGGATGGAGCTGGAGAGTATTATGCTCAGTGAAATAAGCCAAGCGGAGAAAGAGAAATACCAAATGATTTCACTCATCTGAGGAGTATAGGAACAAAGGAAAAACTGAAGGAACAAAACAGCAGCGGAATTACAGAACCCAAAAATGGACTAACAGGTACCAAAGGGAAAGGAACTGGGGAGGATGGGTGGGCAGGGAGGGATAAGGGGGGGGGAAGAAGAAGGGGGGTATTAAGATTAGCATGCATGGGGGGGAGGGAGAAAGGGGAGGGTAGGCTGCACAACAGAGAGAGGACAAGTAGTGACTCTACAACATTTTGCTAAGCTGATGGACAGTAACCTTAATGTGGTTGTTAGGGGGGACCTGATATAGGGAGAGCATAGTAAACATAGTATTCTTCATGTAAGTATAGATTAAAAATTTAAAAAAAAAGAAAGAAAGAAAAGAAAAAAAGAAAGAAAGGAAAGAAAGAAAGAAAGAAAGAAAGAAAGAAAGAAAGAAAGAAAGAAAGAAAGAAAGAAAAAAAGAAAGAAAGAAAGAAAGAAAGAAAGAAAAAAAGAAAGAAAGAAAGAAAGAAAGAAGAAAGAAAGAAAGAAAGAAAGAAAGAAAGAAAGAAAGAAAGAAAGAAAGAAAGAAAGAAAGAAAGAAAGAAAGAAAGAAAGAAAGAAAGAAAGAAAGAAAGAAAGAAAGAAAGAAAGAAAGAAAGAAAGAAAGAAAGAAAGAAAGAGAAAGAAAAGGGGGATTAGTCCTTGATAGGATAAAACTATTGGTAAATCAAAGATCAACGCATGCTTTAAATATCCTTAATGTTGATCACTTTAAGGGTGTCAGATGATCAGCTATGGAGGTACTCTTTTCTGATAATATTCCTTTCTCTTAATAAAAAAAAAAAAAAGCAGTTACTGTGTGCTGACCTCCAATGAGTTCTGCACAGTGGTATAGAGGGCATGTCAAAGTGTGGGCAAAGGGTCTGTTTGTTTCTATGCAGAAGATCAAGGCCTAGCTTGGATACCCAGAAAATGAACTAAGATACGATATGAGGAGGAGCTTCCGGCATCAGCACTCTCTGGAGGACTTGTGTCGGGGGATGATCATCAAAAAGCCTCCACATGGATCCGGACGATGCTGCGGTTGTGGCTGCATCCAGCCCACCGTCTCCTGGACTTGCCATAGGAATGAGGAGGGAGATGTCTAGGCTGGCATGTGCATACAGTGAGACAACGAATTTGACCGGATCTGTACTGTTGGAACTCAACTAGGAGTTGGGAGGGGTGCAAGGTGTAGCACTCCAAAATCTTATGACTATAGACTATCTACGGTTAAAAGAACATATGGGATGTGAACAGATTCCAGAAATGGGCTGCTTTAATTTCTCTGATTTCTCTCAGACTGTTCAAGTACAGTTGGACAATATCCATCATATCATAGACAAATTTTCACAAATGCCTAGGGTGCCTAAATGGTTTTCTTGGCTTCACTGGAGATGGATGGTAATTATAGATTTGCTTTGTTTATGTCACCGTATTCCTATTATGTTAATATGTGTGTGCAAATTAGCTAGTAGTTTAAAACCTATACATACTTAAGGTACTCTACAAGAAGATATGTCAAAGAAATATTCAATCCTCCCATGTTTCCTTCCATATGCTACATCTGTAGCTTTTCTTCTTTCTTCCTAATTACAACCCTTAAATAGAATTCGTGCCTCATATCGAATTTACTGAGTATCATAATTCCTCCAGGTGGTAAAGATACCTCGAGACAAGTGCTGGGCATAGAAGCCACAGGGCATAAATCTGCAAAGAAGTAAAAAGCTAACCTTTGCAAACAATATGGCTTCTCTCTCACTTACCAACTTTACATTTCCCTGTATGGCCCCAGAAGATGACTGGTTAGCCAGAGACGGGTAAGATTCCTCAAGGGAGGAACAACCTAAGACAGGCACAGTCGCAGGGGGGCCATCAGGTGAGAATTTGGGGATCAACAGAGGTGAGGCTCAGAACCCACCCCCCCTGCTTTGAGAGAAATCTTCTGCATCCGTGGATGTCTTGCTGCCCTTGTCTAGCCTGGATTAATACTTAGTCCATAGGCACACACCTGATCATCTGATCATCTACATTTGCCCTCTTACAGCACTAAACTATGTTTTCTACCTTTATCTTGCATCTACCTACCACTTCAGCATTTTATTAAAAATAAAAATAATAATTATAATAGAGGGAGAAATGTGGGATCAACATATAAATCAAGTACAAAAATCAAATGAATATTCATATTTGACCTGATTGTTTATAGGTCATAATGCGTGATCAAAACCGAAAGTTTCTGTGATGAATGCCCTTGTACTGGTTCACCATGTAAGAATTTATTCACTATGTAAGAATTCGTTCACTATGTAAGAACTTGTTCGTTATGCTTCAGAAGATTGGAGACTGACGAGAATTAGGCTTGAGATGGATTAATGATTGTACATTGAGCATTGACCCCCCTATACTGAATTTTATTGTTGTTAACAACTATTTGACCAATAAATATGAGAGATGCCCTCTCAAAAAAAAAAACAAAAAAAACCAAACAAATAAAAAAAGAGGTTATCATAGGTCAGGCTGAAAGGCCTTCTGCCATGAATTAAGAACTGCAGGCCTGTTCCACCAGCCAGGCTCTGGTGGCGAACCGTAAGCACTAAGCTGTTTCCCTTGGACTCCACTCCTCCATAACCACAATGGTCAGCAGAACCTGGGTGCAGTATCAGGCTCCTCGCAGAATGCCTTGCTGTTAAAGTCCAAGCATAAAGTGAGTTAGGATTCTGCTTTGCTGAATCCACATTGGGCTGCTGATGGCTTTCTACTCTGGAACTGGTGGTCTTGGCAGTCTCCCAAACATCAGACCCATGCTCACATGCGTCTCTTGTTCACCCTGCCAACACTAGGCATCTTCTCCATAGCAGGCATTAGTGTGCTGAGGCAAATACATGTCCTCAGGTGCCCTATCCTCAGGCCTGGCTCTGTCTGAGGGGACCACTCTCCTGATGTCCCCAGTCAATCTGCTTGGTGTGCATGGTCCTTGGGGGTCTACCCCTCAGCTGGCCCTGTGACATGAGCAGAATGCAATGGAAACTTCTGAATGGGTTGGAAGCCCCACAGCTACCATTCTGCCTTCTCAGGGTCCTGGTCTGAGAAAGCAGCCCACAGACATTGAGTCTGGCTGTACCCAGACTGCCACACTGTGAAGAAGCCCAAGCACACTATGTGGGGAGACCGTGTGGAGAATGAGAAGTGCCCGGCCAGCCCAGGGCTCAGTCCCGGCAGCGCATCCTGTCCCAACAAGGAGCTGTAGAGATGAAGGAACCAGCCCAGCAGAGCCATCCCAGTCAGCCCCGGATTCAGAGCTGCCCCAGCCAAGACTGCTCTGCTCTGCCCGAATTCTTGACCCACAAAACCACGAGCAAAACAAACTGTGTTTAATGTCACTTGGTTTTGGAGGTCAGTGTTAGGCACATATAGATACTCATACCACATCTAATGTGAAGAACAAACATGAACTAGTTTCACAAATAAATGTACAAGGGGATTGGCCCAGTTATGCAGTTATGTGAAAGAGAAGAAGACAGTTTTCTGGCTCTAAAAAGATTTCCCCGGAGAAATCAGGGAAGGCTTCCTGAAAGAAGTGGTTTGAGATGAAATCTGACACCAGCATAGAGGGCTGCAGATAGAGGGACCAGCAGTGCAAAGGCCCTGCAGTTGGAGACACCAGTGAGCACCAGGCTGAGGCAGGCTGGCTGCCTGGAAGAACAGGTGCCTCTCAATACAAAACGACTGACACAGGCCTCCTAGGGCAGAGCCCCCGACTGCCTCAGACCTGGCCACAGCAGAGGCCAGGAACAAACAGCTCCCAGCAGACACCACCTCATCCACCCTGCAGCTGTGCCGCTTCAGGGATGCCTGGTTCCAATGTCCCCAGGAGGCACGGGCTGCTGTGACCTGTGCACATCTGCCCATGTGTTCCCCTCCCATCACCCCTACCTGGTCCGCAGAGCAGGAGGGGGTTCATCCAGGCCCAACTTCCATCTATCTCTGCAGGTGCTACCACTGTCCCCGCAGAGTGTGAGGAGGCCGCAGGCCCCAGAACCTTCTCCTGATCAGCTTCTCATGGTGCCCCCCATGCCAGCAGTCACCATCTGTGTAGGGTGAGCAGTTACTGAGGCAGGAGCTGGCCTGGTTTAGGGGCCATGAGGGAACTTCTCTCCCACCTGTGGAGGGAAGCTCCTGAAGGGACGCTCTGCAGTTCCTGAGGGTCCTGGAGGCAGTGTTTGACCCCAAGCTGGCACAGGGGCACCAGTCAAGGACCTTGGAGGGGTAGTGCAGGGCCACGTACACGGAGGGCAGGGAACAGTGGCTGTGAGCTAACCAGCTCTGCCCATGTGCCTGGGTGGGACCTCTCCAGGCCCTGCCTCTCCATCTGGCACGTGAAGTGGTGGCCAAGCACACCAGAAGCCCTCTGGTTAGCCTGGGGCTCAGGGACTCTAGCCCCAGAGGTGGACCTACTCACAGTCCTTGGTGCTGGTGGCCACCCTGAGGGCAGGGCCCGGGCACAGGGCATATGGGTCAAGCTCTGGTCAGGAGCTCTAGTATGTCATGTGAACCCTATTTTTAATTTTCAGATCCCTCCTAATGCAGCTCATCTGATTTTGCCTCTCAGAGGATGGTCACTAGTCCAGCTCCAGGTGCCCTGGGCTGCTGCTCGACCTGCAGAGATAGGCTTCCAGAAGCAAGGAGCTGCAAGAAGATTTGAATGTTATCCATAAGAACCCGTGACCCGTTACCAGCTTCCCACCTTCAGCATAATTCCAAGGCAGTAGCTGTCAGTCCCAGGCGTGGGACCTGGGTCCACCCAGGTAACCCTGACGCAGGGAGGCTCATGCGCTGAGAAATCAGAGCCCACACACTGAGCACGGCCTGCTTTCCCGGATTATTCATAAAAAAGGACCCTTCTGACCCTGGTGCAGGGGCAAGTCCCTCCTTTCTCCACAGCAGGACGAGCCACCAAGGCCTCCTGAGTCAGGGCTCACAAGAGCTATTTTTAGAGACTTGCTGCCGGTACAGGACCAGTGAGTCAGAAATCCCATTGCCAAACTAGAATTTGCTAGCTCCCAGCCAGCAGGCAGGAAGGGGGTCCACGCAGCAGGGTGAGCCTCCCACACAGGCCCTGGAGCCTGAGGCCCCTCTGAGGGCAGGCCCTGCAGCCGGGGCTGGAGACCAATTGACAATAAAGGGCATGCACGGGGATAGACTGGGTCTACACCGAGCCTGAGCCTGGTTTGAGCTGTGCCTGGCTGCACATAGTCGGGGCGCATGTTGACTCCCAACCACCAAAGCTCGTGGGGCCTGAGGCCACATCATAGCTTGGAGCCAGGCCCTGCACCTGGGTGGCCAGCCAGGGGTATGTGGTGTATCTGTAGCTCACATGAGGCCCATCACAGTTGGCCACAAAGTGAGGCCCCATTCCCCAGATGAACATCCTGAGCAGCAGACAGCCTCAGTGAGAACTCTCTCAGGACAGATCAAGACAGGGAGGTGAGAAGTGTGGCTGCCTGCTGGCTCGGGGACAATTTTGGAGGAAAGCCGGGGCTCCCTGAGGTAGTCCTGGAGGCACAGGACTCCCCAGGGAAATCCACACACCCACCCACCACTTCTCCTTGTCCATCTGCCCCAGTGTCCATTCAATTGGCTGGGCTCTGTGGACTCCAGACACATGCCCTGCACCAGGCCTGCAGCCTGGACAGATCCGTCTGCAGCCAGGAAAGCTGGGGGCAGGGGGAGAGTGGGAGCCAGGTTGGCTACCTCAGCCTCCCAGGAGAGCAGGGGCAGGGGGAATGGGGTAAGACCTCTACCACCTGGAGGAGCATGGTGGGGAGACTGCCCTAGCCCTTGGAGCCTACACCTCAGCAGGACAAAGCATCATATGCTTTTGGGCAGGTGCTCTGGCCCAAGCCAGGCCTGCCAGAGGGTAGGGGCTGCGGAGCAGGCTGGTGTGGGTGCCCGTGCTGGACACCCTGCTGTGGCCCATGTGCTGCCCACTCTGTGGGGCATGGCCCAGCTGGGCAGGAGAGCATTTACCATGCATCCTGGGAATTTACCAAGGGCAAACCCGGCATCAGAGTGTGGGCGAAAGGTCTGCAGCTGCCCTTAGAGGTGGCGCCTGGATGAGGAACAGATGCACAGACGTAGCTTGCTCAGTGTCTGGCTCCCCTGAGGCTGGGGCAGCAAGGGCTGGAAAGGACCCCCTGGAGAGGCCTCGCCAATTCCTTTGTGACCTGATCTTGGGAATGATATTCCAGCACACTTACTGCATTTATTTTTGACTCAGGATGAAGCCAACCCCACCATCAAGGCCATGGGTCATCCCAGTGGCCACCGTGGCATGAAGTATACCAACAGAACCTGGCCCATCTGGCTGCAGTGCATGCTCCTCACAACACGCACAGGGCCTCCCTTCCCCATTCAGCTGATGAGGGGGGCCACCCCATTAGTGTCCTCTGAAGGCATGGGGAGCAGATGGAGGGACAGCACAGCTGGCTGCAGGCTGATGTGCACAGCCTGGACAGGAGGACAGGCCAGCCTGCTGGGTATGAGCTCACACTGGATGCAGTGAGCGGCACGGGAGAGTCATGTGGGGCAGAAGGGTGCGAAGATGCTGTGCCTAGAGACCAGCCAGGAGCAACACTGAGGGAGCAAACTGTTGCCAAGAAGAGGCTCAGGGCCTGGCTCATGGCTATGACTGGGAGTCACTCCAAGCCTCGGGGGATCTTGGCAGGGAGCTGTCCCCCTTCACCTGAGCACCAACAGCAAGCAGGCTCTCTGCCCAGATGGGCACCAGAGCCTAAGCATGGGATTCATGGACCCCAGGCTGATACTGGTTGTTGGCTTCCAGGCAGCCTCACTCTGTGCAGGCCCTTCCCAGAAATGTTTTACTGGAGAAATAAATATAAAGTATCATGAACATGGAAACCTTCACTGTCCACCTCCCCCCACATACTAGCACACATATGGGCATACACACATATATGCACACATGTGCAATGTACACATATGCACGTGCACACACACAGCTTTCCCTGCAAAGGAACAATTTCTGCCCCCATGTGGTGCCTGGCCTGTACATGGGGCTGCCTCCAGCTGGGCCCACTTTTCACAGAGCTTTGCTTCCTGAGGGGTTCTGGGCCCATGGTCGCTGATAGTCTCAGGGCTGGTGAGAGCAACTGGATGCCAGGCCCAGCTGTGGCCTGTGCTGTCTGGGGCGGCCCAGCCCTGGCTGCTGAATGCTTGAGAAATTGAGACACACCTGGACGTGAACTGCACGCCTGCTCCCTAAGGTAAGTGTAGGAAGGTTGCAGAGATCGCATGGATAGTCTCATGTTCCTGTGCAGAAGCCACAGTATTTTGGATGCTGTGAGTACATTAAATACATTAAAATAACCTTGCCTGTTGCTGTATAGTAATGTGGTTCCTGGGAAGTTTAAAATGACACCCGTGTCCACTGGATAGTGCTGGCCTAGACTTTGGGGACATGGAAGTGCTCCCCTGCACAGGGACTGGAGTCCTGATGGGAGGGTGCTGTTTGGGGAGCATTTGTGCATTAGGTGTGCCGCACTGCCTGGCCCCTGCAGCCTCACTCTAGGTCAGCCCTTGTCTGGGCCAGTGGTCCATGAGGCAGAGGTGCCAACAGGCCCTCAGGGCCCAGGAGTGGGCCTCTTGGAAAGCCGGCCAGCCTTCTCCAGCACCAGGTGGGCACAGGTGTGCAGCACGCAGGAGATGCCTCTGGAGCCAGAAGCAGAGTGTGAGGGGCTGACTCTGGTCCACTGCTATGCCTGCCTACCCACAGCTGGCACAGTTAGTCATAGTCCTGCAGTCCACACTGTCCAGAAAGGGGCTCATGCTGTGTGCACAGGAGCCCCAAGCAGCCCCCAGCGGCCACACCCCAGGCACGGTGGTGGGGCACCAGAGCCTGCATCCTTCCCACTGTGGGAAGGTTGCTGCAGGAGCCTCTCTGCCCACCCAACAGGCCCCACTCTAGTCATAGTGTGTTCCTCCAATCTTTGGAACTCAATCCTGAATGACCTCAAGTTTGCAATGAACCACTTGCCTTTGGCCACCATGTTTCCTCCTGAGCTTGTGGTCTGGAGAGCAGAGAATGGCTGCACAGCCAGGGAAGGAGCTGCTAGGAGCACAGACCCTGACAGCCCTGCCCCCGGGGCAGCAAGCTTCCCATCAGCTTCTGCTTTCTTTCAGCTGTCGAAGCACAGAGCCCACCTCCCAGCTCCACGCAGCGCCAGCCCTGCTCCAGAGGGCTCTGGCTCTGGCTCTGCAGTGCCTGTCCAGGCCATCATTCCACCCCAACATGGCCTGTTGGAGCCCATCCGGGGCCTGAAGATTCTAGGCTCTCAAGGGTAAACTGCCCCACCACACAGGAGCTCTGCCACCCACTCACTGAGGAAGGACACTGCCATTTCCACCTGCCCATCCTGCCACTCTGTGAGTTCGTTGGGGAGGCCAGTCAGCTCTGCTGGAGGAGAAGGCCACCATGTGCCACAGGGCTGACCCGGTCATGCTGCATGCCAGTATTCAAACCCAGGGCTTAGTGAACACATGCGGTCACCTTGCAGGCAGCTGGCCTTCACACCTGGGCTTGCAGACGCTGCAGGTCCATGCTGCTTGACAGATCACACAGACAGCCAAGATCAGCGCTTAAGAATGTGCCCTCTGCTGACATATGTACCTTCTGGTTACTTTTGTTGGTCAAAGACTTGTGGTCTGGCTACCTTTAAGAGGGCAGGAGTGAGGTCTCCCCATGAGTCTGGGGCACCTCAGGACCTGGGTGGCCTGAAGCAGTCCTGGTTAGAAACCACATACACCCCAGAAGCTGGGAAATGGCATAGAGCTGCCCAACCAGCCATGGGCCCTGCCCCACTGCACAAGGAGCCTCTGCATAGCGGCTCCCACCCACTGGCCAGGCCCCACAAGGGCAAGCCTGAGCACTGATCTCATTTACATGTGTGATGTAATACCACATAGCTGAAAAAGGGAGTGAAAACCTGCCATTTGTGACAATAGACCCCAAGGGCACTGTGCCCTTGAGTGAACTAAATCAGAGAAAGACAAAGACTGTATGAGCTCACAGACACCTGGAGTCTAAAATCCTTAATGCAAAGGTGCAAAGCAGGCTATGAGGGCAGGGCTGTGGGGTGGGTGACTTGGGGTCGGAAGGTAAGGACTGGCAGTACTTGGTAAGTCAATCCTAGAGACACGGTGTTTACTGCAAAGTTGTTTAGACAGTAGATCTTAAAACACTGTCAGCACAAAACAATGTTATGACTGTATGTGATGGTACCAGACTTAATGGGTAGTCCTTTCACAACATACACATTTCAAATCACTGCATTATCCACCTTAAACTAATATGATACTGGATGTTAGTTGTTTCTCAAATGTCTACAGAGCCATTCTGCTCTACCTGAGGACACACAACGTGGCCAGTACACAGGCCCTGCCCACACCTGTCCCTTCTGCCATGCGGCAGGATCCAGTGTGATGCCAGTTGCCTGTTTTCCTCCTTTTCCTTTCTGGTGACTCTCCCAGCCCTCCACTTCTGGGGAGGCATGATCTGGGGCTGGGAAGGGACGTCCTCCAGCTCCGTGCCCTGAGGTGGCCCACCATGGGGCCCCAGTTGGTCCCACCTGCCCAGAGGTGGCTCCTGAGCTGCCAGCAGCAGTGCCGGCTTGGGCTGTCAGACGTGGCTTCTGTGGGCATCAGGGGCCAGTGCTCCTGGGGTCTGGCAAGTCCTGAGCCTCCTGCCTTGGCTTGGGAGCTGTCCCTGAGGGGCCAGCCCATCGAGGCAGGGTCTGCCTCCTTGACCGTCCCATGTTCTTGCTGTCAGGGGAGCTGGCCTGGGCCTGCTTTAAGGAGACTGAGCACTGATGTGTTAGCATTTGCAGCAGGAAGGGTACGAGGAGGGCAGGAGGTGAAGCAGTAGGGCAGGCAGCTCTGCCTGTGCATCAACCTGACCCCGCCCGGGCTGACTGGGTCAGGGGTCTGAGCATCAAAGCAACCCTGGTGATTCTGAGGACATGGGGCTGAGGCAGGTGCTGGCCCGGTGTGCAGGCAGATTGGGCCACACTGCCATCAGCCACACGGTGCTTACCAGAATATCAACACTGCCACCACTGGAGCTGTGGCTGTCAGACCTTTGGGTGGAGGCTCCAGGCCAGGGCTGGAGAATACTGGGTACAGGCCCAACGTCCCCCATGCAGCCCAGTGCAGGAGGTGGAAACACCCGTGGTCCTTGGGCTGGGTCATGTGGCCTGTGGGGGCAGCGGTGGCCGCCTACTGGCATAATTAATGTACGAAAAAATAAAAGTACATTCCAAGTATTTAAAAACTAATTGAAAAGTTAGACAACTTCTCTGGTGTTCTTCTTCCTGTTTACTGTTGGAGCGAGAGGCCCAAATTCCAGGTGGCTCTCTCACCAGGGAAGGGTCACTGCGGGACGGCCTGTTGTCATGGATGTCGGCTGCCTCAGCTGCTGGAGGGTGAGGAGGGCTGGTACTTCCATGTGGCCTGCCAGAGCACAGTCCACTCCTGCACACAGAGTCCGAGGGCAAACTGTGGAATTGGAAGTTCAATATTCAAAGCTGAGAGGAAGGCCGCAGAGGGGAGTGTGCTCAGCTGCAGAGTCCACAGTGGGGACTGAAGGGAAAAAAGCTCAATACACAAACACTGATCAGTTGCCTTTCCACACGCTGCAAAGAACAGTAAGTTGGAAAAAATACCATTTACAGTAGCACTGAAACAATAAATATTAGAGCTAAATTTAGTGAAAGATGTGCAGGATGCATGCATTAAGGCTACCACCAAAAATCACAGAGGGAAACAGAAGAGCGTGGCAAAGAGTCAGATGTCAATCGTCCCCCAATGGACCTACAGATCCAGTAAAACCCCAGCCAAACCTCTGAGAGCTTTTTTGTAGAAATGGATAAAATGGCTCTAAACTTTATGAGGAAACACAAAAGGACCCAGAGGCCTTGGGAATGAATGAGTTGAGGGCAAACACTGCCGGACTTCAGACAATTATAAAGCTACCCTAAACAAGAGGGTGTGGGATTGGAGGAAAGAAGGAAATACAGACACACGACACAGCAAGATCAAGAAACAACCCCACCAGAGTTGGCAGACTCCCACAAAGGCGCAGGTGACCTGGTGGGGAGGGCTCCTAGTCTACAGTGCTGGCCCACTGAGCACCTGGTATTCACCTTGCACCATGTGCAAGTTAACTCATGATGTGCCATAGGCCTCAACATACCTGCTAAAACCATAGCGTCCAGAGAAACATGGGCATCTTCATCATCTTGCTTCTGCATCAGAATCAAGAGCTTCTGCTTAGAAACACACAGGCATGCGAGGCCAGTGGATGGCAGAATGGCTGGAGCTCGTGAACTGGCCAACAGGACTGGCTACAACTGTGTCAGAGCTCGCAGGGTCGGCAGGCAGGGAGTGTTACCATTTGGCTATGTTTTTAAATGACCCACTTCCACCTACAAGCACCAGGTCCCCGGGGCCTGACAAGGCAGCACTTACCACTGGATGAGCCTGTGATCACTTGGGGTGAAGCCAGAAATGGCTCCAATTGGATGGTGGAGGCTGGGAAGCACTGAGGGCCTGCAAGAAAGGAGCTCAGGGTTCCGCAGAAAATGTAGCCTGTTGCTCCTTAATAGGAGCAGATGGGCCACCTCCTCCTCCTCCTAGGGACAAAGTAGAAGCCATAGGCTTGAGGGGTGGGGAGGCAGGCACCCCACATGAGCCAGGCAACTCTCAGTTGCAAAATCAAGTATGACCCCATAGAAATGAAGGTCTGTAGGGACCCCTACCCAACCTAGCCAGGTGCATGGCCGGAGGCTCAGTCCTCTGCCCGAGAACACTCAATTCCAATGACCCTGCCCGTCAGGGTGGCATCAGCCACTCAAAACAAACGTTAGATGGCAGTGGCCTCTCAACTCTTTCTGGCTGGGTTTCACAGAGCTGGAAGTCAGGTTACATGTCCCCAGGTGTGACGTGGAGGGAAACAGGATGCCAGAAAAAGGTGGCTCTCCCCAACAGCCTGAGCACTCTGGGCAGTAGATTTGAGGCCTAAGGGAGGGCCGGGGGCTCCCCAAGGCTCTTAGAAGAGCCCAGCAGTCTTGCCGCAGCCTCCTGCTGCTCCTCCCAGCAGGACCCAGGCACCTGAGGCCTGCGGGCGCTCCCATGAGCACAGACCCAGCAGAGTCCTGGGAGCAGAACAAGCGTTCAGAGACATCATGTAGATGGGACTCTCATTCACAATGGCTTGTGTTGATCATACATAGACATGGCTGTTTTGGATATACTGAGTTAAAATATTTCACAATTCCACTGTTCCTTCTTTTGCTCCTACCTGGCTACTAGAATGTTCAAAATTGAGTGTAGGCTCACAGTGCACTTCCACTGGGCACCTCAGGGACGGCCCCTCTCAACTTGGCTAGGAGTGGTGGTTGGCTCGTGAAAGGGCATGGGTCTTGGTGTGCTTGGCTAGGCTGTGGGAGTGGCAGGGCAGAGGGCTGGGTCTCCCCGTCTCCTCACGCACCCACCCAGGAGGTCTACCCAGCAGCATGGGGATGCCAGCAGCCCTGCAGAGGCTGGCACTGAGGCCCTAGGATGAGCCTTCCTGGATGCCACTGTGGCTGCACCACTCTGCCTGGCCATTGTTTCCAGGCCTGGGTAGCAGTTGTGAGCTCCTGTCCCAAGACACAGGACACAGAAGCTGCTGGGGTTGCCAGAGGCCTCCTCAGCCTGCCACATCTGCACCAGTGTGCCTGCACACTCCAACCTTGAATCTTGGGGCCCACAGTAAAGTGCTGACCTCGAATGTGTCCCAAGAAGAGCTGGAATGCATCCTTTCTGCCAAAGCATGGGGCAGAGAGCCAGGTAGCAGCTTATCTAGTTTCAGGAATCACTGGAAAAGGTCAGAGTGGGAGGGGATCAGTGCGTGGTCACTGTCTTCCTGGGACCATCCGCTGGTGGTGGGTGCTCAACTGCCAGGGTCACCCAATGATCTAGACAAATGGGATCTTAACATTAGTAAAAGAGGCAGGCATACCAAGGACTGGAACACAGCCATTTCAGTTCCCAGGGTGGGGGGAGATTTAAACACTTGGGATTCAGCTCTTGCACCCCTCCCACAGCCATGGAAAAACCACTGTGGCTGGCCGCCTGCCCAAAGGAGATGCATGGCAGTCAGGATCTGTGAGCTGAGTCCACGTCAGCCAGTTCCCATGTGTGACCGTCATTTTAAGCTGCCGAGTATTCTCAAGGCTTTAAGGTGGAAATAACAAAGCAACACACAGACCCATTTCTTAGATTTCCTGGGCCAGTGCTGTGCATAAAGAATACCCTCAGCAGGACTTCATCAGCTTGACAAGGCCTAATGGGCAACCTCAGTGTCACAGACGGTGCACTGAGAATGGGGTGCAATGGCCACCAGGCATGCCGAATTCATGCCTCACTCCTGTGGAACATGTTTCATTACCATCCTGGTGAGTTCTGTGAAGACAACTCTCAGCGAAGCAGGACGATGGGCTGATAAAACTGGACCAGAGCAGCAGGAAAACACCTGCAGTGTGGAACAGAGCCGGGACGAGACATGTGCACAGGAGAGACTCTGCAGGTCACAGGAGCAGCATGCCATTTCGGTGGACAGATAGTGACCTACTCATAATTAGTAGTGATTTGGGAAAACCATTTTCCCACCTGGCAAAAAGCACACAAGATCTACTTATGACCCCAGCATAGGGACAGACTGGCACGCTAGACTGATACACTCGCACCATGAGGGGGAAGAACTTACAAAATTTATGATGCAAGAATTAAAAACTGTGAGTCAGAAGATACTCTGAATAAATATAGCTGGTATGGAGGTGGGCAGAAAGTATCTAATACACAGCAAAGGTAAGCAGCCAAAGGCAAATACTAGGTCAACAGGGAAAGAGCACCCTGTAGACACACGGGAGAAGGGGACAACCCCTCAGTTTCTGGGGAGGAGACCCTGTCCACATGTCAGGTCCCTATCACCCACCTCAGCCTGTGTTACGCTGGCATCACTGGCCTTTAAGGATGAGTTGCCACTTTGCTTTGAGGTTCACTTGTGATCCAAAGACCACGAGGCCCCAACGTCACTGCCAAGGGCTTTTGGTGACATCTCCTAAGTGGCCATTTCACACAGGAACAAAAGACCCAACACAGGGCATGTATTTTTGGCAAACACCGGACTTAATGAAGCTATTTCCTCATGAATATTTGACTTGAACCTCACCTGGGATGTCCTAAACCACAGAGCCTCCAGGGACAACTTGCACGTGTATGGGGTAAGCCTCTGTCATCCACACAGGTTGAAAGCAACCTGTATTTCACTCTCATGACACTGATGGAAACAGACAAAAATAATTCTTTAAAAAGATACATTCTTGAAGAAAATTTTAATTTAAAAAAAGCAAAAGAAAAATTGAACAGTGCCTAAGTTTTTATTTTTCATAACCTACATTTTTTTTCAAATTAGACAGTTTTACACTGAATGACACAAAAGGAAACTTAAATTACCAATAGTTTACACATAAGCTTGATTCCAGTCTTAATGAAAAGGAGCAGAACAGAAATAAAGCCCTCAAGAAAGCTTCCGAGTTACACTCCATTCTGCGAATTGGCAGCTGCTGGCTCTCTGGGTGTCTGATTGTTGCTCTCTGTGAACAGGCTGCAAAGCCCCCAGCCCGGGCCCAGCCCGCTGACGGCAGATGCCACCTCCTCACCTGCTGCCCTCGTGAGAAACTGAGCCAGCTCTTACACGTGATCTGCAGTGATCCTGACTTTATAGCAACATGAAGCATTTTCTGCCACCCACTTGTGACAACCGGCGATGTGATTACAGGAGGGCCTGATCAGAAACATCATGACACAAACTCCTAAAAAGCAACTACTCTACTTGAAATTCTGATGAAGTGGGGCCAGATTTTCATTCTTACATTTCCAAATGGGAAGAATAGTCACCCAAGCCTGTAAGTTTGGTGATTGCTATACCTGATTCTAGACCTTTAGATACTGCTGGGGAAAGGAAAAGCATTAAGTTTCTAAAAATGGATGAAAGCCTCCTACCGCTGGCTGCATGTGCCTCATCCCAGCTGCCTGTGCGCCAGCTCCCATTCTTTTCTTTGAGTGTAAAACCTCACAGTAGTATCAGAAAGACTGGGTTTTCTTGGACATTATATAGCTAACTGGCATATTGCCTTTGCTTAATTAAAAATGCTATGAAAATCACATCAGAGTGAAAATTCAGCCCTTGATGAAGATTCAGACTCTGGTTGCGGGCACAGTAAATGTGGCACAGGAAGCTCATACAGAGGCAGCAGAATCTGCAAGAACATGCAGCGTGCTCACAGCCAACATGCCACCTTGTGTCACTACCCACCACACCGCCTGGCTGCAGTCTGCTATCCTGAGTAACCACTCCAACCTGCCTGCAGCTGCCGAACCCTGCACTCTCCCCCAATGAACAGCAGCCAGTCAGCCTCAGCTGGCCCTAACACATACCCACCTCCAGGGAAAGAGGTTCTGTCCTTAAAAACCAGTGTCTACTGCACAGGGTAATGATGGCTAACAACCCTGGCTCCCTCCACCAGCAAGGACTGCAATCTTAACGAACCCTGGGGCTCAGAGCTGGCCTTCCCAATTCTTGTACAGTACTCATTAGTTTGGGTGTAAGAGGTCAATTATTTCTGTTATCTTTAATCAGCAATCTGACAACTGCTAAGAAATTCCCATGTTTCTTCTACAGGAATTTGCAAATATTAGGGCTGTGTGTATTTACAGGTATTTAAATCATGACAACTTTTCTGCAGGATAAGCGATAGTCAAATACACCAGGGCTTATGTCCCTCTGGCAGGTAAGCCACACCTAGCTATGTGATTCTAAGTCATTATTCTTCACTTTCATCTATCTTAAAGCTCTCCAGTTTCTCTCTCTATACTGCACTTTCACATTAGCTGTGATCAGTACATATTTACGTACTTTTAAGAAGAGCATGAAAAGGCTTTAGTAAGACCCCACTTCCCTTCTGCAGCAGCAGCAAAGAGGCAGAATCAGTTCAACCCCAGTATAAAGGAAAAAGAAAGACCCCAACAAACTAAAATAATATTCAAACCACAACATTTAGTTTATCTACATCCAGCTCCATAGCAACATTTATAATATAGTAACAATTTTTATCAGATTTTCTCTTTAGGGTACCTGTTTAATATGTTCTGATTATTTACAACTGTACAAGCAAAGCACACACTCCCAAGTGCACATGTGATACAGTATCAACTATTTGCATTTACAGGGTTTTTCAACAATCTGAAAAAAGATCAACTGTTGAGGATCTCCTTGGTATATTACAACATGACTGTTAGCTCTCACAGTACATAAGCCAACTCAGTAAGACCAGCAACAGCAGCCCCCACCTGACTGAGTAGCTCTGTAATCCAGCCACGCCAACCCAGGGCCGGTCTCCATGAACTCTAAGCTGTCTCATACAAAAGTTAAGGCAAAGTCATTTTCAAGTTTAAATAAAATTCAAGTCTTTAAATATTGGATGGAAATAATTTTTTTAAAAAACCTTCAGTCTTGTTAAATAACATTGTGTGGAATAAACTGTATGGTTACATTTAGTGGGAAATATTTTAATGTATGCTGCTTACAATACTTAAAGAAATTTAGGCCCTTTAAAACAAAATAATTTATGTGCAGCTTTATCATAAACGGCTAGCTTCTGTGTGTGCGTGCCCTTCAAGCACGGCACCTGCATGGGGCATCAGCAAGACCCTGGTCCTGGCGTTAGGGACAGCGGGGACTTCCATCTACCACCAACGGCACCAGACGCCCTTCGCTCACGATTCAGCAATGTCTCCACTGAGTGCCGATGCACAGGCGTAGGCAGGAGCTGCCAACATGGGGGAACCCCCGGAGCCACGGCAGGCTCCCACACCCTCCCCACAGCTTGCAGGTTAAGACCACATCAGGGTACAGTGTCGAGTTGACAGGTCAGTGAGCAATACAGTTTTGTTTTTTCATGTAGGTTCTATTCACAATGTGCTCTTGAGTCTACCTTATATAACAACCACTTGAGACTGGAGTGAGAAGCTGGTTGCTTGCTTACAGCCCATCAAAACTCAAGGTTTCAAGTTTTCTCAGGTCAACTTTGCCCAGTAGATCAAAAATGGGCTATAGTTTTTTAGAGAAAAAAATGCCAGCATCACTTGTTAAGATTCTGAAAAAGTCAAGTCCCGTGCCAGCGTGTGGTGCAAGCAGACCCTACCTTTCTCCAGGCCATGCTGGCGTGTGCTTTGTGCCCTTGTCTGGCTGTCCTTAGCTACGCCGCCATCTGGACAACTCACATACACACTTGCTAACCAGTCATTCAAAAAAATGAAGTAGCATAGTTCTGCATAATTCAGAAAAACTCACTATATATAGCTTGCATTCATAGCCATGTGGAGGCTTAATAAAAATATCAATTTGTTAGGATAAATGCATTTTCTATCCTGAAAAAAATCAGACTTATGCATCACCTCCAGTTAAGCACCAACCTAAAATAAGGTTTATATTAATTAAATCCTGAAAAATAGATTTTTTTTCAAGAGGGGGAAAATCCAACTCACAGAAGAAAAATAACTTGCAGACATCTCATGGGCCTGGGCTACACTGCAAGCTCCTAACCAGCGGCTCATTCCCGGTACCGAGTGGGACAGTGCTTAGTTGTGGTGACCTCAGCTCCTCAGGCCTCCCCGACCTCGGCGCTCACTGAGGGGACTGTGGAGGGGTGCTCTGTTCTCTGTGGGGGCGCCTCCCTGTGGCAGGGGGGGAGGGCCGGCGGCCCGGCAGCCTTCTCTGGTCTCTGGGTGGTCCTGGGTTGGACTTGGTGGTGGGGGGCTCTCTCTCGGTGAGCTTCTTTTCTTCCTTTCCACAACCGACAGGGTTTGGCTTTTGCTCTTTCTGGGGTTGCAAAAGGGCAGATGGGGGCTCTCTACTTGTCCTCTGACAAATCTCCGCATAGCTGGGCTTTCGCAATTCCTGGGAAATAGACAAACTCCGGGATTATATGCGTCAAATGGGTCTCCAGCAACATGTAAAAACAAAGTTTACTTCAGACAAAAGTAAAGTTTTCAAGTGCAACCAAACCACCAAGTTCAAAAGTATTACTTTTACGAAGTTCATGAATTTCAACACTGGTGCTCCCTCTGCAGCAGAGCTTTCCCTCCAAAATGCTCTAGAACATACTGTGAACGGATGAACTACTGAGGAACAAGTGCTGACAGGACCCTCGGCCCTGGGCTGCACCCCCACACTACACACAGTGCCTGCCCAACTTGTCGTGGACAAACGACCTTCAGAAACCGTTCTCCAGGGTCTCTGTGCACATTGCAAACTAGAGGGCTGAAGGAGTGGGTTCAGGAAAGGTGAAGAGAGTCAAAAACTATAAAAAAAAAAAAAGCTAACAGGGTTTCAGGTAAGTAGTAGCATAAAGGCTAAATGACAGAAGAAAAGAGAACATTTAAAACCATTTCACCTCCACGAACCATTTAACTTAAAAATAACTTAGACCTAAAAATTATTTTAAAGACTCAACAGGGGATGATAATAAGGGCTTCTCGTCCAAATCTAGTTGACAAAAGCTCAGCCACAATCAAATTGAGGACAACACAAATCAAAATAAAACAGGCTGGCTTGCCCTGGCAGGTCTGTGGAATGGAGGTCCCTGGGAGCAGGTGGTGGGCCCTGGTGGTCGGGGCACAGTGCAGCTCTGACGGCCACAAATCCCTGAGAACACTGGGATCTTAACACCCCTGGTGAGGCAGCCTCATTCACCCAACACTGAAATTTGGCCCTGTGGCTATGTGGCAAGAAATAACCTGAGAGGTCAGTGGAAGGGAGCAGCTGACACCAAGGTATCCCACAGAAAGCACAGGCACATGGAACAAATCCAATGGGCAGATTTTACTGAAAATGAGATGACAGAGGGGAGGGGCTGTCCTGCCCTGAGGTACCAGCGCTGCCTCTGCAGGCCGCAGGGGGTGGCGGGCACGTACCGTGGCAGCGCCGTTCACCTGCACCGATTTACTCGCTGTGGCAGCCAGGGCGGAAGGAAGCCTGTCCACACCGAGGGTCTCCCTCTGCTTCTCCACCACCTTGTGATCCCTGTAAAAAGCACTCCCATTTGAGTCTGCCACACGACAGTAGCTGTGCAGGTTGATGGGGACACATGGTAGCACGCAGTACTTACTCGGGCAGGCAGGCTGGGGATGGGGGCCGTGCACGGGCTGCTGCCAAGGCACAGGGAGCCGGCGCCACGGGCTCTCTGGAGGTTGCTATAGGACCGGTGTTAGGGCTTGTGTCCACGGTCAGGCTCTGAAACCATGGGAGCGGCAGCTTGTAAGTGGGTCCTATCATCTTAAAGATGCCAACAAAGGCACCAGCCTCCCACCCCCACGGATATGGTGTGTCCTGCCTGCTTCACAGGGACACAGAGCAGTCTGTCCCTGAGGGTCCCCTTTCCATCCCTGTTTGGCCACCCCTGTCCCGGGCCTTCTCCTGGGCTTCCACTAGAGTCATCTGTGAGCTTGTTTCCTCAGGTGAACAGATATCAGAAGCATCTTATTAATGTGGAACACCCCAGCACTTAGCAGGCTGGCTCACAGCCAGTGCTCCCATATCTATAAGTGGGGGTTCCAGTGCACTTCAGGGCAGCTCATTCTCATACCCAGAACCAAAGACCAGCACCTCCTGCTGATACATATGTGAGTGCCTGGTGGTTGTGGCCAGTGCTGGCTGTGGTCCCCTGAATCCACAAATGGGCCCTGGAAGCAGAGTCAACTCTCCCAGTTTCACAGACGGGAGCACTGGAGTTAGCTTGCCCGTTGTCAGGGCAGGGACTGGGTAGCACACCCACTCCCGCCAGGACCCCACCTCCATGGGGACAGCTCACACATGGTCATCCTCACCTTGAGTGATTAGTAAGTAATGAGGTTAAGTGTAAAGAGACATTTTCTTAAAGATTTTACTTTTCAAATCAGATAAAAGATTCCTAAAGTGAACTAAACCAAGAACTTCTTAATGGAGCAAGATGGGGAATGGCACCAGCCTGGCTGGCCTGAGAGGGACCAGAGGCATGTAGCCCTCCCCAAGAAACAGAGCCTGTAATTCTGTCCTCAAGCTGAGCGGAAAATGCCTCCTTTTGTGAAAGCTCATTCAATCCAGGCTACATGGAACTCAGTTCAAGCAGCCCCAAGAGAGCTCACACTTGAGGCCCCTGTGGCTGCTAAGCCCCCTCCTGCTGGATCCCAAATGCGAGTGTCAAGGTGACCCAACAGCTCCTCGAGGAACCAGGTTCATTCAGACTTTTCAAAAACTTCAATTCTTTCTTCAAAAACAAATTCAAATGGGAGAAACAGCAGCTGCTGTTCTCAAAGCAGGGTAGAGGCCAGCCTTGTCTGCTCCTCTGCTCACGGCTGAGAGGTAGGTTGGTTTGAACGTAAGTCATGATCTTTGATCTGTCTTGATCCCCAACATCATTCTACAGGGCATTTGTAGTCTAGAAATTATTGTTTGGAAGTTTAAATACTAAATATTAATGCACAACAAGACATGCCAAATTTATATTAATGTTAATATAAAATACACTCTTGGAATTCACTTAACTTCGAAGGTTAAAACCAGAGCAGTAACCAGTACCCATATAAGAGGACTGAACACACTGGGCTTCAGCAATCACACTGTCAACCTGGCCTGGTGACTGAGGAACTTCAAGGCAGTCTACAGGTGTACACGGTTGGGACGTGGCTGCAAGGTGGTGCCAACCCCCATCCAGAGGCCAGGGCTTTCTGACTCCTTACATTGGAGGGTAGTAAGCTGGCAGGGATGGGCTTCCATTAGGAAGTTCCACAAGGCTGAGTACTCGCATAGGGACCTGTGCCAGGGGTTCCTCTGCACAGGTGAAGAGCTCACAAGCCGAAAACACCAGTGCCAGCAGCAGGACAAACCCCCTCAACTCGTTCCCTACAGCAGAAGCCAGAAGGCACACTGGACGCTGCACTCTGACTCTGCAGCCCAGCTGGTTCTTGGGACTGTCATCATGGCTGGAATGAGAGCAATTCCGTTGTCAGTCTACAAGTTCATCAAAGCTAAAGGTTATAGCAAAGTTCTTCCTGGCTTCTTGTTACTGATGCAGATTACTGAAAATTATAATTTAGATTTCTCTGTTATATTCTGTGATTTGTAAAGTAGGGGCAGGTCCTCAATAACAACAATAATGCAATAATCTGCATTTCTGAGTGTGAGAAGTGTCTACACAGCATACCCCCACACAGGCTTCTACCTCTGACCCTGGCAGCAAGGGAATTACGAGGGTCCAGTCCAGGGATCAACTCTGGCCCTACTACTCAAAATCTGTGTGGCCTCGGCAAGTCCCTTGCTTTCTGGCAACCCTAAGCACTGCATGGTAAAGAGTCCAGCAAGGTGCCTGGCACAAGGTCTGCACTCCATAAATGTCAGCAAGCACCAGGCTGGTAGTAAGCATCTTACCCTTTCTTTCGATGTTCCTATTAGCAAACTAGACAGCCTGTTTTCAAACAAGTCCTCTGTCTTCAGATGGCCTGCTGCCCCAGGCAGTGGAGGAAAGCTGGACAACCCTAATTCGAAGCTTGGGGACGGAGGCTTTGGGGGTGTTGGAGACTGAGTTTGGCTCCTCTGAAAGAAAATAAGACCAGCAAAGTACACAGTGTAGCCAGTCAGAATGGTACTGAGAAACACCAAAAGAGATAGAAGCAGATAGCCAGGTCTCCAATCTTGTGATCTCCCCATCTGTCTGAAAAAGCAACAGACAGATAATCCAGCCACACCAATGTTTGGTCATGTAATCGAAGGCCACTTGTTAGGCAGCTTTGAGCACTGAGAGCAGAGCTGTAAGGCTGAGCCCTCAAGGCTGCTGCCGGCCACGGCCCGCACACCCTTCCTTCTCTATGCCCACCATACCCTCTGTTGTCTGGCCTCCTGAAAGGATGCAGGTGTGGAGCTGAGAGCAGATAGGGAGATGCTGCAAAAAACCCCACCCCTAGTCAAAACTCAAGGAGCCTGAGTCTACACATTAACAATACTCATCTCCAGACAAGTTTCATGTCATCACAGAATGTCTGTAAACTGGATCATAGAGGAGATAGAAGACAAAACAATGTTATTCTCTCAACTCTACAACTTAGATAAGAAATTTTACAGAGATATCCATTAATGGTTTAACAAAAAAAGGGGAGGCTTATCTGAAAATTAACTTATGGAAACACTTTATATTTTAACATCACTATGTAAAAATATGGCATTTGACAACAGATTCTTATTGGATTCCTTGACTTGAAGAATAAACTCAGCATAGTAATATCCAAATGCAATACTATCTCAGGAGAGAGGCAGTGATGGAGCTTGGGGAAAAGCAACCACTTGGCTTGCTCTAACGAACTGGCAGTCATTAGATGCTAAGTGTCCAGGCCTTGGCTGAAGGTTACAGAAGCAGAAGGGGAGGGGCTTGTACACGGTGGACACAGGCTTAGTAGATGGTGGGCCTGCCCACCAGGCTGCTTGCTTCAAAGGGCCAACACTTCCCAGCAACTTGTACTGACAGGAAGCTCCCTCCCCACAGCAGAGACCAGAGCAGTTGGCTGAACTCAAGGGAGTACAGGGCAGAGCCAAAATGCTGAAAAAAACCCACCACCCCTCTCGGAACCCCTGCCAATCTCTCCTTACTAGGGTGTAGGTGCTGGAGGCCAGCTGGTTTTGATGAGGTCGGTGTCCTCAGAACTAAGCTTGCATTTAATAACCATGTCTGCTTAGTAGGAATTGAACTTAAATGACTTGCAAAAACAATGCAGGCTTCAAGTACTCACTGTGAACTTGTCCTCCCTTTTCTTACGGTAGCCAAAGGAATTCTTCCTAGTAGAGAGGAAAGTGTGACTGTTAGTTCTTTTGCACCTGCAACATTTTTCATAGAGCACATGTGTACACATATATTCAGCCTTTATTCCTTTGTAATCTTTTATAGGTGCCTCCTGACTCTACAATACCAGTCACAAGAAGTATAAGCAAAATGAACAAAACTTTTATAGTAAAGCACTAAAACTGATGTCCAGATAGTTCTCTAAAGGAAGTAAAACAAATTTATTGGAAAGATTTCCTAGTGGTTACTTAGAACTCGTTTCAATATGAGTATGTGGCCATCTGTCCCGTTGGAGTGACAAGATGTGCAAAACCTGATACTGAACTGCACAGGAGCATTGTGAACAGGAGGCAATGAGGATGCATCAAGGTCACCACCAAATGGGAAGAGCCCAAGTAGCTGGTCATCCCGCCCACTCCCCTACACCCAGACACTGCCGTCAACGCCCACCCTTCACCCCTGAACCACACCTGGACCCTGCAGACAGCAGGGTCTACACCTGACTACCAGCCACACGCTCCATGCTAAATTTCCATGGCTCAGAATCAGAGACCACTGGCAGCAGCACCGTACTACACGTCACAGCAACAAACACTGGCCAAAGTCTTCAGGACAGGCTCTGAAGATTCCAGCACACTTTCACTGCCCTGGACAGGCTCACATGACCTAATAACTCACATTTCATTCTAATTTAACTTATTTACCCTGTGTCATTTCAGCTGGGTGCAAAGACTCCCTGAGGGCCCTGTATTATATAAGCTGGAAAGGAGCCTAGAAATAACCTTGACTAGTTCCTTTATTTTACAGAAAACCTACAAGCAGGCTTACCCATAGCTTAAGTTGTCAGAGCCTTAGACCTCTGCTGAGTGGGGGTGCTCCGTGGAGCCCTCGCTAGCCACTCCAGGAGGGGGACAGGGCAGAGCACACCCTCTCCTCCAGAAACGACTCCAGAAGCAGCTTGTGCCTTCAACCAGTTCCTAGTGAAGACCAAACACCTGCCTAAGTGGCCACAGCCAATGCACATGGGGCACCAGGCCATGGGGACTGCACTCATGGTGGAGCAGCAGCAGCTCTCAACCCTCACTGACAACCTCACAGGGATCCCCTCAGCACCAGGACCTGCAGAGGGGTCCCAACCCGGATTACGGCAGCAATGCCACATACCAATCCCCTCTGCATCACACCCCATCAAAAGTACCCCGAGAACCAGTGTGTAGGGGGATCTTCCCATCACTGTGTTTGGAGGCAACCTGTGACAAAGTTTGCCTGCCTACTACTACCAACAGCATCCAGCCTGGCCTAGGACACCAGCCACTTGGCAGTACACTGATGATATTGGCCCTCGCCCACTCTGGAGGAGGCAGAGCATCTGCTGACTGCTGGCCTGTCGGTGCCACGCAGGGGCCCATGGAGATGCCCACACTGCCAGGTGAAGGGGCCAGCAGTGCCTACAAAGGGTGGTCCCAGCTCAGGAGCTGCAGCAGATGCTGTGACAGGGCCACAGCAGCTCATGTGGCCCGGGCACATGGCTGCGTCCCATGTCCCATGAGCACCATCTGTGCTGCCTGTACTTGTAAGTCTAAATCCTGGTGGCTTAGCTGTCTTAGTTCCCCAAAGCAGAATGTTCCCACCAGGTGACATGACTGGGACAGCCATCTGCTCCCTGAAGTCCACAGCCACTGAGGCTGGCTGAGGACTGCCCTGAGAGCTGAGGTACCGAGGGTGGCAGAGTGACATGTGGTCTAGGGGCACGAGGGTGCTGCATACCACTCTCTACCACCTAACAAAGCTAAAGGAAACTGAGGTGAGGGAGCCAAAATGGCAGAGTGCATAGTTCAGCTGAAATCTCCTCCCAAAAACATATATATTTTTGAAAACACAAAAAAACAACTATTTCTACAAGAGACACCAGTGGATACAATACAACAGCCAGGCTACATCTACATCTGCGAGAACTCAGCACCACACGAAAGGGGTAAGATACAAGCCATGGCCAGGCAGAACCCGAAAGAGAAAAGCAAAACCTGCGAGCAGATCCCTGCAATCGGCGCCCCTGAGACAAAACAAAAGCAAGTGCTTTTTGCAAGTTTTAAAGGGACAGGGACCGCACAGCTGGACGAAGTCGCCCCGGCACAATAAGTCCAGCACCTGGGAATCCTGGGGAACTCTAGGCGACCCAACCCCCTGGGCAGCAGCGCAGCTCTTAAGTCCGTCATGGTGATAAGGAGCCTGCCAGTCGTTCCCCCATCTGGCGCAGACTCTGACACACTGGCCCAGTAGTGGGAGAGTGGCAGCACATGACAGGGGCAGCAGTGCCAGAGGGGCCCAAGAGCGGCCCGCGTGAGCCCACAGTGGTGGCGGACAAGCAGTCTGGGGCCGGCCGGCGTGAGGAGGCAGTGGCTGAGCAGCCCAGGGCTGGCCTGCGTGAGCCAGCAGCGGTGGCAACAGAGCAGAAGGCACAAACCTATGGTGGCGGCACCAGAGGGGACTGGGAGCGGCCCGCATGAGCCCATGACAGTGGCAACCAAGCAGCCTGTGCACGCCAGCGGCAGCGGCGCCAGAGGGGCCGGGGAGTGGCCTGTGCACGCCAGTGGCGGCGGCGCCAGTGGGCCCAGGAGAGGCCCACGTGAGTCCAAGGCAGTGGCGACCGAGTGGTCTGGGAGTGGCCCGTGCGCGCCAGCGGTGGCAGCACCAAAGGGGCAAGGGAGTGGCCGGCGCACACCTGCGGCAGTGAAAGAGAGGCCTGAGTGCAGCCTGTGCACACCAGCAGTGGCAGAGGGGTCTGGGAGTGGCCTGTGGGAGCCTGTGGCAGCAGCAAAGGAACAGCCCAGGAGCAGCCGCCCAAAATCTCAGCCCGGCACACAGCCGCTTGGGCCAGACTGAAAGGCCACTGGCAGCACACAGCTGCCTGGCAGAGGGCTGCTTTCACAAGAGAGCACACGTGGCGGGCCTGCCACACCCCGCAGGGCTCTGTGCTACTCTGACGGAGACTCCGCCCACAGCAGCTTAGAGGATTAACCTGGAGGCTGCTCCAGGAGTGCGGGTAACTGACACAGGCAGCGGAGACGGGCAAGGCAACCAGCAAGCACAAAAGGACTTTGTTCTCCCAGCTGACACACAAGCTACCTGCCTATACCTACCTCTATCACCATAAAAAGGCAGAAGAATTTAGTAGAGTCCAAAATAGTCCAGACAACCCCTGAGAGAGGGCCTGGATAGATAGATCTAACCAATCTCCCCAAAAAGGAATTCAAAATACAGGTCATAATCAGGCTGACAGATCTGCAGAGAAATATGCAAGAGCTAAACAAGCAAGTACAGAGGGAGAATACAGGAATAAAACAATCTCTGGAAGGACTTAAGAGCACACTGGATGTGGTGCAAGAGGCCATTAATGGAACAGAAATCAGAGAACAGGAACGCAGAGAAGCTGATGCAGAGAGAGATAAAAGGATCTCCAGGAATGAAAGAATATTAAGAGAATTGTGTGACCAATCCAAACGGAACAATATCTGCATTATAGGGGTACCAGTAGAAGAAGAGAGTGAAAAATGGATAGAAAGTGTCTTTGAAGAAATAATTGCTGAGAACTTCCCCAAACGGGGGGAGGAAATAGTTGCTCAGACCATGGAAGCACACAGAACTCCCAACAGAGGGACCCAAGGAGGACAACACCAATGCACATAATAATTAAAATAGCAAACATCAAGGACAAGGACAGAGTATTAAAGGCAGCCAGAGAGAGAAAAAAGGTCACCTACAAAGGAAAATCCATCAGACTCCTCAACAGAAACTTTACAGGCCAGAAGAGAATGGCATGATATAATTAATGCAATGTAACAGAAGAGTCTTGCACCAAGAATACTGTATCCAGAACAATTATCATTTATATAGGAAGGAGGGATTAAACAAGCAAAAGCTGTTGTTCCCAGACAACCAAAACTTAAGAGAATTTGCCTCCCACAAACCACTTCTACAGGATATTTTAGAGGGACTGCTCTAGATGGGAGCACTCCTAAGGCTAAATAGATGTCACCCAGAGAAAATAAAATCACAGCAAAGAAAGCAGCCCAACCAAGTATTAACTAAAGGCAAAAAACAAAATCAACTACCCACAAAAGAAGTCAAAGGAAACACAAAAGAGCACAGAACAAAACACCCAACATGTGAAGAATGGAGGAGGAGGTATAAGAAGGGAGAGAAATAAAGAATCATTAGACAGTGTTTATAATAGCTCAATAAGCGAGTTAAGTTACACAGTAAGATAGTAAAGAAGGTAACCTTGAACCTTTGGTAACCACAAACTTAAAGCCCACAATGGCAATAAGTACATATCTTTCAATAATCACCCTAAATGTAAATGGACTGAATGCACCAATCAAAAGACACAGAGTAATAGAATGGAAAAAAAAGCAAGACCCATCTATATGCTGCTTATAGGAGACTCACCTCAAAGACATGCACAGACTAAAACTCTAGGGATGGAAAAAGATTTTTCATGCAAACAACAGGGAGAAAAAAGCAGGTGTTGCAGTACTTGTATCAGACAAAATAGACTTCAAAATAAAGCAAGTAATAAGAGATAAAGAAGGACATTACATAATGATAAAGGGGTCAGTCCAAAAAGAGATATAACCATTATAAATATATATGCACTCAATCTAGGAACACCAGCATATGTGAAACTAAAACTAACAGAATTAAAGGAGGAAATAGAATGCAATGCATTCATTTTGGGAGATGTCAACACACCACTCATTCCAAAGGATAGATCCACCAGACAGAAAATAAGTAAGGACACAGAGGCACTTAACAACACACTAGAACAGATGGACCTAAAAGACATCTATAGAACTCTATACCCAAAAGCAACAGGATACACATTCTACTCAAGTGCACATGGAACGTTCTCCAGAATAGACCACATACTAGGCCACAAAAAGAGCCTCAGTAAATTCAAAAAGACTGAAATACTAACAATCAACTTTTCAAACCACAAAGGTTTAAAACTAGAAATAAATTGTACAAAGAAAGCAAAAAGGCTCACAAACACATGGAGGCTTAACATGCTGCTAAATAATCAATGGATCAACAACCAAATTAAAATAGAGATCAAGGAATATATGGAAACAAATGACAGCAACAACACACAGCCCCAACTTCTGTGGGATGCACCGAAAACAGTCTTAAGAGGAGAGTATATAGCAATCCAGGCCTACTTAAAGAAGGAAGAACCATCCCAAATGAATAGTCTAACATCACAATTATCAAAATTGGAAAAAGAAGAACAAATGAGGTCTAAAGTCAGCAGAAGGAGGGACATAATAAAGATCAGAGAAGAAATACATAAAATTGAGAAGAATAAAACAATAGAAAAAAATCAATGAAACCAAGAACTGGTTCTTTGAGAAAATAAACAAAATAGATAAGCCTCTAGTCAGACTTACTAAGAGAAAAAGAGAATCTACACATATAAACAGAATCAGAAACGAGAAAGGAAAAATCACAACGGACACCACAGAAATACAAAGAATTATTAGAGAATACTATGAAAACCTATATTCTAACAAGCTGGAAAACCTAGAGCAAATGGACAACTTCCTAGAAAAATACAACCTTTCAAGACAGACCAAGGAAGAAACCCAAAATCTAAACAGACCAATTACCAGCAACGAAATTGAAGCAGTAATCAAAAAACTACCCAAGAACAAAACCCCCAGGCCAGATGGATTTACCTCGGAGTTTTATCAGACGTACAGAGAAGATATAATACCCATTCTCCTTAAAGTTTTCCAAAAAATAGAAGAGGAGGGAATACTTCCAAACTCATTCTATGAAGCCAACATCACCCTAATACCAAAACCAAGTAAAAACCCCACCAAAAAAGAAAACTACAGACCAATATCTCTGATGAACATAGATGCAAAAATACTCAATAAAATATTAGCAAACCAAATTCCAAAATACATCAGAAGGATCACACACCATGACCAAGTTGGATTCATCCCAGGGATGCAAGGATGGTACAACATTCGAAAATCCATTAACATCATCCACCGCATCAACAAAAGGACAAAAACCACATGATCATAGATGCTGAAAAAGCATTCAACAAAATTTCAGCATCCATTCATGATAAAAACTCTCAACAAAATGGGTATAGAGGGCAAGTACCTCAACATAATAAAGGCCATATATGATAAACCCACAGCCAAAATCACACTCAACAGCAAGAGGCTGAAAGCTTTTCCTCTGAGATCGGGAACAGGACAGGGATGCCCACTCTCACCACTGTTATTCAACATAGTACTGGAGGTCCTAGCCATGGCAATTAGACAGAACAAAGAAATACAAGGAATCCAGATTGGTAAAGAAGAAGTCAAACTGTCACTATATGCAGATGACATGATATTGTACACAAAAAACCCTAAAGACTCCACTCCAGAACTACTAGAACTAATATCGGAATTCAGCAAAGTTGCAGGATACAAAAGTAACACATAGAAATCTGTGGCTTTCCTATACATTAACAATGAACTAATAGAAAGAGAAATCAGGAAAACAATTTCATTCACAACTGAATCAAAAAGAATACCTAGGAATAAACCTAACCAAGGAAGTGAAAGACCTATACCCTGAAAGCTATAAGACACTCTTAAGAGAAATTAAAGAGGACACTAACAAATGGAAACTCATCCCATGTTCTTGGCTAGGAAGAATTAATATCGTCAAAATGGCCATCCTGCCCAAAACAATACACAGATTCAATGCAATCCCTATCAAATTACCAATAGCATTCTTCAAAGAACTGGAACAAATAGTTCAAAAATTCATATGGAAACACCAAAGACCCCGAATAGCCAAAGCAAACCTGAGAAGGAAGAATAAAGTTGGGGGGATCTCGCTCCCCAACTTCAAGCTCTACTACAAAGACACAGTAATCAAGACAATTTGGTACTGGCACAAGAACAGAGCCACAGACCAGTGGAACAGAATAGAGACTCCAAACATTAACCCAAACATATATGGTCAATTAATATACGATAAAGGAGCCATGGACATAACAATGGGGAAATGACAGTCTCTTCAACAGATGGTGCTGGCAAAACTGGACAGGTACGTGTAAGAGAATGAAACTGGATCACTGTCTAACCCCATACACAAAAGTAAATTAGAAATGGATCAAAGACCTGAATGTAAGTCATGAAACCATAAAACTCTTAGAAAAAAACATAGGCAAAAATCTCTTAGACATAAACATGAGCGACTTCTTCATGAACACATCTCCCCAGGCAAGGGAAACAAAAGCAAAAATGAACAAGTGGGACTATATCAAGCTGAAAAGTTTCTGTACAGCAAAGGACACCATCAACAGAACAAAAAGGTATCCTACAGTATGGGTGAATATATTCATAAATGACAGATCCTATAAAGGGTTGACATCCAAAATATATAAAGAGCTCACACACCTCAACAAACAAAAAGCAAATAATCCAATTAAAAAATGGGCAAAGGAGCTGAACAGTTCTCTAAAGAAGAAATTCAGATGGCCAACAGATACATGAAAAGATGCTACACATGGCTAATCATCAGAGAAATGCAAATTAAAACCACAATGAGGTATCACCAATGAGATATCTCACACCAGTAAGGATTGCCACCATCCAAAAGATGAACAACAACAAATGTTGACGAGGTTGTGGAGAAAGCGGAACTCCTACACTGCTGGTGGGAATGTAAATTAGTTCAACCATTGTGGAAAGCAGTATGGAGGTTCATCAAAATGCTCAAAACAGAAATACCATTTGACCCAGGAATTCCACTTCTAGGAATTTACCCTAAGGATGCAGTAGCCCAGTTTGAAAAAGACAGATTCACCCCTATATTTATCACAGCACTATTTACAATCGCCAAGAAATGGAGGTAACCTAAGTGTGTCCATCAGTAGATGAATGGATAAAGAAGATGTTGTACATATACACAATGGAATATTATTCAGCCATAAGAAGAACAGAAATCCTACCATTTGCAACAACATGGCTGGAGCTAGAGGGTATTATGCTCAGTGAAATAAGCCAGGCGGAGAAAGACAAGTACCAAATGATTTCACTCATATGTGGAGTATAAAAACAAAGAAAAACTGAAGAAACAAAACAGCAGCAGAATCACAGAACCCAAGTATGGACTAACAGTTACCAAAGGAAAAGGGACTGGGGAGGATGTGTGGGAAAGGAGGGATAAGGGCGGTGAAATTGAAAGGGGGCATTAAGATTAGCATGTATAATGTGGGGGGGGCGCACGGCGAGGGCTGTGCAACACAGAGAAGAGAAGTAATGATTCTACAGCATCTTACTAAGCTGACGGACAGTGACTGTAATGGGGTTTGTGGGGGTACTTGGTGAAGGGGGGAGCCTAGTAAACATAATGCTCTTCATGTAATTGTAGATTTATCATACCAAAAAATAAAAAAAGCTAAAGGAAACTGAAACAAAACCCAAAAGGAGGGTGCAGCCACTGGCACACCCTCCAGCTGCAGAGCCCTGGGCACCCAATGCCCCATCATCACATCAGTTGGGGCTCCAGACCAGCTTCCCATGCACTGTGTTAGCAAGGCTCTTCTTTCCTGATGTTTCACTACTAAGGGGTGGGCGCCATCCTTCAGGATGAGCTATTTGGGTGGGAGCATGACTCCCATAGGGCATAGTGGGAGCCACCATTTCTTGGGTAAAGCACAAAGTGGCCACTGTTGTTGTCAGAGAGCTGGAACCGTGGTGTGGGGTGGAGGTGGGGGCAGGAGGCAAGGGGAACTGTGTGGCCAGAGGCCACTGCATGCCAGCAAGGGGTCCTCAGCTTCTCACTTCCCGTACCTCTTCCATGACACTGGACAGCCAGGCATTCCACTGCTAGGACATTTCGTGTCCAGCTTTTCCCAGTGGGAGGGCCTGGAGCTTATGTTCCTGAGGGTGTGTTTTTTGCACTGTCCCTCAACCAGCATGACCATCAACCCTGAAGGCCCTGTTCCAGTCCACTGCTCTAACCACCACACCTTCCATGCCCCTACAGCCCCCAGGTGGCAGCTGCTTCCTAAATTCCCTGTCTCTATCTGCTCGGTGTCCAGTACCTGTGAACCAGCTCTCCATCAAACATCTGAGGATCTGAGGGTGTGCAGTCCAGCCAATGCCCCATGGTGAGCTGCTGCAGCACCTGCCCTGCCTTATGGCCCCACAAGGTCCAACCACACCAACATGACCATGACAACACAACAGCCTGCCTCTGGGTCCCTCACACTGAGCTGCACAAGAAACCCATGCCAGGCCAGGAAGAGAGAGGAACTGCTGAGCCTGGAGTCTCTGTGGGCCAGACATCATGCAGGTACACAGTGTGCAACTTGGAAATGTTCCCATTTAAAGTTCTCAGGGCACACCTAAAAGCTTAGGCAGGTCGAGCACTTGCTAGTTCTCATTCAGAGGGGACTTCCTTCTAGACAGCCCACAATGAATTAACCATCTAGAGCACAGATGGGACAAAGTCAGCTTCAATGAGTCAACAGTGGCAGGATACCACTGACAGCATACCCCGAAACTCACCTCCATCTGCTCTATCCCATCTCTGACAGAGGCACGGGGCAGAAGGCAAGACAGCAAGCAAGCAGCAAGCTGCATCACAGGAATATGAATGCTACACAACAGGGAACGACCCAGTTAAGGACCACGACACCAAGGGCCATGCCCCAGGAGAACCAGCGAAATCTCCCCCACACATGGGTCAGCAGGCACCAGGCAACCATGACAGCTTGTGTTCACAAAGCTCAGTACAAATGGAATTTAAACTCTGATATGCTGGGTTACGCAACTTGCCTTCCCATCACAGGACACTGCTGCCAGGAAGGAGCACAGCTGGAGTATGTGACCTGGTGCAGGTGGGTGGGGGCTACAGGTCCACGGGAAGCAGAGTCTGGCACTTGCTGAGCTCCAGGTTCTCCACAAGCAGCGACTGTGCCCTGACACAGAGAAGTAGGTTCCACCTACCCTTCACATGGAACTACTTTGCAGTATTAAAAGAGGAAACCAATTTGGTCTCTGCTTTAAAAGTAACCCCTCTGAGTAGTTATATAAAAACCTTTGAATGTTGTAGCCTTCCATTAGATCTTTTGTGATGTATTTGAAAATAATGATCATAAGACACATCTTAATTAATAGTATCTGAAAATATTGAGTTTATCATGTAGGCACATGGTACATGCTCAACAAAAATTGTAACTCACCTTCCTCTACCTAAACCAGGAGAGGACTCAAGACTGCTCTGTTCCACCCGTCCACTTCCAGCCTCTCTCTTGGCAAAGGTTGGTGGGTTCTGTATCCGGGTTCTAGGCTGACTTGTCTGCCTTGTCTGTGGACTCCGCACACCATTAATTAACCGATCTGCAGTGAAGTTAAATATGGAAGGGCTCTCCAACAGTCCAGGTCTTTCTGCACTGGGAATGGCATGGCGTAGGTGGGATTTACTAGGATTCCTGTAAATAGAGTGTTTGTATACACTAAGTAATAAAACGATCACAGCATTACAAAACAAGCATATTAATACAGGAATGTCTAAGCTAAAATTTGCTAATTAGAAAACTATAAAAAATGCTATTTAGAACAACTACCACATATGTCTGATAATGCAAATCTACAAATAAAGTGTCAGTGTTCTGTTCAGCTACAGTCCAGGTCCAGATTAAAAGCAGGAATGCACACATGCAGGCCCCAGAAGCTTTTGTCTGGAGAGACTCTGTCCTTTATGTACTAACGCATACATTCTGGGTTTAAGCCTCACAGTAAGTGATTCTACACTGAGTAGTTTTGCCTCTGATGAACACTACTAGTAGTTAAATATATTGGAGACTGTCAGAAGAGACCCTTCCCACATACAAATGTGCCTTATGTACAGTGTGGAACTTGCCTGCTTCTTGGAGGGCACTGTCTGAGTGAAGTCAGAGGAGATGCTGCAGGTTTGAAGGCTGGAGACGTAAACCCGTTTATAAATCCAGTATTTGGAAATGGAGTTACCTAGATTCATTAAAAACAAACAGGTCAACAAGCCATACACAGACTCTGAGTTGGTCAACCCTGCATCCTGTGGTGACCTGGGTTGTTTCTTAACTTGTTGAATGGTGATGTTCTACTTTATACTTAAAATATTCCAAGGTTGCAAAGAGCACTGTGTGTGATAATTACTAGTGGTCAGTGTTACTTGAGCCCAGTTGGGGCTAAGACCCTTTTCTGGGCTGCATCAGCTGATCCTCAGAACAGCATATGGGAAGCCAACTTACACATGTGGCAACCAGCCTGGAGGGAAGTGGTACTTAAGACCCCTAGACCTGGGCACAGGCCCAGAACCCGAGCTGCTCTGAGTACCGCTTGTCCCAGCTGTACTGGTAACACCATGTCCATGACTGGTGAGAACTCAGTGGCTCACTATCCCTCCTCCATTGCAGGGACATTTCTTTACCTATTACATGCTCATAGCCTGTGACAGCCTTTTTCACCTCCACCTCCATGCAAGTCTTGCTCTGAGTACCAGGATATATTCAGATCATTAATAAGTATTCCCCAATCACAATTTAAGACATTACACTTCATATAAATACACTGACATATGATTCAGAAGAAAATTTAAAAGGGCTACAGTGCCCTTAAAAGACATAACCCTAATTATAATCTTAAAAAGGTAAAAAGATTAAGTACAGAATTTTAAATATCAACCAACTATTTTTTAAAATGTAGGCAAGGCACAGACAAAAACAAGATAAAACTTAGTGTTGAAGCAGTTTAAAAAAAAAATAATGAAGAGGGTTTGGAACACAGGGTTCTAAACACTTTCTACGTTGACGACATTCCTCAGCAGGTTTCAAGGCATTTAATCCTGATCCATCCCTTCCCATCTCCACCCTAAACTGAGGCTATGTACAGGAAGCCTTGTTTGGAAGAAAGGGAAAGAAAAAAAAAAAGGAAATGAGAAAAAGCAAGCAATGATCTGTTAACCAGAGCTACTTGGAAGCTCTGATAGAAGACAGCTTTAAATAAAACTGTTGTCTAATTTAAGAAAGTATTTGTAACCAGCAAAAAGCAAACTCTGGAGAGAGAAACACAGAACTTGTGGGAAAGTCCACAGCACTGACAAACTCTACAGCTGGTCAGAGCCAAACTACTCAAAAATATACCCATCACACCACAAGGGATTCTGAAGACCAACTGAGATAAATTGTTTCATACATGTTCTTCTACATTAAGAATTCTGGTATTAGGGAAACTTTGTTCTAGTGTAAATATATGCTGATTGCTAACAGTAATTCAATACAACTTGCTGAGAATTAATAGGCACTTTCTCCCAACTTCTGTTCAAAATGACAGTGTGTTTGAGAGCAAGCAAAAGGGCCTCACCCCACAAACCAGGATGAGAGAGACCATCCCAAATGGCCAGATAGCTCTGGTCAGGGACAGATGTCAAAGGACAAATCAGGAAGGCAACTTTATTCAAGCAGAAGGGACAGGCACACACACAGGGGCTGCTGCGTCTGCTAAAGACACTGCCCCCTGCAGGAGTGCATGGCCATCCTGCAAGGCTCCCTCCGGTCTACTAACTCATGGCTAGTGTGTACCTCTACAAAATGTCATTTTGAAAGAGCACAGTTTCTTGTTTTCAGGATTCACTCTGAAGAGACAGAAGCCACTGTGAAAGTCAGCCCCTCTTCCACCAGTTCCTCCCTAAGCAGTTCTCGTCCCTGAGGGAGCCCACCTGTGGTGATCTCTCCTGACTCAGCCCTCTCCCAGCTGCCTGCGCACATCCCATGGCCTCCCTACAGGCCCTGGTAGAACTCACCTCATGTTTCCCAGGGCCTGCCCCCATGCTCGCTCACCACACTCACCACCCACACCTACCTAGTGCCTCTGCGCACACCCTCTCACTCCATGTCCTTCCCCTCCTCGCCTTCTGATGAGCTCATCTTGATGACCACATAGGTCTGATAAACCTGGCTGTAGATTTCATGGGACTCCATCCACGTCATGTTGACATATTTGTCTTCTCCAGATCTATGTGCTCTTTTGTGGACATTCTAGGGCATACAAGGCACTGACCTTCTGGCCTGAGTCAACCCACCTTCTCTCAAGTTCACCCTCTTGCCACCCATCAGTGGGAATGAGAGCCGCAGGTGATACCCCACCACTGGAGCCTGCCACCACTGAGCAATGCACGGCTGATGGGATGTCCTGCCTTCCCTTGATGAGGTCCACAGCTACAGCCTCAAAGTGTCCTCAAAGTGACTACTGCAGTTCTTGCTTTCTGAAACCTATTCCTCTAGTGCCAATTAAAGTTGCTTTGCAACCCCAGGCAAACCTCCCATCCAGGGTGGGAGTGGAATGACCACTTCCTTTCCTACTGCAGAGAAGCCCAGATTATCACGTCCCACACACTCTATCAAACTCATGCCAGTGCCAAGCCAGAGCCCATGTGGGCTAACATCTACAGCAGCACAGCGTGAGGAAGTAACTGGATCTGTTATACATCTATCCATCCCACCACAGGCCTTAACGCAGGCCAAAGGCTGCAAAAAATAATCCTGCCTGTGGGGCTGGTGGGAGAAATAAACCTTATAGGACAGCATGTCCCCTACTTGTCCTTGACTATAAGAAAGAAGCCTATTAAACCACTTCTTTCCCTGAAAAGCATCCCCTGTGCTCACGAGGAAACCTGCAATCCTCCATTCACATCATGTGCTGTGATTTACAAGGAAAGGAAATGCTAGACAGGAGGGCAGCAAACTGGGCAAGGGACAGAGATGACAGCGTCTGATGGTTTGTTAATGCACATGGCTCCACACGTATCTACTGTGTAATCTACCTTGAAGGTCTGCTTCACTGTGCTAATTGCAACCCTACCTGGTTCCCTGATCAGATGAAGGTCTTTACCCATCACAGTACCTGGTGCAGCGTCCACACCATACCTTCCTGTCACCCAACTCCAAGTGAAGGCACACTCACCAATGGGGGGTCGAGATAGCTATGTGTTGCTGACCATGTCTGTGGGGCAATGAGGCTGTACAGGGGAAACTGCTGCTGGGGGCTGTAGATGGGCGGTAAGTAAAATGACGCTGTGAAGCGCTGCTGTGTGTAGAGGCTCACATCCACGGGCCGGAATCCGTTCTTTGGCAAGAATGTATTTATAGCTATTGCCTTTGCTTTTATCCGTGCCTGTTGGAGACAGAGAAGTGTCTGTCAGAACACTTACAAATACTGGTGTGCAAATCAAGAAGGTATAACCAATGATCTTGCTTACCTTAATTGGTTTTCCTTGAAAAGTTTTGACTTCTTCTCGCAGGTATTTGTAAGCCTGAGGGCAAAAATCACCCAAAATCCATGCGTCAATCTTGTTTAAGTAACATGAGCTGACCGTCAATACCTCAAATGAGGAACTGTCGTTACAATGTGGCGGGCAGGTCCTAAAGTAGTGATCCTTAACCTCTGGGTCACAGATTCCTCAAAGGAACCTGGTTGGAGTTATGTAAACTCCACCCAAAACTCTCATCAACACTGGTGTACAATTTTAAGTACTAAAAGATACTGTAAAAGCCTCCTAGACCAAGAGGCTAAGAATCTTAACCTAGGGGAAAACCATACTGGGCTCCTAGTAAGAACCCCTATTTGAAATTGAAAGATCAGGATCACAGTATTCTTCTCCAAGTTCCCTGAGCAGCTCTGAAGGCTCTGAACCTGGAGACCTCAGCACTCCATTGCACACACGCAACTGCACCTCCAGCCACAGCCGCACCCCCCATCCCCCTAGTCACAATGCCCTTGCAGACTGTCTGGTGGGCCCACACCATTTAACACTTTGAACTACACCCACATTCCCTTGTGCATGCTATTATCTCCCTCAAACCAGACCCTTCCTTACAGGGCAGGGAAACCATCCTAACTCCATGTCTCCTGAATTTTTGGGTGCCTCTTCAAGTAGCTTATAACACACAATAATGTTTAGTCAAAGGTCAGATTAGGTTCAAATTTCCCAGAGCACTTTCCAAATATTAAGACCTTTTTCTGCCCCAACATAAGAACAGAACCCATTTTCCTAGGCTGCCTGGACTATACGTCCATAGAAACCAGTGTCATATGCTTTTCATATTGTTACCCAAACGGTCTCTACACAACACACCTACTTAAGTTTCTACATTATATTTCCTCTGCACTTCCTATTCAAACTTAACACGACAATGCAAAGTAATCTCAATGTCCAAATTTAGTCCCACTATGTGCTAAGTCTTAAGTAATGGTAAACTGTACTTTATGGAGGTGGTGGAAAAAGCTTACCTGTTGTGCATCAGCTTCTGTTTCAAATGTAATAAACCAATTATCATTATAGGCAAATTCACAGTTTATAAATTTCGGTAAATTATCTCCTTTGAATAATGCTTCTACTTCCTATAGACAATAGAGAGGTTACAAAATTAATTCTTAACAATGCCACTTACTGTCCTCACCAAATAAAAATGATGCTTACGCTGAGAAGAAGAGTCCAACATAGCGATGTTCAGTGAACCTTTCTGTCAAAATGGTTGAGGAGTTAAGTATGGCTTCCACAATTAGGATCCCCTTGCCATAGGATGATCAGCCTGCAACTTACTAACAGCTTTCCTTACTCCCAAGATACCCTGAGATAAATTAACGTGAAAATTTCATTCCATTTTACCAGAAGGCTGAGAACCACACAATTTAGTGGGAGGGGAGATAACTTAAGAAATTTAACATTAGGTGGACTCTTGCTCTGGATGAGATGGACCAGATTTACCCTCCCACACAAAACAATTAAAAAAAGACAAAATACATGAAATAACAGTTTTGTGAGAGCAGACCTCAGGCCATCACTGAGAAGGACAGTGAGGCGAGGGCTCAGTATGCAGGACACACCATCTGAAACAATTAAAGGGAACATCCAGAGCCCAGCAGGCAGAGTGGAAAACATTCCTTTCTCACAGAACACCTGGCTGAGCATGCAGAAGGGCACTGCCTCAGTGTGGGTAAGATGCAGCCCCAGGATATGCAGCTCCATGTCCGCCTGGCAAGGCTCCTGATGGGCCAGATGAACTTCAGAACAAAGTTCGACAACACCACAGGAGGAACACGAAGACTCAGTAACCAATAAAAGGAAACCCACAATGCCTGGCACCCATTCCAACTTTATCAGGCACACAAAAAAACAGACAAATACGACCTAAAAGGATAAAAATCAAATTAGACTGAGAAATAATACAGATGACAGAATCAGTAGGCAAAGACATGAAAATAGTTACATTCAAAAAGACTGAGCATGCCAAATAGAGACATGGAAAAGTTAGAAAACAGAAGAAATGGAGATCTATAATGTCTGAAATGAAAAATACACTAAATAGTACTAATAGCTAGTCAGAGACACTCAGAAGAAAAGAAGAGAAGAGGAAAAATATTTGAAGAAATAATGGCTCTGTAAACTTTAAGTACAAGAAACCTGAAAGCTGTATCAAGGCACATCACAATTAAATTGCTTAAAACCAGTGACAAAATCTTCAAAGCTGAAAGATAAAGGGCATACTCATTACATGCAGAGCAATGATGACAGAAATAGCAAATTTATCCTCAGAACACTGCATACCAGCACAGAGAACATCTTTAAAATACAGGAAGAAAAACAACCCTGCCAATACAACATTTTATACCCAGAGAAAATATCTTCCATAAATAAAGGTGAAATAAAGATTTTCTCAAACATACAAAAGCTCAAACAATTCGTTATAGTAGACCTGTACCACAAGAGGTATGACAGGGATCCTCTGAAAGAGGTGATGCCAGGTGGAGGTCTACGGTCAGCAAACTATAGAAAGCACTGTAATTGGCAAGAACTAGACACATATAAAGTACATTTTCTTACGTTTTGTCTCCTTGAAAGAAAATTTATGTGTTGAAAGCAAATATAAGATATTGTGCGGTTTATGACTTCACAGAATTAAAATGTATGACAATAGGACACAGTGGGCACACGGAGGAATATTTCTGAAAGATGAAAAGAAGGGGTACCATATTAATTAAAGGTGACATTAAATTACTACAAACTCTATGGCAACCACTAAAACAAAAGACTTGTATCTAACAAGCCAAAAAAGTAAACAAAAATACTCATTTAATCCAAAAGGAAGGGATTAAAAAAAAAAGAAAGCAAACAACAGTAGAGACACAAAGAAAACAAGCTGCAAGATTGGGAAGTTAAAACCCAAGTGCATTAAATGTAAATGGTCTAAACTCCCCAATTAAAATGTGGAGAGTTCTGGACTTGTTAAGAAAACCAGGACTCAACTCTAAGCTGCTTACTACAAGTCCACTTTAAATATAAAGACACAAGTGGGGGATTGGATTAAACATGGCAGTGTGAGAGGTGAGACAGAGACCTCCTCCTAAAACCACATATAATATGAAAACATAATTATTACAACTAATCTTGAAAGAGCAAGAGGAAAGAAGGCTGCACCAGACTGCATACATCTGGAGAAAAGAGCAGACCTCATGGAACAGGGTAACGTACCAAAACTGTGATCCATCAAGACCCAAACCCTTCCCCAACCCCAGCTCCCTGGAAGGAGGAAGAGAAACAGAATGGGGAAGGAATGGAGGTCTGGGACTGCTGAACACCAAGCCCTGGAGATCCGCTCTAGGAGCACAAACCTACATTTCATGGTGCTCTGTTGATGAGTGGTGTTGGAAAGCTAAGACAGGCAGAATACCTGGAGAAACAGAGATTCCAGCTGCTTGTGGAAAAAAGGAATTCATATCTGGCTGATCTGGGTGGGCAGTCTGAGAGACTTCCCAACAGCAAGAGGGCTGCTAAAGGGGCAAGGATTGCAAAGCTTACTGCTCAGGAGAAAGGACAGGTAGACAAAATTGTCCGGGTGCACTCTGCCCAGCAGGTTGGGAACTTAAACTATCTTCAGGTGCTTCATCCCCCTGGCTGGCTATGCAGCTCCAAGGCCCCCCACCATGATACCCTGCTTGCTGTGTCTTCCTCCCAGCTAGCCTCCACCTGGCTTCCAAACCGGCAGCCCCTGCCCTGGCATCAGGCCAGCCAGAGGGAATCCCTGCCTATGACAGCTACAAACACAAAGCACAGAGGCTTATACCTGTGTGTTCGGCCCACTGGTTCTGGCAGTGTAGACAGGCATAGCAGCAGGGAAACAGGAAAACAACTCTTTCCTCCCTCCAGGCACCAGCACCACTCCCCAGCAACCTCCAACATCACTCCAGGGGCTGAGCAGCTCCAGAGAGAAGAGCTTCTGGGCACTAGAGGGTGCCACATACAAATATGAAACGTCAAAGGAACCTGGTTCAAAGCAAAATCTCAACACCAGAGAAAGGACTGAGTGAGACTGAATTAATAAATCTTCCTGAAAGATATTTCAAAATAAATATCATAAAGATGCTCATGGAGGTACAGAAAAATATTCAAGAACTCAGGAACGAATTTAGGATGGTGATCCATTCATAGAAGAGCACAATGGAAGGTATATTAAAAGCAGATTAGATACAGTGGAGGAGACAATAAATGAAATAGAAACTAGGGAAAAATACAAAGAAGCTGAGGCACAGAGAGAAAAAGGGATCTCTAGGAATGAAAGAAGACTGAGAGAACTGTGTGACCAATCCAAACAGAACATTATTCACATTATAGGGGTACCAGAAAAAGAGAGAAAAAGGGACAGAAAGTGTCTCTGAGGAAGTAATTGTTGAAAACTTTCCCAATATGGGGAAGGAGACAGTCTCTCAAGCCATGGAGGTGCACAGATCTCCAACACAAGGGACCCAAGGACAAGACCACCAAGACATATAATAATTAAAATGGCAAAGATCAAGGATAAGGACAGACTGTTAAAAGCAGCCAGAGAGAAATAAGATCACATACAATGGAAAAGCATGCAGGCTATCTCAGACTTCTCAGCAAAAACCTTACAAGCCAGAAGGGACTGGCATGATATATTTAATGCAATGAAGCAGAAGGGCCTCGAACCAAGACTACTTTACCCAGCAACATTATCATTTAAATTTGAAAGAGGGATTAAACAATTTCCAGATAAGCAAAAGCTGAGGGAATTTAGTTCCCACAAACCATCTCTACAGTGTATTTTGGAGGGACTGCTATAGATGGAAGTGTTCCTAAGGTTACAGAGCTGTCACCAGAGGCAATAATAGGAGACAAAGAATATAGAACATAATACCAAATATATGAAGAATGGAGAAGGAAAAAAAAGGGGGGGAACCCTTTAGATTGTGTTTGTAATAGCATAGTAAGTTAGTTAAAGTTAGACTCTTAGATAGTAAGGAAGTTACCCTTAAACCTTTGGTAACTATGAATCTAAAGCCTGCAAAGGCAATACGTACATACCTATTGATAATCACCCTAAACGTAAATGGTCTGAATGCACCAATCAAAAGACACAGTCACTGAATGGATAAAAAAACAAGACCCAACTATATGCTGATGCTGCCTACAAGAGACTCACTTCAAACCCAAAGACATACACAGACTAAAAGTGAAGTGATGGAAAAAGATATTTCATGTGACTAATAGGGAGAAAAAAGCAGGTGTTGCAGTACTTGTCTCAGACAAAATAGACTTGAAAACAAAGAAAGTCACAGAGACAAAGATGGACATTACATAATGGTAAAGGGGTCAATCCAACAAGAGGATATAACCATTATAAATATCTATGCACCCGATATCAAGAATTATTATAAACCTACTGTGATCAAGACAGTGCAGCATTGACACAAAATGGGCAGATTAGACCTACAGATCGGAGAAGGGAGCAGAGAAGCAAACTCATGCTCATATGAACACAGGAAGTTTAACAAATGTCAGATCATTGGGTCTTTTAAATAATGTTTTTGAATGGTTGTATAATTTTTAAAAAAATAAATGAACTCACACACACACACACACCCTACTTCACACATATATGAACATTAATTCCAAGTTGACCATAAATGTATATCAAAAGAAATCTAATAAAGCTTTTGGAAGAAAAAAAATTATGTCCTATTGTGACAAAAATTCAACACAAATAAGCATAAGCAAAAAGGCCTTTATTGGTTAATATAATTGGGAGATCTGGATTATGGACCTGAAATATCCTAAGCACAGCTTCTCTCCTCACTTTGCTTTGCTCACTTATGCTCAGGCCCTCTTCCCGAGTGGACCAGATGGCTGCCGGCAGCAACAGACCCATATCCTTTGATATGGACAACTCAACCTAAGGGTCTTTTCAGGTATTGACTGCTACGCTTGACTCATATATCTGTAGTGAATACAGTGCAATGTCCATGAAGAGAGGATCATAACAGGCTCAGACAGAACTGTGTTCCTATGGTAAGACAGGACTTGTGATTGACTGCTACACAGGCATGACCTAAAGGGGGAGAGTGCTTCTCTTTTCTTGAAAACAATGTTGACTATCTGAATTTTAACATAAAATAGCAAAAATGAATTTTTTGTCTCAAACTTACAAATTACATATCAGAATAATGCAACAGATTCATAATAGTCACTGAAGTGTTTCATGTAATGTTTAAAATACTGCATGCTTATTTTTCCATTAATACAATAAAATATACTGTGAACTGGAAAAAAAAATATCTATGCACCCAACAGAGGAGCACCTACATACGTAAAATGAATACTAACAGAATTAAAAGGGGAAATAGAATGCAATGCATTCATTCTTGGAGACTTCAACACTCCACTCACTCCAAAGGACAGATCAACCAGACAGAAAATAAGTAAGGAGACAGAGGCACTGAACAACACATTATAACAGATGGACCTAGCAGACATTTACAGAGGTCTACACCCAAACGCAGCAGGTACACATTTTTCTCAAGTGCACATGGAACATTTTCCAGAATAGACCACATAATAGGCCACAAAAAGAGCCTCAATAAATTCAAAAAGACTGAAATTGTACCAACCAGCTTCTCAGAACACACAGGTATGAAACTAGAAATAAATTATGCAAAGAAAATGAAAAAGCCTACAAACACATGGAGGCTTAACAACATGCTCCTAAGTAATCAATGGATCAATGACCAAATAAAAACAGATCAATCAATATATGGAGACAAAAGACAACAATAATTCAACAACGCAAAAAATCTGTGGGATGCAGTGCAGGCCATGCTAAGAGGGAAGTATACTGCAATACAGGCCTACCTCAGAAAAGAACAATCCCATATGAACACTCTAAACTCATAATTAATGAAATGAGAAAAAGATGAACAAATGAGGCACAAAGTCAATAGGAGGAGGGACATAATAAAGATTAGAGCATAAATAAATAAAATCAAGAAGAATAAAACAATAGAAAGAATCAATGAAAGCAGAAGCTAGTTCTCTGAGAAAATAAATAAAATAGGTAAACCCCTAGCCAGACTTATCAAGAAAAAAAGTCTACATACATAAACAGAATCAGAAATGAGAAATGAAAATTCACAATGGACACCACAGAAATATAAAGAATTATGAGAGAATACTATGAAAAATTATATGCTAACAAACTGGATAACCCAGAAGAAATGGACAACTTTCTAGAAAAATACAACCTTCCAAGGCTGACCCAGGAAGAAACAAAAAATCTGAACAGACCAATTACTAGCAATGAAATTAAACTGGTAATCAAAAAACTAACTAAGAACACAATCCCTGGATCAGATGGCTTCACTACTGAATTTTATCAAACATTTAGTGAAGATCTAATACCCATTCTCCTTAAAGTTTTCCAAAAAGTATAAGAGGAGGAAATACTTCCAAACTCATTCTACGAGACCAGCATCACCTAATACCAAAACAAGGCAAAGACATCACAAAATAAGAAAATTACAGACCAATATCCCTGATGAACATAGATGCAGAAATACTCAATACAATATTAACAAACCAAATTCAAAAATACATCAAAAAGATCATCCACCATGATCATGTAGGATTTATTTCAGTAATGCAAGGATGGTACAATATTAGAAAATCCATGGACATCATCCACATCAACAAAAAGGACAAAAGCCACATGATCATCTCCATAGATATCTAAAAATCATCTGACAAAATTCAACATCCATTCATGATAAAAACTCTCAACAAAATGGGTATAGAGGGCAAGTACCTCAACATAATAAAGGCCATATATGACAAACCCACAGCCAACATCATATTTAACAGCAAGAAGCTGAAAGCCTTTCCTTTAAGATCGGGAACAAGATAAGGATCTCTCCACTTTTATTCCACATAGTTCTGGAGGTCCTCACCACCGCAATCAGACAACACAAAGAAATAAAGGCATCCAGATTGGTAAAGAAGTTAAACTGTCACTGTTTACAGATGACATGATATTGTACATAAAAAACTCTAAAGAATCCACTCCAAAATTACTAGATCTAACATCTGAATTCAGCAATGTTGCAGGATACAAAATTAATACACAGAAATCTGTTGCACTCCCAATACACTAATGATGAACTAACAGAAAGGGAAATCGGGAAAACAATTCCATTTACAATTGCATCAAAAAGAATAAAATACCTAGGAATAAACCAAACCAAGGAAGTGAAAGACCTATACACTCTACAAGACACTACAAGAAAACTACAAGACACTCATGAGAGAAATTAAAGATACCATTAAAAGGAAACACATCCTGTGCACATGGATAGGAAGAATTAACATTGTCAAAATGGCCATCCTGCCTAGTGCAATCTATAGATTCAATGCAATCCCTATCAAAATACCAAGAGCATTCTTCAATGAACTAGAGAAAATAATTCTAAAATTCATAGAGATTCACAAAAGACCCCGAATAGCCAAAGCAATCCTGAGAAAGAAGAATAAAGCAGGGGAGATTATGCTCCCTGACTTCAAGCTCTGCTACAAAGCCACAGTAATCAAGGCAATTTGGTACTGACACAAGAACAGACCTATAGACCAATGGAACAGACTAGAGAGCCCAGATATAAACCCAAGTATATATGGTCAATTAATATAAAACAAAGGAGCCATGGACATACAATGGGGAAATGACAGCCTCTTCAACAGCTGGTGTTGGCAAAACTGGACAGCTACATGCAAGGGAATGAAACTGGATTATTGTCTAACCCCATACACAAAAGTAAACTCAAAATGGATCGAAGACCTGAATGTAAGTCATGAAACCATAAAATTCTTAGAAGATAACATAGGCATACATCTCCTGAATATAAACATGAGCAACTTTTTTCTGAATGCATCTCCTTGAGCAAGGGAAACAAAAGCAAAAATGAACACATGGGACTACATCAAACGTAAAAGCTTCTGTACAGCAAAGGACACACCATCAACAGAACAAAAAGGCAGCCCACAGTATGGGAGAATATATTTGTAAACGACATATCTGACAAGGGGTTAACATCCATATTATAAAAAGAACTCAGATGTCTCAACACCCAAAAGGCAAATAACCTGATTAAAAAATGGGTGGAGGATATGAACAATTCTCCAAAGAAGAATGTCAGATGGCCAACAGGCACATGAAAAGATGCTCCACATTGCTAATTATCAGGGAAATGCAAATAAAAACCACAATGAGATATCACCTCACACCAGTTAGGATGGCCAGTATTGAAAAGACTAAGAACAACAAATGCTGGTGAGAATGTGGAGAAAGGGAAACCCTCCTACACTGCTGGTGGGAATGTAAGTTAATTCAACCACTGTAGAAAGCAATAGGTTCCTCAAAAAACTAAACACAGAAATACCATTTGACCTAGGAATTCCACTCCTAGGAATTTACCCAAAGAATATAATTACTCAGATTCAAAAAGACATATGCACGCCTATGTTTATTGCAGCACTATTTACAATAGCTAAGATATGGATGCAACCTAAGTGCCCATCAGTAGATGAATGGATAAAGAAGATGTGGTACATATACACAATGGAATACTACTCATTCATAAGAAAGAAGCAAATTCTACAATTTGCAACAACATGGATGGAGCTGGAGGGTATTATGCTCAGTGAAATAAGCCAGGTGGAGAAAGACAAGTACCAAATGATTTCCCTCATTTGTGGAGTATAACAACGAAGCAAAACTGAAGGAACAAAACAAGAACAGACTCACAGACTCCAGAAAGGGACTAGCAGTTGCCAAACAGGAGGGGTGGGGAGGATGGGTAGGGAGGGAGGAAGAAGGGGATTCAGGGTTATTATGATTGGCGCACATGGTGTGGGAGGGCCAGGGGGAAGACAGTGTAGCACAGAAAAGGCAAGTGGTGACTCTATGGCATCTTGCTACACTGATGGGTAGTGACTGCATTGGGGTATGGGGGGAATAAGATAACAGGGGTGAAGGTAGTAACCACATTGTTTTTTTATGTGAAAACTTCATAAGAGTGTATATCAATAATGCCTTAATAAAAATAGATAAATAAAAATATTAATAAAGACACAAGTGGGTTAAACATTAAAGGGCAGGAAATGGCATACCAAGCTAACATTAATAAAAGAAACCTGAATGGCTGTATCAATACCAGACAATGGAGAGTTCAGAGCAAGAAACATTACCATGGAAAATAGGTTTATTTCATAAAAGACTATTAGCTAGACACATTTCAAGAAGAACTAAACAATTAACCAAATGAACTACAATTTAAAACATTTTCTAATCACTGACAGGTCTTGATTCTATTTAAAGAGAAATAATTTTCTGGCCTCCTAGCTGCTGGTGGTCCTAAGCTCCAGAAGAAGGGTGACCTCTACTCTCCTTTTTTTATTCACATTGTTTGGACCATTTTCCCTTTCCTTTCTTTTTCAACTTCTATGATAGCCTTTACTCTAAACCTTCTCTCTGAAGACTTTCCTCATTCAAGTTTTACAGCAGATATGGGGTGTGCTATTTAGAACAGAAATATACCAAGATAAATGTCTGCAACTAAAGGAAAATTCTTCTTGGTTGTAGTTTTTATAAATGTCTTAAGTCTTGAAACTAAGGACCTATGTTTTCAGTATTACTGTGAGTTAATAAAGACATCTAGGTTAGTACTAAGAAATGTGCTGATCCTTCATATTTAGAACCTTAATTTAAAAAATGAGGAAAAAAATTTTTTTCCTCACATATTACAATATAGAACTGGTAAAAACAGCCTAAGTTGAACAAAAAGTAAAACTTGCTAGAACAATGCCATCCTTAAGAATGTGTGATTTCCCATCCTCAGGTTTATTGGAGTCCTCCCTTGAGTAGCACTCCATCAATGGCATTCTTCAGCAAACCACACATTCGCCTACCCACTCACAGAGAAGGCATTCAGGATGTGCGAAGCACGTGTCCCTCAGGCTTGTTCCTGGAGACCCGAGACAGACTGGCTGAGCTTCCCAGGCTCTTCAGGAGTGACCAGGGCAGACACGGGGCACCCTGGCTTGGCTGAGAATCTATCTCATCAGTGCTCTGTGCAGATTCCTCACACCCCTAGGCACGACCATCTGTGTCGCACTACACAGTGCAACTGGGTTTAAGCATCTGAATAAGTAACAGACTTTAAAGTAATGTGGCAAAGGTAGCCTATTTGTCGTAACTCTTCAACTATCAAATACTGTGGGTTTCCTAAAATACTGCCTAAGTTAAGAGCTCTCATATCATGATCTCCAGACCCCACTTACATAAAAAAAGATGTCTTTGCTTTTTGCCAGGGTGAATCTACACTGGTGCACATAAGCAAGAGGCAACCACAGTGTAACTGGTGCTCATGCAAGTCTTCACAGTGCTCCTCTGGTCATGAAATACTTCTTTTGAAGTTATTTAACACAAACTTTGTTTTTAATCTTATGGGTTTATTATTCTTATTTTTAAATGAATAAAACACTTAAACCTTTTCTTACTTTTAACTTTTAAATATTGAAATTATGACATATTCTTGTAATTTCTTTAATGTAAGTGGAAAAGTGTTACCATATATATTTATTCTTTAAAATAAATCCCCCCAAAACACACACACACACACACACACACACACACACAGAAGTAAACAAAAAATCAAAACAAAAAACTCACAGAAAAGGTCCAAGTGCCCTTCAGAGGAGCAATGACTCACCTCCAAAGGGGTAGACTCTGGTATTTCCCGAAGTATCACAATACAGCGATTTTGATTTGGCCTTACTTTTTCTCCCTTCTCATCCACTTGGACTAAAGGTAAAGCTGCAAAGAGAGGAAACACTGGCAATAAAACACAAACATTACCACAAATCAATCATATGTACTCCAACACACTTAAGAAACCTGTATACAATGGGGAGGAAACTATCACAAGTCTTGATAACTTAACACAGACTATCGAAAGGCAAGGTACATGTCTCAAAACTAAAGAACAAGGGAATTTTAAGTCCTCTAATAAAAGTAACAATACAAATAGTTTAAACAACTTAAAGTAGATTCCAACTCAGGACAAATGGCTTTCTCCTTTCTACAAATCCCCAAAATAAAATCATTTTCTGTCTCCATTATGACTGTATCTGAGCTCACAAGAAGGTGCTGCATGCCCCTCACCCAGTGATGACATCTTCCACAACTGTAGTCCCCTGTCCAAACAAGGAGGCTGGTCTGCTAATGCAGGGACAGGCCTGATTCAGACCTCTTTTAGTTTTGCACTTCTTTTGTTTCTGGTGTCATATCTGTCAAATATATCACCTGCAGATTTGAGTCACAGGATACCATGATAACAGGGCTCAGAGCTCTCCACCACAACAAAGACATATGTTAACCACCATCAGGGAAGAAAGACTTCGCTACAGGCTCTACTCATATTAAAAGAATCATAAGGGAATATTATGAAAAAGTTCATGTTAATAAATTAGACAACTTACATGAAATAGAAATATTCCTCAAAAGACATGCTCACCCTCAGAAGTGGCCATCAGAATAGACCTGGATCTAGGAGAAAAGAAAGCCCAGGGGCCCACACAATTTCTCCAGAGAATCCTATCAAACATTTAAGAAAAAAACACCAATTCTACAATAAGCACTCTTCCAAAACATGTAAAAGAATACTTTCCAATTCAAAGTATGAAGCGAGCATCTCTTTGATATCCATTTTAAACAAAGATATTACAAAACAAGAAAACTACAGACCAGTATCCCTTAATAACATAGATAAAAAATTCTTACCAAATTTTCCCAAATTGAACCCAACAAAATGGTAATCATGATAACTGGGGTTTATCTCAGATTTGCAAGGTTGGTTTACTAACTGAAAACTACATAATGTAATTTGCACATTAATGGACAAAAAAAATTCCATACAATTATCTCATAGATGCAGAAAACGTACCTACAAGATCCAACACTCATTCCTGAAAAAAATTCTCAGCAAACTAGGAATGCAAGGGAAGCCTCTTTGCCTATGAGAAGCCACTAGCCAGCACAGCACATACGTAGAGGTGGACCAGGTAGCAATGCCAGCCCCGTCATCAAGGCTGTCCAGGTGGCTCGAGCCAGCGTAGCAAGACAACAAGCAAAGACAGTGCAGGCAGATAGCATCTAAGGCAAACTTCATACACAGACATCTCTAGGTAGAAAATCTGATACAAGTTTCCACAAATAAACTAGAATTGAGGTTAGCAAGGTTTTCATACACAAGATAGATACACAAAAATGAATGGTACCTCTATACACTAGCACCAAACTGACTGAATTTTTAAATTATCATTTTAAACTGTGTAAAAAACATGAGTAACTATAAATCTTATAAGATATGAAAGACCTATACAGTGAAAACTGTTAAACACTGCCAAGAGAAAATTCTAGAAAAGATCTAGTAAGTAATTGGAGGGATAGTCTTTGTTCATGGGATGGGAACTCAATACTGTTATGATGTTGATTCTCTACCAACTGATTCATAGGTTAAATGCAATCCCAACAGAACACCAATAGGCCTATGAGTTCACTTAGATGTGGAGTCTAATAAATAAACAAACAAAAAGGAAAGAGTCTCATAAATGCAGAAAATAGAATGATGGTTGCCACGGGGTGGGGAGCTTGGAGGAGTGGGTGAAATAGGTGAAGGGGATAGAGGTACACACTTCTGGTTATGAAATAAATTTGTTATGGGAATAAAAAGTACAGCATAGGGAACATTGTCAAGTACTTCGTAACATCTTTGTATGGTGACAGATGGTAACTACACTTACCATGGTGAGCATTTATTAATGTATAAAATTGTCGAATGACTATGTTGTACACCTGAATCCAACAATATCGTGTATCAACCATATTTCAATTTAAAAAATAACAGGCCTTTCTGAAAATTGAAATGTTGACTCTAAAATCCATATGGAAATACAAAACATTTTAGTAGAAACAAAACGAAGTTGCACATTTTGTACCTACTTTGAGATTTACTATAAGGCCAGAGAAACCAGACTGCAGTATTGGTGTCAAAGAGAACAAGGAGGTCAAGGGCAGACACATGCCCACAGACAAACCCATACATACACATGGGCAAATGCTTCTGAAGATGGCACAAAGGCAATATCATGGAGAAAGAAGTATCTTCAACACAGGACTGGACCAGCTGCTTACCCACACATGCATGAGGAGCTTGGCCCTGCATCCCACACCACATAGAAGAATTAGCTTAGAATGGAGTGTAAACCTAAAAAGTAAATCCTAAAACTGGAAATTCTGGGAGAAAGCCTTTGAGACCTTGGATTAAGCAAAGATTTCTTAGGTACAATACCAAAAGCAAGATCCATAAAAGAAAATAATGAATAATCTCAGCTATATAAAAAATTCACAACTCTGCTTTTCAACTGACACTACTACAACAGCAAAAAAGAGAAACCACAGACTGGGAGAATGCATGTGCAACTCACATACTTGATGAGAATTATATCCAGAATACAGAGAACTACATTATCTCAAATCAAAATCACCCATCTGATAAGAATTACATGCAGAATGTAGAAAATCTACAAACACACACACACACATGAAGCACCACCCCTCCCAAATCAAATCTCAATTTTAAGCAAACCAATAACAAAGTGGTAGGGAGGGTATGTGAACGGACATTTCAGCAAAGAAGATAAAAGGAGGGCAAAAAGCACAAGGAAAGATTTTGTGACGTCATCAGACGTGGAATTAAGGAAACTGAAGTAGGAATTAAAACCTGAATGGAAATGACCATGTGAGCCACGGTCTACCAAGAACATGAAGTGCTGGGGCTCCCATCCCTGGGGCAGCACCACCTGGAAACTTGTGGCCAGTTTCACAAGTCAAGGCACCCCTACCATACCACCCAGACACCCCACTCCCAGCTACAAACCCAAGAAATGGAAGCATTCATCCAGAGACTTTTCCACAACTGTTCACAGCAACTTATTCGAAGTAGTCAAGAACTGACAAGAGCCTAGACATCTTCCAACAGGATGGAGTTCACCAGTGTAGAGCACTGACTCAGTGGATGGGGTCAGCAGCAGAACAACAGTGCTATGTCAGAGACACCAGACCAAGAGAAGTGGTACTGCATGACTGGTCCCATTTACACTCAGGTTTTAGAAAATGCAAACTCGTCTACAGAGACAAAAAGCTGATGAGTGCTTGCCTGGGCAGGAGGACACTCTGGGGGGTGATGGAAATGTTCATTATCTTGGTCATGGTAGTTCTCTGCGTGTACAAACATGTCGGAACTTACACTAATACCATGTTCGAGTTAAGGTATACAAATGCTACCTCAATAAAGCTGTAAAAACAATCAAAGCAAAGACAGGCACTGGCAGAAACCCTCTGTGCCTCTCCTCCCGCTCCCCTGGTCCTTCCTGTGCCCACCCTCCCTGTAAACTCCACCAAGTCAGGAATCTCAGTCCTTACCCCTTGAATCTGTAAAAACAGTTCTCGGTTCTACATGTACCTGGACTTTATATACATGGCATCATATTGTGTGTATTTGAAGTATGCTTTAATATTCAATATTATGACTATAAATTGAGTCTTATTGAAAAATGCAGGCCTATTTCATTTAAGTTGCTCAAGGAGTCACTGTATGGCTATATCACAATGAATTTATTCACATTTTGGTGACAAGTACTTTAGTGGGTTTTTTTAATTAGCAATTTCAGTTGTATTGAGTATAAAAACAAATATGTGAATCAGATATAGTGCATGCACTGTATGTATGTTATGACAAAAAATAGGTCAAAAATGTAATTAATACAATTCAACACTAGAGTTTCAGTGATGTACTAAGAAATATTCCAATTAAACTAAAACTTCATCAAATGTCCACTGTGTGTCTGAGTCCCTTTAGGCATTTTGGGAATGGGGATAAGATCTTTGTTCAGAGGCTTATTTATTTATGTAGCTCTTCAAAACTACAGCTACTACAATAATACACTATACTCTGTTGACATAGAGTATTACAAATACACATTCATTTGTCCAAAACTAAGTGAAAAGAAACAATTAAGCACTAATGAGCTAAATACAAATGGAGAGAAGGCAACATTACAACTCAAGAGCCCCCACAAATACAGTCCTGGAAAAGGGAAGGTCAGCTGTGGTGGAGAGGGAAGGCCATGGATAGAAATGGCAACTTTAATTAACTATGCAGGGCAAGTAAACATGTCTGTGAATCAGATATAGTCTGCATCAATGACCCCTACACAAGCAAGCAAACTGGGAGATTATCCTCAGTGGGGCAGCTACATTTCCAAGGGATGCCAAAAAGGAATGATTAAATCTGGGATTCCTAACAATAGCCGCAGACTTAACAGAGTAAAGTGTTTAAGGTTAAGAAGGCATCTAACCTTTTTAACTGGGTCAGATGAAACTAAACAGCTACATAAAAACAGGTTTCTGTTATAAATGGACTGCAAAAAAACAAAGTAGCATTGGAAAACATAACACTGTTTCAGGAAATGGTATAATTTTCAGAATTCAAACTTGGATTATGTCTGCTGGTTTCTTCATTATTTGTTTTAATAGTTCAATGAACTTAGGATATTTGCCAAGGAACTGAAAATAGAAAACATTTATCTGTGAACAGAAAATCCAACCAAGTTCTAAGGTTAAGATGTTCATCTTTTTCTACTACTGTTGTCACATGCACAGAAGAAAACACCTCCACCGACTCTCAGCACTACAGCTAAGCAGCAGAGGATATGCAAACACTTCTGCATCAGTGTCCATGACAGGAAGCCCCAGCAGGGACACAGAGGAATGGGGCTTTAATTCAGGCATGAAAAACAGAGCATCATTTAGAAGTATTTGGGAGTGGGACATAATGCACACTGTTCTTTGTGAAGGCCACAGAGCAGTTCTGAGGAGGTAGACTATAGAAATAATTCACCAGGTATTGCAGTCCTATTATAAAAAGTGAACTTATAATTCAAAGCAATCCCATTTTTTAAAAAATCTAATATATCATACATTTAATATAAAACTAATCCTCACTGAGACCATCTGTGTAAAAGCAAAGAACAAGGGTGTTACAAGAACACAAGGAGCCCTGACCATGGTGATGGCTTCACTGATGTAGATACATTCAAACTGATCCACCTGTACACTGTAAATACACACAGCTCACTCACTACATGACAATTATACTTCACTGAAGTAGTTCAGGAAAAAAAACCTGGTTAGTTTGTAGAAGATTCAATCTGCAAAGCAAGGCAGGACAAAAGCAAACTACCGTAAAAATACTTTTAGAATTTACATTTCCCGAATCCCTAAGGGTCTCTGGTATAACACCTAAACCTTCCTTTGATGTTGCCAAATGTCTAAGAAACAACCTCATTCACAATACCCTTTTAAGGGAAAACCTCAGTATTTCACCAAAACTTCATCAGGAAGTTGACGTCTCAAAGAAAGGTCTTTCGTGGCTAGAATGCTAATTAAAATGTATTCTACTTTACCCCAACTATTGTTATTTATTTATTTTTCGGCATGTAACAGAGGCCTTTAATCTGTTAGCCTTCTCTACTTCCACCCCTACAACCTGGGCACATCAGTGGTTGTCAGCTAAGGAGCTCGTCAAAGCCAGCACCAAACGTGGTGCTGGTCAGAAAGTCCTGGAAGGTGAAGGAAGACCCCATTTGCTGTCAAACACCTGAGCACGACTGGCTGTGGATTTGAAGGCTCACTTGGGCATCCAGACGGTGTGATTGCCCAACTGCCTTCTACTTACACCGCAGCACGTCGACAATCAAGTCCACATCAGTGCTGAGCTTCTTGATGTGGTCCAGGTTAGCCACTGTGGTGATTGGCACATACTGATCGCTGTCCATCTGTGATATCAGGTACATGTCACTAGCAAGGTTCTCCCTACAGAATGAAGACAGCTGCTTTCAATTGATACTGCTTTGAAAGGAAGCTTCAAATGAGGTTTGAGTGTGGACGTGTCACTTCAGAATTAGATGTGAGTTCAGATCCCATGTGTTCTCTGTCATCTCTATGACCATAGGTGAATTGTTTTTCAAAGACATAAGGGGGAGAGAGAGCAAAAGTACCTGCATAGGGCACAGTACACAATCACTATTAATAAGCAAGTGAATCTTCAGAAACGTATTTACAGTTTATCTTTGTTCTAAAAAAGTGTTTGAGTGGCTTATTGAAAATACAAACATGATTTTTTAAAGTAAGGGAATTCAGCTGAAGGTAAGAAAACTAAGCAAAAGCCAGGAAAGGTTGTTGCCCAAAGTGATTGCTGTTCAGTCTGGAACACTTGCAAGACAAGCTGCAAATCCAACTCTGTCTTCCTTACACTTTCTGAGAGCCAGAATTAAAAAGAAGGCAGTCATCAATAACATGACCCAGAGGGCCACTCCAGGCAAGCTACAGATAATGAACCAGTGGTTTGGGTAAAGGTGGGTGAATTCCTGGTGCCTAAGTTTAGGCTCCTGAGGAGTGTCTCCACTGAGTTTTCATAAAGAGAACAACATGCTTGGGAACATCTCAGTACCAACACAATAAACTCTGGGTCTCACTGTCCCACAACAAAGGTGGGTGGCAATCTCAAGCTCAGGGAGACTTGATTTGCAGAGGGAAACACAGCTCTGTCCTATCATCTGGCAGACACAGGGATCCTGGCCATGTTGAGGGCAAAGAGGGGCTGCTGGTGTGGGTGCAGACAAGGCTTTTCAACTTCTGCAGCAGCTCTGTCCCCTGAATTTATGTCGTCATGCAGCATATGCGGCTCCCTGACCTGTGAACACCAAGACCCAGCGCACAGCCCCTCGCCTCTCCCTCAGGCAGCCTGACTGTTCCCAAAGGGGCCTGCATCAGGCCCTTGGGAGGCATGAAGGCAGGCCCAGAGAAACACCTGGGAAGTGACTACTAATGACAGAAAACTTTATACATGACCAATCAGCTGTCTTCATACTCAAAGAAAATTACATTTAATCCAATCCCATCTTGTAGGCCCAGCTCTGCCATTTCAACTTTAAAGGTTCTACTCTCTTTTTGAAAGGTATTTTTCACGGGAAAAAAACCTAAACATATGAGTGCTACATAAATAAAACAATTCGCTACTGCAGCATTTGGCCTATTTTGACAACTAATACAGGAAATCTGTACTCAAACTTCTTAGTGTGCTAAGGAGTGTCTCTCTGATCTCATAAGCATGGGGCAGGGCCCAGGAATCTGAACTTCAGAAAGCAACCCAGAAAATAACCATCAGGATGGACTTGTGGACAGCTGGGGGATTATGTTCAGTTCTCTGACATGGCAAAGGCTCTCCCTCCTCAATATTCTAGATTTCCAATTAACAGATGTACACAGACACAGATATGAATAGATGCACACCCTTCCTATGTAAGGTGTCACATTTGTATGTAATAGCCAGTGAGGACAACCTTCGATATTAGGTTCCAGAAAAAGCCCTACAGTCTTTACCTGGACAAGCAGAACTCCAGAGTTTTTTTAAGTACTTCTCGGGGGTCTTCCTGGCTTTCTGGTTGAGACTCATTTCCACCTACAAAAAAATAATTATCAACTCAGGAAGAATGGCTTAAAATTTATCAATCAGATGATTCAGTAAAGCAATTCTAACAATTTATCAACATATGTATTAATTCATTTACATACTGTACAGAGAACATAAAAATGCTAGTTTACTACTGTAACAAGGAAACAACAGGCAAAAGACAAAAAATAATCTCTATCCCCATTAAACACAAACAACAGTTTAAAAAATACTCAGGGATAAGATTTATTAGCTAAGTTTATAGCAGGTATTTCTCATGCAAAGTATGAGCTTAGTTAATGCCTTGTCTCAGTTCAAAAAGGATATGCAGACAAGAAAACAGACACCACAATAATAACAGAATATAAAGGAGAGGATCAAAGTAAGAGGAAGATAAATATAGGCCAAAAATTGAGGTTGAAAGTCATGGACACATAGGCCATCAGGGTTGTGCAGAATCCACACTACAACCTTTAAGTCTCCAGGTGGCCAGAATTACAAGTGAGAAACTGCTGAGTTAGAGATTCTGCCAGAGACTACTAAGCAAGCAGATCCTCAGGAAGAAACAAGCTGGCACTAGACTCCCAAGATACTGACGTCACAGTGGACATTCAAATATTTGAAATAGTCCTTGAAGCCAGTCTGATTTCATGCCTTTATTCAGACAGGCATCTCCTGATCACACATTTAAATGCACACCCACGCCGCAGGTTTCTCCTGTGTGCCAAGCACTGCTGTACTGCCATTCATTCAGCCTAAATAAGGCAAACTGGGAGGGGAAATCCATACTTATATAGGTAGATGGATAGATGCTGTCAGGTAGGCTCAAGACACAAAGGAGAGTACCACCCACGTCCCATGCTGCTCGAGACCGTCAGGAGGCAAGGAGCAGAGCTCTGATGGAATGGCTGCCCTGAGTCTGTGAAAAGTGCATTCCAAGCAGGGGGCTGCAAGCACATGGGCCTGGGTTGGGGGAGGAGTTCAGCAAGCCTGGGAGAGCTGATGGGCAACTCAGTAAGAAATGAGGCCACAGGTGGGAAGCATAGGAGCCACATCCTGTGGGCCATGCAGGCGCTATAGTGAAGACATGAGATTTCTGACCTAATATGATAGGAAACCACTGTGCATCTGAAGAGAGTGCTCTGCTTGTGTGGGAGACTGCTGGTGAAGGTACAGTGAGGAGCAGGAAGTCCAGGGAGGCCCATGCAATCTTCAAGGATAAACTAATATTTTGGACTCTTCAGGGTTAGGGTGAGGCACACCCAAATTGTTGGACAACTGGGCCCTGGACACTCCAACCTCCCTGAGGACGCAGCCATGGAGGCAGGATATGGAACTGTTGGGAATTACAATGTGCCTCAGTTGGGCAGCACCACATCACTGCAGGCCTGGACAAACACACAGGATGGGGCTCGAGGGTGTTTCATTTAATACAAGAGGATATAGCAACATGGAGAAAGTCCTTCCAGCCCATAAAGGGCACGGGGAGCAAGGGCCTTGAGAATACAAAAGTACAGTCCCAGCAGAAGACTGCAAGGTCAGTGCCAGGGTGCAGAGGTGCCTCCGACGGATCATCTCCATGGTGAAGAAGACAGGAGCTCATCTGCTTCCAGGCAGGATGGACCACAGAGCCAGACTGACCTTCCCTTGAAAATGGCCAGCAAAACTAAGTAGAGGGGCAGGAACGTCAGCAAGGGGGCAGGACAGGAGGTCCCCACTCGTGTCCCCTCAGCAACAACTGGGCACCCATCCTCAGACAGAAGTGGGAGCTATGGGGTCCAGATGAGAGCTGGGAAACCCTGCTGTGTTCCAAGACCGAGAGCAGTTTTGAGAAGGCAGGCCCACTGTCAGCAGGCAGTGCACTCACCACAGAAGACCCCGCTATAGCATCATCTGGCAAGGGGCCTGGCATGACCCTTGAAGTGGCCCCTTGAAACACAGTCCATGAGAAGTCCTGTTGGCCAGACCCCTGCTGGAAGATGCCCCGTTATCTCCTTCTGGAGACAGGCCAGCCAACCTTGCTGTGACAGTAGGTCCAGAAACAGACTTATGACAGATCTGTGGGCTGCAGGCCCACCCATCTGTGCTGCCAATCCACTAACAATTCTGCCCATCCAGAAAGCCTCTAGGAGACATGCCCAACCATGTCCCCAGAGTGCCAAGGGACAGACAAGATCCATGTCTGGCTAACAGTTTTACAACCCAGGTCATATGTAGCTTCATGACCAGGTCCAACCCAGGACTGTGACTCCAGAGGTAATCCAACAGGAAAAAACCTTCACCTGTCAAAACAAGTCTGTAAAAATAGGAAGAAGTATTTGTTCCTTCAAATGTAGGCACCAAAGCAAGGATACAATAATCAGGCAAATACGACACTACCAAAGGAAATAAACTGACCCAAAAGAAACAGAGCCCTGCAGTGACCTGACAAGAGAATCCCAATCACCTTAAACTCTATGAAATTTAAGACAGACAGACAGCTATACAAAATCAGGAAACAGCATACAAATGAAATGAGGAGGTTAATAAAGAAAAACCTTAAAAAAGAACCAAAAAGAACCCTGGGGCTGAACTAACACAAAACTGAGACCTCAGCACCACTATCAAGGTGGGGAAGAGTCCGCCAACTTAAGAGACAGTCACAGGAAACTAGCAGTTAAGAGAAGCAGAAAGGGAAGGAGGAGAGAGTGAAAAATGCCAACATGAATTACATGATAGTACCAGCTGCATTTCCATACACAGTGACAACTTGGCTGGAAGAGATTAGGAAAACAATTCCAGTGAACCTGCACCACAAAGCATAAAATACCTGCAGATAACTTCCACCAAAGAACTGAAGACTACAAAACAGTGAAAGAAACTGAAGATGACAAAAATAAATGGAAAGATACCCTCTATTCTTGGAAGAATTAATGTACTGAAAATCACCATACTACCTAAAGTGAGCTACAGAGTCATGTAACCCCTATCAAACTCCAATGGCATTTTTCATAGAAACAGAACAATACTAAATTCGTATGGAACCACAAACACCCTGAAAAGCAAAGCAATCTTGAGAAAGCAGCACAAAGCTGGGGGTATCAAGGTCCCTGCTTTCAAACCACAATACAAAGCTGTGGTAATAAAAGCAGTATGGTATTAGCATAAAAGCAAACACATAGACCAATGGAATATAACAGAGAGCCCAGAAATAAACCCCCCTACACACAGCCTTCAAGAAGGCTGCCAAGAACACACAATGGGGAAATGACAGTCTCTTCAATAAATGGTGTTGGGAAAACTAGACAGCCACATGCAAGAGAATGCAACTGGCAATTTGTAATACACTATACACAAAAATCAACTCAAAATGGACTAAAGACTTAAACATAAGACCTGAAACTGTAAAACTCATAGAAAAAAATGTAGGAAAAAAGTTCCTTGACATTGATCTTGGTAACAGTTTTTTGGATCTGACACTGAAAGCACAGGCAAGAGAAGCAAAAACAAGCTAATGAGGCTACAGCCAACTAGTGAGCTTTTGTACAGCAATGGACCACTGGGCAAGATCAAAGCAACCCACAGAACGGGGGAAAATATTCGCAGACTATGTATCTGTTAAGGGCTTAGTATCCAAAATGTGTAAGGGACTCATTCAAACTAAACAGCAGAAAAACCAATCAACAAAAAAACCCAATTAAAAAATGAGCAAAGGACCTGAACAGACATATTTCCAAAGATACAGATGTCCAACAGGTAAATGAAAAGGTGCTCAACGTGACCAGTCATCAGGGAAATGCAGATCAAAACCATAATGACACCTCACCCTAGTCATGATGGCCACCATCCAAAAGACAAGAAACAAGTACTGGAGAGGATGTGGGGAAAAGGGAGCCCTTCTACACTACAGGTGGGGGATGCAAACTGGTGCAGCCTCCATGGACAGCAGTTTGGAGCTTCCTCAAAAAACTAAAAATAGAAATACCATTATGATCCAGCAATCCCACTACTAGGCATATAACCAAAGGAAATGAAATCAGCACCTCAAAGAGATACCTGCACCCCCATGTTCCCTGAAGTATTCCTCACAGTAGCCAAGACATGGAAACAACCTGTCTGTCAATGGATGAGTGGACAAAGATGTGGTACATACACAGTCACACATGTATGCACAGTGGAATATTATTCAGCTCTAAGAAAGAAGGAAATCCTGCCATGTGTGACAATATGGAGGGGCCTGGAGATTATTCTAAGTGAAGTAAGTTAGAGGAAGAAAAAATCTACATGATTTCCCTTACATGTGAATCCAAATAAGTCAGAATTCTTAAACCAGATGGTACAACCATGGTTATGGGGTGGCGGGGACAGGGAGACGTTGGTCTCAGGGCATTAGCTTCCAGTTTCAAGATGAATGCATCTGGCGGTCTCATGTCCAGTGTGGTGATTACAGAAAACAACACTGGGTTATTTGACTGAAATTTGCTAAAACAGCAGATCTTAAGTGTTCATAGCATAACAACAAAAGGTACCACCTATATGAGGTGGTGGGCAAGTTAATCAGCTTTACTGTGGAGACCACTTCACAGCACATGTGTAATATCAAACCACTATGTTGTATACCTTAAGTATATTCACCCTGTGCACCTCTATAAAGCTAGAAAATGCTGTCTCCTCCCCCATCGTCTTCCTTTCCATTGTGTTCATACTTTTAAGAGTATATACATCACCAGCTTCACTATTAACTGTCAGTGTCTGTCCACAGGATGCAATTTATACTTACTTGTGTATCCCAAGTAAATGTGGCTCACCGTGGGCTTTGAAAAAATATTTTTTGAATGGGAAAAAAAAAAGACCTAACCAAATAGAATAAAAGAAACAAGTTTTCCAGATGTAGGATACTGGTTCCTGAGATAGGACACAGGTGACTGTCCTAGCTAGGCCTGAGGTCAAGAAATAGGAAGCCAGGTGGGACCTAGAGGGAATCTCAGCAGGAAACAAAGAGGTGCCAAGACAGGGCACAAAGAAGGGCACAGGCAGGGCCCCCATCAAGCATGCAGCCATGTGACAGAAGGGGGGTACTCCCTGAGGCTGGGCAGAGGCCCTGGAAGGATGTGAGTAGCATGTGTGTCTCTCACAGAGCTGGAGAGCTGGAGGCAGTGCCCATCCCATCAGCTGGACTGGAGCCCTTGAGCTCACGGAGCACTGGCTGCCCAGCTGAGAAAATTCCCAGATCAAACACTGTTCCACTCATAAAATAGGATATGAAATGACCAAATCATTTCCAAGGGACTTTGCTATATCCTGGAACAATAATCAAAGTACTTAAGCAGCTACAAAAATATTGAGTTCTCAATAAAGACAAATTCAATCCAACCAAAAATTACCATTAATGTAAAAAAGCAGGAAAATATGACCCATTAGTCCACAGAAACCTATCTAGAACAGACACAGATGTTAACATTCAGTGACAGAGACAGTATAATGGTTATCCTGATTGCATTCCACAGGCTTAAAAGGTTATACATGAAAAATATTTTTAAAAGACCCAAAGGGAACTTCTACAGATGAAAACAACCATGTTTGATATTAAAAATACACTTCATAGAATTATCAACATATTAGACAACGTTGAAGGCTAATGAACTTGGAGATATAACAGAAATTTTCCAAACTGAAACACAGAAATAAGAATTCCTTAAAAGGGCAGGGGGTCAGTGAGCTGTGGGGCAACCTCAATGGGCTTAATATAGGCATAACTGGAGATCTTGAAGGAGAAGAAATGGCCAGGGGAAGGGGGCATTTGAAGAACTATAGCCAAAGTTTTCCCAAGTCTGATTAAAACATTTATAAATCACAGATCCAAGAAGTTCACTGAACACCAAGTGCAAGAAACATGAGGATTACCTTAAGATACATCACTGTCAAAACGCTCAAAACCACTGATAAAAAGAAAATCTTAAAAGTAAGCAAGATAAAAAAAAAATGACATACTACATAGGAATAGAACAAAATTAAAGATGACATCAGATTAATTATCAGAAATACTGCAGTGAAGAATACATAAGGCTGACCAAAAAACCCCTCAAACCCTGACAACCTAGAATTCTATACCAAGCAAAAATGAAAAATATATAAAAACTGAAACAGTTCATCACAGTATATCTGTACAAGAAACATTCAGAGATGCTCTTTAGGTGGAAGCAAAAGATGCCAGAAGGAAGTCGGGATCGACACACAGGAATAAAGGGCACCAAACTGCAAAGTACATAGATATGTATGAAGCTTTGCTTCAAATACCACTTTCCTTGGAGAAATAGCTGATTCCAGGACTGAGGCAGAGAGAAAAAAAGCACACACACACCAAACACTGACAGGGCATGTCTAGTGGGGCCAGCTGGAAGAGCTCCCGAAGGCCAGAGATACGACGTCTGAGTTAAGCAGCACTGGGTCACAGCCCAAGGTATAAAATGAACAGTCACAAGTACATACTGTATGGACCAATGGTCGAATAAAAAAAATAAACGAGGGAGAAAAGACAGATGCAAGTAATTTATGGATCCTCTGCCCTCATGACGGAGGCACTCTTTAAGCGCAGGTTGGGCACAGTGACTACCTTCCAAAGAGTAAACAGAGAAAGAGTAACTTTACAGTTGAGAAACTAATAAACCTGCTTTAGCCATGTGACCAAGGCCAACATCAACAATGACACCATGTACCCTTCATGTGATACCATGACAATGACTCTTGATTTCTGTGGCCTTCCTGCCCCCACATCTGTATACTAGTATCACAAGGAGAAAAACATCAAACTCCAACAAAAGAACACCCTACAAGATAACTGGTCAGTCCTCTTCAAAACCACCAAGGTCCTCAAAAATCAGTGAAGTCTCAGAAATGGTGTTAGCCAAGGGGACCCTCAGGAGATATGATTATAAAAGTAACATAGTGCCCTGGGACAGAAAAGGACATGAGGTAAGTTGTACCAATATTGCTTAGTAATTGTAGCAAATGTATCACTATGTGAGATGTTAAGAACAGGAAGAAACTGGACATCTGGTCTATGGGAACTCTACTCAAGTTCTCAATTCTTCCATAAATCTACAATGATTCTCAAACAAATAGCAAGGTTAAGAGGCTCAAACCTCACTGTAACAATTACTATAGTAAATATTAATGCTCCAAATATCTGAATTAAAGGCAGAGATCACAGGATTTTATTTTTTTAAAAGGCAAGACTCAACAGTTATGGTATCTATAAGAAAGGTACATTATTAAATATAAAGACACAAATAGTTCAGAAGTGAAAGGATGGAAGAAGATAGGTCATGCTAACAGTAGTCAAAAGAAAACTGAAGTGACTATGTCAGAGTAAATTCAGAGCAAAAAAAATTGCCAGAGATAAAGAAGGTCATTTCACAATGAGAGGAGTCAACTAATCAAGAAAGAGGCCCTAACAATCTTAAAACAGAACCCCACAATACATTAAGTGAAAACTGACAGAACTAAAAGGAAAACAAGATAAATAAAAAAAGTTGATAGAACACCTCTTAATAACTGACAGAACAAGTAGGCAGAAACCAGAAAGACTATGACAGACTTAAAACTATCATTCAACAAGACCCAGCTGATATTTATAGAACACCTGCATAGCAATAGAAAAATGCACTTTTCTCAAGTGCTAGGAAACATTTACTCAAATGGCCACAATCCAAGTCTTGGCAAATTTAAAGGCATTCAAGTCTCACAAAGCATTTCCCTTGACCACAATGAGGTTAAATAGAATTAGATCAAAGAATGTTACCTGGACTATATGGGCCCCAAATATATGGATACTAAATAACAGACTTCTAAATTGCCCATGAACCAAAGAAGAAAAAAAGGAAATTAGAAAGAATTTTGAACTGAACTTTAAAAGCAAAACACATGCAACAACCTATCAGAATCTGCAAGACTGTGATAAACCAGTACTTGGGAAAAATTTATGGAACTAAATTGCTACATCAGAAAAGAAAAAATGCCTCACACCAATGAACTAGAAAAATGACAAATTAAACCTAAAGTAATTAGAAGAAAGTATATTATAAAGATCAGATGAAAACTGCTGGAACAGGTAAGAACACTCATTGGAACCAAATACTGGTTCTTCTTGAAGATCAACAAAAATGACAAACCTCTATCCAGACTGATTAGGGAAACAAACAAAAAAACAAAACAAAAGAGAAGCCAGGAACAGGAATAAGTGCTGTAACATGACCACATATTCTACAGATATTAAAGCATAAGTAGCAGGTTAGGGGCAAGTCTATGCAGTAACCATGACAAGTTAGATGAAATGGACCAAATCTTTGTAAGACACAGGTAACCAAAGCGCTCTCAAGAAGGAACAGGGAAACTGAGTAGCCCTCTATTTTAAAAAACACTGTAGGAAAAACTTTCTCTGAAACAAGATTTAAGGCCCAAATGGCTCCACTTCTTTATTTAAGGAAAAAATTAATTCTTCCAAAAAAAAAAAATGGACAGGAAGGAATATATCAAAAAGAAAACTACAGATCAGTATCCATCCCATGAACACAGGTGTAAAAATTCTAAGCAAAGTTTGTCAAAAATGTTATTATATCATGATGTGGGGGTGAAACTTGTTCCAAGAATGTAAGGCTGGTTAAATATTTTTTTAAAAAATCAATGTAATTCATCTTAACACACTAAAACAGAAAAAAATGACTATCGCCATAGATGGAGAAAAAACATGAAAAATTCCAATATCCTTAAAAACCCTCAGCAAATCATAAAAGAAGGGTAACTCATCAACTTGGTAAAGGTCATGTATGTAAAACTACAACTAACATTATAATCAATAGTAAAAGACTGAATGTTTCTCCAGGATCAGTCAGATGCTGGCTTTCCCCACATTGTTCACCTTTGTAATGAGGTGCTATCCAGTGCAATCAGGCAAGATAAAGAAGTAAAAGGGAAAAGACTGGATAGGAAATAAAACTGAATTTATTCCCAGACAGCAGGATTGTCATGATGTAAAAAACCCAGTGGAATCTACAAAAACTCCCTAAAACTTTTAAATGATCTTAACAAGTTTTCAGGGTATGACATCAAAGTCCAAAAATTAATTGTATTTCTATTTACCAGTAACAACCAAATGCAAATTAAAGTTTTAAAAAACACAATAGCATGAAAAATTACAAAATACTTAAGGATAAATTTGATAAAATATGTGAAAGACCAGTACATTTAAAACTAAAAAATACAGCCAAGGCACATTGAGGAAGACCTAAGCAAGGGGAGACACCTGCCTTGCTCTGGAGCACTGCACGGAGGCGCCAATTTTCTCCAACTTATCTGTAGATGCAATGCAATCCAATAAAAATCTCAGCATTTTATAGACACTAACCAGCTCATTGTAACTGGTATGGAAATGAAATTAGAATAGCCAAAAAAAACTCTGAAAAAGAACAAAACTGGAAGGCTAACACTGCCTGTTTGAATTATTTACAGTAATCAAAATGGTACAGTACTGTTGTCAAAACAGACTAACAGATACATGTAAGGAAAGACATGGTCCAGAAATAAGCCCATGTGCTTGGACAGGTGGTTCTGACAGCAGCACAGAGGCGATGGACGAGAGGAAGGTAGATGCTGGAACCGCTGCATGTCCACTTGTGGAAAATGGAACTGTGCTCTGTGCGTCACACCAAACACAACAAGTAGCTAACAATGGAGCAGGGACCCAAAACAATTAAAACTTAAAACTATACAACTTCTGGGAGAAAACCACTGTGACAGTCAATTAAGCAAAAACTTCTTTGGCACAACACCAAAAGCAAAATCCAGAAAAGAAAAAAACTGAAAAATTGGACTGTATCAAAAATTTTTAAGTTCTACTTTTCAAAAGATACTGTTAGGAGAACAAAAATTCAAGCCACAGACTAGGAGAACGTATTTGCAAATTATGTATCCGATCAGGACTTGTGTTCAAAACATATAAAGAACTCTAAAAACTCAAAATAGAACAAACCAGTAAGAAAATGGGTAATAGACTTGAACAGATCCTTCAGCAAGGAAGATACAAGCAAATAAAAAGATGCCTGACACCATTAGTCATTAGGGGAATGCACATGAAAACCACAGTAAGATCCCACTGCCTACCTTTTAGAATGGCTAAAACAGTAAAGCTGAAGGCACCAAGTACTGGGGCCTCTATGGACCAGGGCAAGTCATTTTTTAGACAGCTGAATATATGCCCACCAGATGATCCATTTGTCCCATTCCTACGTATTTACCCACAAGAAATGAAAATGTATCTATATAAAGTCTTGCTTATAAATGTTACAGTAGCTTTATTGCTAATAGCCCCAAACTGAAAATGACCCGAACATTCATGAACAGGCGAAGGGAAAAACACACTATGGTAGAAAATGGAACAGAATACTCATCGGCAGTGAGGAGGAACCATGGATAAACATTATGTGAATGAGTCTCAATGAATGAACTGGTAAGCCAGTACCAGAAGCCTGACAGAGAGAGCTCGTACTCTCAAACTCCATTTACATACAGTTCTAGGAAACTCAAACTAACCCAGCGATAGAAGGCAGACAGGTGGTTGCCTTGGTGGGAGGCGGACAGGGAGGGCACAGGGTGCAGGATATTTCAGGGTGATGGCTGTGTTCATTATCATTGACTGTGATGGTGGTTTTACAGGTGTACACGCATTATAAAACTCAGATAAATCAACGAGAGACAGAGTCAGCAAACAAGTCCTACAGTACACTCAATATTGTGCTTTGAGCAAGAGAAGTAAAACTTAAAGAAAAACTAAGATGACACTTAAAATATGCAATGTTTACTATACATCAGTTTTGCCTCATTAACGGTCTATCCTTGGCCCCCCTGCCACCCCTGTGAACAAAAGGTGAGAGCAGGGTCTAAGGGGAGAACAAAGGTGTCAGAGAGGTTCAGGAAGGCGTGTTCCCTGGGCCACACTGATGTTCAGTGGGCCAATGGGGGAGGCACTTAACAAGGGCTAGCCCCATTGCCAACAGTGAAGACAAGGTCTTCCTGGAGGTCACCCTTTATGCGGAAAAATGAAACAAGTACTTAATGCCACTTATAAGGTGCTGTATACGTCTCGTATGTGACAGATGTTTGGTAATGAGCAGGCAACAGCACCACAAAGGATGGCATGCTTCCTCTAACTCAAGGTCTCCAGATGTGATCAGCTGGGAGACTGATCACCCACTGTGCACCCACTCACCACCATCCCCATGAGCCACTTGCAGGGAGATACTTCTTCCAGTCAAGTTGCCCCATCCAACTGGTAACAATGGAAGTGAAGCCCACCCACTCTTTCAGTCTGGTGGGGTTTTAAAAACATACTGGTCTTTTAGATTAAGGCAGAAACAAAGCTGGAGGTGAGCAATCAGTGTCCCATTACCTACAGGCATTTCTACATCAGCCCACACCCTGGCCACCAAAGGGAACTGCTCTCTTCTCCCTGTTCTTTTTTTTTAATTAAGGTATTATTGATATACACTCTTATGAATGTCTCACATGAAAAACAATGTGGTTACTACATTGATCCATATTATCAAGTCCCCACCCATACCCCATTGCAGTCACTGACCATCAGTGTAGCTCCCTGTTCTTTCTCTTCTCCTGAAAATAGCTTTAAATACCCCTTTCAAAGAACCAAACTTGGGTTTGACTCTTCATTTCAACATTAACATTCCCTCTCTGCAGTTTTACCGACTCTCTCCCCTACAGTCAACCTTCTGCTTCTCCCAATTCATCCAACTTGCCTTTCAGGAACTGTGCAGGTCCTACACTCTGCAGGATGCCTTCCCTGACCAGAACTCACCTCTGTATCCTCACAAGAGCGACGTCAAGGTAGAATCGAAGGAAGCAATGGAAGGCACATTGTTTAGGGAAAGATTTAACAAGCTCAATTTCAAAAAGCAACATTAAGAGCCCATAGTCTGTTTGAAAATGAACTCATAAAATAAATGAAGTCTATGAAAATGAACTCATAGCTTTACCTGTTTCGCCATTCTCAGGCAGAGACTCATACTCTGAGGGGTCCAGAGCCAGAGGGCTTGTGGCTGTCTGGTCTGACTCCTGTAAATCTGACAGTGCCACATGTTCATGACTTTCATCACCATCACCACTGGCATCCAGTCCTGTAATTAGGAATTTTACCCCAAAAGGCAGGATTAGAAGAACTTTCTCTTACAACAACAAAAAAAGGTTATACTTGCAGTTACCTGAATTATTTTAATATGATTGTGAAAAGATCTGCTGGCTCTTAAATATGTCACAAATCATAACACAAAATTTAAGTAGCAATTTCTCCAAGAAGAATTAAAAGGAAACAAAAATCAAGCCTTGAGAGCAAAGCCACTGCTCACCATGTTCTCAAGCACAACTCACCACTGTGGCTGCAGTCTGTGTGATGGCCAGACCTCTCTTCCCAGGCTGTGCTCACACCGCCGTCTGCTGCACTACTTGCCTTCAAATGTAACATGTGAGTTCCCCATACTTTTGCATTAGGGTTTAGCTCAGAAACCCTGGCTGTTGGTACCTAGGAAAAAATTTGATTATGTATATTTGTATCTGAATTCTAACCAAGGGCAGTTTTACTTACTAATTCAGAGTCAACACATCATCAAGCAAGGCTGAGCCTATTATTTACATGTATCTGGGGGTGAATCAGGTATACAAAGTTGATACATTCACCACTCAGTTCTTCAGCTCCTACCAAGTACAAGGCTCTCTGGTAACTGGGAATAAAAGGCAAGGCTCCCAACCTTCATGGAGGAATCAGCACCCTATCAACCTGTAACTTGATGAACACCTGGTGATGCAATCATCCTATTTGTTCTAGACAACCCCATACAACTTTCAGATTTACAAACCTGAATAGAATGTAGATAAAATTCTAAAATAAACCTCAAACACTCATATGAACAAAGTACTCATATGAATCAAAGTTCCACAGGATAACCAAGGTTTTCTTCCAGGCCTATCACCAGGCAGTGCTCATCCCCAAGCAGGTAGGCTGGCCTCCCTGCTGCTCTGAGAGTGCCGAGCATTTCTGCCCTTAGTGCTCTGAGTGTCCAGGACATGCTCTAGATGTCCACACAGCTCGTGCCTCCACCTCTGGTGTAGATTTCCCAGTACACCTTATCAAACCCGCAGTCACCCTTAATTTTTCCTCTCTTAAGAGCCTTCAGTAACTCCACAAAGCTAAAGGAAGCTCGTGTCCCAGGAACAGCTACTTCCCAGACTAGTTCCAGTTCTGCTGCCACAATCTCAGCAAACCCAGCCAAATTATTTGCCTTTTCCAAGTTTACAAGTCTGGACATCACTGTGCATGGAGCAGAGCTTCCTAAGGGAGGAACAAAGGTCTAGGGCCCCAGGAGCCCTCAGGCAGTGCCAGGCAGGAGCTCCAAGCTGGAAGCAGCCTCTGTCCCAACCCCAAAGAGGAGTGGGTGTCATCAATGCTACCTCCAAGTGTGGAAAGGGTCAGGAAGCCCTATGATGAGCTATCAAGAAACAAAGGATTAACAATCTTACAAAGATAGATTGAATTCACTGTGGCTGGGGTGATTACAGCTTGCAGTGAAAAACAAAACTATTTCTGAAATTGAGAGTAAAAGCCGATGTGGTTAGAACTACTGCATGTACTTTGCTCACACGTGGCAGGCAAGAGCAATAAACACCATGCCCACAAAACCAGGCACCTAATGCACACCCATATGGAACTGTTTATTTTTTTAGGTATTGGTGCTAGGGCAAAGAGCAGGATCCCCCTTCATTCAAGGCTATATACTCACCAAGCACTGATTCAACTCCCCTTACATGACGCCTAAACCTGTGGGTCATCCTTGGCCTCTGCTTCTGCAGTGTTTGTCTTCTGTCTTTCTCTTCTCTCCATCTCTCCAACAATTACTGCCTAAATGCTCATTAAGTGCCAGGCACAGCGCTAAGAAAACAAGGCCTACTGGTGAACAAAGCTGGCACAAGTCCTGCCTCGTGAGCAAAGAGCTCAATGGAGATGCTCCTAATGGAGACCTCCCTGCCTTCCCTGCCTTCCCCCCACACACAGCTTTCCATCTGGTCCTCTGTCTCTTTAACGCATTGTCTCTTCTCTTTCCTCCTCCAATACATGTATAAACCATCTCTGGCTCAGATCTTCCAGTCTTTCCTGATTGGAGCTGGTTTCTTTCCAACAGACAGTACACGTGGTGCCTTCCCTGCATTAGTGCTATTGCACCCAGAGAATGGTGCCCTCATCTCATGTGCATTCCTAACACCAGCTATTGCTGGACTTATCCATTTTCAGTACCTTTGCAGCACCATGCCATATACAATACACACTCAGTTACAGTGCAGTTCCTAGTACTGGCCCCACAGCCTCCTAAAAACGAGTTATAACACTCTGAGACCCCTGCAGTGCTCGCACTGCTGGACCGTGTTCCCCTCGCCCACAGGCTCTCTGGTATCGCTTCTGTGCACCATTGGGTCACTCCAACCTCGCAGTCCTGAAGTCAGTACAGAGACGCTTGAGAAATCTACTCAAGAGATCAAGGTTTACTGAGGGAGTAACATTTGTGCAGGCTTTATGCCACAGTTGAATAAATCTCTATTCTCACATAATTTACTACCTCCATTCCAGGGCTGGAGGTTTCCTGGGCCACCCAAGGCTGCACAGCCAGGCTGCCATTCCCACAGGACCAGCCTGCTCCTGGCTCACCATGATGCACACCTGGCCCCCTGCTCTTGGGTCCAAGCCAGCTCTGTCTCCTCAACCCTTCTGGATGGGCAGACACCTGCTGAAGCATATTCCCATCTTCCTCATCCTGTTTGGTCCCTGGATGTTTTTTTCAGATAACTTTTAACATGCTGCCTCGTCACATGTTTTAGGGAGGCCTGGGCAGAATCTTCCTCATTCTCCCATAAAAATGATGGTACTGTGTTCTAATATCACAAACAAAACACTGATCAAGAGTTCATTAACTCCTATAATTCATATGAGAAATAACTTACATTAAACATATTTCTTTAAAAATTTGTTTATTCTCTTATGTTCACAAGAAACTCCAACCAATCACTAACTCACATTTTATCTGCTTGACTACCTAAGCGTTATTTTGCACTGAAAATTCATGGCTAAGCAACGGTTATTAAACCCAGAAGTAAGCTGACTTTAACAGATGAATTCTAAAGCAACTTTTATATAAATGACCATTGCTACTCTTTGAAGAGTACAGCATCCCCAAATTCTAAAGGAACTCTACCTCCCACAAAAACTACAAAATAACCTACCGATTCATAAATGTGTGTTTCCTGGCCATTTACTAAGTAGGAACTACGGTAACCAACATCTGGGAAGAGAGGGTGCCAGAAAAATGTGAAGCAGGGGAGACAACAGGGGAATCGCTCAGTTCTGTACTTCAAGCTGGCCCAGACTATGCCTGGATTTGTTCCGAACTACGTTAACAATTCAGAGCAATTCACTGGCTTTATGGCCATGACATCTATCTCCGGCTCTCTACTTTTAAATAACAACTGCTATATGACATTAGTATAAAAAATGTATATCACTTTGACAACTGGAGATGTGAAAAGAACGTACCACCATTGAATGTGGTCTGCAATTAGAAAAGTGCTCGAGCGCCTCTTGTAATGGGAAAGCTGATACAGCACAGTGAACAGGAACCTCACGTAAAGTCCCAAGAGCAGGTGGCAGGCAACCAACGTGCCCCACACTGTTACTAAACCATTTGCTTGAAGGCCCAGTTTTATAGTGTTCTGCACCCACAACTGCTGAAGGATCAAAACTGACTAACTTGAATGTAACTCTTTCTGGTATAACTCTTAAATGTGGGAATGGAAAGCAAACAAAGGAGGTTCATGATGATTCCCTAAATTATAGAATTTAATTTCTTTGTTTATTTCCATATAATAGGTATTAACATTTGAACCACATCTATTTCCTTATTATTATCAATTGTTTTTCTTGCCTGATGCAAGAAATAATAGTAAACTAATACTTAACTATTATCTAACATACAAGAAATTATAAGCACAGGTGAGGCTGTGGAGAAAAGGCAGCCCTCGTGCACTGCTGGTGGGAATGTAACTGGGGCAGCCTTGATGGATGGTAGTATGGAGGCTCCTCAAAAAATTTAAAATATAACAACCACATGACCTAGCAATTCCACTTCTGGATATTTATCTAAAGAAAATGAAAACACTAACTTGAAATGATAAATGCACCCCTATGTTCATTACATTTACAACAACAAAGACATGGAAACAACCTAAGCATCTGTCAGATGAATGGATAAAAGATATGGTAAGGAACAAACGTGTGTATGGAACATACAATGAACATTTTTCAGCCATAAAAGAAGGAAGTCTTGTTATCTGTGACAACATGGATGGACCTAGAGGGCATTAGCTAGTGAAATAAGTCAGACAGAGAAAGATGAATACGGTATGACTTACGTGTGGAATCTATAAACAAACAAAACCAACCAAGCCCACAGGTAAAAAGAATAGACTTGTGGCTGCCAGAGGCAGGTGGGGGAGGGGGTGAAAGAAATGGCTGAACTGTTTTGTTTAGTTTAGATAAACTGAATAAATAAACTATTGGTTGGATCGATGAATTTCTGCTATAACAAATATGACTTCTCCATTATGTCTTGCTTTAGGAGCAAGACTAACTTCCTATTTGTTGAATGTTTGCATTTATTACAGAATTTATAAAAAGATGCTCTAACTAGCTGCCCACTGCAGAAATCATCTGCAAAGACTATTCCAAGCAAGTGGGGACTGACCAAGGTGGTCTGAAAAGCTCCAGGGGCTTCTGACCAAAGGGAGACAGAATCAAGATTTTAGAGCCAGGTAAAAGCATATTCTACCCGCCTTAGTTACCATAAGAAAGTAGCTGAGGGGGCGGAGCCAAGATGGCGGCGTGAGTAGAGCAGTGGAAATCTCCTCCCAAAAACACATAGAGCTATGAAAATATAACAAAGAAAAATCTTCCTAAAATAGAGACCACAGGACACAGGACAACATCCAGACCACATCCACACCTGCAAGAACCCAGCGCCTTGTGAAGGGGGTAAGATACAAGCCCCAGCCCGGCGGGACCCGAGCGCCCCTCCCCCCGGCTCCCGGCGGGTGGAGAGAAACCGGAGCGGTTTTTTTTTTTTTTTTTTTTTTTGGCGAGCGCTTTTTGGAAGCCTTAGAGGGACGGGCCCCCGTTGCTGGGGAGGCAGGGTGGCGGGACTGGTGAGGAGGTGCCTGGGAACGGCGCCGGAGGACAAAGAATATCCCGCGTTTCTCCCTGCGAGACCTGGGGGCGGGTGCCTGAGACCGGTGCCTGAGGACGGAGGAGGTCGCGCGTTTTTCCCCTTTTTTTTTTTTTTTTTCTCTTTTTGGCGAGCGCTTTTTGGAAGCCTTGAAGGGACGGGGACCCCAGTGCTAGGGAGGCACGGTGGCGGGACTGGTGAGCGGGTGGCTGGGACCGGCGCCTGAGGACAAAGAATATCCCCCGTTTTTCCCTGCGGTACCGGTGGGCGGGTGCCTGAGACCGGCACTTGAGGACAGAGGAAATCGCGCGTTTTTCCCCTTTTTTTTTTTTCTCTTTTCTGCGAGTGCTTTTTGGAAGCCTAAAAGGGACAGGGACCCCGGTGCTAGGGAGGCAGGGCGGCGGGACTGGTGAGCGGGTGCCTGGGACCGGCACCTGAGGACAAAGAATATCCCGCATTTTTCCCTGTGGGACCGGTGGGTGGGTGCCTGAGACCAGCACCTGAGGACGGAAGAAATCGCGCGTTTTTCCCCTTTTTTTTCTCTCTTTTTGCCGAGTGCTTTTTGGAAGCCTTGAAGGGACAGGGACCCCGGTGCTAGGGAGGCAGGGCGGCGGGACTGGTGAGCGGGTGCGTGGGACCAGTGCCTGAGGACAAAGAATATTGAGCGTTCCTTCCCTGCGGGACCAGTGGGTGGGTGCTTTTTGGAAGCCTTGAAAGGACAGGGACCCTGGTGCTAGGGAGACAGGGCAGCAGGACCAGTGAGCGGGTGCCTGGGACCGGCACCTGAGGACAAAAAAAAAAAAAAAAAAAAAATCGCTTGTTTTTTCCTTTTTTTTCCTTTTTTTTTTCTCTTTGTTTCTGTTCCCTCTCTCATTGTTGCTGCTGTTGTTTTGGTTTGGAGAGTGCTTTTTGGAAATCTTAAAGGGGCAGGACAGGTCACTTAGACCAGAAGCAGGGAATCTGGGGATCTCTGGGCACTCTAACCCCCTGGGCAGCAGGGAGCACAGAGGCCCCTTACGGAGATAAATAGTCTCCTGGCTGCTCCCCCTCCAACGGGGCTCCACCATTTTGGAGGAACAGCCCCAGCCAGGCCAAGCCCACAGCAACAGCGGAGATAAACCCCAAAGCAACTGGGCAGGAAGCAGAAGCCCTGTCTGCGCACAGCTGCCCAGCACAAGCCACTAGAGGTCGCTATTCTCCCAGGAAAAGGCTACAAACCAACAAGAAGGGAAGCTCTTCCAGCAGTCACTTGTACCAGCTCTGCAAACTATCTCTATCACCATGAAAAGGCAAAACTACAGGCAGACAAAGATCACAGAGACAACACCTGAGAAGGAGACAGACCTAACTAGTCTTCCTGAAAAAGAATTCAAAATAAAAATCATGAACATGCTGACAGAGATGCAGAAAAAAATGCAAGAGCAATGGGATGAGATGCAGAGAAAAATGCAAGAGCAGTGGGATGAAGTCCGGAAGGAGATCACAGATGTAAGAAAAGAGATCACAGAAGTGAAACAATCCCTGGAAGGATTTATAAGCAGAATGGATAAGATGCAAGAGGCCATTGAAGGAATAGAAGCCAGAGAACAGGAACGTATAGAAGCTGACATAGAGAGAGATAAAAGGATCTCCAGGAATGAAACAACACTAAGAGAAATATGTGACCAATACAAAAGGAAAAACATTCGTATTATAGGGATACCAGAAGAGGAAGAAAGAGGAAAAGGGATAGAAAGTGTCTTTGAAGAAATAATTGCTGAAAACTTCCCCAAACTGGGGGAGGAAATAATCGAACAGACCATGGAATTATACAGAACCCCCAACAGAAAGGATCCAAGGAGGACAACACCAAGACACATAATAATTAAAATGGCAAGGATCAAGGACAAGGAAAGAGTTTTAAAGGCAGCTAGAGAGAAAAAGGTCACCTATAAAGGAAAACCAATCAGGCTAACATCAGACTTCTCAACAGAAACCCTACAGGCCAGAAGAGAATGGCATGATATACTTAATGCAATGAAACAGAAGGGCCTTGAACCAAGGATACTGTATCCAGCACGACTATCATTTAAATATGATGGTGGGATCAAACAATTCCCAGACAAGCAAAAGCTGAGGGAATTTGCTTCCCACAAACCACCTCTACAGGGCATCCTACAGGGACTGCTCTAGATGGGAGCACCCCTAAAAAGAGCACAGAACAAAACACACAACATATGAAGAATGGAGGAGGAGGAATAAGAAGGGAGAGAAGAAAAGACTCTCCAGACAGTGTATATAACAGCTCAATAAGCGAGCTAAGTTAGGCAGTAAGATACTAAAGAAGCTAACCTTGAACCTTTGGTAACCACGAATCTAAAGCCTGCAATGGCAATAAGTACATATCTTTCAATAGTCACCCTAAATGTAAATGGACTTAATGCACCAATCAAAAGACATAGAGTAATAGAATGGATAAAAAAGCAAGACCCATCTATATGCTGCTTACAAGAAACTCACCTTAAACCCAAAGATAAGCATAGACTAAAAGTCAAGGGATGGAAAAACATATTTCAGGCAAACAACAGTGAGAAGAAAGCAGGGGTTGCAGTACTAATATCAGACAGAATAGACTTCAAAACAAAGAAAGTAACAAGAGATAAAGAAGGCCACTACATAATGATAAAGGGCTTAGTCCAACAAGAGGATATAACCATTCTAAATATATATGCACCCAATACAGGAGCACCAGCATATGTGAAGCAAATACTAACAGAACTAAAGAGGGAAATAGACTGCAATGCATTCATTGTAGGAGACTTCAACACACCACTCACCCCAAAGGATAGATCCACCGGGCAGAAAATAAGTAAAGACACACAGGCACTGAACAACACACTAGAACAGATGGACCTAATAGACATCTATAGAACGTTACATCCAAAAGCAACAGGATATACATTCTTCTCAAGTGCACATGGAACATTCTCCAGAATAGACCACATACTAGCTCACAAAAAGAGCCTCAGTAAATTCCACAATATTGAAATTCTACCAACCAATTTTTCAGACCACAAAGGTATGAAAGTAGAAATAAATTCTACAAAGAAAACAAAAAGGCTCACAAACACATGGAGGCTTAACACCATGCTACTAAATAATCAATGGATCAATGAACAAATCAAAATAGAGATCAAGGAATATATAGAAACAAATGACAACAACAACACTAAGCCCCAACTTCTGTGGGATGCAGCGAAAGCAGTCTTAAGAGGAAAGTATATAGCAATCCAGGCACACTTGAAGAAGGAAGAACAATCCCAAATGAATAGTCTAACATCACAACTATTAAAACTGGAAAAAGAAGAACAAATGAGGCCTAAAGTCAGCAGAAGGAGGGACATAATAAAGATCAGAGAAGAAATAAACAAAATTGAGAAGAATAAAACAATAGCAAAAATCAACGAAACCAAGAGCTGGTTCTTTGAGAAAATAAACAAAATAGATAAGCCTCTAGCCCAACTTATTAAGAGAAAAAGAGAGTCAACACAAATCAACATAATCAGAAATGAGAATGGAAAAATCACGACAGACTCCACAGAAATACAAAGAATTATTAAAGACTACTATGAAAACCTATATGCCAACAAGCTGGAAAACCTAGAAGAAATGGACAACTTCCTAGAAAAATACAACCTCCCAAGACTGACCAAGGAAGAAACACAAAAGTTAAACAAACCAATTACAAGCAAAGAAATTGAAACAGTAATCAAAAAACTACCCAAGAACAAAACCCGGGGCTGGACGGATTTACCTCGGAATTTTATCAGACACACAGAGAAGACATAATACCCATTCTCCTTAAAGTGTTCCACAAAATAGAAGAAGAGGGAATACTCCCAAACTCATTCTATGAAGCCAACATCACCCTAATACCAAAACCAGGAAAAGACCCCACCAAAAAAGAAAATTACAGACCAATATCCCTGATGAATGTAGATGCAAAAATACTCAATAAAATATTAGCAAACAGAATTCAACAGTATATCAAAAGGATCATACACCATGACCAAGTGGGGTTCATCCCAGGGATGCAAGGATGGTACAACATTCGAAAATCCATCAACATCATCCACCACATCAACAAAAAGAAAGACAAAAACCACATGATCATCTCCATAGATGCTGAAAAAGCATTTGACAAAATTCAACATCCATTCATGATAAAAACTCTCAGCAAAATTGGAATAGAGGGCAAGTACCTCAACATAATAAAGGCCATATATGATAAACCCACAGCCAGCATTATACTGAACAGCGAGAAGCTGAAAGCATTTCCACTGAGATCGGGAACCAGACAGGGATGCCCACTCTCCCCACTGTTATTTAACATAGTACTGGAGGTCCTAGCCACGGCAATCAGACAAAACAAAGAAATACAAGGAATCCAGATTGGTAAAGAAGAAGTTAAACTGTCACTATTTGCAGATGATATGATACTGTACATAAAAAACCCTAAAGACTCCACTCCAAAACTACTAGAACTGATATCGGAATACAGCAAAGTTGCAGGATACAAAATCAACACACAGAAATCTGTAGCTTTCCTATACACTAACAACGAATCAATAGAAAGAGAAATCAGAAAAACAATTCCATTCACCATTGCATCAAAAAGAATAAAATACCTAGGAATAAACCTAACCAAGGAAGTGAAAGACTTATACTCTGAAAACTACAAGTCACTCTTAAGAGAAATTAAAGGGGACACTAATAAATGGAAACTCATCCCATGCTCATGGCTAGGAAGAATTAATATCGTCAAAATGGCCATCCTGCCGAAAGCAATATACAAATTTGATGCAATCCCTCTCAAATTACCAGCAACATTCTTCAATGAATTGGAACAAATAATTCAAAAATTCATATGGAAACACCAAAGACCCCGAATAGCCAAAGCAATCCTGAAAAAGAAGAATAAAGTAGGGGGGATCTCACTCCCCAACTTCAAGCTCTACTACAAAGCCATAGTAATCAAGACAATTTGGTACTGGCACAAGAACAGAGCCACAGACCAGTGGAACAGATTAGAGACCCCAGAAATTAACCCAAACATGTATGGTCAATTAATATTTGATAAAGGAGCCATGGACATACAATGGCAAAATGACAGTCTCTTCAACAGATGGTGCTGGCAAAACTGGACAGCTACATGTAGGAGAATGAAACTGGACCATTGTCTAACCCCATATACAAAGGTAAACTCAAAATGGATCAAAGACCTGAATGTAAGTCACGAAACCATTAAACTCTTGGAAAAAAACATAGGCAAAAACCTCTTAGACATAAACATGAGTGATCTCTTCTTGAACATATCTCCCCGGGCAAGGAAAACAACAGCAAAAATGAGCAAGTGGGACTACATTAAGCTGAAAAGCTTCTGTACAGCGAAAGACACCATCAATAGAACAAAAAGGAACCCTACAGTATGGGAGAATATATTTGAAAATGACAGATCTGATAAAGGCTTGACGTCCAGAATATATAAAGAGCTCACACGCCTCAACAAACAAAAAACAAATAACCCAATTAAAAAATGGGCAGAGGAACTGAACAGACAGTTCTCCAAAAAAGAAATACAGATGGCCAAGAGACACATGAAAAGATGCTCCACATCGCTAATTATCAGAGAAATGCAAATTAAAACTACAATGAGGTATCACCTCACACCAGTAAGGATAGCTGCCATCCAAAAGACAAACAACAACAAATGTTGGCGAGGCTGTGGAGAAAGGGGAACCCTCCTACACTGCTGGTGGGAATGTAAATTAGTTCAACCATTGTGGAAAGCAGTATGGAGGTGCATCAAAATGCTCAAAACAGACCTACCATTTGACCCAGGAATTCCACTCCTAGGAATTTACCCTAAGAACGCAGCAATCAAGTTTGAGAAAGACAGATGCACTCCTATGTTTATCGCAGCACTATTTACAATAGCCAAGAATTGGAAGCAACCTAAATGTCCATCTGTAGATGAATGGATAAAGAAGATGTGGTACATATACACAATGGAATACTACTCAGCCATAAGAAGTGGAAAAATCCAACCATTTGCAGCAACATGGATGGAGCTGGAGAGTATTATGCTCAGTGAAATAAGCCAAGCGGAGAAAGAGAAATACCAAATGATTTCACTCATCTGAGGAGTATAGGAACAAAGGAAAAACTGAAGGAACAAAACAGCAGCAGAATTACAGAACCCAAAAATGGACTAACAGGTACCAAAGGGAAAGGAACTGGGGAGGATGGGTGGGCAGGGAGGGATAAGGGGGGGGAAGAAGAAGGGGGGTATTAAGATTAGCATGCATGGGGGGGAGGGAGAAAGGGGAGGGTGGGCTGCACAACACAGAGAGGACAAGTAGTGACTCTACCACATTTTGCTAAGCTGATGGACAGTAACCGTAATGTGGTTGTTAGGGGGGACCTGATATAGGGGAGAGCATAGTAAACATAGTATTCTTCAGGTAAGTGTAGATTAAAAATTTAAAAAAAAAAAGAAAGAAAGAAAGAAAAGGGGGATTACTCCTTAACAGGATAAAACTATTGGTAAATCAAAGATCAACGCATGCTTTAAATATCCTTATTGTTGATCACTTAAAGGGTGTCAGATGATCAGCTATGGAGGTACTCTTTTCTGATAATATTCCTTTCTCTTAATTAAAAAAAAAAAAAAAAAGCAGTTACTGTGTGCTGACCTCCAATGAGTTCTGCACAGTGGTATAGAGGGCATGTCAAAGTGTGGGCAAAGGGTCTGTTTGTTTTTACGCAGAAGATCAAGGCCTAGCTTGGATACCCAGAAAATGAACTAAGATACGATATGAGGAGGAGCTTCCGGCATCAGCACTCTCTGGAGGACTCGTGCCGGGGGATGATCATCAAAAAGCCTCCACAGGGATCCGGACGATGCTGCGGTTGTGGCTGCATCCAGCCCACCGTCTCCTGGACTTGCCATAAGAAGGAGGAGGGAGATGTCTAGGCTGGCATGTGCATACAGTGAGACAACGAATTTGACTGGATCTGTACTGTTGGAACTCAACCAGGAGTTGGGAGGGGTGCAAGTTGTAGCACCACAAAATCTCATGACTATAGACTATCTATGGTTAAAAGAACATATGGGATGTGAACAGATCCCAGAAATGGGCTGCTTTAATTTGTCTGATGGTTCAAGTACAGTTGGACAATATCCATCATATCATAGATAAATTTTCACAAATGCCTAGGGTGCCTAAATGGTTTTCTTGGCTTCACTGGAGATGGATGGTAATTATAGATTTGCTTTGTTTATGTCACCGTATTCCTATTATGTTAATATGTGTGTGCAAATTAGTTAGTAGTTTAAAACCTATACATACTTAAGGTACTATACAAGAAGACATGTCAAAGAAATAATCAATCCTCCCAAGTTTCCTTCATATGCTACATCTATAGCTTTTCTTCTTCCTTCCTAATTACAAACCTTAAATAGAATTCGTGCCTCATATCGAATTTACCGAGTATCATAATTCCTCCAGGTGGTAAAGATACCTCGAGACAAGTGCTGGGCATAGAAGCCACAGGGCATAAATCTGCAAAGAAGTAAAAAGCTAACCTTTGCAAACAATATGGCTTCTCTCTCACTTACCAACTTTACATTTCCCTGTATGGCCCCGGAAGATGACTGGTTAGCCAGAGACGGGTAAGATTCCTCAAGGGAGGAACAACCTAAGACAGGCACAGTCGCAGGGGGGCCATCAGGTGAGAATTTGGGGATCAACAGAGGTGAGGCTCAGAACCTCACCCCCCCTGCTTTGAGAGAAATCTTCTGCATCCGTGGATGTCTTGCTGCCCTTGTCTAGCCTGGATTAATACTTAGTCCATAGGCACACACCTGATCATCTGATCATCTATATTTGCCTTCTTACAGCACTAAACTATGTTTTCTACCTTTATCTTGCATCTACCTACCACTTCAGCATTTTATTAAAAATAAAAATAATAATAATAATGATAGGAGAAATGTGGGATCAACATATAAATCAAGTACAAAAATCAAATGAATATTCATATTTGACCTGATGGTTTATAGGTCATATTGCATGATCAAAACCGAAAGTTTCTGTGATGAATGCCCTTGTACTGTTCACCATGTAAGAATTTATTCACTCTGTAAGAATTCATTCACCATGTAAGAACTTGTTCGTTATGCTTCAGAAGATTGGAGACTGACGAGAATTAGGCTTGAGATGGATTAATGATTGTACATTGAGCATTGACCCCCCTATACTGAATTTTATTGTTGTTAACAACCATTTGATCAATAAATATGAGAGATGCCCTCTCAAAAAAAAAAAAGAAAGTAGCTGAAAGCAGAGTTAGATTCATTTATCCTGCAAATGGGACCTTTTGGTAATGGTTTTAAATATTCAATGGGCAAATGCTTATTCTGCTCCAACAAGGAGATGGAGAGAGAACAGGGCTGGGCAGGCGGCCACCATGAGTACATGCACAACATCCACACAGAGGCAGTCTGCACTGTGTTGTGTCTCAAGGCCCAGCAGTGTGGGGGTTAGTGCTAATAACAGATGACACACAAGCTCTGGCTTAAACCCAGCAAGCAGAACTTAACCTTTTCCATGCGGGAGAGTGTGGGTAAAGTTGACTACAGTAACTCACAGCCTTACATAAACATTCAAACTGACCATGCATTGTTTGGAAGAAATCTTCATTAATTTTAAAATCAAAAGCAATCAAAACAAAACACTAGTGTATCACATCACAACAATAAAAATTGTTCAAACATACTTACCAACTCTGTATCTCTATTTTGCCATTCCCAAATAACCCCATCTTCTGCCACTGGTAACAGATAAGGGGGCTTTTCCACCCAAAACAAAGCCATTCTCTTGTGTCCTGTGGCTTCCCGCACAGGTCCTCACTCAATACCTGTTTACCTACTAAAACATCTGTCACAACCCAATCAGCCCACAGGCAGCCCTCCAGATATCCACTGCAACCGCAGGCCAGTCTTTGAGAAGGTATCTGACTTGCACACGTGCCCATTTGGCAATAGGAAAGTTCATTCAGAAACTGGGAGTACAATTCCTCTGAGTAGCTCTACAAATCCCCTTTTGGGGGATTTTCTTCTGTGAATAAAACATGGTCCTCACTACCTGGTTCTACCATTTCTCTGCTGTCACCTGGGGTAGTGGGAATTACCTGCAGCACTTCTTGAGGAGCAGCTGGGTATCTGTCCACCTGGGTAGGACCAACCCCAGCCAAGCAGGAATACCCCTCAAGAGGTTCACATACCTCCATCTTTCCCAAAATCACCTTTACATCTCCCACAAAACCCACATCACCATTTAAGGCAGGATCTGTGACTGTAGGCCTAGTGTTCCTGCAGCAGAGATGGCATGCATGTCCGCCTGGCCTGCTTGGCCCACATGGCCCCACACAGTCAGTGATGCTGGGATCAGCATTGCCCTTCTGTCCTTCCCCTGCTGGTTTTGGTTCACTCATACCAGACGCACCACCACCAAAGGCACCAGAAGCTTCTTCAGCTGATTTGCAGAAAACCTGTGTCTGTCCCATATGTTCAACACTGTTGACAGAGTGATTCTCCTCTACTCCTAACTCCTGTGAACCTGAATTCAAACTTAGGTTTAAAGGTGGTAAAAGATTAAGACTTTTACGTCTATAGTTATTTACTCTACAGTTTTCACCACTTTTATCTATTTGGTTTGCTGCAAACTCAGAAGTTTTTGTTACACTGGGCATTGCCATGCACTTTAGTGTATCTATTTCCCAGTTGCAAGCTGTTCTAGCACCTGACACGACATTCCCTGTGTCGTTCTCACTTGTCTCCCTGTGATGAGCACTCAGTGACTCTTATCCAGTGTTTTCTAATCTGTGAGGGTCACTCTCTGAGCTCTTCACACACATTTCAGCTTCTGTTCTATAATATAAGCCTGTTCTACTTTCTTCTTCTTCATTGCAGGTAAAAACAAATGCAAAAGAAATAAAGTTACTCTTCAGACACCTGGAACCATCAAGAGACTTGCTATTTGGAGGCACTTCCTGGGGACATCTGAGCTCCGGAGTGTCTATTCTTTGGAACTCACACCCTGAGGCTATTCCCTGAATCACAAGAGTTACATCACAGATCTGGGCCTGAGCCTGGGCCTCGCTGGCCCCAGTATCTGCAAAATGGACCTGATGAGATATCCATTCAAAAGTCCTCTTAGCAAGATTCTCATGTTCAAAAGTGCTAACCTCACCCTCACCTTGATAGGAGGAGCAATTTTCAAATAGCAAAGACAGCTCTCCTTTGTTTGCAAGCTGGATGCTTCTAGTCTCCAGGCCATGGTCACCACAGTGCTGCTCCTCCACCACTGCTGACCGCAGGGGGTGGTCAGGTCCGGGAGCATCACCAGGTCTTTCAGGGGCTACCCCTTGGAAATTAGCACAAACAGGAAGACCCTCATTTCCACAGCTCAGTGGGGCCATGCACCTACTTGAGCTTATGGAAAGAAGACTGTTTGGTTCACTCACTTCTAAGTTGGACAAGCCCTCTGGTGGTTTTACAGAGTTATTTTCTCTTTCCCTTTCAGAGTGTAAACTCTGACCTATACTAGCTGTTACAACCCCAGCTTCACCATTTCCTTCAACATTTGAAGTGTCATTCATTAAATTAATGAGTGACCCGCCCATCAGACTTCCCAGTCCTGGTCTGTGGCTCACTCTCTCTTTGGGCATGGCACACGCACACTCTAGTGAGCCGGCATCTATGTTAGTATTTAGTTCAGGGGGTGTGCCCACACCATGGAACTCACTGGCACTGCCTTCCCTGCAGTTGCGCAGGAGCCTGGTGTGAACATTTGCCCTTAAGGACTCAGTCTGCATGTCACTGGTATTTATTTGGAAAGGTGGGTCACTGTCAGCCAGAAGTTCAGAACCAGGTTTAGTTTCCCCATCAAACAAGTCCTTCATTGCATTTGGACATGGCCTGCCATGTGGGGATAGCTCTTCCTGCTGTGCCTCGAGCCCCCTGGGCCCTTCCGCGATGTTATCTGGCAGCCAGGCCCCTTTGCAAATCCCCTTGGAGGGGGCAGCTGCTCCACACCTGGGAGCACACATATCGTCTGCAATGCCCAGGCCATCAGGATCCATAACACAGAGACTGCATGGTGCGCTCACCTGTGAACTCCTACATCGTTGGTGACCAACACAAATAAGAGTTTTCATCCTTCATCTCCCTACCAGATGTACCTACAGAGTGGTTCTCATTATCACTCATGATCTGAGTGTTTACTGCAACTTCATTCTGTATCATGGAGTTTTCGTAAGTGACAGGGCAGTGGCAGAGACGGTTATTTACACAGGTCCCTTCCTGCACACCCTGGACACACGAAACAGACTCATCCTCTTGAGAACAAGCACCTTCAGAGAAAGCCCGGCCACTTCCAGTACTCACGCATGGAGCACCACAGACGTCACTGTGCCACTCAAGAGCAAGGTGTTCTGAGCACGTGCGGGTGTCATCCGGGTTCTCAGACCTGGCTAAGAGCACACACACGGAAGAGGAGACAGAGTTAACTGGCAGCCCCAGTCTACAACCCTGCTTCTGCCCAGGCCTTGCAAAAGCCCCAGTGCACACATTAGCTCCAGCAGCTGCCCTGCTAGCTCTGAGTCCAGTCCTGTGAAGCTCTCTGCCCCCAGAGGGATCAAATAATGAAGATAAAGCTGTACTTATCTCCTTCTCCAGCTCCTTCTCCTCCTCCGCAGATTTCTGTAACAGGCCAGTTTTCTCACTGTCGTCACTACTTAATTCTTTGCTGAAGCAACAACCCATGGTCGGGAGTTCAAAAGCTCACATAACAATGCACTGTTTCCTGGGCCTGCACAAGGCATCTCACACTAACTTTCTACGGTTTCTGATGAGAAGCCGACACCCAGACACCAAAAATAGCCCCTTGCACAGCAGTCACATGCCCTTGCCACTCAAATCCAAATTCTAAATTACCACAGACCCTGCCTAGCAGCCATCCTACTACACACACCACCACCTACAGAGCACGCAGAATTCAAAGACCCTGAACAGCAACAAAAAAAGTTCAGATTATTTTTCTTAGTCTCATAAACTCGTAAAAAAATGACTAAAATTATTATCCCAGCCAGAAGGAATTTCAGACATCTGTGCTTTCAACAGTGTTTCAGTATTCTTTGAATTAAGTTTCATGGGATGGTGGCAACCAAAGAAGTTAGCATGTATATTCCCCCAAAGGGAAATAGTAATAAAAACCTGTTCTTGAAAATTCAGGGGTACTTAGTTTTACCTAATTTTCTGCCTTTGAGAATTAAGTTCTGTGAATGTTTGGGAGTAACTGTGCTAGGCACAAGATTGGAACACACATGTAAATGTGGATGGTGGACAGCACCTTGTTTGGAATTTGCTTTAAATACCTAGCAAATAAGAAGGAAATAAGTGCACTCATATGTAGCATACATCTAACGTGTGTGTGCAGTGGGGAGGAGCTAAATGTGAGTAGTAACTGCTTAAGTTCATACGAGCACACAAGGTTCAACCTGTTATTCTTTCAGATATCTGAAAATTCTAATGAAGATAAAGTGCAATAGAAAAAGAGAAAGAAAATCTACGCCCACCTGTCCAATGTCAGGAAGAACCACAAGAACTCCCAAAGCTCCTCTGGGTCCAGCCTCAAGGTCAGTCACCCTGTACCATAGCCAGGACACATGGCTCTGTTCTCATTTCAACATCTATAAGCTCTGTTCTTGGTATAGGCAATTCTTTTGTTATTACAGTTCTGATGTGTTTAAAAAACAAAACGATTTTGTTAACTCCTCTCTGAGAGATTCTTCTGTCTACTATAATCTACCAGTTACTGCTGGTGTCCTAGTTTTTCATAAAACATTAATACTTTATGATGAGAAAATTAGGAATTCAGGAAGCTAATAGGAACACTTCTGACCACTTAAACGGAGGTACTGAATCTACAGTACATGATGAGGAGGTAACATAGGCAAATGCTTTCTATGGCACTAGGTACCACAAAATTTTAAGTACGCCTGTACTTTCCCTACACTGCATCCCAACAAGCTAAGGTAGCTCTCTCAACAGCACTCCATGATTTTGAGAACAAAACTCCAGGGGCAGAGCAGGACTCGCTATTTTACACTGCTCTCTCTTCCACTAGAGTCAATACCCACACAGAAAGCACCCTTCATTCTGAAGACACACGCCACACCTGCCCACATTCAGTGGAGCCTCAGTCACAGTTCAGGCTCATGAGCCAGCTGCCTAGGTGTAAGTCTTGGTTGTTTGTTGTCCTGGGTATGTGAGCCTGGGAAAATACTTAACTTCTTTGTCTCAGTTCCTTGCTTTAAAGGGTCCCTACTTTAAAGGGCTGCTGTGAGGACATTAAGGAGAACACTCAGATGGGAACCACAACATCACTCTAAGTCCTCATGATCTGACTCCAGCCCAACTCCAGAATCACCTCTCCTGTTAAGCTGCCATACTCATCACCTCCATTTCATCCAAAAATCCCAGCTAAACACCAGCATATCCTGCCTTTGCTCAAACCACTCATTCCCAAATCTCACCATCCTTTGTGAACTTGTTCCCTCCCAATTTTGCAAAATGACTATCTCCTGTCTGCACATGCTGGCTGCTCTTACACCTCCAGGAAAGCATTCCAGAAGCCAAGCTTAGTGTTTGCACCACTGGCTATCTCAAACTGGGGCTATGGTCCCCTCAGAATCTGCAAGCTCATGAAGAGAAATAGCAAACACAAAGGCAAGCCCATTTTTGCACATAGATGTAGGAGTGCAGTGGCAGCATGTAACAATCTGTAAACAGACTTAACCTACTAAGAAAAAGAGTTGGGTTTAAAATGTCATAAATTGAGGACCAGGAGACACCAAGGTATGACACAGAAACAAACCACCAAAATCAGTGGGTAGGTCAGACACTTAGCATTCAGCAGCCTGGGCTGTGGGAAACTCCAAAGACATTCTGGGTAACCGGTACCACAAACACTTGCTGGAGTAGCAATAGTTTCAGCAGAACATCATCTGCAAAACTAAATGAATGTCACTAGCTTTTGCATTCCACAGTTCTGTGCAATCAAGTCTCATCTCTGTATAAGAATTACAAGCACTAAGAATATATCTATATTACTAGAAAAACAATTATGTCACGGACAACACCTGGAAAAAGTTCTCATGTAAAAGGTTATGAGAGGTAAAGCAAAAAGGTAAACTAAGAAGCTTCAAGCTCCCATCTCCACAGAAATACCAAGAAAACACCAGAAGCTTCTGAACCAACTCTGCAGGAACTCTGAAAACAATTATAGCTAGCAACTAAGTAAGCACACAACCAAGAAAAAGCTACCCTCTCTTTGATAGGAAGGTTTTGTGGCGCAGTGTGGTCTTGGTCTGGGTTGGCAGTAGCCTGGGTCCAGATCCCTTCCTGCAACCAAAGGGAGCAGAGTCAACCTTACTTGCAAATCCAAGTGTGAGTCTGCTCTGTTTCAGAAGGAGGCTACTGAGGACTGGCTTGCTCATCATCAAATAACTGAGCACAAATGAGACAAGTGGCAGGAACTGCTCAAGGAAGCCACAAGGTGGCTACAAACCCACAGACACACCTGGGCAGAACATCATACACTGAGAAAGAAAGAGCCATATAAACCAGAGAAGTTGGGGGAAATTATCTGGGAATTAGGACACTGAAAAGCAGACATGCACATGGAGAATTCAGAAAGACACATCTAGGCAAGAGGCATGCTCAAAGAAGTCCTGGGACGACCTTAAGCCACCACCTTGGGCTGAGCCCTAGATGAGCTCATGAGGGAGGGACCATCCCAGAACATAGCAAGTCTACAAAGATTGGGAGAGGGAGTTACATTCTCTCTCTGGTGGGTTTTGTTTTTGTTTTTATTGGTAGGGGGATGGGGACTGGTCTCACTGTCTCAAAAAGTGGCACTCAAGGAAAGATAGTACAACATTCGAAAATCCATCAACATCATCCACTACACATCAATAAAAAGGAAAAAAATAACATGATCATCTCCATAGATGCTGAAAAAGTATTTGACAAAATTCAACACCCATTCATGATAAACACTCTCCACAAAATGGGTATAGAGGGCAAGTGCCTCAACATAATAAATACCATATATGACAAACCCACAGCCAACATCATACTTAACAGTGAAAAGCTGAAAGCCTTTCTTCTAAGATCAGGAACAAGACAAGGATTCCCACGCTCCCCACTTTTATTCAACATAGTTCTAGAAGTCCTAGCCATTGCAATCAGCCAACACAAAGAAATGAATGGCATCCAGTTTGTTAAGGAAGAAGTTAAACTGTCACTATTTGCAGACAACATGATATTGTACATAAAAGAACTTAAAGAATCCATTCCAAAACTACTAGAACTAATATATGAATTCAGCAAAGTTGAAAGATATAAAATTAATACACAGAAATCTGTTGCATTCCTATACATTAATGATGAACTAGCAGAAAGAGAAATCAGGAAAACAATTCCATTCACAATTGCATCAGAAAGAATAACATACCTAGGAATAAACCTAACCAAGGAAGTGAAAGACCTATACCCTGAAAACTACAAGACACTCTTGAGAGAAATTAAAGAGGATACTAATAAATGGAAATTCATCCCATGCTCCTGGATAGGAAGAATTAATGTCGGCAAAATAGCCATCCTGCCTAAAGCAATCTACAGATTCAATGCAATCCCTTTCAAAATACTGACAGCATTCTTCAATGAACTGGAACAAAGAGTTCTAAAATTCATATGGAACCACAAAAGACCCCAAATAGCCAAAGCAATCCTGAGAAGGAAGAATAAAGCTGGGGGATTATACTCCCCAACTTCAAGCTTTACTAAAAAGCCACAGTAATCAAGACACTTTGGTACTGGCACAAAAACAGACCCATAGATCAATGGAACAGAATAGAGAGCCCAGATATAAACCCACACATATATGGCCAATTAATATAGGATAAAGGAGCCATGGACATACCATGGGGAAACAACAGCCTCTTCAACAACTGGTGTTGGCAAAACTGGTCAGCTACATGTAAGAGAATGAAACTGGGTTACTGTCTAACTCCATATACAAATGTAAACTCGAACTGGATCAAAGACCTGAATGTAAGTCATGAAACCATAAAACTCTTAGAAGAAAACACAGGTAAAACTATCTTAAATGTAAACATGAGCAACTTTTTCATGAACATATCTCCTTGGGCAAGGGAAACAAAAGCAAAAATGAACAAGTGGGACTATATCAAACTAAAAACCTTCTGTACAGCAAAGGACACTATCAGTAGAACCAGAGGCATCTTACAGTATGGGAGAATATATTCATAAATGACATATCCAATAAGGGCTTGACATCCAAAATATTTAAAGAGCTCATGTGCTTCAACAACCAAAAAGCAAATAACCTGATTAAAATATGGGCTGAGAATCTGAACAGACACTTCTCCAAAGAAGAAATTCAGATGGCCAACAGGCACATGAAAAGATTCTCTACATCACTCAACAGCAGAAAAATGCAAATTAAAACCACAATGAGATATCACCTTACACAAGCTAGGATGGCCACCATCCAAAAGACAAACAACAACAAATGTTGGTGAGGATGTGGAGAAAGGGGAACCCTTCTACCCTGCTGCTGGGAATGTAAACTAGTTCAACCATTGTGGAAAGCAGTAAGGAGGTTCCTCAAAAAAAAAAAAAAAATAGAAATACCATTTGGAATTCCACTCCTAGAAATTTATCCTAAGAAAACAGAATCCCAGATTCAAAAAGACATATGCACCCCTATGTTTATCACAGCACTATTTACAATAGCCAAGAAATGGAAGCACTCTAAATGTCCATCAGTAGATGAATGGATAAAGAAGATGTGGTACATACACACAATGGAATATTATTCAGCCATAAGAAGAAAACAAATTCTACCATTTGCAACAACATGGATGGAGCTAGAGGGTATTATGCTCAGTGAAACAAGACAGGTGGAGAAAGACAAGTGTCAATGATTTTACTAATTTGTGGAGTATAACAACAAAGCAAAAACTGAAGGAACAAAATAGCAGCAGACTCACAGAACCCAAGAATGGACTAACAGTTACCAAAGGGAAAGGGACTCGGGAAGGTGGCTGGGAAGGGCAGGATAAGGGGATTAAGGGGCATTATGATTAGCACACATAATATAGGGGGGACACAGAGAAGGAAGCATAGTACAGAAAAGACAAGTAGTGACTCTCTTGCATCTTACAATGCTGATGGACAGTGACTATAATGGGGTATGTGGTGGGGACTTCATAATAGGGGGCGTGTAGTAATCACAATGTTGCTCATGTGAAACCTGAGTATACGATTATTTATCAATGATACCTTAAAAAAAAAACAAGTAGCATTCAAGGACATCTCTCTCAAAATATTACATGGACACAAGCTAAAGGAACAGAAACTTCAGTGAACATACGTGACAAGGAACAGCTTCACAAAAAATAATTTGTGAAAGTCTCAAAACGAGACTACAGCATTCAACAATGATGACGGCAAAGAGCAAACCATGGATAAGAAGAGAATGTTACTGCCCATGGACGGTGTGAGGCTGGTGGCCGCCCCCAGCGCACCAGGCCTGTGTCTTCACGGAGTTGGGTTGTTTGGGAATGCAGCCCAAAGCGGGTGGTAAACTCCATCTAAGGCTAAATACCGGCATAAGACCAATAGTCAATACACACCGTAAGGGAAAGTTGAAAAGAACTTTGGAGAGTTCAAGAGGGCGTGAAACTGTTAAGAGGTAAATGGATGGGGTAAAAAATATTTAAAAAAAAAAGAGAATGTTACTACATTATAAATATAACCAAATATCCAAGTTTCAATCCCCAAAACATCACTAGGCATACAAAGAAACGGAACAAAATTGTCTCTGATAAAGCTCAGATACAGGACTGACTTCATAAAAGACTAAAACGATTGTCTTAAATATGCTCATAAAGCTAAGGGAAAACATAGACAAGGAACTAAAGTTAATCAAGAAAACAACATATGAACAAAATTAGAGTATTAACAAAGAGGAATTATAAAAAGAGAACCAAAGAAGTATTTTGGAACTAAAAAGTACAACAGCTGAATTGAAAAATTCACTAGGGGCGCTTAGTAGACTGGGATGGAGACAAGAAAGAATTGGCAAATCTGAAGGCAGGATAAGTGAAATGGTCAAGTCTGAGGAACAGACAGAAAAAAAAAAATAAAGCTACTAGAGCCTAAAAGACTTATGGTGCATCATTAAATGGTCCCACATGTGCACTGCAGGAGTATCAGAAGGAAAAGAGAATATTTAAAGAAATAATGGCCAAAAACTCCACAAATTTTCTGAAATACATGAACTTACAAATCCAAGAGTTCAATGAACTTCCATGGGATGAACCCAGAGACCCACCAAGGCACATTACCATTAAACCATCAAGACCAGGGAGCTTAAAAGCTGCAAAAAAGCAGCTCATCAAGTACAAGAGCCTCATAAGATTATTGGCTGACTTATCAATAGAAAAACTTGCAGGTGCCAAAATAGAAAGATGATATATGTAAAGTGCTAAAAGAAAAGCTGTCACTGAGGACTCTATCCAGCAAAACTATCCTTCAACAACCAAAGAGAAGCTAAGCAATTACCAGGCAGACAAAAACTGAAGGAGTTTGCTGCCACTAGAACTGTCCTGCAAGACATGCTAACTGGCATCCCTCAAGCTGAGAAGAAGGGACCTGAGACAGTAACTCAAAGGCTGCATGAGGAAATAAAGCTCTCTGGTAAAAGTAAATACACAGAAAATTATAAAGCTATTATAATTTGATTCTGATTTAGAGCTCAATTTTTATTTTCTACAGGATTTAAAAGGCAAACGCATAATTATAAATCTATATTATTGGGCACAAAATAATAAAAGATGGGATTTGTGACACTAGTAACATAAGGCGGGGGAGAATTTCAATAAGTAGTTTTTGTGTGCTTCTGAGATTAAGGAGGCTTTGATTTAGATAGCTTTAACACCTGGGTGTTACACATAATTCCCATGGTAACCCTAAGATTAGATAAGATACATGGAATGGTTAAGTTTTTAGGATGAATGACTAAACTATCAATTATGTCATGTTGATGTTAACAAAGTTTCAATTTAAATATACCTTGCAGAGAAGTCCCAATAAGATTACATAGCCCTTTTGAGTCTTAAAACTCCCAAGATAAAACTTACACATTTGAAACATTTAGAAAAATATACAGAACGTAATTTCTTAAATGAACTTTAATCTAATATACACATAGGAATACTTAGTTGACTAAGCAGAAGATAAATCATTAAAGAACACAGTTATAACCAAAAATGCCCTTAACAGATGTAAAAACCTTCACACTGGGCAGAAAGTCAGAAGGATAAAAAAGTATGAATAGGTTTTATTCTGTATGGTAACTCCATTACTTTTCAACTGTATACTCCTAATTCACATACACAATAGCTTTAATAGTCTTTTCTACATAAGTCCGGTTAAACATCTACCTGTTACATCTCAGCTCTAGACTTACTACTGAAGTCCAACTGGCCCACCTGCCCACTTCACTGCTTTCTTGAATTTCTACCAGGTGGATTTTCCCTCCACAAACATTTACTTCTCCAGCTTTTTCCATCTCAAAATGCAGGAAACCACCATCCATCAAACTGCTCAACTACTCTTGTGTTATCTTGCTCTTACCTCGACCTTTACATCCTCTCCTCAGGTTGGTGCAGCAGATTCACCTCCAAAATAAAGGTGAAATCCCTTCATTCCTAGCCTAAGTCACCATCGTTTCTCAACTTCATTAGTTAATAGTTTTTATTTGGTTTGTTTCTATTACTGACATGCTACAATTCATTCTCTTAACATAATGAGGTCAAAATAATCTTCCTAAAATATGTCATGCTATTCCCTATCTAAAATCTTCCAGCTTTATTCCAAATTAATTTCTTCTACTCAGAGACAATGCAAATTGCTGCCACGTGGCTCACAAGAGCTGGGTTGTTTTTGGTACTATTTTCTACCCACTGTTTCACTTTTTAAATGGAATTGACAGATGCCAAAGAGGAAGTACTTTATCTTAAGTTTGTACTTTGAAGCCAGTTTGCCTGGATTGAAATCCTGGTTCTGCCTCTTTCTAGTTGATAGTTGAGTAAACTTGGGGAAATTAATTAAGCTTCTTCAGATCTCAGCTTCCTCTAGTAAAAATCATTTTTTGGGGCTCACTGTTTGGCAAAACTTGCAAATAGTTACTACTTAAGATTTTTTTTTTTGGTGGCAGGTGGTGGGATGGGTAGAGAACTGTATAATAAATAATTTTATCACTGGATAAATGCAAACCTGCTCCTGAATTATTCAGACATTTACTTGTGCATCACTATGGTGATTCTCCTCCTACTGAGACTGCATCCAACTTTGGGTGAAAGATTAAACCTCAAAGAGACTGGTCCCTAAATCAGACTGCTAAGCATACTTACTAATCACAGCAACTGACAACTACTTAGTATCAGTACTCAGAGCCACTAAACCAACTAAAATATCCTCATACTTAGATGCACTGTGAATAATGCTAGTTAGAAAAATGTTCACAGCAATGCCACTTATAATAGGAAAATAAACAATTTAAGTGCTCCACCAAAACCCTTCAAATGGCTTTAAGAAGTGATGGCATATCAACATAAAGAAAACACTACAAGGGTAAGTATGAGGCCATACATGATATGTCCTTCAAAACTATTTAAAAAAGGACACACATGGTGTGAATCCAGATGGTGTCTTATGGCACCTTCCAGCTCTAGTATTTAATGATCCTACGAAAATCTAAAGTATGCAATACCATGTAAAACTGGTAAACATATAATGCACATTTTAAGAAGCCTGTTGTCAGAGATGTGACCTGGACAAGGGATGCCAGGGGTACTGGGCAGCAAGGCTGGACCTAAAACTAGCCATATGATATTCTGTTACAGGATGTTAGCTCTTAGAAATGACAAAGAAAGCATGTATAGGCAGTACCAGCTGGAAATTGTTTCTCCACAGAAATGAAATATTGAATTCTGGCTGAAGACTTTCAATTCTTTTCCATATAGGTCTTATTGCAATTCTTCCCCATAAAATACTTTAAAAAATCAAGCAAAAAACCCCATAAAATGCACAATTTAGTTTTATGCCCTGCAATAGGTTTTAAAGACATTTGAATATAATTTGGGGCTGTAAATCAACCATGGGGAGGGAGATCTGTTTTAAAATAATTTTTAAAAACTATTTGTGCATAATTTCCACCTTAAGGACTACTAGAGGTCTTCCTTATATTTGGATTTTAAATTACTTACAATATCATAAAACTATTTTTTAATCAATATAAAATATAGTATGCAAAAAATTCTATCTATCTAACAGAATAACAATAATGAAGTATAATATTTGAAAGGGGGTATCATTTTTTAAAATTCTATCTTATTAAAAGTAGATCAATAATCCAATCCCCTCCTTTAATTTATACATGAACTCCTGATAATTTGGGCGAATTATACATCTAATCCTCAGGCTGATGTGGTTGGTCCACCTCCAAAACAAACTTGAAATCCCTTCATTCCTAGCCTAAGTCACCAGGTTTACTATAAATTTTGAAGGATTACTTAAAAATTTTACTTTTACTTAAAAATAGATGGGGATTTACTTTTTAAACTTTTTGTAAGACTTAAAAGATAATTTAGAAGACTGCCAAGCCAAATTTGGAGTGGATCCAAATGCACCTGACACACACATACGCGAAGCACAAAGCAGAGTTAACCCAATGGTCTCCGTGTTCTTACTCTTTCATTAGTAATAGCTGAAACATGACATCCATCTTCTCAGTAAAAGTGTACTAAGACTAGTGTGCTTTGAAGAGCACAAGTTTCAGAATGCAGACCTAATCATACACATTCTATAGGTCATCACTGAAACACTAAAAATAATCTGATGCATGTTCGACATGAAATGAACACACATGGCACACAGTCTTCTGCAGAACTATACACTCAACACACACTCAAAAGCCAGAACAGGATGTACAGTACAGACATTTGCTGCACACAGGTGGGTTCACCCACTTTTTTGGGCAAACTTGGACATTTTTTAGTTTTTTTACCACAAACATTTGTTGTAAGGAAATATCTGTGAGCCTTGGCTGTGATTAATCTCGAATTACCTGATTCAAAGCTGGGACAGAACTTGTCTGAGAAGTGGTTTGAGATATGGGACCATTCATCTGCAAAAGTGAAAACATCAAACACACTGTCACCAACAGTAAAGAAACATTTTCAAACCACAGTAATTTAGCAAACCAAAACTCACCACAAAAGCACATTTTTTTACATGACAAAGAAAGATGGAGGGGTCTTCACATTTAAAATACTTTGAAATTCTGACTGTACACCACAAGTAAAATTACTTGTAGTTTCAATAGGGAAAATTAAGAAAATATACTTTTCCCAAAGCCACTTAAAAATTTACTACTGTCTGACATGATAAAATCTTATAATAAACAAAGACAGTCAAAATAAAAAAATTCATACCGTAGCCTTAATTCTCTCTTGAAATACATACCACAACAGCTGTGATGCTATTAAAGTATTTATAAATCACTGCATTTCTCCTGGTGATTCATCATCCAAAAGCTTTATGTACCTAGAGTTGTAACTGCTACTTGTTTTTTTCTTAGTTTCCTCTACTAAACCACCCACAAATTTATTCAGAATATAACACCATATCTGCCCATGTTACTATTTCAATTTACATACTACATCCAGTGTGGACTCTGTTAGCAGAAGAAGAGAAGAGAGAAATGCAGGCCAATGCTGGCCTCAAGGCCCACTCACCAGATGAGTGCTGTCTTTCCCCTCCTGGACACGCTGGCCCTGTGGTTCAGCCACGACCTTAGCGTCCTGATCAGAAGTCATGAGCTGTTCACTTTGTGGCTCCACTGGAGAAGTTTCCTGTTAACTGGAGGAGGCTGTAAAACAACAGACAGTTAAAATGGTAACTTGATGTGCAGAGTATAACTGACTCTTACAATGAAATTATTAAGAAGTCTTAAAATCTGTAAGTTTTCCAGGATACTGTTTATCCCTCTGCAGTCTAAGTAGTTTAAAGAAATCTTCCCATAATTTACACTTTACTCACCCAAGAAATAATACTTTTTAAAAATAAGTTTCTTCTTCAAACGAATCTGGTTGGTGACCATGATGATATTCTAAGATTCGGACACATAAACCCATTCATGCCCATTTTTTAAAAACAGAAAATTATGAAGTTAATTGAACTCCAATTTGGGATTTGATGAATCCTATATTTGTATCTACATATATATGTATGTGTTTTTTGACCAGCCCCTATTAATTTCATTCTGTTTCAGGGTACAGCTACTGCTACCTGGACATCTGTTACTACTGTCCAGAAGTAACTAATTAAAAAGCAATCCCTTCATAGCCCTGAGCCACAGAAACTGAAAAAACTGAATACAGTGACATACAAGTACTGCAAAACAGCCTTTGTGAAGCATTCACTCACTCAACAGCTAGACACTGAACGGCACATGTAATAAATATCTTATTTGATTTTCCAGAATGGCTTGAGAAGTAACTGGCTCAAAAGGGATGATAAGCTTTCGTGATTTCATGCTACCAGTATCAGAACCGGGATTCTTGGACATCCAGGCCTGAATTCAGGCATTCTGCCTCTTGGCTATAAGCTACATTGTTCCACAGGGTAAAGAACTGATTTACCCAGACAGCTTTTCAGGATCCTCTGAAAACACAGGTTATCTGAGTGCAGAACGGAGTTGCTGAAAAATTAACGACTATTGTCTCACAAGGTAACTATACAGGTTTGTTTTTATGATGGCGTTCCCTCATCTCAAAAACCTGCTTATGAGAATGTCTCAGAACACTTGCTAATGAAATAATCTGAGGATAAGAGGCTGTTGTATCCAACTGCCAGGTATGCCATCAACCACAGAAGTGCAGAATCACTCAGATGCTGTGGGATGTGTTTGCAAGATGTAAACTATGAATAGAGAAAAGACATTTGAGATGAATTACATCTGTTTAAGGAACTCAATGTTTTCAAAATGTAGGATGAACGACCAATGTTAAATCATAACAGAAACTAACACCATTCTCACAAAACCATCAAATGCCAAGAATAAAGATACAGACCGGTACCCAGACTGACAAGTCACATAAGGTGGTAGGGATGCTATCACCACTATTAACTTCCAGAATTTTAAGATTCTCAAAGAGAATAATATTTGGTTGAAACCATGATAGCCAAAAGAGAAAAAAATCAACTATCAGAGTTCTTTATTATATACACTACCTATATTTTTTTCAAAACAGTCTAAAATTACACACCTCCCAATTAAAATAGTACCACCTCCAGACAGGAAGTGGTCTTGGAAAACATACAACAATGAGCCTGGAGTGAGATCTGATGCAAATGTATAGCAAAACAAGCAGAAGGATCCATGGGGTCCTGCTAAGTGGGCAGACTGGCTTCAACATACAAGGGGACAACATACACACACTGACCAAACTATGGCTTAATTTGGTTTGTATGGCTTTACCTGGGTAAAACAAAGTAAAGCAAAAAGACTGTCAGGAAAGCAGTACTGACAGGAGATTTGATAGTCTTAAATGGTAGCTTATGATGTTGTGGCTAAGTGTAATAAAAAAAGAGACCTACCTTTTAAAGCTGCATATTGAAATCTTTACAGGGAAACAACACAATCCTGTATTTTCCTCAAATTAATTACAGGGGCAGAGATGTAGGGATTCACAATTGTTCCTCCCAGGAAGGGGGGTTATCATGATATGATCCAGTCTACTTTTATATGTTTGATATTTTCTGTAACAAAAGGTTTAAAAGGTAGCCATGGCATATCTCAGTACAACATATACAGTGGTCCTAACTTGATCTACACATCCTATCCACATCAAGTAATCTTTACATTACACCATCATCTCTCTTAATTACTGACCTGACATATACCTAGTTAAAAAAAAACCGTCAACTGGAAAATTTTCAACAGAAGGGGTTACTGATACTCCATTTAAGCAATACAAAGATTCAGGCATTAAAATTAGACTTTATAATCAAATGTCCAAGTCTAAAATAAGACAAATCACAATGTACAAGCACTGATAGCAGTTCTAGTAAGTAACAAAGATACTCCTCACTACTTGTTAAGGGACCAAAACTCTTCTGAGATATGTAAGCTCTAACTATATAAACTACCGTGTCCTGGTATGGCCAAAAAGCTGATCTCAGGATTGTAAAGAGAAAAATGACAAAGCAAAGTATCTCCTGGCATACGACCTAGTTATGTGCAAACTGATAGAGTTTGGAGCCTCACAAAAAGTTACTTTCCTGATTGGATTTCATCCATCTGTATGCAAAAAAGTCCAGAGAGATGACACCCAAGGACCCTGCCTCCTACCTAGTGGTCTCTGCTGGCAACTCATTTTTAATCTCACCTGAGATTCCACTCTTCTGGTGGACTATGGGTCTCTTAGATTTGTTTCTAAAGAATTCTTTTCACATATATCAGAAATGTGTTTCATAATTAAAAATTTGTTAAGGTCTTTCCAGATACTCGAAGCAATCCTTAAGAATATATAACAGAGGTGGAGCCAAGATGGCGGTGTGAGTAGAACAGCGGAAATCTCCTCCCAAAACCACATATACTTATGAAAATATAACAAAGACAACTCTTCCTCGAATAGAGACCAGAGGACACAGGACAACATCCAGAACACATTCACAACTGCGAGAACTCAGTGCCTCGCGAAGGGCTGCTTTGTGGAAGTCTTGAAGGGACAGGGACCCCAAAACCAGATGAAAGTGTCCCGGGACACTTAGTCCGGTAGCAAGGAATCTGGGGATCTCTGGGCACTCTAACCCCCTGGGCAGCAGGGAGCACGGAGGGCCCTCACGGAGATAAATAGCCTCCTCGCCACTCCCCCTCAAACGCAGCTCCACCATATCAGAGCAGCAGCCCAAGGCAAGCCACTAGACGTCGCTGGTCTCCCAGGAGAGGAAGGTCACAAACCAACAAGAAGGAAAGTTCTTCCAGCCGTCACTCGTGCCAGCTCTGCAAACTATCTCTATCACCATGAAAAGGCAAAATTTCAGGCAGACAAAGATAATAGAGTCAACACCAGAAAAGGAGACAGACCTAAAAAGTCTTCCTGAAAACGAATTCAAAATAAAGGTCATAACCATACTGATGGACTTGCAGAGAAATATGCAAGAGCTAAGGGATGAAGTCTGGAGGGAAATTACAAATGCCCGGAAAGAGATTGCAGAAGTGACACAAACTCTGGAAGGATTTATGAGCAGAATGGATAAGATGCAAGAGGCAATTGATCGAATAGAAACCAGAGAACAGAAATGCATAAAAGCTGACATAGAGACAGATAAAAGGATCTCCAGGAATGAAACAATCTTAAGAGAACTGTGTGACCAATCCAAAAGGAACAATATTTGTATTGTAGGGGTACCAGCAGAAGAAGAGAGAGAGAAAGGGATAGAAAGTGTCTTTGAAGAAATAATTGTTGAAAACTTCCCCAAACTGGGGGAGGAAATAATTGAACAGACCACGGAAATACACAGAACTCCCAACAGAAAGGACCCAAGGAGGAAAACACCAAGACACATAATAATTAAAATGGCAAAGATCAAGGACAAAGAAAGAGTTTTAAAAGCAATTAGAGAGAAAAAGGTCACCTATAAAGGAAAACCCATCAGGCTATCATCAGATTTCTCGACAGAAACCTTACAAGCCAGAAAAGAATGGCATGATATATTTAATGCAATGAAACAGAAGGGCCTTGAACCAAGGATACTGTATCCAGCACGATTATTTAAATATGATGGAGGGATTAAACAATTCCCAGACAAGCAAAAGTTGAGGGCATTTGCCTCTCACAAACCACCTCTACAAGGATTCTTACAGGGACTGCTCTAGATGGGAGCACTCCTAAAAAGAGCACAGAACAAAATACCCAACATATGAAGAATGGAGGAGGAGGAATAAGAAAAGAGAGAAGAAAAGAATCTGAAGACAGTGTATATAACAGCTCAATAAGTGAGCTAAGTTAGGCATTAAGATACTAAAGAGGCTAACCTTGAACCTTTGGTAACCACGAACCTAAAGCCTGCAATGGCAATAAGAACATATCTTCCAATAGCCACCCTAAATGTAAATGGAGTGAATGCACCAATCAAAAGACAAAGAGTAATAGAATGGATAAAAAAGCAAGACCCATCTCTATATGCTGCTTACAAGAAACTCACCTCAAACCCAAAGACATGGACACACTAAAAGTCAAGGGATGGACAAACATATTTCAGGCAAACAACAGCGAGAAGAAAGCAGGGGTTGCAGTAATAATATCAGACAAAATAGACTTCAAAACAAAGAAAGTAACAAGAGATAAAGAAGGACACTACATAATGATAAAGGGCTCTGTCCAACAAGAGGATATAACCATTCTAAATATATATGCACCCAACACAAGAGCACCAGCATATGTGAAACAAATACTAACAGAACTAAAGGGGGAAATAGACTGCAATGCATTCATTTTAGGAGACTTCAACACACCACTCACCCCAAAGGATAGATCCACCAGGCAGAAAATAAGTAAGGACATAGAGGCACTGAACAACACAGTAGAACAGATGGAACTAATAGACATCTATAGAACTCTATACCCAAAAGCAACAGGATACACATTCTTCTGAAGTGCACATGGAACATTCTCCAGAATAGACCACATACTAGGTCACAAAAAGAGCCTCAGTAAATTTCAAAAGACTGAAATTCTACCAACCAACTTTTCAGACCACAAAGGTATAAAACTAGAATTAATTCTACAAAGAAAACAAAATGGCTCATAAACACATGGAGACTTAACAACATGCTCCTAAATAATCAATGGATCAACAAACAAATTAAAATAGAGATCAAGAAATATATGGAAACAAATGACAACAACAACACAAGCCCCACCTTCTGTGGGACGCAGTGAAAGCAGTCTTAAGAAGAAAGTATACAGCGATCCAGGCACACTTGAAGAAGGAAGAACAACCCCAAATGAATAGTCTAACATCACAATTATCAAAACTGGAAAAAGAAGAACAAATGAGGTCTAAAGTCAGCAGTAGGAAGGACATAATAAAGATCAGAGAAGAAATAAACAAAATTGAGAAGAATAAAACAATAGCAAAAATCAATGAAGCCAAGAGCTGGTTCTCTGAGAAAATAAACAAAATAGATAAGCCTCTAGCCCAACTTATTAAGAGAAAAAGAGAATCAACACAAATCAACAGAATCAGAAATGAGAACGGAATAATCACGACAGACTCCACAGAAATACAAAGAATTATTAAAGACTACTATGAAAACCTATATGCCAACAAGCTGGAAAACCTAGAAGAAATGGACAACTTCCTAGAAAAATACAACCTTCCAAGACTGACCAAGGAAGAAACACAAAAGTTAAACAAACCAATTACGAGCAAAGAAATTGAAACAGTAATCAAAAAACTATCCAACAACAAAACCCCTGGGCCGGATGGATTTACCTCGGAATTTTATCAGACACACATAGAAGACATAATACCCATTCTCCTTAAAGTTTCCCAAAAAATAGAAGAAGAGGGAATACTCCCAAACCCATTCTATGAAGCCGACATCACCCTAATACCAAAACCAGGCAAAGACCCCACCAAAAAAGAAAATTACAGACCAATATCCCTGATGAAGTTAGATGCAAAAATACTCAATAAAATATTAGCAAACCGAATTCAAAAACATATAAAAAGGATCATACACCATGACCAAGTGGGATTCATCCCAGGGATGCAAGGATGGTACAACATTCGAAAATCCATCAACATCATCCACCACATCAACAAAAAGAAAGACTAAAACCACATGATCATCTCCATAGAAGCTGAAAAAGCATTTGACAAAATTCAACATCCTTTCATTTTAAAAACTCTCAGCAAAATGGGTATAGAGGGCAAGTACCTCAACATAATAAAGGCCATATATGATAAACCCACAGCCAACATTATACTGAACAGCGAGAAGCTGAAAGCTTTTCCTCTGAGATCAGGAACAAGACAGGGATGCCCACTCTCCCCGCTGTTATTTAACATAGTACTGGAGGGCCCATCTACGGCAATCAGACAAAACAGAGAACTACAAGGTATCCAGACTGGTAAAGAGGAAGTTAAACTGTCACTATTTGCAGATGACATGATATTGTACATAAAAAACCCTAAAGACTCCACTCCAAAACTACTAGAAATAACATCGGGAATACAGCAAAGTTGCAGGATACAAAATTAACACACAGAAATCTGTGGCTTTCCTATACACTAACAATGAACCAATAGAAAGAGAAATCAGGAAAACAACTCCATTCACAACTGCATCAAAAAGAATAAAATACCTAGGAATAAACCTAACCAAAGAAGAGAAAGACCTATATCCTGAAAACTACAAGTCACTCTTAAGAGAAATTAAAGGGGACACTAACAAATGGGAACTCATCCCATGCTCGTGGCTAGGAAGAATTAATATAATCAAAATGGCCATCCTGCCAAAAGCAATAGACAGATTTGATGCAATCCCTATCAAATTACCAGCAACTTCTTCAAAGAACTGGAACAAATAGTTCAAAAATTCATATGGAAACACCAAAGACCCTAAATAGCCAAAGCAATCCTGAGAAAGAAGAATAAAGTAGGGGGGATCTCACTCCCCAACTTCAAGCTCTACTACAAAGCCACAGTAATCAAGACAATTTGGTACTGGCACAAGAACAGAGCCACAGACCAGTGGAACAGAGTAGAGACTCCAGACATTAACCCAAACATATATGGTCAATTAATATTTGATAAAGAAGCCATGGACATACAATGGTGAAATGATAGTCTCTTCAACAGATGGTGCTGGCAAAACTGGACAGCTAGATGTAGGAGAATGAAACTGCACCATTGTCTAACCCCATACACAAAAGTAATTCAAAATGGATCAAAGACCTGAATGTAAGTCATGAAACCATAAAACTTTTAGAAAGAAACATAGGCAAAAACCTCTTAGACATAAACATGAGTGACTTTTCTTGAACATTATCTCCCCAGGCAAGGAAAACAACAGCAAAAATGAACAAGTGGGACTATCTTAAGCTGAAAAGCTTCTGTACAGCAAAAGACACCATCAATAGAACAAAAAGATACCCTACAGTATGGGAGAATGTATTTGTAAATGACAGATCCGATAATGGCTTGACGTCCAAAATATATAAAGAGCTCAACCACCTCAACAAACAAAAAAATAATAATCCAATTAAAAAATGGGCAGAGGAACTGAACAGACAGTTCTCCAAAAAAGAAATACAGATGGCCAAGAGACACATGAAAAGATGGTCCACATCACTAATTATCAGAGAAATGCAAATTAAAACCACAATGAGGTATCATCTCACACCAGTAAGGATGGCTACTATCCAAAAGACAAACAACAACAAATGTTGGCGAGGTTGTGGAGAAAGGGGAACCCTCCTACACTGCTGGTGGGAATGTAAATTAGTTCAAACATGGTGGAAAGCAGTATGGAGGTTCCTCAAAATGCTCAAAATAGACTTACCATTTTACCCCAGAATTCCACTCCTAGGAATTTACCCAAAAATGCAGCACTCAAGTTTGAGAAAGACAGATGCACCCCTATGTTTATCGCAGCACTATTTACAATAGCCAAGAAATGGAAGCAACCTAAGTGTCCATAAGTAGATGAATGGATAAAGAAGATGTGGTACATATACACAATGGAATATTATTCAGCCACAAGAAGTAAACAAATCCTACCATTTGCAACAACATGGATGGAGCTAGACGGTATTATGCTCAGTGAAATAAGCCAAATGGAGAAAGAGAAATAAATACCAAATGATTTCACTCATCTGTGGAGTATAAGAACAAAGGAAAAACTGAAGGAACAAAACAGCAGCAGAATCACAGAACCCAAAAATGGAGTAACAGGTTCCAAAGGGAAAGGGACTGGGGAGGATGGGTGGGTAGGGAGGGATAAGGGGGAAAGAAGAAAGGGGGTATTATGATTAGCATGCATAATGTAAGGGGAGAAAGGAGAGGGCTGTACAACACAGAGAAGTCAAGTAGTGATTATACAACATTTTGCTGTGCTGATGGACAGTGACTGTAAGGGGATTTGAGGTGGGGACCTGGTATAGGGGAGAGCCTAGTAAACATAATGTTCTTCATGTAATTGTAGATTAATGATAACAAAAAAAAGAAGAAGAAAAGGGGGATTACTCCCTGATAGGATAAAACTAACTGCAAATCGCCAGTTAATGCATGCTTTAAATATCTTTAATTTTGTTCATTTAAAGGGTGTCAGATGATGAGCTATGGAAGTACATTTTTCTGATAATATTCCTTTCTCTTAAAAAAAAAAAAAAAGCATTTACTGTGTGAACTCCAATAAGTTCTTCAGAATGGTATAAAGGGCATATCAAAGTGTGGGCAAAGGGTTTGTTTGTGTTTATACAGAGGATCAAAGCCTAATTTGGTTACCCAGAAAACGAATTAAGATACGATATGAAGAAGAACTTCCAACATCAACATTCTCTGGAAGAGTCATTCCAGAAGATGATCATCAAAAAACTTCAACAAAGATCCCAGTGCTGTTGCAGTTGTAGCTGCATTCATCCCACCGGTTCCTGGACTTGCCATTGGAATGAAGAAGGAGATATCTAAGCTGGCCTATGTATATAGTAAAACAACAAATTTGACTGAATCTATACTGTAGGAACTCAACCAATAATTAGGAGAAGTGCAAGTTACAGCCCTCCAAAATCTTGCAACTATAGACTATCTACTGTTAAAAGAACATATGGGATGTGAACAGTTCCCAGGAATGTGTTGTTTTAATTTGTCTGATTTTTCTCAAAATATTCAAATTCAGTTAGACAATATTCATCATTCCATTGTTAAGTTTTTACAAATGCCTAGGGTGCCTATCTGGTTCTCTTGGTTTCACTGGATATGGCTGGTAATTGTGGGTCTGCTTTGGTTATGTAGCTGTATTCCTATTATGTTAATGTGTGCACGCAATTTAATTAGTAATTTAAAACCTGTTACACTACAAGAAGATATGTCAAAGACATAATCAATCTTCCCATGTTTTCTTCCACCTGCTACTTCTATAGCTTCTCTTCTTCCTTCATAATTACAACCCCTAAGTAGAATTCATGCCTTATATCAAAATTACCGAGTATCATAATTCTTCCAAGTGGTAAAGATACCTCAAGACAAATGCTGGGCATAGAAGCCACAGGGCATAAATCTGCAAAGAAGTAAAAAGCTAACCTTTTCAAACAATATTGCTTCTCTCTCACTCACCAACTTTACATTTCCCTGTATGGCCCCAGAAGATGACTAGTTAGCCAGAGACGGGTAAGATTCCTCAAGGGAGGAACAATCTAAGACAAGCACAGTCGCAGGGGGGCCATCAGGTGAGAAATTGGGGACCAACACAGGTGAGGCTTAGAACCTCACCCCCCATTTTGAGAGAAATCTTCTGCATCCGTGGATGTTTTGTTGCCCTTGTCTAGCCTGGATTAATACTTAGTGTATAGGCACACACCTGATCATCTATATTTGCCCTCTTACAGCACTAAACTATGTTTTCTACCTTTATCTTGCATCTACATACCACTTCAGCACTTTATTGAAAAAAAAATGATGATAATAATAATAAGGGAGAAATGTGGGATTCACATATAAATCAAGTATAAAAATCAAACGAATACTCATATTTGACCTGATTGTTTATAGGTCATAATGCGTGATCAAAACCAAAAGTTTCTGTGATGAATGCCCTTGTACTGTTCACCATGTAAGAATTTATTCACTATGTAAGAATTCGTACACCATGTAAGAACTTGTTCGTTATGCTTTAGAAGATTGGAGACTGACGAGAATTAGACTTGAAATGGATTAATGATTGTACATTGAGCATTGACCCCCGTATACTTAATTTTATTGTTGTTAACAACCATTTGATCAATAAATATGAGAGATGCCCTCTAAAAAAAAAAAAAGATTCATAAAGTAGTATGCAGCCTGAACCTCTCTGGGCACTTCTGCTGCGAGAGGAAGCAGTCCTGACTGCGCTTTAGGCTGTGACGCCGGGCTCTGTATGATGGCACATGACCACCTCACACAATGGTTGCCATGGATACAAGCACTGCTCGTAAAACAATCACAGATGACAGTCACACTGAACATGAAAAGCGCCGTGCTTTGCCCGGACATTTTGAATGTATTGTTTACTTTAAACTTCATAATCCTTTTCCCAAGGAAGGTCAGATTTCCGGTTCCTATCTAACCATTGAGGGAGTCACACGCCCAGTGAGGTTAAATTGTTTCCTTAGGTAACTGGCATTAAGGAATAGAAGTGTGTGATGTGAACCCAGCACTCACTCTTTCTGGAAAGTGTTCTCTTAGCCACTACGTGTAGTTCACTCAGATTAAAAAGACATTTTTATACTTGATACAGATCACAATATTCACGCATGAAAGCATAGGCAAGATGACGTTATGGCAGGGTTTCGAAAAAAGACAATGTACATACCCAGTGTCTACATGTCAAAATATTATCTGTACTAAATATTTTCTGTAATTCCCATCTTAAATATGAATTCTGAGGTGAGAATTTTTGCTGAGACGTCAAATGCAGTCAGTAGGAACAGCAGTTGTACTAACTGCGTTTTTACACCCTAAAACACTAAGAAAGAATCCGGCAAAACAGTTTTATGCTCACCACCATGGGGCGCTTTTGATTAAATATAAGGGTTTGGGCAATTCGCCTTTTTTATTTTATCCAGGTTTAATTTTTAACACTTATGTTTTATTCAGCATGGAAAATCTTCCTTTGTCAAAAAAGGAACAGATTATTGTGGTGTCCAAAATTCACCTGACAAATGCATTGTTTAGAATTTTGCTTATGACATTAATAAAAGAATCATTTCTGTGTGCAAAAAAAAAAAGAAAAAAATCAAACGAATAATCATAATTGACCGGATTGTTTATAGTTCATGATGCATGATCAAAACCGAAAGTTTCTGTGATGACTGCCCTTGCACTGTTCACCATGTAAGAACTTATTCACTATGTAAGAACTTGCTCACCGTGTAAGAACTTGTTTGTTATGCTTCAGAAGATTGGAGACTGTTGACAATTAGGCTTGGGGTTGATTAATGACTGTGCATTGAGTCCCCTATACAGAATTTTATTGTTGTTAACAACCATATGATCAATAAATATGAGAGATGCCCTCTCAAAAAATAAAAATAAATAAAAAATAAAAAAGAATATAAAACAATCTCAAATCCACTTACCTACATATAAAGTCAGTGGCATAACTATCAAGATAATTATTCTAAGTGATTTTAAAAGCATTTTAAATCTTAAAATCTTAAATCTTAAATTCTTAAAAATTCTTAAAAATTCTTAAATCTTAAAAATTCACCAAGAAATCTTAAAATGTAGTCAGTAGGCTTGCTTTTGGAGGTAAATGTTGGTATTACTTTTGAAATTTTTATTTTAAATATTATACACACATATACATATTATAATATGATAAAGTAAATAAGGATTACATTGTTAGGTACTCAGATGTTGAGCATAAAAGGAGATACAAACATAATATCAAATAAGCTAAGTAAAATCCAGATAATCTTTTCAGTGGGGAATGTAACTTTAAACTACAACCTAGATTTTCTGTGACCTCCCCAGTTTTCTACTCTGTCCTCTTTCTGTGTGTGCCAGGACCCAACCCAGGCACATGCTGTATCCCCGCTTTTCTGTCCACCACTAGGGCTGCTCCTCAGCCTCTCCCCATTTTTCACCCACACTTTCCTAGAGTGCTGGCCCATCACTGCATAGAATGCTGCTCAATCTGAGAGGAACCTGGGATAGCCCACTATGAAAGCAAGGGAGCTATCAAGAGACTGCTGTGGGCACGTCACAGCAATGGGAACTTCAGGGAGAGATTGATGGTAAGAACTTATTCACTATGTAAGAACTTGCTCACCATGTAAGAACTTGTTCGTTATACTTCAGAAGATTGGAGACTGTTGAGAATTAGGCTTGGGGTTGATTAATGACTGTGCATTGAGTCCCCTATACAGAATTTTATTTTTGTTAACAACCATTTGATCAATATATATGAGAGATGCCCTCTCAAAAAAAAAAAATCTCTTGGACATAAACATGAGAGACTTCTTCATAAACGTATCTCCCCAGGCAAGGGAAACAAGAGCAAAAATGAACAAGTGGGATTATATCAAGCTAAAAAGCTTCTGTACAGCAAAGGACACCATCAACAGAACAAAAAGGCATCCTACAGTACAGGAGAACATATTCATAAATGACAGATCCAATAAAGGGTTGACATCCCAAATATATAAAGGGCTCACACACCTCAACAAACAAAAAGCAAATAATCCAATTAAAAAATGGGCAGAGGAGCTGAATAGACAGTTCTCCAAAGAAGAAATTCAGATGGCCAACAGACACATGAAAAGAAGCTCCATATCACTAGTCATCAGAGAAATGCAAATTAAAACCACAATGAGATATCACCTCACACCAGTAAGGATCGCCACCATACAAAAGACAAACAACAACAAATGTTGGCGAGGTTGTGCAGAAAGGGGAACCCTCCTACACTACTGGTGGGAATGTAAATTAGTTCAACCACTGTGGAAAGCAGTATGGAGGTTCCTCAAAAAATTCAAAATAGAAATACCATTTGACCCAGGAATTCCACTTCTGGGAATTTACCCTAAGAACGCAACAGCCCAGTTTGAAAAAGACAGATGCACCCCTATGTTTATCACAGCACTATTTACAATAGCCAAGAAATGGAAGCAACCTAAGTGTCCATCAGTAGATGAATGGATAAAGAAGATGTGGTACATATACACAATGGATTACTACTCAGCCATAAGAAGAAAACAAATCCTACCATTTGCAACAACATGGATGGAGCTAGAGGGTATTATCCTCAGTGAAATAAGCCAGGCAGAGAAAGACAAGTATCAAATGATTTCACTCATATGTGGAGTATAAGAACAAAGAAAAAACTGAAGGAACAGAACAGCAGCAGAATCACAGGAACCAAGAATGGACTAACAGTTACCAAAGGGAGAGGGACTGGGGAGTGTGGGTGGGAAGGGAGGGATAAGGGGGGATGGGAAGAAAGGGGATATTACGATTAGCATGTATAATGAGGTGGGGCACAGGGAGGGCTGTGCAACACAGAGAAGACAAGTAGTGACTCTACAGCATCTTACTACACTGATGGACAGTGACTGTAATGGGGTTTGTGTGGGGGACTTGGTGAAGGGGGAAGCCTAGTAAACAAAATGTTCCTCATGTAATTGTAGATTAATGATACCAAAATTAAAAAAATGTAAAAAAAACAGCTAAAAAGAACAAACAGAAAAGTTTTAACCAAATAATCTCATGTAATATGATAACTTTATCTGGATGCATATTCAAATTAAGTTTAAAGTGACATTTTTGACAGGAAAATTTAATGTAGCTTAGGTAATAAAGGATTTTCAGAATAACTTAATTTTGCCCAGTGCAATCAAGGTCCCATAGCTGTTAATTTTTAAAGGTCTTATCTGTAAGAGACATAAATTAAAAGGCTACAAGTAAAATTATACATCTGGGGTTTTCTTTAAAATGTGCTAATAATTTTTTTATAAGTTTAAGGAAAGAGAAGAATGAAAATACAGAGAATACAAACGAAAAGGAAAACACAAGAATGCAGTCATGTGGTGGCCACCTGCTGAACACAGTGAGGCTAGTCCTGCCCTCTCAACTTCCATGGTTAAAATTCTCCATAATAAAAAAGAAAAAGAAAAATCTAGGACATGGTATCAACATACATCTAAAACCTCACACACCTATTGCTAAAATCTGTACTAATGAAATACTACAAAAATGTGTGAACCATTTTATGAAAAATGTTCATAGCAACTTCAGCAAAAAAAGGAAATAAAAACATTTAAGTGTAGAAAAACAGAAATTGATGCATTACAATTAGTTAAAATATTCACAAAATTTACATAAAGTAAAAAAAGGATATAAAACTATAGACAGTATAATTACAACTATGTTTAAAAATCCACATAACTAAATTTAGAAACAAAACAAAGGAAAGCAGGAAATGTATCAGATGACTAATAGTGTTTGATTAAAACTGGAGGACAGTGTTTAAGTTGGTTTCGTTTCTGTGGTCTCAAGCTTTTTAAATAATTTGTTTATAATCACATATGCCTAGTAATAAAACCTGTCCAGCTTGCTGAGGCCTCGTGTACCAGGCAGCCTAGCCCTTCGGGGTCCCACGGTGCCTCTCCTAGAGAAGGGTCCAGGTCCCATTCCAGCTTGACTGACAAACATTAAGGAAGCTGTCTTATGGAAGGCCCAACATTTTCTTGTGAATCTACCTCCCCTGGTCTTGTTCCTATGACATGGGTTCTCAAAATAGGCTCTGGGCTCCATTAAGAGTCCCAGAGACCCATTCCAGACCAAGAGGTCAAAATAATTTTCATAATAATGCCAAGATGTTATTTACCTTTTCCACTCTCCTCACAGAAGTGCAGTGGTGTTTTGGTGTAGTATCAAAGAAGAACATTTAAGGTTATACGAAATGACTACTAAAATATTCCTCACTTTTCCAACTATGGATTTGTATAAGACCAGGTTTCCTTCTTACAGTTCAACCAAAATAACACATCTCTAATGCAAAAGCAGAAGAGATTCTATTACATCAGACATTGAGAGACTTACAAAATTATAAAACAATGGCACTCTCATTAAATTATTTTGTTTTGGAAAAAAGTGCTATCTTTTCATAAGCAATGTTATTTATATTAAATGTAATTGGCTTGTGGTTATTACTAAAGAAAAACATATTTTTAAATTTCTGAGTCTTACTTTTTAATAGAGATAAGCCATATATATAAACAAAAGTTCTTAGGGATACTCAATAATGTTTAAAATCGTGAAGAGATCCAAGACCATAATGTTTGAGAACCACTGAGAGAGCAGATAAAAGTGCTTCTTCTGACAGGACAGACGCCCACCCAGTGCTCACACACGGATGGGAGACACAGCATGCTCGCAGACGGGAGATGTGCTGGGCTCATGATGCAACAATGCAATCCCTGGCCAAATCACTCCCACTTTTTTTGCAAAAATCGATGGACTCACCCTAAAATTCCTACAGACCCACATGGGACCCAGAACAGCCACAACAATTTGAAAAGAACAAAACTGAAATATTAACACTTCCTGATTTTACAACTATGGCAATCAAGACAGTGTGGTGTTTTGCGTAAGGAAAGACATACAAATCAATGGGAAGAGAACTAAGAGTCCAGAAATAAACCTTTACATTTATGGTCAGTTTTCAAAATGGAGAGAAGCCCATTCAATGGACCAAAGATGGTCTTTAACAACTGGATAGCCATATGCAAAAGAATGAAGCTGGACCCTTATTTCTCTATTGTACAAATTAACTCAAAATGGATCAAACACCTAAATGTAAGAGCAAAAACTATTAACTCAGAAGGAAACACAGGAGCTCGGATAAGCAATGACTTCTTAAGACACCAAAAAAAGGCAAACAAAACAAAAGAAAAAAGAAACTGGCCTTCATCAAAATTAAAAACTTCTGAGCCTTCAAGCATGCCATCAAGAAAATGAAAGGTAACCTACAGAATGGGAGAATATACTTGAAAATCTAATCTGATAAGGGACATATATCCGGAATAAAGAATACCTAAAATTCAATAATAAACAACAAATAAGTAAAAAATGAGCAGTCTGAATTGACATTTCCCCAAAGAAGATAATCAAATGGCCAACAAGCACACAGAAAAATGATCATTAGGGAAATGCAAACTAAAACATGAGACACCACTTCACACTCACTGGGACAGCTCTAATCAAAAGGACCAATAACAAGCATTGGCAAAGTTGTGAATTGGAATCTTTATAAGTTGCTGGGGGGAATGTAAAATGTAACAACCACTTTGGTAAACTGTTTCAGAATGTTCAACATAGTTACCCTACAACCCCGGCAATGCCACACATAGGTATATGCTCCAGAGAACTGAAAACATTCCCCCGTCAAAACTTGTACATGAACATTCACAGCAACAATATTCATAAGAGCCAAAAAGTGTAAACAACCCAAATAGTAAACTATTAGAGGTTAAAAGCCTTATTTTCATACATGTGTCTAGTATACCTCAGTCAATTTCCAAGTAACAATCGCAGAATCAGTTTGAGAATTCAGTAATTTCTAAAACAATCAAAATAAAGATTTCATCCTTGTAAACAACATGAAATTCTTTATCATGGTCACAAAGGGTGGTGTGGAAACAAGGATTCAGCAATTTGGAAAGAACCAGCACTTGGATCTTCATTATGTAACTATTCTACGTTCTCCACGTTGACTGTTTCCAGCTTACTCTTAATTAGTTAGGGCTCATGCCCATTTAGCAGACTGGGAACTGGAGTTCAGAGGTAACTCAGGTCACAGAGCTAGTGAGTACAGGGAGCTGAGTCATACACACACCTACAATTCCTGTTATTCCACTCTAGTGCTTATGAGCTCTGAAGTGCAGGCAGCTCACCCTACGACCCAGCCAATGGGTATGTGTTCCACGGTAACACGACCTCATGACCTAACGACCTCAGAAGCACCTGCCGTTTCCCTAGGTGGGTAATATTTTTATTGCACCAATGTGCAGATTATGGTTTTGGTTTTTAAAATAAACATTTTTTAAGAAAACAACATAGTGACTAAAACAAAAGTCAAATAATTCATCCTTTATACAATAAAAACAGCGATCTGATTCAGTGCCGAAATAAAAACTGTCTTAAAAGATGATATATTTCACCTTACTGGGGAATTTTCAAGTGTCCAGATAATTTTTGCTTTATGAGTTGACCTTCAAATGTATGCATTTCACGTGAGATTCCACTATAGGGGGGCAGATACAGACCCTCTGTTCTGAATCTAGACAATTATTCTGAAGTTGGAAGTCCCCACTAGTACAGAAACTCCAGGCTCTCTATATTCACCACGCTGCCCTATTGAATGTGTCCTGCTAGTTCCCCCTCATTCCTTCATGCACCCATGGGCTTCTTTGCCCCTTACAGCAAAGACCACTTGTGTGCTCTTCCCTGCTATCCTGAGTTTCTCAATGGCATCTATGAAGTCCATCTTCTCATGTATAGGACTCAAGAGAAATATATAACCCACCAAGATATGTTAACAATTTTCCCCAAGGGCTTCCTTTTGTCAGTAAACACTCAAATACATAGGGTTTAACTGCAGTGTTTTCTAAACACTGTTTCTGTAGCTATCTCTAGGTGTATCTGTAGGTATCTGAAGGCTCCTCTGTGACTAGGAGCGGTTAACTTCAGGGAGAGAGCACACACAGAGATGGGCAGGACAAGATGCTACAACACAGACTTGTTCTAAGAACCCCAGCATAACTATTAGGATCATTTTACCAAAAAAATGGTAAATGAATATTCAACCAGATGAGTAAACAGTTTTACCTAAATATGGAAAATGGGCTGTTAAGAACTTAGAGATGACCCTAATTAAGTACTGTATGATCCCCTTTGAGAATCAATTAGGAAAAGTCAAAATTTTTTCTTTCAATTTCTAAACACGCTTTGTAGAAAGTTTACCTATCAGATCTTTCAAACAAAATAAAACATGAAAAAACAAATGTGGTCAAGAATCTAAGTCAAATCTCAAAGCATGATTACAGCACTTTGGGACTGGAAGAACATTTGTCAATAGTAGCTTTCTGTTATGAATCAAAATGGCCACATCTAACTGGAGAGGTGAGATGAGATGAAATTCTAAGACAAAACCACAGCTCTTCCTTCTGAGCCCTGTGCTGCTGGCTGGCCGGTTCACCCCAAGCTGTCCAATCTGAAATGCACACACCTGCCCTACAGCAGAATGACCTGAGTCCCCCATGGCAGGCCAGTCTAGCTACCTTCCCCCGCTCCTTCCAGAGTACGCTCTCAACTGGATGTGTCGGCCTGAGTCATGGGAATAGTTACAAGAGAACAGAACAGCCACAACTTCAGTTGCTTCTTTCGATTCAGTACTTCTGTGATCGTCCATTCTTCCTGCTGAGTCTCCTCACGGTAATGTGCCAAAGACAGAAAGGAACCTGACTGTGGTAGAACAGTTGTTTAATTGCACATTTAAACTGGCACCCAGTAGAGAAAAGTTCCTAAGCACATGCTGCCAATAAACTTCAAGATAAATTTTTTAAATTCCCTTTTATACATGTACCTGTGCTTTGCTGAAAAGATAGCAGTGGAAAAAAACGACCTACTGATCTGGCTCTGCTCCTAAGGAGGGCATAAAATCAGACACAAGATGCAAAAACTTTTTTCTTAGCTAAATAGGAATGGAAAAGTATCTACATGGGAGGTATACCCAAAAAATTATATTTTAAAATGTTTTCACTAATGGCTTTTAATTTAGAACTTATCTAGTAATTCCACACAAGAAAATGAAAAAGATCCATTCCACCTTTAAGACTCATAATTGGTTTAGGACATACTATCTTGCCTTGGAGAAAAAACTATTTGGAAAGATCAATTTGGCTAGGATTCTTACTAAAACACAAAACAGATTTTACATCATCTCATTAACCCTCTGACTAGGAGGGCAGTATTTTATCCATTATATCTCTAACAAACTCTGGTACCTAGCCTAAATATTATTTGAAAGAAGTGAAACAATATGAAGAAGATTAAAAAATCCTATCTCTTACTTTGCATGTGACTGGAATGTCTACTTTGTAGAAGTGAGTGCAAAGTTAACAGAGGGAATCACATCCTTAGCAATGTGGCCTCTCTGCCCTCAAGGTGTCATTTCTGCTCTTACCATGCATGGGTCATTCCTCTTCCATGAGAAGAACACCTCCTGAAGCAGCACACACTTTTTCACAGGGGAAGCAAATGGGCAGCTACATTAGATGCATCTTTATGGAGTGCAAGCCCAGCTAAATGACACGTCTTTGTGACCAAACTGGGAGCTATGCTGGCGTGCAGCTTCCACAGGACACTGCAGGGCGTCCACCCCATCTACCCTACAAAAGGAGGACTGAAGTATAACAAGAAATGTTAATGAAGACATTCAGTCTACAGTTGAAGAGCTAGCTGTCCCATGTCCAGCCTGCTGGGAATGTATTCTGACCTCTGAGTGTCTGTGGACCCTTTTTTAATTAAAAACCATTTCCCATGTTGAGGATGACAACCCCTGGCCCACCAGATCCACAGTGCCTGACCCTGTGGCAGACCCTTCCTGTTTTATTCCAGTGCCCTCCATGCCACCACACGACCTTTGGGTCAGCCTGTTCACTTGCTGCAAAGGCACTTCTAGACGAACTGATAGCCCACCTCTCACTTGAGCCATCCTCCTCTTAGCCACTCACTCATCTTGCTGATGGCAAGCAAAATGTGCCTGGAGTTCCAAGCAACCCAACAACTCACTGCTGACACTCCACACACAATACCAGCTTTTGGACAGGAGCAGAACTACCTCACTTGTGTCCTTTATGACTTATTTTTACTCCAGGGAACTGCATATATGAGGTCATCACTTTTTTTTACTACATAGCTTTGTTAACTTCACTTTGAATATGTGATTGTTTTCTTGAGATTATTGACACTCTCCATAAAAATCTTCACTTCCTTTCATTCAGATCTGAAAACAAAAAATGCTGGTGGCCAAATGTAGCATCAGTATAAACCACCAAAGAAAAGTCAGAATCAGTACCACAAGTTTTTCCAGATATGTAGGAATCCCATGAAACATGGATGCCTAACAGCTGTTCCAACTCTGCTCATGGAGCAAGTCTCTATTCATCTCACGCTGCTAATGAGTCTGCATTTCTCCAAGGACTGCCCACCAAATTCAATTCCCTTCCCAATATACGATCACATAAGGACAGTTTTTCAATTGAAAGCACCTAATACACCTGGGGTGGTGGTGGGCCCGCAGCAGCCAGTATTTGACAGTATTGACAGAATGTCCAATCTGGAATGCAGCTTAGAGCAGCTCTAACCCTAGGAAGCTCACATGGGATGTGCCTATTATTCCTAGGAAGGCACCAAAGAACCACAACTAGAGGGGGTAAGATTGTGTTAAGTCCTGGAATTATTTATAAATTGATTTGGTTAAAAAAAAAACAAAACTGTACACTGATAAGAGTATTTTCACTTCTTCCTATAATAGACCAATTCCTTAGAAATACTACCAAACAAAAGAAAATTTTTGCTGTGGGACAAGGTACTTCTGATCTATAATGATCAACTAAACAATATATCATAACAAAGCAAGAATATCTTGAATGTGCAATGTTTTTCCAAATAAAGTACAATGAAATTCAGTGAGTCATGAAATTCAAAAGGATCTGCAGAACCCTAGAGCAATAAATACTTGTTTGGTGCAAGAGATGGTAGTGATAAACATGGCAACCTATCTTCCTTAAGTCCATATGACAGCCCTACAGGTATTCCCTAAAATCCTGTTATCTGAACATGCAAATCATCTTTAAAAATTAAAAGCCATTTAACAACTTTATAAATGGTGATATATAAATGGCCTTAATTCAAGACTGACACTAATGTGCACCCCCTTTTTCCTTGGATTCAGTATTTCTAACAGATAGTATTTCTCTTTCTTCCACCAAAGTGCTAAGAAATACGTATCTATCTTAGCAGTTTGGTGACAGAAGGGAAATATTCCATAACAATTATAATCCTATATAGCTCTTGACAATGAAACCTTACAAGTCAGGCAAAGGACTCAAATACAGCCTGGACATAAAACAACTTGATGCTTCATGAAAATGAATGGGTTTTTGCTAGTAGCGTCTACATCAAGGAAAGATTTGAAGAAAAACTGCTATTAATTAAAGAAGTACTGGTCCTCCATCTGTGGTCTGGGTACATTTCCTTCTCTTTTCCTGTATCTTCAACCTCTTCCCTGTTACTGGACAACACACAGGGTGAGAACGTGGAGAGGTGAGAGAAGCAGGGATGAAGGACAGAATCCCAGCTGGTGGCCCTCACTGGAGCCTGCAGCTTTTCCAAGGACTTGTTCCTGTCAGGACAGCCAGTTGCCTGCATGTTGCTGTGCCCTCATCCTGAGCTTTGGACCTTGCTGACTCTCACCTGCATGGACACTCTCCTCCCCACCAACTACAGTAAACGCACTCTTACCCTACACAATCGGAAGTAACTGGGAAAGTAAACAGGAGTAAGCAACTGCATACAAAGACACATGAATCCTTAACCACTTTGACTTGTACAGTCTCCTTCCCCTGAACCTTTCCTTAGGCAGATCAGTCTATTAAACATTCTTTTCTGCATTTTGCATAAACCACATCAATACTGCATTACCTAAGACTTTCACTATTTCTTTAAAGTACCAAAAAAAAAAAAAAATGAATGGCACAATGAATCTAGAATGATTATGCTCAAACTTTTTATAGTTGTCTTATCCATATACCTAACGTAAGAGCAGCTCCTTAGTGATTTGTTTTTTATTGAGACACTCCAATGTTTTCCAGTTAGTTTCCATGAGGACCTGTGCATGCACTATTCTTACCAGTGCCCATGAGTTAGATCACAAGTGCCCCAGAACTCCTTGGAACAGACTAGACTGGCATCTAGGAGCCCCAACTCAGACTCAGTGGGCAGGAAGGAGACAGAGCCAGAGGGGCCACAAGCCCAGCAAGTGGCTGTCCAAGGCCGACCGTGGGTTCACCTGGAGCTCCCAACGCCCAGAGCCCAGCTCAGCTCTCCCTCTCAGCTTGTCATGGTTTCAGGTAACACCATATGCCAAATTTCAGTGCAACTAAGCAAATATCTGGTGACATTTCTTGACCTGCAGACTCCTCAAAACCAAATGTTTAAAAAAAAATCCATTCCCACCCCACTTCTCATTTAAAACAAACAAAAACTGACAATCTATCCATCAATCTCAAGGAAGGACAGCAAATCATCCATCCAGTTGCCCAAACCAGAAATGTACAAGCACAGTTACCCTCTTCTCAAACAAGCTTGCATCTCCCCTCCTGCACTGCTGCTCAATTACCCAAGAACCACCTTCCCTGGGCTGATTCACTACCCCAGCTTAAGTCCCCAACCATAACAATTCTTTCACAAATGACCTTCCTGTAACAGGAGACTGTCCGCCACCCTCAGCTCACTCTGGCCACGGCCCGCACTCAAGACACCATGACAAGCAAGTTAGCTGAGACGTCACTCCTGTCTTCCCCACAAAGCCTGGGCTGCAAACCCTTTATACTCAGTGACACAGCCTGTCTCTCCACAACTAGGACAGCAGGAATGTGGCTGCTTTCTGGACCCCAGAGAGTGGAGTATCTCAGGAAGTGCGTGCTCAGTCACTTCATCCTTCATGCAATAAACATGGAAGAAATTCCTAGTATTTAAAATACAAAGCTCAGAAAATGATAACAATTCCCAAGTGAAAGCCTCTGCTGTTACATATTCCAAATGATGGGTTAATGTGGGGAAAAGGCAGTATTTTTAGGTTAGGGTAAAATTAGTCTGAGTTCACTTTTTGTTTTAGATATTCTCTGGGTTTTATATATATGTGCATATAACACACGTATGCACATATGTAAGTGGCATTTGGGATCTAAACATACAAAGTGACAGTAAAAAATTACATTTAACTATCAAAATAACAAATCAATGAATAAGCTCTTAAGTGGCAAACACATACTAAAACTATGACTTAATATTGAAAGTAGGGGTCAGAAGTCCTCTTGAAAATCTGCTCAAAGTGGAGTCCTTTCCCTAGAAAAAGACATACACTAGAAACATTAAACACAGGCTTTGACGAACAAGGATCCCCCCAAAAGTCCACCTGTGAATAACAGGCTGGGCATCTGAGGAGGAAGTCACGAGCAGGGGCTCAAGGCCCACTCGTGTGAACCCCACCTCCCCACTCCCCAGATGGTGATGCTGGGCACTCCCACTCTACCTGACTTAAGCAAATGCCGTCATTACTACCATAGGCAACCACGAAATGCCATACTGCTGACAAATAACAGCCACCGAGTCCAAGCACTGCCCTCAAATGGTAGGTGTGACAACTGAACATGGGTTCAGGGTTTCACACAAAGTGACCTTACAGAAATGATAGATTTTAAAAAAGAACTTGGGTTCCACAGTTATGAATTCAAAAATATACACTACTTCAGATAATGTCTGTTTGTTATTTCGAAGGACACGTATACAAGGCTTAATACTATATCCACTTTATAAATAACTGGATCACAATTCCTAGGCCATTAGGGTTAGAGTTCAACAGACAACAAACCTAGTAAATCACCATAGAAATTCCAAGCAAACTACTGGAATTAGAATAAGCTCCAATGATTCTGAATTACTGCTCAGCAAGGTAAGTGAATTTCTCTCAGTCTCTGGCAAGAATCCTCACTATGAAAGCTACTGTTAAAACTTCCTCAGTAAAGTCAGCATTTCTGATGCTTTGCTATGCTGTGGCTGGTGCAGCCTTCAAATGTAGCAGGTACTTGGAATTAAGGCCTAAGGCATTATACAGGATACCTACATCTTCCAAGAGTTGGATACTATTTGCAGGGGACTTAACAAAAAACTAGATGGACCCCATTCTCTGCTCTTCCTTCCCTGTGTGATGTAAGGCAAACAGTCTTCAGGCCTGTTACCCAAATAGTGAAACAGGTGTTCTAAAGAACAAATGGGAAGAAAAAAAAAGGCAAGAGCACTGGGTCCACTGGATTACAAGCCAAATACATTGTTAAGGGTCTACATCCATTTCTCACATTTGTAGAACTGTTAAAATCTGAAATCTGTGCACAGCAGGAAGCAAACAAAAGCAGTTGTGGGGATGGCACAAAAAAGAACACAAGAGGTGGCACAGCACCCACAGCAGGCCTTCCCTCAAGTCTGAGGCCACTACAAAGAGGGGATCAGTGTGAGCAGGGCCTCAGCACAGAGCCCTGCACCAGTAGCATGGACATCAAAGTTTACAACTGTTTGAATGCTTTAGGAAGGAAACCACTAAAGCTATATAAAATCTCTTAGACTCTTTCTCAAAGATACGCAAACTGCAGTCTGAATATATGATACAAGCTGGAAGACCAGTCAGCACCTTCCTAAATGAACTCAAGCTAACAGATTAAATTATCTAGAATGACAAATAGAACCCTTAATTTTCCTGCAATAAACATGTTAATGTTTTAAAAACCAGTTTAATAGCTGCTTTAAGAATCTGCTTTAAAAAAATTACAAAATGCTGACTTAACTTCTATAGCATACACGAAGCTAATGCTTTCACCAATTTCAGTTTCTCTTGTGAAATTCCACTGTTAAGGGTATACCTTGAAAAGTAACTTACATGAGTTCTGTAAGTACAGTGCAAGGGAAAACTGAGCTTTGGAAGGAGATCAAAGTTACAGTCTTTGCTCTGCCACCAACTAGCTGGCTGTGTTTCTAATTAGCTTCAGTTCCTGTCAGCTTCAGTTTCTGAATGTTCAGAGCTCTAAAATCCTAAGACTAGAGCTGCAATCTTACACTGTGTTTCTGGCAGTTATTTCAGAAACTAGTTATCAAATCTGTTAATGAAATAATGTAGACCAAAACTCAAAATCTCAGGAAATGACAGCCCTGGACAGGTGCTGTCTCTGCACCAAACACATGAAGAGTCAGAAAGAATGAAAGATTTCCTCAGTCTTACTCCAGACATGACTGTGGCATTGTACAAAGAAAATACACCTTGCAACTGGATGAAAACTGACTAAATGTGCTATCATTATTAAGTGTTTGGTAAATATATTCTTTACAAATTATCAATAAACTATCTTGACCACACCCCCACACCAAATTGCAATGGTAATGATCCAGCTTTTATTTGCCCAGCTCCTAAAATTATAAAAGTAATGCAATTTGTGGTCATATAATGACTTTGGGAAGATATCTAAGGGTTTAAATCTTGAGCTGTAATCTCATGATTTCATGAAAATCTATACTGAGTTAACAGATTAAAAATCTCCACAGTAACAATCAAACACACTATCAATATTTTGAATTTGGAAGGAACAGTGTGCCAGGAGTGTCCATGGTTTGACAGAAAATATCGAGCACATAGTCACTTAGGTTCTCAACGCACTCTGCTGCAGGGAAAGCCTTCTTCTTAACTGGAGTTTCACCAGGTCAGAGAGTTGACCATGAGCTCTGTGAGGATTCTATTTCCTATTTCTGGTCCTTCCACACTTGGGATTAACCCCCCTGCACAGAGACCTGAGAGACAGTGGGAAATGCTTTCTTCATTGTGACCCTTGATCTGCACTGACTGCCCTTCCCTTCCTAGGTATTTAAGGTGTGAAGAAGCAAATACTGCTGATCCATCAGTTAGTTACTCATTGGTACAATGGTCTGTAAGTGACCTGTTGAAGGCAAACTGGAAACAGCATTCTAGTCTGATAACAATTATCATTGGAGATACAGATATTAATCAAAAAGGAACATGGAACTTAAAATAACGCCAGGGAAAATGTTATCCAAAAAGGTTTCATATTAAACTTCCACACTAAATGACAACCAGCCTACTAGCAATTGTTTGCATGTTTTTACCTCCTAAAACCACAAGAGAACACGTTTTTGCTTTCTAAATGTCTAAATTTTTAAAGTTAACTTTCCACAAGGCCTCCAACTACTTTTAGAGATTCCTGGTATTGGCCCCAATGCAGAGTTATAGATGTCAGACAGCAATGGATTACATAGTTTGTGTGGGGATGTACAAATATATGGTAAAGTGGAAATCAAACAGGTGGTAAAATCTCTACAATGAAATACAAAGATATAATGTAACCAACAAAGAAAAGTGTTCAGAAAATATGAAGTCTTTAAAGAACAGATTTTAAAGGACTTGATATTTTCAGGAAAAAATACTTGAGAATGCACGTCAAAAAAAAAAAACGGTTGGTGAAATTTGTACGATAATAATAATAAAAAAACCCAGCAGCACATGTAAAAAAAAAAATACTTGAGAATGGAATACTTAACATATTCAGAAAGAGAATCATAGGGCAACTGGTAAATCTGTATCAAGTTGGTTACTATTTATGTGTGTTTTGAGTTTTGACAATAAAACAAATTTTTTGAAATGTGAAAAAATGTTCTCATTTTTCAGAGATGTTTCTAAAAAAGGTATCTCTTAATTAGTCTGCCTTAATAAAAGCTGAAATAACAACTACACCTTAAACAACTGACAAATGCTGGCATATTTTTTAAGTTTTTAAACATACCTGATTATATCCACTACACATAAAAGAGGTACTAAGCAAGCTATTCTTCATTTAAACCAGGGCTTGGTCTTTTCCACATTGATAAACACAAGTGTAAACAAGAGGGCCCTCCACCTGGCAGCCAAGTAGTAGCTGCAGGTGTGCACCCATTCCTCCCACACCATACCACTCTCCCTGCAGCAGCACCATCACTTAGAAAGGCAGTTCTGACCATGTGATTCTCCTCTTTAAACCCTCCAACTGCTTCCATTGTTCTTAGGATACAGAGCAAAATTCCTACCCAGACCCTGTAAGATCCAGAGACTTCCTGTCCAAGCCCTCCCCCTTATCAGCCTCATTCTAATTAGTCCCAGATCAAGCTGCCCTTCCCCAGCTCAGAGCTTCTGCACTCACCTTCTCAGCCTGGAAGGCTCTCTCCTGCATCCCACCCTTCCTTAGAGTGGCCTCTGGTCCTGCATGGCCTACATGACAACGGCCCAGCATAGCATACTCTGATATCTAATTATTTGATTGTCTACCTCCTCAGTGGACAGCAAGCTCCAAAAAGGAGGTCAACTTATCCCTTTTGTTCATCATTGTAACTCAACAAGCAATACACCGACCACCATTCTGCACCCAGACAACCGTTTTGTTTTTCACTTCAGCACAGTGTTCAATGCTTTACATGACAGTCAGCACTTGATTTTCAAACAGGCTTTGTGTTAGGTGACTTTGCCCAAATGTAGGCTCATATGAATGTTCTCAGCATGTTTACGGTGGCTAAGCTAAGTTGTGAGGTGCAGGAAGTTATGTATACTAAGTGCAGTTTTGACTTATGATATTCTCAGCCTATAATGGGTTTATCCAGACAGAATACCATTGTATATCCAGGAAGATCTGTACAGTGTGCCTGGCCCTGGGTTGGGCAAAAACGTTACAGACATAAAAGGATCTTGCCCACAAGCAGTTTGCTTAATTAATTAGATGCGATGGGAAAAGAGATGTGTTCTGCATGACCTTAGAAATTAAGGCAAGGATTCACTCATATGTGGAGTATAAGAACAAAGGAAAACTGAAGGAACAAAATAGCAGCAGAATCACAGAACCCAAGAATGGACTAACAGTTACCAAAGGGAAAGGAACTGGGGAGGATGGGTGGGAGGATGGGTGGGAAGGGAGGGATAAGGGTGGGGAAAAAGAAAGAGGGCATTACAATCAGCATGGCAAATGTAAGTATAATGTGTGTGGGGCACCGGTAGGGCTGTGCAACACACAGAAGACAAGTAGTCATTTTACAGTATCTTGCTACGCAGATGGACAGTGACTGTGAAGGGGTATGTGGGGGGTACTTGGTGAAGGGGGAGCCTAGTAAACATAATGTTCTTCATGTAATTGTAGATTAATGATACCAAAATAAAATTTAAAAAAAAAGAAATTAAGGCAAGGATTCCTGGAGGGCTCCTTTACAAGGATGGGTTAAGGAGCTAAGTTCAAAAAAAAAGGCAGGCATTAATTTCAGGCAAAGAAACCCAGGGAACAAGGCTGCACAAGGTTTCCAGGGAAGGCAGCTGTCAGTGCAGGCCAACCAAAGGCAGCCGAGCCAGCAAGGAGGCAGAGATGGGAAAGTGTTTCTTATGTAGGCAGGGGACAGTGGTCACCGAGTAGTTTTTTAAAAGGGCCTAACAATCAGAGCATGACTTTACTGCAACTCTGGCTGGAGTGACTAGAATGGTCTGTGTAAATAAAAGAAAGGATCTTATTTTGCCACACATAAATACCACCCTAATTCTAATTTATCAGCTTTTAAGCCAAAACTTTTGAATGTAAGATTTAATGAAGAACATTTCAATGAAGACTAACTCTTGACTTAATGATTATCAAACTCCCCTAAAAGTTAAGCAGAATGCTTTCAACGAATTCAGTGTCAATATGAAACATCTTCATTGTTACACAATGCACTCTGCAGCCCAGGTCTCAAGTGGAGACAGAGGTACAGAAGTGGTGGCGTCACTTACCTGCAACATTCAAGACTCAACAGGAGCCACGATAGTCTCACCAAAAAAAATGATGAAAAGACAGTTTGTAAAGATACTGAAGAGATTAAAGGTATGGGGGGGTTCAGTGTGGGGGAAGATGAGAATGGAAGGAAACATAAACCTGTTAACAATTTTCCCTCAAGTGCTAGAACATTAGGAAAAAAACATTTCCACGTTGGAATTATCTTCCTTCTTTTAATAAGAGAACCTAATGTCTTTCTACTTACAATTTCAAATTATAATACAGAAATTCATTTTCTAGTTAAGACAACACCAGGAGAAGTAGTGTAGCTCCAAAGATACCACTAACAAGTACAACCTCAGGAACAAAAAGTTTGAACTGAACTGAAGTTAACTAAGATCAAGTCTGGTGAGTTTAGCCCTTTCAGAAGGCAGTGTCTCTTCCCTGTGCACATGTAAATCAGCTCTTACAGAAACGGAGAACTCTTTACAGGAATAACGTTTTACAAAAGATCATAAGCAACAAAACCCAGGATCAGTGTCTGTTTTTCAATGATGTATTTTCCATAAACAGACTTTCAGTATGTTTTCTTCCCTCCATTAGAAAAAGACTGAGTCTAAGAGGAATTACCAGAATATACTGAGATTTTCTTACATTTGCCAATCTCAAGAGAAAAATCCTAAAATATGAGAACTTTGTATAAGTATGTGGTACAAAAGCATATTTAAGACCTCTACCTTTAAGATTAAGACAATAACAAATGGAATTTAAAATAATGCATAACTTCACAGCTCTTTATAATCTCAAGGGACCTATTAAAGATAACACGTTACTAGACTCAGAAGACCTAGATTCTAATCATAGGTATGAACTCTGGCATGACACTTTGATGGCAGCGAATGGGCCACTTGTTGGTCCTAATATGCCATAAGTCTAACACCACAGGAACTCCAAACCATTGCAGATCTACTGGCTGTGGGGCTACATGAAGGCACTGTTTACTACTATTAGCAACCTGAGGTTCCCAACTCACACTGAAGTATTTTGTTTATGTTTTTGATATGTGAGGACTGTCTCATAAAAACTAGTGACTAAGTCAAATACTTGTTTCCACAGTTTAAATATGTATTTCTCAAAATGTGTGCTTATTTGTGGAAATCATATTAAGTTCAATAAATTTTCCAAATTTCAAATTTCTTTAAAGCACAATCCCTAAAGCACAATTTTTGAAAAGCAAAATCCCACATGAAATAAAATTAAATTTCTCCCTGAATGTGCTTTCACTTCAGCTACTCTTCTCCAAAATAAACTAATAAATGCTAGGAAACTTTTGTACTCATATTATCATCTATTTTCTCTCTGGCTCCAATGCAAAATTTAAAAATTCTGAATAAGCATCTCAGTAATAAAAAAAGAAGTGAAAACAGCCAACCAACATCAAGGTGTTACAATAGCCCTATAAGGTCAATATTACTATGCCCCTTTTAGAGATGAAGAATCAAGAGAGTTAAGTCATTGCTAAACAGTATGAAGCCATCCATTCTTTCAAGAAAATAAGCCAACTCATGATATTTTTTCAAAATACAGGATGAAATTAATTTATAACCAAAGGAAAGTTTCAAAGAGAAATACACAAATCAAATTTATGGTTGGATAATAAACTTGCTAGTCTTATGCCTTTCAGAAAGTAGTTCACTTTAGCAACTCAAGCCAACTTCGGTCAAGGGATTCCTTATAGCCTGATTATAAAAATGCCCTTCCGTATATTAAATACATAGAAAAGTTGAACAGCCACATTTCAAGTTCTGTAAACTACCCGGACTGTAAACTGAGGGAGCCAGACAGGTGGTGAAGTCTGAACTTCCACGCTGCACATAGTATGTGACCACCAGAGAAGTGAACAGGACTCTTTCCGATGGTGAGTCCTGTTCAAACTACACCTCAGCACCTATTTCAAGTTCATTTTTAAGTAATATAACTTAAAATAAGAGGCCAGTTCAATACCGTAACAGAAAAATATTTTTCAAAAGGGAAAATAACTTGTATGCTTACTTACAATATTCGTCTTCAAATTGGTTATTTATCTTTTCTCGAGACTCTCACGCTTACCATTTCCTTACAATCCAGGGAACTCCTTCCGTTCCCTCAGTTACACAAACCCTCCAACTTCCACTTAAAATCAGGAGACGTTACGGATAGTCAGGGAGATCTCCAACGCAGAAGAGCTACTCTACAGATAATTTTCCCAGTTTTCATCTCAGCCAAAATAAAAGACTGTGTTCCACAAAAATAGGGGGAAAACAAGATTACATGCACGAAGAGTTGCAATACAAAATAACACTGAAGTCTGAACAGCTCTTGGGTTCACGTTCTGATTGGTTAGACGCAGAAGCAGGTGGGAAGAGAATCCTGACCTGTCCCTGTGGCCCTATTTTCAACGCGGGGAATCCCTAGGTTTGATTTTTCTAATTCCCACAGCATCTGCCTCTGCTCAAGCCTACCGAGAAGAGTACGGAAGCCTCCCAAATGCACCCCGAGTAACAGGATCCCACTTCCTGGTCCGAATGACCCCGTCCCCTCCCGGCTCGGCCGGCGGGCAGGGTGAGGCCGTCGCAGTGCGGGCGAGAGCGACGCTGCTCGGACCCCGGCCCTGCCCAACCGGACCGAGCCCTGCCCGGACCCCGACCCCGCCCGCCCCATGTCCCAGCGCCGCCCGAGACCTCGGCGCTGCCCCGCCCGACCCCGGCCTGCCTGCCGGTCTGGGTCCTGCCGACATCCTGGCCTCTCTCCGGCCCTGCCCTGCCCGGCCCCGCCTGCCGCCCGGCAGTACCCAGACCCAGCCCTGCGTCTGCACTGGCCCGGCCCGGCCCCACCCGGCCCGGCCGCGGCCCCGGCCCGCCGGCCCCCACCCGGTCGGCCCCGCCGCGTCCTCCGGGAAGATGGCGGCCTGGCGGCGGCGGCGCCAGCCCGGGCTGGAGGCGGGCAGCGCAGGCTGAAGCTGCCGCGGCTTCCACGCTCACCTGTCAGCACCACCGCCGCCCGGCCGCCGACCGCCGCAGCCCCGGAGCCGGCGACCGCGCCGCACGCGGACGGGCCGTGAAGGAGGGGCGCGGGAGGGCGCGGCCGGCAGGACGAGCGGCGGGGGCGGGGCGGGCAGGCTACGGCGGCGGCGGCGGCGCCGTTTCCTTCCCGTTTCGGGCCGAAAATGTCTCAACCTCGCGACTCTGTCGCCCCAACGCTCCTTCCCGTTCGCATGAGAACACACAGCTCCACTTCCGGGGCCCGGCGGAAGTCCCGCCCCGCGCGCCCGCGCACTGCGCACTCACCGCCTAGACACCCGTCCAGGAGAGCTTTACGTCATGGCGTTAGGATGTCCCAATTGGCCGCTCGCAGCGCCCGGTTCGCCTCCGCTTCCCGGCCTCTTCGCGCGCGCCCCTCCCTCCGGCACTTGTGATTGGCGAGGGTGTTCACGCAGCCTCGCCCCGCCCTGCGCACGCATTCCGGCCCCACCCCGCTGTCTCCACAAGCCTTGCAGCGCTTTAAGGAGGCGGCGCAGTGGGGCTGGGTATGCTGACCGCTCTGCGGGCTGGGTTTCCAACCTCCCAGCATCCCGGTCACGCGGGTCCGCGATGCCAAACCCCCTCACCCTCCAGATAGCAACCGTCACCCCATCAGATAACCTTCAGAACCCTCCTGGGACTCCTGCCCCCCACCCCTGGACCACGACCCTTGCCCCTCCCCTGGATAGCTACTCCTAGTAGCCCCCCGGAACGCCTGCACCCCCTTACCCTGGGCCAGCGACCTCCGCCCCCCCACAACACCAGCAGCCCCCGAACATCTGCCCCCTTAACTCCGGGTCAGCAAACCCCAGCACCTCTCAGGACACCTACCCCACTCAGCCCAAGAGAGCGACCCCCAGCACCCCCTGGGGCCCCTGAGCCCCCCCATCCCGGGTTAGCGACCCCTGCCTCTCTACGACCCCCAGCACTCCCCCAGACACCTGCGTCCTTCACACCGGGTCAGCAAACCCCAGAACCTCCCGGGACGCCTGCCCGCCCCCAGTCAGGAGCAGCGACCCCAGCCCGCGTTGAACGGCGGTGCGGTGGAGGCCGGGGTTGCGGGGAGCGGGAGGCGGTGCCCGTGGGGTGGGGCCTGGCAGAGCCGCCGGCTCGCCGTTTAGGGGTGTTGAAGCATAGCTCACCCACCCTGACGGTGGTATGTGGAGGGAGAACAAAGTACAGTATGTCCACCCCTAGACGCTGCTCCAAGTGACTGATGCCAGCGTAAACACTTGCATGAATTAGGGTTTGGCCCACACCCAGGTGTTGTGCCCCACCCAGAGCTAGGAAACTACGGGTGAAGGCTGGACGGATAGCAAGGACTTGGAGGATAAAAGTCCTGAGGACTGAGGTCTCCAGTACTGAAAGCCTGAACTATTTCAGAAGAAGGGTCTGCAGGTCACTTCCCAGACAACCTGGCGGTCGCGTTGAAATAATTACCCACACTCCCCAGCCCTGCGCTTGGTTCACCTGCAAAGATCAGGACCCTCCAAAGTTGGTAAGTAACACCATCTTCCCTGCTGTCTCTGCATTCTGGCAGACATTGCGATATGCAAATTTCCAATTTCCAGAGAGACTAAATGTTGCGGGAGGGAAAGGTTCCTTGTATTGTCTGGGCACCTCTCATTTCTGTTCACATTGCATGAACCTTCCTAACAGCCCAAACTGGCTTTTTGTTCCTGATGATTTTTCTTCCTGTTTCAAAAGAAACCCATTTTTACCGTGGTTTATGGCATCTCTACTTTGAAAGATATATCTTTAAAAGCCATTTCTAGTGTAAGTTTCTCAACATGGTCACACACACTTCCCATGTCGAGCCCCACCCAAAGGCTCTTTCCTTTTTCCTCATAGGAGGCTTTGCCTGCTGGTTCTTCTCTTCCACTGTGTTTGGATAGCATGGTGGATGGCTGATGCGTCCATGTCCCCTCACCATGGCCCTGTGATTCAGCTACTGCCCCTGCGTGTTGGCATAGATAAGGCAGTCCTTCACATGCAGGGCCATCTGCCTCAGCCCAAGCCTCTGATGCCCCAGCCTGCCAGCCAGTCACTCACCAAGCATTTGTGAAGATGAAGGCACCAGGGTGTTCACTGGGTGTAGGCATTAGTAAGGCACAAACTTCATCCTCCAGGATGGCACTGTCCCCAAAAGGCAGATCAGCCAGCAGTCCCCATGGTGTCCTGAGTCCTGCTCAGGAATGGCCCAGACTAGACGTAGGTTCCCTGGGGTTTGCTGCTCTTGGTGGAGCACTGGAGCTCATTCCATCTCCAAACGCCTCAGTCTTCAGTGTCCTTCCTCTGAGCTCTTCCCTCTGCCTGGAGGGATCCCCCTCTGCTCCACTTCTGGTGAAATCTGGCTTATTGTTCAAGTTACAGCTCAACTGTCAACCACTTGAATGTCCCTTTTCAGTAGCTGGTTTGCCTGTGGATCCTCCCAATACTCTTCATAGCTCTATTAAAGCCATGGTGATTTTCCATGTATGTGATTGTCAGCACCACTAAGGGTCAGTTCCACAAGGGCAGAGAGGGTCAGAGCGATGCCTGGCACCATATGCATGTGCATGTTTGCTGTGGGGGTGGGAGTAGTATCTTCTTAATAAACATCTGCTGAATTGAAAAGAGCAAGACATTCTCATAGTAAAGGCCTATATTTCAGCTAGTATCTGAGAATGTTTTCTTTCATTCTGCCAGCATCTTCTGTGAAAAACACTTTTGCTCTATTGAGTATTTCATCTTTGAAAATTACCTTACCTGTGTGTTAGCAAACTCATTTGTGGCTTAACTGCACAGCTCAAACTTTATTCCTAATGATTTAAAACTATTCATTTACCCATTAATTAAACAAACACTCAGCAGGTCCCTACTCCCCCTCAGGGGCTGTGTAGTAAGGGCAGTGAGCAGGCAGGAAGGGACTAAGAAGGGTGAGGATATGTGGAGTGACACAGACCCAGGGGCAAGCACCAGGGAGGGGCCAGAGCCATGGGGGAAGGAACCAGAGAGAGTGAGTAAGCCAGGACCAAAGAAACAAGGCTGTGAGCTGCCATAGCTTTCCAGCATGGAGGGAGAGACCAGGCCAGAGAGCACAAGAATTGAAGATGACAGAACAAAAGGCCAAGTTGGAGAGGTGGTGGAGGCTCAGGAGCCTCAAGGGACAAGCAAGGCAAGAATCCCAAGGGTCCTGTGAGCTATGTTGGACTTTGGGTTTGACAGTGGAGGAGATTTTATGAGGCAAGAGGGGCTTGGCTCATAAGTTTCTAAGCCCTGGAGGATGGCTGGCTCCAAAAAGCTGGCCCAACGGAAATATAGTAAGGAAACAGCTTGGTTAGGTGGGAGTATCAAAATGAATAGTGACGGCAATAAGCTGGGATACACTGGGAAAGGATGCATGAGTTCATACTAAGAAATATAAATAAACAGGTAAGTAAAACAAGAATCCAGAGAAGAAGGAGCAGCAAGTGGAGAAAGAATCATTTATAACAGCCCCACAGTGCAGCTGGCACAGAGCTTACCCTTCAGGAATCACCAGTGGATGCTAAAATCCTTGTGTGAAGCTTCATTGAGGAGCAGGTCATGTATGCCACTTCACAGCCTATTAATTGCTTATCACTTATTAAGCAGGAAGGGCATTTGTACAGTAGATACACTTGGACCCCATCTTCTTCAAGGAATGAAAGTTGGCAACCCCAGTGAGGTGGTCTACTGACATGTGACATCTCAATGATGATGTTCTTGCCAAAAGTGTACCCACTAACCAGAGGAACCATCACAAACATAACTGAGGACGCTCTGTAAAACCATTGACCCATAATCTTCAACAATGTCAAGGACACAAAGGACTGAAATGTTGAAACTCTTCCCAATTAGGGAAACATAACAGCTGAAAGCAGCGTGCAGTCCTTGCTTTGATCGTCCATCCAAGTAGTGTGAGCTAGAACAAACATGATTGCAGTTTCAGTATGGACTCTAGTCTTGTAATCAAGGTTGTGTTCTGGATTAGTCTTATACATTGTTTAATGGCTATGTAAGAAGAATGTCTTTGATCTTAACAGGTAAGTGTTTACAGGTGAGGGGTCAAGATATCTGCAAGTTTCTCCCAGATAGTTTAGTAAAACACACGCAAATATGACAAAATCTTAACTGGTAAATCTAGGTGTGGGATATATAAGTGGCTGTGACTTGTCTTTAGATTTGAGGCTCTTCAGATGGAGAATTATCCTTTAGAGGTATATACTGAATTTATTGATGAATGACATGATTTTATGTCTAGTATTTGCTTCAAAATCTAAAGGGAAAGTGGTTGGTAAGAATGTATAAGAAATAATGGGACAAGCTGGTGGGTTGAGCATTGTTGAATGGGTGATAGGTACATGGGAGTTTATGAAGCTCTTCTCCCATCTTTGTATATGTTTTGTATATGTTTTAAGTATGGTGATGGGATGGAGGGTTTTAATTCATCACAGATCATCATGGGCAAGTACCGTTCAAAAAGCAGTGAAAGAGAAGGCCTGTGTTTTCATCTGGCTAAAGGAGCAGAGGGCCTGGGGAAACCTCTAACTTTTCAAGCCAGGGTTGGGGGCAGTCATACTGGCAGGTACCAGCCCAGGGGAAGGAGGCCTGGGGACACCCCATGGCCAAGGGCCTACAAAGGTGATGCTGGGTCTGCACGAGTATGGAATTTTGGAAAGAGGGACCATAACTAGAAAGAGAAATTCTGAGAAACATTTTATGTAGGGTGCTTTGTGATACCTCAGGGTTCTAGCTCCCTTATGGAAATCAGAGAAGACCTAGGCTGGTCCTTCAAGGCTTCTGTGGTTGAATTTGCATTTCCTTTGAAAGGAAAAGTCCATTCAGTATGGACTCTAATCTTGTAATCAAGGTTAAGTTTTCTGGATTAGTCTTATAAATTGTTTTATGGCTATGTAAGAAGAATGTCTTTGATCAGATGTAAGAGGATGCTGCCCAGAACTACAGCTTAAATTCTGCTGGTGGCCTACACAGAGCCTTTCTGCATTTAGCTTCTCTTATATTTAGCACCACTCACCTAAAGTGAATCCAGTAGACTTGAAATTTTTATCATTTGCGCTCGTTTTTTTCTGGATTCCATGGTGACAGCCCATTTTGTCTCTTTGTTTTGACAACATTATAACCTTAGACACCATACACAGAGTTGAGTGAATTATCATTTCCCAACATCAGCATTATTATAATCATGTTTTCCTCTGGATGTATTTTAGTCACTTTGGTCAGATTTAGGAAACATTGTTTCCTAGATTGGGTCTGTGAGACACTGGACTCCCATCAGTGACACTTGGACAGTCATCACTGATGCAGTTACTGCTGTAGAAAGCAAACTCAGCAACAGTTTATATCCATCTTTTTACCTTCAATTTTCTGACCTTATGCCCAACTCTGGGGGTGTTATCCTATTACAATGTTTGATCTCCGTGCATCTGTTATGTGAATAAATATGTAACACATGTAAAGACAAATCTGCATTTCAAATTTTTCACCATGTCACATATCTGTATATCTTTTTCTTTAGAATTACCTCCTCATATTTAGGTTTAGAGTATTTCTCTAAGCCCCAGGACCTCAGGCCACTGTTTAAATAACCCCAGCACCCGGCAAGTGCCTGGCACCCAGAGGCCATTTAGCATTCACAGGAAGCAGGGCTGGGTACTAGTAGAAGTTGTTTGCTTGGCACCCATAGTGGAGGCAGGCACCCTGATCTGACGTGGGGTATGGAGGCCCACAGGTGAAGGCCATCTGTGTGACTGGCTTGGAGGCTCAGAAAAGAAGGGAGCATATTAACAGCATGATCCACGAAGTCTTACTGGCATAAAAGATGTGAATTAGGAAGAGATGAGCAAAAAGACATTGAATTCTGAAGTCCATCTTGTCTGCCAACATGGCTGTGTTTCTTTGGAATGTTTGGTAAAGTTCTGACTTGGAAGCACTAATTATTTACCCACTTACTACTATGTCACTAAAGACTAAGCCTTTACAGGTCACCTGCTACCATTTGTGAAGAGTAGTCTAAGTAGTCTCAGTGCACTTGGGCTACCAGACTCACCTCTCAGCACGGCAGTTTCCACTACAAGGAAAACTTGGGAATCCTGCTGTACATCACTGGCTGGAGCTTGAGACCCTTGGGCAGGGATGTGGGCTGGGTCTTAGAATGAGCAAATTTGGATTTGAAGCTCAACTTCCTGGCAGGTCCTGCCTCGGAACCCCTAGACCATAACAGTTCAAGGGGCAAGTGCTGCCATTCAGGCAGCACTGGGCAGAAAACAAGTCTCCCTTCCTGTTTACTCACAATCCAGATTTTTATTCTTGGCTCCTCCTGTGTGGTGCTGACCCTGCCCTCCCCTTGGACTGTCACTTTGCCCTCTGGCTGCAGTTGGCTGTGTGCTCTGATTCAAGGACCTGTGTCTAAACTCTTTCTGTTCCAGTTATTGTGCTTGGTGCTCTTTGAATTCTAATTAAAATCATCCACAAACAGTTTGTTAAAAGTTAGTGTCTGAAGTTTTATTCCCTGATGCTTTGAACTTCAGGATATGTATGTAGCAGTTCAAGTTGTATGCATGATTAGTGATCACTAAATTGTTAATGATATTCAACATAATTTGGAATTTAATAAATATTTTGCTTCTTGTGTTTATGGAATTTCAAATGTTTCCAATTTTCTGTATATTATAAAAATATAAGCATATATTATAAACTATGGTTCTGATTCATATTTTATACAATTTATATTTTTTAATGTAATTTAAGACATTTTAACATTACTATCTATTATAGACTGAATGTTTGTGACCAACCCAAATTCACAGGTTGAAGCCCTAAACCCCATGTGGCTGTTTTGGAGACGGGGCATCTGAGGAAGTAAGTAGGATTCAAAGTGGTCTGGAGGGTAGGGCCCTGATCCAGGAGGAGTGATGTCCTTACAGAAGAAACACCAGGCAGCTCCCGCACTCTGTCCTTGGGAACTCACTGAAGAAGGCCTGTGAGGACACGTGCAGAGCCCTGTCTATGAGCCAGGACACGGACCTCGCCAGAAACTGAATTGATCAGAACCTTGATCATAGACTTCCACCCTCCAGAACTGTGAGAAAATAAATTTCTATTGTTTAAGCCACCCAGTCTCCGTTAGGGAAGAGTTGGTCCCTGGGGAAAGGCCTCCCTGTAGATATTATTTGCTTCCTGGTACTTTTCCAAATTTAGCTGTCCTAGTTAACACCACATCATAGTATACCAAAAATCAACTACTAAAAATGGCATCAAACTTTTTAATTTCCATATTCCGTCTGAAAATTTCTGGAAATTCACATCCCTTACCTTTCTTATGGACTGTGTGTCTTACATCAGCTCTTAATTACGTATGCTGGTTTTTAAATGCAAATATAAAGATTTTTTTTATAAAGATTTTTAAGTTACCAAATGGGGAAGAATATTTTTATAAATAAATACACATTTGTCCAAAAGAATGTAGGAAGGCAAGCAAATTACTCTTGTGATAACTTTTAGGGCAATTAATATGGTATTTTCTCCAGTTATTAAAAGAACCTTGAAAAGTTAGGAAAATAAACATTTCTGTTCAAGTGTGTCCTCTGACTCAGTGTGTAGCAGGCTGGAAGGCGGGATAAGTCAGAGGGATGAGAACCTGGGGACCCATTGCCAACTCTTAACTTTCAGTAAGTTATTTTTGCTCTTTGGGCCTTGTTTCCCCATTTGTTGATTCAAAAGATTGAAATAGAAACTATGCCATCACTAAACAGAGAAGATGTATTACACACAAAAAAAGCCTCAAATAATATTCTTTTTCTTGTTTTGGAAGCATGGAGGGAGGCAGACTTGGGTCAAAGCTAACTGGAAATGAGAGTGGCCATAGCTTTGACTCTGAACTGCTTTCACCTGCTGCGGTCCAGAAGCAGACCTTCTTCAGAGTGAAAAGGTAGCAAGAGACCGCATCCTTCATCAGAACCAGTGTATCTTGCCAACAAACAAGCCCAAGTTCTGCTTCTTTCAGGCACAGAGGAAACATGGCTCACTTCTGTCCAGAAGTACAAATGCCTCGGGGCATTGGTTCTCGCCACAGGTGGCCAGCGGTGGGCACATGTTCCAGCCCTGAGGACATCGGAACTCTGCCACCACCAGTGGTGGTGCCCAGAGCGATGCAAAGGCCTCGGGCAGAAGGTGTTTAACTTGCTAGACCCAGGAGGAGACAGCCTGCAACCCTGGAAGGGGAGGTTGTGAAACCTCAGCTTTTCCTGCCTAAGAGTGGCTTCTTTAAATGTAAAAAGCCCTCAAACATGAAGTTAATTACATGATGTTTTAGAATTAATAAATCAAACAAAAGTGGCTTACACTTGACAAACCAAGCTGCTGGACTTGAGAAGGGCAGGAAGACACTGGCTGGTCTCCCCTCTGGACATACCGTGAGCCCATACTGTGGACCTTGCAGCCAGTGTGGAAGCCATGCTGCCTTGCTGCTTCTATGTCAAACTTTGGGGGAGGAGCATAGAGAGACTCCACAGGAGCCTCCTGCATGGCACCGCCTTGACACTGGCCTGGGCACAGCCAAAAGGGCTCTGCTTGCCCCAGGGCCCCCTCCTGTGGGACATGCCCACCTCCTTTGAAATCCTACCTGTTTCTGTAATTTCGTCCTTCCAGGGAGCTTGATTGGCCCTGGCAGGAGGAAAGTGGAAGGTAAGTGGGGTGGTGGGACTTTAGGGAGAGCTCCCTTCCTACCTGATAGGAACTTCCTCAGATATGCTGAGATCTTGAAGGTCTAGGTATCAGTGACATCCAAGTAGTCACCACCAACATTCAACTCTTTTATTGTACACTGGTTTGAATGGTTTATACTTACCTTATGTGTACAATTTTTCAATTAATAAGGCAGCACAAACAAAAGTACTGCATAGAGTCTGGGTCCTGGCTCAGGCCCAGCTTTGGGTAGATGGGGGAAGGAACTTTACATCTGTGACCATCCACCTATTGCACATGGATCACCTGTAGGCTGGCTTCTGTCAGCTCTCTGCTGAAATGGGTCCTGTGTGAGCCCTGGCCTACTGGCTGCAGCACTGACACCTCTGCCGTCTCCCTGCCCCACCCTGGCCCTTTCTTTCCTGTGTTCCCTGGAGCCATGCTGCTGCTTCCCTACAATCTGCTTACTTTTGTTTCTGTTGCCCAGACCTATCATGCTGTTCTTCTAGGAAGTGAGTTTCTGTCTGGAGCAAGTCTAAATACTGTGTACTGGGCGGTGGGGCACCTGTATCCTCCAGGTCAGCACCCTGTGCCTCAACCCTGATCTCCTCTTCCTCCTCCCCAAGGCCCATGGCTCTGTGGTCCAGCATGTGTAGAAATTGAGCTGACATGGGCTCTGATAAGGAGGCAGTCATCTTGTGCCTCCAGGTTGCTGTGACATCACTGAGATGACCCCTGCTCTGTCCCTTATCTAAAAATATCAGACTTCAATCTCTAAGATGCAGGAACAAGTTCCTACATGTTTTTCATCACCCAGTGTCCTGCATGAGCAAGAATGTTCCCATCCTCCCTGAATAGGGCGAGTAGTGTGGAGCAAAGGTGGGAAGACTGGAGAGGAAGCTGGTTGCTTATATCTGAGAAGAGTACAGGTTCTCATGGTAATAAAAGCAGGTGGAACCTGCAGTTTCAAACACAGGAGATGCCTCCAAGTGCGTTTTCTCCCCACCCTAACTCCCCTCACTGCCCGGTGTTACAGGCTCACACACACCACATTTGCCAGAGTGTTCAGTCCACCCCATCCAGATGGGAGCTGTCAGGGACACAGATGGGTATTGGGAAGAAGATATAGCCTGGTGGGATGAGGACAAGCACAGCAGTGTGGAGGGGGCCTGATGCGGCAGCCATCGTGTGACTCATGAAGGATGCGCCCAAAGGAGGGTTTGGGCCAGTGCCTGGCCCAGGGTGGTGCCCGAGAGGCAGTGGCACTCCTGAGCTGGGCAGGGCCTGGCTGCAGGGTATAAGGCCTGATGTGAATCTAACTGCCCTCCCTCACCCACTCTGTGAACTCAAGGAGTCACACTGCCCACTGATGCCTACTCTTTCCAAACCTGCAGTTGCATCACCTGCCTCTCAGCACTGTTCAGACGAGGGCTGCTGACCTATGCAGCCATGCAGGAAATAGTAGCTCTTCTTTATTCACCCCAAAAGCCCCTGTCATTACCAAGTTCATCATCGCTATGTTAGATACATGGTGTGATGTATGCATACAAGGATTCTTTGGAAAGACACAAGATTTGGCCTCATTGGTGAGTCAGCTGGGAATTGAAGTAGCACTGGTGACATTCTAAATATCACACGTGGATAAGCTTTGGGACTATGACATATTTGTAGCTTTAGGACCCCTGAATAGTGTGTCAGGAGCACCACCATCAGAGGCAGAAAGCCCCAAGGAATAATCAGGTCCCCCCATTTATGAGACTGTGCTGAACCACTGATAACAGGTCTGTGCAAAACCACAGTGCCCAGTCCTCTGCCTGGGCCGTGTTTATTCCTGGAGAACAGTGACTCATAGCTGCTCAAAGTATTGCTGCTTGGGGTTTTCCTAACAGCTACTATAGATTTCCCTTCCCGCAGTGCCCCTTCACTTAATTATAGCACGCTGGTAAACTGCCGCACTGCTATGTGCTCATGCTGAGCAGATGCATTTGTATTTTGCTGTCAGTGAAGTATGTGGTATTTGCTGATAGGGTTCTTGCAGGCAGAGACAGACTGCACCTCTGGAGTGGGCCCACTGGCATGGTCTTCTCACCTTCCTCTGCCACGTGCTGGTCACACATGCCCCCCAACCCAGGGTGTGTCCAGAGAAGACTGTGCCCCTGCAACAGCTGTGCATGTTGTGATGTAAAGCAAGAGGCTCTTCACTCTGCATTTACACCTGCTAGCTAGGGCTGCCTTTCCTAGAACTCCACCCAAGGAGACGAAGGAGTTAGCCCAGAGAGAAACCAAGCAGAATCGAAACAAGCACTGTCTCATGACCCAGAAACACTTACCTCATGAATGTATGGAACTCTGATTTATCTTTAGATCGTTTTCATCCATGTGTAGTTTCCTCTTTGCCTATAGGTGACCTGCAGGACCCCTGGAAAGTGACCTTGCAAACTGAAGGTCTACCCTTCAGGAATGAGGAAAAATAGGGCTGGCAGATGCGATGCAGCCCGAGTTCACTGCAAATGCCCTGAAACTTGCTCTTCACTTGTAAAAGTGGATGGCACTGGGGCATCTGCGCTTTGCAGATGTGAGGACATGAGCACCACAGACAGCACTATGATTTTCAGCCTCAGATGTGATGGTGCTAATTTAGAAATGAGTGAGAACTTTAAAAACTATTAAGCTAGTAGACCGTTTGGAGCCGCCCAGTGTGATAATGTATCCATGAACAAGACCAGACTGCTGGCAGGAACCCCAGCACCAGAAGGAGTTGTGAGGAATTTGAAATACAGTTTCTAAGAGAACTAGATCACAGAATTCAAAGGAGCAACCACATAACAGAATTTCATGTGTGCTCTACAGGACACATCCAAGGAAATGCCCCGGAACAGAGATGGGACACTTCCAGTAACGGCAGACTGGGGGTTCTGCCCAGGCCTCCCCGAAACACAGGAAGAGGCAGCATATTAAAAGTTCTGGAAAACATCCAGGGACCAGACAGAATGGGGGAGATGGGAATTCGCCTCAGCTAGAAGGTGCCTGCCTATTAGAAAGTGGGGCTGAGGAGACAGAGCTGGCTTGGACCCAGTAGCAGGGCCCCAGGTGTGCATCATGGCAAGCCAGGAGCAGGCCGGCCCTGTGGGGATTGAGGCCTGGCTGTGTGGCCTTAGGTGGCCCAGGAAACCTCTGGCCCCAGAACTGGATTTCTGTGGTGTCAGGCACTGGCGTTCTGGAGAACACAGGCTGCTCAGGGGTCATTCTGTACACAAAGCAAAGCCAAAATACCTGGTTCTCACAGAGGTGTGCAGCCCCTGGCCACCAGGTAGAGGTCCTGTGTCATGCGGCTTCTGTGGGGACAAGGAGGGAGGGCTGTCAACAATGGCTAGTGGACAAAGATGTGAAGATGACCATGACAGGTGTGACGAGTGTGGTGGGCACTGCAGGACACCGCGGGAACATGGGGCAGGCCTGCTTTCTGTGGAGGAGTGGGATGGGGATGCAGCTGGTGGGGTCCGGGACCATGCTGGCCAGCTCTACATGGCCATGGATTGCTGAGCAGGTTGGGCCTACACAGGTTCAGGAACTGATGGAGCTGGGTCTTGGTCAGAAGGTCAGTGGAGACGAAAGCATTGCATGAGACGAGGCTGAGGGGTGGAGAGGCTTGGTGTTGGTCAGAGCCACCCACCAGTGTCCACCAGACACACTTCGAAGCTAATTGTTCTTGCAGAATTTTCTGCAACATCATCTCCCATTTCACATGCTGTCCTTGCAACAGAGTAAGTCTGCATCCCTCCCTCCTACTCTGGGACGTTCAGTTAGCTGATAAAGGCCAGGTGGCTACCACATGCTCCTCCCAGGGCTCTGTCCCTGGGAACACCCACATCCTGTGTGGGGCAGCAGGAGGGGTGTTGAGGCCTGGCAGACAGCCCGGCCTGAGTCCCAGTCTGTGAGAAGTGGGTCCTCCAGCATTATGTACGTCCCACAGAGCAGGCCTGCCCGGATGGCGGGTTCCTGTGCCAGCGTGTGTACCTGCTCTCACGCTGGGTTTGTCAGTGGATTGTTATCAGCAGTAACCTGCACTCTGGTGTGAGGGCCTAGTGTGAGAGACACACTGCCACTCAGGAACTGCTGACTGGGCAGCAAGGAGCACAGAGAGACACCACCAAGGAGGAAACAGGAATTCCTGGGTCACCGCACTGGGGGAGGAGGCCCCATCTCTTCTGGTCTACATTACAACCCAGCTGGTAGGAAGTGGTCCCTGAATGGTTGTCTCTCTGCCTGGAGAACGCAGAGGCCCCTGTGTGGTATGGTGAACAATGCCCCAGCTCTGGTAGCTCTGATGGATTCATCAGTGTTGTGACATTCCACATCTCACAGAGCAGACAGACAAACAGACATGACTTGCTCCTTGCCATGCATTTGATTTCTCAAGGGGGCAGGATGATTTATGGGGGTGCCTGTGGTTTGAATTCACGGTAAAAACAGGAATGGGGGAGCCTCCTGCTTTAAGCCTGGCTGGAGGGCCACTTCTCCCAGCAGGCTGCCTCCCCCACTCTCTGCCCATATGCCTATTCTCCCTGTGCAACCAGCACACATGCCAAGACATGTTCTGCCAAAGAGTAAATGTGGGTCTCGGGATGCAGGAGCCAAATGCATGGCATAGGTAGGCGTAGCAGCCAGGGCAGAAAGGTGGCTGGGAATGCCAGGGCAAATGTGAACATTTTGTGAGTCACTCACATGAAGGTTAGAATTGTATGTGTTGTTGTAATCTGTAATTTCAGTCCTCCCATTAGAGTTCAAACTCTCTTTCCCCTTCTTTGTACAAACTATAGTTGATAAAAAAAAAAGTTGGCCATAAATCTAAAAATAACAGAGGTCCCACCTGAGTTAAATATTGATGCTTGAGAACTCCATGTTGCATGGGACCCTATGTGGTCCACTATCCCTAAGCCTCTGTGATGTCATGACACACCCAGGTGTTGGCACAGACTAGTAGACAAAGAGTCACCTGAAACTCACCTGTCAAACCTGGTGACAGTGACAACAGCACAGAGGGTCGTTCAGAAATCACAGATTTGACAGAAGAAATGACCAGAAATACTGTCCCTGAAATATGAAATGGTGAGGAGTCTCCATCAGTGGACATGAGTCACTAACTGAAGCAAGCCAGAGCCGGTGCCAATTCCCCTGACTGCTATCACTTCTGTGCTCTTGTTCCCTCTTCTCTGCCCCCACCCACTCCTAAATTGGAAATTGATCTACAGCAATACTGTGATTGAGAAGTCATTGCTATGAACCCCTGGAGCATCTCTTCAGAAAGTGGAGAACGCTTTAAGGAGTTCTGTGTCCAGCCTGTGGACCTCCCAGAAGTAGCAACAAGCCTGTGCGCAGACCTCCTATACCCCTGCCACAGCTGGCGGGGCCCTGAGGCAGCCACTCCCCACAAACATTTGTCAAGAGAATTACCTAACTTATCAGTACTTACACTGAGGGAGTAGGAGCTCACCTGTGGCCCTAGACGGGCAGGTGAGGGAAAATGAGGCTCCAGTGTTGGGAATCCCCAAGCACTTCTGTTGACCACCTGTATCACAAGCAAGGCTGTACAGTAGATATTTGTCAGAAAAGTAAATGGAGCTGATTAATCAAGGCACTTTTAAGCTTTTGCTTAAACATCATAAAAAGCAGGTATGTTATTTGATCATTTCCTTTTCATGTTGGAGAAACAGGAAGCCCATGAGAGCTGACGCACTGCTAGCTGATGGCGAGCTGCAACTGGGACCATGTCTTTTTGTGGCCAGACTAATCCTCTTTCTGCCATAAGATACCCCAAAACAGGTGCTTGTCCTCTGCTGGTGGTGGGGAGCCTGAGGAACGTGCCAGGGCACAATGGTGTCTCATCGAACCACGTGGCTTGCTGTCCCAGCTGTCTGAGAAGTCTCTGCTTCATTAAAATAATCTGAGTGATTCAAGCATCCTGTTTCATTTATAGTACAGCCATCAGAGCAGCTCGCTGTGGCCCTATTTCTCTCCTGGGCTCTGGGTGGCAAGGCTGACTTCTTTGGGGTTGTGGAATAGGATTTCCATTCCTGACTTGTGTAAGAGAGCCCCAAGGATGGGTGGGCAGGTGGCTTATGGCTAAAGCTCCCAACCAAATGCATTCATTCAACATGTTTATTCAACACTAACATGCTGGGCATGCCAGGCACGGTTGTTGGCTCTGGGGACACAGCAGTGAACAAAACAGAATCCTACCCTCAGGGACTACATTCTAGTGGTGTGTATGGGTATACCTTTTCTGTTCTTTCACTTTCGGTCTGTGTTTTTATATTTGAAACATGCTGATGTAAACAGCAGATAGTTAGATCTGGTTCTCTTTCCAGTCTGATAATCCTGCCTCTTTAATTATTCAGACCATTTATATTTAATATAATTATTAATTATTAATTATCCAGAACATTTATATTTGATATAATTCTTGTTAGTTGGGTTGCTATTCTCTTCATTTGCCCCATGTAATTGTTGGCCTTTCATTTTATTGCTTCTATTGGCTTTTTAGCTATACCTCTTTTTAAAAATCTTTTCATGGCAATTCTAGTGATTACCAGGCATCATTAGTTTGTCATGGTCTAGCTTAATGTTTTAAAACTTCACATTCAATATAAGCAACTCACAACAGTATAATAGTCATTGCCCCTTAGTATGTTGTGCTATTGTTGTCTTCTACATGTGTCATAAAGCCCAAAGTAATCCTTCTGCTCCTCATCAGCACCATCATTATATTATTGCTTTAAACTGTCAGTACACTGTAAAGAAGTCATGAAACATCATCTTTTACATTTACCTATCTGTTGAATGTGTGCTCTTTGTTGCTTCTTGCAGGTCCAGATTTCCATCTTAGATAATCTCCCTTAAACTTTAAGAACTTCCTTTAGCATTTCTTGTAGTGCAGGTTTATTGGTGCCAAATTCACTGAGCCTTTTTTTTTTTTTTTTTTGCTTCTGAAATGTCTTTATTTTTCTTTCATTTTGAAGAATATTTTCAGCATATAGAATTTAGGTTCCTAGGGTTATTTTTCATTTTGTTTTTTGTTTTTATCAGCATTACACTGTCTTCTGGCTTTCATTATTTCTGGTGAGAAGTCCTACATTCTTATAGTTATTCCACTGAGTGCAAAGAGCAGTTTTTCTCTAGCTTTATTTAAGATTTACTCTTAATCTGGTTTTCAGTAAACTACCATATGCGTAGGAGTGGTTTCTTTGTGTTTATTCTGACTGGGATATATTGAGTTTCTTGGATCTGTGAGTTTGTGTCTTCCATCAGTTATAGAAAATCTTGGCCATTCTTTCTTTGAATATAGAAGAGGCATCTCTGTGTTTTACTGTCTTTCCTCTCCTTCTGGAGCTCCATTAACATGTTATTTTTAACCCTTTTATTATTCTGCACATCTTGGATGTTCATTTTTTTCATATTTTCTTCTCTGTACTTAATGTGAACATTTTCTACTGTAATATCTTCATATTAACAGATCCTTTCTCTTCTGTATCCATTATGCTGTTAAGTCTATCAAATTTTTCATTTCAGATATTGCATTGTTTTACTTCCATAACTTTCATTCCATTCTTTTTCAACAGTTCCAGTTTCTCTGGTGAGAATTTCCATCTTCTCACCCATTCTGTCCATCTTTCATATTTGTTTTCATAAATTGTTTTTCATGTTTATAATAGTTGTTTTAAATTCTTCATCTGCTAATTCCAACATCCAGGCCATCTGTTGATCTGCTTCTGTTAACTGACTCCTTCTTGGATTATGGGTCATCTTTCTTAGCCCAGCCAGTGGTTTTTCACTGTATAGCTGACTTTGTGGATGACACATTGTAGACTCTGGATCATGTCATCTTCCCCTACAAAGAGCTGACATTTACTTGTTTTTCTGGCAGGCAGTTAAATTATGGCAGATTACCTTGATACTGTAGGAGGCTGGCTTTAATCTTTGTCAGGACAGGTCTGCTTTGTTTTTCTTCTTTGCTCTAGGGTATAGCATTTTGTATTGTTTACATTTTAATTTTTTGTTTGATTTTTTGACATCTTAAAACCTTTCTAGCTGGGAAAAGACTGCCCTCCCCAGGGCTAGCCAATTCTTAGAGATGCCAAAAGGCTCATCTCGGATCTGCGAACTCACCAGTCCAGAGCCAGACCTCCTCTGTCTGCCCATGCATCCCAGGAGGATGCAGCACTCCTCTGCCATCATCATCCCAGAGCCAGGACCACCCTTACAGCTTAGAGACTATAGGCTGCTCTAACTAGCCAGTGCTAAGCTGTTCACCCTGCTTTGTCCTGCTTTCTTTCCCACAGAAATACCACCAGAGGTCCCGGCCTTGGCCTCTCCTCACTCCTGCCACCTTGTGTCTTTCCCATGTGACCCTGCACAGTAGCCTTGCATCCCATTCCTGGGACCAATGAGCATAATGAGTTCTTTCTTTCCTGAGCCTCTCATGTGTCTCCTTTTGTGGCCGTACATGACTGACCATCACATAAAAGATCACAGAACACCCTTAGCCCTTAGTGGGACCAATTTCCCAAGGGGTGTCCCTTCTGGGAAAGCCACAGTATCCACCAGCTCTTTTGACAGACAGAAACTGAACCCCACACTATGCTCCAGCACCAGGCAGCCCAGAGCCTTCTCTGCTCTTCAGCTTTCCAGCTGCTGATTTCTGGGTGTCCTTGGAGTCTCACCCACACATGTGTAGTTAGGAGCCAGTCAACACTGTGAAACAGGTTTGTACAAATCCAGGAAATGCCCATTCTGTGCATCCTCACTTATAGGATATTCTCCTCACTTTCCAGCCACTCTGGCAGCCTCAACCTCAAAATTCTGTGTCTTCTTCTTAGTAAAGTTGCCACTTTTTGCTTGAACTCTATTCTCAGGTGTTCTGAGAGAGATGGGAAATGCCTGCAGGGGAAGGTCTGATGAATGGGGCTGAACGAGGTTCACTGGTTGCTTCCCTTATTTAAAGGATCGTGTCCTTCCAGTTTCTGGCTGTGTTTGTTTGATCTCTGATGCCTAGTTTATAACTGTTACTAGCAGGAGTTAAAACAGATTTTCCAAAATATTTTCCTGATCTGCAAGTGTGTTCAGATCACCAAATGATGATCAATTGAGATCAGATATCCTTACAAACTGAGAAAAAATTACTTTCCTGCTGTTGTTACAAAATAATTTTGGTCACGTGTACTTCCTCTTATCCCTAAATTATATAATACAAACAACCAAAATGTAGTTGGTGCAGTCTTTATTTAAAGAGCAATAAATCAGAGTAATTTCTTCCTCCTTTTTATCTCTCCCGTCCCTGTGTTTAATATATGTTAATTACATAGAACTTGCTAATAGTTCACTTAAAAGTGACAAAAATAATTCCTATAGGTCTGTCAAAAATAAGAAGGAAAAGTTACCTTTCCACACTTTGACATTTGAACCAATATTTGAACTGTGGAGTTTTTGACGTTTTCAATAAATGAAGCTTTCAATGAAATGAAATAAAATTACTTCAGCAAAATAAAATCAGAGAACAAATTCCTGTTCCAAAAGTTTACCCAAATAACTCTTCTGTACGATAGCTGGGCTTGGAATAACTGCCATGGAACTAGCCACGAACACCATGTGGGCAGCTCGACGTGTGTGTGTATGCGTCTGTGTGTGTGAGTGCGTGGGGACTCACTAATACCACTTTAGTTGGGTTTTGCACACACTGACAGCTTCATCTGACACACAGTGGAGTGGTAGCCAGAGAACAGTCAAGCCCAGCCCAGCACTTGGAGTGCTAACATCCTGTGACAAAACTTTCTGCTTGGCTTGAAAATGGTATTTGCAATGTTTCCACCCATCTTATCCTCTCTTCTGTTCCTTCACCCTAACTCTTCCAGTTGTACTTCTAGCTTTTACTTCAAACTTCTTCACTCTTGATGATTACAGTTCTGTTTAAAAAAGGAAAGGAAAGGAAAGGAAAGGAAAGCACATCCCTTAGACATTCCTGTATGGCCAGAGGGACCTCTCCCAAGCTGGGCAGGGCAGAGCCTTGATCACTGGACTTGAACCAGTCTCTTGGGCCACATGCTTTACTTCCCTTGTGGGTATGTCTCCCATCATAATGCTTGGCACATAAAGGTGTCTAGTGACTATTGATTATCTCTGCCCCTTCCCTTCCCAATCAACACATAGGGCAGTGGGGTGCCTGGACCTAAGGTCCTGATATCCCGGTTCTCCGTGAAAGAGTGTAAGCTAGAAGCATGTTGAAGCCCTGCTGGGTGGCCAGCTTAACCTCCTCACAGGCACCACAAGCCCACCGCAACTGCTGCTCATGGCCCTTAATCTTGGCTACATACTAACTTGTTGGAGAGCCTTAAACTGCCCTGCCCTGTGCCCAAACCTCTGCTCTTTTCTTTGTAACCAGACTCTGTGAGAGGCACTGGGAACTGATCCTGCTTCTAAAGACAACTCAGGCCCCTGAAAACTGCTGGGCAGGATGTGGGGAGACACCTCCATTTATGCCCACCTGGTCACCACTGAGCTCACCCAACACACACATTTGCCACAGCTATGAGTGTCACTCATCAGTGAGGGAAGACATTCGCATCTGCCTATGAGCTGGAGATCCACGCTTGGCCCTACCATGCCCTTCCCACCCCAGATCTGGGGGAACACCCATCTGCCAGTTACGCAGCAACATTCGCAGCTCTCGCTAGGGCTCCAAGCTAACATGTGCTGCTGGTACCTCACTGTTGCCACAGCAGGGCAGCTGACACCAATTTCAGACCTGTCTGCTTTCCAATAAATACTGTAATCAGCCAATTGGTTTCTCAAGCCAAAACTCTAAGATTCATCCTGATTCTTCTTTTTTCATTCCCCACAGCTAATCCATTATCAAATTCAAGGCCTTTCTTCAGATTCATTCTGGATCCAACCTCATTTTGCAAAATCCACCTGGATGCCCCCAGGCCTTCTGTCTGTCCCTCACCTCATCTGGGCACCCTGCACCCTCTGCCCATCCCCCACCTTGTCTTGAGCCCCTGGACCCATAGGCTCCATTCTGCCCTTGGCACAGCAGGTCCTGGTCCTGCCTCCAGGCCTCCATCCTCTCTTCTCTGCACCCGGAGTGCTTTTTCTCCAGAACTTGGCAAAGCCCGCTCTCCTTATCAATAGGATGTAGCTCCTCTGAGGGGGCTCCTTTCAGCATGCTGCCTAAAGGACCCGCCGTGTCTCAGGGCCCTTTATCACACATCCTATGGCAGGCAGAATAACTGCCCCAGAGGTGTGCACCTCCTAACCCTGGTAACATGAGTCTGTTACTGTGTCACAGGGGTTACTTTGATAGCAGGTGGGTTAAGATTTCTAATCAGCTGACCTTAAGTAGAGAGATTATTCTGGATTACCTGGGTGGGCCCAAGTAATCACAGAGGTTCTTAAAAGCAGTAGAGGGCCACAAGAGGGTCAGTGTCAGGGGGATGGGACAAAAGAAAGACTCCACCCACTGTTGCTGGCTTTGAAGATGGAGGAAAGAGCCGTAAGCCAACATGTTAGCTGGAAGGCAAAGGGCAGGTTCTCTGGTGGAGCGTCTGGATAGGACACCTTGATTCTGGACCAGTGAGGTCCGTTTAGACTTCTGGGCTCCAGAACTGTAGGTGAATTCGTGTTGTTTAAGCCACTAAGCATGCAGTAATGAAGCAGCAGGAGGGAAACAGTGTGCAGCCCATTTTGGTTACTCTGCAGCACAATGATCTTATTTGTTCACATATGTACTATCTCCCTGCTCCAGGATGTAAACCTGTCGGGATGGGGACCTTGACTGTCTAGCTCACTGGTGTCCCCCAGGCCTTGAACAGCACAGAACAAACATGGGTGCTACATGAGATCCTCGGGTAAGAAAACAGGAGGAAGCTAGCAGATGCACTGGCCCTGATGGCTCTCCTGTGCGCCCACCGGGCAAGCTGAGTGAACTAGTAGCTGGGGTAGGTTTGAGTGGGGGAGAAGGCAGAACCCAGTGGAGCAGCAGAAGAGGCCATCAGGACTGATGGTGCAGCTGCTCCAGGAACCCCTCTGGGTGCAGGTCTCTCTGTGTTCCTCCATCCTCATGGGGTGGTCTTGTCCTCCTGGCCCACAGCAGACTTTAAGGCTAGTGTCCAGACACTGCCACGCACTTACCGTGCTAAGCTGGCACTGGTCATCAGAGGCAGTAGAAAAGCCACCGTGGCAGCATTATGCACACAGTACAATGCACGGTACCAGCTCACATCAGTGGAGGGCTTACGTCAACAGCTGAGGAGCTTTTTTTCTTGGCAGTGGCAAATAGGAAGTTTTCATTTCCTGCTTTGGGCTTTTCTGTATTTTTCATATAAATGGCAATAAGTACGTTCTGCTTTTGTAATAAAAAAAAAACATTTCAAAAACTAGAGGAAATGTCAGAGTCCAGGGGCTAATGTAGCAACCCTCCCAGGACACAGAGGGGTGATTGGTGGCTGCGAGGGAGGGGATGGGATGGGAGTAGATGATGGTAGGAAAGGGATATTTCCAGAGTCACCAAAAGGACCAGCTTTCCCTCTCCTATTGTCATATATGTTTACACACAGTGTGAAGGGTTGTTAGGCTTGGGTGTATTTTGATTTGGATGTATTCTCTTTGCAAAATGACAGACTCCAAAGGAGCAGAGTGTGGACTGCTCAGGTTGCAGGTGAGCCCTGAAGTTCCAGGATCTTGAAAACATCAAGCTCTTCTTCCAGTTTTGTCTGCATGGCAGCCGCTGCATCCCACCTCTTCCCATGCAGGAGCAGGGAAGTTTCTCTGCTCACACTCAGTGCCCCGCTTCCAGCTGCACTGGAGGCAGATCCTGATGCCTCATGGGGCTGTGGTCCTAACTGCAGCCCACAGCTCACCATCAACAGGGATGCAGTCCAGCAGGAACCTGCTCACTTCTGGTCATTTTAGGCTGAACAAAGTTACAGGTTAAAGATTTTCTGCATGAGACTCTGCTCCTTAGTGCCTCTGATATGCAGACAGGAGCCCTGTAAGTACACACTTTGTAGTTTGTGGTGCAAATCAGGATCCAAGCTGCCATTAAAATTCGCTGTAGGGGTTGGTGCATGTATAATTTGACTCTGTCAGGGTTCACTGGGTCAGCAGTTGGGGAGCAGAAAGCTAGCCAGGGGCTCATCTCTGGGCTGTGCTGTGCTATACAGATGGGTTCAGCCTGGTGGGAACCAGGAAGCTGGGCTGGAGCCTCATCTGCAGAGTGGCGGGTGTGGTAAATCTCTGTAGGGCTGCTGGGCACAGGAGGCACAGGCATGTCACTAGGGCCTGCATGGGGAGGGAGAGAGTTCTGTGTGGCCAGGACAGTTTGCATCGGGCGGATACAAGAAGTTCAGTTCCAAACACCCTCACACATTTCCCTTCTTGCCAGGTTTTCAAATGGGTTGTATTTTAAAAAATATTAACAGTGCAGCTTCAAGTTATCCAGTTAACAGATAGTGTTTACTTTGTTTATTTCCTGATATAACTTAAAACAGAAAGAGCATTATTAAGCTCTTCCGATTTTGCAGTAATGCAGGCTGGAAAAGCTCTTTTAAATCCATAAAAAACATATGCTACACATCCTAGGCAACAGCTAAGAGCACATGTTTCCCAGGCAGTAAAAAATTTTATTGAAAAGGCAGTGACCTGTGGCAAAGCCCTTACTGAATCCTAAGAGTGGTTATACCATCAGATAGGCAGAACTTTAGACGTTTATAAATTATTGGTATTGTTCAGTGAGCATCAAAACCACAAAAAGGAGAGTCATCTCAGGAGTCACAGAAGTTCTAGCAACAAGCTTCTGATCTCATGAGGGATTGGGGCCAAGGAAGAAAAATCTGGCAGCGTATTAGGTTCCTGCCTAGTCTTCCATCTCGGAACACACCTCGTGCACTGATGAGGGGGGAGGGATGCTGGTGATGCAGCAGGAAGGCAGACCAGGAGGCCTCAGCCCTTGTCCCCTCAGAAAACAACAATTCAACAACTATCCGCTGGTGATAACAGCTCTGGGAGAGCAGCCCTGTGGGGTGTAGAAACCAAGGCTGCCACATGGAGAAGGCACAGAGACATTTTACCTACATCACTCATCCCCCAGACTGGCCCATCTCAGTGCCGAAAGGAACCCCCTTCCCCGGAGTTCCCCTGTGAAAAGGAGAGCGGGAGGAGCCCAGAAGTCCTTTGCCCCTGCCAAGGAGCCCCCCAGCCTTGGCCGACTTGGACTCCAGCTGCCAGAGACCACCAGAGCCCAAAGCACGGGTCCCTGGAGCTGGGCCCTGCTTGCCGACTGTGCCAGCTGGAGTTGTGGGTCGGAAGGACTTGTAGAAAGGGAAACCAGCTGTCCTGCCCTCTGCTTACCCTCAGCCTGGCTCTGGGCACCTCTGGAGAGCTGGTGGGTCAGAGGCTGATTTCTCAGCAGGGAGCGCCAAGTGGAATCAGAAATTTGAGGTCACCTTAGGACCAGGTGTCCAGAAGGTGCTCTAGGAAACAGATCCTGCTGTGAGGAGGCTCTGCAGGTGCCTCATAGGGTCTGACATGCTGAGGAGCAGTCCTCTTTCTCGGTGCAGGAAACCTGCCAGCCTTTCCCAGATGGCATGTTCTGGATCAGACCCATGACATCCAGACACCTTGTCAGCTGAGGCCTAGGTGGCAGGGGGTCAAGACAGATGTGCAGAGCAAACACATGTGTCCTCTGAAGTGTTGTAACCAGGTTGGAAGCTGCTGGCAGAGGCATGCCTGTTGGCTGAGTCCTGGAAAAGCCTCCCTACGTGTGCATATTTTAAACTAGATTTGAAAGAAGTTGCTTAAAATTAAAACCTAGTGGGGCACATTTCCATGGTGACAACTCAGATGCTTCAACGACACCCCACCCTGGCATTGCCTAAGCTAGCAAAGAGTTCAAGCAATTAAGAACATGAAGAAGGGGTAGGATTGGACTGTGAGGATGGCAGCAACCAAGTGGGGAGAGTCCTGCTGACAGTTCCATTCCACCCTAGCCACTGGCTCCCCAGGAAGTGTCTGTGGCCACTTGTGTTCACCTGCCTGGAAAAGTGGGTACAGTTGCCACTCAGAGAATACGTGGCCTTTGCAACAAAAACTCTGCCCCCTTTTTCTTATTGTCAGCGAGAAGGCAAATACTGTTCTTCTAGGAGGAGGACTGCGGTGCAGCCCCTGATGCAGGGTAAGTCAGAGGAAGGCGAGGAACATGCCAGGCCCCAGCACAGGCCTGAGAGGCCCGCATCTCCAAGGGCTTGGCACCAGCCACTCTGGGTCCAGCACATTCATGGTGAAAGGATGGAGAGTGTGCATTGGCACCACCGTCCACTTGCTTCCCTACGGCTCAGACAATACGTATAAGTCACACAGGCATGCAAATATGGGCAGACTGCCACTTGCTTAATTGCAATTGGTTGAGAACACGTTTGTCTATCCAGGTCAAGAGTCCTATCTTCTTTTTCTTGTCCTTAGCTAACAGCTGGGCTAAACTGAGGAATCTGTGGTTGCGCTGACTTTTGGCTACTGCTGTGACAAATTACCACACACTTGGTTTATCACCTTACATACAGTTCTTCAGGTTGGGAATCAGGAAAGGGCCTCACTGGGCTGCCACCCGGATGTTGATAGAGCTGCATTCCTCCTCAGGGGTAAGAAGAGAAGCTATTTCCTTGGCTTTTCCAGCTTCTACAGGCTACCCATGTCCCTTGGCTCATCTTGAAAGCCAGCAGTGGCCAGTTAAGTCCTCTCATGGTATGGATCTGACACTGGCCCTGCTGTCTCTGTCTCCCACTTAGAGGGACCTTGAGATCAATGGCCACCCAGTAGACATAGGGCCACCTCCCAACCTTCTGGTTCGCAGGTCAGCAACCTTCATTCATCTTCGATTTCATTCTCCTTGCCATGGAAGGTGACACATCCACAGGTCCAGGATTAGGACATGGATTTCATTGGAGGCTACAACTCTGCCATCATATCCACTCAAATGCTTGGCACAGTGTAGTATGCAATGTGGATTTCTCAAATGAAAGAAAATACATAAATACACCTTTATATTCAAACTACTGAATTGATCTAACTCATCCCATATTGTCTTATTAACAATTGTGTCATTTTCTGTGTTTAAGCCATTGCTTTTTCCTCACCCTTCAATTAAATCATTAGAATAGTTACTGAAGTTTCCAAATTCACTGCTTCCTGTACAATAGGCATTACTGTGTATCCTTGGCCGCAGCCTGGCAGAACCATGACAGCACAGATATCCTAGTGACAAGCAGAGGGCAGGCCATGACCCAGGGAAAACGAGGAGCTGAGGCTGTGCCTGCTTCCCCAAGGCTGACTCACTGAGCACACCCCCATCCTGGTAGATGAAGCTGGCCCATGTCAGCTTATCCGAATGGTGCTTATGGCGAGGCACACTAGCATGGCACTGCTGGGTGTCCTGGCTTTCTCTGTGCATCCCATCTGGGAGTTGCTCATTTAGAACAACTAAATGCTTGGTTAGAGAGAAGTATCTGGAAGCTACACAAGTTTAAAAAGAAGAAAGCATTCTCTGGTAGTACGGAATTACGGCAGGTATTTTGCCATGCCCACTGGAAAGAAGAAGAGCTGCTTTAGGTCTTTGGTTAACAAGCCTGCATTTAAAGTGCACTCTGAGCAGGTGCATGAATGAACACAGGGAGGGTCTCCCTCCAGCATGCAGAGCCCTAGAACATTAAGGGCCTCTACTGCCTGGAGAGGGGCTGCCTGAATGTCATAACCTGAGGAAAGAGTAGTCAGAGCTGGGCCATGATGGTGTGCAGACACTTCAGTCTTACAGAGCGTTTTCTAAGTGACCAGAACATGCAAGTGCTTCCAGCGGTTTATTTCACTACTGGAATGAGATGAGGAAACTGTCCCCAGGCCACACAGCTGATGACACTGGATTCCAGAGCACGCAGTCTGAGTGCAGCACCTCAGCAGCCACTTAGGGATGAGAAGTTGTAAATCAGTATTAGACCTGTCACCATAGCACCGTTGGTGGCTGGATGTGCTCATCTTAGGATTAGTTCCCTCAGAGGCTGTCCCTGCTCTTGTCTCTTTAGAGTGGTCCCAGCAATCATCTACTGATCTCTCTCTAATAAGCCTCACTTTAAGGAACTGCATGGTTATGATTACGGATTATGTCTGGTCTAAGAAGACCCCACTGAAGATTGGGGAATCTGCAAGTAGACCAGTCAGCAGCTCTGCACAGAAAGCTGCATTGGTCAGGTCACTGCTGCTGGGGCTGCAGGGGCATACACACATCTGTTTGGTATTTGCTGTAGGTTTGGTGACACATGGAATGCAGTCACACTGAGGAGGGCTTTTCCTTAATAGCAGGAGGGGTGGTCACTGTCTCTGCACTGATGGAACACTCGTCACGCTCTGCCCTGAAGCAGAGTGGTACTGACCTGCCTTCAGGCTTGACCCCCTAGAGTGCTCTCCACTCTTCTCTGGGTGTCTCCAGACTAGCTGGGGATGGTTCTGTGTCATGGCGCCACACAGATGGTCACATATCCCCAGGGGACCTCATGGCACAGCACATTTCTAGCTAGCTGAGACAAGAAGCAGACACCACTGCCCTTTCTCCAGCAGTCACAGCATGGTCTGCCCTTCCCCTGGCCTCCACACTTCCCTGTCTTGGCTCTGCACCCTCCTCCTGCTTAGCTTCTTTGAGGGGGTTCTAACCCACCCAACCCAACCCTTCTGATGCCTAGGATCTTTGCTCAGCCCACTCCTCTCATCCACATACACTAAGCTGCCTCCACACTCTCCTGAAGCTCAAACCTGCCTTACAAACCAATGATCTCTTCTGAACTGAATTGAGGTGCAGGTGCGAGGACAGGTCACCTGTTGGGAGGTGCAGGCACAAGGATGGCTCATGGCTGGGTGTTCATGCCTTGGGACTTGACCAACCTGCCATGGGCTGTGCCATGTCCTGTTCCATTAGGCCAGGGCTTCGCCTCTGAGCTGGGAACCCTCTGAGGCAGCTCTCTCAAGGGAGGTTGGCAGCTGCCCCAGGTGGCAGTGGAAAGGCCCAGGCCCAGCTGTTGGAAGAAGGTTCCCATGGCAGGAAGCTCACAGCTGCTGCCAGTGCCATGCCAGGGTTGCTGGACCACACACTCTGGCCAGGGCAGACATAGATGTTGGGCAGCAGAGGCCAGCTCTGCCCCTGGCCAGGGGTGCCTGGATCACCCTGTGAGCACCCAGAGCCTGCTTGAGACTTTAGTTCTCATGTAAAAATGGGAAACTAACCTGCCTTTGCTTGGCTTTTATCATATTTTTCCAGCTCTGGCAGAAGCCACACTGGTTTTCATTAGCTAAAATGTTACTTGCAGGTATTGTTTGCGCACAAGAGTTGAGCACTCCCAAAGTCACATGGACTAGATTTATTTAAAAGTGACCCTAAGTGACACATTACCTTGTTATGTCAAGCCAGCAGTGACCTTCCATGAGTATGTCCCACTGTTCATCCTGCTGTATAAGAAAGTTTTCCCAGGCCCTCTGAACCCTTTGCCCCACTCCGCCATTGCTAGGTGTTAGGTAGTGTAGGGAAAGTGGAAGTTACCATGGCCAGGATCCTCACCTGATCCTAATCTACTTGCCCACTGTGTAACATGCGATGATATAATACTTAGCCTACTGAGCAGGCACATGCTTGGATACCTGTTGGCGATAAGCCATTATTGCTGTGTTGCTATAAAAAGAGCTCCACCAGGTGCTAAGGGGAGAGCAGAGGCTGGAGGTGAGGGCAGAGCCTGGAAGGAGACAGAGCCTGGAGCGGACACAGAGCCTGGGGCAGAGGTTGAGATGGAGGCAGATGGGATTCTAGTGCTTGACCTACTGCTGTGAAAATAAAGCAGATAAACCCCTTTTTACCCCCAACATTCTGTTGTCATTTTTCAATCTCCCCAAGTCCAGAGTGAACTTACCCAGAGCTGAAACCCCCTTTGCCCTGGAACTACAGGTAATTTCAATGATTTGTTTCAGATTCTCCTCATTGCATACCATTCTTCTAATTCTAAAAATTACAGGGGGTTGTGATTGTGGACAAAGCCAGGTGATGGTCTACCAATGGTTGGTGACAAAGGGTTGCTTGATGACTTGACTGGTGTTGTTGCCAAAAAGACTGTTTGTAGGGGCAGATCAATGTGATGTTGGGTCCTGGGCACAACTATGACACAGTGGTTTGTGTCATGGCGGGTCCTGGGCATACCCATGACATAGCGGTCAGTGTGACAGTGGGCCCCAGGCACTCCTGAGACACTGAAGTCAGTGTGACAGTGGCCACTGGGGATGCCTGTGACATGGTGGTCTCAAGGCTGTCAGGCCCCACTGAACTGACCAGTTCCCTCACAGGCTGATTTCCTAAGTCCATGAAGGCCACTCCCGTCCCAGATGGGGACCCTGCATGTCCCTGGAATTCATCTGTGACCATGTACCAGACCTTGACACAGTGGGCTGCCAATGTGGCTGCAGCCCAGTCTAACATGTGTGCCTGAGTTTTAAAGTTACATATCTGAACTTGTAAATTAGCAACTTTTAGCTGGGAAACTGTAGTTTGGAACCAGAGGTTCTCAGAATGACTGCAGGAAAAGTGAATGTTTTCTGCAAATAGTCCTCAGTTGTAGGGACGAGCCAGGCTCCCAGGGGCCACTGGCCATAAGAGCATCCCAGCTCCAAAACACAGGCCTACCTGCATGCCCAGTGTCTCATCAGTAGTGAACAGAGCAGACAGGAGGGGTGGCAAGCTGGAGTACATGGGGTGAAGGTAGTTTCACTGGGGTAATCACACATGACAGCCTCTGTGAGGAGGTCTGGCCAAACTGGTTTGGAAAAGCAAACACCAGCTCTGTCATCAAACAATGTGACAAGGTCCATGAGGGGGGCAGCCAGTTGAGTTCCCATGAAGATGACTTGTGAACCCCTGGGGTCACATCCACCCACCAACCCTCCCATGGACAGCCAATGTACATGTGAAGCCTTCTCTGTAGGGTTGGTCTGTTAACTTTCTCCAGACCCACCTGGTTCTAAAGCTGCCCTTGCGAAGTAGTGCAGAATGGGGAAACCCCACTTGACCCCTGTGTCTGTAATGAAAGTGATAAAACTTCTCTTAAAGGCTACAAATAATCCCCATAAAGCAAAGTCTCTCTACCTATGTGTTCACCTTATGCCTCCTGTCAGAAAGTGGGAATGAGGCCAGGCCACTGTTGGTGTTTCCGCAGTCACCAGGTCATACTTATAATCTGTTTTCTGTTTACAAAAGAACAAAAAGATAGAGTTTACCTCAATTTTAAAATTTCACATTAATAGATACCTCTAAGGTTGTTGGAAAGATGAATGTATGTAAAATGTTCAGAGCACACCCTGGCACAGAGTTGATGAAGGTTAGCTGCTGGCTGTCCCACCTGTCACTGTGAGTTTGGGGAAGGTGTGCATATGTGGCAACAAATGGGAAAATAGCAAAGGGGGGAAGGGGGATTTAGGATTGAGCCTGCCAGTGCCCTCCTTTGCTGATGGTCTTAACCACACTGACCTACCCAGCACATGGCACTGTTTGTGTACCCAATGAAATCATTTATGTAGAATACTGACATTTAAGTGGCAAACAGGCAAATTATCTGTATGATTTTATAGGTTCCCAGTAGTCAGGAAAAAAATAGCAAATTCATGAACTGAAAATGGTTTACAATAGAGTTGCAAATAGGTTTATGTACTTATTCAAATTACATCTCTTGACTTAATCAACTCATTAGCATCACCAGTGGCTGCTGCTGGCATGCATGCTCTGGGAGCAGGTGCTGGGGGCAGGGACACTCACTTTACTGATGTCCATGTTTCCACATGCTAGTGCCACATCTGTCAGACAGTTTGAATTTAGTAATATTTGCTGACATGATAATATACTAAATTTTCTGAGTGTATATCTTAGGAAAGGTTCTTCCCCCTGCCATGGGGCACAGCTTTACCTAGATTTTCATATAAAAGCTTGGATTTGAGGAAATGGAAGAAATTGTACATAATAATAGAATAACCTGGGGGGATTCCATTGAATGACGAATACTTTGAATTCACACAGATCACAACTCTTGGGGTGGAAGTAAGGAAATCCAGGCAGTCTGGTGACATATGATACAGGAATTGGGGAGATATGGTCTGCAGATGGCTGAATTTAGGGCTGTCACCGAATCTTTGCAGAACTCACTTTCTCATCTGCAAAATTACATTCTTGAAAAATAATCTTCAATACATGACCTTGGCCTACAACTGATATTCAGTGTCAGTATTTGGTAGCTGGGACTCGGTCTTGCAAACTTGGGTTGATCGAGGAATGATGGTGTCAGGACGGCCCTGGAAATGTTAGCTGTCAGGTCTGCAGATGTCTCCTTCCCTGCTCCTCCTCAGGCCCTCTGGAATTCTCACTAGACACACACTGCTTCTCAAGCCTCCATCGCCTTCACATCCCCTCTTCTCTGTGTTGTGCTCTCCTCCGCCTCTGACTTCTCTGTCTTCTGAGGTGTCCTGAACCAGGAAGCTGCCCCACACCCTGGCCCACCTCGCTCCTGCATTCTGGTGTTGGGGCCCAGCAGAACTGAGGAGAGGCCACCTGGGCACCCTCCCCTGCCACCTCCCCCCTCCTGGGGTTGCGGTGCCCCACCTTCTTCTGACCCTGTGGAGGCCTTTCCACCTCCTGACACCTCCATTCAGCTCCTGGGATGAGGCAGCTTCCTAGTGTCCAGCCGAGGGCTCAGTCAGTGTCCTTTGTAGGTTCTTTTCCTGCCTGCAGCCCAAACTCCTGTCCACACTCTGTTCTAAATCTCTGTCCGTCTAGGCCCATCAAACATGCCACTATTTCCTGTTGCAAACAGGTACTGGGACAAATCTATCTCTGTATTTCCCACCACTTTGGGGATGCATTCTGGATAATTCTGGATAATTTCTTCTCATCTAATGTTTCTCTAACTTTCTTCATCTATGTCTATTCTGTCGTTAAATCAGTTGAGATTTCATTCTCAATGATTACTTTTTTAAAATCAGGAAGTTTTGATTATAATTTTTCCAAGTCTTCTCAGTTGAGCTTTATTCTCTCTTTTTTGCTGCACACATTTGAAGTTCGTGCATTTACTTCTGTAAACATGACATAATGCTATTTTGTGCTATGCTCCTTAATCCCAATTCTGACATCTTTGTGGCTCAATTTTTGTTCTTTGTTATTTCTTCTGGTTCTTGTTCTAAAGCCTTTTCTTTTGGGTTTAATGATACTTTATTGTGTGCTGTTCATTTTCCATGGAAAATTATTTGTAGGGGCGCTTTGGGGCCTGGCGTGCAAATGAATTCCTTCAGAGAGGACTGTGTTGGCTTTGCCAAGTCCTCTGAAATCACCATGACACCCAGTTTGGTTACGACTTCCCAGGGCCCCCTTCCCCATTTTCTGAGTGCCAAGTGTGTACCCTTTGGGGCCCAGATTTATGGAGGGGCTGCTTTGTTTATTCTCTTTGGGTGGATACTGGGCTTCTTGCCCTTTTGCCAGCCTTTGAACTCCAAAGCCTGCGTCTCTCAGTATATGTATTCAGTAAGCATAAGTTTACCAGAGCCCAGGCTAGCAGAGGCTCTGAGCATGAAGCCAGTGCTGAGTTGGTCTGGGTACCTGTGTCCACTGACACGTCTTCCTGTAATCTTCGGATCATTTAAAAGTGCGCTTCAAATATATTTTAGGTACCTTTCATTGTTTTCAGTATGAGACAGATCCGGGTGTCCAGCTCACATGTGGGAGAAGTGGAATGCCTTCATTTGAAGGTTTGTCACTGTGTGTGCTGCAGGGAAGCCTGAGACTGCCTGGGTCTCTCAACAGTAGGGTGAGCCTGGATTTGGCATCTCTATGCCATCCAAAGCTATCCTAGATCTGCTACTTTTTCAACATATAGCTTAATTTAAAAGTAAGATCACATCTGCTCATACTAGCTATGGCAGTGGGCCAGCGAAATAAAAAGGGTGCAAATAGTGTTAGGCTGAAGAATGGAAAACACTATCTATGTGAAGTCATACACACCAGGCAACAGTAAACTGCCTAAACTATCACATCATGAGGTTTTCTATGCTCTGTACTTTCTGGATTTATTATTGAAAGTTTGTGAACTTCTGTAAGACTCAATTTTCTCCACCCACTTTAAAGCTTTCCAAGTACTTTGCCATTTTGAGTGGGTTTTAACTTATGTTTACTGAATATATGGTACTGTGCTGTAGAAATTTTTTTTTGACGAGAGTAACTCAATCAAATAAAAGTTGTTTGGATTAATCCCAGTGGAAAGTGAGCTATGAAGACTGGTATCAATAGGAACAGGCTCTACCAGGAGCAAGGAAGCAGGGTGGCTGACCCAGGCAGGGTTGCTCTCTGGAGTCTTTGCACATTTAGTGCATAGTTAGGAGTGTTGGCTTATTGGTTTCCAGAGACATTGCTATATGTGTGATGTTTTTAGGGAATCATTATGAAAAATATTTGTATCTGTATCAGCCATTTTGGTTGTGAGCCTGGGATGAATGAACAGAAAGGGTTGCTGCCTGACCCTTAATGTGTTTGATTGTACGTTTAAATTTTCTAGTTCAAAATAGTATTTGTTGTGTCATATCTGAATTACTGACTGAACACATGCTTCTGGAGCAACTGTGTTGGAGGCCAGTGTGGTGGGTGTTCATACTGTTTGCCTTGGGCTTCCAGCCTCGTGGGATATTTCCAGCCAATGACAGAGGGGGAAGCCCTGAATTGTCAAGCTTTCTCCTTCCCAGCTGCAACTGGCTGCATTGGCTCCGGTGTCTGGTTCCCTTGGGGATGTCCAGAGCAGAGCACCCGATGTGGGCCTAGAGAAAAATAACACCATGCTGAGATGCGGGGACTGTCATCACCACAGCATAACCAAGGTTATACAGATTGATACATCCCGGTAAGTGAATATTATGCTTTTAATTCACAATAAATAGTGGAGAAAGCACTTGGCTTGCTATTGCTACAATAGTTGGTGGTAGGGCTTGGGTGGGAACTTCAGATCTTCTCCACCCTGAGGGGTGGACAGTGCAACCAGTTGTCTAACCGGCTTTCATAAACACCAAGAATTCAGATGTCGGTTGCAACATGAAACTTGTCATTGCCTTTCTTGAGTCTTTTTTGGGTGTTTTACAGAATGCTAATCTTAAGAAATTCTTCCAGTAGATATTTAGATTCACTTGGAAATTAATAAAAAATAAGTACACAATCTGACTGCAAACCTTTTATTATCACCTTTTATTTTCTTTTAGAAATTTTCATCAGACCTAAGGGTCCTTTAGGGAATTGTAAAATGGAAAGAACAGTGTGTGTGTTCATGTAATGGGATGATTCATATACTGGTGTTGTAACTGATGCATGAAACATCCCTTATCAACAGCTGCCAACATGAACAAGGCACTAGTTAATCAGCACAGGCCAGGACAGTCCCACCTGCCTGTAGTGTTTTATTGACAGGAACGGTTTTTCTACCCTCCCTCAGAAGAAATGTACATGCACAGGTACTGCTTTAGTGAAACACCTGTGCCATGGATTATTTACAGCATACAACCCTGAGTGCATCCCATCTCCGTCTGAACACTGAAAGAAAGTAATCTCTGAAGAACAAAGTGACTCTTGACAGGCAGAGTAATAGGAAGAGTGGCTCTGGAGTTCCGCAGCCTTGGATTCCATCTCCACCTGGGCCATTCAGCAGCTGTGACTGAATGAACCACTTTACCTCTCCAAAACCAGTGTTTCCTGTGAAACAGACAGGGCCACGCCCACCTCATTGAGCAGCTGTGAAATAAGTTACCTGGCATGTGCTTGAGGTTCCCTGCAAGGCAATTATTATATAAGACTCAACAAAAACTGAATGACTAGAACATGAATTTAGCGAATGTTACTGTGACTGAGTATATAATAAGTACACAGCTAATGGGGAATCTTCTGCATTCTTACCCCATCCTGGCACTGTGACAATTATGTCATGCTTACTATCTAAGCTTCACAATCATCCCATTCTGTAAACATTATTATTGCACTCAATTTGCAATAAAGAAATCAAAAGATTTGCCTAGATTCCATAGGTCTTAAAAATGGAGTCACCTTCTTGATGTTGTATGCAGCTCTGGAGGGAGGGCTTAGGTGGCTAACGTGGAGTGTGGCTGCTATGCTCCCACTCTGTGGAATGAGGGCAACCCCAGTGGACTCATCCCTCCAAGCAGATGCCGTCTGTCCTACAGCACATTTAAGATTGGACATGACTCACAGGGACTATGTAAATTTCATGGTTACATTAACACTTGCTAAGTGTTATGGACTAAAGGTTTTGTCCCTCCAAATTCCTATGTTGATGCCCAGCGCCAGTGTGATGGCATAAGGAAACAGGGCTTTTGGGGGTGACAAGGACTAGTAAGGTGATGATGGGGGTCCCATTATGGGATTAGTGCCCAGAAGGAGAGACACCCATGTGCTCTCTCCACAGGTGAGGACATACATGAAGGGCTCTAACCAGAGTGCAGCCACCTGGCACCTGAGTCTGGGCATTCTGCCCCCCAGAATGTGAGAAACAAATCTCTGTCATTTATAAGCCACTCCATCTGCTACATCTGTGGTGTTTTGTCACTGCAGCACAAGCTGATGGGCACCAGGAACAACATTAAAGTAAAACTCCCCTTCTCTTGAGTTTTCAGTGTTATAGTAACACGAGGAGGAGCCCACCTTTCAACTCTTTCTCCTCCCATGAATTCTCCTCATAACCAACCAATCACTTCTCCAGGAAACGTGCATGCAGATGCCATTGTGCGGGCCTGGCTCTTCTCCCCTGGGTCAGGAGCTGAGGCACTGTGGTTCACGCCAAGAGGCCAAGGTCAGGAAGCTGTGGACTGGGGTGGGATAGGTCGAAAGGACATGGGTTAGGAGGTCATGGATTGGGAGGCTGGGGGCCAGAAGCAGGGAGCAGGCCGATGGGCAGAATGTGGCTGTGGGCTGTGCACAGCTGGCAGCCTGGCTCCGCATCCTGTGCCTGCTCTGTGGGCTCTTTTCAGTGAGAAATGAGCTGGGCCAGTAGTCGGGGTGCTGGTTACAGGCTCCTTGGGGGAAAGTCTGTCAGTCAGAATCGAGGGGTGCATCTGTCTAGGCTATCACTGGGTTGGAGGTCTGCAGCAGCTTTCTTCCTGGGGTAGGGCTGGAGTGGTGACATGAGTGGGTATAGTACAAGCCAGATTCCAAATGCTACAGGTCTGTCAGTGCCAGGAATTCGCCTAAGCAATTCTGACCTATTGGGATCATCCTTAGCACTCAGGGCAATAAGGAACCCCATCTCCACCTCACAGAGGACAGAACAGACCCAGCCATGTCTAGACAATAGCTCACAGCAGCTGTGACACCTGTAGGTGAGCGGGCCAGAACACAGCTTCCAGGGACCCAGGGAAACCGACTGACACAGGCACTGATGAAACACCTCCCAACACCAGACTGCTCCCTGGGGCCAAATGTGTAGTTCTCTCCAAAGGCTCCTTTAGGCAAGAAGTTTGTCACATTTCTCTGGCACAGATTCTGCTGCAAGAAATATTTTTCACCAACCATAATTATAGCAACAAGAGAGTAGGACAGAGGAGACCAGCTCCAGAAAGTAGAGACCCAGAAAAACAGCCTTTTTACTGTGCCCTGCTGTGACTGTCAGAAGTCACCAGAAGGCACTGCAGGGCACCCTTCAGAGTGTCCTTTGCCCGTGTAAGGCTAACATTCCCGTCACGGGCCTCACACTCTGAGGAGTCCCAGTAACCAGACAACCCCACGATACGGTCAGTATCAGCTCAGGAACTGGTGATCTGCCTTCTGCTGATGTGCCTTTTCCGACTCTCCTGGAAGGGCCCACAACAGCCAGTTCCCTGAGACTAGCAGCTTGGTCTTGGTCTGGAATACACCTGCCCCCAGGCAGCTGCACTCAGCCTGGCAAAGTGCACCTGGAAAAGGAAGAGTATTGATTCCCATAGATGTGCAGGTTGTGTGGGATACCTGGTGCCCATCAAGGGCATATGGCTGTGGGACCATGCTGCATCAGGTTGCTGGTACCTTCACAGACAGGCCTGGTGGCTGAGCAACTGAAAAGCAGGTGGCTCCTGGCAAGTGGTCTGCTTGTCCTATACCCCCTTTCCAATTTCACACCCACAGATGTATAATGAGGGGAGGGTGTTTCATACATCTCTTTTCATGAGCTAGTTCTTGTTCTTGAAAAGCTAGCAAATAACTTGGGTTCTACATGACCATGCTCAAGGGTTGATGCTATTGTCACTCCCAGGACTTGAGATTCCTGATAAGAAATTTGACATTTAATATGGGTTATGGCAATACTCAGATCATTATCTTGTGCTGATCCAATGAAGTTTTTATAGGAAATTTTATTAATGATAGTCATTACATTACTTACTCTTGCCTTATGTTTTTTTGCAGATGGATCTTAATCAACTATTGCAGACAAGCCTTTGGAGGTGGGCATTATTTCCCTATTTTGTGAAAGAGAAACCAGGGCTGAGGGTCTAATATGCAGTTTGTGAGGTGCAGAGCTGCATGTGAGTTCAGGCCCTTAACAACTCACCATGGAGAGTGCTTATCAAGTGTTTTAAGCTAAAATGATTTCAAATTCATGGGAGAATAGTAAAATACCAAAGACCTGTCAGTTTTTCATTTATTCTCACATGAATGTTAATACACTTTTGTCTTATATCTGGTTTCTTGATGAATGTCTCCCTTCTGTTATAATGAACAAGAGGACTTTCACATAAAACCTAAAAAATTACATATGTTGATATTTTATATTGTTATTATCACTTAAAAAAATTCTGTTCCCTCCAGATACTATCTGTATAAATGATTGTGTTTATGGGTTGGCTCAAGAGATGCTGGTCCTCAGCGGGGTCTGGTCTTGTTTGCCACCTTGAGTTGCGTGACCCTGGGGAAAAGCAAGCCTCTGATCTTACTTCAGCACACATCAGAAAGCTGTTGGGAATATTACTGAGACAGGGACCATGGGCTTAGAGTAGGGTGAGGGCCTCCGGAAAAAGCAAGGCAAGATATTTACAGTCAAAGCAATGTAACAATGTAAAGTCCCTATTGAAAGGGAGATCCCACCTTAAAGCCAAAATTGCATTTTGAAAAAAAACCCAGGAAGTTTAAGAGGAAGATTCTTAACATACTCTTTAGCAAACAAATAACTCTGCCCACCTTGGAGGCAGGGCAGACAGTCTTGATATGCTCCCAAACCTGGAAGCTGCTACCCTGGGAGGGGACCAGAGCAGTAAATTTCTTGTGTTAAGCTAATTTTACCTAGAGGACTTATAAGAAACTTAATGTCTCATCCAAGATACTTGAGACCATTTAACAAGTCCACACCCCTAGCCCTTTGTCACATTCCTGAAAAATCCTTAAAAGGGGGAACCCCCAACCTTTCAGGGTGCTCCTCTCTCTCTGAGGTCGCCTGCACTTTCTAAGTAACATTAAAAAAGACTTTTACTCTGATTCACTACTGTGTCTCTGCCCTTCAATTCCTTGTCGCGGCAGGACAAGAACCGAGGAAATACACAACGCCTCTCCCCCCAACACTAGGAGCCATAGGCCAGCTGCTAGTTACTGGCCTTGTGGGGCCTCGGTTTCACCACCCACCTCACAGGGTTGTAGGACTTCAGGAAGGTAGTATGTGGTCAAATGTTTTGAACAGTGCTAGGCACATGGTCACACCTACAGAAGGTTTACCACGGGGATGTGGTTCGGCGTTGCCCAAGGTGGTGTCCTCTTGTTAACAGAAACCACAGTAGAGATTGTTTCCTGAGGCAGATTCCAGAGGGCTCCTAACATATTGTGGGGAGCTGCTTGCAGCCCTCTTCCCGGACAGGGCTTCTCCTCTGTCCCATGTCCAGATCCGGCACTCTTGGCACATGTCCTGGCCTGCCCCTCGCCTCATCCCTTATGCAGTTCCACACCGGACAGCGGTAGGCCAGTCCTGCTCTTGGATCTGGCTGTTCCGAGGGTTTAGGCGGGATTCAGGGTGCGGGGGCGGGGCCCTAGGCGCTTTGACACGCTGGGAATCCGGCGGGTGGGCACATCGGGGACGGAAATGTCTAGGTGAAGATAAACCCTCCAGAGTCACCGATATCTCCCGAAGCCCCCGAGCCCTCCATGTCCCTCTGGTCCCCTGGACCGCCGACACCCCCGGAGATCTCCATGCCCCCCGAGTCCCTGGACCCTTGACACATCCAAAGCCCCAGAGCTCCCAGAGCCCCCGGATCCCCGATACCCCGCAGTCCCCTGAACCCCCAGTGAGACAGGGACCATGGGCTTAGACAGAATACGGTGAGGGTCTCTGGAAAAAGCAAGGCAGGATATTTACAGTCAGAGCAATGTAACTACACGCAAGGAAACCCCCTACCAAAACTCTGTGTTGAACATTAAGCTCTAGAGTCATTCTTCATTGAGATCAGTTAATATTCCCCAGATAAAGAAGAGTAGCACATGTTTTTATTATGCTAATCATTTGTAATCATGTGTACGGTTCATCTTAGCATGCTAAAGGACCAGGCCTATTTGCTGTCTTTCCTCCTTCAGATCTGATGAGGTGATTTTGCAAACTGGGCAACTAATTTAGCATGCAGACCCAGCTGTAAATAACATAGTAAAAGGCAGGAAGGATTCCACCTTAAAGATAAGATTACATTTTAACACCCAGGAAGTTTAACAAGTAAGATTCTTAACTTACTCTTCAGCAGACAATACCTCAGCCCACCTTGGGGGCTGGGCAGGCGGCCTTTTGATATGCTCCCAAACCAAACGCAGTTATCCCAGAGAGAAATCAAGGCAGGAAATTCCTTAAATTAATTTTTAATATTCAGGGACCACTTAACAAGTCCACACACCTAAGCTTTTTTTCCTGTTCCCAAATATCCTCAACTGCCTATAAAACCCCTAGACAACGCAACAATAAGGGCTCTCTTGTCCCCTCCTGGCTCACACCAGGAGCTCTGTCTGTCCTCTCACTGTATCTCTCAATAAAAGTCTCCCTGGCTCTCCTACCTTGACTGTTTGCTAAGTTCATTCTTCGACTCCGCAAACAAGAACCCCGGTATCACCAGGACCCCGACATCGCGGACCCCCGAGCCAGGCTGGCCTGGGCGGGAGCAGCATGGACTCCAGGGCCCCTTCCGTGCCCACAGTCCTCCCCGCCCCCAGTGCACTCCAACTTACCCCCGACCCTGCGTCCTACTCAGTTAAGGACCTCCGTCCGGCAGGGGCACTGTATGAAGCAAGAGCGTGCTTGGGAGTGCAGGGACGCCAGGAAGTGACGAATGCGAGCAGGCGGAAGTCCCGACTGCCGGAAGTCCCGCCTGTCGGAAGTCCTGCCCGCCCATCGGTCCCGTCCCGCGTGTCCGGCAGTCAGCATGGCGCACTACAACTTCAAGAAAATCACTGTGGTCCCGTCTGCCAAGGTAGGGCTCCGAGGCGTCCGCTCCCTCTTTTCTCCTGGGCCGGGAGGGCGCGGGCCTGCAGACCCGGCTGGGGAGGGGCCGCCTCTCAGGCCCCGCGTCCTGCACTATGCTTCGGTATTAGCTCCCTGGGGTTAGGGGATCCCTGGAGTGGGGTCCCTCCCGAGAGCTGTGGGGAGTCAGGGAAAACTCGATGGAGCAGGTGACTTTTGAACTGGCCTCGTAAGGATTCCAGGAATCCTTTAGATGAAGAAGGTCTTGGTGAGACATTTATGCCCTTCCTCTTGCCAATACCACTGTGGGCATCTCTCCGCTGTTGTTTGCCTGCGCTGGGGAGTTCGCGTAGAAGTCTTTTGTGTCCTCCTCCGTCACCTGCCATATCTTAAGACATAACAGTGGATTTTACTTTGGGCCATTATTCTGTGTACTTTCAAAGTCAAAGATGGGCAAATTGTGGGCTTTCTTCTCTTTCTGTAGTATTTTTTCTGACTTATGCTTGAGTCGTCCAAGTTTCAAAGGTTCTTAGGTATTTGGAAATTAAGATAACATCAAGAAAGTTTTGGATAACATTTATTTAGCAGTCATTTGCTAAGTGTTTCTTAAAGGTCAGAAATTAAGATGAACACAGTTGTAGGTACAAGGTTAAAGATTTAGTTAGAAAATGTGTTTGTAGCCTCAAGTTTATAGTGTTACTAGATACTAGCCTTTTAAGAAGGTTTCAGATAAGCAGATGAGAAGTAGCCATTTTTGATGTAAACTTGTCCTATTTTATTTAATCACAGGACTTTATTGACCTGACATTATCGAAGACTCAACGCAAGACTCCAACGGTTATTCATAAACATTATCAAATTCATCGCATTAGACATTTTTACATGAGGAAAGTCAAATTTACTCAGCAGAATTACCATGACAGACTCTCTCAGATTCTAACGGATTTCCCCAAATTGGATGTGAGTGACTCTGAGGAACGCAAGTGGTTATTTAAATATGAGCCTTCAGATAATTGGTGTTTAATCAGCTTGGTGTACTCATCTGACACCTAATCAGGGACAGAAAATAATTGACTTGTCATTGTTTGCTCTGAGTTAGTGGCAAAGCTAGAAGCAGAACTCAGGTGTTCTGATTCCTGAGAATTCCTCCTTCCCAAACTAAACTCCGTCTTTGAGGGCCCAGAGCTGTCTCCTCAGGCCTTCTTTGTGACCTCTGGCTTGCAGGGCCAAACCAGGCTCTCTGAGGGCGAGGACTGAACCCAGAAGCTCAGGGTGCCCGTGGCTTCCCAGTGTGTCTGGGCCTTCTCTCCTACCTCTTCCAGGGCTCTTTTTCTGTGGCCTCAGGTTGGGTCATTGTCTTGAGGTCACCACTCTTTGTCCTGTTGCTTCATTAGCCAGTGATGGTCAGTTAAGCATTGACCAAGTCGTGCCTCACTGGTGAGAAGAAATGGGGATCTGTGACTTCTACATTAAGCAAGAAGTTGGACTCTTCACTTTGCTGCTTAGAGCAGTTTGCCTGTTTGTTTAGCGACATGAAGCCAAGTATACACTGCATATGACATCCCTGTGTGGGGTCACCCAGTTGCAAGGTTACTTGAGGTGTTGAAGAATATGGGGCCAGAAATATTATAGGGTGAGATTAAATTCACTGATGCCTGGAAGTGTCCCTGAAGGTAGGTTAAGGTGAGAGAGAAAAGGTTGGTTTATGTGACAAGAATTTCTTTTACATTTAGAAAAGTAGTAATAGCTGGTTTAAGAAATAAAGGTGTTTAAGGTAAAGAGTAAAATTTTGCTGTGGACAGGCACTTGTTCTTCTTCTCTGGGACTTAGATGCTGTTAGGTGTGTGAATAATTTATTGGGAAAGGACAGGTGCTATAGGAAGGACATAGGGGTGGGAAAATGTAAGTATGAGATTGTCCTAAACTGATTTGATGTTAGAAATGTGTGGTTTGAGTAAAGAGAAAATAGTTTGATCTAATTAGTGCTCAGTTTTTGTGGTTCTTTGTAAGAAGTTTTATTTTTTTTGTCTTTGGTATCATTTTTAGTACATTATAATTTCAAATTTATGAACATGCTCTTGCTTGTCTTTTTTAAGGTTATCTGAGGATGAATTTAAGAGTAGAGGGTTAGAGTAAGTCACCTTCGTTGAGTGATTGCTGTGTCTCATACTGTTTAGGTACTAGGAGTACAGCAGTATTCCTGGTGGGGGTTGGGTGGGGGAGGATAGCACACGTGGAAATTAGTAGTATTTCGGATGAGTAAGGAGAGCAGGGAGTCCCCGTGCAGGGTGTTTATCAGTGACCTGAAGGCAGTGAGGTGGTGAGCATGGCTGCTGGGGGAAGAGCTGTGTAGGCACAAAAACTGAGTGCAAAGGCCCTGAGGTCCGAATTGTATCTTGGAGGAACAGGAGGATCCAGCAGGTGGAGCAAGTGTGTGGGGGGCGGAGTAGGTGGAGGAGGGCCAGAGAGGCTGGGTGGGCTTGAGTTCTGTGTTGATGCCTTGGGAGGTGAGCTGGGACCTGCCATGCTTTTACCTACCTGTAAAGGATGCCTGGGCTGTGGGGTTCAGGGGTCCCTTGGAGGTTAATGCAGTGAGTTAGCTGGTGCTAAGGAACTGAGACGCAAGAGGAGGAAGAGCTAATGGATGTGCTTATGGCACAGGTGTGGCTCGATTAGGAAGGGGAGTAGGTGTACGCTAAGCATGAGATGGGCCTGAGGGTCCTCTGGAAGAGCTGGGCTTGTGAGAGGTCTGGCCTTGCAATGAGCAGGTGGGCTATGAGAACATGGGTGCACTCCAAACCTCATGAGCCACCTGAGTCATGAGCATGGAAAGGAAAGCGCTCTGGGCCGGTAGTTGAATTCTGTGCAGTGGGATGGGGCCATGAGCCTGCTGGAAGTTTGATAAGTGGCCAGTGAGAGGGAAGAGCCAGACAGGTGCCCTGGAGGCTGGTGACTGGACAGTGAGAGGATGCAAGGCAGGCAGCCCAGTGCCTGGGGGCCTGGAGGTGAAGGGAGGAGGGGAAGGCTGGTCTGACAGTAGAGACCATCTTGGTGAGACTGGGTTGACGAGCACCAGAGGGAAGGCAAGGTACTTGCCAAGAAGGAGAGTGACGAAACGCAAGAATTGTACTTTTCAGGGGAGTCTTAAAACTTAAAAAATTTTTTGGGAAGTAACAGCATGTTTGCAGGCTGATGAGAATGGCCAGTTAAGAGGAAAGAATTTCTGGAGCTCAGCCTTCAATATGGGGATGGCCTGGTGCACAAATGGAGACGTGGCCTTGACTGGGTCCATGGATGGTGGCTCCACGGGAGTGGGGATGAAGGGAGTATTCTCCGCACAGGGCAGGTGCAGGCCAAAGCGACCCTTGGGCTTCCTTTGGCTTTCTCAGAACTAAACAGGCCTGGGCCAGGAGAGAGGGCTGGGAGAAGTGCCGGGCTTTAAAGAGAGTGGGGATGGCGGCTGTGTTTGCCTTGGAATGCATACTTCAAGTTGGGGTGAGGAACTTTTGTACCAAATGACTGCTTTGTTTTTGTTCCAGGATATCCATCCGTTTTATGCTGATTTGATGAACATTCTTTATGACAAGGATCATTACAAGCTGGCCCTAGGACAAATAAATATTGCCAAAAACCTGGTGGACAAGTAAGGTATTTTCCTGGTAGAGTATTCTTAAATCACTTTAAGAAGTGAAAAATGTCTTACATACTTCTTTTTATTTAAGTGTTGCTAAAGATTATGTGCGGCTTATGAAATACGGTGATTCTCTCTATCGCTGCAAGCAGCTGAAGCGTGCTGCCCTTGGGCGAATGTGTACTGTTATCAAAAGGCAGAGGCAGAGTTTGGAGTATTTGGAACAAGGTACTTTTTTTGCAAAAAAGTTGTTTTTACAGTGTTCTGTTGAGGCTCTTGATCCTTGTTGAGAACTCATTTATGTTTGTTTTTGTTTTTTACTGTAGAGATGACAGGGTCAAATTATTTTTCTAGCTTAGCCTGTAAGAAGTCCTAAGTAGGCTAGTTATTATTGAAAAGCCTAGCATTTATAATGATTACAAATGAATAACACTGCAAAGAAAATTTGTATTTTCCATATTTAATGTGTAAGGCACATAGATTATAAATTGTAGGAAAATACCAAAAAATAAATACAAATGAAATGACTTATAGTTTAACCTATTGACATTTTAACTGTTATAAAAAAAATTTTTTTTATACCATGTGTTAGTATAAAACTGCTCTTCTTGTTTTGTTAAATGATAGTTTTATTTAATAGGACAATTTCTGAGTGAATGTAGTAGGATTTTTATTGAAACGATTATTTGCTGTTTGCATGCATACATTTTTAAACTACAGATGTTTTTAACTTGTTTGGTTTTGTTGCCCCTCCCCTGGCATTTTGCAAATAATTTGTGACAAGACTGTCATCTCGGCTGCTTTGACATGCTTGTGGTGGTAGCCCAGTGGTGTCACTGGGCTGTGCATCATGGACTCAGTGCCTGAAGTCCAGGCATTGCATGGAGTTAACCCACTGTCTATCCAGGGAGTGACGGTACACATACTTGCTTGCTCGCTCTCTTAAGAACACTTTTCCAAGTACTTCACTAGACATGGTCTGGGCACTTGTCAGATATGTTTTGGCCCCCGCTTTGACCCAGTGAATAGGACAAGCCCTTTGGTCAGGCTTGGGAGCAGTATTTTTGGTGCGGCCACTCTTGGGAGGCACTTTTCTGTATGTTGTGGTGCCTCTGCAGCAAACCCTTCTTTTGTTCATTCTCCGTCATTTTGTTTTCTCTCTCGCCTGTTATAAATACTGGAATGAGGTTGATGGAACCAGGGCCTGGGTTTAACTAAATCAAGCAGATCTTATACTTTGAGTTTCTTAATTTTTCTTACAAAAGTAAGCATGTCTAAACGTTTTGCAGTGCGTCAGCATTTGTCCCGTCTGCCAACCATTGATCCAAACACGAGGACCCTGCTGTTGTGTGGGTACCCAAATGTTGGCAAGTCCAGCTTCATCAATAAGGTCAGTCTGTCTCTGAGGTGGAAGTGCTGCCCTTGGGCTGCTGCTCTTGACTTGGAACACTGGTTCAAAGGAGGATGGACTGTCAGAGCCTGCGCTTTTGCTACAGGAGCCAGTTTGGTGTATTCTTGTGTGTGTCCCCCAGTTTCTGAGCAATCTGAGATGTTTAAGTGCATTATAGGAAACACTGGGTACCTGATGAGGCTATGGGGCTGGGGTGTGAGGAGATGGAGCTGCCGTTCTTGCTGGCCCTCTGTGTGAGGTCTTCTCTTTTGTTGTCCTACCAAAGCAGTTGGGTTCTGTCCACATGGTGCTGCATGGAAGTTGTCTGAGAGGGGTGGGGCATAGAGCTCATGTGACTAGATGTTGTGCTGCTGTTTCAGGTGACAAGGGCAGATGTGGATGTGCAGCCCTACGCGTTCACCACCAAGTCTCTGTTCGTGGGGCACATGGATTACAAGTATCTGCGTTGGCAGGTGAGTGCTCTGCTTGTGAAACTGCAGGTGTCTGGCAGCTTACCTAGGGGAGTTTGATTTGGAGGGGCTCTGAAGAACAAGAGTGTCCCTGTGCGGGGGTGCTGAGATCATAAGGAAGACTGAGCAGGTGGGAAAAGGCTCTGTGGGGTCCCGGAAGCATCCCCACAAGAAATCTCTGAGCTTTGGGGCTGCCTGAGGCAGTTCTTGTCTCTCTGATAGAGGTCAGGGAAAGCAGCTACCTCCAGTATGGATTTCTACATTGTGTGACCGGGATGCCAGTGGTGACGTGAGGGTCTCCGTGTCACCCTTCTGGAACCTGTTGGTAGAAATGGCATTTGCTATTGAAAAGCATGAGGCAATGTTTGACAGTTAGATTTGACTTTATAAATGATGACGTGATTCCTAATGCATGGGTGTTTACTGATCTTGGCGTGGGCTGGCCCTCTGATGAGCTCACAGGGCCCCTTCACACACACCTCCTTTTTCCTTAATATCTAGGAATTGTACACTTCCCCCAGTGCCTTGCTGGTTTTGTCGATCATGTGGGAGACCAGTATTTCATTGGTTAGTCCTGTCAGGTGGGTTTCTGTGTATGCGTGACTTCTGGGGTGTGCTGGGTGCAAAGCTGGGGAATGTGTGTGATTTGTAGGTCGTAGACACTCCAGGGATTTTGGACCATCCTCTGGAGGATCGGAACACCATCGAAATGCAGGCCATCACGGCCCTGGCCCACCTGCGTGCTGCGGTCCTCTACGTGATGGACGTGTCTGAGCAGTGCGGGCATGGCTTGAGGGAGCAGCTGGAGCTCTTTCAGAACATCCAACCCCTCTTCATCAACAAGGTAAGTGCTGACTACACTCTAGGCCCTCACCTGCAGTGCAAAGGTAGTAAATTCCATTATTTTTCTTCCTTGCTCCAGCCTCTTATAGTCGTAGCAAACAAATGTGACGTGAGGAGAATAGCTGAGCTTTCTGAAGATGACCAGGTAAGTCCCTTAATGTTCTGAGTATTCTTACTGATCTTGGATATCCTCTCAGACAACCAAAGCTGGGCAGGTATCTTAGCAATGTAAGTCCAGTGTCTTATTTTACAGTTGAGATAATAGTGTCAGTGGTTCAGCCACATGACATTATAAAGATCTATTAGTGACAAACTCAACTTGGAATTTCCTGATTCCTACTTTTATAGCTCTGGAAACATCCATGGGTTTGCCAGGTGGTCCATTTCACCTGTGGAAGGCATGTTACTTGGAAAGGGACTGTTCTCTCATTGGTGCCTTAAAGGGGGCAGAGTGCTGTAAGATGGGCTTAGCCTCTGCAGGAAGGACTGCAGGGAGTTTGTGGGTAGGAAGGCTGCCTGGCTACCTGGGTGTCCTGGACCTGCTGCATGGACTCTATGGGAATGTAGGTTTGGGAACTGACTGAGTGAGGAGGGAAGGAGCAGCACCAGGCTCTGCAGAGTTGTATGCAGCCTCTGCTGAGTTTACAGGGGCAGTCAGCATTGTCAGCCCTTTTCCAAACTGATCTCTAGACTCATTCAAGTCCACAGCTCTCTTTACTGAGCGTCTTGCAGGATAAATGCTTTGAGAAGCTTTGCACTAGTATGCTCGTTCTCAGATTCTCGGGCACACCCCTGGCTATGTGATCAAAAATTCTGGGAGGTGCCCACAGCCTTTTCCCAGCATCCATCTTGTGCTATTTGGATGTTTAAAACTTGGTAGAAATTAGGTTTTTTAAGCAGCCAACCTGGTTTCCTTAGGGCATTACACTGTATTCTTTAAATTACAAATTAGATGAACAGTTACTTCAGACAGTTTACTTGTGTTTGAAAGGCCCAAATAACTGTCGAGTCATCTGTTTTTCATGCTGGAAGGCATTGGAAGGCAGAGGCGAGGGAAAGTCTAGAACAGGCAGGGAAGGGGGAAGCTGAGCTCAGGTCCCAGCCTGCCTTTCCACTGCTTCCCTTAGAATCAGTGGTGGTAGCAGCTGTATCATGGGGTTGTTTACCAGTGACATTGGCGGGAAAGGGGGGTAAAGTCGGACAGTGAGACTATAGTGGCTGCTATTGGATTACTATAGGCTAGCACAACTGGTCTCCTGCCCTGTTCATTGGTGATTCTGACCTCAGAGCACAATTGCTGAACGCTGCGTCACAAGCTTGGGTAGACACGGTGTCTTGGGACACATGCTAGTTTTGGTGGGCTTGGCTTTCAGACCTGGTGTTCCCCAAGACCACTGCTCCTTCCGGGGTGGGGTTTGATGGGTAAGTCAGACCTGTCTGTCGTAAGGCAAGTCGGTCATGTTCCTGAGAAGCTTACCCCTCATGGGCTTGTTTACCTGCGTGGGTGGTGAGGCACTAGCATGGCCTTAGGGGAGGGTAAGCAGATGGATATCCTTGCCTGGAAGGTCTTAGTGATTGACATGCAGCTTGAGTCCTAAACATTTTTGTGTTGTTTTCTAAGTAAGTCTCTTAGGCTGCAGAGGCCAAATATTTTATAAAAATGGAATTGTAGACATTCTTTAAAAAGTCCCTGCCTTGATCCTGACAAATTTCTTTTTGAAGGGTGTGGTCTCACAGTATTTCCAAGAGCCTCTGGTTTGATCCTCTCAATAATCTGTATTTTCATAATCATAGAAGAATATAAGGAGAATGAATAACTTGTTGGGAGCCATCCTTCAAAGAGTTAAAAAACCACAGAGGTGCTAATTACAATTACATTACTATCACCCATTTGCAGAACAGCAAGATTTGTTCATGGGGAGCTAAAAATAAATAATGCACCTTTACTTCTCTTTTGTATTGCCAGAAAATATTTGCAAATTTGCAGGCAGAAGGATTTCCTGTGGTGGAGACCAGCACCCTGACGGAAGAGGGAGTCACCCAAGTGAAAACAGAGGTGGGCACCTCTGGGCAGGTAGCGGTGGCCATGTGACCAGCTCTCTGGTTTAGGAAGAGTCAGTTGTGGGAACTCTCCTCTAGTGTTTCCAGCACTGAGCACTGAGAGGTGGGCGGTGAGCCTGGGATTTGAGGGGGTGCCCCACCTCAGTGGTGACGTTCTCCAGGCCTGCTGTGCCCTCCCTGCCACCAACTCCAGGGGCTGTGGGAAGTCCCCCTTAGAGTGTGTTCAGAAGCACATGGAAAAGTGTGGCAGAACTATGACAAGCTGGGGCAGTGTAATGAATGATTACTCTGTTGCTTTTTTTTTTTAAGCTACAAACAAAGGGCAGCTCTCCTTTTAGAGCCCTCAGTTGGGAGCAGGGTGCGAGGTGCCTTCTGGGAGCCAGGCCTGGGGGCACTTCTTGGGGTCCTGCCTCAGTTTGGGCTGGGCCTGGCCTGGAGAGGGGGTGTGTGGCCCATCCACCATTGTGGGGCGCAGTGGGACTTGCCACAGGAGTTGCTCCGGAGGGGAGTGTGGAGCAGGTGTGGGCCTCTGGACTGCCGGTGGGGTACGCAGGGTCGGGTCCTTCCTGACAGGAGTGCCTTGTGAGTGGTGTCTGTTTCCTCTCCTTCCTAGGCCTGTGACAGGCTTTTGGCTCATCGGGTTGAAACCAAAATGAAAGGAAACAAAGTGAATGAGGTGCTGAACAGGTTGCACTTAGCTGTCCCAAACAAGAGGGATGACAAGGTAAGGGCCTCCATGATCAGCCCAGCTCCCCACACGCTCATTAGGGGCACAGACCCAACCTCGTGTGCACCAGAGAGCCCTGGGGTTTCTTACATAGAGTGAAAATTGTGCCCTGTGTATCAGAAGGAATGGAAAGGTAAAAGATATTAAGCTGCTAGGGTACAGCCTGTGCCTCCACCAGAGGCCGTTACTGGGAACTATCTTAACTTCCCAGAAATACTTTTGGCATGTAAGCATATTTTTAAAACAATTTTAAACACAGACATGTAAACGTATAAACACAGATGTGTTTTAAAAATTTTTTCATTTTGTTGCCATTATAAACATGTCCAGTGCACTTCTGTATACACAGGTCTTTGATTTTAATTGCAAATGTATTCGTAGAGTGACTTAGGGTGTAACATGGGATCATGTCATTGCCTTCCAAGGGGGCCTTACTCGTCTATAGAGTACAGACCATTCGGGAATGCTTGTTTCCCTGTGATGCTGAGGATGGGGTTAGCATCTGTCTCAGGTGAGGACGGTTCCGTTGTGGTACATTTCTTTAATGGTTAGTGTGGGCAAGCATTTTCATTGTGTTTGTTGACTTTTTTAGTTCTTTAAGTAAGCCATTTTTAAAAAATTGAAGTATCATTGATACACAATCGTTATCTTGATTTCAAATATACAACACAGTGGTTCAGAGTTACCCATAGTATTTAATCCTCACCCCGTCTTATGTGGTTACTATCTGTCAACATAGAAAGATGTTACAGAATCATTGACTACATTCTCTATGCTTTACTACCATCTCCAAGATGAATTTTTTTTTTTTGAGAGGGCATCTCTCATATTTATTGATCAAATGGTTCTTAACAACAATAAAATTCTGTATAGGGGACTCAATGCACAATCATTAATCAACCCCAAGCCTAATTCTCAACAGTCTCCAATCTTCTGAAGCATAACAAACAAGTTCTTACATGGTGAACAAATTCTTACATAGTGAATAAGTTCTTACATGGTGAACAGTGCAAGGGCAGTCATCACAGAAACTTTCGGTTTTGATCACGCATCATGAACTATAAACAATCAGGTCAATTATGATTCATTTGATTTTTATACTTGATTTATATGTGAATCCCACATTTCTCCCTTATTATTATTATTATTATAATTATTATTTTTAAATAAAATGCTGAAGTGGTAGGTAGATGCAAGGTAAAGGTAGAAAACATAGTTTAGTGCTGTAAGAGGGCAAATGTAGATGATCAGGTGTGTGCCTATAGACTAAATATTAATCCAAGCTAGACACGGGCAATAAAACATCCACGGATGCAGAAGATTTCTCAAAGCAGGGAGGGTGAGGTTCTAAGCCTCACCTCTGTTGATCCCCATTTTCCAAGATGAATTTATATAGTTATTGCAGGTTATTGTACATTTTTACTGGTTTCCTCACCCACCCACCTCAACCTTTCCTTTTATTTTTGGTAACCACTAGTTGCTTGTCTATGAGTCTACTGCTATTTTGTTTATTCTGTTTGCTTTGTTTTTATATTCCAAAAATAAGTGAAATCATATGGTATTTGTCTTTCTCCTCTTGGCTTATTTCACTTAACATAATACCCTCTAGATCATACATGTTGTTGCAAATGGCAGGATTTCTTTTTTTTTTTTAATGGATGAATAATACTCCATTGTGTATATATACCACATATTTTTTATCCATTCATCTATTGATGGACATTTAGCTTGCTTCCATATTTTGGCTATGGTAAATAGTGTGGCGATGAACATAGGGGCACATATATCTTTTTGAATCAGGGATTGTTTTCTTTGGATAAATTCCTAGAAGTGGAATTACTGGGTCAAATGGTATTTGTATTTTTAGTTTTTTGAAGAACCTTTATACTCCACATTTCCATGGTGGCTGCAGCAATTTATATTCCCACCAACAGTGTAGGACAGTTCTGTTTCTCCACATCCTCGTCAACACTTGTTGTTTCTTGTCTTTTGGATAGTGGCCATTCTAACTGGTGTGATATGATACCTCATTGTCATTTTGATTTGCCTTTCCTTGAAGATTAGTCATGTGGAGCATCTTTTCATGTGCCTATTGGCCATCTGTGTTTCTTCTTTAGATGTCTGTTAAGGTACTCTGCCCTTTTTTTAATTAAGGTATTACTGATATACACTCTTTATGAAGGTTTCACATGAAAAACAATGTGGTTACTACATTAACCCATGTTATTGTGTCCCCACTATACCCCATTGCAGTTGTGGCCCTTCAGTGTAGTGACTCATATATACCACAGAGTCACTATTTGCCTTCTCTGTGCTACAGTGTCTTCCCCATGATCCCCCCCAACACACCATGTGTGCCAATCATAATAGACCATAATCCCCTTCTCCCACCCTCCCCCACCGGCCTTCCCTCACCCCTCCCCTTGGGTAACCATTAGTCCCCTCTTGGAGTCTGTGAGTCTGTTGCTGTTTTGTTCCTTCAGTTTTGCTCCGTTGTTATACTCCACAAATGAGGGAAATCATTTGGTACTTGTCTTTCTCCACCTGGCTTATTTCACTGAGCATAATCTCCTCCAGCTCCATCCATGTTGTTGCAAATGATAGGATTTGTTTCTTCCTTTTTGTTTTTCACCTTAAAATATAATTGACTTTTAAAAATGAAAGTCTCTTTATTTATTTATTTCTGGTATCATTAATATACACTTACATGAACAACATTGTGGTTACTAGATTCCCCCCATTATCAAGTCCCCACCACATAACCCATTACAGTCATTGTCCATCAGCGTAGTAAGATGCTATAGAATCACTACTTGTCTTCTCTGTGCTATAGAGCCTTCCCCTTGCCCCACCCCTTACATTGTGTGTACTAATCATAATGCCCCTTTTTCCCCTTATCCCTTCCTTCCCACCCAGCCTCCCCAGTCCCTTTCCTTTTGGTAACTGTTAGTTCATTCTTGGGTTCTGTGAGCCTGCTGCTGTTGTGTCCCTTCAGTTTTTTCTTTGTTCTTATACTCCACAGATGAGTGAAATCATTTCCATTTCTTGGCTAATGTAAATAGTCCTACGATAAACATAGGGGTGCATATGTCTTTTTCAAACTGGGCTCCTGCATTCTTAGGGTGAATTCCTAGGAGGGAATCCCTGAGTCAAATGGTATTTCTATTTTGAGTTTTTTGAGGAACCTCCATACTGCTTTCCACAATGGTTGAACTAATTTACATTCTCACCAGCAGTGTAGGAGGGTTCCCCTTTCTCCACATCCTCCCCAATATTTGTTGTTGTTTGTCCTTTGACTGGTGGCCATCCTAACTGGTGTGAGGTGATATCTCATTGTGGTTTTAATTTGCATTTCTCTGATGATTAGCGATATGGAGCATCTTTTCATGTGCCTGTTGGCCATCTGAATTTCTTCTTTGGAGAAGTGTCTGTTCAGCTCCTCTGCCCATTTTTTAATTGGATTATTTGCTTTTTGTTTGTTGAGGTGTGTGAGCTTTTTGTATATTTTGGATGTCAACCCCTTATCGGAAATGTCATTTATGAATATATTCTCCCATACTGTAGGATGCCTTTTTGTTCTATTGTTTGTGTCCTTTGTTGTACAGAAGCTTTTTAGTTTGTTATAGTTCCACATGTTCATTTTTGCTTTTGTTTCCCTTGACCGTGGAGATAACGTTCATGAAGAAGTTGCTCATGTTTATGTTCAAGAGAGTTTTGCCTATATTTTCTTCTTTGAGTTTTATGGTTTCATGACTTACATTCAGATCTTTGATCCATTTTGAGTTTACTTTTGTGTATGGGGTTAGACAGTAATCAATTTCATTCTCTTACATGTAGTGTCCAGTTTTGCCAACACCAGGTGTGGAAGAGGCTGTCATTTCACCATTGTATATCCATGACTCCTTTATCGTACTTTAATTGACCATATATGCTTGGGTTAATATCTGGACTCTCTATTCTGTTCCACTGGTGTGTGGGTCTGTTCTTGTGCCAGTACCAAATTGTCTGTGGCTTTGTAGTAGAGCTTAAAGTTGGGATGTGACATCCCCCCTGCTTTCTTCTTCCTTCTCAAGATTGCTTTGGCTATTCGGGGTCTTTTGTGGTTCTATATGAATTTTAGAACTATTTGTTCCAGTTCGTTGAAGAATGCTTTCGGTATTTTGATAGGGATTGCATTGAATCTGTAGATTGCTTTAGGCAGGATGTCCATTTTAACAATATTAATTCTTGCTACTCAAAAGCATGGGATGAGTTTCCATTTATTAGTATCCTCTTTAATTTCTCTCAAGAGTGTCTTGTAGTTTTCAGGATATAGGTTTTCATTTCCTTGGTTAGGTTTATTCCTAGGTATTTTAATTTTTTATGCAATTGTGAATATAATTGTTTTCCTGATTTTTCTTTCTGCTAGTTCATTGTTAGTGTATAGGAATGCAACAGATTTCTGTGTATTAATTTTGTATCCTGCAACTTTACTGAGTTCAGATATTAGATCTAGTAGTTTTGGAGTGGAGTCTTTAGGGTTTTTTATGTACAATATCATGTCATCTGCAAACAGTGACGGTTTTAACTTCTTTACCAATCTGGATGCCTTTTATTTCTTTGTGTTGTCTGATGGCCGTGGTGAGGACCTCCAGAACTATGTTGAATAAAAGTGGAGAAAGTACGGATCCTTGTCTTGTTCCTGATCTTAGGGAAAAGCTTTCAGCTTCTCGCTGTTAAGTATGATGTTGGCTGTGGGTTTCTCATATATGGCCTTTATTATGTTGAGGTACTTGCTCTCTGTACCCATTTTGTTGATACTTTTTATCATGAATGGATGTTGAATTTTGTCAAATGATTTTTCAGCATGTATGGAGATGATCATGTGGTTTTTGTCCTTTTTGTTGATGTGGTAGATGATGTTGATGGATTTTCTAATACTGTACCATCGTTGCATCCCTGGAATAAATCCTACTTGATTATGATGGATTATCTTTTTGATGTATTTTTCAATTGTTTGCTAACATTTTGTTGAATTTTATGTTCATCAGGGATATTTTCTTTTTTCATGGGGTCTTTGCCTGGTTTTGGTATTAGGGTGATGCCGGCCTCATAGAATGAGTAGAAGTATTCCCTCCTCTTCTGCTTTTTGGAAAACTTTAAGAGGATGGGTATTCTCTCTTTTTTATGTTCTAATTTTGGGTTTCATTTGTTCTTTTTCTAGTTTCTTTAGTTGTGAGTTTAGACTCTTTATTTGGTATTGTTCTTGTTTTTTGAGGTAAGCCTGTATTGCTAGAACAGTCTTTGCAGTATTCCACATATACTGGACTGCTGAATTTTTGTTTTCGTTTGTCTGCATGTTTTGTTCGATTCTGTTTTAGTCTGTTCATTGATCCATTGATCATTTAGAAGCATGTTGTTTAGCCTCCATGTGTTTGTAGGCTTCTTGTTTTCCTTGTGTAATTTATTTCTGGTTTCATACCTTTGTGGTCTGAAAAACTGCTTGATACAATTTCAATCTTTATGAATTCATTGAGGCTCTTTTTTGGCCTAGTGTGTGATCTGTTCTGGAGAACATTCTATGTACACTTGAGGAAACTGTGTATCCTGCCTGCTTTTGGGTGGAATGTTCTGTAGATCTCTGTTACATCCATCTGATCTAATGTATTGTTCCATTCCTCTGTTTATTTATTTATATTCTGTCTGGTTGATCTGTCTATTGATGTGAGTGGTTAATTAATATCTCCTAAAATGAATGTGTTGCAATCTATTCCCCACTTTAATTCTTTTAGTATTTGTTTGCTGTATTTAGGTGCTCCTGTGTTGGGTACATAGATATTTATAATGGTTACATTCTCTTGTTGCACTGATCCCTGTACCATTATGTAACGTTCTTCTTTGTCTCTTGTTAGTGTCTTTGTTTTGAAATCTATTTTATCTGATACAAGTACTGCTACTCCTGCTTTTTTCTCCCTTTTGTTCCCTTTTGTTTACATGAAATATCTTTTTCCATCCCTTCACTTCTAGTCTGTGTATGCCTTTGGGTCTGAAATGAGTCTCCCGTAGCAGTATATGGATGGTCCATGTTTCTTTATCCATTCTGTCACCCTAAGTCCTGTGATTGGTGCACTGGGTCCATTTACAGTTAAGGTAATCATTGATAGGTATGTACTTATTACCATTTTATTAATTTTTTTGTGGTTGTTATTATAGCTCCTCTCTGTTCCTTTGTTCCTCTCTCATACTCTTGTTATTTGATGGTTTTTCTTGTTGTGATTGGACTTCTCTATTTTAGTTTTTTCGTGTTACCTATTACAGGCTTTAGTTTTGTGGTTACCAAAGGTTCAAGGATAGCTTCCTGACTATACAATAGTCTATATTAAGTTGCTGATTGTTCTATTTCAAACACAATGTAAAAGTACTTTTTTCTTCTTCTTCGTCCTCCATGCTTTATTTGTTAGATGGCATAATCTGCACTTTTTGTGTATTCTTGGATTGATTTTGTGTATAGTTGGTTTTGCTACTTTTGTTTTAATTTTGTACTTGCTAGGTAATTAATTGGCCTACTACCATTATTGTGGGTTTATTTTCACTGGTGAAAGTTATTTAGCTTTAGGAATATTTCCATGTACAACAGTCTCCTTAACATATTATGTAATGCTGGTTTAGTGGTTAAATATTCCTTGAGCCTTCATTTATCTGGGAACTGTTTAATCTCTGCTTCAGATTTGAATGATAATCTTGCTGGGTAGAGGATTATTGGTTGAAAGTCCTTTTGTTTTAATACATTAAATATGTCATGCCACTCCCTTTTGACCTGTAAAGTTTGTGCTGAGAAGTCAGTGCTGATAGCCTGATTGGGTTTCCCTTATAAGTAATCTTTTTTCTCTCTCTGGCTGCTTTCAGTACTATCTCCTTATTCCTAATCTTTGTCATTTTAATTATTACATGTTTTGGTGGTGTCCCCTGGAGTTTCTTTTGTTATGGGCTCTCTGTGCTTCCATGCAGGACCTGAGTATCTATTTCCTTTCACACATTGGGGAAGTTTTCAACAGTTATTTCCACAGAGACTTTCTATCCTTTTGTCTCTCTTCTCCTTTTTGTACTCTTACTATGTGAATATTGTTTTGTTTGGATTGGTCTCACAGCTCTTATTATTCTTTCATTCCTAGAGATCGTTTTTTCTCTCCATTCCTCATCTTTATTGTGTTTCTGTTCTCTGATTTCCATCTCATTGATTGTCCCGTGCACTTGCAGCAGTCTATTATTTATTCCCTCCATTGTATGTTTCATTTCAGTTACTGTAGTCTTCAGCTCTTGCATCTCTTTGTTGAAGTCTTCCCTGAGATTTTTAATTTATTTCTTCAGACAATGAGCATTTTTATGACTTTGAAATCTTTATCAAGAAAGTTGGTGATCTCTGTTTCATTTAGTCCTCCTTTTGGTGTCTTATCCTGTAGTTTTGTTTGGAACATATTCCTATGCCTCATTTTTTCTGTGTTTCTGTGTTTCTTCCTTGTATCTGTATGCTTCCAGGTCTAGAGAGTAATGTTTTTTTTGAAGAAGGTGTCCTTTGGTGTCCAGAGGTCAAGACTCTTTCCTTTCCATGCCTGGTTCTCCTTTGCTGTGGAGTCCCAATTGCTATTGGTGGGTAGTGGGCGGGGCAGCCTTTCTGTCTGTCTGCTACCAGTGGTTTTCTCAGTCTGCTGCTGTGGGCGGTGTGCCTCAGCCAGACCTCTGTAATCAGAGCAGTGGCTTCTGCTGGGATTGTTGTCGGGGGGCCACCCTCTGCCTATCCTGCAGCAGTGGCAAGACTGTAGGATTAATGGGGTGTGCAGGGTGTAGGAGTGTGTGGGGTGGTTGGGTGTGGTGTGGTGGCAGGCTGTGCTGTGGTAGTGAGTTGTTCAGGTGCCCTCTGGGAGTGGTGAGGCATGCAGCACCAGGCTTGGCCATCCATGGGGAGGAAGGAGTGCTTGGAACAGGGCTGAGAAAGCTGGGAGAGCCTCCCTCCGTGTGCCAGGTGACAAGGTCTGATGTTGCCAGGCTAAGTGGGCTGGCATGCTGGAGGTGCACAGGGAATTGCCTTGGTACAGAGCTGCCATTGAGGGGAATGGAGTGTCTGGAGCTCCTGAGAGTGCCGGACCTGTTGGTCCAAGGGAGGACTAGGAAGGTATTGTCCACTGCCCTTTGTCCTGACGAGAGAGCTCTGTCCAATCCTTGACCCTCTGGCATCCCTCCTGTTGCTGACAAATCTTTCAGATGGCCTCCTCTGCTTTGGGTCTTGGTGGGACTGGCAGAGCATGCCTGTCCTCCACAAGTGGCTAGTCCCAGCTCCCCGAAGTGCAACTGTCTCTGGTGTCCAGCCCCACCAGCCACCAGAACCCAATGCATTGTGGACCCGTGTTCTCAGAGCAGATCTCCGTGTCCAGGTGTGTTCTGAGCACCTATCCTTCCCCGCTCTGTTCGTCTTCCACTCCCTGTGGGTTGGATTGGGGGAAGGGCTGGAGTCCTTCTTGATCATGGCTCTGCCATTTTATCCTTCTTTGTGGGCATTTCTTCCCCAGGTGCAGGTGGTCTGTTCTGCAGTCTTCAGGTCATTTTCATGGTTAGCTGTATTTGCTGCAGTTGCTTCCTTGGTGTGTATGTGGGAGGAGGTCTTCTCTTTGCTTTCCTACTCTGCCATCTTTTTTCCTATGCTGTTTGTCTTTTACTTATTGATCTGTAACTTGTATGTTAAAGTTGAACTCTTGTATGTTCTGTAAATATATTTTTCTTTTTGTTATTTGCTTTTTGTTTTTATTAACATCAAAAAAATTACACATTTTTGGGAGCCAGGGTGGTGGCGTGAGTAGAACAGCACAAATCTCCTCCCAAAACCACATTTATCTATGAAAATATAACAAAGACAACTCTTCCTAAAATAAAGACCAGAGGACACAGGACAACATCCAGACCACATCCACACCTGTGAGAACCCAGCGCCTTGTGAAGGGGGTAAGATACAAGCCCCGGCCCGGCGGGACCCGAGTGCCCCTCCCTGCAGCTCCCAGTGGGAGGAGAGGAGTCAGCAGGGAGGGAGAGAGAGCCCAGGACTGCTGAACACCCAGCCCCAGGATTCTGGACCAGAGCACAGACACAGTGCATGCGTGGGGTGCTGGATACTAGGGAAACAGGGCGGCAGGACCGGTGAGCAGGTGCCTGAGGCTGACGCCAGAGAACAAAGAAACGGAGCGGCTTTTTATTTATTTATTTATTTTTTTTTTTGCCAACTGCTTTTTGGAAGCCTTAAAGGGACAGGGAACCCAATATTAGGGAAACAGGACAGCAAGACCGGTGAGCGGGTGCCTGAGACTGGTGCCTGAGGACAAAGAAAATTGCGTGTTTTTCCTTTTTTTTTTTTTCCTATTGTTGTTGCTGTTGTTGTTCTGGTTTGGAGAGTGCTTTTTAGAAGTCTTAAAGAGGCAGGACAGGACACTTAGCCCAGAGGCAGGGAATCTGGGGATCTCTGGGCACTCTAACTCCCTGGGCAGCAGGGAGCACAGAGGCCCCTTACGGAGATAAATAGCCTCCCGGCCGCTCCCCCTCCAACAGGACTCCACCATTTTGGAGGAGCAGCCCGAGCCAGTCCACACCCACAGCAACAGCAGAGATAAACTCCACAGCAACCAGGCAGGTAGCAGAAGCCCTGTCTGTGCACAGCTGCCAAGCACAAGCCACTAGAGGTCGCTATTCTCCCATAAGAGGAAGGCCACAAACCAACAAGAAGGAAAGCTCTTCCAGCTGTCACTCATACCAGCTCTGCAAACTATCTCTATCACCATGAAAAGGCAAAACTACAGGCAGACAAAGATCACAGAGACAACATCTGAGAAGGAGACAGATCTAACCAGTCCTTCTGAAAAAGAATTCAAAATAAAAATCATGAACATGCTGACGGAGATGCAGAGAAAAATGCAAGAGCAATGGGATGAGATGCAGAGAAAAATGCAAGAGCAATGGGAGGAAGTCCAGAGGGAGATCACAGATGTCAGGAAGGAGATCACAGAAGTGAAACAATCCCTGGAAGGATTTATAAGCAGAATGGATAAGATGCAAGAGGCCATTGAAGGAATAGAAACCAGAGAACAGGAACGTATAGAAGCTGACATAGAGAGAGATAAAAGGATCTCCAGGAATGAAACAATACTAAGAGAACTATGTGACCAATCCAAAAGGAATAATATTCGTATTATAGGGATACCAGAAGAAGAAGAGGAAAAGGGATAGAAAGTCTCTTTGAAGAAATAATTGCTGAAAACTTCCCCAAACTGGTGGAGGAAATAATCGAACAGACCACGGAAATACACAGAGCCCCCAACAGAAAGGATCCAAGGAGGACACCACCAAGACACATAATAATTAAAATGGCAAGGATCAAGGACAAGGAAAGAGTTTTAAAGGCAGCTAGAGAGAAAAAGGTTACCTATAAAGGAAAACCCATCAGGCTAACATCAGACTTCTCGACAGAAACCCTACAGGCCAGAAGAGAATGGCATGATATATTTAATGCAATGAAACAGAAGGGCCTTGAACCAAGGATACTGTATCCAGCACGACTATCATTTAAATGTGCTGGCAGGATTAAACAATTCCCAGACAAGCAAAAGCTGAGAGAATTTGCTTCCCACAAACCATCTCTACAGGGCATCTTACAGGGACTGCTCTAGATGGGAGCACTCCTAAAAAGAGCACAGAACAAAACACACAACATATGAAGAATGGAGGAGGAGGAATAAGAAGGGAGAGAAGAAAAGAATCTCCAGACTGTGTATATAACAGCTCAATAAGCGAGCTAAGTTAGACAGTAAGATACTAAAGAGGCTAACCTTGAACCTTTGGTAACCACGAATCTAAAGCCTTCAATGGTAGTAAGTACATATCTCTCAATAGTCACCCGAAATGTAAATGGACTTAATGCACCGATCAAAAGACAGAGAGTAATAGAATGGATAAAAAAGCAAGACCCATTATATGCTGCTTACAAGAAACTCACCTCAAACCCAAAGACATGCACAGACTAAAAGTCAAGGGATGGAAAAAACATATTTCAGGCAAACAACAGTGAGAAGAAAGCAGGGGTTGCAGTACTACTATCAGACAAAATAGACTTCCAAACAAAGAAAGTAACAAGAGATAAAGAAGGACACTACATAATGATAAAGGGCTCAGTCCAACAAGACGATATAACCATTCTAAATATATATGCACCCAACACAGGAGCACCAGCATATGTGAAACAAATACAGAACTAAAGAGGGAAATAGACTGCAATGCATTCATTTTAGAAGACTTCAACACACCACTCACCCCAAAGGATAGATCCACCGGGCAGAAAATAAGTAACGACACACAGGCACTGAAGAACACACTAGAACAGATGGACCTAATAGACTTCTATAGAACTCTACATCCAAAAGCAACAGGATATACATTCTTCTCAAGTGCACATGGAACATTCTCCAGAATAGACCACATACTAGCTCACAAAAAGAGCCTCAGTGAATTCCAATATATTGAAATTCTACCAACCAACTTTTCAGAACACAAAGGTATAAAACTAGAAATAAATTCTACAAAGAAAACAAAAAGGCTCACAAACACATGGAGACTTAACAACATGCTCCTAAATAATCAATGGATCAACAAACAAATTAAAATAGAGATCAAGCAATATATGGAAACAAATGGCAACAACAACACCAAGCCCCAACTTCTGTGGGATGCAGTGAAAGAAGTCTTAAGAAGAAAGTATACAGCGATCCAGGCACACTTGAAGAAGGAAGAACAATCCCAAATGAATAGTCTAACATCACAATTATCAAAAGTGGAAAAAGAAGAACAAATGAGGCCTAAAGTCAGCAGAAGGAGGGACATAATAAAGATCAGAGAAGAAATAAACAAAATTGAGAAGAATAAAACAATAGCAAAAATCAATGAAGCCAAGAGCTGGTTCTCTGAGAAAATAAACAAAATAGATAAGCCTCTAGCCACACTTATTAAGAGAAAAAGAGAATCAACACAAATCAACAGAATCAGAAATGAGAACGGAATAATCACGACAGACTCCACAGAAATACAAAGAATTATTAAAGACTACTATGAAAACCTATATGCCAACAAGCTGGAAAACCTAGAAGAAATGGACAACTTCCTAGAAAAATACAACCTCCCAAGACTGACCATGGAAGAAACACAAAAGTTAAATAAACCAATTACAAGCAAAGAAATTGAAACAGTAATCAAAAAACTTCCGAACAACAAAACCCTGGGGCCGATGGATTTCCCTCGGAATTTTATCAGATACACAGAGAAGACATGATACCCATTCTCCTTAAAGTGTTCCAAAAAATAGAAGAGGAGGGAATACTCCCAAACTCATTCTATGAAGCCAACATCACCCTAATATCAAAACCAGGCAAAGACCCCACCAAAAAAGAAAATTACAGACCAATATCCCTGATGAATGTAGATGCAAAAATACTCAATAAAATATTAGCAAACAGAATTCAACAGTATATCAAAAGAATCATACACCATGACCAAGTGGGATTCATCTCAGGGATGCAAGGATGGTACAACATTCGAAAATCCATCAACATCATCCACCACATCAACGAAAAGAAAGACAAAAACCACACGATCATCTCCATAGATGCTGAAAAAGCATTTGACAAAATTCAGCATCCATTCATGATAAAAACTCTCAGCAAAATGGGAATAGAGGGCACATTCCTCAACATAATAAAGGCCATATATGATAAACCCATAGCCAACATTATACTGAACAGCGAGAAGATGAAAGCATTTTCTCTAAGATCAGGAACTAGACAGGGATGCCCACTCTCCCCACTGTTATTCAACATAGTACTGGAGGTCCTAGCCACGGCAATCAGACAAAACAAAGAAATACAAGGAATCCAGATTGGTAAAGAAGAAGTTAAACTGTCACTATTTGCAGATGATATGATATTGTACATAAAAAACCCTAAAGACTCCACTCCAAAACTACTAGAAATAACATCGGGAATTCAGGAAAGTTGCAGGATACAAAATTAACACACAGAAATCTGTGGCTTTCCTATACACTAACAATGAACCAATAGAAAGAGAAATCAGGAAAACAATTCCATTCACAATTGCATCAAAAAGAATAAAATACCTAGGAATAAACCTAACCAAAGAAGTGAAGGACCTATACCCTGAAAACTACAAGTCACTCTTAATAGAAATTAAAGGGGACACTAACAAATGGAAACTCATCCCATGCTCATGGCTAGGAAGTATTAATATCGTCAAAATGGCCATCCTGCCAAAAGCAATATACAGATTTGATGCAATCCCTTTCAAATTACCAGCAACATTCTTCAATGAACTGGAGCAAATAATTCAAAAATTCATATGGAAACACCAAAGACCCCGAATAGCCAAAGCAATCCTGAAAAAGAAGAATAAAGTAGGGGGGATCTCACTCCTCAACTTCAAGCTCTACTACAAAGCCATAGTAATCAAGACAATTTGGTACTGGCACAAGAACAGAGCCACAGACCAGTGGAACAGATTAGAGACTCCAGAAATTAACCCAAACATATATGGTCAATTAATATTTGATAAAGAAGCCATGGACATACAATGGCAAAATGACAGTCTCTTCAACAGATGGTGCTGGCAAAACTGGACAGCTACATGTAGGAGAATGAAACTCGACCATTGTCTAACCCCATATACAAAGGTAAACTCAAAATGGATCAAAGACCTAAATGTAAGTCATGAAACCATTAAACTCTTGGAAAAAAACATAGGCAAAAACCTCTTAGACATAAACATGAGTGACCTCTTCTTGAACATATCTCCCCGGGCGAGGAAAACAACAGCAAAAACGAACAAATGGGACTATATTAAGCTGATAAGCTTCCGTACACTAAAAGACCATCAATAGAACAAAAAGGAACCCTACAGTATGGGAGAATATATTTGAAAATGACACATCCGATAAAGGCTTGACGTCCAGAATATATAAAGAGCTCACACACCTCAACAAACAAAAAACAAATAACGCAATTAAAAAATGGGCAGAGGAACTGAACAGACAGTTCTCTAAAAAAGAAATACAGATGGCCAACAGACACATGAAAAGATGCTCCACATTGCTAATTATCAGAGAAATGCAAATTAAAACTACAATGAGGTATCACCTCACACCAGTAAGGGTGGCTGCCATCCAAAAGACAAACAACAGCAAATGTTGGCGAGGCTGTGGAGAAACGGGAACCCTCCTACACTGCTGGTGGAAATGTAAATTAGTTCAACCATTGTGGAAAGCAGTATGGAGGTTCATCAAAATGCTCAAAACAGACCTACTATTTGACCCAGTAATTCCACTCCTAGAAATTTACCGTAAGAACACAGCAATCAAGTTTGAGAAAGACAGATGCACCCCTATGTTTATTGCAGCACTATTTACAATAGCAAGAATTGTAAGCAACCTAAATGTCCATCAGTAGATGAATGGATAAAGAAGATGTGGTACATATACACAATGGAATACCATAAGAAGAGGGAAAATCCTACCATTTGCAGCAACATGGATGGAGCTGGAGGGTATTATGCTCAGTGAAATAAGCCAAGCGGAGGAAGAGAAATACCAAATGATTTCACTCATCTGAGGAGTATAAGAACAGGTAAAACTGAAGGAACAAAACAGCAGTGGAATTACAGAACCCAAAAATGGACTAACAGGTACCAAAGGGAAAGGGACTGGGGAGGATGGGTGGGCACGGAGGGTTAAGTGGGGGGAGATGAAACGGGGTATTAAGATTAGCATGCATATGGGGGAGGGAGAAAGGGGGGGCTGTACAACACAGAGAGGACAAGTAGTGATTCTACAACATTTTGCTATCTGATGGACAGCGACTGTAATGTGATTTATAGGGGGGACCTGGTATAGGGGAGAGCCTAGTAAACATAGTATTCTTCATGTAAGTGTAGATTAAAGATTAAAAAAAAAAGAAAGAAAAAGAAAAGGGGGATTACTCCTTGATAGGATAAAACTAATGGTAAATCAAAGATTAACGCATGCTTTAAATATCCGTAATTTTGATCACTTAAAGGGTGTCAGATGATCGGCTATGGAGGTACACTTTTCTGATAATATTCCTTTCTCTTAATAAAAAAAAAAAAGCAGTTCCTGTGTGGTGACCTCCAATGAGTTCTACACAGTGGTATAAAGGGCATATCAAAGTGTATAAAAACTTTGTTTTTATACAGAAGATCAAAGCCTAATTTGGCTACCCAGAAAATGAACTAAGATACGATATGAAGAACTTCCAACATCAGCACTCTCTAGAAGACTCATACCAGAAGATGATCATCAAAAAACCCCCACAAAGATCCAGGCGATGCTGCAGTTGTAGCTGCATCCATCCCACCGTTTCCTGGACTTGCCATTGGAATGAAGAAGGAGATATCTAAGCTGGCCTGTGCATACAGTAAAACAACAAATTTGACTGGATCTGTACTGTTGCAACTCAACCAAGAATTAGGAGAAGTGCAAGTTGTAGTGCTCCAAAATCTTACGACTACAGACTATCTATTGTTAAAAGAACGTATGGGATGTGAACAGTTCCCAGAAATGGGGTGCTTTAATTTGTCTGATTTCTCTCAGACTGTTCAAGTACAGTTGGACAATATCCATCATATCATAGACAAATTTTCACAAATGCCTAGGGTGCCTAAATGGTTTTCTTGGCTTCACTGGAGTTGGCTGGTAATTTTAGATCTGCTTTGTTTATGTAACTGTATTCCTATTATGTTAATATGTGTGTGCAATTTAGTTAGTAGTTTAAAACCTATACAGGCTTAAGTTACTCCACAAGAAGGTATGTCAAAGAAATAATCAATCCTCCCATGTTTTCTTCCATCTGCTACTTCTATAGCTTTTCTTCTTCCTCCTAATTACAACCCTTAAATAGAATTCGTGCCTCATAACGAATTTACCAAGTATCATTATTCCTCCAAGTGGTAAAGATACCTCAAGACAAATGCTGGACATAGAAGCCACAGGGCATAAATCTGGAAAGTAGTAAAAAGCTAACCTTTTCAAACAATATGGCTTCAGTCTCACTTACCAACTTTACATCTCCCTGTATGGCCCCAGAAGATGACTGGTTAGCCAGAGACGGGTAAGATTCCTCAAGGGAGGAACAACCTAAGACAGGCAGAGTTGCAGGGGGGCCATCAGGTGATAAATTGGGAATCAACAGTGGTGAAGCTTAGAACCTCACACCCCCTGTTTTGAGAGAAATCTGCATCCGTGGATGTTTTATTGCCCTTGTGTAGCTCGGATTAACACATAGTCTACAGACACACACCTGATCATCTACAATTGCTCTTTTACAACACTAAACTATGTTTTCTACCTTTATCTTGCATCTACCTACCACTTCAGCATTTTATTAAATATAAAAATAATAATAATAAAGGGAGAAATGTGGGATCCACATATAAATCAAGTATAAAAATCAAACGAATATTCATATTTGTCCTGATTGTTTATAGTTCATAATGCGTGATCAAAACTGAAAGTTTCTGTGATGACTACCCTTGTACTGTTCACCATGTAAGAACTTATTCACTGTGTAAGAATTCGTTCACCATATAAGAACTTGTTTGTTATGCTTCAGAAGATTGGAGACTGACGAGAATTAGGCTTGAGATGGATTAATGATTGTGCATTGAGCATTGACTCCCCTATACAGAATTTTATTGTTAACAACCAATTTATCAATAAATATGAGAGATGCCCTCTCAAAAAAAAAATTACACATTTTTAAGCTACTAGTGTATATTAATATTCCTTTTACAGCTGCTGGGTTTTGTGTCATGCATAAGAGAGCCAAAAACATTCTTTAAGATGTACCTTTTCTTCTGTAGGGTGGTTAATATTTTACCTGTTTTGAATGGAATGCCTCATTTAGTGTTGGATTTGTTTTGTTTTTAGGAATCAGATGGAGTCAGTTGCCATCTATGTTTTCAACTGGCTATCATCTCAGAACTGGTCATTGAATAGTTTGTCTTTCTATTGAATTCTCATACATTCTTGAGTGAATTTGTAAATTCACTCATTCATCAGTCTTTATTTCTCCTGTATTGCTTTCTTTGTCCATAATTTTTCTTGATGATCTTAATGTTTATTTTTTCTAAATAAGTTTTGGATCAGCTTATTGGGTCTTCCCGGCTTCCCTGCACCTCCCCTCTTCCGCCAAGTCACCTGTGGCTTGATTGATCTGGGTAGTGCTTTGTGTTTCCTTTGCAGATGGAGAACTTGTCTCCAGTTTTCATGTTTGTTTCACGTTCAGCAAAGTGTTTCCCCTAAATATTTCCAACATTGTCTTCTCAGGAGAGGCCCCCTTTCATCCCAGAAGGAGTTGTGGCACGCAGGAAGAGAATGGAAACTGGGGAGCATGAGAGGAAGAGGGTAGGTTACTGTCACTCGCCCTGGTAGGTGGGGTTTGGCAGGGAGTACTGTTCAGATGTGAGATGTCCAACAGATGCTGTGCTAGCTTCCCTGCCAGAAGTAAGAGCTGAAATTCATGCCTCTGCATAGGGAGAGGAGCATTTCTGGGACCTCAACACTTGTGGAGTGAAGGTCAAGCAGCTGATTAACAGTTCTGCTTTGCTGTTGCAGGAACGAGACCTTGAACTGGAGCTGGGAGATGACTACATTTTGGATCTTCAGAGTAAGGGCTGTAGTGTCCTGGGGGTTCCAGGATGCCCACATGTGTACAAGGGCTTTAGAGCCATGCTGAAGGCCTTCAGTGAGGTCGTCAGTTTAATTTTAAATACGTAAGGTTGCATGCTAATGGGCTCTGCAAGTTCTTCCTTCAGTGGTGTTTTCTATGACTTTAGGTCATGGGACTACCCTTGTAGTTTCCGTAGCATATAAATGCTAAACTGTGTTGATAGTGTTAACAACCGCCTGTCTGTGCCTTTGCGTTCCACCTTAGGTTTGCTTTCCTTCTCTAGTCACTTAGTCTCAAGACACTGGAAGACCTGGCAAGGGTTTGGAGTGATTCTCGCATAAGCATCTTTGTCAGTTTATGTTGTGTGGAACACAAATGCTCTGTAATCTTTTCAGACTGACATGCCTAAATTATATAACTCATTGTGGGGACATGGTATTTGGACACAGTACAAAGTATTTATGAATGTAATTTTTTTTTAACTTTAGAATACTGGGATATAATGAATTCATCTGAAAAATGTGATAAGATACCTGAGATCTGGCAGGGCCATAATATAGCTGATTACATTGATCCTGACATCATGCAGGTTTGTTTCGTATGTTAAATGATTTTTACCGTTCTTTGTGTGGCTACCAGCTGCGAGCACAGCTTTTGGCTCATTTGTACCGGTTGCCCTCATCCTTCTCCCTGATCACGCATAGCCTGCTCCTGCTGAGGGCCTGTGAGATCCCAGGGGAGGTGATGTCTGCACATCCTTAACCCTGGTATTTGGAGTAGTTGCTTTTAAAGATGAAAAAAATGGCACAGAACTGTGAAGAGGTGTTGTCAGCTCAGTGCTCATGCAGAGCAGGTCCCTGTGTGGAGACCCTCCATTCAGTGCATCTCCAAAGGCTAGGGGATACGTAGTTCCCATGTAAGTGTTGCTACACTTATTTTTGAGTTTTCACTATGGTTCAATTTATGACTTTTTGAAGAAACTAGAAGAGTTAGAAAAAGAAGAGGAGCTAAGAACAGCTGCTGGGGAGTATGACAGTGAGTCTGAAAGTGAGGATGAAGAAATGGTGGAAATCCGACAGCTGGCAAAACAAATTAGAGAAAAGAAGAAGCTGAAGATTCTGCAATCCAAAGAGAAGAATACACAGGGACCCAGAATGCCTCGGACGGCTAAGAAGGCAAGTTGCTCTTTGTGTGTTGGGTTCCTATAAAGCCATTGCTCAATACAGCATTTCAACTCCAATGTGGCTGTGAGTTTGCACATACTTGGTTTTGTTGGTGATATATGACTCTGAGTCTCTTGTTTACATTCTGATGGTTGTGGCCTTTTTTGAAAGGTGACTTTCAGCTTGAGCATTTGCATTTGTACACATAGGGTCATAATTTGACTGTAGAGAGTACAGCCATCAGTCAGTGTGTTCTTCAGTTTCTCGTCAGGCAGAACTCATCTATTGCAGGTTACAGACACAGCACGACCTAACCTAGCTCCAGAGGTGGCATACTGGCTCCTGGGACTCGTGGTGGTGTTAGGCACAGATGAGTCACATGGTGTTGTGATTCCTTGCAGCCCTCAGCTCTATCATTGTGAATGTCCTTCTCTCCGGCTCCATGTTCCTGTGAGGGTGACAGTGAGGCTGTGGTTGTCTCCAAATCATGGCAGAGGATGGGGCAGGTCAGCTCTCCAAGGAGAGGCAATGTGCAGAGCAGCTATGGTGTAATGGGAGAGAAGGGCAATAATGAGATTCCAGACGCCTCTGTCTGTGTGAATTGTTCCCATGTGATGTGGGCATCTGTCTGTGTGAATAATTTCCATATGATGGCGAAGCACTGGCTTCTGACAGGCATACATGTCATGGCACCCCAGGTGCTTAGTGACTTTGGGAGGAGAGGTTGGCCTCTGGAGTCTGTATCTTGGGCTCACCTCTGACCTCAGCCTTCGTGACCTATGTACATGGAGCAGTCCCTGCAGAGTTGTGCAGAATTGAGAACATAAAGTCACACATCTTAAACATGGCAATTGCCAAGGAAATGTTCATTTTCATGGGATTTAATGAAACATGAACATGAACCCAAGGAAAACGTGTTATTTCTAAGGGAAGTGTATCATAGATCACTGTGAAAGGAACATTTTTCCCTTGAATTTTTAACATTTCATCAAGCTAGTTTTGCTTAAAACAAACACTGTTTTCTCCTCCTTTTCAGGTTCAGCGGAAAGTGTTGGAGAATGAGATGCGCACTCTTGGAGTTGACATGGATGATAAGGACAGTGTGAGTGTATAGGGCTCTCAGAGCTTATGGAGCTGGGCACAGCATTGTCTTAGAAAACCAGGGCCTCAAGAAGCTATAGGATAGTAGTCGATTAAAAAGGAAACAAGAACTTGCTGTATTTCTGGTGAGGAGCTTCATTGGCACAAGGTCTTTAGGGAAGTGGCTGGTCAAGCATTGAATGCATTGAGCACATGGTGTCCTTTTCCCTCTCAGGTGACTCTGGGCTTGTGGCTTACAGGACCATGTTGAGTGCAGCTCTTCTCCTGACTCGAGGAGAATTTGGGAAGACCTTGCTTACTCCATCATCCTCAAATACACCTCATTCCTGAGGGAGGGCGGGTTCCCTGGAATAGTCAGTTCTAGTTAATGGCAGTTATGTGAGGTGGCCTAGTGCATCTTCTTTGTTTTTTTTGCTTTTTGTCAGTGTATTATTATATGTGTATATACATTATCTTCCATTCCAGGTTAATGGAAAATTTGGAAAATACTCAAAACTGGAAAAAAGTCACTTGTGGTTCCAGTACACAAAACAGACTAGGTTTACATGTAGATGCCTCTTTATTCATTTCCTCACCAGAGGGCTTTCATCTTTATTTCCTTAACATATATTTGTAATCCCATTACACATGTCACATCTACTTTTCATTGTGACGTAAACATTTTTCATTTTAGGGTAATTTTCTCACATTTTTGATTGAGTAAAAAAATTTAGTTTGTTTATTTTAGGCTTTTTGGATTGCTTGCAATTTAAAAATTTGTTTGCTATCACCTCTAAGAATGTAAGGTGACATATAAGAAATTCATATAATAAAATAGAAGAATTTGTGTTAGGGAAAAATACAAATTGGAATGGAGTATTGAAGAACAAAGCAGATAAAGTTATGTCCTACATAATCTTTTTACTTGAACTCTGATTTTGGTGACAAGTGCTTTCTTATAGTGCTTTAAGTAACTTCAGTTGAGTTATCAGATAAATAGGAGGTTGTGTTCTCTCTCAATGTGAGAGGAATTTAGGCTTGGACTTAGAAGTTTTCCTGGGAGCCCAAAGATTAGAAGGCATTTCTTGTACCTGTTAGAATTACAACTCTTTCTGCTTGATGAGTTATGCTGGAGCACATAAATCTTTATATAAATAAAGAACTTTTCTATATTCTGGAATGATTTTTTTAAGACAATCCCAGAAGTGGAATATCCAAAATCAAAGACTAACATTGCATTAAAGTTCTTTTCCAAAAGGATTGGACTAATTTGATTTTAGTCAGCGATGTCTGAGAGTACTTCCTTACAGGGAGTATTATTTTAATGTACAGATACAGCTTGACTTCTGGTTGTTAAGTGCTGGGCTTACATCTGTGTGCTGTCTGAGGCAGTTGTTATCCTTGTGTCCAGGCTAGTGATGAGGGTGAGAGGTGCCCACCACTGTGAACAGAGCTAACGTGTCCCAGGGCAGACTGCAGCACTGTTCCAGACGTGACCCTGTGTCACTGCTTACTCTTGAGGGTGGCTTCCGATATTCCATCCTGTGTAGACAGATGCTCCGAGATGGAGGTGTGAAGGAGGGGCCGCTGCATCTGGAATGTAAGTTGTGAAGCTAGTCTAGTGATCTAGGGTGAGGGAAAACACTAGAATGGGAAGCTCTCAGTAGAGTGTTTTAAACGGAGTTAAAATCAGCTGTAACAAAAAGCAGCTGTTAACATGAGAAACACTATTTGACCAATAAGTTGAAATTAACTTTGTGACGTTTAAAGATCTCTAGCTCATTTGATGATGGTGCTAAAAGTCCCTAAGTGTCCTTTCCCCTTGCCATATAATTTCATGCTTGTTACCAGGCCTGGAAGCGAAGCCAGGATCCTGAAGAGACGGTTTGCTGTCTGTTTTTCAGGCGCATTATGCAGTCCAGGCCAGAAGGTCTCGGAGTGTGACCAGGAAAAGGAAGCGGCAAGACTCAGTCCCACCCAGTTCAGCAGCCCGGAGCCACAGCTGCTCTCGAGTGCCACGTGACATCTCAGGGCTCCGGGATGGCAAGGTAGGTCTCTATGATGTGTGGTTAAAGAAGCGTAGCCTCTGTGTTGGTTACACAAGGGGGGGCGAGGCCTGCAGGTGGGTTTGCTGTGCTGTACCCTGGGGGCTGCAGTTGGGTATCCCTGGACCTTGGCCCTAGGGCACCAATCCCTACTGGCATCCCTTCTGGGGGTGGACAGGAGCATGGTGTCCTGTGGCTGTTAAAGGTCATGCTCAGAACCTGGAAGCCTGGGCCCTCTCCAACAACAAACCCAGGCAGGGAACCAGCTCAGAGGGAGCTGTTTTGGTTAGTCTTTTGGGAAAGACTTTGGTGTACATAGTACTTTTTTGCTCAAACTTTTTATTAAGTAAACATGAAAATTGAGCATTTTGAAAAAGGAGAGTCTGTATATAAACTGGCAGGCAGTCCAGGTTATGCATGCCTGAGTTTTGCAGTGTACTATGCTGTCTCCATTTATAGATCTGGGTTTTAATGCTTCACTGCCACTTGTCATTCAGATGTGAGTAGTACAGTTTCACAAGCCACTGTTTCTTCGTTTGTCTAAGAGGGAGTTAGAACAGATGCACTCCAGTCCTCCAGGTCCAAACGAACCTTGTCCAGATGAATTTTCATCCTGGCATCTCAGATACTGGGTAGTCTGTCCAGATAACTGTGGTGGTCCAGGGAAGACTGCTGTGAATGAGACTTAATCTGGGTCTTTTTGTAGAACAGACCTGGCTTCCAAGATGGGTAAGGAAAATACACATGGAGATCGGGTTCTCATTAGCAGATGCATTGTTTCCTTCCCCCTTACAGATGGTGAAGAAAGCCAAGACGATGATGAAGAGTGCACAGAAGAAGATGAATCGCTTGGGGAAGAGGGGGGAGGCAGACAGGCATGTGTTTGATATGAAGCCAAAGCACCTGCTCTCTGGAAAGAGGAAAGCTGGAAAAAAGGACAGGAGATAAGTGTCCATTGCAACCTAAACTGTTTCTTGTTTGGGTCTGGTATGGTTTCACAAAAGTGAGGCTTGATCTATGAACTGCAAATAATGAAATAGCTAAAGTTTGTAACTATATAACTATACAAGTGTGGCAAATTCTTACCACTGTACATACTACATGTTTTGGTTAGACAGTGGTTTCTGCATTAATGGAGTTTTGATTGCTTTAGATTTGCAGAAGTGGAGATTTATTGATTTGACTGTTTTTGATGGGGAAGATCTTACTCTCTTCTGATCTGTGGTTCAGTGTACCTGAACAGTCTTTTTTTGCAGAGAAAACATATCCACTTACCATGGCCTGAAGGCTACCAGCTCTGCCCTGCAGACATAAGTACACATGAGTTATGGGGTATTGAAGCTCCAGCCTAAATTATTTTCTAGTCTTTGTCTACAATGTATGAACCACTGTAGTCTGTCTGCAATTATTTTATCCAAAATAAATTTCCAAAATAAAGTATATTCACTTTTTTTTTAGGTTACGAATTGCTTGCTGTCAGTTTGGTTAAATGAAAAGGGAAAATAAGTTTTTTGTTTTCAAGGCAAAGAATTATTGTATTTTATAGAATAAAGTGTTCTGAGGCACTACAGTAATCAAATGTGGGCACTCCCTGCTTCAGCCGTCCAAGATTACATGTCCAATAAAACACCACAATACACTAGCACCACAGAAGCACCTCCTGGGGGTGTTTTTGATACTGTCAATGGGAATCGTGAGGTACATGTCAACTCAAGACACCCAAGCATGGTAAAATGTGGGAAATTAAATGCCACTTAACCATGAGAGTCCCATTACCCTACTTCGTGACTTTCAGAGGGATGCACTCTGCTCAGCAAGTCCTTGCTGACCATGGAGCACTTCCTCAGCTCACCTGTGTGGGACAGTCTAGTAGTGTTTTTCTTATACATAGGTGTGTTTAAATAATACTGCATTTGGGCAAGTAAAATTTCACACACACACAGCTGGAAAAGATTATATGGAGAGAAACAAACTCGAGTGGTGTCTGAGAAGGTGGAGCATGAGGCAGCAGGAATCTGTCTCCATCTGAACAGCTGCACCAGCAGAATCTGCTCTCATCTAGTTTGGAACTCTGGAGGCTTGCCTCTTCCAGGGGAAGGTGTGGCCACTAAACCAGTGACTTTTGGTCAGCTTCAGCCCCTATGGCTTAGCCTCTGCCCCCAGCCCCTTGCAGTGATTGTGGCTGCATTCCCAGGGAGCAGACATGCTCCACTGACTGTGAACATGCCCCAAGGTCGGAGAGCTTGTCCTTCCATCTGTACCTGTCCCCTCTGCCAAGTGAGTGCCCTCCTTCATCCCACAGTATCTTTTTGCTCGTTCTCTGGGTAACACACGTGGGGACTGAATAAACGATTTTACAGAAGGCCACCTCTGGCCCTTAAATGAGTGATCAGTGGTTTTTCCAGCATCAAACAGGATTTTATTTGGATACTGAATTTTAAACACTTGAAAAAAATTTTAAACTCTGATTTGGCTTTAAAAAGATAAAATAGTCCTAAGGAGTTCACATTTTGGAGGAGCATTCTAGTACAACAGTGGTCATTTCTCCACTTGCTGAGTCTAAGGCTATAAGGTCCAAGAGGCAGCAAGTGTAGCTACTGAATTAGCTTGCTATGTGTGGAAGACAACTATAAAGGACTAGAAATATTATAAATGTATTTTGAAGCTATAAGGCATTTATGTTTAAGCTACGTTGGCAGGTTAATCTACTATTAACATTTCAACAAACTAAACAGTATTAAAATTGGTTTTGCAATACAATAAAATACTTGCTCTACAGTCCTGCCTGAAATTAACTGTTCTTAAGAAACAGATTTCTCTACTGAATTTATAAGCATAAAGCCTTTTAACTTTGTAAGAAACAATTTTTAATCTTTTTCTTGGTTATTATAGTGTAGCATTCAAGGGTAACATAGCTACTGTAAGGTGGCAAATCTTGAGAAATCTGTGGCAAGAGTTTTAAAAAGTGCATTAGTCAAGGTACAGCTTATTAACATACACATACATATTCCATGTTTAACATGAATATTAGCTTTTCTGTGAATTTTCCCCCCTACAGTATGGCCTGAGTTGTAAACAGTGGTTCTAAACTGGGGGTGACTGCCCTGCAGGAGACCTTTGGCCTGGTGTGTTGTGGCTGTCATGGGGGATTGGCATTTGGTGGGTGGAATCTAGGGATTGTGTCAAACAGCCTCCACTGCGCAGGAGAAACCCCGAAACAGAGAATTATCCAGCCCAAATGTCAACAGAGCCAAGATTAGGAAACACGGTGGTTAAGTATGACCTGTTTTCCAAAGAGCCCGTAATTCTGAAAACACAGACTTTACTAATTGCTTAAGACCATTTAAAAGATTTAACCTAACCTGTCTAATTACCAAACCACAAAATCAACTTAGAATGACAGAAATTAGAATATATACCATTTAACTTCCCTTGAACCTGCTCTACTAGTTTTCTGTTACTATGTGAAGTTAATTTGGACTGTTTTTAAGTAGCTAAGCAGTTTCCATTGCAGGTTTTTCTGGACCATGATGATATATATAGAGAGCACCTGGCAAACAGCAAAATGCTCTATTTTCTGAAAATGCTTATCACATATCAAAAATGAAGAGCTTCATTGACTTGTAAAACATGTCAGGACTATGTTTAGACAGGTTAAATTATTTGCTCTTATTTACAATCTCATAAATGTCTATAGCAGTGCACATATATAGGGTGTGTGATACACAGTTAAGAAGTGACTATTTCCCACACAAACACTGGTTGTAAAGTATTGTTTCAAATGAGAATTCTAATGGAGAGCCAGATTAAAAAAAAAATTTAAGTTCACTTGGAAGTTTTTTAGTATTCATCATTCATCTCCACATTTACTACATTCTATGTATTTTTTCATGGTCAACAAACTGATTCAAATGATTCAGGTCACCCCACCACGTAAAGAGAAAAGTTTCTGCGATAATTTGAAACCATGGAGTTATCTTAACTTCACCACTGGCTGCCTTTTTCAGGAGCTCTTCCAATTCTTCTTTTGACATGTAGCAGTAGCTTTTAATCTCATTGGGGTTTGGATCCAGAGTTACATTCTTCCTCACAAACAAGATATAATCAATTTCATGTTCTCCCCAGGTGCTATCAGATTGAGCTTTGTAGTGAATTCGGGTTAGGTAATTAATGTCTTCTGGAGGAACCTAGAATGAAAATAACATCAACAATAAAAAAAGTAACCTAAACTGACCCACCACATTTCAGTAACACCTTGAAAACAACTATACTATTGATGTATGGAAATACTACTGTTTTGAGAGACTGTTACCTTGAATACAGTGGTTAAGTATGACCCGTTTCTCTACCCGTTTGAGAGACTATTTACATAGGACCAAAAATATAACTTGATTTTATCAAAATAATTTAAAACCCACTAAAACAAGAAGATCTTAATATTACTTTTTGGTAGAGAGAAATACCACTTCAGCTAGATGAGAAGAGGTTTTATAGGGGGCAATTCAGGAAAAGATGGTTCACTCAACAGATTTGTAGTTCACATTCCTACAGATTTCCACAAGAAAATAAGCATCTTTGATGTGATCAATTATAAAAATAATTTACGTACTGGTTAACAGATCAATCTATTTCTGCACTGAGGTAAAACTCTGATATTACCGAAAAATCAAAATTTAAATCATCTTTACTCAAGGTGGTTTTTGAGGCCAGTAACTCGAGGTTGCACCGCGAACACTTCCACTTGAATTTAAAATTGTACGTTTAGACTTCCAGGGAAGATTTCGGCTTACTAGGTTGCGCAGTCAAGCCAGTTACCTCCTCCATGGGAATTCCTAATTCATCCTTTAACCGCCTCTGGGCCGCTCGTTTTACTCCAATAGCATCCTTTTCTTCAAGCTCTCTGGGATTACTTAAAGGATGACTGCAACAGGTGTTGGTAAAGCAACCTGGAACAAGGTAACACGGCCGCAGGTTAACGTTTCAAACGAAAAAGCAGCGGGACTCCTGACACGTGCAAAGTAGCTACAATAGTGTCACTCGGCCTGGTAACGGCGTCGGCTGCTCTTCTGCGGAACGGGGAAGTCAGGTTTCCCTCCCCGCCAGGCCGCAAACCAGCCCCCCCCCCGCCCAACGCCACCGCGGGCCCTGACCTGGGAAGGTAATCTTGGTGTCCGACCTCTGCTGCAGTAGCAGCTTGTCCTCGGTGTTGAACAGAAACACGCTGAAGGCGCGGTGCAGCAGCCCTGCAAACGGGAAGCACGGTCACCAGGGCAGGGTCCCCGCCTCTCCAGCGGCGCCCCTGCCCCACTCGAGACGCTCGGGCGCCCGGCCGCACCTCTCTCGATATTCTCGTTCAGATGGCAGTTCTTTTTGCTGTCGGTCCCAATATTGTGGTCGTGCTCGTCGATGACGATGCACATCTCCGCCAGCAGCTGCACCTGCTGCTCGTCCAAGTGGCTGGTGTCGATCTCCGGCATTGTCCTGGCGCGTCTCGGGGATCCCGGGGGTCTGAGGCCGAGCGGGCGGAGAGCTCAGCGTGCGGCCCGGGGCGCCCCCCACCCATCCTCCGGGTCCCCGCCACACTCCGGCCCCAACAGCCCCGTCTCCCGATCCCATCCTCCCGTTAACCTCGGCGCCGTCCGTCCGCGCGCTTCCGCAGGTCCCGCCCCGACGGCCCCACTTCCAACAACAGCCGTAAACAAATCCTGACTCCCTCCGTACCTCAGGCGCTGGCTGTCAGCGCACTCCTGCTCCGCGGCCTTAAGACCTCGCTTCCAGGCTCCGCCTACCGGCGCCGCGCGCCCAATAGCCCGAGCTCGTGCCAGAGCGCGCCACATGCCTGCCTGCCAATCGCGCGCCGGACCGCGCCTGAGGTCAAGATCGCGCGGTGGTGCCACGCCCGGCGTCCTCAGGACTGACGCGCAGGGACCCCCGGCGCCCTCCCTTTCCGGTGAGAAGAGGTGGTGGACAGTGGAGCGGTGGTGGCCTGACAGACGGCACCGAAGGCGGGGCGAGCTGCCGCCCTCCTGTCGCTCCCGCCAATCGACTGCGACCGAAGCGCTCAAGGACGCCAACGTTCCTGCACAATCGCGCTCTGAGGCTTTGAGACCCGTCTGCACGCTGGTCTTCCGGAGCATTAAGGTCTGAGGCGGAGCGCTGGGAATCCTCTCCGGAAGTGTGACGTGGGGCACTCTTCCGGCAAGTCCAGATATAACGGGAGTGAGGTCAAAGCTAGCAATTACATTTCGTCAGCGCGTGCACCTCCCGCGCATGCGCAGCGTCGCAGGAACTCTCCCAGGCTGGGCGGCAAAGTATGGTATTTCTTCGTTTCTTCAGAACTCTCCATACTGCTGCCCATAGAGGCTGCCTCAGTTTACATCCCCTCCTGCACTGTAAGGAGGGCTCCCTTTTCCCCGCATCCTCTTCAGCACATGTTTCTTGTCTTTTGGATGGCGGCCATTCTGACTGGTGTGATGTGATGCCTTCATTGTGGTTTTGCCTAAGTTTGTTTTTTAAAAGTATGTCTTCCAAATATCCAAGTTTCAATAAATGTTCGGCATTCTTTTCAGTAAAATGTTCAATGAAAAAAGGTTCAGTGTGCACCTCAAACATTCTTACAAATGCTTTTACTCAAGGCAACCATGGTACTTTAGTATGTATAAGTGTTTTATATGTACTTTTCATTTTGATATATGTACTATTAAAATGATGAATACTTAAGGACTATTAAAATTAATATTTTCTTCGTTAAGGGCATTGTAAGGGAAACTGACGTTTTATTTTTTATTGCAAGTGCATGGGCGTGGGGGGGAACATGGTACCAGTACAACAGTCTGGTGGCACTGCCTTGATTAGTGCCATGGTAGCAGTTCTATCCACCCATCCTTCCTACCCCCAACCTTGCTTTTGCACCATCAGCACAAATGTCAACACAGTGAAAAAAGCAAATAACATTGAGAATTCTTATGAAAATGATTTTGATGTCAGACTTACAAGATTCTCAGAAACCCCAAGGGATCCGTGTCCCACACTTTGAGAAACAGTCTTGGATCTCTTGCCTCAGAAAATTCCAGAAGGCATAATATACAAGCACACATTTCATTAGCGTTCAGAGAATGACATCACACATCATGTAATTTCTGGGAAAATTCCACCTATGCTCATGAGAATAAAAGTGAAAAAGGAAACTAATAGTTTAGTATTGTAATGGAATTTTGACCTCATGGAGCCCCTGGAAGGGTCTTGGGGGCTCTAGGGGTGGGAGTTCTCTGGACCAGTCTTTGAGAACTGCTGGTGTAGTGGAAAGCCCACTGAATTTAGAACACACCTATCTGGGTTTTGCTACATATTGTTGAGTAATGTCAGACCAGGATTCTTAGCCTCATTGCCTCCGTATGTAATAGTAGAGAGGCCAGATGGTCTGTTTCCTTTTCCTTCCAGATTTTTGGGGTTTTTTTTGCTTTTTAAAAAAATTTTGGTATCATTAATCTATAATTACATGAGCAACATTATGGTTACTAGACTCCCTCCATCCTTCCAGTTTTAACTTTGCTGGCAATAGATACTGTGCTAGGAGCTTTTTACATATATTACCTCATTTCATCCTTACAATAATTCTACATGGTAAATATTATCCCCATTTATATGAAGAAATTGAAGTTCAGAGATGACATACTACATTAAAAAAAATTCTTCGTTTATAACATAAATATGTAGTCAAACATTCTAGATTTACTAACATGCCACAGTATTTGAACTCCAACTTTGTTCAAACTCCAACTCTACTTTGAAGATTCCAAGTTATGCCAAATATTGACATCACATTGGGGATAATGATGTTGCTATCACAAAATTTTTGTATAGAGTCTTGACAGATACAGAGAAATGTAGAATTCAGAATAGCCAACAGTCAGTCCATCTGTTATGCTTAGGCCTATTTATTTGATATTCATATAGTAGTTTGGTTTTAAGTTGTTCTGTTTTTTTAGAAAAGTTCACTCCAGAGCCGTCTGAGTATTTGGTTTCCATATGGTTAATATAAGTGAAAAGAGAAGACAGGGTAGGTAGTTTCAGTTCAGCCTCTTACTCTGTGACCTTGGGCTAGTTATTAAATATATTGGAGTTCTTCTTCCCTAAAATATGCATAAGAATACCTCAATAGCTGGGCACTGTTATTTTTAATAATGTCAGTAAATGCTTGTTGGGTTACAAGTTATGTGGTATTTATAAAGAAATAAAAGAATATCAACTATATGGCTTAAAGACCAGTAGAAAGCTACTCACCAAATTTTATTTCTCATTTATGTATACTTTTGATCAATCAAGATAGTTTTCTAACATCATCTGGAACACGTTTATAGTATATGTTTGGTTGCTCATGACATAGAGTTTCACAACATTTTCCCCCTAAAACAATTACCTCATGTATAAGAATCGAGGTGCATGATGAGAATAATCCAGATTTGTCTCTATATTTAAAACCGTTTCTAGACTTGAACTAAACATATTTCTGAAGACAGATTGAAAATCAAATATACCGTCACAGTGAGATTAGTTGTCCCTTTTTGTTTAGCACAAGGGCACTACACAAAGGCCACTTTAGAGAAAAGATGGCAAGTACACACTGGATGTAGCCATATACAGAGACTGTGATAAAATGTTCTGAGGTGAGAAATCTGTGCCTGTTTGAGTGTCATGGATGAAGTACAGGGACCTCGGTCACCAAGTCTGTGCTGGTGAAGTTTAATTGTGTAGACTGGGCCCTTTGGTCCACAAAACTATGAAATAACTTTCCTCCTCTCCTGGTGAGGACAGGTAGGAGTCCGAGGAAGAGACTGGGTAACTGTTCAGGTAATTCGCATTCTAGCTGGTTGTGTTTTTCTTAGTTCTCCTGGTAGAGCCAGATAAAGTTGGTAGATAAAAGGAATTAGCAAACTTGACCCCTGCCATTCAGGAGTTTGTATGTTCATCAGGAGAGGTTCAGATATTTATTTACCTTTTAGCAAACACTTTCTGGCTGCATACCATGTGCCAAGCACTCTTCTAGATCATGGAAATATAGCAGTGAACAAAACAAGGAAAAGTTGCTTTTATGGAGCTTACATTCTAGTAGGGGAAATAGTAAACAAAAACAAATCATGTCAAGAAGTGACAAGTACTGTGAAGAAAAAAGAAGTGTGCCTACAGGATAGTGAGGGACCAAGCCATTTACAAATGAGTGGTGAGGAAAACATCTCTAAGGTGGTGATAACTGAGGAGATATCTGAATGAAGTGCAACTGTGCAGTTCAAGGAAAAGTGCTTATATAGCATACATAACAAGCATATATAGAACTTGCAAATGACTGTGAAGCATGTTAACCAGCTCAGACCCTATAGTATAAATACGTAGGTGTTTGGGGCACAGATAAAATAACCAATGGTTGAAGATGCAGTAAACCTTATCTACCTATAAATCATGCTTATAATTGAATCTTACTAAGTTCAGCTTTATTTCCCCTCTGATGGAGGGAAACCTGATGGGGAGATTATCACATGCATTTTGCATGGATGGGTAAGTCACAAGATAGGAACTTATTTTGTGGGAAGGGGACTCCTGATAACTTCTGCAAAACTGGATACTAGGAGTGCAATTCCAAAGACAACCTTTTACAATTTAGGCTTTTTTTTTTAAACTACATGGAAAGTTATTTCAGGATACATAGTGTGTTATGGGTTGAATTGTGTCCCCCCAAAATTTACATTGAAGTTCTCTTTTCCAGAGTCTCAGAATGTGACCTTATTTGGAAACAGGGTTGTTACACATGTAGTCCTAGTAGAGTGGGATGGGCTCCTGATCCAATAACCTTATAATAAGAAAACCAAGTGAAGGCACAGGCCCAGGCCCACATGCATGGAGAATGCCATGTGAAGATGGGAGTTAAGTTACCACAAGCCAAGTTATGCCAGACTGCTGGCACATCACCAGAAGCTAAAAGAGGCCAGGAACAGATGCTCCCTCATAGCTCTCTGAAGGAACCAACCCTGATGACACCCTTGGACTTGTTGCCTCCAGGCCTGTGAGACAATAAATTTCTATTATTTAAGCCACTTAGTTTGTGGTATTTTGTTACAACTGCCTTGTCAAAGGAATGCCCAGTGGAAAGAATGTGGGCTCTGATGTGGACCTGGATTTTCATCTAATGTTTGCTCCACTGTGTACTAGGTTTTTGAGTTTCGACAAGTAGTTTTGACATTCTTATGCTTAATTGGAATTAAATTTAGGATAACTTCTACTTTATTGGATTGAGGGTTAAATAAATTAGCAAACATGTGGTGCCTGGCACACAGTAGGCCCTCCAAGTGTTGATTCCTTCCCTTCTTAGTTTTGTCACACCTCGTTATGCACTCATTTATTTACAGTGACTTTTGTGGGTTCCTAAATATATGAAAGAAAAATTATCTCAATAAACAATGTACTTTCACCCACATTGTTGATGCCTAACTGCAAAATAAGCCACATATTAGCATCTGAGTTAGCTGGAGATGATACTGTGGTTCATAAAGCTTTCCATCTGTTACCATGCCCAGGAGAAAGCCTTTCACATACTAGGTGCTAAATAAGATTGTTACTTGTGTAGGGGAGCAAAATTTGCCACCTCAAGATGTGCCACTTTTGTATGTGGATTATTTGGAGCTAAAAACAACCGAGGCCCAAAAGACTCAGGAAGAAACTTTGGCCTTTCTCTTTCCCCCCAGTTGTCTGAAAGGATTTGATAGAGAATCGGCTTCAGGCAGGAAGCTGTCGCCAGAGAAACCTATAGTGTAATACGAGTAGAGGTGGTAGACAGGCTTCTCTGCTCAAAGTCCTCTCTGTTCCCTTGTTCTCGATGGCCCATCAAACATCTGTTTGCCAAACGCCTGTTCTTTCTCATATTCCTGTGGATTGCTCTTCTTCCCTTTGAAGTCCTGAATTCCTACCCACTCTCCTTAGTTCAGGGTGACATACATACCTCATTTTGCTGTGCTGTCTTTGGAATCTCATGTTTATGCAGATTCCCCGTATGCTTAAAGTTCAATTTAATTTCTCCTTTTAATCTGCCTCTTGTCAGTTTAATTCTTAGGTCGGCCAGAAAGGCCTTGGAAGGTAGAGGAATATTTTTCTTCCGAACAAACGTTCGCCACAACCTCCGAAAGTTGGAAATCACTACTCCATCTTACAGAATCGTTTTCAGGGATAAGCTTTTCTTATTACAGTTAATTAAGAGACAACTTCATGTTTTATTTCACGTACTTCTTGGTTATTTGGGCCCGAAAGTACGTTAAGTTTGTTTCTTGTGCTTTTCTCCTGTGAACACTGAACTATATAACTTTGGAGGAGGGAGCGGACTCGCGGTTTTCGCACGCCGAGGGCCAGGTGAGCTCTGGCGCCCTGGACTTGCCGCAGCCGGGCCTCCCTGTGCCGCCGGCCGCCCGTGAAGGTCCCGCTGTTCAGGCCCGAAACACCCGGGTGCACATTCCCCTAGGCCCCCGCCGGCGACGGCCAGCGGACACTACAGCAGAGCGACCGTAGGAGTCCCGCGAGAAGCGCCCAGCCACTGGGTGGCAGGTGTCACTGACTCAGCACGGGAGGGACAGGGGCGGGACTTCCGGCACGGGAGAGGCCGGGACGGGGTTTACGGAGCGGGCGAGGCCGCGGCTTCCGGCGTTGCCGGAAGCGCGGGGTGTCTGGCTACGGGGTTGCGGGGCCGCTTCAGGCCGGAGAGTCGGTGTCCTGCGCCTCCGCGTCCGGCCGGGCGCCGCGTGGCTGGGAACTGACAGCGGCAGCGCACGGCCCAGCTGGCCCTGGGCGGCAACGGGACAGGTGAGCTCCGGGCCGCCATCTTTCGCCCGGTGTGGGCGGCGGCGGCGGATGGGTCAGGGGCGAGCTGAGGGACCGGCAGCCCTCCCCCCTTGCCGAGCCTGCGCCTTCCCCGGCCAGGTGGATCACGGAGGGATGGTGCTCGTGCTCGTCGCACCTGTGCCCGGATGGTGGGGTGCGGACGCCCTCGATGTGTTTGCGGGTCGCTTGGCTTTGACCTTCGCGGCGTCCGGCACCTTCACCTTCACGTACGCGCGCGGGCGCGTTCCAGATGGTGGTCCTGGCGCCCCCGGCCCGACGTCGTTGTGACTCCAGGTGCGGGGACCCCACCCCTTCGCGGGAACCGCTTTCCGTTGGCGTTCCTGAGGCCACACTGATGGCGGTGGCGGCCCGGGCCCAGAGCCCCGGCGCGGTTTGGTTCCCGGGGGCTGTTGCGATGGCGCCGCATGAACTGGAGAGCCCGGGAAGCGCTCCCCGTCAACTCCGTGCCGGGTTTGGCGGCGGGACCCTCTCAGCACATCAGCCCGGTGCCGGCAGTGAAAACTCAGCCCCTCGCCCGGTACCTGGGGTGGCGGCGGAACCCCCTCAGCCCGGTGATGGCGGAACCCCTGTCGGCCCTTGGGTCCGGTGCCTCGGGTGGCGGTGGTACACGGTTCACTTTGTACTCGCCGCGAGCTGCCACCTTGAGCCCTTTCCGCAGGGAAATACTACGAACTCTGAATTCTCGCCTTGGCTTTTTTAAGGACAGAATTTTACGTTTATTGAACTTCGTCTCTGATATGGACTCGTTCCTTGAGCCTGTGAGTTACTTTTTGGTTCCTGATGGCTCCTAGTTGAGTGCGTTCTGTGCTTTAGTCCAGATCCCTGAGAAAACGCTTAGGCAGGCTGCATGGTGGCAGGTTTCTGAGGCGGCCTCCCTGCTGATACTGTTCAGCAATGGGTTTTGGTGTTTGAGCCTCCAGGGTGCACGGAGCAACGCTTACACAGTGAATGTTACGAGAGACTTTATTGAACTTCTTGTGGAATTAAGTCACGTTTTATACTTTTAAATCCTACATGCAAATTTAATTCTCTGTATGATTACATTCATGAAGTTAACTGCTTAAGCAAATGTGTTTCTCTTGTTAAAAGAAGAATGAAGTTCCACTGGATATGAAATTGTAGGATCCGTTATGTCAGACGTGGGTAATTTGCACGGACACTCAGCACAAGAGTACGTGAGTTGGGCAGGAGAACTGTTTACATTAAATCCATTCATTTGAATGGGGCGTGGCAGATCAGATTTTTGGAGAGCACTGTTTTATACTTCTAAAAATAATGCTTTAAAAAAAAAAACCAGTCGGGCATTTTATTTTCATAAACCTGTTTGACATGATCTGCTCTGTAATATTGGGTTAGTAGGAATGGTTTGAAGGAAAATAATTATCTTTTGGCATTTCGGGCTTCTGTTGTAATTTGTGTTTAGGTGAAAAATGCCAATGGAAGTAGTTTACTTTTCAACTGAAGAAGTTTTGCGTTTACAATTCTGTGATCAGTTTACTAGAGTTTAGCCTGTTGAATATTTGGGAACTGCATTTCCCACGGATGTCATGAGCATTAGTTGCTATGCTTACTGGTCAGGTAAGCCTCCCAGCACCCTCCTGTAGTAGTAGTACTTCCACCTACAGAGTCCTGTGCCTCTGTTGTGTCTCCATCCGATCTTGGTGTCTGCGCTTCCCTCCCTGTCTACTTTCGATCCCATGCCACATCATTTCAGTATTTCTTTTACAAACAGCTACAACTTCCTGGCCTGTCATTTCATGATTTCAACATAATTTATCAAATATTTAAGTAAAATTTATACTAACACTAGCCCATGACCTGAGGTGAACACAAAAGATACTCTAGTTCCTGGGCCAAGGGTCTGTTCTCCACACAGTCTGGTGTGAAAGGAAGCAAGTGGTGTGCCTGTGAAGACTGATGGGGAAAAGGTGGAGGATGGGAAAGAAGAGATGAGTGAAATTTTACAAAGTTTTAAGGAAAAATTGTGACAGAGAAAAATTAACAGAAAAAAAGAAATTTTAAGGAGATTAGTGGAAGTAGAGGCACCTACAGATCTAATTTTGCAGAATGGTGAACCCTTGCTGAAGAAATTAGATGAAGCAGGACTTCAATTACCCAGGTAATCTTTTAGTGTTAATAACAAGTATATGGCTTAGAACCCATCTTTGAGGTGTGACTTTACAGTTTAGAAAGTTATTAAAAGATAAAATAACTCAGCATGAGAAAGTTCCATTTGATGCCAGGTTTTGGGAAACCTCTTCCAGATAAATAATTTGTAGTTGTTTGAAATGTATATATTTGGTTGGAAATTGCTTACTGGGGAAAGATCACCAGTGTAACTGCTGTTTTGTGCATTGACATATAAACGCATGCAAAGTACCGAACACCTTGTGGTTCATGGGAATGGGAGGGGTGAAGGCTCAACAGAAAGGCAGAGGTTGAGGATTTTTGAAGTCACCTGTGAGGTGCCTCTTTCTTCCCAAAGGCACAGTTGCTGGAAAAGCTAGTGGTGTGATACCTCAGAGAGAACCACTGATTCAGAAGCTGCAGTTGTAAAGTGAAAAGGTGGCTTCTGCAGTTTGGGGCTTTATATAACCTAGATGTGGAACCTGTAGTATGTGTTCACTTTCCAGTATGTACTTGCCAGAATGTTTCTACTGATGAAATCTTTAGGAGAGGAAAGAGAAGCCCTTTCTTTTTTTATCTGCCTGATGTAAATGTCTAAAGGTAGAGTCTCTCTCTCTCTGTCTGTGGCTGATTAAGACAGCTTTACAGGGTTTTGATATTTTTGTTTTTTACAAAACATATCTTTTAAACTGCAGGGTTGCTATGGCAAGTCACTTGAGTTAGTGATTTAATTGAGTTAAAGCAACTGAGATGCTTTATGAAGTTATTCAGTATGTTTAATTGAAAAAGAACTATCCACTTTCTTATATTTTTATGAAAAGTATAATTTCTGGATAGGATTTCATTAAGTCAGTTTGATTTCTTGGCCAGTTTTTGTATATGGCACAGTTAAATGGTTTCTAAGTGTTTCCATTAAAAAAATTACTGAAGTACTCTTTGTGTGATCATAAGAATTGATTAACAGTATTGATTTGTTATATTCAAACTTGTCAAATTTGATAGTAATACTATCTTTTTTGGTCTGTATAAAATTCTACCTATTATGGATTCTGCCATTGGGAGTTTTTCTTTTTGCCTTTATTTCAGCCATCTGATTCCTGTAGCTTACATTTTCAAACCTAAATTCATTAGAAAGATTTGTTCTGTCATTTTTCAGTCAAAAATAAATTTTCTATATGTTATTTAAGGGACTGTCAGTTTTATTTTGTGTTGCCTGTTTCTACCAGTAACATTCATTATAAATTTTTAATTTATAAATTTTAAATTTTAATAAATTTAAATTTATAATAAATTATAAATTTAATAAATTTTAAATTTATAATAAATTATAAATTTTCTTACAAAGAAGAGGATTATGGTAAGGCAGTAGATTTGGAGCATGATGGGGCGAGAATGTCCGTCTTTACTTCACATGTAGACCTCTCCTAGATTTATAAATACAGCCCAGTTCTCTTCATTGCTAGGCCTGTATACCTCTAGCCTCCCTGTATTTTAGATGTTCAAGGCATTGCAAACATAATGTCTAATACTTAGTTTTGATTTCTTCTCCAGATCTGCTGCCTCATCTGTACAAGCTGACCTCCATTTCATCTACCTCTTACCTCCAAAATGAGGGCTATCCTTGGTACTTCCCTTCTTCCATACCTGCCCCTCCCACCCCTACACCCCAAATCCATTCAGCCGCTCTCTCATCTTACCTTTTGTCATTATCCCCTAGAGCACTTCAGTGACTTCTGACTGATTTCCCCATTCCTGAGTCATCTGATCTTTCCTTGTATTTTTCACACAGCAGACACAGGGATTTTTAATGCAAATCTAGTGTCACTTGTTTGCTTAAACACGTGTAAGTGACTTTTTCCTTTCAGGATAAAACCTAAAAGGTAAAAGAACAGAATCTAAGCCTTTTCCTGTTCCTCTCCCTTATCTTGCACCATGCTCTCCATTGTTTACTGTGTTGCAAGGCGGCCTTACCTATCTTTAATGTCTCTGATAAACCAGTATCACTCCCAGGTCACGCCATTCGCACATGCCATTCCTGTTCTTAGAATAGCTCCTTTCCTCTCCATTTTCCATATGGCTAACTCTTAACTAATTCATCAGTCTCAGTTAAAGTGCCATTTTCTCAAAATGACCTTCTGACTCTCTGGCCAACATTGTCTTTTCACAATACTCATATACGTCTTTTTCATAGTACTTAACAACCATTAGAGTTTCTGTACTAAGTTATGATGTTATGTGTTTAGTGTCTGTCTTGCTCAACGCTGAGCAACCTGAAGGGAGGGACCAAGTTTGTTCTGTTTACTACTATATTCCTAGTACATAGCCCATCTACAAACTTGAAACAATATTTGAGGAATGAAATTAATGAAATAAGTGCTATTATCTATGCTTTAAAAGTGACAAAAGTAAGCCTTAGGAAGGTGCTTAGGTAACTTGACCATGGTTACAGAGCTGGTCAATTATACATGTAGCCTTCATTCATTCACTTAAACATTCCTCAAATGTTTAAGGATATACTTGTGTCAGGCAACATGGTAGGCCCTACAAATACAGTAGTGAGCCCAAATAACTGTCCCAGTCCTCATGGTGTTGATGGCGTCGGGGGGAACATTGAGTAAACCACACATAAGATCTACTTAACCCATGAGGGAAGGCTCGTGAAGTGCTCGGATTAGTTCTGGTCAGGGGACGCTGTTTTGAGGAGGTAATGTTTAACCTGAGACTTCATGATGAGAAAGAGCAGCCCTTTGAAGAGTTGTGTGGGGTACCTGAGCTTAGCTTTGTATGATTCTAAAACACATTCTTTACAGTTATGCTCTTTGGGTTTTATTCTGAGTGATTTTATTTAACTTAATTGAATTATTTGTGTCCATTTTATTCCACTAAGTGTTTGAAGTGATAAAGATGTCACTGACATTTTTTAGGGAAGCAGAATGTTATTCAGTGTATAGCCAAAATTTGTGTGTGAGGTATACGCGTATGTATATGTGGTTTAATGGTGGCAGCAGGTTCTCTCATTCTCTACCCATCAAGAGGCTGGGTCTTTTTGCTCTCTGGGTGAATCTGGGCTTGCCTGTGACTTGCTTTAACAAGTAGAATAGCCAATAAAGCCATGGAAATGGGTGATTAAGTAAAAACCAAATAAGAATTTTAGAGAAAAAGAATATATCTCATTCAATTTTTAGAATGTTTTTTTGATCTAAACTTTATGTACCCAATGTTACAGAAAATAACTTTAATGACTGAAATTAATGGATCTCAGAATTTGAAACCTCAACACACAGAACAGATTGACTAATTTGGATATTTTTAACCTGTTGTACAGCAAGATTTACTTTCTTGTCTTTTCTAAAAAAGGCCTACACATACGTAATTTGAAGCACAAAGGATGATCTCTGGCTTTGTATTTACAGAAGATAGAGAGATGCACTTTTCCTTTTCCTTCACTGAGTACAGCTAAGAACACTGGACAGTGTATATGAAACAAAGACTGAAAGGTGGGGTGAAGAGAGTAAGTAGACTGTTGGGATGTGAGATATATTGGGACCTGAGAAATGATGCAGAGCTGAGTTCCCTGGGTTTTGTTTTTGCCTCATGTGCCAGACTTAAGCCTGGAGAAGCCAGCAGCCTAGCAACAGCAAAGGGCTTAGACAAAAGGCCCCAAGGCCATGACAGGTATAGCACCAGATAGAACACTCTTAAAAAGCACTGCAGCCTATCCCCACTCTTACTGTCAAAGGGGGCAGCTAGACTCTCATCCTTGAGAAGCTGTATTGAGACAACACTGTTGCTGGGATGGTGTCAGAGAGGGCCAACTGAGGACCTGGAATATTCATTCCTGCTGGGTGATAACAAAGAATAGTGTCTCTCTTCCTGCTGGGGAGGATTCAGAGATTCAGGAATTTCATCACCACTTCCTGGTAATGAGGTGTGAGGCCATGTGGGTACAGTAAGGGGTACCTCTATGTGGTCAATGGATCCTGATGGGAAACCTAACTTCCAGATCTCTACCTTTTGCATCCACCTAGTAGAAACAAGATAGCACCTTTCTTTGTCTGTTGTAGTACAAGACTTAAATCAGATCCTTTGTCTGATAACAGAATACCCAAAATGCTGAAACGTCAACTGAAAAATCACATGTTACATGAAGAACTGGAAAAATGTAAACTTGAATGAGAAAAGACAACTGACAGCAACACAGAGATGATGCAAACTTTGGAATTATTTGACAAGGATTCTAAAACAGCTATCTTAAAAATGCTTTAGTGAGCAATCATTAACACTTGAAACAAATGAAAGAAAATCTAGGAAAAAAATAACAGAATATAAAGAAGAAACAAAGGGAAATTTTAGAATTGAAAAATACAATAAATGAAATAAAAACCTGAGTGGGTAGCTCAGAGCAGAATGGAGAGGACAGAAGAAAGATAGGACAATAGAAATTATACAGTCTGAACAACAAAATAGACTGAAAACAATACATGGAGTCTCAGGGACCTGTGCAACTTTAACAAGAGCACTATTATTATTATCAGAATCCTAGGAAGATGGGCTGAATATGTATTTGAAGAAATATTGGCCGAATATTTCCCAAATTTGGCAAGTCATAAACCTGGAAATTCAAGCTCAGTGAAACCCAGACAGGTTATGCTCAAATGAAATCCATGCTAAGGTACATCATGGTATCATTGTCAAACTTCTGAAAACTAAGGATGGAAAAGCAGAGAGAGAGAAATGTCACTTTTTGTATTGTGGGAAGACAATATTAATGGCAGTGGATTTCTCATCAGAAGCCACAGAGGCCAGAAGGAAGTGGCACATTTTTCAAGTTCTGAAGGAAATGCACTATCAACTCAGAGTTGTATATTCAGTGAAAATATCCTTCACATGACTTGTCACCAGCAGACCTACCCTAAAATAATAGGTAGAGGAAGTTCTCTAAACCAAAAGGAAATTACATAAAAGAATGTGAACATCAGGAAGGAACAACAAGCAATGAAAAGAGCACACATGTTGGTAAATTCGATAGATATACCTTCTCTCAGTTGTGTTTGGAGGTTGAAGCATAACTCTGATGTAGTGTTCAGTGTATGCAGAGGAAATATTTAAAGGTTTATAATATTTATGACATTATAAATGGGGTAGGGCAAAGAGTCATAGAGGATGGTAAGGTTTCTATACTTTATTTTGAACTAGTACAGTATTGATAATCAGTAGACTGGGGTAAGTTGTGAAAATAATATGTAGTATCTAGAGCAACCATTTAAAAACTATGTAAGAGAGGTAAACTCAAAACTGTAATACAGATAAATCAAAATGAAATCCTAAAAAAGGTTAAAATAAACCCACAACAATGCAGAAAAAAGAAAAATGGGAGAACAATGAATCATGTGCCATGACCAAGTGAGGTTTCTTCCAAGGTTGAAAGGTTCTTAACTATTTTAAAATAATTAATGTAATTAACCTGTTGATAGGCTAAAAAAGAAAAGTGATAATGATCATATTAAGTGATACAGAACATGACAAACCAGCACTCATTCATGAAACTCAGAAAATGAGCAATAGAGGGGAACTTTCTCAACTTGATAAGTAGTATTTACAAAAGACCTAGCAAGTGTGTTTGCTGGCACTATTCTAATTCATCCAAGTACTGGAATTTCTAGTTACATCAATAAGATAAAAGGAAGTAAAGACATTTACAGATGAGAAAGGAAGAAATAAAACTGTCCTCTTTTTTAGATGACTTAATAGTCTACACAAGAAATGCCAAAGAAGCTACAAAAAATCTTAAAACTAATAAATGAGTTCAATAATTTAGGATACTATTCTCAGTATTTAAAGAATTGTATTTTTCTATATTAGCAATTAACATGTGGAAATGGAAACAAAACAGTATCATTTAAAATTGTTCAAAAATTAAAAATGTAGATTTTGTGTTGAGAAGACATGTGAAACTTTTATACAAAAAACTATAAAACTAAGGAAAGAAATAAAAAATGGTCTAAACAAACTGGGGTATATATGGTGTTTATCAACATAATGAACATGCCAGTTCTCTGCAAATTGATGAACAGATTTAAACAAAATTCCTATAAAAATTCCATCAGTATTTTTGTGGGTATGGCGCAAAGGAACTATAATATCTTAAGACATTTTTGAAAAGATTTAAGTGATAGGAATCACTAACTGATTTTAGGACAGAACAGTCAGTAATCAAGACTGTTATTGGCAGAGAGGGATAGATATGTAGTGGAACACAGAGAACCAAGAAATCCACGTAAGTATAGCTAATATTAATCCAAACTATCTCATGAACTTAAATGTAGTCTGTAGGACTAAAATGTTTATAGTTGAAAATTTTGGGGAATTAAGGTTGATGAAAAGTTCCTAGATATGATTCTAAAAGTGTGCTCCATAGAAGAAAAATAATTGATCAAGTGACTTTCATCAAAATTTAAAAGTTTTCCTGTGTGAAAAACTGTTAGGATGAAAGACAAGTGACAGACTGGGAGAAACTATTTGCAACCCATGTGTCCAACAGGTAACTCCCATGAAGAATATATAAGGAACTACACAAATGTGTAAGGAACTAAGCATGTATTTTCCTTATGCCCCAGCATTCTCACTCTTGGGGCATTTATCCAAAAGATGTGGAGCCGTATTCACACAAAAACCGATATATTGTTCATGGCTTTATTTGTATTAGTAAAGAAACTAGAAAGAACAGAGATTTTTTGCAGTAGGTGAATGGTTAAACAAATTACAGTACAGCCGTTTTGTGGAATACCAGCAATCAAAAGGAAGTAGCTGTTGATACAGGAATCAGAGTGGTTGGATCTCAAGAGTATTAAGCTCAGAATATCAAAAGGGCACTGCTTGCATTTATGTAACAATCTAAAATGACAGGGGATAACTGGGAGATGGATGGCTGTGGGAAAGAGCTCAATAAAAAGGGAACACTTGCAGCCTCTCATACAAAGTAAAGTGAGGATGAAGGGGATCTAAGGTTGTAGGAGAAGGAAGATACATAAATATATTACTTAAAATTACATGAACTAACATATTGGGAGGAGGGATCAATAAACAACATGAAGAGGTAAGGTCCAAAGGTAAATGGAGTTGAAGAAGGAAAATGTCATGTACAAATATGACTTAAAGTTATATTAACTAAAGAGAGAGGCTTGAAGATGGCAGCATGAGAAGTGAGACAGAAACCTCCTCCCAAAACCACATATAATACAAAAATAAAGCAGATACAACTAATCCTGAAAGAGAGACTGGAAAGAAGACTGTGACAGACTACCTACATCTGGGAAAAGCGAAGACCTTGTGAAAAGGGTAAAGTAGCAAAGCTGCGGTCCAGTGAGACCCAAGACTTCCCCCAACCCCAGTTCACTGGTGGGAGGAAGAGAACATAGTGGGGAGGGAGTAGACGCCTAGGACTGCTGAACACCCAGCCCTGGAGATCTGCTTCAGGAGCACAAACTAATGTTACATGGTGCTCTGGAGGTTAGTGGTGTTGGAAAGCAAAGACAGGTGGAATACTCAGAGAGATTGAGATTCCAGCTGCTTGTGAAGAAAAGATACCTGCAACCAGCTGCTCCAGGACAAAAGAAAGGCAGGCACTTTGAAAGACTTCCCAACAGTGAGAGGGCTGTTAAAGGGGCAAGGATTACACAGAGCTTGCTGCTCAGGAGAAAGGACAGGTGGATAAAATCATCCTGGTGCACTCTGCCCAGCAGGTTGGGAGCTTTCAGGAGCTTCAGGTGCTCCATCCCCATTTGGCGACACATGCCGAGGGCCCCCCATGTGATGTGCAGCCTGCTGCTCCTTCCTCCTGGCCAGCACTGGTTTGCAAACCTGCTGACCCCGCCATTGCGCCAGGCCAGACAAAGGATGGCTCTGCCTATGGCAGCTATAGGGGCTTAACGTGGAGGTTCCTCCCTGCTTGCTCCAGCCACTGGCCCTGGCAATGGAGGGATGCACTGCAGCAGGGAAGCAGAAAGGAGCTCTTTCCTCCTGACAGGCACCGGCGCTGCTTGCCTGCAGCCCCTGCCATCGCTCCAGAGAGTAGAGCTTTTGGGCAATAGAGGGCGCGGCCTACACAAAGTTACTCTTCCGGAGTAATCAATACAAATATGAAATGACAAAAGAACCTGGTACAACCCAAAATCCCACAAACACCAGAAAGAGAGCTAAGTGAAACTGAAATCACTAATCTTCCTGATAAAGATTTCAAAATAAAAATCGTAAATATACTCACAAAGTTACAGAAAAATATTCAAGACCTCAGAGAGAAATTCAAGAAAAAGAAACTTTGGAAAATGCTATACCTGAAATGAAACATACAATGGAGGGATTTAAAAGCAGATTAGATGAGGTAGAGCAGACAGTAAATGAAATAGAAATTAGAGAACAGGAATACAAAGAAGCCGAGGCACAGAGAGAAAAAAGGATCTATAGGATTGAAAGAATATTCAGAGAACTATGTGACCAACCCAAATGGAACAATACTTGCATTGTAGGGGTACCAGAAGAAGGAGAAGAGAGAAAAAGGGGTGAAAAGTGTCTTTGAGGAGGTAATAGCTGAAAACTTCTCAAATCTGTAAAGGAGATAGTCTCTCAGGCCATGGAGGTGCACAGATCTCCCAACATAAGTGACCCAAGGAAGACAACACCAAGACATATAATAATTAAAATGGCAAAGATCAAGGATAAGGACAAACTATTAAATGCAGTCAGAGAGAAAAATAAGATCACATGCAAAGGAAAATCCACCAGGGTATCTTCAGACATCTCAGTGGAAACCTTACAGGCCAGAAGGGAGTGCCATGATATATTTAATGCAATGAAACAGAAGAGCTTTGAGCAAAGAACACTCTCTTTGCCAAGATGATCATTTAAATTTAAAGAGGGATTAAACAATTTCCAAATAAGCAAAGGTTGAGGGAATTTACCATGCACAAACTGTTTCTACAGTGTATTTTGGAGGGGCTGCTATCAATGGAAGTGCTCCTAAGGGTACATAGTGGACACCAGAGAAAATTAAAAACACACTAAAGGAAGTAGACAAATTAATTACTAAGTAAACATTAAATCAACTACCCATAAAGTCAGTCAAAGGATATACAAAGAATACAGAGTATGACACCTAATATATAGAGTGGAGGAGGAAGAAAAAGGATGGGGAAAAAAGCCCAGAACCTTTAGATTGTATTTGACATAGCATACCTAGTGAGTTAAGGTAGACTGTTAGATAGGAAAGAAGATGCTCTTGAATCTTGGGTAACCACAAATCTAAAGCCTGCAATGGCAATGAGTAGATATCAGTCAACAGTCACCCTAAATGTAAATGGACTGAATGCACCAATCAAAAGACACAGAGACAGAACTGATAAAAAAACAAGACCCATCAACATGTTGTCTACAAGAGACTCACTTCAAACCCAAAGACATACACAGACTAAAAGTGAAGGGATGGAAAAAGATATTTCATGCAAACAATAGGGAGATAAAAGCAGGTGTTGCAGTACTTAAATCAGACAAAATAGACTTCAAAACAGAAAGTAACAAGAGATAAAGAAGGACATTACAAAAAAAACCCAACAAAAGGATATAATCATTATAAATATCTATGCACCCAACACATACGTGAAACAAATACTAACAGAATTAAAAGAGGAAATTGAATGCAATGCATTCTTTTCAGGAGACTTCAACACACCACTCACTCCAAAGGACAGATCAACCAGACAGAAAATAAGTATGTACACAGAGAAACTAAACAACACATTAGAACAGTTGGACCTAACAGACATCTACAGAACTCTACACCCAAAAGAAGCAGGATATACATTTTTCTCAAGTGCACATGGAACATTTTCCAGAATAGACTACATACAAGGCCACAAAAAGAGCCTCAGTAAATTAAAAAAGATTCAGATTGTACCAACCAACTTCACAGATCACAAAGATATAAAACTAGAAATGAATTGTACAAAGAAAACAAAAAGGCTCACAAACACATGGAGGCTTAACAACATGCTGCTAAATAATCAATGGATCAATGACCAAATTAAAAGAGAGATGAAGCAATATATGGAGACAAATGATAACAGCACAAAGCCTGAACTTCTGTGGGATGCAGCAATAACAGTTCTAAGAGGAAAGTATATAGCAATCTAGGCCTATTTAAAGAAGGAAGAACAATCCCAAATGAATAGTCTAAAGTCACAATTACCGAGACTAGGGAGCCAAGATGGCGGCGTGAGTAGGACAGTGGGAATCTCCTCCCAAAAAAATATATTTTTGAAAATACAACAAATACAACTATCCCTAAAAGAGAGACCAGAAGACACAGGACAACAGCCAGACTACATTCACACCCACGAGAACCCAGCGTGTGAAGGGGGTAAGATAAAAGTCCTGGCCCAGTGGGACCTGAGCGCCCCTCACCCCAGCTCCCGGTGGGAGGAGAGGAGTCGGAGCAGGGAGGCACCCCTCGGACAAAGAAAAGCGAGTGCTTTTTGAAAGTCTTAAAGGGACAGGGACCCCACAGCTGGACGGAAGCATCCCGGAACACTTAGCCGAGCAGCTGGGAATCCCAGGGAACTCCAGGTGCACTAATCCCCTGGGCAACAGCTCTGAGACCCCCCACGGCAGTAAACAGCCAAACAGCACCCAGTCCATTCCCCCTCCAGAGCCCCACCATAGCAGAGCAGCAGCCTGAGGCTGGCCACACCCACAGCAAGGGAGCTTCCTCCACAGCAAGGGAGCTTCCTCCATAGCAGCTGAGCAAGATGCAGAGAACCAGTCTACACGCAATTGCCCAAAACAAGCTGCTAGGGGTCGCCGTTGTCCCAGTAAAGAAAGGCCAGGAGCAAGTGGAAAGAGTCTTGGCTCTCCCAGTTGACAGACGAGTCAACAACATACCACTGCATCTATCAACATGAAAAGGCAAAAAAATTTGATCCAGACAAGACTAACCCAGACATCTTCATCATCCCCTGAGAAGGAAACTGGGGAGATAGAGTTAACCAGTCTTCCTGAAAAAGAATTCAAAACAAAAGTCATAACCATGCTGATGGACTTGCAGAGAAATATGCAAGAACTAAGGAGGGAGAATACAGAAATAAAACAATCTCTGGAAGGACTTCAAAGCAGAATGGACGAGATGCAAGAGACCATTAATGGTCTAGAAATCAGAGAACAGGAACACAGAGAAACTGATGCAGAGAGAGATAAAAGGATCTCCAGGAATGAAAAAATATTAAGAGAACTGTGTGACCAATTGAAACGGAACAATATTCGCATCATAGGAGTACCAGAAGAAGAAGAGAGAGAAAAAGGGATAGAAAGTGTCTTTGAAGAAAAGATTGCTGAAAACTTCCCCAATCTAGGGGAGGAAATGGTCTCTCAGACCACAGAGGTACACAGAACTCCCATGACAAGGGACTCAGGGAGGGCAACACCAAGACACATAATAATTAAAATAGCAAAGATCAAAGACAAGGACAGAGTATTAAAGGCAGCCAGAGAGAAAAAAAAGTTCACCTACAAAGGAAAACCCATCAGGCTACCATCAGACTTCTCAACAGAAACCTTACAGGCCATAAGAGAATGGCATGATATATTTAATGCAATGAAACAGAAGGGCCTTGAACCAAGAATACTGTATCCAGCACGATTATCAATTAAATATGAAGGAGGGATTAAACAATTCCCAGACAAGCAAAAGTTGAGGGAATTTGCCTCCTACAAACCACCTATACAGGGCATCTTATAGGGACTGCTCTAGATGGGGGCACTCCTAAAAAGAGCACAGAACAAAACACCCAACATATGAAGAACGGAGGAGGAGGAGTAGGAAGGGAGAGAAAGAATCATCAGACAGTGTTTATAATAGCTCAATAAGCGAGTTAAGTTAGACAGTAAGATAGTAAAGAAGCTAACCTTGAACCTTTGGTAACCACAAACTTAAAGCCTGCAATGGCAATAAGTACATATCTTTCAATAATCACCTTAAATGTAAATGGACTGAATGCACCAATCAAAAGACACAGAGTAATAGAATGGATAAAAAAGCAAGACCCATCTATATGCTGCTTATAAGAGACTCACCTCAAACCCAAAGACATGCACAGATTAAAAGTCAAGGGAAGGAAAAAGATATTTCATGCAAACAACAGGGAGAAAAAAGCAGGTGTGGCAATACTAGTATCAGATAAAATAGACTTCAAAACAAAAAGTCATAAGAGATAAAGAAGGACATGATATAATGATAAAGGGCTCAGTCCAACAAGAGGATATAACCATTATAAATACAAATGCACCCAATACAGGAGCACCAACATATGTGAAAGAAATATTAACAGAATTAAAGGAGGAAATAGAATTCAATGCATTCATTTTGGGAGACTTCAACACACCACTCACTCCAAAAGACAGATCCACCAGACAGAAAATAAGTAAGGACACAGAGGCACTGAGCAACACACTAGAACAGATGGACCTAATAGACATCTACAGAACTCTACATCCAAAAGCAACAGGATACACATTCTTCTCAAGTGCACATGGAACATTCTCCAGAATAGACCACATACTAGGCTGCAAAAAGAGCCTCAGTAAATTCAAAAAGATTGAAAACCTACCAACCAATTTTTCAGACCAAAAAGGTATAAAACTAGAAATAAATTGTACAAAGGAAGCAAAAAGGCTCACAAACACATGGAGGCTTAGCAACATGCTCCTAAATAATCCATGGATCAATGACCAAATTAAAATGGTGATCTAGCATTGTTTGGAAACAAATGACAACAACGACACAAAGCCCTAACTTCTGTGGGACACAGTGAAAGCAGTCTTAAGAGGAAAGTATATAGCAATCCAGGCATATTTAAAGAAGGAAGAACAATCCCAAATGAATGGTCTAATGTCACAATTATCGAAATTGGAGAAAGAAGAACAAATGAGGCCTAAGGTCAGCAGAAGGAGGGACATAATAAAGATCAGAGAAGAAATAAATAAAATTGAGAAGACTAAAACAATAGCAAAAATCAATGAAACCAAGAGCTGGTTCTTCGAGAAAATAAACAAAATAGAGAAGCCTCTAGCCACACTTATTAAGAGAAAAAGAGAATCAACACAAATCAACAGAATCAGAAATGAGAACGGAATAATCATGACAGACTCCACAGAAATACAAAGAATTATTAAAGACTACTATGAAAACCTATATGCCAACAAGCTGGAAAACCTAGAAGAAATGGACAACTTCCTAGAAAAATACAACCTCCCAAGACTGACCATGGAAGAAACACAAAAGTTAAACAAACCAATTACAAGCAAAGAAATTGAAACAATAATCAAAAAACTTCCGAACAACAAAACCCTGGGGCCGGATGGATTTCCCTCGGAATTTTATCAGATACACAGAGAAGACATGATACCCATTCTCCTTAAAGTGTTCCAAAAAATAGAAGAGGAGGGAATACTCCCAAACTCATTCTATGAAGCCAACATCACCCTAATATCAAAACCAGGCAAAGACCCCACCAAAAAAGAAAATTACAGACCAATATCCCTGATGAATGTAGATGCAAAAATACTCAATAAAATATTAGCAAACAGAATTCAACAGTATATCAAAAGAATCATACACCATGACCAAGTGGGATTCATCTCAGGGATGCAAGGATGGTACAACATTCGAAAATCCATCAACATCATCCACCACATCAACGAAAAGAAAGACAAAAACCACACGATCATCTCCATAGATGCTGAAAAAGCATTTGACAAAATTCAGCATCCATTCATGATAAAAACTCTCAGCAAAATGGGAATAGAGGGCACATTCCTCAACATAATAAAGGCCATATATGATAAACCCATAGCCAACATTATACTGAACAGCGAGAAGATGAAAGCATTTTCTCTAAGATCAGGAACTAGACAGGGATGCCCACTCTCCCCACTGTTATTTAACATAGTACTGGAGGTCCTAGCCACGGCAATCAGACAAAACAAAGAAATACAAGGAATCCAGATTGGTAAAGAAGAAGTTAAACTGTCACTATTTGCAGATGATATGATATTGTACATAAAAAACCCTAAAGACTCCACTCCAAAACTACTAGAAATAACATCGGGAATTCAGGAAAGTTGCAGGATACAAAATTAACACACAGAAATCTGTGGCTTTCCTATACACTAACAATGAACCAATAGAGAAATCAGGAAAACAATTCCATTCACAATTGCATCAAAAAGAATAAAATACCTAAGAATAAACCTAACCAAAGAAGTGAAGGACCTATACCCTGAAAACTACAAGTCACTCTTAATAGAAATTAAAGGGGACACTAACAAATGGAAACTCATCCTATGCTCATGGCTAGGAAGTATTAATATCGTCAAAATGGCCATCCTGCCAAAAGCAATATACAGATTTGATGCAATCCCTTTCAAATTACCAGCAACATTCTTCAATGAACTGGAGCAAATAATTCAAAAATTCATATGGAAACACCAAAGACCCCGAATAGCCAAAGCAATCCTGAAAAAGAAGAATAAAGTAGGGGGGATCTCACTCCTCAACTTCAAGCTCTACTACAAAGCCATAGTAATCAAGACAATTTGGTACTGGCACAAGAACAGAGCCACAGACCAGTGGAACAGATTAGAGACTCCAGAAATTAACCCCAACATATATGGTCAATTAATATTTGATAAAGGAGCCATGGACATACAATGGCAAAATGACAGTCTCTTCAACAGATGGTGCTGGCAAAACTGGACAGCTACATGTAGGAGAATGAAACTCGACCATTGTCTAACCCCATATACAAAGGTAAACTCAAAATGGATCAAAGACCTAAATGTAAGTCATGAAACCATTAAACTCTTGGAAAAAAACATAGGCAAAAACCTCTTAGACATAAACATGAGTGACCTCTTCTTGAACATATCTCCCCGGGCGAGGAAAACAACAGCAAAAACGAACAAATGGGACTATATTAAGCTGAAAAGCTTCCGTACACTAAAAGACCATCAATAGAACAAAAAGGAACCCTACAGTATGGGATAATATATTCATAAATGACAGATCCGATAAAGGCTTGACGTCCAGAATATATAAAGAGCTCACACACCTCAACAAACAAAAAGCAAATAATCCAATTAAAAAATGGTCAGAGGAGCTGAATAAACAGTTCTCCAAAGAAGAAATTCAGATGGCCAACAGACACATGAAAAGATGCTCCACATCGCTTGTCATCAGAGAAATGCAAATTAAAACTACAATGAGATATCACCTCACACCAGTAAGGATGGCTACCATCGAAAAGACAAACAACAACAAATGTTGGCGAGGTTGTGGAGAAAGGGGAACCCTCCTACACTGCTGGTGGGAATGTAAATTAGTTCAACCATTGTGGAAAGCAATATGGAGTTTCCTCCAAATGCTCAAAATAGAAATACCATTTGACCCAGGAATTCCACTTCTAGGAATTTACCCTAGGAATGCAGCACTCCAGTTTGAAAAAGACAGATGCACCCCTATGTTTATCGCAGCAGTATTTATAACAGCCAACATATGGAAGCAACGTAAGTGTCCATCCGTAGATGAATGGATAAAGAAGATGTGGTACATATACATAATGGAATATTATTAAGCCATAAGAAAAAAAACAAATCCTACTATTTGCAACAGCATAGATGGAGGTAGAGGGTATTACACTCAGTGAAATAATCCATTCGGAGAAAGACAAGTACTAAATGATTTCCCTCATTCTTGGAGTATAAGAACGAAGCAAAACTGAAGGAACAAAACAGCAGAAGACTTACTCCAGGAGAGGACTAGGGGTTACCAAAGGGAAGGGGTGAGGGAGGGTGGGTGAAGGGCATTGTGAAGGGTCCCGGGGAAAACAGTGTAGCACAAAGGAGACAAGCTGTGACTCCGTGGCATCTTGCTACTCTGATGGACAGGGACTGTGGTGTGGTGGGGTTGGAGGCTTGATAATATGGGTGAATGTAGTGACCACGATGTTGCTCATGTGAAACCTTCATAAGAATGTATATCAATGATATCTTAATGAAAAAAATTATTTGAGTAGCTAGCAGTGGTACGATTATATTGGGAGGAGGAAATGATAATAGCAGGAAATGATTAGGTGATGTTCAGAATGGATATACGAAATGTTTATGTTATGTAGATATTTGGATGATTTCGAGGTCTTATGAGCACTTGAAATGTGACTAGTTCCCATTGAGACATGCTGTGAATATGAAATACACATTGAAGGTTGCAGAGGAAGCACACAGCTGTGAAATTAGTGTTTATTATGTTGACTAAAATGATATAATTTATGACATATTTGGGTTAAATAAATCATTAAAAGTAATTTCAGCTGTTTTTACTTCATTTCATGTGGCTAGCGGAAAAATTACAGTTACATGTGTAGCTTGAATTGTATTTCTCTTGACAGCATTGCTCTAGAATCTATAGTCTAGAACATGCAGTTTGAGTCGGGGCCCTCTGAGGAGTAGACTGAGCCTAGGGAAAGTTGTTTAAGGCAGAGCTGTTCTTTATTTTAAGCCCTTTGCTATTTTATTTTCAAAATAATGAGATTTGAAGAAAAAAATTACCTCTTTAGCAAAGGCTGAGGTCTCTACCTTAAAGCATATTAATTTGTAACGTTCTAAATTACATAGTAAATGTTAACTGTTTCCTTACAAATAGAAAGTTTGGAATTAAAAGTAATAATTGTCCACTATTTTACCTTCATTTCAGTTTGGCGTATCAGAAGTAAAGTACTTGTTTCTCTTGCTTTTGTTCAGGTTATTGTTGGAGTGACCAGGACATCACCTTCTAGAAGTAATGCCCACAGAAAGCGGGAGTTGTTCAACTGCTCGCCAAGCAAAACAGAAACGCAAATCTCATAGCCTTTCTATAAGAAGAACCAACAGCTCAGAGCAGGAGAGGACAGGCCTGCCAAGAGAGATGTTAGAAGGACAAGTAAGTTAGTGCTGATGCTGTTTGTAATGTTCCAGAAAGAGCCAAATATATACAGTTCTCCAAATATATATATATACAGAGAAAAAGTATGGGTTACCAAAAACACAAAACAACCCCCACCCTCACCCATTGTAACCATTTACAACTACTGTCAAATACAAGCTTACACAGACTAGATTAATGTTTTTGCAGTACTTAATAATAAAAAAGTGGGTGTTTTTATTTTCTGTACAGGTGATTTGGCAGTGTAGCTTTCGGTTTTCTGTTTCTGATAGTCCCAAGAAAAGAATTGGTATAGTTATAATGATCTTTTTCTGTTCTTTGGTGAGTTTTTGGAACCAGATCTTTCATTAACTTTTTTGGCTTTACCCTGTATCTGCTGTAGTGAGAGTGTCATCTGCTGTTTAGTATATTACAAGTCTTTCTGATCATTTGCTATTTCCTTTGATTAAATGAACTAATATTTTATTGATAAAGGCAAATTTTGCTTATACTTTTTCTAATTCCTTTATGATGATGAAACTTAGATTTAAAAAATATTACAAAGCATAAATAAAGTATATGTTACAGTAAAATAAGAGTTATACATAAGTATATGTATATCTTTCATATAAATTTATAACCATTCCTTCACAATTAGAACTAATTCATTGGCCATATGTTGTAGGAAAGTAAGGTTTAAATCTGAGAAATTGGCTCATTTGAATGTTGGATCTTGTTAGAACTATGCTCGAGACTTGATCTCTTTGGTCTCTAGGCTGTAAGTTTTAGGAGGGCAGCAGCATGCAGTCAGAACTTAGCTGGTTGCTGCCATGTAGTGAAAACTCAGAATCCTATTATTTTCTCCTAAGTGGATAAATAAGCAAAGAAGTACCTGATTCTGCTTTCTAAAAGAAATGATTACATTTTAACTTAATATTTGAAACAAAACCATTAAGGAGCCTTCAAAATGGCTTTGGTATTCTTAGTGCATTAGTGAATTTTGATAGCTGAAACAAAATACTACTGATGGGAAGCTTTTAAACATCAAAAATTAATTCTCCCATAGTCATGGAGGTAGAAGATTGGGAGATCCAGGTGTGGGCAGGGCTGGTTTCTCCTGAGCCTCCCTCCTGTGATGCTATCTCCTCTTGAGTCCTCACTTGGTTGTCCCTGTGTATGTCTGTATGTGTCTGTGTCCTGATCTCCTCCTCTTGAAGAATCCCAGTCAAATGGTATCAGGGACCACCCCATGACCTCATGATACATCCTTTTTAAAGACTCCATCTACAAATACAATCTGAGGTTCTGGGGGTAGGACTTCAGTGCTTCAGTTTGGGGGACACAAGCCAGCCCACAACACTTAGGAAAATGAACATTTCAACTAGAGCTGTGCAGGGGAACTTTGGTGATGGTGGAAAGTTCTAGATCTTTACCATCAGATATGAGTGCCATAAGATACATATGGCTAGTGTGACTGAGGAATTTTAAAAATTTTAATTAACTTACATTTTTTTTTTGGTATCATTAATCTACAATTACATGAGTAACATTATGTTTACTAGACTCCCCCCATCACCAATAATTAACTTACATTTAAATTTAAGTAGTCAAATGTTGCTATGGCTACTGCTTTGGACAGTGCGAGTAACATTTTAAGATACATTTTTAAAATTAGATTTGCTTATATTTCTAACACAATCTGGTTTGCTAGCATCTTTTAGTGATAACTTCCCTATGAGGTAAGTGTGTTTTTCTCTTGGCCTTCTGAGTGCCTGTTTTCTATTGCGATGTAGAACAAACAGGTCCTTGCATTCAGGGTCGCCCTTTGTGAAGTTCTGTAAGCTGAGCTGCCTAGCTGCTGAAGCTCCTGGGCCATCCTGTTGGTGTCTCCAGCATTCTCTATGGTGCTTCTTTGATGAGCACATTTTCCTGGAGTGACTGGTATAGGATGCTTTCCTTGGTTAAGCTGTGATGGTGTTTGTTGTAAGCAGTTGGCATGGTAGGTATGGGTGGACCAGAGATGAATGCAAACAGATGGCCAATTCTGAGGAATTTGAGTTGAACAGGAGGTCATCACTTCCTAGACAAGGTTACAGTAAATCCTCTTCCAGTTGTTGGGGAGCGGTGTCAAAGACCGTGAACATCTGTGTGATCAAGCTCTTATGGTAATTTTATGTATTAGATTCATAAATCTGAGTATTTTAGCAAGCAGTGCTTAGTGCAGGATGAGACGTCTGTGGTTGCAGAGGACTGACAAATCTGCAGGCACGAAGCACTGATTGTAGCCTGGGAGGATGCTTCCTTCATCCATGTACGCATGGCTGTGGTAAAATGCAAATTCATTTGAAAGCTTTCCTGAATCATAGTAGGTTTTCTGCAGTGAGTTTCTGAAGTGATATCAAAAGCTCAGGGTCTGCAGCTGTGGTTATCTGGCCTGGCCCATCTACCCTCAATGGGAGGTTCTCAGCTCCTGACTGTCTTTAATTTATCAGGTGAAGTTACCCTGACCATGCAGTACATTAGGATGCATTTGCTGCTCAAGGAAACAGAACACTTAGACATTGAATGATAGGGTCTTAAAACATCATGTATGTAGGGGAGTAGAAATTGATTCATTTAAGAGGACATTTGGCCTTGTAGGAGTCCGACCGTCTTCTCACCACGTCTTGTGAAAGGAGGCCTTGCCGGAGGAGGAGTGGGAAGAGTGTGGCAAAGGCTACAGGCGGGTGGACAGTGTGTTACATGTTGATTGTGATGGCTCACACTTTTCATTGTTATTTTAAGTTTTCATTCTTTTTCATTGGTATTTTAGAAGGATGTTGAGGGACGCTGTGTTACCCATTCTACCAGATTGTTTTTAAACCAGTGGCTTCACATATTTTTAAGTAGTTTGAAATATACTTGAGCATTCTGTGATTATTTCAGAACATATTGTTGAAGTGCTTATATCATTAGAGATCATTTTACCTAAAGTTTCTGTCTTCCTAAGAGAATCTGAGAATTTAATAAACATTGTATATCTTTTTTTAAAATTTGTGACTCATTAAACATCAAAAAGTTTATGCTGCATATAAATTTGAAAAGTCACTTAGAAAATTACACTGATGACAGTTAAATATTGAAGACTTATTTTATAAAATGAGAATTTTGTTTGAAAATACTTTTTAAATGCTGGGAGCAGGGCATACACAAAATGTTATATAGGCACAGCCCTCAGGAGATTAGAGCGCAGACTGTGTCTGGAAGTAAGTACTGTGAACAGAGCTGGTGCCTAGGACACCACTCACTAGGTTGACTATATCTAAAAATTTAGCTGAGATGTTGCTTCTCTGCATTGACTCTGTGAGCTTTAGAAAAGGGGACTGCAGGTGTGCAGAGCATGTGCAGAGGCATGTAGGCTTCAAGAGCATGGTACACCTGGGAACTCATATGTTAATATTTTACTTTAGCATGTATGCTTTTGCGGGTGAAATTTCTCATTTTTCCCTCTCTACAATGATCTTTTTAGGTATTAAGTAGAGTTATAGGAAATACCCAGTTTATTTTACTTGAAACACAGTGGACATGAGAACACTATTATAAAGGCACATCTTCTATTAATATATAGCTTATTAAAATTAACTTACACCATATGATAGAACTTAAAGGCTGTTTATAATATAATTTCATCTATGGTAATTGCCTGTCTTCTCTACAAATTAGAATTTTTCAGTAAGGTAGGCCTGTTTCCTCCCTTATAAAAGGAAAACTTAGGTCGTTTTGAAGAAATGCTTGTTTTTGAATCCCGTATTATCCTGGGTAGCCATTTATGCAATCTGATTTTAGTAAATATGATATTAAGTTATTAAAGCACTTTATATATAAGAAATAAAGTATTTAAATATATAACCGTTTAAGATAAATGATAAATCACTTTATAAAAAGTGTATTGTTACTTCATATCAGAGTTTCTTATTCACTCATTAATTTTAAATCTTCCTTTTCTGCAGGATTCTAAACTGCCTTCCTCCGTTCGCAGTACACTTCTGGAACTGTTCGGTCAAATAGAAAGAGAATTTGAAAACCTTTATATTGAAAATTTAGAATGTGAGTATTTTCTGTCTTTATAAACTCTTATAGCTTTTCACTTATCCATGGAAATCTTTTGAGAGTCAGATTTGCAGGTGGATATTCACCACTATAGCCATATTCTATTCTGCTTTAGCCACAAACATAGTGGTTTAGAATAACACACATTTATTACCTGATAGCTCTGCCGTCAGAAGTCCCTTATGGCTCTCACCAGACTAATATCAAGATGTTGTCAGATCTGTCTCCTGTCTGTTTGGATTGTGGCAGATACCAGTTCTTGCAGGGTGAGGACAGAGGTCCTCACCTTCTTGCTGGCCTTCTTGATGTCTCGAGCTTACTGTGTTTCTTGGCTCAAAACCCTTCTTCCCTCCTCCATCTTCAAAGCCATCAGTAGCAACTGTAGTCCTGGTGTGTTTCTGACCCTCTCCTAAGAATATCTGGGAAGGATGGGCTGTTGTGGTCATGCAGGGTGATCTCCACATCCACACCTGGAGTCCCTGTGCCAAGTCATAGAGGCATAGGTTATCTTTGGGACATCAGTAGTCTGCCAACCACACCTGCTGATCCAAACTATGATTTTATGAAAAGTAAATGCATCTTATAGCTTTTACTACATTGTATACTCTGAATTGAGAATATGTTGATTCATTTTTTTCTTTAAGCTATACCAAATTTTGAGAACTACCTAAAATGTATGTATTATCTGTTTCACTTATTAGTTAAAGGTAAATCAAAATAGTTTTTATTAGTTTGGCTTTCATTTTTCTTTTTAAATTTTGCTTTAGAAGCAGTACCTTAATTTGCTTAAGGAATCAGGCAGTATTAACAGGAAAGCTATCTGCCATATCTCTGTGTTGGCCTTTCCCATTCTGAATAGAAAGCATTTTCTGCATTCTTTGCTTTTAGTTCTCGCAATTATTTTTGTAAACTTAATCTGCTTTTACTTGTAACTTGTCAGCTTTAGGCCACGTGCGCTCACGCTTCACTTAGTAACCTTAGTAAATGAACTCCTCCCATTGCTCCATTATTTTCCAATTTGTTATTTTTATAGGATTTGTGTTTATAAAATTTATATCATGCAGATGTAGCCTTAATCAGGTCTTTCAGTGCTTTATAAGTTGATTCCAAAGTTGCTTCATAAGGTGATATTCAAAAATAGAATACTAATAAACAACATTTGCATGATTACAATATTTTCACTCGAACTAGGTAGTGTGGTTAGATCAGTAGTGAAGAGTACAATCCTGTGTCTCTTAAACTTTGCTATTAGAAAATTTAATGCTTTAATATTGGAATCTCCTTTTAAGTCCATCCTGTAAATTGACAGAGGAAGAAGTTATTCAAACTTTTTACAAAATAAAAACTAGGTGCCATGTAGTACATGTGATTTTAAGTTTTTTTAAGGTCTCAGAATTGTAATGATCCAAGTACTATTGATCTTAGGCCTTATGATTTATGGATAGGACTGCAAGTGACTAATGCTAGAGGTATTGAGTTTCTGCTGTTGAGTGCCGAATGGTTTTCATGGCTGTCTGCTTTTGTCAGAGACAGAATTGCTCAGATTGGGTGTTTCCAGAGCCCTCAGCATTCCGACCTGGTCTCCACTCTGTGCTCACCCTGCCTCTTAACCCGTTGCAGCCTGTACAGATCTTGTGCAGTCTTGGGAGGCAGTGTGGTGGTGCTGGGCACAACCTTGGAGCTGGGTATGTTTGGCTAGGCGAGGGTCCAGCTGCCACAGCTCATATCTTTGCATGAGTTTCTTCCCCTGGCTGGGTCTCTCTCCTTGTTGGACAGCTTTGGTCTCTCAGCCCTGCTTATGACCCAAGGGAGAGAAAAGTGCCAACCATGTCGGCCTCCTTTCTCCATGGTGTCTTTGCTGATTCTTTTCTTTATAACTAACTGATATCCTTCCTCTTTTTTCTTTTCTTCTTTCCTGGTTATTCTCTATTTCCTATTCATTGTTCATGACTTCCCTTAAATTTTTAATCTTTGTTATATACAGTCCTCACTTGGCACTCTGGTGCCATGCAGCAGTAGTTAAGTTTTGTAATTGTATGTTTCTCCCCAATTTCATTATTCTCAATAGACTGTAAATATTTCATTGAATTCCAGGTAGTATAAGTGTGTTTTCAAAAATACAGAATAAAGTAAAAAGAAAATGAACTATTTTGAAATCCACAAGCCCTGCTTGAGAACCTTGATAGCATAATATCTTCCCAGTGTAGTAAGAGCCTTAGAGGTTTTATTTTTTGGAAGAGTGTCTTGAATTTTTTGAGAACTCTTTAAACTTGATCTTCTTTATTAGGATATTATTCATGTCCTTGTTTAGACAATACTAATATATAACATTTTTTTTCTATTAAGGTGTCAATTGACATACATTCTTCGAAGGTTTCACATGAGCAACATTGTGGTTACTACATTCACCCATATTATCAAGTCCCCCCGCCACATAACCCATTTCAGTCACTGTCCATTAGTGTACCAAGATGCTATGGAGTCACTGTTTGTCTTCTCTGTGCTATATTGCCTTCCCTGTGTCCCCCCTACATTATGTGTGCTAATCATAATACTCCTTAATCCCCTTCTTCCTCCCTCCTCACCCGTCCTCTCTACCCCCTTTACCTTTGGTAACCCTTAGTCCCTTCTTGGAGTTTTTGAATTTGCTGCTGTTTTGTTCCTTCAGTTTTGCTTCATTGTTATACTTCAGAAATTAGGGAAATCATTTGGTACTTGTCTTTCTCCGCCTGGCTTATTTCAATGAGCATATCTTCTGGCTCCTTCTATGTTACTGCAAATGGTAGGATTTGTTTTTTTCTTATGGTTGAATAATATTCCATTGTGTATATTGTACCACATCTGTATCCATTCATCTACTGATGGACACTTAGGTTGCTTCCATACCTTGGCTATTGTAAATAGTGCTGCAATAAACATTGGGGTGCATATGTCTTTTTGAATCTGTGATTTTGTTTTCTTTGGGTAAATTTCTAGGAGTGGAATTTCTGGGCCAAATGGTATTTCTATTTTTAGTTTTTTGAGGAACCTCCATATTGCTTTCCAGAATGGTTGAACTGATTTACGTTCCCACCAGCAGTGTAGGAGGGTTCTCCTTTCTCTGCATCCTCACCAGCATTTGTTGTTCCTAGTCTTTTGGATGTTGGCCATCGTAACTGGTGTGAGGTGATATCTCATTGTGTTTTTAATTTGCATTTCCCTGATAATTAACAATGTGGAGCATCTTTTCCTGTGCCTGTTGGCCATCTGAATTTTCTTTGGAGAAGTGTGTATTCAGATCCTCTACCCATTTTTTAATAGGGTTATTTGCTTTTTGGGTGTTGAGGTGTGTGAGCTCTTTATATTAATTTTGGATTTTAACCCCTTATCAAATATGTCATCTATAAATATATTCTTGTATACTGTAGGATGCCTTCTTGTTCTACTGATGGCATCCTTTGCTATACAGAAGCTTTTTATTTTGATGTAGTCCCACTCGTTCATTTTTGCTTTTGTTTCCCTTTCCTGAGAAGATGTGTCCACGAAAAAGTTGCTAATGTTTATATTCAAGAGATTTTTGCCTATGTTTTCTTCAAAGAGTTCTGTGGTTTCATCACTTACATTCAGGTCTTTGATCCATTTCTAGTTCACTTTTGTATACGGAGTTAGACAGTAATACAGTTTTATTCTCTGACATGTAGCTGTTCAGTTTTTCCAACACCAGTTGTTGAAGAGGCTGCCATTTCCCCATTGTATATCCATGGCTCCTTTATCATATATTAATTGGCCATATGTGTGTGGGTTTATATCTGATAATATGTAACATTTTTATGTGCTCAAGTTTTGGAAGTGGTGAGTTTATTTAATCATAAGAAGTACGTATTTTACCTTTTTGAAAAAAATGTTTTTATTCCCAGTGCGTAGGGAAATTGAGACCCTCAATGAACGTTTGGCTGCTGAAGGACAAGCCATTGATGGGGCAGAACTGAGTAAGGGCCAGCTCAAGACAAAAGGTACGGGAGAGTGTTCAAAAGGGTTCCGCAGGTCATGTGGGGGGAGGTTTTCAGTTTAAGGAAGGCACAGGTTCATCTGCTTCCTGCACCAGCAGTACTTGAAGTGCATGATTCCCAAAGCCAGGAAGCTTGGGTTCTTGTTCCAGCTCTGCTGTTATCTCCATGTCATTGTGGACTTAGGAGCCCTGGAGTTTCACTGTCTGTGTGAAATGGAAGATTGAAGTTTCTGCCTGCACCCTGTCCCAGCTCTGGAATTCTGTGGCCTTTTGGTTGTGATTGTATTGATCACCGATTCTCTGTCTCTGCAGCCAGTCACAGTACCAGCCAGCTTTCTCAGAAACTGAAGACCACGTACAAGGCCTCCACCAGCAAGGTATGCCAGGTGCTGGTTCTTGGGCTGCTCTTGTGGTTTAAGGAGTGCAGATGTCTGCTTAAGTTCTAAGGTTTTCAGTTAGAAATGGTGGTAGCAATAGATAAACTTCCAGTGTTCAGGAGAATTTAATTCTTAAAAGCAGTATCCTAGATAGTGTGAAATGGCCACAATATATAGATACCTACATACTAACCTGCCCCGATCCCTAATTGAGATTAATACATTCTTCATTAGTATGGACATTGTCATTTTCAAGGGAAAATACATTTTGTATTGTTATTTGGCTTGATACAGAGACACTAAATTTGGAGAAAGCTAATGGTATAAAGCAATGAGAATTATGTTCTTAACTGTAGTTAACAATTAGTTTTACCCTCTTCTAATTTTGTAAGCATGAACAAGAAATGATGATCTGTGTCCAAGCCAGTTAGGGACCTTTGTGGTATTCTGACCACCTTGAAGGGGCAAGGATATAGTTATTTGGGAATTAATTTATCTGTGAGGGAGTACTACTATGAATTAATTTTTTGAGGTAATTTTTTGCATGCATCTCTGCTTTGGAATATTTTGAACATACAAAAGATAGATAAATTTGGTAACCTTAATGATTATACATTCCTTTTGCTAAACCTGAGGAAAAAGTTGAAATTTGTGGTGAGTTGGCTGCAGTGGTATAACTATTGTTAGGTTTCTCTTCCCAGTCTGTTCCCTTGAGCATAAAGTTACTTAGCATGACGTCCAGTGAGGTTAACCACAATTAGTAGAGCAGATTCAGTCTCACTGCTTTGTTCTTATTTGAAACATTTTTTTGTTTCTTTTGGTAACTCTTGAATGTTATGTGGTTAATTGCTAATTTTTTGGTTAGGTATTATCTAACTACACTACTAGTTTTGAAGTTTTTAATAAATTAACATTAAACTTCAACATTTCATAAAAAAGATTATGTTCTTCCTCATTTAACTTCTTGTTATATTATCTTGAATTATATTGTTTATTCCAGTGGGTACAGTTTACGTTATGTATACAGTCCGTGGTCTTTGAATTCCAAAGCTTTCTGAGCATTTCTGAAATACAGGATGAAAGGGTTATGTAAAGTTGTCTCTTATCATGAGTAGTGAAAGGTGAGATTTGGGCAAAGGTTGAAGATAAATACAGTAATACTTTGCTTACAAAAATGTGTGTTGGAGGTATTTAAAGCCCTCAGTCATTTTTTTGGTACTAGAAATTCATCTGAATTTATAAGAAACATATTACTAATCCTCATAGCATTCTGTATACTGTGTGTACCCATCTTAGAGAGTAAAAATGAGAATGTAAGACATTATCTGAAAACTGAAAAAGACATAACCTAATAGCAGAATGCATCCTGGTCTGTGCTGCAGCTACATTCTTGGTAGAAGGCTAATCGTGAACGCAACATTGCTCCCTCCTGATCCAGCAGGACAGGCAGGCAGTGTGCTGGGTGAGACAATGGGGCACCATAGTGCAGGAAGCATCCCAGAAGAAGCCTTCCGTTCTTGGGGGCTGGTGGAGCAGCTCCGGTGCCTGTGAGCAGAGAGCCATAGTCCAGCCAGTAGACTTTAGAGGAACCTGTGAGAACGTTCACACATATTTTTTGTAAAGATAAGTGTCTTTCATTGTGAAAAAGCCTTTTCTGATTTTACTGAAGCCGTTTGGGTTGTGTCTCAGTTAAGGTGGGGAAATTAGGATGACAGGTGTGAGACCCACTTGGGGCTTCGCTTTTCTGCTTTTCTGTCATGAACATGCCCTCTGAGCAATTCATTCATTGTTGGGCCTCTTTATGGTTGTGACTAAGCTTAGCATTTTTAAGAACAAAGAGAGTTAGTAGGTAATGGGCATTTGGAAGCAACACATGAGATGATTTGCTACAGTATTTACACCGCCCTTCTACAGTCCCACCTGAAACAACATGGTTGACATTGAGTCTGGTGGCACTGACTCTTCTCTTGCTGTGGGAGGGGCTGGTGGAGAATGTGACTCCAGCAGTTCATTTCTCATGACGATAATGTCTGTGTTAGACTTGGCAAGAGACTTGTTAAATGAAATTTACTACCATTTATGGGGAAGGCTTTCCATGTTTTTTAACCTAAATGTTAACTTACTTTCTATCTGCATTGTGCCTTATGCTGGCAAAAGCACTTCTCCATGTTGTTGGGGACAGTTTTGCTAGGTTTGGGTAGGATATGAGCTTTCAGGAAGAGGAAAAGCTTGGGTCTGAGTTGGAGAGAGTCCTTTTGTAGGGCTTTCAGCAGGTCGGTGGAGCCTGCTTGTGTCAGTGCCAAAGCATCTTGCTTTAGTCTTTCATTGTGTTATGATCAGTTTGAATGCTCATGCTGGGATTGATGTAACAGTAGATTGTGTTTTAACATGTTTATACTAAAAATAAAAACATAAATTTCCAGGGCTTTGCTAAGTAAATCAGTGTTTAAAACAGCTGTGTAATGCCACCCATTTTTTTTCTCCACTTGATTTTGTGATTTTGATAGTCTGATTAATCTCCAGTATTTCAACTTATTTAAAAGCTGAATAGTAATTCTTCTGAGAACAATTTAAAAACCAAACTCTGAAGAGTTCTTTGTGTCAAATTAGTAAGTCTTCCTCCCGTACTTCCTACTTTTCCTTGTAAGAGAAAGAAGTATTTGTTGTGCGTATTATACAAGACGATGGCGCCTCCCAGAATGTGCACTTCTTGTGTGCTTCTCTGGTCTTTCCCGGGAGACTGTGCTGCCGGAGGGGACCCTGCCATTCTGCTCTGTGTCTTTTCTGGCACAGCGCTGGTGCCACTTCTGCATTCACACAGGGTGGGACAGATGTCATCTGATACAGTGTTGGCTTTTTGTTCCTCCTCACTGTGGGCTGTTTTCTCCTGATTATATGTGGCTGGTGTAAATTACCAAAACGTAGAAAAAGCAAGTCCCCAAATAATACAGATAATTAGTGTTAAGGGTTTGGCATACCTTCTTGATTTTTTTTATGTCATGCTAGCCCCATTTTTTTTTTTTTTTTTTAAAGAATTTGGAAATTTTTTCTTTCGATTTGGATTTGTGGAAGAGTGACTTCTAGTGTATAAATATGTCCTTCCTCCATTGCAGGGCACACTTACATCAATGTGGGGATGGTGAGGGGCTTTTCTGACGCCTTCACAAAGGTTTCATTCCTGCTTTGTGAACCCAACTGGATGAGTTTCACTGTTTGTACTTATGTTCTGTTTCTGTTAATGTTTTAAATATTCTGTTCAGTGATTTATGTGTTTAAACTCATTTTTCACTGTTTTGCCTTTTTTAACTCCTTCCCGTCATGATTTTACTAGATTGTCTCCAGCTTTAAGACCACCACATCGAGGGCTGTATGCCAGCTTGTGAAGGAGTACATTGGCCACAGGGATGGTATTTGGGATGTCAGTGTGGCAAGGACACAGCCCGTGGTGCTGGGGACTGCGTCTGCTGGTGAGTCCAAGGCCAGTCTCTCCATTTGTCAGGCATGACTGGCCTGCTGGTGTGGGAAGCAGGCGTACCAGCCCAGCACCTTGCCTTGCAGTGCTCATTCTGATGGCCTTGTGGGGTGCTTGCGACCGTGGATGTGGCATCTCATCTGGGCCTCAGTGGGGGCTTCTGGGTCAACAAATCACTGCATGGCATGTTTAAGAGTATCTTAAACAGGGTAGGTATGTTCTTGATTGGCTTTCTTGTTCATTGTAGTCAGGTGTGCATCTGCCATGAAAATAAATTTCATGTTTTTCCTGCTCATGAGGAGGGCGAAGGGAAGGGTAGTGTGGGCTCTGAAGGGGGCTTCCTGTCCCAGGATTAGGCAGAAGTGGGGCTCATGGGATAGCCTTTGGAGACGCTTTTTTTTTTCTCATTAAAGAAAAGATAACTTTTGAAAGCTACCTAAGGTGCATATCCTAACAACCCTTCAGGTGAAAATTGATAAAATTAAAAATGGTGCTCACCTGTTGAAAATGACTTTCCGAGCTTATGAGAAATTGCCCACTACAGTCTGTCTTTTAAAATGGAAATAGAAAATCTTAAATGTTAGAATGACGAAGAAAGGTCTTTCTATTGTTTAAAACTATATTTGGATGGAAGGAGTCACGATGGCGGCATGAGTACGGCAGCGGAAATCTCCTCCTAAAACCATATATATTTTTGAAAATACAAGAAGTACAACTACACCAAAAAGAGAGACAAGAGGATACAGTACAACAGCCAAGCTACATCTATATCTGTGAGAACTCAGCATCTCATGAGGGGGTAAGATACAAGCCGCGACCCAGCGGGACCTGAGTGCTCCCCCAACACCAGCCCACTGGTGGAAGGAAAGGAGTTGGAGCCGGGAGGGAGTGGAAGCACAGGACTGCTAAATAACCAGCATTAGTAATTGGCACCAGGAGTGCAGACACATTGCATGGTGTGCTGGATATTAGGGAAATGGAAAAGTAAAATCTGTGAGCGGGTCCCCACAGTCGGCTCCCCTGAGACAGAAGAAAAGTGAGTGCTTTTTGAAAGTCTTGAAAGGGGCCTCACAGCTGGATGGAATCATTCCGGCACACTCAGCCCAGCAGGCTGGGAAATCTGAGGAGCTTTGGGCGCCCCAGCTCTGGGAGGCAACTCAGCTCTGAAGCCCTTCAAAGTGATAAACAGCCTGATGTTCATTCCCCCACTGGTGTGGCCCTGCCACAGTCCCAGAGCAGCCTGAGAGAGGCCACGCCCACAGCAGCTGATCAGAGTCTCCTCCCAGCGTGCAGCCACCTGGGCCAGACCCAGGAGCTGTGACCAGTGCACGGTTGCCTGGGCCAGGCAGAGGAAGCCAGGACAGGGTGCGAAGGGCCGCCATTCTCACAGGAGAGCACACCTGGTGTACCTGACACACCCTGCAGGGCTATGGGTTACCCGGAGGGCTGCTCCCGGTGTGCGGGAAACTGACACAGGTGTGGAGAGGGGCAGGGCGACCGGCAAGCAGGAAGGGACTTTGTTCTCCCAACTGACACACTCACCACCTGCCTACGACTACCTCTATCGCTATGAAAAGGCAGAAGAATTTGGTCCAGTCCAGAATTACTCAGACAACCCCCGAGAGAGAGCCTGGGGAGACAGATATAACCAAGCTTCCTGAAAAAGAATTCAAAATAAAGGTCATAACCATGCTGATGGACCTGCAGAGAAATACATCTGATTTCCTAAGAGCTAAGGGATAAACTTGGGAGGCAGAATACAGAAATAAAACAATCTCTGGAAGGACTTATGAGCAGACTGGATGAGGTGCAAGAGGCCGTTAATGGAATAGAAATCAGAGAACAGGAATACAGAGAAGCTGATGCAGAGAGAGATAAAAGGATCTCCAGGAATGGAAGGTATTAAGAGAACTGTGTGACCAAACCAGATGCAACAATACTTGCATTATAGGGGTACCAGAAGAAGAAGAGGAGAGAAAAAAGGGATAGAATGTGTCTTTGAAGAAATAATTGCTGAAAACTTCCCCAAATTGGGGGAGGAAATGGTCTCTTAGACCATGGAAGCCCACAGATCTCCCAACACAAGGGACCCAAGGAGGACAACACCAAGACATGTAGTAATTAAAATGGCAAAGATCAAGGACAAGGACAGAGTATTAAAGGCAGCCAGATTAAAAAGGTCACCTACAAAGCAATACCCAGGAGGCTATCATCAGACTTCTCAATAAAAACCTTACAGACCACAAGAAAATGGCATGATATATTTAATGCAATGAAACAGAAGGGCCTTGAGCCAACAATACTGTATCCAGCACGATTATCATTTCAATATGAAGGAGGGATTAAACAATTCCCAGACAAGCAAAAGTTGAAGGAATTTGCCTCCCACAAACCACCTCTACAGGGTATTTTAGAGGGACTGCTCTAGATGGAAGCACTCCTAAGACTAAATAGATGTCACCAGAGAACATAAAATCACAACAAAGAAAGCAGACCAACCAAATACTAACTAAAGGCAAAAAATAAAATCAACTAGCCACAAAAGCAGTCAAAGGAAACACAAAAGAGCACAGAATAAAACACCTAATATGTAAAGAATGGAGGAGTAGGAATAAGAAGAGAGAGAAATAAAGAATCATCAGACTGTGTTTATAATAGCTCAATAAGCGAGTTAAGTAAGACAGTAAGATAGTAAAGAAGCTGCCCTTGAACCTTTGGTAACCATGAACCTAAAGACTGCAATGGAAATAAGTACATATCTTTCAATAATCACCCTAAATGTAAATGAACTGAATGCACCAATCAAAAGACACAGATTAATAGAATGTATAAAAAAGCAAGACCCATCTAGGTGCTGCTTACAAGAGACTCACCTCAAACCCAAAGACATGCACAGACTAAAAGTCAAGGGATGGAAAAAGATGTTTCATGCAAACAATAGGGAGAAAACAGGTGTTACAGTACTAGTATCAGACAAAATAGACTTCAAAACAAGAAAGTCACAAGAGATAAAGAAGGACATTACGTAATGATAAGGGCTCAGTCCAACAAGAGGATATGACCATTATAAATATATATGCACCTAATACAAGAGCACCAACATATGTGAAAGAAATATTAACAGAATTAAAGGAGGAAATAGAATGCAGTGCATTCATTCTAGGAGACTTCAACACACCACTCACTCCAAAGGACAGATCCACCAGACAGAAAATAAGTAAGGACACAGAGGCACTGAACAACACACTAGAACAAGTGGACCTAACTGACATCTACAGAACTCTCTACCCAAAAGCAGCAGGGTACACATTCTTCTCAAGTGCACATGGAACATTTTTCAGAATAGATGACATACTAGGGCACAAAAAGAGCCTCAGTAAATTCAAAAAGATTCAAATTCTACCAACCAACTTCTGGAACCACAAAGGTATAAAACTAGAAATAAATTGTGCAAAGAAAACAAAAAGACTCACAAACACATGGAGGCATAACAACATGCTGCTAAATAATCAATGGATCAATGACCAAATTAAAATAGAGATCAAGCAATATATGGAGAAAAATGACAACAACAGCACAATGCCCCAACTTATGTGCGACACAGCAAAGGCAGTTCTAAGAGGAAAGTATAGCAATCCAGGCCTATTTAAAGAAGGAAGAACAATCCCAAATGAATAGTCTAAAGTCACAATTATTGACATTGGAAAAAGAAGACCAAATGAGACTCAAAGTCAGCAGAAGGAGAGACATAATAAAGGTCAGAGAAGAAATACATAAATTGGGAAGAATAAAACAGTAGAAAAAAATCAATGAAACAGGGAGCTGGTTCTTTGAGAAAATGAACAAAATAGGTAAGCCCCAAGCCAGACTTATTAAGAGAAAAAAGGAATCTATACACATCAACAGAATTAGAAATGAGAAAGGAAAAATCACGACAGACCCCACAGAAATACAAAGAATTATTAGAGAATACTATGATAATCTATACTCTAACAAGCTGGAAAACCTAGAAGAAATGGACAACTTCCTAGAAAAATACAACCTTCCAACACTGACCAAGGAAGAAATAGAAAATCTAAATAGACCAATTCCCAGCACCGAAATGGAATTGGTAATCAAAAAACTACCCAAGAATAAAATGCCCCGGCCAGATGTATTCACCACTGTATTTTATCAGAAATATAGAGAGGACATAATACCCATTCTCCTTAAAGTTTTCCAAAAAATAGAAGAGGAGGGAATACTTCCAAACTCATTCTATGAAGCCAACATCACTGTAATACCAAAACCAGCCAAAGACCCCACGAAAAAAGAATGTTACAGACCAATATCCCTGATGAACATAGATGCAAAAATACTCAACAAAATATTAGCAAACCAAATTCAAAAATACATCAAGAGGATCATACACCACGACCAAGTGGGATTCATCGCAGGGATGCAAGGATGGTACAACATTAAAAAATCCATCAACATCATCCACCACATCAACAAAAAGAAAGACAAAAACCACATGATCATCTCCATAGATGCTGAAAAAGCATTCTACAAAATTCAACATCCATTCATGTTAAAAACTCTCAACAAAATGGGTATAGAGGGCAAGAACCTCAACATAATAAAGGCCATGTATGATAAACCCACACAGCCAACATCATACTGAACAGGAAGAAGCTGAAAGCATTTCCTCTAAGATTGGGAACAAGACCAGGATGCCCACTCTTCCTGCTGTTATTCAGCATAGTCCTGGAGGTCCTAGCCACAGCAACCAGGCAAAACAAAGAAATACAAGGAATCCAGATTGGTAAAGAAGAAGTTAAACTGTCACTATTTGCTGATGACATGATATTGTACATAAAAAACCCTAAAGAATTCACTCCAAAACTACTAGAGCTAATACCGGAATTCAGCAAAGTTGCAGGATACAAAATTAACACACAGAAATCTGTGGCTTTCCTATATACTAGCGATGAACTAGCAGAAAGAGAAATCAGGAAAACAATTCCATTCACAATAGCATCAAAAAGAATAAAATACCTAGGAATAAACCTACCCAAGGAAGTGAAAGACCCATACCCTGGAAACTACAAGACACTCTTAAGAGAAATTAAAGAGGACACTAACAAATGGAAACTCATCCCATGTCTTGGCTAGGAAGAATTAATATTGTAAAAATGGCCATCCTGCCTAAAGCAATCTACAGATTTGATGTAATCCCTATCAAAATACCAACAGCATTCTCCAACGAACTGGAACAAATAGTTTTAAAATTCATTTGTAATCACAAAAGATGCCGAATAGCCAAAGCAATCCTGAGAAGGAAGAATGAAGCAGTGGGGGGGGGGGTCTCATTTACCGACTTCAAGCTCTACTACAAAACCATAGTAATTGAGACAATTGTACTGGCACAAGAACAGAGCGACAGACCAGTGGAACAGAATAGAGAGTCCAGACATTACCCCAAACCTAGATGGTCAATTAATATACAATAAAGGAGCCATGCACATACAATGGGGAAATGACAGCTTCTTCAACAGCTAGTGTTGGCAAAACTGGACAGCTACATGTAAGAGAATGAAACTGGATCACTGTCTAACCCCATACACAGAAGTAAATTCAAAATGGATCAAAGACCTGAATGTGAGTCATGAAACCATAAAACTCTTAGGAAAAAACATAGGCAAAAATCTCATGGACATAAACATGAGTGACTTCTTCATGAACATATCTCCCTGGGCAAGGGAAACAAAAGCAAAAATGAACAAGTGGGACTATATCAAGCTGAAAAGCTTCTGTACAGCAAAGGACACCACTAATAGAGCAAAAAGGCATCCTACAGTATGGGAGAACATATTCATAAATGACAGATCCGATAAAGGGTTGACATCCAAAGTATATGAAGAGCTCATGCACCTCATCAAATGAAAAGCAGATAATCCAATTAAAAAATGGCCAGAGGAGCTGAACAGACAGTTCTCCAAAGAAATTCAGATGGCCAACAGACACATGAAAAGATGCTACACATCGCCAGTCATCAGAGAAATGCAAACTAAAACCACAATGAGGTATCACCTCACACCAGTAAGGACGGCCGCCATCCAGAAGACAAACAACAGCAAATGTTGGCGTGGATGCGGAGGAAGGGGAACCCTCCTACACTGCTGGTGGGAATGTAAATTAGTTCAACCATTGTGGAAAGCAATATGGAGGTTCCTCAAAAAACTAAAAATAGAAATACCATTTGACCCAGGAATTCCACTTCTAGGAATTTACTCTAAGAATGCAGCAGCCCAATTTGAAAAAGACATATGCACTCCTGTGTTTATTGCAGCACTATTTATAATAGCCAAGAAATGGAAGCAACCTAAGTGTCCATCAGTAGATGAATGGATAAAGAAGATGTGGCACATATATACAATGGAATATTATTCAGTGATAAGAAGTAAACAAATCCTGCCATTTGCAACAGCATGGATGGAGCTAGAGTGTATTATGCTCAGTGAAATAAGCCAGGCAGAGAAAGACAAGTACCAAATGATTTCACTCATCTGTGGAATATAAGAACAAAGAAAAAAGCTGAAGCAGCAAAAACAGCAGCAGAATCACAGAACCCAAGAATGGACTAACAGTTACGAAAAGGAAAGGGATTGTGGGGGATGGGCGGGAAGGGAGGGATGGGGGGAAAGAAAGGGGGCATGGTTATTAGCATGTATAATGAGGGGGTCATGGGGAGGGCTGTACAACACAGAAGACAAGTAGTAAATCTACAGCATCTCAGATGGGATATGTGGGGGTGACTTGGTGATGGGGGGAGTTTAGTAAACATAATGTTCCTCATGTAATTGTAGATTAATGATACTAAAAAACAAAACTGTGTTCGTACATGAGCACTGCAGATTGTTTTGAAAATTACAGTGAAAAAGAAAGAATAACAATAATAAATTATGTTCTGTTTCTTTTAATGTTTTAAATATTTAATTTTAAATTTAATTTTAATATAATGGTTTAAATATTTTGTTCAGTGATTTATGTGTTTTCAAGACATTTACTTTTTGTTTACCGTGAACATTAAATTATTAAATATTAAATTTAAATTAAAAAAATAAATAATAAAAATATCAATTATGGTCCTATTTTGATATTTCTGAAAATCTCATTTGGATAACTGGCATTCATTTTTCAGATTTTCCTATTAGGTCAACTTTTTATTATTATGCCCATAAGAGGAAAGGTCCAAAGGAACAGTTGTTACCTCAAATAATTTACAACTGGATTTGAATTCTATTTACATTTGAATGCTGCATGGTGTTTTGAAGTGTTAATATTTCAACAAAATGATGAACTGATATGTAAATGACCTCTGTGTTTAAGTCTCAGGTGGGGTGCAGCCAGTGTTGACAGCAAGCTAGGGAATCAAGTCCATGGTTCCTTTGCCAGTTCTGTGATCTTGGGCAAGTCACCCACTTCCTGGAAACATTTTGTTGGATCATTTGAATTGCAGAGTTGTGTATAGTTGTAAGATTATTTTTAATGTAACTTCTCAGTTTTAGAGTGTTTATGTTAACTCTTTATTAAAAACAGTGGTGATGGCTCAGTTACTCCTGTTTTTTGATCTTGCAGATCACACGGCTTTGCTGTGGAGCATCGAGGCAGGGAAGTGCCTTGTCAAGTACACAGGCCATGTGGGATCAGGTGAGCTTTACCATGTCATCTGTATCTTGACAGGAGGTGTGCTGAGTTGGCTGACAGGACAGTTGGGCAGATAGTTGTTGTGCCTCTAGCTATGTGAGCTTCATAAAGGGAAAGTTTGGCTCTCCTAAATAACATACCAGTAAATGAGAGTTAACCTGTGTTTTATTTAATGTTGCCTTGAAAGCCACACATAGAGCATTTTGGAACTGAAATGTATACATTTGTCAAAGAGTATGTATTCATTTCTGAGGTTCACTCTCCCCATGTGGTGATGTTCTGTGTTTGTTCTGGCCCGGGGCAGAGTGCTGTCCCCCTGAGCGCCTTGTTGCAGGTGATGCCCAGGGGTGATTTCTCTGAAGAGAAGAGAATGAGCAGTGTTTTCCTGTGGCTCTGTTTGTGCCTCCCTGACCCATCCATTTGCTCTGCCTGACAGGTGCCAGCCACACTCCACAGGCCTGTGTCCCTTTGCTGCCCCTTGCCCCTTCCTGAGTTGACTCCCATGAATGGGTGTGGTTCCAGTTCTCACGGGCCTGCCTTCTGTCTCCTCCTGGGGTTTCTTTCCCCCTCTCTCCTGTTAGCACCTCTCTCTCCCAAAACCTGTGCTTTAGGGAAAACAGCTTCTTTACAAAAGGTGTTTTAGAAGAAAATTTTGAGACCTTAAGTGCTTGAAAATATGTTTTACCTATACAGTTGATTGATACTTTGTCTGAGAATGGCTTTCTGTATAAAAATACTTTCAAAAATTTGAAGGCAGTGCTCTATTGTCCTATTTTTAAAAATAGCTTCCAGGATTGATATTAAAAGTTGGATATCGTTTTGAATCTTGTTCTTTCATAGGCAATAGGATTTTTTTTCTTGAAGCTTTTAGGATTTTTTTTCTGTAGGCCTTTTTAAAAAATGTGTTGGACATTGAGTGGGACCTTTCAGACTAGAAATCTGTGTCATTGAGTTCTGGGACGTAGTCGTGTGTTTTGGAATTCCTGTCAAGCTGTTTGAATTCCTGCAGTGTTCCTCTTATTTTATTATCTTCTCTTTCATTTTCTACCATAATTATTCTTTATTTCTAGGAGATTTCCTGAATGTTATCCTTCAGCCTTTCACTGGAAAAGAATTTCATGCTGTCATTGTTTTAATTTCCTAGAGTGCTTTCTTGTTCTATGAAAGTTCCTTTTTATCACAACATTGTGCAGAATCTTTTCTGACTTTGCTAATTCTTCTGTCATTAGCCTGCCTGTGCTAGGGTGAGGGGGTGGGAGGCTCCTGACCACTTGCCGTGAACTCCTGTTCAGTCCCAGGCTGCACTGAACCCTCATTGGGCCTAGGACTGCTGTTCCTGCTCTCATGCTGTGGCTATTTGTGGCAGTATGACATAAACGCTGAGAAGGGCACCAGTCAGCTTGCATGTTTATAAGGTGATGAGACCTGTGTGGCCACCTCCAGGACTGGGGTCTAGACTGTAGGGTTGGGTCATTCGGGAAGGTCGTTGGTGATAGTTGTGTGTCTCTGCAGCGCATAGGGGTCTGCAGTGTATTTGGGTACTTTGTGTTTTGGGTTATCACAGATGTAAATGTGTGGTTCCTGATTGTGCCTTTGGTGTTCACTTGTGCACATGTGCCATCATTCTCTTTGGTGCACATATTGAGACAGGATGATGTAGTATGTTCATTAGTGGCAGAGATCCCATTTCTAAAGTGCTTGCTTCCACTACTTTGCTGTCCAGTCACCGGCAGTGTAGGGGAGTTCCCTGCTGCTCTGGATTCTCTCCTGCAACTGGTATTAGGATGCCGCCTAATTTTAGCCATTCCAGTGTGTGTGGAGTGGTATTGCCATTCTTTTATACTCAGTGTGGGATTGCTTGTCTGTCCCATTTCTTCTTGGTTTCTAGGCTTTTGATCTTGTCTCCTAAAGTGCCTGGTATTGTTTCTCCTTTTTTCTGTTGTGTAACTTTATTTCTGTTTCCATTTTCCATGGTGAGTTTCTTCAGTCTTTCAATCTGGTGTTCTGGCCCACTCACCTTGTGGTCCCATCTTCTATCAGATGGCTCAGATGTGGGGATTCTCTCACTCCCTTTATTCATGTATCCTTTTTTCGCCTAGTGATTTTAATTTTATGATCTGGTATTATATATGAAAACCCCATGTGAACGCCCTGTGTGGTGCCTTGTGTCATGCCTTATGTCTGGAGAGGATTTCTGTCTGGTCTCAGATGGGCTGTGGGTGCTGCCCTTGGTTTGCCAAGGCTGGGCGACGGAGTGCTGGATGTCAGGCATCAGGAACATGGTGTGTCCAGCCCTTCCTTCCTTGGAGGGTGCTGTCCTCGAGGACACTAGGCTGGCATTTTGTCCCTGTTTCTGCTTTTTCCATGCAGTGGTGTTCTGGTGACACGACTAAGGTTACTTTAAAGGGAGTGGATAAACCAGCCGGGACTGCATCAGGTAACGCTTAGAGATGATTTGCCTTGTTCTTTGCCACCATCTGAACAAAATTGTACATTTGGATGGCCCTCTGCCTCTAGCTGTGGGGATGCCTATGGCTCTGGGCCCCCCTCTGGCAGCCCAGGTGAAGTCTCCCAGTGTCTGGTCTTGGCTGTCACCTGCAGCATCATCCCTGTTAGAGTTGGTCAGGCACGGCTCACCGGTGGGATGCCTCGGAGTCTGTGTGGAGCCGCTGTGCCTGCCATCCTCTCCCTAGTTGTGCCACAGCCACTGTGACTTGAGGTGGAGTGACTGTGTCTTTGGTGCTGCCACTGCATCTTTAAACATGGTGCTTGGTGCTGCACCACCTCTTCTCTGTTTGCCTCGCTTGCCTGACTTTCTGCTAAGAGGGGTGGTTTAGCTCCAAACCCTCCCATACTTTATTGCATCTGGCCTGCCCTAGTGCTGCCTGATTGAATTCTAGGTCATTTTTGTAAGAGAAGCATTGGTTTCCCTGTATTTTCTGTGTGAATAATGCTGAAGACAGACCGGCACTGCAGCTGCCAAGGCCTCCCAGAGCCCATTCTATGCACACCCTGGCAAAGCCCTCAGTGCACATTCTTCCATTAACACTTCATAGTGGCCTGGGAGGCAAGTGTACGATTGCTCCCACTTTCACTAGTATTTGCTCAAGTGTACGTAGATACCAAAGTGAAAATGGATCTCTGGTTCCTTATACCAGAGTTACTCATTGAGTTGGGAGCACTAATACTATGGTCTGTTGTTAGTGCAGTAATAGTTAAAAAGCATTGTTTACTGGTCAGTTTTTAAGGTGGTCAGTTTTCACAGCCCTTCCCACAGCTATGTTAATGTAAAAGACTAGCTCCTAGCATTTTTCAGTCCCTTAGAACAGTGTAATTCTAATGGCCCAGCTAATGGAATCTTGCTGACATAAAGACTCGTTGAAGTTTGATAAAACTTCCTGTACATTCTGTACTTGGGCCACCTTTCTCTTGTCAAGGTGTGAGAGTGAAGGTGGGCTTCCTAGGTGACTTGGGTCAGCTCTGTGTTGGGGTGCCTTGGAGTCACTGACTGAATCATGGTCTTGTACCCATTCTGACCCCCTGTTTGAGGGAGAGCTCCTTGGTGGGCAGGAAGGGCTCAGGACCAGTCACTCCCTGGATAGCGCTGTCATGAAGCCAGGCTCCAGCATCTGTGTGCTTATACTACTGTGTTGTCACTGCACAGCTAAGAAGGTGGTCTTCCTGTGGAAGACCAGAGAGGCTCCCTATACTCCCCTTCTTGCTCTGGCTATTTTATCTAGGAAAAGAGCCTCTTCAGAGGTTCTTGGGCAGATTCCCATGTCTGAGAAAGAGACTGGAGGAGAACTGTCTTAACCCCATCCTGATTCTCCTGAGGCTGGCAGGGGCCTGCCCTGTGTGAGTTCCCAGGCTTTCCTGAAACAGAACAGATTGGGTTTCAGAAAGCTGGGAAGGAGGGAGGGTTGTCGTTGGCTGGCTGGACTAAACATGTCCCAGGTATGATCTGCCTCTGCCTGTTGTCATAATTAGGTTTTCTTTTTTCATCCTGATTCATTTTTAACTCTAGATGACTTGCCTTTCTTAAAAAGAAATAGATGATTAGTATTTTCTTTCCATATGTCCTGTGCTCTGGCATTTTAATAGTTTATATTCAGTCTTTTTTTACTGTATGTCTATTCTTTTTAACTTACACATTTATGCATAGTTTAATTGAATGGGGGGATCTAATATTGAGCTATCATAGTTCTTTTAAGTTTAACTTTGCAATACATGCTCTATCTAGCTTTAATAAATATCGATGTATCTTTATTTTAAACCTGTTTTTTAAATATTTTTGTTTTGCAGTAAATTCTATAAAATTTCACCCATCAGAGCAGTTGGCTCTCACTGGTATGTTGATTTTCTTTCTTTGTTGAACTGAGTTATTGATAAGGATCTGTAACCATTCCTTTCTCATCAGTGCCTTTTACAAAAGTCAGACAGTTCTTACCAGACATTTTATGAGTTAGATGAGGAGTAAAGAAGAGGATATTGAGTGGCACTCTTTTAACCAAAAGTGGATTACAGATAGATGAGCTTGACTTAATCATGAGATTAAAACCTACTCTTGATTTTCTTGGGGCCTTTTTAATGAGCCACTCCCTCACCTGTGTTGCCTGCCCACACTGCAGCAATTGTCCACAGGCTGTAACTCAGTTCTCTAAAGCCCTTCATTCCTGCCAAATTCCTAATCTGGTCATTTGAAATAAATGAGAAAATTGGTAGTTCCAAAGCACGACAATCTTCAGAGCCAGTGATTTTATTCCTTTTGAGGTTGTTGTCCTGACCTGTGGAAGCTTGGGTTTAACTTCATGAAGAAGTTGCTCATGTTTATGTCCAAGAGATTTTCGCCTAGTAATTTTATCTAGTAATTTTAAGAACACCTGCATTGTTGCACTGAGGAATTTCCCTGTAAGATGGCCTAATACCTGGAGACCTCTGAGGTGTTTTGGGGACACTGATAGTAATGCTGGGGGATAAATGCTTGGATAATGCAGAGGTGAGCAAGCTTTCCTGTGGAAGACCAGAAGTAAGTGCTTGTGTCTCTGAGGGCCAGGACTACACAGCCCTGGGTAGTTCTGTAGCAGCAGCGGCCAGCCTGGTGCAGAGTGGGCAGGGCTGTGTGCAGAATGGTGCTGCCTGTATTCGCCCTGGGGGCCGGATCTGGCCAACCCCAGGGAAGAGGACAAAAGGAAGACTTCAAAGGCTGCTCTTAACACAACCTGGTGGGAAGGTCATTTGAGAGTCCTGTTTTCACAGGCCCCTTGCATACAGTAGCTAGTTAATACCTGAGTAGACATCTGGGGAGTAAATAAAGTAGGTGACTCATTTCAACCTTACTAAATTGGGAATTGGGAAGAGGGAAGACGGAGGGAGACAGAGGCAAGAAAGGAGGGAAGGAAATCAAGACGTGACTCTGATGGTGACAGGCAGGGAGAGTACTGGCTACAGTGGCAACAGAAGGGTGTGGATGCCATGCTGATGTGAAGAGAGATCAAGATGACACTACGAGAAGTTATTGGTTGTACGCTAAGTGGGCTTCCAATTACTGAGATAGGGAATACAGTCCACTCTTTGTAAATATTCTCTGACCCTTCAGCTTTCTACCCTAAAGTGAAAGGGGGATGTTTTTGTTTTTATAACTGACCATTGTCTTAGTTTTGCACAGTTAATTTTATTGTCAGTAGCATTATGCAGTCTCCCATATTTAGCTTTTTAAGTAAAGTGTATTCACTAATGACCACTAGGTTAAAAAAAAATCTTGCTTAGCCAGAGTATAGCAGAAAGCACATTTTACACATGGTGTGCATGTTGGGTAATTTCCCCTCAATTTCTCTCTTCAGCTTCTGGAGATCAGACCGCTCACATTTGGAGATATGCAGTTCAGCTGCCGACACCGCAGCCTGTTGCTGACACTAGTGTAAGTAACACATTCACTTAGCTTGATCACGTGCTAGGGGTATGTATTGTTGGTGGGGTTCTGGACTTTGGCAGATTTTAGGGTTAATTTATAATATCTTATGGACTGAATATTTGTATCCCCCACAAATTCATAGGTTGAAGTCCTATGCCCCACGTGGCCATAGTGGCAGGGCCTCTGAGGAAGAAATTAAGGTTAAATGAGGTCCTGAGGGTGGGGCTCTGATGCTGTAGGATTAATATCCTTATAAGAAGGGACATCTGAGAGCCCTTGCATACTTTCTCTCCTTGTGCCTACTTAGGAGAGGCCATGTGAGTACACATAAGAATGTGGCCATCTGCAAGCCAGCAAGAAAGAGAGTCTTTACAGAAAGCAAACCTGTCCCACCGTGGGCATGGCCACCCAGGCATGAGGGGTTTGTTTTGGCAGCCTGAGCAGACCAGGGCCCACTGAAATGAACTTTCATGTACACATGTGTTTAATTCATTTGTACAAATATGAAACATTTGTGATTCTTTTAAATTTTATGATTAGGTTTTATTAATATTTTATGTATTTGATTTTAGACTCTTTATCATATGACAAAGCATATCAATCAGTTTATGTTTTGGCTATAATTTTTTGAGAGGATGATGGTAATCTTCTGGTTTTGATATTTCTGCCTTTGAGTATGCCTTCACTTTTTCTCTTTTTTAAACATTTTATTTTTATTTTTCATTTTGGTATCATTAATCTATAATTACATGAGGAACATTATGTTTACTAGACTCCCCCCATCACCAAGTCCTCCCACATACGCCATTACAGTCACTGTCCATCAGCATAGTAAGATGTTGTAGAATCACTACTTGTCATCTCTGTGTTGTACAGCCCTCCCAATGCCACCCACCACATTATACATGTTAATCATAATGTCCCCTTTCTTTTCCCCCTGCCCCCTTATCCCTCCCTTCCCATCCCTCCTCCCCAGTCCCTTTCCCTTTGGTAACTGTTAGTCCATTATTGGATTCTGTGAGTCTTCTGCTGTTTTGCTTCTTCAGTTTTTCTTTGTTCTTATACTCCACAGATGAGTGAAATCATTTGGTACTTGTCTTTCTCCACTTGGCTTATTTCACTGAGCCTAATACCCTCTAGCTCCATCCATGTTGTTGCAAATGGTAGGTTTTGTTTACTTCTTGTGGCTGAATAATATTCCATTGTGTATATGTACCACATCTTCTTTATCCATTCATCTACCGATGGACACTTAGGTTGCTTCCATTTCTTGGCTATTGTGAATAGTGCTGCGATAAACATAGGGGTGCATATGTCTTTTTCAAACTGAGCTGCTGCATTCTTAGGATAAATTCCTAGGAGTGAAATTCCTGGGACAAATGGTATTTCTATTTTTTAGTTTTTTGAGGAACCTCCATACTGCTTTCCACAATGGCTGAACTAACTTACATTCCCACCAGCAGTGTAGGAGGGTTCTCCTTTCTCCACAACCTCACCAACATTTGTTGTTGTTTGTCTTTTGGATGACAGCCATCCTAACTGGTGTGAGGTGATATCTCATTGTGGTTTTAGTTTGCATTTCTCTGATGACTAGTGATGTGGAGCATCTTTTCATGTGTCTGTTGGCCATCTTAATTTCTTCTTTGGAGAACTGTCTGTTCAGCTCCTCTGACCATTTTTTAATTGGATTATCTGCTTTTCATTTGATGAGGTGCATGAGCTCTTTATATACTTTGGATGTCAACCCTTTATTGGATCTGTCATTTATGAATATATTCTCCCATACTGTAGGATGCCTTTTTGCTCTATTAGTGGTGTCCTTTGCTGTACAGAAGCTTTTCAGCCTGATATAGTCCCACTTGTTCATTTTTGCTTTTGTTTTCCTTGCCCAGGGAGATATGTTCATGAAGAGGTCACTCATGTTTATGTCCATGAGATTTTTGCCTATGTTTTTTTCTAAGAGTTTTATGTTTTCATGACTTACATTCAGGTCTTTGATCCATTTGGAATTTACTTTTGTGTATGGGGTTAGACAGTGATCCAGTTTCATTCTCTTATGTGTAGCTGTCTAGTTCTGCCAGCACCATCTGTTGAAGAGACTGTCATTTCCCCATTGTATGTTCATGGCTCCTTTATCGAATATTAATTCACCATATGTGTTTTGGTTAATGTCTGGACACTCTATTCTGTTCCACTGGTCTGTGGCTCTGTTCTTGTGCCAGTACCAAATTGTCTTGATTACTGTGGCTTTGTAGTAGAGCTTGAAGTTGGGGAGTGAAATCCCCCCCACTTTATTCTTCCTTCTCAGGATTGCTTTGGCTATTTGGGGTCTTCGGTGGTTCCATATGAATTTTTGAATTATTTGTTCCAGTTCGTTGAAGAATGCTGTTGGTAATTTGATAGGGATTGCATCAAATCTGTATATTGTTATGGGCAGGATGGCCATTTTTACAATATTGATTCTTCCTAGCCAAGAGCATGGGATGAGTTTCCATTTGTTAGTGTCCTCTTTAATTTCTCTTAAGAGTGTCTTATAGTTTTCAAGGTATAGATCTTTCACTTCCTTGGTTAGGTTTATTCCTAGGTATTTTATTCTTTTTGATGCAGTTGTGAATGGAATTGTTTTCCTGATTTCTCTTTCTATTAGTTCATTGTTAGTGTATAAGAAAGCCACAGATTTCTGTGTGTTAATTTTGTATCCTGCAACTTTGCTGAATTCCGGTATCAGTTCTAGTAGTTCTGGAGTGGAGTCTTTAGGGATTTTTATGTACAATATCATGTCATCTGCAAATAGTGACAGTTTAACGTCTTCTTTACCAGTCTGGATTCCTTGTATTTCTTTGTTTTGTCTGATTGCCATGGCTAGGACCTCCAGTACTATGTTGAATAACACTGGGAAGAAGAGTGGACATCCTGATCTTGTACCTGATCTTAGAGGAAAAGCTTTCAGCTTCTCGCGGTTCAGTATGATGTTGGCTGTGGGTTTATCATATATGGCCTTTATTATGTTGAGGTACTTGCTCTCTTTGCCCATTTTGTTGAGAGTTTTTATAATGAATGGGTGTTGAATTTTGTCGAGTGCTTTTTCAGCATTTATGGAGATGATCATGTGGTTTCTGTCCTTCTTTTTGTTGCTGTGGTGGATGATGTTGATGGATTTTTGAATGTTGTGCCATCTTTGCATCCCTGGAATGAATTCCACTTGGTCAGGGTGTATGATCCTTTTGATGTATTTTTGAGGTTTGCTAATATTTTGTTGAGTATTTTTGCATCTATGTTCATCAGGGATATTGGTCTGTAATTTTCCTTCCTGGTGTGGTCTTTGCCTGGTTTTGGTATTAGGGTGATGTTGGCTTCATACAGTGAGTTTGGGAGTATTCCCTCCTCTTCTATTTTTTGGTAAACTTTAAGGAGAATGGGCATTATATCTTCTCTGTATGTCTGATAAAACTTTGCGGTAAATCCATCTGGCCTGGGAGTTTTGCTCTTGGGTAGTTTTTTGATTACCTATTCCATTTCTTTCCTGGTAATTGGTCTGTTTAGATTTTCTGTTTCTTCCTTGGTCAGTTTTGGAAGGTTGTATTTTTCTAGGAAATTGTCCATTTCTTCTAGGTTTTCCAGCTTGTTAGCATATAGGTTTTCATAGTATTCTCTAATAATTCTTTGTATTTCTGTGGGGTCCGTCGTGATTTTTCCTTCCTCGTTTCTGATTCTGTTGATGTGTGTTGACTCTCTTTTTCTCTTAATAAGTCTGGCTAGAGGCTTATCTATTTTGTTTATTTTCTCAAAGAACCAGCTCTTGGTTTCATTGATTTATTTCTATTGTTTTATTCTTCTCAATTTTATTTATTTCTTACCTGATCCTTATTATGTCTCTCCTTCTGCTGACTTTAGGCCTCATTTGTTCTTCTTTTTCCAATTTCGATAATTGTGACATTAGACTATTCATTTGGGATTGTTCTTCCTTCTTTAAATATGCCTGGATTGCTATATACTTTCCTCTTAAAACTGCTTTCACTGCATCCCACAGAAGTTGGGGCTTTGTGTTGTTGTTGTCATTTGTTTCCATATATTGCTTGATCTCTATTTTAATTTGGTCATTGACCCATTAATTATTTAGGAGCATGTTGTTAAGCCCTCATGTGTTTGGGAGCCTTTTACTTTCTTTGTAGAATTTATTTCTACTTTCATACCTTTGTGGTCTGAAAAATTGGTTGGTAGAATTTCAATATTGTGGAATTTACTGAGGCTCTTTTTGTGAGCTAGTATGTGGTCTATTCTGGAGAATGTTCCATGTGCACTTGAGAATAATGTGTATCCTGTTGCTTTTGGATGTATTCTGTAAATGTCTATTAGGTCCAATTGTTCTAGTGTGTTGTTCAGTGCTTCTGTGTCCTTACTTATTTTCTGTCTGGTGGATCTATCCTTTGGACTGAGTGGTGTGTTGGGGTTTCCTAAAGTGAATGTATTGTATTCTATTTCCTCCTTTAATTCTGTCGGTATTTGTTTCACATGCTGTTGCTCCTTTGTTGGGTGCATATGTATTTATAATGGTTATATCCTCTTGTTGGACTGACCCCTTTATCATTAATGTAATGTCCTTCTTTATCTCTTGTGACTTTCTTTGTTCTGAAGTCTATTTTGTCTGATACTTGTACTGCCACACCTGCTTTTTTCTCCTTGTTGTTTGCATGAAATATCTTTTTCCATCCCTTGACTTTTAGTCTGTGCATGTCTTTGGGTTTGAGGTGAGTCTCTTGTAAGCAGCATATAGATGGGTCTTGCTTTTTTATCCATTCTGTTACTCTGTGTCTTTTGATTGGTGCATTCAGTCCATTTACATTTAGGGTGATTATTGAAAGATATGTACTTATTGCCATAGCAGGCTTTGGATTCGTGGTTACCAAAGGTTCAAGGGTAGCTTCTTTAGTGTCTTAGTGTCTAACTTAACTCGCTTATTGAGCTATTATAAACACTGTCTGATGATTCTTTATTTCTCTCCCTTCTTATTCCTCCTCCTCCATTCTTTATATATTAGGTGTTTTATTCTGTGCTCTTTTGTGTTTCCTTTGACTACTTTTGTGGCTATTGATTTTATTTTTTGCCTTTAGTTAGTATTTGGTTGATCTGCTTTCTTTGTTGTGATTTTATTTTCTCTGGTGACATCTGTTTAGTCTTAGGAGTGCTTCCATCTATAGCAGTCCCTCTAAAATACCCTGTGGAGGTGGTTTGTGGGAGGCAAATTCCTTCAACTTTTGCTTGTCTGGGAATTGTTTAATCCCTCCTTCATATTGAAATGATAATTGTGCTGGATACAGTATTCTTGGTTCAAGGCCCTTCTGTTTCATTGCATTAAATATATCATGCCATTCTCTTCTGGCCTGTAAAGTTTCTGTTGAGGAGTCTGATGGGTTTTCCTTTGTAGGTGACCTTTCTTCTCTCTCTAGCTGCCTTTAAAACTCTGTCCTTGTCCTTGATCTTTGCCATTTTAATTATTTTATGTCTTGGTATTGTCCTTCTTGGGTCCCTTCTGTTGGAAGTTCTGTGTACTTCTGTGGTATGAGCAACTATTTCCTCTCCCAGTTTGGGGAAGTTTTCAGCAATTATTTCTTCAAAGATACTTTCTATCCCTTTTTCTCTCTCTTCTTCTTCTGGTACCCCTATAATGCAGATATTGTTCCTTTTGGATTGGTCACACAGTTGTCTTAATATTGTTTCATTCCTGGAGATCCTTTTATCTCTCTCTGTGTCAGCTTCTATGTGTTCTTGTTCTCTGGTTTCTGTTCCATCAATGGCCTCCTGTATCTCATCCATTGTGCTTTTAAATCCTTCCAGAGATTGTTTTATTTCTGTATTCTCCCTCCCTACTTTGTGTGTTAGCTCTTGCATTTTTCTCTGCAGCTCCATCAGCATGGTTATGAACTTTAATTTGAATTCTTTTTCAGGGAGATTGGTTATGTCTATCTCTCCAAGCTCCTTCTCAGGGGTTGTCTCTGTGATTTTGGTCTGGATGAAATTCTTCCGACTTTTTATAGTGATGGAGGTAGTTGTGGGGAGCTGGCGCATGTGTCAGCTGGGAGAACGTCCCTTCTTGCTAGTTTGTGGCCTTACTCTCCTGGGAGAACAGAGACCCCTAGCTGTTTGTGCTGGGCAGCTGCACGCAGACGTGGTCTCTGATTCTTGACAGCCTTCTGTGGACTAAGCTCCTTGGTTGCTTTGGGCGTGGCTGCTCTCAGTCTGTTGCTCAGCAGAGCAACATCAGAGGGGGAATGGGCGGGAGGCTGTTTATCGCCGTGAGGGGCGTCAGGCTGCTGCCCACGGGTTAGGGTGCCCGGAGTTCCCCGGGATTCCCAGCTGCTGAGCTGAGTGTCCTGAGATGCTTCTGTCCAGTTGTGGAGTCCCTGTCCCTTTAAGACTTTCAAAAAGCACTCACTTTTCTTTGTCCCAGGGGTGCTGGCTGTGGGGACCCCCTCGCAGGTTTTACTGTTACGTTTCCCTAGTATCCAGCACCCCATGCACTGTATGTCTGTGCTCCCCGTGCGGATGGCTAGGACTAGGTATTTAGCAGTCCTGGGCTCCCACTCCCTCCCTCCCTGCTCCGACTCCTCTCCTCCCGCCGGGAGGTGGGGTGAGGGGCGCTCGGGTCCTGCTGGGCCGCAGCTTGTATCTTACCCTCTTCGTGACGCGCTGGGTTCTTGCAGGTGAAGATGTAGCCTGGCTATTGTCCTTTATCTTCTGGTCTCTCTTTTTGGGATAGTTGTGTTTGTTGTATTTTCAAAAATATATATGGTTTTGGGAGGAAATTTCCATTGCTCTACTCACGCCACCATCTTGGCTCCTCCCTTGGGCTTATCCATTTTATTTTAACAAAGTTTTTTCCTTTGTGGAATTATGAAACCATTTCTTCCATGCTGTACTTAAGGTGTGCATTTCAAGAAGCAGGCGGTGAATGCTGATGGAGCAGAAGGCAGGGAAATAAGGTGAAGATTAAAGGTCAGAAAGCTCAGAAAATGAGTTGATGTATGGGCTTTTCCCCCCAGAAATAAAATTTAAAACACCAGTTGTATGAGAGAGAAAACTCATATACAGTATACATTAAAAAGAACTTAACAGTCTATTTATTATAGTAAATTTACTTTCTTGTTGACGATTTTGCTTTGTTAGACAAAGGGACTTTCCATGCTTTAATAGTTGCTGCCTGAGGATTTGGGGTAGCCAGGGGAAGCCCCGTCTTAATGAGAAATAGGCCTGCATCGTCATGCGTGGACTGTTTCTACAGCTCTGCTGGGAGGGGAGAGCTCACTCCTTCCTGGTGCAGAGTGTGGGTGCCTCTGCAGTTACTGCCCAGAGCACATGGTGCTCTTCAAGCAAAAGCCCTTTGTTTTCTGAAGTTTTTCCCAGCCAGTTTTGGCTCAGGTTTACTTAGAGGTTCCTTCTGTATTTTAAAATATACTAATCTGTGAAGATCTTGTTCATTTTGAAACGGTGTAGCTTATGGCAGAGGTTTTCTATTTTTAATTTGTAACAGGGAGTTTTACTTGACATCCACTATATTATAAAGAAATATTTGTGCGTTGTACTGTAAAACCTTTTAGATAACCTGTTAATCACTGTGTCACACTAGTTGTATGCTACTGAGCAATTAATTTTAGAGGGGTTAAAATGTGAAAATCAAAACAGGTTACCTTGTGATTTCCTTTGACCTTTCCTACATTGGAACCCCTGAGTCAGTGATTTGTTGATTCTGTGGAGTGCTGGTGCTCAGGGCATATGTAGTCAGTGTTAAATTTGGCAATTCTTGGGCATTCTGTTCAAATGTTGCTGGCATCAAAAATGACTGAAGTTTTAAATAGATCATGCCCAAGAAGTTTGCAGAAGGGCGTAAACAGTTCCCACACTTTCACCTCTTCCCTTTGCCACATTAGGGTTAGAATATCTGATAATTATTCTTTAATATGATTAACATTTTAAAATATCTCAATTCCTTGTGTAGTTTGGAAAAATGACTTCTGTGAATGTTCTGATTTTGTTCAACATGGATCCTGATAACTAGGGCTTTTGAAATGGGATCTTTAGGCTGCTCTTCTGCACTCTGGCCTCTGTTCTGGCACCTGAGGTCTCCTCACTGGACTGTTTCAAGACCACACACATGGACTCCCCCAGCCTTGGCCAGCTTCCACCTCTGAGGAAACTACTCATTCCTTGTCCGCTTGTCTCTTCCTTCCTTTAAAATGCATAGTGAATAGCCTATTAGGTTCACTGCTATAGGTTTGGTGTGTGACAGCAAACAAAGCTGTCAGGATGTTTGGGATTATGTCTGATATGTCCCTTCTTTCAGGCTCCCTTCCTCCATTTCCATCTAATCCATGACATTTTGCTGAATCCAGTTCCTGAATAATTCTCTTTCTCTCTCTCTCTGAGACACCCCTTCTGTAACACCCACCAAGAGGTCTCTGCTGGGCATCTTGTAGGCAGAGGGAGGATGGGAGCCATGGCCCCACCCAGTGGCCCTCTTCTGCACCTGCCCACAGAGCCATCCAAAACCCCCTGGCCACCCAGGGGCAGCAGAAGTAAAGGGGGACTTCAGGAGTGTCTAGGGGCACTGAAAAGCCTGGGCCTTGGGAACCAGTGTCACCTGAAGGAAAGTTCTGAGCTGCGACAGCCCAGGAATTGATAGCAAATGGATTGCTCCTCTACCAGATGTGGTGTACAATCAGAGGTCCTTTCACTTGAGCAGGTTATCCTCCTGGGGGCAGAGATCGTCATGTGGAGGGGAGGGTGCTGTTAACCCGTCGGTGGTATCATCTCTAGTCCAGGTCACTAACTAGTTTCCTGACTAGTCTTCCTGTCTCAGGAGTGTCTTCTCTGTATGATGTCAGGAGTGGCCTGTCAAGAGTTGCACCTGTCACCTAAATGAGCCCTTTGCTGACCCTCCAGCCTGTTTGTCACTGTTCCGACCGCAGCCCAAACAGGATACTCTTACTGCCTTGAACTCGCTGCCTTCTCCTCCCATTGGGGCCCCTGCTTGGCCCTTTCTTCCTTTAGACTGTCTGCCTCATGCTCCCAGAGCCCTCCTCGTCCTGCAGACACCACTCTGTTGCACACCTCCAGTGTGACTCTCAGAGCATCCAGTACTTTCGTTTTATAGAGTTGAGTGCAATTTGGAATAGATAACTGTATCATTGTGTTATGTTAACTTTCTCACTAGACTGTGAGTCCTCTCTGGAGAAATCCCACCTCTGGTTCCATCTGTTCTTCCTTTGTCCTCTCCTGTATCTGACTGAGTGCTCTGGGCTGGGACACTCCCGGGTGACTTCCTCACACTCTCCTCTCTGCAGATTCCCATCTCCCTCCCTGCTGTCTGGTGCAGTGGCATCCATCCTGAAACTATACAAGCATTCTACCACACAGCCTGTCTGGGACCTCATGTTTCTGGTTTCCTTACTCAGACCCTGGATCTGCTCCCTCCACATACTCTTCTTGGGTCACCTCTGTTCTGCTTTAGCTGGTGGCCTCACTCAGCAGATTCTCCTCTGTGTTGCCCATCCAACAGACACTTCAGCATTCCTGGGTTCCTTACTCGTATTTAGGACTATGGTCCTCTCTCCAGCACGCAGTTCCCACCTTGTGTGGGCCACCTCCTGCCTGTCCTTCCACCTATTTCCCTCTCACATGAGTCTCTAGCTGATCTCAGACCATCCCTTGCTGCTCACTCCCAAACTGTATTCCATCCCCGACTCTATCTACAGACTCTGTAGACCTCTTTAACTGCTCACTCACTCTCCACTTGGGAGTCTTACAGATGGTGCAAAACTGATGTGTCTAAACTGGACTCTGGATGGTCCCCAAGCTGCTTCCTCCTTCTGTTTTGTTCCCCATCTCAGGAAATGCCTCCATCACCCATACTTCACCCTGTTGTTTAGACCAAACACCTCTAAATTATCCATGATTTTTTATCATCCTCCATTTGGAAAACAGTATGTCCTGAAGATTTACTCTAAGGGTATTCTAACTCAGATGTTCTTTTACTACCTGAGTCTAGGCTGCCTTTTCTTACCTTCACTTTGTGATCATCTCCTGCCAGTTCCCCCTTTGTCAGTGTGCTCCACCTGCTGTGACAAAGTGCTGCAGAGAGGTGGCTTTAACACCATTCAGCCTGGGTGGCTGGAAGTTTGAGATTGGGGTGTCTGCACTACTGGTTTCTCCTGAGGCCTTTTCCTGGGTGTGTACATGCTGCTTCCTCCATGTGCCCTCACATGGTCATCCCTCTGTGTGTGTCAGTGTCCTGATCTCTTAGAACAACACCAGTCTTACAGGATTAGAGCCCACCCTAATGACCTCATTTTACCTTAATTACCCCTTTAATGGCCCCATCTCCGTGTAAGTCATATTCCATAGTACTGGGGGTTGAGGAATCAGCATATGGATTTTGAAAGGACACATTTCAGCCCATGATACCCCTTTCATGTTTTTCCTCTGTGGTGTATTCACAGAGCAAAGTGGTCCTTTAAGGCATGACACAGACTTCTTACTTCCTTGTTCAAAATTGTCTGGTGATTTTCCATCACACAGAGTAAAAGTCAAAGTCCTTTTCATGGTCTGCCGGGTTTAAGATGAGCTATCCCCGGGAGACATCTCTTGATTTCATCAGCCCCACGATCTTGCTGTTTGTGTAGCATTCAGTCTACTAGTCTACTCCCTTCTCAGGGTTTTTGCACCTGTTGTTGCCCTGTCGGAAATGCTGTTCCCTTGAATATTTGCAGCCTTACTCCTGTGCTTCATGTCTCAACTCAAATGTTACTTTAGCAGAGAGTGTTTTGTTTGTGTGATGGTTCTGTATAAGAGAGCAGCCCTCATGACTGTCCATCCCATCAGCCTGCTCTATTTTTCTCCTTAGTGCTTATTCTTGCCTGAACCTGTGTGTGTACATGGGACACAAATCCCTATAGTATGTGTGTACATGTGACAAATATTAATCACACTAGTATTTGTGTAAACATAGCATATTCCCATGCTAGTATGTGTGTGCACAAGTGCATGTGCCCAGGTGTATGGTCAGTCCTCCTTGCTAGTGTGTAAGTTCTGAGAGGTGGGGACTTTGTCAGTTTCTCTGACTCTAGAACCCTCGTCACCTGGCCTGTGCATTGTTCCCTATGTACATGTCCGACAGGTCGTCTCTCCCCTTGTCTGCTGTGTGATCGGCATCCAGTCTGGCACTGTGTAAGCACCTAATAAATATTTGTTGAATGAATAGATAAACTGAAGACCTGAAGCCTAGGCTGACTATTATGTTTTTATTTTATCTTTTGCTTTTGACAAAAGACTTGATATTGTAGGAAAATAAAGTGAACTCTCATGTCTATCATTATAGCAATATAATTCTAAGTATATCTTAGATTCCTGAGATTTGAAATGTCTTTTTTTTAATGTGGTAAACTACTGACTTTCAATTGTATCTGTTTAGTTTTATTCATTTATTCTAATATGTGGTAAAACTTTAATGTTGAAAATGATTTTATATGCCATTTTATTGGTTTGTGGAAATGGACTGTAGCTTGTTTGATGTCATAGTGGCCATAATTTTCTTCTATTTGACCCTGGGTTTTAGCCAAGTAGATAATCAGTAAGTTAGTAAACATTTATTGAGCACCAATTATATACTAGATACTGTGCTGGTATTGATCCTAATGATGATTAAGTTCTAGAAAGACAAATGATAACAGTCTGATTGTGTAGTCATGACACAAAAGACTCAAAATTCCCAGTGAATTTTTTCTCTGCTCTCACCTTCAGCAGCAGGTCTGTGGTGAAGATGAAGTAGAGTGCTCTGATAAAGATGAGCCTGATGGAGATGGAGACGTGTCCAGTGACTGTCCTACTATCCGGGTGCCACTAACATCTCTTAAGAGTCACCAGGGCGTAGTCATAGCTGCTGACTGGCTGGTTGGGGGGAAGCAGGCAGTGACAGCCTCCTGGGACAGAACAGCGAATCTGTATGATGTGGAGACGTCAGAACTTGTTCACTCTCTGACAGGTACTCTAAATTTTTGTATTTTCCACTTGTCTACTTTGGCTTTATGTGCATGTGTTTACATCTTACCTTGTAAATTACTTGTCCCGAATGGTTTTAGTTCTCCTAGCAATCAGGTAGTGATTTCAGAGATCTTTCTAACTAAAAGAACTGTTGGTAGCTAAATTTTATCTGACCTTTAGGGGATTTAATTATAGCATGTAATATCTAGATATTTGAAATATGGGTGGTATATTTGTTTTCTGTTGCTTTGTAACAAAATGTCCATGAACCTAGTACCTTCAAAAAACATGGATTTATAACCTCGTGGTTTCCCTGGGTCAGGAATTCTAGGCACATGTTCACTGGCTCTCTGCTCAGGGTCTCACAGGTGAAATGAAGGTGTTGCCTGGGGCTGTGATCTCTTTTGAGGCTTGGGGTCCTCTTACTGTTGTTGGAAGGAGTCAGTTCCTTGGGTGTGTATGATTGAGGTCTCCATTTTCTTGTTAGTTGTCTGCTGGGGGACTGCTCTTAGCATCCTGAGGTCCCTTGGGACTGCCACTAGAGGTGTTTCACCACATGGCTGTCTGCTTTCTTCCAGGCCATCAGGAGAGCATCTCCATCTAGACCCTTTTAAAGGGCCCACCTGGTTAGGTCAGGCTCACCTAGGACATCTTTATTTTGATTAACTCAAAGCCACCTGATTTGGAGGCTTTGCTTACATTTGCAAAATCCATTTGCCTTATAATGTACCAAGAGTACCCGAGTGACAACATCTCATTACATTTGCAGGTTCTGTCCAACCAAGGGAAGGTATCACAAAGGGTGTGCATAGCCCCATGTGGGTCTCTAGGTCATCTTAGAATTTTTTCCACCACTGATAGTTTTACATATTTGTCAGTGCATTACCACATTGAGTGTTGAAGCCCTCATTTTACGGAGGGCTCCATATATTATATTATCAGAGGTTATTCTGGAAGTAAAGAATTAAGAATTGCATTTTCAAACACATGGCCAGTTAAAGAGACTTACCAGACCTTCTGTTAGGATCAGGAAGTGGATTACACTCATACCCATTTCCCTGCTCCCTTTAAATGCGAGTGAAGGACTTCCAACTCCTGAGGGAGGAGCAGTGGCACTGTGATGCCACTGTGCTGTTGTTAAGTGACTCTTTACGTTTACTTTTGTAGAGTGTACTAGCATTGGAGGCCATGAAGACTGTTTATTGATTCTTGTGTTTTTCTAGAAAGCCTCTTTGTAACTGTGTCTGCAGGTGGATGATCTTGCATTTTTGTCATCTTTGGTTGTAGGGCATGACCAGGAGCTAACGCACTGTTGCACACACCCCACCCAGCGGCTCGTGGTGACCTCCTCCCGTGACACGACTTTCCGTCTTTGGGATTTCAGGGACCCTTCCATCCACTCCGTGAATGTTTTCCAGGGCCATACGGAGTGAGTCATAGTTGTTTAGAGATTTCTTTTTAACTATTTAGGAAAAAGTTTTGAGGGTGGATATTAAAACTTAATTGTTATCTTAATTTTCAGTAGTAATTTCCAACTCCACTGTCTTTCAAAATGGATACTCTTTCACCAGACATTTAGCTCCCTTTTTGAGATTTCAAAGAATTTAGAAGATAAAGAGAAGGCATTGCTGTTCTCACAAGAAATTGGATGGGAACAGAATGGGGCAAGGTGGGGGAGCACCAGGAAATAATACAGGGTTGGTGGCATGGATGCCATTTGTTGAGAGTGTCTGCCTGGTGTCCTCACAGCCATTCCTAATTCCTCTCATTGAGATAATTTTCATCCAGTTTTGATATTAGATATTTGCAGGGTCTGTTCTGGGAGAAGACACACAAACTGACCTTGTTCTGGACTGAGTACCTCTGCCTGGCCATCTGTTTGGCAGCTCAGGCAACTTGCTCTTCTCCTGGTCTGACCCTTCACAATGAATTATGTGGCCGTCCTTCCAGTGACTTGCCCACTGTGTCCCATCCAGCCCATGAGCAGGACCTCTGTCCAGTGCACCATGTATGTATCCTGTCTCCTGTCCCTGAGCTGCCCTCCCCACCCCCTCTGGACTGTGCCAGCCTATCACATGGCACTGTACCTGCCATGTGAGCCTCTGCTTTTCCAGAGGAGCCCTGCCTGCTGCTGTGCCCAGGGAGCACCTTCTAGTGATGAGTACTGGCTCATGTTTTGCTCTGCAGTGCCGGGTTCTCTAATCTCAGTCTGTTTCTGTGTTGAGCATTACATACTAAGTTTTAGACTTAATGTTCAAAAATAATACAGTGTTCAGAGGGAAAGTAGGACAAAGTTTTTTTTAAGAAGCTTGAGATTGAAATAGGGGTGTCTTAGATCTAGGGTACAGAGATGTTAGATCATGCATGGCTATCTTAGTGCATTCTTAGAGCTTCTGTGCAGGAATTATTTAATCATGACATCAGAGAGGCCTTTCTTCTACCAGCTGGGGTAGCTATAGCTGATTCTCAGTTGTTTATACAGGGTGGTAGTGGGGACTGAGAGCCTCATGTGTTCTCCCCATGTCTCCACCCTCTTGTGGGTCTCAGTCCTGTTGGTTCTGCTCAAGACTGTGGGGTGGACAACTTCTAGCCAGTCTGTGCTGAGTGATGCACACTGGAAAGCAGAAGGGCTGAGGGTGGGCCATGAGCAGCTGCTTTTTATCTACTTCTAGGGCAAGGTCACTCTGGGCCCAGAGAACCATCTGTCACTGGTACTAAAGGTCACAGGTACTCAAGGCGAGTCAGAGTCCCACTATATTTCCTCATTCCCGAGCGTACACATCTTTTCTCCCAAGCTTTTTATTTTGAGAAGTTTAATGCTTACCTGTGTCCTGACTCACCTATACCTTCCCCATTGTAAAATGCCAGGGGCCTTCTCTCTAACTGGCTGTTCTCCCACACTGGACCAAGAGACTTCTGCTCAGACCAGAGAGCTGGGCTAAAGAGGGAGTTCTGTGTGTAGAGAGAAGGGTGCTGGGATCTTGATGTGCCCCTGTTGTGCCATTGTGAACTTCTCATGACACGGATAGAGGACAGTAGGCAGAGAACCAGGCAGGACTGGGGTCGTGTTGGAAAGGGAAGCAGAAGTGAGTCCTGTGTCTGTCGGTCATGTTGAAAAAAAGAGTCCTCACAGTGAGTCCAGATGGCCTGTTCTGTGGAGATAAACTGAGGCAGAGGGAGATTGGGTAATTCCCTGAAGGTTGCCCGGGTCCTGGATAGGTCTTGACTTGAAGTCTGATCCCAGAGTAGTCTCTCTAGGTGTTATTTAAAGAACCTATTAGTTACATTCTATTTCCAATTGCTGTGTTTGATTGTCTGAAAGATTTTATTTTTGTTTTGTATAAAATGAGCCAAGAATATGTTTGTATTACAGGAGCTAATGGAAGTACATGTTTTAGCTTTGAGAGCACTTAACAGTAGGTGGTTCACATCTGTCGCACTCTGATTATTTTTGCAGCTGATGGATATATGAAATAATGTTTTTGGAGAGATGTACTTGTGAGGAATATCACTGGTTAAGAGGAGTCATTTCTGATACAGACCCGTGACAGTTTCTTAGGATTTTTTTCTGAGGGGATCGAGAAGGACTTAGACATGCAGGTGTGTCCACCCCTGGGGGTCTCCCCATCCAGATCTCCTGAGACCTGAGTTGATGCTTGCATTCACTGTAATTGAGGGCATGTGAGGTGTTAACAAGAAAAGCATGTATGTATGAGCACTGCACTTTGATTATTTATGTTTTCTCGCTTCTTACTCACATTAGGATGAACTCACATATTTTGTTGATGTGTAGGTACAAAAATAAGTTTCAAAAAATTCTCTCTTTGGCACAGTCTCCCTGTGGTGGCAGAGAAGGGGAAGTTTTGCCTTTCTTTAAGCCTTTGGGAATATGTGGGGATTGTCTAAGGACTTGTTTGCTGCATCTGGAAGGGAGTCTGCTCTGCCCCTACAGGCACGCGTGTGCCGGATTTGCCTGGAGAGGCCCATGTGGCATGGCCAGCAGGTGGGGCTGCAGGCTGCTCCATCTTATCTGAACAATCTTCCTGTGTTAGATCAGCAGTAAACCTCTAGAAAGAACTGCAGTTTGGAAGAGCAGGAAGTGGCATTTTATAGAGTTTCAGCTGTGGACTCTTAGCTGGTAACTACTGCTTTTCTGTCTCTGGCATAGGTTCTCTAGGTCGAGCCCATATGACAAGTAAAACCTTTGCAAGTGGATGAAAGTGGATGTACCCAAACAAAGGCATACTTTTATTCAAACCAAACATGAGGGCCTCATTCCCAATTAAGAGCAGAGGAGTGATTCATCTTAACTATGTGTTCAGTGTAATCAGTCATCTATGATATTCTGCGTATGGCTTCTCAAAACAGATCTGGGTTCTCCTGCTGCCCCTCAGACCTGCCGTTTGCTCTGATGGACCCATGCCCTAGGGGACGGGACATCTGGGAACTTGGCTGCCATGTTCCTGGCTGTTTGCCCCTAGGTCTGTGGCTGCCATAGAGACCCAAGGGGTTAGATGTCCCATCTGCATTTCCAGCATCTACCATAGTGTCTACATGCAGGAAATCAGTCAAAATGTTTTCTCTGGAGTACGTTTCTATTCCTGTAGTGCTGTCTCCTAGTCTGGGAGGTGACTCTTAGTTTCTCAGAGTGATTTTCTTGAGTCCTGTTAACAGGATTCTTTTCTGAACTGTACAAATAAAACTCAGACATGCAGATCTTAAGAGCATTGCCCTTCCTTGTTTGTTAGTGTTGTCCTGAAAAGTCAAATGTGGTGTTTTTTTAGTGGATTATTGCTTAAACAGAGGCAATATTTCTTTAAAATATGTGACCACATATTTCATACTAACATGTGAACACACATTAGAAAAGTTTATCTTAGGGTGTATTTTCATTTACAGGAATTTAGCATGGATTCTTTAGTAAAGTATGTTGGAATCTAATATCGTTTGTAATGTGGGTTTATAACTGCCCAGTTAATTTAAATTCCTGCATGTGGAGTTTTCTTAAGGCGTAATGTAGTTGTATAGGCTTCAATATTGTTGGCCCAGTTTTTTTTTTTTTTTTTTTTTTCATAATAATCTTAAAAACATTTTAATGTATTTTTATGTTACAACAGGCTGTTTTCAATATCTGCATTAGTCTACATAATGAATTATGGGTTAATTGTGCATAAAATAGATGGACTAAATTTGAACATCAAAATTCTAAATAAAAATACAGACTGATTCTTTGAACTGCAACAGCATAATATGAGTATTTCCAAACATATGTTTTAAGGGTCACGGTTTTTTTTTTTTTTTTTTTTTTTTTTTTTTTTTTGAGAGGGCATCTCTCATATTTATTGATCAAATGGTTGTTAACAACAATAAAATTCAGTATAGGGGGGTCAATGCTCAATGTACAATCATTAATCCATCTCAAGCCTAATTCTCGTCAGTCTCCAATCTTCTGAAGCATAACGAACAAGTTCTTACATGGTGAACGAATTCTTACAGAGTGAATAAATTCTTACATGGTGAACAGTACAAGGGCATTCATCACAGAAACTTTCGGTTTTGATCATGCAATATGACCTATAAACCATCAGGTCAAATATGAATATTCATTTGATTTTTGTACTTGATTTATATGTTGATCCCACATTTCTCCTATTATTATTATTATTTTTATTTTTAATAAAATGCTGAAGTGGTAGGTAGATGCAAGATAAAGGTAGAAAACATAGTTTAGTGCTGTAAGAAGGCAAATGTAGATGATCAGATGATCAGTTGTGTGCCTATGGACTAAGTATTAATCCAGGCTAGACAAGGGCAGCAAGACATCCACGGATGCAGAAGATTTCTCTCAAAGCAGGGGGGGTGAGGTTCTGAGCCTCACCACTGTTGATCCCCAAATTCTCACCTGATGGCCCCCCTGCGACTGTGCCTGTCTTAGGTTGTTCCTCCCTTGAGGAATCTTACCCGTCTCTGGCTAACCAGTCATCTTCCGGGGCCATACAGGGAAATGTAAAGTTGGTAAGTGAGAGAGAAGCCATATTGTTTGCAAAGGTTAGCTTTTTACTTCTTTGCAGATTTATGCCCTGTGGCTTCTATGCCCAGCACTTGTCTCGAGGTATCTTTACCACCTGGAGGAATTATGATACTCGGTAAATTCGATATGAGGCACGAATTCTATTTAAGGTTTGTAATTAGGAAGGAAGAAGAAAAGCTATAGATGTAGCATATGAAGGAAACTTGGGAGGATTGATTATTTCTTTGACATATCTTCTTGTATAGTACCTTAAATATGTATAGGTTTTAAACTACTAACTAATTTGCACACACATATTAACATAATAGGAATACGGTGACATAAACAAAGCAAATCTATAATTACCAGCCATCTCCAGTGAAGCCAAGAAAACCATTTAGGCACCCTAGGCATTTGTGAAAATTTATCTATGATATGATGGATATTTTCCAACTGTACTTGAACCATCAGACAAATTAAAGCAGCCCATTTCTGGGATCTGTTCACATCCCATATGTTCTTTTAACCATAGATAGTCTATAGTCATGAGATTTTGGGGTGCTACAACTTGCACTCCTCCCAACTCCTGGTTGAGTTCCAACAGTACAGATTCGGTCAAATTCGTTGTCTCACTGTATGCACATGCCAGCCTAGACATCTCCCTCCTCCTTCTCATGGCAAGTCCAGGAGACGGTGGGCTGGATGCAGCCACAACCGCAGCATCGTCCGGATCCCTGTGGAGGCTTTTTGATGATCATCCCCCGGCACGAGTCCTCCAGAGAGTGCTGATGCCGGAAGCTCCTCCTCATATCGTATCTTAGTTCATTTTCTGGGTATCCAAGCTAGGCCTTGATCTTCTGCGTAGAAACAAACAGACCCTTTGCCCACACTTTGACATGCCCTCTATACCACTGTGCAGAACTCATTGGAGGTCAGCACACAGTAACTGCTTTTTTTTTTTTTTTTTTTTTTTTTAATTAAGAGAAAGGAATATTATCAGAAAAGAGTACCTCCATAGCTGATCATCTGACACCCTTTAAGTGATCAACATTAAGGATATTTAAAGCATGCGTTGATCTTTGATTTACCAATAGTTTTATCCTGTTAAGGAGTAATCCCCCTTTTCTTTCTTTCTTTCTTTTTTTTTTAAAATTTTTAATCTACACTTACCTGAAGAATACTATGTTTACTATGCTCTCCCCTATATCAGGTCCCCCCTAACAACCACATTACGGTTACTGTCCATCAGCTTAGCAAAATGTGGTAGAGTCACTACTTGTCCTCTCTGTGTTGTGCAGCCCACCCTCCCCTTTCTCCCTCCCCCCCATGCATGCTAATCTTAATACCCCCCTTCTTCTTCCCCCCCCTTATCCCTCCCTGCCCACCCATCCTCCCCAGTTCCTTTCCCTTTGGTACCTGTTAGTCCATTTTTGGGTTCTGTAATTCTGCTGCTGTTTTGTTCCTTCAGTTTTTCCTTTGTTCCTATACTCCTCAGATGAGTGAAATCATTTGGTATTTCTCTTTCTCCGCCTGGCTTATTTCACTGAGCATAATACTCTCCAGCTCCATCCATGTTGCTGCAAATGGTTGGATTTTTCCACTTCTTATGGCTGAGTAGTATTCCATTGTGTATATGTACCACATCTTCTTTATCCATTCATCTACAGATGGACATTTAGGTTGCTTCCAATTCTTGGCTATTGTAAATAGTGCTGCGATAAACATAGGAGTGCATCTGTCTTTCTCAAACTTGATTGCTGCGTTCTTAGGGTAAATTCCTAGGAGTGGAATTCCTGGGTCAAATGGTAGGTCTGTTTTGAGCATTTTGATGCACCTCCATACTGCTTTCCACAATGGTTGAACTAATTTACATTCCCACCAGCAGTGTAGGAGGGTTCCCTTTTCTCCACAGCCTCGCCAACATTTGTTGTTGTTTGTCTTTTGGATGGCAGCTATCCTTACTGGTGTGAGGTGATACCTCATTGTAGTTTTAATTTGCATTTCTCTGATAATTAGCGATGTGGAGCATCTTTTCATGTGTCTCTTGGCCATCTGTATTTCTTTTTTGGAGAACTGTCTGTTCAGTTCCTCTGCCCATTTTTTAATTGGGTTATTTGTTTTTTGTTTGTTGAGGCGTGTGAGCTCTTTATATATTCTGGACGTCAAGCCTTTATCAGATGTGTCATTTTCAAATATATTCTCCCATACTGTAGGGTTCCTTTTTGTTCTATTGATGGTGTCTTTCGCTGTACAGAAGCTTTTCAGCTTAATGTAGTCCCACTTGCTCATTTTTGCTGTTGTTTTCCTTGCCCGGGGAGATATGTTCAAGAAGAGATCACTCATGTTTATGTCTAAGAGGTTTTTGCCTATGTTTTTTTCCAAGAGTTTAATGGTTTCGTGACTTACATTCAGGTCTTTGATCCATTTTGAGTTTACCTTTGTATATGGGGTTAGACAATGGTCCAGTTTCATTCTCCTACATGTAGCTGTCCAGTTTTGCCAGCACCATCTGTTGAAGAGACTGTCATTTTGCCATTGTATGTCCATGGCTCCTTTATCAAATATTAATTGACCATATATGTTTGGGTTAATTTCTGGGGTCTCTAATCTGTTCCACTGGTCTGTGGCTCTGTTCTTGTGCCAGTACCAAATTGTCTTGATTACTATGGCTTTGTAGTAGAGCTTGAAGTTGGGGAGTGAGATCCCCCCTACTTTATTCTTCTTTTTCAGGATTGCTTTGGCTATTCGGGGTCTTTGGTGTTTCCATATGAATTTTTGAATTATTTGTTCCAATTCATTGAAGAATGTTGCTGGTAATTTGAGAGGGATTGCATCAAATTTGTATATTGCTTTCGGCAGGATGGCCATTTTGACGATATTAATTCTTCCTAGCCATGAGCATGGGATGAGTTTCCATTTATTAGTGTCCCCTTTAATTTCTCTTAAGAGTGACTTGTAGTTTTCAGAGTATAAGTCTTTCACTTCTTTGGTTAGGTTTATTCCTAGGTATTTTATTCTTTTTGATGCAACGGTGAATGGAATTGTTTTCCTGATTTCTCTTTCTATTGATTCGTTGTTAGTGTATAGGAAAGCTACAGATTTCTGTGTGTTAATTTTGTATCCTGCAACTTTGCTGTATTCCGATATCAGTTCTAGTAGTTTTGGAGTGGAGTCTTTAGGGTTTTTTATGTACAGTATCATATCATCTGCAAATAGTGACAGTTTAACTTCTTCTTTACCAATCTGGATTCCTTGTATTTCTTTGTTTTGTCTGATTGCCGTGGCTAGGACCTCCAGTACTATGTTAAATAACAGTGGGGAGAGTGGGCATCCCTGTCTGGTTCCCGATCTCAGTGGAAATGCTTTCAGCTTCTCGCTGTTCAGTATAATGCTGGCTGTGGGTTTATCATATATGGCCTTTATTATGTTGAGGTACTTGCCCTCTATTCCCATTTTGCTGAGAGTTTTTATCATGAATGGATGTTGAATTTTGTCAAATGCTTTTTCAGCATCTATGGAGATGATCATGTGGTTTTTGTCTTTCTTTTTGTTGATGTGGTGGATGATGTTGATGGATTTTCGAATGTTGTACCATCCTTGCATCCCTGGGATGAACCCCACTTGGTCATGGTGTATGATCCTTTTGATATACTGTTGAATTCTGTTTGCTAATATTTTATTGAGTATTTTTGCATCTACATTCATCAGGGATATTGGTCTGTAATTTTCTTTTTTGGTGGGGTCTTTTCCTGGTTTTGGTATTAGGGTGATGTTGGCTTCATAGAATGAGTTTGGGAGTATTCCCTCTTCTTCTATTTTTTGGAACACTTTAAGGAGAATGGGTATTATGTCTTCTCTGTGTGTCTGATAAAATTCCGAGGTAAATCCGTCCAGCCCCGGGGTTTTGTTCTTGGGTAGTTTTTTGATTACTGTTTCAATTTCTTTGCTTGTAATTGGTTTGTTTAACTTTTGTGTTTCTTCCTTGGTCAGTCTTGGGAGGTTGTATTTTTCTAGGAAGTTGTCCATTTCTTCTAGGTTTTCCAGCTTGTTGGCATATAGGTTTTCATAGTAGTCTTTAATAATTCTTTGTATTTCTGTGGAGTCTGTCGTGATTTTTCCATTCTCATTTCTGATTATGTTGATTTGTGTTGACTCTCTTTTTCTCTTAATAAGTTGGGCTAGAGGCTTATCTATTTTGTTTATTTTCTCAAAGAACCAGCTCTTGGTTTCGTTGATTTTTGCTATTGTTTTATTCTTCTCAATTTTGTTTATTTCTTCTCTGATCTTTATTATGTCCCTCCTTCTGCTGACTTTAGGCCTCATTTGTTCTTCTTTTTCCAGTTTTAATAATTGTGATGTTAGACTATTCATTTGGGATTGTTCTTCCTTCTTCAAGTGTGCCTGGATTGCTATATACTTTCCTCTTAAGACTGCTTTCGCTGCATCCCACAGAAGTTGGGGCTTAGTGTTGTTGTTGTCATTTGTTTCTATATATTCCTTGATCTCTATTTTGATTTGTTCATTGATCCATTGATTATTTAGTAGCATGTTGTTAAGCCTCCATGTGTTTGTGAGCCTTTTGGTTTTCTTTGTAGAATTTATTTCTACTTTCATACCTTTGTGGTCTGAAAAATTGGTTGGTAGAATTTCAATATTGTGGAATTTACTGAGGCTCTTTTTGTGAGCTAGTATGTGGTCTATTCTGGAGAATGTTCCATGTGCACTTGAGAAGAATGTATATCCTGTTGCTTTTGGATGTAAAGTTCTATAGATGTCTATTAGGTCCATCTGTTCTAGTGTGTTGTTCAGTGCCTGTGTGTCTTTACTTATTTTCTGCCCGGTGGATCTATCCTTTGGGGTGAGTGGTGTGTTGAAGTCTCCTACAATGAATGCATTGCAGTCTATTTCCCTCTTTAGTTCTGTTAGTATTTGCTTCACATATGCTGGTGCTCCTGTATTGGGTGCATATATATTTAGAATGGTTATATCCTCTTGTTGGACTAAGCCCTTTATCATTATGTAGTGGCCTTCTTTATCTCTTGTTACTTTCTTTGTTTTGAAGTCTATTTTGTCTGATATTAGTACTGCAACCCCTGCTTTCTTCTCACTGTTGTTTGCCTGAAATATGTTTTTCCATCCCTTGACTTTTAGTCTATGCTTATCTTTGGGTTTAAGGTGAGTTTCTTGTAAGCAGCATATAGATGGGTCTTGCTTTTTTATCCATTCTATTACTCTATGTCTTTTGATTGGTGCATTAAGTCCATTTACATTTAGGGTGACTATTGAAAGATATGTACTTATTGCCATTGCAGGCTTTAGATTCGTGGTTACCAAAGGTTCAAGGTTAGCTTCTTTAGTATCTTACTGCCTAACTTAGCTCGCTTATTGAGCTGTTATATACACTGTCTGGAGAGTCTTTTCTTCTCTCCCTTCTTATTCCTCCTCCTCCATTCTTCATATGTTGTGTGTTTTGTTCTGTGCTCTTTTTAGGGGTGTTCCCATCTAGAGCAGTCCCTGTAGGATGCCCTGTAGAGGTGGTTTGTGGGAAGCAAATTCCCTCAGCTTTTGCTTGTCTGGGAATTGTTTGATCCCACCATCATATTTAAATGATAGTCGTGCTGGATACAGTATCCTTGGTTCAAGGCCCTTCTGTTTCATTGCATTAAGTATATCATGCCATTCTCTTCTGGCCTGTAGGGTTTCTGTTGAGAAGTCTGATGTTAGCCTGATTGGTTTTCCTTTATAGGTGACCTTTTTCTCTCTAGCTGCCTTTAAAACTCTTTCCTTGTCCTTGATCCTTGCCATTTTAATTATTATGTGTCTTGGTGTTGTCCTCCTTGGATCCTTTCTGTTGGGGGTTCTGTATAATTCCATGGTCTGTTCGATTATTTCCTCCCCCAATTTGGGGAAGTTTTCAGCAATTATTTCTTCAAAGACACTTTCTATCCCTTTTCCTCTTTCTTCCTCTTCTGGTATCCCTATAATACGAATGTTTTTCCTTTTGTATTGGTCACATATTTCTCTTAGTGTTGTTTCATTCCTGGAGATCCTTTTATCTCTCTCTATGTCAGCTTCTATACGTTCCTGTTCTCTGGCTTCTATTCCTTCAATGGCCTCTTGCATCTTATCCATTCTGCTTATAAATCCTTCCAGGGATTGTTTCACTTCTGTGATCTCTTTCCTGACATCTGTGATCTCCTTCCGGACTTCATCCCACTGCTCTTGCATTTTTCTCTGCATCTCATCCCACTGCTCTTGCATTTTTCTCTGCATCTCATCCCATTGCTCTTGCATTTTTTTCTGCATCTCTGTCAGCATGTTCATGATTTTTATTTTGAATTCTTTTTCAGGAGGACTAGTTAGGTCTGTCTCCTTCTCAGGTGTTGTCTCTGTGATCTTTGTCTGCCTGTAGTTTTGCCTTTTCATGGTGATAGAGATAGTTTGCAGAGCTGGTACAAGTGACCGCTGGAAGAGCTTCCCTTCTTGTTGGTTTGTAGCCTTTTCCTGGGAGAATAGCGACCTCTAGTGGCTTGTGCTGGGCAGCTGTGCGCAGACAGGGCTTCTGCTTCCTGCCCAGTTGCTTTGGGGTTTATCTCCGCTGTTGCTGTGGGCTTGGCCTGGCTGGGGCTGTTCCTCCAAAATGGTGGAGCCCCGTTGGAGGGGGAGCAGCCAGGAGACTATTTATCTCCGTAAGGGGCCTCTGTGCTCCCTGCTGCCCAGGGGGTTAGAGTGCCCAGAGATCCCCAGATTCCCTGCTTCTGGTCTAAGTGACCTGTCCTGCCCCTTTAAGATTTCCAAAAAGCACTCTCCAAACCAAAACAACAACAGCAACAATGAGAGAGGGAACAGAAAGAAAGAGAAAAAAAAAAGGAAAAAACAAGCGATTTTTTTTTTTTTTTTTGTCCTCAGGTGCCGGTTCCAGGCACCCGCTCACTGGTCCTGCTGCCCTGTCTCCCTAGCACCAGGGTCCCTGTCCTTTCAAGGCTTCCAAAAAGCACCCACCACCGGTCCTGCAGGGAAGGAACGCTGAATATTCTTTGTCCTCAGGCACTGGTCCCACGCACCCGCTCACCAGTCCCGCCGCCCTGCCTCCCTAGCACCGGGGTCCCTGTCCCTTCAAGGCTTCCAAAAAGCACTCGGCAAAAAGAGAGAAAAAAAAAAAGGGGAAAAATGCGCGATTTCTTCCGTCCTCAGGTGCTGGTCTCAGGCACCCACCCACCGGTCCCACAGGGAAAAATGCGGGATATTCTTTGTCCTCAGGTGCCAGTCCCAGGCACCCGCTCACCAGTCCCGCCGCCCTGCCTCCCTAGCACCGGGGTCTCTGTCCCTTTTAGGCTTCCAAAAAGCACTCGCAGAAAAGAGAAAAAAAAAAGGGGAAAAACGCGCGATTTCCTCTGTCCTCAAGTGCCGGTCTCAGGCACCCGCCCACCGGTCCCGCAGGGAAAAACGGGGGATATTCTTTGTCCTCAGGCGCCGGTCCCAGCCACCCGCTCACCAGTCCCGCCACCGTGCCTCCCTAGCACTGGGGTCCCCGTCCCTTCAAGGCTTCCAAAAAGCGCTTGCCAAAAAGAGAAAAAAAAAAAGGGGAAAAACGTGCGACCTCCTCCGTCCTCAGGCACCGGTCTCAGGCACCCGCCCCCAGGTCTCGCAGGGAGAAACGCGGGATATTCTTTGTCCTCCGGCGCCGTTCCCAGGCACCTCCTCACCGGTCCCGCCACCCTGCCTCCCCAGCAACGGGGGCCCGTCCCTCTAAGGCTTCCAAAAAGCGCTCGCCAAAAAAAAAAAAAAAAACTGCTCCGGTTTCTCTCCACCCGCCGGGAGCCGGGGGGAGGGGCGCTCGGGTCCCGCCGGGCTGGGGCTTGTATCTTACCCCCTTCACAAGGCGCTGGGTTCTTGCAGGTGTGGATGTGGTCTGGATGTTGTCCTGTGTCCTGTGGTCTCTATTTTAGGAAGATTTTTCTTTGTTATATTTTCATAGCTCTATGTGTTTTTGGGAGGAGATTTCCACTGCTCTACTCACGCCGCCATCTTGGCTCCGCCCCCTGTTGGCCCAGTTTTATAATCCATTTTCTCTTGGAGCTGGGAGAGATTGTTTTTCCTTTTTCATTTTCTCTTAACTGTTATCCTTGTACTTTTACATGGATTTTGTGCCTTCTTTAAAAAGTGGAGTTAGAGGTGTAACGCTTCAGTGTAAGATAAAAATCATAGCCAGATGGGCCCCCTTGAAATCTATGCTGCTATTATTTTTGCTGTATCAAAATAGAGCTCTTTTTTGTAAGCTCTGTTTAAGACTTTCATTGTAAATTTTGTGAAGGCACAAATATTCCTTTTTTCTTGGTATGTTCTATTTTTCACTCTGTATTATGAAATCTCTTCATTATACTAGGAATTTTACCCTTATTAGGATACTTAGTATTAACTATGTGGCTCTTACTATTTGACTGGCTGTTAGTGAGTAGCCCAAGCTGTGTCAATTTGTATGAAAAGTAATTTTAATTTTTTTTTTACAAATTGTTTTCCTAATGGCAGCATTGCAAAACTATAGTATATGCTGTTCTTGGAATTAAATATAGTATATGCTGTTCTTATTTCTTAAAATAAGAAATGTTTAATAGGAAAATTTTGGAATGTCACAGGAACTTCAGCTGTTGGCAGTTTATTTCTTAAATATTTCTGTCCTTGTTAAGAGCTGGAGCTGAACTCCAGTGCATTTCATCTGAAATAAGCTAAGTCCTTACATATTCATGTGTTTTTCACCTGGTAGTATAGTTCAGTAAGCAAGCCATTTCAAGAAGTGTTGTTGGGTGACCCCTGGCTCTTCCCTTTGTGCTGGGTATTGCTGCACACTCCTGTGGGGTGGACTCAGCTCACAGGTCATTCCAGCTTCCTCATGGATGGTGGATTCAGGAACATTTCTGCAAGGGGCTCTTATTGTAGTAAAATTTATTTGTCGGTGAAGGACTAACTGTCCTTTGAAAGGAACATGAGAAGGGACCATGAGAGATGTCCATTTAGATTGTTATCTAACAGAAGGATCCTAGATTCCTTCCTCTCACACCACCACCTTCCTTTGGAGCTTGGTGGGGTGCCCCCCTATACTTCTTTTAGTTTCACTGTGTTATATTTCAGTTGCTATAAAAGGGACTGGCAGTTGATGCAGTCACTGATCATGGTGTTCTCCTGGGGTGGCTGATGATTCCATTCTGTACCTGGTGACAGTATTTACCATTGTGAACTCTGGCATTAAATAAACTCGGAAATAGTTCAACAGATAAAATACCTGTGAATCCAAATTTTTTCTTTTTTGCTGTAATTTTGTCCATATAATTATAACTTTATCTCCCAAATGTGAACTTCGGTGCTTGCTTTTAAAGGAAACAAACACCACATCTAACAAAACAAAAATTTTTAAATTGGTTTAAAAATCATGATTGCTTTAAAGTTATGACATTTTCATATGCTTTTATTGCCAAATACTCAGGGGAGATATTTAGTACCTAATACTGAATTCTAGATCATATACTTACGAAGGTCAAAATAACCTTGAATTTTATGTCATCCTAGTAACAGTTTTCTTTGTGCTTTTGAAGAGAAAAGGTGTTTTGAAAGCATGGCATTTTTAATTGGGTTGTGGTCTTACCTGTATTGAATTCTGTGCTTGATCAGTGACAGCTTGTGCACAGGCCCAGGGTCAGGGTGGGCAGCAGTCTGTCAGCAAACTGCCTTGGGCGCTGAGAGGCTGGTAGACTGCACTTGGTTTGTAAATCCATTATTGGTGACCACTTTTACCCTTTTCTGTGGGGAAGAGGAGGAAGAGAAGAGATGGGTATTCATTTTGCTGAGTGGTTTCTCCTAGGGACTGGAGGATGGCTCCAGAAGGGCCTCTGGTGTGGAAATTACTGCTTGAGTTGGAAGAGGACCTGTAGCATCAGTGGCTTCAGAACTACATGCTGTGCCTTTGAATCTAAAACTACTTTTCAATTTCACATTCCCTTACACATATGCTTGGAAGTCTGGTTCTGTCTTCTTTCTAATTAGATGGATTGAAAATCGTTTTGAGAATGTTTGGAGGCTTATATAATTCCTGGCAGTAGTTGGTTGGTTATCATAAAACCAAGGCTTGAGAGACACCAAGGACTATGGGCCAACAGAATAACCTCCCAATATATTGCACCATTTCATGTATTTATCAGCTTTGTTAGGCCAAGTACACTGTAGATCCATGGAGAGGTGGATTGGGAGCAGTGGTTGGCAGAAATGTGATCTGACTGCACTGGTTGCGTTAGGTGTGTTTTTGGAAGTTTCTTTTTATTAATTAATAGATGTTTTCTCTTGGCATCACAGAATCGAGCAAGGAAACCTTAGTAAATAAAGTGCAGCTTATGCTGCTGAAGTGTGCACTTGCCACTCATATACTGAGGCCTGCTTGTGGTTTTTCTATGAGATCATTTGGTAGTATACTTGCATGCCACTGAGAGGCATCTAACAGTCCGTGTCAGTCCCTGTAGAGCTGCCCGGCCCCCTCACCTACCTGCTCCTTGTCTGTGGTGTGGATGTACAGTGATTTAGTTAACCACTGTCTTGCCAATACATCTCAAAGTTATTTCCTGTTCAGGGTAGAGTTTTTAAAACCAAGAGGGGATTTAATATTTTTCCATTTATCCTTTTAAAATTTCTCATTTAAGAAGGGCAGCTCAGTAACTAATACAAATAAAGATTTCAAGGAAATTAATGCCCTTAAGTCACTGTATTTGACAGCTTTGTTGTGACCCATGAGATTGCTTCACTTTTTATTGAGATGACCTAAAAAAGGATTGTCAGGGTATTAACATGACTAAAAACTTTCTACCTGCATTGTTATAGACTCATTCATTCAGACATGAGATGTGTCTGGACCAAATTCCATGTGTAGCAGAAACCACTGAGTGATGGTGTGTGATGAGCTGAGTGAGGAGGGAGCAGCTTCCAGAAGGCAGAGTTTGTTTTTGGAAAAATGGTGGAACTCATGGTCTGTGAGCCTCGTTCCCACACATGCTGGGCCCACGTGGGGCTTGAAACCCCTGTGTGGCATCTGTACTTGCTTGCACTCAGCCATGGTGTTTAAGCCACAGGGTTCTGATGCTGCTGACGGAGCGGAGAAACACTTCATTTCCCTGCCATCCTCAGGAGTGAGATGTTCCTTTCCACATAGTGATTTCTTCAAAATCCTTCAAGGACCAAAACTTAAAAAAAAATCGGCTATTTTGAGTGTGTATGTATACAGAGCGGGCCTTCAGATGAGTTCAGCAACCTTATATGTGCTGTTTTTTGCCCACACCCATGGTGCCTCATGCTGTGCATTTTGACTTCTGTGTCTCTGCTCTGGGTGTTGTTCGGTTTGGTTTTGGCTTCTCTGCAAGTGCTTTTTTTGTGCTGATGCCTCACTTTATCTTTCATTTACCAGATCCTCTTCTGATTTATTGCTCCTAATATTTTTTAACTGATTGAAAATGAGCCCTGAATGAAAACCTAAGGGTCATTCCTGTAAAGAAAGTGTATGAATGTGTGGACTTCAGGAATTTTATCCTATATTCTTAGAGACCATGTTGCAAAAGTAGTCAAGAACATACATTTGAGGGATATGTATATATAGGGTTCTGTGACAGCAAATAGTCGTAAGAATGGTCTGTGTACTTATGGACCTGTAATCTTCTTGGGAGGACAAGACAATGCACGAAACAGAACAAAGCAAAAGAACAGAGACTGGGTGCTGGCACTTTGTGCAGAAACACAAAGCTTAGTGTTAGTACTTAGTCCAGAGAATGCAGGCTGGTTGTTGGCACTTAGTCCAGATAACATGAATGTGTAAATTCCGTGTGCTAGAGAAAACCAGGAAGCTGTGACTTGGGTTGCTCTCCTAAATGAATAAGGTGATGCAGGGTATCTGAGGGTTGCTGTAATAACTGATTCTGACCTTTTAAAAGTAAAGTTTGACTTTAAGTTGCCAACCTGCTTAAGTGTGGACTTCATGGATATTTTCTGGTGCTCTTCAGTCCTTGAGTGGGTAAATCAAATCCTGAGATTGTTACTGAAGTAGCGTCCACTTCTATATCAGTGGGAGGTCAGTTATGGCTCTTTTTTATACATACCCACCCACCCACACACACCCACACCCACACCCACACCATCTGCATATATACCACATCCTGTGGAGCCCTATCAATTTGGGTGGGCATGCTCACATGTATGTATGTGTATCTGCACAGGTGTCATGTTCCATGTGGCCTGTGCCACTTCTGATGGGTATGCTCACACTCACACTGATATGAAGCACATTTGCACACAGTCCTTGGGCTGGAAGGGCCACAGGCACCTGTAGTGCAGTTCAGGTGGAGTCAGGTCCTTTGAAGATAAGATAACCTTCCCAGCCCTGTGACAGGTCAGTACAGACCCAGGGATGGGCTTGCTGGCTCCATGTGACATCTTGTTCATCTTTTGATGGGCATGGTGGTTGTTCATCTTTTCTTAACCATTAAAGCAATAGTGACCTTCCTTTGACTTCACGGTTCTTGGCAAATCTAATATATTTAAGAGTAGAAATCTTGTAGTTTTAGTCTATTTCTGACTTGAATTTTCCTAGTTATTTTGGTGAATAGGGTTTGTCTATATCATACTACTTTCAAAGCAGATGTAAAAACTTTTTCCTTTAAGAAGATTTAAAAATAAATGAAACGTTTGAAATTGCTTACTTCTCAATTCTTATACACAGGATCACATACCAGTGATATTGGGACCTTGGCTGTTGTTAATTGATGAGTATGTAACAGACGAAGTCTTGGATTCAGAAAATAAGGGAGTGGAAAGGCTTTAAAACCTGAGGGAGATATTCCTCACCATATTTAAATGGAATACAGTTCTCTTAGATTTCTGTAACATTTTTGATATAATGACAAATATTCAAATCTTATTTACATTTGATGGTTACATTGTTTAATAAGAATGAAGCAATGACCAGATTTCACAGAAAGGAAATAGGTCTTGGTCCTTGATATTGCAAGCATGAGTCACTGTATAAGTGTTGCTAATTTTAACTTCTCTGTAATTTTAAATCAGTTTGGAACTGCCTATCATCTTTGAATAATACGTGGAAAAAGTTCTTATTAAATCAACAAAATGCTGAGGAGGAGAATTTAGGCAGGTCAACTAAAAGCAACACTTTTGACATGCTCTCAGAGCCATTGGCCTATAAGCCTGGTTGTTGCAGAAGCTTTTCTAGCTTTGGGGCGATTACAGTCAGCAGCACTTTCAGCCATTAGTTACACTGTGCTCCCTAAGACCGCACCGTGTCTCATAATAGTGAGGACCTTTGCTGTCTTCCCCAGTGGAGTGGAAGTGTCATAAGGAACATTTTTACTGTCTTCTCTGTAATGTGTTCTCTCATACAAAGCATGTGATCTCTCATACAAAGTAGGTGATCAGAGATCTTTGTCAAATGAACAGTTCTGTGGTTCAGTCCCATCCTAACTTAGATTGGAAGTCTCCATTACTGTTGAAGAGGGAGATGTAACTATGTGAGCACTGAATGTCAGATGTGTGAATTTCTTTTTTCTAGAGAAGTTGAATTTTAAATCCTGAAAAAGAATCACATGTGATACAAGTTTGACTTTTCCTTTGAATGTTTTTCATCATAGGTTCTACTTTTTTGGAAGTTAGCCACCTAGACATATTCAGAAATACGTTTCATTTGGAGATGAGTTTTCTGTTTCTCATTCAGATATCTGAGCTCTTAAAATACAGGCTGATGTAAGTTCTTTAAATTCTGAAAAGCTCACGTGAGAGGAAAGGCAAAGGACAATATGCTTTACCAGATCCTTGGGTGTCTGTTTATTTAGACTGCCTGAAGACTTGCTTCACCTCTTAATTTAGTTTCTAAAAAACAGTTTGGAAAATGGTGGTGAGGAAGGACTATGGCAATCTGATCACTTTGCACACAAAGCACACAGTCATGACAGGCTTTATGTTGAGTGTGCAGTGTCTCCTGTGCAGGCTTGTGAGTGAGTTCCGGTTTGGTGGGTCGGAAAGTACTTCCGTCCTTTTGTCGTGTCTGATCTGTTGGAGTGCAGAGGTATTGAGTTTGTGCTTTCACGTGAACACTGCAGCATGCCTGTGCAGCCGTCTGGCTGGGGAGCTGCACTGATGCCTTCCTAGATAGTAGAGGGCACTTTTCAAAGATGGGCTCTTGTGCAGCTGAAAAGATGAGCCAGTGTTCTAAGGGGAGAGATGTCCCAGAGTGCTTTCTCTTCCAGTCTGTTCTTCAAATGTTGAAGTATCACTTTGTCTTGTAGGAAGCTACATCTGAAACATAAGAAATGGGAGCTCTGTAGTTAGTTGCTGACATGGAGCCAGAAGAGCTCACTGCTTCAGCATTTCAGGGCAGCATTTTCCACATCATGTATTTTTTTTCTTAGTGGTGAAATTCTGGCAGATTGTTATGCAAAACAGTTTTGTGTCTCTGTGTGACTGAGAAGACAGCTGTTAGTCCTAATGAGGAGTGCTAGCATTACAGTCTTTCCATTGATTGAGACCCACGGAGGGAGCGGAATGTTCCAGACCAGGCAGTGGTGTGCGGCGAGAAGGTACTGCGCCGTCAGCTGGAAGCACATGCTCCGCTGCTCTCGGCGACAAGATAAATGAGTTGGCTGGAGTTTGGCAGAGCCTGAATTTTTCCAGTGAGCGGTTGTGGCGTGCTTGCTTCCCATGGGACCTGAGTCTGAGGGAACCTTTAGAGCGACTTCCTCTGTGCCAGCTTTCCTCTCTGATGCCCTACAATACTTGTCAGGATTGTGATTTATTAAAACCCTAATGTCTTTCAGCATTTCATTAACATGGAGTAGACAGTCTTTTATGGGGACTTTCTTTCATTAATTTCGCAGAATGTTAACTGAAGTTTAACTTGGCCAAAATCTCCTGAGGCCTAGAGTCCACAGAGAGGTCCCTGGCATCATAGTTTCTGCTCTGCAGAACTCTGCCAGTGGCTAAAGCCTTCAAGCTTCTTGTGACCTATGCCCTGAGGAGTGTGGTGACCTCTGTACTGAGGGGTGTGGTGACCTCTGCCCTGAGGAGTACGGTGACCTCTGTACTGAGGAGTGTGGTGACCTTCGCCCTGAGGAGGATGGTGACCTCATTTCTAGTGTAGCCCTTATGTGGTCTTTGTTCTAAACAGGGAACTCAGATGGGCCAGTGGGTTGATGCCCCAGCTTTACCCTGGTCTCCCCCTTTGGTCCTGTGTTACCATGGCCTCAGCAGGCTTGTTTCTTCCCGGGTTCCTCTCTGTGTCTTACTGGGACACCGATTTAGCGTAATGCCTCCAGGTCCATCGGGGTTGCTCCAAACGGCAGAACTTTCTCCTTTTTTATGGCTGAGGAATGTCCCGCTGTGTATGGACCACATCTTTGTCCATTCCTCCATTGGTGGTCACTTAGGTTGTTTCCCTATCTTGGCTCTTCTGCATAAAGCAGCAGTGAGTAGGACAATGTGGATTTCTTAATGAGTTAGTGTTTTTGTTTTCTTTGGATAAGTACCAGAAGTGGAATTGCTGGATCATATGGTATTTCTGTTTTTAATTTTGTGAGAAACCTCTGTACTGTTTTCCATACTAACTGTGCCCATCATTTTATATCCCCACCAACAGTTTGATTTGGTCCCACTTGCTTATTTCTGCTTTTGTGGTCACATCTAAAACATTGAAAAGATGAATGTCATGAAGCTTTTCCCCTATGTTTTCTTTTAGTAGTTTCAGTTTCAGGTCTTACTTTGAAATCTTTAATCCATTTTGAGTCAATTTTTGTATATGGTGTGAGATAGAGTCCAATTTCATTCTTCTTCAGGTGGATACCAGTTTTCCCAAGACTGTGTATTGAAGAGACTGTTCTTTTCCCCATCATGTGTTCTTGGCTCCCTTGTTGAAGATCAGTTAACCAGAAATGCATGGATTTATTTCTGGGCTCTTGATTCTGTTCCATAGGTTCTTGACCCCTTTCTGACCATTATTTTCTCAATTTACAATTCTGGTAGAACTGAAGTGGAGATAGGTTCTGTAATCCCATTTTTTTAAACATGAAATTTACCATTTTAACCACTTTTCAGTGTACAGTTCAGTGGTGTTAAGTACATTAACGTAATTGTGCAACCATCACCACCATTTTCAGAACCTTCTCATCTTTTCAAACTGAAATTCTGTTAAAACTAATTCCACATTCCCACCTATTATAGGTACCTCATAAAAGTGCAGTCCTTTATTTTAAAAGTTTATGTGGTAGCATGGTCAGAAGTAAATGTTTTTAAGGCTGGATAATATTCCATTATATGGATATATACCACATTTTGTTTATCCACTCATCTGTCAATTAACACTTGGGTTGCTTCTATCTTTTAACTGTTGTCATATTGCTTCTTGGAATATGCATGTACAAATCTGTACAAGCCCCTGCTTTCAGTTCTTCTGGGCATATCCCAGAAGTAGGATTGCTGGGTCATGTGGTAACTCAGTGTTTAGTTTTCTGAGGAGCCTCCATTCTGTTTTCCATAGTGACTGTGCTGTTTCTCAGGTGTGTACCCACAGAGCATAAGGGTTCTAGTATCTCCACATCCTCACCAACTCTTGTTATTTTCTGTTTTTAGCTTTTGTTCTTGTTTTTTTTAGTAGCCATCCTAATGGGTGTGAGGTGGTATCCTGTTGTGGATCTTGATTTGCCTTTCCCTAATAATTAGTAATGTTGGACATCTTTTCATGGGCTTATTGGCCATTTGTAAATCTTCCTTGGAGAAAGGTCTGTTCAAGTCCTTTGCCCATTTTTTAATTGTTTTTTTGTTAAGTAAAGGAATAAGTTTTTCTCCAGTGTTCTGATTATACTGATTGAAAGTTGCAGTTGGAATTTTTTTTTTTTAATTCTCTACAATCAGGCACAGATGCGTAGAAATTTTGGCAGGTTCTGTCTAATCCATATCTTCTGGTAGCTTCTTTTTGTTCCATTGCCTGGAAAAAAGAGAATAGAGTGGACTGGACTGTAATTTTCTAATTTCCTGAGGAGAAATTAGGAGTGCTTATTTTCACACTTACAGAAAAGTTTTAGCAGAATGTAAGACAGTGGTCAGCTTGCACATCCCCAACATCCCCTCCACATGCTAGAGACTCTGGCAGTGAGACCATGTGTTTATTACACATGTGTGTGTGTCCTGGAACTTTTTGATGAGGTTCTGACCTTGTGCCCTTTAATTGTAGCACCGTGACCTCTGCTGTGTTCACCGTGGGAGATAACGTTGTTTCAGGTAGTGACGATCGCACTGTGAAGGTCTGGGATTTAAAGAACATGAGATCTCCCATTGCCACTATTCGTACGGACTCTGCGATCAATAGGTGAGGAAAGCTACTTGTTACATAAACTTGTAGATGATTTGAAAGGGTCGATAGTAGTGTAATGTCTTCTTCATGTAAATTTAGTGTTTCATTAATAGAGCGTTGGGAAAAGTGTGGACTGCTGGGGAAGTATTTTTTATTGATCTTCTAATGCAGATTCAGTATTTTGTGAATACTCTAACTTAAATGTAAAATCAGGGTTGGGTAGTAAACTTTGTAAGAATAAGAGTGAGCCATTTATGGCCAAAGGTTTATAGGGCTTTTGTTTAGTTAGTCCACATAAGTTACGTGTATTCTAATGCCATAGACAGACACACAATACCTGCAGCTTGCTAATGTGCCTTGAAATGTGAATACTATGAAATATCCTTCTGCATTGTAACACGTGCTGTCACTGTTTTATATATAACATGCTTCTGTCTCTTTTTGTAGGATCAATGTATGCGTTGGCCAAAAAATCATTGCCCTTCCACATGACAACCGACAAGTAAGATTGTTTGATATGTCAGGTGTAAGGCTGGCAAGGCTTCCTCGCAGCAGTCGGCAGGTATGTATGCTGTTGATTTGTGTGTTCACAAAGAGCCTTAGGAAAAACTTGGAATTCACAACCTAGGTCATCACCAACTAAGAGAAATGCACTGTGAGCCCCACATGTCTTTTAAGAATTTCTAATAGCTGCTTTAAAAAAAGAGAAGTTAATATTAACAATATATCATATTTAGCCAAATATGTCTGAAATAATATAGTTTCAATATATAGTCAGTATAAAAATATTAGAGATTTTTTATTCTTATTTTCTTCCCCCGCCATTGGATGCTAGATTTTCACTGGATATACTTGATCTGTATTTAAGAATTTATAAACTTTAAGTAGAAACTGTTTCCCAGTACTTGAACTGAGTATTAGGTTTTAAGTTTAAACAAACATGAAATCAGTCAGCTGTCATGGCAGCATTCAGGAGCTCATATGCACATGTGTGAGTGGCTTCCACATTAGGAACACAGTCTCAGATATTTGCAGCTAACTTATACAAACTGCAAATACATTTAAGGACAAGTATCTCAAGTAGTCAGGTGGGGCTGGTGGTTGTGGGTTGTGGAAGCTCTTGAAGGAGGGCCCCCCACCTCCACCCACAACCAGAAAACACCTTCCCATGGTCAGTCACTGGACAAAGCTCCATTTGAAATGGCTTCCTCATTCAGCCCAGAGGATGTAGTGCAGTGGAGTTGGCCATTGCAACTGTGGTGGTCAGACTGTCTGTCAGTTACCTGAAAGTAGGGCAGGAATGGACAGCAGTGCCTTGCCTCTTTCTAAAGGAGTCCATCCCGGCCCTGCATCCAGTGTATCTGTGTGCCTCCGTGCTCCCCGCTCTTGCCTTCAGGTTGATGCCCTGTCCTGTTCCTGGCAGCTTGTGAGCTTCAGGCTGGCTCTGTGGGAGGTGTGGCTCCAGAGAGCACAGACTAGGTGGTGAAGTGGGTACTTGCTGCCAACATGGCAGTCCCCTTTTTTCAGGTGGCAATAGCTTGCTGAAAGCTCTGTGTCCTTAGGGCTGTTCAGCCGTTCTTCTGTGTCAGAGCTCACATGCTCCCAGTTTTATTGGGCTTTGCATTCTGTGGTGCACACTGAAGGAAAAAGAGTGATGAAATTAGAGTAGCTACAAAAGTTTTCACCATCCCTAACAGAGCCATAAACTCTCTGTCCTGGGTGATCTTTTCATGTTTTGGTAACTCAGTATCATTAATGCATCATCTGCACTGCATCCTTATTGTGCTGGGGCTTTCTCATTTCAGAATGTCTTGTGTGCCTTACCTAAAATTGCTGTGCAACATGGAAAGCTTGCATTTTGAAAAATAGATATATGAGAGTGTATGATTTCATTACTTTGAGAACATTTTCCTTCAAGAAAATAGGGAGTTCTGGGTAGTTCATGGTAGGACTAATTCTGTGGGGACAGTTTCATTTTTCATTACCTATAAAATTCCAACAACCTTGTTGGAATTGCAGAATTCTGTTGTGTTTGGATTTATTCCCTTCTAAGGGCGTATGTGAAATAGATTGATTATTTAAGATTAATAAATAACATTTTACTTCATTCTGAACTTGCAGTACTTTTTCAGATAAGTAAATATGGTTTTCAGTATCATAGAACCATGCCTGAAATCCCTGGTTTGTATTGTCTCAGCTTCTTTCAACTGACAGATTTTAAATAGAGAAGCATCACTTATTTAAACTCAGTAGCTAGAATGAAAGGGGCTAATAATGTGAATCTCTTTACTTCGGGGAACATAAAAGTGACTTTTCCTAAAAGCATGTTTTAAAGCAAGGCAAGCTCTGTCAACTGTTGAAAGGAATTAAAGAGAAAAAGTTTCTGTGGGCAGGGTGTTTGGGAGGGTTTTCAGAAGGCACAAAGGCTCTTCGCATAGGAGTGTGACTGCTTCCTGTTAGTCTGCGCCCAGAGCCATCCACTGGTGGGTGTTCCAGGACGTGTGTATTCACTGAGGTGAAAGGTGGACTCAGAACTCGAGGTGGCTCCAGCCCTGTCACGAGTTAGCTCATTCTGATCCACTTTCTGTGGGTGCTCTGTGGTATATCCTCTTACCCAGTTATCACGTACCTGATTTCAGGGTTTCTGCAGTGACTGCCTTGAGTTGATCATCTTTAACTAATTCTTATACAGAGGCTTGATCATACTGCCCGTTAATGGATGTGTTGTTCATGGTTTTTTCTTAGGTTTTTAATGTAGGAGTGACATAGGTAGCTTTTGACCCTGTGTCACATAACCTTCCATTTGTAATACTATGACATTTGGGCCTTATGAGTTCTCTGCGGATGTATAGATAGCATGCTGCATGCTTCACATGTGAATGTTTTGCAAAGGGAACTTCTGTGCATTCCTTTGAATATTTATTTTACTTATTAAATTTCTGTTAGCTTTTCTTAATCCCGCTTCTTTTTTTTTTTTGAGAGGGCATCTCTCATATTTATTGATCAAATGGTTGTTAACAACAATAAAATTCAGTATAGGGGGTCAATGCTCAATGTACAATCATTAATCCATCTCAAGCCTAATTCTCGTCAGTCTCCAGTCTTCTGAAGCATAACGAACAAGTTCTTACATGGTGAACGAATTCTTACATAGTGAATAAATTCTTACGTGGTGAACAGTACAAGGGCATTCATTCATCACAGAAACTTTCGGTTTTGATCACGCATTATGAACTATAAACAATCAGGTCAAATATGAATATTCGTTTGATTTTTATACTTGATTTATATGTGGATCCCACATTTCTCCCTTTATTATTATTATCATTTTTATTTTTAATAAAATGCTGAAGTGGTAAGTAGATGCAAGATAAAGGTAGAAAACATAGTTTAGTGCTGTAAGAGGGCAAATGTAGATGATCAGGTGTGTGCCTGTGGACTAAGTATTAATCCAAGCTAGACAAGGGCAGCAAAACATCCATGGATGCAGAAGATTTCTCTCAAAGCAGGGGGGATGAGGTTCTGAGCCTCACCTCTGTTGATCCCCAATTTCTCACCTGATGGCCCCCCTGTGACTGTGCCTGTCTTAGGTTGTTCCTCCCTTGAGGAATCTTACCCGTCTCTGGCTAACCAGTCATCTTCTGGCTTAATCCCGCTTCTTGTACTTACCTGTACGTTACAGTAATGACAACATATTAGAGCTATTACATTACTTTAAAACATATGAATATGTCCTGAGGCTTTGCTTGTATCTGTGTGTGTGTATACCAGATATATCACACTATAAACTTTCAAATATTTTCCAGTAGTTTTTCCCAATATTCTGATATTTAACTGGAATTCCTGAAAGTGGCAGGAATCTACTTAAAAGGCTATTTTATCCTGTTTTGTTTGGCACCAGATGTATTTTTCTAGTTCCTTTGTTACCTGAGTCAGTTAAAATGGTATATGAGGTCTTTGAATGAATTCCATGGAATTTATTCCCATATATCATCTAGCCTCAATTTATTCATTAAGAAGTCTCAGACTGGTCATTTATTCTTTCTGAGTGACTCATCTCACTCCCTTTATTAAAGGAAGAGTCATAAGTGCCTTTGATGTGAGTCTCAGTTCATAACGTGTCCTGGCCGCTCATCTCATTACGGTGTTACCACCAGTGCGTCATCAAAGCCCTTGCCATGCTCTGTACTTTTGGCTCATTTTGACTAATCTTGCCTGTTGATTTTTTTCTTTCAATTCAGTCCCTTTGAGTGGTATAGTAGTTAAATTGGCTGGGGTTTTGCAGCTCTTATGCTTCAGGAATAATGCACTAATTCTCGTTTGTGTGATTGGTAATAGGGCCACAGAAGAATGGTGTGCTGCTCGGCGTGGAGTGAGGACCACCCCATGTGCAATCTGTTCACCTGCGGGTTTGACAGGCAAGCCATTGGCTGGAACATCAACATTCCTGCGTTGTTACAGGACAAATAAAGTCACCAGCACTCCTTGTTTTGTAGCTTGCCATGGACCTGTGACTGGTGCAGGCTTTTCTCATGTTGATCCGCTGGTTTTGTGAGAGTCAGACCTCGAAAAGGGTGGTTTGTGTATTTCTTTCTACATTTTACCTGGCTTGCATGAAATGTACAGAAAAGTGTGTGCTCATATATTTTTGTCTTGTGTGTGTGTGCTGGCATCCTCTGGTCAGGAGAAATAGAGCCCCTCCCTCTAACACGCCACGTTTGGTTGGGTATTGGCATTTGTTTGACAGATGATAAGAGGGCATTATGTTTATATGAGGTGAATGTGACCCTGTGAGCCTGGCAGCCTGCTGCATTTCTGGAATAACTGTACATCTCGACCTTGTCCTGGGCACAGTGCAGAGCTGCATCTGCGTTGGCTAATGAACTGCAGGAGTGAGCCTGATATGTCATGTGTGCTCTGTCTGAAGTGTTGGCATATGCTGTCCCGTGATTCCGCTTCAGCTCTGTGTTCTGTTACAGTTCAGTGACTAACCTGGATCTTAGAAGTTAAAAAAAAAAAACAGCATTAGAATGTTGAGTTGGCAACATTCAGAGAGTTTCTTTTGAAAAGAAAAAGTTTCTGCTCTTTTTATAGAAAATCATTTCAATCTCCTAAGGACTCATAGTAGCAAATTCTAAAATGTAATGATTCTAATCACTGGTTTCACATATTAAGCAAAATTTAAAGCACTTTAGTTTATAGCTATGGTTATAAACAGGTTTAGAAGTTTCAAGTGACTTATCCAACTGAATGTGAGTTGACCTTCTTAAGAAGGCCCTGCTACCTGAAAACAAAACCTTATTTATTTTCTACACTTTTAGTTTGAATATTTCTAAATGGGTTCACTTCCTTGGTGGTATTGGAGAGCCAATAATGCAAATAAATGAGTACTACCTCAAAAACAAATGTGTTTGGAAAACTTGGGAGTCTCACTGTTACCTAGCTAAAGCACTTTTGACTGATAGCTGGAATACTGAACTCAACTCAGAAGGCAAGGAAGACAATCATAGCAAATGTATCCTGAAGATGAAAGGCTCATCTATTAGCCAGTGAGGTGGAAGCCAGCAGGGTAGTCGGCAGGTAACAAGATGTGCTTGTCTAGGCAGCTGGGACACTCCTCCCTGCCAGCCCTCCCTCTGCCCAAGTGAGCCAGCTGCTCTTGTCTTCTTGGAATTATTGTTATCTGATGTTTGTGGGTTTATGTTTCTTGTTGAGTTATAGTTTTGATAAAGAAGCATCTCAGTGTGTTGCCCCTCATGTTTATAATCCTTTGAATGTGTCCACTTGGAGAGGCACAAGAGGGTTATGTTGAAAATGATCATGGGTGATGCCCCGCAATCCCTGTGTTTCCTGTTTTGTGGGGACAAGAGGCTGGAGCTGGCTGCTGGTGGAACGCTATGTGGTGAGTAGTGGAAGCAGAGCATGCAGGCTGCCTTCGGTTGGAGCATCCCAGAAGTGGGCTTGGCTCTCTGGAGGCTCCTTCCACTCAGGTCCCATGGTAGCTATCCTGGGAACACCAGCCCTGGGTCATGCGGTATGGTTCTGAAAGGGTCCACACAGCCTAGGAAGCCTAAAGGAAGCACCGAGAGAAAGCAGTTGTGACAGGTAGTTGAGGTTGTTGACTGAGGGATGGGCAACACATGCTTCAGAAGCAGCTTTAGTTTTAAAGCTTAAGAATTTGTTGTATTTTAAAAGTCTGGCATTTCCCCTGACGCTGAGAATGAAGTCAGGCTTACCCCTGGTGGGCTGGGTATTCAGGTTCCAGACCTTGCCATCAGTAATGGTCTCATGGTGAGATATGAGCTTGCCGTGTCTCCTCTGTTGCTCCACACCCCTAGGTAGGCACAGGAGTAGCTCTTCAGTGACAAGCTACACTGTACAACCATGCTCCCAGTTCCATTTGTGTTTTAATTTTAATATTGGGGTGTGTGAGAGTCATTCTTTGCAACATTGAAAAATGTGTACAAATAGCTAAGTCAAACGTGCAAACCAGATCTCTGCCAGATTAAAAATATTTGAAACTTTTAAATATATACATTTCTGATGGCCATTTAGCTCTGTGCACATTTGTGCCCTTCATGGCTGCAGCTGCTCACATCTAACTGGAAGGGCCGGCCTCCTCAGCATCTCCACAGGTGAAAAGCTCACAGAGCTTGAGTGAGTTCTCAGGAGCAGGGCACGCTGTGCATCACCATGCCATCCCTGGACAGGATTCCATCTGGTGCAGCTGGGGTCCTGGTGGTGGTTTTAGGAGTCATGAAGGAGATTGGGGATAGTGAGTGTGGGCGTGTGCATGTGCATGCGTGTGTGAACGTGCCTTTTGTGGCTGTAATTAAGTCATGTGATCAGCCACATGTAAACTCATCTGAAATAGTGTTTGGAGATGGGAGAGGTTTTGTCCTATATGCTGAAGTGTCCAGAATTTCATTTAATAATGGAAGGAAAATATGTGGTTACTGAAAAATATGTATTGATAGAGAATTTCATAAGAGATACTGTTGAACAAAGCAACACTCTTTTTCTCAACCACTGCACATCGGTTTCTGTAGAGTCAGCAATTCTGTATATATTTTGTAATCTGAAGAATCCTATGTAAATCATTTGTTGCTTAAATCTGTGAAAAACGAGTTTCTTTGGGGGGGAGTATGCATTTGTAAGTGTTGTGCCGAAGCACGTGTTTTTATTGTACTGATGTGTTTTTAAGTGTTGTGTCTTCATTGCAATATGAAATTCATTAAAAATCCATGTTCCATAATGACTGTTGTAAAAGCTTTACGTTACTAGGAGTTTCTTTGTATTATTTTTCTTCTTTTTAATGTTTTGTTTTGGTGAAAGCATGCTTGGTGTGGCTGCTCCTGCTCAGGGAAGCCCTGTAACGGCTACAGGAACCTTGGGTTCCCTGCCTGCTAGTGGTTGCTGTGTGAGACTAGAAAGGCTCATTGCCTACATTGTATAAGCACTGGAGATGCATTCAGTCCCAAAGGGCAGAATTTCTCCACTGACTACTTAAACCTCTTCCCTTTAGAAATGTGTGATTATTATGTAAATTTAATCACCACATCTTCAGTTACATTTAAAAGTTCACATTAGTATGAAGAACCAAAGCAAGACATGTACTATGATTTAATCAAGATGCCGCTAAGACGTCACCCTTACTATCTGCAGATTTTCTGGATTTCCTTAATGAATTAGAAGTTAAATTATTCCAATAATTGGGAATATTCTTAGTGTAACATATACATAGCCCATATTATGGTGGGAAGAAGCTGAAAATGAAATTAGATATAAGGGTGATGTGATTTAAAATTAATTGTATTAAAACATCTTTAGGCAGCTTTTGGTTAAAATGCAAATTGAAGCAGATTTTGGGGCTCTAAGAGCTGTGTGCTTGACAGAGATATTATGCCCATTTATGGTCCTGTGGCATCTGAGGAGATAAGGCTGGAAGGTTGTCTAAGTTGTCAGTGAGTGCAGACAGGAGGAGCCAGGGAGGAGTGTGCCCAGAGCGAGGGCAGGCGCCTGGGGTGGGAGTCATGAGCAGACTCTAGCTGTAGCCTTGGCAGGCTAGGTGAACTCCACTGGCACTGCCTGCCTTGTGGGGACAGGCCAAGGGGTCACAGCTGTGCGCCGCCCCACCTTCCCCCAGGTGGGAGGCATGGCTCCAGGGGTGTGCTGGGGGCAGCAGGGTGAGGAGGTTCCTGGGTCTGAGGTCTGGTTGGGACGGTCAGGCGGTTCATTGGAGGGGGAAGGGTTCTAAGTGTCTCAGGTCAGCTGTGTTTCTGAAAAATAATTTCAAGTCGCCTATTTAATTAGTAGTTCTAGTGCTGCTGGTTATCCATATGGAGAAAAATATCACACCAAAAGAAAATCAACCCAAGCATTATATGTTAAATGAAAAGCAATATCTTTAAAATAATATTTTTATGACTGGGTTCATTAAACAACTATCTAAAAATGCATTATCTGTACTGGGGAAGATTCATACATTTAACTATTCAAATGGGAAGGTCTCTGGGCATCATAGGGAATCTCAAAGGGGTGACTTTGCTGCAGATTAGCAACACATCTGATCTGTAGGGGATTGATTCCCAGGCAGAAAACAAAGCAAAAATTCTGTGTCTGTAGGATTGGAAATTCATCAGCAGACATGAATAGGATATCAAAAGAAAAAACTTAACCTGCCAATAAAGAAGTGTAGAAATCAAGAAAATGAAAGTTAAGGCCAGAATGAAATACTGTTTGACAACCATTAGATCGGGAAAAACTATGTCAGGCATGTAGACTTCTGGAACTTTTATATATACTGTTGGTTTGGATCTATACTGGAAAATACTGTCAGTAAGTCTGGATGTATGTATGCCCTGCTGCCCCAGCGACTACTTGGCATATATTTAGAACATGGTTTGTCAAGAGTGATGTCTAGAGACCTTGAGTGTCTGTTAAAGTGATGATCCCTGGATTCAACCCCAGAACTACTGACTCAGGGTCTCCTGGGATAGGATGCAAGGACCTGCATTTTAAACAAGCTTCCCCATGTGATTCTTCTGTCTGGTTTGAGAGCTGCTGTCCTGAAGAACCTTTTGAACATATGGACTCAGGACATGTGCTGGGTTGCAGCACCAACTGGAAACAACCCAGCCAAACACCAGTAGGGACTGGTAAGTTAAACCATGGTATGACTACCTAACAAAGCATTATAAAACAGTAAAAATGAATGAACAGCTCATTGATTGTTGGTCTTAGGAATGTAGTGTTGAGTGAAGAAATAAGGCAGTGGACACTATGCACAGTCTGAAACTTTTCTGTAAAGCACACACAACCCAACCATACAGTTATGATCATGTATTTTGGGACTTGAGAGAAAACCCAAAATTCAGCAGGGTGTTCTCTGGGCCAGTAGTGGAGGGTGAGGTGGGAGGCAGAGGGTATGGTCAGTAAGCCCAGAATGGGCTGTGTCTAGTTCCTGATTGGCTGATGGATATGTAGGTCCATGTTCAGTTTGCTGACTTCTCAACTTAAATATCTTTGTAGATATTCCTTTAGTGTATCTAAGATTATATAATTAAAATGTAATAGAGAAAGAGGAGCCAAGATGGCAGCATGAGTAGGACAGCAGAAATCTCCTCCCCAAAACATACATATTTTTGAAGATACAACAAATAGAACTATTCCTAAAAGAGAGACCAGAAGACACAGGACAAAAGCCAGACTACATCTACATCTGCGAGAACCCAGCGCCTTGCGAAGGGGGTAAGAAACAAGCTACGGCCTGGCGGGACCCGAGTGCTCCTCATCACAGCTCCTTGTGGGAAGGGAGAAGTCAGAGTGGGAAGGGAGAGGGAACCCAGGACTGCTAAATACCCAGTCCTAGCCATCTGCACCGGGAGCGCAGATACACAGTGCGTGGTGTGCTGGATATGCGACAGTAAAACCTGCGAGCAGGTCCCCGCAGCCGGTGCCCCTGGGACAAAAGAAAAGCAAGTGCTTTTGAAAGTCTTAAAGGGACAGGTGCCTCACACCTGTACGGAAGCATCTCGGGACAGTCAGCCCAGCAGCTGGGAATCCTGGGGAACTCTGGGCACCCTAACCCCCTGGGCAGTAGCGCAGCTTGGAGGCCCCCCACGGCGATAAACAGCCCCTTGTCCATTCCCCCTCCGGCATGGCCCCGCCATAGCGTAGCAGCAGCCTGAGGCCGGCCATGCCCACTGCAACCATGGAGCTTACTCCACAGCGGCTGGAAAAAATCAGAGACCCCATCTGTGTGCAACTGCTCAGCATAAGCCGCTAGGGGTCGCCATTCTCCCAGGAAAGGAAGGCCAGGACCAAGTGGAAAGGGTATTGGTTCTCCCAGCTGACACATGTGCCAACTGCACATGACTACCTCTATCGCCATGAAAAGGCAGAAGAATTTGATACAGTCCAGAATTACTCAGACATCCTCCCCTGAGAGGTAATCTGAGGAGATAGATTTAACCAATATTCCTGAAAATGAATTCAAAATAACGGTCATAACCATGCTGATGGACTTGCAGAGAAATATGCAAGAGCTAAGGAGGGAGAATACAGAAATAAAACAATCTCTGGAAGGACTTCAAAGCAGAATGGACAAGATGCAAGAGACCATTTATGGACTAGACAACAGAGAACAGGAATGCAGAGAAGCTGATGCAGAGAGAGATAAAAGGATATCCAGGAATGAAAGAATATTAAGAGAACTGTGTGACCAATTGAAATGGAACATGGGTACCAGAAGAAGAAGAGAGAGAAAAAGAGATAGAAAGTGTCTTTGAAGAAATAATTGCTGAAAACTTCCCCAAACTGGGGGAGGAAATAGCCTCTTAGACCTCTTCCAACACAAGGGACCCAAAGAGGACAACACTAAGACACATAATAATTAAATGGCAAACATCAAAGACAAGGACAGAGTATTAAGGCAGCCAGAGAGAGAAAAAAGGTCACCTACAAATGAAAAGCCATCACGCTATCATCAGACTTCCCAACAGAAACCTTATAGGCCAGAAGAGAATGGCATGATATATTTAATGCAATGAAACAGAAGGGCCTTGAACCAAGAATACTGTATCCAGCACGATTATCATTTAAATATGAAGAAGGGATTAAACAATTCCCAGACAAGCAAAATTGAGAGAATTTGCCACCCAACATATGAAGAACGGAGGAGGAGGAGTAGGAAGGGAGAGAAAGAATCATCAGACAGTGTTTATAATAGCTCAATAAGCGAGTTAAGTTAGACAGTAAGATAGTAAAGAAGCTAACCTTGAACCTTTGGTAACCACAAACTTAAAGCCTGCAATGGCAATAAGTACATATTTTTCAATAATCACCTTAAATGTAAATGGACTGAATGCACCAATCAAAAGACACAGAGTAATAGAATGGATAAAAAAGCAAGACCCATCTATATGCTGCTTATAAGAGACTCACCTCAAACCCAAAGACATGCACAGATTAAAAGTCAAGGGAAGGAAAAAGATATTTCATGCAAACAACAGGGAGAAAAAAGCAGGTGTGGCAATACTAGTATCAGATAAAATAGACTTCAAAACAAAAAGTCATAAGAGATAAAGAAAGACATGATATAATGATAAAGGGCTCAGTCCAACAAGAGGATATAACCATTATAAATACATATGCACCCAATACAGGAGCACCAACATATGTGAAAGAAATATTAACAGAATTAAAGGAGGAAATAGAATTCAATGCATTCATTTTGGGAGACTTCAACACACCACTCACTCCAAAGGACAGATCCACCAGACAGAAAATAAGGACACAGAGGCACTGAGCAACACACTAGAACAGATGGACCTAATAGACATCTACAGAATTCTACATCCAAAAGCAATAGGATACACATTATTCTCAAGTGCACATGGAACATTCTCCAGAATAGAACACATACTAGGCCGCAAAAAGAGCCTCAGTAAATTCCAAAAGATTGAAATTCTACCAACCAACTTCTGAGACCACAAAGTTATAAAACCAGAAATAAATTGTACAAAGAAAGCAAAAAGGCTCACAACCACATGGTGGCTTAACAAAATGCTGCTAAATAATCAGTGGATCAATGACCAAATCAAAATGGAGATCCAGCAATATATGGAAACAAATGACAACCACAACACAAAGCCCCAACTTCTGTGGGATGCAGTGAAAGCAGTTTTAAGAGGAAATTATGTAGCAATCCAGGCATATTTTTTTTTTTTTAGAAATTAGGTCTGAAACCCAAATCAAATTCATTTATTCCAATGTACTGTTTCTCAAGACAAAAAATATTGCTTGTGGCAGCATTTTATTTCACTGACCCAATACAGGGAGCAAAGGAAGGACAAATTCTAGGGCATGGAAGGTCTGGAACCCCAAACTGAAGACAATAGCTTGTCTGTGCTTTTAAAACACTTGGTCAGAGCTCCTCCTACTGGAATAACTTACTCAGTACCGTGATGTCAGACTCCCGGTCAAGATGCACATTTTTTTTTTTTTTTGAGAGGGCATCTCTCATATTTATTGATCAAATGGTTGTTAACAACAATAAAATTCAGTATAGGGGGGTAAATGCTCAATGTACAATCATTAATCCATCTCAAGCCTAATTCTCGTCAGTCTCCAATCTTCTGAAGCATAATGAACAAGTTCTTACATGGTGAACGAATTCTTACATAGTGAAAAAATTCTTACATGGTGAACAGTACAAGGGCATTCAGCACAATAACTTTCGGTTCTGATCACGCATTATGAACTATAAACAATCAGGTCAAATATGAATATTCATTTGATTTTTATACTTGATTTATATGTTGATTTCACATTTCTCCCTTTATTATTATTATTTTTATTTTTAATAAAATGCTGAAGTGGTAGGTAGATGCAAGATAAAGGTAGAAAACATAGTTTAGTGCTGTAAGAGGGCAAATGTAGATGATCAGGTGTGTACCTATGGACTAAGTATTAATCCAAGCTAGACAAGGGCAGCAAAACATCCACGGATGCAGAAGATTTCTCTCAAAACAGGGGGGGTGAGGTTCTGAGCCTCACCTCTGTTGATCCCCAATTTCTCACCTGATGGACCCCTGTGACTGTGCCTGTCTTAGGTTGTTCCTCCCTTGAGGAATCTTACCCGTCTCTGGCTAACCAGTCATCTTCCGGGGCCATACAGGGAAATGTAAAGTTGGTAAGTGAGAGAGAATCCATATTGTTTGAAAAGGTTAGCTTTTTACTTCTTTGCAGATTTATGCCCTGTGGCTTCTATGCCCAGCACTTGTCTCGAGGTATCTTTACCACTAATCCAGGCATATTTTAAGAAGGAAGAACAATCCAAATGAATAGTATAAAGACACAATTATCAAAATTAGGAAAAGAAGAACAAATGAGGCCTAAAGTCAGCAGAAGGAGGGACATAATAAAGATCAGATAAATAGATAAAATTGAGAAGAATGAAACAATAGAAATAAATCAATGAAACCAAGAATTGGTTCTTTGAGAATATAAACAAAATAGATAAGCCCCTAGCCAGACTTTTTAACAGAAAAAGAGGATCTACACACATCAACAGAATCAGAAATGAGAAAGGAAAAAGTCATGACAGACCCCACAGAAATACAAAGAATTATTAGAGAATACTACAAAAAAGTATATGCTAACAATTTGGAAAACCTAGAAGAAATGGACAACTTCCTAGGAAAATACAACCTTCCAAGACTGACCAAGGAAGAAACAGAAAATCTGAACAGACCAATTACCACCAAAGAAATTGAATAGGTAATCAAAAACTACCCAAGAGCAAAACTCCTGGGCCAGAGGAATTTACCGTGAAGTTTTATCAGACATACAGAGAAGACATAATACCCATTCTCCTTAAAGTTTTCCAAAAAATAGAAGAAGAGGGAATACTTCCAGACTCGTTCTGTGAAGCCAATATCACCCTAATACCCAAACCAGGCAAAGACCTCCACCAAAAAAGAAAATTACAGACCAATATCTCTGATGAACATAGATGCAAAAATACTCAACAAAATATTAGCAAACCGAATTCAAAAATACATCAAAAAGATCATACACCATGATCAAGTGGGATTCATGTCAGGAATGCAAGGATGGTAGAACATTCGAAAATCCATCAACATCATCCACCACATCAACAAAAAGAAGGACAAAAATCACATCATCATCTCCATAGACGCTGAGAAAGCATTTGACAAAATTCAGCATCCATTCATGATAAAAACTCTCAGCAAAATGGGTATAGAGGGCAAGTACCTCAACATAATAAAGGCCATATATGAAAAACCCACAGCCAACGTCATACTGAACAGTGAGAAGCTGAAAGCATTTCCTCTAAGATCAGGAACAAGACAGGGATGCCCACTCTCCCCACTGTTATTCAACATAGTACTGGAGGTCCTTGCCACGGCAATTAGACAAAACAAAGAAATACAAGGAATCCAGATCGGTAAATAAGAAGTCAAACTGTCACTATTTGCATATGACATGATATTGTATGTAAAAAACCCTAAAGACTCCACTCCAAAATTACTAGAACTGATATTGGAATACAGCAAAGTTGCAGGATACAAAATTAATACACAAATCTGTGGCTTTCCTATACAGTAACAATGAACTAATAGAAAGAGAAACCAGGAAAACAATTCCATTCACAATTGCATCAAAAAGAATAAAATACCTAGGAATAAACCTAACCAACCATGTGAAAGACCTATACCCCAAAAACTACAAGACATTCTTAAGAGAAATTAAAGAAGACACTAACAAATGGAAACTCATCCCATGCTCTTGGCTAGGAAGTATTAATATTGTCAAAATGGCCATCCTGCCCAAAGCAATCTACAGATTTAATGCAATCCCTATCAAATTACCAACAGCATTCTTCAACGAACTGGAACAAACAATTCAAAAATTCATATGGAATCACCAAAGACCCCAAATAGCCAAAGCAACACTGAGAAGGAAGAATAAAGTGGGAGGGATCTTGCTCCGCAACTTCAAGCTCTACTACAAAGCCACAGTAATCAAGACAATTTGGTACTGCCACAAGAACAGAGCCACAGACCAGTGGAACAGAATAGAGTCTCCAGACATTACCCCAAACATATATGGTCAATTAATATACAATAAAGGAATCATGAACATACAGTGGGAAAATGACAGCCTCTTCAACAGCTGGTATTGGCAAAACTGGACAGCTACATGTAAGAGAATGAAACTGGATCATTGTCTAACCCCATACACAAAAGTAAATTTGAAATGGATCAAAGACCTGAATGTAAGTCATGAAACCATAAAACTTTTAGAAAAAGACATAGGCAAAAATCTCTTGGACATAAACATGAGCGACTTCTTCATGAACATATCTCCCTGGGCAAGGGAAACAAAAGCAAAAATGAGCAAGTGGAACTATATCAAGCTGAAAAGCTTTTGTACAGCAAAGGACACCATCAGTAGAACAAAAAGGCACCCTACAGTAATGGGAGAATATATTCATAAATGACAGATCCTATAAAGGGTTGACATCGAAAATATATAAAGTGCTCATGCACCTCAACAAACAAAAAGCGAGCAATCCAATGAAAAAATGGGCAGATGAGCTGAACAGACAGTTCTCCAAAGAAGAAATGCAGATGGCCAACAGACACATGAAAAGATGCTACACATTGCTAGTTATCAGAGAAATGCAAATTAAAACCACAATGAGATATCACCTCACACCAGTAAGGATCGCCACCATCCAAAAGAGAAACAACAACAAATACTGGTGAGGTGGTGGAGAAAGGGGAACCCTCCTACACTGCTGGTGGGAATGTAAATTAATTCAACCATTGTGGAAAGCAGTATGGAGGTTCCTCAAAAAGCTCAAAATAGAAATATCATTTGGCCCAGGAATCCCACTTCTGGGAATTTACCCTAAGAATGCAGCAGCCCAATTTGAAAAAGACAGATGCACCCCTATGTTTATTGCAGCACTATTTACAACAGCCAAGAAACCAAAGCAATCTAAGTGTCCATCAGTAGGTGAATGGATAAAGAAGATGTGGTACATATACACAATGGAATATTATTCAGCCATAAGAAGAAAACAAATCCTACCATTTGCAACAACATAGATGGAGCTAGAGGTTATTATGCTCAGTGAAATAAGCCAGGCATAGAAAAGACAAGTACCAAATGATTTCATTCATCTGTGGAGTATAAGAACAAAGGAAAAAGTGATGGAACAAAACAGCAGCAGAACCCAAGAATGGACTAACAGTTACCAAAGGGAAAGGGACTTGGGAGGATGGGTGGGAAGGGAGGGAGAAGGGGGGGAAGAAGAAAGGGGGCCTTATGATTAGCATGTATAATGTGTGGGTGGCACAGGGAGGGCTGTGCAACACAGAGAAGACAAGTAGTGATTTTACAGAATCTCACTATGCTGATGGACAGTGACTAATGGGGTTTGTGGGGGCAACTTGGTGAAGGGGGGGATTCTAGTATTCATAATGTTCCTCATGTAATTGTAGATTAATGATACCAAAAAAAAAAGTAACAGAAAAAAATTCTAAAAGATAAAATGCATGCTATTCCGAAGAAGGGCAACGTGAATGTTGATAAAATGGGGAAACCTGCCATAGTATTTTTGATTGCATTAATTTCCAGCTTAGTGCGTGACCATATTTTATTCACTTTAGATATTTTTTCTACTAACATGTAGTTTTATTATTCTCTATTGTCTGATTTTCAGTCAGTGTTTACATTCCATACAAGAAAATGCAAAGCCAATTTTGTTCTAAGATAATGTTCTTGAAAAAAACAGCTACTAAGGAAACTGAAAAGGCAATGTGTTACAGGGTCAAAATTGGGTTGTTTCCAAATATGTTTTGGAGATCCTTGCTTTAAGTGGGAAATGTAATAAGGATTTCATTCACCAGGTGTGATCATGAAACAGTAAAAGGAAGTTTTTTACATTGCTCATAAAATGGGACTGAAGGTAATTTCAAATCCGAAGATAATTTCAAATCCAGGAGACAGTCCAAAAATCGTGTTGAGCAGTGGCCACATATCAGAACAAGAATTTTTATTCTCTCTGTCTGTGCTTTGGAGAAGATAGCATTTATTTATTTGTCTATGTGGATAAGTTCTGGTGTGTTTGCTAAAAGTAAAATTATTTTCTACAATGCATATGTATTATCAACGTCTGTCTCTGAATTGATTCTTAATAAATAAAACAAAAATGTCCTACTGGTAAACTTTTTTTTTCCTTTTTCAGTGATTAAGTTAATTGGATATAGTCTATAACCAGTCCCTCTCTAGTGTTATAGCAAGATAATTTTATTTGCTCTTCTTAAAAACAGCTTTGTTGTGATACAGTTGACTCAAAATACACCGAACATATATAAAGTGTAAACTTTGGTAAGTTTGACATATTCACCCATGAAGTTATCACTACAATCCAGATGGTGCAAAAAGTTTACTCCTGCCTCTGTATGCCTTTCCTACTGCCCCTCCAAACTCCCATCCTGTTAGCAGCACTCTTTCTGTCACTGAAGATTAAGTCGCATTTTCTAGAATTTTTATGAGTGCTGTTATACAGTACATGCTGATTTTTGCCTTCTTTCACTTGGAAAAGTTTTGAGATTATGTGATCGTATGCATCAAAACCTCATGCCTCCTTACTGCCGAGTGAGTTTCATTGTATGAATGTGTCATATCTATTTATCCATTTGCCTGTTGATGGAGATTTAGATCGTTTCTTGTTTTGGTTGACACAAAGCTGGTGTGAATGCCTGGGTATTAGTCTTGGTATTCACACATACTTTCATTCTCTTGGATAAATACCTAGGAGTGGAGTGGCTGGACCATACGGTTGGGATATTTTCAACTTTTTAAGAAACAGCCATGCAGTTTTTCAAGGTTGTTGTGCTGGAGACTTCTGGTTTCTGTTCTGGAATATGGAATTGTTGCCTTTCTCATGAGGAAAAAGGTGAACAGACCAAAATCAACGGCTTAGATCCATGAGAGCATTGAGGTCAGAGGGCAAACTGCTGCCCCAGAAACTGGGGAGATGGATGGATGGGTCCATAGAACTGCAGCCCTGGGGACATGGATGCTGCTGGAGCATGAGCTGGTCAGTGCATCAGTGGCAGCATGGTGAGTTGCTGGAGGCTGAGTGTGGACCAGCTTGAGTCGAAACCCCCTGGCTTCCTGGCCAAGGGAGCACCCCGCCCCATGGGCTTTACTTCTAGGAGCACCACGAAGTTCTATCCTGATGGTCAGAAGAAGTCATGGAGGAGAAGATGGCCTGGAGCTATCTCCACCATGCACCCTTCTTCACCAGAGCCATGTCTGTCTTGGAGAAGGTGGGGGTCTCACAGCTTTTCTGTCCCCACACAAGGGACAGGAAACAACTGGGAAGCACCATGGAGGTCAAAACCCAGGGTCACAGGCTAGCTGGTGACTGAGACCTACTCCTAGGACTAGAGAGCACTTCCTGTCCCCCCACCTGACCATCACGTTGACAGGACACATAAAAAGCAGCCGACTGAGCTATTGCAGAGATGTTGGAATTTTCACACCAGGATTTAAAAACAGCTATGATTTACATGGTAAGGGTTGTAATGGAAAAATGCACACCGCGCAAGCCCAGATGGGCAACGGGAGCAGAGGATGGGAACTGTAAGGGAGAATCAAACACCAAAACAAAAACACTGTAACAAGTGAAAAATGCCTTCACAGCAAGGGATCAAATCCCTCACAACTGCTTCAAGGTAAGTCAATAGAACCTTCCCAAACTGAAATGCAAAGAAAAAAAACAGGCTCTCCAAGTGCTGTGGAACAATTAGGAAAAGGTATAACACACATGGCAACACCAGGAGAAGAGAGAAAGGAGCAGGAGACAGACTTGGAATAGTAATAGCTCAGTATTTTCCAAAATTATTAACATGAACCAAATCATAATTTGAAGATGCTCAAGGAATACCAAGTGGTTAAATGCCAGAAAATTACAACTGGGGCATCATACTCAAAACGGCAGGTCACTGAATACAGAGAAAATCCTGAAGGAAGTCAGGTAAGGTATGCCTTCCCACAGAGGAACAATGCTAGGAATTAATCAGACTTTTCATCAGAAACCAAGCAAGCAAGGACAGTGGAGTGGAATAGTTAGTCTTAAAGATCATCAGTCTTGAATTTTAGTCTGGGAAATTGTTTAGATGTGAAGGAGAAAGGCTTCCCAGATGAATAAAAACTGAAGGAATTTGTACATTAATCTTGCATTCTGAAGGTTTTCCAAATTCATCTCTTCTAGTCGCTTTTTAAAAGGATTGTGTCAGATTGTCTATATAAGTGGTTGTGTCCTTCCATTTCTCATCTTATTGTGCTGGCCCGCATCTCATGCAGTGTTGACTGAATGGCAGTGAGCCCCTAGTAATGTCCTGGATGGAATGGAGAAAGTTTGCAGCCTTTCACCTGCCATTACATGCTGGCTGGGCGTTCACAGACACTGTTCTTCCGGTTGAGAAGATGCTTTCTGTGCACTGATTGCCCAAGAGTGTGCACCAGGAATGCATCTGTGATTTTCTTCAAGTGCTTTTAAAAATGTTTAATTTAGAGATAATTGCATAATTTTTAATAGTTTGTTAATGTGATGATGTACACTTACTAGACTTATAAACTAACCATTCTGTCATAATGTACTATTCTTTATATTGCTGGATGTGATTCACTGTTATTTTTTTTTAAATTTTGGTGTCTATGAGAGATCCTGGTATGTAGTTTTCCGGTACTGTCTGGTTTTAATATCCATGTAACACAGGCCTTAGAATGAGTTTGGAAGCCTTTTTCTGTTTTCTGGAAGAGTTTGTATGAAGTTGCTATTGTTTCTCAAATGTTTGGTGGAAGTCAGTAGTGAAGTCGTGGGTCTGGGTATTCTTTGTGGGAGGGCTTTAAACTATAAATTAAATGTATTTACAGATACATGGTTATTTGGGTTATCAGTTTCTACTTGAGTAAGCTTTGGTAGTTTTTTTCTCAAGAACATGTACTCCATCTGAGCTGTCAAGTTTGTTAACATAAAGTTCTTCATATTTCCCTCTAATGTCTGGATGTAATATCAGTACTCCCTCTAAACTGTCATAATATCATTATTATGATAACATTTTACCATAATTACTTGTATTTCTTACCCTCATGTAGACATTAGTCTGTCAGCAACCTTCGTGTGGGACCTAGTGCATGGTGCCCTCAACACTCCCCGGGGAGCAGGTGATGAAAGGCAGGAAAATGGAACTTGACAAACCTCCTGTGTCTGGCCTCATGCCACCCAACAGCCTCTGCTCCCCTCACCACCTGGGGGCCCACTGCTCATGGCCTTGCCTCACCCCGATGGGCAGTTGACCCCACTTGCATGTTCTGGTTACTGTGTCGGGGGCAGTTCACCCAGCAAATTTCTCTAAATCTTGTAATGCAATTCTCAATATATGGGAACAGCAACACTGCGTTTCGGGTTTTAAGGAATAGCATCTCCTTAGTCACTGGACACACAGATTTGCATGGAGGGTCTAAGCCGTGGTCCTAGCCTCAGAAGCTGACACTGTCTTGTCCAGCCACAACGGGCAGCTACAAAGGTCTTGCTGAGGGAGGTGAGGTGCAGCGGGCAGTTACTGTGGCAGCCTTCAGTGTTTCCAGCTGGCAGTGGTCTGACTTTAATCTTGGATCAGTGCCCCCTGCTGCCAGCTGGGAAGCTGGCCTGTTGGACTGAGTGGCCCTGGCAGTCCCTAGTGGAAAGAGAAGAGAGGGGAGGACTGTCTCCTACAACTTGCCATTTGGAAACCACCAACCTGGCCAGTGGTGGAGGCATGTTCCCTGGTGTGTGCTGTGGATGGGCTGGGCAATGTGCCCAAAGCATCTGGGGAGTGAGGTGGGATGTTCTGGGGGGCACTGCTCCACCTGTATCAGCTGGTGTAAATTTTAGATTACTCCTTAAATAAGGAGTGGAATGTCAGGACCTTCTGGACTCCTCCATGTTTAAGGCATGTGAACACCTGCCAGCCTTCGTGATGAGCATCTAGTTTCACATGCTGCAGTCTTCATCTGTGCTCTGAAAACCTGTCCAGTAGGCTGTGTGATCTCCCTTTTTTCCAAATCAGACAAAAGTTGTTTACAGGAGCAAGCCATCCTCTGGGTCTCAGTTTTCATGTCTGTAAAAGAACATTTTTGGATTTCCTGTTCAATTTTTATGATCTCCAGAGTCACAGAGTTTGGTCTTTAAGGAAATTTGCAGTAGAAATGGGGAGATATATAGCTCTCTGAAAGTTGAAAAACTTTGCAAGATTGCTTACAATACAATATTATTTGACATCTCTCTTCACTGAAATGCCAGTTTTCACGGAAGTGTAATTCAAGTGTTAATGAAGAATTCATCTAAAAATACTAGTCTTAAGTGGAGGATCTGCAGTTTCTAGAAGATGCCTTATCAACCAGTGGAATGCGTGGAATTGCAGGAGGTGCCCAGCGTGTTGATGGTGGCAGTCCCATCATAGCGTGTCAGACATTTGCTGTGATATTCAGTAATTTGTGGAGGGCAACAACTGAGTTGATTAGTTGGTTTCATCATTCTTAGTTCTTGCTGAGGCATTTTGTCAAGTTCCCAGGGTTACTTTTGGGTCCCAGACAAGCTGTGTGCTGGTAAGGAAAGAGCTTGTTCATCACTGGTAGTTTAAAACACTACAAATAAACGAAATGTGTCTGAGTCCTTGAATCACTCATGGATGTGGCTTCATGGCTATGTGAGTACCTTCTCGCATTGCCTTGTCTCCCAGGTTCAGTGGAAGCTCCCCGGTTCCAGTGGGCTCCTTTGCCAGCCCGTGACCTCAACCGTGTCCCTGTCACTGGACCACTTGTCCTCCATTGTCCGGCTGCTGAGTGCTGCTTGCGTCTCATGTCTGAGCTGGTGAGGGGCAGGGCATGCAGTTCCTCGTGGCTGTGTGTGCAGGCCTAGGAGAGGGCCTGTGTGGTGTGGGATTCATATCCTGTGGGTGCCATGAGGGGACACCCTGGTGGTCAGGGCAGGGGTGGCGTCTGTGCTGAAAAAGCCATCAGTCCTAACGCTGTGACAGGTGCCTTGACATTCAATGGCTGATTTGAGGGAGGTCCCCAGGCTGGCCAGGCCCCATTTGTTAGCCTTCACACATGCTATTTAGATGCTCAGAGTGGGCATGTCAGAACAGGCTGGTTTCCTTTCTGAGCCCTGAAAGGCGACTTTGCTTCTGTATTTCGTAGTTTTCTTAGTCAATGCGGCATCATTTTTATGGTGTGATGATATGTAATGAATGGCTGTTCCAAGCCAGGTCGTGAGAAGGTGCCAGTGCGTGGGTCCCTAGCTGACTTCTGTGTGTGGTGCTTGACTGCCTGCCCGACCCTTTGGGAGCCCTTCTGCCACCTGTGAGCATGTGGCCAGTGCTGGCCCAGCAGAGATGGAGGACAATGCCCTGCTCTGGCCTTTTTCCCTCTTGTCATGTTTTTGATGACAGGAGCACAGGTGAGCCCCAAGGGCAGTGGTGAAGGGTAGTGTTGTGCTCTGGGCCATCTGGGGAGACAGGGCAGTGGGTTGAGGTGACATTTGAGTACCTGAGAGTATGTGCGAGGAAAATGGGTGTATTAGAGATGGGGAGACGTAGGAGATGGACAGAGAATTGGAGAGAGATGGGGGGAGACAGACATAAGGGGAGAAACACACAGACACAGAGACAGATACAGACAAATATACAGAGACACAGAGACATACAGAGATGGAGATAGAGACAGACAGGCAGAGACAGAGACACAGAGGCAGACACATAGGGAGAGACAGACAGACCAAGAGAGAGGTGTAGATCCAGGGAAAAGAGAGGAGTTTGAGTCTGACATGGTAGGCAGACTGGGCTGAGGGGCACAGCGGGAAACCAGGAGGCAGGAGAGGTGGGCAGGATGTTCATTTGGCCCCTGGGGCATCTGTGTCCAGTCATCCTGGTCGCTTTCTGGAGGTTGCTGTGTATCTGGCAGTTAGTAGGTACACAGTGTTTCTTTAGCTGAATGCTTGTACAGGTAATGTAATGGTGGACACAAAGGTAACTGGAATTTGGGGCAGGATTGGGAGAACACAAGGAGGGAGTCCCTGGGCTTCTGTGAGGAGCTGTGTCATTTCTGGAGAGGGACTGGCTTGTTGATGATGGGGATGCTGAGAAGTCCCTGTGATGGGGCCTGGACTGGATGCTCCTGAAGCCAGCAAGGAATGGGGCTCAGTGGGAAGGGAGCCTTGAACTTGGGGTAGGGCAGAGGCTTCAGTGATGGTGCCAGGATTATGAGAACAGAAGTGCAAGGAAGCAGTTTAGAAAGAAATTGAAAGCAGCTGTTTGGTGGGGTAAAGACATGATGGTTCAGTCTCCACATTTTAGGCTCACGTGTATGGGGGCTGCTGGTGGTCGCCCCATCTGTGTGAGGGCAGAGCCATGGGCACAGGCTTGTCAGATATGCATGTCAGACTCATGTGGGCTTCAAGTCGGTGCTGCTCCAGGAAGGACGTCTTGGAGTCTCTATGACCAATCGTGAGAATAAAAATTTCAATAAAGAGCCATCAAAACAGTGATATGTGGATTGAGAAATTCCACATCGATGATGTTCAGAAGTAAAATGGTTTTATAAAAAGTCAATTCAATCTCTTAACCAACCTAAACTTGGGGAAACCCCTTCTCCATATTGTCAAACACTTGTCCCAACCTGCTTTTGTTTGGGATTCAAACACACATTTGCATCTTGGGGGAAGTTGGACCTATGTGCCTAGCTCACTTGCTGACCCTGGGCTTAGCAAAACCTTCCCGGTTGCACAGTAGGTGTCAAGTTCTCCTGTGGTAACTCCCGAAGAGGCCAAGTTTCTGGATGTGGTGCTGCTTGCCTGCTTCCCTGGGCCCAGCAGAGCTCTCCTGTGGTGCTGGGGCCATGCCTTCTGTAGGCCTGGTTGCACCAACAGGTACATGGATGCAGCATCATCCTCTTGCTCTCACAAGCTTGGGGCATGGGTAGTGGTTCCAGGGATCTGCCTGGAGGGGAGTGCCCAGTTCTGATTGTGCTTCTCTTCCCTTGTCCTGCTGGCACTTAGCTCTGTCTGTCTGTGTGCAAATAGGAGATGCTCATCCAACTTCTGAGGGTCTGGGGGGTGGGGCTGGCCAGTAGGACCAATAGAGGTCTGGTGAAGCCACGGACCCTCCATGTGCAGCCTTGAGACTCCGACACATGCAGATTGGGTGCAGTGTCCCAGGTTGGGGCAGTTCCCAAAGATTGGCTCCACCTACGCTGATGTCCCGATGGCTGGTACCTGGGCACATGCTGTTCTGGTCACGAGGGTGCCTGTGGCTTCCCTCTGAAATCCCACCCATTCTGGCTTTTCCTCTTCCTCCAGAATCTGGCCGTTTTCTCCCAGACCAGGTTCTGTTTTCTGGGAGAAGGCAAGCGGAGACAGCGCTGGAATTGACATCACCCCCACTTCAGTGTCTGCAGGGAGGAGCCCTGTCTGGCATGTGGCACAGAGGTCCTGTGGCTGGCCAGTTGGTGTCCACGGTCACCTTCTACAGGACCCTGTCCATTCGGCCTGCTTGCATCCAGAAGTGCCCCACTGGTTAGATGGCTGGTGAGCACGGGGCCCGCCTACCTTGGACCATGTGTCAAGTTGGAGAGTCTGATGTTCTCTAAGTTCTGGATGTTGGCCAGCATGCTGTTGGAGGAGACAATTGTAAGTTTAGTTGGTAGGCTTGTTACAAAAGAAAGGGAAATAAGGAAAAGCATTCACTGACTTTGAGGTAGAACAGAAAATTCAGAGAGCATTCTTCATGTTGGTGTCAGAGAAAACCGTGAAGATTTGAATGGTCTCCTTGGTGTTGGTAGCACTGTGATCATTTGTGATTCTTAAGTTAGGAAACCCAAGTGTCTTCCTCTGATGCACACATTTCAGAGATGCTTGGACTCAATCAAGAGCCCCGTGCGTCATAGCAGTGTGTCACTGTGGGGAATTGCTGGCGAGGGAAGGCCGGAGTTGGGGAGTTTGTGCTGTCCGGGTTTACCTGCTTGGAGGGGCAGCTGGTGGTATATCCATGTGGCTGTTCAGTCACCTGGCAGGCGGAACACGCTAAGGCCCAGTCACACCTTCTCATGGCTGCTAAGGGAACCTGGCACCAAGAGCGTGGGATGGGGACCTTGCTTCCGAGACTCCACCTTTTAGGGCAGCTTGGTTGGTGTGTGTGTAGCTGATGATTTTCAATTTTTCTAACAGTTTTCAAACTACAGATAGAAAGGATGTGTGGGTGAGGGATTTGGGGTGTCCTCCGCAGGCAGCCTTGCCATGTACTTTGTGTTTTGGTGACATTTTGTTCCAGGGTGATTTTCTTCTGGTTTTTGAAGGGAAACAGCCCATAAATCCGATGGTTGCTCTCTACTGCCACCTTGAAAGCCATGCACTCCCTGCCACCTGCGCCTGCATATCCACCATCGTTCCATGAACGCACTGGCTCCAATTTCATAAAAAGGCTACAGTGCAGCTATGCTTACGAGTGCCTGCCACCAGCCACCCATGCAGAGGCCCTAATGGGTTAGTGAAGATGGGTCCTTGAACCTGGAAGTGACTTGCTTGGTAATGTGAGCTTCTGGTGATGGCCCTCCTTCCACAGGTTGCAGTCAAACCCTCACCAGGGCGTGTGACTGTGGATGGTGCGGCCTGGCCATCAGAGTCTACAAGCCGTGCCTGGCATTGCTCAGCAGCAGTGTGGTGGGGGCACTCCAGAGTTCAGGAGCCATGTGGGTAGGTCTGGGTTAATTCACCTGCTGCCTCCATTCTGGGATTTGTGGAGGTCGGTTCATCCAGACGTCTGGGCTCTAATGAGAATGGTCCTGTCATGTCAGTAAATAACCGGGAAAGTGGCCCCCTGGGGAAATCTGGCTGCGTCAGGAAGGGTTAGGAGTGGCTCTGGGAGACACTGGACATGACAGCTGAGCTGCTGGGGGGACAGGTTCCTTGTGTAGTGTGTGTGCTAATAGCTGTGCAGATCTGAGTGGATCTGTTCTTTTCTGTACCCTCCTGACCAACAGAGGATGTGATGTGAGAAAAGTCTGGCTGGCTGGTCCACGTGGGCTTTCAGTTCATGACCTGCTCACAGATTCCACTATGGTCTCAGAAATCGACTTGTCAGGAGTGCCACAGATTGTCTTAGTACAAACTGGTGTAGATCTGAGTGGGAGGGACCAGCGAGTGAGAAGCACCTCCATTCACAGCTCCGTGGGGGCTTCCTGGCCCCTGAGACCCCTTCTCTAGCAGTGGATTGACATGTGTACCCAGGCCTGAGGCTGCGCCTGAGGAAGCCACGGTCACATGGGAGCAATGCCCGAGCTCAGCCTAGAAACTAGGCATGGGCCAGCCTTGGGAAGCCCAGGTGGCGAGGCTGGGGGTCATCTCCACCTCAGGGTTTCCTCCCTTTATTTTAATTACCTTTACAAACAGGAGGGTCTTGAAGAGATCCCTAAGGTCCAGGGAAAAACATCTTTAAAAAAAGTGGCCTCTGTCCTGGAGGAAGTGAAGCCCCACTGCATCATCTCAGATTGTTGAGCACAGCCTCCCAGCCTGGTTATGTGGGCACCAGCCTCCCAGTATTATGATTCTCCTGATTGTGAAGTGTGTTAATTATAGAGCCACTCACTTGGAGGGAGCCACAGAGATTGAAGGGAAGCGTGCTGATGATGTCTGCCCTGCTTTTCTATGCAGCACCCTGTGCGCAGACACACTCCTTCCTCCACGTGAGATACTGAGAAAATGTGAGCCAATGCTGTGTCTCAGACACACCTCCCACTTACCTTCACAGCCAGATGCCTGGTCTGTGCTACATTTCTCTGTAATCTGCGTGGGAAAGCTTTCTCCCCAGTGTAACTGGCTTTGCTATTTTTTTTAATGATTTCTCCAATGGTCTTTGGGCTTTTGCAAATACAAATAGTGCTTACTTAGGCCCTAGATGATTCATAAAATAAGGCTGATATTTGCCACTGTAGAAAATGCAATGGTGTCTTAAATGTATTCATGTGTCCTAAGAACACATGGCCCCAGTGAGACCTTGCAGACCTCGAGGGCAGGTTCAGTGTCACCACTCCTTGTGGAGGAGGATGCGTGGCTGGAATGGCCAAGGACATATGCACCATGACTGCATGGCTTGTGCGAGTGGCCGTGTGAATCACTGTGTACACTGCTTTCCTGAAACACATCTCTCTCTCTCATTTGCTTCATGCTTTCTGGGTGTCAGGTAGGGTAATATGAAAATAAATTTGATTTAATATAACACCTGCTGCTAGCTGGTATTTGTGTAGCTCATTACAATTTATAATGCATTTCAGGGGACCTTTCCATTGACCCCATTTTAAAGATGAGGAAATGGAGACCCAGAGAGAGGTTAACTGCTTTAGCCAGAATCATGTGGCCAGTAAGTGGCAGAATGAGGATGTGCCTGCAGCACCTGGGGCTGTTGGTGCTTTGTGCCGTTCTGTATTAAGACACCCTGTGAATGTGGGCTAAAGGACACACCTTGCCCTGCTCAGCATGCATGTCCATGTGTGGACACCCACAGCCTGCACACTAGATTCTAGGGTGCAGACTTAAGCCTCACCCTGGGTCCAGGAGATAGGCATCAGCTGCCTTGCCATCGCCCTCATTGCACAGATGTGTAAACAAGCTTAGAGGAGTTGGTGCCTCTTCCAAAGGACAGAGTTAGCAAGTGGTAGAGCGTGTATCTCAACCCTTTCCTCCGTGGCCACCCTGAGTGCAGCATGTGTCTGGGCAGCCTAGGAGATGAACAAGACGTGTCCAAGTCTTCACTCACGAAAACTTAGGACTGCATGAAAGTCTTAAACCCAGGAAGGGCCTGGGCCCTTGAAGTAGTGCACAGCCCAGTGCATATTGTGTCATATGGGGTGTGATCTGGGGCATGTGGGACTGTGGGTGGAGGATAACTCATGCTGGAGGAGGGCACTGAGTGATTCCTGGAGGACCTTGTTGGGCTCCGGCAGATAGGGTCAGGGTCAGTGAAGGTCCTAGAGGAGCTTGGGGCAGCCAAGTGGAATTCAGTATCGGGCCATCCCCGCTGCATACAGATGGTCTGGGCAATGGATAGAGGAGGTGCAGTAACCTGGGTGTGGGCTCTGGGGAAACACAAAATCACAACCACAGTGAGATGCCCCCTCACCTGTCAGAATGGCTTGATCAATAGGATAAGAAATAACAACTGTTGGCTAATTTGTGGGATAAATGGACCCTCCTACTGTTGGTGGGAATAAACTCCCACTGTTGGTAGGAATGTAACTGGTGCAGCCACTGTAGAAAGCCATATGGAGGGTCCTCAAAAAGCTAAAAACAGAAATACCATACAACCCAGCAATTCTACTTCTGGGAATTTACCTGAAGGAAACAAAATCACTAACGAGATACACTGCACCCCTGAATTCACTGCAGCTTTATGAATCCAAGACATGGAAGCAACCTAAGCAATTTATCAGTAGATAGATATTATAGGGAAGATGTGGTACACATGCATGGTGGAATATCACTCAGCCATAGAAAAGAAGGAAATCCTGCTACTGAGGGCATCATGCCAAAAGAGCTAAGCCAGGCAGAGAAGGACAAGCACCATATGACCCACTTGTATGTGGAATGTACAGCGACAAACCAAACTCATAGACAAATAGGACAGAGTAGAGGTTGCCAGAGGTGGAGCAGGGCGTGGGGAGAAATGGGTGAAGGGGGTAAGAAAATGTCAAATTTGATGCTGTGGAAAGTATTCCCATGTTCCTGGCAAGGAAGGCTCAACATTGGAGAGCCATCTGTCCTCCTGAAGTTTGTCCATAAATTTACTGTAATCCAATAAAAATAGCAGTAGGATTCTAGATGAATTAATCCACAAGTAAGCAGTGAGTAAAACTCTACAGATAAATTGCAAAAAGAGTTACTGGAAATCCAAAGACTTTTAGATCTACAGTAACAAAGACTGCCCAGTATTGATGCATGAACACATGTGGATCAGAGAAATGGTGAAAAGTTCAAGAGTGAAGAACATATAGGAGTTTGATTTTTATATGATTGACATTTAAAAAAAGTTCTTGATTTGCAGGAGTACTTGTGTCTCCAGATAAGGAGATGAAGTTCTCAGTTGTCCAGTGAGGTCTTGGTCTGTAATGGGTTGTTTTATCTGCATGACTAAGGCCAGCACCAGCCCCCTGGAACCCCTTCTCATCTGTGCTCCCAGTGACTTCCCTCCCTCTTCCTTAACTGCTGGCCACAGGGAACCTGCTCTGTGGGCCTGGGGTGGAGGGCCCAGTCCAGGTCGGGCAGCTCTTCCTACCTCCCAAGCACATTGTCTGTGTATGAGATTGTCTATGACCTCACAGGTGGCATCTAGGGGCAGGAAGGAGCCATCCAGTAGGGGTACTGCTAGATTTGTGGGCCTACCAAGTGGTCCCATGGTCCATGTCCACTGTGTTCTGCCAGTCATGGAGGGGACAGCCTGAGACAGAGAACCCCAGGCTTTGCTGATGGGGGCCACAGTCTGCATTAGGGACTCTGCTCCCACTGCTCAGCAGGCCCAGGTGTGCACACACTGTCTCTCTTTTGAGTGTGCCCTGAAACGGACTTGCTGGATTGTCAGACCTCACTTCTTCAACCACACTTAACAGCAGAGCTTGGCTTCCTGTGGGGCAAGCTCAGCAGTCAGGCTGGGCCTGCCCTTAAAAAGCCCACACTCAGCTAGGGCTCTGTGCTTGTCTCTGGGGATTCTTAATATTGTCTCAGTAAGGGGTCCTGCATTTCCATTTTTCAGTGGGGAATTTAGGTGTCTGGGCCTGCTAAGTAGAATACACCCTCTCCAAGGTGTGTTTGACCAGTGTGTTTGTAGCAGGTCTGGGGGCAATGGAACACTCCCACATGTGGATTCTCATCTTTGTTGGCCAATCCCATCTTTGCTGTTGTGAATTCTTCCTGTTTCTGTTTTTTGTTTTCTCTTCCTTTTTGGTTGCCTTTTTCTTCTTGATTCATAGTTAAGCCATGTCAATTTTACATGAAATTCTTTTTTCACTCTAATGGATTTAGAAAGTTTTAGTATAGTCCAGTTTATCAATATTTTCCTTCATAGGTTTTATCTTTCATATCTAATTTGAGAAATCTTTCTCTATCCCAAGCTCACGAAGGGAGTGTCCTATGTAATCTTACAAAGCATTTCACATTTGGCCTTCAGTACAGCTGGAATGACCTTTTACTTATGATGGGATATTGGGGTACAGTTTAATTTTTTCCATGTGAATACTCAGTTGTCTGACACCAGTGACCCACACGGTTAACCTCTGCCATTGGTCTGGGCCCTCTGTATCCACTGGTCTAGGCTGTCTGTAGCTGTATATCCCAGGTAGACTCTCAAATCTGCTGTGTACATTGTCTGTTTGTCATCCCTGTGTCCATATCATAACTGAAATTTTACATAAATCTGTGTATCTAGCAGGGCAAACCTAGGATTTAAACCAGAAAAGTCTGTTGGGATTTCTGATTGGCATTCCACTGAATTCAGAGATCAGTTTAGGGAGAATTAACATTTAAAAATAATGTATATTTTAGTACACTGATGTGGGATAACTCCACGTATTTAGGTCTTTTTATTCTTAGTGATTCTAAATAGTTTTATAATTTTCTCCTTAAATATCTTAAGCATCTGTGGTTACAGTTATTCCTACGAACTTCATATTTTTAATGCTTTTGTAAATGGTACTTTAAAAGTTTTTTTAAAACTGTTTGTTGCTTATAAAAGGAAGTACAGTTGACTTTTTGTGTTGCTTTTGAGTTGGAAAATTTGCTGAAATCTCATTCTCTTTTTCATGTATTGCTTTAGAATAATTTTAGATTAATTAAAATGTTAAAAGATGCCCAGACCATTCAATAGGGAAACAAACACACTTTTCAATAAACAGTGCTGACATATCTAGATTTCCATATGCAAAGGAACGACGTGGTACCCCGCCTCACTCCATACATGAACATAGCTCAGAATGGGCCAGTTACCTAAAGGTAAGGGCTCAAACTACCACTCTGAGAATGGAGGATGGCATAAATCTTCTTGGCTTTGAATTAGGCAGTGACTTTTAGGTATGAGAGCAGTAGCATAAGAAAAAAAAAGGCAAAAACAGGTAAGTTGGAGTTCATCAGAATTAACATTTTTATGTTTCAATGTACACCATCATAAAGTGAAACAGACATAGAATGGGGGGACTAGCATCAGAATATGGAAAGAAATTTTGTAACAACAAGAAGACAAATATCCCCAATTAAAAATGGACAAGGATTTGATAGATATTTCTAAAAGAAGATACACAAATGACCAATATGAACATGAAACTCCATTCTTATTAGTCTTTGGGGAAACTTGAATCAACACCTCAGCGAGAGACCACCTCACATCTCCCAGATGGCAGTAATGAAGGACAAGTGACCATCTATATAAAGAAGACACAGCAAGTATTGGAGAGGGTTAGGGGAGCACAGTGCTCATTCATTGCTGCTGGAAATGCACAGAGGTACAGCTACTTTAGTTTCTCTAAGTAACCCTCCACCTGAGATGGGTGCCCTCCCTTGAGTTGAGTCTCCCTGTCGTTAATGGGAAAGACAAGCAGACTGAAAAATAAGAAAGCTCTACCCTGGCCAAGAAGGGATGTGTGTGGGGTTTCAGAGGCTGTGACAGACAAGAACAATGCAGTCCTGTGCCCAGCGTGTTTGTGGTTATGCTCCACTCCTGGATGACTAGTGAAATAGCAAGGTCATGTCAAACACAGGGTTATTAGCTGACCTAGTGGTTCCGCTGCTAGGTACATTCTCAAGGGAATTAAAAAAAGATGTGTCCATATAGAAACTTGTTCATGAATGTTTTAGCACTATTATACTATTCATAATGGCTAAAGAGTGGAAGTAACCGGAATGTTCACGAGCTGATGAGTGGATAACAAAATGTGTTACATCCATGTGATGGCATGTTGTTCAGAGATGAACAATTGTAAAGTGCTGGTGCATTCTATGAAACAGGTGACATGATGGCAGATACAGAAGCCACATGCATGATTCCAGAATCATGTAGAATGGCTAGGCTGGGCTTGCCTGTGTTGGAGGAGAGATTTGCCCTCTGACAGGGAGCATGGTGGTGCTGTGACCGCCACAGTACAGCCCATCTGGGTGAGATGTCCTGGACTGAGATGTTGCAGCTTTGTCTTCCCTTTGTCAGAATTTTAAGCTTGGTGCTTGCCACTTAATACTGGTTTTGGGTTTGGGAATTAAGGAGAATAAATTGTGGATGTAGAATTGGAGAAGGAGAGGTGTGTGCTGTGGAATGTGCACTGAGCTCCTTCTTCTTTGTCTGTCTCTTGTGTCTCTAGAAATGCCGAGAGGACATTCACTGTGGGTTCTTGGTGCTCATCTTGGATTTACCTGCTCGAATCATGAGCATGTCTATATTTACATACAGGGCTCTGCATCTCTCTGAGCTCAGTGCTCTGCTCCAGGGCTCAGTAAAAACTCTGGTAACCCTGAGGGTAGCTGCACACCTCCTGGAAGGTGGGGGCATGCTCTGCCCTGTAGGCTGAGGAGCAGCGGCTGACCAGTGCTGGTGTTGGGTTGCTTAGCAAGTGCAGGGCAGCTGCCCAGCATGGGTTCTGTTCTGGCAGAATCTCATGTTTTTTATTGTAGCTTGGCTGGTTTGGCTGCTAAAACCCAGGTGGCTTGCACCTCTCAGCATCTCTGAGGGCAAGTGCCCTTTGTTTGGGAGAATGTTCACTGTCTGCCTGATCCTGGCCCTGACCCCAGGGTAAGTGTGACCCATGTTATCTGGAGTCACTGGGGAGTGGTGCCATTTTTCCAAGGCCATGGCTGTCCAGGATGGAGCAAGACAGGTCCAGGCCTGTCTCTGAGGACTCATCTCCATCACTCCGAGTCATTTCCAGAGGTGAGTGTGAGGCCAGACATCCAAAACACCTTGTGGCCAGGCTGGGTTGTCGGGTGGGGCTCCAGGAAATCCCAGGAGCCTCAGAGTTCAAGCCCAGGCTTAGGCCAGGGCGGGAGTGTGGCTGCTTTGGGGTTCTATCCACTCTCCAACTTTGTTGATGAAAGCCTTTTCCTGAAAGCTGGCTCTGCATGCACTGGCATTTTCATGCTCATTTGGAAGGGGGCGTTTCTGTCACCAAGTTAAACCCACTGCAGGGACCCACCATCACAGCCCTGGAGGGCATAGTGGTGTGCCAAATGACAGCACATGCCTGGCTGCTCTGCCCCCAACCTTCGTCACACTTGTCATGGTAGATGCCAGCTCTTTTGCTTGGGATACATGCCCTCAGCTGAAACCTTTCCTGAAACAATATCCATCATGTTCGTGTTTTGTAAAAATTCTCAACAAGAAAGAAATGGCACAAGAGGGTAGGCGGGGCTGGTCAGGTGGAGGAGTGAGTAGGGTAGACATGGAGGCCGTTAGGTTTAAGGAGGCCGCAAGGGTCAGGAGTTACCAATCCCATTTCACTTCCCCATGAGTGACAGAAGCACTGGGGTTGGGCACATGGAGATCAGCCTGAGGGGCTTTCTGTCCTTTGGTGAGGAAACAGCCCTGGCCCCCAAGTACCCCAACACAGTGAGGCAGTTCCAACAGGTGGCCTCCAAGTAAGTCATAGTGATGCAACTGAGATTTGTCATGGACCTCACTTAGCCTCTCAGCCTCCTGGGTTCTCTACTGGCCACCGCATCCTGAGTGTCCTCACTTGGGGTTCCTTACTATAAGACATGGGAAATGAGAGGCTATCGATCTGCCCAGCCCTGGCCCAAGGATGGGAGAATTTCACCCCCACTCTGTGACCCCTCCACCTGAGATGGGTGCCCTCCCTTGAGTTGAGTCTCCCTGTAGTTAATGGGAAAGACAAGCAGACTGAAAAATAAGAAAGCTCTACCCTGGCCAAGAAGGAATGTGTGTGGGGTTTCAGAGGCTGTGACAGACAAGAACAATGCAGTCCTGTGCCCAGCGTGTTTGTGGTTATGCTCCACTCCTGGGTGACTAGTGAAATAGCAAGGTCCCTTCAGCAGCCCTGGAACAGGGCAGAATACATTACAGGGAAGGCTGTTTGAATTCTGGTATGGTCAGTCCCCGCAGAGGCCTGCAGAGCTAGGCTGTACACACCCTGAGTGATTTTGGGGTGTTTCTTTTGGCCTGATACCCATCTGGCTTAGTATGCTGCAGGGAAATTATCAGCCTACATGTACCCCAAATACTGTGGCAGATTTGGGTGGAAGACTCAGAATGTCTTACATGTTTGCGATACTTTGACTTTTCAAAGCACTGTGATCTCTGACTCTGCTGATTCCCCTAGCAGCCCTGGGAAGCAGTGCGGTGAAGGCTGTTCCTCCTGCTCCACACTGCAGCGAGAAAACTGATATGTTAACAAGGTGCTGCGTCTGGTCCTGGGTGTTTCAGTCTAGGCCTGCGGTCTTTGAGTAGCTCCTCTGGGCTAGTGACTGCCATAGGCAGAGCCCACTAGCAGTCCCAGCCACCAAAAGAGAGAGCCGTGGGGGGAGGGTGCCCTTTCTTTGGAGTGGGGGCCCTCTGTGGCCCTCACAGCACATTCCTGAGACCCCTTGGACTTGGCTTGATGAGAAAGGCCCCAGGAAAGCAGTTTTACTTGTATTTTTATTCACTTAACAGAAACATTCACTTATCAGTTATCACTAAAGTATAATTTACAGAACTTAGAGGCAAATTAACATATGTAAATTCATATTTTAAGGTTTTGAATTTTTTTACAAATGTTACAAATGTACATCCATTGGTACAATATTGCCATTCAGTCATGCTTTTTTTGTACATACCTTCATTTAAGAATTACTGTTTATTAAGTTCATTTTGCTTAAAAAATACTGAAAATTAGCTGAAAATTAACTGGGCACTAGAAAGTGTTTTTTCCTTTGTTGTGTGTTTGCTTCAGAGTGACAGAAATCTAGCCTGTACGAAAAGAGGCCCCAGAATCCGGATCCTTGTGGCTTTAACTTTAGAAGGTGCTTCATCCCTTCAAGTGTGATTTTGAAATTACGAGATGGGAAATAAAGTCTGTCTCTATCCAGGGCTGGGTGCTGTCTGCAGTCCCTGTAGGGACCATGGTGTTTGGTCTAGTTTCTAGACATGTGACTATCACTGTCCCATTGTCCCTTTGGGTGGGAGGTGGCCTGAAGGGACATGTCCCAGGAATAAAAAAGGACCCTGGCAAACCCACCGGACAAGAAGTCACAAGGGCCCCTCAGGAGGTCCCGCCTGATTCCCAGATCAGTGAGGGGGTCCCCGGGGTCCACACATGCCTGAGCCCCATTCTCAGCTTCTCAGGTGTCCCAGGGCCTCAGGAGTTTAGGACAGGGAAGAAAGGCAATACAGCGGGGAAAGGCAGGGGAGGGAGTGGAGAGTGTGAGAAAGAAGACCCAGGCGGCAGTGTTCTTGGGAGGGTAGGCAACCCGCGGTGGCCTTCCCCAAACCGCAGAGGCACTGCTCTACTCCAAGGCCACCTCTCCACAGCCAGAGCCTTTTGACTCTTAGTTTCTGCTTCCTCATCCTCCACCCTTGACTGATCCTTTATATGATTCAAAATTTGTGGGGAAGGTTTGACAGGTGCCAACAATATCCCAGCGTTCCCGGGAACTGCCTGCTCCAGCTTGGCGTTGGGTGGGACCAGGGACAGCAGTGGCTGGCTCCTCACGTCCTGTCACTATGCCTGGGACAGCCGGGAACCCCTAAGTACTCAATGCTGCAGCCGCCTTTCACAAGGGCGGGACCAGTTTTCCTGATCCCAGACTGGATTTCAGGCTCTGCAACCACTGGGAGAGGTGGTGGTGGGGCAGCCGAGGTGCACCAGGTTTTGCTGAGTGTTGAATGGACTTCTGCCAGGAGAGGTGTCACTGCAGTTGAGTGGTGGTACATATACTTCTTAGCTCCCCTTTGGCCTCTATTAGATAGTGATATTTATTGTATTTCGGCCCAATTGGACAGATGATTTCATTATAATGGTTTCTTAACAAGTGGGTATAGAAGTTCCCCTAAATTAAAAATGTCTAAGTTTCAAATATCTTCTTAAAATTTTTTAAACAAGAAACTATAGACCCATCTTGAAATTTATAATCTAAAAATAGGATTTCATCAAAATACTCTATTCTGGGTATTGATATACACATATTAACTGTTTATGGCTCTCCAGACATGGTAAATACTATACCGAAAAAAAAAAGCATTTAGCTTTGACTTGTTTCATAGAAGAGCTTCCTGTGAAAAGGAAATGATGTGGGAGAACATGAACTTTGCTTGAAAGGTAACTCAACCTGATGTTTCTGAGGAACAGCAAAACTCACAAATCCCTAGTGGCATAGTAGATACATACAGACTCACAAGAAAACCGCAGGAAGAGCAGAAAACCATAGTTAGAGACCTGCATCCTTCCTTGGGAAAAACGAAACCAAGGAAACCCTAAACCCAATAACCTGCTGTCAGCTGCCCCTGGAGGTGGATGGGCAGGGCCCACATGACTACGGCCTTCTTCCTGGTGGGAGTCCTGTGAAGAGGCTGGCCAAGTGGTTCGACCCTGACAGTTTGGCCAGGAACCAGGCAGAAACCTTATATTGCCAGCCTCCCCAGTGGGCAGGTAAAGAGATGTTAGTTTTATTTGGATGTTAGTATTGGGCTGAGTAGCTGTACATACAGATGTGGGCAGTGTGACAACCAAGAGCTGACACTGTTAGGTAGTGTGAAGCATGGCGGTGCAGGAGGCCGTGTTGAGACTGGTGAGCAGTGCCAGTGTAGCCCTGGGGCCGGGAGACCCTGACTGTGTCTGCCTCACATGGTCATGTGTTCAGGCTGGCTGCTTGGCTCTGTTCTCAGGAAAACCTCAGGTGGTGAAGTGTCTGTGGCCCCCTGTCATTCACCAGGCAGGGGTGCAGGGTCGACCTGTAGAGCAGGGCTGGGATGTGCTTTCGGACCTTGAGGCAGAGAGTGAAGTCCTTAGGCTTCCGCCTGGAACTTTTGCCCTTGGCTGACAGGCCCTGTCCTCTCCATTTACACCAGGTACCACCTTAGAATCTTCTCCCTTGCTGCCCTTTGTGTGCCTGGGATCATCTCCCTCCCCATTTTCTGCTCACTTGGAGAGGCCCCAGCAGAGCTCCACCTCTCAGACACACTCTGCTGCATTGGAAATGCTTCTCATTATAGACCTGCAGAACTGAAGCCTCCCCTTCCAAGGAGTCCCCTGGCGTAATAGACCAGTCCTACATTAGTGCTCATGGTTGGGGTATTAATGTGTGACTTTCTCCAGAAGTGGTGAAGTTGGATTGCTTCTGGAGAGCCAGTGTCTTAGACAGTGAATCATGACCAAATGGCTGCCACTTGGGCACCATGGGAGTATTCATTCTGGAAAGTCACAGTTGTGTAAGCCCTGCCCATCCACCTGCAGGGCAGCCATCTGAGTTTCTGGAATGATGTCATAAGGGTGGTGCTGCTGTGCCTGTTTGCAGGTGAACATCCTGCATCTTGCCTGGGATGGTTAAGATGGGGGCTGCTAATGCCATCTTCTCTTTGTAGAGGAGCACGTTGATAAGATGCATATATATATACTTCTCCCAGCAATAGCTCAGAATGCTAGCAGTTAAGGTCTGGGTATTAGATTTCAACCAGCATCCTTGAGAAGGGCACAGATGACTGGCAGTTGAGTCAGCCTAAGTCATAAATTAGCTCTTAAGGGTCTGGTTCCCTAAGCTTCCTCCTAGTGACACGCCAGATTATCAGAAACTAATGTGGACTAGTTATTCAATCATAGCTTTTGTACCAAATTAAGGTTTCAATTTCCTTCGTCAAATTTTATGAAAGATTAATATGAGTCATCCATTTGCAAAAACTTTCATATCTTTTGAAATTTTATTGTGAAGAAGTTGTCCAGTATGGTGCTGTTTTCCTTCAAAAAGAACTTATGTGATAGATTTGACCTTCTATTTAATGCCACGAAGAGTTTCTATTTCCATTCTAGCGTCTCTACTTGTTTTCTTGTGACAAATATCTATAGCTCAACTTGTTTCATTTTTGCCTCATTGTCAGAATGTCTGTAATTTGTACTTGAGTCTATACAGCATGATGCTATGCCTGCACTTCTTGGGTTAGGAGGTGAGCCTGTGTGCCCGTCAGGACATATGCCCAGGCAGTCAGCAAGTGTCGTGTCAGGAGACCATAGTGAGCCAGCTGCTCCTGAGCCTTCTGTGGAGCAAATGACTTCCAGATATGGATCTTTCATGGGAGAAACTGGAGCCCTGCTACCTGGCATTATGGGTTAGGAGCAAGCTCTCGGTGGTGAGAGTCACATGATCCAGGTTGTGGATGGCCCAAGGGCCCTGCCCGTGTGAAGAGGATGCATGGAACGATGCATGGTGTGCGTGAACCAGGCCTGTGTCCAGCGAGCCCTGGAGCCTGGCCGCCTGGTGCCTGTGCAGGTGACAGAGACCCGCCTCCTGCATTCCTGCAGCTGTTTTTTTGTCATGCAAGATGAGACTGGGAACGTGAAAGAATGGAGGGCTGGTGGCTTGAGCCCAAAGTGAAGGTTATTTTGGATGTTTTTTGTGCTTGCTTTCTAATAAAATAACCTTTTTTTTTTTTCTAAAAAGTCAGAATTTGGTATAGGACTTGGTTTCCTTGTTCCCTGGTGGGGAGGTTGTAGGGTCTTGCTCAGACTTCCTCAGTGGCTGTGGTTGTCGGCTGCTGGGCAGGTGGGTGGGCGGAGAACCGGGCCCTGGAGTCTGAGATGGCCTCTGCATGTGGCTCCTAGCTCATCCCAGCTTTTCCTGCTGCCCCTTTGTGCTGCAAGAGCAGCCTTCATTTCTCTGGCTTTTTGATATTGTGCATCTTAAGTCCCTTTGAAAGGAGGTGGAATAAAAACTTAAAAATATGATGAAAACAGTAGAGCATTCTTACCGGCCTCTTTGGGGAAGAGCCCATGGCTTTTCTCCTCACTCATGGCTCATCTGACATATATGATCTTGTGCTAGGGAGAACTGAATGCATTACTTGAGAGGTGCGGGCTGCAGGGACACTCAGGGGATGCGTAGGCTGCAAGAACCCTCTAGCCTGAGTGACTCTCCTTTGGCCTGGGGAGAGAGAGCTGCTGCAGATACCAGTGTGTCCTTGCAGCTGGCCATGTGGGAGCTGCTATCTGGGATGAGGTGCACTCCTAGCTCAAGTCTAGCTGCTCACCTGAACATTGAACACCAAAGGAAAATGAATGCAGAGTGCCCTGCCACATCCCTGCACACACACACACACACTCCACCTGCCTGCCGGGTGCTCCACTTTGGTCCATGAGCAGAGTCTGGTGACTCATAGAGTTAGTGGAAACTGGTCTTGCTCAGGGGGCTTCCTCACCCAGGTGCCCAGACCAGCCTTCTGAAATGCTTTGAACAGCTGCTGTTTGACAGACTGGTAGGTGCGTGCCCCCAGCTTGGCCTCACAGTACAGGGACGGTGTGTCTGCCAGGCGTGGTATCCGTGGGCTCAGCTGTGGGACAGGAATGAGAAAGAATGTGAGCATGGCAGACGGGCAGGGCCACTGTGAGAGCACAGGCATGGCAAGCTCCTGCCACTTTCTGCTTTCCTTGAAACAAGGGTGCCTGGAGGGGACTGGTGTCCTGGGAAAGCACCAGGAGCACTCCTAACAGGGCTCTCACCAACATGCAGCAAGAGCAGTGTGCCATGGGGGAGATGGGCACTCAGGATGCATGTTTTGCTGATCAGTGCGCACTTTGTGCAGTCCAACTGTGTGCACTTAGTGTGTGCAGTCCTTAGTGTGTGCAGTCCTTGGCCTTTACAGTCCTTGGCGTGTGCAGTCCTTGGTGTGTGCACTTACTATGTGCAGTGTGTACATACTGATTTACAGTAGTAAGATTGGTAACTAAAGAGAAATATCTATTCTCTGTGAAATTGACCTATTGATAAAATAAAGCCTCATATAAAATTAGAAGACAAGGGATGAGATAGCTACAGCCCTGAGCTTTCAAGGCAGGCAGTTCTGTAATTCCAAGGAGACTCTGGCTGTGGGAGAACTGCTTCACAAGAGGAGTAAGTAGTGAACAAAGTGAACATATAAGGAGCTTACTGGTTAAAATATAAACACTGTGTTTTTTTTCTTTGGAGGAGGATTGGGACTCAAACGGGGATGTCTTGGGGGCCAGGGTGACAGTGGGGCTGAAGCCTCATCCTGGGAGCAGGACCCAGAGGGTGGAGTTTACTGCTAGCCAACCAGATGACGGAGGTGGGTGTTCCCTCTGCCCAGGGTCTGGCCGTACCAGGCAAAGCAGGCTGGATCAGCCCGGCTTCACTGCCCCCCTCAGTGGGAGGTAGGGGTGGCAGGTCTGAATCTCACTGCAGGGCCTCTTGCAGACCAATCTGCCCACTTGCTGGCTGGCATTACCTTACCTGTGTGTGGAGGGCCCCTTCTGTTCAGCAGGACAAAAAGAGTGTTGTGTTCTGACTGTGCAGTCTCAGTGTGGCGCACACTGTGTGGGAGCAAGAAGCATGGAAAGTGCTCCAGCACAGGTGGGAAGGGACTGGGTCCTCACAGAGCAGCCCCAGGCCCCGTACCTGGCTGCTGGCTGGGCAGAAGTCACTGCCAGCTAGGAGCACGATGTGAAGCTACTGGTGTCCTCTCAGTTGACATGTGTTTATTCTAAGCATTGGTATGTCTATCCTGTTTTACTCCTGCTGAATGAACCACATCATTCCTACTCCTGTCTGCATAAAGCATGGGGAAATGGGCGTGGCAGCGTTAAGGTCTTTCTTTGTTTTTCTGTTTCTGTTATGGTGGTGTTTTTTTTTTTGGGTCACCGCTGCTATGGTTTAGAAACATGGCAATGTATATCAAGTTAAAATCTGAGTTATTATGCCTATTTATAGAGGAGAAAGTAAGCTCGGACTCGTGGTAGCATGAGCCAAACCCTCTGACATTCACTACCTGTGTCATTCAGGGAATCACTCAGTTTCCTTATGTCTAAACTGGGGTAACCCACTCCAGGAGGTGCCTGGACTTTGCTCCACATATCACTGTTGGTGCCCCGCCCAAGCCTTGTGGAGCCGCTGCTGTCCTGGGCCCTGCTTGGTGTAGCCACAGCTGGTCTGTGGGGAGTTGGGAACAGTAGACAGAGGGACACTGCCACATGGCTCAGATCAACCCAATGCAGGGTCTTGTTACCTTCTCATAAAGCTGCGCCCACCGCGCTGACAGCATGTGCTTGCAGAGCCTGGAGGGGCGCCCGCAGCTCCTCTTCCCGGTTGTGGCGTCGATGACCTCCACGTCTGCACTGCCCAAGACCCAGTTCAAGCTGAAGTGGGGAGGCTTCCCAGGCTGGCGCGCCTCCATATGACTCACGCCTGCCACAAGAGAAGGGGAAGCTGGCAGACATCAGTGTTCCTGGCCCCTAGCATCCAGGGTCCTGTGAGACCAGCTGATGGGCCCTGGAGAGGGCAGGCCTGTCCTTCCCCTCATCTCCACGTTCACGCCTTGGCCAGACCCCCCCAACCTTAGGGATGGAGAAAGTGAAGCACCTTCTTCCTGGAAGCCTTGCAGGAGGGGGCCTGAGGCTTGTTTTCACCTTTTAATTGGAAGCATTTTTATTGAAGGCAGTGTTGTAACAATAAAGCTCTGCTCACATTGTTTTTCTCTTTCTACAAACATTTGTCGAGTGGGTTATGAACAAATGTGACCTTGTAAAAGCCATCTGACAATGTGCATTTATTGGGTACCTGCTGCATGCCCAGCTCTGCACAAGGGAAGACATCAACAGATAGTAAGTGGTACCAGACAGGCCCTGAGGTTCATAGTTTGGCTAATGAGATAAAAAGCAATGAAAATGAGAGAACTGAGAGTGTAGGATACCTAATCAAGCAACGTGGTCCAGAAACAGCTCTGGCTACAGAATTTTCCAGACATAGTGCTTGGTGGCTTAAGGAAAACAATAGAAAGGCATTCCCTGTAGCTGTATAGTCCTTAAGACTGTGGCCGAAGCCTATGCAGTGGGCAGGGCCATCCCCTCCTGAGGTGCTAAGGGGGGAACTGCCTTGTCTCCTCTCCCTCTGGGCACAGCATTCTGGGATCCTAGGTGCATCCCTCCCACCATCTCAGCCTCCTTCCCGTGGCTACTTGTGTTTCCACACCATGCCCCCTCCACCTCATCTGTTTTTCTCTCCCTTTCTGTCTCTCTATCTCTGTCTTTCTGTGTCTCTCTTTCTTTTTGTCTCCTTCCCTCTCCCTGTCTCTCTGTCTGTACTTCTGTCTGTCTCCCTCTCTCTCTGTTTCTCTCTGTCTCCCTCTCTCTATCTCTGTCTCCGCCTCAGCCTCTCTCTTGTAAGACACTTGTGATGCATATGGGACCCACTGACATAATGCAGGATCATCTCATCTCAAATCCTTAATCACACCTACAAGGACCCTTTTTCCAAACAAGGTAATGCACAGGCTTCAGAGATTAGGATTTGGTATCTTGGTGGCCATTATCAGCCTACTACCAGAACTAATTTTGAATTTTGGAAGTGGTCTATAAACCAAGTGGTAAGACTTTCTGGGGAGGGTGTGATCTGACCCTCAGCGGCACATGCACACACACATCAGACACACGTACCATGTACACACACACACCACACACACACACCCCTAATGGAATTGGAACTAGTGATTTTTATGTGGACTTGTGGATTTGGAGTAAATACTAAGGCTGCATTAATGTCGTTTTATTCATTTTCATTAGCATGAACATCATTATAATTGACAGTAATTTTATAGCTACTGTCTTGTGTTAATAGAACACATTCCAGGGAGAGTGTGTGGAATGTACCAGAGGTGGGAGCTGGTGTATGAGAAATTAGTGCTCTGTGGGGACGGGAGGGACTCATGGCATGTCCCATGGGTCGTACAAGCCCACGGGAACCCATAGCCCACGGAACAGGCTGTCCGCATCAGACTGGGTTATGGTGGCTGCACCATCCTCAGTGCTCTGTGAGGTGTGGGGGACAGTGGCAGCATTGCCAGCATGCATGGGGGCGGGAGGCCTCCCTTCCAGGGAGTGTTTCCCTGGGCCTGCCTTCCTGGAGTCACAGGAACGAGACCTCACTTGTGACCATAATGACTGGGGTTTGTAGTCCTCATGGTTTAAAATGTACAGGATCACAGGACTCCCCTAAAGATGTGAAATCTCCTCCATGGCAGGAAGAAATTGGAATTTTTCATTTTATAACCTGGTAGTTCTAGGTTCTGGTAAAGATTGTCATTATTTCAGAAGATATGGGACAAAGGTACAGTGGCAGGATATGGTCATTTTTGCTTTAAATTATGTGTTTTTCACTGGCATAGTGTTCAAACTGTAAAAATAAGCTGAGTTTTACACTGGGTAAAAATATGGGTGATTGCCACTGCTTTTTGTTCTGCCTATCCACCTTGGTCATTTTTCTAGTGCCCAGATAGCACAGGTAGTGCCCCTTTCATGTGAGTGTGATGGAGTTGATTAGCTCATGTCTTTCTATTTGGGATACTGTGTTGACTTCATTTTTAAAGGATACTTTTCCTGGATCTAAGTTTTAGGTTGAGATTAATTTTCTATCATCATTTTAAAGATATTGTTTCTTTGTTTTCTGTCTTCCAAAAATCAGCTATCAGTCTGATTTGGCTCCTTTTAAGTTGCTCTGTTTTTTATTTTCTGACTGCTTTTAAGATTTTCTTTCTTTGTTTCATTGTCTTCTTTTTTTGGCAATTTTACCAATAAAAACTCTGCTCCAGATTCTGTCCTCCATCCCCCTCTGTCTACCCCCTTTGCACATCACTGTTTTCCTTCAGGATTTTGCTCTGACACCACCCTTTCCGTGAGGTCTTTCCTGATCCTGTGATTTAGAATTGAAGGTCCCTTTTAAATCCCTTCTTTGCTTTGTTTTTCTACAAAGCATTTATATTTTGTCTGTCTCCCCATTGCAGGTAGTCCCTGGGGTATGGATTTTTTCACTGCTCTTTTCCCAGTGCAGAATTATCCCTGGCATTGTAAGTAATCAATACACATTTGTTGAATGATTAAACATGCACCTGGATTATGTGGGCCAACTTTCGTGATGTTTGGTTAAATGAGATGTATTGACAATAAAGTATTTTCCTTAAATGGTAAAATTTCAAGAGCAATGTAATAAAGTTTGCTGTTCAAATCCTTTTGTGAAACAATTCCTTAAAATCATGGTAGAAAATAAATTAAACCTAACTAATATGCAAGTATTTTTAGAAGCACTCCCAGAAGAATAAAACAAGGTTTTCCTATAATTAAAAACTGTAAAATTTTTTTAATTAAGGTATGATTGATATACACTTTTCTGAAGGTTTCACATGAAAAAACAATGTGGTTACTACATTTACCTGTATTATCAAGCCCCTGCCCATACCCCAATGCAGTCTCTGTCCATCAGTGCAGCAAGATGCCACAGATTCACTATGTGCCTTCTCTGTGCTACACTGTTCTCCCCGTGATCCCCCACGCCATGTATACTAAACATAATACCCCTCAATCCCCTTCTCCCTCCCTCCCCACCTGCCCTCCCACACCCCTCCCCTTTGGTAACCACTAGTTCATTCTTGGAGTCTCTGAGTCAGCTGCCATTTTGTTCCTTCAGTTTTGCTTCATTGTTATACTCCACAAATAAGGGAAATCATTTGGCATCTTTCTCCACCTGGCTTATTTCACTGAGCTAATATCCTCCAGCTCCATCCATGTTGCTGCAAATGGTAGGATTTGTTTCTTTCTTATGGCCAAATAGTATTCCATTGTGTATATGTACCACATCTTCTTTATCCATTCATCTACTGATGGACACTTAGGCTTCCATATCTTGGCTATTGTAAAAAGTGCTGCGATAAACATATGGGTGCATATGTCTTTTTGAATCTGAGAAGTTGTATTCTTCGGGTAATTCCAAGAAGCAGGATTCCGGGTCAAATGGTATTTCTATTTTTAGTTTTTTGAGGAACCTCCATATTGCTTTCCACAATGGTTGAACTAGCTTACATTCCCACCAGCAGTGTAGGAGGGTTCCCCTTTCTCTGCATCCTCACCAGCATTTGTTGTTCTTAGTCTTTTCGATGCTGGCCATCTTTACTGGTGTGAAGTGATATCTCATTGTAGTTTTAATTCGCATTTCTTTGATAATTAGTGATGTGGAGCATCTTTTCATGTGTCTGTTGGCCATCTGAATTTCTTCTTGGAGAACCGTCTCTTCATATCCTCTGCCCATTTGTTAATCGGGTTATTTGCTTTTTGGGTGTTGAGGCATGTAAGTTCTTTATATATTTTGGATGTTAACCCTTTGTTGGATATGTCATTTACAAATATATTCTCCCATACTGTAGGATGCCTTTTTGTTCTGTTGATGGTGTCCTTTGCCCTACAGAAACTTTTTAGTTTGATGTAGTCCCATGAGTTCTTTTTTGCTTTTGTTTCCCTTACTCAAGGAGATGCGTTCAGGAAGAAGCTGTTCATGCTTATATTCAGGAGATGTTTGCCTATGTTGTCTTCTAAGAGTTTTATGGTTTCATGACTTACATTTAAGTCTTTAATCTACTTTGAGTTTACTTTTGTGTTTGGCATTAAACAATAATCCAGTTTCATTCTCTTGCATGTAGCTGTCCAGTTTTGCCAACAGCAGCTGTTGAAGAGGCTCTCATTTCCCTGTTGGCTCCTTTATCATATATTAATTGACCATATATGGTTGGGTTTATATCAGGGCTCTCTAGTCTTTTCCATTGGTCTATGGGTCTGTTCTTGTGCCAGTACCAAATTGTCTTGATTACTGTGGCTTTGTAGTAGAGCTTGAAGTTGGGGAGTGTAATGCCCCCAGCTTTATTCTTCCTTCTCAGGATTGCTTTGGCTATTTGAGGTCTTTTGTGGTTCCATATGAATTTTAGAATGATTTTCTCTACTTTGTTGAAGAATGCTGTTGGTATTTTGATAGGAATTGCATTGAATCTATAGATTGCTTTAGGCAGGATGGCCATTTTGACAATATTAATTCTTTCTATCCATGAGCATGGTATGAGTTTCCATTTATTGGTATCTTCTTTAATTTCTCTTAGGAGTGTCTTGTAGTTTTCAAGGTATATGTCTTTAACATCCTTGGTTAGGTTTAATTCCTAGGTATTTTACTCTTTTTGATGCAACTGTGAATGGAATTGTTTTCCTGTATTCTCTCTCTGCTAGTTCATTGTTAGTGTAGGAAAGGAACAGATTTCTGTGTATTAATTTTGTATCCTGCAACTTTGCTGAATTCAGATATTAGATCTAGTAGTTTTGGAGTGGATTCTTTTGGGTTTTTTTATGTACAGTATCGTGTAATCTGCAAACAGGGACAGATTAACTTCTTCCTTGCCAATCTGGATGCCTTTTATTTCTGTGTGTGTTGTCTGATTGCCGTGGCTAGGACCTCCAGTACTATGTTGAACAGAAGTGGGGAAAATGGGCATCCTTGTCTTGTTCCCAATCTTAAAGGAAAAGCTTTCAGCTTCTCCCTGTTAAGTATGATGTTGGCTGTGGGTTTGTCATATATGGCCTTTATTATGTTGAGGTGCTTGCCCTGTATACCTATTTTGTTGAGAATTTTTATCATGAATGGATGTTGTATTTTGTCGAATGCTTTTTCAGCATCTATGGAGATGATCATGTGGCTTTTGTCCTTCTTTTTGTTGATGTGATGGTTGATGTTGATGGATTTTCGAATGTTGTACCATCCTTGCATCCCTGGAATAAATCCTACTTGATCATGATGGATGATCTTTTTGATGTATTTCTGAATTTGGTTTGCTAATATTTTGTTGGCTATTTTACATCTATGTTCATCAGGGATATTGGTCTGTAATTTTCTTTTTTTGTGTGTGTGTTGTCTTTGCCTGGTTTTGGTATTAGAGTGATGCTGGCCTCATAGAATGAGTTTGGAAGTATTCCCTCTTCTTCTACTCTTTGGAAAACTTTAAGGAGGATCGGTATTAGGTATTCACTAAATGTTTGATAAAATTCAGCGGTAAAGCCATCTGGCCCAGGGATTTTGTTCTTGGGTAGTTTCTTGATTACCAGTTCAATTTTGTTGCTGGTATTTGGTCTGTTCAGATTTTCTGTTTCTTCCTTGGTCAGCCTTGGAAGGTTGTATTTTTCTAGAAAGTTGTCCATTTCTTCTGAGTTTCCAGTTTGTTAGCATATAATTTTTCATAGTATTCTCTAATAATTCTTTGTATTTCTGTGGTGTCCGTAGTGATTTTTCCTTTCTCATTTCTAATTCTGTTTATGTGTTTAGAGGCTCTTTTTTTCTTGATAAGTCTGGCTAGGGGTTTATCTATTTAATTTTCTCAAAGAATCTGCTCTTGCTTTCACTGATTCTTTCTATTGTTTTATCTTCTCTATTTTATTTATTTCTGTTCTAATCTTTATTATGTCCCTTCTTCTACTGACTTTGGGCCTCATTTGTTCTTCTTTTTCTAGTTTCGTTAACTGTGAGTTTAGACTGCTTATATGGGATTTCTCTTATTTCCTGAGGTAGGCCTGTATTGCTATACATTTTCCTCTTAGCATGGCCTTGGATGCATCCCACAGATTTTGTGGTGTTGAATTATTGTTGTCATTTGTCTCCATATATTGCTTGATCTCTGTTTTTATTTGGTCATTGATCCATTGGTTATTTAGGAGCATATTGCAAAACCTCCATGTGTTTATGGGATTTTTCATTTTCTTTGAGTAATCTATTTCTAGTTTCATACCTTTGTGGTCTGAGAAACTGTTTGGTACAATATCAGTATTCTTTAATTTACTGAGGCTGTTTTTGTGGTCTAGTATATGATCTATTCTTGAAAATGTTCCATGTACACTTGAGGAGAATGTATTCTGCTTCTTTTGGGTGTGTAGTTCTGTAGATGTCTGTTAGGTCCATCCGTTCTAATGTGTTGTTCAATGCCTCTGTCTCATTACTTATTTTCTGTCTGGTTGTCCTGAGTGAGTGGAGTGTTGAAGTCTCCTAGAATGAATGCATTGCATTCTATTTTCCCTTTTAATTCAGTTAGTATTTGTTTCACATATGTAGGTGCTCCTGTGTTGGGAGCATAGATATTTATCATGGTTATATTTTCTTGTTGGATTGACCCCTTATTGTTATGTAATGTCCTTCTTTGTCTCTTGTGACTTTCTTTGTTTTGAAGTCTATTTGTCTGATACAAGCACTACAACTCCTGCTTTTTTCTCTCTTTTAGTGGCATGAAATATCTTTTTCCATCCTTTCACTTTTAGTCTGTATATGTCTTTGGGTTTAAAGTGAGTCTCTTGTAGGCAGCATATAGATGGGTCTTGTTTTTTTTTATCCATTCAGTGAGTCTATGTCTTCTGATGGTGCATTCAGACCATTTACATTTAGTGTGATTATTGATAGGTATGTACTTATTGCCATTGGAGACTTCAGATTTGTCATTACCAAAAGTTCAAGGTTAACTTCCTTACTATCTAAGAGTCTAACTTAACTCACTTAATATACTATTACAAACACAATCTAAGGGTTCTTTTATTTTTCTCCTCCTTTTTCTTCCTCCTCCATTCTTTATATATTAGGTATCATATTCTGTACTCTTTGTCTATCCCTTGATTGACTTTGGGGATAGTTAATGTAATTTTGCATTTGCTTAGTAATTAGCTGTTCTACTTTCTTTACTGTGGTTTTATTACCTCTGGTGATGGCTCTTAAACCTTAGGAACACGTCCATCTATAGCAGTCCCTCCAAAATTGACTATAGAGATGGTTTGTGGGAGGTAAATTCTCTCAGCTTTTGCTTATTTGGAAATTGTTTAATCCTTCCTTCAAATTTGAATGATAATCTTGCCAGATAAAGTAATCTTGGTTCCAGGCCCTTCTACTTCATTGCATTAAATACATTATGCCACTCCCTTCTGGCCTGTAAGGTTTCTGCTGAGAAGTCTGATGTTAGCCTGATGGGTTTTCCTTTGTATGTGATCTTATTTCTCTCTCTGGCTGCTTTTAATAGTCTGTCCTTATCCTTGATCTTTGCCATTTTAATTGCTACATGTCTTGGTGTTGTCTTCCTTGGGTCCCTTGTGTTCTGAGATTTGTGGATCTCTATGGCCTGAGAGACTATCTCCTTCCCCAGACTGGTGAAGTTTTCAGCAATTACCTCCTCAAAGACACTTTCTATCCCTTTCTCTCTCTCTTCTTCTGGTACCCCTATAATGTGAATATTGTTCCATTTGGATTGGTCACACAGTTCTCTCAATATTCTTTCATTCTTAGAGATCCTTTTTGCTCTCTGTGCCTCAGCTTCTTTGTATTCCTCTTCTCTAGTTTCTATTTCATTTATCGTCTCCTCCACCACATTCAATCTGCTTTTAATACCCTCCATTGTACTCTTCAATGATTGGATCTCTGACTGGAATTCATTTCTGAGTTCTTGAGTAGCTTTCCATACCTCTATTAGCATGTTAATGATTTTTATTTTGAACTCCCTTTCAGGAAGAGTCATGAGGTCCATGTCATCTTTCTCAGGAGTTATATCTATTTTACTCTGTACCAGGTTCCTTTGGCGTTTCATATTTGTGTATGGCGCCCTCTAGTGTCCAGAAGCTCTATTCTGGAGCTACTCAGTCTCTGAAGCAGGGGAGTGGGATTCGTGCCTGGAGAGAGGAAAAAGCTGTTCCCCACCTCCCGGCTGCTATGCCTGTCTCCACTGCCTGAACCAGTGGGCCGATCACACAGGTATAAACTTTTGTCTCAGAGCAGCTGGATATGGATCCCTGCTTTCCACAAGTGACTAGGATCTCAGTCTTTCAAGAATTCTGCCTGTCTTAGCTTTCCAACCCCATAATCACAAAATAGCTTTCCAATCATGTAATCATGAAATTACCATGAAATGTAGGTTTGTGCTCCCAGAGCAGATCTCGGGAGTTAGGTATTCAGCAGTCTCAGGCCTCCATTCCCTCCCTGCTCTGTTTCTCTTCCTCTTGCCTGTGAGCTGGGGTGGGGGAAGGACTTGGGTCCAACCAGGCCACAGCTTTGGTACGTTACCCTGTTCCATGAAGTCTGTTCTTTTCTCCAGGTATATGCAGTCTGGTGCAGTCCTCTTTCCTGTTGCTCTCTCAGGATTAGTTGTATTAATTATATTTTCATATTATATGCGGTTTTAGGAGGAAGCCTCTGTCTCACCTCTCATGCCGCCATCTTTAATCCTTCTATAATTTTAAATTTACCATAAGCTATGTGCCATCTAATTTGCTTAAGGAGATCAGTGCTAATCTATAGAAATGTCTTATTAAATATTTCATTTTGTATTTAATCTAACTTTTTTGATCTTCACGCAAAATTTAGGGTTATTTTTAGATATTATTCTAGCAGGATTTATAATAATTTTTTTCTACCAAAAATTCATTCAAGAGCACAGGAGGATAAATTCCTACTTAATGACTCCAGGACAAAGACCCAGGTCAGATATTTTTTTTGAAGCTCATGTGTGTTCTTAAAATCTGTGAGAATTTTATACATTACACATTTGTCATGAGGAGAATGCACTAGTCATTGGTGCAATGGGACAACATGCCATGTACCTGACAAGGAGACACTGTCAGCATCATTTGCTTCTGCAGGTGATGAGCTGTGCATTGTGTTACCTTTGTACCATGCAGAGGAGCCCCCGGGTGCACATGCCCAGGAAGACCACCTCAGGCCATTTGCTGCCCACAGTCTGTTATGGTTTAGTTACAGGCCCCGCACAGTTTTAGGCTAGGTCACCAGGCAGCCTTCACAGTGGGGTCGGTGGTACAAAGATCCTGTCTGCTGTTTTACTAGCTCAGCCCTTAGGATTGTGGTAAAGAATTGATCATCCCTGGGTAACAGTAAAGAAAGGTGAAATCGTAGCAAGATAATGGGTATTTTGTGTTCCTGGACAGACTCTTTGACATGCCCCTGCAACCAGGATAGCCTTGCTGAGGCTAACTGGCTTTTATGCTGCCTTGACTAGACATAGGAAGTCTCCAGAGTCTAAGCTGGCCATGGATGTGAGGGTGGGGAAAAGCAGGTCCTGCAGGCAAGTAGGTTCTGGACCATCATCTGTGTGCCACAGATGTCCCTCCTGAAGAGGAAAGGGCTGTTCTTGGCACACGGTCCTAGGATCTTAGCAACAGGGTCTCACGTGTGTAAAAGAAATTCGGGAATGTAGTATTTAAAGGGCCAGGTTGAGAAGGCCCTCTGCTGGCCTGTTTGTGTCATTGGGCCTGTGATGTGTCCAGTCCACCTGGAAGGTAGTCAGTCTGTAGGTGGTGAATCCAGAGGATTGAGAGTGAGGTGTCTTCTGTTGAAAACTTGCTTAGCACCTTAAGTGCTTTTCATGAATTTCTTCTGGCTGTCATCACCCTCTGGCGCACTATTATTACCCCTGATTCTGTAATTTAGGACAATTTTAGATCCTGGGAATAAATCTTCAGCCACAACACTAAGGAGCACCATGTCTACTCATGTTCTTTCAGATGATCTGGAGGAAGACCTAAACCAGTCAGCTGCTGAAGCTGGGAGGTGCCGACGCTCTGAGGGGGCCTGTGCCCTGGGGCCCCTCCTGCCATCCCCAGGGAGAGAGAACCTACTGGAGCAAGGAGATGCCTCTCACGGTAGGTTTTTCTCAGGCCTCTGGATGAGGCTCATGGGATGTAATTAAAGCCTACATGCTCCTTCCTTTTGCTTCTGGTTGGTTCCCAGAAATGGGAAAGGGCCACAGTGTGGAAGACCGTGGCCACTAGGTAGGTATTACCATCCATGGCTCAAGATTTAGTACTCGATCCTTCCCGTGTGCGTGGAACTTTGCTGCTTCCAGAGTGCTTTGAGGCCACATGACTTGGTCCCCACTATGGGGTGTCCCAGGCAGCCTCAGGCTGTTGTCTTGGCTCATTGGTGCTTACCTAAGGACACGGCGTGGAAAGCGAGGAGCAGATTCAGGAGCATGCTCCTGGCTCTGTGCTCGCTGAATGGCTTCATTGTCCCCTAAACATGCTTCCTGAGTGTGTGCTCACCTCTGAGCCCTGCACAGAGCCCAGACTCCTGAGTCCCACCCCATCTTGCTCCTCTTCATCCACCTGGGCCTCCCTCAGAACCGCCTACGGAGCAGCCATGGGCTGGTAAGTTGTCCTGTGGACAAGCACATGATTATTACCCTTTCTATCCTGAGCCCTGTAGACCCTACAGCTACAGTGACTCCATGAAGTGCTGATGTCCATGTCCTGTGATGCTTTTGCTCTAAAATGTTACTGTTCCTACCTTCAGAGATGCACTGTGACCTTTGCTCTTTTTTTTAAGCCTTGAATTGCTGTAATTTTGCTTGCTAAGTCTTAAGTAACCACTGGCCAAAATGGGTGAAATCTGCCCTGAGTTGGTACGTTTGGGTCCCACTGACAGGAGCAGGGCCTGAGCATGTGTCTTGGGTAGAGCTGTCTTACCGCTGAGGAGGGGCCGGTTGTGCCGGTAGGATGTTGGCAGCTGGCCGATGTCCTCGGTCCTGTGGCTCATTACCCGGGAGAGGTGGCCTGTGTGGTGCAGGCTGCCCACGATGATACTGTGCAGGTACACGGGCTCAATGAAATGGCAAAGGAGGGCACCCTGCAGGCCCAGCACGTTCCACCTGGAAGGAGAGGGGAGGAGTCAGCACTCACCTGGGTGGAGGGCAGGGGGCAGCCTCAGGTGCCCAGCAGGCTCCGCCTGGACTTGTGCAGAGGACTCAAGCCCCTTCCCTCTACTGCCAGCTGCAGTGTCACTGTCCCCAGCATGCAGACTGATGGGGTGGGTGCGGCTGGGTGCTGCAGACACAAAGAGCTGTCGCCAGTTTGGCTGCTGCTGGTTCTGAGCCCCTGACTGCTCATGCTGAGTGGATAGTGGATGCATGTTTGAATAAACATGGCTTCCTTTCCTGTGAAATGAGCTGTTAGATGGAGTGGGAACTACATATTCTCTCAGGAACTTGAAATTAGATTTAAAAAACCCTGTCACCAATGCAAATATGAATTTTTCTTTATATTGTCTGGAAAATATCAGAAATCAAATTTGTTAATTTCAGTTTGGGGAAAAAAACTCTCTTCCCTCCCTTTGTCCTCTGCAGTCAGGACGACCTGTTGTGTGGAAATTAAATGACATTAATGAATGACCCTGTTTTGCTCTGAGGAAGAGTTTGATCTTAGAAGCCTAGATTAGGAATGAAGGACAAACCTGTTTTTTTTTTTCTGAAATAAAGAAATAAAAGATCTCTCTGGGTGAGTGTTTATGTTTCTGCAAGCAAAGATGAGGGGGGGGGCAGTATGAGACTGTCCCCTGACATTTGGGTGGTACAAGGTTGCATTTGTCTGTCACTTAAGGCAAATCTTGTGGTTTCCACTCCTAAGTAGCATGTTTAAAATCCAAGCTCCATGGGTATGAGCATTATGCTGCCAATTTCTGTATCATTGTTCTTTTCATTAATCAACATTTCTCCACTGCTGAGGCAGTCATTGTCCTGCCTCCGCTCTGTACACTACTTTTCATGATTAATAAGGAGTCATTGTATTTCCCTTTTCGGAAGCAGTCAATTAACACAGAATTCTTTCCATTAATTACCCAATGTTTAAAGCCAGCATGCTCTACCTGGAGAGCAATCTGCCCTGAGAACCTGTGACACCAATTGCTTTAAAAAGTTCTCTTTAAATTTTATTCCAAAAACACAAGCAATTTAGCTGGTGATATTAATTTGCCTCAGAAGCATCGCTGTGAATGAGAAACATCTTTTAATCTCATGCAAGAAAAGGCAGCCATCTGGCTGGTGAGCATCGAGAGAGCCTCTCTCCTCTCTCCCTCCATAAATGCAGGTCATTAAAGTAATGTGTTCATCTACATAAAACTCAGATGGAATATAAAAGGTAATATTTATATACAAACAGTTTAGTCCTACAATTTAAACAGTCATTGGTTTTATGAAACATTTGCTTTACTCTATCAGATCTGCATAACTTCACTTAAAAAAAAATAACCATGGTCATTTCTGTAAGTCACACAGTTTCTCTCAGAATGGAATGAAAAGGCTGTCCTTTGCAGTATAGCTCAGAGAAGACAAATAGGGACTTTGTGGCATCTTACTACACTGGTGGACAGTGACTGCAGTGGGGTATGTGTGAGGGGACTCGATAATAAGGGTGAATGTAATAACCACGTTGTTTTTCTTGTGAAACCTTCATAAGAGTGTATATCAATGATAACTTAATGAAAAAAAAAGAATTAAAAAAAACCTAAAAAAAAATAAAGAAAAGGCTGTCCTTTGGAGATATATAATTTTACAAAAGAGTGGATGTCAAGAAGTTATAAGGAGGCCTTTCTGAAAGCAGTGCAGATACTGGTCTTGGATTTTTGGGGACCCACTTGCTGGCCCAGAGCTGTTTCCACCTGACAAGCCAACATGGAGCTCATGGGCAGTGGGATTTCCTCACATTTCCCTGACAAAATTTCAACAAAGTCGCAGAGTATTTTAGTATCTGAGCTCGTCCTGCAAGGAACCCCAATGTTGCTGAGTGGTGCTCAGGGCTTGGGCTCCCTCTCTTCAGTCTGAGACCAGTATTTCCAGTTAGTACAAAAGACAGACCAAAAACTTAGGAAGAATTCCATAAAATCACCACAAAGTTATTCAGTATTTGAACACCTTTTCGGATTTGAAGAAGCTGAAAGGTTTGTGAAGGAAAATTAAGGACAAAGTTATCAATATGTCTGTTTCACTGTAAAAGTTCTTGGTGTTTGTTTTTTAAGTGTACACTTTATTCTCAACCCAAATACAGGCTTTACTGTGTTTGCATGTCTTGATGAGAGGAGGTTTTCTTGCGTGAAGGGCCTTGCTGTAACAGAATTGCAGGTGATCAGTTACCATTCATGGCTAAGGATTCTGGGCTGCAGACAACCTAAGTGGCGTCTGTTACTTCTCTGACCATTAGTGAAGTTTCAACATTACTTATCAGTTAGAAGCAGAGAAATAGACACTTTCCCCATTGATAGCAGAACACTTTCTTGAAGGAACTTAGTCGTGAAGAATAAAGTGGTCTTCCCAGCAGAGACATCACTGTGTTTCAGGCTGTCCAAGTATTGGCTTTGCACAAAACTTCTGGAACATACTTGAGTGGTTCTGAGTCTATGGGATTGTCTAAAGACTAATAACCTCTATGTCTGGTTTCTTCTTAATAACCTTTACAATGAAGAGAAAAATCAACCTTCTCCTTGCCTGGCTATAGGAGTTTAAACTTACTCAGCTTTCACGATCAATAAAACTAAATGTCTTCTTGAATATAAACCAAAGAATTTTCAGCATTCAGGATTGAATGGAAAAATACCTCACCTTTTTGTTCAAACAGCTGATATTACTGCTAGGTTGACAGAGAAAAAAAATCCCATGTCTAGTTTTCAATATAGATAATCCCTAAATAAATATGTTTTTGTCTGTTTGTCAGTCACTGAAATACCAAAGATAAGTGGAGCAGAGATCTTAGAAAAAAGCTGCTGTTCTTTAGCCAACGGATACAATCTCCTAGCTCAGTTCAAATCTTGGCCTCCAGGTATCAGTGGGAGCAGTCGCAGGGATGGGCCTTATCTGAGATGGTCAACAGCACTGAGACAAAACAACAGCACTTACTGGTGTATGTTTTGGACAGTTGGGGTTCTGGTCTATTGTTTTTGCCACCTTGATGTGGCCCCAAAGGAAGATGTAATTCTCTAAAATGACAGTGAAGTCTGTAGTGCAGTCTTCAGTGCCATCAAAAATATACACTTACTTGTCATAAAAACAGCCACATAGTTCAGTGGAACAGAATAGAGAGCCCAGAAATAAACCCACACATGTGTGGTCAATTAGTTTATGACAGAGGAGCCAAGAATATACAGGGGGGAAAGGACGGTCTCATCAATAAATGGTACTGGGAAAACTGAACCATTATGTTACACTATTCACAAAAATCAACTCAAAATACATTAAAGACTTAGTTGTATGACCTGCAGCCATAAAACTCCTAGAAGAAAACCTAAGGGGTAAACTCCTTGACATCAGTCTTAGCAAAGATTTTTTTGGATTTGACATTAAATCACAGGCAACAAAAGCAAAAATAAGCAAGTGGATCACATCAAACTAAGAGCTTCTGCCCAGCAAAGGAACCATCAACAAAATGAACAAGCAGCCTGTGGAGTGGGAGAAAAAATTGCAGATCATACATTAGAGAAGGGATTAATATCCACAATATAGAAAGAAGCCACACAACTCAATAGCAAAAAACCAAGCAATATGATGAAAAATGGACAGAGGACCTGAATTGACATTTTTCCAAAGAAGATGCCCAAATGGCCAACCAGTACATGAAAAGGGACTCAGCATCACTAATCCTCAGGGAAACATAAATCAAAACCAGTGAGGCATCACCTCCCACCAGTCAGAATGGCTGCCACCAAAAGACAAGAAATAACAGGTGTTGGTGAGGATGTGGGGGGAAGAGAGCCCTTGTGCACTGTTGGTGCAGTTACTATGGACAGCAGTATGGTGGCTCCTCAAAAAATTAAAAATGCAACTACCATTATGATCCAGCAATTGCAATAGCCAAAGGAAAAGAAATCTAGGAGATATCTCTACTCCAGTGGGCTCTGCAGCATTACTCGCAGTAGCCAAGACATGGAAACAAATGTCCATGGAGGGATGAGTGGATGAAGAAGGATGGGATGGTACATATGTAGTGGAACTCAGCCATGGCAAAGAAGGAAATCCTGCCACATATGGCAACATGATGGACCTGGAGGGCCTCATGCCAAGTGAAATAAGTCAGACAGAGAACAAGAAATACTGTGTGATCTCACTTATTTGTGGAATATAGAAAAGCTGAGCTCATGGAACTAGAGAGAAGAAACAGGCTGGGGACTGAGGAAAATGGGGTCAGACAGCTCACAGTTTCAGTTATGAGACTGGGGATCTAGTTCTGGGGATCTAGTGTGCGGCATGGCGACTCTAGTGAACAACACTCTATTATGTACTTGAAATTGCCAGGAGAGTCATCTTAAATGTTCCCATGTCAAAAAAGAAATAATAATATGTGACATGATGGGTGTGTTAGCTATGGCTATGTGGTAATTATATTGCAATATGTAAGTGTATCAAATCAACAGGTTCTACACCTTAGGCTTACACAGTTATATCTCAGTAAAGCTGGGAAAAAATAAAATACATACTTACTTCACTCTCTTCTTCATTTTGGGCAGATTTGCCCATTATCTAAAAGTACAACCATACAAACTGGGAAAAGCCCTAGGCTATGGGCAGACCCATGAAGTCCAAATAGAGGGACGGGCAGTGTGATAAGGACCCAGGGCTCTGTGTGCACCAGCTTTGGCCCACATTGGTCTCTTTTGGGTAGTGTGGGCAATCTGTGGAGCTGGGTGCCCCCAAAGACTGGTCTCATTGGTCTGGGCAGCCCAGGCATCAGCTTTCCCAGTGCTCCAGGTGATTCTGATGTGAGTGGGGCTGAGAATTTTGGCAGCAAAGCTGTGAGCACAGATGTTGGAGTCAAAACAGGTCAAATTCAAGTTCCGCCACCAGTGAGCTGGGTAGCATTTGACCCTTTGGCTGCCTGAGCAGCAGCTATGGCAGTGGTCATTCAGGCATGATGCCCGCACCAGCTGTGCCGGCATCACCTGGACCTTGACAGGAATGCACTGGCAGGCCTGCCTGTGATCCCTGAGCTGGAAACTCAAGTGGGGCCGCCTTCTCCACCATGGGCTTGGTCACAAGCCCTCTAGACAACTCTGCTGGTAATAAGGTCCTAAAAGTAATACCTACTTCTCAGCTCCTTGCAAAGCCTTCAGGAGAGAATTTGTTCTACCTGGGGGCTGACAGTTTTCCTCCAGGACCCCACCCCAGTCTCACACTATCTTCCTCCTGGTTACAGGTAGTGATGCCAAGTTGTGGACATTTGTGCATGAATGCCTGCCTGTTTCCAATCTGCTTTTCTAAGCAAGAGGATGGGGGGCCTTCAGCCTCAGTAATGTTGCTGGCACTCCACCCCAGGATATACACTCCATAGGACAACAAGGTGTCTGTGCAAGCTCAGGTCATGAGAGGACTCTGTGCAGCTGTGCAGCAAACAAGCAAAACAAAGAGCTGGAAATAATCAAACAGCGTCTTAGTGGGGATTCTTAAGTAGGTTACAGTACATTTATGGAGTGTGATGACAGCCAAGTTCCCAGTGCACCCACCGCCCTCCTGACCCTGAGCTGCACCCTCTTGCCTCTGGACTGTTCCTCTGGCCTGACTGTGGCCTCTCCCCTTCATAGGCCAAGAGCTTAGGATTCTGGCTGTGCCATAGAAACATGCTGTGCCTCCCCTTGGTCCCTGTCACCCAGGAAGGGGACCCTATTCTGAGCCCACAGCCTGTCCATGCTCCCAGCTGATGGTCAGCACCACCTGCTCGCCATGTGATGCTACCTGCCTGCCATGTGACACCATGTGCCTGGCTTGTGAATGCGCTGTCCTGAGGGCAGCTGTGTTTCCGGGACTGTCGGCTGGGCTGGCGTGGGCCAGCTCCGTCAAGCCTGCACACTTTGGGATGTACAAGCAGATAAGGACTGTTTCAGGCTGCTAGTCCTGGGGTGGTCTGTGGCACATGTGGCAGAGGGTGTGGAGCCCACTGCATTTTCTGAGGGGACCCACGGCTCTGAGGAATGTGTTCATGTCACCGAAAGCAATGCTGTCTGAGTACAGGAAGGAGTGGAGGCTGTCAGGTGGAGTCAGGCAGGTTGGCTACTTTGAGCTGAACGAACTTCCTTCTCCTTACGCACAGGCCTGCCCAGCAATGTGCTTCCTCCTGACGAGCATCTAGGGCTTGGTCTGCCCCCGAGCTACATGGCGGAAGGTGAATGCCTGAAAGCCAGCAGCTGCCCTGCGACTTAATGGCTGCCAGCCCTCCTCTCTACCTTAGGTTCTCACAGCACCTGCTGCTTGCAGGTGTATCCCTGGCTGAGGACAGCACCTCGGGGAGTCAGGGAGGGTGTTTGCTGCCAGCCCACATGTGCAAATCCCAGGATGGGCTCCTCCCACCATCCACATCCCTGCTGAGATGTTATGCTGGGCCTTTTGGTTCTGGGAAATGAAGGGCAACTTTCAGTTGCTCTGGGGAACACCTGCCCTTTCTTCCTTCTGTGAAGATGGGACCCCCAAAATGAAGTCTTGGCCATTGTGTGTGTGCCACATGCACCAGGCTCTCTGCTGCATTCTGGGTGTCCAGAGCTGGTCTTCCCCATGACCAGGCACCATGGCGCACCCATCTGTTGGCACCCGTACTGCTGCGAAGCATCCGGGGCCTTGTCCCCTGTTGTCACTGAACTTCACGTCTGTCCTCCTTTGGCTGTGGTGTCTTGCTCCCCTAGTGGGATGTGTGGCTTGTTTGCAGACTCCGTGCTTGTCAGCCCTCTGCAGGGCCCGGGGTTGGGTGAGGGCTGCTGCCTGCCAGCAGTGTGATGTCACAGTGGTGTTGTGAGGTAGATGAACTGGCCATTGCTACTTTTATATTGATAAGTATTGAGTTTCTCACTCACTGCTTCTGTCATCAGAGATTACGTAGGATTTCACCTAAAAGCTGTGGTAAGATCGCCAGCGGCCCTCAGTGGAGGAGCTCACTCTGTGAACACTGCACGGTGTCAGGAAGAGCAGTTGCTTTAAAAGGACCTGTATCCCAAGATTGGAAAAATTAGCAACAGTCTCCCTCGGTTACTCTAGAGCTGGTTAACACCTTAGAGATGAGGTGACTGCCAGCAACTTGGGGAGGAAAGGTGTCAGAGTTCCCCAGGCCGGGCAGCAGAGAGGAGGGGAGACCACTTTGAGGGGACGCTGAGCAGCAGCCTGTCCAGTCGGGAGACACTCTTCCCTCAAAGTCTGGAATCTAAGGTTAGAAATCACACAGCCCTTATCCCCAGAGAGTGGCTGTAGTTTTTTTACAGTTCATTTTTATGGGGAAAGTCTTAATCTGTTCATTTAAAGACACACTGCAATCAATAATCAAGCTCAGGTACTTAAAATTAGAAACCATATCTAAAGGAACATTAGTTCCAGAAGATTTAGATTTTTATATGCCGCTCAACTTTCAATTCTCAGAGGCAAAGGCAAAAGGCACATTTGTGGTTTCCCCGTTCTTTCGGGAGAGTGGAGTCTGCCTGTTTGCACCGGTCAGGGCCGCTCAGTCAAAAAACAGGCTGGTCACATGGACAGAATCAGGCTTTGACAAGTGTACTCACTGTCCTGTCTCCTGTCTGGCAGGGGTGTGGGATCCCGTCTGTGTTATAAGGAAAACACGCCTACCCTCTGGTGCGGGATTTGTGGTTCTGAAGGTCGCTTTTCTCTGAGGGGGTGAAGCTCTGCCTTCCATCCCCGTCAGCCTTCACAGGGCCATGCTAACACTGGTATCTTAGGCATAGATTTTACCATGACTGTGTCTGGTTCTGTAATTTCCTGGAGGCCAAATGAGTGGAGCTGGATGAGTAACCTCTCACCTAGCTGTACTGGTTTCCCTGGGCTGCAGGATGCCACAGATACCACAAACAGGGCTGAAAACAACAGAAACCTGCCCTCTCAGTCCTAGAGGCCACACGTCTGAAATCCAGGTGCCGTCACACCATGCTTCCCTGGGAGGCTCTGGAAATATGTGGTCCTGGCCTCTCCCATCGTCTAGGCTGCCAGCCATCAGGAGCACCCCCTGCAGCCTCTGCCTCTGTGTCCATGTCCACATGGCCTTCCCCTGTGGTGTGTCTCCTCCTGCTGCCTGTGGCCAAGCCCCCCGACACCCCCACCCTGGAATGTTGTAAGGACACATGAAATTGCATTTAGAGCCCACCTGAACCATCTGGGATAAGCACTTCTGTCAGCATTGTTAACTGAGCCCCACCATGTGAGGGTATGTTCACAGGTTCTGGGTGGGAAGATATGGACTTATCTTTTGGGGGCTCCTGTTCAGCGCAGTTCACCGCTGTGACCTATCTGGAGATCCCACCCTGCCTCTCATTTATGAGAACTTAGCATTTACCCCTACCATGGGCAGGCCCCACGCTGCACTTAGGAAGCATGTCCTGAGAATGTACTTGGAGATTTGGAGGAAAGGTTTTGTAGAAAGATGTGATGGGAAATGTTTCCCCGTATGGCAATCACTGGGAAGCACCCCTGGTGTCTGGGGACAGGGAGCGATGCTGATAGCACAGCTGTGAGACGTGACACTGTACCTGCATCAGGGTGCTCACTGCTTAAAGGGGCTGTGACTACAGTGTTGCGTCGTGGATTGGCAACTGCCATAGCAGCAAAACGGACTACGGGACAAAATGTAAGTCAGGAAAAAAAAGTAATGAAAGGGTGACTGCTATTTCCTGCACCTCTCGGGACATTGCATAGTTGTTTCTTTTCTCCTTTTCACCCATTTCTGATCTTTCTTGAGCCCAGGATGTTCTGATTCGCATGGTGTTGGGCCCTCCTGCTTTGGGTCGTGGTCCGTCAGATGCCTCCAGCCTCCCACTGCATGGTGACGGCCCAACATTGCTTCTGGCGGAGCCAAGGCATGCTCAGGCTGGGGCCTTTGATATCAGTGAAAAATGAATGGAGCCATTATATCAAAAGATAAACAACCAACAGTTGCATGACCACAGCTGGGCACAGGGTCACTTTTGGGGCAGCGATATCTAAGTAATGCCATAATTAGGCCTCGGTGGAAGCCTTCAAGGAGGCGGACTCACTAGCTGTGCGAAGGTTTCTGAACTCTGGTCCCATGTCCTTGAAATGAGTTTAATAACGGTGACATTAACATAACAGCAGCTGCCTTCCTCACCTCTGAGGGTCTGTGGGAACACTGGACTTAATTAGGGAGACTGAAAACCCTGGCAAGGTCTGAGTCTGCAGGTGTGGCCTTGGTCCACGCTCGTGGTGTCTGGGTCAGGCGGCCAGTGCGCTGTGAGGCCTGTGTGATTTCTGCTCCCTCAGCATGGCCAGGCGCCCGCCACCCATCTCAGTCCAGGAAAGCCCAACCACCAGTGCTGTGAGCCATCACTCCCACTCCCCATACAGGCACCTTCTCAGAAGAAGACCTCGTGACCCTTCCGCCAGGCATGTCCCTCAGCCCCACTTGGGCTTTGCCCAGACATTTGCGTCCTTTCTTGGTCTGCCTTTGGCTGTTCTGATGGGCATGGGTGAGTGAGGGAGTCAGCCCCACTCCTGAGGGCTCTGGCCATTTCTGGGAGTGGGGGCGCCTCTCGGCACCCAAATCACAGGCTGTACGTCAGGCCATTGCTTTGGGGGTGAGCTCTCAGCTGGCACCCCTTCTTGCTAAATGCCCCTTTGTGTCTCAGCATGGTTATGTGAGTGACTCTTGGGGCAAATGCCAGCCCTGCAGTGTGTTCAGAGCCTGGGAAGGGTGCACACAATTCCTGCTCTTCCTCAGAGCAGGTGGCTGTTAGTGGCTAAGAGGTGGAACAGGAGCACAAGTGAAGACAAGATTCAGTGAGGTGGGATGGTCCTTGTGGCCTGCGAGCACCCCGTGCAGGGTGTGCGATCCACAGCGTGTGGGTCCTGGATCCCAGCATTTCAGGTGGATCAGGGGAACAGCTCAGAGCTCTCCTGAGGGGGGGAGCAAAAGTTGCCTGAGGATAGATGGAGGTATACAAGAATCCCCCATCTCCACAGGGACTGAGCCTCTTATGGAGAGAGTTCATTCTGTGAGAGCCAAAGAAGCATAAAGGTCCCAAGAGCAGTGACAGCACGTGTTCCTTCGCTGTGAGGGTCCTTGGAGAACCAGGGTGGAGGGAGACCAGCATACCCCCACCCCTCCCTGCACACCTGCTCCATGGGCTCAGTGCCATCCGCAGGGTTAGGGAAGGTCCAGCCACCGCAGAGCAGCAGCAGTGTTCAAGGAGGTGTGAGCAACCACCTGCAGCTGGAGCGCTGGTGAGTCTGCCCTGTTTGTGGCTTATTTTAAACCAATGTGAAAATGAGCTTCCTCTGACGGTTTGCTGTGAACCATCTTGCCGCTGAGGCTGCGAAGTGCTCTCAGTGATTACTCAGAGAACTCACACTCGGAAGAATGCCACCGAGGCCTAATTATGGCCTTACTTAGATATCGCTGCCCCAAAAGTGACTCTGTGCCCAGCTGTGGTCATGCAACTGTTGGTTGTTTATCTTTTGATATAATGGCTCCATTCATTTTTCACTGATATCAAAGGGTTTTTGCAAAGAGAAGATAAATTTGTCTAGTGGATGCGTTTTCACTACCTTAATTAAAGATTCGATTTTATTAATTTATTTCACTTTAATACATAAAAGGCACATGAAATAGGGGATGAAAGAAGTCAGCGAACAAATAAAGCCTTCCTTTTACAGAAATTTCTGAGTTACTGAGTAGATAGGGCTGTGGTGCCAAGTGGCCTCTGGGGTAAGACTCCCTTGGAAAGAAAACCAGTAGTTGTAGTTGGGTATGGACACATCCCCGAGGTTTATGGGTGGCACAGGTTGCTTCAGCTCTTGCACCTGAGAGGAGAGAACTTGGGGTGGGGGTAGTCAGACGACGTCATCATCTTTCCGTGTCACATGTGGGGCTGGAAAGATGCAGCCTCAGGATTCAGCTTCTAGATGGGTGCCACAGTGCTGCCACTCACCGTCACTCAGTGGCCATTCTGACAGAGCAGAACATGCTTCCTGCCTGCCACCTCTGTGTCCAGAACAGCCAGTGCTCTGGCAGGCAGGTGGTGGCCCAGTCTTAGGTGACCTCTTGCTTTCCCCAGTCTCTCCACAGTGACTGGCCCGAGTTTTCCATGTGGTTCTCTGTTTTGTGTATCCACTAGTTCTTGTGTCCTTGAAGCTGGTGTTGTCAGCAACCTGGAGTGCTTAGCGGCTCCTCACACATCATCCAGCTGGAGGTCCCTCCTTGGGTATCCTCCTGCCTGGGGACAGTGAGGTGGTGGTCACTAGGGGAGAATCCCCAGTGGAAAGTGGGGTGGGACCATGGCCATCGGCAGGGAGGCCCAGCGAGAGCGGGGCTCCATGCAGACACAACAGTGTAAGAGAGCGGTGGAGTGGGCAGGGAGTTCCAAGTGTTCACTGCCTTTATTTTAACATGACTTACTTAGGGGTAAGTTTATGTAATTTGACTTTTGGCAACAACTGTATCTGGCTACAATCAGCTCTCATGGGCTGCGCTGGGCCAGCAGGCCATGGCCTGCATGCCAGGTGTCACAGTTAGAGGTTTCAACGCTGAGAGTGTCCTGCCACCATTGCACAGACTCCTGGAAAGAGGATGGTGTCCACCACTCCTTTGTGTCCTCAGAGCTGCCTTCCCCACAGAGCTTGATCCTGTCATCCATTCTCTGAGTGAGAGTGTTTCATCCATATCTGTATGCAGAGGGTCCAAACTTTGAGTGTCATATACTCCCCTGGTTTAGTTTTGTTTCTGTGCAGGATAGAGAAGAGCACACGCCTTCTCAGATGGTCTCTTCACAAAGCCTTTGCACAAACAATGTGTGTTGCAGATGCTCACAATCTTGAATTGTTACATAACATATGCTCCCACTCAAAAAGGCAACTGTGGCTCCCATGTAAACCAGCTCATGCCTTCGCGCCAACACCCTCATCCTGTGTGTGGGTGGGTGACAGTGGGCACACAGACACTTTCCCACCCCGGGCCTGCGTGTGCCAGCTGCCTTGGCCTGACCCAGGCAGGGTGTGCAAGGCTGGGGCTGTTCCTTCTTTACCACAGGCATCACTGTCCCCCCATCCTCATCACCAAGAATAATTTATCAAGAGCTACACAGGCACCTCCCATGACACAAATAACTCCTCTGAGGTCAGACCTTAGATGCAGAAGCAAACACAGCCCTGAGGAGACAGGACAGTGGGCAGGACAGGAGGGGATCATGAGCAGGACAGGACAGGAGGAGACGGGGTGGCAGGCCTGACAGGAGAGAAGGAAATGAGGTAGGAGACAGGACGGGAGAATGAGGAGACTGGGTGGGACAGGATGGGACAGGAGGGGAGAAGGTGGTGGGCAGGACAGGAGGGGAGGCAGGAGGGCAGGCATGCCCAGGGATGGAATGGGGCAGGGGGCAGGGACGGAGAGACAGAGATAGAGAAGCAAAGAGAGAGACAGACAGAGAAAGAGATAGAGGGACAAGGAGAGACAGAGAGAGAGGGAGAGGGAAAGGAGACAGGGAGAAGTGACAGCAAGTGCCCGGGAAGCCGTTGGGGCGGGGGTAGCTTGGGGCTGATTGGCCGGGGACTTGGCATCCATGCCCTTTGCAGGGCTCCTCCCCAAGCTACTGTGCCCCTCAGAGGCCTCACCACCAGGTTTGGGGACAAGAGTGTGGTGAATGAGAACGACCCGTTGATCTGAGGTCTGCCTGGCTCTTGTGGATCCACTGCAGGATCCAGTCAAGGAGGGAGCCAGACAGATCTCAGGATCCCTGAATGCACCCTCTGGTCCTCTGAAGCAGCCCAGATTCCGTCTCCATCCCAGACACTCCCTGAAGTGGAGAGAGATGCATGTTGAGCTTTTGTTATTTCCAGTAGATTTTATTAGAGCGACACCTGATCTGTGGCAGCTGTGGTACCACTGGCAGACTGTCAACACAGGCGACCCTGGGTCATGGCTTGCCTTGAACCTGCTGTCTGTTTGGGTGTGCAATCCCTGAGACAATGAGGTTTCAGTTCTGCTGTATTAATTCCCTTCCTTTGTCCAAGGAGTCAGTTACTTTAGAGACGCCCTGTGATTTCAGGGCACCAGAGAATTTTGGTTAATTAAAATTGCTCCTGTTTTCCCTGCTTCATAGATAGGTGGAAATATGCTAAGGCAGAGTACATTTTCTTCTGTAAGGTGAGCTGATGGGAGACTCCAGAAGTCCCTGATTTGGCTTATTGTCCTAGGCCGTGGCTGTGTCTGCTGGTCCAGGAGCAATCTCAGAGAGGAAGCAAGTGGCCCCACGCCTCCGCAGCCTTGGGTGATTCCCTGGGAGAGTTCCACTGTGCTGCTGAGCACAGAGGTGGACCACAGGCCCTGAGGAGCCTGGGAGGTGGGCCCCTGCGCACAGGCTCCCACCGTCCTGGCCCCAGGCCCCTGAGGGCTGCCTCCTGGGACTCCACCCTTCCACCCTTGCCTTCCCTGCTGGTAGCCCACTCCAGGGAGAGAGGCCAGTGGTGCATCCTTTGAGTCATGTGGTCAGCAAGGATGCGGAGCAGTGGGATGTGCCAAGTGGTTGGCGCTGCTTGGGCTGCACTCAAGCAGAGCTAGGAACTACATCCTCTGTGGCGGGTGTGGGTACTGCGTGCTGGCCCACCCTCTGGTTCCCACAGCATGTGCGGACTGGCACCCTCTCCACAGCTGTGAGAACAGCCTTGTCCCATCCTGACCGATGGGTTTCAGCCCCAAACTCCACGTGGAGGATCTCGGGGCAACCTGGTGGCTGGAATGGGGGGTGGGTGGGCTGCCCAGAGAGACACTGCTTTCGCTTGTTCATAGATTATAGGTTAATAAATATAGCCAAGTTTCCAAAAGACACTCTGATTGACCCTTCGTTCAGGTTTTCATGGACAGCTGTTCTGACTGTTGCCACTGGCGGCTGTGGGGCCATTTTCACCTGTTAGAATTCAGGCTGCTTGCCAGCAAGCCCTTTTTTTCCCGGCTGCAGTTGTGGACGCCTCCCAGGGGGGACTGCAGCTGTGGGCATGGGGAGGGGGTGGGGAAAGGATCCCTCTCTGAGGACCAGGCACCTTTCAGGGACATTGGGGCACCCTTTCCGCACACCCTCTTTCTCCTGCACCCTGAGGAGGACCCTCAGGTAGGGGCCGTCAAGGTCCTCAGAGGAGACTGTCCTATGGTGTGGGGGGCTTCTGCCTGGCCGGCACCATGGGGAACGTGTTCTGGGAAGCTTGTCAGGTGTAGGGAGGAGGAAGGGGCCTGTAGGGGCACCCACACCGTGGAGGTCAGGTGTGGGGCCCGGGACGGCTGCCGTGTGTGGGGGCGGGTGGCCCCGGGGGCAGTGCTGTGTGGGAGGCACAGTTCCTTCCCAGTCAATCCTGAGTCAGCCAGCAGCGCCCACACCCTGAATGGCAGACCCAAACCAGTGCTCTGCCTGTTGCAGGCAGCTTAGAATTGCCAGGTATTTTAAGCACATGAAACCGAGTGTGATCTGGGAAGTGGGGAAGGCACAAGGCCTGCCCAGAGGATGTTTTCCTGGTTCCTGCTCTCACTGGGAGCCAACAGAAAGCCTGCTGAGGGAGATGGGACTGGGGGACAGGGGCCCATACCTGGCGATCTTATCCGTGCAGGACATGGTGACAAGCTGCTCGCCCAGCAGGATGCCGTCCCACGTCTGTTCTGAGCTTGGGCCCCGGACGGGGACAGTCCCCTCCCTGGATTCAATCTTGGTGCGCAGGTGCCCACGGAACTTCCTGACGATGTGCTTGCTGGTGCTCACTAGGAGATAAGAGGCAGCCGTGAGAGGCAGCTGGGGCCTGCCTGTCCAGAGGTACATGGTTCCCCAGCTTGGTGGGGGAGCCCAGAAGCCTCTCTAGGACCTGTGCCATGGCCGGTGGGCTAGGACAGGAAGCGTGAATCAGGGCCAAGGCAGGAAGGACTGTCACTTCTTCAGCCGAGTGGTGGTGGTGAAACGGGCACCACTTCCAGACCATGGTCAGCCAACGGCTCATCAAGGGCAGGTTGTAAATATTTAACCTCTGCAGCCATTTGGCCTCTGTCACAGCCACTCAACTGCCAGTAGCACAGAGCAGCACAGGACTGTGGTTAGGTTCTCTAATACTTTGTGGACAGTCAAATTGAGTTCCATATAACTTTCATGGGATGTGAAATGCTCTTTTTTTCACTTTTTTCAGCCATCTAAAAATGTAAAAATCATGCTTAGTTTGCGGGCTATACAGAAACAGGTAGTGGGTGGATTGGCCCAAGAACCTCCTCTTGATTTTAATCCTGACTATATCATTTCCTAGCTTCATAACAACTTCCTTGGGCAAGTTACTCAAAGCCACTGTGACACAGTTATTGCATCTTAAAGTAGGGACAGTAATGGTGCCTCCCTCCTAGGCTTGGGGACTGGATGAGGCCCTGTGAGTGGTGCACAGTGTGGTGTTATTGAGGGCCTGCATGAGGCAGTCACCCTGCTATGCCCAGAAATGACATGGCCTATGGGTAGGTCCCCGTGGGTCCCTGAACACCTCCATTCCATTCTCCTTTCCTGTCCAGAGCTCTCTGGACACAGGTGCACACAGGCATGCTCACACACACACTGCACACCAACATGGTTATTTGGAGAACTAGCATGAACAAAGAGAAGTTTAGTTTTTCTTTCTTGAAAACAGTTCTGTACATCAATCTGGATTATATTATAATATCGAAATGGTTAACTGCTTTGCATACAAATTATATATAAAATAGCACAGTGATTCCAACATTACATACATATCATGACATGGATGGATATTAGACGCTTTTCTTTAAAGTTTCTATTTAAGTTTTAGAAATTGTTGAAATGGGATTTCTCTCTCATTTACCCTTTCTGAAAGTAGCAAATAATAAATAACAGGTGGGTTTGCCATGTTATTTATTGCTCTACTCCTAGGAGAAAGTAAGCTTTTGAGAGGTTTCAGATGCTTTTTGATCCTGCTCCTAACCAGGTACTTGAAGAGATCCAGTTTGAACTGGTCTTTAAATCATCCACAGAAGGAAGAACCATGGCGAGAAGCTGAGCCTGGGTGGGCAGAGGCAAGGAATGCCTAGCCCTCTCCCAGGTGGAGTGTTAATTGCTTTGTAGTTCTAAATGGCACCACTAATCAGATGACAATGATGGTGATTGATGATAATGATGGTGGTGGTGGTGATGATGGGAATGGTAGGGATGGTGGGGATGGTGGGGCTGATGGTGGGAATGGTGATGATAGTGGGGATGGTGGGCATGATGGTGATGATGATGGGGATGGTGGGGCTGATGGGGCTGGTAGGGCTGGTGGGGCTGGTGGGGCTGGTGGGGATGGTGAGGATGATGATGGTGTTGGTGGAGCTGGTGGGGATGATGATGGTGGTCGTGGGGCTGGTGGGAATGGTGGGGATGGCGGGGATGATGATGGGGATGGTGGGGATGGTGGGGATGATGGTAATGGTGGTGGTGGTGGTGGGGATGGTATAATGATGGTGATGATGATAAACTGAACATAATAACATGGTTCATATCACTCAAAAACACTTGAGCAAACCCTTAGTTTGACTTGACTTTATGCATTGTCCTGCTGGGGTCTTCATCACATCAACTTCCTATGATAGGGCTAGCATACCTGCAGTCTACCATTTCTGCAGTCTACCCCAATCTTAGAGACTTGACTCTTCTGTGGGGTTACTTTTTCAGGAAATGAGGTACTTGCCCACCTTGCCCTTTCTGGTAATTACAGTACCCTCATTCTTTCAGTGCCCTGACAATTATGTCATTTTTCCAGAACTCAGAAGTTGCCTATTATATGGTAAGGCTTTGCTAAATTCTTACGTACTGCTTCTGCACAACTAACTTTCCATGAGGTAAACTTCATAGTCTGTTAATGCCGTCACAACAGGGAGGCCTGGCTTGTATTAACAACTGGTTTCTAGGAGTGAACCAACCAAGAGTTTTCAGGTAGATTAATTTTGCCTGCAGAGCCAGGTGCACGAGATACTCCTGAGAAGTGTTTACTTTGTGCGGTGTTAAATCTTAGGCTCCCTTTTCTAGCTTGCTCCCTGTTGAGCTTGATCAGTCCTGGGGGTTCTGAGTGTCGGCTATCTTGCTGAGCCCCTTCTTCTGGTTCTTTCCTGCCTAATTGTGTGTGGCAGGAGGGAGCTGAAGATGTCACTTCAAGCAGAACGAAATGTCAATCCAACCAGAAACTGCAGGGAGCTGAACTCAGAAAATCCATCGTGGAGACACTGGAAGTGTGAAACGTTAGAGTCCTGCCCACCATATACTCATAACACTGCAAATCATGAGAATATTCTAATTCTGATATTCCACATCATCAGACTCTTCATTATAGTGTTTATAAATCCAAAACCCTTACTTCTGAAGATTGATGTCAAGATAAAGTGGAAGTAGTAATATGGTTTAGAAAATTGTTCAGGTTAATACTTTACTCTTAGGAGAGAATCAGAAGGAGATGAAGATAAATGGCAATTGAGAAGTCTACCTAGGGAGCAAAGACCTACCTAAAAAGTGATCTATGATTGCTGCAGAAATGAAGGAAAAGGGATAGGAAAGGAAGACAATATTTTTAAACACCAAATAAACTTTTAATTTGCAGGCATCTTCAGAAGGTATACCCCAGAAGGCACACCATCTTTTCATTGTAATCACCCCTGCCGTTTGCCAGGTGGCCATGAGAGGGTCCTTTGTCTTGAGGAAGGCAGCATTAGTGACAATGGGACGCATGAGGCCCCTCAATCCCATGGACCCTGCAACCTGAGACTGCACCCTTCTGTCACTCAGCAGGCAGGTCTGAAGGCAGGGACCTCAGGAAGTGGTTTTGGATTCCTTGGCCTCCTTGATGAGTTTGGTGCCTCTCCTGAACTGGCTTGCTGTGCAGTGAGTGGACCTGGCCTGAAACTTGCCTTCAGTTTTGACATAGTCACGCTATTTCCTGTCTGGTGGAAGATGGATCAGAGAAGTTAACCAAGATGTTAAATTCTTGGGAAAGATCAGTAAGAACCAAATTTGCCAGGTTATTTAAAGAGCAGGCCAAGGAGCAGGAATTTGTGTTAAGGATGCTGGTGAGGTAGGGTGGTGCTGTCCAGCCATGGTGTGGTGTTATACATCTTTTCATTACTCCAGCCATTTAGGTTCTTATCAGAGCCACCTTGTGTCTGGCTCAGGTCCAGCCCAGAGCCACTCATGAAGTGGAATCATCCCTGTGGGTCTGGCCTCCTCCCATGGAGCAGCTAAGGGTGGGTAAGTGCCAAGCCTTGGTTTGCAGAGCCTGTGGCTTGAGTGGCTCCTTTGCTGTAGCACAGGCTCCAGCCCCACCTGCTCACTGTGGCTGCCTGGCCCCTGCAGAGGCTTACTGGACCCTCCTCAGCCCGCACTCCTTTCCATGACACCAGTAAGGAGATACATCCCCAACATGGGCAGGAGACAGTTTAGGGGGGTTCGAATTGGGTGGCTCAACACATGGCTGACCCTTGGAATCCCTGGGGAAGTTTGAGAGTACAGATCCTTGGAGCCACTCTGTCCCAGAAGCATTAGCAGCAGAATCCCCATGTAGGAGCTTCCTGAGGTGAGCCATTCCTCCTGGATGTCTCAGACCAATTGGGTTCGTTTTTAATGGCTCCAGGGAGGGAGAATTTACCATCTGCCCAGATGAGCATTTTTGAGGAAAGCAATAAAATTGAGGCATTTAGAATTTTTTGAGCCACTAACATCCCTGGGAGGTGGGCGGTCGCAGCCAGAGCCGTGTTCTTTCTGCAGCTGGGGAATTCACTGTGCCTCTAGAGCTCCTTGGAGGGCCTGCTGCGGTGCTCTGCAGCCTGGGGAACGTGGGCCTTGTTCCTAGAAGTCCCACCAGGCCCTCTGTTGTGTGATCTTGGTTTTAGTGATTGTTTAGACCTGTTTGCCAGAATTTCTTGCTCTGCTGTGTGTTCCTCTTCTCTTTAAGGGATGGGAAAATCTGGGCAACTCTCTAGAACAGGTCAAGTGATAGGCATGATTGCAGATCCTGATGGCAGCACACAGCTGCAGGGGTACCTGTTTGTATGTGCATATGCTCTTGTGTATCTGTGTGCATGTGTCTATGACAGGGAGAAGATGCAGGAAAGGGGAAAGTGTCCTGACACAGCTGCAGGCCAGGGGGAGATGCATAGCAGCTCCTTGGGGACAAACAAGTGAGTGAGGACAAATGAACCACAGTGACAGGGACCCTCAAGGCAAAATGCTGGCAGGGGAGTGGCATAGGGGTTTCCCTCTGGTGCTGAGCTCCTGGGTCCTCAGAGTCAAGTACAACATGGGAGTGGATTGGCCTGGCTGCTGCCATCTACTTTTGTAGACACAGTGATGTCACTATGACCTTTGGGGTCATTCTCCCTGGCCCCATCCAGGACAGCTTGAGGCTGTGCTGCAGTGAGGCTTGTCTTCTGCTGGTTTCCTCATGGGAGAGTGGCCGATGGCAAATGGCCTCTTTCTATTCCAGGATTTCCCTTGGGCTGGTTGCCATTGGCTCTGCCTGGTAGGAGCTGCTCCTGCAGCCGTCCCACAGCCCAGCCCTCAGCAAAGCACAGCAGCTCCGGTGGAGGCATCCGCCTGGAAGCTGAGGTTCCTCTAAAATGGAGACATCCTGAGTGCCAAGCCTTCCTCGGGAGCATGGGGAGCGCAGCAAGAGTCTCGGGGAGGCCCTTCCAGGCAGGAGCTTGGGGTTCTTGCCCTTCCTGTGTGACTCAGGGCAAGGTGGTGTGTGATCTGTGCTGACAAGTGTAGAGCACAGACTCGCGGTCCTGGGGAGTTACTGGGAGAAACCAGCCTGAGCCTCTTGGCGCATCTAGACTCTGCCTGGTAAATCTGCAGCAATAATGTGAGGAAAATACCTTACGTTTTCCCCACCAACACCTGCCACTTCTTAAAAGCATTGTGAAACAAAAGACATCTGTGTCTGGAAGTGAGCCCCAAATATCTGAGGATGTATTTGTGTTTCTAAACCACCAGCTTTGCAAGTTGGAATCCAGGGCTGGGAGGTGGCACTGAGCTTGAACTGCCCCTCTGGAGAGGCCAGGGGTCTCTGGCATGACTGAGACTCCTACCCGGCTCACTCAGTGGCCCAGCTCTTGCCAGGAGAAACTGGGCAAGTTAGGGCAGCCAGGGTGTCCCACAAAACTTCTTCTAGGCCTGAGGGCTCCTGGTCTGGGTCTTCATGGTGCCAAGCTTTGGAGGGGAGATGGAAAGGCAGTTTTCGTAGCTGTCTAATGGGCTGCATCTCAGTCCTGAGTAGGAAGTAGGGATTGTGTGGGTTCAGCTTGACGAGTAACTCCATGGTGTTTACTGCATGCCAGTGAAGAGAGTCCCTGCACGGCCCATGCCCTCCTGCCATGAGCCCTTCCCTCCCAGCGGGGTGTGCCCTCTGCTGGGTCCACCTCAGCCCTCCTGCTCCTGGGGCAGCTCCCTGAAAGGCCTGGTGTTCAGGGGTTACCCCTTTGACTCAGTTTGATTTGATTCTTCCATTTTCTCTAGGGGGGTGTTATGCGCAGAATTTGTCCCCCAGATTCAGTGCTAATACTGACTGCCAGGTGATCGTCAGGAGGCGTGCTTTGGGGGTGATGAGGTCATGAGGGTGGAGCCCCCTGATGGGATCAGTGTCCTCATGAAGGAGGACCCAGAGGCCCTCCCTCTTCCAGGTGAGGACTCCATGAGGAGATGCATCTGTGAACCAGGAAGTGGCCTCAGCAGAGCCACCTGTGTAGTCCTTTGGGTCCTGGTCCTCCAGCCCCTGAGCTGAGGTGAGGGGTGAATGTCTGTTGTTTAGAAGCTGTGTCTGTTCTAGTGCTGGGCCGACTGGGACAGTGATGAAAATAGTACTCAGAAACTTGCAGTGGTGGGTTCTGTCCAGTTACCCTCCAGGGGGAGGGCAGGAAAGAGTGAATTTCTGGGCCAGCCTGCAATATGAGTCTTAGAGAAATGGGTTAAATATGGCTAGAGTTTTCAGAAGATGCTGGTTTCCCCTGCACCTTCCTTATCTTCAGTGGAGGCCATTGGCATAAGCCTGGACCATAGCAGGCAGTCAGAAAATGCTCATATTCCCTCTGTTGGTGATCAGAGCACAAATGTAGCTCCCATGGTGGGAAATATGGAGGCCAGAAATAAGCCTTCCTAGGTGTACAACTGTAGTGTTTCTACTGTAGGGTCTTTGGTGCTCCAATCACTTTATTAGGACCCAGTCTCTTGTCATACGGATGCGGTTTCACAGCCTACATGGGAAAACGTGCCTCCTACTTCTGGGAAGGGTTTATGTGTGTGTGCATGTGTGGTATGTACACAGGTGCGTGCATGACACACATATTAGTAATAGGATGGTTCAATGGCTGCTTCTCTTTCATCTCAGGGACACTGACACCATCATATCATCCCTCAGAAAAGCCGCTGGTGTCCATCACTTGGGCATGCCCACTTTGCTTTGATGGTGGGGACTCAGAGAGTGAAGGCAGCCCTCTGAGGTGTGCAGCACAACCTCTGAGGTGGCGCCAGTTCTGGGAGTTGGTGCCCCAACTCCAGTGTTGGGTGCCCCTGCCCCGTGGCTTAGTTATGAAGCTGAGTTCTCTGCTCCCAGAGCTGCAAATGAAGACAAGCAAAGCCTGAGCTTGCTCCCCTGTTCTCCATTCTGCCCTAGACAGATGGACTGGTTGTCTGCGAAGATGAAGTGCAGAACCCTGGAAGTTAAGTAGCTAATTCCAGGTCTCAAGCTACTCTGCTTCCAGGGACCTGGACATTCCAGATTAGGATTTTAGAAGGCCAATTGTCCAGGTAACTGCAGACACAGCCCACACCTAAGGCCTGGCTGCCACACACGTTGGGCTGGGGGACAGTCCCAGGGGAGGAGGGTGAGGGCTGTTGGCATGAAATGGGTAAAAGCGTGGTGTCTTACGGTCTGTTGTGATTTCGTAGGGTGAGTTGAGACGTGCATCTCCGCAGGGGGATGTGCTCACGTAGAGATGGAATAGGATGTTGTCCCTCAGCCGGTAGCCTCCGTCCTTGGACTGCATGAAAATCGACCGTTCTGTGTCCTCGCGCTGCTTGCTAGGGCCAGAAAGGGGTTCCAGTCACTCATTGGGTCAACTACACATCCTCTGACCAGCTGCACATCTGCCCAGCCTGGGTGGTATCCCCTCCCCTGTGTCTGGAGATATTTACATTCTGTTCCCCCACTCCCAGCGCTGGCTGCCCCTTCATGAGGCCTGGATGCGTGACCCATGAGGGGCTATGTGTCTGGCTGCTGCTCATGCTGGGGCTCAGATGAATCTAACTGAATGTGTTAGGTGCTGCTTGTAGGTGGCATGTGTGAGCCACTCCCTGAGCCCCGAGGTCTGATTACTAGCAGCTGGAGGAACACGACCAGATGATGTGATGGCCATTTCTGGCACAGTCAAGTCACTGTGACCAAGCACTTTCATCTACCCATGGTCCTGCGCCTATTTAGCATGTGGTAGAGACAGATGCCTGTGCAGTGACACTGGCATCCTGACTTCCCAGGACACCAGGCCTGCCAGCATCAGAGCACACTGTTCTGGGCTCAGTGGCCCTTTGGTGACAGAAGGCCCTCCATCGTTGCTTGGAGGGGGTGCAGGAAATCTCCAAGCCCATCATTGGCCACTGTGGTCAGGGCACTGGGGTCAAGGTCTGGAAGTGGGACACATCTGGGGACCTGGACAGGGTCCTCTCCTGCTCAGAGGAGGGGACTGAGGCCCACCCAGCTGTGCTTTAGGTTTGCTGAAAGCTGCTGACTGTGAAGAGAGGCCAGCAGCTGGGCATTGCCCCAGTCACTGGAGCCCAGTGCCCAAGACAAGGGAAACTAAGCAGCAGGCTGTTCCAGCCCGTGTCTGGGAGTGGGCCGTGTGTCTTACAGAACTTGTGCCTATGAGGATTTTCCATGGCTGGAGGTTCAGGACCAGGTTTGCACAGGGAGAGGAGGCACCCGGATCAGATGCTCCCAGCCTGGCAGAAATGCAGTCCTGATTCCTTTAAAAGGCCATAACCTTACCAGAGTCGAGCAGAGGTGTCAGTGGGACAGAGTTCACCAGGCAGCAGGGACTCTGGTGCGGTCACACCACACTGTCCCAACCCCTCTCAGCTCCCAGTGCCATGGGGTGTTCGGAGGGATGGTTCCCTGGGGGCCAGAGGGGCTCCTTGACTCAGCCTGTTTCTTTATTTTGAAAAACTGAGGCTGGTTCTGGGATTAACAGCAGAGACCTGGCTGTGGAGACTGTGGCCTTCACCTGGCCCCTAGGAGAGGGGCAGTTTGAGCCTGTGCTGGGTGGGCGGCCCTCATCCCAGACTTGAGCCAGGAGCGGGAGAAACAGTGAGAGGGTTCAGTGTGAGCCGTGGCCCACCACCCTCCTTGTGAATGGGCCCCCGCCTCGGGAAGAGAGCACTGCACCAGCTGCCCTGACCTTGTTTCTGGGGTGCCAGTCTCAGGAGGGCTGTCCTTTAGTGACCCCCTTTATGGGCTGAGTGTCTTTGTCCCCAAATTCACATGCTGACACCTGACCTCCAGGTGATGGTGTCAGGAGGTGGGGGGATGAGAGGCAATGAGGTTATGGGGGTGGAGCTCTTGTGATGGGATCAGTGTCCTTATGAAGGACACCCCAAAGTGCCCTCCTGCGCTGAGGTGAGGACACAGAAGATGTATCTGACCCAGGAAGTGGCCTCACTGGACGTGAGATCTGCCAGCATCTTAACCCTGGACTCCAGCCCTCAGAGCTGTGAGGACTTGGGACCTGTGGTTGAAGCCTCCATTGTGGTACCTCTTAGGGCTTCCTGAACTGAGACACCCCCGAGCATTCCACAGAGCTGTTATCAGATGGAATAGGCACATGACAAGGCATGTCCACACATGTGGGCATGTGGGAAGGGGATGGATGTATGCACTTAGCAAACCGTCTGCCTGGTCGGTCCTGGAGGGAGGCCTGAGGGTACAGGGAAGATGTCTGGAATTTCAGTGCCTGACCAGCCCTTACAGCAACATGGCCAGTGCTCAAAGGTGCCACCGTCTGAGCAGGAGCACGTGCCTTCAGCAGCAAGACTGTCAGCTCATGAGGGGCTCTGCCACTTGGACCACTTGTTCTGGAGCCTGGGGCCCCACTCACCTAGCGTGCAGCTCCAGCTGCACATACAGGAAGTGCAGCAGCGCCCTCCTGGCCACGACCTCTGCGTGGCAGTCATTGACCACCAGACCCTGGTCACTGATGTACTCGCCACTGATACACCTGGTGCCTGAGGACAGGACGATGACCTGCGCTTGCCTGGCATCCAAACCTGAGGGACAGAGAAAGTGTCAGAGCTGCTGTCCTCCTTTGTTAGAGTGCCCGCCTGCCCACTCCCCCTATAGCGACTCTAAGGTCACCTTCAAAGGGACAGGGAAGGCACAGGGCCCCCACAGCTCACTGCACTGGGGCCCCTTGACACAGGTGCTTGGAGACCTCCCTGCCCCCCTTTGTGGGGACTGTGCTTCCAGGGGCAGGGGGACCTCATCTGCAGAGCTCTACTTCTCAGAGCCAAGATGAGCAGGGCACCCAAGGGTCCACAAGCCGAGTCCCTCCTGGAGAGCACGGGACTTCATGCAGTAGAGTCCTGGGAGAGGTGGGTGTGGTGGAGGTCATGTGAGCCTGCTGCCAAATGAGGCCTGCCTCCAGATGTCCCAAAGTGGGAGAGCCCTTAGCCTGGCTGCACCACAACTGGCCAGCTAGCCCCAGATCCTGCCACTGCCTCCCCCATCCTGCAGGATGAGAATTGCATCATAACTGAAAGGCTCACTACTGGGAACATGTTGTGCAGGATGGGGTGGGGGCCTGAGCCAGGTGGGTACTCCCTTGACAGCAGCTCCCATGGGCACCTCCATCCATGTTGGCCATTGAGGCAGTGCTCTGAATGGGGCACACAAGGTTGGAACCGTCCTGCAAAGTGCCAGCTGTCCCTCAGAGCCACCATATCTGGGGGCAGACTGGGCCAGCTGCCTCCACATCACCTGGGGCTGGTCCATTACCCTACATGCAGATACTACTTCCCAGGGCTTTGCCCCTTGTGGAAGTCAGGCCCAGCAGCCTTGGGGGGCTGTGATCTGGGGCCAAGAGCATGTGTGAGTCATGCAACCTGGCCACTGGGGTTGCCATCAGGGCAGCTGACCCCGTGGCAGAGCCAGCCCCACTGAGTGACAGCCTGGCCCAGTGCATCCCCTTCCAGGATTGCATTTCACATGTGGATAGGTGCAGGGACACACAGGAGTGTCTGGTGGGGTGCTGCCCCTTCCCCTGGGCTCCACATGGGAGTACATGACCTGGCCTGGCCCTCTCCCTATTTCTGGGGCCGCAGTTCAGGGGTGACATCTACACTATGGATTGTCTGCTTCCAGAGACTTATGCACAACCAGAACAGTGCACATTGCAAATTGAAACCAGCAGTGAAAAGGTGCTGTGCTTTCTGATTCTGCCACACGGCTTTCCATTTTCCCTAAAGAGCCCCTACAGATGGGAGATGGCAGCAGGTAGTCATGCCTCTGTTCCATCCCTCATGGCCTGTTTCCATGAGGCCGGCCCCTTACAGCTCCACGGGGAGCACAGAAGGAGTGCCCGCGCCATTTCCTCCCTGTCTTTGGGGCTGTGCGGCGTCTGTTTCCAGGAACCAGCACACCCACCACATGTTTTCTTGGGTTCGTGGTGGCCACCAGCAAGGAAAACAACTTGGTTTTTCTGAGACTCTCCCCGTCCAGATTTAGCCCTCAGGAGAGGACCTGAGCTTTCCCTGGGGTGCCTTTTAAATGATCACTTAGAGCTGAAAGGTCAGTGACCATGCCCAACCCCCTTGTAACAGATGCCACTGTGTGCTCTAGCGCTGGGGTGGGGGGCTACCCTTCCCAACTCACTGCACCCAAATTCTGCAAGTAATAAGCCTTGTGACTCTACTTCCTACAGGGACACTGAAACTGTGCCTCTGATCAAAACAACCCTGGGGTTTTCACTCCCCCAGGGGCAGCCACCTGCTGGGTGGCTGTGCCTCCTTCAGGCTCATGTCTGTTTATTCTTAATACACCCGCTCCAGCTTCTCGACACAGTGACCCAGTGGGCCTGTGGGTCTGGGAGTGTAGCTGTACTGTCTCCTCGCTTAGACTGTGAGTTCCTCAGGGGCGGGAATGAGAATTCCCACAGATATTCTGGGAAGGGGCTCATGGAGAGCCCATGTAATCAGATGCATTGGCTGAGATCCTGCCAGTGGTCCTGGGTCATTATGGCAACTGGAAGTCAAGAGGATGGTGTTGGGGGTCCTTAGCGCGGCCAGACCATGACACTCCTGTGGCCCCTGGGTTGTGGAACCAGTGCTGTGTGTGGTTGTATGTTCGCCACTCCGCTGAGATCTCCAATGTTCCTGTGGCCACTTCTCTAAAGAGGTGATGTGCAGGTTGAGAGCCCACTGGAGGGAACCTTCTGATTTCAATGACATTCACCCCCCAGTACCAGGTGCTGGCATGTGGTCAGTTCCCTATGCATGTGCATCACTCTGATGTGGGACTGTCCATCTAGAGGACTAGTCTAAGGCCTGACCACCTCCACGCCTGCTCCACACACAGCTGGGCCTTTCTAGTGAGACAAAACCGAGGAGCAGACAGGAGGGAAGTGAGCGGGGGAGACCCGCAGGACCAACTGTCCTCAGCCCTCCTTCCTCCCTGTTTCTGTGGCCTGACAACTGTCCGGCTCCGGCCAGGTTAGGCATCACCGTCCCCCTCTGCTGAGATTTGACTTCATGGAGATCCCAGGAAAGGACTAGACACTGTCCTATGTTGTGGTCACAACACCAGCAGCTACACCACTTTAAGAAATGAGAAAAAACCCACAACTAACCCCCTCATGGTTTCTTCCCCAGGACCGACCAAAACATTTAAAAGCTGCTCAAGGTGCAGCTGCTCCCCTTTCACAGGGTCCCTGGAATGCTCACTGGGATGTTTCTGTGGGGTGTGGGTTTCCAGCCCAGCCTGCGAAAGGCTATGAGCAGGACCTCACTGCACTGGGGGAGGCACGCTGGCCGCTGGGGACCACGAGCTAACTTGTCATCAGGTGGCAGGCAGTGTAGAGAAACAGCTTGAGAGGAAGCCATTGGGGTGGAGATGTTATTTTGTAGATCTCAGCTTAATTAAAGCAGGTAGAGTAAAGGAAAATAACATTTATAACAGTTTCATATGGTTCTTCGATATTCAGATGCCTGGTGCACAGCGATGCAGCATAGCAACAATTATTTGACTGCTGGCACTGCTTCTCCTGAGGCTGGTCTGGTGGTCTTTTTTGATTCTGTGGAAATTAGAGCTGCAGAAAAGAGAAACTGCTTTCCTTTACCCCTCATTACTTCTAAGCCCCACTTGGATCCAGGCTCTGCCATATTCAGTACAATTATGGGGCCCCAGAAATGCATGATTTGCTGATTCACTTTTTGTTACTCCCACTCCCTGTGTGTCAGTGCCATGCTAAGTGACGGGACACTAAGACAGCCAAGACACAGTGCTATACTTCAAAGGGTTTATCATAAATTTATGGAGATGACACAGAAATGTCCACAAAATAAGGTACTGCGAGATAAATGTCATGTGAGGGCTACACAGGATGTTACTAGAATGGGGTGAGGTGGGGGGTAGCATTCCAGATGCAGGCTTCCAGGAGCAACCACTGAGTCAGGGGTCCTTGGGGACTGATTTATGGAGAGAGTTCCCTCAGGAGGAGCTTGGAAGAAAATCATGGAAATGGGCTTGGATGGGAAGAAGCCAGGCGAAGGGCAGTCCCTCTTGAGTCTCGTCTTGGGCTGATCTGATACAAGACTGAAAAATGTAGGGTGCTGGAGAGCCAGTCTGCTTGGAGGGAAGGAGCTGAGCTGCTCCCCCAGCTGGGGAGAGGGGTCACTGGTGGGCATTCTGAGGAGCCTGGATGTGGCATCACTAGTGTCCATTGCAATGACACCAATGAGTACACACCAGTGTAGATGCCCGCCTCAGTCCACACTGCCTCCTGGTCATGTCCTTTCCCATAAAGTGGCTATCAAGAGTGAAACCACTATGCCACGTCATAGAAAATATAAACGCACGAATTCTATGGAATGAATAGCAAAAGTGATCAAAATGTACACCAGAGCACCAAACCCAGTTAGATTTTCAGGAGAATCCTACAAACCTTTAAATAGCAGATGATTTTAAGGCTATTTAAAATGTGTAGAGCATCTGGAGGTAAAGAAAACCCTCACAGTGCCTTTATTACGAAATACCGGTATTATTGATCTATCCACCACAGACTGTAGAAAGACTACAGATGCCCTCAGTTGTGGATATTAAAAATTCTAAATAAAATATAACCACAAAGCATCAGAGGAAAATAGCAATATATTAATCATTACAGTGGGTTTACTCCAGAAAAGCAAAAATGGATTATATTAAAAATTTAAACTATGATTATAAGCATAGACAGTAAGAAGTCACCTGACAAAATCCAACTTCTTTTGATAAAAACTCAGTAAATGGCTTCAATCTGTTGTTTTAATATGATTATGATTATGTATATATATGCACATACATATATGTATGTGTGTGTGTACACATACAGGTACACACATAAATGTTAGAGGTATGCACACATATACATACACACACATGCATATACACATATATAGATGTATATACATGTACATATGTATTACAGAGAAATATATATACATACAAACACATACACCGAGCATCATGCTTTGTGGGAAAACACTGGTGGGATTTCTAGTGTACTCAGGAACATGACAAGAATGCCCACTCTAACCCCATTATTTAACATCTACTGAAGTTTTTGGCCAACACAAGCGAAAAATGAGAGAAAGAAATGAAATAAACAGTGATTAGGAGGGAGTGCTGTCTGAGTTTCCTACGAATGCATATGTGGAAACTTCCAGAGAATCCAGGTGCAATACCTCTGGAAACAATAAGAGAGTCACTAAGGTGGCAGGGTAAAGTTAATACACTGAAATCAATAGCTTTCATATATACACACCACAACCAGTGAGAAACTATAATGGAGAAATGACTCCATTTATAGCAGCAGCAAATGAGATAATAGGAGTAAGTCTAACAATAATGAATAAAATATTAAAACCCTACTGAAAAATACTGACAAAGTTTGAACAAATAGGAAGACATGCCACACTTTTGGACAGAAGACCTGATGTCATGCATGCTCTCTAGGGATTGTTCAGGTCGTTGTGATTCCAGTAGGACCAGAAAAGAGCTTTGTTTTTGGCAAGGGCAACCTGGTTCAAAAGCATAGTTTTATTTTGTAATTTATTTTTGAACCATACCAGTTGATTCTAATAGTAGCCCAAGAGATTCTGAAACAGAAGGCCAGGGCTAGGAGACAAACCCTGCAGACGTCCAGCAGATCGTAAAGGCTCAGCAGGAGTCGCCACGGTACTGATGCATGACATCTGACAAGCAAACAAAGCAAGAGTCCGATTGTTCCAGCTGCTTCAAACTCATGCAGGAATTCAGTGCAGGATAAAGGCAACATCACCTCAACCCTGTGGGGCTCAGAGACTCAAAGAGCCATCCGAACAGTCGAGTCTTTACCACACACCAGGATAGATTTCAAGTCGATCACATATTTAGGAGCAAAAAAATGGAGACCTGCACACACAGGTTTATAGCAACTTCATTCGTAACTGCCAAAACTTGGAGGTAACCAAGGAGTTCTGCAGCAGGTGGTGGGTAAGCAACGACCACGGGGTGTCATTCAGCACTAAGGGGAAATGAGCCACCAGCCAAGAAAAGGCATGGAGGGACCTTGAATGCACATCCCTGGAAAGAAGCCAGTCTGTGAAGGCACATACTGTGTGATTCCATCTATGACACTGGAAAAGGCACAACTGTGGGGACAGTGAGCAGATCAGTGGCTGTGGGGGTGGGGGAGGGGTGAGCAGTGGCACATACCAAGGACTCTAGGGCTGTGATCTATTTACTTTGTGTCACACTGTAATGGTGGATCCATGTCCTTACTCATTTGTTGAAAGCCACAGAATCACCACCAAGAGTGACCCTAATGTCAACTGGGGACTCTGGGTGATTTTTTAAAAAGTTATAAATGTTCTAGAAGAAAAGAAAGGATAATCCGTTTATCAATTTGGCAGGTGGAAGACCTCTTATAAACCAAAGTCCCAAAGCAGTAAAAATTGTTAAATTCAAATGCATAAAAATTAAAAAAACTCTGAATGGAAAGACATCCTGAGGGTAGTAAAAAGACAATCAAAACTGGGAAAAATTGCAACTAATAGAACAAAGAAAGTACTATCTCTAGTACTATTAAGGACTTTTAGAAAAATAAAAACCTCAATAGAATAATGGAAAAGGTTAAGTAAAAAGTTCACAGAAAATATAAATTGTTCTTAAATATATGGAAAAATATTCAAGTTCACTGATAAAGATATATCATCAAATTAAAAATACAGTGAAACTCAATTCATCTATCAAACTGGTAAACATTCAAAAGTTTATTAATGTATTACAGTTGCAAGGCTATTGGGAGACAGCTGCTATTAGAAATAGTGGGCTGGAATCTACACGGATAGAGAACATTTGAAGGGTAATTTAACAATATCAGATCACAAATGCATATGCCCTTTGACCCAGAAATTTTATTTGTGGGAATTTATCTCACCCAGATATCTGCACATGTGTGAAATGATGTATGTATAAAGCTATTTACTGCAGCAGTGTTTGTAATAGCAAAATAATGTGAGTGAGCTAAGTGTCCATCCATAGAGGACTGGTTGCGGTACAGCACACACGCACACTGGGCCCTGTGGAGCTGTCAGGCGGTGGAGAGAAACCCTCCTCAGATGTGGGAAGATGTCTGAGATACATTGTACATGAGAAAAGTGAGGTGTAGAGCAATGTGTGTAATCCCCGATCTTTTGTGTTGAAAGGGGTAGATAAGAACACAAGTGCATTCCCTTGTGTATGTGTAAGGAAACTGGAGGTTCTGTCAGGGTCTGCAACTCTATCACACGTGCACGTTGCTTCCTCGGCCTATGTCTGTTTCATGGATGCAGGCAGGTCAGAGAAAAGGGTGTCAGTGTGAGGGCCGCTGTTTTTGCATTGGTGCCCTGTCTTGTGCAGCGTGTGCAGGGGTCCTGGGGGTGCTGCACATGCAGTAGGTTTCATTTGCAGCTGGTGAGTTCTGTTCATTATAGGTGGGAAGCAAGCATGCCGGCAGGGACTTCATCCCTCAGCTGCTGCATGACGCTAGCAGAAACTGTGTCCCTGGGGAGAGCTGGTCTGCATTGCCCTCCTCAGCCCTGAAAGAGCTCGCTTGTTCTCCCTCCAGAGGAATCAGGCCCCCACCCAGCCTCACCCACCGGGGCTGCTGCTTAGGAGGTGTTGGGGTGGCTGGGCTGGCTTGCTCATGTCAGCTGCCTGCATCTGATGCGCCAAGCCCAAGTCAGTGGGCTTCTCCCCAGGGCTCCTGCCCCCAGCTCTAGGCAATCTCTGGGAATCTACTGTCATTTGTTTAACTGGGACTGAGCAATTCTTAGCCTGTTGAAACACTCTGAGTAGATTTTTCACAATACTACATATGATTTTGGAGGAAAATGATTACCAAATTTCTAAGAATAAAACTGCAGGTAAAATATGCCAACCAGCATCAAAGACATGAATACCAAGACTGTTGAAATTAGAGAAAGGAGTGGTGTTTTTCCCACATGCAGACTGCCCAAGGGCATGGTGTATAATCAGCTGTGACTCCCTATTTTCTAGCATTTAATCACTCTAGGAATTAGGTCTGCACACTTCCCCTGAGGAAGGCTGTCTCTTCCAGGACATATGAGTGCAGTGTCAGGAAGCCCTTCTCCACAGTTGGCCCAAACTGGCATAATCTCCTTCCCTAATGCAGGTTATATACTTAAGGCCCCCAGCTTCCCTGTGGTTGGCATCCTGGGATGTTTGCAGAACACCTATTCTCAAGATGTTTGCAGACTACCCTGTGGTCCATGTCCAGTCATTATTTGGCCAAAGTTCATGTTGGACTCTCAGTCTTTTCCTGTGAATTACATTTCTATTTCTGTTCTCTAAATTTCCTTTGATTAATCTGGAATCAAGTGAATGTAAATATGCCAACTCAGGCATATCTGGTCTGGGAGGGACATAACAGGGCTCAGATGGAAGGAAGATGTTTTACTTTTGATGGAGGTTTTTATCCCACTCAGGTCTTGATTCACAGCCATCTGCACAAATTGGAGGACACCAGTGTGTCCCAGGATATCCTCTAAATATTGCAAATTCGTTGACTTCAGGAGGAAATAGGTTGTGTGTAAGTTTTGTGTGTTGCCCCTACAAAAGGACACTTTCAGGGTTATGGTGCTGGCTGTCGGTCTCTCCTGCTCCAGGGCTCACATCTGGCTTCAAGAGAATCCCCCACCTTTGCTTCTTACTTGAGACTTTGGTCAAGTGAGTTTATCTGTTACCTCATCTGGAAAATGGGGATAAAACTAGTGCTATCAAGTTCTGGAGGGTTAAAGAAAATGGTATCAAATATTTAACAAGAAGGCGCTTTTCCGAATCTCATAAAAGTGCCGTAATTTCTAGCTATAGTGTTATGTATATGTGTTTCTCTTATCTGCAGGTAGACCTTTTTCTGTGACTTCCATCACTGGAATGACATTGAAAACCGCATGACTTTATCGACTGCAAAGCATGGGCTGTTTGTGTGAGAACAAGAGCCTTGTTTGGAGCAGCCAATAAACAGCGTGTTTGAGGACATCCTAAAAATAAAACTGGCCACGGCACTGGGCAAAGGGAAAACCAGCTTTCACCACTGACACACAGTAATAGCTCCTGCCTCATACTCTCAAGGGCACACCTTGATCGAGTTCATCCATCCATTCAACGTGTACTGCGCATCCAGCTTATTGAAGGGTGTGGGGATGCCACACTGTGATGTCACCTTGTCCTGATGGTGGGACAGGAGGTGGACATGCTGACAGGGCATCCCCACCCTGGGATGGAGGCTGCTGGATGTTGGGATACCGGAGGCCACAGGGTGGTGAAGAAGTCGTGGTGGAACTTGGTACACCCGGGAACCAGAGGTGGTTTGAAGGTAGATGAATGACCAAGTGGAGTTGGAGGGTGACCTGGGCGCCTGCCTGCCTCCCAGCATCTCCACCCTGTGAGGAGGCTATGGGAGCCCGTCCTGAGTCTGCCTTCATGATGCTGAAACCCATTCCATGTGTGAGACGCAGAGCCAGTCGTTGGCTGTGTTTCTAAACTTACCTGATAGAGGAATCTGCTGGATGCTCTTAGAAACTTAGGCATGGACACCAGCCCTTAGCCACACAAACTCCAGGGCTCTTGAATGGAAACCTTTTGGGAAGTTCCTGAAAATCTGTCTTCAAACATGATTCTAGGTCATTATTAGGACCAGATAAATTTGGGTGCTTGGCTTTGTGAAAAAGCAGGTGGGGAATATTCATTCCATCAACTGGAGGGTGACATCCTGTGGCCATAGTCTGGGGATAGGTAGTCTCGACTGAAGGGAGAGCCTTTGGTTAAGCAGTTTGAGAGGAGAAACCACTGGCCATCAGTCAGTTTCTGGTTTGCAGATGTGGCCCAGTGTGTTGGCCACCTTTGGGGTGCCTGCCCAAGGCCTCACTGTGCGGGCACTGTGCCCACTGTCATGCATGCTGCAGGGGCAGAAAGCACATTGGTCAGCGAGCCCACGGTGGCTGTGAGTTCTGCGTGTGAGCCGTGCAGCCCTGGCTCTGAGCGCCAGCTCTGGGTGGTGAGCAAACAGGGATTGCATGCTCAGAATCGTCCTTAAGAGATGCTCTCAATTGGCCTGCTTCACTTTGCTTGAATTGCCTGACCGTGGTGTCGCATCAGCTGGAGCGGCCCGGGCAAGGTAGGAGGGTGGGCCACTTCCTAGGCCTTATTGGGGTCAGAACAAGGTGGGACTTGGCTCTGCTTAAGGCTAAAACAAGTGATTCAGCAGTTTCAGCACCATTCACCCTTTTCCCTCCCAAAGATGATGCGGGCTTGCTTGTGGACATTCACGGGGAGGCCTGATGGGGAATGGTGGCTGCTGAATGGCGCCTGTGAGGCTCAGTGGGCGCTGGCCAAGAGTACTGGGACCGGGTGAGGCTGGAGCTCCTAGAGGAAGAGCTGGCGGCAGGGACCGAGATAGCCCCCCGGGGTGGGGATGAGACCCCAGAGAAGCCCCCTGGCTCAGTGGCTTCAGGCAGGCTGGAGGGGAGCCTGGAGGAGGCAGGAGGGCAGGTGGCCCAGCAGGGGGGCACCACTGTCCTGGGTTTCAGGGCAGACCACCCTACAACACGCATGTGTCCATGACTCACGGGGTCACGTGCTCAGCCTGGTGGCAGGGCAGGTGAGGTGGAGTGAGGATGTGGGGTGTGAGCCAGCATGGCGCATGTGAGGATGTCCAGCCATCCCGTGACACCGTCCTGACACCTCTCCCCAGATAAACTTCCTCGACTTGCCCAGATTTGACTTGGGGCTGGGCTAGGGCAGGCCCGTGTTGTTTCCTGCCGCTCGGGAGCCTCTGCTCCCCATCCCAGCAGGTCAGGCAGGCCCTGCTCAGCCCCTGATGCATAGTAAGGGATCTGAGGGTGGGGTGGGCCAGTGCCTGGAGGCTGGAAGGTGGAGTCCTGACCAGCAAGGGTCTGTGCTGCCTCCTCTCCTGCTCCTGCCCTGAGGGGAGGAGAGTGTTTGGGACAATTGAAGGTCATCAGACACGGAACTGCCCAGGGCCTAGCCAGGCCAGCAGCCGCCACATCAAGCCCACTGGTTCTGTGAGGGTAGCACAATGGGATTTGCTAAGAACTGCCTATCAGCTGTCTTGTTTCTAACTGATAAACTAGGGGTGCATGATACCCAGGTATGAGATGCACATCACAGATATTAAGTGGCAGGCTCGCTTCCAGGGAGGCTGTTGGCCATGTCTCCGAATGCCCAGATTACTCATGATGTGAACATTTAGGGAGCCTCATGCTGCCCCTGGAGCCAGAGGATGGGGACCTTCCCAGTCACGAGACACTCACTGCCCTTTGGGTGGGCCACTCGCCGCTATTCTTCTAGATCAAAGAACCAAATACAAATACTGGATCTGAGCTATGGGCAATCCTTCTTGTTTCTCTGATGGTGATGGACACCATGTCCTCAAGTCAAGGCCAAGCTCGCTTGATTCAGGGCTGTGCCCAGGCCATGCTAGCCAGTCTGGAGCCTGCCTGGAGCCTGGGGGGCGCGCTGGCCTGTGTCTCCCTACCTGCTTCAGAGAGCAGGATGTGGGGCTTGTGGGATGTTTCAGAGGGGAAGTCTCAGGTCTGCGAATTCGGTTGCCTCTTTGCTAGCTTGCCCTCATGCTCGACTCTCCCTGACCCATGTGGGTTCATTTGGCTCATGGCTGCTGGCCCCTGGTGGGCTAATATCCCATTACACAGGTGGCCCCTGAGGTCCAGACCTTCGTGACTCCACGGCCCCTTCAGTGAACTTGGGAGCGACTGGAAAGAGTACCCAGGTGGCCGAGACATTGCTTCCGTTCTCGCCTCCAGCCCCAGGGATGTGGACCCGGGAGCAAGGCCCCTGCTGCGTCCCCCTGCCCACCCAGGGTGCCTTTCCTATCCTATGCTCCTGTCCCTCCTGGAGGCTGTCAGAAGCCAGCCACAAAGGGAGGAGGGGACAGAGACTGGGAGAGGTGTGGGGAAGCCAAAGCTGCTGCTAAAGGTGCGGGTGAGCAGCCCGAATACCTGTTTCTCCTTTAAGCCAGGGCCCCTGCATCTCCTTAGTGTGTCACCCCCATTCCCTTGAGCAGGTGTCAATGCCCAGAGCAGAGCTGCCTGACCACAGCTCTGTAATTTTGATGCCTGAAAATTTGATGATAGGGTCAGCTGGACAGATGGGAACACACACCATGGCCCTAGTGCACGTCTGAAAACCCAGAGTACTTCACGTGGTTAATTAGCACAGACCCTTGAGAATGTTTTCATTATACCCCCAGCCAAGCAGGGAGCCGATCAGAGAAACTAACTCCTGCTAGCAGGCCCATCCCTCCCTTGTTCCCGGCTTCCTGCTTTTTTTTCTCCTTGTCCCTCGCTGTCCCTCTTTCTGTCTCCAACTCTGTCCCTCCCTCCCTCTCTCTCTCACAAGTTAGGCATAGTCAGTGTGTACAACCTGGTGCTCACAATTAGGGAGAACATAGCTTAAACACCCCAAACCATCCCTACCACATAGTCACTGGACGTCAGGACCCTTTCTTTCTATTGTAACACCAACAAGCTTAATGCTATGTTTCCATTAAAAAAAGGATAGTGGTTTAAGAGACTAGAATAAGATGAGGTTGGTTTTATTGCCATGAGATAAAATGCAGTGTTTCCCCAGTGAACTCTACTGGGCAGTTACATGCTGGGTTACGACATAATCATGGGAAAAATGCAGAAGTATTGAACAATTTTGGGTACCTGATCTGAAAGAGCATGCAAAGTAGTGTCTTGTTGCTCTGTGTGTGTCTTTTCCGGCTTCTCTTTCCCGAGGAGCAGGGTGTCCTGTGAGGAGCTGCCCACCTGATGGATGCTTGGGATCCGCCTCCCACTGGAGCCAGGAGGGGCCCAATGTATGGTCAGAGGCTGATTTCTTTGCTCTCCATTTTAAGGAGGGATGTTCAGTATAAACTAGTCACATTCCTGCCTCACGGGTCAGGGGAAAAGCCATCCTGCTCTTGTGGTTTAAGCCTAACAGTTGAAAACAAATATTTGAAGTCAACTGTCTATCATATGCCTTATTGTGCAAGATCTTGCCCCCGTGAATCTAAATGTGCCTGAACACATGACGGGGATGTTTCTTCATGACCACTTAGCAGTTCTGAAGGTTGGGTCCTGAAATCCAGATAATTTGCTTGAGGTTTCTGTTCAGGGGTTTCGTCCAGTTCCTTTGTTACCTCTGTCTCCTATGCCCCCCCTGGGTCCAGATGAAAAGACCCTGCTTTTAATTTTACGATCAGAGTAACTGCCTGTCTTTTAGGGGGAGCGAGCTCCTGGTGCTCCGTTTGCGAAGCCTCTGGGCTGGTGAACTTTCACAAGCACTGAGGCTGGAAGGAGTCCTCATTTCCATACACTGCCGGGAACTGTCAAGAGCAAATGAGAGTGTGGTGGAATACCTGCTTTCTCCAGCTTGACACAATGGCACAATTCTGTGCTCCAGACAAGCATGGTGCCCACAGCAAAAGCAGGTATCCATTCCTCGTGGAGCCGCCTTAGGCTCAGAGCAAAATGGGTACAGAAAATTCAGACTGCAAGTCACAATTTGCTGATATTCCACTGTTGAATTAATTGGCACTTTGAGATTTTTTCCCAACATGACAGGCCTTTCCATTTTGCCCAGAAGGGTCTGACATTCTGATCTGAGTTTTTCTAGGCTGGTTTTGCCTCCCACCTCATCTTGAAGAGATGTTCATTTTTGCCGGGCAGTTAGAAGCCCCAGACATTTGTGGAGAGATTAAAGCTGCACGTTAGCTTAAATGGGAAAGAATGTTGTCAAAGCCATAGCTTGTGAGGATGTTTTGCAGGCCTCACTAGCAAAAGATGGGTTTAAATGTAAACTTCTGAAAATAAAGCAGTAACTCTTCTCTGATTATTTAATAAGCAGAAATAATGTTACATACAAAGATCAGGTGTCTTCAGTGCCATGCCTTGATCACACTTCTAAAGGGCATGGAAGCCAGAAGGAATCTGTGACCTGCATTTTAGCCCTCCTCCCCACCCTTGACTGCAGGAGCCCCCTGGCCTCTTAACCCTGGTGTTTTTATTTCCTGAAAGTGATAATAGAGATCCCTCCTGTTCTCCCTTCCAGGGTTGTAGCAATTAAGATGACTAGTGTATGTGAAGGCTATCAAAATTACAAATGTGCATATCAAATGAAAGTCGCCATTACTACAGCCCCTTCAAAAATTGCTCTTTCTTGGAAACACCAGACTTTCCTAATAAAGGAGAAGACACAGCCATCACTAGACAACAATGCTCAATAATCTGCAGACCCCACAGAAACAGAAGGCTCTGGGCGGTGGTGTAGACATGGAGCGATGGGGCAGAGTGGGCCCCAGGCCTAGTGCTGTTGGGAAGGGCTGCCGCCTCCAGAACATGGCCCCAGTCGGCAGCACTGAGAAGTGAGCTGCAAGCCCCGTGGGGTCATTCGATTCCTCCTTAGCTGAGTGGCCTGCCATAGCATCCCCCTGCTTCAGGAGAGACCAGCTGTGAAGGAGGCCTGTCAGGACAAGGGTCTCAGCTGTCGGGCTGGAGTCACTGCCTGAGGGGCTCAGAGCCAGGTCAGAGCAGGGAGCGACCAGCAGTCTGTGCTTCTGAGAGCAGTGGCCCGCCCAGCGCCCACAGGGAATTGGGGCTCAGCACCCACTACCGCCTCCAGTACTTTACACAGAGGTGAATTGAAGGCACAAATTGAAGCCAGATAAACAGACAGGCTGGGAATAAAAAGAGAGCCTTGGCTGTGGAGGAGGCCCCCCCAGCAGGTGCAGAAGGCTCAGGAATTTGTGGGTAAGTCGCCCAGAGAAACTTGAGGAGATGCCACTCCTGTAAAACAAGAGAAAGCAGGGACCTCAGGACATGGGGGATGTCCCAACCGTGGAACAACTGTGAAGGTAAGAGGGCAGGTGATGAGACACGCTGCAAGCCTGGGTCTCCAAGAAACAAGGGAAGACCCACCAGTGTGTGTGAAGGGCTGATTCGCAGAGGGAGGGTGCCAGCGAGTCTGCAGGTGCACGGCCTCAGCGAGGTGGGCTGGCTACACCTAAGCATGTTCTTAGGAAACCACACAACATTGCAGTCTAAAAGCTTCTTCCCCTCTTCGGGCAGCTGGAGCTGGTCCTGCTGAGAAAACGGCTGGAGGAGACATTAGATGAGAGGGAACGGAAACCCCTCAGAAGACTGGGCATCATCACCAGCCTGGAACAGGCCCTGCAGGACCACTGCAGTGCATGGGACCAGTGGAGATACTGGTTTCCATCCCATGCGCTCTGCCACTTTTCCTGAGAAGGCTCTGTCAGTCTAAGGGGCAAGGAGAAGGCCGCGTCCAGGTGTGGGTCGGGGTCTTGGCTGGGTTCTGGGGCACATAGGCCAGGGTCAGGGCTCCATGGGAAGGGAGAGGCCACGCTGTAGACAGGATGATTCAAAGGCTCCACAAATCAGCATGATGCCCAAGCACATTCCTCTTTATCAGGAACACGAAGATTGGGTATTCCGGAAAACATACAGAGTATGCTCAAAGCTATCTGAGAGCATCTAGCTACTGCTTTGCATCAGCCTGATGTGCCTTGGTTTGAGCTAGGATGGGACGTGTGGCCCTGGCTCTGGGACCTCAGCAGGGAGGCATGGTGTCAATGGGAAACCCTGGGAGCCAGCTCCCGCTCCCCTCGGTGATAGTGATAGTTAGGGGGTCCTGCTCATGTGGTGCTGGTTGGTGGCTGTCAACCTCCAGATTCACTGGATGGACAAATGTAGAAGACTTAATTAGGGCAGGGATAGGATGGTCATACCCGAATAGCTTTATAGTAGCTGGATGTTGGTGGGAGGATGAGGCTGAGGGCACCGCCTTACAGGATGGGAGGTGAGGGTGCAGCACCGCACTTGGTCATGTAGAGGATATTACCTAAAGTTACAAACACTTCAAGTACAACAAAGAAAAATAAAAAAAAATCACATCTGAACAGTGTGACTCCATAGGTATTATTTAGGATTGGAAATACAGAAATACAGAACCAATGTGGTATTTATTGTCAGAACAAAAAAACTGATGGGAGGCAGTTGCGTCTGAGGAACAAAGGGAAGCAAGGAAGTGGTTTTGATTTGTAAGTTTTTTTGTGCTTTTTACTGGAGACTGCGTTATTTTGACAAAAGTAAGACCTGTTCATGAGCATTTATTTTTCTGTCATATATCTTGTAATGGCTACAAAACAGCCTTTGCCTCATAAATGAAACGACTTCATCAGAGCTACTTGATGTGGATGAACTGGCACCCCACCTAAGATGGGGGGCCATGAATCAGGGCTCACTTTAAGACCTGTTTGACCTCATCACCTGTGATATAGGTAGCAACTGGAATAAGGCACATTCTTCCCTCTTAGAGTTTCTTGGGCATTTATAACTGAACCAGAATTAAGATTAGATGGCACATCAACTGTAAGGGAATGAACATTTAAAAATATTTCTATTAGCAATTTTGCACTTTTCTCCCTTAATCTCTTTTTAATCAACATGTTTATTAAATCTCCTCTTTGTAACAGGAAGGTAAATTTCAGCAATTTTTCTTTGATGTTTGTAAGTTACTAATAAGTGAACTTGCCTGCATGTAAATCTGTGCCTTCCCTGGCTGCTTTTAAGTACCATTTTCCCACAAGTCTTTGTTAAACACTCCTGTTTTCCAGGGAAAGTCTGAGGGTAGCTTTCAAGATTTCCCAGAATTGAGTTTCCCAGGAAAGAGGAGAGATATTAGGTAATCACAGCTCTGGAGCTGAGAAATGCTGGTGAACTACTCCCCAAATCATACTGTCTATAGTCTTGGGGAGGGAATACATTGCACAGTGAAGAAGAAACATGGGGTCCCCCTACCCAGTCCTACCAGTCATGGGTCGGACCAAGACACTAACTTAAATACAATATTCTGGAATCTGTGGCAGAAAAATCCTTGTGACACTCCAAATTTTAAAGTTTGCTGAAGTTCTGCTTATGTGATCCTTCAGCTCTGCAGGCAACTCTTTGTAGTTCTGTTCACATTGGATTTAAGTTGGTCTCTATGGCCTCTTCCTCTCTGGGCATAAGGTCCACACAGGCAGGCACCTGGTCTGTTTTGTGGCCTGCTCTTTTGCCAGAACCTGGGTGGGCTCTAGGACATGGAAGGCGTTGGGTGAATAGTTCATGAATAAGGCAGCTATTATGAAGGAGAGCACTTGTGTGGCACATCCTGTGGGCACGGCATCTCCCAGAGTGTTGCTTGTGCACTTTTAACCTTGACCCTCCTTGGTGGGCTTGGCTGTTATTCCCATTTTAAAGGTGGGAAACGGAGTTCTGGAGAAGCTGGTTGGCCTGAGATCACACTGCTTGCTGCAGGCAGAGCTGGGATGCCAACCTGCATGGTTATTCCCACCATACCACCTGGCATGTGTCCTTGATTGTTACATCCTCTGGTGGGAGCTGCATTTTTCTTGGCATCCTCATGGAATGGTACCAGAATGGTGGTGTCTTGCCAATAGGTTTCAGCCCCGGGCAAGTTCACTATGGATTCAATGTGACCAAAGAAATGACAGTAGAACGTTCTTGGGGAGAAAGGGTTATACCCAACTTTATTTCCATGGTGGCAGGTCAGTCACTAGAATCCCGTTCACTCAGAGCGAGTCTGCACGCAACAAGCCGGTTTCTGCCTCTGGGCCTCTCTGCCCACATAGCTGTCCCAGTCTCTGTCCTCAGCACTGCCACCACTTCAGCCTCTGTTCTGCTCTCCTGCAGCCTTGCAGCCGTGCCACCGTGTCACCCAGAGCACTGGGTGGAGCTCTTTATGTCGAGTCAATGACAATGTATTGCCCACACCTGTGTAGTGAGCTAGCCAACCAGGGTCAGGTGAGAATCGTGGCCACACGAATCTTCATTTTATACACAGGTGGCCAATGTGAGGACACGTCCAAGTTGTCGCTGCTGGCTGGCTGGGTAGAGGAAGGCCACATCCTGTGGTAAGGATCTTGGTTGAGGTGAATTCAGTCGTCATTTTAGAATATTTCATACCCTACAGAGAGCTGGATGTTCTCGAATGTGTGAGGCATGCCCACAAATAGCCATGTCATTGATGAAACGGAATGACCTTGACCTAGGACATTATCCTTATGAAGTAATTTTTGTCTTTCCGAGCATTTCATACACTTTATCCTACTCAGAATTACACAGGGGAAAGCATTTCCATTTTACTAAGATGCCAAATATGGAAAGTTTAGGTGACAGATCCCAATGCTAAACCCAAGACAGTGCCCTGAGCAGTTTTGCTGGAGGGGCCCCCTGGAGCCTAGAATGATGCAAAAGTGTGCCTGTTGTCTGGTTTTTAACTGATTTTAACATAAATATGTTTGGGCATCAGATGCTCTTCTTCAGGTCTTAGACTTTGTTTGCATGTGTAGAGCGAAGTCTGGGGAACTTAAATAACCCAAAGCCATTTATTTTTCACAACTCTTCTCCAGTGCATCATTACCAACTCATACCAAACGCTGGAGACAGTTGAATTCGAATAGCCAGCTAGTTAGTTATTAGTACTAGGTTTGTAATGAGATGTTTTCACCAAACCGACCACTTGAAATTGACCACCATTTCCCCCAATCTGGCTCATAACAGGCCTGGCCTGGGCTGTGGGCACCCTGTGGTCCTCAGGTCTGGGCCAGAACTCTGTGTCTGCAGCAGGTGGGCATGCAGGGAGGAGCCCCTGGTTCCCTAAGCCCCGCTCACTGCGGAAATGCAGGGGAACAGGGGGAGGGCAGGAGGCCTCGCCTGCCACCAGCTGCAGCTGATCAGTGGCCAGCCAACATGGATTCCAGCTTTTACAAACACCGGCTGTGCAACGTCCTTCCTGATGGCAGGGAGGGGATGGAGAGAGGGGCACAATTACACAACTAGGTCAGTGTGGCTTCACTGATGGTCTACTTTGGTCACTGACCTCTCTGTGTCCTGCTTTTGTTTTCCTCGTCACATCTTCGTACCGAGGAGAGATTCCTTTGGTCCCCAAGATCAAACACTAAATTTCCTCTCCTTGCAGATGAGATTCCCATGGAAACACAAGAGGCAGTTTACCTTTGGTCATGATGACCCCTGCCAGTGCTTTGTGGCGGGCGTGCACGGACGTCAGGCCCACGGTCAGCTCACGGAACTTCTGCGTGACCAGCTGGGACACGGCGTCTGCAAATTCCTGAAAGACACAAGCACCAGGCCTCTTTGATGCTGAGCAGTCAGCTCAGGGCCTCTTCCCCTGCACAGTGTGCTGAAGTCACCCTGTCACAGCGCCCTCCAGCACGTGCACAATCCCCAGGCTCCATGGCCTCATTCTGAAGAGGTCTTCTGTTGTCCCTGCCCAGCCTCTTCCAGGGGCAACTGGCAGACCCCAGGGCTGGGGTTTACATGTCAACATCAGCTCCCACATCCCCCTAGATATTGAGGACCCCCTTCTAAAACCCTGGCACATGTCAGGGTGTGTCCTACGGCTCACCCCACCACCTCCTGCCTTCATGTGTCCACACACACGTGCATGCACATGGACACGCAGAGATATATATACACATGTGCATGTGCACACAGCACACACACAATGCACATGTGTACACACACATGCACGCCCACATAAAGACACGTGTGCACATGCACACACATCAAGTTGATGTAAGCCCGGGTGTTGCGTTTCCCTGGCATGCCGGGTGTCTGTCAGAGCAGCGTGTGAAGTAACAAGGTCACATGGCCTAGAGGTGTCACCATCTCCATTCCTGATTGGAGGCTGACCAAGCTTGCTCTTGCTTTTTGCTGGGAGGCAGGCTGGTGGCAGTGAGCCTTACAGGCCTTGGAGTCAGCTCAGCCCGTTTTCCTAACTTTTAAGGTAATCCTCTTTATTTCCACCTGGCAATGGTGCTTTGTGAGGACTGAACACACTGATATGTCTTACATGCTTGAGCATGTGCCTGCTTCTTTCATTACTGTCGCTGTTTTTCCCTGTCACTGCAGCACCAACTGCATCTTTCTATTGCCAGATCAAAACGTCCACTTATCCACAGGGTGAGCAGGTGGGTCCTTCTTGTGTTGGAATGGATTTCCACTTTCCCACAAGGTGTCTGGATTTTGTGCCACAGATGAGAACAGCTCTCAGATAAGGGAGGCAGTTTCTAAAATGACAACTCCTGGAGGCAGCCCACCAGGCAGCAGGACGGAGAGAGTGGGCCAACTACGTGGGACTGCTGGGGTGCGGTTGCTGTGGGTTGTCCCTGCTCAGCCCAGAGGAATCCACGCTACCTGGTGAGATGCCTTGCCTCCAGCAGGAGCTATGGAGTCATGGAGTGAAGGTGGATCCTGGAGGCAGCCCCGTCCTTTTGTGACCTGGAGGCTGAGGTCTCAAGAGAATGGGCATGTGTTCCTGGGTGTGCCATGAATGAGTTTCCTGGGGCTGCCGAACAAGCGGCCCACACCGGGGCAGACACTGGAGCTCCCTTCTCTCATGGGCTCAGGTGGGGCAGGGCCGTACTCCCTCTCCAGGCTCCAGGGGAGGCTCCTTCCAGCCTCTTTGTAGCTTTTGGAGGCTCCAGGTGGACCTAGGCTTGTGGCTGTGTCTCTCCCATCTCTGCCTCCATCTCTGCGTGGCTGCTTCTTTGTGTCTCTCCTCCTGTGTCTCTTACAAGGACACCTGTCATTGCATTTAGGGCCACTTCAATCCAGGATGAGTTCCTCTCAATCCTTAACTTTATTAATCTACAAAGACTTCTACATGGCTGGGAAAGGGCCGCCTGGGCATGCACCCAGGGCTCCCACCAGGCAGAGGACCTTATCAGAGCTGATGCCTGAGATGGGCCAGGAGGAACGTGGGGCTCAGGGTCTCTTTCTTAAGCCCTCAGGCCTGCTGCACTCCTTGTCTCCTATGACCCTGGGGACCCATTTGTTTCATTGCATGCTTACTAACCATTTTATGTTTTTAAGGACATGACTATTCTGGTAGGGGCATGGCTGGTATTTGCTATGCGTCTCCCTGGTCCTGCGCGGCATTTTGTGTGACCCCACATGGAAGTGGGGCACGTCTCCTTGTCTGGCCTGGAGGTGCAGTCCGCTGTGCTGGTTCTGAGACCCACCCTCCTGCCATCTGCTGGTGACTGGGCACAGAGCATGCGGCTCTCCGGCCTCCTGTCAGGCAGGCTTTTTGGCTTTGGGGAGGCCAGAGACACCTGGGCTTGGGGCTGGCCTGCTCTGCAACCTCCTGCCTCCTCAGCAAAGCGCGTCACGGCACCTCCGCCCCACAGCCACGGCACATGACTGCATTTAAATTAAATCACATATGTGATTGCAGCCATCTGTAGCTGCTCATAGTTGAATTTGTGTATGTTAATGACACTGTTGATTACACAGGGTGGTAGCTAGACGGGAGCTTAGAACTCACGTGGGGAGGCATGCTTACCATCTAATTTAACAGTAGGGATTTTTATGTTTTAATCACTCGGGCTTTAATATGTACAGTCAACTTTGGTTACTGCAAACCCAACTAATCAGGCCCTGCTGTAATTTGATTTTCCTCCCCACCTCGTCCCTGGTTTGCTGTGGAAGCTCAGAAACAAGTCACATTGCTGGTTGTTTCATAAACTCAAATTCCATGGTGTGGATGTGGGGCCACCAGGAGTACACAACCCTGCCAGAGTGACAGCTCACTGCTTAAATGAAGAGCCTGTTTGGGCACATGAGCCAGGCTATGTTGTATGACCGCTTTGTAAATCGGTGTAAAACATTTGCTTTGGCCAGGAGCACACGGACAGCTCATTGTATGTATGAGCAACCACATCCTCACTTAACGTGGGGCCTGTGCCCTGGGCTTGGTGGTAGTGACCATGGAGCTGATGAGCTCGTGTCTCTCGCCTTTGTACCCTGGGGCATTGCAGCAGGTGGACAGGAGCACCTGCTCCCTTCTGTACAGTGCTCCAGTTCCTGGAGAGGCACATGGTGATCACATCTTTCCTCAAGACCCCAGAAGCTCTTAGGAGCTGTGTCCTTGTTTAGCACAACTGAAAAAGTAGTTTTTCTTCCTCCTGTATGTGTCATACATGGACAGTATACTTTAGCCCTTTTTGTGGACAAGAGGTCAATATTTTTATTGACTTCACTGGTAATGGTAACTAGCTAGTGTTGGTCACTACTTGTCAAGTACTTTCTAAATGCTTTAAGTGTTTTATTATGGTTGATCTTCACAAACTGCTCCATGGTTAAGGGGCTGTCATGTTGCTGTCTTTGTTAATGATCATGTGAATTACTTACAGTGTAGACAGCTTGTGATAAGTATCCTCCAAGTGGCTCAAGGTGGAGTTGTATGGACATTTATGGGAGGGAGAGGCCACACCTAGGCAGTGAGTGACTGGAGTGGGGCAGTCAGGGAAGGCTCCCTGGAAGAGACAGGCTTGATCTCCTGTCTATTATAGACTGAAGGCATCATGTAATTAAATTATCAGGGTCAGAGAGCAGGGAAGTCTTAGGAAGTCATGGCTGGAGAAATTCAGGGGTGGAATAATCCATTTCTGGTGGTGAGGATGAGTAGTTCAGTCTGACCTGGGTGAGGGATTTGTGCAAGGTTGAGGAATTAAACTAACCAAAGGTGAAACAGAGACCTGGACTCTGGACCAAGAAGTCCATCCAAATTCTGCTGGATGCTGCCTCAGCCTGGGCACAGCTAGGTAGTGGGGATGCCTGGTGCAGGGAGGCCCGTGCCCTGCATGTGGGGTTCATGCCACCAGCAATGCAACCAGGCTGGCACGGAGCCCAGGTCTTAGCACTGGGGGGTCCATCCTGAGATGGGGGACAGAGCCTGGCTGGAAAGTGCTATAGCCCAGTGCAGTGGATGACTCCTTGGGGCCTGTGGTATACTGGGAACTTGATTCGTTTCACGGCTGCAGAGACAGAGGCTTACCCAGAAGGATTTGGGAACTCGGCCACAGTTTTAAAGCAAGCAGGGGTTTGGGCATGATGCCACGGTGTGAGCACAGTGAGTGACCTGGCGGAGAGGCCCCATCCAGACAGCCTCAGGTCAGCTGGCTTGGCCATCCAGACACCATCTCCTGCCATGGATGGTGAGGGTCTGGGTGGGACCAGGGAGGCTGGGCCCAGGGACTGGAGGCCAGCTTTGCCAGTAGAGAGCCCACACAGAGAGACTCCAAAGACCTACTCCAAAAACCCTGGGTAATGAACCAAAATTCTGAGAATCAAGAAAAGGACAATCCAGTGTCCTTGATTTTTGGTGATTCAGCAGCACAGAAAGTGCCTGGGAACGGTCCCTTGGTAGCTGGGAAGAGGCTCAGTCATGGCCTCTGGGGGCACCTTCATGGTGGGAGAATGGTCCTGCAAGGCTGCTCCCCCAGGAAGTCTCCTTCAGTCAGCTGGGGTGGAGGGCTGCAGAATATGAAGGGAGGCCTGGTCCCTTGTAAAGCCCCTGAGGCCCTGCCTGGGATCCACGGCTGCTGCCAGCAGGGCTTGGGTCAGCTGGGCTAGGCTTTGGGACAGAAATGACTGGAGGGGCAGATTTGGCTTCTGGCTAAATGATAGTGACAATCAGGTGCTTCTGGTCCCAAAGGGCACATGGATGGACGTCAACCCCATGTATAATGAGCTGTGTGTTAGTTACATTACTTAAAAAAAAGCAGAGGCCAAGCGCTGCCTTAGCGCCTGCTCAGGGCTGCCCACACTTTGCTTGTTGGCCCTGATTAGCATGGTGAATTACCAGCGTAGGAAAAACAGACTTTAAATAGAAACACCAGAAGACTCAGTCCTTACTCATTGCCAACACTAATATTTTGAATGCCATAAATAAATAAAATGTGTTCACATTTGCAATAGCAGCCCTCAGGGTAACACTAAGGCTAAGGTAACATTCAACTAAGTGGTAAGGGTATTGAGACTGGAGAGATTATGAAGGAGAGAGCCCTAAGTAAACACTTCTCTGTTGAAATCCTGTCTCCGGGTTTATGATGCTGGAATATCAAAAAGGTTAAATTTGCATATTGGTGGGCAAGGTAGACTCTGGTCGCCAGCACCAACTGTGGCCCCTGTCCCTTCCTTGGACGTGGGCTTACAGCACATGGTGGTGTCTGTGATGGTGTGCCTGATGAGATGGGGCAGCACACAGTGGGTTCACATGCCACACTTGTCGGAATCCATCCCCCAGGACATGCAGGGGACAAGGGGCTGCAGCCAGCATCAGCCAGCTGCCGGGAAGGCCTTGGCCTTGGACTTATCTCAGGAGAGGGGTGGTCCTCTGGTGCCCATCCATCATCCATCTGTTTCTGCAGGTCTTGGTACAGATTCCCACCTGCCATCAATGGCAATGAAGCCTCATTAATTCCAAGGCCAGGACTGGTGGAAATCACTGTCTAACCAAGTAATTCAAATTATCTGACTATTCAGTTATACTGTATCTCAAATTATGTAGAGGCCAATATCAAATTTGAAGGAAGGCATGAAAGATGAAAGTCCCCTTACTGTGGCCACAGCACAGTAGGAAAGCTGAACTCTGGACCAGGCGAGCTGGGCTTGCATTCTGCCATCATCTTCTCCTGACCACATAGCTGCCAGCAGGCAGTTAGCATCCTTCGCCTGTAAAGGAGGTGTGATAGTATCTCCCTATAGGCCATGGCTGATTCTCAGCACAGGGACCTTTGCCTGTGGCATCCAAAGAACGTTCTGGATAATGCACTTCTGGTAAGGGGCAGAGTCTGCAGTCCCCAGGAGCAACTGTGTGCCCAGGGGCTGCATGCAAGGAGCAGATGGGGCTGGAAGGGCCTTGCTTTGGGTTAGCACTTTGGTCTAGTGACAGGGAACTCAGTGATGGACACCCCTAGAGCCAGGGGTGCATTGAGGCTTGGAAAGTGATGGCAGTCCAGCTGTGATTGATGGCACTGGTATGAAGCTGACAGCCGGAGGCTTCTCAAAGGTCTTCCTGTGGCTGTGGTCCTGGCTCGGGTATTTCGCTGGGTGTGGCACAGGCCCCAAGGCCAGCAGTTGCTGCATTTTGACAGACTGCATTTTCTCAGCACTGCTGTGCCAACCTCACCCATCCTGTTGCTCCTCTCACCAGAGCCTCCACATGCCTCCCATCCAGTGGCTGGCTTATGTCCTCTCCTCAGAGACTGTCCCCACCAGCAGAGCAAGGAGGGGATGGTGGTGTGACCTCTGAGCCGTCCTAAGTGCCACACACCTGGGTCTTGTGTCGGGGGTGCTCCTCCTTGGAACCCCGCTGGGAGGAATCCCCTGGAGAGGAGTTGAAGTCCAGAGAGGGGTTCTTTACCCACAGCCAGGCTGCCCACCCTGCCCCTCTGAGCCTGTCCAAACAGCAGGCATGAACAATGATTCTGTGCTGTTTTGAGCTAGGGTTTTGTGTGGTGCATTGCACAGCAGAAGGGGCTGCCACAGGTGGAACTAGGGAGTGACCAGTCCACAAGGGCTTATGAGGCAAGGGCCTACACATGGGTGTCTGAAGTCACACTGACCCAGATGCCAGTCCTGGCATTGCTACATAATAGTGGTGCGGCTCTGTGAATGTTATTGAGGTCTCGGTTTTCTCTGAGACAGGAGCATCCTAGGTTTATTGTGGAGAGCTATTAGGTAGTGGACAGAAGGTACTCAGCAGCCCACCTGGCATGGAACCCTCACCATCTAGGACTCGGTAGGAAGTTTTGTCATTATTATCATCCAAACTTCTGCAAACACAAAGCTTCTCAGAAATAATATAGAAATACTTCCCATTGCCTGAGCCATTAGCAAAATCAAAGTTTTCTCAGTGGTTAGCTGTTTAGGGGGTATGTTTTGATATGGTTAGAAAGCACATGCAGTGTTGGGGGGTGTATGTTATATTTCTGAATTAATGTCTCTGAAGTTGAGTGGTGTCTGAGCCCTCTGACCTCCAGCCTGGCTAACTGACCACTTTGGACATACCACCTGGCAGCTGTTTTCACAGTGCTATGTGCTTTTAAGGAAACTGGCAGCCAGCTGTGGTGACCTCAGAAAGCTCATATTTGACTTTAGATCTACACCTCTGAGCACAAGTGCTGATATTCTGAATGCAAAGCTGACCTTAAGGAGAGACCACCTACAGGTCAATTATTTGGTGTGGTCATTTTTAGTGAAAACATCAGTCAGTCTGGGGCAAGGAAATGCTCACCAGTTAAACTCTTTGCTGGATCTTTTATCACCTTTAAATTTATTACTGTTTTGTAATGTGGAAGATAGTATCCTTGGCAACAATGGGTTCAAGCATTAATAAGTGCTTGGAGTTACATTGACCTAGCTCATCTATACATGGTTCTGATATCAGAGCCTTCCACTCTGATTTCATCCTTAGGCCACATTATTCTGCAGATGTTGACATGAACGTTACCCTCATTAGCCTGGATGCCTGGGGACAAAAGCTACACCTCATTCACCTTGGCAACTGCAGTGTCAGTGCACATGCAGTGTGCCCTGAAGTGTGCATTTGCCTTTGCAGAGTCTTGCAAAGTGCACATGCCCAGACGTACCCCGGTGGGTAAGTTGGAACAGAATTGGGAAGGTGTTTGTCAGAGCTGTTGCTGCAGTGGACTTGGTGTGTGCAGAATGGCCTAGAGACAGTTTCTCAAGCATTTCCACTTTTATTTCACCCCTGTGCCTGTCTCTGGGAGAAAAGAATCAATCAAAATTTATTGGGCAAGACACTAGTGAAATACAGAGTAAGACAAGGTCTTCTATATACAAATGCCCATAATACAGAGCAGGAAATACAGAATGTAGTGTGGTAACTGGCCACCCACGTTTCTCAGGGCTTAGTGTGTGCCAGGAGCTAGTGCCCAGTGTGCCCTGCCCCCTTCCTGTCTTATCCCAGGAGGAGGTTACCACCACCTCTGCCTTACAGACAAGAAGCCAAGACTGTAAGAAGGAAGGCCCCTCGCTGGGGTGCATGGGGACTAAGCTGGGGGCCCAGGGCCCACATGAGTCTGCTGAGGGGGCATGTGCTCACCCACTGTCTGCCTCGAGAGGGGTACTGAAGGGAGCAAGGACAGTGAGCATTACAGGAGCATTATAGTCACAGATCCCACAGGCATGGCCAGCCTGATGCATACAAATGCAGCCACAGGGACAAGAGGCAGTGATGGGAGTTCTGCCTCTCACACAAGCTTGGGTTTTATGACTGTCTTCACAGTAGAAATTGGGGCAGTATGTGACCCCTGGTAATTGGAGACTGAGGACTTCCTTGTGGCGACAGGTGAATACTCCTAGCAGGAGAGCCACCTGTGGACTGTCTGTAAGCCCCTTCCCAGATCCCCTGAGTCAGAATTCTGGCTGTGTAGCCTGCATTGGTTTGTCCCCCAAGCCGCTCAGGTAACTCTAACACACACAGAGGTTTGATAGCTATAGTGACCAAGATTTGTTAAACTGGTGTTTTCTGATATACTCCATGAGATATTTTGCATCTGTGTTTATTTATAATCTTTAAATATCATTAGTATGCTAAAATGATGCCTGATGCATACAAATGCAGCCACAGGGACAAGAGTATCCTTGGCCAGACTCTACTTGGGCTCCCCTGAACTGTTTTCAATGGGCCTGTCTTTTGGACTTCAGTGTTTCTCTCTGCATTGTCCAGTTTTAGCAAGAATGCAGAACCTCCACCCGACCAAGCCCTGATCTGTGCCACCTGGGAGAAACCTGACCACCTGGCCTGCTTCTGTATGAGTCCTGTCAGGAGACCCTGGTGTTTCCACAGAAGCTGGGGAAGTTAATATTCCTTTGTGGAGCAACTTCTTTAATCCATTGGGGATCTTTTTCTCTTGATACTGAAAGGGTTCTTCTTTATGTCTCTTAAAACCCAGATGAACTCAAACAACCATGTATCAACTTCAAACAGAGGACCATGTCATCTATTGGCACCTTCATTTTAGCATACTAATGATATTTAAAGATTATAAATAAACACAGATGCAAAATATCTCATGGAGTATATCAGAAAACACCAGTTTAACAAAAATAGAAATATTACATTTTTCCAATGCAGTTTTTGTTTATTTTCTACATATTTATTGCATTCAAATTTGAAGTTGATTGTTAAAGCAATAACTTCAATATGGTAAATAGATTTGTAGATATCTAACAATTTAAGTACTTTTGAATAAGTGCAAATTTAATTAATCAATAGGTAGATATATAGATATCTGTGCACATAACTCAATTCTCAGTTATTGAAGACAATGAACATGGATCTCTCATTTTGGGTTTTTCTGAAATCCTCAATTAGTAAAAAGGGCTGGGAAGGCCCTTCTCACATTGTGGTCAAGAGGCCAGATGTTGGAGCTAGAATTCAAACATCTGGATTCAAATTCTAATCCCATCACCAATTGGCTGAGTCAACTTTGGTGAGGCAGTTTGCGTCTCTTAGCCTTGGTGCCTCAACCATAAATGCTGATCTCAGTGGTGCCCAGGGTCATTCTCTTCCCACCTGCAAGATTTGCCTTATAAGAAATGCTTGAGAGTTCTTCAAATTGAAATGAAAACACTCTAAACATAAAGCTTATGAAGAATAAATCTCACTTGTGAAGGTAAATATATAGGCAAATACAGAATAATCTAACACTGTGATGGTTTAAAAGATAAAAATTTGTTAATGGATATATAATATAATAAAAGGAAACTCATACTGCAAGAACATAATGTGTCTGAGAAGGTGCGAAACTAGTTTTTTGTTTGTGGTTGAGGTTAAATTGTTATCAACTTAAAATGGATGGATATTATGACAAGGTATTTTATGTAGGCCTTGAGGTAACCACAAAAATATCTATAATAGACATACAAAAGATAAAGAGGAAGTAAAGCATACCACTACAAAAAAAGTCATCAAGTAACAAAGGCCAACTGCAAGAGAGGAAGAAAACAGACTGAAAACAAGAAAATGGCTACAGTAAGCTCTGAGCTACCAATAATTACTTTAAATGTAAATGGATTAAATTCCCCAAACAAAAGGTGTAGAGTGGCTGCATGGATTAAACAAACAATTAAAGTCTGGTGATATGCTACCAATAAGAGACTCACTTTAGATTTAAGAACACAGATAGGCAGAAAGGGGAAAAAGATAGTCCATGCAAATGGTGTCCAAAGGAAAAAAAGGAGAGGTGGTTATATGTACATTAGACAAAATAATGGTGAACTGCTAAAAAGCATTGCAAGAGACAAGATCATTACTGAATAATAAAGAAGTCAACTTAATAGAAGGATGTAACAATTATATATACCTAAATATGTAAATCAAATATTGACAGATCTGAAAGAGGAAATCAACAGCAAATTCATAAAAATCTGAAGACTGAACAACACACTCTTGAACAACCATTGGGTAAAAGAGGAAATCAAAACAATTAGAAAATTATTTCAAGACAAATAAAAACAAAAGCAGTATACCAAAGTTTATGGGATGCAGCAAAACCTGTTCTAAGAGGGAAGTTTCTAGCAATAAACACCAACACCTGAAAAGAAGAAAGATCTCAAGTATGTAACCTAAATGTACACCACAAGGATCTAGGATGGAAGAGATGAAGCCTGAAGTCACGCTCAATGGCAAAAACCTGAATGCTGTTGTTCCTTTAAGAGCAGGACAAGGGGAGGATGTCTACTCTTTTTCTTTCCTTTTATTGAGATATAATTGACATATGAGGATGACCACTCACCACTCCTATTCAACATGGTGCTTAAAGTACCAGAGAGAACAATTATACAAGAAAAAGAAATAAAAGCAATACCAACTGGGAAGGGGGAAGTAAGATTGTCTCTAGCTGACACGATTGCATGTCAAAAACCCCGGAGGTTTTCCTGCTGTCTCTTTATTTCTATTGTGTCCGTACCAGATGGCCCCTTTGGAGTGGAAGCCCCTGGGGGTCTGCAGTTTGTCTCTGGGCCCCTGGACCTAGCAACAGGCTGCTGGGTCTTAGAGCTGCATGTATAACTGCTAAAGTTGGAGGCCTTGTCTGTTCAGCTGGGCAATATCTCAAATTTGTTTGGAACAGATCTAAGTTAAGATGGTTGCTTTGGTGTGCTCCTGTGGAGGCATGAGATAAACTCTTTGGAGTGAATGGTGAGTAGGATTTTATTAGGTCTGGAGGTGAAAGGTGAAGGGGGCAGCAACCAGGGGCTGGTGCTTGCTGGGGGGTGAAGAAGAGGAACACTATGGGGCAGACCCCCTCCCTGTGGCTGTGCCTGATCCTGCCGCCTCCCCAGCAAGCAGCCTGGGCATCCCTTGTGTTACAAATGCAGGCTGTGACCCCTGGCACTCTCCTTGTGTCTGCCCAAGGCTCGGGTGTGGTCCACACTCTCATGAAGAAACATTTTGTGGTCACAGGTACCCAGGTGTTAAATTGACCTGAATTTGTCTGCATTAGGCAACATGTGTCCAGCAGGTTAGTTGTGGGGAACTGAGGGGGTGACATCCTAGAGCCCCGTGACCTTTCTTGTGATGGTTGTTTTAAGGTGATCAGCTCAGCTGCCTCTGGCACGGCTGTTCTGCTGGGCGTGGGGTGTGCCGGCTCCTCCTTAGGAAAGCTCTGTGACGGAGACACCTGGCGTCTGAGGCAGAATCTGAGTTAGCATTACCACTAGGGCCTTTTATCTGTAGCAGGAAGAGTTGTTTTGTCCCCTCAGACGTGGTGCCTCACGTCCCCTTGCTTCCCGGCAGGCAGTTGCGAATGTTCTTCAGGACTGGGGGAGGAACGCAGCACCCTTGTGCAGATGACGCACTGTCTCCTTCGGGCTCTGAGCAGCACAGACAGGCTCAGAGCTGCTCTGGAAAAACATGCCAAGGGGTACACACCCCAGGCCCCAATCCCGGTCCCTGGGCCCCCGGTCATTGGTGTCCTGCTCCCAGGACACCCTGTCTACCGACAGCCTTTCCAAACACTCCCCTGGGAATGGCGCCTCCTTGCAAAATGTGCGAAAGCATTGGGTGTCTGTGCCACGTGTTAGGAAGTGAGGCCACGTTCAGCTTCTACACTGACATGCGAGATCTGTCCTGTGATTTCTACTCTGTCCGAAAGGGACTTTCAGCTGCATGAAGGGAGGGTTGAGGGCCGGGGCATTTGGTTTTAGTTCCCACAGAGCACAGGTGCTGAGTAGACACAAAATGAATATTTGTTGATGTGAAATGTTTAGAAAGATGGAAAACATTCTGTAAATCACTCTTTTCAGGATCAGTAACCATCACTGTACTATGAGGCCTGCTTATCCCCATAATTAGATAAAATGCCTTTGATCTGAGGCCTAGCTGTGAAGACATCTTCTTCCCAAGTCATGGCACACTTAGAGAGCCATAGTTTTTTCTCTGGTATGATTCATAGGTATTTTGTTTGCACAACTTTGCATGGGGGTTGAAGCTGGCTCATGTGACTGTCCTGTGGCCTCTCTGCCTGCTACCCTGTGACTACTCCACAGGCAGTGAAATTGTCTCGATAGGGATGCTGTGCTTCCTGGGTTGGAGGGAGTATTTAGTTTGAGGCTTGCAGCCATCGCCTTCTCTCCGCCCACTGCAGCAAGTCTGCAACCCGCGGGCAGCAGGCAGTCACTGATCCGCCCAGGTGCACGCCGACATCATCACCTGTCCTCCAACGGGAATACACACCAGCTTTCCCTCCATAACTTGTGGGATAGAGAACCCAAAGCCTGTGGCAGGAACTGAGTGGCTAAGATACCAACATTCTTTGACTGAAAAAGTTGAACCTTTTTAGAAAATTCTGTGTCACATCCAGAGAGTGAGAGAGATTTCAAAGCAGTTTTATTCTCTTCCCCCTCTCTCTTTCTTCTTGTGTGCATTTTAAAACTGTTAATAGGTTTCTGGAAAGCAAATCTTGCCTTTGTTCTGAGCATCTCAGATTTTCCTTTGCATTTTAAGGGCGCTCCATGGGAAAGCTTAGAACTGCCAGACAAACTATTATACCGATGGAAGTCTGTCCAGTTTCTGATAAAACCACAGTTAATTTATTTTTGCTTACACTCCACTACTTTGACAAAGCTTCCTCTGAGAGGTATGTCTTCATTCTCAGCCCCTCGGGTTTGTCATCTTTTCTTGCTTTGTTTTGCAACTGACAAGGAAAAAGAAAATCTGACATCAGCTTTGGAAGGTGGCAATGCATTCAAGACTGTCTTTTCCTCTCAGATCTGATAAAAATCTTGCCTAAAACCATGTCCAACCTTTTTTAGCAGTAAGTCCAGATGGCTTTGCAGCCTGTATAACAGACTTTACTCACTGATGCTTCTCCGAGGGTCAGCAGGGCAATGTCTTTCTTGCAACATAAATGCGAAGCAAAAGACAGCATCTGTGTGGTTTAGGCAGGGTTGGGGGCTGTCTGGAGAAGGAAGTGCAAAAGAAAAAGCCATGGAGCTCCCTCAAAAGACAGTCTCAGCAATGAGAATTCCATCAGGTGTGATGGTGGGGTGGAGGCTGGCTTGCAATTAACCGTGGTAGTTCAAAATGGATTCTTTGAGATGAGGAGGAATTTAGTTGTCCTACAGGTGTTTGCCACCCCTCGATCCCGAGTTCTCACAGCCTCTGTTGCAGGAGACATCACCTGATGCATTGTGAAACTTGCTCAGCAGTGTGTGCAAGCAAGGACAAAGCCCAGGAACTGCAGAAGTAACGAGGGAGCTCACAGGAATGCAGCCCTGACCACTTGTTCTCACTCATTATCAGAATGGCCAAAACCCTTGTTACTCCTTTGCTAGCCATAGCTGGGTGGATGAGACCATTTGAAAACATAGCTGATGAGGCCTTCAGCTTTTTGGAGAGATGTGTGTGTAGACTGACATTCTATTTTACAGCCATAGAAGTTGGGGTTCAAAGGCAGTGGCAGCCTCCTCAAGTTGCTCCCATGGATGGCCAGCTACACCCACGGATGGCCAGATGCCCCCATGGCTGGCTGGCTACTCCCGTGGATGGTCAGCTGCTTCCATGGATGGCCAGCTGCTCCCACCGGTGGCCAGGTCCCTGGGTACTTTATCCTGGGGTCATTCCCCAGTCTCCATGCTCTTCTTTCCATGAGTTGCACTCTATGCATCCAGTGATGGCATCACAGGATAAAGCCTCCAGCCTTCCCTTCTCCCACTCCCACTCCCGAAGTGCTGTTGGACTTGCTGTCGTATCTTGATGGATCCCAGGCAAGCCAAACCCTTTTACTTGGTCAGGCTGTTCCTCTCTGATACAGCCATCCCTAATTAGCTCAACCCATTTCTGAGCACTGTGTGTCACATGTGAAGGAGAGGGTCTCAACACTGTCTGCAGATTATACTGTCCTGGGGAGATTTAAGGATATCCCAGTGCCAAGGCCCCAACCTGGGCCACTGATAACTGGATGCAGGGTGGGGGGTGGGAGGTTTCACCCTCTGTGCAGCGAGAGTGGGGTCACTGTGTGGAGGTGAGTAGCTAGCTCTTGCTGGAATAGCCTTCATTCTCTTCTGGTGAAAACATTGTGAACGTGTTCTTTATCTGTGCTCTTAACACCTGTGTTCCTGGAAGGCAGCCTCTTCCTATTTGGGGTTATGCCATAGTGTGTAGAGCTCTGCACAGTGATGTTGTTCTATGTTACTGGCTGCTGGGAACATATGTGACATGGCAGTGACAAAAGTCAGAAGAGTGACAAGACATGAGCTTCAAGTGTCTGCAAAGCCTTGGCATGAAGTGAGGCAGCACGGTCCAGGAAGAGCTGGAGACTCACGTTCACGGACACCAGTCAGACCAGATCAATGCCAAGTTGTGCACTGTTTGGCCTCTCAAAGCTATTTGGGTAACAAATGGCACAATTTCATGACAACAGTGGGGACGATATCATAGCTCTCTGATGCAATTTTGCAGACAGAAGAGCCCAAGGATCGGGGAAGAGAGGATTTTCAACTCAGTTTCACTAGTGCGGGGTGGCTGCTGCCTCTGTTCCTCCACCTGCTCAGTGTGCCCAGGGGACTGGCTCAGTCTGCAGTTTGGGATAACAGAGTATATAAAGGAATACATGAAGAATTTTTGATTTTTAGCATTATCTAAATCTGAATTATGGAATAATGGTAAGTGGTTTCTTCTTCTACTTGTTTCAAAATATTCTTCAAAGAAATAATCTCCAGGATCATCTAATATGGGAGAATGGAAGTTTCTTTGAAACTGCTAGCTCACAGACTGTAGAGTGTGGCCTTTCCTATGGTGCGTCAGTGAGCACTTTGTGTGACAGGCCGTCCCAAGCCAGCAGCTAACCGATAGGCATTTTTGCTGCAGCATCTTTAGCCTGGCCGATGAAGCTGTGCTCTGGTAGGTCTGGCTTCACTCGGTTAGGCATCGGGTCTGACTCACCCGAACAGTGTCTGCCTCGGATGAGCAGCTCGAGACATGTCTTCTTGCCTTGGTAGCAGGTGAGCTGGAGTCCAGCGCAGTCGCCTAAGCACAAATGAGCCTCAGGCTGCACCTGTCAGGCCCCCTCCATCCCGCTGGCCTCAGCAACACCCATAACACAAGGCCGGCATGTGGAGTGAGAAAGTGCATTCCTTCCGTGGTCGGAGGGTTTGGAGCAGGTGGTCACCAACATGTCACACAGTGCATCTCACAGTACCCAGCACAGCGTGAGGGCAGGCAGAAGCTCTGGAATGGCAGGCTCCGCACCTTCCATCCTGTGGCTGGTCTCTGGTTGCAAATGTTGGTTCATTTGTTGATTGGAAGTGTATAGTCATCTCCACCTGAAACCATTTGCTCCCAGGTCCCGGGAAGCACTGGTAGTTGGTGGAAAGCCCCTCACCCCCCATGGGAGAGACAGGAGGGGTCAGAGGCAGTGGACCACACAGTGGCCTCATAGGTGGCAGATTTATGGGCGCTGCACAGACGTTAAAGAGAGGACAAATGTGCTGAGCTATTTATTTAATTGCATTAGAAATCTAGTAGAGAGGGACTTACGAACATTTGTAGAGATGAACAAACCTAAGAGGCCAAGCGGCAGTTATGTGCTCTGGCTCCCACCAAGACTGTGATGGTAGTTAGAAGTGAGTGGATGGATTTCAGAAATAAACTGATGATAAATAAAAGAGCTTTGGTATGTTACCAAAAACAAAACCCACTAGAATACAGAATGCTAGCATCTACACAAAATCGTCAGAACAGGAACCCTAGAACATCTTTTCTTAATGTGTCTCTGTCTCTGTCTCTATCTGGTCCCGTCTCTGACCCTGTCTCTGTCTCTCCCCCTCTCTCTTCCCAGAGCTCATTGCTTTGGCTGATTTATACCAGGATGACTAATTAGAATCTAGAGTGAATAATATCATGTGTCTCTAAAATCATTATATGATCCTTGTGGCTTATTTCCTGTCATTGAGTTTTGTGCTGACAGCTCTAGTATAATCCTGTCAGATAACTAATATTTTTTTAATGGACTTCATTTTTCAGAGAAGTTTTAAAGGCAAAGCAATATTGAGGAGAAGGGACAGAGATTCCCATGTCCCCCATGCCCCATAGCCTTCCCCATCAGCACCCCCACCGTGTGGTATGTTTGTTACAGTTGATGAACCACAGGGACACGTCACCATTGTCAGAGTCCAGTCCACATCAGGGTCACTCTTGCTGGTGCATGTTCTGTGGGCTTGGATAAATGGACAAGGACCCGTGTGCACCACTGTGGGGTCCCACAGCAGCTTCACGGCCCTAGACTCCTCTGGGCTCCCCTGTTCATCCCTTCCCCGACCCCCTGGCAACCACTGATCTGCTCACTGTCCCCACAGCTGTGCTTTTTCCACACAGTGCCACAGAGCTGGAATCACACAGTGTGCGCCTTTCCAGACTGGCTTTTTTCACTCAGTGATGTGTATTCAAGGTCCCTCCGTGTCCCTCCATGTCTGGTGGCTCATTTTCTCTTAGTGCTGAATGACACCCCATGGTCAGGCTGCACCAGAGTTTGTTTATCCATCGCCTACTGCAGGGCATCTTGGTTGTTTCCAAGTTTTGTCAATTATGGATAAAGCTGCTGTAAACCTCCATGTGCAGGTTTCTGGATGGAGGTAAATTTTCAGCTCCTCTTAAGGAGCAGGATTTCTGGATCATGTGGCAAGAGTGTGTTTAGTTCTGGGAGAAACACCCAAGCTGTCTGTCTCCCACAGCGGCTGCCCCCAGCTGCACCCCCACCAGCGGTGATGCGAGCTCCCGCTGCTCCATGTCCTCGCCAGCATGTGGCGTCAGTGTTCTGGCTTTTGGCCACCCTCACAGGTGTGCAGTAGAATCTCAGTGTTTTGATTTGCATTTCCAGGAAACTAATTTTTGATCTACAGTTTACTTCTGTGGGTGAGTGGCAGATCAGGGGACTCTTGTTAACTCCAGATTGCCGCCTTTTAATTTTCTCTTTGGAAAGAGCAGGAGGAGAGAGCATGGAATGCAGATCTTCTCTACCATTTTATTTCTTGGCACCAGATAGTCATAAGGTAGTTTTCTAGGATAAGTAGATGTGATTTCTTCTAAGTTGGTTTTGGCAAGGAGCATATTTATGAGACCCATGACTGAAATTTCCTGTGGGAAAACAAATAGGCAATGATTCTTCCATAAAACTGGGCTCTCCCTGACAGAGACTTATGCTGGCCTACACCCGTTGCCCCCAGCAAACACTGGTGTTCCATGTAGGAGTTTGCACTGGAGGCTGTGGTGCTTTGGGGAATCTCTGAAGTCCTCCAGGAAGTTCAGTGCTCTATGCCAGAGGTGGTCCATCAACTCAACCATTACTTTGAAGGTTTCTGAGCAATGAGCTTGAGGAGAAATGGCGCTGTTGCTCGAACACCCTGTGGCCCATTGCTGCTGGACCCCAACTGTCCACCTTCTCTCTGCCCACAGACCACCTGCCTTTCCACATGTATGACACCAACATATGCTTATCTGGTGCTCGCTAGCAGGATCTCTGCAGGCACAAGGCCCCTTTGGGGGCCAGGGTCTGCTTGTGTCTGATTGGTAAGACTTGTGGTTGTTGCCCTGGGGTCAGTGGTACATTGAGCTGCAATTAGTGGTGATGATTTGTTTGTTTCTGGCTTAGTGTTAAGATTTGAGAAGTTCCATGACTGTCACTCTAGCCTCACACGCATTCACACGCAGGATGTGTGTGGCAGGGCAGGCAGAGTGGCTGGTCCTAGTCTCCTGGCAGACTGTATCCCAGAAGTGACCTTGTCTGCAGTTCTCATGGCTCTCCGTGGATCCGCCCTGCTCCGCAGTCGTCCTCTGGCGTCTGCCTCCCCGAGGGGTGTGGACCTTCCTACTGGTCTCACTTAAGGTCTGCTGTCACCTGGCATTTCGAGTGTCGGCATCCCCTGTCCTCTGCATTCTGGCTTGACTGCTGCCCTTCTGTCTTGTTTTGTCATGACTCAGACCCCTTGGTTAGCTTCCACCCTTTATTCTCTATTTTTACCGCTTCTCATCCTTGACCTGCTAACCCTCTGTAATTTCTTGCTGCTTTATTTCATTCTTTCAGCAGATGTTTGTTGGGGCCCTTTTGGACCAATTGTTATTCCAGGTACAAAGAGAAATAAGGTGACATTTACTTCACAGGCACCTTCACAGGTGACATTACTTCACTTTGTGATGTCTGCCACAGCTGCAGTGAGAAGCCGCCAGTGGGGCCTGGTCAGCTGTGGGGGAGGGGCACTGATGTTGCAGGAGAAGAAACTCCTCGGTGGCCCTTGGGTGGCCACTAATGACTCTCCTTGAAAGAAAGAGAAGAAGAAGGAGAAAAGAACCAACCTAAATCCCCCTGCAAACCCCCAGGTCACAGAAATAAGAGGATCCATTGCCAACCTAATAATGTAATTGGCAGATTTGACTGAGGGCCCCAAATGCCAGATGTCCTGGCCGGGGGAAAAAGTGATGCTGCACACGGATGGGCTTTCTCTGTGTCCTTTGGGACTAGGTCTCCTGGGCTCCTGGGTATGTGCCTTGTGGTGGGAGGGTGGGAAGGGTTGCTGGGGAAGGTGAGGATGCAGAGGGGCCCTCCAAGCCCCAGCTCCTTTTTGCCTGACCCTGCCTCTCCCTTTCTCTGAAGGAGGTGGCAGGGAAATGGAGAAACAGGGTCATAAAGACTGTGAACAGGGTTCGGTCACTTGGATTTAAAATATGGAAGTTAAAGGTTGAATTTATTTAGTGTTAAGTTGAACCATATGAAATTGCCATATTTTGACTTAAAGAATGGCAATTTCATGTATTCCAAACTAACAGCTCAAATGAGTGCCTTGGAGTAAATGTGGATTTTAGTTACTCAGGTGGTGTCTACATGGGTTGCTAACAGTCTCGGCTTGGCTGTACACAAAGCAAATGGAAAGTGAGGCAATTGTCCTAGAACCTGATCAAGGCGGCGTGGCCACCTTGGGGCTAGTTAGGGGACCCCAGCTTAAATCTAGGCTTGTCCTTTATGCTGTGTGAGCTTGTGAAAAAGTTAAATCTCATTGAAGAGACAGTGTTGGCAATGCCCAGCGTTCGGGCGGCGGATGGTGGCACCACTTTATTTCTGGTGTCCACATGATTTGGCTTTGCGGCAGACACAGCAGTATGGGACTCCTGGTGGGGAATGGCATTGGGATGCCCCCTGGATCTCTGGTCCTGCCTCCAGGGGTGCAGCGGTGACCTCATCCTTTAGCTGCTCCCCAAAAGTATGCCTTTTGGAAAATTAATAAAATGACATTTTTGTTCTGTAATGAGGGTCTCACCTTCTGAGCACAGCAAACCTTCCACACTGGGGTACATGGAGCTGAGTGCTTGTGGTACCTGTCTGTACCACCTGCCTGCCCCTGATCCCAGTGGGTGAATGCTGATGGAGAGTCCCAGCCTGGTGCTTTGTGACGCCCCTTACTCTCCAACAGCCCCGGAGTTCAGGCCTCTGCCAGAAATAGGCACTGATGCTCACGGGCAAGCCCCCAGGTGGGGTGGGGGCCCATCTGGGTTCCTGCTGGGTAGATTGAGCTGTAGGCCAACACCCACGGGAGCCCATGTCTGTGGGGCCCACATGGACACCCCTCAGGAAGGGGTCAGCCTGAGTGCCTCCCTGAAAGCTGAGGAAGTAGGGAGCTGTGCAGCCAGGTCAGCCACTCAGTGGGAAAGGGAATGGGCACTCTCCTCTCCCCCACCCTCCCCCAGCGCTCGCAGGGCCCTGCAAGGGACGGGCTCTCCAGGCGCCCAGGACCCCGGCCCCGCTCTGAAATGATGGAAGCGTTGTTAAATGAATTTCTTTCTGGAACCAATGGGCCGGATCTTAAGCCTTCCTGAGAATTGAAGTGTAATTTAAGGAACTGGAAGAAATTATCGAGTCAGTGTCCTAATCCCCTGAGAGTCTTGTGCGCACTCTGGTGAGCAGCTAATCCTGCAGCCGGGACCCGGGGTGGAATCCTTAATTATCAGAGTTGCATTTCTTCTCTGTAGGCGCCACCTGAGTAGCATCTGTCGCTCAAATAAACTCAAGTGAAAATAGAGTGTTAGGATCAATAATTCAACTTGCAGGTGAAATAGAACAGAAAAATAGCTCCAGTTTGCCTGCTCTGCATTCCTGGGCAGCTGGTTTTTGCTGATGTGCTAATCTCCACTTTCTGGGGCACAAAGCACGTCAAGGCCACAGTGTGCAGGGGCACACTCAGCCCCCAAGGTGTGGGGTCTGCATTCCAGCTTCTGTGCCCTGTGGAGAGGAGGGCAAGAGCCCTGCTAACTACAGAAGCCAGGTTGCTCCCACCGCCGGGTTGACATGCAGTCGTGCTCACATTCCTGTCCCTTCCTGGTGGGGTTTAAAAGCTCAGCTGAAGTCTGGCCGCCTCCAGCGCATCTTCCGAAGCAGGCACTTCCGTGGTGGTCGTGAAGCATTCTGCTGCTGCTGTTTTGTTTTGAGCGCCTTTGCCCTGCGATGGACCTCCGTGGAGTGTGATGCACCCAGCAGCCTCCCTGCCTTCCCGCTGACGGAGGTGAGGATCGCCCAGAGTCAGGGCCCAACCCAGGCAACTGCCCTTCCGCCTTCGTCTGAAGCCTGAAGCAAAGCCTCCAGCAGCGTCCTGGGTACAGGTGGGCCTGTTCCCGCCTGCCTGGCTGCGTGGGCGGGGCGTCTCCAGGGTCCCCTGAGTGCCACTGGCCGGCGCTGGGACCGTCCTGGCTTGTCCTAAAATGCGCCACCTGCAGCGGGAGGGACTGTTGCGGCTTAGACACCTCCGTCTGGGGCCGCGTGAGAAAGGAAACATGACTCGCGAGAGGTGCCCCGACAGCGGCGCCACCCTGGTGGGGAAGCAACAGCCGGCTCCATCCAGGCCTCCATTGTGCAGGCCAGGCCTCCACACTCGTCACTGTCGTTCAGCCGTACCAGGGTTTGTCGGAATTCCAGGGTGCTCCCGGCTGCCTCCCAACCCTTCTCCACCCAGCTGGTTGCAGTGGGGCCGGGGCATGCCTGGAAAGCCGTCTTGGGATCGACCCGCGAGCGGCTCTGGCATCAGGTTGTGACAGGAGACAGTCTGGTTGCCCGCGCGGAGGGGTGGGAGGAGAAGCAGGGTCACCAGGTCTTCACACTGGGCCCTGCCAGGCAGGTCTCCTTGCCGCCCGCTGTAACATCGCACCAAGGCCGCCCTCGCAGGTGTCCACGTGACTCCCTCCTCAGCGCAGCTGAGAAACTGCCTGAGCAAGGATGCCTCCCCTCCACAGTCCGCCTCTGCCTGCAGCTGGGCCCCCTTCCTGAGGGGAGACGTTATACTGAGGGAGAGTTGCAGCTGCTGTTGCAGCCAGTGGCGGGCGATTGCCCCTTATTTGATCTGAGGTTCCACCTGCCCCAAAACCTTTGCGACCACAAACAAAAAGGGGAATGGTGGAAATTCCTTCCAGATATTTGAAAGCCAGCTTCATGGGCCTCCTTTGCCCCAGGCCTGCTGCTGGCACAACCTTTACTGGAACAGGTTTCATCCTCTTGGTGATGATAGCAGGGGAAAGAAATGTCCCTCAAGGAAAGACTGGGTAGGCAGGGGCCTCAGAATACCTGGGTTCCTTAGAGGGCGAGGTCCTGCCTGTCAGGGTCACCTTCCCTGGGAGAAACAGCCTCTGCCACATGGAATATCCCAGAGCCGCCCTCTCTGCCATACCATGCGCACGTGTAGCTTCTGCCCAGAGGCCTTCGGGGGCTCAGAGAGGTCTCTGTAGTGGGTACCAGGACCTGAGCACAGCAGGTGAGCTGGCCATAGCAGGTGTGGAGGAAAACCTGCAGGGCCGGGTGCCTGCGTCCAGCCCAACCGGAGTAAGGCTTCCACGGGGTTCACGTTCAAGGGCTTCTGCACAGGCCCAGCATGACTGAGTGAGCGCAAAGCACTCCGCATGCCACCACTGACACATGGTCCTGCTGGTGTCATGGAGGACTGACACGGGTCTGCTAGGCTTCTGCACCTGGCATTCAGTTTATAGCTTTAGGTGTTCCATTCTAATTCTCAACAGTCATGGCAGATCAAAGGAAAGGTCACATTTGCACATTCAAGCCCAGAGTGACACTGCAAAAGCTGGGAAGGGGGTTGCCCCAGGTGGCTCCCGCCAACAGTCTCTTCCATGCCTGCCGTGGGTATGGCTCAGAGGGACCATGGCCCCCACATCTCAAATATTTATCACATTAAATATCAACCTCCAGAATATTGCCTTCATTTAAGCTGTTCACATCCCAATGATTTTTTTTATTATTTCCATCGACCAAAATAAATGAAGAAATGTTTTAGACTCCACTTGAAAGCATGTAAAAATCAATAACTGGATTTTAAAAGATTTAAAATGTCTTGTATACATTCATTTTCAAACATTGTCCTCTGATCTTTAAATAGCTTTTCTTGGAGCATAACATTTTTTTGAAAAGTCAAATATGGAGCATTAAGGGTATAATTACCATTTTAATTATAACTCAATCATCCTATCTGCTTTGCATAGAAATTAAAGCTTTTATGGCAGGATTTTGGGCACTCACAAATGTTCAGGAGCGATTAATGTTAAAAGTTTAATTTTTTAAAACTGGTATGAACTTTTTATAGTCTTAATTTTATTCTTGCCCAGACTGAAAAGCATTGATGCTCCCATTTATCTTTTATTTTTAAAGTAAATCTATTTCCCCTCTGAGTTAGTTCCCATATTCCCTTGAGAGGTTAAGGAATCTTGGAGCCAGGCTTCTGGGTTGAATCCCAGTTCTGCCCCTGGGCTAAGGGATGTGCCCTTTGACCTCGAGTCCTCACCCATGAAATGCACCCCAGCCACCCTTGTCATGTAGGATTGCAGTAATGCATTCATGAGGGACATAGGCGGTGCTGAGGATGGCCAGGTGTCACCATTCTTGGGATCCTCCCTTGGCCAGTCTAATCTAATCTTAATCCAAACCATTCTGAGAATTACTGATTTTCCTCCTACCCCAAATGAGACTGTTTAAAAAGTGGTAGTACCTTTAAATCCTTCATGTTCAAGAAGTAGAGAGAGAGCTCCATTTATTAAATAACAGAACAGTTCAAAGCCCGGTGACCTTGTGACCAGTGGCACCGCAGTGTTCTTCCTATTTGCTTCCCCGTGGGTGCTGATCTCACAGAGGGTGATGGGTGGGAGTTTATTGTGCAGCCATGAAAACATTGTTTGGCTAAAACTCAGATTTTTATTGCATTTAGCCCTGAAAACAAAATATTAAAATGATAGATTTCCCATCATTTTGCTGCAAATGAGTGATGCATTCTGCTCCTTGTCTCTGGAGCCCAGGGTGCAAATGTGTGTGTGTGTGTGTGTGTGTGTGTGTGTGCCTGTGTGTGTATGTGGGCATGTCTGTGTGTTCCTGTGTGTGCATGTTTCTGTGTGTGCATGTGAGTGCCGAATGCAGCCTCCCTCTTTTTTTCCCAGTTAAGCCCCCAGCCTGGATTTGGTCCATTTCCTCCTTTGCTGCAGCTGCCCAGGCTGGAAGGAAAATCATTCCTGTGGGCATTGATTGCTGTGCAAAACGAAATCTGTCCATTTTTAACAAGTCTGTGGAACAGGCCCCCTTCTCCCAGCATTTTTTGCTGACTTCTTATCTCCATTTTACTTTTTATTGTAGCCTATTTTTGTGGTTTGCAGTTTTCTTCTTTGATACTTTGTAAAAGTATCTTACTTTTCTGCTTCATTAGGAAAAATGAAGATGGAGGCAGGCAGACATAATTCTAAAATGATTGTACTGTGTCTTCTGCACCTTGACTGAGGAGGCCCTATCTGAGACTGTCCCTGAGCCCCTGACTGTCACATCCACACCCACGTAGCCCCATCATGGTCACGGGACACACATGATCACTCCCAGCTAGACATGGGGCATCAGCCTGTTCCATAAGGGGTCACATAGCCAGATTCTTGCAGGGTAGTTGGGATTTCACACAATTTTACTATTTCTGGGGAAGGAAAACTTTGAAAATCTGAGTAAATATGACTTAGCTTTAACTGCTCTGGAAGTTCACCCCTCAGAAATGTCCCTTTCGTGGCTGTGTGTTGGGACTGGCCCGATACAGTGTTTTTTTGGGTAAGTCGTGTCTGAGAGCATATTACCTCAGCTTCAGGATGTGCTTCCTGCCCTTCCCCAGACTTGGCTGCTCTGGGCGAGGGCCCTGCACCCCAAGCTCCTTCACCAGCTGGTGTGGGAGTGTGGGGCTCCTGCTACCCCAACCCACGGAACAGTACTGGAGAGCCCACCCCATCCGGATGGGTTGGGAATGTCTGCTGCTGTGTATCCACATTCTGCCTGGCTGGCTGGTCTAAGACGGCAGAGAAAGTCCTGTAAGTTGGATAAAATAAAATGTGTGCCACCTGCCATAAAGTAAAATGTGTGCCACCTGCCATGATAGAGTTTCACAGAACACAGACACAGAACAGAAACGAAACCCACAGAGAAGGCACCATTGGTGATGCACGTGGTAGCATTGGCCCAGTGCAGCATGTGCAGCCCCTCCCCAGGGGACATGGGTGTTCCCTGCCCAGCTCCAGAGCCACCCCCAGCGGAGGAGGGTGATCATGCTGCTAGAGTGCTGTGGGAGGGGCCTCTCGCTGGGAAGCAGCAGCCCAGGTGCGCCCCTGGGGGAGCTTTCAGTGGAGAGCTGGGTCCCGCCAGCTTGTTCATCCATTCACTTAGCAATGTATCCACTCCAGTCATCAGGTGCTGAATCGGGCTGTGGGGACCTGCCAGGTGAGCCCTTGCTCCAGGGAGCCCATCTGAGAACCAGTCTCCTCTCTTTTATGATGGGGTAACAGTGCTTGCTCATCCGATGCAGTCCACTGGAGGTTTGTGGATACTTACGTGTTGTCAAGTGTAATTTGTCTTTGTCAGAAAGAATAACTGAATGGGATCCTCATGTTACTGTGTCAGCGACTGACATGAGAGGACAAGCCAGCTCCCCCCCCTGATCACAGAAGAGTGTCCCCTTGGTCACACACTGCAAATTCCAGTGGTGTCTAAAGGCACTACAGTCTCCAACAAATGTCTGTTTCACAGAAAGTTATTTGCAATGGACAGGGCCACTTCCAACAGCTTATAAAAATGGCTAGTGACCCTGACTTGTGATGTCTGCCATATGGCTCCTTCCAAAACCTTGGCTGAAGAATATATTTCAAAAAATCTTAGAAACTGAGAAGAAAGAGGGAATCTAACCTGCTCATATATTAGTACACCCCATAAATTACCAGCTATTAAAACATTCTGTAGTTGTACTATAAGCCCAGAATTAGTAAGACAGTACTGTTTTCCCAGAGCCGAGTGCCATCTATGATGTGGGAGGGTGCATCCTAAAACAGGAAGGAAATGACCATTCGGTAAAGGTCTTTAGCATGACTGGTAAGCAAGCATAATGTTGCCTTGGATTGCACCTCAAAATATATTACGGGGTGGGTGGTGGAGCAAAATATAAAAATAGCAGAAGAAAACCAAAAAGAATGTTTACAAAGCTTCCTGGGGGTGGGTGGAGATCTTTCAAAGCATGTAAGCAGAAGAATAGATCATATATTCAAAGGATTGATTACATAGAAATTAAAAATTTCCCTGTATCAAAAGCCTCCATCATAATCAAGATGCATGCAGCCAGCAGTGATGAGTCAGCAAGTTCCAGAAGGATGGTGACCGTCCCTGTCTGCGTCCCTCCCATGTCTGAATTGATGAGTGGGTGATGAGCATTTTCCTTCTCAGGGAGCCCCGGGGATTGCCTGCCTCTTTGCCTTAAATGCCAGGGTGCTCCATGCTGGAATGTACCACATGTCTTTAGCTTGTTGTCCCTCCTGGGTGGACAGGAAACATCCCTCTGGGAATCAGACTGTGAACACATCAAGCAGTTGGATTCCTGGTGAGCTAGACAGACACCACCTTTCCTCACCAACACACACTATTTCCTTTGGTAGGATTCCTAGAGGGTGGTTGCTGCATGACGTGTGTGGGTCTTTCTGCAGTTGTCGGTGTGTGCTGACCACACAGCCTCTTACCCTCAGGAGGCCTGGCCTCTTTTTGGCCTCCATTTGCCTTTCTCACCATCTCAGACCCTCCACTCACTCAAAATGGGAACTGTGTGTGGAGGCTCCACTCGTCCCAACCCTGGGTGCCACGAGTGTGTCCTGTGGCTCCGGTGTCTGGCAGTGTGCCATGGGGATCAGAGCAGGTTTCACTTAATGTGGTTAATGCAGCAAAGTGGGGCTCCTGAGAGTATTTGAGCTTTTTGAGAGAGAAGGCAGTGTCCAACAAATAGATCAGCCAGAACTGGTCTGGAGCCTGCATCTCTCGGTGATAGCTTACAAGTGTTGTTTTAATGTGGGGTGAGCTGGCCTCATGAGGAGGCCCAGCAGAGCCCAGGAAAGGCTGACCTTTCATCTACAGTACCCCCTTAGGGAAGGCAGGAAGCCCTCTCTCAGGCTGAGAAAAATGGCCACCCCCGGTATAGCTCTTAGTTGCAATATACACAGTTTAACCACTGTCTGCAAAGAGGGAGTTTTCTCAGTGAGTTATTTAGACACTTTGGTGTTGACTTAATAACTGTCATTCTTCCAGATAAGATGACATTTGCTGACAGGCTGCTGGGTCCTATAAATTCATTCATTTTTCCGTAATGGGCGTAGATGATATGGTCAACTATAAAATAAGAGACAGATGATAACACAGTCCCCTAGGGAAAAACATCAGGACAGAAGGGCTGGCAGGCAAATGATGAAATGTGTGTTTTCTGGTCTTGCACACTCTGATAGAACATTCTGGAGGGTGGGCAGAGCAAATGTGAGGTGTGGTATTGCAACCATAAACAGAACGGAACTGGTCTGAAACTGAAACTCCATGACAGTGTAGGATTATTGAGGTAAGTTCTTGGGTGGGAACATAATTTATTATTAAATGTTGATTATACCAAAAAATATAGAATTCCCATTCCCTAGACGACAGGTTTTATTTTGACTCCCATCTGTCAGACTGATGTGTCATATGACTTTGTAGTTAAAAACCAATGTAAGTCATTTGGAACGGAAATCCATCCCATTGATGTTTTATAGGCGCCCCATGTGATGGTGTGCACGCAAGGCAGGGTCCACTGCCTCCTGCTGCATAGTTGGCTTGGTCGTATGGTGAACAAGTCTGGGGATGTTTCCTTATTTCAGACACACCCCCAGCTACACTGTGAAAAAGTCCCATTGTGAGCAGAGACTGTCATCCGCCTGCATTCTCAGATGCAGGATAAGCTACACTTTTCATGCCTCCTTGTAAATAAAAACATCATGCTCTGTTCTCTGGAGAATTTCCTGGCTACAAGGGCTGAAGCAGTGCAGGGCCAGGAGCCCCTGAATCCAGGATGAGGGGAAGCAGGTCAAGGGTACACCATGGACCCCAGCACTAACTGTGGGGAGGACATCTGGCATGGGGGGCGTGGGGAGAGCACATGTGGTGGGAACAGGGAGGTGCCGAGGCCTCTTATCAGTGGGATGAAAGCTTGGAGCAGAAACAGACCCCCTGCCTTGTTTTTCTGCCATCCTGTCCTCAGAGCGGCCTGAGCAGGAGGCTCAGGAGATACAGATTGGTCCCTGGTGACATTTCTAAATAACTAAGCACCAGAGAAAAGTGCAGGTCTCAACATTCCTCACTATCTCCTTAATGAAAGTCTCTGAAGCTTGGTGAGAGGCAATGGGAGAGATGGAAATCATTAAGGATGGGCCATAAACTTGATTTCCTGAGTTTGGTGCTAAATCTCACTTTCTGCTGGTAGAAAGAACTCAAACCCAATTGATAAAAACTTTGGTAGGCACTGCTTATGTTGGAAACTATTTTGTCTTTTTCAGAAATTTAAAACATGTAGCCATATTTGGGACCATTTAATGAAGGGACTATAGAAAATGGTCAAGCAGATCATAACAGCCTTTGAGAGTTTCACCCTGCTGTAATAGAATATAATCTTCTAAGTCCAAAATAAGGGAAGATCTAGGAAAAATATACTTGGTACTCTCTCTTTAAGAAGAAAAGGTATTGCATTTATGATGATTCTATCTGAATTAATGAAAAATGTTTGGCATTAAAAATATAATTTAAACTATTTCAAAATTCAGTTTTAAATTCTTCCATTTTGTTTTTCATAATATAGTTAAATAAGTGGCATAAGTAGCACGGAACTGAGGGAGACTTGATTCAAGTCTGCTTACCACATTGGTCCCAAGGAGAAAGAGTTAAACGTGGCTGAACTCATTACAACAGTGCCAGAATCAAGAAAATAACGTGTCTGTTTGGTCTGTGGGTAGACAGTTTTTATAAAGTAAGTCAGGGCTTCAAAACGTGTTGGAGGTCACTAAAGAAAGAATGTCCTTTGCAGAAGCTCTGCTTTTTTCAAATGAATTAATTAATACACAGATACATTTACAACAGTGCTTAGCACCTAGTGGGTGCCCTATAAACTTCAGTTAATATGGTCAGCTGCATCTTCATCATGCTTCTCAGATTCTTTAGGATATTTTGAATTTGTGAAAATACACTGTTAGGATCTCTATGTTGAAAATTACAAAGTGCTAAAGAAAGAAATCAGGGAAAATCTAAATTAATGGAGAGACATACTGTGTTCACAGAATGGAAGACTTAGGTGGTGAAAAGTATAAATTCTCATGAAACTGGCCTATAGCTTAATGCAATTCTTATCAAAATACCAGCAAACATTTTTGTAGTTTTACACAAACTTATTCTAAAATTTATAGGTAAAGGCACAAGTTCTTGGATGATTAAAACATCCATTTCATGAAAAGTGGAAGGAATCACTCTATTCAATATTGAGGTTTACTAGGAAGCTAGTAATCAAGACTGTGCAGAAATAGAAGATCAGTGGAGAAGAACAGAGAGAAGAAACAGACCCCCGCAAATATGCCCGACTGATTTTTGAGCGAAGTGCAAGAGTGATTTAGTGAGGAACAACCGCCTATTCAACAAACTGTGCTGGGGCACCTGGGCCTCTGTGGGCAACCCCCTCGCCACAAAACCCCCCCAAAACCCATCAGTGTAGATCACACATCTTACATAAAAAAACCAACAAACCTAAAAGTAGATCATAGATTTAAACTTTTAGAAAAAATACAGGGGAAAATTTTCAGGGTCTCACAGCAAGGCAAATACTTAGAGTTGACACCAAAGGCACAATCCATAAAAGGAAAAATGGAAGACTTACATTTCATCAAAGTTGAAAGCCTTTGCCCTGTGAGAGACCCTCCTGAGAGGATGGAACACAATATAATATCATATATCAAGTATACTTCAATAAAATAAAAGGACGGAGGACAAGCTACAGAGAAAATATTTGCAAATTGAGTATCTGTGAGGACTTGTATTCAGTTTACAAAGGACTCTCAGGCCATTGGTAAAGATCAATGACTGAGTTAGAAAATGGGCAGAAGACATGGGAGACATTTCTGCGAAGAGGGTGTGCACACTGGGGAACGCAGACTGAACCACAGGAGGTGTGGCATGCCTAACCTAAAAAATGATGGCGCCACACAGTGCTAGGAGGCCAGGTAGAGGCTGCTCACACTGCAAGTGCAGACAGCATGGCCCCTCTGAGAAGCAGTTTGGCAGCTTCTCATTAAGCTAAGTGTGTGATTACCGTGTGACCCAGGAGGTGCATTCTCGGGCATGAGTTACGAGTTAGTGCGGCTAAGGAGATGAGAAAGGGCAGACCCGCCAATGGCTCTGGCCTCAAAGAGGCTCTGAGTGGGGGTACTTGGAGTCCAGAGGTCATAGCAGGGGTCTGCACGTCCCTGATCCTTTCATACCCTTTCAGTAGTTGGATAAACTGAGCCACCTGCGCTACAAACGCTAGCTTGAAATAAACCAAGGAAGGTCAGCTCTCCAACCCAAGCCCACTGAAGGTTGTTCTGTTGAGTAGTTCAGACATTATGGCCTATGTCAGTTACTATTACTGCTGTGCTTTGCAGATATGGCTCCCCAATTGTTTAGAAAGTGGAGGGGAACATCCTGCCCCGTTCTCCTGGGTTATGTCTGTGTCAAGACCACTCCATAGGGCTGTGGCACCTAAAACTCTTATTTCACTTTGCATATCAGAAAACAATGCAAGAGAAAGGGACTGCTGACGTTTGTCACTGTGCTAACTTATGATACATCGAGTTCAAACAACGTTGCTCTGATTCAGTGCCAAGTGCACACTCTACCGCACGCAGACTGTGGCAGCTATATAGATAAAGGGTTTAACAAAAAGCTGCAATATTACATTTCAGCATGACAGAGAGCTTCATGGCAACTCTCTCATATTTTGTGCCTGCCGCCAGTTCTAATGTAAAAATTGTCAGACTGCTTATTTTTAAATGAAAATTCTGGCATGAACAATAATGAAAATGTGAATAAAATTACAAGAAAAACCTCTGCTATTAAATTTGTTCCAGTGATTCCTAAGAGTTTGAATAATTAAATCTGTTAAAATCTATCACTTGTTCAAAATCTTTCAGACTGGAAACAGAATGCCCTGACATTTTTAAGTGTTAAAGTGATGTCTGTCTGGTGAGGGTGGCCAGGCCTGGTTGGCATCCTTTCTAGCACCTTTGGTGACTACACCCCAGGCACCAGGATTTTATATGAAGGTTCCCAGTGCTGACCATTGCCAGCTCATTCCCTCCCCACTTTCTACTTCACACCTTTAATTTCCCTCTGGTCATGGTTTCTGCCCCATTAGCTTCCACCTGACTTTGCTGCTCTGCACAGTTGCTTCAGAAGCTGAACGTGCTTATGGACAGCCTGCCTAGACATCTTATTAACTGCTCTCTGAAACACTGCCTCTTTGCCTTGTTAAGATCCATGTACGGCAACTTGGGGCAAACAGCATCTCAGCCACACACTGGCCCCAGACTCCGAGGGTCCTGGACCGTCCCGGGCACTGGATCTGCCCCTGGGGAGCAGGACCCGCAGAAGTGGCCCTATGTGCTGTGCGGCAGGGTGCTGGCAAGGGCTGAGTATTTGGTTCGCAGCTGCTTGTTGGGAAGCTCCAGAATGGATGACTGCTTCAGCATCCTGACTTGGTGCAGCCAAGTAGAAGAAATGATTTTTTTCTTTTGTTCTTCCTAATACATGGCGGAAGCGCATTCCCAGACTAAAGAAACACGTTCAGTGTTCAAAGGTCTCTTCCCTTGAGTGGTACTTTTTTGGATTTTTCCATGAAATTAGGGAATAGCTGAATAACTATTGGATTTTATCCGTGTTCTTTTAGACATCTAAAGCTGGGAATAGGGACTCTTTCAGCAAGAGGGATATTAGGGTCATTTAGCTACACACTCACTTGGTTTCCTCTCAGGCATTTGAACAGAAGTCACAGGGCCCGCACTGTGTCGTGTGACTGTGACGTGGCCTTCCTGTTATGGGCTTGTCATGCTCCTGGCCTTGAAGATGCCATGCTTGAATCCAGGGGCCTTCAGACTTTTTGATTGAATGCTATTATGCCTAAAGGAGCTTCGAGCATTCATTCCACATGTGCATAGTGTTTCATTTGCAGATTAAATAAACCATTCTACTCATGCAATTTGTAAAACATGCCCCAAAGTAGAAATTAGAAAATAATGAGACCCACTCCACAAGTGAGGGTTAGAAGGGAACATCTTCAACTTGATCAATAATATCTACCTAAACCTGCAGCTGACATTATCCTCAATGGTGAAAGGCTGAGAGCATCCTTGTAAGACCAGGAACATCAAGGTTCCTACAACCCTATTCATTATACTGGAGGGTCCAGCCAAAGTTATAAAACCCTAGAAGAAAACAGGGATAAATCTCCATAACCTTGGTTAGGCAGTGATTTAACTATGACACCAAGAGCACAAATCACAAAACGAAAAACAGAGAAATCGGGCTTCATTAAGATGAAAAGATTTCTGTACTTCAAAGGACATCATCAGGAAGGTGAAAAGACAATTGTCAGAATGAGAAAATATTTGTAAGTCATACATTTGATAAGGGGCTTGTATCCAGAATCTATAGAAGAACCTTATAACTCAGAAGGAAAAAACCCAAATAAAAACAGTCCAAGAATTTGAGTAGATATTTCTCCGAAGAAGAAATATGCATGTCAAATGGTACATTAAAACATGCTCAATGTCATTAGTCATTAGGGAAATGCAAGTCAAAATGACTGAGGTAGCATTTCACACCTACTAGGATGGCTGAGACAAAGAAGACATAATAACAGGTGTTAACAAAGATGTGGAGAAACTGGAGCCCTCAGACATTTCTGGTGGGATTGTAAAACAATGCATTCATTTTGGATAAGAGTTTGGAAGTTTGTCAAGATATTAAATACATTTTGAAACAGCAATTCCACTGCTAGGCGTATACCCAGGAGAAATGAAAGCAGGCTTCCACACAACATGTGTACTCAAATGTTCACAGCAGCGTTATTCATAATAGCCAAAAGTGGAAGAAACCCAAATGTTGAATGGATCAGCTAACAAATGGTTAAATAAAACGTGGTATATCCTTAACAATGGTATGTTATTTGGCCATAAAAATGAAGGAGAAATACTGATGCCCTCTACAACATAGACAGGCCTTGAGGACACTGCTAAGTGAAAGAAGCCAGACAGAAAGGTCCTATATTGTGTGATTCCATTTCAATGAAATAGGCAGAAAAAGTGAATTCTTAGATACAGAAAACTGATGAGCGGTTGCCAATGTTTGGGAGAGGGGAAAATACTAATAGGTTTTTCTAAGGGTGATGAAAATATTCTGAATTTAGCTAGTGGTGATGGTTGTACAACTCTGAAGACACTAAAACCATTGAATTATACACTTTAAAAAGAAGGTATCTGATTTACATCTCAATATAGTTATTATAAAAATAATGAGACTAAAACACAAAGTCTAGGTTTTCTCCTTTCACCTGGATGAATCATCTACTCACTCCACACTTTGGAGAGTTTAACACACTAGGTTAGTTTTGGACCCACACATTTGGAATTCCGAGCAAGCTTGTGGGTTTTTTTTCAGAAATCTCTGTGACCCATGATGTGGTGGTGGTTCCTTGTGCGGTTGGGAAAGCTTTCAGAAAAGCTGCTTTTGAAACTGTCAGGCTACAAGATGTGAGTGTTACTGGGTTTGAGTTGACTGAGTCACCTGCTGTTTTCTCTGGTTATATATGTGTTTGAACATTAGGCTTAGTGAGACTGAGCATTAAAATCCTAAATCTGCAAACAAGCAAGACTGGAGTTGCTTGTTAACCAGCATAGTTTTTAAAAAATTTTCTTGGGGGTTATCTAATAGATGTTAAATATCTTTTGCTGATCAGTGAAAAACATTCCAATGAACAATGGGTATTTTTGATACTTTGACATGAGAATTCAAAGGACTTCGTGACTACAGAAGTTTACTGACTGAGTGGAGGACAGATGTCAGAGGGAACTCGCCAAGTTAAGGGAATGCCTCCCCCCACTCCTGCCCCTTTTTTATGAGGCTTTGTAAGTTTGGCTTTTTGATGATACTGGTTTATATGGAAACAACTAACCAGTTAATTCAGACACGATGTATCAATATATTTGGCCAAAGATCCCAACTTTCAAAATGGAATAATTCATTAAGCAAAAAGAATGTACCTGATTACACTGGGAAGCACCATCACTGTTTCCATCTCTCTAGATTTTAGGTGACCCACTCTCCCTGTCCTTAGAGAAAGACAGAAGACAAGCCCATGCGTTCAACCAGCAGACCCTCTCATGGACAGCAACAACCATTGCCTGCACTCGCCTGTTTTTCGTGTCTCGAGCCCATTTTGTGATTCCTAGCTCCAGCTACAAGTGACCGTCTCGGAACACAGTCCCAAAGCTCATTAAAGGAAGGCGCCTGATCGCTTCTCATTTGACTGCTAAGCTCATTAGCACTACCCCAGAATTAGCTGAGTTTACTCAATTTTTGCCAGCTTTCCCCTTGCTTCTGATTAACTTTGGTGCCATAATTTCTTCCTTTGGAGTCACCCTATGTCACACAATACTTAGGTGACCAGCATTGTGCTGCTGGGAGGGACGTGGTATCTAGCTTGTGCCTGCCATTGTATTATCCTTGTCAGGGCCCCGTAAGGTGGGGACTCCTGCTTTCCCGATGTGATGGAACGGAGTGAGCAGGCAGTGTGCCCAAAGGCATGTGGAGCATTACAGGGCAGAGCCAAGATTCAGGCTGAGTCCATGGTCTTTACCACCACACTGACCTGCCTCTGCAGGGGTCTGTTGAGAGCAGAGTAATTTTTACAACCTTAATAGATGAATCCTCAAAATCTCAGGGTGGATTTTCTGTGATTTTGAAGCTTTCTTTTGATAAGAAAAGTTATTTCACAAAGCCAAATGTACTTGTATAGAGTTAAAATTAACTTCTTACTTTACTGTTTGATTTTATGGGAGTTTCTCTGTGCAGCCCCTGAGGGCTGTCGCCAACAGTCTTTACTTCATGGGATCCGAGTTTGCCCTCCTTCCTCAGCTTTTACCAAATCCCTAGCACATCTTTATAACAGCACAATAAAAGGTATTGCAATTATTTTTTTTCATTAAAACCCTTCTCTGAGTTTAGTTCTGAACTTTTAGCATGACTAAGAATTGTTTGGGTACTTGTTGAAAATACAGCCAAGATACTCTGATATGTGAAGTGGATGGTGGGTGCCCAGTAGCTGCATTTTCAAGTGTGACATCCAGGCAGATCTTATGCTGGGAGTTACTGGGCCACAATTTGGGAATGCATCCACCAGCTGTGAGCAATCCTCAGAGGCAGGGGCTTTGTCCGCTCCCCTGTTTCCTCCTTGCACCTGGCACATTGCCTGGGGCAGAGTATTGTTAAAAATGTAATGAGCACATTAGATTTTTGTGAAATGGATGGACAGATAAATGGATGGATGGATGCATGGGCAGGTGAATAGATGTATGGATGGATGGAGGATGGGTGGGTAGGTGAATGGATGGAGGATTGGGTGGGTGGGTGAATGGATGGATGGATGGGTGGGTAGATGGATAGAGGGGTGAATGGGTTGATGGGTGGATGGACAGATGGGTGAGTGAATGGATGGATGGATGGATGGAGGGGTGGGTGGGTGGGTGGGTGGACGGATGGATAGAAGGGTGGGCAGTTTGATGGGTGCATGGACAGATGGAATGGGTGAATGAATGGGTGGATGGATGCATAGAAACCCATTTGCTAGTCGGCTAGTTGGACTAAACCCTGGCAGTCATTTATGGCTTTTCTAAACCTTAAGGAGCATTTTGATATGTCTTAAATAAGAATAAGTAAGTCACTGCCTGAATAGGATATACTCTACAATTTTTCTCTGATTTCAAAAGTCACCCAAGCAGAATTTGCACAGCCTGATTATCTCATTGTTTGTGCAAGCAGCTTGTGGCTTGTTTTATCTATTTAGTGCACACAAGTCAGAGATATGTTTGCATCACAAATAAACTGCCTTCCAAATGCCTTAACACTGAATTTGGATTTGAATAGTGCTAAATGGGTCTCCACATTTGGCTGTTGTGGTTAATATGACCATTCATAGCATGTTTCCATCTATCTTCATAACAAATGTAAACATAATTAGTGCTTATTCAAAAATAATTTGGTTGTAAAATCCAGTGATTTCTAAATGTGTTCCCCATTTTAAGAAACTCCAGTACACAAACATTCAAGTTTGCGGAATGCATAAATTCAGCGCCAATTCATTTCAGAGTTACTCTTTGCTTTACCATGTGAATCAGGATTCCCTAACCCATTTAAAGTGGTACTCATTTGGCGGTAATGCCCTGACCCTGCAGAAGGCAGTGCACTTCCATTAAGGCAGTTAACTTGTGTGGTTATTTTGTGTCTGTCTCTCATGCTCACTGTGACCTTCTTGATACATTTATCATTTGTACCGTTCGTTGTTTCCTTGGTGTCTTAAATACTGGGTGCCTAATCAATGTTCTAAGCATTTGGACACTCTTGGATTCTTGCACATCTCTTTACCCCTGGAGATTCCTAATACACTGTGGGACCCTCCAAAATAGTCATTGAAGGATGTCCTTGATGTGACACAGATAATTCTGTGTTATGACGTATGAACACCACATGCCTGTGGAAGGAAAAAGAAGGATTTGCAGGATCTTTGGCAATTTCTTCTTGTTACAAAATAAGAATGACCTTTGCAACTCCATTTAGGTCCAGCTGCTTATGAATTATGAGGTGTTCCTTGAGGAAAAGACATTTCCTATAGCCTGTTCGCCCGCCGAAGACCGCAAAGTTCTCTGTAGAAAAAAATCACACTTTCTTAGTCCACCGAAGGCTCCCCATGTCAGTGAAGGTCTATGATTGTCCTCAGTGCAGAGGAATGACTTTCAGGGCGTTGCAGCTCGTCACTCCAGCCCTCGCAGGCTCTGCTCCGTGGCCGTGGCCTTTATTCTGTGTGCGCGGCCTTGCTCTCTGCCGGCTTCCCTCCCACAGCAAAGAGCCTGTCAGCAGAGACTGATTCCAGACACCCAGAAATCTGCAGACAGGACATTATGGGACTGTTCCATTTTAGAATTAAAGAGAAGTTTCCTCTCTTTTTAATTTGAAGATTTGTTTGTGAGTTTTATATATAAAACCAAGGATTGAGTTTTACAAAGTCAGTTAAGAGAGAAATGTAGAGTAGACCCACAGAGAACATGTTTATGAGCAGGCGGTGTAGGACTATGTGTATGTCCTTGTCTCCAAATTAAATTCCAACACTCCACCAAATTGCCAAGTATTGGGAAAGACAAGATGTCCAGAGTGATTTCCACTCACACGCAGGCTCTAACTTCAACTGTAATGGCACAGCCGTGTCCACCAAAGTGACACTTTGTAGACTTGTTTCATGTGACAGGGGATCTAGGTGTCTGGTTATGAATTTCCCAGGGTTTGGTGAGTGCTTTGGGTCCTTTGAACTGTGAGTTTAGGCAGGCTGCTGGACTGTGCATGCCTGCTGGGGATTACTGCACCCCTCCCAGGCCCTCCCAGACGTGCCTGCTGATGAGTGCTGGGTGGGACGCCACCTCAGCCGCTCAGCCTGAAGTCCAGCTAGCCCAGGCTCTTCTAGTTGGCTGCTGGGCTCTCTGTTAACTGCATTGCAGATAAACTTCACTCTGTCCTTCTTCATCCGTTTCCAATTTCTGTTCTTCAGATCCTTGTCAAATGGAATGTTCAGCTTTAGCCACTACCTCCTTCCTGCTACCTCCCTCCAAAACCCTACACTGGGGAAGTACTGAAAACAAGAAAATCAGGTCCAACCAGTCATCTTAGATATCATCTAGACTGATGCAGAATTTTAAAATCACGTTAATTTTCAATTTGAATGGCCCACCATGTAAGTGGCTCCTCCTGAGAGCCAGCTGCCTGCCTCTGTGGGGGGCTCTCCAGGTAAGAGAGTGGGTTTGCTTCCTTTCCTCCAGCTCTGAAGGGGTGTGATGGGTCCTGTCCACAGGGTTTGGGGCTCCCCTGCCTGTCCTCCGGATGCCTACTTGGATCCTCACCCATCTCTACATTCTAGTCGCCAGCCGTGTCTGCAGGATTCCACATTCATCTCCCCGTGGAGGTCCTTCTCGAGCCTGGGTTGGGGCGCCCATGACTGCCCTTGTCCACTGAAGCCTCTCTTCCTGGCAGCCCCGATGCCAGCCCACAGCAGCCTCTCTTCAAGGCTGACCATGGGGGTCCCCCCAGATCCACCAGGGTTGGCTGTGTGGCGATGGGGCTTTCATGCCTGTGGGGCGCCCACCCGCACCTTCTGCTGACCCCACTGGAGGAGTAGATGGACAACATGCTTTTGGGTCCCTGTGCTGCTGCCTTTCCTACGGGGGTGTCTCACAGCCTTCTTCATTTGTTCATCAGCCTGTGTGGACGTTCTTCCAGGGCCCTGGGCTACACATTTACTCTTCCCTCTCTTACCTGCTTGCCATTCCCTCCCTTTGTTTTGATTTCAAAAGGGATTAAAAACAGACAAAACTAAACAAAGCAAAAATATCCATCAGCCCAGTTATAGTGGATTTGTGCCAAACTTTGAATATTTTCCAAGTTGGTACTTCCATTAAGAGAGTGCCCTTCTGGCACTGGGCAACTGAGCAAGTGCTGCCTGCAGAGGTTGTCCTTGTGCCTGCCTGCACAGGGGAGGCACTTGTTCCCGAGATCAGGTGCAGACTGGAAGAAGGTTCTTAATAAAATGCAAAGGTTTGCAGTGATCCGCTTTCTGTAGGGACTGTGGCTGTTCCGAAGTTACTCTTAAAGCATCCCTTTGCTGTCACGCGTGTTGGTGTGGTTTCCTGGGAGAGCGGGGATGTCAGTGGCCAAGGAGAAAGGGAACACATCACATGTGTTCTGTGGCCCAAAACGGGTTGAGAACCGCATTGATCTGGAATTCAGTCAGCGTGAACCAGAAAGAACTTGGCCTGCTGCACTGTTTCCCTCGGGCTGAATATCACTCTTCCGCGATCATTTTCCCTGTGACCCTTTTACCTTCTAGTTGTTCCTGCTGAGGTTTACATCCTCGACCCTATTGGTCAAGGTGGTCCTACACATTTCTGTTAGCTGGAGTTCAGCTCAAGTTTAGCCAGAACTACACCACCAGCCATCAGGAAGGTGCTATTTGCCAAGGATGCCACACAGCCTGGGGGCTGCCCACCGGGCCCTGCTCACTGTGTGCCTTCTCTCTTGCTCACTCTCAAATACAGTCATTAGAGCGAAATTATAGAGTCACTGTCTACCATGTCATGCATGTTCCCCTTTGGCAGCATGTCTCATTTAACCATTAAATGGCCCTATGATGTCACCCCTTATCGATCTGCCCCCATCACAGAAAGGTCACAGGACTTGTTCTGTCATACGAATGTTCCCTGCAGGACCAGGCCTGGAACTCATGACTTCAGGGCTTCTGCTTGTCCCCACACTGCCTTACTCTATGTCCTGCACATCAAATGTCGTGGCATTAAAGTGGTTCAAGGCCTGACTGCTCCTGGTTTCTCCTCGTGGTGGGGCTGCACTGTCAGAGCTGACGCCCTCTAGGGAAGGAGCCTTCTTCATTTGTTCTTAGTGGCCGGTCTTAGTGGCCGGTCTTCCGAGATGTCAGCCCTGCAGACACCAGTGCTGCCAGCTGCCCTAGGACCTGGGCTGGGCTGGTGGAAGGGCACCTGCATTGTCCAGCTGGGGTCTGGCAGGCACCTGGGAAAGGCCTTGGCCTAGGCTCCACATGGGAAGCCACGCTGCCCATCAGCAAGCAGTGACGTTCCCACCTCTGTCTCCCTGGCTCCCCATCTAGCTGGGTGAGAAGTTGTTTGGAAAAGAGGTCTTTGCTATTAGTAATCCCTTCCTCCCACCATTATTCTGACTTTTCAGTTAGGTTACTTTTATCTTTTCTTAAACTCTATCTCAATAACAGGAGTTTTGGCCGTGTTCATGAAAGGGAATGATCTCCAATTCAGGGAATCCACAAAGCTATACATTCCAATAGAGGAGGAAATATCAGAACTTTAAAAGGTGTGTGTGATTTAAAACATTGTTTTTCAGTTTTTGCAAACAAAGATTTCAGTTGGATGTGTTACATCATGGGCCAGAGTATTGTTTTATTTTATATATCTTGGGCTGGACAGAGAAGTTACGTGCTCGGTCTGCATGGCGTCCAAAGCCAGGGTGCAGTCATGGTCCACCTGGAGACTGGCAGTACTAAGAAAGATACTTCTGGGATGGGTAGACATGATAGCTGTACAAAAGACACGAGGCTGGCTCAGGGCTTTCCTTACCACAAGGCCATCAGAAGCCACCTTCGAAGACCTCACTTCCAGGCCCCCATCATGACCCACCGCCCAAGCTAGCTTGAGGCCTGGGGCAGTTCTCACTTCTGTAGCATCTGGTGGCCATTTCTATAAAATAAGGGCTGGTTAGTGCTTCTAAATTCTACAGTCATCTGATTTACTGGACAAATCAAAGACCAAGCATGAGATGCAGAAATGGTTCAGCACTTAGAGGGTTTAGCTGGAGTCATGAGGAACTCTGGGACCTGGAGGCTTGCAAGGGCCTGGAATGCATCCTTTGGTACATGGCCCCAGGCTCCCAGAGGAGGAGGACAGATGTGAGGGGGGTCTTCATGGGCTCACATAGGACTTCTCAGGAGGTGTGGCATGGAGGGCCCCTTCTACAGATGGGGAAACTCAGAGATTTTGAGCTAGTTTCCCAAGGCACCAGCTGTAAAGGGTGGACCTGACTTAAATTCAAGGCTGCCGACCCCAGTGGGCTCTGGGGACAGCAGGAAGCCCCACAGTGTCCCATGGATGCCTCTGATTGCCTCAAGCCAATACCTGCTGCTCGTGTGGCTCTCCTCCTTTGTGCATGAACCCTCAGGGCCTGCACAGCCTCGAGACACCTGTCATCTGCCACCCCCCACCACACACAGCAAGGTCAGCCCTTTGGCTGCAACACATGCTTTCCTCAGCCTTCCTAGACTGCCCCCCCTCTTCTGCAGGGGGTTTCCAGACCTGGAAGCCAAAACCTCCCTCTGTGAAAGTTTTCCTTCCTGATTCGGCAGAATTAATCTACCCTTGGTTGGTTCAACACTCCATTTCCAGGTCCTTTGCATCAGGGCTCAGAGCCAGGCCGCCACTGTAGCTACTGCCATGCTATCCTGAGGGGCACTTGTTCCCAGCCTGGGGTTGTTCCCAGCATGGAGACCCTAATCTGACAGCCTCCAGTGGCCAGTCACTTGGACACCCCATGGGAGCTGCCTTCCTGTGCTGGGAAGATAGCTGGTAGTGGGTGGTGTGTTTCCCATGGGGGACACGAGTTTATGGCTGGGTAGGAGGCTGCTGCCTCACATCTCTATGCCTTTAGCACTTCAAACCCATCTGTTGGCACTGAAACCCAAAAGAGTGTTCCACAGATGCTACAGGCCAACATGTGTGTTTTATGGAAGCACAGTCACCCCAATTTCTCAGCTTAGGTAACTGAATAAACCTCCACCCAAAACCATGTGACCTGGGAGTCATTTCACTGAGTACTTTTCCTTTCCTGACACTGTAACAAAGGGAACATGGTAAGACATGGGGACATCGCAGGGTAGCAGAAGACAGCTTTCACTGTGTTTATTACTATCACCACCAGAGGGAAAATGCCCTGTCATAAAAAGTCTCTCACACCTGGTGTTCATACAGTATTTTTGTTCTGTAGGCTTATAATTTTGAGTACTTGAGTGAACTCCCAATTCCATTGAGTACATGAATTAAGAAAAATGCATTTTAAAATGTTTAATTATGGTGCTCCTGTTACAAATTACTCTTCCACTTTCCATGCATGGTTGAGCTCAGACAGGCACAGTTGAGGGATGAGGGGAAGGGGTGGGTGGGCACTTAGGAAAATGAGCTTGTCTGTTCCCAGGCAAGAGGCTCTGTCCACCTCATTGTGAGCACAGTGTCCTGGAGAACTGGGGCAGACACTGCAGTTTACAAAAAAACACGGCCACGTGAGGAAGGAGTTGGTCATAAGGGGAGCAGGCTGGATGGGACTGCAGTCCTGGCTCCGGGCGCCCACTCAAGCCCAGCCTGCACTCTGCAGCACTGTCACTGGATGCTGTTGGATGGGCTACAGGCAACACCCCGGGAAGCCTGCAGGGCAGTGGGGCTCCCCCTCCATCCTGGCGTCTCTGCCCGTGCATGAGCCCTGGGGCTGCGGGAGAGTGAATTTGGTATAGACAGAAGCAGGGAGGGTGCCTGCCTGAGCAGACAGCACGGGCGTGGCCACAGCTGGGCTCCTCCCAGCGTTGTTGGGCAGCAGAGGGATACAAAAGCCGAAGCACCTCACTCCCTCCCGTCTGCCCCAGCTCCTCTTCACAGAGGCCGCTGCACTCCCTGGAGGCTCCTCTGGGCCTCCTCTGGCTCATGTACAGCTGGTGCACTCCCACGGGCTGTCTCCTTCCACTGTCCTGTCCTTTCCACTGCAACAGTGCGTCCCACAGCGGGGCGCAGGCTCTCTGGCCGCCAGGGTGGTCTTCTGTGAGTTTCTCAGGGTGAGCTCCTGGCATCCCACCAACAGGTATCTCCCTGCTGGGCCCTGAGCACCTGGCCAGCTACAGCCTCACACCACAGTGGGCTGGGGGGTGGGGGTGGGTCCTTCACCCTGGGAGTCCCTTTCGCTCTGTGGCCGAGCCCCACCTGGGGTCCCTCCCGCTTACGTGCCCACAAGGAATGAACAATGTGCACCCTTGTATCACTGCCACTGAGCTCTCACACCGCCGCCTTTGACTGAGTGTGCTGGGGCTCACAGGGGAGGCGGGCTGGTGCCTGATGGCTCCTTCTCATTCTGGGGAGGGTCTCTGCCCTTTCTGGGGTCCTCCTCACAGCTGCACCACTCACCGGCCAGACTTTGGGCGAGGGAGTGGACTCTCCTGGGCCCTCAGTGCTGTTGTCTGTACAAGGAGGACACAAACAACACAGCCTGCACAGGCTCATGCCACCCAATGTGCTGTTATACATACCATGGTGAGGACAATACATGACATGGAGCAACTGCCTGGTGCCACCACCAGGTCATTGTCACCACTGCTAATTGCGGTGTGGAATAATGAGGCATGCAGGAAGCTTGGCTGACAGACTGCTTAATTGATCAACAGTCCTATAAACGATTTTTGAAAATGCCAAACACATTATTGGGAACAAATAGTCTTAAAGATATATTTAACTCTTACTTAAATTGCACCAAACTTGTTTTAAAACTTGTTTTAGTAGGAAGTGAGATGGCAGTGACTGTTGGGTCAGTGTATGTTGTACATTGTAGCACATCTGTGAGAGGATATTTAAAGTGCAGTTGTCTGTCCTTTGAACATTGCATACACATTGTATAAATGTATGCACATATTGTTAAGCATCTGCAAAGGCTTCAACACTCTCCCTGAAGAGGGATTTTCAGATTTTTCATGTGTAATGACAGTGCAGTGACCCGTCACTGGGCTTCTGGCCATCAGTGCCTCTTCTGTGAGCACAAGGAAATGCAGAAGGTCTGGGGAGGTTCAGGGTCACCAGGACATACAGGGGTGTCTTCTTTCTGTAAAAGGCCGCCTTTCTCTCCTAGTGAACCACAAGAGTGTGTGTGGTCACAAAACCCAGGTGGAGTGGAGCTGTTGAGAGAAGGAGGCCACTTGAATAATTTTGGCTTCAGCCTGGGTAGAGTGGTTATAGGCCAGAGTGAGGCAGGCAGGCGTCCTGGAGGACAGAGCACCCTGAGGACCCTGACTGCTGGAGGTGTAGATCCAGAGCTGCAGTTCTGATTAGTGCTGGGCATATTGGTGGAAAATAGCAGCTTCACCCAGATTTATGCTGAGCAGGGACCTGAGCACAGGAATCTCAGCCTGAACGAGGTGTTTGCAGCATCTGCCCAGGGCATCCACCTGAGCCAGGGGGTCAGCCAGGGAGAGTCAGGGCTTGACTGTGTCTATTTTGGGGGGACTCTTATGTGGTCTGCTCCTAGGAAGGCACCACCGTGGTTCTGGATAAAACAGCCATGTGCTTTCCCTCCTCTTTCTTCCCCCAGCCCTTCCCAAACAACATACCAACAAAATGACCTTCCATAGCTCCTGAGCAGGGGAAATTGACTTCAGACAAGCCACTTCCACCAATCGAGAGAATTTCCTCCCTCTCTCCCTTAGAATTGTTGGGCAGGGACTAGTTTCTATGTGACTCTTTCCCCATGTTACATACTGAGGTCATTGTGGCCAGATAAACCTCATACTTTTTCCCTGTATAGTTTTATGCAAGTGACACTGGGCAGCAAATGTTAGCACAGATGAGTAAAGGAGTTGGTGGCAGCAATGGACAGAGGACCCTTCAGTACTCTCTCAAGGCCCACTCCGCTTTACCACCGGTCACCTGCTGGACATCCTCACAGCAATGGGCTTGCATAGCTGGTTCTTGGTGGAGGGCATCATGGCACCCATGGTGTCTGGAGGCCACAGGACATTGGCATACTGGGACTTGGGTGCTCTGAGAAGGACACAAGCTGTAAGGACACTGGCTGTAAGATAGCAGCCAGTCACAGACCTGCCCTCTGCCCATCGTGAGCCCATTTTCACAACACTGCTCTAGACCGTGACTTCCTGATGCATCTCCAGATGGACCAAATCTCAAATAATGGAATTTGACACAGACATGGCCATCATTTCTGCCTGACCCTTATCCCTTCCTTTCCCGGAATCTGGAGTTGGGGGTGAGAGAGTGAATCATGCCTGCAGATGAAATGACAGTATGATCAGTTGATGACTAAAAGGGTCTTGTGTAGGGGCTCTTGCTCAGACGGAGCCCGCACGAACACGGAAAAGCACTCTTGCATTTCACGACAACACGGAGTATTTCTGCACCTATGCAAAGGCTCCAGAGGAGTCCAGAGCTGCTCCTTACTGCTTGTAGTCTGCAGACCCCTAGGTGTCTGCCCAGATGTGGTTCTGGAATTGCCCTTGGCTGGACATGTGGCTCACTGCAGTCAGCACTGGCTGTCCCTTCCTGTGTCTGGGAAGAGTGACAGGTACCCCCAGAGCTAAGTAAGGAGGACGCGTTGGCATTTGCTGCTGTTTCACAGTGCCCTGGGGTAAACCAGTACCTTCGTTAGGGTTCAGCCCTTTCAAAGCTGAGTGAATGTGATTTCCATAGCTATTTGTGTTTACTTTAAGCCTATTTAAAATCTGAGGACCCTTATATTGCTAATTTTCCACAATATTAATTAAGTTTTGGGTTACAATAGTTAGGACACTGCCTCTGTTGAGTAAGATAGATTAGAAGTAGTGTGAGATGGCCAGAGGCAGCTGGGGGTCACCTTGGTATTTGGGAGGATAGTGCCTTTGCGCAAACATCCCATTAGTGTCCCGTGGTGCAGCTGTTGAGAAAGCAGTAAGTCAGTCCCCGTGGTCTAATTCTGCAGCTAATTCTGTGGGCAGATTCCATGAAATGGGATCGTGTACGGGAGCTCTGATCCGAATTTACTACAAAATGCTGAGACTTTAAAAAAATTCTTCATTTCCATTATGCCGTATTCCCATGGATATCCCCTCCTTGTGCTGCCTGCATAAACAGGGAGCAGAGCAGGAAGCGGGCCAGCCGCTCTCTGGGCTGTGGCAAATGCCAGGACCAAGGCTGGGGGCGTCAGTTCCCCTGAGAACCTCGGAAAGGCTGGGTGAAGTGCTAATTTCCATGGGTTTGAAGGTTTCCTTTCTTACTACTTCAAGGGATGGAAGTGCTCTGATCACTTTGACTTACATCTGTGAGACACTGTTAATAACCACTGCAGCCTGGGATGAAAAGTTAAGAGAACAAAACAAAAAACATGATAAAGTGGATAACCGAGTGAAAGATGCAAAAAAGTCAGCAGATGTGCTTGCTTCAAACGAGGGCCGCAATAGCACGCCCTCTGCAGGGTGCTCCAGCATCCCCCTTTCCGCTGGCGGCACCTGGCGCGGTGTTCTCTTCTCAGCCAGCTTCCATGGGAAGGAAATGTTGGCAGACATGCCCTCTTGGGTGAATGTAATGCTTTTATGAATTCATGTCATTTCACACTGTGGGTGGGAAGTGAGGACCAAAGGGAGATGGAGGTGCTGCGGTTTTGGCATGTGCTACAATGATGCTTCCACGTGATGAGAATTATGGGTCTTCCTCTGCACGTGAGGTGAGGCATCAAATCTCAATAAACCATCCGTGTAGAAAATACTGTACGTTATAGCACACTTAGTACATGTGTAACCTTCTGCACATCATAGACTAGCCTAGCTACCTAAACTGTGCTCAGAACACTCACATGAGTTTACATTTGGGCAAAGTCACCTAACACAAAGCCTATTTGAAAATCAAGTGTTGACTGTCATGTAATGCGTTGAATACTGTGCTGAAGTGAAAACAGAATGGTTGTCTCGGTGCAGAATGGTGGTCAGTGTATTGCCTGTTGACCCTTGTGATTTCAGGGCTGACTGGAAGCTGCCTTGCTGCCCTGCCCAGCATCACAAAAGGGAATCAGATCACATATCTAGCCAGGAAAAACTCAAAATCCACGTGCAGTTTCTACTCAATGCGTATCACTTTCACACCGTTGTAAAATAAAAAAATCGCAAATCAAACCATTGTTAAGTCAGGACTGTCTGCATATTCTGACGTGGCCTCGTTAGTGCCTTCAAGTATCTTGTTACCCTAGAGGAGTCCCACACCAGAGCATGTGCCAACCACAGGCCAAGAGAGCATGCCAGGGGCTGGGTCTCCCAGCACCTCTTGGTCTGTGCTGGTAACCCTCATCCCTAGGAGCTGCCTGTAGACTCTCCTCATTAGGTCTGTGCTATGTTTCAAAGAATTTAAAAAAGTCTTGGTCTCAGCATTTTGGTTAAGAGACCTGATGTCCAATTCCCTGAAACTGAAGGAATGAAACTAGCCTGATTCTGAGGAACACTGTAGGTATAGTAAAGGGTGAAAATGACACCTGTGATTTTAATTTTTATTGAGAACATTATTCTTCAGAACTTAATCTTTCAAAGTCAGGGCTGGAAACAGGTCTCTTCCACTCTACCTTTCCTGTTGGAAGAAGATGCTGGTATGGAGTAGAGACTCTGCCCTTTCAGCACAGTTGGTGTTTGAGTGACGCATGCATGGTAGCGGTCACTGGGGATACGTCCTCAGCTGGTCTGTAACCACGGCCCTGGGGACATGGTGCTTACCCAGAATGCCTGGCAGCTGCGTAGACATCCAGCTGGGCTGTGGTCCTGCTGTGGAACTGCTCTCTAGGCTGAGACAAAGAGCAGAGCCACCTCATGCAAATCAGAACACAGGTCACAGTCCTCACCCAGCACCAACTGGATTTCTGGAGCAGGACTCTGGAGCAGGACCCACACAGTATTTTAACCTGCTCCCCATGACCCTACACACTGTTCTTTTAAGCTCCACTGGAGAGGTTCTGAAGCTTCCTTCATACAAGACCAAGCCTTTAGTTAAGAGCATTGAATAGATACCGCCTCTTGGTTGGCCTCTGCAGAAGTGACCTGATGTGTGTTTTAGAACTAGACTCTTGGCTTGTTATGTCACACACCTAAGATTGCTCTGTGCAGGTGGCCACCGGGACTTTGGGCAGAGAACATTCAGTGCTGATGTTGGTACCCACATTTCAGAGACTGTGGTGCTCTGGCATTGGGTGCTGTGGCCACCCTCCCCAAGGACTCAGCAGGGTCCCCATACTCAGTGGTGGGGGGACCTGCCTTTCCCAGGAGCATGGATGGGGGCTCTGGGCACCCTGGCTGGGGCAGAGTTTGCCTGTCTGCTCTTCCAGAACAGGTGCTGATGGCACACCTAGGATGTGAAGGGTTATGTCTTTGGGGATTTAGTGCTCTGAGGCCTGGTGCCAAGGGGACCAGGCATCTGTGTGAGTGTGAAATGTGCCGTATGCACAAGGCCTGGGGCAGAGAGGAAAGCAGAGCATTATAAGGAACCTTGGAGTCTTTTTAAGAGATGGGTGCCTGAATCCAGATGTGCAATTTAAGAAGGCCACTGGTGGTGCCTGGTCCAGAGCCCCTGACCTGGTGGGCCTCAGCCAGCCCTGGGGACAGGGGCGAGGAGACCAGGCAGGGAGCCCTCAGGACAGCACGGCCTTGGTGTGATGGATGGCCTGCAGCCCTCGTGCTGCTCAGCACCCTCCATCATCCAGCTGGGTGGTTAGCAGGCTGTCAGAGAGAAATAATTTAGCAGCCATGGCTTAACTGATGCTCTTCTTTCTGGGGTCAAATGACTGCTCCGAAGCTGAGGTGCTGGCTGGCTCTCTATTGTGAGAGCTCGGGACTGACGACGTGAGAGGACAAGGCCTCATGGCCAGGGCCCACTGACACCCCTGGCTCTCAACAAGGCGTGCAGGGAAGGCGGGGCAGAAGGGGCTGTCCTCACTGCCCAGGCCTGGTGGAAGGCCTGCCAAGGGGCAGTCAGGCTGGAAGACAAGACACAGCCCTGGGGAGGGGACCTCAGGGAAGACATGGTTGACTAGGCTCCACTGGCTCCTTGGTTCATTGGCACAACAAGATAATGGAGGAAAGGACAGGAAGGAGGGAAACGAACTGAGGGGCAGTGTCAGAGAAGGCTGACTGTGGGGTCACTGGGAGGTGCTCAGGGACCCACGCACACCTGGACCTGCTTTGCAAACCTGTTTTCACTTGGCTTGTGTGTTATTTGAAGACCTGTCCAAAGGCAAGATGGATGGAGATTATACATAAACCCTTCCACACACAACTTAAAAGATTCAGCAAATGTTTGAAAACAAATAAAGGAGTTGGGGGCAGAGAGAGAGAAAGGGATCCTCTGCTCAGATACCCCTCCTGCCAGGCCACTGTCTGCCCTGCCCATCCCGTGCTCTGCGCCTGCTATCTACCGAGTGAATGGAGGCTCGCGCCCAGTTGTGACCCAACGCCAGGGCCCATCCTGTGTGTTTTGTTTGCATGGCTGCAGAGGTCAGTGGCGCCCATGCTCTTTAGCAGATGCTGATTGCTGAGGCAATGGTTGATTCTGTTCTAGGTGCAGTGTGGAGTCTGTGGTGATCCTGGCAAACACCAACAAGCCCTGGAGCCCTGAGAGTTCATCAACCACACCATCCACCTCTCCTCAACTGATGCCAGAAGTATATAAACATACTGTCCTGTATCTAACATGTTAGGGAGCCTTCAAGTCATTCTCAGAATGGCAAGAGAAGAGGTAACTTCTTGCATAAATAAGCAGTTTCAAGACTGGAAGGATGAGGCTTTTTCAAATGGTAGAAGGATTGCTGACACACAGGAGAACTATAGAAATGTTTCCTAAATGAGTGAAGGTCGACGGCTATGAGAAACCAGCCCATTGTCATGCATGAAAAGACCCGAGGGGTCATCCTTAAGCCAGGCTCCTTCTCCTGCTCCCATTTTTGATCCTATGCTTCCAGACAAATGCTCTCCCTGGCCCTCCACCTCCATGCAGCCCAGCACGGCGGCACCTGGGCCCCACATAGTCACCTGCCTCCAGCTGAAATCACTGACATGGAAGGAGGCATGTTCACAGGCTCTCCGCAGCCTCCCTAGCTAGACACTACCCAAGCCGTTAGCTGGCACGCATAACCTGTTTGGTTTGCAGGATACTCAGTGACCGAGTCACCATCAGGCCTGGTGCAGGGAGCTGCCCACCTGTGCCCCTCTCTTCAGGATCAGACCCCTGCAGCTTGCTAAGTCAGAGTGTTGATGCTTTCTTTACATTCACACGGTTCTCTCTGAAATCCTAAAAGCCCCTGGTGATCTGGGCAGGGGCCTTGCCTGGGTGTCGGGCAGAGCCTGGTTTTTCTGGGAGGGGTGCAAGGGGGCTGCTCCCTACTTACAGTGATGGGAGTAGAGGGGCCTGCCTGCTGCCCCATCATTGTGCTTAGTCAGTCTAGCATCCTGAGGAATGCCACCTGCCAGCAGCTACCTGGGGAGTCTCACCTGGGACAAGAGGTGACTTCTATTCCTGCTGGGGGTGTGGCCAGGCAGCCGGATGCCGAAGAGGGCCTGCAGAGCGGCCTGCGCAGCCTGGCCCTTGGCCAGCTTCTTGCTGCGTCCTGAGCCCTCAAACGTCCTGCCATCCACACACACGGCCATAATGAAGCTTCTGGCCCGCCGCTTCTCAGCTGGCTCTGCAAGGCAAACGTACCGCAGGCCGGAGCGCAGCTGGTTCAGCACCACCACGGGGTTCCTGTCGCCTGGGGCTACAGGGGCTGACCTGGGCCTGTCTGGCCGCGCCTGACCCACCAGGTCCAGCGTGTGGCAAAGCAGACGCCCACGCCGGCAGGCTGAGGAAAGCAGCTCGGGGTCGGCAGGGCGGCGGCCTGGGAAGCCTCCGCTGGGTGCCGCTGGCTCAAACTCCTTGAACAGCGTGTCGGGGAAGTCAGCCTGGTCGGAGGTGAAGTCTGTGGATGGGCTGGCACAGCTGCCCATGGCCAGGTGGGCCTGGCAGGCATTGGGGAACTGCACGAAGGACCTCAGGGCCAGCTCAGCCGCCCGCATCTTGGCTTTCTTCTTGGTGGGCCCTGTGCCCTCAAATGTGAGCCCGTTCACCTCCACAGCCACGGCAAAGACAGGGGCGTGCACAGGGCCAGTCTGGGACACCATGCGGTACTGCAGGCCTGGCCGCAACTCGTGCAGCTGGACCAGTGCATTCTTGGGTGTCACGGACCACGACAGCCTCCTCCAGACCAGCTGCAGCTTGCAGACATGGCCCCCATTGCCCTCCTCCAGGGGCCGTTTCCTCTTCACAGCAGGTGTGCCACCTCGGGCCCTGTTGCCCGGGGACAGGGGCCTGGCCTCCAGGTTGCTCACGTTGCGGTTTTCCTTCACATCTGTGCTGCTGGAACCTGGAGATGAGAACAGACAGCCGTGACCCAGGGCACTGGCAGCCACAATGGCAGATGGGCTGCCTGGGACTGCCCTGTGCCTTGAGCTCTGCACCATGGGCCCAGGCACCAGCACGTAAGCCAGGCCTGGGAGATGCATGGGAAGGGCCTGCAGGGGCACCTGTAAAGCAGTGCCTGCCTCTAGCTGACCAGGGTGAGCATGTGCCCCTAAGAATGGGGTTGGAGGCCTGGAGGAGCAGGTGTGAGAAGTAAGTGGGCATGGACATGGGCAAGGAGCGTGGGCCCACTCATGGCTGTTGCATGTGGGCTCTGACACGCAGGGCTGAGGTCTGCCACTGGTTCCATGCACAGCATGCTCCCCCGTCCCCCAAAGTGGCCCCCAAAACTGAATGAACACAATACTCTTCCTTTCTGTTAGCGTGGGGTCTGTTAGCAATGCTGAGGTTCGGGGTGCCTTTCCTCTGGTGTGGAACATAAATGCATGTGGATCTTGCGAGGACTGCTGCGTGGCACCATTTAATGAACTAGGTCCATACATTCAACGAGATGGTCTCAGACATATAATGTTAGATAAGAGCAACTTGCAAAATAACACATGGGCTGGGACATCCTTACTACAAATGAGGAGGCAGACTGTGCCATCACACGGAAGTGGGGAAGCTTAGGTCCCAGCTTCCCAGGGAGACAGGAGGAAGACGCAGTGCTGGCTCAGAGGGTGGCTTCATCTGTGTCTGTGATATTTTATTTCTTTGCAAGAAGTGATATGAAGTAAATTTAGTGAAGCCATCATTGCTGGCTGTAGGTGGTGGATGTATAGAATATAACCCAACTTCCCTGGACTGGCCACCTTCAACCATCCTTTGCCAATAAAGCCGTTCCATTTAGAGAATCTCAGCTATGTGTTGCCACAGGGCCACAGGATGAGTCCCTTTCACCTCTGCTGGAACATATACTTCTGATCTCAAAACCACAGGTTTCCTGGGAAGTACCCTGGAACTGGCAATGGCGGGCGGGCACCGAGGCCTCCCCAAGCCTCTTACTGCTCAAGTCCTTTCCTGGCATCACAGCTGTGTCCCAGGAGAGTGACCTGAGACTCACGAAAGGCACAGCCCTGGGCCCCGTGGCCGGCTCACTGGTGGGGATGAGACTGTATCTTGCTGCTGTTCATGTAGGAGTTCATGGTAAGAGAGTCTTGGACCCTCCAGGGGATGCCCTTTCCTGGGCTCTGCAGGGCCATGAGGATGCTGAGCATCACCTGCCTTCAGCTTGGACAGCTCAGAGTGACTATGCAGGGCAGGCCCCACACAGGGAAGGCCACACACGGATGTCCTTCTGTGTCCTTGGATTTTTCCCATAGAAGCCATAAGTTGTGAATGAGTTTATTCTCACTTAGCGAGTGGGGACAAGGATTTCTCCAGCCAGACCCCAGTTATCAAGAGATGTTGAGAATTGTTTTTGAACTGTGTCCTAGAAGCGGGTCCTAATGGCCATGTGCTTTCTCTGTGAAATCTCTGCTGTGAGTAGGAGGCCCCTCTCTCCTGCCTTGGAAGCTGAGCAGCTCTGAGACCCTCTGACTCAGTGGCTGGTGTTCTGGCCCTGCAGTTGGAGCGTAACGAGAAGAGCCCAGTTGAGCAGGTACAGAAGCTGTCTTTGAAGAGCAGGTGTCTCTGAGAGGCGCCCACACACTGGGGATGCTCCGTCAGGTCCTGCACCGTGTGCATCCCTGTGAAGGAGTGAGCCTGTTTGCTAAGACCTCAACTGCCCATGAGCTTAGTTTCCTAAGTCATGAGGTGTTTCTATTAGTATTTTCTCCAGTGGTTTCCCCCTATAAGATACTAGGTTTTAGAGGTAATCTGTTCAGTGGAGGGAGCCAGAGCATTTCTAGGTCAGAGGGGGATGATGTTCACTACAGCCTGTTTCTGTGGAAGTGATTACCATCCAGACAGCAAGCCCAGAACCCCAGCCCCTTCTGTTAGGCATAAAGCACCTTGGGTGTCATGCAGAAGGACCTCTGCCAGCTGGGCATCTCTGTCCAGGGGAGAGTAGACTGGATTGGCCATGCAGTTTCCCCAGTTGAATGGAAAGATGGAATGTCAAGCACCCCACCAAAAAGCTCCACTAGCACTCTAATTTCTTATATTTCTCACAAGCAGGATCCACTGAGATGGTCAGTGTGATTAGAGGGGTTGGCATATCAGATGACCTCTGCTGCCTCCTGAGGTACAAAGGCTTCCCTTGAAGTGACAGCCCTGAGATGGGCACTTCCCTCCACCTGTGCTGAACTGGTCCCATACTCTGCTCCATGGCATGAAGTATCTATGACCTTGTAACTATCATTATTAAAGTTTCCTGTGGCAAAGGCCACAATTATCAGCCTGTGGCATGAAAACACCTTCCATAACAATCAATAATTAATAATAGTTGATAGAAAACCCAGGCTGCTGGGACCTATAGCCTGGGTGTGCTAGCTAGACTCTCTGGGGCACTGTCACCTGCTGGCTTTTGTGAAGGAGCAGATGTGGGGTTTGGCTCCCTTCAACAAGGCCCAGATACCCTGTTCAACAGGCTGGCTGAGTCCGAAGTTGCAGGAGACTGGTTGGGACAGGTCCCTCCACAGGATCCACAGTCAAGCAGACGAGACAGCAAAGTCCCTTCCGCCCTCTAGGTGTGACCTTGGGCAAGTCCCTCAACCTGTCTGAGCCTCATACCCTTAAGATAGAAGAAAAGTGTTTGAACAGCACCAGATCTGAGATTCTTCTGAGATTCAGCTAAAGATTGAGTAGGCCCCGCTAGAACCCGGACCCCCAGGAACCTCCAGTACATTTTTTGACAGTACCAGGAAAGAAGGAGAGAAGCTGCTAAGCTCTTCATGAGGGATTTCCCAGGAAATCAGGCCCTCGGGGGAGCAGCCCTCCCCACACAGTGTGCCTGGCCAAGGCCCAGGACCCTCTGAGGGGTTTGGGCGCCTCCTGCTGTGCCATGGAAGCGGGCCTCAGCAGTTCACACAAAACGCGCCCCTTTGAGCCTTTGGCTGGTGAGGCAAACCGGCTCTCAGAGACTCACCAGGACCCACTGGTGTCAGTGGGCTTCAGTTCCTGAGGCAAGGGGACAACAGCTTTGCCTTGTGGGTCATTCGGTCCAGTGAGAGAGGCAGGCAGACCCTGTGATGCCCACGTGGCCGGGGCAGAGGGAGGCAGCCTTGCAGGGACACTCTGCCTGCTGGACCCAGGCTAGGAAGGCTGAGCCCAGAAGTGAGGTCCCTGCAGAATTTGTGCAGCTGTTCCCTGTGCACCTCCTGTGGGATGCCAGTGCCAATTCCATGAATCCATGTTTCTTTCTACCACATGAAGAGGTCAGATACATTGCAGTACCCTCCCTGACCCACAAAATGAGTCTCATTTTCTTCTCAACTTGTTAATGAGTTTCACAGACAGAATAACCCAGAGATGAAGAGTCAGGAGGCCAAGAGAGCTCTTGTCCCTAACATGGACGTGGCCTGGCTGCCTGCTTCCCAGGTCTGGGCACACGGGCTCCTTCCCCAGCCCAGGGCTCTGCACTCTGGCCCCATGGGCCTGGAGCCTTGGGTCACCCCTGAGGTGGGAGATGAGGCATTGTCTTCTCCAAGAGGAGCAGGGCCTGGTCTCTGAATGTGCTCCTGTCCAGGACGCCCTGTGGCAATTCCCCCCTTAACCTTTAACCCTGTACATTTGGGGACCCGGCGCTGATTTGGTGTCTATTCAGCCAACACAGAAGGGAATTGGATGCAGCTTTACCCACCAGGTTAGCCCAACAGACCTGTGCTTTCTCATGCACATATGGGTGACAGGCTCACTTCTTGGGCTTTTGTGATAATGCACGAGAATGCTTAACAGCTGTCCGGTGTCACAGGCTTCCAGACTGTGTTTTTTGTTGTTTGGTGATGACTGATCACAGCACCAAAGAGGTGACAGTTGCCATTGCCTCAGTGCAGGTGGCCCACTGCTGGGGTTCTCATGGGGTTCTGGGGTACAGGACTTGGTTATACAATGTTTATTATGTGATAAAAGCGACTGGATTTGTATTTGTTGTACACTTGGAACAGTTCAAATGGTTGGTTCACACTAGGATGTGAGAATTAGTGCATCCTTTAACTCTGCTCTGGAATTCACTCTCCCAAATAATTGCTTTTCTTGCCAGTCATGATTCAGAGATGTGCCGTGTGTCAGAGCTGGGGTAACTCTACAAGGAATTCCTTTACTATGAGGGGGAGGCAGGGGAGTCATCTGCCAAAAGCCAGCTGAACATTGAGGGTCATGCAAGGGCTTCCCTGTCCCCCGTGAGTGTGTACCAGCTCGAGGGGGGGGGACGTCTGCCTTGTAGAGGGATGCAGAGGCAGAGATGGGGGGCATGTGGTCGACAGACCTTGGGCTGGGGCAGCTCCTACCCCCCATCCTGGGTCTCACACCATTTGCTCTCCTCCTTGGGAAATTTCCGACTCGGATTCCCTCCACAAAGCCTACCCCCTCCCACGTGCGAGCATCCCAGGTGCCCTCGCTGGTGTGTTACTACAGCAGGACACATGCATGTCCTCTCACCCTTGAGCATCTGACATGAACCTTGTGAACTGCGGCGCTGCATGGTCTTTGTGGGGGGGCATCGTATTTCAGATAGCTGTGTGTCCTTCCATTGCGGAAGTTAGAGGGGAAGTGGGCGGATAACTCTGATGGACAAGAAGCAGGCCCAGAGCAATCGCCACAGTCTGGAGACTGCGAGGCACTAAAGGAGTGTCTGAGCCAGGGAGACTCATAGGGAAGGCATGGAGTGAAGTGCTCCTCACACGCAGACCGTCTCCTGAGCCCTGCAGGTATATTCTCTTTTTGACAAAAGTGTCAGCAATGCAGTGCTACTTCTAAAGGTCCATCACATAAAATAATTGCATTTTGGGGAGAAAGAGCAGAATTTCACATTGGCATAGCTGCGGCTAAACTTCTTTTCCAGGTGAAATACATTCTCCCAGAGTTAAGTGCAATACTAGGCTGCGTCTGGGCATTGGCTGCCTTTCTTCACATGTGGACAGGCCATGTGGAGGGTGAGGTCCTCGGCTGCCATCTTGAGGCACTTAGCCCTCCGTGTGATTGTGGCACCTGTCTGTTTTCCTTGTACTATATTGCCCCCTCCCTCTTCCACTGTCCCTTCTGGAGTGCATCTGTCTGCCTGTTATGCAGGCCAGATTCTCGAGGTAGGAATATCACTGGGAGCTTTTCCATGCTGCGTCACTAATAATGACACTGCTGGGACTGTGGGTGGGAAGCTGCTAGGGAACCAGCCATCGTGTCTGCCCTGCCTCTATCAGACAGCATGGCTGGCAGGAGCGAGGCCTGAGGCCAGAAGTCTGCAACCTCACTGGAAGGAGGTCCTGGTGTTTTTGGGGTAAGAAGATGTGTGAACTGGGGTACACAGTGGCACATCCATGTGCTGGGCCTACTGACTCGGGTTCTGGAATGTGCCCAGTTCTGGTGTCGCCAGCTGTGCATGGGCCTGACACTGATGGCTCCTGGGTCAGGCTAGGCAGCAGGCAGAAGATGGCCTTTCAAGGCCATGTCACGTGTTTCCGTGAAAGCTGCCTGCCACACATCTGGGTGAGGACTACATACGTGGTGGCTCACCCCTCTCCAGATCCCAGGGCACAGAGTATAGACTTTGCAATCCTATGACTCTGGCCAGGAGTGGGCATTGCAGCCCCTCCATGTGTGACCCAGGCAGTCACCCCCCCATGACTGTGGTAGGCATGGAGGTGATGGGATCAAGGGCAGCGATTTGCTGCTTCTCAGTGTTCAAAGAAGAGAGCTTTCAGAGTTACCCATGTAGGCAAGAAGTCTTAAAAATGTGGCATCTAAGCCAAAACCAACCTTGATGGCTGGCCTCCTTCTTCCAGGCTTGAGGGTCCACCACTGACCCACAACTCCAGCTTGACCCATGACACTGGAACTCAAGCTGCAGGGAGCAGTGGAGGTGTGTGCCAGGGCGCCAGGGCCGGAGGGGACACGGGAAGTATGCGGGGTGGTCCTGAGTGGTGAAAGGACACTCATGGGGGGGTGCACCTTGCCATATGTTAAGCCAACTCAGACATGCCACTCATGGGCTTTGTCTGAGAATGTATTTCACCTGTAAAGTGAAAGCAGGAGAGCCGAAGCAAGTCAGAGAAAGTTTGTGTTTGCTGCACAGCCCCCACTTCATCCCTGCACACAAGCGTACATGGGCTACACCCAGGGAAAGCACACTCCACACATACCACACATGGGGAACACACGCCACACACACGACATACCACACACTCACAAGGCACACTCCCCCCCCACACCGCCTACTCACACAGCCCTCTGGGGTCCGCCTCCCTCTCGTGTTTGGATGGCAAGCTGGTAAGACCGTGTTGGCAGAGCTGGTGGGAGCATGAACACAGTGCATTAATTTGGAAGTTTGCCTTGATCAATGTGTGAAAACAGGGTTTTCTAAGTAAATTAACAGCATATGTTACAAATGGGATGACTGGTCCACTGATAGAAATAAAATTTTCCAAGCTTTTCAAAGGCATTTTACATTATAAACAAATACCTTCTTATCTATCAGTTCCTGGCTGATGGGGAGCATCAGGCAAATGGCCTCAGCTACCATGTCAGCCAACTTCAATGGCGCATCTCCCAAGTTCTGGGTCCTGCCTAAGACGTCTTCATGCAGTATCTCACTAACACTGGCCTCCCTCCATGACTCTGGTCATGTTCCTACTCCATCTTACGAATGAGCCCTGAGGCTCTCAGCAGTAAACACACAGCCCAGGTCCATGGGGCAGTGATTAAAGAGCACAAGATGGCACTGGGGGCCTTGCCCTCACTCTGGGCTTATTTTCCTAACTGTCCTGAATCGTCATCAGAGGTCATGAGGCTGCCAAGCTCCCACATGGAGAACAGATGGGCCATCCCACAGCTGGACATGAGGAGGGGCAGGACACAGAGCTCTTCCTGAGGTGTTCATCCACACATGCCATCCAGCAGCTGTGTGCACATGTCAGTGCAGCTGGGTGTGTGTGTGTGCTTGTGCATGCTTCAAATGTGCTTTGGCGTACATGTATGCACACATGTGTGTATAGGTGTCTATGTACACACACGTTATATGTACTTGCATGTACACACGTACACATATCGGTTGTATATGCATGTGCAATGTATGTGCATATGCACACATGCATGTGTATATGTATGTGTCTATATATGCATGCGTATGCATACATGTGTGTACTTGTATATGTATTTGTGTATACATTTGTATGTGTGTGCATATGCATGTGTATGTATGCATATATATGCATATGTGTATGTATTCCAAATTTCTGAAGTAACTATCAATAACTCGATTATGTCCTAGGAATTTTCCAACTTAGACCATGAGAGAACAGAAATGGCCATTTTATCAAAGTGTTGCTTGAATCCATGTGTTCCACTCAGGCGCTTGTGAGCCCTGACCAGGAGTCAGAGTTCTGATCTGCATGGTGCTTCCCCAATCCTCCCGCTGAGGGCAGCGTTTTAGTGTCTGTGCTTTTCTCCTCATCCAGAAAATGTAAAGGTCAAGCTGGGTCCCAGTAAAGCTGGTCTGGTCCTGCCATGTGGTGGCTCTGTGACTTTGTTTCTGTGGAATTATCCATGGCAACAAACTCTGTTTCCTGTCTTGCTGGTAATGTTTTTTCTGGGAAAAGGCTTCTTGTGCAAAGTGTTGTTTCTAAAAGGGTGATGGCAAAACGGACAACATTTCCATGCAAGTTCTTCCTGCTGTTGCTTCGAGGTCAGATTTATAATGTAGCAGTCACCTGTAAGCATCCCACTTCCTCCCCACCCTGTGACAACAAGCACACTCTTGACTCTTTATGGCGGAGGAGGTAACCCATCTGTTAAGTAATATTGAAATGCAAGAGCTGTTCACATGGTTTGGAATGTTTCATCCCTTCATTTAAATGCCTGCCAATATGCTACAAATGAGGACAGCATTCTGCATGCCCGGCATGCCCGGGGCTCTCCCTCCCTCATGTGTTACCCCATGTGTACACGCACCAGCCCTGTTTCTGCCGGCGTCTCCTCAGTGGTCTGAGCAGGGAGACTCAGATCCTGCCGCACACATGCTGGGGTGTCTCTCCAGGTTCACGTGCCCGAGTGTTTCACAGGCAGGCCTTCCTCTAGCTCTTTCCCTGTTAAGTCATTGTACAAACTGTGTTCAAAGACACTGCGTTCATTTTTCTTTCTCATTTTTGGTTTGGAGGAGCAAAACAAAGGAAAGAGAGGAAGGATGGTCCAAAACAACTGTTTTTTCCTATAATCCTTAGAGTTCTCAGTCACACGGTCACTTCTAATATTTTCCTACCATTCAGGTGGGGATGGGATTCTGGGTGTGGATGGAACCAGGTGGGGACAAGATTCCCAGTGGGGATGGAAGCAGGTGGCAATGGGATTCCAGGTGTGGAGGGAATCCAGGTGGGGATGCGGTTCCAGCTGAAGATGGATTTTCTGGTGGGGACTGGAACAGGGCCTCCTGCTACAGGAAGCCTAGATAGTGCCCCCACCCCACCCCAAGGGTCCCGGCCTTTTGAGACCATGGCAGACCCCCTCTGCACATCGGCTGGGGCCCCCGCATTCTTAAGGAAGGGAGCTGCTTACTCAGATTGTCGTCATCCTCCTTGTTTGCAGCCCCAGGACTTAGGTGCTTGAAGGGAGTCATGAAGGCTGATGACATGCTTACTTTGTCTGGAAAGAAAAGAACAGGAAAGGCACTTTGACATCCAGTGTCAGAAAAAAACCTGTGTTTTGTGTTCTTATTACTGAGGGTTTAGACAAAAGAGGTTGACAATGCATTTGGTTTCAGCCACTTCATTCTAGTTCAGTCTTATATTGAATTTCTGACAGCATTTTATCAAATTCCTCTCTCCATTCAATTTTAAACTTTCCAAGTTCCCTCCTTCTTGTCTCTTGTGCATCGTCCCTCAGGCTCTGCCGGAGTGTCCCCATGGCGGTGCCCTTGCGAGCCTGTGGGCTGCTGGGTGCCCTGGGAGCAGGTGGGGAGGCCGCGGGGCAGCAAGACTTGGGTGGGTAAGCACGCTGCTGCCCTCCTGGTGGAGAGCTGCTCCGTGGGCCTGGAGTGCGTGAACAGAGGGGACTCTGAGCAGCTGGACATTTGGCTGTTCTCCATGCATTTGGGCAGGTGGAGCAGGAGTCCTCCCAGGAATACATGATCCTTGGATGCCCACAGCCTGCAGTCCTGGGGTACCTGAGGGCCAGACCCAGATGTGTCTTGGGTCCCAGACACCCCCCAGCCTAGCACAGTGGAGACCTGCTGCTCAGGACCTCTACTGCATAGTTGCTGCCTCTGGTCTCAGCAATTTCTTCCTCACACAGAGCAGTTAAGGTGACTAGAGGTTGGAAGTACAATTGGGAGGAATGGAAAGTTGACTAGTGAAGGTGCAGAGGAGCAGCTCCTGATTTTAGCGGGCCCACCAGTGAAGTCAGGGTGCCTGTCCACAGAGGGGCCTCTCAGGGCAGGACGGGTGGCCGGACACCCAGGAGCCAGCCTCCGCCCACACTCCTGCTTTCACAGTCCCCCCCCGCCACCTGGCGGTGAGTCCCCATGAAGTGACCACGTTAGGGTGCTGTCACCACCACTGACCGAGGGTGCTGCAGGGGACCACGGCCCTTTCCCGCTCCCCCTCTTGGTGGGCCCAGTGCCCTGCTCATTGGGTGCTAAGTTCCCTTGCTGCACAGGGTCTCCCCATCTCCCAAGGGCAGCATTTTAGTGTGCTCTCTGCCTCTAATGCCTCTTGTTGGCATCTGCTGCCAGTCAGCAGAGCTGTTCCCACCCTCGAAGGTGACTTCCCACAGGAACATTAATGAGCGGCTGAACATGCCCTTCGCTTTCGGGTGTCCAGACCCAGGTGGGAGGCTTGCTCTTTCCCTTCCAGTTCTGAGCCTCTGCTCTCTTTAGCCTAGCTTTCCAGAGGCCAGGGAAGTTCACACTGAAATTCATTCAGGTGCCTGTTAACAGCATAACGATGTAATGTTCTTTGAAAGAGAACAATAAATAACTCAAATATAAAGCACCTGCCTCTTCTTCATTCTGCTCTGCAAGAAAATCAGACCAGGAAAGGCAAGGCTCTCCCAGATACTTTCAGCCCAAGCTAATTCACTACAAGACAGTGACATCTCCTGCTTGAGCTGTGATTTCATTAAGGGAGCCCCAAAACACCACATAGAGTGTGGGGTTCGGATAATTTAGTTTGGAGCATCTCAAAATGAAATTACAGTTTTCCAATAAAGCAGGGTTACCAGCCATGTTTACTCACAAAAACACACTAAACCATTTTAGAACCCACCTTAGCAAAACTGTGAAATATTTAAAGATTGTTTAGATTCATCAAAAGTCTTGTCTTCTGGGGTTGCCAGATTTATCACATAAAAACACAAGACACCAAGTTAAAATTGGGTTGCAGATAAACAACAGACATTAAAAACATATATATATATATATATATATATAAGCCTCCAATATTGTGTGGGACATATATATACTGAAAAAATTATTCATTGTTTATCTGAAATTCAAATTTAAGGCAAAGGACCTGAATAGACATTTCTCCAAAGAAGACACACAGATGGCCAACAGACACATGAAAAGACGCTCAACATCCCGAATCCTCAGGGAAATGCAAATCAAAACCACAGTGAGATAACACCTCACACCCATTAGGATGGATATTGTTGAAAAAAAACAACTAGAAAATAACAAGTATTGTGAGATATAGAGCAATTGGGCCCCTTGTGCACTGCTGGTGGGAATGCAAAATCATGCTTCATGATGAAACCATCAATCCTGCTTCTGGTACACACCCAAAAGAATTGGAATGAGGGACTCAAAGAGACATTTGCACACTATGTGCAGAGCAGCAATGTTCACAATGGCCGAAAGCTGGGAGCAACCAGGGTGTCCAATAGATGAATGGATAGACAAAATGTGGTTCATCCACATGGTGGAATATTATTCAGCCATAAGAAGGAAGGAACTTCCGCAATATACTCCAACATGGATGAACCTTGAGGACATTATGTTAACTGAAATTAGCAAAAGACAAATACTGTGTGATTCCACTTATGTGAGGTCCCTGGGGAGTCAGAATCATAGAGGCAGGAAGTAGTATGGTGGGGACCAGGCTGGGGTCAGGTGGGGACTTGGTGTTTTATGGGGACAGTTTCAGTTTGGGGAAATAAAGCTCTGGAGGTGGGTGAACATGGAAAGCAAGTGAAATCCATGTGAGAAACAGCTGTTCCAGACAAAGCACGGACCGTGTGCTTAGAGTGTTGTCAGAGAGGGTGGGGGCTACATCTCTTGTGTAGGATAGTCGCCATGACAGCCATGCCTTTCCTCACAGTTGCTTCCCCAGAGTCTGTCAGCTGGCATCTCTGATGAGTTGGTTCAGTATGAGCAGGACTCTGATGTCCGGCTGGTTTTACTGTGGTCATTATAGCTGCCTTCTCAACATCTGGCTTCATACAGGTTACTTTTATTTTGCTCAGTTCTGGGCAATTTGGGCCCTCTGAGAGAAGCTGGTGCAGGGAATTCCCATACTTGGGCTGCCTCCCCACCTCCCACTGCAAAATCTGCAAGAAGGAGAAGGAAGGCAGCTGGCAGGGTGGCCAGGCAGTCCCACTGTTTAGCCATTCGTGCCTTTGGCTGCCCAGCTCAGGTCCAGGGCGTCTGATGTCAACCAACTGGAAATCAACCTGAGAGCAATGCAGCCACCAGGATTGGCCCTGGTGTACACAGTACCTGGTACAGACAGTGCCTAATATAGATAGCGCCTAGTATAAACAGCATCTGGTGCTGTCCTCCAATCAAGGACCATTCTGGGGGGAAGGCCTAGTCATTGTTAGTTATCTTCCAGCTGTTTTTAATGCATTACTTGAAATGACCCAGGACATTTGCATAATAAACCATGTTACTCATTGCAAAATAAATGGCTTTGTTGAAATGATTTCATATATTTTAGGTCATGTGGGGAAGCATTTTCAGAAGGCAGAAGCCCTTTCCTGGAGCCATATGAGGTCAGTTTGGTTGAGAATATTGATAATGTAGAGCAAATAAAAAGTGGTAATGGCCTAGAGACAGATACATAGGCCAAGAGAAGAAAACAGAGAATTAGAAAATAGAGTCACACCTATATGATCAATTGATTTTCAGCAAAGATCTCAAAGTAGTTCAATGGGGTAGAGAAGTCTTTTTAACAAGTTGTGCTGAAAATCCGTGCATCATCTGGAAAAAATGAACTCTGAGCTCTTATACCATATATGAAAATTATCACAAAATGGATCATAAATCCTAAATGTGAAATCTAAAACTATAAAGCTTGCAGAAGAAAATATAGGAGATTGCTTTCATGGTTTTCATGTGGGCAGATTTCTTAGGACATAGAAAGCACTAATCATAAAAAGATTGTTTTCATCAAAATAAAAAGTTTCAGCTTATTGAAATACATTGTTGAGAAAAGAAAAAGCAAGCTACAGATTGGGATAATATATTTACAATCAAGACAGCTGATTTGTACCCAGAATATAAGAACTCTTGCAATTTAGTAATAAAGGACAAAAAAAAATCCAAGTTTTAAAAAATTGGGTAAAATACTTGAAGAGAAACTCGATAATGGAAAATATACAAATAGCCAATAGCCATATCGAAACGTGCTCAACAGGGAGACACAAATTAAAACCAAAAAGAGATATCGATATGCAACCATTAGAACGGCTAAAATTAGGAAGACTGATGATGCAAAAAGTGGCCTAAGATGCAGGAAATCAGAGCTCTCATCCACTAGGACAGTAGCTTTGGATAATGTTTTGGCTATTAATATATACCAGTTCCACTTCTAGATAATTACCCAAGATAAATGAAATATGTATGTTCAAGAAAAAATATTAGGTCAAGAATGTCTAGAGGAATGTCATTCATATAGCTCAGAATCAGGAACGTACAGATGCCCATTGCCAGCGGAATGGATAGTCGGGTTTTGCCCCACGTGTACAATGGGAGAGAATCGGCAATGGACAGCTGAAATGTTAAAATGCATTATGATCTGGACGAATCTCTGAAACACTTAGTTGAGCAAGAAAATCTAGGCAGAAAGGAGAATGTGCTGCATGATCCCATTTATATGAGGGTCCAGGACAGGCAGCAGAGCTCTGGTGGGGGAAGACAGACAGTGAGCTGCTCTGGGATTGGTGCAGATTGGCTGGGAAGGGATTCAGGGACTCTGCCTGGATGACAAAGGGTGTGGAGTGTGCAGAGTGGCATGCGTGTTACATGTGTGGACGAATTTGTTATGAAATGTAACACATACAGTTTGTACACTTCTCCATATGTAAATTCTAGTTCAATCATTTAGATATACTAAAAGGTGAAAAACATAACTGGCAGGAAAAATAAATGATCTAAGCAAATACCCAACTATTATTTAGCCTGGAAAGGGGATGTGGAGGGTGCAGGTATGAAAGGGAGGTGTCACCAGGAAGCATTGACCTGCATACAGTCACCCTCCTCACAAGGGACTTGGGGTGGTTTTTCCCACTTTTTAAAAAGAGATTTGAAAGCATCAATGTATTAAAAGGGCTTTTGTGTTGCAACAAGAAAAACGACCACCTCAAAAATAAACCCTTTGGAGCCACCCCAGGATTCATATGAAGATGATCGTGTGTATGAGAACTGCGGAGGAAACAGCCAGTGGAGGTCGCAGAGAGATGAGTGGGTACTATGAACATCAGGTCCAGCTGCGCAGTGCAAGACTCAGTTTACCCATGACAACCAGGAAGTGTGAGAAGGGTTTCTTTTTTGGAGGCTGCTCTGTGGAAGTAATGTTTACTTTCACAAACTGATTGGTATATGAACGATTAATGAAACAATTTTTACCAAGTAAGGTGAAAAAATTTAAAAGCCCTCTGGTGCCTGAGCACATTAGTTACTGGGAAAAATCCACTCACGTGAAACAGCTAACACATTTGCTGGAACTTTCAATAAATCTGTCATACTGAAATATCTAAGGATTCCATCTTACACTCTGCCTCCTGGAAAGCACTAAATATTTCATGGTGTAGGTTATTTTTAAAAGACACATAAACTGAGCACATTGGTTCTGCTCTTCTGTCAACAATCTGAAGTGAGGGCCGCACTGGTGTCCTCGGCTTTTGTAGGCCACAGCACCCCGATCTTGCTGAGCTCAGCTGTCTTGGACAATTGGGTGCCCGCAGAAGAAAGTGGCAGTTGGAAGTCACAGAACTCTGTCGGTGCCTTTGGGCTACAAACCACAGCCTCTTCCAAGTCCCCTTCTTCTGTGTTCTTGTTGCCAAAACACACTCTGACAGATGGCCTGCCTCAAGCCTGACCCACTTTCTTTCATAACTGTGTATCCTAATTGAATACAGGTACATCCTAATGGATGCTGCTTCTGCCTAAACACAAACGCAAATCAGTTTGAGCAGGTGGGCTACCCCGGGAAGCAAGAAAATAATTAACCTCCATGCAGGCAGGAGAAAGGAAAAACATTTCAGAATAGAGGCAAAGCCTTTCTCACAGATTTTCAGGAACATGTAACTTAAAACACCATTTTCAAGCTGCCATCCTATGACCAACACAAGGGAATTCAGGCAACATTTTTTTTTAATAGAAGATACTGGGTCTGCACTGAGTTTTGTGACACATAGAAGGTTTGAACTCAAGAGAGCGTGGGGTGTCTTCTAGTAACTTCCAGATGGATAGAGTCATGAGTGGCCTTGAATGGGTCCACGTAAACTGGTGGCTGGCCCCACAGTGACTCATTCACTGCATGACTGGACTGTGTCCTCCCCCAGAATTTATGTTGGAGTCCTAACCCCAGGGCTTCAGAATGGGCTGTGATCAGAGGTGGGGTCTTTACAGAGGTGAGTAGGGTATCCTGAGGTCATAGGGCAGGCCCTGTTCCCAGCTGACCTGTGTCCTCATAGAGGAGGAGATCAACACACAGACACATACACACACTGTGATGACTGGCTGAGGTCACAGGAGGAGACAGTGTCTACATGCCTAAGAGGGAGGCTCAGGAGACAAGCCCTGCACACACCTGGATCCCAGATCAGCCAGCAAAGCTTTATAATATCAAATAGTTGCACACCTAATCAATAATTTCAAATCTGATGTTGAGAAGGAACAGTGCCTAAAGACCTGGCCTGGTGGGGGTCTGATGGAGGCCTGCTCAGGAGGCGCTTAGTCAGCTGGGCCCTACAAGCCAGTTACCATGTGCACTGTGTCCTCAGCCACGAGTCAGTTACAACGTCCACCATGTACTAGGCACAGGGACAGCCCTTGAGCAGGGGCTTGGCTTCAGGCACACCCTCTGGAAGGATAAGTCTGGCCTTAGTCAAGTTAAGGGGGAGCTGCTCCGGGCAGAAGGAGGCACACGTGGGCTCTGAGGCCAGGGTGCTGCTAGGTGTCCAGAACCTGGTGGCTCTGTGTGGGTGGCTCCCCAAGGCACGGGGCCTTGATTCTGCCCTGGGGGCCCCAGAGACTAGGGCCAGAAAAGTAGTTTTGGGTTGTGAGAGATGAGCAGAGGGGCATGAGCGATGGGAGAGAGAGAGAGAGAACAGAGAGACAGAGATAAAGGGAGGAGAGGCAGGGACAGGGAGCAAGAAGCCTCCTTCAGGATGAGTCTGAAACCTGATGTGGGTCCTTGGGTGGCCCTGCACTTGTCCCACATGATAGCCATCATTTGGATGCCTGTCCCTGAATGGTGGGATGGCTTCCTGGTGGCCTGGACCGGCTGGTCCACAGACTGACTGTGACTAGAGCTGTGGCTTTGTTGGGGACTCTAAGGGATAGAGGGGCAGGGAGCGGGGGTGGTGAAAGGGAGCATGGGAAAGCCAAAACCACATGTGTTTCTACTGGAGCCGGAACTTCTGCATGAGGACCCAGGTCTGGTCCCCTGTGGGGACTGGAAAGGAGCTGGAGTGTGTGGTTGTGGGGAGTGGAGCCCTTTCACCCTTTAGGGTCTCAAAAGAAGTCAGAGGGTAAATGTCAGCCCCAAATGTTGATCCTAAAAGAACATCTCCCCTTGTCATTATGTTCACTGACACCATAGCAGGCATCCCACAGCCAGCTGTTTGTGGGAGGTGACAGTGCTCTTGGCCAGAGGGGGTAGGTGACTGAGGGCTCCAGCTGTAGATTAAGTTGAGGGCAGGTTGGAGCTGAGATCAAGAGCCTGCGTGGCTCACCAGCTCTGAGAACAGGGAATGGGAGGAAGTATACACGGGTGATCGGGTGAGGCTCCAGTCCGGAATCCTATCAGATGATTACCTTCAACCTGGGAATTCTCACAGACAACCCCACAGGTGTACATTGGCACCCCAAGGACTCTAGTGACCCCCAGAGATAATCTCTCTATTATTCTGCTGGTTCTCTTTCTCTGAAGAACCCTGAGTGAACAGTGTTCATATCCTGAAATATGGTTGTTTTCTATATGAGCCATTATAGCATAGTAGAACCCAAATTAGCAGTCGTATCTGTTTCCTGCCTCCTCATAACTGGTCCCGCCCCCGCCCCACAGAGGTGCAGTACCGTCCAGGTCCGGGAACTCGTGGACTTGCTTTCTCAGATGGTGGCTGGTATCTTAAGTTTTTCTCAGAATGTAGTGCGGGGCTCACACTTCCTCATTTGGGTGTGGATTTCAGGCTGGGATTTCACAGTGAGAATGAGGTGGTGGTGAACATTTCCATGGTATTTCTGTTGACTTGCCTTGGTTCACAATCCTTTGCCAGTCTGCCATAGTGTGCCCTGTGCTGTTGCCCAGTGTAATTATTAGTAGCATTTGCTCACTCACAGGAGTGTCCAGGTTTGGATGACATAGCCTAAGGCCATTCTGCTTAGAAGCTCTCCTCCGGAGGTGGGCAGCCTGAAGGCAGCTGAGCTTCCTTTTGATTCTAAAGCAAATTGCTCACTTCCTACTGGACATTATATACCCAATTGTTTTACAGGCATTTCTGAGTTCATCTGCTCAAAACTGGTAAGGAAAGTAGCATTCCCAGTGTTCCTCTGGTCCATTTTGTACTATCCATCCAGGGTCCAAACTAGAGACTCCAAGTCACTCCGACCTCTTTCCTCACCCCATGTGTCAGTGGGTTTCCCAGCTCCTCAGACTGCACCTTCTGGCATTTCTTGTTTCTCACCCCTGCTCTTGCCACATCTGCTCTTACCTGGGTTTCTGAAATGATCTCCCTTCTATCATGTTTATCCTTTAAAAGTTGTTGCCAAAACATATTTTCTGGGATGTAAGTGTGCAAAGGTCCAGGAATTAAAAGCACGGGACCTCTTGGAGTCACATGGTCTGCATGGCCAGAGTGCAGCCCCGGGGCAGGTGAGGGAGTGTAGGGTGGGCGGTGAGTGGGAGGAACAGGACCAGCCCCCAGGCTCCATTTGCTACCAACGCTGCTGAGAACTACCCCGGAGGCATGGTAGTTCTGAGGGTGAGGCCAGGTGCTGCGAGGAGACTGCGTTCTACAGAGACCACTACATGGGGCTCACAAGGGGACGGTGCCCCGTGAACAGAGACCTTCACTCTCCAAGACAGAGTCCTGCTGAACCCACTGCTCAGAGGTCTCAAACAACAGCCAATGGAAGCTGACACAGAAGATGGATGTAAACCCCACCGTGGTGAGTGTGTGACCTTGTCTAAGCCAAATGCCTCCTACCTGACGCCCTTTGATGGTCCTCAGTGCACTTTGTTACAGTCTGTGTGTCATGGGGAGTTGCTTGGTGATAATGGCAAGGTCAGAACTCACCTTGTTTGCTGCCTCCCCTGCGCAGCCTTTCCTGCGCGGCTGGGCCCCTGTCCTCTGCCTGCCTCCAGTACTTACCACCCCTGCCCCACGCGTGACTGTCATCATGCATCTCCAGTAGAGCTCCTTCTTTACCTATGCATGCTTATCTCACCAGCTGGACTGCCACCTCCCTGAGGGCCAGGCAGGCTGCCTTGTCAGGATCCACCTACAAGCTGTGGAATCCTGTTCCAATGCCAGCCATTCTTGGGCATCTGTTTCCTCTTCTCTGAAATGTGTATCATTATCGACATTGTCACCTATGTTATGCGGCTGTTGTGAGAATTAAATGAGAAGTGAGCTGACATGAAGTGCACCCAATACATGTGAGCCATGGTTAGTTTAAACGTAGTGACCACATCAGTCTGTCAAATAGGATATAGTCTCTATCAGCTTTCAGTAGATATTTGGCTTTCAGTACATACTTAATGACTCTTGCATTCCTGAGGTCAGTTGGATCTAGTATTATTTTTATTTCCTAATGTTACTTCTATTAATTAAGGCATTGACCTGAGCTCATTTGAAAACTAGAAATAAGATATTAAGACACCTCCCAGCAGGTCACCCTCTCCTCCACTGACTTTGTTTAGCCCCACTGTCAACACGAAGGTTTACCTCAACACTTTGAAATGTGGCTCATTTCTCATCTCTTGTATGAATTACATATTCTAAAAACTGAAAATAGAACACTGAACACATAAGTAATTGTTTAGAGAGTGGGTCAAAGTGTTAGTATCGGAATTTGCAAGTCTGAATTTATTTCCCTTTAGACTGGAGAACCTGGCTAATGTATGAAAATGGTATTTATTATTTTTAAGTTCCCCAATGGACTTGTCCTTTCATGCAGCCCATCTTAGGCTAAGTGCATGCTGCTAAATTGTCATTCCAGAGGTTGGCCTGAGCATGCTCACAGTATCAAAGCAGGCTTTTTCTGTTTGACATGTGGTAATCTATGACACACACATGTCCTATGGAGTGTCGCGGTGACTCTCTCACTCTTGCTCAGATCCACCTCACCTCTGTGCCACACTGTCCTCCACATCAAGTACTGTCCCTGGTGAGTCCAGGCTACTTGAACCCAGGGGGCACAAAGCCTGCCATTCATTGACTCCATCATTTGTTTAGTCCACAAAGTTGAATGGCACACTTACATGTCCCAGGATCTAGAATACTCTAGAACAGTCTAGAACAATCCAGAGCTTCCTGTTCTTGCTTTGTTTTCTGCAGAACCTTTATTGCCCTCTTCAGTACTATGGTAACATACTTGCCTAACTGTTTTTCTCCCAAGTAGAATGCACATTTCCTGTGGGCAGGCAGTTCCATCTGTTTTCATGATAAGACCCTGCAATTCGCAGACAAGCCCTTTTTAAGGGATAGGTGAGCGCTAGCCAGTGGGATTTGAACAGAATTTTGGCCACAGTGTCCTTTCTCTTTGTCCCTGTTTTCATTACACTGTGGCATTTCCTTCCTTTCAGACTGAATTCCACTTGATGGCAAGGTCACCAACCCTGTTACTTGGGTCTCTGCCTCTCAGCCTCTTGCTAATGAAGGCCCAGATGTCACAGGAGGCGTGTTACAGACATTCTGCAGGAATCGCCATGTGGTATGGAGAATCCTGCCCTGAGATTAATCTGTAAGATGGACTCTCGTGTGTTTGGAGGTTTTGTGGTATTGTCTGAAGATCCCGTCATGGAGAGGGATGCTGGGGAATGACTGACCAGATGAGAATGTGCCCACATCATGTAATCAGAACAATGACAGCTCAGTGATAATGTGGCACAGAGACAGAACTGGGCAGATACCTGCCCTCAGGGAGGGCAGGCAAGGAGGCACACTGCAGGATGCTGGGAGGGGCAGCTCCGGGTGATGTGTCACATTCTGTGGCAGGCCTGGACCTGCCGTGTTTGCAGCAGGCCTGGATAAAGGAGGAAGGAATGGAGGAGAGCATGTGGTGGACAGCATGTGGAGCCTGGGCCTGGACAACAGGAGCCAACTCAGGGTCCCCACGCTCCTCAGGAAGAGCCACGTGGCAGCATTCACACTGTCAGAGCTACCAGTTGTCTGCATACACCCACCCTGAGGCGCTGCCCGCTCAGCTGTCCAGGTGCCTTAGGAAAAGGCCATTTACAGAGAGAAGCACGCTGCCTTGTGAAGTCTCGGGTTCTTATTACTGCCAGTGAGCAGCAAAGTGAGTCGAAGGCAGTGTGGGAGATGGATTTTCTGAAGGATGGGCAACATGTGTGTTCTTCTCTATTAGATTCCATGAAAATCACTCTGCAACCTAGTTCAGCCTGGTAAAATTAGATCTAAAACTATTTAATTTTGTTTCAAGAGTGTTTTTCCCATCTGATGCCTAGCCTGAGGACACACCGTGATAAAATACCTTGAGTTATTACCGGCTCTGAGCACCTCTGTCTAGGCGAGGCTCACACAGTATTATGTATTTTCTCAGTGGTCTGGTGCCTGGGATAAAACGCAAGCCTGCCCGTTACTAAGAGGCTCATTTTTTATGCTCCTAGTTTGCATTCCACATGGTTTGGTAATCAGATGTGGCAAATGGATGTTTTTAATTTGCCTGAGTGTGTGTTCCATGCTTTTTAGAGTCAGAGCCTCTGAACGACCGAATGCTCTAGGGAGTAACTGGGCGGGCAGGCGGCTGAGTGGGTCGGGCCCAGGGGTGACTTAAAAGCAGGAGGCAGGGGTTTTGAATTGTTGCATCTTTGCCTGGAAACCTCTCCATTTTGGAGCTCTGATGAGAAGTGAAGAATTGGAGTGTTCCAAGCACCCCTTGCAGGGCCACCAACCATGGCAACAAACAGCTCTATTTACTCACCTTCCTGCTGAGGTTAACACCATCCTGCTGGGGGTCCTGTGCTTCCTGGGGCTTTGGTGTCTCACCAGCAGGGGGCTCAGCAGCCCTGATGCTCCCCTCCTAGAAGGTGAGACCCAGGCCGGCCTCAGGCCCATGGTGTCAGCTTCCCGAGGAGGAAGGAGGCATGGGTGCACCGAGATGGGGCATTGAGCCCTGTGGGGGCCTCAGCTGTAACAGTGGGACTGTGGAGGCGAGACTCCCAACCGCACAGCTGTGAGGCTGGCGCTGACGTACTCACCATGTGAGTTCACTCTTGTTTGTTCTGAGGAGAGGCAGTGCACAGAGGCGGAATGACTGGGGTTGTGTGGTTTACAGTGGGCCACCACCTCCTCAGCGCTGACCGACGGTGGGTGCCTGCCATTCTGGGTACCCCCATTAATCGCCACAGTGTACTTTTTGTGCAGCCTCAGAATCTTCGATACAAGGGCTTGCAGAGCCAACACCAACTGGCTGGAGCTGGCATGGGGTTCAGACCGTGTCAGGAAACAGACTGTTATTTAGCTTGGGTCCCCAGCTTTTACCTAGGTAGAAGTTTCATAATGATTTGCAGGACTGGCTGGGGCCATCCTGGATGCAACCTGCTCTGCTCCTTATCCCTCTTTTCTTGTCCACCTGCTTTTAGAGCTGAGAGATCCACTCAGTCCAGTTGGGTTTTCTTGTCTGTCTTTAGAAAGACCTGGGGCAGAAGACCTGGGGCAGCAGTTCCACCAAACCAAGAGGGGTGTCATTGCCAAAAAGTTTCCATGAGCAAACACACTAGGGGGAATGCTACTATGCTCTAGAAAATCAAGCAGATTTCTCTTCTGCAGGCTTATAAACTTGGGGTCTCCTAGACAGGGTAAGCACAAACCCTGCAGCTCATTTTCATGGGCATCTCAGGGAACTTCTGCTCCTCAAGGTGTGGCTTAAGGAGTGCAGACCAAAGAGGCATCTTGGCATTCCCTGCAGGTGTTTCCTGCATCAGCTGAGCATCTATGGCAGGGATGGGATGCCTAAGTTTTATTTGGCATGAAAGCCTGTGCATGTGTGCAGGCCAGTGTCTCGTTAGGGCATGGGGGCATCTCAACTCTTATTTCCCAGTGCTTCATTCATCAACGTTCCAGTGTGTTTCTTGAGAGCCTGTTATGTGCTAGACGTTGTTCTGCACAGTGGAGGGTCAGCAGAGAACTTAGACGCTGCTCTGTCTAAGCTCCAGGCACATTTCCCTTTGTGACGGAGCAGTGCAGATTTTGGTCCAAAGTAAGTCACCCACACGACCTGGAAAGTTATCCTAATTTGGTGGAGTCCATCACATCTAACCCTTAGTGTAAAATAGTCATTCCTAGACATCTGCTGAAATGGGATAAATCAGAGGCGCCCACCCAGGAGTCAGATGTGGGCCCCTGAGTGGGGGCTTGTTGCCATGGGGCCCCCATTTTCCTCCCAGTGCCTAGAAGCCCCACTTCTTGACTCCCAGATGGCTGAGTGAGGCTGACCCCCTCAGCTCCATGGGAGGCCCCAGTGGCCCCATCAGCCTAACCCACTCTCCTGGCCAGGTGGACCCCAGGATTTATGTGGCCCACAGCAAAATGAAATCATGGGGTTCCTTATCCAAAGAGCACAAGGAATTTCCAGGGGAGACAGTGCAGTGGTGAGCCAAGGAGGAGCTGCTTTGTGGGCAGGCTCCTGGCTCCCCTCAGAGATGAGAGCAGTGCCTGGAACTCTGGGCTCTCTGATGGCCAGAGCAGCTCCCTCCCTGAGTTCTGAGGTGAGATTGTGAACTGGGATCTGATGCCTCACTGTCCTAGGAATGCCTGGCCTTCCAGGCCACTGGGCGCGGCTCACATGGGAAGAAGGGCCTGGGACGGAGAGATGCGTGTCCTGTTTGGCGTGGGGCACTGGGTCCAGCCCTTGGCAGCCCATGAGCCACCAAATGCATTTTCTGACACTTGTAACCAAATGCCTCCCAACTTACATAACCACTCATTACTACAAACCTGCACCTTTTTTGTCGGTTGTGCATTCCTTACTCAAATGGGAATTATAGCATGTCCCTGAGCCACTGTAGTTTCCCAATGACAAGCACATTGAAAGAGCTCTAAATCAGGTTAAGTGGCACCATGTCCACCTGGTTATCATTACTCAGGAGCATTGGCTTCACTGTATCTGAGTCTAGCCATCATTCCCCACCTGTTCTGGGTGAGGGCATGAACCCCAAATGAGACTCAGGAGTAGTTGCTAGGCCCAGCTACCACCCTTGAAATTGCAAGGTAATTTTTGAAGAAGTTCCTGCTACAATGGTCAGTAAGAGACATGATCCTTCATTCCCACCATCTCTGGGAGCTCCTTTGAGCCAGTAAGGAGACAGGCAGCAATGGGGGCAGAGCACCCCTGAAATCTGCATAGGACCGAATGGCTGCCCCGGGCATGAGCCAGTCTGGAGATGGCGGGTGCTGTGATCAGATGGCCCCCAGTGCTTCCTCTCTGATCCCCACACACCTCTTCACACAGTGCAGCCTTTGGGAGTGGGTCCCTGCCCCAGATCCTGCCACATACACATGTCGGTGGGCTTATTGTGGCATCTGTGTTGCAGAGATGGCTTGGGCCATCTCACTGGGCTCCCAGTGACCTGGCAGGGGGAGGCTGATGCCCACATGGGTCTGGGTGTTAGCACGGCCATCTCAGTGAAATCAGAGGGTGGGCCTCACCAAGGCCTGTGGCGGTCCCAGGGTTCATTGAAGAATAACCATGTGGGCCCAGTGCAGGGTGGGGACCGAGCTCCACACCCTGCTTAGCAGACACCCACCAGCTGCCCCCTTGGGGACCCATCCCTGGCCCTTCCACAGAGTGGTGGTAAATAAAAAGAGATGCCACCAGGGAGCAGAGTGACACCCACAGGCACTGGTGGACAACTGATGGCTGGCTTGCCACCAGCCAATTCAAGGACTTGGGGGGGCTTCCTTAGACAGTGTCAGCAATATGGCCCCAGTCTTGGTCAGGGAGGACCCTCAGATTCTCACAGGTCTGCGTGAGAATCACTAAGCTTCAGGAAAACTTCTAGATGCAGACCTAAGGCTCATGTTTTAAAATAAATAAAGGCCTTTACAGTTTGTTCTTATCCCATTCCAGCTGGATCCACCTTTCTTGGATGTATGGGAGCCAGCTCGCCTGTGGAACCCTCAGCCAGTGGCCCCCTCCCTCAGGCCATGACCCTGCATGGCGTTTGGCACTGGGAAGAACTGTCATGCCATTGGCCACCTCTCCAGGGTGTTGGCAGGACCAGTGAAGGAGTGTCTGGAAGAAAAAAGTGATTGTTGGTGGTAAAAGGCAGTCCTCTAAAGCATCTGCTGCCTCGAGGAAGTCATCTCTGTGCTGTGCTGCATTTGGACCCGAGAATGTAGGGTCTGTGTCCAGGGAGAGCAGCTGCAGTGTGGTTCCATGAACGACCATGGCTTCCCCCTCGGGAAGCCCAAACAACACCATAAAATAGTTTGGGAGAAAGCACACCGAGCATCCTACCTTTCTGTAACTATATCAAGTCTTCCAAATATATTTAAGTATATATGTGTATATTGTATACAAATATACTATATATGAATCTGGCAAGTTTCTGAAAACACTGTGAAACCTGACAGGATGCTGGCATTGTGAAGCGGTGCATCATTTCAGTCATTTTATTTTCCAGTATAATTTGGACACTGGGGAAAAATCCACACCTCAATTTTTGTTAATTTTCTTGGAAAATGTCCCTTCTGTTGCATGTACGTTACACCATGAGCCAGTTATGTATGTCCTGGGCTCCTCTGATGAGTGGTGGGGAAGAGTTGGCCTCAAACATGGGATCTTGAGCAGATATTAGAGTTGGGGAAATGGGCCTGCAGACGAAGCTGGTTGTAAGAAAATAAGACAGAAGCAGGGGCTTATCTGTACACAGATGTGAGGTGCCATGCCATTTGGCTCTTGGCCATTCAGCTTTTTGGTGTCTAGGAATCTACTCTGGATTTAACACATAATTTGAATTTGAATCTGGGGTATGGAGAGTAGAACCTTGCTATTACACACTTTAGAAAACCAAGTGGGAGTCCGGATACGAGAGGCTTATCTTGCTGAGACTTGACGGGGCTGAGTCCCTGGGAGACACAGCTTCGCCACATGAAGGTGCTGCGGCACATGCAGGGGAGTGGGGGCTGCCGGCCTGGCTTTATTAACTTCTCGTCATGCCTCTAAGCAGCTCTTGTTACGTAACCCAGTGAGTCTTACTGTCCAAGGTCATTGCTCAGATAACCTAAGGAAAATAGTGGTTTTATTCTTCTGTGGCGTGGACTGAAATGTTAAATAAGTGTTATCAGCATTTTATATGTCAGAGAGACTCATCTACCCTCATGTTACCTGGTGCGTGCTGTGAGGGTCTTCAGATTAAAGATGAATCAAAGTGAGCCAGTTTTGTAAGTTTTGGACTAGAAATCAGTGTCTCTCTGGACATCATCCAAGTGCAAAATGTAGCACAAATTGCCTTTAAAAATTAATAAGTCACAAAACCTATGGGCTAAGCCTAGGCTGCCTTGAGAAGATAAGTAATATAAATATTGTAGAGTCAATTTTTAATAATCTGTGGCATGGGATTTAAGCACAAGAGAAAACATTTAGCAATTAGGCAGGAGCATTTGGTGCATGATTAAATGTGAATAATAATATTTAAAGGCCTCGAACCTTACATGCTGGCATGAAACATCATCTTAGGTTCTAATCTCACACATGGCACTGCTCACACCATTTCTTTGTCTAATGAGCTGCTGCCTTGAGATGTTCATGTCTGAGCAGTTACTTTTATAAGTGTTCTTACATTGACAGCTATGTGTAAGGCTGACAAAAGGTAGCAGACAGATGTTTGATGAGGGATTGTCAGACCAGCACAGTCATGGAAAATAATATAATTAGACCTGTCACTAGGCTGGTAACCAGCGGTCGGGCATATTTATCTCATTATCGAGACAGTGCATTTACATCTGAGGGGATTTTATTATAAGAGGTTTGTAAGATTTGGAGTTAAGGCTAATCTCATGACTCTATCTACCAAATAGAAGTCAGCTTCTGGGCTATGGTTTTTCACGATGAAGAATAAAATCACTGATAGTTGATGGCAGGTCCTCATCTTCCAGAAAGAGGCATCAACATAAAAGGCAGGGGTAATAAAATAGTCTGACTGAAAAACAGAGAGGGCACTGTGTTCTCAGATGCGAGGGTCGGCCGCTGCAGAGAACATACGCTTAGCACCCAGGATGGGGATTCTGCAAAGGGAAGATGCGCAAGGCGAAGCAATTCTGGAGGATTGTGCCAGTTAGCAGCCGCCAGGGCCAAAGGCCAAGGAGAATCCAGTCCAGCAGACCAGGATCCAAGTGTTCTTCCCTGTGTGGACATTGAAGTTAATGTTTTCCCTGGGTTTGCATTATGCCTCTGTGCGAGTGAGTCTGTCCATAGAGAAGACGTGGAGATGGAAGACTCACAGTCTCTGGATTACCCAGCTCTCCTGTCTCCAACCTGAGCTTGTTTCTAGCCCCAGCTTAGGGGAGGCCCTGGCCTCCAGGAGGAGCAGAGATGTCCCCACCCTCCACCTCCCATCAGAGTGCTGAAGCCATGGTGCCTGGTCCCTAGGGCGGGGGGCACTGGGCACTGGGTGCAGAGGAACTTCTTTGGACCTGCCCTGATTAATTTGACAAAGGGAAGCTTCCATGTTGGGGTGGGAGCCAGAGTTGCTGCTAGGTCTGAATGTGCATATCCCCCAAATCTGTGTGCTGTCACCTGACCCCTGTGTGATGGTGTCAGAACGTGGGGCTTTGGCGAGGAGATTAAGTCATGAGGGTGGGGCCCCCATAGTGGGATCAATGTCCATATATTTGAGACCACATGGATGCCCTTGTCCCTTCCCTGAGGTGAGGACACAGCAAAAGACACCGTCCATAAACTAGGAAGCTCTCACCAGATACCAGATCTGCTGGTGTTTTGGGCCTGGACTTCCCAGCCTCCAGACAGCAAGAAATCAGTGCTGCTGTTTGTGCCCCCTTGTTTTGTTCTAGTGCAACAGCTTCGGCAGCCGAAGACCACTTCACAGTCAGACACGGCTCACACCTGCCTTGAGTGCACGTCGTAGTTGGTCTCTCTCAGATTCCTGAGCGATGCCAGCTGCCAGGCTGGTTTGCTTCTTAGGATGTGGGGCTTGGAACCCCAGCTGCACTCACACAGCTAAGACAGTGGATCTCAGGTGATCCTGGCTCTAGTGTCAGGGCTGCTTCCTTGGGGTGGCGCGGAAGCCACTGAATGCTGCTGGGTAACAGCTGGCAATTTCTGAAAGCTGTGGGAGTTTGGGGTCAGAGAGGGGTTTGAACTGAGCTTCCCTAGGTTCTCTGTTACTATAGAATTTTATTCACTTTTTGAATACATATTTATTGACACCCACTATTCCAGGCCTTGTGCACATAGCAATGAACAAAATGGGCAAAGCTCCTCCGTGTGAGCTTGTCCACCTGCCCGGGCACGGACACATTGAGAGTGAGGACGTGTGATGTCCAGGCAGGAGAGCTTGCGGCCGGGACGCAGGCTCCAGAGCAGCCCCGCCCGCCACTCAGTGCTGGTTAGTGCTTGTTTTCTCGTCCTCCCCACTGTCAGACCCACCTGACTGTCACTGAAAGTGAACCCAGGACAGGGGTCTGTTGATGGAAGGTGATTGGAGGGCAGGGGGTCACTGCCTAACCCTAAATCCAGCCAGAGTGCCCCTCTTGGGTTGTGGGGGGTGAGGCACAGGAGAGTTCCTAGGCTGGCAAGGGGGTGTGAGGGTTTTGTGTAACTGCATGTCCCTGGCTCTGCTGCTGTTCTCGGTCTGCCTAGATAGGTGTTCTGGACATCAGCTTTCCTGAAGTTATGCGGAAACAATACCGTTGAGGAGGGAGCCTGGGACATTACATGCTAAACATGGAGTTTTAGGCTCCAGGCATCCAATTGACAGGTCTTCTGAGCTAAGTAACACCCTAGTCAAGAAGCCTGGTGAGCGGCTGGCTCTCCCACCAAAGCTCTGGGCTGTTTCACGGAAACAAACGCTAGGTTCCCGACCTGCGCAATCTTGAGAGCCAAGGTCAGGAGGAGTGGAACATGGGTATCAGGGCGCACAGAATAGTGATGGAAGATCCATGGGGTCGTTAGAGCAGGAAGGATGGCCTCCGTACACTTCTCCACACGGCCAGCCATCAGAGGCGCTCTGACACACTCACTCACTACCACCTCCTGCAGTCGTGAGTGCTTGTGGCAAGGCGGGAGCCACTGTCTGCTCCTTCAGGCTGAACGAGCACGGATGCTTCAGGATAGGAGCTTCAGCCCCGCGGCAACTGCAGACTAGACCCAACCCAGGGCAGTCCCTGAGGCCAGCCTGTGCCTGACCTGCAGGCAGGCATCTGGGGACCCAGAGCCTCACACACTGTGCTTGTGATGCTGGTGAGGAGGCCAGTGCAGCTGCAAGCCACTGAACACATATACTTCCTACAAGTGGCATAATTCACCAGTTATCTGGTTAAAGATGACCAGTGACCCCTGACAGACTGCAATAACAGTGACACTAACCCATCAATGTGCACCAAAGGACACAGGCTACATGGTCAGACAGACTGGGAAGAACACCAGGCTTTCCTGAGGCTTCAAATCCAGGCGGTACCCAGAGGACAAAGGGCATTGGTACACATTCTGTGGCCAGACACCAAGCTCTGCCTGTACTCCATCCCCTTAGTCCATCCACAGTGGAAAACGACTGAGACTTCCCAGAAATGACCACTGGCACATGGCAACAGGAACATGCCCCTTTCCCCTGGAGCTGAGCCACCCTGGGAGATGGGCAGAGTAAGTGTGTTCCCCTCTCACAGGGCCTCAGAGAGGCGCCGGGAGTGTCAGTTTGTTCTGGAGCCCCCAGCCAGCAAAGGGACATGAGGACGAGCCCCCTTTTTGCTCAGAGTCCCTGCATCCGGCTCTGGCTCACCTCTCCAGCTATGACCCCACCATCTCCTCTGGTCTCCACCAAAGTTAGAGTTCCCAGTGTGCACCCATGGGCTTCCTGCTTCACTCTGTGGTGCACATCCTGGTCTCCTCCCCTCCAAGGACTGCTGCTTTCCTTCTCTTCTCCTCTAATCTGAACCCCCTCACCCTCAAACCTGTCCAATTCCTGTGTCCCCGCATGAGGAACCCCAATGGCTTTATAGCTACCTCTCCATCCTCTCCACTCCTGTAACACTCATGGTCTGCAGCCCCAAGCCAGCCTCACGTGGCGCTCCGTGATGGTGGCATCTCACAGGCGCTCACTGTACTCAAGGTGACACTGCTTCTTGAGGGGAGTCGGGCTCTTCTTGACTCGCCTTTACCTCCTTCCTAGGACTGGGTGGGGTCCTAAGTATACAGTAGGTCCTCAAAGGCTTTGTTGATTGATCTTAACTGAGAAGTGCAGCAGAATATTGAACGTTTCCATGTGACTTTAAGAGTAAGAGGAGACCAGGAGGTAGCTGACCACCTTGTCCACCTGGTGGATACCATTGTCTGTCCAGGACAAGTATAAATGCCATGCATCCCAAATGGGAGTCTATGTTAGAGCCGTGCTTCCAAAGCTCAGGAGAGGCAGAGCTCCCTGCAGCCTCTTCCTGGGGTGTACTGGCTTGTGACAAAGCTCCAGGTTCTAGTGGGGTGTTTACAAATGACCTTCATGTGCCACTGGGGAGTTCCACCAAGGTTGGTCTGATTTTCCTGGATCATATCCTAGAAGTTCCAGACGTCCCAACGAGGCCAGCTACTCAACGTGTTCACTTAGTGCATATGGAGCTCAGCGCTTTGTATTTCATAGCAGTGCATCAGGAGATTGAAAACAAGAGAGAGATACAAAAATAAATAAATAAATAAACAAAAGGCACAGATGGGGCATGGATAGTTTCTCATTGCTTGTTTCATATGATAGAACTCAACACATCTGGTCTGCCACGAAAAGCATCTTTCTACTAATTTGTTTGTCAGTATCCATTGAGAGGACGATCTGTCATCCTGTCGTATTTTGGTCGCCCCGAGATGTTTGAAGACAAGGCTAGCCACAAACTGGAACTGTGGCTGCCCGGGAGACAGTGGTGGAAATCACCAGCTGTTCTGAGTAACATCAACTTTGATATTTTTAAAGCTGAGATTTCCACCTAACCTCTCCAAAGGCATAGCAGCTGCATGAAGAAAGCTAATCACTGTAGCAGGAGAACGAATCTGCTCCTCCTCTGTTCTGGTGTGTGAGTGTGCACGTGTGCGTGACTGTGCACGTGCATGTCCAACCCTTATTACTGGCTGGAAAAAACAACAGAATGGGAGGCGGACAGCAAAGAGAATGGGACTCCCGTCTTGCTCCTGGGTACCCTAAGGCTTTCTGGTCAAGGGGAACAGCGTCACTCTGTCATTTGTCTTGGTTTGCAGAGGCAAGAATTGAGATTTCACTGTGTCGCTTCATTTGCTCTCGTGACAGTGGGTGATGTTGTCACAGCTGCCCCTCCTCCAACTCCTCTGTACCTCATTCACCACCTGCTTCATTTATTACACTAAATGCCATTCATTTGTTAACATTTCCATCTTCCTGAATAAGTTCTAATCTTCCCAGAGACTTCGCTGTGGATACAAAAGATGCTCAAATAATGTTATTTGGATTGAATTAATTTAACTTCATATCTTCTGAAGAAATGTGTGAAGTATGCCAGTCTGTTAAGTCTAATGTGCTGCCCCTCAGTGCTTCGAGCCCGTTGCATGTCTCTGTCCACTGACTCACCCAGTAGGCCATGCAGCAGCCAGCGTTGGCAATCCTAAGCTCTTTCTTCTGTGTGTCTCCTGTGAATGATCAGGGTCTCTTAGAAGGAAGGACAGCCTCCTGTGTTGGCCTTTTCTGAGGTCTGGTAAGTTGCCGACCAGTGAAGGTTCACTTCGCTCTTGATTTGGTGCCCATTCACTGCCTCCCTCTCTCTTACTTCTCCACTTGTGGGTGGATTTTTCTGTAACCCGAGTTGTGTGATATTTCAGCGTCCATGAAGACCTCATGGGCATGTAGCATGCATGCTGGCATAGACTAGCAAGTACTGACTGCTGCCCAAATCAGAGCCTTCCGACACAACTCAGCTCTCAGCGAAAGGTGTGTAAAGGAGCAAAGGGGGCAGCGAGGGTGCAGGCGAACCCCTGGAGTGGTGCTACTCAGAAGTGCTGAAACAGGTCTTAAAGCCACTACATGTTCCCTCCCCATGTTCCAGTCCTTTTGAGCGGTGCTGATTTTTCAGAAGGTTGTGTTGATGTTTTGTACTTGATCTAAAATGACAATCATAACTAATACAGAGAATGGGAGTCAAGATCTGATGTGTAAAAGTCTGTGGCTTAAAAAATGGTGGCATTTGGGCCCCCGGGTCAGTGGTACAAGGTCAAGCCCTGGGCAGGCCGATGACCACCACTGGCCACGGATCTCCAGGATGTGGTCATCGGGAGCGATTGCAAAATTCCCTGGAATGTGCGCTCCCTCATCTCTAATAAAGGAGGAGTTTTCACAGCAGAAAATAAACAAGGAAAAATCTACCATACTCTGGGCATCCGCCTTTTAAAATCCTTTCCTTGTTCATTTTATTTCTATTTGCCATTCTTCTCCTACAGGATGATTGAGGGAAATGATAAGATAAACAAGCACATGTACTCATTCTTACAGGTTGGGATGAAGATGGAGGTCGTCTCCTGCCCCCAAACCCTTGGAGTCCTTCAATTTGTCTTGCTCTCCAATTGCAGGGGCTCAGCTCCACACCGACACCTGAGCAGGAGGGGCACTTTGGTAAATTTAATACATGGAGGCAGGATGAGCTCACAGGCCCTTGGTGCTGAGGCTGGGGGCCCAGTGCACTGGCTATCAGGGTAGGAAGCCACCGGAAGCAGCGAGGAAGGGTGTGCAGACACATCGTTCCTGGCTGACGCTCGTCTGCCCATACTGTGCCCATCTGTACTTGACACATCCTGGTTCTCCCAGCAGACGAGAGCAGAATCTTAAGTAGGTGGTTTTGTATGGACAACATACAGAGGTGGCCAGCAATCTAAGGCACTGCTCAGTCCTCCAGCTCTCCTGTCCCCATACCTTGCGTTCCCAGAAGGCCTCTCACAATGGTGCCACCTCTGCTCTCCCATGCACACAGTCAGTCATTCACTGTTGTGGGTTCCAGAAGCCCAGCCCCACTGGGGATGTCCACACATGTAATAGCAATAAGGGGGACCAGCAAGCAGAGAAATCCTCCTAGCAATCCTGCGGGGGAGGCACTGTTACTCCCACTTTGCAGATGAGACACTGAGACGGCGTTATTTGCTGAGTGCTGCCCAGCTACCAGCTGCCTGCTGGGAGAAAAACCAGGCCGCTTGAATCCAAAGGCTGTTCTTTGTCTATTGTACCTCACTCGCTCTAACATAAAGGGTATTCTGACCCTTACTTGAATTTTCTTCTAGAAACGAAGTTCTGTCCTGTACAGAGCTCCTAATTTCTGCATTCTTCTTCAGCATGCCATGGCTCACATTTGCCACGGAAGCTAAGACCCTATCCTGGGGTGTTGTCTGTGCCTTTGTGTGTAGTCAGAGGGGTGTGTTTTGTGGATGACGATTTGCTTATGGCCTCATTTCATCAAAAAAAAAAATAGCTTTTTGCTTACCCGGATATGATCCTTTCTCTACAGAGGTGGAGCCCAGGTCAGTTATAATGGAATCATAATAAAATAGCAGATCTAAGTTCCAACATATTGATAATTACCTTAAGTGTAAATGGCCTAAAACATAACTTAAACACAGCGACTGACAGAGTGGATTTAAATGCAAAATAAAACCATGATCCAACACTATGCTGTTTATATGAAACTCACTTAAATCGCAATGGCATAGACAGGTTAAAAGTAATAGGATAGGAAGAGGCACCATGTGACTATTAATTATAATATAAGGAGTGGCTAGAGTAAGATCAGATAAAGTAGACTCCATAGCAAAGAAAGTCACTAGAGACAGAGGGAAATTACATGATGGTAACGGGATCAGTCCCCTGGGAGGTTGTGATTATCCCAGATGTGTGTATGCCAAATGCAAAGTATCAAGATATATGAAGTAAAAACGAATAGACAGACTTGAAATGAGAAATAGACAAATTCAGTTACAGTTGGGGACTTCCACACCCCATTGTCAGCTGTTGATGGAACCACCAGCCTGAAAGTCATCAAGAACACAGGAGGGCTGAACCGCACCATCGGCCAAGAAGAGCTGATTGACATTTCTACACTTCACCCAACAGCACAGAACATGCGTATTTTTCAAGTGTCCACAGAGCAATCACAATAGACCATAAAACAATTCTCAACAAATTTCAAAGAGTTGAAATCAAAGAAGAGTGTGTTTTCTGATCATAATGAAATTGAGTTAGAAATCAGTAACATAAAGACACCAGGGAACTCTGCTAATACATGGAAATTAAACAGCACATGTTTTAGCAATCCATGCATAAAAGGGGAAGTCTTGAAGGAAATACATTGAACTAAATAAAAATGAAAATATGACATCTCAAAATATATAGGCTTCAGCTAGAGCCATGCTAACAGGGAACTTTTTAGTCCTAAATGCTTACATTAGAAATGAAGGAAGGTCTCAGATCAATAGTTAGGTTCCTATTTTAATAAACCAGAAAAAGAAGAGAAGAATAAACCCAAAGCAGAAGGAATGAAATAATAAACAGAAGAAATTGGTGCAATTAAAAATAGAACAATCGATGAAACAAAATGGTTCTTCAAAACATACATGTAAAACTGATAAACATCATGCAACACTGAGAGATAAAAAGAGAGAAAATGCAAATCACCAATCTCAGTTGGATTTTGTTAATTGATTATTGGCCTTACTGAGTTGTCTGGGGTGGAGGTCCGGGCTCACCAGGCAGACCCTCGAGGGCAAGGATGGGTCTTTACGCTCACTCTCTTCATCAGAACCCAGCCCAGCAATAGGGTCTCCATAGCAATTTTTTGAATGAATGAAGAAATGGTTGAGTGAACAATTTTAAAGATGGTTCTAGGTAGAGATGAACCTGGAAACAAAGAAACAGGCAAACACCCCCAAGTCCCTGCCATCTGAGGACTTCTACATATTCAGCACAACCTTAACAGTGTATTATTTATCCTCCATCTGGTCCATAAAGAATTCAAGTCGGCATTTCAACTACAAGGTAAGCTTTTGAGACAGCAATTAGCCTAGTCAAAGAGGGAATAAAACAGGAGACAGGAGGTGTGAGAGAGGCGGGCGCCAGCCGGGGCGCAGCAGGTGACCACGTATGACTCTCTTGAGTTGCCGCAGTTTGAGCTGTGATGGACCGTGTCTCAGGTACCCTGGCATGTTTTCCACAGAGGGCAGTGCAGGACTTGAAAACATCTAAAACACCGGCTCTTATTGCTCAGTGAGCCCAACTGGAGACCATGTGGTTTGTGATTGGTTTTAAAGAGGGAAGGGCAGCAACTAATGTTCCTGGATGTGGATTAAATACTACTGCATCCAGGACTCTCCTCAAGAACCTCATACAGATTCTTGTAACGATGCTGTGTGGAAAATTATTCCTGCTTTCCAGATGTGGAAACTGAGGCAACAGCGAGGTTCATTTGACCAAGTTCACATGGCTAGGTAGCTGGTAAGGTGAGGGTCCTGATCCAGCTTTGTCCACCTCTATGGCTCAGGACCTTTCCCCAGGACCATCTCCCACCAACCGTGAATTGGGGTTAGTACAGCTGCCCCATCACACCAATGGGGAATTTTCCAGAAGAAGAGCCCAGAAAGTTTGAAATACAGCATAGAGATAATTTAAAGGATGGGTAGTGGGCAGCTGTATTAACATGTAGAATGTCTGAACAATTTAAATGATCCTTTGGGAACTTTAATAACTCTATAAATACATGTGTAAGTGCATTTGGAAAATGAATAGCATTTCCACACAGATGGGCCTCAGTCTACCTACATTACAACTAACTGTGATTCTGGTTGTTGTTTTCTTGACTGAATGTGCAGTTATTTAACACTTGACAGGTTAGTGCATGTCAGACAGATATTAACGGGTGTAGCTGTTTTACTATTTAGGCACTGATGTTTTTGTAGTCAGAAGGAAAACAATGTTAAGAAGATATTGGGTTTGGATTAAACTTTGGTTGAAAGCTGATAATGAGAGAAATTTTAAGATGGCATAAGCAGGTGAGTTAACAGAGACTGGTATCAGAAACTCCCACTTAAGTGTAGTTTGGAAATATTATACTTGTTGCTATTTTTATCTTTTTGAATGAATATATTCTGCAATTGTTCACCCCAGGTTTGCTCTGTGCCAGGGTTCTTCTCCTGCTACAGGCAAGGGAGACACAGCTCTGCCTGCTGGGCTTGTGGCCAGATAGGGGTGACAGTGAGGACAGTGTCCCATGCTCCTGGAGTCATGGGGAGGAATTGAGAGTACAGAGCGTTGGTGGGCGGCATGTAAGCCCCCCTGGCTGGAGGACCAGGGGTGCCTCCCACAGGAGGGGTGTCCTGAGGGGTGGAAGGGCAGGGCCGGCAGTGCTGGCTGGGAGCAGAGGCCCTGGAGGGACCAACGAGAGGGGGCATCCAAGTCATGGCCCTCACGTGAAAGTGATTTGAGGAGCTTTTGAAACTTTAATGTTCTCAGGTTATTTCTACCAAAAAAAGCTCAGTAAAGGGAACAGAATCTCTGCAGAGAGCTCCCTGCGCCTCTGAGCTCTTCCTCAGCCAACTGTGGAGCTGCTCATGCACCTGCACTTGCGAGCTGCCTTCCTCTGGTCTTGCCACAGCACTGCCTTCACTCAGGAGTGATCCAGTCTCCCTGCTCCCAGCACAAGATGGGGAGACACACCACAAGGATGGGCTTTGGAGAAGGTTCACAGTAGGAACTGTAGTAAAATATGCAATAATGTCTTGAAGAAATGCCATTTCATAGGGAGGGGAGGGAGAGCCTTTATACTGAACCCACTCCAGCCAGGGCATGCTGCTAATGATAACACTGCTGCCTCCCCTTGGTGATGTGACTTATTGGCAGACAGATGTTAGCTGAGTTGAACACAATTATCTACAAACTAGAGATGTCAGGAGGGTATTTTATGTTCAAATCCCAGTCATCACCTTTTGTGATATGACTTCATTTTATAATAGAAACAACTCTTCTAGGGTTCCCACTGTGTGCATGTGCTCACAACGAATAACAGCGCATATACAGCAACTCCTCAGAGCAATGCTTTCATTTTTTTTCAACTGCTATTCATTTTCTAAAATTTTATAATACAGAGACTCATAATATGGCAAACCAGTGATTTCCTGACAGCTTTTATTTTTTTAGCCCTTTGTAATTAGTCCAGATCACTTTTTGTCTTAAAGTAATCCTTTACTGATTTTTAGCAGTCACATTTATTTCTTGTGCTCTAAAGCTGGTAATGTTGGCTTAAAAGGCAATTAGGTCTGGGTTTTCATTCAAAAGCTACTTGATATCACAAAAGATAATATGTGACAACGTTAGTATTGGAGCTGGTTTATTCTTTATAGAATACTTCGTAGTAGCATAAATAACTTTAAAATAAAAAAGAGCACTTACATTTTGAACACTTAATTTTTGTTTTCTAAAATTGCCACCTTCCAAAGCTTTTAGGGAATAGAACATTAAAAGGTGTTAATGCACACAGATGCAACTAAATTTCCCTTGGGGAGAAGCTACCCTAACTGCCATTTCGAGTTTTACATTTCTCCAAACGAATGATTTCATTTAAATAGAAAGGTCTTATTTTCCATGATGAAAATTCATCTGCTTCATGTAACTGTGGAGCACCTTGATTTATTATTGACTCTGTTCTCTTTCAATGAGAATATTCTTCCAAAGGCATTATGCAAGAATCCTTGTATTTCTTACTTTTTGGCATTTTCTATTAATCTTACTATACCTGTGTTCATGCTATTTGGTTAAAACATTAGAAATATATAGTACTTACATATTTGTATAAATACAATTACCAGAATTAATACATTCTGTTCACCTGGGTGAGCTATCTCATGCCATTAGCTGTGTTAGGGACCCTTAGAGGGTGAAGAAGCATTTTTTGCTGGAGCGAAGGAGGATACTGGGAAAATTCTTTGTCAATTCTCAAGGAAAAATGCATAAAGCTTGTTAAAATAAATTTTAGAAATTGTTTTTGTAAAAGATTAAGGAAGGACAATTTTTACTGTATATGCACCATATATGTATATCTAATTGTAATTTATATATATATACATAGTGGTGGTTTATATACAGGGCAGCTCACATATATTTATGGTACATATCTATATGGTTATGGCTCATACTTACATTTACAGTACACAGAAGTTGCCCTCAAGCAAAGACATTTATAGACAGACACACAGTCACTGGTTTATAAGCAACAGAAATCGGACAGTCTCCTCTGAACATTTGTGTGCCCGGCATTGGGATGATTTAAAAGATGCTGATCTAAAATATGTGTTGAAATAAAGAGCTGTGCCTGCCTGGGGTGCCATGTCAGCAGGTGGAAACTTAGATACTTTCGCGTCCCTGTGAATCTCTACATGGCCAGAAGCACAGTCTGCCTAGTCAACATGTCCCCAAACACCAAGCCAGCTTTTGCTTCTCACCTAGATAATGGTGACTGTGGCTCCAGTCAACTGGATATTTTCTATCGGTCTCTTCCTTGTTCTTTATTCTTCATCCTATAAAAGCTTCCTGCCTCTGGCCCCATTATGTTCTCCAAATGGAAACCATCCACTTCATGAAATGTTCAGTTTGTATCACCTGAATTGTTTTCTGCAATCATTTTTTCAACATATTTATGAAATATCTCCTGCCTTTAAGAAATTTGAACTTGGAAAGAAGATGACTCAGTTGAGCAAGTTGGAAAATTGCTAATGGCAAGAGAAATGTGAAGAAGGGGGGGGATCTGAGTGCACTGAGCACTGGGAAAGACGTCAGAGAGGCCGTGGGGGAGGCAGGAGGTTTGGACAAAGGTGATGTGTCCTGTGGGCAGGCAGAATTTCAGGCCCAAGCAGAACCAGGAACAAAGACTTGGGGGCAAAAATTGACATGAAATGTTTAGGGAAATGGAAAAAGATTAAAATGGACCAAAGGTAAGATGCATGCTTTGATTTGAATAAAAAAGAACCAAAATAATCCTATTTAGCTATCCTGAACAAGATTTCTTTCTTTACTTTTCAATGTGAGATTTTTGACTTGAGACCTTATTTCTTATACATTTATGTGTCAATAGCCTAGGGAAATCTACCTCACTCATGAGACCAGATTTCCATGTTTATAGAAATGGATTGGATTTTGGTAAAATTATGCACTTTAACTTTTAATTTCCCACAGCCTAACTTATTTGTAGCCCACCCTAGGGGCTGCTCTGTAGTAGTTTCCTAAGAAATGGCTAATGTCTAATGTGAATCAACCAAGATCATGCAACACTCCAGCTGTAGGCAAACCACGAACCACATATTAATTGCAAAACACTCCCTGATGAGTTTTCCAGAGTCCAATAGAAGAAACAGGCGGAATACCAGGGAATAGGAGTCTCTTTTAAACCGGGGTCTTCAGGGGAACAGAAGCTGAGAGGATCAGGTGTCACACTGTTTCTTGTGCTGCAGTTGGCCACGGAAGACCCAGCAATGAAGGTTCCCATGCTCACCCTGCAGAGGTGTTCTGTGATCACACTTTCTTTGTATGGTCAGTGGCAGACCAGTTTTCAGCTCTCTTGACGCTATCAGCTGAATCATGTACCTACGCACAACTGTCAGATAGACCAGATGCCAGCTTTCGGATCTGTGCTTTAGATGTCTGGTTTCATTTGCTGATGAGTAAGTAGTTAATCACTTCTGCCTCTGACTTGCCTTTTTTCATTCTGTTAGAGAAGAATACTTAGGGGAAAAACAGTAGGAAAAGAAATATATCTAGAAAATCTTTTCCCTCCAATAAGCTAAGTGGTCTGAAAAAAAATTGTTTTCTGGGAAAGCAATGTTCCTCTTTGCTACTTTCATTATTTCTCTTCATATGCCCCCCTTGTAACATGTACTTTCCAGCATGTGAAAAACAGAAGCATTTGTGGGATTAATCTTTCAAAATAAAGAAGTAATGCTCCCAAGACAGGTGGTTCAGACAGTTCATTATTTTCATACAGCTCTTATTTTTGAGGACAATTCTATGAATGACCATAATAGCTGACATCGTTTTCCTAAGACCTGTGCCCAGATCTCAGTGAGCTCTTCATTCAGTCCTTCTTGTTATCTGGTGTTACTCCTCATGTGTGCAAAATCACACAGGAAGTAAAGCCAGTCATTTTTATTTATTTCCATAAAATTTTAGGTTGTACTTTTCCCCTCCTATCTATTACTGTTGTAATAATCAAAAACGATTTTAATATTTGCTGGGGTGTTGATGCTTCATTAATACTAAGTAACATACGGATGGTTTTCTTTAACTTTCAGAGTTGACACTGATAACAGCATTTTATTCTCTGCTTTATGCAAATGAGGGAATTGAGCTCAGAGAAATTAAGTATCTTGTGCTATTCTGTTATTCTGAATTCCCTTTTTATACTGTTTTATAAAAGAAACATTCCTTTGACTTTTTGTTGTGACTCAGTTCATCAGTGAATGGCTTGGATACTCAACGTATTGTCCCTGGTTAATGGTGCAAAAACAAGAACAAGCAAGAATAAATGGCAGGTTGAGTTTTAAGCAATGCATGCTAAAAAAATTCTTGAAATAGGATCTTTCTATAGCTTTCTCCTAACTATGTAGTTAAGTACTCCATGGAGATATGTTACACTGATGAAATTTAAATCATACAATTGAAAAATATCTAGGTTATTTAAATTTTCTGGAACAGCTTTTCTCCTTACTGTTGTGACCACCATGTTCTCCTGTCTTCCATGAAGCCTTGGGTGATCAGAAAAGGGCTGAGCGCTCCTCTCTCGGCAGGTGAGGTCTCCTAACACCCTCCTATCAGATTTTATCCCAGGGAGCGTCTTGTCTGCACCACCCCAGCCAAGCACTGCCTGGTGGTTTCATGGTTTGCTCTAAATTTTAGCATTTCTCCATGTCAGTGTGTGTTAACATTTCTTGTTTTAGTACTAAGCTCATAGCATAGGGCTGGGGAAGAGGGCCTGGCAGTGCTTGAGGCTGATCTGAAAGAACACAGAAAACCAACCATTTCCATCTAATAGCTGCTCTGTCGGTTCAAATAATGACAGTATTATTCTGGGCTTCCGCCTTTGCTGGCCTACTGACAATAAACATTTTCATAAAATGAAAGACTCAGTAGCTACCCTCTTGAGAATAAGGCCTCCTGCTTATGAAATTAAATGAAAAGATCAATAAGAACCCAGTCAAACATTATATTGTATGTGATAAAAACAGAAAGTAGAAAAAGTTCAATTTAACACTTTATTATATTTTTTCTTACAAAACTTGGAAGGGTAACAGAATTCTGACCTCACATAAAATAGAAATGGACCAAGAGAAGCCCAAGGGGGCATCCTCATGAACTGAGTGGGCAGCCGTGAGGAAAACAGACGGGAATGTGGGCCAGTGCCACCAGCCGGCTGGACAGCACGTTGATGGTGCTGAGATAGCGGTGCACAGGGGCAGTGCCTGAAGCTGGGTGGGCGGTGGGCAGGCTGGGAGGTGTGGGGAGCCGAGAAAGGAGCCCTTCCCAGGGGAAGCCGGTGTGGATGGATCCGGGGTTCCCTGAGGAAGGCTGGCTGTTGGATGGGGCAGGCATCCCCTGCTGAGTTCCCCGGGGGTGCACCTTTGTGAATGGGAGACTGTCCCCAGAGCTGGCAGGGCACTGGTGCTGCCGAGCCTTCTTGCCATTTGGTGTCCCTCTAACCTGCCTGCCGCGCTCCTTCCCTAGGGCACGAGCTAGTCAGTTCCTGTTCACAGTATACTCCATTTGTCAGCCCAACACCCTCTCTGGTCTGCCATAGGTAGCTGCTCCTTAGGGTCCTCTGGCAAACAGACTCTGCATTTGTTCCACATCCTGCAGGACGTGCTGTCCAGCTCTCGGAGGAACTTTGTGTGGCAGAGAGAAATAAGGCTGGCTGTTGGATGGGACAGTGCAGAACGTGACTGACAGGACTCCACAGTGGGTGTTCGGTGCTGGAGGGGAAAGATAACACAGGTGACGATTCTCATTAGCCTTTTTTGGATACCAGCCCCAGGTCAACCGTGCCATGCCTCTTGTCACACGTAGCCTGTGCATAGGAAGGTCAGTTTTTCGGTGGACATTGTCCCTGCACTTCTCGCTCTTCCATGCTGTTCACCAAGATGTTGGACTGTAGGATGGGGTGACGGGCGCAAATGTGAAACACTAAACTAATAATGCCTCCTGCTGTCCTGGAGCAGGACAGGAGGCCGAGAATAAGGCTGTGGCCTGCTCTCCCACATCCTGGACAGAATTCCTTGGCTGAGTCATTTAATCTTTTTGAGCCTTTGGTTTTCCATTTCTGGAATGGAAATATTATTATTATTGTTATTAATTTTATTGTTATTATTGCTTCTGATGGTTGTGAGGATAGGATTTTGCCAACTGTCCAAGTTGTACACACATGTGGTACCGTTGTGACAAGCACACATGGGCAGGGCCGACAGCAGCCAGAGTAAGACCCGTGCCTTCCCTGGGCACTTATGCAGTAGGAGCTGCTGCTGCAAGCCCGTCGCATGTCTTAATCTATCTGATGGTTGTGAGGTGGATGTTACTGCTATTACCCCACTTTACAAATGAACAAACAAGCAAACAAAACACTTTACAAAAGCCAGAAGTGAGTGATGCGCCCAAGGTCACACAGCTAGTGACTGCACCGGTGGCCTGGCCCTGGCCTGCCTGGAAGTATGCGGGACTTGGGGGTGTGGCAGTGGAAGATCCCGGCTCACTCCTGCTGTCAGTTAATAGCTGTAACTCCAGGGAACATGACTTAGCTGAGCTAGAGTTCGTCCATTTGTTTTAAGAAAAAACATGTTTTCTGTCTTACAGTGTTCTCCTGAGGGTTAAGCATTACTGTGTGTGAGTTCACCTCTCTGTGCCCGGTACCAGTAGATTTTGGTGAATGGAGCTGTCTCCTGTGTTATGCCCTCATTTTTGTTCACTCCCTAATACTCCATCAGTACTGACACCCGGGGAGGGTTGGTTGTCTTGGAATAGTTTCCACCTATGCAATTGTAAGTGTTCTGTTTCATTCCTCCCTTTAATTTAATTATAGCACTTGGTTTCTTGAACCTTATGATTTCATTAAGGAAATATTTGAAAATTGATTATTTAATCACTAAATTGTAAAACTCGAATGGAACTTCTTAGTTAATTAAAGCTAGTGGGCAAGAGTTTAATTACGATTTTATGTGCCAGCTTGACTCGGAGCATGTTGATGGTGTAACTAAAGCAGATGCCTTTGGGGGAGCAGGCAGGTCAAAGGGCACAGGGCAGAGCACCGTGTGGAGCAAGCTTGAAGCCAGGCGGCGCAGAGGGGATGCCTCATCTCATCTTAGAGGACAGCAGGGCACCTGTTCTCTCCCTGCGTATTGAGGTTATCCTGGAAAAAGTCATGGAGACTGTCTGGGAGTTAGTCTTCTCTTCTATAAAATAGGATTTTTATACTTCTTTCTGGAAGGTGTTGAGAATCCAAGGATTTTCTCTGAGGTGACTCACAGGCAACAATCAGCCCAGCCCTCAGAGGCTACAGATGTGCTGCAGACCACTTGTGCCCAAATTCATGTGTTCACACCTGATCCCAGAGTGATGGGAGTGAGCTAGGCTTTAGGGAGGGAGGGAGAGGGCCTGAGGGTGGGGCTCTGAGAGCAGGTCTAGTGCCCTTATAGACACACAGACTTCTCTCTTTGCTCCTCCCTAGGTGAGAACACAGCGAGGAGAAGCCATCAGTGAGCAGGAAGCGGCCTCACCAGACACTGGCCAAGCTGCCTGTGCCTCAGTCCCAGGCTCCAGCCTGCAGAGCCGTGAGCGAAGCTCAGCCGAGCCAAGGCAGGATGTCACCACTGTCCCAACAGAGCAGGCAAGAATGTGCACGCCCAGTTGTGCAGTTTCCACATTTTGAATAAAAAGAAGTCATGTTAGTTTGCTTTAAAGATAGTGAAAGTTAAGAAAATGCAGGCTAAAAGTGATGTTCTCCATCTGTCAAAGGGGAAAGGTGATCATATGATCTCTGACATTGGATGCAGAAAATACAGATGTTTGAAGCAAACATGAGCTGTGTTGCAGAACATGTATGAACATGTATGACATTCCCTGGGAAGAGGTGAGGGAAGGCCAGCTTGGGGTTGACACTCTCTCTACCTCTGTAACACAACTGTGAACGGGACATGGGGCATGGCTCCCTTTGATTTAAGTGATTGGGGATGGGAAGGAATCGAGGTCTCTGGTTGCTACTGAGCCACCCAGGGTCCCTGGAACCAGGAGAGAAAATGCTGGAGGCAGGTCCCAAGCCCAGAGCGGTGCCAGCTGAAGGGTCTGCACAGAATCCCTGGGGAGCCACAGTGGCAGCACCTGGTCATCCAGGCATTTCAGGGGAACCAGGAACCACTGTGAAGGATAAAGGAGAGCTTTTGATTGAACTTTCTAAGGTCATATAAGGTGTAGTGTTCCAATTAAGTAGCTGGAATGTGTAGGACATACAAATAGCACAACTGGGGTTTCTAGTTTCCGTCTGCGGGAGCAGGGATGTTAAACGTGGGAAACTGTTGGAGACTAGCTTGTCTCAACCCCCGTGACCATGCTGGTGGTCTGTGCAAACTCTCACATGAAAATACCCAGTGGAGGCATTTGCTCAGGTAGAATGAAAAAGAGGCTGTGGTCGTCTTAACGACACATGTACCATGTATATCAGTATTTATAAATTGTGCTATTACAGATGTGCTGCATTATCATAGGCCATCAGACCTCAATTCAGCTCTTGAATGAACACACATTATAGAATGAGATAACACACTGACTCACTGGAGTGGCCAAAGAAGGAAAGAATGAATGAGTTGACCAGGAGAAGAGCAGTGGGCATCCTCAGTCTGGCAGGTGCCTGGGAAGCCACTTAGGAAGAGAGTCATGGCCCTGCCAGTCCACATGTCACTTGAGTATGTCCTCTACAGAATCTCTCATTTCTGTGGTGGGGTATTCTGAATACTAACATAAAACTGGATGCAATATAAATATCCATCATCTGTAGAAGGGATACACAAGCTTCCAAATAATTTGGGGTCTATTATCTACCATCTGTATGAAATAATTCCGTGCATATATAGGTCAAAAAACCATGTGAAACTAAAGATACCCTTTAGGGCAGTGGTGGTCAGAGCACTGACCCTGGAGGTGTGCCAAGGCTCAGGTCATGGGTTGCATCCCCAGGGTTTCTGACTCAGTAGGCCTGGCGTGGGGCCCAAGGATTGCATTTCATATAAAAAAATTACCAAGTGATTTTGATGACTCAGGTCTGAGGACCACAGTTTGAGAAGTTCTGGCATAGGAACAGATAAAATAAGCAGCAGAAATATTAGTCTGAATTCAAGATAGTGCTCACTTCTGGGGAGAAAGGAAGTCGTGTAATCGGATGGGCAAGCAAGGCAGAAGCCAGTGTTCTGTTTCGCAACCTAGTGGCAGGTTTCCGCTATATTAATTTTTAAGGGAAAATATTCTTTTGTAAACTCTATTGCACCAACGTTTTACTTCCCAATTAAGATTAAAAGTTGACTAAGTAGATATTGCAAAAGACAGGAAAATTAGTAATATATTAGAAAGGAGGAAGCAGGGCCAGAAAACCATTCACTTTATTTTATTATCCCATTCTTCATTTTATTTATCTATGATTGCCTCTAATAGAGTGTGTACTTTCACAGGTGGGAATTTTTTTTTAAGCACCTTAGAATGATCAGTACAGTTTAATCAGAAGGCAGCTTGGCAAAGTAAGTGGAAAACGGAATAACCAGAAACAGATTAAATGGACAAAAGAACGTACGCCAAGTGCTGTCAATGTTGGCTCTGGGTGCGCTGTTTACACTTGAACATGTATGACCTGTAATTGCCTTTTCTGCAACAAGCCTTCTGGGAACCCAGATGAGAAGACACCTGGAAACAGAAGGTAGAACCAAGGAATTGGAAGGGTGTGGACCACGAACGCAGCTGCTCTTTGAGGTGGCTCCACCTGGTGCTGCCTGGCTGGGACCAGCACCCCCACCCTCTGCCTGGGTTCAGGGTGGTCGGGCTGACGTGTGTCTGGTGATGCCCAGGAGAGGCTAAGTCACCTTCCTGAAGGGCACATTCCACCCAAATATTTGGAAAGTATGTCTTGAGTAATTTAACTAGTATGGAATTTAAAACCTTACCTGGATAATACAATCGATATGGATGTAACATGGAGTGGAATGAAAAATCCACATGGATTTTTAGGAGGCAGCATGAGATCTCAAGGAAACTTTACATTTGCAGCCACCTGGTTGTGGCCCTGGCTCCAGTCCAGGAGAGTTCTGAGCTTGCTTTCCTCTGCCGTTCAGAGTCCTTAAATGGAGGCTCCCCACGGACGGAGGACCCAGACGTGCACAAGCCGGGCCGCTGGGCACTGTCTTAGCTCTTGGGAGCTCCTGCCTGGTGGGTGCAAGGGAGGGGCCTGCCTTCTACCCAGTCGCATCTGGGCTTAAGGATGTGACCTGCAGACGGCAGCAATATTTTGTTGAGATGGGGGACCATGAATCGACCTGGGCAGCCTCAAAGATGACAGTGAGGTAATTCTCATTTCCTACCAGAAAGATTCACTAATGTTACGTTACTGGCAACTCCACAGGCTCAATTTTTAAGCCCAGTTAGTGACAAAGATTGTTTTTTAGTGAAGATGACAGCAAATAGTAAAGACTAAGAACTGAACTATTCTGTGATCACATGGCTTTTTACTTTCTTTCTCTATTTTAAGAATCTAGAGCCTGTCCTTAGAGCTCTGAAAATTAAGATTAACACAATGGAAATATAATTTATCAAGTGACAGAGTATCATGAGACACAATGTGGTCTCTGTGTATCCTTATTGGTTAGACTTACTTTCCAGGTGAACTTTGCACACCCCTGGACCAGCAGGAGCAATTATCAGCCTCGTGGGTGTAGCTACACACTTTACTTACAAACAAAAGAACAATGGGAAAGAAGAACATGAAAAACAAGCAGGAAAGAAATGGTGGTACCCCCAGCATACAAGTAAATTGCATCCCAGTAAAGCACGCAAGCCTCATCTTTCCCACAGTCCTCCCAGGAGAGGGTGCTCCTGCAAGAAGAAAGCTTTGGATGTGTGCTGTCCCTCATGATGGGCAAGGCAGGGGGGCTTTCAGGCCTTGTTAGCTGGCTCTGGTCTGGATAAGACAGAGCCTGTCTGTCTCATCTGAAGTGACCTCCCCTTGGCTTTGTTTCCAAGGACAATTAGCCCCATATGCTGTTATGAGGATCAGTTGCTTCCCACACTTGACGAGCTCTCTGCCCTTACTCATCATTTCCTTCTGGCCAGTATTCCTTAAATTCTTGTTTTTCATACTGGGATCCTGTGCCCCTTCAGACATTGGTATCTGCCCTTTACAATCTACATTATCCAGCTATCTGGATATCTACACTATCCAGCCTCCTTCACATGTTTAAGCACACTCAATTTATCCTTAAAGTAAAAATTTAAAGTCACATATCCATGGATCTTATTCACTGTCTCCCTGCCTACGACAAACTCCTCCTGGGACCACTTTTCTTCTCATTTAACTCCTTCCATGATTCTCTCCAGCAGCAGATCAAACAGCTTTATGAAGAATTCTTAGAGCAGAAATCAGATTCTTATCCCAAGAGAATTCCCAAAGGAGAAGCCTAATGGAGCATACATAAAATAGGTCATTGTTAGTAGAAATTAAAGTTATTATGTAGAAAGAGGAGATTCCTCAGTCACTTAGACCTGTGTGCTTTGTGCAAAGTAGTTCCTGTAAGATTGAAATATGGTCAGCATCTCCAGGTCCAATTTCATTTCTATTAGCCACTCAGCGGCTAAATTAAGAACTTTATGGATACCTAATTTAGATAAACCCTTAACTGTTAATCTCCAATAATGTCATCATTTCACTGAGTAGGAAAGAAAACATCTGGGTGCTATCAATTAGCGAAGGGCGTGGATGTGGAGCTCTCTGCATTCTAATTGTGTCTCACTGACCTTGATGGGCCACTTCAACCAGGAAGGAGGGCTCACGGCTGTAGTTGTAATGTCCATTGTGGAATGGACGGAGCCCTGCCTTTCCGGAGAGCTTTCGTGAGAACCTCTGTACTCAGTGCATAGGAGAGCAGAGAGCCCTGCTCTTCACTGAGAGGGAGGAATTCTTTACGCATAGCCTCCATCCTCAGCTATGAGCCCATTTCTTTTTCTGCTAACTTACATAAAAGACTTAACACAAGCTCTGGGGAATTAGTAGTAAGGTTTCTGCCCTCTTTTTTCCTGCTTAACTGGTGCCCCTTTCTTAATAGTTGCACTTGCATTTTGGTGCAGGAGGCATGGAAACGGTGTATTGGATCTCTGCTTCCAATGCTCCTGCCTTGGTAATTATTTGATACCAATGGACTCGTCTGGCCCCTCAGAGCATGCCTCACATGCTGGCTGGGTGCCCCTGCCCAGTCTCCTTGGACCTGTCTTTAACACTGCTTTTCTTGGGTACTTCTGGCTTTCCCCCATTTGAATTTGATCACAAAGAGAACTGAACAAGAATGGGCTGTCTTAAATATTTTTCTCCAAAAGCAAATTCTGAGATGAATATCTGAGTGCATGTGGGTTTATTCTGAGGTAATGTCAGGAGGCTTTGATGGGAAGATGGAGGAGAGACAGAGCTGATACCTGGATGTGGCCCCTGGGGCTCAGCTCACTGGGACCCCTGGCAGGTGGCACAGAACTTGCCTCAGAAGTCCCACCTGGCAGACCAGGAAGTGGGGTGGTCATCTGCCACTCCAGCCATCATTGGTTGAGGGCAGCTGCCAGGGGGCAGTCTCATTATCTAGCTGGTCTGTCCGAAGTTGCCAGGTCAGGTTCATACAGAGTCAGAAGTTTTTACAGAGGGAGGCTCCTGAGCACCGAGCAGGAGGCAGGACTGATGACGTCTGCTAGGTTTCTCCTAAGACTCTTCAAGAAAAAAGATTTGTGTTCAAATCAAATTTGGAAAATGACTGTATTCTCCCTTCTCAGATAGTCTCAACATTTTCTTATTAAATAAGACTCTGAGAAGTCCTATAGTGAAGAAAGAGAAGCCTCACCTGTTTAACTTTATTTAACTAACATTTTCTAGAAAAAGATCATGGTAAAACAATCTTTCCACAGGTACAACCTAGTAATATTATAAAACACTTTATGAAATGATAACCTAGTGATACAGGTAGGTATCTACCTCCTACCTGTACCTACCCCCACTCTCTTTGTGCAAAAGATGGCAGAGTACATCTCACCTGGGGTGTGTTAGGAATATTCATCCTCCAGAATGGAGAAAAGCAAATGTGAGCTTTACTTGGTACTGAACATCACCTGTCACCCTGATGTCCTGGAAGTCACTATTCACAGGACCACACGCAGTTCACAGTCTGACTAGAAATGGAGTGGACTCCTAGGTCCATACACATAGTGGCTGGGATCCATGATTGTGCCTGGAGAGGATGTACATACTGGAAGAGGAAACTGCAGATGTGGATGGATGGCCCCTTGGGACATATGGTCATCACAGGAGGACACGCTGTAGAACCAGTGCTCATTCCTCTTCCATGGCTGGCAGGGATGGGCATTTGGGCATTTTGCTTACACACTGATGGAAAAGAATGATCTGGATTTTTGATTTTTCAAAGAGAGATCACAGATGATCTCACCTATTTCATAAAGGACAGAAGCATGAAAAATTTAATGAAATAATAAGTCTGGCATGGTAGACAATGGGGGAGCTGAGGTCCTGGCTCCCCCTGTTGGATGTTGGCCCCTGTCTGTTTGAGGCAGCACCTGGCCTGCAGGCGATGAGTCTTCTTCAAAGTCAGAATCTCTGCCTCTGTCAGACAACAGGGTTTGCTTTAATCTGTGATGATAACTTTTCAGCTGCAGAAATACAATGGCATGATGACTTAACATATCCAGGCAGAGAGTAGACTTGAAAGCACTGGTCCATAGTGACCATATTATAAATCTAAGTTCTTGGTTCAGAGAAATCATGTCTGTGTTCCATGTTTGAATAATTAGGGAAAAAAAGGTCTGGCTTTTTCTCCATGTCTTTCTAGTTCTTTTTTTCTACCAAAAGAATATCTCAGAAGTGAAAGTTGATAACAGTGGTTCTTAAATGTTAACCTGCTTCAGAATCACAAGGAAGGTTTGCTTACCTCCCCCAGAGTATCTGAATCAGTAGGGCTGAGGTGGATCTGAGAATATGCATTTCTACAAGTCCAGGTGATGCTGATATTGATGTTCAGGACCACACCTTGAGAACTACTGGTCTTACTATCTTGGCCCTTTCCCTGGAGGAATAATGTCAGCACAATAGTGGAGCAAGTGGATGGATGGCCAGACATGGAAGGATGGCCCTATGGGACATGTAATCATCACAGGAGGTCACACCCCAAACTGGTGCTCTTTCCTCTTCCATGGCTGATGGGGATGGACATTTGGGCATTTTGCTTACACACTTATGGAGAAGAATGACTCTGGAATTTTTATTTTTCAGAGAGAGAGTTCACAGATGATCTCAGCTGTTTGATAAAGGACAAAAGCATGAAAAATAGGATGAAATAATAAGCCTGACATTGTAGACAATGGGGGAGCTGAGGCCGAGGCTCAGCTTGTTTCCCCACAGAAACACCAAGTAAATAATGGTGACCTGACTGAAACAGCTCTGTGGGAGCCCTAGAAAGCAATTAAGGTCCACAGCAACCAGCAAATGTCTAATCCAGAAAAAGCCACACTCACAGAAGTAGGAAATTTTGTGGTGGTTTTGTTCACCCTCATCCCTTCCCACCCTGGTGCAGCATGGCAGGGATGGGAAGAGGCAACTCAACTCCTAGTTCCTCCTTCAGACAGAAGAAACAGAATGGAGCTTGACTGCAATGTTTGAGCCTGTATGGGGGCTGCCCAAGATTAATTTCTGTCTCACCTGAACCAGAACAACTGTCAACCAATAATTCTATATCCAGTAAAATTGTCCTTCAAAAAGAGGGAGAAGATAAGATGTTTTCAGATAAACAAATGCTGATAGAGTTCTTTATCACTAGGCCTGCCCTGCATAAATGGTGAAAGGAGTTCTTTCAAGTTCAAATAAAAAGATGCTAGACATAGAAAAAACATAGGCAAAAATCTCTTGGACATAAACATGAGCAACTTCTTCATGAACATATCTCCCTGGGCAAGGGAAACAAAAGCAAAAGTGAACAAGTGGGACTATTATGAGGACACCATCAGTCGAACCAAAAGACATCCTACAGTATGGGGGAATATATTCATAAATGATATATCTGATAAGGGATTGACATCCAAAATATATAAAGAGCTCATGCACCTCAACAAACAAAAAGCAAATAATCCAATTGAAAAATGGGTAGAGGATCTGAACAGATATTTCTCCAAAGAAGAAATTCAGATGGCCAACAGACACATGAAAAGATGCTCCACATCCCTAATCATTAGAGAAATGCAAATTAAAACCACAATGAGATATCACCTCACACCAGTTAGGATGGCCACCATCTAAATGACAAACAACAACAAATGTTGGTGAGGGTGTGAAGAAAGGGGAACCCTCCTACACTGCTGGTGGGAATGTAAATTAGTTCAACCATTGTGGAAAGCAGTATGGAGGTTCCTCAAAAAACTAAAAATAGAAATACCATTTGACCCAGGAATTCCACTTCTAGGAATTTACCCTAAGAATGCAGCAGCCCAGTTTGAAAAAGACATATGGACCCCCATGCTTATCATAGCACTATTTACAATAGCCAAGAAATGGAAGCAACCTAAGTGTACATCAGTAGATGAATGGATAAAGAAGAGGTGGTACATAGACACAATGGAATATTATTCAGCCATAACAAGAAAACAAATCCCACCCTTTTCAACAACATGGATGGAGCTAGAGGGTATTATGCTCAATGAAATAAGCTAGATGGAGAAAGACAAGTATCAAATGATTTCACTCATCTGTGGAGTATAAGAACAAAGAAAAAACTGAAGGAACAAAACAGCAGCAGAATCACAGAACCCAAGAAGGGACTAACAGTTACCAAAGGGAAAGGGACTGGGGAGGATGGGTGGGAAAGGAGGTATAAGGGGGAAAAAGGGGCATTATGATTAGCACACATAATGTAGGTGGGGTGCACAGGGAAGGCAGTACAACACAGAGAAGAGAAGTAGTGATTCTATAGCATCTTACTATGCTGATGGACAGGAACTTTAATGGGGTATGTGGTGGGAACATGGGGGGAGTCTAGTAATCATAATGTTGCTCATGTAATTGTACATTATTAATGATACCAAAAAAAAAAGATGCTAGACAGTAACTTAAAGTCATATGGAAAATATAAAGTTTCCTACTAAAGATAACTATGTGAACAAATATAAAACTCAGAATTATGCAATTTTGGTTTGTTAAGTCCCCTTTTTATTCTTTTACAGGATTTAACTTATTGTAATGGATACACAATGAATAAAGATGTAATTTGTGGCATTAATACAATATATAATATGTGGAGGTGGAGCAATAAGGGTAGAGTTTTTGTATGCTATTGAGGCTGAGTAGTTATTAGCTTAAAATACATTGTTACTACTTTAGGATGTTATATGTAATCCCCATGGTAACCACAAAGAAAGTATTTGTAAAATATAAAATACAGAAAAGGAAGTGCATAGGGAATCCTATAAAATCAACTGAGCACAAAGGAATGTAGTAAAGTAGGAAATGAGGAACAAAAAAATAAAAGACATACAGAAAACAAATACAAAATAGCAGAAATAACTTCCCTATAAGTACTTCACATGTAAATGGATTAAACTCCCCAATTAAAAGACACAGATAAACTTAATGGATTAAAGAAACAGGATTCAACTATATTCGGTCTTCAAGAGACTCTCATTAGATTTGAGGACACAAATAAGCTAAAAGTAAAATAACTGAAGGAGATATTTCATACCAAAAGTAGAAGAAATAAAAGAGATACTCCCTTTCAAGAATGGAAAGAACAACCAGACAGAAGATCAATAAGGAAAAAGAGGACTTGCATAATCTTCTTGACTAATTGGACCTAACAGACATATTCAGAAACTCCAACCCAACAGTAATAACCTCAACACTTCCAGGATAGATCATATGTTAGACCACAAAACAAATATTACTAAATTTAAAAGATTGAAATCATGAAAAGTTCTTTTTGGATCACAAAGGTATGAAACTAGAAGTCAATAGCAGATGGAAACTGGAAAATTCGCAAATATATGGAAGTTAAACAACATACTATAAAAACAACTAAGGGTCAAAAAGGAAATCACAAGAGAAATTAGAATTATTAGAGATAAATGAAAATAAAACACAACATAGCAACACGTATGCGATGCTGAGAAAGCAGTACTAGGAGGGAAATGGATAGCTGCGAACATGCACATTAGAAAAGGGAAAGATCTCAAATTAACAATCTAACTTTACACCATAAGGAATGGAAAAAGAACAAACTAAACTCAAGGGTAGCAGAAAGAAGGAAAAAATGAAGATTGGAGCAAGATAAAAGAGAGAAATAAAAAAATCAATAAAGAAAATAAACAGAACCAAGAGTTGGTTGTTCTAAAAGATCAAAAAAATTGACAAGTATTTAGCTAGACTGTCTAGAAAAAAGATGGAAGAATGCAATAACTAAGATCAGGAATGGAAAGGGGACATTATTACTGATTTTATAGAAATAAAAGAGATTATGAATGAAGTACCATGAACAATACCAACAGTTTGGAAAATGTATATGAAATGGGAAAATTCCTAGAAACACCTAACCTACCAATACCAAATTATGAAGAAATAGAAAGTTTGAGCAGATCTATAATTAGTAAGGAGATTAAATCTGTAATCTATAATTAGTAAGGAGATTAAATCTGTAATCAAAAACCTACCAAAAAAGAAAACTCCAGGACTGAATGGCTTCACTGTTGAATTCTACCAAACATTTAAAGAAAAAAATAGTACTAGTCCTTCTCAAACTTTTCCAAAAAATTAACGAGCAGGGAATATTTCTTTAATCCATTGTATGAGGCCAGTATCATCCTGACACCAAAGCCAGATAATGACACCACAAGAAAAGAAAACTACAGATCAATATTGCTGATGAATATTAATGTAAACATCCTCAACAAAATACTAGGGAACATAATTCAATCACACATTAAAAGGATAGGACACCGTGACCAAGTGGAATTTATTACTGGAATACAGGGATGATTCCGTGTTGAAAATCAATTGGTAAAATATACCACATTAGCAAGTGAAGGTAGAAAAAACATGATCATCTCAACTGATGCAGAAAAATCATTTGACAAAACCTCTTCCTGATAAAAACACTTAGTAAACTAGGAATAGAAGGAAACTACATAAAATAATAAAGGCCACATATAGGCCCACAGCTAACATCATACTCTATGGTGAAAGACTAAAAGCTTTTCCTCTAATATTAGAAACAAGACAATGATACTTGCTTTTGCCACATCTATTCTACACAGTACTAGAAGTCCTAGCTAGAGCAATTAGGTAAGAAAAACAAATAAAAGGCATCCATACTGGAAGGGAAAAAGTGAAATACTTCTGTTCATAGATGACATTTTACATGCAGTGTAGCTACATATGCAGGTGTCTACAAACGCAGATGGTCTTACGTGTAGAAAACTCCAATGATTGCACAAACACTGTTAGAACTTAAAGTGAATTTAGCAAAGTTGCAGGAAACAAAATCAGTACTTTAAAATTCAGTTGCATTTATATAAACTAATAAGGAACAATCCAAAAAGGAGAAAACAGTTCAATTTATAATAGCAGCAAACAGAATAAAATACATAGGATAAATTTAACCACGGAGCAAACACTTGTACACTAAAAACTATAAAACATTGTTGAAAGAAATTAAAGAAGATGACATAAATGGAATGATATCCCATATTGTGGATTGGAAAACTTAATTCTGTTAAGAGGTTAATCTTGCCAAAAACAATTCAAAGACTCAATGCAATCCCTATCTAAATTCCACAGACATATATATTTTTTACACAATTAGGAAAATTCATCCTAAAATTCATATGGAACTCAAGGGGCTCTAATATTCAAAACAATCCTGAAAAAGAGCAAAGGTGGAAGTCTCACACTTACTGATTTCAAAACTTCTGACAAAGCTATAGTAATCAAAATAGTGCAGAACAGGCATAAAGACAAACATATAGACTAATGGAATAGACAAGAGAGCCCAGAAATAAGCCTTCAAATATATGGTCAAGTTATTTTCAACAAGAGTGTAAAGACTGTTCAGTGGGGAGACCACTGTCTTTTTAAATAAATGGTTTTGGGAAAATTGTATGTTGACATGCCAGAGAATGAAGTTGAACCCTTACCTCACACCACATACAAAATTAACTCAATATGGATCAGTGACCTAAATATAAGAGCTAACACTATTATACTCTTGGGAGAAAAAATATGGGGAAAGCTTCATTATATGGGATGGACAATGATTTCCTGGGTATGACACCAAACGTGCAGGAAACAAAAGAAAAAAGCAGATAAATTGAACTCAATCATAATTAGAATCTTGTACATCAAAGGACACAAATAACTGAGTGAAAGCTAATAGAATGGGAGAAAACACCTGCAAATCATACATGTGGCTAGGAGCTAATATCCCAAATATATAAAGAACTCCTATAACTGAGCACCAAAAAAACCAAAGAATCAGATTAATGTAAAGGACATGAACAAACATTTCTCCAAGCAAGAGATACAAATGGCCATTAAGCACATGAAAGGATGCTCAACATCACTGCCTATCAGGGAAATGCAAACCAAAACCACAGTGAGATATGACCTCATATCTGTTAAAATGGTTACTATCAAACAAAGAAAGTAAACAGTGTTGGTGAGGATGTAGGAAATTGGAACCCTTGTGCACCCCTGGCAGGAATGTAAAATGGTGCAACTACTGTGGAAAATGATAAGGCTGTTCCTCAAGAAGAGAAAGAATCACCATATGACCCAGCAATTCCACTTTCGGGTATATACTCAGCAGAACTAAAAGCCAGACTTTAAGAGATATTTGCACACCCATGTTCACAGCAGCATTATTTGCACTAGCCAAAGTTGAAAGCCACCCTTATATCCATCAGTAGATAAATACATAAATGAAATGTGGTATGTGCATACATGGAATGTTATTCAACCTTAAAATGGAAGGAAATTCTGACATCAGTACACAGATGGACCCAAGGACATTATGTGAAGTGAAAAAAGCTATAACAAAAAGATAAATGCTGTATGGGTCCACTCCTATGAGGACCCTAGAGTAGTCACATTCATAGGGACAGAAAGAATGGTGGTGGCCAAGGGCTAAGGAGAGGGTGGGGAGTTACTGTTTAATGGGGACAGAGTTTCAGTATGGGAAGATGAGAAAGTTCTGATAATGGATGTTGGGGGTGGCTGTACAACCAGGGAAGTACTTAATGCCATGGAACTGCACACTTAAAGATGGTTAAGATGGTAAATTTCATTTTGTATTTTACTGCAATTTAAAAAAAAGAGAAAAGAGTGCAGACCCTTGTAAAGCCAAGTTTAAGGGCCTGACTTTAAATATTCTTGTCTTCTTGTCTTCGAATATTTTATAGGAATTTAGATTTTTCTATGTTCCTGTTTTAGTCTCAACCAGCTATAGAAGAAGTTCTAAATGAATTTATTCACATGGTAGAAATTTGATTACAAAACCCAGTACTGGAATTAGCTTCCTCAAGGGTTTTTTCCCTTCATGCAAAGAGCAAGTACATTGTCACTGAACTATGTGATTTTTGCAGGTACACTTTATTGACAAGCAAACGCTGAGTCCTTCCTCCAATCACAAGCAGGCAGCAGATGTTTGCTGCAAGGGTGGCAGGTGAGAGGAGGGCGGTGTCTTAGGGAGCAGATGCTCCCTGTTTTTTCTCCAGATGCAAGCCAAACACCACCTGGAAGTTTAATCATTTGATATGTATTTTAAAATAGTCGCTCTGAATTTAAAATGTTAATTTATAATGATTATGATGAGCAAAATAATTAGGAAATATAGATTTACTAACTGAGGGTGCCAGGCCAATTCAGACTATGGTAATATTGAATAGTTGTGTGTCTGGATTAAGCAGCTAGACCTAAGTAAACACACAAACAAAAACAACTTAAAAAAAAAAAAGGAAAACAGAAGCAATGATTGAATAATAATGCACAGACAGAAGCAATCTGACATTTTTTTAATGGAAATTTAAGCTCTGGTCAGAGCTAACACTATGCTTGGGGTCTTAACTTTTTATTCTCAAAAAAGGCTTAATGTGTCAAATTCAACTTTTTCATAGCATCAGAGAAGCTCTTTTGTTGGTATTATTAATGTTTTTAAAAAATCAACATTCTTACTACTACCATTTTCAAGGGAACTGACTCATTTATGATTGCCAATTTCTGAATTTCTTAATGGATACAAACCCACCTCATTCATATAACTACAGACATTTTTTATGGTAAAAAGTTTACCAAAAAGAAAGAAGTTTTTGTATACAAGTTACTCCCTATCTCAGCTGTCACCACACAAACGTGTTTACATCAAAGCAAATGAGATAACACATACCTCTTAAACTCGAAGAATTCTTTTCTTGAATATGTGCCATCTAAGGGATTATACCAGTTCACAAGCTGAACAAATCTTTCATAAATGAGTGGTTGCAGTTTCCTTTATAATAGGACATTTAGGACAAATAATTTGGTCATACTTTTTTGTACGCCTTTTCTGGGCAAATTAACAACTGAGCTGAACTAAATATATAATTCCACGCATAACTAAATATTTCAAATCAGTGGGACATACCCTTTATCTAATTTCCCCTAGGGACATCAACTGGAGAGAAAGCCTAGAGACCTTTTTAGATCCTATCTACTGGTGAGACCAGAAGCCAATCTAACTTCTGGTCCCCATGTTAAACTATTAAACAAATACGGGGACCGAGCACAGCTAACCTTTCTGCCTCCTCCAGGAAATATCTGATCCTGAAGGATAAGCCTCAAACCAACTAAATAGCTTGCTTATCAGTACCGACAGCTCGAGACTCATTTCCAGACCATTGCCTCTCAGTGCCACCGGTCTAAAGTCATGTCATGAACTCTGCCTCTTCACACGAGTTCTCTGCCTGCAGGCCCTGCTTGAAAAGTGTCTCCCATCCCAGGCCCGAACTCCACAAATGCTCTGCCCTGATTTTCTGCTCTGAGACAGAGTGGCGGCTCTGTGGAGGAGGCATCCTTCCCTGCAGCACCAAGCCTAACAAACCAGGCTTCGCTGGATCACAGAGCACCTGTCTTTCTGGGGCATTGACACTTGGTGCTGTTAGTCAGCAGGTGACCTCAAGACATACAGAAGTGGTAAAAAGGTCACTAGTGCCTTTTCCTGCCCCACCCTCAACACATACTGATTTAATAATTTACTTTGGGTGAATGGAAATTGAGACTTTTTTTAAAGGAAAAATAGCACTTTTTGATTGGCTGAGAAGACTCAATTCCTTTTCCTAAAAAGAGATGGCATCTCATTGTCTCCTAGGGCAGCTTTCCCCCCCAAACAATGTATTTTGCCCGAATAACATAAAACCAATCAAAACCACAAAAGAATCTTGAGAGAATAATTTTCTGGCAACTGAAATAGAAAACAAATTTAGAGAGATGTAAGACTTATTTTTGTTGCAGAAGGTTGATAACCGTAAGGACTGGTTAGAGTTGTGGAAATAAATAATGTGGACCATTATGAGTGTTGCACCCACAAACCCAGTTCTAGAGATTTTGAGTTAGTTAGGATGAGCAATCATGGCTTTGAGCTGACCGCTCATGTCAGGTTCTCTTTTCTGAGGCTGCCACTGTGAAGCTTCCTCCAGTAAGGGTGGAAGATACACTTCATTAAGCCACTCACATTAAAGCATCTTGCTGCCTCTTGGGGGTCTGTTCTGCCTCATATATATAGTATGTATCTGAATCTCAGCAGATCTCCACAGGAAGAATGGCTCACATCTACATTAAATTTTTTGCAAATACTTCTCGTCTGCAGAGCATGCACTCTAGCTCCGACTTGGAGTTGCCACACACATTCTGGCAGCAGTGACTTGCTAAGTAAAGGAATAAAAGTCCTTCTGGAGAACAAGCCTGCAGAGACTCTGCAGACCCATCTCCTCCCTGATTTAAGAACAAGTCTAGAAATTATGGTTCTCTGCTTTTTGGTATTATATGCACATCTTTATTAATTACTGGAAGCAGTGAAAAAAAAAAAGCCACAAAGCCAGTCCCCTGCTCAGGACCGATGGTGGCTCTTTGTTATCCCATGTCCCCAAGAGAAACCCTCCCGCTCAGGGGAGAGGGCTGTGCTGTGACACCTGCTGTGTGGAATGGGCTGCCCTCTTTCCCTGGCACCAGCAGCTTTCCAGGGTGCTGGGTCACCATGGTGCTCTGGTCCCCTCCTCAGGCTGAGGCTCGGTTCTGCCTGCTTGCTTTATGACCTCATTTTATTCCAGATCATGGAATGAATTGTATTCATCCCAGATTTTATGCTGTAGTCTCAGCTCCTGGCACCTCACAATGTACTTGAGGTGGGGTGTTTACTGGGGTGATTAGGGTGCCATGAGGTTATGGGGTGGGCCCTGACACCAGCTGACTGGTTCCTCCTAAGGAGAGATCAGGACACAGACCTGTACACACAGGGACAACCGTGTGAGGTCACAGGAGGAGATGGCATCTACACCTGAGAGGGCCAGCTCACCAGCTCTGCCCACACCTGGATCTCGACTTCCTGCCACCAGAAGATAAGCCACCCTATCTGCGGTATTTGTTACTGCCGAGCTGACAAAGGTACTGCAGGAAAACTTTCTGATGCATGGTCCTGGTGGCCAGCCTTCTGCAAACATTTTCTGAATGATTCTTCCCCATTTGCCACCACACAGAACTTCCTCTGTGCTCAGAGTACTTGGCCCATTGGAGTAACAGCAGCCACTCGTCTCCCGCCTGCCTGAAAATTCTCAACTGCCCCGCCACCCACTTGCATCCCAGCCTTGAGGACACGTCATCTCCATGCTCGCTCCGACTGGGGGGTGTCTGTGTTGTCTATCTCCTGCCTGCCTTGGCCCAGCAGCTGATAACCTATGAATCCCTAAATGACTGGGCAGTTCCCACCTGAAGGACCTCGTGGTGAAAGCTTCTGTGAAGTGAAGAGCCACTCTAATGCACATAATTGCTCCTTAACGTGCAGTTTTTAAAATTTGATACCAGATTTACTTAAAGTGGGATAGACTGGTGCTCAGTGGGCCAGACTTGTGGAAGGCATTTTTGAGCAGTGTACTGGCAGGTTTTATGGCCAAATTTAAGGCTAATTTGGACATTATATATTCTGTTAGATTATCTCTATCTCTATCTCTATCTCTATCATCTCTATCTCTATCTCTATCTCTAATCTATCACCTATCATCTATCATCTATCTCTCTATCATCTATCTATCTATCTATCTATCTATCTATCTATCTATCTATCTATCTATCTATCTATCTATCTATCTATATCTCTTTCTATCTCTATCTTTCTATCATCTATGTGTCTGTCTGTCTGTCTATTTATCTATATATCTACCTACTAAGACAGAGAAAAGTGGTTATTTTTGGCTCCAGTGAACGAACTCTTTTAAAGCCACAATCTTCTGCATGTCTTGGAGAGGATATGAGGGGATCATTTCTGCAGCAATTTTACACTTCAAACAGGGACAAAGAAATGCTGCGTCAATGACATCATGAAAAACACCTCAAAACCAAATTGTTTCTGTGTTAGTTCTGCTCATTACAGCTCTGGCTTTTTCGTGGACCATTTTCCATTGCAAATATCTCGTCCCATTGTCTTGTAAGTACACGTGTACTTGTCAGGGTTGCTGCCTTGATGTTTGGTTCAGAAAATATGGTCACTGTAATTACAGCTCTTTCCAGGGTGAGGAAATGAGGATCAACTCATAATCCTTTTATCTTGGAGCTGGAGGATTTATTTCTCACCAAATGAGAATGGAGAAATTTCAAGGGTAATTTATCTAATTCTTTCCCTGCTTTTAATTTTTTAAAAAGAAATTTGCCCCAATGAGGAAAGGTGTATTTTTAAGAGGGTTCTTTAAAGATATTGATTTCTTGTGCATTCCCTGGCCTCTGATAGACTTTAAATAATTGTCTCAATTAAGCTACAAGGTGAGTTTCTAAATCTTTTTCCCTTGAAGCAGCACAGATGATTCTTAAATTATTTTAGTAATTATGTTGCCATTTGTTTCTGTTCTCAGAGCAAAACTGTGAAGGCTTCCTTTCAGGGCTCCTGCCCCACATGTGCTCATGCACAGGCCCCCTTTCTCTTTTGTGCTGTGCCCTTCAGGCTCCCTGGCTGCAGCCTCAGCCAGGGCCCCCTGCACTGTTCTCCTGGGGCTCTGCTTGCTGGACTGTGCGAGTGCCAACGTTATGTGTCAGTGTTTCACGTGAGCTAGGTGTCCCCAGGAAGCCTTTGGTAGGTGGGAACTGTGAGGGAGAAGTAAAATAGTGGGTGCTATGGACTGAGTGTGGCCCCCAAATCCAGGGGCTGATACCTGAGCCCAGGTGATGGTGTCAGGAGGGGGCCTCTGGGGGTGATAAGGTCATGAAGGCAGAGCCCCCAGTGGGACCAGTGTCCTCATGAAGGAGCCCCCGGAGCTCCCTCCCTCCCGCAGGTGAGGAAACCGTGAGGAGACATGTCTGTGGCCCAGAAAGCAGCCTCAAGGGCCTTGACTCTGGGCTCCAGCCCAAGGATCCAAGTGGACCAAGATGGTTGTGCCATTCAAAGGATTACAGGTGACAGAAGCCAGGGTGACCGCAGACTCTGCACATCTGCCTGCAGCTCTGGCCACATCCTAACCAGGGAGACTCAGGGGGATTGTGGTGATTTTCAGACTGGGATTTGGGTTTGTGGGACTGGGATGAAGGGTTGTTCTGTTTTTACAACAGGCCCACATCAATCTGTGTGCACTTGACTGGCTGAAACACTTTTTGGCACAGACCCACTATTTAAACATAAATTGGACTTCATCAAAATTAGAACTTGGGCTCTTTGGAATGTGCTTTTAAGAGAATGAAAAAGACAAGCCACAGACAAGGAGAAAAATACGTGCAAATCTCATATCCAAAAGAGGACCAGTATCCAGAATATATAAAGAGGTATATCACAGTCAATCATAAGAGAACGAATAGAATAACCCAATAGAAAATGGAGAGAGAATGTGAACAGATGCTTCACTAAAGAAGATTGGTACAGGAGATGCTCAGCGTCACGGTCGTCCCGGAAATGCAGACTGAAACCACCCTGCGACATCTCTACAGCTAGCACAGTAACGGAAAGTTAACAGGCCTGACAATGGCAGGTGCCGACGAGGGCGCCGACTGCCCGGAGCTCCACACGGTGCCCGTGCAGATCCAAAGGGCACAGTACGTGGGCAGAGAGTTGGGTAGCTTCTTTGTAAGTCATACCCAGCGAGGCACATTTCAGCAGTTACCCAGAGGAAGTGAGCGCTTGTGTGCACAGAAACCCGTTTACAGTAGCAGCTTTACTCCTAATGGCTCCAAACTGGATGCAGTTCGGATGTGCTTGGATAAGCGAGCACCGGCACATCACGAACAGGGCAGCTCGGCAATCAGGGAGAGAGTGGCGAGCCCGCTTGTCTTGTGCTGGGGAGGAAGCGGGGCTGGGATGCGCAGGGTATTCCACGTCCCTAGGGGAGACAGGTGTGCGGTGGGGCTTGGGCTGGAGCTGAGGCAATTTATGCCCTGTATTCCTCAGTCAGCCGGCGTGTGGCTTGTAAAGAACTTGGCTAGGGCAGCGTGCTCTTTTAGTTTGGAAGTGTCAGAACAGAACTGGAAGCGCCCCACATCCGGCCTGCGTGCCTGTCTCTCTCCTGATGAGCGGACGCTCAGGCCCTCAGGTTTCCCGTCTGTTGTGCTGATGTTTTTCATGCTGACTCAACAGTACCCTGCTACTCCCACAGCCTCGGACAAGCAGGGGCCCCTACTTAACAGGAAGGCCCTGAGGAAACTCACAAAACTAACGTTTTGTAGACACAGATGGAGAGAGATTGGGAAACGCAGCCTTAGTTATTTTCTGTTAATTTCTAATAAGAAGGGAATAACCAGGATGAGCCTTGAGGACCTGATGCTGAGTGAGAGGAGTCGGCCTGCTGGGCAGCTGGTGCGGCTATGGGGCGCGGGGTGGAGGAGGCGGCTTCCCGGGGCCACGGGCTGGAGAGGGTACTGGGGGTTACAGCCCCCCGGGACCGAGTTGCCATTCGGGGAGGTTATTGTGATGTGGTGTTTGCACAGCGATGGGAATGAACTTAATACCCAGAGGGGACACTTAAGCAGTAAACTTTATGTCATGTACAAGAAAAGAAAGAGAGAAAGAAAGAAAAGAGAGAGAGAGAGAGAGAGAGAGAGAGAGAGAGAGAGAGAGAGAGAGAAGGAAGGAAGGTAAGGAGGGAGGGAGAAAAAGAGGGCTAACCCAGGACCTCACCAGGCCCCCAGCAGAAGGGCCTGCAGGAAGTCTGAGCTGTGGTTAGACCCCCCTGGGCCACCCTGTCCTGCCAGCCCAACCCATCCCAGCCCCGAGGCAGTGACGGCGGCGCCCACAGAAGCATGAGAAGGGTTCTGGTATCCATTGCCTGCTGTCTGTGGAGCAGGTGAAAGGTGGTAGGTAGGCTCATAGGCCCGGCACTTAAACTTTTCCTCTCTCATGTGGGGTCAGACTGAAAACCCAGGAGGTGTGGACTGAACTGGAATTCATGTTCACCCGGCTCATGGGCTGAGGGGGCAGCAGACTCAGGACCGCTCCGGGGAGGGGCTGCTGGAGAGACCCTCTCTCAGGTGAGCACGGGAGCCACCTGCGGCCTGCAGCCTCCCAGCCCAGCCCTCTGTGCACATGGGGGGCTTGAGACTCCGGACCTCTGCATCGATGTCTCTTAAAATCCCCTACCTCTGCTGCTCCGGCCCTCTCCTGGACTTCAGAGAGAGCCCGAGGTTGGATTGTTCCCTGACAACTTGCCCCTGATGGCCTCAGATAAATGAGACAAGAAATTTAGGACAGTTTCCCCCTCCCTCCAAGGCGTATGTAGGTCAGGAAATTCTGGGTGGCCCAAGGCGATGTTGTCCCAAGCAATTTCACATTTTCACCCAGGTGTTTACCAGTCTGTAAGCTTCCTCTAAATAGACTGAGAACCTTTGAAACTGCCACATAGGCAGATGAATATGACAGCATTCGTTTGTTCCCCTCAGGACCCCTGAGGTGGCAGTTGTACCTCAGCAGTGAAGATCATTTATCCAAGGTCATGCACAATGGATAGATTCAGGCCCCCTCTTCTCCATGGACTAGCCATGCTCAGCGGACATGGGGGCCCGCTGGGAGATCAGTCTGCCCAGAAGTATTTTCCTAAGGTTGTGCCATAGTGCTGACAATTCCCACCCCTTGAATACATTACACTTTTCTGGTGTTGTATCCCTGGAAGGCCCAACATAAAATTCAAATTTGTCCCTGGAGGATGAGTACTTCCCACCACAATGTGGTTCATCAGCCAAGTTGTCTGAGGCCCCTTCTCTTTGGCATAGACTTGATTTTAATGTGAACTGGAGTCTGGCAAGGACGGATGTAGGTATGGTCCCGAGCACTGGGCACAGAATGTGGCAGGCTCTGCAGAGGTGAGGGACGGTGGGGTGGGTGGAGAGAGGGTCGGTTTGCACTGTGGGCCTTGACTCTCTACTGCGGTTTCAAGTTTGTGTACTGCTTCCCTCTCTGTCTCTCCTTCCTGCATGCTAGGACCCATCCTCATAAACGAGGAGAGCTGCTTCTTGGTTCACATCTACCACATCAATGTTAGGGTACTTTTGTCTGCACATGGCGGTTTCTTTGTCTACATCTTTAACACTGTGTGTGCTTCTCAGTTCATCCCTTGACCACCAGTTGGAGACACACAGTCAGGAAGAAGGTCTGTGTAAAAGGCACTACTGGTTTCTAAGCTTCTGCTGATTCTTCAGAGCAAGTGTTTTCCTGATGGAACCCCCACAAAAATTGGGATCTGGAGAGTTAAAGGACAGCACAGCTTCGGGAACAGCTGCTTCGTCCTTCTACGTGCCTTCTCACAGCCTTGAAGCAGCAGAGGTCAGAAAACACAGCAGAGGGTGTTTCATCTGTGTTTTGCTTTGGCTGAGTTGACACATTAAAGCCACATCTCTTTCATCACTGGCTCTGGAGCGAGCTGGAGGCTGATGTGACAAATATGAAGGCTCCGAGCCACTGCCGTATGAGGATTAAACACGCCGCTGAGACCTGCTCAGCAAGGCCATGCACACTGGCTATTAACAGGTCAGCCCAGTTCCCGGGGGCATGGCAAGCAGAACCCCAAATGAGTAACATGAGCATTCCGGAAAACCTCTGGCACTCCATGCTTTGGGCAAAGAAAAATAAATGTTTATGCTGGCGAACTGTGAAATCTCCTACTACTTCCTTTATTCCATCCTCTGCTTTTAAATAGAGCACATTAAGCTCACCGGGGGTAGCTGGCTCTGACACCGTGCTGTGTCCCTCTTCATGAAATGAAAGCAATCTGTCTGACTAGGACATTGAGGACCAGTAATTTACTAGCTCAGCTGTAATTTTAAATGCTCCCCCACTGCTGGGTTGAAGCTTTCTTTCTATAATTATAGTGGGATCAAAAGCCTCGCACACTAATGTACTGAGCTATCATGCCAGCCATTCTAATAGTCTCTTCTCAGCCAATATGTTTTTAATATGTCATCCAGGCAAGGTTGTCAGCATCAATCCTGTCCTTTTTCTCTGGGTTTTTCCCTCCAAAATAGTATTATCACCTGAAAATTCATATATTTGTAAACCTGGAAGGTGAAAGAAAAACAACATTCAACATTTAAAATAAAGTCAAACCCTGCTGCTAACATAGAACAATGCTTTCAGATAGAGACCAAGATGGAAGGTCAATGACCACCAGAAATTGAACAGAAAGCTGGTCCACCTCTGGGCCTCCTTTCCAGGTCTGTGGTGGGAGCTGCCTGCTTTCTTTGGGTGAAAGTCCTGCCAGTGTTGTAGCGCCTGCCAGGGCGGCTCTCTCGCTGATATCTATGCCACGTAGCTTTCTCCAGCTCGCCCACACCCTTTATCTTGATGGAGCAGCAGAGCTTGACTGCCTCATAGCATGCAGTATTATTCAGTGTCCAATTCCCTAAATACTCTACCAGATACTTCACAGAGGGCAAGGTAGCAATCAGTGCATGGTGAAATGCAGCAGCGGCACCTGCAGAGCCAGAGTAGTGGGCCCTCAGGACAGGAGGCTCTTCCCTGCCACCTGCTGGCCTTGTCACAGGGCTGTGGGGCTCTTCCTTCTGGCCACAGACCAAGTGGCTGTCGTGTATACAGTAGGTCTGACACCAAAAATGAGCCACGAGGATCACAGGAGATAGAGCACTTTGCACTGGAATTGCTGAGGATGAGATCCAGAAGAAACCTGCAAGGCCTTCTTGGCCAATTTAGTTATTTCACAGGTGAGAAGATGCCACCAGGACAGTAGACACCACCGGCCAGAGGCACAGCAGGCTGATGTCTCCTGATTGCCACCACATCCTCATACCACAGCAACTTCCTGCTGTTTAGGCTGGTGTGATAGCCTGCTAGGAATCACAGTGGCCCCAGCTGTGTACGTCTTCTCTTCCCCACAAAGCATGCTGGTCACAGATCCAGAGTCATGCCCATTGGCAATGGGAACACAGGTGGGGCTGAATCACGTGCTTCCTCAGCAGAAGTGCCTCTGCTGCTCTCATAGAAAACATGTTGCAAACTGCCTGAGGTTTCTAATGATTATGACCTTACTTTTGTTGGCAAATGCTGAGTTTTCAGGGAATATTTAGTGGTTACATCTTGACTTAACGCCATCTTTATTCCCTTGCTTGACTTGGAATTATTATGATGATTTAGTATTCTGATCTTAAAATTTGTCTTAAACATGTAAAAAAGTTTTGAAAGCCATTAGACAATGCATATTTCACTTAAGTTATCTAGTAGTGATTGCTAATTTTTAATACTACATTTATCCTCTTAGACAAGTTAAATTTGGGAGCTTATTGAAAGTCTCAAATAATGACAACTTCTAGAATAGATTGGTGCAGCAAGGAAGGGATGATCAGATAGGGTAAAAATCAGCTCAGAAACTTGATATCAACTTGTTGAATTGATTGGTTTGACAGTAGTCTTCTTAATTAATAATTCATTCATTCCTACATGTATCATGTATTTTCAAAACAGCTTTACTGAGGTCTAATTGATATACAAAAAACTGGACATATCTAATGTATACAGTTTGATGAGTTTGGGGATGTGCACACACCCATGAAACCATCACCCCCATCAAGATAATAAGCATATCCATGACCTCCAAAAGCTGCCTCGTGCACCTCACTTTTTTGTGACAAAAACACATAGCATGAGATCTACTCTCAAAACAAAAGTTTAAGTACACATGGTCATATCATTAAGGGTAGAAGCTATGTTGTACAGCAGAGCTCTAGAACATGCTCATTTTGCAAAATGGGAGCTTTATGCCCATTGAACAGCATCTCCCCACTTCTCCCTCTCTCAGTCCCAACAACATGATTTCACTCTGTTTTTATGAGTTTGTCTTTTAGACACCTCATGTAAGTGGAATCATGCAATATGTGTCTTTCTGTGGCTGGTGTATGTCACTTAGCATAATGATTCAAGTTTCATTCATGTTGCTGCATATGGTAGGATTTCCTACTTTTTAAAGGCTGCATAATATCCCACTGTAAGAGTATACACATTTTCTTTATCCATTCATATGTCAGGAACATTTAGATTGTTTCCATAATCTTGGCTATTGTGAATAATGCTACAAAATAATCTTAAACTCTTCCAAAAAATTGACAAAGGAAACTTCCAAATGAATTTTATGAGGCCAGCATTACCTGGATACCAAAAGCCAGTCACTACAAGATAAGAAAACTCCAGTACAGTTTTCCTGATGAATATAGTTGTAAAAAATTCAAAAAATGCTAACAAACTGAATTCAAAAGCATATTAAAAGAATTATACACTGTGACCAAGTGGATTTTATCCCTCGGATGCAAGGATGGTTCAATATACACAAATCAATACATGTGTTAGCCCATCGTTAACATTATATTCAAAGATGAAAAGTTGGCAGCTTTTCCTCTAAGATCAGGAATAAGGTAAGAATGGCCCACTCTTGCCATTCTATTCAACATAGTACTAGAAGTCCTTGCCAGAACAATTAGGCAAGAAAAAGGGAGTAAAATTATCTCTGCAGATGACATGATCTTATATGTGAACACTCCATGAAAAACGTACTAGAAGTAATAAATTCAGAGTAGTTGTAGGATACAAAGTCAATATGCATTATATCAGTTATGTTTCTGTACACTGATAACAAACTAACCAAGAAGGAAATTAAGAAACCAACCTCATTTACATCAGAAAGAATAAAATACTTAGGAGCAAACTTATCAAAGGATATAAGAGACTTGTACATTGAAAACTCCAAATCACTGATGAAAGAAATTAAGGAAGACAAAAATACATGGAAAGACATCCCATGTTCATGGATTGGAAGACTTAATATCGTTAAAATGTCCATACTACTCAAAGTAATCTACAGAGTCAATGTAACCCCTATCAAAACTCCAATAGTGTGGAAATTAGAATAAAACCCCAAAGTTCATTTGGAACCACAAAACACCTCAGATAACCAAAACAGTCTTGAGAATAAAGAACAAAGCTGGAGGCATCACACTTCCTGATTTCAAAATATATTATAAAGCTACAGTAATTATATCAGTATGGTACTGACATAAAAAGACATATAGACCACTAGAACAGAATAAAGAGCTCAGAAAAAACCCTACACATTCATGGTCAACTGATCTTTGATAACAGTGCCAAAGATGCATGATTGGTAAGGGACAGTCTTCAATAAATGATTTTGGGAAAACTGGACAGCCACATGGAGAAGAATGAAATAGAATCATTATCTTAGAACATGTACAAAAAACAACTCAAAATGAATAATTAAAGATTTAAACGTAAGACCTGAAACTATAAAATCAGAAGTAAACATGGGGGAAAAGCTTTAAGACATTGATCTTGGCAACAGTTTTTTGGATCTGACCCTGAAAGCACAAGAAACAAAAGCAAAGTTAGACAAGTAAGACCACATGAGACTAAGAACTTGTGCATAGCAAATGAGACAATCAGCAGAACAAAAAGACAACCTACAGAATGGGAGAAAATATTCGTAAATGATATATGTATCTGATAAAGGACTAATATCCAAAAAATATAAGGGACTCCTACAAATCAATAGCAAAAGCCCAAATAACCTGATTAAAAAGTAATCAAAGCAGACAGAAAAATGGTCAACAGATATAGGAGGAGATGCTCAACATCACTAATCATCAGGTAAATGCAAAGGAAAACTACAATGAGATACCACCCTACACCTGTTACACGGGCTATTATAAAAAGACAAAACAAAACAAAGGTAAGTATTGAGGAGGGCGTGGAACAGCAGAGACCTGCAGACTCTTAACACCAGAGGTCCTTCCAGGTTACCTAGTCTCACTAGTCCCTAATGCATAAATCCTGTCTCAAACTGTCTCCACCATAGCCCGTTAGCAGGGCAAGAGGTGCCCCAGGCCACCTGACAAACTCATCCTGTTTGTCTGCAGCAAAATAACTCAGACACAATAACAACTGTTTCCTATACAAGTACCTGAAGGCTATTATCTGTTTATCTACCTTATCAAAACATGTACTCATTAGTCTCATGTGAACTGCAATACATGTATTTATCCAAATCTAGCTATTGGAAATTATAAGACAAGATGTTTTTTGATGCCAGCATGCATTGCTATTCACAGCAGGCACTCCAGGGTTAACCAATAACACATAACAAAAGTAACTTAACATGCTGAAGTTAAATTAACAAAACTTAACACTTAAGAGAGTGAAAAGCAGCAACTTAAAATCATGACAGACTCAAAATAACACTGAAGTTGTATTTCCAACAAACGCCCCTTGCACAAGGTGCAGGAATCCCACTCATCTGTGTGTGCGTGTTTATCAGAGCTTTGCAACAGCCAGGATTTATTGTAAATGCACAATTTCAGCCTTTATTAACACTAGAGCACCAACTTTTAGTAAATTTTATGACTCAGGGGGTGGATTATGTGTAAACGACCTTTAGATGTAAATACAGATAAAAATCTATGGAGTCAACTGCTTATAGGAACCAAAGAAAAGAGAACCCAAGACACCCTCAGTTTCTTTACAGCCCAGTGCCCGCTGTGGAGGGACCCAGAGGAGCTGCTCAGCCTCCAGAGGATGGGAATGTGTATCTCACAAAGGCTCCCACAGTCAGAGCCCCCCAGAAAGGTCCTGTATGTTTCAGTGTCACCTCCTTGTGAACCCTACCCCTGTCCTTCTGAAGCCCCACATGGTCAGCAGGACTCTATTTCTGTGTGTCTTCAACTACCAGAAGAAAACTAATTATGCTTATTCTGTTTTTTATTTTCTGGGCAGGATGGGTAAAACCAAATGCTGTTTTCTTGTGAAACCTTAGGTGGGGCGTGTGTGTTACCGCCTCCTGGTGGGATGGTTTCGCATTCTGATGCTCATGTCCCTGTGTTTCGTGGGCCCCGCCAGCCTCTGAGCTGTCACACCTGAACACTGCACAGGACAGCCCGTGCCACACCGTCACCACCCCTCCCCCCTACTCTGTGCTTCTGTCCTGTTGGTTGTGGCATCTGCATTCTTGTGCTGAGATCTAGAGCCACTTTTTTAGCACCTGGGTGGGGTCTCATGGCTCCAGCCTTTCTTCTGCCCATTTAGAGACATCTTCTCTGCAGACACTCTGCTCTTGCATCCTGAGCTCTAAGCATCTGTGCAAGTTTCAGGGAAACACAGGGTGTAGATCATGACTTCCACCTGTGGGAGGTGACAGTCTGGGGGCAGACATGGTGCTGGCTGGCCACAGCTGCCCCCCAGGATGTCATTCGGTGATGGGAGCATATGTGGACCAAATAGAGGGCAGAGGAATGGCCATCTGCCCTGGGAACCAGGGGAGTGCGAGAAGGGGTGGCAGAAATGTGAACCTGAGTCACATGTTCATAGAGAACAGAAGGCAAAGCTGGGGGAAGGTGCAACTGGAGAGTTGTAGCAACTCCTGCTGCTCTGTGTGCACCCAGACTCAGGACGGTTGGGTTGTGCACATCCAGGCCCTGGGAGTGTGTGGTGTGTTCTGCAGTGGGATGGTAGGGCTGGTGTGAGGAAATGGCCTGGTGCAGACACTTCCCCAAGGGAGTGGGTGGAGGGATGCCTTCCATGATATCAGGTGCCTGTTCCTGAAGTGGGGTTTGCTATGTGTCCATGAGTGAGGAGCTTATAAGAAGGGGAGAGCTTCCGGAAGTCAAGAGTGATCAATAGTGTCACATGTCACAGAGGGCCCCTGGCATGGGCAGCATGCAGGCATGGTTGTCATGTGGGTAGCAGTTCTGCGAGCAGGAACCTCTTGCTGTACCATCCCAACAAGGTACTGGCCCACTGACATGCTTAGTGGGTATTTGTGGGATAAATGCATGGATGTGTTGATTTTATAGAACAGCAAGAAGGAATCTGCATCCCCCTCCCCGGGGTGGGGTGGGTGGGATGGAGTGCTGGGGGCAGGAGGGCAGGAGGGTAGGAGGGCCTCTCCTGGCCATGGGGAGCCATCTCTCACCTCTGTGGCTGGGCAGGTCCAAAAAACTAATGTGGGGAGTAGGAGGCATACCTGCACTGGTTTTATGAGTTCATCTGAGCCATTTTCCTTGGGGTTCCCTGACTTACTTTCTTTCATATTTATTTAAGGCTCTCTGATAGAAGGCAGGGGACTTCTGTTCCAATCTCTGACTCATTGTCTCCAAACTACAAGGCCTGTCTCTAGGCCTCAACTGTCTTATCTGTGAAATGGTGAACTGATATTTCACCTGCTTGGCTGATGCGTATCAGGCCATGTGGTTGCCAGGCAACACTTGACAGGATAAGAAATCTTTAAATATCCCTCAGTTGCCCCACAGCCTAAACATTTGAAAAGGAGAGGGAGACACACATTAAAAACAGAAACAAAGAGTGTGAAGCCTTATTTTCTTCACCTGGCAAGTTCTTATACATTTTTTCAAGCTCCAGTTGTGTGAGAGAGACTTGATTATGGGAATCTTTGTGAATGTTTTATACTTGATAGATATTCTGCATAAATTTGGAACTGAAGTTTGAAGAATTGAGGCCGACCAATGGAAAGAAAAATGTGTAAATCAATTAACCTTTTGTGTCTGCCTTTATCTCAAGATGGAAAGGCCACTGGGAAGGAGGCCGAGGAGGAGGTAAATTGCATGCATTTTCCAGGCAGAAGAGAATGGTATCTATTCACTCTAAAACACACTTTTGTTTCCCCCCAAATCTAGGCGAATGATCATTTGTCTTAGAGGCAGTTAAACATGACTTTGAGAAAATTCTCAACTGCTTTGAAAACAGTGAAAATGCTTTGCATTTCCAACAAAAGAAACTGCATTTTGAAGGTGAGAAATTCCAACTTTTGATTAAAGACAAACCCCTGCAGAAGTAAGCTGCCCTTTGGAAAGGAGAGGGGAAGGGAGGGACAGGGAGGGAGAGGGAGAGATGGAGAGTGACTCAGACCCACCAGAAAGCTCTGTGGGGCAGGCTGGGGAGCATTAGTGGTCAGCAGAACAAAGGGTGGCCTCTCTGGGGAGGGAGTCCCAGGCCCAGGCTGGCTCTCGGCTAGGCTGCAGTCAATCCAGGGGGCAGAGGGAGGAAGGAGCCTCCCTCTAGCACCACCCTGGAGGGACCTGGGCTTTCAGGGTCCTGCACAGGGAAGGCCTCCTAATCTCCCAGCTCTTAGGTTTGGGGCAAATGTGGCGCTCCTGCCTGATTGACAGCCCTGGCTGAGGCCTCTGAGTGCGGCCAGTGGCTATTGCTTCTGCTTCCATGGAAACACCAGGATTGGGGGCGACAAGGTATGGGTTTTAAAGGCAGCCTTCTTTTTATAACTTCTACCTTATCCTCTTCCATCTGGCCACCGTTCCCATGGCAACCAGATCAGAAAGGCCATCAGCAGCGAGAACTACAGTTTGCACAGCAGGTTTTGCCAAGCGCAAGGCCCACCCTAAGCCAGCCAGTGTAAACCGCCGGAGGGTCCTGGGTGCCAGCACCCTCCGTCCTGTAAAGAAACTTCTGAAGCCGCAGTGGGGCCCAGCGCATGTGCTGGCTACGCTAACCCACACACTGTGGCCGCCTTGTAGCCCGTGGTAATTTTCTTCTTAACAATCAGAGATTTTTACCCGGCAGCCTGTGTGTTGCAGAGTGGTCACCATGGGGCAAATGGCAGTGGCCCTCCTCAGAGGGCTGGGGAGCGGGGGCACTCAGCCTACAGGCCTTCCATTGCCCTGGAGCACAGAGCTTCGCGGTGGGCCCACTCTCCCCACCCCAGACGCTAGCGGCAGGGACACTCACACAGGCCCTGGCTGCCCCTCTGGCCAAGGGCTCACCATCCTTGTTACGCAAAGTCCGTCACCCTGCCCATGTGGTCATGGACCTAACAAGGAGAAGAAGCACATCCTTGTGAGGCTGTTTGCCTTTAAACAGAAACATGCAGACCCAGAGGCGGCACTGCCTGTGCGGAGCAGAGTCTGGTGCTGAGTTTCCAAGGACCTACATGTAGACCAGAGCCACGTTAACTGTGTGCTGATTTAAACCTAATTTGGGTTTAGGTGGGCCACACATGTGTTGGCCACTCTGAAGGCAGGTGTGGCGCTGCTCCCAGCTTGCTCGCCGTCCATCATTCATGCCCTGGAGGGTGCTCCTGCCCGAAGCCCCTCTACGGGGAGAATCCTTCCTCCAAAGGACTTACAAATGGCCTGTGCAGGTGCACTGCTGTGTGTCTGTGTTCAGTTCTCTGTTATGTGAAGAATCCCAGTTCTACAAACCTTCAGAATCCTTTACTGAGCCCATGAGTAATGGTCTGGAGATGCTGAGAGAAATAAGATCCTGGTGGTCTCTGCGTGGGTCTACTCTCTGGTAGTGAACTCTACTGAACCTTCCCACCCTAAAGTACCAGATGTGTAACATTTAATTTTAACACGATTATCTTTACTTTCTCAGTGAAATGTGGAGCTTCATAAACAACGGATAGGAAATGATGGCCTAACCTCAGACGGGATGCACTTCCCTCTTTCTCCCTAACTTTTGACACAGGGAATGAAGGCTTCAGTGTCCAAATGTGAGTAGAATTACAAGAGCCTCTCCAGTGTCCCCTGCTTTCCCAGTACCTGTTTAGGTAGCTTAGTACCCTGGGTCTAACTGCTAGTCTGCAGGGTGGAATGTCTGATCGCTGTGCTCTGCATTAAGGTCTGAAAGATTCTGACTTTACGACATGATGGTGAGCACCTCTGCCAGCCAGCTGGGAGTTTTGATTCCCGCTGTTTTGACCATCAGACCTGAGAGGCCGGCATAGGGAGCCTTGGAGCAGCAACAGGACTATAAGCAGGTGGGGCTGGCAGGCTGCCCAGGGGACAGGCTAGCTGCGGGCTGAAAGGCAGTGCCCGAGGGCATAGGTGAGTCCGCCCTCGGGAGCATTTGCTGTGTGGGTGTGGTCCCATCTCAGTGTCCAGCTGCAGGGCATTCCGCTGGGGCCCACCAGAACTCATCTGCAGCTGGGGGTGCACTGCCCTATCCTCACAGCAGGAGTTCGGCAGGATGCTAGGACCCCAGGAGGCACTGGGTTCTGGACAGGGATTTGAGATCCAGACTGGAGCCCAGGCAAGCTGCCTGCCATGTGGGCCCAGGTGGGATTGGGAAGAAACTCTGACAAAGGATAGGTGGGCTGGAATCTTTGCAGTGGTGATCACCCATGACACGTGGGGTAAAACATGAGCAACAATGGTTCCTTTCAGACTCTTGTCCTGGGCAGGCAAGCTCCTCACACTGTGGCGTGTTCTGTGCTCAGGGCCTGGCTGTGCAGACTCAGAGGTGGAGAGGTGCGAGTGGGTGCACAGGGGGGCTCAGGCTGGATCAAAGCCCCATTCCCGGGAGGGACGGCAGCATGGTGGGCTGGAGTGAGCACTGCGTCCGGGTCCCCCTGCCTCCGTCACTATCATCTGAGCTGGGCAAATGACCACTGCGTCTGGCCTGACCTGTGAGTGGTGAGGACCACTCCCTCACTCCCAAAGGAGCATGGGGATGGAAAAGAATGATGTGTGAGTGTTTTCCATGTAGCACGTGACTGTTTTTGGGAGTATAGAGTTAGCTCTCAGAAATGCATTTAGTGGACAGTTGATACCCGACATTCCCCCACCTGCCTCCTACACCAGGGCTCTCACTCCCAGGCTTTCTTGACCATCACATAGCCCGTGATCATCCACCTGCCATGGCTGCCCTGTGAGGGGGCTGCCCTATAATCTCAAACTTTGAAGTTTTCTGCCTTCCCGGCTACTGTAGGTAAATATGTAAATGGATACGTAAGCATGTATGTATGTAGGTAGGTATGCCCACAGGTAGGTCCTGCTCATTATATGATACTGTTTCTGATCACTCAATGGTATTCTTTCTAAAACACCCAGAAAGTCAGTTTGACTGTTACACGATGCCAACAAAATTTCTTAGAAGTGACCTGCCTTTTTTCACCTCCAGTGTGGGAACTAATGAAAAACAGAACAAACAAGAACAGAAATGAGCCTGGAGCTGGCCGAGTCCAGCCATGTTCTTTGACTTGTGACTCTTGAAAACCCTCTTCTGTCTCTTCTGCTCAGAGTCAGGCCTGGCCCCTGTGTTGCCTCCCTTGACAGACTTAAGCATTTATGTGTTTTAAAAGGTAGGAAATACATCAACACTGTAGTATGATGTCACTTGATCAGGTTAGAACTGAGCTGGTACAACCGTTCCCTCTTCAGCCTTATTTACAGATGAATGGTGTTGGAATTATTTACCCCCCCAGTTGCAAACATGACATGGAAATGACTTAAATGCAAACAACCCTTCTTATTCCACCAGACATCAAGGGACTTTTCCTTTCCTGAGTGAAAGAGTTGGCCTGTCATTTATTAATGACGCAGTTAGAGCCACGCTTGGATCTGTCTCTCCCCATTTATTTTGCCTTCCTCTTTCTACACCCTATAGTTCTTGTTTAACAAATTGTTCTTGATGTGACGTATTCACAATCAGCCATAAGCACAGCTGAAACACAATTTCCTGCTAGCTTCAGTCGAAATACATTAATCCTGTGGATATTTCCCCAGGACAATTCTATCTCTCGTGTGCAGACTATTTCTCTCATTCAGCAGCAAAGGAAACAAATCCTTGAAAATTGGTTTGGAAAGTGACACAAAAAATTTCAGCACTAAAATTCTGGGTGTGCACACTTTTCTTTAGCCATGCATGTTTTCATGACACGCATTTGTTAGACACTCGCATGTGAGGGAAATGTAGGCACAGGTGCAGGTGGGAAGGTGGGCATATATGCACACATGTAGGCACAGATGTGGGGATGTAACAGTGACGCTATCTCACCCATCTCCAGCTCCACAGGTGTTGTGCTGAGAGCGGGGAGAGCCCTGCCATCTGGTCCACAGGTGCCACCCTGCCTTGCTCTCTGGAGCCCTGCCACCTTGTCATGACATACCTTCACAGGGAAGATGAGGCTTTACACAACCATGTAATGTGATGTAAGGTGGCCGTAGTCAACTTTGTTCTTTCAGGCCTGCCCTCCTTTCATGTTCTGGGGCTGCATGTGCACTGGGACAGGAACCCATGCAGTTCCAGCCCTGCAGTGTGACACACAGGGTGAAGCGTTGGCGAAGGCTGGGAGCACTCACTTGCATCCAACCAGAAATAAAACACGTGCTGGTCCCTCCCTCCTGTGGCTGGGTCGGTAGACTGCAGTAGTGGAAAGTTTGAGAGGGCCTGGCTGGGAATTAAAATCTATTTTGGCTCGTGAGAACACAGGGCTGTATTACTGGTGCATCTAAGAAAGGCCTTACTTGTGGGACAAAAGGCACAGTTCCTAGAGGTGCCATGCCAACTGACCCCTCATCCCAAACTTTGTCGTGGGGCTGGTTATCTCAAGCTACAGTTGAAAACCTTATGAGTGAAACAATGCGTGTGTATGCGTGTGTGTTTACTAAGACCAATAACATCTCATTGAAACTGTGACTGTTTATCTTTTGGGAGATGAGAAGTAGAATTCTTGAATATTGCAATATTCTCCCTAAATTCCCTGAAGCATTAATATTGCACATAGGTAACTCTAGATGGACACCTGAGTAAGTCATCCGGTGAACTGAACAGCATAGGCAAAAAGTCTGAAAAGTTTAGGCTAGAGATTAAAAATGTGACCGTGTCTGGGGCTGGTGAGGGGCTGTGTGTGGGGCTGAATGAGTGGGGTCTGGAGTTCATCTGCTGGGGCTGCTCATTGAACAGTGAGGGCTGTCCTGCATTTTCTTGGCCCATGTTTTGTTTTCCTGTTTGAGACAGAGATGGGCATAAGAAGTCATTACCTACCTCCAGGAGAAGTAACCGTATAGAAGTAATGATGAATAGCAGTTAATGTGGGGCCTCAGCTCTGCAGAGGGCAGAGGCAGTGAGGGCAGGCAGAAACGCACGGTGCCCGTGGGAATGTGGGCGCAGAACTGCTAGGTGTTCCAAGGGAAGCTAGAGATCTAGATTTACATGTGGGATTATCAAATCCAAAATGCCAGGAAAATAGGCCCATGAAAGTACATGTATTGGTGTGGGCTCAGAAGAAGAGGAAGCAGAGAACATGTGCAACTTGTTCCCTTAGTTCTTAGCTGAACCCTGCTAAGTGGTGTCAGTGCCTCGGTCCTCAGGATGTACCCCAGCCCTCTGCAGGAGCGTAAGGACAGCAGCCTGGGCCCCTGCCAAGAGCCCCCAGGTCAGAGTGGTGGTGTCCTAATGGAGGCAGCGGGAGGGGCACTGGATTTCCCTGCTCCCTTTGGCCAGGGCCTTGGGTCCTAAACCTCTAAGATCAAACAGGGTGTGAGTGGGACCCAAGCAAAGAGTTTGAAAAGCCCCAGGTTGATTCTGATACAAAGCAAAGGGTGGTAAAGATTGTAATATCTAAATTGCTTGAGCTATTTGGCTGCAAATGATTTGAACAAGCAACAAAAAAACAAAATAAATATTCTTCACACACCCAATTCAATATTACAGCATCCTTCGGTGTTTCCACAGGAGCAAGGAGAGAGTCCAGCTCAGGAGCTGGAATGTCGCAGCTCTCCTGACGAAGGGCCAAGGGCCTACCAGTCGGGGCACCGGCAGCCTGGGCTGGGCCATGACCTCTGACCTCCAGGCCCTGACAGACACTTAACTTGACCAGAGGAAGGCCAAGAACTCTCTGGCCTGGCCATCAGTCTTATTCCTAAGACATAGCCAGACTTAAAGAAGAAAGGATGTATGTATACTGTGACAGACACATTGAAGAATATAAAATGTACAAAACATGTTGTTGATTTGTGTTTCCAGGCTGTATTAACTAAGTCCAGATTCACATTCCTGCAGAATCAGGGATGATCAGAAAAACAGACATGTTGGCAGCACTTCCCCACCTCCTGTGAAGTAGCAGGAACTGCCCTTACATGAGCAAGGACTGCTGTGATCCCAGAGAGGAGGGCAGGAAGACCAGAAAAACAGATGGAGGGGGTTAGCTGGATTCAGAGTGGACTCGAGTCCTTCCACTGTACTAATTTAAATATTAACATATTAACTAATTTTTAGAAATTGTTGAAATTATAAGAGGTCATACTTTTGTTCTTTGATTTGCTTCATGAAAGCATTCAGTATAACATATCCATTCTATTATTTTTATATATATTAAAATCCCTCTTAATGTAACTATTCCATAATTCTGTAATTCCAAATATATTATAGACTTTTCAGGCAAGTCCTTTCTCTAAAAAATATCTCAGATTTGGTGAAAAAAATGGATGGATAAAATTCTTACAGTTGGCACAGCCTTTTTAATCATATTCAAAAACGACCCACAGCAAAATGAAAATGGTAATATTTGTTCACAGCACATGAGTAGGTCTGAGTAGCCAATGATCTGTGTCTGGGTTGCTACAGTGTGATGTATTGCGGTTCCTACAATTTGCTGCAGGCAGAAATCTTAATTAAGGGCTCTCCTGTGGAGTGCCCTTCAGGGAGTGCATTACCAAATTGGTGTAAAAATAGACAAATGCTCAAACGTCAGCCCTGAAACTGTGGGATCCCGCTGAATATATATTTTCCTCCAAAGATTGTGTTGTCATTGACATGGTCAGGCTGCAGGACCCTTCAGTGATCAATTAGCCTTAACCCCTGGGGAAGAAGACCTTAATATGGGGAGAATTTCAAGAAGTCACCATCTTACTGCAAACTCATCTTGCTCACTGCCTTGCCAAGGTCCTATTGTGAACACATGGCCCTGAACCTCTTCTCCTAATGGGGTACATTCATCTGCTTCCCACCAAGTGGGGCAGACTATTTCTGAGATTCTTCCTGGCAGCAAACTGGGATGGGCCTGGAGCACATTTTGGGTCTGGGCATGCTGGGTTGTCACTCTCCCCTGAGAAAAATGGAAAGGTACCCTCTGTTAGTTAAAGGCGATTGCTCTGCTTTGCAGCATGTAGACCTGTGGCAGTGGCTCTGGTCACTTAGCTTGCTTCCCTCCAGATTTCTTAGGGCCATGTGAGGTATTGTGGCCAAATGTTTCCCAATCTGCTCATTCCTAAACCAGAATTATTCCCAGATATTTTAACTTAAAGGAATTTAACCAGCATCTCATTTACCCATGGAGACCCACAAGTTTGTCTGATCTTGTGTCTTTTGGTGGGTTATGATTGTGTGTTTCTGGAAGCTCCTATCTATAAGGGCATAGATCTGGCCACATCAACTGATGGCATTTGCACATTGATCCACCTTTCACATTGCTGTCTCATTTTTCTGATTCAGGAGGAACAAATGTCTTTGCAGCTCCAACTGAATGTGTTTGCTCAGTCGTAGTAAATGTACAAGTTCAGGTCACTCTGTTTGCGTTAACAGAAGGGACACAACAACATTGATCTCAGAGGCATTTCCACCACAAGGAAAACATAAAGATGGAAAATGTTTCTGAATAATGATTTCTGGGTAAAACCCATCTCAGTTATTTCTACTGGACCAGTCTCTAAGTAAGATGAGCTCTAAACTCCAAACAAGTACTTTTCAAAGCCCAGAATAAGCATTTTTAGGGAAGAACAGACTACAACATGATGCTAATGTGGGAAAAGCATGGGATGCTTGAGTATTAGGATGTAAGGCAATGAGCATGTGATCGACATTATTTTTCTCTCTTGCATTCTCTTTCTTGAGTAAGATGCTTTGTGAGACAGAGAGAGAAAAGGTAGGATATTTAACTAAAAAAAAAATCAAACTCATATAATGAGGGTCCTTCTATGCATGCAGCTGCAGTGAATGCAAAGATAGCTAAGACATGGCCCTTCCTTAGCTAGTCAACAGGCTAAAGAATGAGAAACTGAACTACTTGTCAGTGACAAGTGCTATTATCAGAGCCCCAGGGAGCTAAGAACCCTTCTGTGGGGGCCTCAGGAGGGCTACTCCCAGGACTTGCAATGGGAATTACAGGAGGATGGGGCTTTGTCAACAAGAAAGGCAAAAATAGGACAGTAATAGCAGGTAATAGTATTTTGTAGATTACATGGAAATAGTAATAAGGAACAATAAGTCAAATGCTAAAGTAATCTTAGAAGTGCTTCATTGTTTACAGGACATGGTCAAATCCTTTAATTCAAATGATCCATGTAAAAGTCCTGCAAGGTAGCTATTATTCCTCTTTCATGGCTGGTTAAATGGCTCACCACAGGTTGCATGGGAACTGAAGTCAAATACCCAGGAGATGAAGTTGATTTTGTTTCCAAAGTTAAAACCTCCTCCAATCAAGTGAAGTAGATCTACAGTAAGCTGGGAGATGGGATGCCAAGTTTAAAATGAAACATTTGCAGTGATTAAGGAACAGGAGCTTGAAGCCTAAATTATGACTTAGTGCTTAATACTGGCTAGAAACAAGAGAAAGTACTGGTTAAATTGTGTAGTCCTTACAATTTAACTATTTTGTGTCCTTTTAAAAAACTGAGATACCATTGACATGTAACATTGTTTAATTTTAAGGTGTATGATGTTGACCTTCTACAAGTATGTACTGTGATATAATCACTTCTGAACATTGGCTACGCATCTATCCCATCACAGCCTGGTGGAAAATGGGCAGAGAAGCCAAAGAGAATTTTCCAAAGACATCCAAATGGCCAATGGGCACATGAAAAGGTGCTCGATATCACTCATCATCAGGGAAATACAGATCAAAACTGTGATGAGATAGCACCTCACACCGGTCAGAATGGCCGCCACCCAAAAGACAAGAAACAAGCGTCAGCGAGGATGTGGAGAGAAGGGAGCCCTCCTGCATTGTTGGTGGGATTGTAAATTGGTGTAGTCACTATGGAAAGCAGTGTGGAGGGCCCCCAAGAAACCAAAAATAGAACTACCTTATGCCCAACAATTCCTCTTCTGGGGATTTCTCCAAAGGAAATGCATCCTTTTGATTTAACCAGGTTTGCAATCTAGTTGACACCCGGCATTCCCGAGCTGCACCACGAATTAAGAAACTACTAATTACTGGTGAAAAAGGAAAGCCTTCAGTGGAAGCCCACCCTTTGTTCAGCATCCTTTCGTCTCAGTTGTCATTCTGCCCAACAATTAACAGGGCCAAGTGGGAAAAAATTCCAAACTGAAATGCACTATTTCTATGCAGAATGAAAAGGAACAGACTCAGAGTGAACGGTGGCACAGCCTCAAGGGCGACTGCCCCGGGCCTCACACCTGTGTACACATGGCCCCTCCCCAAGGCGACGCGTGGCTGCCGTCACAGTTCAGGAGAGAGAAGAGAAGCTGGCACAGACCCTCTCAGCCCTGCCTGTGCTGTGCAAGGCATTTGCCTCTCTGAGCCTCGGCTTTGTGTGTTACAAGTGGTGACATGTCCCTTGCTCCTCTAGCTGGACTGTTGTTAAAGTCAAAGGTGGTGAGATACGAGAAAGCTATTTTCAATTTGTAAAATGCCACAAAAATGAGGGTTATTGTTACATCTCTGCAAATGGCCGGTATCGCACACCACTGGCCCTTTGGGGTTGGTGATGAGTTTATTTAGTGATGTAAGCATCACCCGTTCATTCTGCAAGTATTTACAGAGTCTCTGCCTTTTTATTTGGGGAACTAAGCAGAGAGCAGGACAGCAAATGTTCTCACTGCCACGGAGCTCACAGCGGCTCCAGACAGGATTGGAATTTTTGGCAGCCAAGAGTATTTTCATAGTGCTTTGTTTTTGCTCTTTGGTAATGGAAGTCTTTGTGCTGTTTCTGAACTATTAGATAGTGATGCAGGGTAGAGAAAAAAATTAAATTCCTTATTTTTTGCTAATTCATGGATGGTAGGTTAATTTTATCTATAAAAAACTTTATTTGGGTGTATTTTTGCATTAAGTCTGCATAGTTTAGATACGCGGATACAACAGACCATGATAATGAGCATGTGAGCACCCAGAGAAGACCCCACCCACACGTTCTGCACCTGTGACATTCATAGAGAGAGCGGAATGGAGCACCTGGTTCATTTTACCAGCATCTCCTGGGGACCTGCTTATGGTCCTCACAGAGACCCATCAGGAACTATTCCCTCTTTTGTTAATTACTTTGTTCATTAATTTACCAGCCATTTATCAGGTGCTGGGAGCTTGGAGTAAAATGCCACAAGATGGGGTGGTCCTGCCCTCTGCCAGCACTTTACTCCATTTACTTATTTCCCTGTAATTAGACTTGAACAGCTTGAAGGAGTGAGCATATCTTTCTAGACAGTATCCATGTCTCCTGAAAATCAGCTTTGGGGCTGAGGTTAATCAGCTGCCTTTGATGGAGATAGTAGGGTCCTGCCTGGATTTCTGCTTCTTGTTTACTTTTAAATACGGGCATATTTCTGTGTTGTGGTAAATGAAAAGCTGCATGTGTTAGTGAACCTCTGCTCGATTACCAAAGCCGCAGTAATAACACCACCAGCTATGAATGCTAAGGGAAAATAACCCTTTGTTCTAATTTTTTACATCTGTGGACTAAAACAGCACTCATGGGGACAATAACCTACGCAGTAGATTAAAAGCCTGTTAAATGTTATTTTCAGCTTGGCAGAACACCAACTGCTAGGTACTCTTTAGCTCCACTTCCTTTGAAATATGGCAGACGTACTGCTGCCAGGTGACAACATCAGTGTCACTTTAGAATGGTTCCAGTGACTGTGTAAACCAATAGGGTCAGGCTCTCTCCCTAAGTCCTAAATATAAAATGCAGGCTGACCCAAGGGGTGACTTGGGGGCTTTGACCTTCCAAATGCCTACCATGTGTCCCAAATCACCCTAAGTAATTTTATAATCTAGTAAAAAGTATTCTTGGTGGGTTAGTTCAGCTTTAAGGTAAACCACTTCCCTCCCCATGCCCCTGCCTGAATACCTACCTTCCCTGTACCGCAATGCTTGAGTTACTTCCAGTTAAAACCTAAAAGCTTTTAGGAGTAAAACCTAAAAGGTTTAGTACTCTTCTAGGCTTTCTCTTTTTTCTTATTTTAAGTTCTCAACCAAAGCACAGGTATAATTTGTATTTTTCTGTGTAGAAATAGTTTGATTCTGATTAAAATAGTCTTTAGACCACAGTCCACACGATATGGCTGATTAGAAAATTGCTTTTCAACATAAATAATGGAAATTGGTCATCTGAATTGCTGCAAGTCTTGATACAAAATCAGTGTTGCAAAGATCTTTCCTCAGTTACAATGTGGCTTTAAGAGAGTTACCAGTGAAAGGCAACCGGTTGGAAGATCCAGGCTGCAGGAAATAAACCAAGCTGTATGTCAAATGTGTAAAATTCATACAAGTTCACCTTTACTTTTATTTATAAAACCCCTCAGAGAATTTCTACCTCGCCAAGGATGAAAAGAGAGCTCGTAATTTCTGAATTCGATGGAAAGTGTCCCAGACGTTATGCTGCCAAGTAGAAATAAATCCAACCCAGGGCCACTGGCAATGGATTTAAACATGTACATGTAAACTGGAAACAGAATTCCAGCCCCAAAACTACATTTGGGCAGAACACAGCCTTCTAAGAGGTTTGGAGCCACTGTCTGTCTTAAGATGTGTGAGCTTTAGAAATGGTCTATGTCATTGATTAGAATGGAGACTAGATGTCCATCATCTTGTCTGGGTCTGAAGAAGAGTCATCATGGTGTCATCACCACCATCGTCCACACCATCCCCACCACCATCTCCATCATCATCCCCACCATCCCCACCATCACCACCATCATCCCCATCATCCCCACCATCCCTACCATCCCCACCATCATCCCCGTCATTGTACTCATCACCATCAGCCTCCTTACCACCACCCTCAACACCATGCGGCTTACGAGGGCAGTAAACCCTGGCTGTGAGCATGGGTAGGGGACATTATTGTGTGCTTTGGCTTGTTGGGCTGAGACATGAAGTAGAAACACGTCAAAGAGTTTCAGAATAGTTAGGAGACCCAGTGGCAAAGACTAAGTGGCAGAGAACCTCAGGTGCAGTCATTAGCTTTTGATCTAAGGCATGTCCCTTAGGTGTGTGAACCTAAGATGACTCATGGATGAAATGGGCTAATAATAACACTTGCCTCAGAAATTCTGAGCTATTTCAGTGTCCTTATCAAAATGCCCATTGTATAAGGAGAAAACCGAGCTCATTATGGTTAAGTGACTTACACAATGATGCAATGAACAACTGATTCAGGAAATCATATAACACCATATTTTAATATCCAAAAAATGAACTACTATTCTTTATGGGAAATGACTGTGTTCATTCATCACTCACTTACCAATGTCTCTCTTCTACATGAAGAAGTGACTTCTATGTTCCTTTAACCCACCTTCAGTAGATATTTAAAATGACACCTATATGCTATAGGTGGCCCACATGACACATTTATTTTGCATCATATTGTCTATTTAGATATTTTTACCTAAACATGCTAGATTTTTGTCTCTTTTGTTCAAGCCTGTGTGTCTACTTCTTAATAGTGACCCCTCCTGAATCGACCTCAGAGAGTCCGTTCCCTGCAGCGCCCCCCAACCCTGTGTATGAATTCACACCCCTCATCAGTGTCCCGCTTGCCCTGTTGTCTGCCAGTTCCTCTTGTATATTGGTTTCTGTCTGTGCTCTAAAGCGTTTTTAATGTAACTTGGTGTTACACAAATCAAAGTCCCGTGTAGTTGTCTCTGTTCAGGAAGTTACTGTGACCAAAACTGACATTACTATGCAGCTGAAATTCCATTTCCATAGCAATCAAGTGCTGCATGACACAAAAAATGGAGACTCCCAGACCCAGGCTCAACGCTTCTGGATTGGTTTAAATGTTAACTTAATTGCTAATTCAAAATAATAATTAATTAAATCTTTCCTCATTCATACACCCAACACAAAAGGATAAAAAACAATATTGGGGTGAATTGTAGCAAAGTAAATTTTGATCAGGTCAATGAAAAAAGTGAAGCAAGCATGCTGCAGTAATACTGTGCAATGCTGTGGGCTGCACAGTTAGATAAGACCTTCTTCATTGCCAATGCAAAGAAACTGATCTCTAACAAGATTCACAATAATCACAAAATAAAAATAAACTACTTCAATTGGCAAAGCACTGAATCTGCTGACCCCGAAACCTAGAGACAGATTCTGGAGTGTGTTTTAAAGAGGTGATGGGTGATGTGTTTGGACAGCTCAAACATGTCTGCACAAAGGGGTTTTAAATTTTGATTTGATATGTGTGGAAATCCTTTTGATTTTCTTGGAATCGCATGCAGAAATTGCTCTACATATGCACATACATTTTCTAGTGTTAGGTATTCAATTTTCTCCAGGTTCTCAAAGGCACTTGTCTTCAAAAAATGTATTGCACAGACCACTTGCCTCAGAATCACTAGGTAGCTTGATAAAATGCAGGGTTCTGGGTCCACTCGAACAAAACTACAGAAGGTGGAACCTAGGACCCTGCATTTTAAACAATGGCCTATAGGAGTTCTGCCCCGTACATTAAGACTGACTTTTTCTTCACAGGCACACGAACACAAGCATACCCAAACCAACTCATAAATCTGCTTTTTGCAACTATCCTTAATTCAATTAAAAACAAAAATGGTGAACAACAATTTACAAAGAAGCAATTCCACAGAGGGCTCCAATCAAGACAGCTCAAATATATCGCCCTCCAGCAGTCTGTTCGGATCCAAGGGTAAAATGTAAACTAGCCTGGGGGATTTATGGACTTCATGTCCTTCAGACAATCCTCCATAAATATTATTTCTCCCCACTGGGCATTTCAGGAGGATTAGAAAACAAAATTCAAGGTTTTCCTCACTGACAAGAACCTGGAGGGCAGAAATTCAGTGTCTCAACTGAGGACAAAGCCACTTGATTTGCTCACCAGCTGGACCGACGGCAGGATTAAGATTTTGTTCTCTTTCTAAGCACTGCTGGAATGAACAGTCGCCTCCTTCCCTGATACCAGAGCAGGCCAGTGATAAACGCTACACTTCGGGAACAGCCTGGTGAGATCTGAAATTAAAACCACAAAGGTGGGAGTTCTGGAACACTGAGGCCGATGACTGGCAGCCAGACCAATGGGCAGGAAGGGGTGCCAATAGCACCCACTTGGGAGTCCTCAGGAACTGACCCAGTATCTATTATTGACACAAAGAAAAACTGCTGCTCACTGGCAGCCCCAATCTCAGTCCCTGCTTCAGTCCCTGGCTCCCAGCCGGGTCCCTGGATGCAGCATCTGCAGCTGCTGGCCAGGTCATGCCACAGACATTCACTTTCTGAAACATGTCACAATGCGTTTTTTATTTTGTATTTCATGCATCCACACCAGGAAAGAAGATTGGATTCTGTACTATGGAGAAACATGTATGTGTGCGTGCACACACACACACACACACACACACACACACACACCCCTTGTGTCTCTCCCTCCAGAGAAAGAAAGTGTGGTTTTATAACCAACATGCCTCCTTCAAGATGCTGACCTCTCCCCAAGCCTTCCTGTTGCCTCCTCCCAATTCTAAGAATCAGATACAGCAGCCCATGGAAGAAATAAATCTACTGAATTCATTTTCCTCCGAAAAGGAGCTCACCTACAGCATACCACCCTGAAACTGTGAGCCTGTGTTGGTGTGCTGGGGAACCTCCCTGCCTGGCCTCCAGTCGGCACCGTCACGCCTATAGACACCAGAAGTCTGAATTGGCTTCACTTCAGTGAGCTCCACCCAGGGCTCCAGGCACAGGCTGGGCTGCTTAAATCATCCATTTCCAACCTGTATAAACTTAACATTTATTTTTTCCTCACAACCCCTGTCAAATAAGAAAAGAAATGGGATTGCAGTGTCTGATTATTGCATAAAAACAATCGTTATGCATGCAAGAAGGAATTACTGTTCAATAAATTTTGTTAAACTGTCTGTAGTTTGGATAGATCTTGGTAATAGCCTAACCATATGGTGCCATTTCTTTTCTCTTACCATTTTATTCATTTCCTGTTTTCTTTCTGTTACAGTCGAGCATATTATCTTAATTATGTTTTAAATAACTTTTGGAAAAACATTAGGAAATGCAGTTAGATTTCATCTAAGTGCATACATGACAGACACATTCTACAACAAAACTTAGAAGAAAATACTAAAAGAATGCAGTGTCTACCTCCACTATTAGGGCTTTGTTAATTAAATTATCCCCTCCTGGAATAATGCAATTAAATTGTTAAGAAGAAAACATTTATGTTGCAACATAAGGCTTTCATCAGAGATTTATTAAAGAATAAAAACCAATGGTTCCTGTAACTGTTGGTAAATATGTTTTTACTCATATACTGCATGTAATCTGTATGACCACACTCTGAGAATTTGTACTTCTGTTTATATAGTGATACTCTGTATTCAAACGCAGAATTATCAGGCAGGACAATAGCCCTCCAAGTCAAAAACTAGGTAAGTACATTCAGTGTACTTATATTTTATTTGTCCTTATGGATCCAGAAGAATGTCTCGGTCAGCTCCTGCACACCGGGACAGCTCAGCATCGACTCTAAACAAGAAGGTAGCAGTGTCCCTACAGCAGGAATCAGAGCTTTGCCCTGACACAGACCCAGACAACACGAGCTTAACTTGGACCCTGTCCCAATTCCTCAGTTTGGTAAATCTAAACTCCGCCTGGCCTCATCTGCCTCATGCCCTTGCCTCTCTGTCTGGACCTCTGATGTGTCAACCTGGTTTACCGTGCCACCCATGGTCGTGCCCTTCCCTCCCTCCTCTCTGCAGGAAGGGTGCTTCTAGGAGTGGGACACTGCTACTAAAGGGACACTTGCCTCCCTCTGCCCCTTCCAGAGATCTCCCAGTGCAGTCAAAGCTGCCATCAGGGCGCTGAAGCAGGACCTCTATTCAGCATGAACTTGAGGACCGGCCGGTATTCTGCGTGAGCCGCTGCATTCTGTTTGCCTGGCACGCTTGGATCCGGGTGGCAAACATTTGCCGTAAAGGCTGGAGGTAGGCATTTTGGGCACAAAGGCGGCAGGCAGGGGCAAGGGCGAGTGAGTGGCGCGGCCCTGGGGTCTCTCCTCGGGTCCACACCGGGGTGTCGGATCTGCTTCTCTGCTGCCTCTAAACTCTTCAAAAGCAGGCTGGTTGACTGCCTGGTCCGGGATCTCCTGAAATCCTTCAAGAGCACTGTCCTTGGAACGCCCGTTCCCCTTTCGGGAGGAGGGAGTGTAGGGATTTACCCTAAGAATCAAAATCACAGCGGGACCTGGCGCCTCGCCCTCGCTCTCTGTGGGGACCCCGCCGAGCCCCGCCGGCGCCCGGAGCGCCCTGCCTAACAGCCCCGCCCCGCCGCCCCGCCCCGTGGCCTCCCCGCGGCGGGACAGGGCCCCGCGGCTCGGCCTCCGGTGGCACTTCCGTGTGTCCGTGAGCACCTGCGGATGTGCGCTTCGCTGCCTGAGCCCCTCTGGGGCATCTCACCTCCCTCCTCAGGCGGGCTGACCGCGCTGGGCACCGCCCTGCGCGTGTGGCAGCCACGGCCTGGCTCACGCGCCCACGGAGGAGCATCATGAAGGGCCCATCAGCGCCAGTGCAGCGTGGGCTGCCTCCGGTCCCTGCCGCCAGCGAGTAGTCCATCCTCCCGGACGAGGGCAGAGCAGGGGCACCGGGAGGTTTAAGAAAGATGTATTTTTCAGTATTTAAAAGTGTCCTTAAAACATTTTTACTATTTATTGTTGCTACTCTGAAGATATTAATACGGCACAGTCTCATAGTGTGCCCAACATTTATTTTGGTTATTCTGAAATTCTGCTGGGCTGTGCAATCCCCAAATCTGGGAGCTGCCTTTTACAAACGCACACACATGAGGCACCACCAGTAATGTCACCGTGCAGGTTGTTTCCCACCTAGTTCCATTTAACCGGTGTTCTGCATAGTCTGAAAGTCTGCAAACGAAGATAAAGCCCGGAAGGTCCCCAGCCGTGAAAGAAGGCACCAGCAGGTAAAGAAGTGGGTCTTCCTGCCCTACCTCTCTCCTTCACTCGTCTCTGTCTTTCAGGAATAACTCAGATGCAGTGTCCCTTCCAGGGATGTTTATGGCAGGGTAGCTGAGTTGCAGGGAGACTGAGCAGTCTCCCTATGGCATCTTCTCACATAGGCCCCTTCCTGCTGAAAAGCTCATCTTCTTGAATCAGAACCCACCTTCCTATCAGCCCTGACCCTGAGTTGTCTGCTCTGACTGGTAAACCAGGGAGCCCTCCCCTGTCCCCACCACCTGTGTGTCAGCAGACATCTTCTTTTACCAAGCCGATTCCAAACTCATCTTTTGACTTTCTGTGTGAATATATGGCATGTTAAAAAAGATAATTTTTCAATTTTGTTCTTTTTCATGGTTTTTCTCATCCTTGATATCAAAATCAGGACACAGTCTGATAAGTACCTAATTATTATAGGTTATATCTTTACTCCTTTGACATTACTGTGTCTCTAGGTAAAATAATGCACATCTAAATTATGAAGAATGCTTCTTTTTGCTGTGAGGATCCTTTAGAATACTTTTCACAAAAAAATGAATGCTATGGTGCCCTTGATCAGGAAGCAATTTAATGACACATGAATTTGTCTATAAAAGTTTGAATTTGGCCATCAGGCTCATTTCAAGTTCACCTCCTGCAACCTTTCTGGAATAGAGGATGTCTTTCTATGGTATTTATGATTTCTGGGGGAAAATGCTAGAATACCTTGTGAAAGCTCCCCAAAGGATGGAGTCTCAGGTCTAGAAGGAGCCGGTTCAGTTCCTGTGCTGCTGTGTGAACCTCAGTCATGGCATCTGCACATCTGAGACCAGATGTGAGACACTCTCCTGGGCTCATCAGGCCCTTCTGCTCATTTCAACAACTGTCTATGGAAGGGTGCTCTTCCAGAGAGACAGCAATGCCAGTGACGATGGATGCCAATCTCAGTGCATCTGCTGTGTGCTCACATGGTCCCTCAGGGGCAGAAGAGGGGAGCCATACTCAGTAGTAGAGCACTGCCGTGAAGTTACTGAGGCTGAACTGTTATTCACACCCAAAGCTGAAGCACTGCCGGCTCCTTCAAGTAGTGGCGGAGTGATGACCGGAAATATGGGCAGCAGGTGATAAAGGGACACAGGATAAATGAAGTGGCATGTGAGGTGGTGGGCAGGTTGGGCTTTCCGAGGGGAGAAAACCCTGTTTTAGGTGAGAAGACTGTGAAGACTCAGGAAGGAGGCAGGCAAGACCACCTTCCTGGGGCTGCATGGGAACACGGCCTTCTCCCTTCTCCCTGAGCCCTCGGTCCCTTCCTCCTGCACCCTCCTCTGGGGCACTGACCAGAATCTGCTTGCAGTGTCTCTCCTCATAATGCTAATCTGACATCTGCACTGCATTGGGCTTGAGTCTGCCATGGGTCCACCCTCCATCAGGGTGGCAGTGTTCAACAGCATGGATTACAGTCCACTGATGGGTTTGCATTTCAGGGTTGGCTCCTCAGGGAAGGAGACCAAGATACCTGCGAGTCTTTCCCGAGCTGCCTGGAGCACTGGGGAGGGAATAGGACCTTCTTTGCAGGTTTCTCAAACTCAGTGTGAATAATCTGTGTGGATGCAAGGCATGCAGAGAAAGTGGAACTCATGTCCTTGGTGTTCATGCGGTTTTCCTGGTGCAAACATGCAGGGCCAGTGAGCCAAGCCAGAGCTGTCCTTGAAGGGCCTGCCTATGCCTGCAGCACTGTCCTGCCATTGTCACTGGCTGGGCAGGTAGAGGGCATGGGGCCTCACAGCTTCCTTCTAGCTCACCGTAGTGCAGCTAGAGCTTTTCTTTAGTGTGGGGGCTGCCTGATCAGGCCCCATGATTTACTTAATGTGTGACCACAGGCAACCCACTGAATGTTCTAGACAGTTCCCAGTTGCACGATGGAGACAAGCACACATGCCTGAGTCATGTGTTCATCAAGGCACACATGTAAATTCTCTATCACAGCATAAGGCCAGTGAGCCCTCAAGAAAGTTGCTGGCTTCTGATGTTAGATACAGGGCCAGGGAGCCATCACTGGTGACTTCACTTCCTTCACCTCTAGGACTGGCATCCTGCAGGACCTCAGTCAATGTCCCTTCTGATGATGGAGCTGGCCAAGATGGTGCGCTCCATCAGAGGCTGCAAGAATCCTGATTTGCGTAAGTCACTGAATGTCCTGCCATAGTCCTTTGGCTGTAAATGAGAAGACTCAGCAAGGCTCCCACCTAAGCTTGTTTTTTTTGAGATACATGTGACACCTGGCCCGGTATGTGGCATCACTGCATGGTGTTGTTCAGTGCTGGTCCCTAAAGAGGCTACATTCATTCTGTCAGTTGCTGAGAAATCAACCTTGACTTTCGAGGACGTCTGAAGTCTGGGGATTTCCTCTAAGTGCACCATAGACCCAAGCTCAGCTAAGGGCTGCTCTCTCTCTTCCATCTTCAGGTGATGAAGCCCTCTGATCCAATCACCAGAGCCTGGGAGGAGTACAGGCTTCTCTAGAAGAGCAATCTATACATAGATTGCACTCAAAGCATTCCACAGGGAGCCAGGTCTATAAAGACCCCGATAATTGCACTTGTTTCCTGATTTTACTGTGTGCCATGCATTAGATGATTAGTGTGTTTTTCGGGCTAATGGCAACAGTATGTTGAACTGAAATGCCATTTCTGGATAAAATGATCAATCTCTTTGACTTCACCAGTAAACACATCCCATCAGGGTGTCACTAATATGCTTTTATGACTCCCTGTCAGAGAGGGTACCATCACCATGCTTGACAAACTATCCTTTGGGGGCTTTCTTTTAATTTTATTTTTTATGCAATCATGGGAAACCATAACCAATAAATTTAGCCTGATGCTTCCTCCTATTAACTAATCCTGAAGAAGCCCTCTGGGGTCCACCAGGCACAAACCCTTCAAAGAATTTGGGCAGGATATTGGAAATGATATTCACCCTGGGACTGGCCGCAGGTTTATCACCCTGGGAGGCAGGTTTAAGAACTGAGCTGCTACTGTTTTCTTTGCTGTTAGAGTTACAACGTGGCTAAATGTCAGGGAGTCTGATCGCTGGATTCCGCAGGATTTGCAGACAGGACTGACTATTTGTCTTTAATAAATTCATTGGCTCACAGATGAGGCCTTAGATTATTTGTTTGGGGAAAGGATGTGTAAAGACTGCTGATGCGGCTTTCTCATCAGGGCTGTGCAGGCTTCTAAGTGCTCAAATCCAAATTAAGCTCTGGAGTCTTTTTGGAAAGCATTTTAACAGCTGTGGAATGGGAAGGGGATTCAAATAAGAGTCCTGCCCAGGGACCTGAGGGGTGTTGTCTCCAGGCCTTTCTCTGATCTGGACCCACAGCCATGGCGATCTTGCTCTCTCCTTAAGTCAAGGCTGGGCCTTTTCAAAATGTGTCTAAATGTGTGAATTCCCTCCGAGGTTCTGCCATTGGAGAACCCCACTGCCGAACCTGTTTCTGACTTGCTTTCAACCACTGAGGACACTTACTGGCAAATAAATTTTTTCAAATTAAAACTCAATTTTAAGAGACATCTTATACTAACTGTCGGACTAGTTTTTCTTTTGGTTTTCATGTTAATAAATCTAGTTGGAGATCTTGGGAGGTAAGGGATAGAATTCATGGCACCATGAAGTCCCTTATGCTTCTAAAATAATTACTGTTGATGTGGGATCAATACCTCTCCTTTGCTGCAGCCACTTCTTCACTAGGGTCTAACCTAGACCCATAAGACCAGTAATAACCAACATCATTATGGAAGGAACTCTCAATTCCCAGGTATCTGTTCCACTGGCTTGTGTGTGTTTCCTGGGGTTTGGGCGGAAATATCGGCTAGGTGCATTCAAAATACTGGTGAATACCAAGCTGAGTAGCCAATTTTAGCACAGAGATATTTATAAGAGTGGTTGTTATTAATTTAACAACTATCTACTGAGCACCTAATTATCTGGTAGGGTAGGGAATGACAGTGAACCAAACAGCCCCCATCTCTTTTCTCAGTTGACTACATTCCAGTTAGAGGAGGCAGGCTGCATGTGTGCATGTGTGTGCGTGCTTGTGTCATAGGAAAGCAAAGCCAGCAGGACAGGGAGTGTGGGGCCTAGGTGGGCACAGCACTGTTCCTCAGGCTTCTGAGAGAAGTCCCCAAAGACGTGAGAATTGAGGACAAGAGGGATTTCTGGGCTAAGGCCCAGGGGAGGGGCCGCCCTCCAAGCGGGACCAGACCACACTCCTACACTCACCATCAAACCGTGCTGCGGATGATATGGAGGCAACGTGTCCACCTCATAAATGAGAAGTCTGAAGTCCAAAGAGTGGACACCATTTCTGAAGAAAGTGAGGTCATGTGACATCCAGGAGCCAGATGAGGGTCTACCTGCAGGAGCAGGTGACACAAAACCGTTGTCCTCCAAGTTGCTGCTCTCGTAGGCTGATGACACTTCCTCACAGGCCACACCCCAGCCACGGATGAGGGCAGGCTGTCCTGGGGGAGCAGGCATCCTTGTGCCCTCAGTGATGGAGGAGGCTGGTGCTGACTTCATGTGACTGGAAAGTGCCCTGTCGCTGCTGCATTCACGCCATGCCCACAAAGGTGGGCATCTGACAGATTGGTTGAATGGAAGGGAGTCTGCCAAACTGAATCCCACACATGTACCTTACAGTTTCTTTGGAAGTTCTAAGAGACCTGTTTCATCTTGAGAAACCCACTGATTAATGACGCATGGGCCTGAAAATGCTCCCCAGTGTGCTCGATGGTAGGGCTTGTTCTGCGATTGGTGTGGGTCCCTCTAGGCCACTCTGGCACCAATAAGGTGGTCTTTTTTCTCCATCTTCATTCTCTTGCTGCCTAGTGAGACCCTGACTGCTCCAGGTATGGTTTCTGAGGAAATGGAGTGTTCCACTGTGAAGCAGCTTCCAGGTGAGATGAGGCAGGCGGCTGCTGTGATTTTGGGGGCAGATCTAGCAAGAAAGGAACATGGTGATTTTGCAATGCCTCACTGAGCATGCACATTGAGAAGCTCAGTGACTGTCTGCAGAGACTCCGAGGAAAGAGCAGTTCCTTGGTAAGGAAGATGGTTTTGTTTTATTGCATTGACACACATCATAGCTGATCAAATGTCCCTCTCCACTTTGGTTTGCTGGGAAGCTTTGAATTTGTAGCTACAGTCCTTGACTGGAGTACACTTTTCTGTCCTTCCATTTCTCTGGCTTCCCCCTCATGCTCTGCCCTCAATTACCTGCTTCTTTTCATCTTATTACATCCACCTGAGTTAGTCATTTGGGGTTTGAATGAGATTGTGTGTAAACGAATGAGCAAAGCTATATGACTCTATAGAAATATATCTGATATTGCCAAGACAGAGGGCTCCTGAATATTCAGAAAGATGGGCTTAACATTTTGGGATAGTTGTCAGGGAATTACTCTAATATACATCTGTACATCCCTCTAATTCAGTGTAATAGCCATTAATTCTCAATTGCTTTTCAATTATTTGAATAAGAAATGAATTTGGAATTTTAATGTCTCTCAACCATGTGATACTGAGTATTTTTCTTAATGCTTGTTATCTGGAAAGCATTTTCTACCTAATGTCTGTCCTTTGGTAGAATACTGTTGCAGCCAAGCCAGTACTGCTAATAGACTTTTCTGCAATGATGGGAATGTTCTCTGTGTGTGACGTCCAATACAGCAGCCACCAGCCTCATGTGGGTGCTGCACACTTGAGATGTGGCCGGAGAGACCAAGAAACTGAATTTAAAATTTGATTATTTAGTTTTGGTTAAATCTGAGTAGTCACATGTGGCTAATAGCAACTGCATTAGAGCAGATCTTAAGAGTCATGTATAAGTCTGCTACCCGAGGAGCTTCGCATTCCAGCGTGCTCACATTTTTGATGGGTTTTATATTGTGAGAACAAGAAATCCTTTATGAAGAGGTGTTTATACCTTGCCAAGTACACTGAAAATTACAGAATTCAGCCATGTTGCTGGAATGGTGGCCCTGCTGTGCTCAGAGCAAGGCCAGGAGTGAAGTACAGGGCTTTACCTTGCTCAAAAACCAGGGACATGCCCATGTGGAGGAGAAGGAAACGCAAGGGATGAAGGCGAGAACACGAGTGTGCAGGCACTGATGGTGGACCAGCACCTGGAGCCTCTGTTTATGGCTCAGGAACAAATCTGTTAGCCATGTTCAAGCTCAGTTTTAGCTGGAGGCTTGCAGAAAATGCTAGCAGCATTGATAATTCAGTCTCATAAAAGAGAAGGAAATGGGAGCAGAATTACACAGTGGGAAGCAGCCTGAGTTGTGGTCTCGGCCAGCATGAAGCAGCCTGGATGCACCCAGCCTTTTCCGGAGGGCAGGGGACAGCCTGCAATCTGGACCCTCCGGGCCACTGCACGGTGCATTGGACGGGTCCTGGGCACCAACCAAATGAGCCTGCAGCCCAGCAAGCACGAGCTCATGTCACACAGCTTTGGGTGGCTCCAGGTGGGAAATTCTATCTGTCCACTGCCACCAGGACCTATTCCATACCAGCTCATACTTATTCTGGCTTTCTGGCTGGTGTGGGGAAAACTTGTGTCATGGAGCAGTGAGGACATGCCCCCAAAGTCACCTTGTAGCCATGACACAAGTTAATACCAACCCCGCCCCCTGGAAAGCTTGAGGCAGTGAGAACTTTCTAACTGGGGGTGCCCCCTGGCAGCCACCCCCTTGCTGTGGGCACACTGGCTGTCTCCACATGGAAGCACAACTCTCTCACTGCTATGCCTGGACCTTGAGTGCCTATCCCCTGCAGCCAGGGTCACCAGGGCCCACGAAAAACGTGACCAGTGATCCCCAAGTACTGTCTGGACCCCAAGAAGATGAGGCAGCCACCAGGGCTGGCTGGGGGCCTGCACGGGAATGCTGCAGTTCCCACGTGGCGCTTCTGTGAGCAGACTTCTGTGAGAGGCGAGGAAGGCCTGTGTGTATCTCTCCTCACTCTTGCTCTCCATCCACTGTCTGTGCTGAAAACACAATCCTGTGACTTTTCTCACCCCCGTGCTTGCTTTTGTGGCCATGGGGAGGGTCTACCAGCCAGCCTCAGAGCAGACAGTGAAAGTCACGTGGACTCCACTGGGAGTGGAGGGTGCCATTGGCTCTGCCTGGGGCCCTCACCTGCCCACGCTGGGAGCTGCCACCGGTGCCTGCATTTCTCTGCCTGCAGCTTCCACTGTGTCAGGGCCCACTGGGGCACTGTGGCTCTAGGAGCATGGGGTGGCCTGGAGGCAGAGTGGGGCACAGCTGGTGTGGGCACTTGGCTGAGGGATGTGGGGTTGGGGGCTCTGAAGCCTGGCATTCTTCCCCGAACCTCCAGCTCCCCTAGAAGGCTTAACTTAGCTACCTACTGGGGCACCTGGCTTGAGGATGGTTCCTTATTGGTTGACCTTCCATCCTCACCTCATCCCCGCATCCCAAATAAGCTACCCCACCCCAACCCTTGCCTGAGAAGCTGCGCCGTCTCAGGAAGAAGAAGGCAGCCTGTGAGTTCTCTGACTGACTGATAATTCACAGAGGCAGCTCTTCCTTCCCCTCTCTCCTTTGCACGAGGTTCACATGTCCAGCTGGCCCATTGCCCAAGCCTGACACCTGTGCTTCGTACCGCTCAGTTTCCCTCTCGTGGCTGTCCCACACTTCAGAGTGCAGGCCGGCACCATTTCCTGTGACAGGGTCATCTATTCACGCCAGGACAAGGACGAGGAAAGAAACACTTCACTGGAGTTGCACGCTAGCTTCATTTAACATGGGCCCCTCCACGAGTGCCTCCAGCTGCGATGTGGCAGAAATAAAGGAAACGAGATACATGTGAGGATAGCTTGAGGGGGAGAATGACAAAGGGGTGGCAAATGGCCTCTGGAGTTTAAGGTCTCAGTGATGGCAGCGAATGGAGCTTTGCCAGGTACTTTATTTTAAATCCATTTGTTTGTGGTTCAGCCTTACATGTGCTCAGCTTGAGTAGTCATTATTCATCTCAAGTAGCAGCAAAGATTAGGCATCTCCTCCACACTGGCTGGTCAGCACCTTCCTGGGCCCATCTGAGTGCTTGCTGTGACGAGCAGTGCTTGATCGCAGCATCCTGGCTGCCCGGCTGCCTGCCCCCGGAGGGAGGGTTTCTGTTAGGAAATTTCAGATGCAAAGTTGGAGGCAGGTGCACCGAGTGAGGGAGACACAGTGTCACTCAGACGCTGCCCCTGGAAGTGACTCTGCCACCCTTTATTAAAAAATGGCTGTATTTGCTTAATGGTGAGTCAGGCATGAATCGGTTCTAATTCACTTTTTTCCTTCATATCATTTAAGCAAATTAATATCAAAAAGCAAATTTTACTTGCCCTTCTCTACATTGTCACTAAAAGCAGAGGGAGGTAGAGAAATCCTGGGACTCTGTGATGTTCTCTGGGGAGAAGCACTTATGGAAGCTGGTATTATCAGTAACAACTCGGGTAAATCAACTCTCCGTATGACTGGGAAAGGATAGGGACCCACTTGTTTTTTTCTCATACTGGGATTTATGTGTTTGTACTTATTATTTTATTTCCCTGATTGGTTTATCTGCTGGCTGTGGGCATCCTGATACTCTCTGGGTTTCTAAGGAGAAGTTTTTTAAGGATGCCTGCACACAGCCCCTTTCCCAGGATAGTATGGGTCCCCGGGCATAGGCACAGATGGTGATGAGCATCATCGAGAATCGTGAGACTGACCCTGGCTCTGAGACTAGCTAGCCAGGAAATTATTTAATTTCATTAGGCCTCTAGTTCCTCATCTCAATAACCAGAATATAAGCTCCACGAGGGCATAGTTTCCCCCCCACCCCCCAATACTGCTCCAGAGAGGAGGATAGACCCATCACAGAGGAGGAGCTCAGGCAATACTCCTTGAGTGGATGAAGAAGGACGTAATTCATAGCCCTGTCAGTCCTAAGTCACCAAGAAGTATACCTTAGTGAGAAGGTAAAATTGATTCAAGGAAAGAACAGATAAAACATAGCAGACAATATTTAGTTTGTGTGCAAAGGACCAACCCATTTAAAAAAGCATTCTGACAATGACAGTAATGGATATATAGGATCCTTCCCGTCGCATCGGAACTATCATGCTGACTCACCTTGGAACTTCAGCTTCCCCTCAGTAGAAGCAGTGGTTAGGAAAGATGTATCACAAGCTGGCTGCTTTTTCATACTACATTTTACCACTGTTCTTACTCCAAACATGCACACACCAAACCAAAACAAAACCTTAGATGATTTGTTCTATTCCAAGACAAGTGGTGACTTTTAAAGTTATTTAATGACTGTTTTTTAAGTTTATAGCCTTTGGTATGTCTTATGCCACGGAACCCCTGCAACATCTAAAAATTTGTTTGTTCAGTGTTTCAGCATGTATCCTGTTAACCCTGTTCTCCACACTTCATGTCTTCTGGGGAGAAATTCGTATTCCTGCATGAAATGAGTAGCATCTTCAGGTTCAGACCTGTGCATCTTTGTGGCTGAAAGGCCCATGGAGGAGCCATCTTATGCTGAGCCAGGAGAGAACCACCATTTCCCCAGTGTCCCCTCTGAACCCCTCTGCCAGCCTGCGGTCTGCTCCTGTCGTGTCTGTTAGTCCCTCTTGCTCTGTTGTGCTATTAGTACTATTAGCCCATGAAAATGCCATGTTGCTCAGAATGTGCAGCTTTCCATAGCATGTTACCAAAACCACAGACCCTATCATGTTTCCCTCTTACAGATATTTTGTAACTCTTTTCTCCCTTTGGTCTCTTGAAAAAGAAATTGTAGAATATGCAAATAATTGCCAGCTAGGCTACATTCTACCATCAGGAATGTCTCTGCTGAGGACTAAATGTTATTTAGTACCAGTGTCCATGATGTCCTGGACCTCAGAAGTTCACTTTGAAATTTATCCTAAGAAAGCAGTTGGCTAAGTTCATACTGGCATGTGTACGTGATTTTTCATGCTAGTATTTCTCATAAGATCAAAAAGTATAATAAGCAGTACAACCAACAAATTAAATTAGGTCGTATTCATACCAAGGGGCATATCCAACCTTTTACCTTAATGACATATTCACTTAGGAATTTTTATGTACTGCAGTATATCGTTAGGTTAAAAACTTGGTTACTCAATGGCATCTATTGTATAATCCTATTTTTGTAATAACTTGGTACAAATATTTGTACCATAAGCTAAAATTATATGGTTTGGACATGTGGTTTGGTATGGACATAAACCTAAATTATAAAAACATGTGTATGTGGTGGTGGGATTGTGAGGGATTTTTCACTTTTGTTTTTAATATCTGTATAAACTTTCTGGATTTTCACGGTGGGCATAGATCATGTTTTTAAAAACAAACAGACAGATAGAAAGGTAAATTTAGAGAACAAAGAACAGCGGGCTTACTCTCCTCTCCTCCAGCCTAAAAATGGATGTGGAGAGCATTTGTCAGTCACTGTGCCTGGTCACTGGTGTCCCCACGTGTGTGATAAGGGCCGCCTCCTGCGGGTGCCTATTGTTTGGTTGTGTAGTTAGACTAAAAAGTTGAGTTCGTGTCACCTAGTGTCATTTTCGCTTGATATTGGTCACTTCCTAAAGGAAGAAAATTTGGGAAAAATTACTTCACACACTCCTGGGAGATGGGTTCTCAGGGATTTCAGGGAAGGACACCATTGTCCACATAATGATGACATCAAACAGTATTTAAGTATTTACTATATATGACACTAAGATGTGAACTTTTCAGATGGTTCTTGGACTTTTCCCATTCCTGAGGATGGAGTGATCCCTGACTCTTAACTACCTTTCCCCATGGTGCTGAGGACACCTCCACTCATTGTCTCAGTAATGTCCAACGGGTTCATCCAGGTCAAGCTGGATGTCTTCCCTGATTTTGATTCTGTTAGTTCAAAGCCAGTAGATGCTGTGACTCACCCGGTGGGTTCACCCAGTGGACACTGGCATTACTAGTGCTCAACAAATAGGGGTAGAGGGCCCTGCAGTCTGAGTTATAATGCCTGTATAAGCCACACATGAGGCACAGAAACTGTGTGTTTAGAGCTGCTGTGAGTTCTGTTTATTATGTACAGTGTTATTGTTTCTTCATGGCACATGAACTGGGCTTAAGGTCCTGGGATGTTAGTGGGATGCAGTGCTTAAGAACAAGGTTTTGAAATCCAGCAGACTTTGTACAAATCCAGACATAGCTAATAATCTGCACAACCTTCATTATCTTTTCTAACCTCTATAATTCTCAGTTTTTTGTACATGATCCTGAGTTTACAATGTCTACCCCATATGATTGTCCAGAAGAATCAAGGGAATTCCTGACAACCACACGGATGCCTGGGCCGATTACAGGCGGCAGTGACATGTCATTGTTGCAGGCTGTGATGTCGTGAGCTGGCACGCTGAATGCCCGTTCCCTGCCTCCCAGCCTCACGTGTGAAATCACTGCTGGCAACAAGTTCATCTGCATTGGCCGGGTGGATGGTCAACCTGTGTCCTCACAAATGGCCAGAACCTGAAAGACAGTCACAGGTCCTTTCCTCTGGGATGAGGGCTTTAAATGGGCAGGGTGGTCAGGTGCGGGGTGCCTGACACCCAGCAGCACACGGGGTCAGTACAGTGGTTTGCCTAATGCCTGAGGCCTGTGCGGATCAGCTTCCATAAACGAGAGGGTCTGGAGGGGCGTCCTGCCTGCTCCATCCAGGCAGCTTGGCTCCCGCAAACGTGGAAGCTCAGGCCCCCCTCCCCCGCGACAGGGTAATGTCTGCGCTTTTGTGCCCCTGCGCGCTCCTCTCTCCCGTCTTGGTACGTCCCCCTGTGTGACGGCGGGACCCGTACGCACTCGTGAGGACCCTGCAATGATTTCCCTGCTGTCAGCAATCACACTTTCCTTCTTTCTCCAAACCTCTACACATCAGCTATTACATGAGTGTGTTGTGACCAGTTTTCTGTAGCCCTGGCGGGTATTTCAGTTCCACTTCACAGAACATTCGCATGTTTTATCTGTTGGGGAGTGTGTGCCCGAAATGCACCGCGAGGCTCCTGTGTGCCACTCTCAACCCATCGCCGCCTTCCAGCCGCCTTTCCCCACGGTGCTAAGGACTCTCCTCTTACCAGGATGGGGAGTAAGAGGTTATTGGCTATAAAGCCTTTAAGCTGTCTTTGCAGGCTTGTTTCGAATCTACATCTCCCTACTCTGCGGGCCATAGCCAGCACCAACAGAGTGGACAGTGACAGGGCAGACTTCCTCAGCCCCTCATCAGTAGAGCCGTAATTAGCGTCACTGTCAGCAAATCCACATGGGACGAAATCTGGGGTCAGCTGTAGTTGTGACTCATGGGTTTAGATTTGTGTTTTATTCTCAGGGGAAAGTATGGCAGTTATATGTGAGTCTGTTTAATCAGATGGCAGATTATTTAACAATGGTAACAAATGACTGTCCACTTAGATATCTAAGTTAGATGTTGAAAATAAAATTGTATCATAATTTCTGATGAGAACCACAAATTTTAGGTGTGTAAGCAGAAAGATGAGTAATGTTAGCAACCCATGTTATAGACTCGAGTGTTAGATGCCAGCACAGCTAAGTGGCAGGAGGTCAACGGCTTTGTGCAGGAACGATGGGAGGGGTGTCTGACCTTTCTGAACTGTTTGTCCACTGTGGGCTGGTCTCCAGGACTTGAGTTATGTTCCATCTAGTACATCCCCTCAGTCCTACTGGGCTATTATCACAAAGCCCCGTGTTTTGACAGTACTTCAGTACCAACATCCCAGAGCCCAGAGCTGTCTTAGAGACACTACTCTTCATAACATAGTTACTTTATTCCAGTCTCATATTTCCCACATCATGTGGCTTGTTCCTTCTTGGGAACAACCAGTGACACCAATGATCTCAAGAATAAGTTCCAAACCCTTTATTCTGGGGTTCTGTCTCCTTTAAAACCTGGTTGGATCCTCGAATCCTTGTCTCATCAACCAATTAGCCTCAATCTTGAGTATTTCCACTTCTGGCTTGCTGTCCCTTTAATCTCCTCTGTCCTGTGTATTATAAGCCTTTATTGAATAACTTCTGTGTTGTTCCAATCAATTTCATTTACGTGTTCACTTAACCATTATTTGTTAATTCTTATTTTTTCTTTCATTTATTGCACACTCACTGTGTTCTGGGCGATTTCTGGGGAAAATGGAGATAGATGATTGATGATGATGGATGGTAGATGACAGATGCCTCATGGTCTCTATCTATGGTGCACACAACTTTGTAGGAGAGTCTAAGATATAACGAATTCTTGGGTACAATGGACATACTTGGAGCAATGGACCACAAATGAACTAGGCTTTGTGTCTACTGCGCACTCAATAAGGACAGATGTTTTCATGCTTATGAAATCACTAGTTCAAGTTCTTCTGGGGTAATGCCCATTCATTCCTAAAGTTCAGTAGCAATGATATAAGATAAAATGTGAATCCTCAGGGATGAGCCATCTCTTTCCCCACCACAAATGTGTCCATTTCCTTGGTCTCACAGGCAATATTTTGAACCCACTGGCATCACAATTTTGAGTTCTTGCCAAGCTCTTCAAACTAGACTGGATCACTGGTCCGTGAGAAAGCACTGCACCTGTGCCCAGAGCCCAAAGGCTGTGGAACAGTGGACCTAATAAAAAATGTAATATCACCACTTCTCTTTTCTATTGCCTTTTTGTTTGGTTTTCATGGGAATCTATTTCTGTGGGGTTTGCTGTAGGCAGATGCCTCTATTTTCTTAGCCTTTGATTAAAAGGATGGTGTAGCCAGGTGGCACCTGGGGGAGGGGACAGGAAGAGGTCAGAGTGCAGGTGTGTGTGTGTGTGTGCATGTATCCGTGTGTCTGTGTGCTGTGGGGCTCTGGGAACCACTGGCTGTGATGTGAGAGGGAGCATGAAGGTCTGTAATTCTAGGCTTAAAATAATATTTCTGGTCTTGGAATTTACAGTCTAGTGGAACTGAAGTGCACACACACACACAAAATAGAACAATCTCTGTGTGGGCCTCTAGATATAAAGATAATTTCTGTCTACAAATACCTAATACCGTCTCTTTTCACCCTTGCATTTCACAGCTAACTGCCAATTTAGAAAGCATCCCTACCCTAGTGATGGGCTTTGGCAACAAAATAATAACAACTTTCCAACAAGGACTAGATTTTATAAACCCTGACCTCCACTTCAGGAGGCCACCTCAGGAAACATTTCTTTCATTGACAGCTGAGAAGGCCGGTGACCTGGCTCAGTGGTTCCTTCCTCTTGGACAGTTTTGGGGGAGGAGGTGTCTCAGGCTCCCTCATAATGTGTACATGTCACATTATAAACATTCATTTTTACATAATCCATTACTCTGAAAACTTGAAATAAGCAAAATTTAAGTTGCAGGGTGAAATTATGAAATACTGCCTTTTCTTCAGAACTCTCACATTTCCTTCTGGCAAGAAGCCTTGAAGTCTGAAAACATTTATATCACTCACTGCAATTATCACTTTAAAGCTGTCTCTATATTTTTCTCTGACCATTTTGAAACATTCTTGTCTTTGTTTTGCATAGTCTACCTAAAGGTGTAACCCCATGGAGGCCTTTCAATTCAAACTACTTCCACAGCCTGTTGCAGATGCCCTGGATTCAGCAGGGCCACTGGGGTGACCCTGGAGGGCGCACTCTGAGTGTCACGGGAGAGGCGGCCTCCGCCACCCAGGAGCCTTTCATTGGCAGATAACTGTACTCTGTTCAGCGGGGTTTCTGTGGGCAGCGGGTGCTGGAGGACAGCACCCAGGGCCCTGTCCAGGTGGAGCCATTTTGGGGATATAGGTTACAGGGAGCAGAGGACAGGCTTGCACCTGGAGTGGGTGCTCCCCAGCATTGTCAGGGACCCAGACAGGAAGCTCGACTTGTGGCCTGCAGTGAGCAGAAGGGCCTTATGGGATGTGGGGTGGCCATTGTGCCTCTGTCCTACTGGGAGGCATGTCCTGGTCAACTCACAGCCTGGATCAGCAGGTGCCACTGCCTTCTGTACACCTGCACTTAGCCACAGTGAGCAAGCACACACTGCTGCTTTGCTGGTTATGCTGTCTTAGCTCACAATCTCAAGGCCAGGGCCCTGGAATAGGGCTTCTGGAACATTCTCATTTGCCTTCCTTAGTCATTGTGCAAAACAGAGAAACCTGCTCCTCTGCAGCTATCACTTCCAAAGCAAATCCTATTGAGGGTTTTGGAATGCTCAGCATTTGGGGATATCAACCCAGTGGCCACAGAAAGAGATGGTCACTGTTCAACTATTTAATCCAGGAAACTAATCAGATGGGCTTCATTTTTGTTGATTATGTTGTTTGTATGATTGACTTAAAATGACACTCAATGAGGAAGAAGTTTCCAAATACCTGCTAACTGTTAAGTGGCAGCCCCATAACATCACCAATAAGCAATGTTAGGCACCACCTAGCTTTGTCCTTGAAAGAAACCAGCCTATATCAGAAGGACAGGCGACTGTGCATTTAATGTACAGGGTCATGTAATACCCATGTCTGTTAATGTACAAGAAGCATCAACTTAGTCTGTAGGTATCTGAAAACTACTGCATCATTCATTTTCATTTTAAATCAATCACAAAAATGAAATAATCAACAAAAACTAAACACAGATCAGTACTTCTGACACAGCTGGCAAGGACACTATTTCCATTGTGAAGATTACTGGTAATAAGGCCCACTGATACACATGCAGGATGATTGCAGTTAAAACTATACTATTGTGTGGTTGTATTTTGTTCGGTAAAATGGGAGTAAGTTATTGTATTAGAATAATTTTCCTTCTGTTTGGTCATGCATTTTATTAAAAGAGTAGGAAAATCTCCTTGCTTGAGATATTGAAAGCTGTATTGGTGAGAAGGCCAGATGGGTGATGGAGCAGAAAGTGATTTCCAGTGGCAGGGAGAAGAGGCATATGAGTGATAGGTCTTTGCTGTCACCAACATTCAAAAATCTATCATTCTGGATGCACAGATAAAAATTATTCACTAAGCAAAGATGCCACTGAACTGTACCTTATAGAATTCCTGGAGTAGAGAAGTGCCAGGCTGAGATCTCTGTGCAGTAAGAGACGTATAATCATGCCACCGTCAAGAGTGGCCCCATCTTTATGGACTCCACTTGTTGGGTGCAGCCGTGAATAACCAAACGCACACACAACATTTGCCCAATCCATGGTAGTAGATTGTGTACAGCGCGAAACACCACGGGACCAGATCTGGAGCAATTAGAAGATCCATCACACAGATTGGAGACTTGCTTTGCCAACATTGTGGCAAGAGAGATGGATTTAGGTGTTCATTCCTTAAAGCACTGGCCTGGCCAGAGTTCTCAATTGATACCCAATAATGTGCCTTCATTTCTGGTTCCTTGTAAGGCACTTTGGAATCTATTTTTTATAAAGCCTGGCCAAATTTCAAAGTTTTCTTTATAGAACAGATCCAACCCATAGTGCACAGTGGATCTGTGCACAGTCACTGAGTACTCTCCACCTGCCATGCTCTTGGTTAAGACTTGTGCATTGATTGCCTAAAATGGTTCTACGAGGTACACAGTTTATATGGGTTACTCAACTATGGCACAGGATTAGTAAGTTATCTGAGGCCTTCAGAGAACCACAGGCCTGGATTTGCACCCAGTCTGCTTGCTTGGGGTTTTCCCATTTACAGAAACAAGCATAGCTGCCCCACCTGTGCTGACCTGTGGTTCTCTGAAGGCCTCTGTCCCAACACCTCAACCTGTCTATGTAGGTCAGCCCTTGAATTAAAGGCTTTCAAAGTGGTCACCACATTTTAACACCAGAACGCTCCCTGGATCACCTGATAGACCCCAGGTGGTCCTGCCCACAAGGTTATGCGTGGGGTCAGCACATCCTGGGCCCAAAGCTGTGGTCTACACAGCAGGGCATTATTGATAACCATGAAGTAAATGGTTATCTTTTTGAGAGAACATAGGTCATTTTACAAATTTGTCCTTATGGGACAAAGCTAACCAGTGGGTCCTGTATATCACATGCCCTTCCTGCTGGGGCTCTTTGGTGAGAAGTAACCAACAGCCCAGAAAACACATTAAGTGCTTCCTGTGTTACTGGCTGTTCACAGTTCCTAGATGAAAAATCCTATGTCTAGCCCCTAAATGAACTACAGACCTCCAAAATTCTACACAGACTGCAAGTCAGTTAAGCCATTCATGCACTGAGGTGACAACTTTGCTAGATGGAGATTGTTACTGTCACATAGGGCCAGCACCTTTGAAACCCCAGCTTCCTTCCTGAGAGAATATGTGCTCATGCTCGGTGTCTGATTTCCAGTATCCCTCAAATCCCTTCAAGCACTCTATGCATTTTCTGTGTGCTGTTTTCAAAAAACATCACATAGTGTCTCAGGTTGCAAACTTACATCAGATACTCCTATGCCTGCAATTTGAATTGCAGCAAAATACCCCTGGGCCCTGTTCCCAAAGAGTTAATTATTAAAGCTCCTGCCGTTCACTTTCTGCAGGCGTTTTCCTGCATCACCACTGAATCTTACTGAAGACAAATCATCCTTTGAGCAGTGTAGACATGGTTTCCTCCCTGCAAGGCACCATGTCCATCTCTAATTCCCTGCGCTGTTTTCTGCCTTTTTTTCCCCTTCCTTTTAAGAAGCCAACAAAATCAGTATTAAGACCATCTTTATTCTGATGGTTCTAAAGCACAAAGAACAGGTCTTTCTGTTGTGATCCTGGGTGATCGATGGTCCTATGTCCCATCAAAAAGGCCGTAGCCACATCTCCACACTGTGGCGGGTCCCTCCCTCGGATCTCTTCCACAAAGCCTATCTTAGGGATGAATAAACCCAGGAAACTCCCTGTGCTGATGTCCTCCTCTTCCTAAGGCACATATGGGCTCTTGAGAAACCATATGTATGGTTGCTCTAAGGACTGACTTCCGCAATTACGCAGGCTGAGAAGTCCAAAGCCTGCAGCGTGAGAGCTGACGGCTCAGTTCCAGCCTGAGTCTGAGTGTGAAGGCAGGAGACCCGTGTCTTGACTCAAAGGCAAGCAGGTCAAGAGAGCTCCCTTTCTTCCCCTCTTGGTTACATTCAGGCCCTTAACTGATTGGACAAGTCCCACCCACACTGGGGAGGGCGATCAGGTTTACTCAGTACACCAGTTCCAGTGCTCATCTCATTGGTCAGCACCCTCACAGACACTTCCAGAAATGCTTAACCACAAAGTCCAGAGCCATTCTGTGTATACATGCAACCCTTCAGAGGGAAGGAAGCTTGAGTGCTCTGCGTTTTGCTGATGGAGAAGTGGGCCTGAGGTGAGGAGGAGGAGCATGTCCGGGTGGGGAGGGAGCTTTTACAGCCCCGTGCCCTTGTGGGAGTTGTGCGTAAGTCCTCGTGGCCTTCAGCTCCCCGGATGACTCAGCCAAGTCCCAGCCCGAGTCCTCCCGTGCCTTGCCATGTCCATTGCGGCATGGCAAATGTGGACAAGTAAGTGGCCTCAGTTGGGGTGCACAGCAGAGAAATAGGGAGTGTATTCCCAGCATTTCCACCTTCCTGAGGGTCCTGAGGCTTTGGGCCATGGGTTTGGCACTAGCTGCTTGGGAACTGTCCCAGATGGGTTTGGCAAGGACCCCCAGGCCACCCTTCCATCTTCCTCATCTGGGTTCTGGGATCCTGATGAGACTCCGACAGAGCTGCATGTAATCGCAAGGAGGCACCTGTTTACACATTCCTCTATAACCACAAGCAGTGCATAGCTGTGGGTCTGAGTGCATCTCCCGCAGCAGCCAGAGGCCAGTGCTAGCTCATTCCTGTTACTGGGGCCATCCTGTGTGGTACAGGGCCACTTTAGAGGTACTTGGTCACCAGAGAGCACTTACTGATGATGGACTGATTGATCAAGTTTAATCTCTGCTGATAATCTTGGATTTACTCTTGAGTTGAAAGCTCCAGGTTCCTGGGGTGCCAAGGGCAATTCAGGCTTTCACCAAACTCCCAGAGTGAATTGCATGAACACCAAATGCCAATGCCTACCGATGTTTTCAGCATCCAGAACTGGCCTAGAACCACCCAGAAGGCACACCAGTCTTCTAGAAAGAGCTATGAGGTTAAGCAGAGCTCCCAAAGCCATTCTGCACTGCTATAATCACCAGACACAGGCCCCTGGTCCCCCAGAGCTGTGGGCTCCCACGACCTGTGGGAGGACCAGGGCGCCAGGGCTTCAAATGAAGCGATGGGGCAGCTCACGCTCTCACATGCCTCAACACCCAGATGGTCTGCAAAGCATTCCAGCTACGATGGCTGTTTTTTCTATTTTTACAGCTGCTTTACTTGGCAAACTCCTCCTGGTTTGAGGGAGGGGTGGCACACAGTTGTTTCCTCCATGTTTAAGTAACTTCACTGTTGAAGCTGAGCAGGAGCAACTCTTGTGTGTTCTTTCTTTTTGTGTGTGTTGGGCAGCACATGCAGAGGGATCGGACTGGCATGGTTCCCTTGGGCAGGCCAGCTGATTCCACACCTCCAGTGCCAAGGTGGAGCCCTGCTGTGGCGGGGTGGAGTCTCTACGGGAGCCGACTGTGATCACTCTGCACTACTGCCTCCCTCCCTGGTGCCTGGCTCCCTCCTGGGCTGGGAGGACCCCACCTTAGGTCACAGAACCAACAGTGCCCAAGGTCAGTCCCTGCTGCACTAGGCTCTCACCTCAAGGATTGTTGCTGTGTGTGCAGTCTGTGGTGCGTGGTGTCGGCAGCGGGAGCTGGGGCAGAGTAGGCTGATGAGTAGGTGACATGATGGGAGCCGTGTCTGTGTGGTGCAGGGGTGGCGAGCTAGCTGGATCCTGCCCAAGCCTCTCCTCCTTCTCCTGCCCCTTCCACCCTGCCTGGCACCTGGGGAATCACAGGTCCCATGTTGTCCTGGGGACCAGAGGAGCCAGAGGGTCCCTCCCCAGCATGTGCACGTACAGGGCCCGGGACAGTCCCTGCCAGCTGCTCGCCAGACTGCTGTGTGTGGGTGTGATGAGCATGCATGGGGCATGCCCTCCCCTTGGCATCTAAGTTCTGGGTGAACGTGGCAGGGAGGCTGGCAATACACTGCATCCTCAGGTTAAATATATCTCGTGCTCAGATTTATGCTGGCACTTTATGGCTTCTGCAAGTGACTGCCTCAGCGCCACAAAGTAATTCCACCCCGTCATATTTGTCTTTGGAAAGTGTAACAAATTACGGTGATTTATAACATCAAACCCAATGCTCCCATCTCTCCCCAGATGGCAATGTTGCTGATGGCGAGATTCTGGGCCATCCATTTTTCTCTGTGGAGGTGACAGTGAGGCATGTGTCATCTCCCTGGCGTGACACCTGCTTTTCCTTTGAGGGGAGCTGTCAGCATAACTCAAGCTGTCACTGTACCTTTGTAAGAGGTCCTCAGCTGTGGCCTAGGCCTGGCACACCTGCAGCTTCCTCATGAGGTGCGGCCTTCATGGGCTTCCCTGTCTCTGACTCTTTCCACCACGTCCGTCCTGGTCTGAAGTTCAGCCCTGGCCCACCTGGTGGGAGGACAGCATGGGACAGGGCCTTGGATGTGGGCAGCTATGCTGCCAAGGGCACATTTCTGGGCTCCCAGGTGGCCTTTTCCATCTCTGTTTTGTAGCTGTCACTGAGGGAGGGACAGGAGGTCACAGGAGTAGCTGATGCCACTGGATCTTGAATGGGGGCAGTACCGAAGCCCACTTCAGGGCCCAACAGACCAAACCAGACAGCCCGCTGGCTTGCTTGTCCACACCCTCCGCTTGGTGGGATGCAGTTGGTCACATGCCGAAGAGGCACAGGCTGCGCTCAAGGGACCCGCTTAGCCCCACACAGGTGAGCCAGGGGAGCATGGGCTTTTGCATCTTGAGGCCAGAGTTTCCTCTGGAAAGTTACAGCAAAGGGACAACATTAGCAAGAGGAATCCGACTGGCACCAGGCAGGCGCATCTGGCTTTAGGAGGTAGCTGCTCATGACCTCAGCACACCACTTATAATTTCCTGAACTCAGTCTTGAAAAAAATTAATTGCTGTTCAGCATTGCAACAGATATACCACAGTGCACTCCGGCAGCCTCAGACTTGTGCAGGTCCCATTCCAAGATGATGGGACAGTCCAGCCTGTTTATCTAAACCCGAGGGGCAGACACCATGGAGAGGCAGAGAACAGGCCGGGTGGGAGCTGCCTCTAGAGCTGCCTATGGCCTGTGCCTCACAGAGACTTAAGGTAATGCACTCCTGTGTGACAATCTTGCTTTTATTTACAGGGGCTGGATCATATGTATATTTTACGTGATATGTGGGAAGTGTCAAAATGAGCTACATAAAAAGTGGTGACAAAAGAAATCATTTCAATAAAATTACATAATATAAAACAAATCATTGAAACAGACACATTAAATAAGATTTGCATGCAACATAGCATTATACAATTTTTGACACTCTGCAGAGATATTAGGTCTCAAGTAACTACGCTGAAAAAGCAATTTACAGCATTTCTGTTCTTTTAGCGGGTTTGAAAGTGGTGAAATTTTTTTTTGGTAGCTGACAAGTGAACAAAAAACAATAATTGAATAGTACCATTTTACCCAGAAGGCAGACTGATAATTAGGGGTGTAGCAGACAGTTGGGATTTTATCTGAACAGTGGCAGCTCTGACTTTTTTAAAGCTGGGAACCAATCAAGGCCCCAGTTTTCAACAACAATGAAAGAAGAAAACAGATTGTGTTTCCAGTGCCTCATTTCCTGCTGACATATGTTTTCTCATCCCTGAAGGAAGGCTGATGGCCCTACTTTGGGAACTGTGTGTCCATAATAACCTGAGAAACAAAGGCAAGTTCTTAGTAGCCAGAGGGGTCAGAAACATAACGTGAATGAAATAGGCTTATGCCTCCAGGGAGCTCTGGGAGGCTGGTCACTGGCCATTGGCCCGGCTGCCTCAGGAAATAGCCCTGCAGGACAGGCTGCTCCTGTGCATCTTAGACTCCACATGGTTCAGACCTGCCCTCACAGCCCTTTGTGTGAGCAGACTGTCACCCACATCATTTGAGCCTGGAATTTGGTTGCTGGACTACTGCTGCTGTGGTGACATGTTGACACTAAGCACTGTGAGGTACTGGTCCTGCTGGGGCTGGAACAGAGGGATCCACACAGGACACCGGGGCACATGCCCCTTCACGTGCCAAGGAACTGGAGGCAGACACACAGCTGGCAGACTGAGCTGCATGGGGCGGGTGTAGAGCTGGAGAGGGATCTGGTCCCTCATCCCCTACTTGGGTCACCACTAGGGCTTGCCTGGGAGGAGCAGGAGTTCATTGGAGACGGGGTCCAGTGGCCTCGGGTGTGTTTGCCACTGAGGTTGCATTGTAACAAGGAAGGGATGTCCTGCAAAGTAGGGGCTGGGGTTGTAATGTGAAGACCCCACTCTGTCCCCATTATGCGTACAGCTGGCTTGAGTCCAGCACTGGTGGGCTTGCAGGAGCTGCCTTGAGGCCCTGAGGCCATCCAGATGCACCCTTTTAGGGACATCGTGGGACAAGTTGGTGCTCATGCCTGACGGCAGCACTTCGTGGGACTGGGGCCTCTGTTGCTTTTTTTTACAAAGCACAGCGCAGCCGCCCACCAGCCTGACCTCCCCACGCCCTTGGAGGTCCTTGGCAACTGGATTTCCATGGATAGGAGAATCCCCTCCCAGCTAAAAGCAGCCATCCTCTTAAGGGGACAGAGAAGGACAGAGCCTAGGGAAACAGTAGCCAGGGGACAAAACTCAATACGGAGCCGTCAGCACATCCACTCTGACTCCTGCGGGGGCCCGTGTGGATGGAAACCTGTTCCTCCCATTAGACTTGACCTCCATCTGCTTTCCTTTGGCCACATCTCAGAATTTCCATCAGGGAGTGGGAAATACCCACCAATGTCCTTTAAACGTATAAGAGGTGGCAAGAGGGGAGGCCCGACACATATAGGACCTTGTGAGGCAGCGTGGTGGCTTTGAGGCCAGGGGGGATCAGAGACGCCCCTCTTGGAGGATCACTAAGTGCCTGGGGTGAGGAGTGGGGGTGTGCCCTCTAGCATGCTTTCTAGTGGACTGCATGCTGAGACACGTGGTTTGAAGGCAAGCAGCTGAGAGATGGCTGAATGCACAGTGCTGGGTTGTCAACTCCTGCAACTGGGTTTCACTAAGAGTGGATTTGGCCCACCTATGGACTTCCTAGGTACTATTCAGGTTCCTGCTGTAAAGTATATGCTTGTGCATGTCCTTGCATATGTGCATATTCAGACCGTACACATGTGCATGCACACAAGCATGCAGACCACATGTGAGCACACATGTCACCACACATGTGCTCACAGACCCACATGATATTGCAGACATGCAAACACAAGACTACATGTGTGCACACATGATATCACACACAGACAGTACACATGAGTGCACACAAATATTGCATACATGTAAACAGACTACATGTGTGTGCACACACAGAGTGTACATGTGTATGTACACATACACTCTGTGTGTGACACCCTCTGTACTTGTGCTCTCTTTGCAAACTGTGCACACCTGTGGTGGGCAGGTGTGCATGCATGCATCTCTGGGTCCCCACCAACATAGTCATGTCTGCCCACCTTGTGGCCTCTGCCCTCCTTGTCCCAGGGCTTAGGCAAGTCCACAGAAGCCCCTGAAGTGAGGCTGATCACATGGCAAAGCCGTGGCTGCCTATGCTGGTGAATGGTAACCACTGTGCCTCAGTGTCCCCAGAAGCTCCCCCAAGAAGCCTGGGCCCACCTGGGGTGCACAGTGGAGATGTATCCCCTGTGACCCTGGAGGGACCCATGCTGGGTGGTCCCAGGGGCTGTCCCAGGGCATGTGGGTGGGAAGCTTCCCAGCTGGGCCGGGATGTTTGCCCTGGATCCTGCATCGTGTGGGACGTGTCTGTCTCTGCATGGAGTGGCCTGACGCCCAGTCACCACTGTACACTCCTGCCTCACACACGAGTCTTGCTTTCAATGAAAGTGATTCTTGGGCTCCTCCTCAGAAACACTGCAAAGCCCCATTTGCTAGAGATAAGTTCTTAAAATGAAGACCAAGTCTAGTTGAATGGGGTGGATGTGAGCTTTCTGATCAGAGTTCTCCTGCCTCAGCAGAGAAGCTATAACCTTCATACCTCTCAGTTCGCACTAATGGCACTGAGAACCCCTCCTCAGAATGGACAGATAATGAATAAAGGTTCCTGATTATTCAGAATGTGGGCACAAATACTTCCATCACATCGTTTTTCAGAGATACTTTTGATTTCAAAAGCTCTGTTGAAGAGTATAGTTGGTGACAGTTTATCTTTCTCCTGAAGCTCATGCCTATTTTCCAGAACCAGGCCTGTCCATCTGCAGAGGGCTTGCATGTGGTTGAATAATTACAATGATGGTTACAGCATCTGTGTGTGGCTGTGACATCTAGTTAGGTTTGTGAGGTGCATGAGTGTATTAATCGTTCCTTCGTTGGGTATAGTGAGTGATAAAAAATGGGACATGCATAACAGGGTCTTTTGTCTGTGTGCTACTAAAAGAAGTAGGAAGCTATTTTAAACTGTTTCCAGCATATTGATTGCTGAAGGCCCTTGAAGGTCTCACAGACCCACCTGGAGAACATCCCTCACGGGTGTATCTTGTAGTTCGGAAGACCTGTGGTCTTCCTCCTAGAAAGGACCAGACAAACAAGCAGGAGGCCTGAGATTCTGCTCTCAGGGTCCATGGCCCTCAACCCAAGTCCCTGGAGGAAATGCAGCACCTGCTCTGCACCCTCCTAAAGTAGGAGGGTGATCCCTTACAGGCATCTCTCTGCCCCTCAAGGTAGATGCTGAAATCTCTGCAGAGGCCCCTTACAGCCTGAGAAATGTAGTGGATCTGGGGGCCTGCAGCCAGGTTCAGTGCAGAAACAATGCCACGAGGTCAAGGAGGTCAGAACCCATTGCCTTGTGCTGCTAACCATTCCCAGGGAAGATGCATGACAAACTGCTCTCACAAAGGCAGATAAGTCCTCAGTGTGCAACACCATAGGCTGTTCCCCAACTGGAGCTGCATGGCTGCCACAGAAGGGAGCTGCACAGGGCCACAGAGGGTGAGGGCCACCCCATAAGCACTGTAACAGGAACACAGATGCCTGCAGGTAATCTTGTGGGGCTGGGTGATGAGGCGGATGGGCCAGCAGAGCAAGTGGGCTCTGTGTGTGCCAAAGGCCTGGGCTCCAGAACAGCAAGATGAGCCAAGAGAGCCACGCTGGCCACAACGGCCATGCCAGCCATGCCACTGCATGTGTGCAGATACAGGGAGTCCCTGTCATTTCTTAGGAAGCCAGAGCTGGGCAGCATGACCTATAAGGCTGGGACTGCAGATCATGGGTGCTGTGGTCCATGATGTGCCTTAACCCATGCATGGATCCCACCCTTGCATGGCAGTGAGGGGCATGGGGCATACCACTGAGTCTAGTGCCTGGCTCACTGGCAGAGTGCCAGCCGAGTGTATCCCTGCCCTCAGGGTCCCCCTCATTGCCACCACCCTTGTCCTGCCATAGGTCTGGCCTGTGGCAGAGGAGGTGGAGCCCATGGGCCCACAGGCTGCTGCCCTTCCTGGTGTGGAGAGACCAGGCAACACTTTCAGGAGGCGCGACTATAATCTAAAGTCTGAAGAACAAGATTTTTCCAAGGAAAGAAAAGACAGAAATTGACCCAGATGCAGGATAAGACAAGCCCTGCTCCAAGCCTCAGCTCCTTAGGCATCCTGGCCACTTGTTAAGATACAGACTCTGGTGCAGGGCCGTGGGTTTGTGGCAGAGTTCCCAAGTCTGGGGGTGCCCAGTGCCGGCCTCCTGGGTGTACCCCAGCAGCAACATCCAGAGCTTGGGGATCCTGAGCTGATGCTGAGATTGGAGGCCATGGGGGACCTTTATATCAAATGAATGAGCTTGGCTTTTGTCCTGAGGGTCATGGGAAGGCTTTTAAAGGGTTTAGGACAAGAGACCCAGTCAGCTTTGTGTTGAGGGGCACCATTCTAGCTGTAATTTAGAGGTTGGAATAGATGGGCAGGCAGGAGGGTTTCCCAGGGAGACTGCTGCCTGGGTGTCACAGGTTCAGGGGCAGAGGAGAGCGGGGGCTGAGCTGGTGACTGGGCAAGAGCCACAGGGCTGAGTGGCCAGACCCAGGTGCTGGAGAGAGGGGGTCAAGAATGGGTCCAGTTCCCATCAGACGGGTTAGCCTCCAAGCAGGAAAGGTTGAGCTCAGCAGAGGTCAACCTTCTCACTCCCAAGACAGGCCTGGCCTCCTGGAATGTCCTGCCTGGGACAGTGCTGTGTGAGCCCCAGGCCTCAGGCCTTGAGGCGCTAGTGTGCCAGCCAGAGCCCACATGGCCATCTGTGTTCATGCTGCGTTTGCTCTGGGCAGTGATTGAGTGGCTGAGGGCGCTGAATGGGACTGCATGACCAACCCTGATGGCAGCCCTGGACCCCAAGGCCTGGAGAGCCTGGCTGGTGGGCAGCGTACACTGCCACCTGCTGCTGCGAGAACCGAGTGCACCTGCCACCTCACCCAGAGAGGACATGGGAGCTGGGTCTGGGCCCCCGGCTGGCACCCACAGGCCTTTGCTGGTCTGACCTGCAGCCCACCCCTGTGATGCTCCACAGTCATGAGTGTGACAGTCCCATGTGCCCTGGGTCTAGCCGGTTGTGATCCTGGGGTGTTCTTAGGGATCCTGACAGATCTGTCACTGTGATGGTGACTATACATAGTAGGTCTGGAAAAGTGTGATGGGTTCCATTTTGTAGACTGACTTGGTTGATGTTCATGAGACAGCTGCGAAAAGGTGCCCGTCAGGTGCAGGGGATGCAGTGGTCTTACCAAGGGCAGATTGGAAAGTATTGCCATGGGGATGATGACAAAGTCCTAGGTGTGAGTGAAATCCTCAGAAGTGCAGAGTGAGCAAAGTTCAGGACAAGAAGGGTAAGTGTGTGAGGAGATGCAGGCAAGCCTTATCACCAGAGCCGCAGCATCTGGAAGGAACAGCGGCACTGCAGGTGTCAAGAAGCTGAGTAAATTCCACTGCGCTGATGAAGGGGACAACAGGGCTGAGAGGCGCTTACTTGTGGTTTTAAAGGAAGCCCATGCAGATGCTGATGGGGGGCTCTGGAGGTTCCAGATGGGAGGTTGCCAGGGTCTGTGCAGGTGGGAGTCAAAGCCCTGGTGGGAGACTGCTGCTTGTGGAGAGAGGCAACAACAGCCAGCAACGTGCATGTCCTCAGCAAATTCTATTTCTCTGTTTAGCACGGACAAAGTTACCTCTTGAAGGGTCTTGGAGTGAAAGGGTTGCCATTTGTTCTTGTCACCACCGTGGTTGGGCACATGTCATGCACCCAACAGCACCTGATTACTGCAGAAGAATATTTGGGGATGAACAAGAAACAAGGAGTAGGGAGTTGGAGGAGGAGGTCCCACTGCATCATATCGGTTTGTCCTGATTGATGCATGATGCTTTCTACTGTTCCTCCAAGACCCATCTGGGTTAAATGGGTTAGAAAGGGCAGAGAGCATAGTAACTCCCCTCTCACCTGGACCTCCTTGAGGGTTCTGCCCACCATCCCACCCCTGACACTGGAGCCAGAGCCGGGGAGAGGGAGCTGATGACAGGAGCTCAGTTTGGGGCAGGGAGACACCCATATGCTGGCTGCACGTCTGCACCATCTGAGAAGCTGATGGTTCTGAGAAGTGGCAGAGTGTGGGGAGCCACCACCTGGCCTCCTGAATGCTGAGCCAGCCACATGGGATAAGATTCAGGCAGGAAAAAGTATTTAAAAGTCAACATGGAATTTGTTTTAATGTTTATCTCCTAGTGATTTCACAGTGAAAATGATGGCCACCCTCAGTCTTCTACTTTCTGTACATTTTAAACACTCTACACTTCCTGAACATAGGCTGCCATGTAAATGTGGGTGGCGGGAGGTGGGGAGAGGCTAGAAGCCCTCTCTGTTCTCCTATCTGGTAGGTTTATTCTAATCAAAATGAGCAGTGTAACAGGGGGCACTGGAGAGTACCCACCGGCCATTTGGTGCAGCTGGCCAGAAGCACTTAGAGGGGTGCCTGCGGCCCCCGTTCGGTTTCTTGGGGCTCTTGATGCATCCTCTGTGCTCCAGCTTTTCTTAATAACATGAGAGGGCACTATTACAGTAGTCTCCTCCAAAACAACACATTTTTGTAAGGCGCTAGAAGGGGCTTTAAGGTAAACGCACACATATGCCATCAAAGCCCCTGAGTTGCTGGACCCCTGAGCTTGTTCCCAGAGCCCCCTGAGAAGCCCTGGCCGCCTCCTCCAAGCCTCTCTGCGAGTCCAGCTGACCGAGCAGCCCCCACTGTGCTCAGCAAACACATATGGCGTTCACTCTGTTTTCCACTTCCTACCTCTGATCACATTTCAAGCACCTCTCCTTGTTGCTTTGTTCTCTTGAATTTCGTGAAGTGCTGACCTCAAAGTACGGTAGAAAATGCCTTCCTTGCTGTACCTTTGGCCTGACAATGGAAAGTGGCAGCTATTTTCTAAGAAGCTCATTCTTTCTAGAGTTTTAACGCTATTGTACTGATTTTTGCTGCCTCTGGAAACCTCCGAGGCACTGCAGGTCTTTGAAAACCAAGAAAAATACGACAAAACGTTATTGCAGCTAATGATTTTATGAAAGGGTGCATCACTATCTGGTTGATTAAAGCCAAACAGCGGAAATGGGCAAATGTACCACTATTTACTAGACATCTAAAGGTCACAAGCCTCAGGGTCCCATTGGGGTTGTCACTGTCACACAGGCTCACATGGGAGCAATCTTAATAGAATTGCACTTGAGGTTATCATGTGGCTCAAAATTAAAGGGTTTGAAGGATAACTTGGTCACAAAGTGCTCAGAACCAGTCAACACTTTGGAGAACATCTAATATATGCTTTAATTTACAAATGAGGAAAGTGACACCCCAAGGGGGTGACCATCTGACCGAATAAAATTGGGAATGCATGTCACATGCACTACACTTTCCTGACCACACCTTCCTCTGCCTCCACCCATTGACTGGCTGTCACTAGCTGAGTTTTGAAAAACAGAAAGGGAAGTCCAACTATCTGGATGGAATTGGTTGAGTCATGTTTCATATTAATGAATCTGTTTGGAAGATGCTGCCCTGTCCACCAAAGGGTGTTAGGGTAGGCTACACGCTGACCATGTGAGGGGAGGGGGCTCACACCAGAGCATCATAGGATGTGTGGACCCCTCGGATCTGCCCACACACCCTCCTGAGAGAGAAGCAGGCAGAGAGCACAGCCGGAAGTCCTCGCACACCCCACACAGACCTCTCGGGCACAGTAGGCACTCCATGGGGTGATGGGTGAAAGTCCCATGGGAAGGATCAAGAACATCTTTCTTGTATCACTGAATCTGTGAAGGAGATAGACAGGAAGCAGGAAAGAAAGGCTCTATGACCTGCCCTGCTCCAGCCTGACATCATCTCCAGGGGAAGGGCCCATGCAGTCTTTGCTGAAACCATTTACTGGTCTACATTTTCTGTTGGCTTTGGGTTTTGCTTCCTATGGAATTGAACCATTCACTAATTCAATTACTCAGTCACTCATTTAACAAACATTTGTGATGTTTGATGCAGAAACTACAGAAGCCCATGCACTCTGGAATATTCTGGGCAGAGATGGGGACTGTGAAGCCCAGAGCACAGAGTTGGGGATACCCTCAGTGATGGGGCTCAGGCCCTCCTGGCCTTGCTGAGAGCCCCTTCTCTAGCCACCACCAGATACCAGGTGGCTGGCAACATTGGGAAATTACTGTTTTAATCATTAATTACCAAATGAATGTCACTTTGCTGGTACAATATATGCAGTGATTTCTGTCATAAATTGACATCTGTAAGTCATAAATTGCTTAGTTTTAGCTGCTTTTAATTGCTCTGCATTTTCCCAGGCTCCATGGTGCATGCATTTTGGATGTGGTTCAAACTTCCCTGGCACGTAGTGGCTTCTGAGCACTGGCAATCATCTGTGCAAATGCTGGATTCTGTGGGTATCAGCAGGAAAAGAGGTGCCAGTTCCCTCACCCTTGCATCCTGATCCCAGGAAAGGGGGCTGGGGGAGCAAGAAGCACGTCTTTAATCAGAGGAGATTTCAGCTGGTCTCAAGGCACAGATGGGTTCCTGCTGTGGAAAACCGACATCAGAAGGACATGATCTGTAAGGGGCATCAGGCACCCACAAGGCGCCTGCACTGTGCAGGAAGTCCCATTTCTTCTGTTAAATTTCAAACAGTCTCTTCCAGGAGGGACCCATGGTCCTTTCCACCTGGAGGACTAAAAATACATGTGTTTGAGAGCATGGCTGAAGTAGTTGGAATAAAGCAGGCATTTGGAGCAGAAAAACTCGCTCTTTTCTCAAAAGCACAGATGGGATCACAGCCATGAGGAGCCCCAGTCTGCAGGGGGCCAGGGCACCACTGTTCCAGCTCCAGGAGCCTGAGTCCAGAAGGGAGGCCCTGGCGGGACTGAGTGGTGGGAGGGCCCCTGTCTATCTCCTTGCTTCTCTCTTCTCAGATGCCTCTGCCAGGTGGCCCCGGCTCTGGTCTTCCCCCCTGCTCTCCTCTGCTCCCTTTCCAGGTGGTGGCCTGGCTTGGCTTTGCAGGGGGTCCTTGGTCCTTCCTTGTCTGGGTGACCCCCTCTCTGTGAGTCTCTCAGTGGGTGCTCTCCTGCTGGGACCCTGCAGGAGCCATCCAATCTCTCCTCCTATGTATGCCAGAGATTAAAGGCCCATTCAAACCCAAGCCCAGAACCTCAGCCTTGCCTCCCTACTGGCCACCTTATCACAGGATGCAGCGAGAGTGAGGGGCTACAGGACCCTGAAGGCATCGGCCTCTACCCGGAGCTCATCCCTCTCAGCTGGCCCCTGAAATCCAGCCACTGCTTCTGAGGAAACCCAGCCAGCATGGCCCTGAGAAGTGCAGTGAGCCAGCCTTCCAGTCCTGCCTGCCGTGGGGACAAAGCAGCTGCCTGGAAGCCCTGCTCAGGGTCCCCCAGGGCTCCAGCCCTCCCTCCATCCAGGTTTGTGCTCCAGCACTCAGAAAGGTGGCCTGAGCACTCCATCCAAACTAGCCTCCAAACCGTGCCCAGGCCGACATACATCCTGTACCCCATCCCCTCCTGATACAGGACATGCGTACTCCCTGTCCTACTCTGCTAAAGTTCAAGTCCAGTGAGAACCAATACTTTGCTGTTTCACTTGAGTACTGTGCCTGACACATGTGCTGATTTTTTTTAAGGTGAACCCTCGACAGCATGCTCTGAGACCTCAAGGGGCCCTCAACACCCACATGAGATGGATTTGTGCGGCTGATTCCCTGTGCAACCCAGTGCTGACAGCTAATAATATTGCAGCTGAGAGATCTCATCTAAGTGTTCTTGTCACAAAACATTAATATTAACACATGAATTGGGAACTTTTAATAGATGTATCTATGGTCTTAATGGTGGTGATTATTTCTTGGGTGGACACTTACCCCAAACTCATAGAGTTATACCTATTAAATATATACAGTTTTTTTACATGTTAGTAATACCTCAATAAAGTAGTTAAAAAAATTAAAAAGTGAGATAAAATGCCATAATATCACATTAAAGTCCAGAACAGGAAGATAAGGGTTTCAGAGATAAATACAAATATTCTCTCCTTCTGCTGGGTTTGGTGCTTTTTACAGAAATACAGCTATTGTGGGAAGGAAAATGCTGAATAAATATGTCCAAGAGGGATACAGGCTTCACTACTGAATCTTGAGAATGCTTGTGCATGGGGCTGGTCCTCATATGGGCCAAGTCACCTTCTCTGGAAATGCTGATGAGCACCACGAGGTAAAACATTCCCTGAGACTCTGCAAGTGACTGGGGGGTCCCATGGAGGAGGCTGAGGCACCAGCAGAGGGCCACTGGGTGGCAAAGCATGCACCGGAGACACAGGAGGCACTGCTGGCCTGCCTCAGAGCACAAATTCCCTCCAGGATGTGGCAAGTGCATTTACTTGAACTGCCTGTCCCCTGGGGATGTGGATCTGAACTGAAGATTCTAGTCCAGAACTTGCTGGAAGGAGGACAGGACAGCCTGAGGTCAGGATGTGGAGGAAGGGACCGCAAAGAAGGCCACCAGGACAAAGGGCTCACTCAGTGGTTTTTTGATTGGTCAACTGTGGGTGATTTTGGAAACTTTAAGACAGTTCATGAGATTATAAATTTGACAGATATTGTTATCTTGAGGCAGGGAATAAAAATTACATGCCCAAGAAAGGGAAAAACAATGGATGAAGAGCAGCATCGGCTGGTCTGCCGTACAGCTTAACGTTGTGGGGCATTGGGGCCTGCGCAGGGCCCAGCAGCTTCCACAGCACGCTCTCCTCTGTGTCCCCACGTCCCCGCTGCCTGTGCTTTCATGTCCCTTGACATCCTTGGAACCCCTTCATCGTGACTGGCTGTGTCTACAGGGCAGCCAGTAGAAGACGGGGACTCAGAGCACAGAGGTACAGAGCATTTTTGAGAAACACTTACCACCTAGAGCAGGCGAGGATTTGGGCAAATGGTTTGGATGTCTGAGCTAATCTGACCCCGCTCTGCAGCTCTGCCGCTGAAGGAGCTGCTTGGTTTTGTTTTGTTTTTTCTCCATTTTCTAGGATTCAGCCAGGTTATTATAGATTGTATTTGTGGGGTACCAAAGGCACTTATTTCATCAACGTGTTAAAAATTAGTATTTTATCTTATGAAGGTTCCAGAAGAGAAAAGCATATTTTAGCCTTTGTCTTGGAAAGCTGTAAAGTTTAAAATATTCTACATGGCTTGGGGTGGGTTAATTCTTAGAGCCCTGGAGACTCTACAATCCTAATTCTGACCTTTCCATCTTTGCCTAACTCAGTCCTAGAGAAGAAAACTGTGACTGCAGACCTCTCTGTGTAGGCTGGTCCAAGGAAGGCAGAGTTAAAGAATCTCAAAATTTTTGGTTTAGATTAGTCTGGCAAACAAAAAGAAAACCCAAAAAACTCTGTGCATTTGTGTGTGTATCATTGGCAAAAATGTAGTACTAATTTGTGAGATTGATTTAGTTCATTCAGAGCTCTCATTCTTACTCCATATACACAGGGTGACCAGTGGTCTCAGGGACAGACTAGGTCCAGTCCCCTCCTGCCAGGGTTTAATGTTTAATTTTTACTAGAATCCCCTTGGCCCCTTGAAAGAGTCCTAGTTTGGGCAACAAATTATGTTTTCATTTTAGACAAAGATCTCTTTTAAAGGACAGTACTAAGAAGTTGTTCTTTTTTTGTTTTTGCCTTTTTTTTTTTCAATCCTAATTCCTTGTCCCCAGTTGCTACTCTAAAGACCAGGTACAATGAGTCCTAGTTGCTTTCCCTCCCCAGCTCTGTGCACAGGACAAGGTGGTGGGGGTCACGGGCACAGATTAGCAGTTCATGGTGCTGTAGGGAGGAAAAGCACATTCATTTTGGTAAACCAGTTGTCGTGTGCCTCAGATGTTTACTTTCCCATAGCAGGTGGCTGACTCACCTGGAGGTGGCACGGCTGTAGTCACTACCTAAAGACTAGCATCACTTTATTAGGCAGGGCAGTTTGTATTCTCAGGTGCAGGCTAAAAGTCACATTCTTTACAGAACCACCCTATACATAGGACCATCCCATATATTCTATATGCAAACACTTTATCTGCTAAGTCTCATATTACATTAATGCTGTATGTACTTTTCTCAAAAAATGTGCTATGTAAGACTATATTCTTTTAAATTCTAAGACCCAGGTAAAGCAATTTTTATGAACACATAATGATGTGATTAGATTGACTCAAAAGCAATAAGAAAGCCAGAAATGAAGATACATAAATATAAAACACTCACATCAGGAAAGAAAAGAAACCCCCCAGGGACAGGAGGCATTCAGTGTAAGAATTATCTGTGCTTTAGGCTTTAGAGCAGACACACAGAGTGGTAGAATTTTACAAAGTGGAGGCTGTGCACTACCATCAAATCCAGCAATTGTAAGAATTGGTGATTAAGGACCCTAGGTGGTCCATGGACTCCACGGCTCCCTCCCTAGAGGAACAAACTGCTCACAGTTTTGTGTATGTTGGATATGACAGTTTGGTCCCCTGAAAGCCCACTTGTGGACTTTGGAATTCTCTTGTAAGGAGACCTGCTGTCACCCAGGGTGTTCTCGACTTTCTTTCTCCTGATGTCTGCTAAACTGGACATGTCAACTTCCCCACAGCACAACGGAATTGCGTCAACCTCTGCTGTGGTGGCGGCAGTGGGTCCCCAGGACGTATCATCCATCGGCCTTGGCCCGGTGCCCGGGTTTCCCTCACTTCCACTGATCATCTGTGGCTCTCACTGATGGCTGTGGTGACATTTGTGCCATCTGTCAGCTGCCTCTCCTGGACACCCACCCCACTCTGGAAGGATGAGTGAGCCCCTCTTGGCTGGGCACAGGTGCTCACAATGGTACAATTTCTAGCCCTGCCTGAGCACCCCAAGGCCCCGACATGAGCACGTTTAACATGGACAGGGTAATGATGTCACAGGTCAGTTGCATACCTGAGTGCTGAGCATCGTGGAAGTGGCCCCTCATCCTTGCCCCCACAGCTTGCTCCTTTCCAGGACTAAAAGGGTGGCCTGTGCATGGCAGGGCTCAGAGAGCATTTTCTGAAGGATGGCAGCTCTCAGATGAGGAAAGATTGAACACCTCATCTGATGGTGAGCCAGTTAGCAGCCCACAGACCTATGTTGGGGTTCCCCAGCCCCTAGAGGACCTGGCTTTTAATCACCTGCAGATGTCATTCAGAGGCACTAACCACTTAGCATAAATGTTGTCTATGAAGCAGCCTTCTTAAGGGGGACCAGGTCACAACCAGTGGTGTGGCACCCACTCTGAATTAGTGGGAATCTGTCATGCGAAGGAGAAACCCACCTGGGGGGTTGCCCACCATATCTCAGTGACCGGATCACCTGGGGCCAGCCTGAGCCCATCGCTGAGGAGCAGTACACACAAAGCAGGAAGCGTTTCTGCAGAGCTTGAGCCCCGAACTAATAGGAGGCCTGTTCTGACTCTGTGTGGCATTATTCCAGGAGGAACAGAGACAGGATAGAGAGAGACAGAGACAGACTTGGACAGAGAGACAGATGACTTGATTTGGAATTTATTTACTGACTGGTTTGACTCACCTCTTGTGGGCTCTGTACCCATGGCCTCTCTGGTGAAGCCCTGGCTTTGCAAAGTCAATTGTGGCTGCATGCAGGCAGCCGTGCTGCTCAGGAACAACACTGTTTAATTCCTGGTGGGCTGCTCTGCCTAACATCTGTAATACAGAACAAGGCCAACAAAGGTTGCCTCTGAGTTCTCATAGTCTATTTTTCAGTTTCAAATTTCATTCTTAAGTTCCATTCCAATGAGCTGCAGAGGAGGAAGCCTTATGAAATGAGTATTTTTATGTTAGTACCTGTCTCCCTTTTAGAAATTAGATGTATCTATTTGCCGTATCTTCAGATCAGTTAAGGCTTGAATTGCCTATAAATCTGATCATGTTCTAGACACACAGAAAGTATTTTTTGGAGATACCAATTTTTTCTTATGATGCACTATGATGCTGGTTTTAGAATACATACACTCAGACCTTCTTGTCAATGACTGAAAGAATGACAGAGTGGGGTCTGCTTGTATGTTCACATTTCCATATATTGCCTTGGGACACTGGCAATGATGATTTAAATCAAAGGAAACTAAGAATAATTTACATCATTCATCATTGTTTCCTTCCTTGAATAAATTACTAAATCTCTGCTGGGAACCCCAATTTGGAAAAAGCAGTTTATTCTATGCATGAAAACTACGTATATTTTTAGAAGCAAGAACAAGTGTTCTTGTTGTGGGAATATGACAAATGTAAATACTTAACATTACCATTACCCACTAGTACAACTTACAGACTTTTAGGTGAGCACTGCTATGATATGTTTGTTTGTGAGGTCTTGCTTTTAACGGTATTTTCTGACTGAGTGTGCCACCATCGGAATAGGTTTAAGGTGCAGTGGGCTTAGATTGGGATTTGGCTCAAGACTGACCTTTAGGGAACAGGCATTAAACATGCTCCTCTCTGAGCTCTCCCTCCTCCAGGGACTGCTCTATCTGGGCCTGATTACCCAGGATGTCCCACCTCAGGGCTCTGGCCATTCCGTACCAGCAGAGCAGCAGCTGGCACACAGTGGGTGCTCCATGAGATTTTCCGTGATGTGGAGAGGCAGGAAGGTGGAGTGGGAGACGTGCTCACCTGCAGGCCCTGCCCCCTCCCTGCCCCTGTGTGTCTTCGGCTGGCTGATATTTGTATCTTGGTCTGTTTCTTCCTAGAGACATCTGAAGACTACGGCCTTGGATGACCTGACACGCAGCATCATTTCTTAACGCTCACGGTTCAGCCTTGGAAGAGAATGCTGGAAAAGACAGACTTTGATAGTGGGAAGCTCAAACTGAGGCCAACTAATACAGGAAGCAGGATGGAGATGCAAAGACACAGGGAGGTGGGGGATGCGGGGTTGGGCACACTCTTATTCTACAGTGTTACCTGTTTTTGATGCAGTGACAGAAATGGAGACTACGATATTCTGATCATATAATTAAAAATATAATGTAACAATGATTCTGGCCCCATAACTCATGAGGAACATCCACGGAGTTTTTTTTGGGAAATCTACTTCCCAGAGGAAACTGGTTCTGGGTCTTCTTGGTTTAATGGAATTAAATTAATTCCATTTATTTATTCCAGTAAATAAGTATTGAATAATGAGAAAGAATCCAAGTTTCTAAGAATAACTTTAAAAGTGCCCCAAATTAAGGTACGTTTAAGGCAAAGAACATGTCCCTGGTCTTCCTCATGGTCCTGCCTCTGGACATCTGCCTTCTCTGAGTGAATATACTTGTTTGCACAGCATGGGAGGCAGAGTGAACTGCCACTTACATAAAATAGTGTGCTTTCAGAAGTGCAACTTTTGATTTTTATATTTTTCAAGCCAGTTTAACAGGTTTTGCTTATGGTATCATGAAAACATTTATAGAGGGTTTGCTTTCTCAGATACATTTTCTTTATAACTTTAGGAAGCAAAACAAAGAAAGAATGTTTTCTATCCAAAGCAGATGACCCTGGAATTTGAAATGTGTTCTTGCTGAGTGTCCCTGGGAGCACGGACATGCCAGCTGAGAATATCGCCTGAGAAGCTACGAGGCCAGGGAGTCCCTGCCTGCTCTGCAGGGTCCCCCACTAGAGCCCAGGAAGCCCCGACAGAATGCCAAGGAGCCTTGGTCAAGGTGACCAGAAATCTCAGACGTGTCCCAGAGGTGGACTTGGATGGGAAGCTTTGGGTGCAGGAGCCAGCAGGCCTTGCCGGCAGGTGGGGGGTCTTGAAGAAGGAAACCTCCCGGCCTGGAGCAGAGGAGAGCATGAGCCACAGGGGCTGTATGCCAAGGTGGGGGGTAGTCAGGGACACGGGGGTCAAAGGCCTGCCCGCCCCCCACCCCCTAGGAGTGATCACCTCCTGCAGTGTTCTGTGTGTGTAAATATCTCCTGGGAAATGGGGGGTGTTCGCTAATGACAGCAGAGATGGAAAAGAGCACCTTGGGCTGGGGTACCTGTGGGGGCCCTGATTCTGCCTCACAATGTGCCTCCTCCGAGGGGCTTGGAAGTCCCAGGTGACAGCAGTCTCAGCTGAGCAAGGATAGGGATAGAGGCTTGATGTATGCAAAACAAAGGGTTTTCAGGAGGACAGTAGCCACAGGGCTGGGCAGGTGAGGGGGCATCAGGGCAGCAGGCTCTTGCCAATGGGTTTCTCTATGGTTTTAGTGTGACCAAAGAAATCGACAGCAAAATGTTCTTGGGATGAAAGGGTTATACCCAACTTTATTTCCAGGTGGCAGGTCAGTCACTAAAATCCCATTCACTCAGAGCGAGTCTGCATGCAGCAAGCCAGTCTCTGCCTCTGGGCCCCTCTGTCTGCACAGCCATCCTCTGTGCCTCTCTGCACAGCCGTCCTGCACACCCGCCCTCTGGGCCTCTCCCTCAGTGCTGCCACCACTCCAGCCTCTGCTCTGCTCTCCTGCAGCCTTGCAGCCGTGCCACCATGTCATCCAGAGCATTGGGCGGAGCTCTTTTTATAGAGTCAACAGCCATGTATTGCCCACAGGTGTGCAGTGAGCTTGTCAACCACAGCCAGATGAGAATCCTGGCTACAGGAACTCTCATTTTATCCACAGATGGGATGCCTGGCAGTCCCAAGAGGGGGAGCACAGTGATGTGAACAGTTTTAACAAAGGGAGGTAGCAGAGTAGATTCAGGGGGGAGAGATGGGAAGCAAGAAGGCAGAAGGAGGCCAGGGTTGCAAGAGCTCCCCAGACAGGGGCTCAGGCAGCAGACACTCACTGTCTCCCAGTTTGGAGGTGGGAAATCGAGATTCAGGTGTGAGCAGGGCTGGTCTCCTCCCGTGACTTCAACTCCAAATACAGTCACATTCTGAGTTCCTGGGGTTAGTTAGCACTTCACATGTGAATTTAAGGGGATGCAGGCCAGCCTATCACAGGCTATTTCATTATCCAGCATGAGGTTGGAGGGGCCCTGCAGGGAGCCTGGAAAGAGAGTGAGGATTCGGAATGTTTCCTGGGGTATGTGGCAGCACTAAGACCCAGGACTGCATCCACAAATAGAGAACAGAGCTCAAACGGGAGAGCTCTGGGAAGACAACTCGATTCCCAACTTCCGATTACAAGGTATTAAACTGAACTGGTTCAGTGTATGAACTGAGGTTATTTATAGAGCAGAATGAATCGACAGCAGTAAAACCCTAATAAGTAGCACTAATTAATTCACCCTTCAAGGAGCAGCTTGCCTAGGGCTGGGATTTATGAGCAGAGTAATTCTGCTGTTTTTGTTTCTTAAAAAAAAAATTAAAACTAATATAGTCCCCTGGCTGCTTAAGAAGCTACTTTAAATTAATGGTCAGGCTGCTCAGCTCATTAAAAAAGTAGTGGTTTGATTCTGTACTGTCACTGCTGATTATTTCTCTGGTCAGGAGAAACGTATGACTCGTTAGTGCCAGCTCACAGGTGGTAAACATGAGGAATGCTAGGTCTTAAGGATGCCAGAGACATGCAGCAGAGAAACATGCAAGTGAGGAAGTAGAGTTTTGGGGTAAACACCTGCTGATCGTGGTGTCATGAAGCACCCCGTTCCCCACTGCTTTCCATCTGCATGCCAGCTCACACACACTCGGACCCCATGCGCAGCTGCACAGGCTGGCCACCTGGTCTCATGTGTCCTTTCTTACTAAAACTTCTAGCCCTGTCCAGGTGACTGTGGCAACCACCTCCCCTTGGAAGCGCTCCCTGGTCAACCAACATTCCTTCTTCCCTGTTTATGAAAACATCATCTCCTCTCCCAAAGGAGTTATAATGTGTCATATAAGACTGATGAGCAAATCGTCTATTAGGAATGATGTTCTCATGGTCTGAATTGTTGCCCAGTTTCCAAAACAATGGATGCGTCTCCATCTGGTATTGCTACCTCTTCCCTGGTCTTCCTTCTTGAGATGGAAGGAAACTTTGTCTTAAAGCTTTTTTTAGACTATTTTTTAGAGCAGTTTTAGGTTCCCAGTAAAACTGAGAGGAAGGTACAGACATATCCAATATCCCCACATTTCCAGGCCCTTGTACTTCCACTGGAAGAAGGGTGTCACCCACCTCCCAGAGTGTGGGAGCCTGAGAGCCGGAAGGTGCGTGGCCTGGGCTCCTGGCCTGCCTTCATGAACAGCCATGACCTTGGATGGGGTTAACAGCCTCAGTGCATATCTGTAGAATGGAACAGCAGTGCTTCCCGCAGAGAGTATTTGGTAGTATCTCCTCGTGGGGTTATGTTTCTGAGTATTCAATGAGTGTGTGTACATATATTCACATTTTTGCATCTATACAGATCTAGATAGAGACACCCCCATACATGTAAAGATGAAAGTGTACATCTATATATAGACACACATGCACATGGAATAGACTGCTTTTTGTGCAGTTTCAGGACAATGCCATAGGGATGGGCACCATACAGCCCTTAGCTGCCTTTATAGCTCTGAAGCAGCATGCTACCTCTCTCCTCTGCTGGCCCACCTACTCGGTTGGCACTCATATGGCACCAGGGCGCTAGAATTGAGGACAGAGCTAACCTTCCTCATCAGCCAGCCTGAGACCCTTGCTGTGGTGGCCAACAGCCTTCTGAAGCCTGGCCCTCATCCCATCTTTATGCCCTGAAGTGTGCACATGGATAAAGGGCTGGATCAGCACTGGTCAATGGGCACCCATCTTGCACTGTCCAGCCCAGCCACATCGGCCACAGAGGGAAATGGCAAGGCCATATCATAGAGCCGCTCTTGGCAGGAGGGGGCCACTTGGCATCCTGCTTGGTTAGATGGCACCACCAACCACAGTGGGGGCTTGTCCATCACTGACTCACAGGAACTGACCCTTGCCCAGCCTCACCTGCTGTGCATGGGAAGCCAACTGGCTGCCCTGCTGCCGTGAAGCTCTGTGCATGGTGGTTCTTCAGGGCATCTGGTCAAGTCAAAACTTACAACCACAGCCAGCCACTGGGGATCACAAAGGGCCATTTAAAACCCATGAACTTGTTCCTCCGAATACATTTTCCACCTTCACTTGAGAATAGGGACAGTAACAGTTACTAAACTGACTGCCATGCCTGCATTGAAGTGAGCTGAGGGGTTCATGGCCCAGCCCCTGACCCTTAGGCGGGGTTTGCCCATGTGGCATTGCTCTTAATAAACTGCCCTAAATCCAGCCTTACTGGGGAGCCCAGCATTCATAAAGACCAGCTTTGATCAGACCATTCTCATCATCCCTGATGCCCCTTCATAGTGTGCTTCATAATTGTGACGTCTCTGGTCTGATGGAACAAACTGTAAGGGCCCCCAGCTCTGCAGAACTTACTAATTCTATGAAAGAGCAGCTGTGCACCCCTGCGAATATATGCCACTGCCCACAGTTGGAGCCACGGCCCAGGGTCAGAGCCACAGCCCATGGTTGGAGCCACGGTCCAGGGTCAGAGCCATGGCCCATGGTTGGAGCCACGGCCTATGGTCAGAGCTGTTGTTGCACTTATTCCCAGAGGCACCCACTTTGTACTTATATAATCAGTATCACTCTTTCTCCTGGTGGCTTTTGATACTATTCCTCATCATGAAGCAACTGTTGGGTTGTGTTTTAATAAAAGGCTGAATAATTCACTAGAATTACAACTGTGGCTCCCTGCCTTAGATCACCACTGAGCAAGCCTACTTCCACAGTGGCCACATTTAAACATTAAATGCTCCAAAAAGTTTGCCTCCAGGAGGGGAGTGAAAAATGTGGCGCAATAGGACAGTACCAGAGGTGAGAGAATTTCATATACAGGATCTTTCATAATACAGACACGAGCCTAAGCATCTACAGAGCTACCTTTTACTAAGGACTTACAAATTTTATCTATTATTTGTTCTTTACAACTGCCCAGCATAGTGGATAGAGCAGCATCTTTTAGATGAGGATGTATAGACCTAAAGAAATAAAAATTGAGTCAAAAAGGTCTCCTGTCCCCAGGATTGTCCACTCCTGCACCAGCTCTGAGAAGTGCCAGCAAAGAGCACTGGCCCAAGGGGCTGGAGGGAGCTCGGCCACCTGGTGTGACAGCCACTGAGTCTAGGACTTAAGACACTTAAACAGGTTGGGAGGACAGTCAGGATGGTCCTGCTCACGTCCTCTGACCCCCTTTCTCTCACCTTACTCTTCCAGGAGCAAGGGGAGGCCTTTTTTTGAGTGCACAGACCAACATAGGCCGATTCTTCAAAGTGCTTTTAGAAGGGGGCCTTGCCCTGATTTCCCTTTCCTGAACCATCCCCTGGCCTGGTGCCTGGGGATAACCCACTTGCGTGCGTGGTTGGTGGAGACTAGAAACTTTTCAGGACCTTCATCTTTCAAGGGAAAACTGGTTTCGATTTTGCCTGGAAATGGACTCCCTCCCAAACAAATGGTGGGTTCCTGGCTTGATTACTTAACTTTAAACAACATGGTTGTTATTTTAGTGGAAGAAAAAAAAATGTGTTGTTCAAATGTGACTTCTATTCAAAAAGTGGTTTGGGTTTTTAAGTAGCAGAAAGGAGTGCACATAAGGGCACTTTTATTAACTCGTTAAAATGTGGAACAATAAACAGAAATGACATACAATGTAATGAAATCAGTATATAAGCTGGGGTTCTTTTTAATTATAACTTAAATTAACCAGCATATCTTTATTGTAGAAGAATTAATTTCCAAAACAAAAATAAAGTCTGTAAAAGTATCCTCAATCACACCGGAGAATTGCACAATTTCTGTCTTTTGGCACTCAAAAGAATCTTCTTAAATTCTGGTTGAAATTATTATAGCTACTTGTATACTCACTTCCCCCACTAAGGGTTCTCATCTCCTTTTTTGTTTACATGTAATTTGGCTGTAAAATTGGTTTCCCCCTAAGAAATGGTTTTGATCTAAAAAAAAAAGATTTCTGGTATGAAGTCTCCAGGGTACTGAGTTCCTGGGACCCTCAGGGGTCTCTTTAGCAGGAATGGGAAATGCTGAAGCTTCACCCTCATCCAGAAAACAGAAGAGCTCAGTTTTACTTGTTTTAAGTATATGACTTTCTAGCTTATCTTGAAAAAAATAGAAAAGAAACAATACTTGTAAAACACTACAGGGCTAACAGCTTTCACATAGGTTAGGTTTCTGCTGGAAGAGAAAGTGAAGGTGGTTCTGGGTGAACTTGGGGCATTTGCTGGTTGGTTTTGATTTGGGTTCTGCTTTTTAGCTACTTTTTACCTGGGTACCTGCACAACAATGCAGGTTAATACTGGGAGTCAGTGTGGGTTCACTGCTGGTGCAAATAAATGAGAGCTGATACCACTGTCTTTCTTATACCTCAGGTAAACAATTTGGAACCAAGCATATTTGTCCTAAACACTATTAGGATGAGGAAAAATTAACTTAGCTCCAGGAAATACTTACTTCTGAATGGTAAGACTGAGCCAATTACAATAGCCACTTACCAAGACTGCACTGGCTCACCAAGGCTCTCACCTGTATGCCAACTAATTCTAAGCTCTCAGGTTGTAAACTTTGGCCACTCCCGACCAGTTGGTTGCTTTGCAGGGCCTGTGTTACAATCAGCCAAGCCAGGTCCTTAAAATCCTCAAATTACCGCATTTTTTGATCCTGCAGATACCATGTCAAGGTGGTATCTCCTGTTCTGCAGCAGGTCCAGTACACTTAGGTTTACTTGATAAACAAGTCCTCTGTGGCGTGTTTCAGGGAGTCGGCAATTCATATGAGAAACCTGATAGGTCAAACACCGGGTGCCCTGTGTGTAGGATGACTTGGCAAGATGGAGGTAGGAAGGCGGGGTGGTTGTGCTGTAGGAGGGCATGTGGCGTTGGCCAGGCGATGGCATGTCCCTGAGCCATCCTGCTGAGGTGCCAATATCATTGCGATGGAGGCTCTAAATCAGCACAATGTTAGGGGTTTCATCTCTCTTCCTGCCACGGGACCCGTTCTTTGTGTCCAACTTCCAGCAGATGGGAAACCACATCCCTCCAGGAGGGGCAGCCCAGGGGGTTCTCTCCAATGCCAGTGTCCAGGCCTCCTGAGATGACGGGACCCCAGGGAGGGGCAGCAGGCGAGTGTTCTGCCCTGGCCTTTGTGAGCCCTGTCTGGGGCCATGGGTCACGGGCAGCAGTATGGGGCAAGGTCAGCCCCAGGTGAGCAGTCTGGTCAGTATGGGAGGGCTTCTTAGTGGGGGACAAAGGAACCCCAAGAAGGTGGGTTTTGGGGAAAAATAAAACCACCTCAATCTGAACAGTCACATGTCCTAATACAGACATTATTAGTACAGTTCTATAAACTCCACTGGGGGATTATTTGGCCTACACTATCTTCCATTCTTTCAAATCTGAAAATCTCCTGAGTTCTGGCTTTTGAAACAACTTCAGAGCAGGATGGTGGACTGTGTCTCGGGATGTGTAGCCTCTGGTACCACTGACTGTCTGCCTCAATGAAAGGAGCGGGGCTGCATTGTGTTATAAAAGGTCTGACTCACACTGGCAGATCTGACCCCCTCCAGATGCTCCCTCTAAGGCTTGAACCCCTGGGGCTTCCTGCTCTTCTGTCCACACTCACTGACTGGCTCCCCCTTGATCTGTGTCTTCTCGTCTCCCCACCTCACTGAGATGACTCTTCACCCTCCTGCCTGGATTGGGAAATGGAGAACCTGGTTCTCTAAGGCCTATAGATTTAGACTGAGTCACAGAGGGGGTGGACTGTAGGGGACATGCTGAGCCCTGTAGGGGACAGCATGGTGGTTAAAGCCACCATCCTGAGGTCTAGGCCCAAGCTATGTGAGGACAGGGACCTCAGACTCCCACGTTAGGGCTGTGCATCCAGGGCTGCACTTGGGGGTCCCAGTACAGTGGGCTCTGGCACTCCCATCCTCTTATTTCTTTCTTCCCTCCTAAAAATGCCTCGTCCCCTAACGGATGCGCTCTTCCAACCAGCTGCTAGTGTGGTAGCTGATTGGCATTGGTCATTTGCATTCCTTGGTGGATGTCAGGACCCAAGGTGCTCAGGACTCCCAGGCAGAGGCTCTGCGGGGCCCTTCTGGGGTCATTCCTCATCCTTGCAGGGTGGTGCTCCTCCTTGTCTTCAGCGCCTGAGCACTGGCAAAACACAGCCTCCTTGCTGCGTTCTCTCCTTTACTAAATGGACCTCCAAGCTGTCTCCCTCTCCATCTCAGTCTCCCTCTCTGTCTCTCTGTCTCCCTGTCTCTGTCTCTCCATCTCCCTCTGTCACACACATGCTCACCAGGAATCCCACCCATCCTGCTTGATGGGGCTGCTGGGTACTGTTATGCTTGTCCGACATGATTCCAGGTATGGTTCTACATGGAAGAGTCCTTAGGGCAGAAACTTGGTTCAGCACAATTTCATCTATTATTCAGCAATCACTGTGCAGCTCTGGTATCTTGTAAGTGATAAATTATAATGAAAGAAAATCTGCTCACCAGTTAGTCCTGGAAAATGCAAGATCAACTTCTTTCAGTTGAGGGTATCAACCTTATTTATGTATCTGGGAATGAGGGGCCCCTGGGAGGGCCCTTCTATCCTGTCCATGCACGATGTCACTCCCTGCCGTCCCCAGAGTCCACTGAGTGGTGGGATCACTCATGGTGAATTTGAGATCCTGCTCAGGAAGGCTCGGGGAAGATGCTGAGAGCATCAGACACGGGAGAGGGATACAATCCTCTACAACGAGATGGTCAGAATACAGTCATTGCCCCTCACACCCCGTCCCTGGTCCAGCCGCCGCCTCCACAGCTTCCGTCCACTGTGTTGCACGGCCTCGCCTGGCACAGCATGGTCCTGGACTTACTCAGTTCATATTAGACATGCTTAAGGTGTCTTGCAATTAGAAATATAAGTAGTGAGGCTAACTTAAAAATTATAATTCCAAACCTGCAACATTGTATACTGCTTCTGTGGAGTATTAGCAAGTGAGACCTTAAAAAGGGAGGATAGATTTTGTCTTCATAAGAGTTGGGAAAAGGCTTCTCTAAATTGGTGGGCTGGCTGATTATTCATTTGCTTAGTGCTGTGGGGGCCTCTTCAGAGATGTCAACATGCAAATGTGGGTGAACTCACAAGAAAGCTGGTGTATGCCTGTTTTCCACTTTGTTTGACTTGCCTGCCTCCGTTTCCCATATAGTGCTGGTGGGACAGTTTGGGAAGAATCAGTAATATTATGCCTTGCCTGAGAATAGCCTTTGACAATATGCAAAGTGCTTCTGCACATGTCCCAAATGCAGCCCCTCCTCACTGAGACCCAGAAACCACAGGGCAGGGTGTGTGGCAGGCCTAGGCACAAACCTGGCCTATTGATGGCACAGTTAGTACTGCGTGTCTGCTCACTTATAAGCACATTTTGTATGACACACAATATGCCTAGGCGCCACACTCCTGTCTGCAGAGCCACAACTTCCTTCTCTTCTTTTTTCTGCTAAAGTCCTCTGGGATGGGGCCATTTACATCTCAGCCTCCAAAAGCTGGAGTGTCGTATCAAGTTCTGTTGGAAAGGATTTTGGCATGGATGTTGCTATGAGACGATGTCTCTAATTAGTTGTCAAATGGCCCAATCATTCTGAAGGGGCCCAACACTACACCATCCAGGCCCTGAGAATTTGTCAACATCCTGGTGTGCCAGCACAGGACTCTAAAAAATACTTGATAATGCCTTTAATACCACTGGAAACATTTGCTCATTTTCTTCATTGACCACATGGCTCCTTTCCAAAAATTACCATTTCAAGTAGCTTAAGCCACTGGAGCGAGATAAAGCAGAAGTGGTGGGAAATGAATAAAGAGCTTCTGCTATTTTGAAGCCAGCTGTATGAGTTTAGAGCCTCAGAACCCTGTAAAGGAGGCTTGCAGAATGATAAAATCAGAGATCTGTCACTTGACTCCTTTACTATACTGGGGGGAGCCCAGGCCTGTGTGTCATTTGTCTGTGGCAAGGCCAGCCACCCACTCATCCATCCACTCATTCAGAAGGCATTGGGCATCTGCCACCTGTTCCACATTGGCTGGGGGCAGGGTTGTAGGGAGAATGTGAGGATGGATAAGAAACAGTCTTTCCTTTGGGAGCTTGGTGGCTGTGGTGAATCACCCACAGATACCCAGCATGAGTGACACATGGAGCCACGTGGGGGTGTGGATGCTGCAGAGGGGCTAAGGCTCGGGGAGCCTGGTACCTGTGTGCAGTTGGAAAGGCTTGTGGGCAGAGAACCTCTAAGCTGGTTTTCTGTAAATGAGCAGAAGTTTGCAAACTGGAGAAGAGGGGAACTTTGCATCAGAGGAAAGATGATATTTAAAGTCAAGAAAAGCTCTCAAGAACAGGGGTCCAGCCTGACCCATTGTGGTGTGATCTGTGCTGAGAGGTCTGTGCTATAGGGAAGGAGCCTGGGCATCAGGCAGGATCAAGGCACAGGGCATGGAGGGGCTTGGGGTGACACCCCGGACTCTGAGAAGGCAGGAGGCATCAACACTATTAGATCTGTGCTAGATGAAATTGTCAGGGGTGGGCTTAGCCAGAGGCCATCAGTGCAGCCAGGGTGGGAGGTGGAGGGTCCCCAGTTGCTGTTACTACAAGAAGCAAGTCTATACCTCTCCACCACCACCTCAGGCATCCAATGGCTCTGTGAGGGCTGCAGAGGGGACAGGGAAGGACTCGGGTTGGTGGCCTCCTCACACTTCAATGCTTGGGCCCTGACAGTAGCTGACACCAGCACTGGCTGCTGGGCGTGCTTACAGAGGCTGGAGTAACTGGCATTGGAGGCCTTCCTGCATGGAGTGACCCACATCCCTGGACCATTCATTGTCTGTGTGACCACTGCCCTCTGTGATGTTCTCTGAAGTCCCTGACAGTCTGCACTGTTAGGGCCTTTCTGCCTTAGCTTTATGGTCTGTTTGCATAGGCACTCGTGTCTTCCTTGGAATTCCTTTAAGGTTTGTCCAGAGAAACAGGAAGGAATGCTTTATTTGTGCAGGGACTCTGCCAGGAACAAGGCCATTCAGATTATTAGATGTGTGGACTGCTGAGTCTATTTGTAGGCCTTTTGCCTTCTAAGAGTTCAAACTCAAAATGACAACATGAGATGGTACTCAATGACAATGATGTTCTCCGACTGGAAACAGAAGCAATAGCCAAGGATTCAAATATCATAACTGTTTTTCTTATATCTCATGTTCTTGAAAAAGTTAAAACAAAGCTAATCTTGTTTGAGGTAAAAATGGCTCAAGTACAAATATATTAACCATATAGAAAGAGAGGTTTTTTGCCTCCCTGCAAGTATTACTGCTCTAGAAATGATTTAATGACACTCATCACTGCATGAGCAGGGACAAAGCTAAAATCCGACACCAGGAAAGAAGTGTTGTTCATGAGCTAAGGATGGAGCAGAAGTGGGAGAAGAAGCCTTAGAAGAGAGCTGGTGTTTCCTGGCAGACAGGGAGCCTGCAGCACGGAAGCCTCCCAGGCCAGCCCTCCGATTTGCATGGTGGCCCAGGAGAGCTAAGATGACTCTGGGTAGCTGGTGATGTGGAATGTCAGCCTCGCTTGTGGTCATGCTGAGGGGAGGGAGAGGTCGGCCAGCTGCAGAGCAGCGCACTTGGCCAGAGGCCCCAGAAGGCCTGTCAGCATCCAGGTAGTTCAGGGGCAGAGGGAGTGGCTCAATGGCAGAGGGAGCCTGGATCAGGAACCCAGGGGCTGGGAGCTTGGCCCTTCCATAGTCAGTGTCCCGCCTTTGGTGTCCACAGGGTCTTCTCAGGCCTAACGGCTGGGGCACAACACTGCCTTCTGGCAAAGATAACCCGAGCCCTCTGCCTGGAGCTGCTGGACCATGAAAGTTCACTGGAACCACCCACCACGGTAATAGGGAATCATGATTATACAAGCAAAGAGCATAAAATGATTATACGTTATGCTGATGGTGACTTTCTTTTGAAGGGCTGTAAGCCTTCATTAAAATCCTGCAACTGACAGTAATGAAATGAAAATAAAATCCTGCAAGTCAAGCCCTGGGGTTTTTTTTTTTTTGGTTATGTGTATGTAGCACAAATAAAGTAGATGTTGAGGCAACCGTGCTAAAGTTTTAAAAAATTCACCCTAAAAGAATTCCCTGTTACCTGATCTTGCTCAAAAGCCCACAAGTAGACAAAGAATCCATCTGGGAACAAGTGGTAAAAGCGGAGAATCTTTTGGAGCTGCAGTGCTGGGACACCTGTGGTCCTGGGAGGGCCCATGAGCTCTGTGCCGAGCAATGAGGGTGCTGCTCTGGGCAGCAGGGGCTCCATGGAGGGTGGAGCAGATGCCCCTGGAGCAGGGAAGGGAGTGGGCACCACTGTCAGGCTACCAGGAGCTAGCTGCTTGGGGCTGGCTGTTGAGTGGTCCCTGTGGGCATGCCTCCCAGGGTCAAAGCCAGTGAGTGCTCCCCACTGGGCCATGCTCCCCAAGGGCAGTTGGGCCTGGTCAGGAGGCAGCTCTGGGGCAGGGGAACCTGCTTTATGGGATGGAAAGTAGATATGGTGTGGGGAGCCTTGTTGGGGCATCAGACCCTGGAATGGTCCCAAGGAGCCAGTGCCCCTCCTGGGGCCACCCTGCCATGGCTGTGTCTGATGCAGGGAAGGCGTGCAGGTCCCCAGGGGCAGAGCTTAACCTGGAGGGTGAAGGCTGGGCTCCAGGAAGAAGCACACGGTTCAAGCAGTGACGTTGCCCACATGTGGGGCTACATTTCAAAGGAAAGAACAAAATTTGTGGGGATTGATAGGACTGGAAAGAGATTTTGTTGGTAAATATGGAAAATGTGTTTTGTGGGTGGGCAGTACATCTTAAACCTGAAATTCTACCTTCTCACTTGTTGACTTGGCATTGACGACCCCCCAACTCTGGCTTGCTTGGTAAAAGGTCTCAGGATAGGCAGACGTGGGAAACAGCCTGCAAAGGCCGCTGATAATTTCACCAGCTGTTAGCAGGTTTTTATGATGTGCCTTACTTTGCTGATCTGCAGAATGAGGATGATAGTAAGTTCATATTCATGATGCTATTGTGGAGATTCAGTGAGGAAAAAATACAGAGTGCTCAGTGCATCATCTGCCTATAAGGACACTACAGCTTTCCATACTGTTCCTGATATTGTTACTATTTAATTACCCTACAGCCTCACTTATGAGCCTACACATGGCGCCGCACACGACTCACACATTGTGGTTGAGGTGGAAGGCCTCGGACAGTGTGGCTCTGTGCTCCCGGGGTGACTGATCAACACCCTAACACATACCAGGGTTCCATGAAGATGCTGTGCTTGCTGAGGTGTGGCCCTCCCAACTGACCCTAAACTCACAGCAGAAACGTGGCAGACTCACCAGGCTGTCTTGTTGAATTGCACGTAATTGATAACAATGACCACAGTCATAATGACAATGTAATCAGAAACCAGCTTGCTCTACTTTCTCCCCAAGTGGATAAAGACATCGGCGGCACAAACCGCTACTGTCTCCACCTACCACTGAAGAGTATGCTAGATGTGGGACAAATTGTGCTCCTGTTTCTAGTTAGTAACTTGATTTTCTGAACAGATGCTGTCCCACAAAATTTACAGGATATGACTTATTTATTTATTCACCATTTATATACATGTACGTGTGTGTCCGGCCTACATACGGATCTCGCAGATTTCACAGTCCCAACCCACGTGGGGCTGAGGGTCCTGTGGAGTCAGGGGAAGAAGGGAGCCTCTGTGAAGACCAGCGAGAAAGGTTGTATCCAATAGCTGGCAGAGCAGCTCAGAGATAGGAACTGTGGGAAATGTACCTGTCCATGGAGAGAAGGCGCCCGGGTAGGACCTGCCAGGTAGTGGCTGATTTTGGATTAGTTGCTGACTCACAGCAATGCTTACAGGAATCAGCACTGGTGACATCTCGTGACTGAAGGCTGCTGTTCTGTTTCTACATCCAGTGTTGTCGTAAACCCCTAGTATATGACAGGTATTAGGGTCTGAGCAGGAAACTCACGGCTGCAAGCTGGCAGACATCTGGCTTGAATGAGTAAGTTTATTTCTACTTTTACAGTCAGGGTATTTTGTACTTCTACTTTAAACCACCAGTCTTTGGGCAAATCCATAATCCCATGCATGGGTTCCTCATCTGCATCATGGTGATAGCAGGCAGCAACAGGCCTTAGAGTCAGCAACAGTGGCAGGGCCTTATCCAGTCACAGATGGGTGACCCTCAGCACAGTGCATTAGAGAACATGATCTCTGGAAGCAAGCCACCTGCATTATTTGGAGCAAAATGAGGCAGGTGTTTATGGGTCCGCCGGCTGGCTGCTAAAAGCAGGAAGCCAGTGTCTGTGGCCTTCCTCCTTGATGCTCTTAATGTAGTTCCGGACTTCACAGACACACACAAACACGGCTCTCAACCTGAGAAAGGGGCCTGCAGGTTTTCTTTACATGTGAACCTGAGCTCAAGGCATCAGTGGCCATGTGGAGAATGCTGTCACATGACAGGCAGGTATCACATGGGACTAAGTGCTATTTTGTTAGCTCTGCCATCCTTTTGATTTATGCACTAGAATTAGAAACACTTTAGCACATTTTAGGAGAAGAAACACAAAAACACAGGTTTGCAGTATTTTGAATTCTCTATCTGCCATTTATTTGTGTGTACTTTGGTGCATCTCAGTCTTCTGTGGGACTCAGAGCCCTCTGTGCCCAGCTTACCAGCTTCACATTCGATCCTGGTGAGAACTGAATCTAAGGTCATGCTTTAGTATCCTCATGACAGTGAGTGCTCTTCAGCGCCACTGTGTGCTCTTTTTTTTGGGAGGGTCACAATCATTCAAAGGTGGAAATCAAATTTGGAAATGATCCTTTAATTGATACCTGCGAGTTTCACCAGATAGTCCAATGGCCGGGCTAAACTGATTTGGGTTTGACTCTTGTGGGCCTTTGAAAACCCTCCTTATAAGTCAGGTAAACAGGGAAGTGGCATATTATTTGAAGCCTGGGGAAAATTTTGGTGCCAAAAGTGCAGAAAGAACCATCTGAAATCTGGACCACAGTGTGACTCACCCCTCTGAAGTTTTTACAGCTTTAGAAAACCAGTTTGCTTCAGTCAGCTTAATTAATTAAGTGTTAAGCTCTCTGTTTGCTCTGGACACCTTCAGAGCCCTGCAGAAATGCATCCAGGGTCTCTCTGAGGTGGGTGCTGGGGGCTGGGTCTTGGCTTGTCCATGTCCGTAAGAATGAGACGTCAGGCGGTGGGACTTCAGATAACACACAACTGCTTCTCACCAGCGACATTCTGTGATGTTCTTTAGAGCAGCTGCCTGGTAGCTCATGCAGAAGGATTTACATACAATTGTACAGATGGAACAAATGAATCTTGTAGTGAGTGTGAGCATGCACATGTGTATACACATGTGTAACAGAATTTCCCAGAAATCTGTTTACCCTCTGGGCATCCTGCTCAGGGGAGAGTGGACTGAGTGTTGGGGAGAAACTGCAGAGGCAATGCTCTCTTCAGCCTTGAAGGAAGAAACAGCAGGCTTCACTTAAAGAATCTGAGGCAGGACTATTGCTGGAATTAAGGAGACACATACCTATTCCTGTACATGTATACACACATGTGCATACACACATATACATTCTTGTGTGTACAAATACACCCATATATGCTGTAGGAGGCCAGAAGTGGCACTCCAAAGTGTGCTTCTTGGCCTGAGGAGTATTTTGAGAAACGCAGATGCAGGCGAAGCCATGAAGACAGAGTAGAGGTTACTCTTTTGTGAGAGAGACATTTCATTTGTAGAGGAAATCTCCACTGGAAGTTGTCTCTCCCTTCACTGGAGGAGATGCCCAATCACCAGGACTTCCTACCAATGGAGAAGGCACGCAAGCCTTGAGTCTGCATGGCAACCCTTAGCCTCGCTCCCTGGCTTCTTCCAGCCTTCTCAGGATGGGCCCAGCGCGCCCCCCTCTGTGTCAGCTGAGGACAGCACTGAGGCTTGGCTCCCTCACCCCTTTGAGTCACTCCCCCTGATCTCCCCCTTGAAATGTGGGACACGGCAGTTAATAAACCTCTGCTTGCTTCTTCCTCATTAATCTGTCTTTTGCTATAGGGTCCACAGCTGAGAACCTACAGGGATGGAAGGCAGAGCTTTCTCCTTTGCTACAGTACACACACACATGCACACACGTGTGTATGCACACTCTCACACTTCTTTAACAGTAAAGGAGTTTACAGTGGTGATGGAAATCATTGTAGTCCCCCCAGGGGAGGCATGTGAAGAGGGAAAGCAATGAGGCTGGGCCTTGGGAAGCCCACAGGCGGGGTGCCTGCACCCTGTGGCATCCTGCTGGCAGGGCACCCCATGCCCTCTCTGGAATAGCTTCGGGGTGGCATGTGAACAATTGTGACCAAAGGTATTAATTTTTAAGCAGTTGGTTAGCAAAACTCTTTCTCCCCATGGAATCACATAGTGTATTCCCTTTATTGTTAACATCAAAATGAAATAACCCAAATGAATCTAGTATCTATAAATTTATCCTTCCCTCTTGCTAGTCTATTGTCCTTTTGGGCCTACTCCTCCTTAATAAGTGAGAATATAATACTAAATTAATGTACCAACTGTAGTATATGGTGTTTTATTTGGTTCCAGATTCAGAGGTCATCCAACCACTTCTAGTAATAAATTTGCTGAGATAGTTTGTGTGCATCAAGCTCAGACCAAATGTATGTGTTCCTCTGAATTTTATCTTTTGCACTAAGCTGAGGAAGCATGCTGTTTTTATCTGCTCATTCTGCCATGCCCCTAATATTGCAGCTAAAACTCACAAGACCGAGATAAGAAAAAGGGCCTAATATTATGGTCAGAGGATTCTGAAGGCATATTTTTGGTGCAATTATTTTTTTAATAGCAGAATAAACCCATTTATATAATGGAGTTAAACTAATGAATAGTGTATTAAGTTCTCCTATTGGGAAAATAACTAAGTGATGATGGAAATCTCATCTGTCTAAAACAAGGCTGAATAAGCTGCTCCCAAACAGATTTCCAGGGAAAAATAATCAGCTCTTCAGATTCATTCTCCCATTTTTTAATTCTCGACAAATCCAACACTGTCCCTGTGACCTCGTGGGTCCCTGGCTGCCTCATTCCTATCAGTGAATGATTTAGGGGAATTGTCAGAGGTTTGCTGACAACTAATTCAATCAGGATTTTTGATTACATGCAGCTTCTACTTTAACTATGTCATTTCCCTTTTATTAGAGCTATTGCTGGTTGAAGGGGTTGGGGGTCCAGGTGCCTCTTGGTGGTCCTTTCTTTCATGTAAATCTCTGGTTCCGGTTTGGAGGGAATGAGTGGTCTTTCCGAGGAAGCCGGGTTCTGCAGAATATCTAGGGCAATAATTTCCCATGTGTGGTCTGGCCCCCAAGGAGCATCCATGCCCTGTGCTGGTCAAGAAAGAGTTCTTGCTGCTGGAATTAGTAGTAAGTCCTTTCTCTACTTGTAATTTACTTTTAATATGTGCAGGTTCTACTAGGGTAAAGAAAATATATTTTATTTATTAAAGTCATAGTAACTTTTGGTTACCATATGGATTTTTTTTACACAACCTAAACTAATGCACAGCATGGTGACAATAGTAATACTGTATTATGTACTTGAAATTTGCTAAGAGAGCATATCTTAAGTGTTCTCATCACTTATCAAAGTAGTGAAAAAGGCAGCCATGTGAGGTGCTGGGATAGTAATTCTCTTGATTGTGGTGATCATTTCACAGTGTATGTGTAGTAATACCAAGCTGTCACAATATATACTCCCTCAGTATTTACAATTATTATTTGTCAACTAAGCCTCAATAAAGCTGGAAAAAATAACAATGAATAACCTAACATGCAGGCACTGCCATGTGAGGATCCAAGAGATTTCTGACATTAAAGGGACAGCCACCTGAAAAGGGTGGAGTCTCTGCCCTGGGGACACCTCAGTAACAGGAGCAATGATGCTTATGGACTGCGGGGAAAAGGACCTGGACTGGGAATTTATGGACAATCAGAGAACATTTGGAGGAAAGCAGTGCATCACCTGCCAAGTTTATCCTATGTGGGTGCAGAGTCCTCCTCACTCAGAGGGCAGGCTCGCAAGGGTCTCTGGGGAGCTTATTAGAAAGGCAAGTTCCTGCCCCATCCCCCCAACAACTTGGAGGCCAGCCCTCCAGCCGATGGGAGGCTGGATGCGGGGCGCTTCCCAGCACTGGGGCCTTCCAGCTCTTGGGAGGGTGGGCAGGAGATGCTTTGGGGCTCGTGAGAAAATGCTGCTTTGAACCAGGAACTGTTCATGTGAGAGGGCCTCTAGCTTGCAGCCAGAGTCAGAGAGATGGAGAGAGTGGCAGCCCCTGCCCACCGTTCAAGTGAAAAGTGGCAGAGACGGGAAATATCTTCTCTCCAAATCTAAGAGGTGGCAAGGGGACTCCATGGAGGGAGGGTGAGGACAGGAGCTCATTTAGTCCCAGAGCTAGTGGAGAGAGGGGTTGACAGCCAGGACCCACCCACTTGGGGGAAGGGGGAGGGGAACCAGGGCTCCCTGGGGGGCGTTTCATCACCAGCATATGTGAGAGGGTGTGTGCTTTTCTGCCACGTGTAGCATTTTTATCTGTGTGTGACAGAGTGTGGGGCCAAAGGGCCACGATGATGACAGTGGCCCCAGTGGAGGGAAGTGTGCCTGGTCTACCTGGTTAGAGTGGCTTCTAAGGGGTGGTGGGGATCCTCAACTTAAAAACAAAAATCAGAGCAAAGCAACAAAAAATGTGTCACAGTCAGGTAAGTGCTAGCATGTGCTATTTTTAGCTTGTATAATCCAGCTCATGGCAGAAGTCAGGCCTTTGAAGCTTTGGTGAAGAAAAGTGGGGTCCTGTGGGCTCTGTCTCACCCCCTGGGAGACATTTAGTCCCTAAGCCCCTGCTAGCTGACCTCTGTGCAGGGCTAATGACAGTCTCTCCAGGGTTGGAGAGATTTATATGGGAAAGTGGCTTCTACTAGGGAGCCAGGGCCATTTTTAGCTCAGTCACCAAGCTTGACAGCACTGAACACTGTCACCTCCCAGTCATGCCTGACACCAAGTGTCCTGACAGTGCAATATGGCCCGGTCAGCTCCTGAGGCGGTCATCCTGCCACGCTGGAGGTCCAGTCCCCACGTATTTATTGAAAACTGATCTCAGTGCGGAGGGAGTGCTAAAAGAGGATGAAACGCTCTGCCATCAAGTCCCATCCACGAGCCCATGAGGAGACCTGTGCAGATGAAGGGGGTCTGGCAGCGGATGTCATAAAGGCAGTGCTGAGGTCCAAGCGGTTGCCCGAAGTGTGGGAAGTCACAGGACAAAGTCCACTGTAATAGGATGTTTCCTAGCCCCACAGTTTATGTCATAGAGTTATGCTAACAGGTCTTAGAGCTAATGGAGAGTCAACTTGCCATGCTCAGGCTTCAACATTTGTCCACGAGAATTTAAATTGCAATTACCAGCAGGAAATATTGAATGGGCAGTGCAAAAAGTGCCCTCTTAGGGTCTCTGTGGTTATCCTTGGCCACCAGAAGGGAGGAGGGAGGGAGGAGGGAAGAAGAGGGAGAAGAAGAGGAGGGAGGGAGGGCAGAGAAGGGAGGGATGAGGAGGGAGGAGGGGCAGGTGGGGGGAGGACGAGAGGAAGGGGAGGGGAGGGAGGTGGGGAGGGGCCTTGTCTTGGCTTGTGGAGGGTGGTGGTGCCCAGTCCTTTGCTGCATATGTAACTTTCAAAGAGCAGCTGAGGAACAGGTCTTCCCTTTGCTGTTTGTTTGGCTTGCACATGGGTGTACAGGAGGCGAGAAAGAAGGACTGAACACCCCAGCAGGCTGTAAATTAGGGTGCAGAACCTTGGAAACCGCTAGGAGGGACGCGGGCGGGGAAGGCATCTGCATCTGCACTGCCCTAGCACAGACCCTGACCCTCTCCCAGAAAAGCACATCTTGGATTTGTGCAGGTCACAAGCCAGATGGAAATGAGCTTCTGTGTGGCTGCTTCACACATCCGGATTTAATAGACTTTTTTTCCACTGATAAAAGCCCACTAATGAGTTCATTTTCAAGCTATTAAACTGGCTGTAATAGCTGGTTCTACTGATGATTTCGGGGACCTGCTGGTCACACTGGGCTTTGTCGCCTTGGTTAACTGTTTGCGGCCCTGGTGCTGGTGTCGGAGCAAGCTCGGGAAGGCTGCCATCTGGGGAGGGGCACCCACCCTGCCCTGGGTCTCTGCAGCCACCTTCCGCCATCTGGGAAGCTTGCACGCAGGGCCCCACGCCGTCTCACTTGTCTTGCACTGGTAAAACTGCTTAAAGCATCTCACCCCTTATTAGACTCCCTTAGACTCAAGCCAGAGCTTTAGCTTACTCCGGTGGCACAGAGGAGAGCTCCACATTCACATTTAATATGCCAGGATTGCATGCCCTCTGACCAGTGTGCTTAAAAAGATAAACCGATGGGATTTTGTCTATAAGCATGAAAAGGGCCTGAAAAGGACCTCCACTTGGTGCTGGTCAACTTTATCAGCATGCTGGAGCCCATGGGTGTGGCTGGAGTCCTTACATTAGGCTTGTGAGGGGGAGGCCTTTTGGTAGCTGAAGTGTGTGCTTGCCACACACGTCTGTCTCATTATGATGTGTGCAATTAGTGTGTGGCCTCTGCAGGTGTCTGGCTTAAATACAGTTCTTGAGTATTTAAAGGGGAATAATTAATAGCAGGCCTGCCTGGAGCCTCAGACTGCCCTTTCCATTATGAGTGTGGAAGGGTGCCTTCAGATCATTGCGAAATGCATCCACTCATTGTAATTTTCTTTTTAGCTATTTAAGCAAAGGTGGCCGGAGACCTTCAAGCTTGGGTGGCCACCAGCTGAACTAGGTTGCTGAATTTTTAAAAAAATTATTATTACTGCCTGTTTTTCTTTTTAAGCCTGTTTTATTAGGTGGGACCAATAGGTCAGAGCTGTTAAATTGCAGTGATAAACTGCAATGTGCTGTGATTTGTGGCTGCAGGCTCATCCTCTACTGGCTGTGGCTGGGATCGCCTAGGGGCACCTGGCAGGTGGGTAGGCTGCATGGGTGTCTCCTGGAGCTGGGCACTTCTGATGTAGGATTCACAAAAGACACCCTAAAATAAGGTCCCCTTCATTCAGCACCACTCCTCCTGCCACCCAGGCTGGAACAGCATCTGTGAAGGCGCCATAGTTCCCAGCTTTCAGCCTCTCCTTTCCACTGTTAGGGTGGCAGCACTGCTCATGTTAGAAGGCGGCAGCATTAGGTTGTTCTGAGCAGCCTTAGGGCCTGGGCATGGGGTGGCTCTGAATGTAGAGGATGGGTAAGGAGATATTCTGGCTTCCAGCCCCACTCTGGCAGCGGTTCTACCTCTCCCAGACCCTTTCCAGACTCCTCCCTGCAGCCCCTAGCTGCACGCTTTCTCCAACTCAACTGCACACATGGCCCACTCAGAGCCAGGGCTCAGGCCTTGTCGGGCGTATGTGCACGTCTCTCTCTTCCCTGACCATGTGTGGCTCTAGGACGGGGCCAGAAACTTGCTCCACCTACCTCTCCCCACACCCAGATCAGTACAGGCTTCTCAGGACATGGAGCACACATCTTGTAAAAGGGAAGGGGGCCATTTTCAGAAGTCCATACTGCTTTTCTCGGTAAAACAAACTGACACAAAGAAGGGATCAGGACATTGGGGCTTTGAAATCAGAACAGATTCCTCGGTGGAGATTTACTCCTGGTTCTCATCAGCTGTGCCCGACCTGCTCATCAGTGTGTGCCTGGTGGAGGGAGCATGGCTTTGCTTCAAAGCCACCCACCTTCCGATGATCGTCTGACTCTGGGAAAGAGCACCTGCTCTCTGTGTCTTCGTACCAACCAGGCCTCTGGACACACTGCATGGTCATTAATTCATCAATTTGTAAATATTTCCTCCAACGTTATAATAAAGATTCAAAGATAAAAGCACCAACTATAGTAAAGCTGTGCAAGTATCCTTCAAGCATGAAATCACCACCATCAAGGCCATAGATGTACCCATCACCTCCTGAAGGTCTCAATTAATGTATTAATATTTTGTGATAAAAACACTCAGAGTAAGACCTAGTCTCTTCGCAAACTTCAAGTATACAATACAGTATTAGTAATAAAGGGACCATGCCGGGCATCAGATCCCCCCAGAATTCAATCATCTTGCGTAACTTCTTTTATGCCCTTTGACTATCTCCCCAGTTCTGCCATTGCCCAATCCCTGGTAACAACCATCTTGCTTTCTGCTTCTGTGGGTTTGACTATTTTATATTTCACATTAAGGGACACCGTGCAGTATTCATCTGTCTCTGACTTATTTTAGCACAGTGCCCTCAAGATTCATCCATGTTGTCATAAATGTCAGGATTTCTTTCTTCTTTTATGACTGAATAATATTCCCTTATATATAGATATATACACATGCACACATTTTCTTTATCCACTCATCTGTCAATAGACACACACTTAGGTTGTTTCCATATTTTGGTTATTGTGATAAGGCTGCCACGAGCACAGGGATGCAGCTATCAGTCTGAGGTTCTGATTTAAATTCTCTTGTAAATGCCCAGAAGTGGGATTGTACGGCTTTGTGGAAGTATACTTATTCCCAGACTCACTGAGTTGTACATATTAAATGTGTACAGCTTTTTATATGTTAAAATACAAGAATACAATCTTTTGTTTACTTGTGAAGTTGTAAAATTGTAAAACCTATGAGAAAAACACCAAAAACAGGCAGAGTAGGGAAGCCGGCCTTTCTCCACAGGTGGGCTTTTCTCCTAAAAGGCTGAAAAAGCCACACATCAGTCTTCTTGCTTAGTCCTCCCGGAGCCCAGACGAAGCGGCTGTATGGTGAATGCAGCTGACCTTTCCTTTCCTCTTTGGACCTTCAGAGTGCCAGAGGCCCAGGACTCAGCTGGCGCACCCAGGCGCTGCCAAATCTGCACTGCTTGCTTCCCCTTTCAACTCCCTCTCAGAGCAATCATTTAGGACGCTAGACAGTAGCAGTGTATTCGATCCAGGGGGAAACCTGCTCCTGTTCCTGTGGAAATCGCCTGTCTAGATGAAATTCTCCCTCCAATAGTGCTTTTCTCCCCTTTCAGCTTTGCTAATCAAGGCCCTCATCGCTTGAGCTTCTGGTTCTCTGCATGCCGCTCAGATGGAGGCTCCCGGGATGGGGACCCTGCACCTTACGCATCTTCACTGTGCCTGTCCTAACCACACCCCTGTCCTCTTCCTCTGTCCTTGGAAACAAGACTCTGTCCTCCTGCGACATTCTTAAGACAGGAATGTGACATGTACATTAGGCTGAAGGAAGGAAGAAAAAAAAATTTTGCCTTTGGTGTAATTTCAGCCCAGAAGTACAGCATTCATTCCAGATGACCTTAGCTCAAGGTGACTTGATATATTTTCCCAGCAATGAGAATTTTTTTGTAACTCTCTCATCCACCCTTTCCCTTCTGGGAAAAATTTTTGTAGGAGTAAAAAAATCAATCAATTAATTTAAAAGTAAATAAAAAAATAAATGGAAAAGAGCCTGGGAAAGGCCCTGGCCTTCTGTCTTCAGGGTCTGGTGGGCATGCATGCCAGGACCCCCTCCCTGTCTCTGGCCCCATTCTCCTTTCTCTGTGCTGAGTGATGTCTGTCTGTAACATCACAGGGAATTAAGGTCATCACATGTCAAGGCCTGCTGAGATTCCTCAGTCCCAGCTTGTTGGAATCAGAATGGTCTTTTCAGTACTTAGCTTCAGCACCCTGTCCCTCCTGACCGGCACCACAGTACTCTAACAGAATTTCCACCTGGTCAGTGGGCTCTGTGGGGTTATCTGGAGCTCCTGTTACTGGTTGGGTTCCAAGAGAGAGGCTCTGAGACTCAGATCTGCACGCGGGTGGGTCCTGGAAGGCTCTGGGCAGGGCGGGGCAGCGCATAGAGGAACACGGGATGGGGGTTGACTAGTGCAGCCCACAGGGAGCCACAGAGTCCTGAATTGGGGTGAAGGGCCACATCTCCCTGTTTCTGCACCAACTCCTCTGTCTTCAGGCAAGGCACTGCTCAGCCAACCCTGAGCTTTTAGCCACCAACCCTTCCGGCAGCTGGGGGCACACCAGTCATCCACCAGAATAGCCATTGGTCCAATCCCGTAACAAAGAAGATGGTGCTTGTTCGGTTTTGTTGAAACAGACTTGAGAATGGTGCTGGCCATTGATCAGTAGATTCAGCTGGTTTAATATTACTCATCTTTACAACCTGGAGTTAGCATTGTGATTGTCTTCATTTATAGATGAGAAAATCAGAGCCGAAAGATATTGAGTGATTAGTTCGTGTCCTGAACCAATATTGCAGTCCCATTGATGTGAACTTAGAGGTCATAGTATTAACCCCCGATTCTCCTGCCCAAGGCTCTGCCCTTCAGCCAGATGTCAGCACGCTACCACCCTGGGGCTGGATCCATCCAGCAGCCTGTTTTTTTGTTTTGATTTGACTGTGTGTGTTTTTTTATGTATTTGTTTTATTTCTCGTAAGTTGACAGTGGTTTTTACATTTTTAAGTGGCTGGATTTTAAATGGTTATAGAAATGCCTACATAACATCCTGATTTTGGCTCTTGATCTGTGAAGCCTAAGCCATCTGACCTTGAGGAAAAGTTTGCTGATCACTCTTTGAGCTATTGGGTTGTAGTGGTTGACATTTGAAAGAAGAAGTTTTGTTCTAAAAGAAGTTTCTGAAGCTTGATGAAAGCCACTGATAACTCAGTGTGAACTCAATACTGTTTTAACTTTAGAATGCTAGAGTTAGCCTATCACAAAATGACTGTTAAGCATTTACAGTTTTCAGAACTATAAAAGGTCTAATGCACAGCATGTGGGGATGTGTATACCAGAGATAAAAATAATTTTGATATTACACTGATATCTCAAGAGTAAGGGTGTGTGGAAGGAGAAAATGCAAAATGCAAGGAAGGATAATTACAATTAGCCTAAAGAATGCAACATAGTGCTTGGAACTCTTTGGGACAAAATGATCATACAGAAATATGTGTCGTATGTATTGGTCAGCTGAGTTACCTAAAACCATTTGATGAAAAGTTTTTTAAGCAAAATTGGGAATTTTCTTATGGTTCAACAGGATATCTTTCTAAATGTTTTCTATTCTTCTCATTACTCTTTTGATGCTGATATCCACAAAGGCATTCTTCAGAACTAAGAGTTACTTGTAATTTCAAAGTGAGACTTGAGAGTCTGTTGCAGCAATTCTCTGGAGCAATTTGTTTAGAATTTCAAGGGCTACAATGCAGCCACCTAAACTAAAAGTGTCTTTTAAAGCAGGTGTTCACTTTAATTAGTGCTGATTTGAGTAATGTATTCACACTTACATGTATCCATGTTTACATGCCGTAATCTTGTTTGTCCATGAGATGAAGTTTGGTCCTTATCTTTGAGTACAGTCTTCAAATGTAGAGCTGAGCAGACATGTTTCCTATTAGCTGGTTTCTGACATTTTATTATCAGAGCATGATGCCTTCACATTAAAGGTGAACAGTGAGTGTGGCTGTCGCAGTACATTGCACTATGCCTTGGTATGGCACGCCAGTGGTTAACCATGCTCGGAAGCACTGTAAGATTCAAGGAGTTTATTTCTCCGGGCTTACAAATTTGATTACTATAGAGTACAAAGCTATTAAAAATATGACCTTTCTATTTTTCATACCTTGGCAAAAAGCCAGATAATAACTTTGTTTGACTTGGTTAGTATGATGGAGTGCTTATTCAGATGGAAATAAAATGACTTTTCTTTACTGGAAATTATACCTTGAAGTCTAAATGTCCATCATCCATGTAACACATGGACAGACATGTTAATTCAGGCCTGAAAATAACTGAAGCTGTTAAAGAGAGAAGTATAGTGTTTCCATCTTCTCAAGGGGTAAAATGTATATTTTTGTACTGATGTCATCAACTTAAACTCGTGAGAGGTCAAACTGTTGTTTTAGGACAAATAAAGTAAAAAAGTTGATTATACTTTATTATCAGTATATCAAAATATCAAAATGAGACTTTATTACAGCCTTAAAAATGAAACACATAATATTTCTCCTTAAACCACTGTTTTCTTCTTGGGATTTTTAAACCAGGCAAAGCAAACATGTTTGGATATATCAGCCCAGATTTTATTTACAGTGTTATAAAAAATTTAAAAAAAAGCAACCAGTGATCTATTTTCTTAAATGATGGATAAATTTTTCAAATTTAATAAAACCTGGAAAAGTGCTTCTAGTGTTTACAATGAGAGAAATAAATATCAGGATTCTATTATCTAGTATTATCACCAGGGATATGAAAATGGTTCCCTCAATGCATGCTTCCCTCTCCAAATCCACTGCTGTCCTGGATGGCACTTCTACCTTGAGGACAGAGCTCTCTGAGTTCAGGTAACAGGGCCTCCCTTTCCCTGAAGCAGGGGCTTCTGTGTACTACGTGATCTGGGGAGCTCCTCCCCTCACCCCCGCAGTTCCCCCAGCATTTTCAACACCCTTGAGAATGGGCCTTCATGACGTTCTCTCATTCATCTCCTTAGGCATGCTGTCTATGTCCTGCCCAAACTTGCACACTTAAGTTCTAGTCTTTGTTCTGATATACCTATAGGTCAGTCATATAATTGTTTGGAAAATATGAAGAAAAATAAGGCTTATCGATCACCTTTTTCTCATTTAAGATTGTATGATACTAGTTTTATTTAAAGACTATTAACACCCATTACCATAATCCCTTTATTGCCATTCAACAACTAAAAGTTATAATTGTCTGGTGGATAATATATTTATTGTTTATCACTATTCCAACAGCCCTCTAATAGCAACAAACTTAAGAGGAAATGAGAAGATTCTGTCTATCCTGAAAATTCATATTCTTATAGAAAATGCTGACGTATTCAATCATAGAAAAATGTCATTTCTCAAAGTAATTTTTACCTCTAACAAGTCAGTTTTTAAAGGTATCAATGCCACTAAGTTTTAAAATTAGGTCTTAAATAACATCACCTACTGAGGTGGAGGTAGTTGGTGATTGACAGCTGTTCAGTGAATTAAATAAACAGGAAAAGGCCTTTGTTTTAGCAGAGAGAACATTGCAGCAGCCCCAACAACAGCAAAAAATTAAAACCACTGATAATAAATTACTTGTGGCAAACAGGTGAGACCATCAGACCCTCTCCTCAGAGGGCAGCTATAAGACTGAACAAGTTTTCTCCTCCATCCCTGCAGTTGGCAGAGGGTCTGCCAAGCTAGGACAGGTTATGAGAACCTATAGCCTACTGGTGTGCTCAGATGCTCACTTGATTTGGAGCAACGAATGATGAGAAATAGTCAAGAAAAGATTTAAAGCAGCATTCAATCATTCAGAGATATGAGAAACAACCAAGTCAGGAGACAGATGGAAAACAGATATCAAAAGGGAAAATTAAATCCAGCCATAGCAATACTTTCATTAAATATAAATGGTCTAAATATCCAAATAAAAAATGAATAGCTAACTCAATTAGATAAATAAGGAGGATTTAATTGTAAGCTGTCTACAAGATATACACTGTAGACTGAGATAAATTAACAGTAAAAAGAATGAATACATACCATGCAAACAGTAACTATAAGAAAGTTACATTAGCTATTTCACTGATAGAACAATTTGATGAAAGATTAGCAAGTATATAGAAGGCTTGAACAATGGTTCAACCAATTCAACCTAACCTAAATGACAAATACAGACATTTTACATAGTAATTGCAGAGCACACATTCTTTTTAAGTACAAATGGAACGTTTTACAGCACAGATAATATATTATGCTGTAAGACAAATCTCAATAAATTTAGTAGGACTGAAATCATACAAAATATGTTCTCTGACCACAACAGAATTAAATTAGAAATCAACAAGTGAAAGATACATAAGAAATCCCCAAGTATTTACAAATTAAGCAATGTACTTCTACATAACAACCCATGGATCAATGATGAAATCACAAGGGAAACTAGAAAATATTTTGAAGTGAATGAAAGCAAAAATAAATATCAAAATTTGAGGAGTGCAGCTAAAACACTACTTAGTGAGCAATTCATAGCTTTGAACACCTCTGTCAGAAAAGAAGAATGGTCTCAAATCTTTAACGTAAGCTAAGGAAGTAGAAAAGGAGAGTGAAATAAATGAAAGTAAGACATAATAAGATTAGATCAGATATCAATGAAATAGAAGATCAAAACCAAACAAAATGGACAAATCATTAGGTAGGCTGGCCAAAAAAAAAAGACAAAATCCACAGATTACCAAAATCAGGAATGAAAGAAAGAACATTAACACCAATACACAGAAAGGAACATTTTTATATTTCAAAATGAGAAAACTTAGATGGAATTGGGTATTCTGGAAATGCACACATTTCGAAAAGTGACTAAACAAAGAATAGAAAATCTGAATAGCTCTATGACAAGTAACAAAATTAACAATTAAAGATCTTTCCACAAAGAAAAACCCAGATCCAAATGGTATCACTTGTGAATCTATTAAATATTTAAAGAAGAAATACTAGCAATTTTTCACAAACTCTTTCAGAAGCAGAGAAGGGGAAAACAACTACCATCCCATTCAACAGTTCCAATGTTATACTGACACCAAACATAGATATGACAAAAAATAAAACTGTAGACCAACATCCTTCATGAATATGGATGCAAAAACTATGAATGAAACATTAGCAAACTAAATTTGGTACCATATAAAAAGGGTGTATATATCAAGACCAAGTAACATTTATGCCTGTAATGCAAAGTTGGCTTAAAATATTAAAACCAATTAATGTAATGCATCATATTAATCAAATAGAGGTCAATAAATGATCATGCAGTAAATGCAGAAAAAAGCATTTAACTAAATCTAATACCCATTCATGAGAAAAATCTCTCAGTAACTGTGAGTAGAAAAGAACTTTCTTAATCTGAAAAAGGGTGTATATGAAACCCAGAAATAATGTCACAATTAGTCATGAACAGCTGAATGCTTTCCCATGAGATCAAAACCAAGGAAAGGATGTGCACATTCCCATGTCAATTCAGTGTTAACTTGCTGGTTTCCAGATAGTGTGATAATAAACAAACAAACAATCAAGCAAGTAAGTAAAGGCATCCAGAATGGAAAGAAAGAAAGAGAACTATGTTTATTTGCAGATAACATTATTGTCTGCATAAAAAACTTGATTGAATTGATGGCAAAGATCCTAGAACTAGTAGTGATTTTAGCAAGATTTGTAGGATACAAGATTAATATAATTAATATCAATTGTGTTTTATATACTGGTAACAAACAATCTGAAAAGGAAAATAAGAAAATAGATCCATTCTTATGAGCATCAGAAACTAAATAACAAAAGAAGTACAAAACTTGAATACTGTAAGCTACAAAACATTGCAAGAGAAATTAAAAAAATCCAAGTAAATGAAGAGACATTTCATCTTTGTGGTTTTAAAGATTCAATGTCAAGATAGCAATTTCGACTGTTGACAAATTGACAGTCAAAAATTGATATGTTGACTCAATGGAAATCTGTCAAATCCCAGAACACTTTTTTTTCAGTAGAAAATAACAAGCTGATCCTAAAATGTATATGGAAATGCAAAGGACCTAATAGCCAAAAGAATTGTGCAAAATAACAGACTTGAAAACTTACACTTATTTCAAACTTACTGTACCAACACAGTAATAGGGATTAATTGAACAGTATGAGAGTTCAGAAATAAATGCTTACATTTATGGGTATACTAATTTCCACAAAGGTGCCAAGACAATTCAATGGAGAAAAGATAATCTTTTCAACAAATGGTTCTGGGACAACTGTATAATCACATGCAAAGAAAGACCCTTACCTCATACCATACACAATTATCTACTCAGGTTAGATCTTAGGCCTAAAGGTAATAGCTAAAAATTTAAAACTTCTAGAAGGAAACATAGGAGAAAATCTTCATTAGCTTGAATTTGGCAAAAAAATTCTTATATATAACACAGAAAGTACTACCCAAAAAAAGGATAAATTGAAAAATTAGACTTCATCAAAATTTGAAACTTTTGGAGCTTCAAAAAAACACCATTAAGGAAATGAAAAGATAAGCTTCAAACTGGAGGGAAATATTTCCAAATCATATATCTGATAAAGGACTTTTATCCAGAACACAGGAATCTACCTATGGGGAAAGAAAATACATGCCGTCTGTGGACATGGAAGAGAACATCCATAGCGGCATTATTCATATAAGACAAGAGCAAGGGTCAACCTTGTGGGATAAACAAAAGGTGGTATATCCATACCATGAACTATTATTCAGCCAATAAAAGGAGGGGACTTCTGATAGTGCTGCAACCTAGATGAGTCTCAAAGCTGTGCTGAATGACAGAAGTTAGAAGTAAAGTCCCACATATCACCTGATTCTATTTATTGGGGATGTGCAGAAGTTCCTAGACAGTAAGTGGATTGGTGCCTGGCTGGGGCTGAAGTGGGGATGGGATTTACTGTGCTGGGTACAAAGGAACTGCTGGGTGTGGAGAAAATGCTCTAAAATTAGGTGGTGATTGTCACTCAACTCCATACATTTTCCAAAATAACTGAATTGTACATACAATAAAGGTGAATTCCAATGGTATGTGAACTGTAACTCTGTGAGCCTGTAGCAAATAAATTAACATTCTTCTGTGGTTGTATTGTGCTACTTGAATGCCACCTACTCTATTTCACTTGGGCAGAAATAAAAACAATGTTATTTTGGGAATTTTTTTTTCCAAAACAAGATTTCACATAGCCTACTCAAGCGCTTAGTTTTGTCCTAACCACAGAACTCACTGTTGGCACAAAACCCCACCTCTTCCCTAGGCTTCTCCCTGGCGTGTAGCCCGTGGCTTTGGCTTGTGACCTCTGTAGGTGAGAGGTCCTGTTCCCTGTGGCTCCACGTCTGCTGGAGTGGTGGAAGGTCCCCTGTGCTCAGAACCAGGGCCTGTGCTTGAAGGGCAAACAGTGGAGGGTGAAACCTCACCCTAACATGAGCTAATATTCATACACATTTACTCCCCTATCGACCTGTGAGGCTAACTCTGTTGTGTCCCTCATGTCATGGCGCAAATGAGGGGTGGCAAGGTAACGTGGTTTGCCCACCAAAACTCAGCTGGTCGAAAATGGATTCAGGTAAGATCCCAGAATGCCTCCATTCTTAACCATTAGAGATTATTTTAGGTTTTCCCCATAATTTCTGATGGGTCCATGGGCACCACCTCCTTTTCTGCAGCGTGGCTTTCAACAGGTGTCTCGAATCACACCAGTGTCTAGGTTACAGGCTGTCCTGTCCTCTCCCTTCAGATGCAGGCCCAGGCCAGATAGGAAGTGGTGCTTTTCCAGACACTGCTGACAGTTCTCTGGCAGCGAAGCATACATACTGGCGATGTCTATAATCACAAATGGAGTGAATCTCCACGAGACTATGACAATTCTCCACCTCAGAAAATAACATTGATTGATAGGTTTTTAAGAGACTGACATATGTAACTCTTTATTAAAAAGCTATTAAATAACTCCTTTAAATAAAAAGACAGTCATGTAATTAATAGTTATGCACTACATGACAGCATAATTATTCATTATCAAAATGCGGGAGCAAACTGACTTCTAATTTCATCATCAGAGTCTTTAAAGGTAAAAAAGTACTTTAAAAGCAAGTAAACTAGGAAAGGCAAATGGTTTTTGCAAATGCTTGAGATTTTTTCTTGACTTGGAATGAAAAAATCTAAAGATTACATGTTGGGTGATGTTGTGTTACAAATATATATGGATAGGCAAGTGACTAATTAAGAAAATGTGTATAGCCCAATAAAAATAAATTTCAATATATACATGTAGAGGGGTTTTTCTAGTACTTTGTTCCCACTGTTGTTTTTGCTAAAGATAATATTTTTGAGCTCTCTGGAAAAATGTGCATTTATCTGTACCCATTTAGAATTGGAAAATGCCTTCATAAATTATTCAGAATTAATCATGAGTCCCGAGACCCGTGTTCCATGAGTCATTTTTCTAGCTTGCTTTCTGTGACACTAAAGATGGCCAGCTTGCTGGCTTCACTCGGGCATCGAGTTCCTGCACTGGAGTGAGCAGTCACATTCATGGCCCAGTCATCTCTTTAACCTCTCTTCAGGGAAGACACCCTTTCCCGTGGGTAACTGGGATGTAGGCAGTCAATGTAAAAATTCATACCAAATGACCCATCACAATCAGGTGGCTTAGCTTTGGGCTGGGGCCAGGGAGGACCTGCTGTTGGGGACTTTGGTTAGGATACAGGCCATGGGTTGGACTGATGGGCCAAAGGTTAGGAGGCATGCCTCAGTGAGAAAATGGGATTCGAGAGGGTTGGCTTTATGTTCTAAGTTTGAGCTTATATTGTGGGGTCATGGAATGGCACCTGGGGGGGGGGACCTCTACTTTTTTCTGTAAGAATCAGGAAGTCATGAAGAATTTTGGAGCACAAACTGGCAGTTAGTGAGGCTGAGCTGTTGGCAAGATCCAGGATTGGGAACTGTGTTCCTATAATCAGACAGCAGAAATGATCTGGGATGACAGCCTTCTGTGGTTTGGGCCCAGGTGGCCCAATTCTAATATATTAAATGTCTCAAAGGCCTGTGCTCAACCTCTTGTCGGCCCATTCTCTCTGCTGTCCGGCTACTGGCTGCCTTGCTCCTCACCTCACCCCTGGTTGCCCCCTGACCTCTTGGTTCATGTGTATGGTCTTGACTGGACTCCCAACACCACTCTGCTGGCCTATTGTCTTCAGTTTGTCTCAGCCTTCAGATGTGGCCTCCCTTGAGAGTCCCTGGGTCTCCCCTGTCTGACCCTCTTCCACTGGGGAGCTCTTCGCTGGGTACTGCACAGGGCTAGCTCCAGAAGGAGGAGTTTGTAGCCATCATTTATGGCAGACTGACTTCCACTGCCTATCTTTTATAATAGTTGACAGTCAAACCTGGCCTCAACAGGGAAGGGTGACCTAAATGATTTGTTGGGGCCACAGGGAGGCCGGCTGGCATGGCCAGGGGCATCCTAGAGTGACTGAAAGGTATCTGCTCAGTAACTCACATATTCTGAACTTGCCCAGTCTTATATTTTGTATAAATGGATTCAAATGCATGCCTGGTTCTTTATCTCCATTTGGCATCCAAGTGGGCCACATGTCCTTATGTCCTCATCAATCCCTTTCTGCTGTGCCCTGCTTTTCTCTCCTTCCTGCACATCTGGCTCGGGCACCACCTGCGTCTGCACATCTGGCTGGCCTGTCCCCGGGAAGGCCCTTAGCTCCCACAGGGTGCAAGCTGAGCTTACACAGTTTAGCAACCCATCCTGCCCAAGAAGGGGTCGATGAGTGATGAGTTTTGGATTCATTTACTGATTCAGAGGTTGCTTTTCCAGCTAAAATTATGAAGACTAGAATCCTGGAAGATTGTATCATAGAATCTGAGGCATGACAAAGACTCTGGTGGCCATGAGGGACTTGGTTCCATCTTGAAAGCAGGGTGGATCCGTGCATTCAAGGTTGCCTTGTGAAAGAGAGAAATCCCTGCCCATGCTTTCTCCTGGCGCCTTCTTGCCTCAGTTCTTTGTTGCATCTCACCACTGCCTCACGGCTGCTGGAGGTTAAAGGGCACAGCCCAGTCTAATAACCCACCTTTGACTTTAAACCTAAATCTCAGTGTTGGTGCAGACACCTTAGTCAAGGTACAAAACCATAAGCTATGAAAATTCTATAGAGGTTTAGCCACATACACAACACTGGGGCCATACGATTCTTGGATTTCTGCTGGAATTAACTGTCTGGTTCATTTGTCACAGATGAAGACGTAAAGATGTGTGTTTGACACAACAGGCACAGTGCAGAGGGAGGGCTGCTTCTGGCACAGCTGTTCTTGTCATCCTGTGTCTGCTGGTGGCTTCTCTTCTTTCTGCTAACCCCCTGTTCTCTGATACCTAAATCAATACACTGAATAAATTAAAGCAGTAGAAATCAGCTGTCTTTTTTTTTTTATCATGTTTCTCTTGAACACAGCACACTGGGATGCTCACTGTGGCCTAAGTGCCCACCCTCTGAGGCTCCCTGATTCGGTCCCACTGCATATCTGTGTTTCTCCCACTCTCCATTTACTTCTGTTTGGCCCTCATCACATTGTGCTTTTAATATTATGTTTTATGTTTTATGTGACATATATATTAATAGACAACATATAATGGAATTATAATAACACACATCTATCTCCTTCCACTACTGTGACCACCTAGAAGAGGGGATGTCTGACCCCGCACCCTTCCTCGATGGCCTGGTGGTGCTGTGTCGGGGTTTACTCGGCCATCTCCATCCGCATGAGAAGGGGGCGTGGGTGTGGAGCTGACAAGTCTGGAATGCATTTAATGGGACATTAATTTACTGTCATGCTGTTTTTCATAAATTACCAATAGTCGACAGTACACGATCCTGTTGAAAGAAAAAAAAGTGAATCGTGCAAGGTCACACACCATGAGGCACTAGTCGGTTCTATCTCCAGTGCTTCCTGGTTACGGGTAGGGATTCTGATCAGCTGTGTATGTCAAGGACCCATACTTCTTGATAACACTCTCTGGAGTGACCTGTATCTACCATTTTACCTGGTAGGAACTCATCTGGGCGCTTAGTTTAACGAGTCTGTAAGGTGCCACGAGGCTTGCAGCAGGGAGACCAGGTGAGAATCCTGCCATCCTCCCCACACGCGGCTGGCAGACCCATCGCCTCCCTAAGCCAGCATGAAAATTTCCTTCTTTTGGGCTCCAGGCCTGGGAAGGCCAGCAGCTGAGGGTGGGCTTCTGTTTGTCCCTCTGGGATGGGGTCTGTCATCCATGTGTGGAAAGATGAGTGGGGCTGCTGATTCCCTGAGACGTCGCCGTCCTGGGAGGCTGGCCAGTGATGCATAAGGGGAGGAGAGTGGACGTTAGGAGGCCTTGTCTCAGAGCCTTCTCTCTGCTTTCCTCGACTTCGGGGAAATGCTTCGGGGAAGGACGCGCTTAACACATACATCGTAAAGGGCCAACGGGGCCTCATCAGCGCTTTATGATAACTGAGCATAAATCCTCAGCGCAATGGGTAGTTCCATGATTAATCGTGTACTGTCGACATTAGGCTGCGTTATTATCAGCTGCTTGCTGTTCAGCACTTGCTAGGCTGTTAATTATTGTTGTGTGGCTCTAAGGAATGTTTTCAAAACATGTTAGAATTCTGTTATGGTGGTGGCATGGGGAGGGATTTAATAAGCCAGTATGCTATATAAGAAAGACAAACATATTTTAAAACCGGAAAATAATTTGATTATGCCTTTTTCTTCCCAAGCGATTGCTGACATAAAAGTATTTCTGCCATCTCACTGAATGTTGGTGGTGACTCTCAGCCATAGGATTCCAGGTTCCCTGCACACAGGTGGCACGGAGTTCCCCGGTGCTGCGGATGTAGGCAGATTGAGGGGGATGCATTCAAGTCCTGGGTGCTTCTGCACGGACTTTTACATTTTTAATTGCATCCTTACTCCTGGCCCCTCTGTGAACTGTGGTGGGTGAGGAAGGGCTTTGCTTCTCTGCTGTAGACAGTGGGAAAATAAAATTCCCTTCATTCCCTTTTCTGTCTGACTCAGTGCCTAGGTCATTGAGGCCTAGGGATGCTGTTCCCCTTGCAGCTTGTTTCGTTGGTATTTCTGGAGACTGGGGCTTTCATTTGTGGTCAGTCTGTGCTTCTTTGTTCCATGCCAGCTCTGTGCAAGTAGCTAGGATTTTATTTTGCTTCATGAGGGACTCATAGACTTGAAATAGTACAAAATACAAGAGCAAAGTGCAGGCCTCCGGCTCCCCAGGACTCCCTGTGAGCCAGGTGGACATGGTCACTGTTGAAATGGGGATTCCTTCCTCAGTAAACATACTCTGAGCCTGCCCAAGCTGTTCACAAGTATTTCTTCCAAATGTCCCCAGTTGAGGTGGAGTCCAAGAGGAATGTATTCCTTTGTACGCAGCAAGTTTTTTAAAAAAATTTTTTGGTTTTCTTTTTAGACATTTGCAGTTACTTGATGTATCCTCTTTATTTACACAAGAAAACGAGCTCTAAGACCTCACCTCAAAGCTGGTCAGTAACATGCCTGGGCCCAGAACACAGAGTTTCTATCTTTCTGTGGGATTTTACATTTTCTTAAAAAACATTGTGGATTTATTCTTCCCAGCACTATTCATGTAGAATTGGTAAGAGCCACTCCCCTACACCTGGTGTCCATGACCTGGGTGGACTTTAATCCACCCGTACCCCTTCCCGCTCAGCCCCTCATTGGGCCCGGTGCCCTCTCAGGGAGCTACAGACATCTGCTATTTCCCTTCCCAGTACTCTCCCTGCCACCTGTGCTTCTGAACCCTTTCTGGGGCTAGCTCTTCCCTACAAGCTACTCCAAATTGTTCTGTCCCCAGCTCCTCTCCTCTTTTCTAAGGCCCCCTGGGCCTGTGATGTGAGACACACAGTTAACCACAAAACAACAAATAGGCTTGTTCTTTCAGTGACTCAGGATTGGAGGGCTGGGGAAACACTGCTGGGTCATGCTCCCCTTCTTGCTGGAGACCCTGGGAGGCAGACAGAGCATGCACTGTTTGCAGGATGCAGCCTGGCTGCTTTCCAGGGGTTGTTCTGTGAATCCCAGAGCTCAGCACAGCAGCTTTGCTCATGACTATCTACCCAATAAAACACACTAACATAAAGTAAATTTAATGGAGGGAGTGGGTGTAAGAGAGCCACTGGGATGAGCACATAACGTGAGAGGAAGGGCACTTGGGGAGGGGCTGGCCTTGTGCAGCTCACAGTTCATCCCTGTGCAGCACATGCATCTTGTGTTCAACCTCTGTTGCCACTCTGCCGTCATCTGTGTGACACTTTGCTGCTCCGGGTCACCTAGCTGACAGCCTGAGATCTCACTCGCTGGAGTTCTAGGTCATTTGTATAGAAATAATCGATCACTAGTTAGTTTGACTTTTGGAGGTGCTCATTCTTCAAACATTTAGCAGATACTCATGAAGTGCCTACTGTGGGCCACAGACTATTCTAGGCTGTTGAATACTACAGACCAGGGTCTTCCAGGAAGCCACATTCTGGTGGGGGTGATGTAGTTAGTGCACATTAATGCAGAAATACCCCCATATGTGGTGACTGCTGTGCGGAGCTGGCTGGAGCTTGTGGAGGGCAGTGGGGGGCACCTTCACTGGCAGCACTGTTCCCGGGTGCATTCGTGTGTCCTGGGAACAGGGTGCAGGAAGGCGTCTTACAGCTTGCACTGGTTAGCGTAGGCCCCATCTTGGGAGATGGGTCATGTACACCTCAGGTCTAAGAAGCAACCTGTTTTCACCTGTCCAGCCATTTGGGTGGCATCTGTGACAGCAGTTCTGAGCTAGGCAGGGGAGGGAGTGCTTTATCCTGTGTGCAGAAGCTTCAGTTTTGGAAGAGGAAAGTTATTGTCAAAAGGCATGTGCCTGTACGTTTGCACAGTGTTGTGTTTGTGTGTTTAGAGTTTATATGCATTTTAGATTTCTGAATTACAGAAATATAAGACAATTGCCTACATCTTGGGAAGGTACTTCCCCACCATAAAACATGACAGGACAGTGGACTGCTAATCTGGTCTCCAGTGCTGGGGATGAGGGTGGGAGGCTGCAAGCCCAGTCTCCATCCGGGAGCCTCTAGCTTCTGAGTAGCAAGAAGTCACTAAGATTTGTGCTGCACTCAATCTGCCAGTGCTTTACGGGGAGCCTTGGGCCCACTGGAAGTGCGTGCCCTTCTTCCTTCCTCCATCTGCATGTCTGTTGAGCACCCACTGTCACTGGGCACTGGGCTAGAACCTAGGGACACAGCAGAGGCAAATCACTCGGGCTACCTGCCTCCAATGCACCCATCAGGCTGCCCCTCTCCCGGCTGCCAGGTCACATTTCCAGTGACCTGGCTGGCCTGGACTCAGAGCTAGCCGGTCTTATTCTAACATCGCATAGCCTTTCCAACGTGCCATATTATGAGACAGAAAAATATGCCACAGAACCACAAGGAATGGAACAAGTGGGGCTGGAAAGATGGAGGATGGACAGACAGAGGTAGATAAATCTACTTATTTGATGTCTTTTTGATGGGGATTTTGAATAACATATAACACAAGATGGGGACCCAGAGTAGTAAATACTTTCCATTTTCCTCTGGCCACTAATCTGGGAAATGTGACAATGCTTTACATCTTTATAAAGGAGAATATGTGGTTTTAAACAGTGACTTGTAAAAGCGACTGTGAGAATTTAATCAGATTATTGTAGTTATTTTGGAAGTGTATTATGTCACAGAAATTCTAAATAACAATTATTCTCTCCCTTAAAATTATCACATTCCTCTTTGGAAGCTGCACCCCAAAGGGGTGAATGAGCAAGATGCGGGAGGGACTCACTGCATGCTGCCCCAGAGGGACACATCTATTCCTTGCAGAGAGTGAAATCGTGGTGGTGGGACTGAGATGCTTTAATGAAATTTACTGATTTTCAAAGTTATAAATCTTAGGAACTTAATCATTTTAAGCCAATATCTAAGCTGTTCTTAGAACCATAAAGAAATGTAAATTGGATGATAAAACTTATCATTATATTAAATGGGAAGAAACAACACAGCTTTCCGATCACATAAACACACAAAACGTGTGTACACTCACACCCGCACACTCACACGCACACCAGGGACAGTGCAGAGCACAGAACTGGTGGTTATGTAGTGCTCACGTGATTGGTGCCACTGGGGATCATGGGGCAGAGTTTGGCCCTCCCTGCTGGAGGTGGGTGCCCTTGGTTTTCCAAGGCTGGGGGGAAAGGGAAATGGCCAACCTAGAACCCCGACAGTCAAGGCTGAAGCAAACGCCATATAATCTCTCTACACACCCGTGTGGAGACCCCCTTTTCCGTTCACCCGTAAGATGGTTTGAGTGTCGTTTTAGTGAACAGACACCTCACAGACTAACCATCACCAAGAAACAGTTTCACCTGGTTGCTAGCGTGAGGCAGATCTTATACTATAGAATCTGCAGCGATTTCCAAAATAGTTTCATGGAAAGTTCTGTCATTTGGCACCCATGATGGACTGTCCTGCAAGCCTTCCTGGGGGCCTGGCTGTCCTGGGTTACATGGTGGCAGCTCTGGACCATGGTCAGGACATCTACCTCCAGCCAGCGTGCCTCTGCATGCCCAGTGCTCCTCCAGCAAGATCTTGGCCTGAAGGCAGAGGGAGCTTCGTATGTCAGGGCCACACCATCAGCTACCAGCCTCCCGGGTGTTTTGGGGCAGCTCTGATGGGGCTTCTGGCCAGCACGGAGTAACAAACCTCCCCGTGCTCTGCCTATGTTGCCCCAACCAGGCATCCCCACCTCCTATACCTCTGTCTGACTTTGAGTGCCACTCAGAGCCCATGCTGCAGCATCCTGGTGCCACATGTGCATGTCATGCCCTGACTTGCTTCCTTCCCGTTGCTGACTCCCTCCCTGTCCCACCCCAACCACCAGGCATGGTCTCCAAAGACATGTCTCCTACTCCCTTCACACCGGTGTTTATGAGCACACAGGGGGCCAGTCTGCTCTAGATCAGAGGCCGAGCTACCAATTAATTTAGCAGGAGCTGCCCTCAACATGCTAGTTTAAATTTTAGCCCAATTGTGACAACATTTGACTTCAGTGGGTTTTATTTTCAAATCAGGACACAGATACAACACCTTAGAGATGTTGTTTGATAAAAGAAAAACAACAGGGACTCTTGTGACATTCTGTGTACCCAATCTAATTCAGGCAGGTAACAAAGGGGTCTGTACACCTGGCTATGCCTAACCCTGTTCCTTTTAGACAATGGACTGACCCCCAGTTACCACCCAAGATCAGCCAATGCCAAGCCTGCTGATCCCAAACCAAAAAGGTTCTTCCTTCTGGCTGAGTCCTTCCTGGGTGGTAGGACTATCCTCTGAAGTCTACAGATGATGACTCCAGTTGGAAAATGTAGCTGGAAGTCAATCTGCCATGTATTGTCATACATGCAGCAATATTTCTGCACTTAATTTATGTTTATTATATTTACAATTACTTCAAGAGCTTTAGAAGCAACACAATATCCACACAAGTCTTCCAGTTTATACTCTGAAGAGGTGTTATGTACATGTAATAAAAATACTTTAGTTGAATTCATTTCATTACCAGAACAACCAATACTGGTTAACTGAAAGCAATATAAATGTGCAATTATTAATTAATAATCCAACTTTAACTAGCTCTAATAAGCTTTTCATAAAAACCAGTAGTTACTTTCCAAAACAAACACTTCTTAATTTTTTTGCTTTATTTTCATTCTAGTCAATTTGCTGTCACAGCTGGGTGCAGTTAGGCAAACAAATCTGTATTTATAGGAGCCTATTTTCATTTAAGCCCTTCACGGCGGGTGTAAACTTAAACATTTCTCCACATAGTAACTAAACTGAGTGCAACTGTGAAACTGAAAAGATGATAATGCACACTGAAAGAGTTTTAGCATTTTTATAGTTTTACATTTATCTTCCATTAATGCCTGATGCTTATATCACCTGTGGTTGCTTAGATTTAAAAATATACATAATTTTAATAGGTTATCTTGAGAAGGATCATTGCCGTTCATTATTTAAGCCACTTCTCAGGGTGAAATGTTCATCTATGAATTCCTTCAGTAAAGAGATTCTGGAATCCATCACCCTACAAAGTGCCTGGGATGGTGAACATCAGGGGCCATGCTGGAATATGATCCAGTCAGAGCTTGGCAAGGGTGTATCAAAAACAGCTTGTAAATCACCTGAAGGATCTTCATCTTAGATGGGGGAGGGCCCCTGGGTCACAGCACTCCACGCTTACCGAAAAGCCCTATGTCAACCTTGCCCTTGGAGAGAATCTGGTATAAAAGGTCCAACTCAGATGTCCCTACCTATAGTTTTGCAAAGACCTCCAAATAGTAAGCCTCTATGTCTTGTCTGCTGAACCCCACTCCCACACTGGCATCTCTCAGGAAATCCTCACGTTGAATCTGAAGCCACCCCACCCTACGTCTGTCTGCAAGCCGTGACTTCCTGCACAGACATGCTGCCCACGGTTCTCTCACAGAACAGGGTCCTCACTAGGTCACCGTCCATGTCCCTCTTTTTCATGTGGGGCGATACTGCTCTCTCTGCCCTCCTTAAACTTCCCCCAAAATCAGCTTTGGCTTTTCTCTGACCCTCTCCCATCTTCTCTCTGGACCATTCTTGGTGTGGCTGTCGAGGCGGGCTGCTTATTAGCATCCTGAGCTCTCAAGAACATTGTGAAGAGACCTGAAGTTAGGAAGAAGCATACGCAATGGCTGGAGGAGTGTAAAAATCGTGGTTTCAATGTCCACGCGTGGGAATTCACACACCGTCCTGGGGGACTCAAATGTGTATTTGGAGGACTGTTGCTCCTTTCCTAAATACGATTCTATATCAGGGTCTGGCTTTTCAGCACAAATGATATGAGAAAGGGGAAGCATGGCAAGCAAGCTGAGCCAGGTAGGAGGGTGGCAGCAAGGCTGAGGGAACCTGAAAAGGAAATTGGAGGTACTGGAAAAGCACAAGGGAAAATGTGCCTGCTGAGTGCGGGGAATCCATGATCCACCAACAGCCGCTGGAGATGCCACTCCCAGTACTGTGGCTGCTGCAGATATGAGGCTGGAGGCGAGACCCTGAATGAGATATTTGAACTTGTTCAGCTTGAATACATCATGATTTAATGCTCTTTCGTTATTGAAACGCTACTGTTTGAAATCTGCAAGGAAGGTGTTCCCCCACATGGCTGAGCCGAGCAGCTGCACTGCTGACTTAGCCCTTTTATTTTAAAAATTTGAGATTCTCCTACAGATGCTATCAGGCACACCAATGAAGACTTGAGTCCTCTTTCTATGGAACTCTTTCTAGCTCTTGCCAATTGAGGGCAGGAAAGAGTGAGTAGGAGCTCCACCAACCGGACTTCTACTTGCGTTGCTTGTCAGCCACAGTGTCCTTCAGAGACAGCGCTCTGCCTTGGCTAGAGGTATGATCCCACGGTGCTTTCTAAATCTTGATTCCTGGTGAAACACGAAGCCTAATGGAAACTAACACACTCTTGAAAAGCAAAATCTTTTAGTAGACGGTGAAGAATTTTTCTTAAATAATTGTACTTAGAGTCTTAAAGTTTTTAAATGCTTTTACATAAAGGAACTCATTTGTTCCTTCATGCTAAGAAGTTTAACAGAATCCATGGCAGGAAGTAAGGAAAATATTTTTATAAGGTAATTCCTCATTTTCTGTCAGTATACTCCTCTGATGAGAGGGCGCTCTGTCCCTGGCATATGAGTATGACTAAAGTGTGGGGACGTTATTGAACTGTGTTTTCCTATGATAATGTGCTAACGGTACTCTCACCAGTTTACCTCCCTGCCGAGTTGACCAGTCAGCAGAGGTCAGTCCGATGCGCAAGCAAAGCAAGCCTGCTTCAGGATGCTCCCTAACGCACTGATGCTGTTTCTCTGTGGATACTTGTGCTAGAGGTGCCAGATGGAAAGACAGAAATCACAATGGCAAATTAATGTGCCTGGGTTTGAAATAAGACCAGCAAACACTTTTATGTGAGCGGGGAGTTGGAGCTTCTCCGACCAGCAGATAGAGCCTTTGAGGTTTGTCTGAGGACAGTGGGGCTCTTTCACCTGGAGAAAGCTTTTCAACAATGGGCAGTTTCCCTTCCAACTCCTATCAGTTGTTATTATATTTCTTGAATTACTCTGTCAAATTCAACACCCAGTACAAATGAAGCAACTTTTAATCATTCCAGGAGAGACTGGGGACAAATGGAGATAATGCAACTTCAATATATGGAAATAGCCTCTAAATGTCATTAACTTTTGAATTAACAATGAGCCTTGATTGTTGGAGAAAAGGTGACATATTTCCCCATTTAGAGTTTAGGACAAGAAGTTAATTTAACTGCCAGAAGTACATATATTTGAGTAACTTGATGTCAAATAAATCTTTCAGCATTAATATAAAAATGGCATTTATAAAAGCTATAATGGATGTAGCTAAAGGCATGCTTTCTTAAACAGTTTTATTCAGTTGAGACCTTACAAAGCTTTCACTTCCATTAGTATTATTTTCAGGCCAATCATAGTAAAGGATATATATTTCAAGTTAACATTTAGAGAGTACTGACTGTGGGATAAACACTGTTCTTTATACCTTAGGGACACTGCACAGTTCCTCTCACACAGCCCCTGAGGAGGGTCATTTTATTATCATCATTTTCCAGGTGAGGAAATGGGACTTCAGAGTATTTTTTCTGCAGCCACACATCTAGCCCTTGGTGGCGCTGGTCCAGCCAGCTCTCCTGGAAGGTGCCAGAGCCAGAGCACGGCCCCCCTGTTGACAGGTCTGTATACTGAAGCGGTCAGGCCTGCACTACGCCAAGAGAAAGGAAAGCATTCACCGAGTGTCTGTGTCCTTAACACAGTCCCACAAACAACGTGCTCTCCCATCCCTCTGCCCACAAACACTGTTCCCTTGGGTTGTTCGTTCAGGGCAGCTCAGAGCCTATGCTGCAGACACTGGTGTTCTCAGGAACACCTCAGCTGTGGCGTAAGCTAAAATCTTTTCTGTTTTTTCTCCCCCTTTGCCTCCCTGGACCCTTTGAAAGCAGCCTGTTGAGGAAATATTTGCTCCACACTAAGAAGAAAGAGCTGGGCACCACCTCTGACTACTGTCCAAGCTCCCACATTATGAAACACATGGTGCCAGAGGAGCAGCTTCCAATCCCCAGACTTGCTCTGGAGCAGAGGGACCTTTGGGTGCTTCCTCCGCAGAAGAACCAGAGCCCATGGGGCGCCAGGGTGGCAGAGTCAGAGGAGTATTTAAGCCCCCTGTTCATACATGCTCAGATGCCAGGGGTACCTGAGCTACACTTACCCACCTCCAGTGATGGGAAACTCACTGTCTCCAAGTGTTTTCTATTTCGCCTAAGGAAAATATCCTGTGGCAGTTTGTTAGAAATTGTCACTTTGTAGAAATTCAGCTGTCTCTTGATTTTACATTTGATTGTCACAGTCTAACTCCTTGGAGGGATGGGTTGAGTTTAAGCTCTGTCCTTCTAAATGCCTGGCTGTTTGATGGGGACAAGCTGGAGAGGAGCGGCGCAATATGGCTTTTCCTGTCAGTGTGATATCCCCTAGTGACACGTAAAGGAAAGTGGGTGAAAAGTGACAGATGAGCAGAAACAATGTTACCTTTTAGGAAAGGTTAAAAATATGGCCAGGACTTGCAACTCATCATAGCTAATGGGAATTCAATGGCCCATTAACATTTTGACTTGATTGTGAGAAAACGCAATTGAGAGAGAAACACTAAAAACCTGCAGATGCTCCAAACTAAATGTATAAGTTGAGCCAAGCATTTCACAGACATGGGACCATCCTAAAGTATGTCCTGTTGTAGCCTGGGAGATTTATATGGCTGCAATATATTATGTATATATATATATATATATATATATATATATATATATATATATATATATATATTTATATATTTATATGTACACACACATACATACTCATATAGAAGCAATAAATATTTGCATGGGAGGGAGGTCCTCTGAAACCTGTTAAGCTATAAAAAGAAGTATTTTCTGCCTTTGTATGTCAGTTGAAAAATATGTTAGTGAGCAATTACCTTTTAAAAAGAGACTAATGGTAAATAATGAATTTTAGTAATAGAAAGTAAAGAATGTAAGAGGAAGTCTCCAAATGATAAACATACAGACAGGGCAAAAGCTGGCTTTTATTCCTACTTGGCAAAAAAAAGCAAGATCTTAAAATCTAGTCCTAATACTAAAGTTAATGTATGCTATGAACCCAGAAAGAGTTTAGCTTCTAAGAGACAATTGTTTCTATCCTCAGGCATAGTTGATCTTGCTGAAAGGTAGAATCAGATGAATTCAAGAAAAGTGCAAAAAATAGTAGATACATATTCAAAGAAAAAAGTTCTGTAGTTAATTTGGAAGCTATGAGTTACCAATGTTAGCACTCATTGTGTGAATTGACACCTGCATCAAACGATTCAACGAAATAATCTGAGGGTGCTTAAGTCTAGATCTTGCACTGGCAAGGGATTAGTCATTCTCAAATGATGGATAAAGCTAAAATTGCAATAAGAACAGCACTATGAAGGGGTTTGTTCACATTTTTGACCTGACATTTGCAAACTTAGACTCACTGAGTTCAGTTGCTTGTTGTAATTTCACAGTGAGTGATGGGAACAATGTCAGTCCTTCATACTGCAGTGTTGTTTAGGCCACAGTGTATTTCTCTAAAGGGAAGAAGAGGTCTGAATTTCTTTCTAGAACATTGGAGCTGTTGGGTTTTAAACTGAAAATCATCTACAGTTTAAAAAGTAGCATGAACTACATTTTATTAGCTCTTGGGAAGTGTGTATCTTGCAATGGTGGAGTTTCTTGAAGTTCTTTATATCTTTTTTTGAAAGTAATGCCAGGAAGAACTCTGGCACCAAATGCATCTAAGAATCCTGCTAATTAATCAGCCAAGGACCCGGCTCATTCTGCTTCCCTGATCAGGCTGCTAAAATGATTTCTCAATAAATCTTTTAAAAAAGCTGCTTTGAATGGTTATAAATCATTATACACTTCACCTTCACACAGGTAAATTTGACATTTAGTATGATTCATTTTTTTATTTCTTATACCATAAGTCTTATTCTTGATTTTTGTGTCTTTAATGACATTTGCTTGAAAATTTGGCTCTAAAGCTCAGAAATCAAAATCACAACTTGTATGAGACCGTAAACTCCTAAAGGACACAGATTTTTGTCTATATTAATTAAAAAAACAACTAAGAACAATGCTTGGCACATGAAAGTGGCTAAATATTATTTGCTGAATGAACAACCAATTCATATCTTTTCACTCTGAGTCTCCTTGAACCCAGTGAGCTGGCCTTCAGGACAAGAACACAGGCCACCTTTCATTTCCACGTCTGTGTGGGGTGAGGTCAGTGTCGGTAAAAGTGGTCAATGGCTAAAGGTAGCCACATACACGTTTTGGCAAACTTACTTATTTAAGTATTTATTTATTATAATTAAACATTTCTCAGTTCTCAGTTCATATGTTACTGCCAATCACACATTTGATCAAAAAACACCGCATTGATGTAATTTATATAAAGTAAACAAAAGCAAGACAACATATATTTATCAGAGTTGGCCTACTACCAATAAATGAAGTTTATCTGGAAGTTTTCCAAATATCAAATGAGCTCAAAGCATCCCCTGTGAACACACCCACACAACTCTCAGTCCCGTGGCTGGCAGCCACAGCTGTGCTCCAGGGAGAGGTGAGGGCAGAAGGCAGCATCACCAAATTTACTAAATCTAAGAAAATGCCACCCTGTTTGGCCCTCCATTTATTTAATTATCAATAACATCAGTATTAAGCAAGTCCAGTGCAAAGGGGCTTCCTGGCATTATTCCATGTAACCCTCCAGATTAACAAGGGTATGGGAACTATTCTCCATTTACAGATGGGAAAATGAGGTGTGGACATACCAAGGCCACAGAGCTGGAATTAAAAACTCAGCTCCAGCAAACTCCAGTATGTCTGCTTTATCTAATATGCAGCATCTTAGGTAAAAACATGCCCTAAAATACAGCAGGAAATGGAGTAAACCAAAATCTTGCATGCAGGACATTAATGGTTTTTTAAGTGGAAGTACTGAAAACTCCCTTTTGCAGAGTTTTTAATAGAAAGCCTTTGTACCACCAAACATAGCCATCTGGAGATTCAAGGTTAGTAATTCTATTCCACCTTCCACCCCTTGAGTCACATGCTACAATTGTCTTAAACTTAAATGTGTTAAATTCTCCTAGACCAGAAAAGAGCTGGTTATTCTCAGGGCTGGGGTGTGGCTCATAGTGGAACCTTGGATTATGTCATGATTTTATTTTTTTTGTAAAGTGGTGTATACTTCACAGAAGATGAGAAAGTATGTTAATGAGGTAGAGAGGTGGCGCTATGACCTATGACCTCACAGATAGATCAAGGCCCCCCAAGCATGGAGATACTGGGTTCAGTTCCATGGATAGCTCTCCTGGCCTTGCTGGGCTCATCTTCGCCTGACCTGGCCCATTTCTGCTAAATAGAGGCACTCTGACTTGCCTCTTCTGCAGAGACCCAACCTCAGGTCTCTAAGCCCAATTCTAAGAATCATTAGGAACTTGGGAAGTAACAGCAATGGGTCGCTTTACAGACTTGACCAGTTGCTTGAAAACTTTCCCTTCAAGAGCTGGATGCTACATTAGGTTAGTAATGGGAAGCCAGAGGCAGCCTGGCTCTCCCTGTGCTTCATCATAAGGGCACCATCACAGAACCATATGCAGCCCACTTGGCACCTAGACCCCATAGCTCGGGGGCACACACAGTTTGGGTTATCTCAGAGGCAGGGGTGGAAACAGTGAATGCAGGGAGATGTGGCATTTATTGTGCCATTTACAGGGGCTGAGGATAGATGATGAGATTCTCTTTGTCAACCACAAAGAGCTCAAGTTGATTTTTAAATGCAGGGAGTATTTCTCTGGGGCCTGGCACTCCTTCCTCCAGGCTGCGCAGCATTTGCAAGCATGCCAAGCTACGCCACCATTGATTTACTGTGCTGGGAGCAGCGCTCCATCAGCCTCCCTTAGCTGCTCCTGCCACCAAGCTCTCTCTGTCCCCGGGCATTGTGCTTACAGAAGAAAATCATTCACTTGCTTGTATGTTACATGCAAAACAAACTATTTTTAGCTGGCTACATCTATCACCTCACTTGGCTACTGGCTTGGTTGGGGGAGCAGAAAGGAGAAGGACAAAGAAGCAGGAAAGCTAAGCTTTCCTGAAAAAGCAAAATGAGCACATGCTGGCAGTGATACAGGTTATCATAGGCAGTGACAGAGAAATGTGCAGCCTGTTCCAGCTGCTGTCACAAGAGCTTTGTCTTGTCTTGCTTGTGGCAGCCCAGAGTGGACAGTCAATGATAGCGCTGGCGTGCATGCAATTTTTCTTGTCTGCTCAGAAGGGGCTCCTTGGAGTCTCCTGCTGCTACTAGTCACACACTTCTAGGAAGGGAAGGAAGCCTTTTAAATGACTTTTTTGATAAAGTGATAGATTGCATTGACATCAAGTTCCTCCTTCTGAGGTTTTGGATTTTCATTTTATTTTGTTAATGTTTAAATTTATGACCTGAGATTTCACTCATGAAGATGATGCCTAGAGAGTCTTCAAGTGCGAATTCGTCACTCTAAATTTTCACAGGCACTTCAAAAAATGCATGCAATGTTTTTGCGAATACACATACAGAAGACTGAGGCAGAATAGGGGATTCTGGTTTCTGGTCAGGAAGGATCTTCACGTGGTTGCTGGATGTAAAAGAAACAGATATTTGGCAAAAACCTCAACATATGGAAACTGCTTCTGAGAAGAGAGTCTGCAGGATGCTTGCAGGGGGCTAAGGACAATGATTGATGGCAGGCTTAGCTCAGGCTAAGTGGCCGCACTGCTTACCTAAGTCTCTTATAGCATGGTTGGCTGCACTGCTTCTAAAGTGTCAGGAGGGCTGGAACAACAGTGTTTGGGCTAGTCCCTACTGAGGGACAAAGTGCACCTAGGCAGGAGAGAGATGCATGCAGACCCACAGGACTTGGAGAACACAGGGCTAGACCCCACTCAAGGACATTAGGGAGCAGCAGATGGTGGAATAGACCAACATAATCACTTCCTGACACGCCTCACACTTGGGTTCTTGGAATTAGCTAGATGATAACATGTACTTAAAGACCAAATCAGATTATAGCAGCTTCCTAACCTGGCCTAAGGATGTTCTCAAATAAAACTAAAACTCAAGCACTGATTGTGTGCATGTTATGTATGTTATGTGACCATTTTAGCAAGCCACTGGGCACCTTGCCACTCCTGCTCCAGCTACTTCTGGGCTGTGACTTGCCTCTTCTTGCCTGGGTCTCACGGTGTTCACTCTCCAGCCCTCTTTAAAGACTCATGAAGTCACACCCACCCTCTCTACCCTCCCCCAGGCCATTCTCCTTGGTGCCCATGGGCCTAAGGTGACAATCCTCCTATGCTTGCAACACTTTTCCCAAGCCTCACTCCTTCACACATTGAGGTTTGTTTGTGCACAAAAGCAGCCATTCAGACCATGTGCTGTGCATGGTGAGGTCCTTCTTCCCTGCCACCACCTAGTAGGAATGGTGGACAGAAGCCAGGCAAATGATTACACCCATGAGGAGCATCAGAAAGGGTGCCACAGGGTCAGGAGGTGACGCACCCAGCCCTGTGCAGAATGTCCAGGAAGCCCCCTAGGGATGCAATGTTCATGCTGACTTGGTGAAGATGCATAAGGGTTTGTCAGGCTTAGTTTAAAACTCATACTGAGGGGGGAGGGGAGCTGGGGGGGATGGGTGGGCAGGGAGGGATGGGGGGGGAGGAAGAAGGGGGGTATTAAGATTAGCATGCATGGGGGGGAGGGAGAAAGGGGAGGGTGGGCTGCGCGGCACGGAGAGGACGGGTGGTGACTCTGCCGCATTTTGCTGGGCTGGTGGACAGTGGCCGTGGTGTGGTTGTTGGGGGGACCTGATATGGGGGAGAGCATAGTAAACATGGTGTTCTTCAGGTAAGTGTAGATTAAAAATTTAAAAAAAAAAAGAAAGAAAGAAAGAAAAGGGGGATTACTCCTTAACAGGATAAAACTATTGGTAAATCAAAGATCAACGCATGCTTTAAATATCCTTAATGTTGATCACTTAAAGGGTGTCAGATGATCAGCTATGGAGGTACTCTTTTCTGATAATATTCCTTTCTCTTAATTAAAAAAAAAAAAAAAAGCAGTTACTGTGTGCTGACCTCCAATGAGTTCTGCACAGTGGTATAGAGGGCATGCCAAAGTGTGGGCAAAGGGTCTGTTTGTTTCTACGCAGAAGATCAAGGCCTAGCTTGGATACCCGGAAAATGAACTAAGATACGATATGAGGAGGAGCTTCCGGCATCAGCACTCTCTGGAGGACTCGTGCCGGGGGATGATCATCAAAAAGCCTCCACAGGGATCCAGACGATGCTGCGGTTGTGGCTGCATCCAGCCCACCGTCTCCTGGACTTGCCATTGGAATGAGGAGGGAGATGTCTAGGCTGGCATGTGCATACAGTGAGACAACGAATTTGACTGGATCTGTACTGTTGGAACTCAACCAGGAGTTGGGAGGGGTGCAAGTTGTAGCACCCCAAAATCTCATGACTATAGACTATCTATGGTTAAAAGAACATATGGGATGTGAACAGATCCCAGAAATGGGCTGCTTTAATTTGTCTGATGGTTCAAGTGTTGGAAAATATCCATCATATCATAGATAAATTTTCACAAATGCCTAGGGTGCCTAAATGGTTTTCTTGGCTTCACTGGAGATGGCTGGTAATTATAGATTTGCTTTGTTTATGTCACCGTATTCCTATTATGTTAATATGTGTGTGCAAATTAGTTAGTAGTTTAAAACCTATACATACTTAAGGTACTATACAAGAAGATATGTCAAAGAAATAATCAATCCTCCCAAGTTTCCTTCATATGCTACATCTATAGCTTTTCTTCTTCCTTCCTAATTACAAACCTTAAATAGAATTCGTGCCTCATATCGAATTTACCGAGTATCATAATTCCTCCAGGTGGTAAAGATACCTCGAGACAAGTGCTGGGCATAGAAGCCACAGGGCATAAATCTGCAAAGAAGTAAAAAGCTAACCTTTGCAAACAATATGGCTTCTCTCTCACTTACCAACTTTACATTTCCCTGTATGGCCCCGGAAGATGACTGGTTAGCCAGAGACGGGTAAGATTCCTCAAGGGAGGAACAACCTAAGACAGGCACAGTCGCAGGGGGGCCATCAGGTGAGAATTTGGGGATCAACAGAGGTGAGGCTCAGAACCTCACCCCCCCTGCTTTGAGAGAAATCTTCTGCATCCGTGGATGTCTTGCTGCCCTTGTCTAGCCTGGATTAATACTTAGTCCATAGGCACACACCTGATCATCTGATCATCTACATTTGCCTTCTTACAGCACTAAACTATGTTTTCTACCTTTATCTTGCATCTACCTACCACTTCAGCATTTTATTAAAAATAAAAATAATAATAATAATAGGAGAAATGTGGGATCAACATATAAATCAAGTACAAAAATCAAATGAATATTCATATTTGACCTGATGGTTTATAGGTCATATTGCATGATCAAAACCGAAAGTTTCTGTGATGAATGCCCTTGTACTGTTCACCATGTAAGAATTTATTCACTCTGTAAGAATTCGTTCACCATGTAAGAACTTGTTCGTTATGCTTCAGAAGATTGGAGACTGATGAGAATTAGGCTTGAGATGGATTAATGATTGTACATTGAGCATTGACCCCCCTATACTGAATTTTATTGTTGTTAACAACCATTTGATCAATAAATATGAGAGATGCCCTCTCAAAAAAAAAAAAAAAAAAAAAAAAAAAACTCATACTGATTTCTATTAGAATAGATCCAAGTTTACTGATGGGGCCTAAATATTCTGCAACTTACAAGTCCTATGTTCCAGCCTGCATGGGCTTCCTGTTACTGCTGTCAAGTTAGCTGCACTGGGCTGGGTCACAGGGCCTCTGGCCCTCTGTGTGCATCCAGAATGTTTGCATCCTGACCGACATTCTCTAGCTTGGCTCTTCCCTGTGCTTGCGTGTCACTCATGTCCAAAACCAATGAATGTTGGTCTTGATGCGTGAGAAGAAGGAAACAGATGTTCAAGGAAAAGCCCTGACAGTTCTGGGTGGGCGCTGGAGAAGTGGCTGAACTTTGGGTTGGTGCTGGTGCCTGGCGTGTGGCCTGTGAGCTCTCATGTTGAAATAGTGGTGTTCCAGGAAATGCTGCCTTAAACCTATTGGCAGGGAAACAAATCTTTAAGCACAAGGGGAGCACACTCAGCCATCAAGGGTGTTGCAGGTGCCGAAATTCATGGAGGCCACCGGTTCCTCCCGATTCTAACTGGGAATGTCCCTCTGTTTCTAAATTCCCAACTGTTACTGCATATCCTGCTCAGCAACCCACCTTCCTATTAATCTGCCTTAATGTTTGTGGGGTGTGTCGCATTCTTTGAGGTGCTGTAAACTCCATATAGACTCTGGAGATGTGCCAAGGTGTGACTGCTCTGTATTCCTTGAACTGGTGGCAGCGTGCCCACCCCTGCATCATTCTGCCCCAATCTGGTGCCTGTGCCAGCAGCAGTTGCATGCCCTCAATTCTGAAAGTGCAGCAGCCATGCAGCTATCAGAGTCAGCACTGGACAGGAGGCACAAAGCCCGCCAGTCTTTGGGAGGATGAAAGTCAGAGAAGAATACTGCACTCCATGTTACCGTTAGCATCCTACACTCTCTGTTGTCACTGCCACTGTTATTGATTGCAGCTTCATGGTCCTTTTGAGGCATAATTAAAAAAGATAAATAACTGTAGAGATCCTCACCAAGACAAATGAATAGTCTGAGGCTTCTCATTTCAATGCCTTTTCCAGGAACATTAGAAAGGGTTTCAGATTTCTTTGTAGAAACTTACTAGAAAGAGATGGCAAGATTGCATGAATTGTGGTTTCTTCTTGGCCCCATGTGAAGACAAAAAAGAGACATTTCGTTTTATTTTTTAGGGTGTATTAGTGCTAGAAGTTCTAATTTGTGAGTCTGAAATGCCATGAAGTGGATACAGCAAATTCAAAATGCTTATCATATGAGAGGAATAATTTTGGGGCATCCAACAAGATCAGGGTCTGAAGGCATAGAGGCGTGTTAGCAGAAAGATTAGGAAACAAAAAATATTTTTTACAGTTTTAAAAATCTGCTTCCTCTCCCCCTCCTTTTTTTTTTTAACGAAGTGTAACATTTCTCTGGCCTTTTGAGCTTCTGAGGCTTGGTATATGAGGTTTATGCCTTATCTGGCCTGCCCTCCCTCCTTTGCTTCCTAAAATAATTCCTCTGCCTCAGTAACATTCTCTTCAAAGGAGGATTTATCTCTAACCCTCTCTCACAAACCAGGCATGAAGAGGCTTTCTTAAACTGGGAGCTTCCAGACATGAGGTGGAGGGGCCAGGCTCAGCGCCTTCACCTGCTCCTCAGCCAACACCAGGACCTGGCATAAACTGAATTCATGCAGACTGGTCTGGAGACACACCAGGAATCAGTGAACAGTTTGTTTTAAAAGTATATTTTACTAGGAAATATCTGTTCAGCCTTTTTCTTGTGCTACTTCCCTGGGTTTACAAAACAAGTGCATTTTGCTTAGAATCATTGCTGCATCCCTCCATCATCTATTAACTTTGGAAATAAGTGTGTGCCCAACACAGTCCATATTGATCTTTAACCTGGGGATGTGGGCCTTCAAGAGAACACCCACTCACATGACCAACCTGGATACTGTTGGAGAAGTCTCTGTTCTACATGCGTATGCACCAGATAAATTTGTAACAAAATGTAATAGTAATTATGCCAATATCTCAGTAGCAAAAATGATGACCATTTACTGAGTGCTGCTTATATGCTATGTGTGCTAACAGCATCTTCTGTGGACTGGGCCGTGTGGTGGGCTCCGTGCTATAAAGAGGGTGCTATTATATTCCTGCTCTCAGAGGAAGCTCAGGCTCTGGGGGTTTACGTAGCTTACGAGTGTGCATGGTGGGAGGGGTAGGCTGACAGACGGTGTTAGCCTGACCTCCAGAATCTCTCCCCTGGTGGAGGTCATCTGAAGGCCGTCGCAGAGCTAGTGCCAAGGCCAACCATACACACAGCTGCCACTAGCTTTCCCTGGGGGAACAAGCTGCTCGTGTATCCTGGTTGGGGTGCCCATGTGGGTTCACTAGCTGTAGGGTGACAAATCACCTCTCACCACATCAGAGCTGTGACAGTCCCCTCTGTGGCCCTTCCAGACAGGCCTGATTAAACTATTAGCCAATGAGCTAGCCTGATGGCTCTGTCAGGAGCCCTCCGGCACTCAAGCAAACAGCTTGGATGAATGCCTCTCTGGAGCTAGTCCGGGCTCACCCTGTGTGTAGCCAGCTTGCAGGGCCAGCTGAGCGCCGGCCACCAGGGCTCCCTCCCACAGTTCCTGAGTCCCCTGTGCAGCTGTGGGTGATGTGGGAGATGGCAGCCACCATCCTCATGGCTAAGTTCACCTGCACTGGCTGCCAGGGCCACTTTCACTGTTAGCCCATCAACAAAGCCGCTTCTCCTGGCTTGCTGGAGCTTCCTTCTGGCACCATCTCATGAATCCAGGATACCATTCCCTTGTTAGCTAAATGCACTTCTCCCAGAATATGAGAACTGTAGACAGATACTGTTTGTCATTTGTAATTATTGCCACAGTAGAGACACATTTTCCACATAATGAATGAAAATGCTAAGCAGTAAAATGGGCATGTTTGCTGGAGCTCCCTGGGCCCAGGCCTTTGTTCAGCTGAAGAGGAATGTGTGCTGGCCTCACCTTTATGAGGAATCTACACTAGCCAGCCCTGCAGCAGCAGAGGGCCTGGTGGTTGCAGGGGCTGGGAGGGGACCGCGTGGCACGCCATCCCACGCCCACGCCTCACTCCTGCTCTCAGGACAGCACGTCTCTGTCCTTTCGTTTGGGCCTTTTCAGTCCTTGAGAGACTGAGCCATCCCCAGGTGGCTCTCCTAGCCCTGGGGGTGTCACCCAGTTCCTGGTTGTGATGACAACTAGATGCTGGTAGATGTGACTGCGTGTTTTTGCCCTCTGGGAACCTGCCTCATTTCTTGCTGCTCAGTCCTGGATCCAGTATCTTACCAATAATAACAGGTTTGTTTGTGATACAAAATGCCCTCCACCTCTTCTTTGCCTGACTTGGTCCAACCCATCTTTCAAGACCCACATCCTCCAGGAAGTGTCCCCCACCTTGCAGTGATGGGGCTTCCCTCCTCCCACAGCAGGAGGTGGCAGTCCTTGTTCCCATCGCCCAGTCACCCTGTGCTTGAGTGCTGGCTGGTGCTCCCCTGCCACCTGGGCTTGCTCGTGGGGCTGAGAGGCTGAGGAGCAGATGGTGCAGGGTGTCCTGGGGACCCTTGGCTGGCCTGGAGGTGTCAGGAAGGTGGTGAGGAGGGTGGTGACTGGCTGCCTGCCCTGGGGGGTGGGGGGTGTTGGCAGGGACAAGGGGACAGGTGCTGGGGACTGCTGTGGCTCTGCCAGGGTCCTGGGAGCAACCACCATGCTCAGCCTTACACCTCAGTGTCTCCAGAACCACATGCAGGCACATGCCCTGCAGATGCCTGGTCTTGTGTTCAACACAGTACTGCTGAATGTCTCCAAATTCTTGCAGGAAACCCTCACCAGGTGACCCTGCTGTTCCTCCCACTCCCACACATCCTGCTTCTTTGGGGTGGTTCTGGGGCCAAACCCTGCAGCTCTCGGGGTGACACTTACCAGTTCACTTGGTCCCCTGCAGTGGACCTCTGGGGTCATGATGGCATTGCAGGCCCATGAGCTGATGTGGCAACATGGCAGTAACCTTCACTGTCCTTTATTCATACACAGGGTGAAGCCAGGCGGGGTGCAGGGAGCAGGGGGCATTGGGGGCCCAAAGGAACTTTCCTTGTCCTTGGTGCAGAGAGGCAGGACATGGACAGTGGGGGCCGTGCGGCCCAGCAGTGTGTGTCTGCAGGCTTCTGGGGGACACAGCAGCTGCCAGCTGGCTACTCAATCTGCAATCATCCTTGTCCTGAGAGATATGCATCAAGAGACCTGGAGTGTTCAGTGCTGCAGACAAGGGGTGCCCATTGGAAACCCCCGGCCCAAGGGGCCTTGCCGGGTCCACTCACCAATGGACCGAATGAAGCAGGGAATTCTAGATGTGGGCCGAAGGCTGTTCTCAGATGCATCTGGGGCCGGGTTTCCACAAGGCTCATTGGCCTTAGAAGGGAGCACTTAATTGGAAGCTGCAAACATCTCTGCAGCATCCACTTAGTTATAACTAATTTGCTATTGATCAGCCAATTATTCTAAGAGAACCCCTTGTAAAAATGTCCTGAGTGTTTAACCATCAAAGTGAAGGGCACCAACATCTTTCTATCTCAAACATCCAAACGTCCGCACCAGAGCATGCCCACATTTGAAGATTTTACACAGCATCTCTGCTCCCAGGTAGTCCTGTTAATGTTGAATTGCCTCTTGGTGGGAGGGAAGAGACTGTTTTTCATGTTTACATTGTGTATGAGTTTATACATTAGCGGGTTTCAATAACCTCTTTTTGAAGTAAGCTGTGAGCTCTCTGCTCAGGTGTGAGTCACACACACAGCATGTGTCTCATTTACCTACTTCATCTCTATAGAGTAACACGTGGATTTAATTTTTCGGATAACCAAAATGAATGCATTTAAGAGTAAAGTCTGTATACAATTTTAGGCATTTTTATTAATGTGTTTCTGGGACATTTTACTTAACTCCCCTTCTCCCCTTCCTAAAAAGGGGAGCACACATAATGGTCTAACCTTAAGGCACGTGATCATCTATATGGGTATCAATTAATATCCTGGAAAGTAATTTTAAAATGATCTCCTTTGGGTTAATAAAGTGCTCAGAACAATTTACACAGATCTGAGGGTCCCAAATGCCCTCAAACCCTGAGATTCTGTCACCTTCTGCCACCGTCTGTGGCTCCAAAGAGAGAGAAGGGCTCAATCTCACAAAGCTCTAGGCCTCCCTGCCTTATAAAGTATACAGCTTTGTGAATGACACATTCTTGCCTTCATAAAAGGCTTTACAATTAATACTGGGTTCTGACGATTTGGAAAGGGGCTGTTACTGCCTGTGGGATGAGTATAGAATTGTGTACTAGAACCACATAAACTCAAATTAGATACTGGATTAAATTAATAGTAATAATTGTAACAAATTATTTTAAAGTAATGTATCATCACGTGGGAATATTTTAATGCAATTCTTAAGGCAGAATTCTGCAGTGCAGAGAAGGTGGGGGGTTTCTCCTGTGCCAGAAGTGGAAGCACCAGGAGAGGCTGGAGAAGCACAGAGCAAACTTGGTAAAAAGTGGGATGGCTGAAGGTCGGAAGTTAGAAGCTGTCTCTCCTTAAAGCAGCATTTTCGCGCTTTTGTTTTGGGATAAAGATGCTTGTGAAGCTGAGGATCCCTGTCTAATTCGGGATGCTACACCTGACAGTGTCACGTCCTTTTGTGATGTCACTACAGAGAGTGTTGACTAGTGAGCAGTTCAAGGGTGGCCTTCAGATTTGGCATCTCCAGGTGGCAAATTACTTCAGATCTAGATTTTCAAAAGCATATGAAAGCAGTGAAATGTTATTAATCAAAGCTCAATGGTACAGCTCAGCCTCAACCAGCTGTTTCTGTAGTACCACGGATTTTAATTAATGGCCTACTTGCTGCAAACAGGAAGCGCAATTTAGCCCTGGGAAAAGAAAGCAAGGAATAACTCACGGACTTTGAAAAATCCATATTCTTTTGTGCTTATAAATTCATTCTTTTTTTTACCACCACAATAAAAGTAACCCTTTCTCTTCCACTATCAAACATTTTCAAATGATTTCTTCTCTCCTCCTGTTGTGGCCCTGACAGAGTGGGGACCTCATGCCATATGCTCTCATCTCACCTCCAAAACTACAACTCCTGGGGCAGATGTCTTTATCCAAAGTCTTTTGGGGCCCTCACAATGGTGCCAACTCCTTTGCCAGAAGCAGTTACCGAATAACACATCTCAGAAGATCTCTGAGAATTCAAGCACTATTTCCTGTACACTGAGTGGAGTTTGTTAGCATTCCAGCATCAGAGTCTCCTCAAAAGTTTTCTTTGATCAGAAGAGACTGATGGAAAGATAGAAAAGCTGAGGGTTCCCTGGAAACCCAGGGATGCCATCTGTGTCTCTCTGTCTCTCTGTTTCTGTCTCTGTATGTCTCTGTCTCTCTTTCTCTCTCTGTTTCTGGCTCTCTTTCTTTCCCTCTGGCTCCACAAACACAGCACACGTGGTGAGGAGGGTCCCGGACCTGCTTGGTTCTCAGGCAGCCCTGAGGGGAACCAGCCACCAACCTGCCAAGGTTTGCACGTAGTCCCGCCTCCACACTGGGTGAGCTGCTCTGTGCTGGGTTCTTTGAGCTTTGTTTCATCACAGACCATTATAATTTCAGCTTCAGCCAGTATGGTTAGTGTTGTGATCTTGTGAAACCACATTGAATTCCCACTTCTTTGTCTGAAGTGCCACGATGCTAGCCAAGTGGGGAGAAAAGGTTCTTCTGAGATTGATTTTTTCCAGACACCGTGGTTCTGTTCAATTGAATTCACTCAAGTTGTGGTTAACATAAACACTACAGAGAGTAGGACATGTCAAATTAGCAGCTTTGCAAATCTCCTGTTAATTGTCAGCCTAATTAAAAAATTGCTAATTATAGTGTTTATAACTTCAAATAACTGCTCAGCTATAAAGTACGGTCTGTCAGGTGTAAATAGGGGATTGGAGGGGAAAAAATCAATCGACATCTGTTAATTTATCAACAGCAGTACACCAAATTGGAAAATGGATCACCTATTGCAGGGCGAATCCGCTTGGTGATAAAAAGACCAATTCATTTAACACCTGTTTAACAAATGATAATGGCCATCTTTACTGGCTTGTTCAGGTTGTCTCTGCTTATCAAACTCCCACCCTGTCTAGGAGTTGAAGCAAGGCGTGTGCCAGCACAGGAGCAGATCTCCTGGGAGGAGGAGCCATAGATAAGACATTGGCCCACTTATCAGAGAGCAGGGACCCTACAATTTGACTAAGAAAATGTTTTTTTTTAATGTTTGGTGCAAAATTAAAAATAAAAAAACCCAAAACACTCACAGATGCACACATTCAGACAGTAAGAGTGGGGGAACCTCTGCCCCCTGAAGAATTCCAGAGCCCCAAGGCCCTCACTCATTCCTGTTTGACTGAATTCCCATTTTCCCAGAGGGTCCCTCCCTGCCAAGTGCCAGGGAGCAAGGGGGCCGGAATCCAGCCACGGCGTCTGCGACCTCTGCGCTTGGGTCCACTCTGTCGTCCTTTGTAAGCCGCCTACGTACACGGGATCACGGGTGCTGGTGCTTCATGGGGCGCTGCCCTGCATGGCGCCCTAAGAGCACAGCTGCTCCCTGATTCACTAGCATCCCCTCGGCCTCTGCTAGTGTCTTGGGGACTTCCAAGAGAGGGGCCTCCTGCTCTACGGGGCCCTTCCCTGTGCCCATCATGACCTGTGGGGAAGGACAGAAGACTCGTTGTCTGCGCATGGGCTCCTCATCCTCTGGACAAAGCGCACAGAGCACTCACTCAGTTTCCCACAGGAAAGGGGGTTGGTGAACTATCAATAAGCACTAATAAGCACTGGGGTGTTTGTCTACTCTTCACTCAGCAGACACTTGCAGAGAATTTTATTCTAAGCCAGGAATTATATTCAGACAGAAGGAACAAAGATGGCCGTAGACTGTTTGTGGATCAGTGGGATCACGTGGGAAAGGAATGGCGGCCAGTGTGTGGGCATGTGAAGAGCAGTGAGGACCTAGAAGTGCCTTCCCAGGCTTGTGCCCCTACTCCTGTGGCCAGTGGGGCAGCAGTGGAGGGCCTGGGAGCAGGCCCCAGAAACAGGCTTGCTTTGTCTCCTAGTTACTGCTCCACACCTTGGATTTGAGCTTGGGACCTCCAGACATGTTTTACCCACCTTACACTGTGTTCCCTTGGCCCTGCTGAGTCACAGCTTTGGGTCACGACTTGGCACCTTCCCTCTGGTTCTGTGCCACTGGGGAGGGTTTCTGCTATGTGCAGGTGGCCCGTGTTGTAAGGTGTCCCTTCCCACCCGATGATCCTCTCACCTCACCTCCCATCACAGCAGAGTGGGATAGAGAGAGGTTGGCTTCCTGGGGCACAGCTTTTTACCCTCTCCCTCACCTGACTGGCTGCCTTGGTGTCTGTCCCTACCGGCCTAAGAGGCACCTTAGGTTCAGAGCTCTGGAGGAACAGAGACAGCAAAGAAGCTAGAGGGGCAGGGACCCCACCAGGGGAGGCAGAGCCTTGTGGGGAGCTGGCAGACACTGCATGTTTGAGAGGCGTCCACAAGGAGGAAGGGTCCCATGCAGGAGTTTACATATAATGAGAAAACACCTGCCAACACAGTGCGCTCATAATCACTTGTCGAAGCATCTGAGCGATGACATTACAACTACTCCCACTTACAGATGAGACACTTAAGGCCTGAGCATTCAAGACTTGCTCCAGCCCCTCAAGCAGAAGGGACAGGGACCATGTGGACTCAAGTCTTGGACCCCAGGGTCTTCCTGCTACTTCCATTAGCTGTATCAGTACTGGGGAAGAGAGGGGAACTTGCTGGTACAGGAGAACCACAGATTCTTCAACAGATAAAGCCCTCACTGTGGTGCTGTCACAGTGCTCCTGTGATAAGCCAGAGGTACCCACACCCAAGATGTGATTGAGGTCAATGACCCTAAAGAGGGAGGCAACTGGATCAGACATGAGACCACATCCAATCACCTACTAGCAAAGCAGACAACATTCTTTGGCTACAGCCAGAGACGCAACTGAGAGGACTTCCAGAGTGATCCAGGGGGCAGGCTCTCCATCCACTGCTGCTGCAGGGCTCTTGAGAATCTTAAGCATTCATTCCACAGCCTCTGGGTACAAACGCTGGCCCCCGCTGACAGCTAGCCAGGGCCTGGGGCCTCGAGGAACTGAATTCAGCAAGGAGTGAGAAGGGGCCAGAGACTCTGGGGAACCAGCTGGCTGAGCCATGCCTGACTTCTGACCCAGGGACTGTGTGGTAAAAATGGGCTTGTTCAAAGCCACCAAGTGGGAGAAAAGTTTGCCACAGTGACAGGGAACTAAAGTCAGTTTCTTGCTCAAGGAACTGTCAAATCTGGGTGGCAGCCCCTCTCAGAGATCTGGGCTTTGTGGGCAGCTACAGCCCTTGAAATCCATGGCTTTCAGTGGATGAAAGAAAATAGAAAAGACTTCCAAAATGCCCTGGCCTGGAGGGGCTTCTCATTGTCCTGCTCAATTCCCTTGAAGAGCCACAGGAGCACGTGAGAACCCAGGGCTGGGAACCATCCCGGCTGCACAGTCACCTCCAGCAGGAACTGCTTGGGGGGAGAGCACACCCTCCTCAGTGGACAGCTGCCTCTGGGCCTCACCTTGGACAGAGGCGTCCGGGCTGTCTGCCTAGTGGACGACTTGAAATGTGTACACCTGAGCATCAGCAGGCCCCAAGCGTTGACCTGGGAGAGTTGCTGATCCAGCCAGAGGGAGTAGACCGGGAAGCGGCCAGACGATGGTCAGCGTCTCTCTATCAGCAAGGACCTGGGCAAAGCGGAGCGTCAGCTCAAGCGGCATGTGTGTCATCAGGTGTAGTGTTCATTTGAATTGTTGGATAAATTCAGTTAACAAGTTATTATAGGGTATAAGGAAAGCATTTTTGTATCAATAGACTATTTTTAGAGCAGCATTAGCTTTAGCTTTATAGAAAAAGTAAGCAGAAAGTAGGGGTTCCTGTATGCTCCATGTTCCCCCTCAGTTTCCCCTGTTACTTACACCCTGTCAGTTGACAGCTGATGAAGCAGCACTGATGCATTATTGTCAACTACACTTACATTTGGGGTCACTCTTGGTGGTATTCAGGTCTAAGGGGTTGTGATAAGAGCATATCTGCCAGAGAGTGTCATCCACAGCAGCTTCATGGCCCTAGGCTCCTCTGGGCTCCCTGGTCATCCCTCCCACGGCCCTCTGGCAACCACTGACCTGCTCACTGTCCCCACAGCTCTGCCTTTTCCACAATGTCATAGATAGAACCATGCAGTATGTGCCTGTCCAGACTGGCTTCTTTCACTCAGTGATGTGTGTTCAAGGTCCCTCCGGGTCCCTCCATGGCTGGTGGTCCATTTCCTCTTAGTGCTGAATGACACCCCGTGGTTGGGCTGCACCAGAGTTTGTTTATCCATCGCCTGCTGAAGGGTGTCTTGGTTGCTTCAAAGTTTTGTCAATTATGGATAAAGCTGCTGTAAACCTCTGTGTGCAGGTTTCTGGATGGGGGTAAATTTTCAGCTTCTCTGGGTAAATACCAAGGAGCAGGATTTCTGGATCATACATGGTAGGAGCATGTTTAGTTCTGGGAGAAACCCCCAAGCTGTCTCCCACAGCGGCTGCCCCAGCTGCACCCCCACCAGCGGTGATGCAAGCTTCTGCTGCTCCGTGTCCTTCAAAGACGGGCCTCAGAGACCTGCACAGAGATGGTGTCAGGGCCACCCTCTTATGAGGTCTCATGACTCAGAGAACAGCATCCCCAATAAATGTCACATGGTTTAGTGTGTGCCACATGCAGGTATTTTATGGCCAACACCTCACTTAGTCATTTCAATGACCTTCTGGGCACATACTACCCCTTCCTGATTAGGGATAAGAAACACAAGATTGGGAAGTTATGAGGCTTTACAAAGACCACAGCCAGTGAAGACTGGAGTTAAGTCCAGGTGGGGCTGACTTGAACCCACACTCTTCCCACCAGACAGTTTTTTGCTATGTTAGCATCACACATGTCTGAAGGACTTTTTGGAGCCCAGCCCAGGGCAACTCGGTGCCCAGCAGGCTGTGTTGGGGGAACTGCTTAGAATGAGACAGGAAAGAAAGAGGGAGAAGGAAAATGAAGCAGAAAGATCATGTGTGGGAGGTCACAGAGCCAAAGAACCAAGCACAGGGCTCAGGGCTTATCATGTGGACACCTTGGCAAGGTGGACAGCACCCTGTGTTTTGGTATTAAAAGCACTGGAGGTGCCAGGACTTCCTGTGTGGAGCCCCACACTACCATGGAAAGCAGTGGAATCCTAATTAAAAAAAATAAAGCATAGGTCATTGCTGACTTCTGAGCTGATTGTGGTTAATTCTGCTTATGTCCCCTGGCTCTGGGGCTCATTGCCCTACATGTGTCCTTAATATCAGAGCTCTGCATCACAGCTTGCACCAAGCTTCATCCAAGGCTTCGATGGAGGCAGGGATCTGCACAGAGGCGCTTGGTCACTGCAGAGAGCTGGGGTCCTGGGATGCGCCTCCTGTGAGGAGTTCACTAGGACTGCTGTGTGAGCCAGAACAAGCCTAAGAGAATACTCGTCTGACACCCCCTGGAGCTCAATGGCTGGGAGCTTGGCTGGCTCCTCATCTGGCACCTGGCTGCCTGCACACCCCTGCCGAGTGACCATCCACAATGGGGGAAGGTGGCAGCAGCAGTGGAATGGCCTGGGTAGATCCAACTCTGAGGCCCTGAGGAAATCCACAGTAGAGAAGCATGGAGTGCTTGCTGCAGGGGAGGATGGGAGGGGATGCCATCTCTCTGGGAAGCGCCTCACAGAGGAGATAATTCCATGGGGCCCTGCTTCCCGGGGAGGGGCGATTCTCAGAGTGGCTTTGGACGCTCCTGGGCCTGCTGGGTTTGCAGATTCCCAGGTCTTATGGCAGACCTCTGCTCCTGGAACCGTGGCAGGGTGCGCAGGTGGGGAACATCCCAGGGCAGAGCAGATGCCCCCGAGTTCAAACCAAAATGGGGTGGGGGGGCAGGATCTGTGGGTGTAGGGGATGAGCCAGCGGGGACATGTGACCCCAGCCTGGACAGTTCTGGCCCAGGGTGGCAGAGGTGTGTGTCTAGGGTGAGTGCTGAGCCAGGTGGATGAGTGGGGCAGCCCAAACCTTGGAACCAAACAGCAGTTTCTGAGGTTCTCAAGAATCTATGTGCAGAGGTGGTCCCTGAAACACCAGGAGGAGACAGGACAGTGTGGAGCAAAGAGGGCGAGAAAGGGCTGGCAGGAGGGACCTGGGCAAGCATGGCTCAGGCCAGCCTGCTGCACCCAGGCCTGTTCACCCAGAGCAACCCTGCGGCTGCATGGTAACCCTCTTCACCAGGTTCTCAGAACCAGGTGACCTTCGCTCTGCCATGTGGATGGAAGACTGGGGAAACCTGGGAGCTCTCAGATTTCCAGCAACATCAACACCCTCCTTTCTGTCTTTCCCCAGTGTCTGTCCCAGATCACCGACACACCTTCCCATGGTGAAACACACACCTTCACTCTGAGGATCATTTCACATGTGCCAGCTACAGGCTCACCCATACTCAGTTTTTTAACGGTTATTCCAAGTCTTCTCTTTAGCTTATTGCTTTGTTTTGCTTTGCAAAAGGCACCTGAGCATTGAGAACGTATGAATCCACAAAGATGTTAAGTATCAATAAGCTTCAATCATTTTGAACTGATAATTTAAAGAATCTGAGAGTTCAAGATGGCAGCATTTAATTACACCAGGTTTGACCAAAACTGTTGTGATTTTTGGTGTTTGATCAAAAGCATGGTAGACCCATTTGCTCAAGGATCACATAGGTACTTTTGCAAAGATGCATGAGTCTTAGTAATTTTTGTAGACTCTGAAATGGCCCCTGTTGTAATCTACTAAAAACAGAAGGTTTAAAATTTTTTTTGGTTATTGTTACAGACTTGTCTGCACTAGCAGTTGAATTAGGCAATGATTTTGCATTTACAGTAGGTAGATTTGTGAGAGAAATTATTTGCATACACTGTCCCACGTAGAATTTAATTTGAATCCATAGATTTCATGATCTTCTCTCATTGAGAAGTCCAGGATAAATCAAACATCAAATTAAATGTCACATGATAATTAAGTTCTGTGAGCTTAGACCTAAGGTCCTAAGATTCTCTTTTCTTTAAGTAATCAGGCCTGGAGCACATGTTTTATGAGGGTGATAAAACAAGGGAACATTTCATTTAGCTATTTTTAAGGACTATAAGACATTTGAATTTGGTATGTTTAAGTTGAACTCATATATCATACAGTGTAAGTAAAATTGCATACCAAATTACAAATGGGGTTCTTTGTAAACATCTTTGGTAATAAAAACATTTTCATTTCGTAGATAATACCAGAGATAGTCCCAGGGAAATAAATCATGCATTTATAAACAGAAATTGCTTAAAAGAAGCAAACTAAGCAATTTTCTGATCTTCACTGGAACTGAGCGATCCTTGTTTGCACAGCTGAATATTCAAAGGGTTGTTTACCATAATTGGGAGATACTTGACAGTTTAAGTAGCCTGCATTTAGCGGGCTTCAAAATAGGTCCTAAATTATTTGTTGCAAGCCCTTTAGATAAACACACCAGAGTGCTGCTCAATTGTCCTAAAAAGCCACAAATTAGTGGCATTTCTGGGTTATCCTGAGTGATATGTGAGTGTGATGATAGAATTCGTTATGTATCAATCCTCTTCTTGAACTCACAAGACCTATCTTTCCAGTTCAATAACGTTTCATCAGAGCAATCCTGCAACTGTAGATAGAAAACCCCAAGCTGCCAAAATGGATGGAGGCCTGTTGACAACACAGCTGACTGAAACACGAGGTGGTTCCCCTGCTGACAAGGGCCCAGTCTTACCAGGAATCCTGCTAAGACAGTTTTTAGAGGATCCCTGATCCCACTGTGAAGTCAAGTAGGCTGCCCATCCTGGACCCCTGATACCTGACCAAGTCCCTCCTGGGGATTTTCCATTCACTCCTGGATCACAGTTGTACTGGGGTAAGTTCAACCTCTCTCCCCATTCTCTCCAGTTCAGTCAGTCTTGAATGACATATCTGTGGCCTGTTTCCTGGGCCTGCTGTGATTGTTCTTCTACACTTATTCTAGCTTATTAGAACTCAGCTTTACGACAGTGACTGAGTTTATCCTCAAATGAAGGGTGAAGGACATCTGAATTATCAAAATAAACTCAAAATGTAGATACATGTGTGCTGCTATTTCAGTGGAAAGCCCCTCAGGTTTATATCTGGAGACTATTTACCTATACTTTAGGCAGATGTCTAAAAAGCTTGAATTCTTGGTCCAAGCTCTCATCACATTCAAATTCACAATTAGAAGTAGCAGCACATCTATAAGGCACACTGATAGCAGGGAGAGTGTCAGTTCGCTACTGACAGCAGAAAAAAGTAACAGCTTAGGAAAAGCTAGGCCAAGAACTCAGATAGCAAGTAGCAATTTGGCACACATAAGGAAGAGTATCTTCATACATTTAATATCTTAATAAATTTATACATTTCAAGGGCCAGTTTTGGCTCTTCTGCATCTTATGGTTGCTGATGTTTATATGGGTAAGCCTCATTCTCCAAGAAAGATTGATTTATGTCTCATATTACTTATGTAGGCAAAAAGGTATGCTACTCTCTTAGATTTTTTTTAAATAAAAAAATCTCTCCCACTTGGCTGCATATGGGTTGACACTATGAACATTGTAGGACATTTTTGTTTTATTCAGGAAGATGTGTCTTCTGAGAGCTCCTGAGAGCAGGGTGTCACTTTGGTGAAGTTGGAGAAGAAGGTGGCAGTATGTCACAGGAGGCAGGGAGATTGCCTCAGGAGGTGGTGGGTGGGCCATGGTCCTGGGCACAGTCCCTTCCACAACCTAATGAGATAAAACCCCACACTTGGGTTTTTCAAGTTCCTCCAGCATGTTCTCAGCGAACATAGGCCACACAGCCATAGGGTTTTCAGTGCACCAGTGCTCAGAGCACTGCAGCCTGCAGAGGCTGTGGGAGACCCTCAATGGCAGTGGCACGTGTCCTAGAGGAGTGAACGTCCATCCCAGCAGGATAGGCAGGTTCCAATCTGATGCCAAGAACTTGTGAAGCCATGGGAGGCCTGTCACCCATCCCCTCTGGGGGAAACACATGTTTCACAGACACACACAGACAGAAAGAGAGGCACAGGGCATCTGGCAATATTCAGCCCTGGAGACGTCTCTGAGATTCCAGCAGGCATGGTGTAGCCATGGGTCTCAGCCCTGGAGATGCAGCAAAGTTGGGAAATGTCTTGCAGCCAGTTCATACCAAGTTTCCATTTTACTTCTGTTAGCGTGCAGTACAATGTTAGATGGGTTGCATCATTGCAAGTTAAATAGGTGACATTAGGAAGGTTTTGCATAGCCGGTTATTAATCAAGGCTCCCCTTATGGCAAATGGAATTTTAGAAGTAACATGACATTTATTATTTTTCCCAGACTTTGCACACAGGTCTTCAGAGAGTTGAATCCACCAATAGTTGGATTTTCCTTAGGTCAAATATGTAAAAGTTTAAATTATTTCTCAGTTTGAAATCAGTAAATTTTATGGTAATCATCCACATTATTGGTAATCATCAGTAATCATCTGTAAATCAGTCAGTAATCCATCCATCAATCAGTAAATCATCTGCATTATTGGAGGACTGGAGAGCTTGTGCCCCTGCAGCCATGCCTGCCCCCACCTCACTTGGCCACCCGTGTCTCTCTGCCCCTGCTGCACTCTGTGCTCCCCTGGGACACCGGGGGCTCCAGACTCTGGGGAAGTTCACGACCTGTCCTTGTAGCTGAGGGCCCAGAAAGGCTGTGACATAACGAACATCACAGACCCTCAGTAAAGAGCTGAGGTCAGACTCCAGGCTTCCTGAACTCTCCCACAGATTTTGCTTCTTGCCACTGCCCAACTGATTCTAGGAGGGAATGGCTCAGGCAGGTGGTTAGGATGTATGAGCAGGAGCTATGCAGAAAAGTCACAAAACAATTTTCAGACAATGGGAAGCTCAGCCATCTGGGAGGGGGCTCGTGAGCCATGGATAAATGTGAATTCCGTTATGCATTCACTGAATGAGTCAGCTGCACACCTCAGCCTTTCACTGACTTTGATTTTTAAATGGAATTTCAAACTCTTTACAAGGAACAAAAAGAAATGTCAAATGCAGGTAATTGCATCTTCCCACAGTGGGTCTCCTTTCCGAATGTACTTTTCCAGACTCACTGTCTGTTCCCATGTTTCCCTTTCATTTCTCCTCTTCTGGGGTATGAGCCTGTTCCTGGGGTGATGCGGACCCTGCAAAGGCCACTGGCTGCCCCTCATTCCCAATTTCATCTTGGAAGCCTGAGGACTTCCCGTCTCAGATCCCACCTGAGGGGCTTCAGAGCTGCCCTGGGAGAGGGGACACACGTCATTGGCCTTCCTTGTGCATGAAGCTGATGATGCTGGTCAACTCCAGCCTGGGTGGGGCAGAGGTTGAATCTGCTGCCAAACTGGGAATATTTAGAGAGAGCCACCCACTGCTCACAGTGGTGAGCCCCTTGGGAAGAGCCATACATGAGCTTCTCTGGGGGTCCTGTCACCTTTGCCAACCATATGCTGAGGGGGCCCTTCTTCTGCTTGCTAACTAGGCAGAGCGTTTTAGCCTTTCTGAGCTCTAGTGCCCTGCCCGGACACCTGCAGCCCAGGGCGGCTCCACAGATCAGTGTCAAGCTGGAATGGGTGATACTGACCTCATTTTGCAATAAGATGCCAATGTCGACCAGGCAAGAGGAGCACGAGGCAGCACTGCACACTTGCATTTCCTTCCTCCTCTGTGGGGAGGCAGGCAGCACCCCTAATCAGGATGCTGGTGCTCTTGCTACCTCCTCATGCAGCAGGCGGGCAAGGGGCCGTGGCCAGGTCAGCCTGCCCCCTTTGCAATTCCACTGCCCCCATGCCCTGATGTGCACAGCCTGACCCCACTGCATCCTCACTTCCTCCTGGTCCTGTGGCTCGGTTGACGTGGTGGTAAGGGGGAGCGGGATACAGAGGAGAGGGACAGAGGCCCCAAGGAAGGCTGTCCTGGGACAACCCTGTGCTCCTGGCCTCAGGCCTGAGCTCTAGTGTAAAGGCTGAAGTTACCAAGTTTGAAGATGGAAGCCCAATTTTGGGGGTGATGCAGCAGAAAAATGGGCACTTAGTCTGAATGACGTGATAGATTTCTAGCTCTAGCTGCCCCTTCTGCCCCTACTAAGTAAGAAATAGATTCTTTCCTGCTAAGTCACTTCTATCTTATTCTGTTATACCCAGTGAGATGAATCCTACATGATTCAGGTTCTTAATTCACATTACTTTTTCTTGGATGAAGCTGTTGGTTGCTTACGCATTATCCATGAGCGCCTCCCTGTAGGTGCGCTGGAAGGGAGAGGGGACCTTGTTGGGAGGGTTTACCTCCCATGGATGCCACTCCTGCTGCCCCCTGCTAATGCACATTCAGCCGCTTCTAGTCTGCTTTTCTTGATGGAGTAAGTGACAAATCACTCTATGGGTGCCACTGCTGATGACTGATGAGTTGTGCAGACTGACCACTCAGGCTGTGGCACCAGACAGCCAGTGGCCCACTGTTTACCTGGAGGGACAGATGCCACTAAAATCCTTTCAAAAAGCCACCCACTGCTGGCCTGTCTGGTGCTGCCAACACCCTGCAGGGGGTGCTGGGTAGACTGAGTGACCCAGTGTTGTCACTGTGCAAACATCTCATGTCACTTCTCCAGGGCATATAGCACGGACCCTGGAGTCGATCAGTACCTTTAAATTGTCTATAATCCTGCCATTGGAGCCCCCAGCCCAAATTCTAAAAACATAAATTCCATTACAATGAAAAAGTGAGTGTCTTTCAGTGAATGTATATCAGATGCAAAACAGGTGATTGATGATTTTTGTTTTTTTTAAAAATATCTGTTTATATATTTGTAAAATATATAGGTTTTATATATGTATGTGGATTATATATATATATATATATATATATATATACACACACACTAAATTACTAACTATGCTGACTAAAATACTTACTGTAAGTAGCAATTCACTAGCAAAGTCTGGGACTTAGAAGATCCTAAGAATCTGTAGATTATCATGATTTTTTTTTCTTATGGGAATATTTGTGAAACTCATTGAAACAAGCAAAAGCATGAAATGATGAGTGTTTCAGTTATTTCTTTACTTTTTAGTAGCAGTCAAGGAAAGGAAGACATGGCATACCTTACTGCTCAGGCCAGGTCTGCTCATTATGATAAGGCCTCTGCTATGAGGAACACCAAACTCCACCAGCCACCACAGGATAAGCGGCGTGACCCTGCTGCCACTCACTGAGCACCACGGGTGCACCAGGACTAGGAGCCTGGCCACAGCACGGCACACCAGCACCAGGGTCTCCTGTGCTTTGTCCTGGCTCAGCCGCTCCTTGGGATGTGATCTGAGGCAGTGTCCTGACCTCCGTGGGCCTTCCTTCCCCCATTTGTAAAGAAAGTCAGCAAGTGTTTCTACTTAGGGTTACTGTGTGGCTGAGTCAGTGTTTGTAGGCAAAAAGGTGTGTTAATAAGTTATTGGAATAAGGTTCCATAGGAGAGATTTCAGCCCTTGCAGCTGTGTTGGGTGAATGTTGGGTGGGAGGGAGGCGAGAACACACTTAGGAGCGGCTGTGCTGATGGGGGCTCAGAAACTATGCCTTCTATGTGAGCACTTTCCATGTCTTCTCTTTATCTGCATTGCAAAAAACAATTCTTTGAAAGATACATTTTCTAAATCCCCCATGTTTGAAAACTGGTGAGGGGTCTTCAAATGTACAAATCCAAGTTTCTCAATTGAGAGTGACTTTTATGCTGAATTTCAGTGTTTCGGCTGCCTGCATTTGCGTAGGTTGCACCTGGCTTTGTGGATTTCCTGGGTTGGCGTTCTGAAAGGTTTTAGTGGCATTCTGCTTTCAGTGGGTGGCATCTGTCATCATATGCATTTGACCAATATTGAGATGGCTTGTCATTAAAGTTTGGGCCAAAAGTTTATAAGCTTCATATGGAACCGTGACATGTGTGATTTGATAAACTGCACAAAAACCACTGGCCCAAACCCTCAAGTTATTTGCTGCAAGCCCTTTGCCCCAGTGTCAGTTGGAAAGCTCAAGGAGCCCCTGCTGGCCATAATTTCTGGTCTCCGGATCATTCCATGGCACATGTCCTGGACAAAGATACCACCCCACAACGTGACCAGTCCCAGGACACTGATCACTGCAAGCATATCAAAGAGGCAGCAGGGAGCCCGAAGAGATCTGGTACATTAATGCACTGGGAAGACGGAAGTCCTCCAGATCTCTCCAGAATTTTCTGCTTTCTCCATGTAATGATATCACAGGCAAAGGGTGGGCTTTGGATTCAATGACATGGACTGATTCTCACCCAAATCCCCTGACCTCATGCTCATTGTAGCTTCTGAGCCAGGCTCTTGCTCTAGAGCTGAGATGACAATAGTGCCATTTCAAAGGACCATCATGAACAATACTCAGTGTGACACCTTGCACTCAGTAGGAGCTCACTAAATGGGCCCTGTTGCCTCTCTCTCCCAGACAGCGGGTTGTCAAAGGCAGCAGACAGCCTGGCTGCACTCTCAACAGCCATGCAGAGGCAAAGGGGCCTCTGACTTCTTAGGGTCAGACAGTTCTAAGTCCTTATAGACTTGGAACAAGTCTTGGCACATCTGTGAGAGCCTGAGGACCAGCCGGTTAGGTGGGGACGTACATGGGGGTCTGGGTGGAGACACTCACTGTTGGCGGAAGGCTGGGTGTCCATGTGGCCTTCTGACCCTCTGGATCATCTGGGTGGCAGATGCTTCTGGTTAGGGGGTCCCGGCCTGCATGGTAGGTCATATACCCAGCTGAGGCCCAGGAGAGGCATGATATCAAATGACTTCTACACACTCAGGTGTTTTCTTGAAAAGCTTGGGGGAAATTTTATGTCTTTTCTTTGCAGCACACTCTGACACTATTTTTAAAGAAAATAGTTCATTTTAATGATAAATCTCAGTGCACCACATAGGAAGATATTATTGACCATGTTCCCTGCAATATCATGCTATCTCATGTGCTGAGGTGGTGACGTGGTAGCCACCCTCACTGTGGGGAGCATTTAGGACTGCAGATAATTGTCAAATCACTACGTTGTATACCTGAAACAAATATAATATTGTATATCAACGATATTTAACAAAAAAAGAAATTGCTGCAAAAAGAAAAAGTATCTCAAAATGGTACATGACCGCATTACCCATTACAGCCCGTGGGCTTTTTCTCCTTTTACTTCAATTGTTCAATAGTTTATGGGAACAGAATGGAAGGTCTTAGAAATATTACTTAAACATTTTGGTTATTTAAAACAGCCCCAACCCCATGGTTTTTATTATTTATTATTAGTTTTCAGATGAAAAGAATATTTGCTAGGTGAGGGGTAATAGTTGCAGAAGTGCCACGGAGAAGGGGGTGTTGGGTGACCCTGCCATTCTTCTAGTGCTCTTTTCTGAGAAAGACCCTCACCCAGTCCAGGAACACCCTTGGGCATGGGTAGGTACATCTCTCCACCCTTAGTCCCTGGGTAGCCCTGGGACAGCTCAGACAGGGGCCTCACCATGGAGGTCCTGGCTGCCCCACACCCCATCTCTCACTCACACACACATGGTCACACCGTGCAGGAGGAGGGCCATTGACGACTCAGGAAGCAGGAACTCTCCCTGCAGGCCCAGCCCTCCCAGGTCACCCTCTGCGCCCTGAACATAGGAGATTTCAGTCTTCTTGTAAATTGACATTTTATTAAGGTCTTTGAATAACACATCCCATTTTTTCAATAGAACAAGGGAGGTAATTCCAGGGACTTCCTGAACTCTTTTCAAAGGATACCCATGTCACCCAGGTTCATTCTGTGTCTCCCCAGAAAATGTGAGCATCCATCCACTTCCTGTCCACATCTGGTGTGACAGCACCACCAGGCTCGCCATATGGTGCTCACCTCTGGGTGACTGCAGTGACTGGGTGGGGTCACCCCTCCCTTCACTTCCCCCTTTGGGTTCAGTTTTCTTCCCTCTGCATCTTCTTGCAAACTTGGAGCATAACCCAGACCTGGGGGTTACTTGTCCATTGTTAACCCTTCCAGGCTCCAGCACAGTCCAAGTTTCACTTTTTCCATGGCAAGGAGCCACTGACATTTCAAAACTGCTGCTCACCTCCCCTTTTCAGCCAAGCCCCCCAGGATTGACCCCTAGAACTGGCCTCACTGAGCAGGGTGTCCGCTCAGTGGGACCAATGAAGCAAGGGAGGAGGGTTTTCTGTATCTCTGGCTCCTACCACCCCTGAACTTGGACATGGTTAAATTCTACCCATTTTCCTGCAAGCTTCTAACAGTCACGATTTGGGGCAGTTCTAACAATAAGGAACAGATGCCCTGTGCTACGTTTCTGTAGAGGCAGCTTTCAACAACAAATATGGGGCACTTGCTTTTCATCTTTTCAAGGAGGTTAGGCCACTGAAAAATGAAAGGCAGACAGGGGTGGTCCTTGTCATTTATCTGGAGGCAGGGTGGCCACCTGGCTCGGGCTGCCTGGGACAGTCCTCATTTATGCCTATTGTCCTGGTGGCATTATTAATAACGCCCTTGTTCTCTAAGAGTGTCCTGGTTTGGATGATGAATTACGTGAGCACCCTACTTAGAAGAGGCCTGTGTGGTGCACCCCTAGAGCAAAGGCGTATTTATTCCCTGGCCCATCCTGTCATCAGGCACATCTTTCCAAGCAGAGCTAGTTGGAATTTTGCATATGTGGAATTATTAATGAGAGACTGTCCTTTGTGCTGTTAGTTTGGCTTGAAATCTGTCCAATCAAAGGCTGATTATAGTCAAGGTGACTGGAAAGCACTCGGCGCAGCTCCTGGAGCCTTAAAATCTCATTTTGTGTGACCTGGGCTAATTGAGGCATTTCAGGTTGATGCCTCGCCATGGGATTGCTGCGGGTGGGGAGAGTTTCAGTTATGATATTTAGATCATTCTGCACCCACCACTCTGAATTCCAGATCTTAGAGCCACAGATTGTTCTGCTTACATTCAGCATGTAAGCCATGCTCCATTATGTAGTGAGAGAATGCTCAGACCCTCCATCAACTGGCTGTGCACTGTGAAATCAAACTCAGGAGACACCTGCTCCGCCACAGCTGGATGGTTCCATTTCAGACAAGTGTCTGGCACATTTTACTTGGCATCCCTTACCAGCTCACTTTCCTGCCACTTGCACAGGGTAAGACTTTCCCCTATGCCTACGCCACCTAAAGTAGGTGTGCCCAGAGGGCTGCCCAGCTAAAGGAAGCATGCGGGGCACAGCCCAGGGCTTCCTCACACTCCAGGTTCTGCACTTCAGCCTCTCTGTCTTCTTAAAACTCATTTTCCTATGCCTTCTTTCCTGCGCAGCAGCCATAATTCATACTAACTGGTGGAGGTCCTGGTCACTCTGGGGAACACTTTGCTGTCCACTTTGTGCTGCAGCAACTTTAACCTCCCTCATCCTCCCATCTCCATCCTTGCCTGTTGAAATCTCCTGGACCTGAGGGACCAGCCCAGCTGCCTCCACGACTTCACTGATTGTCTCAGCCAGGGCTGGTCCCTTGGACTTGGCAGGATTTGTTAAATCACTCACAGGGCATCTATTTCACCCAGTGCTCTACTCTGTGTATGTGTACAATTCCAAAGCAAGGATAGTGCCTACTGTAGGGCATTATATGCAAAGGAGCTCCTGAATGAGGCAGTAGACGGGGAACAGAGGACGAGTGGGCACCTTTGGACTGCATTAGACGAAGCTCACCTTCCATCTGTGACCTCCTCCCAAAGCTCCAGTGTGATTTTGCTGTAACAGTTCCCCACGGGCATCAAGGGTAAAGTGACCAGAGCAGGTCTCCCATGGGAATCCTGGATAAGGTGACCAGTGCGAGTCCTTTGCTGGAGGTAGCTCAATATTCCAAGTGCCTCTGGTTGTGCCAGGCATGTGTGAGTTTTCAGGGTGGACAATGTAGTTTAAAAATAAACACTCTTCTATTTTATGAACCTCATAACCAGGGACATGTGCATCGATCATACAATGATCTTAATGCTTTTGCCAGAAGAGCACAGTATTCCCATGCAGATGGTGGTGGTGGGGTGAAGCCCCCCCGACTCACGACTGATGCCACAGGGGAGGTGGGAAACACATTGCCTGACCGAAGCCGCCCCATCTCATGAATAAAGTGTGATCTTCTAACCATCCTGACTTACATAAATAAATCAGAAATGGGTTTTCCTCAGGGAAGAAAGGATTACCTTGAGTAACAATGAGATAACTTTTATGTCCTAGTCAGGCAGACCTGAACAAATTACTCTCCAATTCATTTCCTCAGCATAGCCATTCTAAGAACACATGCCCCACAGCTCTCCATGCTCCTTCCCCACAACCTGCCTGAGAAAATCCCTAAGAAATATCATCACACCTTGTCTCTTGTCTCTCTGTTACAGCACAGTCCAGAACTTGAAGTGGCAGAGTAATACAGTTAGAAAAATAAAAAACCCTAAAACAGGAATTAGGACACAGATTCTAGTCCTGGGTCTGAATAAATTATCTGTGTTTTTGGACAAATTGTTTGTCTCCAGGGTCATCACATCCACACCTGCAAAATGAGGTGATCAAACTGTACTGTCCCAAGGTTTCCGAGAACTCCACTATCCTGCAGTTGTCTAGGGAGGTGACACTCTTCCGAGGCCCCACAGCTCCATGGCAAACATACCCCACCACACTCATGACGGCGCCCAGCATTGTGCAATGCGAACGTGTCCCCCACAAGGGGCTTTCAATCTGCTCTAATTCCCTGCAAACACTACTCCCAGCACCATATCCTAAGTGAAAGGGCAGCGGATGGAAACTGCAAGGCAGGGGTATGGATACCTTGTGGGAGCAAAGTGGCATCGGAACAGTCAGGTGAAGGGCTAGCCCGGGATGGACGGTGCCGTGGTGGGGGGCAGCAGGTGAGGCGTCCTGAGCACCATGCCCCTGCCAGAGTGTGGCATTCTTCTTTCCCAGAGACACTAGTTATGGGACATGTGGTACCTGATGCCAGCATGCAGAGAGACTTGAGTAGGCCTTAAGGCACCTTCTGCCGTAGTACCATTCACCTGACTCATAGAGGATGAGATGGAGTTAGTCAGGGGCAAGGTAGACAGACAGGAGCCCCATCAGGAGGGAGAAACAGGAATGTGAGCATGGGGCCCTGGGTCGGCGGGCACCTGGTTTCCGTCCATCAGCATGAACAGGTGCTAGGGACCGGCTGCGTGGCACCTGTCGTGACAACAATGTGCTGAAGAGGGAAGGTGTCATGTTAAGTGTTCTTCCTACAGTAAAGTTAAATTAAATTGAAATAAATGAAGAGCACAGGGCATCAAAGGCCCACAGAGGCTTCCATTCACAGCTTATCATGAGCTGACAGGGCAGAGATAAGAATGCAAGATGAGGACTGGTGGGCTTGTGCCCTGGGGGTCTGGTTGCCCCTGTGCTTTCTGGGATCCACCAAGCAATAGGCAGGTAATTTGCCAAATGAGTGATCAGTAAAGAGAGCAGGCTGGCCTGCAATTAGTATTTTAAGGGGAAAAGTATATACGGAAGGTGTCACCTAAAGGCCTGTCTTAAAATCCAACCAATCACACAAACAAACACAAATGACCCAAAAACAAAACACCACAAATCACCTGGCCTCCCTGTCCACGGGCAGTTGTTGCCTTTCATGTCGCCTGGTGCTGAGTGTGGTCAGTGATAATTCCCGAGCATCAACACTTGTCCTGACCCAGGTCATTTCAGCTGGTTGCTTCTGAATGTTCACAAGCTGGGGTGTTCCCAGCCTGTCCCTGCAGACCCTCCACCCAGTGCATGACTATGGGGTTGACAGACTCAGACGAGACTGTAGGAAATTCAATGGCTTGTGTTCACTAACATAGGAGAACATTCAGACCAGTAGGTAATGAAGACACCCCGAGGTTGACTGGTGTTCCTTTTGTTCAGAGTGAACATGGAAGGGGCCAAAAATGGAAGAAGCTGGCGACAGTGTGTCACCAACTGGAGAGCTCACTACAACTGTTTGGGGCACAGAGGGTCGTGCCGCTGCATTTAAGGAGCACATAGTGACTGAATGTTGTGATGAGTCACAGGTATATTCGAGCTGGAACAGAGGTGGTTAATGCTCTATACATAATTTTGTGCTTTCACAATTTTCTTATGAGATACACATCACTCCCAGTTCACAGATGAGGACAGCAGATTTGTTCAAGGTCACATAACTAAGAATAGGAAACACTAGAATTCACACTGAGATGTCTGCCCCCAAATACAGCTCATGACTCACACATTGCTTGGTTCCAAATTACACTTATTTCTGAGAACATTAAAGTTGTTTCTAATATGGACTCCACGTTGACCAGGCTGATGACTTGTATTAGATAGGGATTCGAGATGGAGAGAGCAGGACAGGAAAACGAGGAAACCATGCATGACCCATCGTAGCTATTTCTAATTTGTCTCCAAGAAAGGAAAGGAGATGCACTCAGAGTTTCCTGCCTTCCCTGGAGTGTGGCTAAAATTGTTCTCAGTTATGAATATGAAGGACTCTCAGCTCCTGGATGTGATCCTTGATGCTGGCTGCCACACACGGAGCCTGTGGGGTCAGAAGCGAGAAGTGTAATGGGCTTATTCACAGGTCACTTGTATCTTTGGGCCCAGGATAGGCACTGGGGCAAAGTGCTTGGCTTCACCAGTTCTTTAGCATGGAGTCAAAACAGACCATAACACATTTTCCTGGGCCAACCCTGTTCACCATCACACTTTAGACAGAGAAGGATAGGAGAAAAAGCTCTCATGACCAGCTCCAATGAATTTGCTGCGTGAAACAGTAGCTTGGTTTGGATGAGCAGAGAAATGCAGTTCAAAAACGTAGAAAAAGGTGGGGAAATGTCCCAGGCAGCAGGTAATTAATGTGTTCTGCAGACAGCACACTGAGAGGTAAGAAGACACTGCTCTGAACAGGCCTATTTTAAAAGGATTATATAAACAGTGAGCTAGGTCAGTGTGGAAAGCCTGCATCTGTATCAGGATCCTGGAACTTCATGTGTTATGGATGTTTGTGTGCTGTGATAGAGATGAGAAGCTAATAATCAAGCCCTACTCTAAGGGGAACAAGCACATTGTAAGACTATAAGGAGCATAACTTTACGAATTTAAATATGAGAAGTAAACTTCTAAACGATGCTCCAAAGCACAGGAGTGAACTCCCTTTATGGTGTTCTAGGGCCTTGAGTCAAAAAAAATGGCCTCTTAAAATATGATGGAAAAACAGCTCTCTTTCTGAGAGCAGTTTTCTTTGAGAAGACAGAGGACAACTGAATGCATCTTTCTCAGCTACAGAGATTTTTTAAAGAAACTTCCAGTACCTCTAATAAACGCTACAAATATTTTTCAGGCCTCAGAGAAAGAGCAAATGCAGTTTTCGTCATAAGACTCAAAGCAGAATTTTATACTGCCAAAGTATATGTATGTACATATGTGTATACATGTGTGTAAAGGAAAGAGTGGGATATAATAACAATGACTAAAGGACATGTTTCACAAGACATTTTAGTTTCAGACATCACCAGAAATAAGCAAAGAACATCAGAGCTGGCTTGCACAAAGGAAGTTCTAGGTTTCCCTTCCCTTGTCTCTTAACTGAAGGCTTATGTATTTGTCCAAATGGTAATGGCTTTCTACCATTTTTTAACCACTCTTGCACCAAACACTCTTGATTATTTTATAAACTCTAAACTGTTGTTTTGTTTTGTTGTAACTATGAAACAGTGTTGGGTCAGGTCAGGTTTTGGCAAATAGTGAGAAGTGATTTCTCTGAATAGGTTTTCCAATCTGAGAAGTTGGGGAGGAGATTCTTTAAAATTGAGCGGCAGAGCTGACCCAGAAGCCAATAAAAGCAGGTAGTTCTAAGTTAGGTTCCTTTTCTGTGAGGTTGTAGGGATGTCAGCAGAGTAAAGGGCATCGGACAACTCAAGTCATGTGAACCAGAAATGAGGTGATTTAAGGAACCCAACCAGGGGAATTCTAAACATGTAAAGACCAAAGAAATCCCAGAGTAAAAAAGGTGTATTTATCTTCAAATGCCTAATCCTTGAGAAGATGTAGAATTTGCTCTGGAACAAATATCAATAAATTAGCATCTCCTTATAAAATCGAACCCAGTAAGTAACTCAAAGCATTTGTTACATATTTGCTTTCTATTCTAAAATGTGGGCTACCCTCTTCACCTCTGTGTGCAGCAGAAACTCAGCAGAGGAATGAAAGGTGACTCAGGAGGAAGGTTTTGCAGTTTTTTAAACTATAAATACCAGCACCTCTTTAGAAAACGCACACATCCACAGAGCCCTGCCCAGACCTCTGCCAGTGAGAACAGGCTTCAGACGGAAATCTTATGTAAAACACGGCAAGTGCTGGACACCCTGGAGATGGACTGGGGGCCCTGCAGTGATGGGCTGACAAGCCTGCCCAACTTGGCACCGACCAGCGGGGCTTGACATTCCCTGAACCACGTGAGGCTCTCACCCTCACAGAGGTACTTCTCTGAGGCTTTTTCCCATTTTAATGGAAGATAAACACCTCTAGCGAAATTACCTCAGTATTTGAGAGTGATTAGACATCACCTATCTCTTAAAGTAGTCTCTGCAAAAACAAAAACAGAAACCAATGGCAGCCAGCCAGAGGGAGGGGCATTATTTTGAGGGCTGAGCTGGTGGCTGGTCATTCATCCGCCCGCTAGTGTGGGTAGTGAGACGTCCCGTTCTTGTGGGCTGTGCAGGTAGTTAAATGAAATGAATGGCTTGGTTATAAACCGGTTGGAATGAATCAATTGAGTCAAACAAAGGGAGGAGCATGTGCAGGGAAGTTAGGACCAAATAGGTTTAAAGTAATCATAGTTTGAGAGGTACAGCTGCTGCGAGCTTCTGCAATCATGGAATTGATGAGCAGTTAATTTGCGTGAAACTAGAAAAAGGTCTAATGGTGGTGAGGTGATAAGAGACAAAAGCTGCAGGCACTGAGGGCTCCATCAATCTTCTGCAGTAGCTGAGCGCTCGACATGCGGCTGAGCAGGCGCCCAGACTGGGAATGGGTGGGCTTCAGCTACACAGTCAGCAGACACGCTTGGCACTGCGTTTGTCCTCTCACGTCTGGGTTATTTTGCTATTAAGTTGCTATGCTTTAGGCACAGTAACAATGTTATAACATTAACTGTTATCACTGAGATTCTGTTATTATGTAATATTAGCTTGAATACATGCTTATTGTTGATCATTCTCCCAAATAATGACAATCTAAAACAATAAATACACTGAACTTCCACAGTTGAAAGTTCCAGCTAATTAACCACGATGAAAGTCTGAAATGGAGAAATGATTATTTTTTACATGTATTTGTGTTCTACCATCTATTCCTCATGTGCATTACATACACTTTAAACCAAGGCCTGACTCCGCCTCCTCCCAGCTTCTCCTGTGTGGTTCCCAAATGACGCTTCTCCTCCCACAGACATGTAAAGGAAGAGTTTCCTGACATATTACCTAGAAACCACAATCATCCCGTGTGTCTTTTCACAGCTGTCTGTTGGAATCAATATCCTCTCTGTAGCAGGAGTGGAGGGGGTAAAGCAAGTTAGCAAATCCAGGGGATCTCAAAGTCCATATAACTTAAAGCTGCTCAGTAATAATTATAACAAAGTGGCTAAAATTCTCAGATACAAATTTTTTTGCTACAAAAACACATGAATCCTTCTCCTTCTAGATTTTATAAGACAGGCAAGTCATAAATTTGCCTCATAAAATGAGTTTACAATAATAAATATGTATTAAATAATTTAAACAATTGTATCATTCCCTTTGTAAAAGAACACGTTCGTGACAAGGATGTTCCTGCCAAGAGCTTAAAGCCTCCGGGGTTCATGGCTGGACTCTGGGGAGCAGCTGACAGTCAGGAGTTGTGATGGGGACCCAGTGGAGGTGGCAGGGTATTCAGACACTTGGTGACTAGAAAACCACCCCCCATTTGCCTCCACTGTTTTCCATATTAATGACATTTGAATAAGAAAATATTAAAGCTATTAGTGCGTATAAAGTGACAGTCCTAAGCAGAAGGCCTTAAATGTTTATGTGTCACATATGTCATTTAGATTCACAGCCCACTTTTAAAAAGGCTCTGAGCAGATGGCACTTTGCTTATAATATCATGGTTATCCTTCAAATACATCATAGAAGAATGTCTCAAAGACAAAATTATTTTAAACAAAATACTGTAACTTACTCCCCGCACCACAAAAGCTTAGGATGTCAGGCTGTCTGACTGTGTGGCCATGGGCTGGAAGAAGTGGTGGCTGTGGCTGGGACTCTGAGGTGGACGTGGCCAGTGGAGAAGCTGGAGGGGAGCAGAGGTGAGGGGATGTGGCCTTGCCCTGCCGTGCTTTGCCTGTGTCCCCTTGGAGTGGCTGGACAGTCCCACAGGGGTGGTCTGCTCTCCCTTAGCGAACCCTGAAGAGGCTGCCCATAGCCTCAGGGACGGGTTCAGGTAGCATTTGATTCTGAGCCTAGAACCTGTGGTGGGCCCACAGGGCTGTCCAAGCCCCCACGAAGCCTGGGCCTTTCTGAGGTGATACTCAGATGCTGAGCTCCAGGGCAGGGGGGCTCTCTGTGAAGATATGGAAACAGTGGCCCACCCGGGGACTCTCAATCACTGTCTCTTCCTCCGGGCACTTGCTTTGCATCTGCCCTGCTCCCTCTGTGCACCCCCATTCCTGTACAAATGAAAAATAAAAAAAGAACAGAGGGCGATTACTCATTAAACTAAGGTGCTTAGAGATAAAAGGTAACTTCTAATTCACTAGTTCATTTCGAGAGAGAAATTGTGGCCTAAATTAGCATTGACTCAGTTTAGCCTTACTGCACTGGTTCCCAAGCCCTCTCTGACATTACATGTTTTTATAAACCTTCATATTATTTCTACTCCTTTACCAAAAATGAGGAATGGAGAACTCTCTAAAATTATTTTAAAGTCAGGAAATACAGCAATTGCAAATTGTAAACATGCCCACAAAGAGTTTCTATAGGGAAGTAAGTTGTCTGCTCCTCAGTGTCCCTTGCCCTAGAACTAATATTGATAGTGTTTGGTGTACCCACCCCACCAGTTCTCTGTGCACATGGGGTCATGTCAATTCACAAGAATATGACATAAAGAGGTGCCCCTGCAGGACACTGGGCACTGCATCCTGGAGAAGCTCTGGGTGAGCACAGACAGGCTGGTCCCACAGCCCACCTGGACACGTGGACTCACTGAGCTGTCCCCTCCTGATGGGAGTCTTCCTCAGGTTTTGCAGTAAACATCCTCATCAAACTTTGTGGTAGGTGGAGGACTCGGAATGGACAGGTGGGAGTCCCAGCAGCTTTCAGAGCTGACCCTCTGGTGTCAGCGTGAAGGCTTTCATAATGCTCCAGTTAAAACGGGCAACAGTGGGTAAAGGATAGGAGTTAGTTACCCTTCTAGGACCTAGAATTCAAAAGCGTCACAAACAAGGCCCTGTGTCAACGTTTAGGATTCCTAATGGAGTCTTTGTTACCAATGACACATTATCAAGTTTGACATTGGATTATTTTGTGCACCCCTCTCCCCCTCACATTTGTTCCACGACTGCCCTAGAAACTAGAAGGTAGAGAGTCTTTTCATACCAATATGAGCAGGTTTGGCTGGACAGGCAAGTGTGGATGTGCTCCGTGTGCGGCATCCCCTGCCTTGGATAACCTCCTAGCTGGCAGACGCTTCCACACAACTGTGTGGTGGGGATCGTTCTGGAGTCAGGTAGGGGAATCTCGATAGACACACTGACAGGTAATGGGTAGGTATGCCTCTTATCCAACACAGTGAGAACATGGAATTGGGAGGCCGGGACAGAGTCTGCAACGGACTTCCTACCAGGGTTCCCCAAAGTAGCTGCTTCCTCTGCTTGGCTGCTGGGGGGCTACAGATGTTTTTTTCTTACCACTATGAATAAATACACAAGCAAACAAATGAGATGGGTAACATTCTAAAGTGGACCCTTCAGATAAGCATGGCCACCGTACTCTCCATGGCACAGCCATAATGGAAGTGAGATGCTGTTGTCTCCAGATTCTGATGCCCGCCCACCCGACTTCCCAAAAGAGCTGAAGGCTATGGTAGTGGGTGCCCACTGACACTGGCTGGCTCACAGTTTGCTGAGCAAGGAGATGGTTCCTGGTGCTTCCTTCTCCTCTCTCAGCTAGCTTGCCTGTCTCACTGTCCCCATCCCCACCCCTGGAGCCCCAGAGCGCTCTGTCTCTGGAAGACTCTGCTAGTAGCAAAGCAGGATTGGTCGCCTTGGAGGCATGGCTGAGACTCAACAGCACCAGAAGCTGAGCTCTCCAGGCATGGCTGAGCCTTTATCTCTAATTAGGGGGCAAATGGCTTTGTCTGCTGTGGAGGGCTGTGGGGAGCTAGGGGAGCAGGGACACCCTGCATTTCTAACCTGCAAGGGGCCTTGGAAACAATCCATGCCCAGCTCCTCACTTTCCAGAGGAAGAGCCTGAGGCCTGTGGAGATAAGCGGCTTGTCGAGGAGGCTTTGAGGCCTCGCCCCAGGCCAAAGCTCCTGGGGTTTACCTGGTGCAGCCCAAGGATGGTCAGGAGCTGAAACCACCCCCACCACATTCTTCCATTCCTCTTCTCTCATTTTTGTCACCTTTCCCATGTGGGAAAACCATAAAAATATAACTCAAAACACTAAGTTAGCATAAACAAATAAATTTAAAAAATTTTCTTCTTGGGTTCCACTGGATATCCACTCATTTTAAAACAATGCGCAGTACTGTTTTGAAATAAAAAAAATGGTAGAATCACAGGTGATAAAATTCTTATAAATTACACTGAAATTCATCCCTTTCCTAACATATTTGACTTTGGTGCCATGGAATAAATGTATTCCACTCAGTGTGCTAATATGATAGCTTCCTTTGGCAATGCTGACCAGAGATATGACAGAAGATGAAAAATAGATAAAAAACTTGAATTAAAAGGGAGATCATCTTAAATTCTCATATAGTTTTATTGAGAAAATAGAAGAAAAACAATACATTTTTTCAAATTCCCTTTTAAGAATGGATTGTGGGCAATGTGTTGTGTCTCTTTATGTGAAAAATAGTTTTTTAAAGAGTCACTATTCAGCTGTGTTTCTCCTGAAATCAGGCTGGTAATACAGTGATCCCAGCCCACTCAAGAAGGTTTCCCAAAGTGTGTGTCACGGGACACTAGTGCTGCACAGAGAAATGACCCTTTGGGAAGATGTAAGCCCTCCTTTACTGGTGGACTTCTTGGAGACTTTACTATTTTCATCTAATGTTGTATTTCTTGTTGGGGTATATGGCATGCACATACCTCATATTTATTTGATTATTTTTAGAACAGTTATATTTTTGTTCAGGTTTAACTTCAAAGAGTATTTCTTTAAAATATTCTGTATACTTGTATTTCATGCACTATCTACAAGGCAATATTGATTGAGGTTCCCTTCTTGGTGTGAGAATAAAGCTTTTGAAATCCGTAAGTACTTGTGAATAGCAAACCATTTCACATATTAATTAGAGTAACATGATATTTAGCGAATTCATTGTCTTGCAAACTACCAGGTAGAATACACAATTAATCTTTTGAGAGGGTCAATGGAGGATAAATAATGTATATCCTTATTTTGTCTCCTGGATGCCGATTTTTAACTCTTATTTGGTCTTTAATGAACACAAATTGGGTCTTAATGAACTCTGCACAAAGACTACCTACAAAAGTTAATTGCACTTTCTTGTCACTGTGAATTTATCTGAGAAACAAGTACGGTGGTGGCATCTGGAGGGGAAGTTGCCAATTGCCTCCGGAGTGGCTGTCCCAGTGCACCTAAGGTTGCTCTATGGCACCTGAAGTGGTAGGCAGGCAGGTGCTCTGGCTGAGAATGTCCAATGCCCCTGAAATTGAGCCACTTTCTCTTGGTGTTCAAAGTCCCCCTGAAACAGACTGCTGGAGCCAGTCCACCCAGGGTGCCTGTTCTTCTGGGCCTACTTCTCTTCACGCCTTCCCACTAGATCCCTCCTAAAGGCAGCTGGGACCTTTCCATCTCATGATGTGGCCCAAAGCAGCTGGGCTGGCCTAAGAGGTCTGTGATGGTGTGAGTTGTATCTCAAAAAGGATGTGAATCCTGCTTCTCTGTACTGTACACACATGTGCTGATGATACAGGGAGCCCTCCAACACCCACAGATACACGGTGCACTGGTCTTTCAGAGTATTTCAGTTGTGTGTGGGTTTGCATGCTGCAGTACAAGTCCCAAAGTTTGGAAACATGGCTCTGGGATCCCAACATACTCCTCGCACAAGTCCTGCCATCTGTGTCCCTCCGATGTTCACAGATGCCAAACCGCTCAGTGTCTACACCTACTGACCACAGAGTCCTGTTCTTCAAGGCTCATGACAACTACAAATTTCTCTTGCCCTGTTATTTGGTGTCTTCAAAACAAAACCAAAAACTCTTAATAGAGTTTTTATTTATCTATTTCCTTTTATCTCCTCCGAGATATCACAATCCTAAGGCAGCATTGCACTTTGAGGTGGGGAGGTAGCACAAATTGTAGGGGAAAAATAAATCTTTGTTCAATTAAATATGTAGATTTGAATTAATCACCTGTCAGAGTTTAGAATATTTTTATTCAAAAATTTTCATCTGTTGCTTCTTTCTTTCATGAAAAGCCCAAGTCACTTATTTTCCCCAATGCCAAAGACACACCTATAGGCAGGTAGGGGGTGGGGGGGAAGAGACTGGTACCAGCTGCCCAGGGCAGGGAGAGGGGTCTTGGGGACTCAGAACCGCCCACTTTCATCCTCAGCCCCTCCACAAAAAGCCTTGGTGGCCACCTGAGCTGGTCCTGCAGCCTCAGGTGCAATTGTGAGCTCAGAAAACAGATTTAGCTTCATCTTCCTGCCTCCCAGGGGCACGCAGACCCCGTTCCTTGTCAGAATCATGCCATGCTGTTGGCTGCAGGTGGCAGGATGGAGACGCTTCAATCCTTGCCTAGAACAGCCCTGTGCTAGCATTACAGTTGGGATGGGGACTGTGCTCAGTAACCACTTAATGTGAGCGCATTTTTCATGTTGGCAAAAGGCACAACTGTGTGTCCTATGAAAGGAAATAGATTGGAAGATAGGTTTAACTGTGATTAGGTAGTGAAGCTAAGAATCATTTAAGGGGAAAAGGACCTTTCCCCCTTTGGTCAAGGATGACAGTGAGCTGTGACACAAAGCACAGGATGTGGCAGTTGAGGTGGCTGACAGGGCCACTTTTTCCCAACATTCTCTGTCAGGTGATTTCACACCTGTCACTACCCACAGCCATTCCTACAAACTAAGGAGTGTTTCCTGCTTCTTTCTCTCAGGATTTCCCAAAGTTTCCAGTCAGCAGTGAGCCATGATATCAGTATCTTGGGGACAAATAGATGAGAAGACAAGAGTTTGTTTGGGAGTCAATTGTGAGATCAAATTTTGATTTGATTTTCTTTCTTTTAAAAATATCTTCCCTGAGTATTATAGTACCAGAAGTTTGCAAAACACTTCCCAGGAGTATTTCAATGGTTTAAGGCCTGATATTAAATGCATATTCACCACTTTATGTTATGCTACATTCTTTACCTGAGGTTCTGGTCTACACAATGCTTACTCAACCATTAGCTTTTATTAGTGGATGACACCAATGTGAGCAGCATAAAATGTTGGCCTACTTTTATTAGGTAAAAGAAGAGAACTTATGGGGACAGCTAGCTTTTCAACTTTGTCTTTTCAGGTAGGTTATTTACTTTGTCTGCAAAAATGCTGGTGTTATCCCAGCCTGCTCTGCCAGCGCAGGCAGCCCTTTCATGTCCTAAATGGGGCCACTGCCTAATGTCTGCAGCGTGCTTACTGCATTGCTGATGTCATCTGACCTGCCACTCAGAAGCAGTCGAATTCTGTGTATTAGCAACGCAGGTGAGAAGTGGATCACAGGCAGCAGGAGGATGGGGAACAGCCAAATGGGGCAAAAGGGGTCAGGTCCCACCTCCCATGTCAGACCTTCCTTGTTTGCATTTCTCATGGGCTTGTTCTGAAGCCAGGAGAAGGCAACCTAACAGTTTTATATATTTAGATAATAAGCTTTACTGTGACTTTTTTTTTTCTTCTCAAAACAAAGAATCCACATGATGCTCCAGTACAAGTATTTCCAGCTCCTTTTGGGTCCCGCACATACTTTGACTTTTAAGAAAAGGCTCTATTTTTCTGCAAACTGAGAGCCATGTCACCAGGCTCTGCTGTGCGACGGAACAGCTTTGGGAGTAGTCTGCAGGCCCCAGTTGCTGGGGTGTTGTTCCTCCTGCCCCTGAGGTCACAGCTCAGACGCCATTAAATTAACACACTTTATGTATATGCTTGCCAGAGAGGCCACACTTCTCAGAGTGCTGTCAAGGACGTCCCAGAAGGGGTGAAACTCATCTGCCCACTGGAAACAGCTGGTGGGTGGGGAGGCCAGAGTAAACACTATGGCCCAGCAGTTCTTCTCCCCACACACCGAGCTGGAAAACAGCTACATTCAGCAAAGAAGAGTTTAGGGCTTGTCTTCTTTCATTAAATGGATATCAAATTATTTCCATCATAACAACAATCATTTCCAAAGGCAAGCTCCCCTTCTTGAGACTCCCTTCTCACAGCACCCTGATTCCTCTGGATTCCTGGAAGGTTTGGGGTCAGGGTTCAGGGCCCATGCTGTCCCTTCCACATGACACCTTCAGTGCTTCCTTCGAAGCCAGCTCATCTGCGGCTTGCAGGAAGGGGGAGGTAGATGGGCACTGCAATGCTTCTTGTCAGTCTGTACCCTAGAATCTTCTTCCTCTGTGAGCATTTACCCAGAGATGCTGCTTTTCACATTCTGACCTCCAATGTGCCAGCTTTGTCATACCTTCTTCACATCTGTATTTTTTCTCACACCATCATTTTCAGTTTCCTACTGCCATTTTCTTTTGGCTTCAAATCTCCCTGATTTGGGTCATGAACATTAATATTTTATTGAAATGACAGTTAGACCCAGTTTCTGAGCTTGGCCAGTTAGCAGAGGCACCTGGAGGCTCAGAGCTGCATCTTGCCTTTGGGTGCAGAGGGGTGTCAACCTGCATGCAGAGGCCTGGGGGCTTGGTTTGCCCACCTCAAGCCTTCAAAATGAGGCGTTTTGTCCTCTGGTGCTAAAGTAGCCCTATGCCCGGGGCCCAAGTCTGGTTTCCTGAGCTGCTAGCAAGAGTCAGGTTTTTCCTGGACTTTGCCTGGAGGGGCCCAGGCTGTCCTTTTGTGGAGGCAGGGGTCTGACCTCTTCCACATTCCACGGTGTGCTCAGCTTAGGACTCGTGTCTGTAGGAAAAGTGACACATTGACTCCTAGGAGCTCACCTCTGGGACACGTGGCAGATATGTGAACAGGAAACCACTGCTCTTGGAGACCCTCTCTGGGATTCTGTGCAGCACGGGCTTTCTTGGGCCCCTGGCAGAGATTCCAATTTAACTACTCATCATTCCAGAGCCTTGAACTAAGGTGAAGATTATAGAAACTAAGGGATAACCCTGTGTGTTAGAGGTGATGTGAGAAAATTAAAGGGGCAGAGAGAAGGGAACTTGCACTCAAAGCCAAACCACTTATTTGCAATTTACCCAGAGTAGACATCAGACCAGGTGTGCGGCTAGGCAGCACCATCTGTCCCACAGAGGTGATGAGGTGACATGTTCAGTGAGGTAGTAGTGGTGAACAAATTGGCATGGACCATGTGAGGGTAGATTTACATGGAAGAGAAGATTGATTGTGTTTGTGTTTGCTTCCTTTCTGCTCAGACCCTATAGTGAGGCTGGTGCTGACAAATACTGAAGCTCAAGACCCATTTATTTACCAAAGGGACCAAGAAAATTCATGGTTCTGCTTCTCCCTAAGCTTCTGAAATGCTTTTTTTTTTGCAGTTTTATTGAAGTAATACAAGAGGAAAGTCACATCTTCAGTGTGCAGAGTTTGATAAATTTGTTCATATGTAAACCACCTGTGATGGCATAGCCACAATCAGGGGTAGACAGAGCCAGCAACTCCCAAAGCTCCATTTGTCCCTCTGGCTGTTTAGAGAAAGAGAGAATATGTGTGTGTGTGTGTGTGTGTGTGTGTGTGTGTATGTGTGTGTCAAGAACACAACATGAGATCTACCCTACTAACAAAGCTGTAAGTGCAAAAAAATCATTTTGTTAACTATGGGTTCTATGCTGACCAGAACTCTGGAACTTTCTCATCTCGCTGAGACCTTGTACCCATTGAACAAAACCTCCCATTTCCCACACCCCCAGTCCCTCAAAACTATTATGGTCATCTCTGATTTTATGCATTTGACTATGCGTTTAGATTCTTCATGTAAGTGGGATTATGCAACATTTTTCCTTCTTTGACTGGCTTATTTAACTAGGAATAATGTCCTCTAGGTTCATCCATGTTGTCAAAAATGGCAGGATTTCCTTTTTTCTTTTAAGGCTGAATAATATTTCAACCCATTCTAGGATATGGGTCATTTTCATATCTTGGTTATTATCAGCAATGGTGCAATGCACATGAGAGTGCAGGGCTCCTTAAGATCCTGATTTTACTTCTTTTGTATGAAAAGTGGTATTGCTAACATACTCAAGGTTAAAAATTGAACAATTTTCCTCTAAAATCAAGAACAAGGCAAGGATGCCCATTCTTATCACTTCTATTTACCACAGTGTTAGAAGTCCAAGCTAGAGCAATTAAGCAAGAGAAAGAAATAAAAGGAATCCAAATGAGAAAGGAAGAAGAAAATGGTCTATATTTGCAGATGATATGATTCCATATTTAGAAAACCCTAAAGTAACATCTATTGGACATAATAAACAAATTCAGTGAAGTTAGAGCATACAGAATCAACATACAAAAAATCAGTTGGATTTCTATACACAAGCAATGAATCAACTGAAAATGAAATTAAGAAAACAAACTCATTTTCTATAACATCAAAAATAATAAAATATTAAGAAATAAACTTAACCAAAGAGGTGAAAGGCTTATAAACTGAAAACTACAAAAGATTGTTGAAACAACTTAAAGGAAATATAAAAAAATGGAAAGATATCCCAAGTTCATAGATTAGAAGATTTAATATTGTTAAAATGTCCATATTACCCAAAGTAATCTATAGATTCAGTGCTATCTCCATCAAAAGTCTCAATATCATTTTTTATAGAAATAGTAAAAACAATCCTAAAATTCAGGTGGAACCATGCGAATCCCTGAATAGACAAATCAATGTTGAGAAAAATTAACATAGCTGGAGGCATCACATGTCTGAATTTCAAAATATACTACAAAGCTATAATTGTTAACACAGCATGGCACTGAATTAAAGACAGACATATGGACCAATGGCACAGAATAGAGAGACCATGGATAAACCCCACATATATAGCCAGCTGATATTTGACATAGGTACCAAAGATTCACAATGGGGAAAGGACAGTTTCTTCAATAAATGGTTTTGGAAAAACTAGATACTCACATTAAGAAAAGCAAAGTTGAACTCATTTACACCAAAAGCACAGACAAAAAAAGTAAAAATAAATAACTGGGACTACATCAAACTCAAAACCTTCTGCACAACAAAGGAAACCATCACCAAAATGAAAAGGTAACCTGTAGAATAGGAGAAAATATTTGCAAACCACATATCTGAGAAGGAGTTAATTTCCAAAATAAGTAAGGAACTCCTACAAGTCAATAACAATAATTAACTAAATAACTTGATTTAAAGATGGGTAAAAAACTTGGACAGACATTTCTTCAAAGAAGGCAGACAAATGGCTAACATGTTTATGAGAAGATGCTCAACACCACTAATCATCAGGGAAACATAAATCAAAAGCACAATGCAATATCACCTCACACCTATTAGAATGACTATCTAAAAATGTGAAAAAGAAAAATAAGTGTGGGTGAGGATGTAGACAGAAGGAGCCCTTGAGCATTGTTGGTGGGAATGTTGATTGGTGCAACCACTGTGAAAAACAGTCTGGAGGATCCCTCAGGAAACAGAGCTGCTAAAATGCTGCTTGGTATCTCAGGAAGAGGGCATGAGCTCTGGGAGGCAGTGTGGTGTCCTGAGAAGAGTTTAGGTTCAAGTTCTCTTTTTGCCATATTCTATAGCATCTTAGGACCTGATTTTCCTTTCCTACAAAATGGAAATAACGATTACCTCCTTGAGTTACTGTGAGGATTCAATGAGATGGTATGCATGAAAGCATGTGCTGCACAGTAAGTGATCATCAAAGATTAAATTCTTTCTTCCTTCTTTCTTCTCTCAAGAGTCACTGTGCCACCCACCCAGTAGCTCAAAAGCCAAATTGAAGACCAAACACTGGGAGCTCATCTGGGCATGGGGCCGGGGAGTGTTGCATAGGAGTGACCCCATCCATGGATTAACTGATCAATCACATAAGGTGATAGTGTAGACTTCCTACAAATCACTCTAGTGCACAAATCAAGTGCAGCTAAATAATAACAAAAAGTTGCTTTGACAAGTTACATAATGTTCCTCACCTAGGCTAAAGAAAGATGCTCTTTAGTCACTTAACATTTTAAGTACTTCTTCTCTATGTCCTGCCAAACCCATTTTCATAAGAAATAGAATCCATCTGTTTCCTTGCCATAGACTCTAACTTTCCAGGTTATTAGCCCTTTGCTGTCTATGAATATTATTTGGATTTAAACTCAATAAGCAAATAGGAAGGTGTGTGCAAGATTTGTTAGCTGCTGACTATGACATTGATGCTGTTTGTTTTTCTTATTTTTTTTCTTTCTCTTACTATACATTGGACAGACTTTTGATCTAAGGGAAGCTATATTATGTTTCATTAGATGGAATGGCTCTCAATACCTCGCTGGTAACACAGGCTCCCCAGGGAGGAAAATCTCTTAAAGTATCTTCAAAGACAGAAAGAGAGCCCAGAAAGCTTTCAAGTGATGCTACATATCCTTTGGTGCTTTCTGTCAAAATATGTAGGATTGCATACCTGGTTCCTACAGGGAAGAACCTCACGTGCACTTCTGCTCATCTCCTTCCCTGTACCTCAACCGGACGATTGCCTCGGCAGCTCAGCTGTGTTATTGAGACATTTCAGCGTGAAATTTGTTTTTCCTCACTGAACTTTAAGCAGAATTTCAAGTGCCAAGTCTCCAAAGCCAAGTGGGGCTATTAAGAGATAATTACTAATTATGCTAATTTGAGAAGGAGCTGCCTCTTCCTTCCCCGGTCATTTTACGTGCAGCTCTCCTGAGAGAGATGTCCCCTCCAAGTGTTAATGGCCTTCCCTGCGAGGTGTTTTGTGGAGGACAGCTTGTCCTGAGCCTCCATTCTGCACCTGGGAAGGTTTCTAGGCCATCAGAAAGGACAGCAAGACAGGAGGTCTTCCAGGGCAAGGTCCTCGTCATCAGTGATTGAGACTAGTTATTAATTTATTCCATGACAACAATATTTATTGTCCTTCATACTTAGACCAGGAGAGTACATTTAATTTCTCACATATCTGTGTTTTCCCTCATCATCTCTGAATCTTAATGATAAATTTCAGAGCTCTCCACAGTATTCTGCAGCAACGAAATGGCACCATGAGCTTTGTGGGTCTTGGGTAATTATTACCCTTTCTTCTAGAAAGTAACTATTTAGAAGAACAAAAGTGATAACTTTCTGTGTTTGATATTGATCACATAACACATTGTATCTGGAGTTGGTATGTGTGCACCTGGCAGGGAAGTTGGATTTGTAAGAATGAGCTGAGATTTGGGAAGTTTAACCTTCAAATGTGTGCTGGAGGGACCCTTCACCCTTGTTCACTTCACCCACAAGAACGTGGAGGGACTTGCCTACCTAGTGAATTCGGGAGGATGGTGGCCGTCAGCACACTCCTTTGGGGAGGACTCTGGACTGCCCACTGGTCACCTGCCCCACAGCCTATGGCTATCACGCTGGTGTTCACACCGTGCTGTTACTTTCAGCCTCGTCTTCACTGGCTGTGAAGACCATTTGGGACTTCAGCTTTGCTCCTTATACTACTTGTCAGCCTTTCAGACAAGCATGGAGAGGAGCAGGGCTTTTAACATGCTCCTGAAATGCTTCCAAGTGGGTGCAGGTTTCCTTAGTTTGCTCTTTGACAGAGAATGTCGTCTCAGAGGGAATCCCTTCCCAGGACGTTTTCCTGCATGTGATAAAGATGGGGAATGAAGACAACAAATTCAGAGATATTTGGAGTTGGTTTACCAGCTGGGTGATCTCAGGGAGCTACTTCCTCTCTCAGTAACTAAGTTTGTATGGTAGATCTTGCATCTTGCATGGTAGCTTCCAATAAAGGGGCCTGTGATGGTTCCTAGAGCTCTTGAACTGATGGGTGGCATCCCTCTCCATGAAGACAGCTGATGGAACTGTTCCCTCTCCGCCTGCTTTACTGTAGATTTGCACGAGGAGCTCCCTCCTTCACAAGGAATAGAAAGAATGTTGGCTCTGACATTTCTAAGTTATTACAGATGGCAGTGGACCTCTTATCATGTAGAATTTAATACATCTCTGAGCTGTTCTTTCATGCCCCCAAAAGGCATCCTGATAAGAAATTAAAGCTTAGACACCTTCTCTGGGAATTTTACCCATTAACCATTAGACTGGTGCTTAGCTTAGGATATCTGGAACTCCCAAACTGCCCATTATATTTGTTGCTCAAAATTCACCCATTAAAAAAATTTCCAAATTATGTATGCCTAAGCTCCATTAAGACAATTCACAAAACAATAATGTTGTAAGCTGTATCTAACACAGATATTTCAAATTAGTGTCCCTACATTCCTCCAGGCCAAGTGACAATGACTGGTTTCTTATTTATAACTGAATCTTTGCACAGCTCCTGACACACGATAGATGCTCAAAACTGTTGCCTTTCTAGACAGAAATTTAACAGTTTCTCATCTTGTAAAAAATTAATGTTTTTGGAAGGAATGCACACAGCTCTTATGCAGGCAAAACTTACTGATGTTTGATGGGCTCTGTTTAATACAAAGGTAAGAGATTACTAGGTGTGTTCTGTTATTCACTCCTTTCGTTTCTTTTGCTTTGCATGTGCTTTGCATGAAGAAATAGGTATGGAAAAACACTTGATGGGGGCACACTGGGTGGTCTCACATGTAGAGCTGGTGGCTATATACAGGATGTGACTTGAGGGACAGAAGGAAGACTCCTTTTACCTTTTCCAGAAAGATCTCTCTCAGCCTCAATCTTGATGACTAAAACTACATTACTGCAAAAGTTGGGCAAAAGCTGCTTTCCTACTAACTAGCAAACTCCTCAGTTGTAATGACATGTTTTTAATCCTTTCTTTATACTTTACTGTGAAAGAGTTTTGTCGTTTGCAATGTCAAACAGGTGATACCAGATTTTAAAGGTGACCTGTTGGAGGAAAAAGTCTAGCTGGAAGGAGACAGGTGAGCATCGGGGCAAGGAGAACTCAGAGTGAGGATGCTGATACCTGGGAGGAGAACACACCTGAAGAGGGTGGAAGGTGGCACCAGATGGTGATGGGAACTGCAGAGTCAACAGTGGCTGATTCATTTCAGCAAAGCTTTCAGCTGAATGGCCTGGAGTCCCCAGTGAGTCAGTATCCTTGGCCAGCATTCACCTTAGGTGAAAACTGTGCTAGCTATGTGAAGAAGTAAGAAGGAAAATTAGGCCTGCCTGTGCTGTTCGAGAACTTTGTGTTTTGGCGAGCAGGCAGCAGGACACTGAGTTTGGTGAAGGAACCTTATGCTGGACAGGATAAATACAAACAGAATCCTTCATGTGTGTAAATATTCAGTGGGACTGTGCTTCAAGGTTATTCTCAAAAGGTTTCTTGTGGGTTTTAAGGAGCATTTTTAAGGTCCCAAATCCCCTTTTATTTGGCCAAGAAGAAATGGGAATTAAGCATTTCAGGCGAGGCACTGTGTGAAGATATTGGAGGTCAACGTAAGTGTCTCATGGGCAGAAGTACGTGGGCCAGGTTTCGATCTGCATGCGCTAACTAGATACCTGCTGTAGGGGGAGCTCCAGATCTCCCAGGACATGAGAGACAAGTCATGCTCTTTGTAACTTTCAAGTTAGCTGTCAATATAGTTTATTTCCTTGCTTCCATATGGAAGTGGAGAAAGCCAGGCTCCGGGCATGGATAGGTTGTACTGTAAAACATAACTACAACACATGTTTGATCAGGGTCCAGTGCTCGGTCAACCAATGGATTATAAAATGTGTTCCTTAGGGTTCTAAGAGTTTGCAAAATTGGTTCTTTCTTTTGCACAAGAAGACTTCATATGATTTCAATTTAAAAACGTCCCATTGTTTTAAAAAAATTGACCAGAATTGGTGGGATGATATGTTTGGGCTAGAATGGTAGTTAAAAAAAGAAAGAATATTTAAGCAGCTTCTATACAAGATTGGAGGCCAGGATTAGAAAGCATAAGAGGTCAGTGTCTCAGGTCAGTGTTGCTCTGGGAGAAGGGGATGGTTGGTTTGTGCCTGACACTGTGAAGCATGTCAACACAGCATCTCAGTGTAGAAGCTGGCATGATGAGCAAACAGAACTGAGGCACACTTTTTTAAGACTAATTGCTATCTTTGTTTCATTTATTAAAGACCGAAGCTAAAATAATTCACCTAATAAGCATTTCTAATCTGTGTGGAGGCTTCAGTTCATTGGCTGATGCTCGCTTACTGGCTTGCATTTGGTTCTGTCAACACCCATTTAATGCCTTTCAGAATCTGTGCGTGCATTCAGAATGTAAAAATGATATCCTCAAAATTAAGGCTTAAATAGTAAAATCTAGGTCTTGGTCCTAACCCACTTTTTATATTTTATATTTAAATAACTTGAGTTGGTTTTTATTATTTTGGGTCCATATCTTCCTTCCATAGGAAGATTTATACCTGATTTATGGTGCTGCCATAACCATCCCAGCCTTAATTGTATGAAGTGACCCCATGGAGATGGTGAGCTCTTTCTGCACATTTTAGAGTTGGCTTTGCCTGGACAGTCCACCAAAATCAGCTACTTAAAAACCAGGTGCTTTATTGAAAGCTTAATGAGGTTTATTTTAACCACAATATCTAATTAGTCATATTTCCCTGAATCAGATAACCTATTTTTTTTCTTCCTGTGGTTTGACATCCTGGTTTGATTGCTTTTATTGAAAAACAGTAAGTCTATAACTCTTTGTTTACCTCTTTGCCTTGGCTACCAGGAAGCTCCGCACTTTATCTAATGCTCAGTAGTCATATTATGCCCCCAAGATTTTTCCATTCAGTCTGGAAGTTTGTTTTCACTTGCAAAGGGTTCACTGTATCTCTGCCTTTTATGGTAGCCATATAATATTCTTTTTGAAAGCAAGTAGGGTTTAAGGATAAACTAAAAGCACCAAATGCATTTTTAGGGTATCTTTTACTACATGAATAATAAATTTTTATTAACTGAGAAACTTTCAGGGTTAGTTCACATTAAGTGTAATGATGTAATTCTTTGTTAAGTTGTAGATGAAAATTGACCCCACAGATCTAGGAAATGTAAGAATGTGTAAGTAGTGTGGTGAGGAGTAGTCTCCCACAAGATGAAGAACAGGAGTAAAACTGCTAAGCTGCAGCACTTGCTCAGTAGGGATGCATCTACTTGGAAGGTTATCAGGAAGATTAAGGTATCCACTGCTTTTCCTTAAATGAGCCTAAATTGAACATTATCCATTTGATCTTCCCATTGCCTTGATGAGAATGATTCCAAAAGTATAAAACCATTGAGTAGCTTTATAAGGAGTAGAATTATCATCTCTGAAAGCAAAAAGAAGGTGGGAGGGAGATTAATGAACAAACATAATTTCAAACTCAAGATTTTCCCTTCTTCAATATGGAGGGACTTCAGCAGAAAGACTGAACAGTGTAGTAACTGATTCATTATTATGGAACTTGGGTAAATAATTAAATTCACTTAAAGAAAAGGCAACAAAGAGAGTGAAAGGAGCCAGAATATTGCAAGAGATGAAACTTTACTATATGTTTTAAGACCAAACAAATGTTAATGTTGATATAAAATAATTCAGAAAGACTAAGTATTACAAATAAACTTTGAAAACAAAAGTTTATGATCAGAGCATTTTCAAAATTTGCCAGTGCATTTTTTAATCTGGGAAAGACTGTATTTACACTAAGTGACCTGGCTCTGCTGTTTGCACACTTGTAATATGGAGTGCAAAGACACACAATTGCACACACGAGTACACACTTTAAGTCATTCAGATTAGGAACAACTTCTATTTTAAGTCAACTGGGAGTTGGAAGACGTTTTTACAAATAAAGAGTTTTATGCATTAGTATTATACCAGCAGGGAAGTTTACAAGAGCCCATTTAAGCCGTATGCTGACTGCATGTGTAACCTGAGTCCCACTTATATTGAGATGCTGCCTCCCTGTCAGACTGGCTTTGGGTCCCAGGCTCCAGAACCTTCTGTGGTTTGCAATCTGTGCTTTCTCAGCCCCTAGCTCTCCCATGATCTGCTCTGGGTTTGCAGCTGCCCTCCATCCACGTAACTGATGGGGAACGGTGTAAAGAAATGTGTGCTCAGCCCACTCTGTCCTCTACATGCCAGGTAGGAGGGAGCCTCCCATTATGTCTGGAGATACGGGACAGAGATTCACTGGCTCACTATGAATAAAATGTCACCAAGAAGTGGTGATTTGCTTACAAAGGAATTGAAAAGAACCCAGAACCCTACCTGTGCGGGTTTATGTAAAATGATTTTATAAGCAAGATTTTGAGCCGATGGGACCAGCAATCTCAACAGATTTGCATGTTGTGGAGTTGCACACATTTGCCTTGGTGTGCAACTCCTGGTTAGACAGCAGGAGTGGGGTGTGCTTTCCTATGAAGGTCTCAGGTATTAGCTGTTTTGTTTTGAAGTGAACACGTCCAGGATCAATCTTCATGTGGGGAGTTCAGATTCCTATTTGACTATTCTGTACACAAATTTGTTTCTGTAATCCACTTTTCATTCCTTTACCCAGTGAATTTAAAACAGAACCTATATGTTTACCTATGGCTTCAATTTGATTTTAACTTTGTATCACCAGCATAGCATCTGAGCCAGTTTAATCTAGGAAACTAGAACAGCAAATGTATCCTTTATGCATGAAAGTGGATGAAAGATATCCTGTACATAAATGCACAGAGATGCACACAGAAGGTAATGCAGAATGTTTCTATTTTAAATCCAGATGCACAATAACCAAAAAAGTGTGTTTAAATCTGATGAGTACATTTTATAATATTCAAATTACAGCATTTTAGTGAATGAATACTATTTTTTATTTTCACTGCAAAATAGTAACCAACTTGAAAGTCACAACAAACAATGTGCTCATCTAGACTCATCTTCTCGTGTATGTGGGTGTTGTGCACGTGGGTGTTGTGTATGTGTAGCACACTGGCTGCCTTTACTTCTATTTTTTTCAGAAATAGAATGTAAAATGTCCTTCCTTCTAATTTTAATTCAATGTATTCATTAAATATTTTTATACTGTATAATTAATATTTATTTTGGAATTTAATATACCAGTTATATAGATAGCTAAAAAATGAAAGATGTTGAATGAGTTTGTTCAATCACTAAAGTTTCCTTTAACCTCCAAGGCAGAAAGCTGTTACTCATGTTACTTAGTAAATGAAAGCACAGTGAAACATAAATGAGTATATATAGGTATTTGCATATACATGTATTTACATATATACAAATACAGCTACACACATACATTCATTAAGACACCATGAGCTGGTTTCATGCTTTCCAGTATGTCCTGAAAATGGAAGGGACTAGCCCTCTCTTTGGAGCCGTGGGTGTCAGCTCCGTGTCTTCTTTACAGGGCACTGGTAACATGGCTGTTGAGCTGTTGTGACAGGAGTTTCCCAAGCGGCAGTGAGCTCACACTGCCCGGAGTATGGCTGCTCTTGTGTCTTATGCATCCTCACCTCGAGAGTCCCCTCATTGGGGACTGTGCCCCCATGACAGCCTTGCAGTACCCATGTGTCCAATTCACACTGATGATGTTTCCTTCTCACCAAGAGCATCTGCTTGAACACCAAAGTTTCTGGATTTGAAATGAAGCTCTTTCACCATCTGGCTTTCTGAAGTAGCCTCTTCTGTTTTTGGGTCCTACTTCCCTCACCCTTAAAAGGAAGATGATGTTGAGTTAATCATCTCCTAAGATCCTTCATCTCTCAGTAGGAAAGATATTTGGCTCATTTTATCAAGTTGGAGAAAGAGCAGCCGGGGGGAGGTGGAAGCGTGTTCCGCTTCTCCCCCTTACGCTGTGGGCAGGGGCCCTCCTTGGAACCCTGGCGGTCACATTGTCTCTGACTAGGACAGGAGAAAACACAGGAGGAGGACAGCACTTTCATGGAGGCTCATACCAGCACGTTGGACGGCAGCACCCATGAACAGCATCAAGAAAAATACGCTGGACGTTTAATCAAATATGCTTTGAGTCTAATTCTACGAGTATTTATCATCCACTAGTGACGTGATGGTTTATACGCACAGGCCCTGCGGTGATGAATGGAGCTGATGAGTTTCTGGGCCGTCACTGAGGTAGGGGTGATGTTTCTTAGACGAGGGAGCTGATAACCTAATGATGTACTTTAGCTTCCAGGCAATGTCTCTGGAGGGGGACAGAATTGTGCCTTTCTGTTTGTATGGGCTGAGTTGTGTCCCTGAAACTCATATTTTGAAGTCCTAATGCTTGGAACTTCAGAAGAGGACTGTACTTGGAGGTGGGGTCTCTAAAGAGGTGAATACAGTACCACGAGTTCATGGGATGGGCCTTTGTCCCATCTGACTGACCGGAGTACTTATAAAAGGAGATAAAGACACAGGCACACACAGAGGGATGACCATGTGTGGATATAGGAAGAGATGGCATCTACATACCCAGGAGACCGGCCCTGCTCACACCTGGATCTTGAACTTCCAGCCTCCACGACTGGGAGAAATGAATGTCTGTTGTTTAAGCCACCCAGGCTGTTACTTTGTGGGGGCAGCCCTAGTACACTAATACACTGTCCAGAGTTTTTGTATAGCTAATTTAGACTAATGAATACAAAAACCTCCTCCTGTTCTAAATTTTATCTTAAAGCTTCATTTATAGGTCTTTAAATATGACAGACATTTGACTATTCACTGTCTGAATACACACACACACACACACACACACACACACACACACACACACACACACATGAAATGCTTGAAATCTTATAACTCAGGGCTATTATGCAATCTGATATTTCAAATTCTCTTCTTATTTTATAGGTAAGGAAATGGTGCAGCAGAGAGGAATTTCCGGAGTAGAACAGTCTAAGTGCTCAATAAATATTAGTCATTAATTTTTAGTTCTTATTGCCTGTGGGCCAAATAGGCAGTCAGCTGAACAGTCCCCATCATTGCTGATTTACACTTGACTGAGCAGGGAATCTTGTTGAAAACACTAAAGCAAAGTCTCAACTAAATGAATCTTTCAGGATTTGTCCCCCCTTGTGTTTTGCTAACCTTTCGGGTTAGGCTAACATTCTGTAAAACAGACACGTCCAATCCCCAAATGTCTACTCACCCACTTGCGCCTGTGATGTGAGTCAACTCAGCATGCCTGTTTGGGACCAGTGTGCCCAGCGATGTCACTGGGGCAGTGCCACACAATGCTCCCATTTATTTTTTCTCCATCAAGTGTCGGGGCTTATTTTTGTTGTGAACCTAGACTAGAAAGTCATTCCTTCTTGCAAACTACAGCAGGATAAATCACATAGCATTGCTTCCAAGTCATACAGGACACATCCACAGGCCAGTGGAAGATAAATGGCATTGCCAGGGCAACACCAAGAGGGAATGCTGGAGAACAGAGACTTGCTCAAAATACAGTAGATAATGTCTCTAGATTCATACATGAAATAAGAATATTTTCATATACAGAGGTGGTTTTGATATTAGTAGTAAGAACCCCAATAGGAGGAAATACCATTTTGGATGAGAAAAACATGGGTCAAGTCCATCTTTTGAGAGCCCTTGAAGGGTCAGCTCAGCCTGAACACTGGCAGAGCCCTGATGAAGCCAGAGGGAAGGCAGCTGCTGACCCACACAGAATTAAGGATAAACAGTCCCCTGGTGTGGCAGGATGGATACTACTGTCAGACTTCCGTTGTGCAGAACTATAATATGTTATGCTAAATATGTACAAATGGTACGTAGCCTTCAATCCATTGTGTAGTTTTATCAACTCACTCTTTTATTATTTCCCTAATGTCAAGTTTGGAAACTTTCCTGAGTATCATTACAGATAAATATCCGGACTGAGAAATGCAGCCAGGATCGCTGTTGCCAAAGTGAGCAGACCAAGGAAGTCAGTGGTAGCCCTGGAGACTTTATATCCCAGGGCTGCACTAGGGGCAGCTCTACACATGTCCCTGCTTAATTAATGGGTGTGAGTGAAAGAGACAGTGGCAGAGAGAATTCCCAAGTCATCTTATAGGCAAGAGGTAAGGAAGACCGAGTATGCTGTCCACAAAGAAGCAAGGGACACACACGCACATAAGACTCGTCTTTTCCATGGCGTATTCTGTGTGTGCAGTGTTGAGTGCACGTGGCTGTGGGAGCACCTTCTATGACTAGTCAGGGAGCCCTACATCCTACTCTGTGTGACCTCCAGGCAGAGATGCCGCCCTTGGTCACAAAGAGTGTATAGCTACATCAGAGGTCTGATGCTGTGTTTACCTGCTTTCTTCGGCTTGGTGCTAGGCTTTTGTGTTACATAGACACACACAGTGCTTGCCCTCAGTGCTGAGGAAAGAGTTGAATTCTTGTGGACCAAGAAGCAAGATGGTGGCTGAGTTCTTGGGCAGGGCCTGGCCCTTCTTAGAAAGAAGAGCCCAGAATCAAGTACAGATGTGGGAGATTCAATGACAGGTGTGCACACACAGGGCAGGAGGAGGTGCATGACCTTTACGACCAATCGGCAGGCATAGGAGGGAGAGGCTGAGAGCTCTTGGGGCCAGAGGCAGGGCGCTGGACTCCAGAGGCCTGCTCACTGCACGGCACCTGTGGGATCTGTTTGGATCTGAGGAATTCATCGCATCCCATCCTTACAAACACCCGTGAGTGTGCCAGTCACCAGCATGGCTGGCTTGACAAACAGCAGCGTGCCTTCTGAGCTTTCTGAGGGGATCTGTAAACTCTCTCTTCAGCATAAACTACAGAGAAGCCACCGCCAAGCTGAGATGTGCTTTCTGACTCTTTTGGAGCATTTTCAGAGCTTTGTCTCTGCTTAATCCCTGCCATTTAGCACAGTGGCTGACATAACGGTGCTCCACAAATGTTTGCTGAATGAATAAATTCTAATTTGCATAGCAATGACTTAAAAGTAAATTAGACAGTGTCCTTTCTAAATCTGCAATCTAAATCTGATCATTAATTCTACAACAACCACTTATTGATGGTGTACAATGAGGCAGCCACCATGCTAATTTCTGGGAGCACAGAAGCCGCATCTTGGCCCACCCTTGAGAAGTCACCGTGCATGCAGGGCAATGCCTGCCGTCCAAACCTGCAGCTAATTCTACAAAACAAGGGGTGAAAAAGCACCTGCTACCATACTGCCATCACCCCCAAGGTGGTTTAGGAGTATCACCCTATACACTATCTCTCAATGTTTGTTCCCTTATGGAAATTGCTCTTCTGATCTACAAAATCTCCTTAGAAAATGTTCCTTTCTACTATATTTTTCTGATTATTTCTTTAAGCAATTCTTATTTCAAAACAAAATCAATTTTCTCAGTGGGTTTTAATTGAGTAGCTATTATGTTTTGACGTTGTCGAAGGAATAAAAATGTTCAAATCTAGAGAAATTTATATTTTCAATGATTAAGCTTTTATACAGGAGTTTCACTTGAAATAAATAAAAGAAATACAATAGAAATAAATTTTATAAAAACTATAATATTTTGTGTTAAAAAATATATATCCCTAGACTTTAATGCTGTATTGGGTCAAATAGTTTATTTTGGTTCCCTGTTTTGATTTTATGTTTGTATCATCCCCATGTACAATATGAGCTCAGACAGAAGGACATGTCAACTTATTTTTCTTGTCTTTTTAGTTCCCAGCTCCTTGCTTAGCCCACAGTGGGCACCTGAGGGGATATATCTGCAAATGAATAAATGTACTTACACATATCAAACACAGCCCTTGCCTGTATGCAATGTTTAAGGAAAATTACAAACAGAGCAGAATTGGATAGCATGCCCCATATTTTCAAATCTAGTGCCCTTTCTGTATTAGAAGATGTAGAAAATAAAATGTAGGAACCTGAACTCTAATCAGAGCAAAGGAAGAAAGAGACAAGTTATTTGCCATCCTTCTCCAGGTCTCTGTCTCTCTGTGTCTGTCTGTCTCTCTCCCTTGCCTTCTATTAACACCCCTTCCTACCACTGTGGTTTCTGCTTCTCTCTTGTTTTATGATATAAAAGGATGACTATTTTTTACTAGTGTCAAAGACAAAAAGATTTATTTCACTTCTTTGTGTGAAATATGCACAAAAGGATATAATAAAAATGTCTTGGAATTTTGCAATTAAACGCTGTGTATTTTTCTGAATACTACAAACATGATCATAAATCAAGATCATTTTTTCACTCCTTTTCAAGGAGTCTATGCTCTCAGAAGTTGATTCAATATTTTTTTCTACATGTAACTTTTTAAATGTTCATTTAACAATGTGTATATATTAGACCTGCTGTTTCAGAGTTGGAGACTCTTAATATTTCAGCATTTATTATTTTGATAAATGCTTCTAATATTTCAAATCTTGAGTTCGTCATCTCTATGTATTATATGTGTATATTAGGAATCTACAGAAAACCTGCAAGTGCCATTTTTTAATGACTTGAATTCTATTCATCATCTACAAACAAAAGCCCAATTTACAATGGAACTTCCCTAAAACACTGGTTTAAAAAACTCAGGTGAGAACCTAAAACCACGTGAACTCTCAAATTTGTTAGATTTAAAATGAATAACCTTATCATCCTAAATGCTTAATAAGTAAATATTTCCCTGAATTTCCATCAGAACTGACTAGATGCCTGTCGGCAGGGCCGGATCATGGGAGGTGTGCTTGTCAGAGCTGCTTCAAAGCCCCCTTCAGAGGGCACTGTGGTCGCTCGTAGTTCATACCTTTCAAAGGCTGTCAAAGTTAGTGTAATTTCCCATTCTACTCTCTCGCACATTTTTTAAAAGCTTCTGTTTATCTTAGTATTTTTCCTAGAGATGTAGCAATGATTTTTATGTCAAATTTATTTCTTCTTTAGAAAGGAAATTAGCAGCATGAACTCATTTGAATTTTAAAAATTTCTCCTTGAACCGTATGTCCTAAATTAAAAAATCACTGTCTATTAGAATCTGTTTGAATCTGGATAGTCCTTTAAAAACTTTCATCTACAGTATTAATTTTTAGAGTCAAAATGAAAACACAGTATCTTAATGTCTATGGTTACATTTGGCCTTCCATGTTTTTTAGCCACCAAAGAAGAGTAAAGGGCATTATTTAAAAATATTCTTTTGCTCAACATCCAAATTTATGAAACAGTCCCTTTTTAAAATGTGCATGCCATATAATGTCTGAGCTTGTGCAAATTTTATGTTTCGGCACTCAGGCCTGAACACAGTCTAATAAAAAGAGAGCACATGCTTCCTTTAAGGACATATCTATTTTCAAAGCCATAAGCCAAATGCGAGTAGAGCATCTGTTATAGACAGGCTTGAGTGAACCCAGCCAGACTTGGGGAGCAGAGGAGGTCAAAATCTATTTTGCTGACGTTTCTGTCATGTTTATTAAATTGCACTTTTCCAAAAGCAATTAAACTTTTAGGAAATATTGCAGCAATTTTAATGAGGGTAAATCTGTGTACTTCCAATGGACTCAGACTGATAAAAGCTGTATTATTCAGTTATTGGTGTCCTAGGTATGTGCTTGGAGCTAGTTTGTTTTGACTCCCAAGTGCTGCTTCTTAGAAACAGTAGCATCCCCACTTGCTATCTGTTTTAGACCACAGAAGGGATTTGCCTTGCATTAGCATTTCAACTAGTGACAAGTTCTCTGAACTGGGTTCCCCTCGTCTTATTTAAATACCACATTTGGGAAGACATATTTGAGAAATCATGTTAAGACTTCACAAACGATGAAGCAGATCCTCTATCACTCAGCTGTAGGAAACAAGAATTAGAGATTTCATCTGAAATAAATGGAGCAGCAAAGATTAATTAAATCTATAAAATTCTCCAAAGCACATCCTCGTGTCAAGGCACTTAAAGGAACACTTTGCATTACGTGCAAATCACCTGAAACTATTGAGCTCTTATTTGGGTGTAAGATTCACTTCTGGATAGTAGAGACTCCAGAAAAGAGGGCTTACTAGCATATTCTGAGCAACATTCATTTTACTTATTGTCCAAACTGTGAGGCAACAGCAACTGATAGAAACCTTTATCACCTTTGCAAGTAAGTTCTCTCTGGGCACAGTTATAAAGAGCTCAGCAGAGTTAATGCAAATGGCTGTAGCTGACATGAACAGGTGCTCACACTAGAAGTGACGGCCGCCCTACTGCACTTTGTCTCACTGCTGGACTTCTCTCCCTAGTGCCTGGGAGATTTTGAATGTACTAACAGTGGGACCAGATCTGGACCTTTCTGGGTTGAGACCAGCTTCTGGAATATTCATGTTGGAACTGAATTAGCAGGTGCACACATGGACACCCACATATACACACACGACTGCTCTGCCCTCTCTGTATCAAAGCAGCTTGGGGAAGCCACCTTCAGTGCTGTCATTTTAAGTGGACACAGCTAAAAAAAAAGCTCTTAAGATTTTTCATCTTTTAGGGATTCAAAAGAAATGATCTTAAAATCTAAAAAGCGCCTGAGCACTTATATTACATAGCTCTTCCATCTTACACATAAATACTGCTTTTCTTTGTTTCTATAAATACTCCATTTACTGGACACTATTTCTTAATCAAGCATAAACTCTCCTCTTTAAGAAAAACATAAAATTTATATTACCTAAGTGTTATTTTTTGAGATTTAAAAATTTTAACATTAACTATTGGTAATTTTTATTATTTAAAACAGATGGTAGTAAATTCATATATATGTATACGTAGATGTATGTGTTGGTGTGTGTATATTTTACAACACAAAGAGGACATTTACAGCCTCTTTCTCCCCAGAAACCAGATACTAATTATATTCATTTCCTATCAATAAAGTAATAAAACAAGATTATTTTTCTGCCCTTCATACTCAACACCTGTAACTAGAACAAAAGGACTAAATATCCATAGCATATAGAGGGGACCCAAGCACTCAAATTAACTCTTTACTTTCAAATATTTACCATACTTCAGAAAAAAATCCTCTGTCTTTGCAAGTGACCAAGTTTATTTTTTGGGGAAACTACAGATCTCTTAAAAAGCAAACATATCCAATTTTAGGTTGTAATTTTTTGAAGTGCTTCCTGGAAACTGGACTCCCCCTACATTTGCAGGTGGAGACTGAGGGCTCTAGGAGCTGCACTTACTGTCGTATTGCTTAAATAGAATCAATCAAGAAATCAGACGCAATACCCTGTCCCTGTTCCTTTGAAATAAGATAAGCACATAAATTAGAGTTTAATCACCCAGGGGAGATGTTTTGGAATCGAGGGAGTCACCTATTCAAGTATAAGAGTCTATGTTTCAAAATTTCTAAATGTTCCCTCCCTTTTTGTTCCCTAAAGTCTCCCAGGAACCGATCAGATTTACATGTGGCTCAGGAATTGAACTGATGTTTTCCCCTTCTTTTGAAAGCAGTGTCCCTTGATTTGGGAATTCACATTCCTAAGTGAATTATGACATATTAACAGCTAGGAGCAAACAATTGTCTTTGCACAATCAAGTATTTAATGGCACACATGTCTGTATTTCAGTGGAAGAAAAACACTTAACTGAAAAGTAGGGGTTAATTTAGGTTCACTCTATTTACAGACATCTAACGTATGAACCAGGGTTCTTCGGCTCTTCAGCCAGTGCATTGCTATGTTGCTTTTTCTTATAGTAGGTAACCACCACATGGTTAGTGCTAACACTGAATAGTTAGAATATTTTCATATTTCACTTGGCATTCACCTATTTTTTTCAGTTTCGAAATGGCTCTAATAAGTGCTTTTAAAATCTTGCTGACCATGTGAAGATTCAGCCTTCTAGAAATCTTGTTTATTAGTAATTAAGAGCCCAATCCCCCAATACAGCATCTATTTAGAAAAAATATTTTTAAATGATGAAGAGCAGAATGGTATAATTACTTTTGGTTTTATGAGCTGTTCAAACTGTTCATATTTAAAAAAATCATTTTCAAACATTTTAGGAAAAGAAATAGGCAGATATAAAAATGCTCAAATGTTTCAACTGTCTTTACTGTGTGCGTATATACACACATACACACACAACAAATACGTATCTTGCTATTAGTGTATATATATATATACACACACACAACAAATACATATCTTGCTATTAGTATATATATATATATATATATATATGCATATTTATATCTTTTAAACTGAACATTGGATGCTTTCAGAACATGTTTTCTTTTCATGCCTAAAAAAGAGAACTACAATTTTCTACTCCACATTTCCTTACATTATGCTCTTTTGGGACAGCACTCTGCAAATAAGCAAATCACCACTATTTAGGTATGGATACATGAACGTCCTATTTTTATTCTAAATTCGAATTCACTCATCATAGCTAGTGTCCTCAAAGCATCCTCAAATTATTGCTGTTACACGGTCCCTAGAAACCAGAGGTACGAATACAAATTTTAAAAAGAGAAAGGAAAAAAGCCCTATACAATTAGATGACAGTGAAAGGTTTAATCAGTTTAATTTCATCACTAAACCCAGCCCTTCCTCGCGAGCCGTCGGAGAGCGAGGTGAGTGAGGGCACGGGGGTGCAGCTGTGGTGCAGAGTAGCGTGTCCCCGACCGGCCAGGATGAAGCACAGCCAGGTGTCACCTGGGTGTGCAGGGGGTGAGGAGCCACACGGCCGCTACTTCCTCCTCAGCACAGTCTTTCCATTCATTAATGTTTCACGGAATTCCATTTCACAACAAGCCTGGCCTCTCATCCATCTGCTCTACTTATTCTGCTCCTTTGCCAACTTTTTATGTGAATTTCACAGTGTTTGGCAGCTGGACATGCTCCTACCTCCCTTGGTTTGTCCAAAATTTATCATCAATTTTCTAAAACTGTGTGATCGGTCACCCTGCAACAATATCTAAATCACAAGTGTTAACTTATTTCGCTGTCAAATACCTCAAAAAATAAAAATAAAATAAAGGTCATGTACTGATGACTGAATTCAATTCAACTGACTTAACAAAAGCTATTTTCAAAGCACCTTAAATAGTTCTCCAAAGTTCCTTCCCTTCCTTCATTTAACAACTGACTCACCATGGAAAACCCTACCCTGATTAACTGCATGGAACTGCTGAGTTTGTATTCGTTCCCAATCCATCTCTAAATATGTCTATGTTCAAAGAGCAATTAAAAAAAATTTCCAGAAACTTCATTTTACACATTGTATATACAAATGGGTCAAATACCAAAAATACTTTACAAAATGCATTCCATGCTAATGCATAGTTTCTTTTAGGAAAACTACTCTCACAAAAGAAAGAACAACGCATATGCAAAACAGAATATATTTACTATTTTAATAGTTGAAAATACACCTGTGAAATTCCTCAGACATATTACCCTGAAGGTATGCAATGGGTCTGAGATATGAAGCGATCTGTCTTTATATACAAGCTGTTAGGCTCCTGTGATGCATGCTGCCCCTTATTCTACCTGGCGGAGCTGATACTAATTTTAAATACCTTAAACCTTTACCTTTAATATTTTGGGTTAAAATAGACACCTTTTATAATATTGACGCACTCAGTTCTTTCCTAACACAGGCATACATTAATACAACCACAGAATATAGATTTGATTGTTTAATCACCGTGCATCATTCCACCCAGAACTATAAAAAAAAAGTGCGTCTCTTAGAACTGGCGAGCAATAAACTGAATGGATATTTAATGAGGGCAGGTAGCAGATACTACCTCTGAAAAACTACAAGTGCCCCCAGGATTTTCTGAAAGTCTTTGAACAAAACCAAAGCACAATCAACCTACGTGTCTCTCACGTGCCACAGAGGATGTGAACATTCCTTGATCACATGTACAAAAACTAGATGGTTTCCTTGTCCTTTGCACAGTTTTTTAGTTGCCCATTTTTCTCCTTCACAAATGTCACATTTTGACATTTTTCATCTGTACCCAAAGTGTAAATTATTCATAAATAATTTCTAAGAGAAATTTAGTCCTAACTAAAAATGCCACACGGAGCAAATGTACAAATGTACAGCACGAGGTACTGATAAAATAACAGAAAGGGTCTTCAGGGCTGGGAGGTTACTCTGAGCATCTTCTCTAAAGTTTATCTGAGAGGGAAAGGCAGGTCCTGGGTAGTTAATACCTGAAAGTCATATTCTGTGGGTACATTATTTTTATTTTTGTTTTTTTTGGATTCTTAAAGATACGTAACTCCCATGTGGTATGGAGACTAAAAATACCTAGTACAGGAAAATATTTCATTTCTGAGGTTCTGCATCACATTTAATAATAAAAGTATTGTATAAATTTCACACTAAAGCTGTGGCTACTGAGTTTTATTTCAGAGCCCATAGATTATTTTGACCATAAAAAGTGTAACAAAAAAATCAGAGTAAAGCCACTCTTGGAGTATACATTTAGAAATCCCGTAGCATCTCACAGCACTGGAAACTAAAAGTTATGATGCATCTTCAAAGATGACTCCTGCTCATTTGAATGGGTGGAAAAACCCGTACCATTGGCAAAAAAGGTTAACTTTCATTGTAATGTATTTATTCACATATGAGAAGAGCCCTGACTTGGTGCTCAGAAACAGAGGCTTCAGTTAATACTTGGTAGGGCCTTATTAAGGTTCCATAACAACCATCAATACACATGTGGATTTTAAACTGCGGCAAATACAAAGTTTTTAATGCTAGATAAGCTTAAAAGCTGAGGCATCTCTATTCAGTTACTACTGTTAAGATTCTAGTATGAATATTAGGACATAATTTAAGTTTACCATTTTTCTTTAATAGAAGAGAATAACAAGCATTTGTAATAACTAGGAATTATACAAAAACTGGTTTGCTTCCAGAAAATGCAAATAATGATTTATCATGTCCCATAATTGTTGTTTTCTTTTACTTTGATCACCTACATTTACATTATTAACTTACCCTTGAAAAGTGAATATTTAGTAGTTTGATCTGACTCTTAGCTGTCGGCAGATGCCACAGGAAATTTCACCCCCACACGTAAGTTTACACATAATAGGAATTAACAGACACATCCTGATAACTCTTTCCCACTTCACTTTTTGACTTTGAAAATTAAGAGTCTCGGTATGTTTAAAATAATCAAAGCATGGAAATATTTCATATAAATTTTATTTTTAATTGTTAGAGTTCAGTTTATAGCAAATGAAATCTTCCTTCTGATTTCTTGTTTTTCTTCCCAAAATTGAATGCCTTTTAAGATAGCATGACTGGCCTTTAAAAGTATGAAAAATGAATTTGAGAAAGGAACCAATGTCCATTGGCTTATATTTTATTTCTATAGATTGCTTTATTGTGAAATATTATTCCATACTCAATATTCTAAATATTTAGTCTAAACAAAATTGCTTGGAGACATGAACACTTGTAGTATACAAGGTGCTTTCTTTTTTCTCTTTTATAAGTTATGCTCATATTAAATTCTGTGATCTTTTTCAATATCGTTGCCACTTTTTGTTAGCATTAACAGACCTGTTTCAGAAAGAAATTTCCAGATAATAGAGTAAACAGCTGCACTTGGAGCAGCTCTGAGAGTTAAACTAGAATCACGAAATTACCCCATCCGGAAGGCTCTGAAATCTTTGAAGGAAGTTGTCTGGCTACTTTTGGTCCCTGTGGTCCTGACCTGCCATCATAATTAATCTGTTTGATATTGGCATTTGTGTCTTCACTCTATCTGGTAATTTCTATTACTGGAAGGAGTCACGAAGGACTAGGGCTGTGTGTGAGGGCAGTTGGGAAAAGATGTGGCAGAAACTTGTCTCAGGCTAGTGTAAGGATGAAAATCCCCAGGAGGGTGGACAACCTCAACTCTATTGACAGGGTGTCCTGTGTCAGAAAAACTGGAAAATCTGACACATTTCAGTCCTGCTGCTAACTGTTCATATAGCTCTGTATTCACTTTTTAAAACCAACATATTTTAAATAAGGGTGAGAGCTGAACTTTCTCCTGCAGACTCATCTTAGGAGCTGCTGATAACAAGTTCTTCCATGGGAAAGAGTAGGCGTATTGGGAGGGTCTTTCCTTCCTCCCGTGGACTCTGTGCAGGTGAGGTGGCATGTTAGGACCTTGCCTCTCACCTTGGGGCAGGGGCTGGTTTTACACCAGCCCCTCTGGGGGAGCCCTGGGCTGGTTATGGAACAGGCTGACTTCAGGGCGGCTGCTCCCCAGAATCTCAGTAACAAGACACAGACATGACAGTATGTCAGCAGCAACCTGTCAGCCAGCTTGCTTTTTCTCCTTTTCTGGTGTGCAAGGTTTTTTTTGCCACTAACAAGCTAAAATGCCTATTTCTCTTTTCACGTATTAATTTCTGCTTATTCTGCCAGGACAAGCCTGCACTCTCTGGAGGTCCGGGTGTTTACAAAACAACAGACACCATGCTAAATACAAACTGTCAGGCAATTTGGGGAGGTGACTGCCCGCTTCTTTCTCCAAGGCAATTTGGATGGAAAAGCTGGCACAAGGTCTTGCCCCTGGTTTACAGGGATGCTGGCTTAAATAAATGTTTCCTTTGGCACCGTGTGCTAATGTCTCCTCTGTGAGAGTCAGAAGCAGTGCAGGCGCCATGGAGTGAGTCCTGGAGGGAGCTGTCCTCCAGGCAGAAGGACGACGGGGTCCCGTTCCTGCCCTCTCCTCCGCCTGCTGCTGCCCAGCCTCCTCGCACTGCTGCCCGGCCGCTGCTCTGTGAACCGTCCCCTCGGGGCTCCCAAAGCCCCATTTACAAACGCATCTGAACTCCAGAGGGCTCTGCTTTGTGCTGACATATCCCTAACCCAAAGTGAAGCTTCTGGACACAAGCCGACCCCCCAGACAAGAGGACGGCGGAGAGGCGCGGAGAGTTCGCGGTAGGCGGCACAGAAAGCCAGGTCCTTACCTTTCCTCTTCGACCTCCTCCTCCTCCTCCGCTTAGACTTGCATTTGAGTTGACTGTTCAGCCCTCCGGACCCTCTGCTGGTCCCCAAGACCGATGCCATGGCTGAGACTTAGGAAGTAGAGCAGGAGAGGAATCCTTTCTGAAACAGTCTCCCCTTTCCTGCTCCGTAGCCGCCGCTGCTAAATGCTTCGCAACCGGAGAGACTCACTTTTGGGGACTGAGAACTGGCGCTCCCCGCCCTTCGCTCTCTAATTGTTCTGTCCCTGCCGCCGGGCTGAAGCCTGGGATGGAGCCGAGCGCCAGCTCCCAGGGTTGCACCGACAGGAGAGGTGCGCCTGGCGCGCTCAGCCCTCCTCGCGGCTTCTCTTGAGCTGGGCTCCAAGCGCACGGCTTGGACTTTGGCACCTCCGCTAGTTGTTGGGCACCAGCCACTTTGAAGCCAATCACGCAGGGAGCTTGTCTATTTGCCGCTGCAAAGTCTAATTAGATCCAATCGCAGCTGTCTTCTGGCTCTGACATCAGCACCTCCAGCTCTCTGCATCCCTGTCAGCTTGCAAACTCAGCTCCCATTTGGACGGATGGAGCTGCCCAGGACCCGGTGGAAAGCGAAGGAGGCTGCTGGAGGGAGGGAACAGCTCCTTGGCAGCCAGCTCATCTGGGTGAAACCTGTGTGGGCAGGAGGGATCGCCCCTGGGTCCAGCTACCTGCTTCAGACCCTCGAACAGCACACTATGTTTCTGCAGGCTCCGAGAGATGCAGTGACTGTTTTCCAACCACTTTCTAACTCGCGAATTCATTATAAAGCTTGTTGTGTGCAGGGGGAAGTAGCTAAGAATTATGGAGACTTCGTGACCTCAGAAAGGGACTAAGGTCTGCGATCCACCAGAAGACAGCCTCTTAGGGTGCTCATCGCTCAGATGCAGCATGTTTGCCTGTCAGCTTGTTTGTTTTGTTTTGTTTTTCCCTTCATATCCCTTGGCTGTTCCCTTTGTAAAAGAGAAATTGCATAAAGACAGAAGTGTTTGGATCTGATTTTAAGGAGAGGGATTTCAACTGGTTGCTTTACTTAGGGAACAAGGAGGGCTTCCATCTGATAATTTATTGCCAAATGTAACATTTAGATGAAAAATATTTACAAAGAGGTGGACTGAAAATGCTAGTCACTTTGACTGATTTTTTTTTCTCAGGGTTATCCTATTTTTGGGAAGGCTACATATCTAATGTAACATATAAGGGGAACAATCCAGCTATAATAGTTGCATTTTGCTTTTAAATCACATATGCTATTCATTACAGTAGGAATGGTTTGGGGGAAAAAAAAGTCATTAGCAAGCATTACGATATTGATATGAAAATGATATATAAATATTTCTGTTATTCACAAGTTTACATATACCCTTCTCAAGCTCCCTATGGGCCTAGAAATATCCAGATAATTTTCTTTACGTAAGAAAAAATATTACTCCAGGGAGTGTTGGAAACGATTTAGATGTTCAGCTGTGCTGGTACACAGTGAGCTCACTTTTCATGGATGAGAGAGAGGAGGATGTCTGATTTCAAATCCCATCTCTGCCTGACCATGGGAACTGACGCACCCCAGGCCTCAGTTTGCTCATCTGTGAATGGGACTGATGACGGTGGCTGCCTCAGGTGTATCCTCACTTGAGAATCACTGTGAACACTGCCCGGTCCATGTTAACCAACTACACTATTTTTCAGTAAATTGATCCAGTAAAAACTTTTGAAAGAATATGTGTGCATTACAGGTGAGCCTCCTGCGAAGGGACGTTTAACTGTCTGGCTAGTTTCTGATTGACAAATGCAATCAAGCCAGGTTCCTCTTTTTGGCTGCCTCCAACAATTTCATTCCACCGAGAGCACAGCTTAAAGATGCTGCTCATTTCTCAAGCATGTTGGCAAAGTGTGTGATCACTCATTACTCACTGTAAAGGGTACCGGAGAGCATAAGCTCTACCTGGAAATGTGGTGCAGGCCCTTGCCGGCGGAACTTCCTGCTACATACCTGCCTAACCCTAGGCCGCCCTGCTCAGGCTTTTGCAGAAACCTGGTCCCTGAGCTGGGAAACCAAGGGAAGATGTTTGAGGCAAGTACCACCACAAATGCAAGGTCACCTTCAGGGCTGCTGGCATCTCTTCGCCCTGTTCACGGCCCTGTCATTGTACAGGGCAGAATGCTGCCTCAGAGGGGCACATAATTGCTGTTTGCTTTACAGGAGCATGGGTGCACCCAGCACAGAGCACAACTTCTGCCTATGTGTTGCTTCCAATTTTGTGGTTAGGGAACAAAACTGGAACCTGAAGTTCAACACATAGGTTAGATCCTGATTTGAAAGTCAGTTAAAATCAAAATCTTGGCCAATCTTTACCTTTCTTGAAGTTCCTCCAATTGGTGTAATTTCTGCCAACATGACTTTAGCATACACATGCCATTCTCTGTATTTTACTTATTTTGACGGAATAAAGCACACTGGATGGGCAAGGGGGATGGCGCAGCAGCAGGATCTCAGTGTCCCAGGAGGAAAGGCTTCAGGACAGGCTGGGCTCACAAACACCCAAGCTTCAGGATGGTGGGGAGCAAGCAGCACTCACACCCTACCCCCCACCTCCACGAGCCTCTCTGCCTCCTCTCCTGTCCAGATCCTTCAGCGTGGCAGCCTGAACCGAGAGCAGCAGTTGGAAGAAACATCAGGTACCAACAGCACCTGATGCCAGCAGGAGATGTGACTGATGGGCGTCTTGAGCCCCTCTGGGCCTGTGCCCAATCTGTCCCTGGAATAAAGAACAGCCCCTTGGCGGCGGCTGCCCAGAGGCCCATTGGGTCAGCCTGTTAGCTGGGAGCTGGCCGAGGGACAGAACAAGGGGCAGCTGAGCCTGGACACAGGTGCTCCTGAGTCCAGAGACAGCCCTTGTGCCCAGGAGGCACAGCTTCAGGAAAGGCTGCAGGGGCCCTGGGACCCATTCACAGCACCCTGGCTTTGGCCAGGACTCTCGCTGCCCAGGTATTTGTGTGGGGGTCTTGCCCATTTCTTTGATGCCCTCTGTCCACAAACCATCAGCACCATGGTGCTGAACCAGCATAGATGTGCTTTTGCAGGATTAACAAGAATATCTGCCTTTTGCTCGAGGTACTGGACTAGGTCTACATTGTGCACTGAATCTCGTCTGATGTTCACACAAGCTCCATGGAGCAGAACTGAAGTGGAATTCCTTACACAGGTGAGGACACAGGGCCCAGGGGATTTAGGGAACCTGCCCAGAGTTCCAAGGTCACAGTGAGGGGTCACATTTGGGTCATTCCCACTGTACAGCCTGTGAAGTTGACCCCTTTGCCTGACTTGCTTTTATTCTAGAGTCTGAAACTGCTTACTTTTGTGGGCCTCTACAAGCCTTCTCTGAAATGGGTAAAAATCGATTAAATGGTGACTTTGAGCTCCAGTGTTTACATGTGTGTGTATAATTTATAAATATATACAAATGCATAAAGTACATAAATAACTCATGCCCATGCCAGTAGCTCTGTCTCAATATCTGCATCAAGATGTGTGTCCTCTGTCCCTGGAGACCTACAGAGATGCAGTTGTAAAATGCACATGATGGGTAAGAAGCAGGCTGTCTTCTGGCTAACCCCACATCACTACATCAGCCACAGATTACCGCATGCCCCCATCCCCCAAGCACTCCAAATTTACCTTTCTTTCTCAGAACAAACCTACCATGTGGACAGGAAAGGCCTTATCATTTTCCCACTGAAGATATGAAGGCTGGGAGTGTTAGTGTGTCTGGACCAATGTTGATTGCTAGAGGGAGGCAGAGCCATATCTGGCTAGATGGCCCCAGTGCATCCCCCTAAGAATTTGCATCCAAAATCTCATACGTTCACTCAGCTGACCTGAACATGTTTCTGAAAAAAGAGCCTGGGGTCTGCCCTGGGACATGCAGTCACAGCTATTGCACCTTCTAAAAACGTAAGTCCTCTTAGGACCATTCTTGCCCCTTGTCCTCTAGGCTCCTTGACCAAATGGCTAACACCTTCTTAAAACAAATGCATTCTTTAATTCCCAGTTTGAATTAAGAATGAATGCCACAATCAATGTCTGTATTTTCAGTCAGTTATAAGTATGGTTAACTTGGTTTCTCAGAGGTTTCCAAAAACAAATGAGAACACCCACAGAAACTAACATGACTTATTTAGAATCCAACTTTTGGTTGGTACCCCTCCCCCCATCAGACAATCTCCATGAGATGGAAAATAGCAGAACAAAGGGTTCCCTGGAGATATTTATGTTTGCTGACTCACGACATCACCACATATGATGCTAAATTATTACTTTTCACAGACAGAGAAAAAGCACAAGAGGGCTTTTTTTGCTCTTTCATCTTCAGACATTGTTCTTAAATTTAAATAACTCACATCAAAGAACTTGGACATGAGACCTAAAAGTATTGGAAAATAATATATCAAGATGACATTTACTGTGACACACACATTCTTATTGACATTCTCATGCCAGGGTCTGGAAGTGGTGTGGCTGGGTGGGGGGTAGGGGGTGACAACAGCTGAGAGGTCCAGAGGCGCAGAGGAGAGTTTTGAATATGAAAATGCAATTGTACGGTGCTATTATAAGGGCTACTTTCCCCCTGTTCTTTTTCTTCCTCCCAGGCGGGCCTGTGGTTTGAGAGAACACCAAATGCATGCCTACCAGCTTCCTGAATGAACAGCGGACCATAGCGCAGTGGCAAAGTTTCTTTTCCAAAGTTCCACGTGGAGTTGATTGCTGATTTATATAATGTATATGAGATCTTCAGTCAAATAATTTTGGCATACAGAGTTTTCTTTATTGGTTAGTACCACAGATTTTAATTTGCCAATGTACAGCTGCCAAAGCACATGTTCAAGCTAAAACTTACTTGAGTTCTGTGTAAATGTTTAGAGAAACACTACTTGGAAAATACCAGTAAAGAGAAAAGACATCCAAAGTTTTTTATCACAAGACACAACTTTAAATTCTACTTATATATTACACTATGTTGGTTTTGGGAAATGCATTGAGCTCTTCTGAGCCTCTTCTGTGAAATAAGGGGTTCAGTTGCTAGGAACCTCAGCTGAGGACAAGTGTGCCACGATGTTTGTGCATGGACCTTGAAATGCTTGTCACTTAACACATTCATTGTTGTCTTTGACACACAGTGTGTTGACTGTAATCATAAGTCAGTAGTAGGCCCCAAGATCAGGAAGAAGCATTCAAATAGAGATGGTCTTGGCCATGAACAGAACCCGTGAGAAGATGGCCTGTGACCGCATGGGTCCTGGGGCACCACAGCCCCATCTGTCATGCAACCCCAGTGACCTTGAGTCATCCATGTTTTCTCCAGGCTAATTGTAACAGCTGGTTCCATTTCCTTCTACGGATACAGGTTGTTCTCAAGACAGGCCTGGCAGCCACAGGGCAGTGTCCAGAATCAGTGTTTTATGCTCTGCAACCTTTTAATAGACTAAAGTATGGCATTTTATTACTAAATATTTGTGCAGGATATGAGAAATAATGACTTGAAATAATCATTTTCAACATTGTAGATCCCATTACTTACATTTACATTCAAAATGCCCTTGGTTGCTAGTTTCTGAAATGTGAAGCCTTAATATTTTATTGAACTATACAGACTTATCACTATTTAAAACTTCCTTAATGCACACCTTATCCTAGCTTTTCCCTTGTGTCTTAAGCCAGTGCACTTCAAAGTTAATTTTTTTTTTTTAATGATCCAAATCTTCTCTTGGAATCAGTAATTTTCAATATGAACAATGTCATATCCCGAGAGTGCTGTGTGACAGCATGCAGGGAGAAGGTGAAACACAAGTGGGGTTGATGGTTTGGGTGTTAATCAAAGTAAGAGATTGAAAGCAAGGATGGGAGCTTGTCAGGAGTACATTTTTGTTGTTTGCACTGGGAAGGCTGATGGAGCACATTACGTTTAATTCTCTATCTGGATGTTTAAAGGCTACACTTCACTTCTTCCTCTGGCTTCCTGGGTTCCCCTATGATCTGAGATGTCGGCACATGTTTTGAAACCATTTTTTATTTACCAGGCCTTTTCTTTACTTCTGCCCATAGCAAGCACAAGCAGAGAAAGGGGTGGATAGTCACTTGTTCTGTTGCTCAAATGGCTTGAACCAGGATCTCTTGACCATTTATGAAAGTAATTTTAAAAACTTGCATTACAATTCCCAACTTTTGGTCAAGACAGAGCAAGGAAAATACTAGAAAGAATATAGAAGTGGTTTCCTTATTGGATTCTGAATTCAATGGGGGTGCTGGATGGCTCTGTGTTGCTATTCCCAGAAACCCCCACACCTGATCTCACCTACCTTGTTTCCAGGGAAGGTCCATGAAGACAGATGGGGCTGTGGTGCCCTGGGACCCATGAGGTGGCAGGCTGTCTTCTCATGGATCTGGTAATGGCCAAGACCATCTCTATTTGAATGCTCAGCACAGGTACCTCCTCCTGATTAGTCCTTCAGAGATGGCATAAAAGTAACATTGGCTTTCACAGCAGACAGGTTCAGCAGTGATGGGGTGTCACTTTGAGCAAAACCACCTACTGTGGTCCTATTGCAGATGTGGTCCTCATGAAGGGTAACTGGACACATTAACAAGAAATGCAATCTGGTTAGAAGATATTTGTGCAAATAGCATGTGACACCTCTGCCTTCCTCAGCTAGTTGGCCTTTCATCTGTCAATGCAAAGTGCATATTCGCAGGTCATTTGTCTAAATTCCCTGAGGTGCCATATTATTCTCTTATTAATCAAAACCCTAAGCCTTCACAGAATAGTCCTTGCTCTTGGGACTATCAGGAAAATAACGCTTCCCCACTCATTTCTGTGGAAAATGCACTCCCTAGGCCACCATCAGCCATCACAGTGTGGGTGCAGAGAGCAGGAGGAAGGTGGAGTGGGAACTAACCAGGGGAGCGTGTGTGCACAGACTGGTCAGCTGAGCGTGGAGGGATGACACACCCTGAGGGTATTCCCTCTCTTGTTCCAAAATGAATGAAAGAAAGAAAACTTATCAAAATCTTCTGAGGAAGCCTTTTTTGAGCCTACTTCTGAAAATCCGCAGTTGTTGTTCTGGTCTTCCAGTTTTGTAATTGTCTCAGACGTCTTGGGGGTGCCTCTAACAGCTTCTGAGCATGAAGCTACTCTTCTAGGGTGCAGCATGTCCTTCCAGCAATGTGTTTCCAGGCTTCCTTCTTTGTGTTTTTATAAGTCAATCCATGGCACCCACCTCTTGCCTGGGGGACATTCCTACTGACCAGTGAGTTGGTGACCTGGACCTCCCTTTGCCAGGGAAGCGTGCTTTCTCCAGAGCATCACAGGGAAGTTATGGGATAACAGAAGCTGTGTGCAAACACAAGAAAACATCATCAGTGACTTGAGCCAGCACTTGGCTCACAAAACACTTTGGGTTCATGGACAATGGGGCATGAAGAGTTTGGGACCAGGTAAGTACCGAGCATTGTGGCCGGACTCCCATCCTGGTCCTGCCCACCACCGCCTGGCGCTTGACTTCAGTCTTGTCACCAGCAAAAGGCAAAGCACAAAGTGCCCACCCGCAGGTTACTGTGAAGCTGAAATAGCAGTGTTTGTAAAGTATGCAGGCCTGTAAAGCACAACGTGCTGAATGATGTGTTCTTGATTGCTGATAATGAAGGAAGCTACAGCCACCTCTCAGTGTCGCTTAGGTGGCCATGCTGGAGGCTGACTTTTCACCTCCACTTTGTGACCTTGGGAAGGTGTCAGCAGCATTCTTTGGCCACAGAGGCTAAGTGACTGAACTCCCTTCCCTCTTCCAGGGTGAGGTGGGCATGAGAAAATGTTATTACTTCCTTGATTCCTAAATTCATGCACTCCTTACAAGATCCTTCTCTTTACCATGAAGTGCTATTAAAAGTTATTTGGAAATGTAATTGGAGAGGTAGTTTTGAAGAAAAAAGAATGGAGAAAGAAAAGGGGATCAACCAGAAGAAATGACTGAGTCCCTGGGAGGCTTAAAGCAGAGCAGAAACACAGCAGGGGTCCCTGGGATGTGAGGCTCTGAGGCCCATCATGGGGTAGATGGGGCACAGGGGCAGAAGGACAGAGGGTGTGCTTTGAGGCAAGCAGACCTGAGCTCGAATCTCACTTGAGCCAGTGGTCAGCTGTGGAGCTGGTGGACCATGGGAAGCCTGTCGGCCTCACTTTCCTCATCTGCAGAACAAGGACATAAGTATGAATCACATAGCTGTGGTTACAAGATGTGACAGTTTATGTGAAGTGTGTATACTCACAGGAACCCATTAGGAATGCTTGTGTGACCTTTGTATATGCCTGTGGCTACACAAAAACACGGGGGTTATTATTGATGGCACATACTTCCCTGTGAGTAATGACGCATTGTACTGTTAGGGCAAGCAGGAAGTCCAACCCTGCATACTTCATGACCTGGGTAAGACTTTGTGGTGTCCTAAGGGGCACCCAGGCCTAAGGGCACTTTGCATTTATGATACTTAGGAGCAGCCTGGCTGTCCTCTGTTAGTGGCCACAAGGCTGTTCATAATCATCACACTGGTTTCCTTCAGATACTCAGTGATGGCCTCTGCCCTTGCCAGTCAGCTGCCCGCTCTTCAGAGGAGATGGGATTTTCTCAGGACCATGAAAGTGATCCATGCCAGCTGCAGTTTCAGTGCAATCAATAGATGTGACAACAGCCATTGCGAGGCTGGAGACATAATGGCGGTGTGACTATAAGCGCAGGCAGATAGCAATACGGGGAGATTGCGGGGCAGGGCTGTACTGAGTAAGTGAACTGCAAAATGAGCTGCCACGGTGGGGTCAGGATCCCCTGTGCTTTGCTCTAGTCCCTGGTAATTGTTAGTGGCAGCCGAGCTCCGAGGGGCCAGGGCAGTCTTCAGCCACCTGGGAGCTGCATATCAGTGCAGGCTGGCTTCTCACCCGCTCCATCAACTACCGCCTCCCAGTGGACAAGATGCCGTGGAAAACACCAGGCTTCCTGGCCTGGAGTCAAGAGGCCCATCAGTAAGGCAATAATGCAAATCACTCTGGGCTATTATTAAAACATTTTCAATTTCTTTGGTATCCAGGAAACGGTTTGTGACAAATGAAGGGAAATATGCTAATATGGTATTTCTTTTAAAAAGGGAAAATTTGAGAGATGCAATTTGAAAAATTTAATCTACCTACAACCTACATGTACGATGGTATTTCAGTTATTTCAATAATGAATTTTAGTAATTTTGATATGTGGGTTTTGGTGACTTCTATCATTTATGAGTATACTTCTATTTTCCCAAAACTATGTTTCAAAAAAAAATGCAGTAGAATATTACTAGGCACTGCCATAATTGTATTTTTACCACAGACTCACAATTTGATGTCTGAGACCATTTATCTCTCTAAAGCTTTCTATATTAATAATTAGTTATATTGGTTTTTAGATTCTTTAAATCTTCAGTTTAAATGTAACGGAAGGCTAATTTGTTTGATGATTGTGTCATTATATATGGGTATCAACATTTTTTAAGCACCAAAATGAATTGTTGAGGTCCCTATCCTCAAGTTGATCTTATTCTTATGCCATATAGTTGTGAATTGGATGGCAATTGGGATAAACACAGGTTTCCCACTTTAGAAAATGGGCTTCCTAATCCCTATAAGAAAGAAGCCAGAACCCTCTGTCTTGCACTTGGGGGACCAGGATGGTGTGTGAGAGCTCTGAATGCTCGTATTTGTTCTTTTCCAACTACAATAATTCTAATCCACATATTCTGCTGTTTGTCTTGGCTTTTCAAGTAACAATTGTTGTTAATAATCTTGCATATTCTTGCATATTTCTCCAAACATTGATTTTCCCACATAATTAAGAAAAATATTTCAGTGAGGCACATAGCATAATGCTCATTAATGAGCATTAATTTCTTCAGGGTTTATAGGCACAGAGAAGTGTTCATTGGAACAAAGCAAATCCTTGATGAAAACTATTTTCTTTGGTAAACAATGCATTTAATTTTTATATTTATAATAAAAGACATTGTATACAGACTTGTAAACCATGCTCTTTATTTATTATGACTATTACAATGCTACATGAATCATGTAACATTGACTTGAGTTGTTTTGCCTCTGGGAGCATCTCTAGGTCCTCAGATAAATATTGGAGGGAAATCCCTTAGGCTCCCAGCAGGGAGGGGAAAGGAACCCCCTGAGAGAGGAAGGAGCACTCTATTCTCCTCAATAAGAGCTGCCTCCTTGGGGGAAGCTAGTTAACCTGAGCTAAACTGCTGGGGTTTTATCGGAGCCTAACTGGCTGGGGGAAGGGAAGTACCTGACTGCGGACCACTCTAGACATCCTGTCCCCACGTGGGAAAAATAACTGAGAAGCACCATGAAGGTCACAGCCCAGGGCACAGGCTCACAAAAACTGAGGCCTACTCCATAATCCTAGGGCTGTACAGGGCATTCCCTTACCCTGCCCCTGCCACCATATCAGTAGGGCTCCAGAATAATAACAGTGGACAACCAAAACAAGCACATGTCTCAGGTCTTATTTAAGAAGAAGTCTTCAGGGAAACTCAAAGACAGCAGAAGAGACAAAACATCAAGGGAAATTTTAGCCTCTGACAGCAACAATAAGCAGTAAACCTCTGAGCCAGGAAACATGCCCTTCACAGTAAAGCCTATTCACCTCAGCTCTTTTTACTTAGTACATCACACCAGCTTTAGACAACAAAACATATGAAACACACTGAAAAACAAAATAAAAAATGCTACAGTTTAAACAGAGAGAGCAAACATCAGAACCAGACTCACTTGGCAGAGCTGATGGAGTCAAACAGAATCTAAAACAACCATGGTTCACATGTTAAGGGTGCTAATGGAAAAAGTGGATGTCCTGCCAGAACAGGTAAGGTAAATAGAAAGAGTGAAACTCTAAGAAAGAATCAAAGGGGAGGCTGGAAAGCAAGATACCACAACAGAAATGGAGCAGGCCTAAGATGGGCTCATGAGCAGCCTGGACAGGGCCCAGGAAAGTGCCAGTGAGCTTCAAGAACCACCAAGTAAAATTTCCAAAACTGAAACATAGAGAGAAAAATGGAAAAAAACCCACCAGAGAAGATCCAAGATCTGTGGGACAATGATTTAAGGTGTAATAGGAATATCAGAAGGAAAAAATAAAAAAGTATGTGTAGTAACAATGACTGGGAATTTCTGCAAATCAATGTCAGACACCAAATCACAGATCTAGGAAGCACAGGGAACACCAAGCAGGTAAATATATATAAAAAATCTACACCTAAGCTTATACTTAAACTACAGAAAATCAAAGACAAAGTTTTATAAGAAGACGAGAAGGAAGCCACCTTACCTTCAGAGGTGCAAAGATATGAATCATATCAGACTTTTCTTCAGAAACCATGAGAGCAAGAAGAGAGGAGAGTGAAATATTTAGAGTGTAGAAAGACAAACCCACCAAACCTTTCATAACCAGAAGATCTATCCTTGAAAAGTGAAGAAGACAAACCACATACTGGGAGAAAACATTTGTAAAACACACATCCAATAAAGGACTGGTATCCAAAATAATTTACAAAGAACTCTTAAAATGCCAAAATAAAAAAATATGACCAGTTAAGAAGTGGGTAAAATATCTGAAACAAACACTTCACCAAAGATGATACTCATATGGCAAATAAATGCATGAAGAAAGCTCAATATCATATATCACTAGGGAAATGAAAATTCAAACAACAGTGAGGTTCTGCTCCACACCTGTGACAGTGCCAAAATCCAGAACACTGACATCAGCAAGTGCTGGTGAGGATGTGGAGCAGCAGGAACTCCTGTTCACTGCTGGTGGGAATGCAGATGGTGCAGTCACTTTGGAAGGTAGTTTGCTGGTTTCATATAAATCCAAACACACTCTTACTATGTGATCCAGCAATTGTGCTCCTTGGAATTTACTCAAATGAGTTGAAAATCATATCCACACAAAAACCTGCACACTTTACTTATAATTGTCAGCAGCTTTACTTATAATTGTCAAAACTTGGAAGCAACCAAGACTTCAGTAGGTGATGGATAAATAAACTGTGGTCCATCCTGACAATGGGATGTTATTCAGCACTAAGAAGAAATGAGCTATTGAGCCATGAAAGGACATGGAGGAAACTTGAATGCACATCACTAAGTGAAAGAAGCCAATCTGAAAAGGCTACAATGCTGTGTGGCTCCAACTATGACATCATGGAAGGGCAAAACTATAGAGACAGAGAGCAGATCAATGCTTGACAGGGGTTGTGGGAGAAGGAATGCATAGGCAGAGCACAGAGGATTTTTAGGGCAGTGAAATTATTCTGTATGATACTATAATGATGTTATATGTTATATTTGTTCAAATTTATTGAATGTGCAACACCAAGAGTGGATCCTAAAGCAAACTGTGGAATTCAGTTAACAGTAATTAATCATCAATGAGTTAATAGTATTAGCAATTCTATCTTGACAAATTTTCCACACTAATGCAAGATGTTAATAATGGGACACTATGGTAGGGGAGGGATTACAGGGGAACTCAATAGAGAAAAGATTTTCTGTAAAGGTAAAACTGCTCTAAAATATGTCTACTAACTACAATTATAAAAAATAAAAAAATATATAGGTAAATAAAACTCATTCTAGATCTGTTAAATGGATGTCTGTACAGTGACTATTCCTGTTTCAGGGATACTAAAACGCAGGTAAAACATGTGAGCAAATAACATGGGGTTAAAAATAGGACACCTTTATAAAAAACGGACATCTTTCAAAACATGCCCAAGTTATATAACAAGGAACTAATTCTCTAAGCTCTCTTTTTAAAGAGTAATTCTGCTTATGATGAGACCTATTATTTTGTGATACTCAACAGTGAGTCCTTTTGAAAATGAAAGTATATTTAAAAATACTATGTAACACTAACTATCTTGAGTGCTGGTGGATGACACTACCTACCCAGGAAGAGCCATAGGTCCTGAGTGGTGAAGTTACATACAGTTCACTGATGCATCACAACTCAAATTCATTGATCAGGAGCTCCGTCCAGAAGAGCCTTCAGTTAGCTACATAATTTTCAATACGTAGGGACTGGAAACCAGAGAAAATGGCAAGAAAACAAACTGGGGCCAGAGATTTATTAAAATTCAAAACATCTTTCAGGGAAGTGAGAACCACTCTCCACACCATCTAAGGGAAGGGAAGACCATTGTTCTCCATCACCTGGCAGGGCAACTTGCTTCTGAACAACTGTAATCATAGAGTTATCAAACTGGAAAAGAAAGCGTCATAACAGTTTTAGCACACTTTGCCTGGGGAGTTGACTGGCACTTCTAGAATCATTTTCAGTTTTTCAACTGGAAAATCAAAATAATGCCAGCTCAATTAAATTGTATCTGAATGAACCAGGACAATTATTACAAAAGCATCTGGTCAGTTAAGCTGCTTAGGATTCATTACTCTCCCCACTTCCTGTCTCCTCTAAATCTCATGGTCTGGACACAAGAGCTAGCAGAAATTATCCATTTCGGCATTAATGGCACCACTGGCTGTATCACATGTATGGACACGCTGGCCCTCTTGCAATGGGAATCATTCATTCATTCCACAGGTATGCATTTAGTAAACCTGAAGTGCTAGATACTCTAAATTCGGGATACATATCAATTTGACATACCATGGTATTTAGCTTAAAGGCCTGTCTGGTAGTGAAAGCAAATGATGATTTTAGCAGAATGAAGTAAGTGAAAGAGATGTGTGTTTTCAAAGTATGAGGAGTCCATAGAAGAGAGTGGGGTTAGGGTCATTGCTGGGCAAGGCCTTCTGCACACACTTTGTATTTGTGTGTCTGTGGAGGGGGTACAAGCTTAAGTTATTGACATGAAAGAGAAAAACACTGTGTATTTAAATTGCCTATTAAGACAAATGCTGAGGACAGATGGTGTCATCAAGCTTACCCTTGGGACATAGATGGTTACGGAGAAATGCTTTGGCTACTGAGCAAGTCACTTGAGTCCCCTTCCACTCAGCTCTGCTTTCAAATGCATCTGAGTCTTTTTCCTTAGGAGAGGCTCATGATGTGACAGCCACAATACCTCTCGACATGATGTCCCAGAGGACTAGGAGAGGAGGCAGCTTTCTAAAAATGGCAGTGAAGAGAAACTATAAATCCACATCTCTATAAAAACCAAATGCTTCCAACCAATACTATTACATGTTACAATTTCTACAGGTTGTGAAAAAATACCCCTGGGATTTTGTTTCACTTATACCTGGGTGTGGATATTAAGCACATTATTCTAAATACATTCCCCATAACTCAAAATAGAAAATTTTCATGACTTGCACATCTAATAGGATATGGCTTGTTTTTAAAGCTCACTTAACACCCAAGGGTTCAATTCCTAAGTGGTCTACTTCGTATTTGTGTTATGTTTTTAATATCTCCTGTTTTTAAAAGTTTTTTTTTTGTACAAATGGGAAAAAATTGCTAGATAGAGAACTTTCAAATCTCTCCATATTTAATAGTAATTCAAATCTTCAAACTTAAAGAAATGATTTCTATAAATTTTGCTCTGGGCTTCATATGTATTTACTTTAGGTATATAACATGTTTTTTTTTTTCTAATCTTTGTTGTTGTTTTTCCTTGCAGGCTATCAATCCAAATGTTCTCTAGAAAAAAAACAAAGATTAAAAATGAAATTCAGATGTCTGGTTAGAGATATCTCATTGCACAAGGATTTTGATATGTTAGCTATCAAATCTGTAATAAACACTGATTAAGTCAAAAGTGTACCTCAGTGTATGTTTGTACATGTGTTAAGCAAATATATTCAAATACACTTTTCAGTTCTTTCCCCATGTGCATAGTCAGGTGATGATGGCAGAATTTTTCTGAATTCTTCTATCATCTGTGTCTCAGTGGATCATTTGGTAAGTTGTCAGGAATCACACTCTTAAAAAGGATACTTAATTTAAAAACTTTAAGTGTATCTGTTGGGTAGCAGAGGATGTGTGATGCAGTTCATCTCAGCCCTATTAAACTGCTAAAAGCAAAGTCACAGAGTAAAGATGATTTTCTTTACCATGTCACCAATGCAGGGCCAGCACTGATGCTATTTAACATCTTATACACTGAACTAAAGAAGAGACATTCCCCTTTGGAGTTGGAGGCAGAGGCCACGCAGCTGATGCTGACCTCTGCCAAGCATAAGGCATGGGATAGGAGACAGCGACAATTATGGTTCTACTGTGTTTTGCAGAACACAGGGGTCATAACAACAGGATCGTTATGCTGTATGAGAGCGGTAAGTCAAGCCCAGCTTGCTTGTGCTGAGCTGCAGAGAGCTGCCCAGGTCACATATGGTTATCCTGTCAGGATAAAATGAACATGGGTGGAAGCAAACACCCAGAGCATACTTTGGCTGGGGAGGGGGCTGCACCAAGGTTGTAACAACCCTCAGAGTTCCCATTAACTCCTTATTTGCCAAAGTGTGAGATGGATCGGTTTTTTATCTCCCAAACACAGATTTCATTGAAGTCCTGAGTAGGCACAGAAGAGGCAGCAGTTCTGATCTCTGCTTCTCCTGCTGCCCTTCTCCAGAGGTCTCATTGCAGTCCTAACCACCTGCCAGCGTGCAGGGAGCGAGTCACCTCTGCCCCTTCCAGAATTGCCCTGTGCTAGGGATTTTAAGATGCTGCAGCCTTTGGGATTGAGCTCAGATGCCAGAGTTTTAGGGAAGAGGGACACACACAAGAACACAAACACAGCTGAAAACAGCAGCAAAACAGAGGAAGATAGGGCCTGGTTTTCATGTGTCAGGAATGATCTGCATTGCCCAGGCCATGGGGTTAATTGTAATATGCATCGACATGCATTCAGGAATTAATGAGTTCTCACTATTGAAGACACAATTTTCTCTTCTTTGTCCTCGGAGTAACTCTAAGGTGTTTTCACAAATGCACCCCAGTGTTTCAATGCTCATGATCCTAAGTCCCAAAGGGTGCCTAGTTTCTATTGCTGGGTTCTGGGAAGGAAGCACTATCAATTTTTAAAAAGCCATACTTTTCAGGTTTGTGTAACTAATGAAATCTGTTTTCTACTTATTTTCTGCAAACTGTCTCATGGAATGTATGTATAAACACACACACAAGCGCGCGTGCGCACACACACACACACACACACACACACACACACACACACATGCAATTTAGGTGCACAGGATGCACGGAAATGGAGCCGAGTCCATACAAGCAGCCACAGGGGGTCACTGCCGAGCAACCCAGGTCCAGCAGAAGAAGGGTGCCTCCTCCCAAGATTTTATACAGGGCAATGAGATAACAGATAAAATGGCAGTTGGGGGCTGGGTGCCCAGAAGTTGAGGTCCCAAAATATGGCTGAGAAAAAGTGCCAAAGAACTTTTTAAAAAAATGGTCTTATTATATGCTCAAAGAAGCATTAAAAAAGAAAAAGGAAAAAGTCCACAGAAATGAATGTAAATAACACCACAGTGTTTAGAGAATAAATTTGAAAATTGTCATAGTAACTCTTGTGCCTGGTCTAGTTAAAAGGAGATTGAAAATTGACACATCTGATTGAAAACCTCAAGTGGGAGAGAAAATTGTGTCTTATTCCATTCTTTGGTATAATCTACTGAGTCACAATGAATGGGTAGAGCTCACCAATTTGATAGGTATGGTTAATCTTGGATAACCAAATTTCTGAAAAATTAAAAAAATACACATATATAATCACAGTAATAAATAAAGTTTAAGAGAGAGAGAGACACACACACACACAGAGAGAGAAAGAGAGAGAGAGAGAGAGAGAGAGAGAGAGAGAGAGAGAGAGAGAGAGAACATAACCTGGGGTTAGAAAGGCAGAATAAATCATATAAATCTGGATTATAAAGGAAAGAGACAAAAGAGACAGTCACTCAAGAAACAGCTGTGTATTGGCTGTAGAGGAGTCACAGATGAGGTGCTTTGTGGGGAATATGAGCACCAGGATTGCTCAACAAGAAGTCGGTTGGCCCAGCAAGGAAGATAAGATGTCTAGATATGGAAAGCTAACTAATCACTCACGAAAACTTTAGAGTAGGCTCTGAGAATTTTGACATAAACAAGAGAAGATTATGAATTAAGAACAGATACAATTTGAAGAGTCTGAACATTCTCTGTTTAGTGGGTGAGTTTTCATTCATCCAGTAAACATCACTGAGCATAATAAGCTTGTTTTGAACAAGGTTCACTCGATGTTGCAGATTTATGTGTTTGGAGCTGGACAGATATTTCAGGCAGGTAGGGCGGGGATGGTCTTGTGCATTCAGGGATTCTGAGGTCTTACATGTACAATACGTAAGAAATAGTAGGAGGGTAGCTATGTGGGCTGGGAGGAGTTTGAAAGGCTTTTAATAGAAGCATATGATTTTGTATGGAAGCAATAGAAAATGTTTCAGGAGAAGAACGGTTGGCTTTTGTGACACAGAAGTGACCATCTGGTTCAAAATTCTGTCTTGACATTCCTTTTATTTTTAGGGAATCTTTTTCTACCCACCTCCCATTTTCCTGGCTCTACCATGTGCTCTGCCTGGCAGATCCCTGGAATGGGCAATGAGCTGAAGCACACACTGGGCTAGCCTGTCTGCCAGCTCTCAGTCAGCTTTTGTGAGCTATAGCGCAGTAACAAACAGTCCTGGAGTCTAAATGTTTACGGGTAAAGGCCTACCTTGGTCTCCGCACATGTCGGCTGTGTGGCTCTCCCCAGAGGTCTTCCTCAGTCTCAAATTTAGGGTCATGACGACATCTACCCAGGGCATGGCTGCATTCATGGATGAAGGAAAAGAACAATGGCCAGATTCTGACACGGCTGCGAGACCCTCTACTCAGACCTGGCATGCGTCACTTCCCATACCTTCCTAATGGCCAGAGCAAGCAATGCTGCCGAGCCTGAGATCCACGGGGTGGGCACACCATCCAGTCACAGGCAGGGTGGCCAGCGATAGGGGCAGGAGTGCACATCTAGCTGCCTAGACAGAAGGACTGATGCAAGGACAAACAGCAAAGTGAATTAGAATGCGTCCCCAGATTTTTAAAAAAATCTTTTCATTCTTGGGCAGTGCGGGGACTTGTAGGGAAGGCAGGGCCTCCTTCTGTTGGGCAGCTAGAAAGACATAGTGTGAGAGGCCATCAGAGGCACACCTTGTCTGTCTGGTCCATGGTGTCTGAGAGCCTTGAACTTGATTGCCTTCAAGATGGGACATGGACTTTCCAGTTTGCCATAAATCATGGCTGCACATTATTAGCTGATTTGTGACTTGGACCCCTTTCTCCTTGCTTAATTTAAGGGCGGACATGATCCCTAAATCCCCTAAAGGGAGGGGCCTCTGAGTTTGTAAGTCAGCCTCAAGGAAATATGAATATTCAGAAGAAAGTAAGAAGTCCATAACTTAATGATATAAAGCGTTGGAATTCACATGTCCTCTGCAATGGTAAATGCAGCCTGAAATCTAAGATTTGAAGAGAAAGTTATGGTATGTCTTCAAATATAATGGTAACACTGATTATGGAAAATAATACCTATCAAAATAATCTTTTCTGATTTTTTTATGGCAGTTTCATGGCTGCATTGGCAACCAGCCATATCCAGAAAAGTATAAAAATTTTGTGCCACAATAGTTTTGAATTTTACTAATGTCTAAAATAATTCTCTTTAATTGAGGGTAATTTGATTCAACGTGAACAGCCCAATAATACAGAAAGGTAGTTTTCATCTGGTTTGAAATTATAGGGACTGTTTATTGATAACATACAGACAACGTTATACGATGGTGGTGTATTTTGCTATTAAACATTGACCAACAAATCAGTATTATGAAAAATATACAAGTTGTAGAGTGATTCCTGTATAGTGTACAATGTTAGTCCTTGCAAGATAATCTGTAAAAGTTTTATATTTTACACATATTTTAAAAGCTGTGGAAAATTAAAAGAACTATTTCATAAAAACATATGTTTTTTCTGTTGTTGTTTGTTTGTTTTCCCTTACTCCAGTGAAGAATATAACATGATTACTAAAGGCAATGAATGAATTATTTCCAAACCCAGGTGCAGGAATATATTGAATTTGAATGTATTTAGTAGGAATTTCTCCCCTCAATCTTCTCTTACAAAAACTCAGAATTAAATTTATCAAGGTTTTTTTTAGTGGGCACACAAAATCATGACAAATCACACAAAATCATGATATGATGCTTATTCCTTTAAAAATGTCTTTAATCTTTCACTGGTTGCTCAAGTAAAATGAATTTCAGAAACAGAAACATGTCTCCTCATTGCCTGAGATTTAAGTAAGAGAAAAAAGAAAGTATAGTAAATTAGAACCATGAGAGGCTATCTTCTGTCACAAAGGTAATCATTTCAAAGAGCCATATGAACTTTTAGGTCAATAATTTACAAATACTACCCTGAATTTATAAAGAATTCAGGTGATTTTTTAGCGTGTCAATTGTTCATCAGTTTTACGATAGTCAGGATTTAGCCACATAGACAGGAAGCACCCCATGTTATTGGGCCCACTCTGCCATATCGTATTTACTTATCACAAGAGGCATTACATTCTTAATAGTTTTTAATATAAGGAACAGGAAGAACTCCAGTCAAAGTAATATAAATCAAAATATTTACACACATACAGTCACAAAATTCTTACATAGGAGAGCTACTGGGACAAAGCTCAGAAAAGTTTGAACAAAGTGCAAATGTCTTAAAACATGATTTTTAAGAGTGAAATAAGTCTTTGAAAGAATGATTCAGTGGTACATAAATTAACATTGCCTGTTCACTCATCGACTTGGGGCTGGTGGAGGGAGGGCAGGGGTCAGGAAGGGCTGGAAGGGTACCAGAGCGTCACTGTGCTGTGATGGGTTATAGTTGGAACCGGGGCGGCAGTGCGCTCTTAGTGTCTACAGTGGTTACAGGTGGGCACAGTGAGACAGTCCCACCACCAGCCCTCTCATGGCTTCATGGACCCCTCCTAAGAGGTGGCAGCTATGAGATCACAAGACAAAGAGCAGTCTGTTTCCAGAAGGTAGAGACAGCTCGGCTGGGAATGGTACAGTGATAAACTAAGTGGAGGAGGGATGGGGAGGCAAAGACTTCCCCCAAATAAGGGGTGTTTTATTGAGGCAAGAGAAACACTTTGTAAGGCTGTGTTCTTAGAACAGAAGGGGTGCGCCATTGCTGCCTTTATTTAAAGACTAGGGAGAGACTCAGAAAGACCTTGCAGGTCGCAGGTTCACACAGGGGCAGGGTTGGTCCCTGGGGTTAAGGGTCGATAGCCTTTTGACAGAAACTCCTGATGTATGCGCTTCAATCCCCACTTTCCTCCAACCCCCTACATCAGTGACTTTCCGGTTGAGTGGTGTTTCTTGCATTTCCCAAGGGAGAGTAATGGCTTCTCTTTGAAATCTTAGTTCCTCTGTTCCAAGAAAACTAGGACCTGACCCTCATCTTAAGAGACCAACAAAGGCACCCTCCTGTCTGTCAGGCTTAAATTTCCAGAAAACCTCATGAGTGAATAGCATTCTGTATCATTAACCTTGAGGTCAGACTAGGCCAGCACCAGTAAAGGCTGATGTCCAAAAGATTGAAATGGTAGGAAAGTGGTCTAGGAAACTTTGAGAAAAACTTATATTTACAGCAACATTAAGCCCCCAAACTTAGGACTTTGAAAACACCCAGAGACCTGATTTGTTTAGAAATTGCCTCCTATACATATGTGCGTGTGTGTGTTTATAGAAGCCTATGTGTGTGTATCTATACAGTCATATATTTTCACACACATGTTTCCACCCTCTGCTTGTAGAAAGATACTCTCAGGAGTTCATTTACTGCAGCAACAGATTCTTTTGTTGTTATTGATGTGGCTGTTTGTTCTTTCATTGGCCTTTTGTTAGACAATAGTCTGAGTTACAAAGGCTTGTATAAGTCCAGTAAATCAATGCATGTGTCATGCCACAGAACCCCCATATCGCCAATTCTAAGTATAAAAATTGAGTTTCACTGACTGGCCTCAGAGCTACTGCAATTTGTGGGGAAGTGGATTTTCCTGAACTGCTCTGCTATTAAACCCTTGCTTACAGACTAATTTTCTACATGCACTGGTCCCTTTCAGTTCTATGATCTGCTAACCTCACTTCAACATGCAAGTAAAATACGCTGATGTGCTTCTGTTTATGGTTCTGCTGTGTTTGTGTTCACACAGAGGGAAGCAGTGGTTTCAGGTGGTATGTGCTATGCTGGGTTCCCTTTAGAGGCCTTGTGAATCCTCCTGATTCCGAATGAGATGTTTTCTTCTATGGTGTGACTCAAAAGATACCCAGAAAACTCCTTGCCCAAACTCTGAGAACTCTCCTGTGGAGTACAGAATCTGCACCAGGCCAGGTAAAGGACAGCCGTAGTGCGTGAACCTTTAAAGTGCTTTCTGTGGTACTCTGGTCCAAGTCCCACCCCTGCTGCCAGAGGACATCTGGACACCACTTCTCCAGCCAGCTGTGCAACAGAATGTGGTCCCTTATCCAATTTGCCCTGGTGCAGATTCTAACTCCATGACTTACCAGAAGGACAGATGCTGTGGACAGCAGAGTAGAAAGGTGCACAAAGGCAGGCACATGGTGACTCCGTGAGCAGGCATTCCTTGAGTCTGTGATCTGTGATAATGAAGCCTTTCTGTTTCATAGATGCACACGTTGTCCTTGCAGCTGAGTTCAACTCTTGATTCATTGTGGAAAATACCATCCTACCTTTTGGAGGTGAATGAATGGGAAGATCCAGGGCCTTCTTGGGGACAGCCTGCTGCCTCTTCTAAAGGCCTGACTGGCAGACGACCTGCTTCCAAACTCACTTAGGTGGTGTTGGCTACAGGTCCTTGCTGGCTGTTGGGTGGAGACTTGGTTTTGCACCACGTTAACCTTGCCATAGGCTGCCAGAGTGCCCCTATCTCATGGCAGCTGGTCCCCAGAATAGATGATGGGTAGGGAGGCATGCAGGGAGACACAGAAAGTGAGAGAGACAGCGAGGGCCCCAGACAGAAGCAGCAGTGTTTGTCACTTAACCTCCCAGGTGACATTCCATATCTCCTGCCACTGCTCCTGGTGCCCTTGGTCACACCTGGTACAGGTGTGAGCTCTGGGAAGTAGTAGTATTTTAGGACAGTCTTGGAGGCTGCCTAGCATAGTCTCCAAAAGATGCTCAATTGCAAACTAGATGAATTCACTTAAAGCAATAAAAAACAGGAACGAAACTGATACTATGTTCATAGGAATTTCTACATTAGCACAGCCTAGACCAGTACCAACCAACAGAAACAAAGTGGGACACAAATGTGAGCCATGCATAGAATTTCAAACTTTCTAGCAGCCACATAAAAAGTCATGGTCCTGGACTCAGTGTCTTCAAATATAAATGTGGAAGTCTTCAGCACCCTTCCTGTGGCCATTGTGGCATCTGAAGAGTCATCAGGGAGAAGGCCCTACTGCAGAGCTCCCCAAATGTTAGGCACAAGGGGTTCTGAAGCCAGAGAGTCACTCTGGTGTGTATCTTTTTACCCACTGTGAGGGATGCAAAGGAAATGGCCTGGAAATGAGTCAGTCTGATGGTGAGCTGAGCTACTGACCTAATAAGGCTCCTCAAAAAGTTAAATGTATAATTGGCATAGCTTTTCAACCATTGTCACAAACAGGAATTTTATTGACAAAGTTTATCCCCAAAACAGCATTTAAAAAAAACATCCTGTTCTCTAAAACCGTGTTTTCCTTGCTATGATTACATAAATCACCCAACACATAAGGTCACTGAAATGACAGAGGCAGAATCACGACTCTATTGTTATCATTCATTTGATATTCAAGAGATTGTAATTACACAAAATACTGGTCTCTTGGATGCCAGTCACCACTGAGAGCATATGAATTTGAAAGTATTATCAATTTCTTGTAATGTTAAAAATGCAGTTTAATGACTCTTTTTACTGGTTAACTGTATGCGTGTCTGTAAGAGATAGAGTATTTTAATAGAGGGCAGTAATATTAATCTTCCTTTTTATCAAGTGAGTTTTCAAAATATATTTAAAATTCTCACCTCTCCACTTTCTTTATGGCATATTTGGTTTTGTGCTAAACTGAATTCAGAAGATTCTATTAATGAAGATGGTTTAATGCCTATGTATTATTATAATGGACTCCTTTGTTCTACAGTTTCTCCCTGTGACATAGACTAAGTCATTAATCAGTGGGTGCTGAAAAATAATTGTCTAGTTCTTAACAATTGTCTATTGTTGAAACATTTGGAATTTTAAGATAAAGATGTACAGGCTGTTCTGAAAAATGGTTCAAGATTACCCTTCATGGAATTGTGGACATATTGTTGGAAACGTGGCATAGCTGACCTGGTTTTAATGCATTTTTGAGTCCCGTTGTTCAACTGCCTATTCAAATTGTGTTGGAAAAGTTGACTTCATTAATGTCAGAAAATAAAGATTGCGTATTTTTTATTGAGCTGACACCATTATTAAATGCAGAAATATCATAGGATTCTTTAGCATTTTCAAATAGAGGTTCAGCATGTTAGAAATCATGACGGCAACTTTTCATCTATTTAACATCATTTTTTTGTCCCTGGCACTGCCCTCCTGGATACCTGCCATACATACGAAACCTCTATCTCTGAGTAATAACTATTCAGCAAGAAATATATGACTACACCATGCCGTTTTAGTAGCTCAAAATTAGATACCTTTCTCATTGAAAATGCTGTAATTTGAAATGTCAATAAATACATTTAATGTCACCTCATACTATAACAGATTGCCACTTAAAGCTGTCAAGGTTGAAGTCTAACTCACAGCCTGAAAGAAGTGTGAATTCTAAACTGGGGGAAAATGTGTAAGTCATCTTTATGTAAATATCTGCATCACTGCATATTTGTTTGATGGTAAGTCTGTCTTCAGATAGAGAATTCTCATGAAAGTCTCCAATCATATTTATATTTGATAGTCTTTATTTAATAGTTATCCAGTGGCTTTTGTTGGATAGGAGCTGTACTATTTCTTAATCAGAGAAGAAATAACTGTTTTTATTTCTCTCAGTACCTCCCTCCAATGGGACCAACTATAACTAATCTCTCTTGTCCCTGACAATTCACTCAAAGCGAGGAGCGCTTTTCTGTTAGATGTGTATCCAGTGAGTCTTCATACTGTGTTTGTCTGGGAGTGGACAGTTACCATCAGCAGGTTCAGAAGAAGACCCACACATACACGCAACTTATTTTTGACTAAGGTGCAAAGGCAATTCAGTGCCAGGTGACCACTATTTTCACCAAATGGTGCTGAAACAACTGGATATCCACAAGCAAAAACCCAAAATGTTGACTTCTACTTCACACTATATACTAAGGTAACTCAAAATGGGTATAAATCCAAATGTCACACTTAGTAGGGTAAAAGTAAAACATCTTTGTGACTTTGGGGTAGGCAAACATTTCTTAGCTATAAGTCATGGTCCTGTGTTCTGTGTTTTGGGTCACTCTTTGTGCAAACGTACTTCAGTTCGGGTCCCCTAGCGCACAAAGCAGAAGGTGCCCTGCTGTGGGTGTGACCCCAGGACATCAGTGTGAGGGGGAGTCAGCAGTGGAGGGAAGGAGAGAAGCCAAATGTAGAGCTGGCAACTTTCACAAGGCCCACACAGCTGGTTGTTCAGTGACCACAAAAGTCTGGAAAGTCAGGAGTGATGGTGCCATGGAGCAACTTTTGGAGAGGAGGTGGAGAAGTGCACGGTCAGCTTGTCCGTCTCCTGTCCCTCAGTGGGTGCCTCCACCAGGTCCCTGTGATTTTACTCAGCATCACCCTCCAGACAGCCCTGGGGAGGCTGAAGTGGCCAGAGTAGGAGGAGGCGCAGCAGTGCCCAGGGCTCTCCATTGAGAGGATGTGGACCCCGTGAGGCTGGCTTGGGCAAAGGGCTCTGGGGCAAGTTCGCAAACTGGGTGGCGACGCAGGACATCAAGAGTGGGCTGGGGAAGTGTGTGGCAAGATCATCTGGACAAATACATAGAAAACCCATTATTGCCTGCAGGTGGATTTTGACCTGGATGTTATAAATACTTATGGTATGGAAGACTGCAGGTTTTTAAATGGTGAAAATCAGTAAGGACATATATTATAAGGTCCCTCATAAGCCCAAGAAATGATGTGATGTAGTTCTTTCAGTCCCACAACAGAATTGGTGCAGAAGCTCGCTCTTTCTCTGGTGAGCGCCCACCCACACTGAGGGGCACAGCACCCTCGGCAGAGCCTCTGAAGGTCGTGTTCATTTATACTTGCTGGGATGTTTTGGAAAGTGGGGACAATTCTTATGGGTAGAAATGGACCATTTCAGAATGCCTTTCTGTATGAATATAAAAAGTAGCTGTAGGCTTTCATACCTGCTGATGCATTTCTTCCACATAAATATCATTCACATTCTTTCTTCAGTTAAATGGCTTAGATCTAGTCTATGCTTACACACTCACGTCATCAAGGTTGACTGTACTTTACTGAGTTCAATTTTCTTCTGACTGTGTATTCTGTGCATTGAGTGATTTCCTGTAAGTTTTACTATCTACGAATTTGCTACTTAATCACCCATCTTTATTCAGCAAGAAAATGGGCAAAAATCAGTATTTCCAAGAAAATGATATGGATGGATTTAGATGAAATCAGATTTTAGTGGTTATTCCACATATTGTCCACATTACAGTACACTACCATCCTCCCTAAAGCTTGTAAAACTTTCTTTTGGCTTCACCCACCTGTCCATATTTTTATAGGATTGCCCCATATCCTGGGCAAGGACTGGTACCAGGCAGGCCTCACCTCAGGGCAAACCCATCCAAGAGCATTGTACTTCACAGACTGCGTGCATACAATGCCAGCTGGCAGGGACACTGAATAGAACAAGTTTTGCAGATAAGGACCCTTTGCTCCTAGGAGATGGTTAATTCAAACTCTTCAGGGTGAGAGCTGGGGACAGGACCCTCAATAAGGCCACTGTTCTTTTGAACTCTGCTGTCTCATTTGAGAGCTTTTGGCATCTCTCCAGGGCAATGTGGCTTTTCATACACCCTGGACCGAGGAGCCATCCTTTACTCTGTAGGAAGGTAGTCTTATGGAATGGAGCTCACAGCTGTGGAACAGGCACCATGTAAAGAAAAAAGAAAAAAAGATCCCTACCTGGTTACCCAGATCAGCTCAGTTAACACTAGCAAAACTGGATGACAGACATTTGCTGCAGTTAAAACACCCTCATAACCAGATCATTAAATAACAAGTGTGCACTGACACTGAGTTAAGAAACTGAAATGTTAATTGCCAGAAGTAAAAGCTCAAGCCTTGCAGGCTGTCTGCATCAAGGGAATGAGCAGAAGTTACCTAGATAGGTTTTGTATCAAATAAAAAATTGCACTACTGAAAGGTGGCACATGAGGATACCCATGCTGTTTCTTCTAGATAAAATCCTATTGTTTGCAGATCTTGGGTTTTTCAAGTGGGAGTCAGTTCTGATAAATTTAAATAGAGATGTCTGCCCTAGGAAGAAGGTTTTTAAAACTCTTCTGCTTAATGATTGACAAGAAGGAAATCAGAGAGTATTTAATGTGGTTTTTATCAAAAATTCTGTTTTCATTCAAGTGAATTAATGTCAAAAATCATATTGCTCCGTGCAGTATATTTATTTATTTAAATGGTCTTAGAAGGTAGGGTTTGGCGTTTGTCACTGTGATCCAAATTTTGTAGAACTGAGAGTCAATTTGCTCTCAGTAAGCATATACATTCTGCCATAAATCATGACATTTTGGAGTCCTGCATTTATAAGGGACTGTGCTAATGGCACTGGTGTTTGGCTTACAGTCAGCGACAAAACAGTTCTGGGCGCTGACCTGTCAGGACTTGTGTATGAGAGTCTTCAATTCTGAATGTTCCCAGAAGGGTTTGGCTGTGGTCACAGATGGAGCTGCTAACAAGGGAATGCTAGATTCCTTTACTCCTTAACATTCTCCCATTTTGGGATGATTTGGAAACCTAAATTAAAGCTGTACTTAAAATAATGAGATGAATAAACAGTAAGAAAAGCCAAATGAGCAATGAAGGAAAGCAAGTCCAAGACCCTGTTTCAGCTCCCAGGCCCTGAGTTGGGGGCTATTTCTTTAAACACAAGGGGGTGGCCTGCTGTTAATGCATTTTAGTGTAGTGATAGTCTAAGCTTACTCTAATTCTGCTTAGAAAGAAGACTGTATTCATGTCTTGGAATGGTGATTTTTTTTCTCCCGTCACTTTATTGGGCAGGGACATTCATGAAATGGAAAATCCCCCTTAGACTTATGTGAAATTTAAAAATAGAAACATAAAAATTTATAGTAATAATAATGACTGAAATCTAATAATTTTTAGTCTACTCTGCTGTTTAAGAATTTTATGTATTTTGTACTCCTTTCCTAGATGCATGTCATAAATAAAGGGTTTGAAAGTGATTATCGGCCTGCTGGGAATATGTGGAAACATAATTCAGCTTTAGTGTCTAGTACGGGACAGAGAACACGTTCAGATCAGTTTATTTTTATGTTCCCCTCTACTTGACTGGCATATCTAAAGTGACTGAAAAATCCATATTGGAGTCTTGAAAGAGACAAATGGTTTTGCAGAGATATTCTGCTTTAACAATGGATGTTTCTGGTGAGTGGTGTTTTTGTCTTGAAAAACTAACTGGACAAAGCTGCAGGAGCTGACTCCTGCTCACTCACCCTCTTGGTTGTTCAGCTCATGTGACTTAACTCTTGACGCTCCCCACTTATTTTGGGGTCTCTTCATTTTGCACTCCTGTCACTTGGGTTTCTTTGCAGTGCTCACCTCCTTTTGGCACTGCAATCTCTCTTCCTCTTCCTCAGGAATCCTGACAGGTTACAGTGCTGGGCCATGGCTAAGGAAATAAGGTCTGGCAGGGCCCTCTGTGAGACTTGTGTTTAGAGAAAGCAACAAGAGAGATCAACTGCTGAATCTACATCTGGAGAGCCCTCAGTGGGCCCAACACAGCAATGAAGGTTGGGGGTTTGGGTTGAACAGAAGCTTACAGGAGTCGACGGTGATGGGCTGAGGGTTGTAAGGCTGGTGGAAACAAAGCAGAGTGTGTGTCTGGGGCCACTTTAAGGAAATGGCATGGATCATTTATAATCCACCCAGAGAAGGGTGATCAGATAATCTGGAATATCAGTCAATCAGTAGCTACTATTGTCAGTCTACTGCGCCTGACCCACAGTGCTGGACTGCTCTTGGGGAGATGGGTGCTCTGCTCCATGTGGGCCTGAGGGGCTGGACTAAGATTGGTGTTTCAACACTCACACAGAACCCGTTTTGGTATACAATGTAGGACCTTCTTAACTAAGGGGACCAGCTCCCAGCCATGGGGATTTTTTGGACAGAAGGGAAGACATGCAGTCTGCTGTGTGGCTTGCATGGGAATATGGGATGGTAGAGTCCTTGGTGGGCAGGAAGAGCATGGTTTAGAGACAGGCAGGGAACCTAGTAGCCTTTCTTGATTACATCTTGTAGTTTTTGCTACAAGCCTATGAAGTAGGTGCTTGTGTTGGGCCTACTTTCACATCGATGACTCAGAGGCACAGGATGCTGCCCAGGATCATTCCTCCAGAGGCAAAGATGGGCTGTGGCCTCCAGGCTCTGCCAGATCTGCATGCAGGCCTGTGAGTTTGAGGGTGCTGGTGGGGAAGGGGGATGGGCAGGGGCAGAAGAGTGCAGGTACAACTGGCAAGAATTCACTGCCCACACACAAGATTCTTCCTGCTGATACTCAGTGTTGCCTCTTCCTCTAGGTGCCCTCTGAGTGGATCTTTTCTGTGGAAAACCTGTAGTGTCCAGGCCCACAGAGTGGCAAGAGAGGTTCAGTTCAGTGTAGCCACAGGAGGGTCTGGTGCTGAGCCTTAGTGGCCTGGGAGTGTCAGTAACAACAGACCTGCCTCCTTTCGAGAAGGGGGCTGACATTTGCCCTTCCAATCACTCCTGCATGGTGGCTACTCTGAAAAGGTGGCTTTTGTTGGCTAAGGCATTCTGAAACTTGCAGGAGAGCCATGACCAGCTCACACTCAGAGCAGTCAGGGAATTGCTTACCTGCCCAAGTGAGAGTGTCTGGATGGGGCCCTTGCCAGCAAGATGGATGGGAATCAACTTCCCAGGGTCTCTTGTTGACAAACATGCTGGTGTGATATTTGGGTTGAATTATCATTACATTATGGGACTCCTTTTCTGTAATTAGGTGGCTAGTTCCCAGCTTGATGCAGAGCTAAGCATGTGTGATGTATATGGTGACAGCACAGTCTACAGTGCTTCAGTGTAGAAGCTGCACTGGACCATCAGGACCCAGGAGTAGATGTGTTTATAAATCAGTAGGTTCAGTTTATGTTCCTAGATCATTTTTTGATGTAAGCCACACTGGTATCTGCAGTCCTTACAGAGGATATTCTATTCAGGAGGGGTTTTGGAGTCAGACAGATAGATGGAGGTTCAAACACTTGCTGGCGCTTTACCGCTTGGCAATCAAGTCAGTCAGCACCCTAGTGTCTCCTTGTGTTAATGGGACAGACATTGCCATGAGAAGTAAAGGAGGCGATGTGTGGTCACAGTGTCCACCACGTAAGAGGTGCCTGATACAGGTGGCTGTTATGGCTGTTACTCCTACCACTTCCTTAATGAGGATACCATTTCCTGTTTGCCAAGATACACCCTTCTGCCCAGGTGTTCCTCCTCCAGGCAGCCTCCCTTGCCTAATCCACCAGGGAACTCCCACAGTGTCACCAAAAAACTTGGTACCTGGTCATTTTTTGTTTCAGGTATGATGATCTCCTCTCCCCACCTTAACTATGAATATTTGAAAGCTGTATCCATGCCTTGCATGTGTGTATATATGGCCCTTCATAAATTTTTGATCATCTGAGAGGAAGTAATCTCTGCTGAGGTGTCCAGGTATTTCCCTCTGATGTGAATTGTCAACCATGCAGCCCCTTCCTTTTCCTGACAATTGGTTAAGAAGCTACAGGACAGTAACATACTCCAGGAACTTTATTTCTCAGGCTCTTTAAAAAATAAATAAAATGATGTGGAAAGGGTTGAATCTGTAATTGTAGACATTAAGTAGAAAGATTTGATATTTTTAACAATAATAACTATATTTTGCTAATACAAGTTATTTGTAAATAATAACATGGCTGCCTATGAATAAACCCTTAACATAGGGATTTCCCACCTCTTTGTAAAGTGGATATACATTCTACAGTCAAAATCAAGTGAATGAAAATGAACAGAAAAACTCATTCTGACCCCAGAATGATTTTCATTGTGAAGTGAACTTGAAAGTTGTTTGTCCTGAAAAGATCCCAAATAAAAAAGAGGCATTTTGTATTCTAAAATCAATCATAGAAGTTCTTTTCTCTGAATTATGCCTTCAGAATAAAAGGTCAAAATATGGTCAAATATCAGATAAGAATTTCAACAGCACTGTTTCTGCAATATTTAGATATAATTATAATTTTTCAATATTTTATTAACAACAAAGTTGTATTATGATAGTGAGACATATTAGCATATTTATAATTTTACCCTCTATGACCAGCCAGTAACTCGCATGCTCCCTGATTTGAACAATCTTTTGTTTAAATGTAACCACCTTCCACTGCTAACAGCACCACTGACCCCATGTCAGGCAACATTATCTACTCAGTAATTTGCACCAATAGTCTCATTGTATTTCATTTAGCAGAATGCTTATCAGGGAAAGACAGGAAGAGAGAAATCCACAACTTTTTGTAAAATAAATAGAACTAATAATAATAGAAAGATAGGAGTTGGGAGGCCAACTGGGAGAGCCAAAGGCAGGTGGCAGAGAGACCCAGCATTGAGCCATTTGACGGCAGTGACTGCACCAGGGACGTGTCTTGGCTGGTGCCCCACTGGGCTGGGCATTTGAAGGCCTTGTTCTAAATTTAAGGTGCCTGGTGAACCCCACTTCTGGCTTTTGGGGTTTGAAATGAAACAAACACAGTTGCTTAACTCACCCATCAGTATGGAGTGGATGGGAAGTAGTTACAGCCTCTGAAGCCTCTCTGGGAGCTCCTGAGATGCAGAGGGCTCCGTAGTGTCTCATTTGTGTCTGACCCTGGGCAGCGCCTGCTCTTGTGACCTCCAGACTACACTTGGTGGAATCTTACATCAAACTCAGTTCTCTTTATGGCATGATCCTGTCACAGCCAGAAGGCTGGCTCTGGAGTGAGGCTGTCTGTGTTTAAGTCCTGATTCTCCCCTTACTGGCTGAGTGGCCCCACAGCAGTTACTGGGTCTCTTAGTGCCTCAGCTTCCCCATTTATTAAATGGTCAAACACTGGTGAGAGACTGAATGTACAAATGGACGACAGCCAGATCACGTAGACGGCAAACACGTGACCCACGGCTGGCAGCCACCTGCCAGAGAGGTCAACCGCAGCCTCAGTGGGCCCCGACCGTCAGGACTTGACAACAACTGGAAGCTCCTCTGAGCTCCTGCTCCCAACCTAGGGCCTGCCAGAGAAAGCTCGCTGAGCATCACCTGGGAGGCCCTGTGCCGGGCAGCAGCCTCCACCACAGCTCACCTGGATCCTTCCGTGGTTCCCAGGAGCTCTCCACTCTGCCTGCCTTGGCATCTCTGGTGGTCGTTGACCCCCTTGCCCTCTCAAGCTCTGGAGGAAGAGCCTTTGTGTGCCCTCATTTCCAAATTACTGGTATGTTGTGCACCACATACCTTCCTGTGCATTATTCTGTTTAGAAGATGGTGGACTCCAACCAGTAAATTACAAACAGATGTGAGAGGAAGCACACAGGAAAAAGTGCTTTTTAAAACTTCACATGGTTCTAGCTGATCCTGTGCCTAAGACACTCCTGCCTAAATTCTTTTTTTTTTTTTTTTAGTAGCATACTTTTAACTGAATTTTGGATGAGAGCTTGTAAAGAAGCAGGGCAATCAAACTCTGACAAAACTAATTTAAAAATCACTGAACAGATCCTCATGGCAAAATAAGAGACCATGGCCATTTGGGTAGCATTCATAGCAAAGGGAGCTGGCATGACCGTCAGGCCATGCAGCCCGGGCCGAGGGGTGGAAGTCAGCCAGGGAGAAATTCCCAGGTTCTTCACTGCTTTACACCGAGCACCACCTCCCGTTGGGCTTTCAGGACTCCGTAAAGTTTACAACACCCCATGTACTTGGAATTCCTACAAACTCACATAAAAGGGGCCTTGTCTCTTATCAGGACATCTTTGCCAAGGAAAGAGAGAAGTGAGATGTGAGGTTGAAAAATTCCTCAGGGAGAGAGCTAGAGAGGGGAGGTTCCAGGATGCGCAGGTGGGGATCACACCTGTGAATCTCCTTGGATGGAAGATTTGATCCAACTCTACGTAAATCTAGAAGACAACGTCATCCCAACTGACATTCAGCTAAGTGTTAAAATTAAAAACTATAATGAAAAAGAAAACTAGGTCATATATGATTATCTTGCAAAAGAAAATCAAAGCTTACAGTTTTCAAGTGGTTTATATTGTGGGTCTTTAAAGCCATTGTGATATTCAGTTGCTGGCTGTTATTTCTCTACAGCATTCAAACCACAGAGCTCACTGTGGTTAGAGTTGCCGTCCGGCATTATTGATTGATTATGCCTTTGAGAGTTACTAATCAGCACACACATCCTGCGGCCCACACCACAGCCTCCTACCAACTACCATGTGACTGAGGGTACCCAGGCCAAGAAAAAGGATTTTTAAAAAATCACACAGCTAATAACAGTCTGTAGTAGAGTTAGAACAGGAAGCCAGGTCTCCTGGCGACTATTCCAGGCTCACACCTTCCAAAACAGGGCAGGCAGTGGGGCTTGTTAGTATTATAGTAGGCATTATAGCGGCCTTTTCTGGTGGATCAAGAAATACGATATAACAAAAGTTAATTACACACAGCCAGCAAAGTAGAAAAAATCTCAAACTGTAATTCATGGTAGAATCTTTGTGGTTTCCATGGTAATGGAAGGTTTCAAGTTTTCAAATAGAGCAATCTTGCGCAAAAAATGTATTTGGTGATTTTCCCGACATCTCATAAGTGGTTAATCAGGCTGGATCCATCATGATGTTCCTGGGAGCTGGATGTTGGGGAGAAATGCAAACTCCATTTCAGTTCAATGCACCCTCAGCCCCTCCTGTGAGCTCAGTGCTGCTCCAGGCAGCGTTGTAAAGAAATGGGGAGAGGGAGTGCCTTCTGGGCGCTCACAGCCAGGGGTGAGGAGCACTCCCGAGAATTTTTTTAAATATGCAAGACTTTGCACAGCAGATTCCTAGGTTATGCTATGTACTGAATTGCAGACAGAAACCAAAACAAGAAACAAGTGTCAGAGCGTAACAACAGCAAAATGCATGTGTTGTTTTTCTATTATGAGGCCAACAATTTAATTACCTTATTACACTGACACAGGGAGTTTTGCTCCTGGTTGAAGCTGGGTCATAGGTCCATGAATTGCTTACACTGTTTCTTCACTCTCATACTTAATAACATCAGTAACAACAGGTCAAGGTAATAAAATATATGAGAGAGTTTCAAATAACAAAACGTCCTCCACAGTAAACTGGTAGAGGGCGTATATTAGAAGGATGGTGGGTAGTTCCCAGAATTAAAGAACTAAACACTTTTCCTTAGGAATGATGTGGACCAGGGCAGCTCATGGGGCACCCAGCAGTGCAGAATTTTTGACTGTTAAGAACATCAGAATAAAATGCTCTAGTTCAGCCATCTACTCCTCTGCTCAAGATACATTCTTGATGAGACTGACTTGGAAAATCTGTTTCCAGGACCAGGGTGTGATTTTTAAAGACTATTACTAGGCATGAGTAATGAAGATTGAAAAAAATGCACAAAATTTATCTGTGAAGAACTCACGAAATGAAAAGACAGATGTGGGAAATGTTAATAAATTGGAATAAATGCAGGGAAAGGACAGAAGGGAGGTGGAGTGGGGCAAAAGGCACTACCCCTCTGGAGGGAAATGAAGTGTGTCTGCAGGAAGCTCCAGGGGATTGGACTGTGTGGCAGGTCATCTGAGAGAGAGATTTTCACATGATGTGCATGTTCTGAGTGAGAATTCAGACCAGGTACCCACCTGAGGCTGTCCAGCAGAGGATGTGTGGGGAATTCTGTTTGTGTCTCTGACCCTGGGCGGAGGGCAGGTCTCCTGGCCACGCCTTGCATGCAGGATGCCTCCATTTCGGCCTCCACCCTTTTGACTGAGGACACACTCAGACTCCTGGCTTTAGAGTCTTTTGTCATTTCAGTCATTTGAAACCACTTATTTTACAGTCTCTCCTGCATTGACATCTTACCTGGGACACTGACTTTCCTGTTTAAATTTGAAGTTATCTCTCTCATACTAGATTATTTTCTTGAGTGGTTTCCATTTTTAAATTGTAAATTCATCTTCAGTAGAAATTTTTTTATTCTGTGGGAGTCTTATATGTCTGTGGGCTTTAGTTTTGAAATTTCCTAATATTTGATTCTGTAACGAACTATGAATTTTACTGTCTTAGAAAAATTTCACATTTCATTTAGCCATATGTTTGCTGTGCTTTTTTCTGTGTTATAATTTATAAAAAATGTTGATAGCTGGATGGACAGGAGGATGGACAGGTGGCTGGATTGTTGGATGTGGATGGGTGGACAGATGGGCTGATAATGGACAGATGGATAGACAGATGGACTGATGGGTTTTTATCTTTAGAATCCTGGTTTCTAGAAAAAACAGGCAACTCAAAAACTCAAAGACACAACAGTAAGGGACACAACTTGTTGTCTTGGTTCAGGATTTACACATCCCACGAATAGCAGAAACACGGACTACTCCCCTGATGGCTGTGTAGTTTTCTGTTTGCATTTGTCACAGGAGAATGGCCCAGACCTCCAGGCAGAAGACTTGGGCTGGGGGACAGGGCTTTTTCTTGTCCCTTTACAGTACGGCTTTCAGATGTAGCAAGTAAGAGTAGAGGATGCATTTGGGACACACACTAAAAAAATTACTTGTGGACTATCTCAAATACAAATTTAACTAAGTGTCCTATGTTTTATCTGGAAACCTACCTTAGGGGGTCCCAGGTATGCATCTGTATTTCCTGTCGAGAACATCCATCATTTTAAAATGAAGAGCCATCTACTTAGAATACAGCATTTGAGGAATAGATCAAATTTTTTTCCTCTTTCTCTTCCCTTCTTTCCCACTTTCCATCATAGTTTAATCTCTTCCATCATATCTTCCAAATGGATTTTGTTGTATATATATATATATATATATATATATATATATATATATATATATATATAAAGGCTATTATCTTTGTATGCTGATTTTAAAACATGCTACTTAATAGATTAACTTATTTTTTGATAGCAAGTTTCTATCAATTCCTCTGTTTTACTTGATGTATAATTATATCATCTGCAAATAAAACAGCTTTACCTCTTTCTTTCTAGTTCTGTCCCTTGTATAATTGTGTAATTGCATTGTTTGACATCTCTAACATAATGTTAAAGAAAAGTGAATTGAGGACCTATTTGTCTTTTTCCTGCATTTGGACTGAAGAAAATTGTAATCACAATGAGCAGGCATCTCAGATTAACAATGTAAAACTGTAGCTATATTTATTGGAAATGGTCATACATATACATGAATTCTAAGTATATTCTTATTATGTGGCATCTGTCAGTTTCTATCTTATTGAGTGCTTTTAACGTGGTAAGTGAAATGTACTGATTTTGCAACTGCATATTCTGAATTCTCGGAGGTGATCATACGATTTTCCTCTATTTAAATGTAGTAAGATATGTAAGAGTTAAAAGTGTTAATACTTAGACTTAAAGTTAAAAGTTAATAGACTTCCTCCTGCATTCCTAAAATAAAGCTAACTTTATCAGATGGGTTAGTTTCTAATGGGATGTTACATTCAGTTTGCTAGTATGTTATATAAGATATATGCATTTATATTAATAAGTGAAAATGTCCTATAGTTTTATTTATTTATTTTTCATGCTTTCTTTGTAGGTTTGGGGATCAATATTTTCTTTCTGTATAGCAAAATTTGAGGTTTTGCTTCTTTATTTATGCTCTGGAATAATTTAAGTGATATAGGGATTTTCTGACATTTGAAAACTTGATAGAGTAACTCTGCCTAGGCTGGGTGATTTGTTTTTTAAATGGAATTGTCTTTATTTTTTCTCTTTCTTATAGTAGTATATCTGTTAGACTTTCTCTTATGGCATCTAATTTTATTAAACTGTAATGCAAAATTATTAAAGTTTTCAAAAATGCTTTGATAGTGCACAGTAGTCTCATGATTTTACAAGTCTATTTTAGTGATTATTTCTTTGGTTGTCTTTTCTGTTCTTGATAATTAGTGCTTTCTTACTTTCCCTCTTCTTTATTAGGTTATTAATCCTGCTTTTCGTTGAGTTTTTCACATATTTGTTTAATCATTATACTGTTCGGCAATTACTGTTTTTTTCTTTTTCTTGTTATTGTTCTTTGTTCGTAATTCTCTCCTTTTGCTTTTTGTCTTCTTTTAAGTTTTATCTGAATTTTCTGAATTCTCAGAGATGATTATATGATTTTCCTTCCTTTAAATGTAGTAAGATATGTAAGATAGTTAAAAGAGTTAATATTTAGAATTAAGTTAAAGTTAAAAGTTAATTGACTTCCTCCTGCATTCCTAAAATAAAGGTACATACATAAAATAAAGGTACATTCATTCATTCTCTTTTTGTTAGAGTGGTTCTAGGTGGATCCTATGGGCTCTGATACGTCATGCTTTCGAATTATTTTCAAGTTTCTGACTTTTTTTGTGGATTTCCGCTTTCACTCTAGTGTGCACTTGTATGCCCATGTGTGTATTCACTTCTACCCTCCCCCAGTCATTTTTTTAAATTAAAAAAAAATTAAGGTATCATCCTTCTCAGTCGTTTCCAACTTCACAGTAAAAGGAAGTTAAAGAAGGCCTTTTTGCTTTTGATCTTACTCTTAATTTTAATTTCAGTGTTTCTGTATAATGGACAGAAAATGTTATTTTTATTCTGGGATGTACTGAAGGTCTGTTTGCAGCCTAAATTATTCCAAGTTTGAGAATGTTCCACATGCATTGAAATGCTCTTAAAATACAATGTGTTATCTATTTAGACTTTGAAAGAAGAGAGGGGATGCGAACTCAACAATCCAAGCAGGTTTATTGCTGAACCTGAGAGGGACCCCTCTGTCCTGGCCAGCAGAACAAAGGAAAGAGAGTCTCTAACAGGTCAAGAGGCTTTTTATGGCCAGGGCTTTGGTGGGCTCTTTGAGGGGAGGGGTCAGGGGAAAGGTGGGCGTGTGGCTTGCTGACGTGTCCTCTGGAGGATGCTTGTAGCCTAAGTAAGATGAAACCTAGGTCTCTCTGAGACGGTGGGTGGGCTTATTCAAATGGTGGTATTCAGGTCTGGATTCTACCAGGCTTAGGGTATGATTTATAGCAATTAGATCTGCCTTATTGGTTTGCTCTTTATGTATTCTCTACCCTTTTTGTCTCCTTCTGTGTTTTGGATTGAGGGAATATATGGAAGTCTTTTATTATTACAATGTCTGTGTAACTGTGTTGCCTGTAGTTTCTGCATTATAAACATCGTGGCTGTTTTATCTGGTGTGTTATCTATTAATGACTGTTAAATCTTTATTGTTAATTGTATCCTTCAGCATCATGAAGTAAGTGCCCTCTTTCTCACATTAAATGATTTACCATCTGGGCTTTTCTGCATTCATCAAACATCAAGGGTGTGGCACTGTCTCAGTTTTCATCTGAGTTTACTTGGCATATCTACGTTCATCTTTTTTCTTACTTTTAATTTTCTAGAATATTCTTCTTCATTTGTTTTCTGTGTAAGCTTAGTGTTGTATCACCAATACCAGAAATAAAAGAGGAAATTTTATGAAGGTTTTAATAAACACAAGGGGAAAAAAAAATCTTCTGACCAAGTTAATGCCACCAGATATAAGGGGCGCATTCACTGAAAAATAAACTTAATGAAAATTAAATCAAGATGAGACAGCAAATATAAATAGCCTTATGCAAATTAAAGAAATTTAATTAATTATAAAAAGCATCCCCAAAAGACAGCTCCAGGCCCACATGGTTTCACTGTGAAATTTCTCAAACATCTAAGGAAGGAAGAAGAAAAACCTTACATCACATATCTCAAAAATTACAGCAAGAGGGAACACTTCCCAATCAAACAGCAGCAACCACAAAAAAGGAAAATAAATTTAAGTATATTCCCATGAACATTAAACTACTTAAAACCAAAAATCGCTCATGAGCATAGATACAAATATCATTAATGATTTATTACCAAGCTAAATCCAGTCACAGGTAAAATACAATAGACTAATAGAGTTAGTTCAGGAATACATGTTTATTTTAACATTTTGAATTTAAATAATAAAATTTACTATGCTAAAAGAATGATGGGGAAAAGCCATATAATCATTTCAATAGCTGCAGGAAACACATTTGACAAAATTCAACACCCATTAATGTCAAAAATAAGACTGAGCAAAATTCTCAGGGAATTTACTCAACCTGCCAAAGGTATCTGAAAAATCTGTGGCTAGTCTCACATGTAATGGTGAAATATTGAATGATTTCTCCCTAAAATCAGTAATAAAGAAGATATCCACTCTTACCACTTCTATTAATCATTTACTAGAAGTCTACATAATATTGCATTAAATAACAAAAAATACATAAAAGGCATTTTATGTGAACAGAAATATTAACCTTATTTTCGAGTATTTTTAAATGCCAAGAGAAAACACTAAATAATCTACAAAAAGCCTGATCAGTAACTGAATTCAGGAGACTGTAGGATACAAAGTCAGTATAAAAAAGCCAATTGTATTTTTTACATGTGCAGCAAAAGACTGAAAAGTGAAATTAAGAAGAACATACCATTTACAATGCTTTCTATAGAGATAAAATACTTGGGAATAAATTTAACAAAAGGTGGGCAAGATCTTAACACTTAAAATTATAAAAATCTTAATAAGATATATCAAAGAAGACCTAAATAAATGTTAGATTTACCATGTTCATGAACTAGAAGACTAAATATTAGGTTTTCAGTTCTCCACAAATTGAACATAGGCTCAATGCATTTCAAGTCAAAATCATAGACTTTTTTTGATGAATGAGTTAAATGTCTGTAAAATCTATATGGAAATGGAAGGGGTAGAGTTGATTCAAAGCAATCATGAAAAATAATAACCTTGAGTACTTGTATTACTTAGTGTCTAGACTTGTATTAGCTCATCCAGACCATGAGCACCCTAATCAAGACAGTGAAGCACTGGAACACGTATTGGCAGATAGATAGCACAGAATGGAGAAGAGAGAGCCCAGAAACAGACCTGCATTTGAACAGATGATTTATTTTTAACAAAACACCAAAGCCATGTGATCGACAAATTAAAGTCTCCTCCATAAACGGTGCTGGAACAGTGCACCCTCGTGTACACAAAAATAGACTTCATCTTCTAGGCTTCACATCATACACAGCAATCAATTTGAGATGCATTAGGGATATAAATACAAAAGATAAATCTTTAAGTCTTCAGAAATGAGTATGTTCATGACTAGGGAAGATGTTCCTTAGAAAGATCACCTTAAACAGCAATCATAAAAGAGATCATTGATAAATTGGTTTTCATGAAAATCTTGGAAATGTCTTCCAAAAGGCATCATTAGGAATATAGAAAGTAAGGTGTATATTGAGAATAAATATTCATAGAACATATATTAAGGAAAAGGACCAGTATCTAGCATATAAAAAGTTCCCAGTCATAAAATTCCAAGCAATTCAATAAAAATGAGTAAGAGATGGGACGAGACCCCTCACAAAGGAAGACAGATACACATAGGGAGAGTGAGCTCGGGAATAGGGACTATGGCTACTGCATATCAACTAAACAGCTGCAATTGGAAAGCTCTCAAATACCAAGTATTGGTGAGGTTAAGAAGCACCCAGCTCTTACATACTTTCGGTGGGAGTGTACAATGTTACAACCATTTTGGAGCAATATACAGAAATTTCTTGTAAAAATAAACATGCGACTACCAACTGAGACAGTAATTTGACTTCTGGGTTATTTACTTGAGAAATGAAAATGTTAAGTTCACAAAAAGAACTGTCCAAGGATATTCATAGAAGCTTTATTTTAAGAAACAAAACTAGAAACAGCTCAGGTGACTATCAATAATAGAATATATAAACAAACTAGAACATATCTGCACAATACTAGTGAACAATTAGAAAAATTACTGGTGCATGCAATAACATTGATGAATATCAAAAACAAATGAGCTGGGTGAAATACACCTGAATAAAAAGATCACATATAGCAGGCAATTTATTTTATGCTGAAAAAAAAAATACCAGCAATGTTTACATTGGTGCTAGTTGTGCAGGTGGGATGATGGACGCAGAGGGAAGATTTCTGGGCAATGGCAGTGTTTTGCACCTTGAACAGTTTGGGTTGCATAATTCTACTTATGTGATGGATTCAGGACCTCAAGATTTCAGAAATGGGGAATATCAAAAAAATTATATTTTAAGAGAACTAAATATGAGATATTTAAAGAACTAGAGATTGCTGTACCAAAAATGAGCAAACAGCGAGACAATTAGAGACAGGCAGCCATGTTTAAAAACAAGTGGAATGTATATAGATGAAAATTATAATGGTTGAACTCATAAAGCCAATGAACAAATTAAGAATCAGATTCAACTCACATGAACGGAGAATTCATGAAGCACAAAATTAAGCTGAAGAGATTACTCAGAATGTAAGGGAGAGAAAACTGGAGAGAAGTTGAGGCAGGCGTTACAAGACTGTTCAACATAAATGTAAAGGAAATGCCCAGTGGGAGGAATGAGGCAGAGGGCACAATGTCACTTGCATCGCAGAGGGACGCCCATCACACATACAGAAAGGACAAGCAGTGTCATGGAGAAAAAGTAACATGGACATCGTACTATGTCATAATGACACTGCTGAACAAAGAAAAAAAATAAGGTTTTTAAATGCAGCCAGAAAGGCACATCATCTACTAGAGAACTGTTTGACTGACAGCCAACTGCTCAACTACAAACGTGGAAACCAGAAGTTAGAGGGAAAAATACCTTCAAAGTGTGAAAGAAAATAAACTAAACTTAGATTTGTGCACCCAGCAAAAACATCTTTCAAGAAGAAGAATAAATAAAGATATCCTCAGATAAACAGATACCAAGAGCTCTCCACAGCAGATGTATGCCAAAGAAACTTATAACCAATGGGCTTCAGAGGGGAGAAAATCTCAGCTGGAAGGAAGGTTGGAGACGCACAGAGAAATGTCAAGAAAAGATATCCTAAACTTCAGTCTAAACTCTGTTTATAAAAAACCACTGTCTCATTTTTGTGGAACTTTAAAAAAATAACAAAACTAAAATATGGCATAAAAATAGTAGGCTAGTTCGGAGGATTGTAATTAAAGCTAAAATAAAATGTTCCTTTGTCTTTTTTTTTGCAGGAGATACAATATTTACAGCATACACTGTTAATTATGTGTAGAAAATTTCAATGTAAACCATAAGCAGAACAGAAATAAGTTGAAGAAGTTAAAAATTAATAGAAAACATAAAGAAAAACAGAATACACAAAAAACCAGTAACATGGACTGAAAAGGAAAAAGGGAACATAAAAAAATAGGGCAAAACGAAAACAAAAGATGAGATGTAGGAAAAGTCTGTGTCAGTAACCTAGTAAGTGAATAAAATGATCCAGTTAAGAAAAATGTTAATTAAATGAAAAAGCTCAAACCTTCTAATGTTTAGAAGAGGGAAGTCTGAACACAGAAAAATGGAAAGTAAATAAATAGAAAGGGGTTAACCAGGCAAAACTCACAGCAGCAACACCACAAAGCCCTGATATGCATGTGGGCAAAACAGACCGGGAGAAGGAGGCAATTGTAACTGTAGAGCTAATTGCTAAGCTATCATGAGTGTCATATCAGGAGGAAGATAAAAGTTTTAAACGTGCACTCAAAAGTAAAGGCATTGTCAGGAGAAATGTAGGAACTGACAATTCCACCATCTCTGACAGTTGTTAGGTCAATCAAATAAAAAGTTAAGGCAACACTTGCACATATGTGTGCGCACACACACACACTCCCTAAGTATTTAAGCAGCCTAACGGGGAAAATAAGAAAATTTTACCGAAGTTAATATTTGTTTGTTGAAGGAAGAGCTTCTTGTGTTCCCACTATTATTTATATGTCTTGTTAATTAATTCATCACCTGTGTAAGACATCTCTGGGTGCTGTGTAGTGGAGTAAAGACCTGTTATAGGGAAATGTGTTTTTTTCTAAATGAAATCTGAGACAGTGACAACTGGAGAAAGGGCTTCCATTTTTTGTATTTATTTAAAAGTTTAAAGAAAATAATCCACAACACATTTTTTATTTATAATAAGGAAAAAATGACCAAAAAATACACCTGAGTATCTGGTTAGGCTCACAGAATCTTGTGCTTTGTCAGAGTTCTTTAAAAATGTGTGTGACTGCTTTGTCTTTCTCAGTAGGAAAAATAAAGGCACCGCATTTCTATCATTCATGTTGAACATCACAGAATTATAAAGTCTGGGAAGAACTTAAAAATGTGTATAGCCAGTTACAATTCCAATAAAAAATGAAAGAATGGGATCTTTTGGGGAGGAAACAATTAGTTTATTGTTGATTCAAGGGTTAGGTATGAGATCTCTTAATAATTTATTAAATTTCATTTTAGTGTACCTATCACTGTCTCTCTACCTATTATTAGTAATCATCTATTATTAATCATCTAAAAACTTTAGTGGAAGGTTTTGAAATTCTTCAGCATGAATATGAAGTAATCTTCAAACAAAAGGAAGTTAAGCAAGGGGTGAACTATTTTTTTCTTTCCACAGTATAATCATTTTTTACTAAACCTAAGTTACATAGACGATGTACACAATCTATTTCATCTGTTTCCCACGGAAAGGAGAAGTTATGAGGAATGTTGGGGCACATTAGCAGTATTTTACTAAGCCTGTCCCAGAACAAGTCTTCTTAATATGTATCACAATTCAGCTAACTACATGCTACTACTGCACGTTTAGGCTGTTTACACCCTTGTAAACTATGCCGTCACAAGCATACCTGCACGTGCATCTTTGCATGAATCTCTGACTAGGAAGGTGAAGTTAATTAGTAATACAAAAATGTTGAGTAGAAGAATTTGAATTTCAAGATTTTTGATAGACTAACCCAAAGAAATTTATAGTATTCTAATGCCTGTATTCCATAAACAGTAGATGAAAGCTCTCTTTTCATTTAGCTTTTGCCAGAATTTAGTATTCTTATTTGGATATATTTTATGCTTTTGATATATGTACGGCATCTGATATGTTTTGTATTTTGTTATTTATTATTCACATTGCCTACATTTTTATTTATTGAGCTGTTTTTCTCTTTAGATATTTGCATTTATTCCTATCTTTGTGTTCATATTTAATATACTTGTAAGGCTTTTTATATATTAAGAATAACTCTTTAATATCTGAAGCAAATAATTGTCTAAGTTTGTTAAGTTTGTTTCTGAGAGAGAGAGAGAGAGAGAGAGAGAGAGAGAGAGAGAAAAGTTTAATATGATTTTCCTTTTTTTGTTTAGTTTCTTAATAGAATTATACATAGGCCAATGTTCAATGGGCCCTATTTCAAGTGTACTTACTCAGAGTGGATAATTTTGTCATATTTACCCAGAATTTTAGTTTGCAACTTAGATGATGGCTATGTAATCAAGAGCCATACATGGTTACATTTGTAGTAGTTTACCTGTATCTAATGATTTATCCAAAGATTGAACATAGGTATTTCTGATCATGCTGCAAAAGGAAAAGAGTGTATCAATCCTTTTTTTTTTGAATGCTTAGAATGATTCACTGACAAAACTGGTTCATAAATTGCATCATCAAGAGGTTTTTAGGGAGGAAAGATTATGGCATGAAACTCTACTTACCTTTCCAGAACTCTATAAATCTATGGGCTCACATCATACCTCTTCTTTCTAAGAAAACTGTGTTCCCTGAGAACTGAAGCAGCACCATGGTGCTAAGTGACTGTGAGGTAATGAGGGCTGATGCCACCTACTGCCAAGAAAGTTGACTACATAGAAAATTCAAGTACATCATGGATCAACTTCAGATGCCCTTAACTTCTCAGGAAATGATTACATCAAAAAGGGCAAAAAATAAGCAAAAGGCACAAATGAAACTGAGATTCCAGGGAACTGCTACTGTGAGGCTGATCTAAGGTCTGGGAGCAGAGGAGCTGCGGACCTTGGCATTTCAGGGAGGTCGGTTCTTTAAGGTGAGATCTGACACCTAAAACTTTGGCAACAACACCCTGTTGTGTTGAATTAGCATGTAATGATAAGATGGTTTTGGATTTGTAGTGTGATCTATTTCTTTTTGGAGCTTGCACGGTCTCTTCATTTTGGGTGATAAATATATATATATATTTTTCTTTCCTAAGAGTGTGTTAATTTAGGCTAAAATGCTATCCTTGTTAACTAGGGCAACACTTGTCTGTTGTGCCACTTAGTATCTATTGATTTGTAAGGGATTGATTGTCTTTGGTTAATTTCACTGTCAACTTGACGGGGCTATGAGAACCCTTCAGATTTGGTGAAACAGTATTCTGGGCGCATCTGCAAGGTGTTCCTGGATGAGATGAACAGTTGAGTCAGCAGACTGAGTAAATCCTCTGTGGATGGGCCTCACTGAACCAGCTGAAGGTCTGAACAGGACAAAGTCTAACACTCTCCCAGGTAAGAGAATTCCTCCTGCCTGGCAGCCTTGAGCTGGGTCAGGGGTTCTTTGTGGTTCTACAGAAGCTTCTGGCCTTCAGGCTTGAACTGGGATCTTGGCTCTGCAGATTGTGGACTTGCCAGCCTCAATACTTGTGTGAGCCAAGTTCTTATAAATCTCTTAGCTTGACAGACAGATATGGTTAAGGAGATAGCTATAGATAAAAATATATGTCCTACTGATTCTGTTTCTCTGTGAGTGCGCACGTGTGACTGTGTGGTTCTGAGGACAGCAGTAAGGATGTAAGCCTCCAGGGAATGGTGGGTCTACCACATAGTTAAAAACTAGGAAGTCTTCTTTCAAAAGTTGCAGGTATGTGGTTTAGGTTCTGAAAGAACACAGACTCACCATTCATGCATATGCTTGTAGAGGAAATGAACCCCTGGAGGGCTTCACAACATGAAGTACCGAATGGGGTGGGCTTGAGAATGTGGTCACCATCTGGAGATGAGACATTCACTCACTGCCATTTTCATGCTCACATCTTGGAAGAATACTCAGCAGGTAAAATATAAATTAATATGTTTTGTGAAAACCCAGAGATACTCTATTGTGATTCTTTCATAAGATGATAAGCTTTATTCATCTGTTTCAAGTTCTCATTTTCTTAATAGTTATTCTGTGCTTAAAAGTTAAATTATATCATGAAAAATGACAAACTCCTCACTAAGTCATAACTGGGTTCAACAAGATAACAGTTGCATAGATGAACTTTTAGCCCTTTTTTTTTTCCTAGTGGTTAGACTTAAGCAGACATATTTTTTCAATCCAATACTAATGAAAATTAAAATGACCCTTTCATTTTACTTTTTAGCAGTATCTACAATTTTTTATTTCACTCTATTTGTAGAATGGGTAAGTTAGAAAAATCTCACATTAAAAATTTATAGGCAATACAATAGATATGTTAACTGCAAAAAAATTTCAAATTGACAAGAATACAAAGGAAATTATATTCTCTTATCCTTATGATATTATGCTCCCTGATAATTCCATAATAAATGGAGATGAGATATTTTTAGTATAGAACATTTTCAAATATTTTTTACTATCTGTAAATCATGCTTTAAAACTACAGCTTCATATTTTTTATTCAGAATATAAAGATAATGTGGTTTTACTTTTAATGAAATTCTGAAACAATCTGTGTTTCTCTTAAGTCTTCCAAAGTGAGATACGAGGTATGCTAACAGAAGGACGCTCCACTGGAAGTCAGGGGTCCTGTGTCTGGTCCTGGCTCTGGGTGACTCAGGATGAAAGGTTAACCTTTCTGAGCCTCCATGATGGGATCTGTACGATCAGGGCTTTTGGGCTGTACAGTCTCTTAGATCTCTTCTGACTGAAATGATCAGGTTTCTCTGTGTGTCTAGGAGTCAAGGAATTTGTGAGCTGTTCGATAGTTTTTGTGAAAATGTGTCCTCAAACTGTGCAATATAGTCATTTGGTTTATGTGCTACAGTTAGAAAGAAGACAATGAATAAGATAGCATCACTGTCAACAAACAACTCTCTGCACTCAGTTTTTCTTGGAAGTCAGCAATTTTGATGAACAGGCAGGTGAAGGCATTTTAGGTACAGTTACTGTATTAAGGTAAGAGAGAGTTTACTTCTTCTGGGGAAGAGACTGTATCAGATGAGCAGCAGAACACTTGTTTAAAATGGCAAGATAATTTCTACCCGGATAAAATAAATGATTGAGTAGGTATTTTTTTTACCACATTTGCTGGTCTAGGGTCTGTTTTCAGCACTCTAGGTGGCTGTTTTAAGCATAAAACCTATAACGTTCTTCCCTGTGACAATGAGGAATGCTTCTATAGCCCCATTTCTTGACCCTAGGAAACCTCACGCCTCTCGACAAGGTGGGGATGAGGAGGTGTCTAGGAGGCAGTCTGGGACTGTGTCTTTCTGAGGAGGAGTTGATGAAATTGGGGATTAACTAGTGATCAGGTGCTGCCATGAGGCCAAGGCAGTTTAGGAATCGAGTATCCAATTTTTAGGTGGAAACAGGCAAGTGGCTCTAAGTGTTATTGGACAGAAGCAATAACCACTCCATGGCGGGATCATCATGGCATTTGACAGTGCTGCGTGACCGCGGGAGGAAGAGGCCTCCTTCAGGGCTGCAGCGGCTCACTCTATGTCTGTCCTCCAAGCCTGATCAATGACAGAGCTTCTCATTTTGGTTTTTATTTTCTTTTTCTCGGTCTAGTTGATTTTTACCCTTTTAGCCCCAGACAAGTTTTTACTCTTTCAAAATATAAAAAGGAGACACATTATTTGGTATGTTAGTATGTTTATGCATGTTATGGAATAACAGTTCAGGGGTGGATTGATAGTCCTGCTGAAGAGTGCTGAAATCTCAGAGGGCTGGCTGGTTCAGTCCAATGGCACAATGACCCACGAGTCAGTAAGGGTCACCCTGCAGCTGCACAGCTGGCTGAGGGGCAGCTCCTGATCTTCAGTTAACTGACTTCTTCACTTGCAAATATCTAGTTATACTACATGCAGGCTGTGATGGACACAAGATATGTAATGATGTGAAAGGTCCCCGGTGAATGGTACACAGTAGGTGTGTGAGACCCCTTATCCTTTTTAAAATAATTCTTTCTGTGATTCTTTCCTGTGGTTACGGTTCCAGATGGAAACCAACATAGGAGAATGTTTAAAAGAATTTACTTGCCTCATGCAAGAGATGTCCGATGATCAGGACATCAGTTTAAGATGGTTTATACTGTTCATAGAGTTGTGTTGATGGGCCTGGATCACAGGCCTTTCCAGGGTCTTGTTCCCACCTGCACACAGGCTGTGGCCATTTGCTAGCAGAGAGCCCAGGGGTCACTTCCTTTGCTGGTCTCTCAACACTGTGACTGTCTCGGCTTTCCTGGGGGTGATCGCCAGCTTTGTGCCTGCTGGTGTTTCACCCAGGCCTAAAACACCGGAGTCAGGCCACTCCCACCCATCCTTACTCAGGTGAGGTGTCATGACCTAGGAGTGGAGTTTGGCCATCCTAGTCAGAAAATGTGCTGGAATCAACACCCGTGGAATGTCCTTTGACTGAAGGCAGATCATAAACCATCCATCTCCCCTGCAGGGGTCTGTTCCAAGGGGTGGAGGTCTGGCAGAACTGTGGGAAAGCGGTCTACATGACTGAGCACAGGCTATTTTCTTTGAGCCTGTCCCCACCTTGGTGACTGACCACCTTGACTTTCTCTCCTCTTTCTTGTCTCACTTCCTTTTTCCCAGTCTTGCTGTGCTGGAATTGCATTCCTAATAAACTGTGAGCATGAAAACTTTGCCTGATCCTCTGTTCTCTAAGGAAGAGAGAGAGATAAGGAAACTGCTACCCTGATTTACTCTATAGGGCAGATCCACAGATGGTGATTGGGAGGACTGCACCAGTCCTCAGCACCTCCTGATGACAGCAGGAGCCCTATGTCAGGAGGAAACACCTGTACCAGAGGTCAGTTTTGATATACTCCCATTGAATAATTCACTGGATAAAGTTATTTTCCTGACCCAGTGCTGGTAATAGAACATTTAGCTAATGCTCGCTGTGTCACAATGGCCCATCCACAGGTACTGAATCTTATCTTTGTTGGGAAAGTTAAAGATTCTTCATCAAAATGTGCTCATTAGCCAGGAAGTCCAAATATATAATTCCTGCCACATTTTTTTACATATGTATTAGTATAACTGACATGCAATAATTTAAAAGGTAGAAATTCAATTAAGTTTTGGTGGATCTGTATACCCAAGAACTACCACCATGATCAAGATAATGAGCATACACACTACCCTCCAAATTTTCTGTCTTCCCTATCTTATCTCCAGTTAACAATTCCTGTCATTTTTTTCTAATTTTCTCATTTATAATTTTATCAAATATTTTCCTTTCTTCCCAGCAGGACCGACTCAACTGTCTATAACATAGATGTTGTTTGGAGAGTCAGTTATCCTGCAAAGAGCTTGTTTCATGGATACAACATTTTACTCTCTGAAAAGGGTTGACTGTGCACAACTTAGCTGATTCCTATGCCTGTTCCAAATGGTGGAGTGTGAAAATATGAGGCCACATACGTTCTTCTCTTTGATGAAGTTGACTTCACTAGATGTTGAAGGTCTGGTGTGCAGATGTTAACATAAAGTCAAAAATATAAGTATTGGAAAATTGGTTGATGGCTTTTCTAGTATGTCAGAAAAAGGCAATATAATGTTTCTAATATATGTTGATTTGCCTGCTCAGAAATAAAAATAGAGTAAAATAGCCTGAAGTTTTTCTTTGAATATTTTTCAAATAGAAGTTTCATATATTAAAGATGTGCATATAAACTAAGGGTGCAAAATGGGTTGAACGCCACAGGCCTCCTAAGCCCTTTGACTGCTAGTCACTAAGAATCCAATTTTAATTATAAACAGGTTGACTTCATTTTCATCAGAATCTCCTCTTGTCCATATCTTAGCTATAATTAGGACTGAGTATCAGAGAGTGGATTCTGGGTTAGCCTGGTCTCTTGGCAACTAATTATTCCACTGGCATGATTTTTCAGGCCTGGTTCTTTTATGTCCGTGGAACAGCCTTTGGAACTTTTAAGACACTAAAACCAATGCTGTTTTCTCCAAGGTGTGTCTCATAATCCTGAGTCATCCTTTACTACACGTATTCATTTTTTAAAAATGAAAATGCCCTATAGTTACAAGTACTCTCTTTACATATCAATAGATTCCAAGGCTTGTGTAAGAACAACACTCCTTAGGAAGTTATAGGAGTGTGAACTCAGGACGACGGGCTTGGGAACTGAAGGTGGTATGGGAATAGTCAGAGAGAAGTGATGTACTGAGGGAAGAGACACTGGCAATGAGAGACAAACCAGAGATGCTTCTTACCTGATTAAGTGTAAACACGAGTTCCTTCGATGACCTCCTTTTATGGCCTATGGTCCGTTCATTCAGGATGAATTAGATCCTATTACAAATACAAGAAACATTCTAGAAACATTCCTAATATTGCCTTTTCTGATTATGCAGTGACTTGAAATCCCATCAACATTGAAGATATGTGGAGTTCATATTTACTCTAAATAAAATAAAAGATTAAGACTTGTATGATATTTGAAGTCAGAAATGTGATGCTTACTATTTATAAGTAGACATTTATTTCCCATGCTTTTCCATCATATATGAGGGTTTTCAGTCCTCCTCAATTATATTTTGCTGATGGTGAAAGTAATTAATGTGCCTTATTATGAAATGAAGTTTTTTGTTTTGAGAGAGAGCTGGAAATGCCTTTCTTGGTTGAAATGTAGAAATAGGAGTTCATTTCAGTGATTTTACATGTTTGGTTATATTCTTCCCTACTGTGCACACTCAAACATATCCACTTAAAATTTTTACAATCAGTTGTTGTTTGTTTCCTGGCAGGATTACTGAAGAATTGCATTTTCTCTTGATTATTGCTGCTTATTCTTGACATACCTCAACTCCTTCACATGTACATCTATCTCTTTGTAGCTTAGTTATCAATATTTTCACTCCCTTTTTATTTTTCTTTGTAATGAACTAAGAAAGTATAGCTACTCCATTGTTCTCAACATTTCTATGTCATTTAAAAATATGTATATCGCTGAAGAAGCATATGGTTGAAAGATGCTTTTAAAATTACTTGAGATTATTTTAATAGAATATAACTCACTTACATTTATTGTCAAAATGGAAATTTTTTATATTAACCCAGCCACAATATATTATACTTTCTCTTTCTTATACATCATGATTCTCTCTTATTTATCACTGCTTACTGATGAAATAGTGTTGCTTCTCATATCAATTCCTAATAGTACTAGTACTACATTTGTACTAGTACATTTAAAGTTTATGTTTATCAACATCACTAGTATGAAAAAAATTTTACAGCTCCCACAATTATAAACATGCCTTTATTTTTCTCCTAACTATACTCTAATTACTCATGAATATCTGTGGTTTATTCTTTAAATGGCCTTTAATTTTAGATCAGTTTTAATTTTTTTTATTTTTCTTCTTTGACATTATCTCTAAAATTGCATTAAGCATCTTTAGTTTTAAGAAAATTTTAACATTACATTAAATTTATAAAAACATTATCAACATTTTGAGCTAACTGAATTTTACTAGAGTTAATAATGGGTATTACCATTTCTTCCACTTTATATTTTTTTCTTTTTAATGTTCCTTATTTTCATGTTTTGCTTCTCTGATGCATATATAACTTGAGCATGAATAGATGTTTTTAGAATCATATTAATATACACCTATCTTCAGTTGCACATACTTTTATTTAAATTGATTTTTTATTGAAGTATCACTGAGATACAATCTTATATTGGTTTCAAATGTACAACACAGTGGTTCAACAGTTACCCATATAATTAAATACTCATCCCCACTAGTGCAGTTACTATCTGTCAATGGAACACGCACATATTTTTTAGTAAACTTGATTTTTGGTTTTTGAGCCACTGATGTTCTTGTTAATCTAATTAGGCTTAATGGGTAAATGTCTAGGGTAACTGGATGATGCATGTGGACTCTGATAACAATTGGGAATCATTGTATGATTTCCTTAGTGGCCTCTCTGAGCACACTGGGTGCCACACAGTTCCATGGGAGGACCCCATTCTGAGTGCTTTCTTGGTGGGGGGAGGCTTTGTGTCCCACATGTGTGCACAGTCAATCATTGGTGCAAGCCCCTTGAGAAGAAGAAACTGCACTCTTCCCTGCCTTCTTCCTAGAGCTCCCTGTGAATGAGCTGACTCTTCACAGTGAACGAGCAGAGATTTGGACAGCAACCAACCTGAAGCAGCTTTCCAGAGGGCAGCACAGGATCCCCTGCTCCATAATTGACATCAGTATGCCATTAATTCATGAGTATGCATAACAAGAAAAGAAAGTCACTGGGAAGACTGGCCTTCAAAAGTAAGAAGGGTGCAAGTTGGGCCTTTTTAACTGTGAGGCCTGGAGGTGAAGACCGTGGAAGAAGGTACTGTTCTGAAGAGTAAGTTGTCAGATGAGAATAAATAACTGTCTTTTTTTTTTGCTTCATTTGCCTCATGGATGCAGAGGCCAGAGAAAAGTCACAAACTATGTGTGTGGGACTGCAGTCCTGGCCAGACATGTCACCACCAAGGAAAACTACCTGATGTACTTCACTCTTACGGCTCACTCCTCTGCTATAAATCAGAGTGAAATTTCCCATAAACTCATTGCCCTCTATGGTGGCTATTTTAGGAGCTTCTTGGATTGGTTAATGTGCATATGTTGCATTATTTCTCCTCAAAGACTTGTGGTCCTTATGTGTGCACAGAACATGCCCTCACACACATGCACACACCCTACCTTCCTGGTTCACACAAACTTTCACTAATTCATCTCCTTCTGAGCTTCTGCAATGCAGCCTGCCACAAAACACCTATAACCTCACAGCCCATTGTGAAGCTTATGTAAATTTTAGGACTGCAACATTATGTAATTTTGCATGAGGTCATGTCTTATATATATCATTATTTATCCCAGGGTATCAAGTACGGGGCTCTCTGTACAGGGCTGTATTCTCAGTAACTGTTTGCTGATGGATTGATTGTGATTGATATTTTAGGAACTCTTTGAGGAACACAGCACAACCATAGCACCTGGGGAAAGGAGAGGGCATGCCCTCTGGATGATTTCTCAGTGCCAGGTATGGTTTTGTATTTTTTCATAGCATTCTTATATAATGAAGTAAGATGCTTGCTAAAAATACATGTTTCAGAGGTTTTTTCCACTTGGATTGGAGCTGAATTGCTTTACACATTCTTTGGAAAGAAGGCTGAAATCCTGTTAGTTAGCATTATGAGTCAGCTGTCTATATTTATGACATAGGTTTATGGACTGCATATATTTGTTAGGGAATGGTACCTGCATGAATAAGAAAATCAAGACAGATGTCTTAAGTTGCCTCTATGTGATACCCAAGTAACTTACATGCTCTGCCAAATCAGGAAAAAAATGATGCAAACTTGAGAGTTAATTGCTGGAATTTTGAGTGTAGAAAATCTAAAAGAATTAATTTTTCATTTTTCTTTACTTTTGCTTAGTGTAGACATCATTCAAATACTCAGAATTGCAATGCAGCTCTAAATTAGCTGCACAAAAACTTTGCACTATCTGACATTCTCCATCTTGCACACTTATTTGTGAGGTGGTAGATATATTTTGTTTTTGCATTAGGCATTGGAATCTAGGGAGGAAATCATTGTTTGGAAAAATGTTTTGCATCTTCAGTGCAGCTCAAGGAGAGACCTGGGTGTCAGTGTCCCCCGGGAGTCAGGGAAGGGGATGTTTCTTGGCATAACAGATCAACTTGAATGTATTTAGTGCTCTGCAGGAAGGAAGAAGAAAAGGGTGAGAGAGAGAGAGTGCATGGTTAAACATGGAGCCAGCAAAAACTCGTGTGATATGACACGGCCGAGGGGCAGGCAAGGAGAGAAGCAGAGTGGTTAGTATGAAGTTTGGTATCTAGGAGCATTTAACATGGATTGGCTTCTTGTGACCACTGCCTGGTGCCCATGGCTGTGGGTGTCCCATGAACACACTTTCTGCAGGTCCACCTCGTGAACCACAGGAAGAGGTCTGGGCGGACACAGGACCCCTGGAGCATGTGCATGCAAGCAGAGGCTGGATCTCCTGACCTGGTCCACACTAAGCACTCGTGTACCACCTGTCCTGAAGGGCCTCCACACCCACAGCCCCATAGCACTTCCAGCCCCTGGATCCCTGTTGTGTCTACCTGGAGCATTCCCTGGTCTGGGCAAGGCTCCTTCCCCTCTCTGAGGTTGTCTGAGGATCACCTTCTCAGAGGCCACAGGTGACCACCCCTTTGGAAGTCAGTCTATGTTCCTGTCATCTGTCACCACCCTACACCCTGGGCACTGTGCTGGTTGGTTTATGTTGGGTCCTTTCTCAGAGCCATGCTCCTCAAGGAGGGAGATTTCTCTTGCTTGGTTTCCTGCTCCAGCTTCAGAACCTAGAACAGCTCCCAGCCCAGAGACTCCCCATGGCTCATCAATCCATGAATGATAGAGTCTGTTTATGTGTTTTCTGAGTAAGCTCTTTAGAAACAGGGAGGCATAATAGCTCTTTACCCAGTGTACTTGGGTGGAGAGACAGCTTCTACCTTGGTCAGTCTGGGCACTTCTGAATCTGAATTGACCAATCTGCAAGGAAAGGGTGAATGCATTCCAGTATTCATGCCCAAGTCCAAAGATACCTTATTACATAGATAGACTTAATTAAATGGTCTTTGACATTTAAGTAAAAGATTCCATATAAACCCAAGTGATTATTAGCCTGTGACATGGCTTCTCTTTCTGTGCTTGGAGATTGCAAATGAAAGTATCTATTGACATAACTCATTATTCTAAATTGGCACATTGACAGGTTGGGATTTTATAGGGAATGAAAGCTACAAAAGGAAAACAGCAATATTTACAAGTTCATTTTCTTTGGACATAATTGGTAAAATATAATTTTCTGCCGGTGCAACACTGTATCTTTCCCCCTATTTTTAGGGTGGTGTTTGGAAGCGAGTGTTCAGTCTCTGTGCCTTACACAACTGTCTGCCTGTGCTGACAGGCTGGCTGAGTACAACAGGCAGGAGAACCTTGAAAATGGACATGTGAGAGGTGGGGAAGGAACAGGGGTTGAAGTGGAAAGCAGATGTCTTGTAGGACTGCTTCTCTACGACTCCTGCTGCTGTTCTGGAGTAAGAAGTAAATGCTCTCTCAAATAGTATGTAGAACTCATCTCTGCAGGAGAGGACAGGCTGATCTTCTGTAAGAAGAACTTGGAAGTTTCCTTCATGTGGAAATTTCTTAAGAGCCATTCTGGATAAATACATTCTTAGGCAAATGTTCCTTTTGTGCCTGATGATACCTAAATAACAGTGCTGGGGATCTCTGCATGCCTGCTTTGATGGGTTATTTTATTCGTTAAAGGAGCAGAGCTTTGGTATTATCAACAGGTGTATATTAACTTCAGAGAAATGAACCCATGACTCACACTCTAGATGAACTTTCTATGGCTGAACACTGAACACGTTTTTATCTTTATTCTGAATCTTGACCACTTTGAAAAAGAAACTGATCATGAGCAGAATTTGATGAATACTTGGCTCAGCTGCAGCAATCAGAGTCGGTCATGGATATGGCACAATGAACCAATCAGGTGAGTTACATGTGAACTTTTGAACAAAGCTAAATCACCAAACAAATGTTTTAAACAGCACTTATCATTTACGAACAAAATTATACTTACACATGTGCAAGAGGTACATGTAAAGTCTGCTGCTCTGTCACATTATATTGAGCAAACAGCCAGTATATTTTTCATGTTTGGAGGTTTATGAATGGTCTAGTACAGGGTTGATTTTGGTAAAGGCCCTTAGAAGATAGTAGGCCTTTTAGTATTTAATGCAATTGGAGGTCATTATATTTTATTAATCACGTATTTATATTATGAGTTCTAAATTCTTTTATTTGTTGTATCAAGGCTGATGTGACTCTAAATACTCTTCTCCCAATAGATTTCTGTTACTTGTTGCCTGTTTTCCCCACTGTTTGTTTCATGTATTTTGGTGATATTTCAAATATTTTTAAAACCCAGTATGAATTTCATTGTATTTTAGGAAATTACTGTTTTCTCCTCCTATGTGTTTGTTTATTGTGTCTGATCTTCTTTGTTGTTTTTCTGTTTACCTATGCTGATAATGGGAAGAAAATAATATAAAATGATTTCTTTAACTATTCATGTTTTCACTTATATAATTCTCAAAACCAAGAAATGGCCACATTATGGCTTCTGGATTTATTGGATGGATTTATTACCCTTACTCATTTTCTGGCTCATTGCCACAACGAAAACCCCTGATCCCCACAGAAAAGGCTCTATTTCCGTTTGAAATGGCTTTTTTGTGTTGTAGGGTGCAGTGAGGGTTCCTGGGGGGCGAGTTAGGTGGCTGTGCTCACTTCATCTTCTTGTCCTTTCTCCCTAAAGAGGCTGAATAAACAACCTCTCATGCTGCAGTCGGTGGCAGGTCTAGACACCCTGCATAATAAAGTGGGCCTTCCCGCTTGTGTGGTGCTGTGTGCTTTGTACTTTGTGCTTTGTGTGCTCTGTGCCCTTTCACAAAGCTCTCTGAAGATGCAAAGAGAAAACCTGCTCCTCTTTGGAGGCCCAGGGGGGTCGCCTCCAGGGAGCTGACTCAGCCACCCAGAACAAGACTGTGTTCCCAGAATCATCTTCCTGAGTTCATGGAACCTGGCAATGGTCAGTTCGGGATGATGTAATGAAGGACCATAGGCTGGGGGCTCAAACGACATTCATTGTCCAACATCCTGGAGGCAGCACATCTGGGATCTAGGGATCTAGGTGTGGGGAGGGCTGGTCTCCTAAGCCTCTCTCCTGGGATGCCGCCTCCTCCTGTGACCTCATGCAGTCATCTGTGTGTGTGTGTGTGTGTGTGTGTGTGTGTGTGTGTGTATCCTAATCTGCTCCTCTTATGAGGACACTGGTCAGCTGGGATCAGGGCCCGCCCTGGTGTCCTCATGTTACTGTAATCCCTCTGCAAAGACCCCACCTCCAATCACAGTCACATCTTGAGGTCCTGGGATGTGAGTTCTTCACATGTGGATTCTGGGGGACACAATCCAGCCCACAGCAGTGTCTGTTACTTATCTAAAGAAACACCAACCCTGTTCTCTTGCATGATCTTTGAACTGGTGGGTCTTCGTAACTTCAGGCTGATGCTGATCCTGGTTTATCGGCCCAATCCCCACTCAGGTTTACAGATCTGTTCATGATGAATTTGAACAAATAGGAGTTATTACGGTCTTTCCCCTGTTTCTTCACCATCTCTCTAGACTGCCAATTCCAGAATGTATAAATTTATGATAAAATCATTTCCATCGTCAGGAAGAGGATGGGTCCTGAGTGTCTTAATCTGGTTCATGGAGCAGATACACATTTGGTGTGAAATGGCTGGCACATGGATGCAAAGACAGCTATCTTCAGCAAAGTCATGCAGATGCACAGTGAGCTGGCATTTCTTTAAAAAGTCATAACATTTCTTAAATTGGTGTAACTGATGATTAACATTGGTAAAAATAATCTGAGTTTTCTTGCAACAAACATTGGACAAGGAGGCATAACCAATATACTATTCAATCTAACTCTTCTTTTAAAAGATGAAGTATCTTGCCTTTTTAATATAAAACCAAAGCCAAGGTGCATAAGGAGAACTAATTTATAGAGGAAAAAATTACTTACTGAGAATATCTATAACTTGGAAAAATGTATCTGTTCGCAGTAACATATGGGCTTCACTCTAAAAGCATAAGCTTTTTCAGATCCCACTAGGCATGCATTTTTCTAAATAGTTACTTTTAAACTTCATAAACACGCCAAACAACATATGGAATGATTATGATTTGCATAAAATATGATGTGGGAAATGTCCCATAAATTCTTCCTAAGTTTGTTGCATACTTTTTTTTGGAAACAACAAGACCCAAAGGAAAATAATGGCTTCATTTTACAATTAACTGTTGTTTAAGTTGACCCCCCCCTTCTGGTAAACACCTGTTTTTTTAAGACTGCTGCTCTAATGAAGCCCTGCTGATCATTTGTAGGAGTGGAGGGAATCGTTTTTGGTCACAAACACTATTTCTTGGTATATTTCTTCTGACCCCAGTGCTTCCAACTATGGGTTTTATATGTATGCATATAATTTATATATTTATTACTGTATTTTTTTTTACAACAAACCTAAGTTACTTAGATAATCAGAAGAAAACACAAGAAGAAGCCACAATGTTTGTGGAATAAGAATGGGTATATATAATATGATTCAATTATAATTCACTGGAGGGCATACATTGTATTTTCTCTAACATTGTATTCTGTAAAATGTCAGGCTGCATACTTTCACATATACCTTTAGTAAATATTTTTGAATGATCAATCCTGAGATCAAAAGATGTTAAATATTATCCACAACAAGAAATTTATTCCCATGAAATATGTGTAAAATAAGTAGATGCTGATCAAAGATAACAAACAGCAGTTTTATAGAAAAAAAATCAATGTAAAGAAAAATTTAAAAAGATGATGCAGTGTCAAATTTTTTCTTGGGATGGGATAAGAAGAAGCAATCACTCTTTGCAAAGTTCCAACTTTTTGATAGAAACATATCTTTTAACATACTACAATATTGCTTTTATCTTATCACTGTTTCTATGTACAGTTATTCAAAACAACTTCTCCAAATATGTCAAAGTTACCTGTGTGGACTATATGAGGGTCTCTTATTGCTTCAAATCTGATATGAGGAGTGATGGTGGGTGCAGGGCTGTGGCTCTTTCTGGAGGAAGTGGTTATGCGTGCCTGTCTATATGTTTATTTAAATCCAGCCATGTCAGGAATTGCCTAGCAACACAGTACAGGGACAGGATTCATGATGAGTGGCAGAATTTATGACATGGTGAAGAGAAAACACTGCATAAATGAGTGTCATAACTGCTGATTCTTTTTTAAGGAAAAAACTAAAAGATTAACTTTCAAACTATGTTTGCTGTGTAAGCTCAGAGGCCCCAACCAGCAGCAGCATATGCATCACATTCTAGGGCTGGGTGCCACAGTTTTACTGCTCCATTTAGTCATCCCATGTCTCTATTGATAACTCCAGCAGTTATCTTTCTTACACCAGCAAGGAATGGAGGGAGCTGTGCTCTGAACCACTACAGGGTCTGTATCTTGTGTGTGTGTGTGTGTGTGTGTGTGTGTGATATGTATACTTGTGTATGTATTTGCACAGTGTATACATTCATATTATGTACACGTACATATATGGAGTGGAGAGATAGATTTATTGTAAGGAATTGGCTCCTAGGATAATGCAGGCTGAGAAGTCCCAGGATCTGCTGTTTGCAAGATGGAGGCCCAGGTGAGCCGATGCTTTGGTTTCAGTCTGCTTTTGGAATCTGGGTCCAAAAGCAGGAAAAGGATGAATGACCCAGTGCAAAGACAATCAGAAAGACAGAATTCTTCTCACTCAACCTTTTTGTTTTGTTCAGACCTCCAGCAGCCTGGATGAGGCCTGCTGCATGAGGAGGGCCATGTGCTTTACTCCATCTACTGATTCAAAAGCTCACCTCACCCAGAGGCATCTCACAGACACACCCAGAATAATGTTTCACCAAATGCCTGGGTACTCCACAGTCTCATCAGGTTGAAACATAAAATTAGCCATAAATATAGATATAAATATGGGTTTGTAGATTATGGATATATGTGGATAAATATGGACAGAGAGATATGGATAAATATGAATAGGTAGAGAGGACTGTATAAGCTGCCCTAGAATTATAGATACACTCTATTAATGGCCACTCTGTAAAAGTTAGAAATTCATTAATCTTTTAGGGTTATATCTTCAAAATTGCACATAGAAAGGTATTTGGACTCACCCACAGAAATCTGAATAAAGCAATTTAAGCCAATATGTATATGCACAATACAGCAAACTAAAATTTCTAAAATATGTGACAACTTGAAGCAAGCAAAAGACAGTTATTTTTCTCTAGTTTTGCCTGACTTTAAACTTAATTTTCATGTTTTTCTCTTAACTCTAGGATAATCATAATGATTTTGTGAGTTAGGATTGTATTATCAGTTTCAGTACACAGAAATTCAAGAGCAGGCCACGTAATTTTTCCAAGCTTGTCATTTCAGAGTTTGTTAGAACATTCATTTAAAACACATTTCTAGTCCAGCATTCCATTTTGAGAAGACATTCATTTAAATTAGCTACATAGGAACATTCAAATTTACAGATCAAAATTTTCTTGCCATATACAGTAGGAAATCTAAGAAATGCTATGAACTTTTTATGTACAAACAGTATATGTTAAGTGCTATATAGTTAACATATCTGTAGTATGTATATACATATAAAAATACAGTATGAAAACTGGGACATCTAGAATTTCTTGAGTTTATAAAGCAAATGTAATGAATTTTAGACTTTAGAAACCACATTGCTTCTTTACTTCAAATGTAAGTGAATTCAAAATCAAAGGAAAAATAAAACCTTAATTTGGATTCAAAGACATTCAATCTGTCTAAAATGGATAAGGCCTATGTTCATCCATAAGGTTATGCATCTCTAAACTTGTTGATAAATATGTGGTGTGATTCTTTCAGTTAGGAACCAATTTGTCCTTTACAAATGGATTCACCACTGGTTCTGTTAATTTGTTCATTAGGGCTCCATATGGGGCATGTGGTGTTGAGAGACAAATACAAACAATTTGGGATGAATCTGTTATGTAAATCAGGGCATGTGGATGAGAAGGAGAATCCAAGATTTTGTGGCTTTTATTGCCTTTAGCTAATAAAGTCACACAGTTCACCTGGGCAATGTTTCGAGAGCCCCATCTAAAAAATAAAGTAATGCAGGGACGTTAGTTTACAAATGGACATTTGTAAATGGTCAAACAAAGATGGACATTTTGGGGTTCTCTGTTTTGGAATTATCCAAAAAAGGGACATATTAAGTTGAGTCATGTGAAATTAATGTGTTTGCATGTCCAAAGCGGTTATTGGTGGTTTCCTAGCATTCAACCTAAACAGCTATTCAAAAGGATCATTGTCATTGGATTTAAGGGAATATGAGAAAGTATGTGAACAGTCACTCAGACCAGAAGTGGAACTTGAGCTTTTTAACAGCATTATTTAAAACCTAATGGCCTTTGAGGTCAGGTAGGTAATATTCACCCTCAGAAGTTTTAAAATAAATTAAGCATTATCTAAACAAATGTAAATGAAGGCATGGGAAAGAAGGTAGGAGTCAAAATGTGGTGTCAAAAGCATACAGTGATTAGTAGGAGTGTAGGTCCACCAACTTGCAGCAATCTCTGTCACCCAGTTTTTCCTCTATTTCTAAATTATCTTTGTATCCTTCCTCCACCACTTTTACTTTTTATTCCCATTGCAACTGCTAACTCTTTCTTTGTCTCTAATTCTCAACCTTGCTTTGTATTAACCACACTGTTTGTAAGCCCTTTTTTAATGATTCACACTCAATTCCTTCTTTGAAACTCAGCAAATCCTAACTGTATTTCATGACCAAAGCACTATTCTTCTAAAATCTTCCCTGCTTCAAATGTCATTTCTCCATTTATCAGATACTTCTAAACACTTATTTTCTCTTCTCATAATTTATAATATAAATATTATTTTTTGTTGCACATCAATTTCTCATGTATCTTACTTCTTCAGTTGGAGATTATAAACTCTTTGAAGTTGGGGTCCAGCTGTCACTATCATTACCCTCAGAGACACATAAGAGCTTAATAATTAATAATAATTTACTATTTACCAACACTATCTAGCGGACAACTATAGAAAACCCTACTCAACAATAGTAGACCATGCATTATTTTCAAGGACAGACGATAACAGGACATAAAACCAACTTCAGTGAATTTAAAAGATTGAAAAATTTTTAAAGTATGTTCTCTGACCATAATGGCATGAAATTAGAAGTTAATAACAGAAAGAAATTTGGAAAATTTATACATTTGTGGATATTAAGAACACATTCTTAAATACCAATAGGTAACATATGAATCACAAGAGAAATTTCAAAATACTTTGAAATTAATGAAATGAGCACACACCATGCTAAAAATTATGGGGTACAACCACAGCAGCAGGTAAACAGAGAACTACAGATACATGTCTACATTAAGAAAAAAAGGAGGATCTCATATTGATAACCTAACCTTTCATCTTGAGATACTGGACAATGACAAGCAAACTAAACCCAACACCATCAGAAGGAAGGAAATAATAAAGAGGAGAAAAAAATGAATGAACTAGAGAACCGATAAACAACAGAGAAAATCAACAGAACCAAAAGCTAGTTATTTGAAAAGGACAATAAAATCAACAGATTTTAGCTGGACTGAACAAGCAAAAAGGAGAGAAGGCTCAGTACTAAAATCAGGAAAGAGAGAAGGCCTTACTACAGATCTTATGGAAATCAAGCATCTTGTAAGAAATGCTATGAAAAACTGAATGCCAACAAATGAGATGAAATGGATAAATTTCTATAAAGACACAAACTACCAAAACTGACACAAGAGGAAATAGAAAATCGGAATGGAAATAGTAAGGAAATGGAATTTAAAAAAAAGAAAACAAAAAGAAAACTCAGACCCAGTTTATTGGGTCTGAGTTATCAATTATCACTGATAAATTCTCCCAGATATTTAGTAAAAATAACAATTTTTCTCAAACTCTTCCAAAAAACAGAGGAAAAGAAAACACCTTGCAACTCATTATGTGAGGCCAAAATTAATTTAATCACAAAAACCAAAGACATTATAAGAAAATCAAACCACAGACCAATACGTATTTGAGCATAGACTCAAAATCCTTAACAAAAGAGTAGCAAGCAAAACAACCAGTAATGTATAAACGGATCACATAATAGGAATAAGAGGGATTTACCCCAGCAATGCAAGATTGGATTAGCATCCTAAAATCAAGCAATGTAGTACATCATATCAACATAATAAAATACATATGAAAACCTCATAATCATCTCAATAGACACATACAAAAGAAAAATATTTTAACAAAATTCAATATCCTTCATTATAAAACAGTTAATGACATAGTAATGGAACTAATAAATGTCATCTGTGTGTGAGTGGCCAATAAACAAGTGAAAAGATGTTCAGGAAAATGCAATTAACTTAAATGACACCAGCTTGGTATCCACTAAGATGGCTAGATTAAAAAAAGACAGGTATTAGCAAGTGTTGTTTAGGATTTGGAAAAACTGGAACCCTCCTACTGTGCTGGTGGGAATGTAAAAGGAATGTTTGTGAGACAGCCTGGCAAGTTACTTCAAAGGAAATAATACATTGAGTGACCATGTGACTTAATGATTCCACTCCTAAGTACACACTCAAGAGAATGAAAAAAAAATATATACTCAGACAGAAACCTGTAGGTGAATGATGACAGCAGCAGTCCTCATAAAAGCCCAAGTGTGGAAACAACCCAAATTTCCACGGCTGATGATCAGAAAAATGAAATGTAGTGTATCTCTGTACAATGGATTTTAGATTCATTCAACGTTAAAAACAATTAAAGTGCTGATACAAACTACAACATGAATGAACCTTGAAAACGTTATGCTAAATGAAAGAAGTCACAAAATACCACCTATTATATGGTTAAATTTATATTAAATGCCTAGCAGAAGCAAATCTATACAGATGATAGACCAGTGTTTGCCTAGAGCTGGGAGGGGGAGCTTGGGGAAGGTGACTCCTGATGGGCACAGAACTTCTTTATGGGAAGGAAAATATTCTAACGTTGTAATGGTTGAACACATTGGTGTTGACACAAACATTGACTTGTACCCTGAAATGGGTGAATTGTTGGGTAGATGAATTATATCTCAAAAAGTCATTGAAAAAACCCTAGCAATGAATGTTGGAAGATTCTGGAGTACATGTGTTGGTGTGTTTGGTGTAGTTCTTAACTGTCATCTGGGTAAGCAGCCTGCCCAGGAGTAACTGAGCCTTTCTTTTAATTTTTGTGAGTTGGGAGGGGATCACAGATTACCTTATATATATTGATTGCTAAAAGTTGCAATAGATTAAATGTTTGTGTTCCCCACAAATTCACTGAAACCTAACCCCATGTGATGGTGTCAGGAGGCGGAGCTTCTGGGGGTGATGGGGTCAGTGCCCTTATAAAGGAGACCCTAGAGAGCTTCCTCCTCTTCCTCTAGGTGAGGACGCAGGGAGAAGAGGGCCCTCTGCACCTCAAAGAGCTCTGTGTATAACTAGACCCCCTGTGGGTGGAGGACAAGGTGCCCTCAGGGTGATTCTGAAGGCACGTTACAGAGGGGTATCAGAGCAGTCTGCTCGTGGTGGCAAGGAGGCCTGAGTGTCTACCCAGAGGTGTGTATGCAGGGGTCCCTGAACGTGGAAAACAAAAGGCACACCACTGCAAATAAAGATGGATTTGGAGTTTAGATCTGAGAATGTGAGACCCGGCATGCCTAGAATGCAAAGTGGGAAGAGAAGGTCAGGTCCCAGTGGACAGCTGTTGGGCAGTGGGGAGACTGGGGCCCACATGGAGGGGTGTGGGCAGCCTGATGCTCTTAGGTGCCCAGGGTGATGTGGGAATAGCCAGTCCTCAAAAGTCCAGAGACTTTCGAAGGTGTCCAGACTTCTAGTGAAGCCGGTCATCTCTGATCATTCTGGGATTTCACATACTCGATCTATACTTGACCCAGAGCCCCTACCCTGTGGGCCGGCCCTCATTCCTGGAGGAGACCATTTGAAAGGAACCACAAGCTTCCCACTGGGCTGGCTGTGCAGCACTCATCTTTGACCAAGTGGCATATTCAAATGCAAGTCTAGAGAGACACCTGCTTAGATGAAGCTGCTTTTGAAAGCTTAAACCAAGTCCCTCTCATTGTCTCTAACTTTCTGTCTTGGTAGCATGCTATTTTTGCCTTGTGTACATACGTAAGTTACCTCTTACACATTTCCAGGTAAAATGTTTATACAGTCTCCCCCTGCCTGGCTCACATTCTCTCTGAGTCTCTTTCCAAATCCTATTTGCCCCGCCAGCACTGCAGCTTTGCTCCCCGTGTCAGTGTGCAGCCCCAGTTCCCCGCCGTGTCTGGTGCACAGTGTTGACTCACCCCACCTGGGCTCACCCACCATTGGTTCAGTTCAAAGTCTCCATGGTGCCTCTTGCAGTTCTCAGTCCTTTTATTCTCATCAGAATCACCTTCCCTATCATTTCATCTTCATGTTTGTCTGATAATTTGTATCAGTTTCTCCATTCAGACTGAAATTGTTACTTCCTCACATCATCCACCCAACAGGAGGCATCAACTATTTCTCTCTCTTTCCTAAACAACCCTGAGTTTCACCTTCAGTGGAGATTCAGAGAGTTGGTAACACCTGTGCTAATTCTGACCAGGCACTTGCCCACCTCATTGAGAGTCTATGCTTGGAGCTGTGACGTATATACCCATAATCACTGATTTCTGCTCTCAAGCAGTTAACTACCACCACCGATTGTCACAGGAATGCCAATGTCTTTTTTACCTAATGGAGAATAATAGGCAGTGGCATGCTGGCAGCGCTGCTGCTTGGGGTCTGCAGATTGAAGTCAGGATCACAGTTTGCTAAGATCATACAAGGAAGTGGTTGGTGGCAACCAGGCATTGATAGGTTGGGGTGTGGGATGGCAAAGGACAGACTTCAATCAGGGAGGTGTACCAGGGAGGTGTTCTAACAATCTACCACAATAAGCATCATGTTTTGTAGATGTTTAATATTTAAATATGGTGGGAAAATGTTTTCTGCCATCAGAGGAGGTTTAGAGATCCTCAACTTCTTTTATTATTAGTGAATAGAATTCCCAGGCACCTGCACGTGATTTTATTTTATGTAAGTTGGACTTTTGGACTCTACAGCCCTTCTTGCCATGACATGAAGGCACCCGCCCTCCTTGACTAATGTTAGCACCGTCCAACTTGGAACCTTCAGGGCAACATGCAGGTCTTAGTTCCAGAAAATCTTGAATGCTGATGCCCAGAGGACTTTTTCCCATGAATATGGAAGAGAAAATATGGCTTTGGGCTTGTGTTGGATAGCAGGTGTTCCTTCTATATGTTGAGAAGACATTTCTCAGAGCTCCATTCCATGTTCAAAATATCCACGTCTCTCAAAATATCCACATTTCTCTTAAATGTCCTTGTTCTCTCCTGTGGTGTATAGGATTCCTGTTTTTATTTTATTAGAATAGGGAGATTTCCCTGGTGACTCAAAACTGGCTTGGTTCATGTCTTTTCTAGGTCATTCTAGAAGCCAGAACTGCTGTTAAGGGTCCTATGACACAATTCAGACAGGAGGGAATCCAGAGGCAGGTGGTCAAAGAGGGAATTAGACTGAATGTTGGGTTGATGGCTTATAAAGCCACATGGACAGTCTGTGAATATGAGACTCCCAAAATACAGTTAATTCACAGGAAATAATGTTAGGTCTTCAGATACCAAAAAGAGTCATAAATGCTTTGTCATGCTCTCTACTCTTGGATAATTTTAGAGACATGATATTTGATTCTTCTTGGGATAATAATGGTTTGCAGGTTTTTGGCTCAGTGAATCACTAATAATAATAGCAATACTTACATAGGGCTTAGGGCTTAGTAAGTGCCACAAATTATTGTAAGTGCTTCAAGTATTTCCTCTACATCATTTTCACAGGAACTCTGTGATACAGATACAATAACTATCCCTATTTTGTGAATGAGGAAACTGAAGAGCAGAGGAGTTGAGTAAGTTGCCTGTGGCCACACAGTTGGTGAGTGGTGGAGCCTGGAGCAGATGCTGACATCTGATGCTGTATTTGTGCTCTTAGCCACAGGTTATACTGATAGGAACTTAACAACTATTCATAACTAATCCTGCCACTAACAGCTTCAGTCCACAATGTAATGAGTACATCTGTGGGCATGTAATGGCTATATTGGGTTTTTACATAATATATTTTCATATGCCCTTTTCAAATTTGTCATTTAATTCATAACTGATTTGAAGTGACCCCACAGAACAAATTTACAGCACTTAGAACAAATACAGGTTAGAGCAAAGAGATGTCCCTCTTCTGTGAGGGCATCGCTCATTGGAAAGTTTAAGCTTTCTGAACTCTTGGTCTTGGCTGATATTAGGAAGCCTGGACAACTCTAGTGTAGGTCTGCCAAGCAACCATTTGAGGAGAGACAACTGAAAATCTTTTGTTACCTTAAAAATGGTCCTGAAGTATGTCACATATATTTGAATGTGCCTATATGAACTGGCACATTTGATTGTATAATCTCTGGAGAATTAACATTTAATGAAGAGTTTTGAAATGAGTAAATTGTTCCATCTCAAATTGAATTCCAATTTGTACTGGGAATCTCATGAGAAAACAAGCAGACATTTCTTAGGAAACAAATGTATTGTTAATTCAATAGAAAATAGAAAGTTATGCCTTTGGTTTTGTATAAAGCAATAAAACTTTTTTCATATCTCCATAAGCAGTATTATAATTAGTACAGAAGAAGAGGCCAGGTGCAATCAGTGGAGTCGTGTTATAATTTGTTTATACAGAAAAAGTTTTATTCTTTTTCTTGAAACAAGGGTTCAATGAACTAACATGAAACTAAGTGTGAATAATATGCAAAAATGAACTTTGCCCTTTGAGATAAGAATTTGAAATATAAAAAATTGAAAATGTGTCCAAAGATGACATATATACATACAAATGATTTTCTTGGAAATGCTTTTAAATTTCAAGAAAAGGGTATTTTAAACACTTGCACAGAATAGTGTACTTCCTGATGGACATTCTACTCACCACAGGAAAGTGCTCTGTTAGGATGCTGAGTGTGGCTTGCACAAGTAGAATATGACCTAACAAATTCTGAAGAGTATCATAAATTCTTTAGAATACACTAACTCACTTTAGCCTAGGGCCATTATAACTGCTGAATCACCGTGGAATTCATGCCAGGTCTATTCTTCACAACCTGTCACTCTCCTGTGGCACTGCCTGTGCTGAGCTGAACTGCAGAGCCCCTCTTGGTTTGCAGTGCACCCCCACAGCCTGCTCTACCAGAACCCCAGGAACTCATGGTGAGCTATTATTTTTATCCTGTCACTCAAACTTTCTACCCAATAACCACCATTCCAGTGATAACAGCAGTGTGTTAACCAGATGTGTGCCATGCAGCAGATTCACCCATCTTGAAAATACAAATACTAAAAATAATAACAGAACACAGGACCCAAAGTGTTAAGTATGTCTTGCTATTGTGAATCATTTATCAGAAATAGTGTGATATTCAGATATTTTGTAATAATATATAATTAAGATGTTTTTAATGCCCCATAGGCCTGTTTTTCTGTAATTAATAGATCCACTTTTTTAGAATGAAAAGAAATAACTAAACATTATTCCTTTTGAATGTCAAGTCTTGGCATAAATGCCTGATGAGTGTCAGTCTCTTTTTTTTTTTTTTTTTTTTTTTTGAGAGGGCATCTCTCATATTTATTGATCAAATGGTTGTTAACAACAATAAAATTCAGTATAGGGGGGTCAATGCTCAATGTACAATCATTAATCCATCTCAAGCCTAATTCTCGTCAGTCTCCAATCTTCTGAAGCATAACGAACAAGTTCTTACATGGTGAACGAATTCTTACAGAGTGAATAAATTCTTACATGGTGAACAGTACAAGGGCATTCATCACAGAAACTTTCGGTTTTGATCATGCAATATGACCTATAAACCATCAGGTCAAATATGAATATTCATTTGATTTTTGTACTTGATTTATATGTTGATCCCCCATTTCTCCTATTATTATTATTATTTTTATTTTTAATAAAATGCTGAAGTGGTAGGTAGATGCAAGATAAAGGTAGAAAACATAGTTTAGTGCTGTAAGAAGGCAAATATAGATGATCAGATGATCAGGTGTGTGCCTATGGACTAAGTATTAATCCAGGCTAGACAAGGGCAGCAAGACATCCACGGATGCAGAAGATTTCTCTCAAAGCAGGGGGGGTGAGGTTCTGAGCCTCACCTCTGTTGATCCCCAAATTCTCACCTGATGGCCCCCCTGCGACTGTGCCTGTCTTAGGTTGTTCCTCCCTTGAGGAATCTTACCCGTCTCTGGCTAACCAGTCATCTTCCGGGGCCATACAGGGAAATGTAAAGTTGGTAAGTGAGAGAGAAGCCATATTGTTTGCAAAGGTTAGCTTTTTACTTCTTTGCAGATTTATGCCCTGTGGCTTCTATGCCCAGCACTTGTCTCGAGGTATCTTTACCACCTGGAGGAATTATGATACTTGGTAAATTCGATATGAGGCACGAATTCTATTTAAGGTTTGTAATTAGGAAGGAAGAAGAAAAGCTATAGATGTAGCATATGAAGGAAACTTGGGAGGATTGATTATTTCTTTGACATATCTTCTTGTATAGTACCTTAAGTATGTATAGGTTTTAAACTACTAACTAATTTGCACACACATATTAACATAATAGGAATACGGTGACATAAACAAAGCAAATCTATAATTACCAGCCATCTCCAGTGAAGCCAAGAAAACCATTTAGGCACCCTAGGCATTTGTGAAAATTTATCTATGATATGATGGATATTGTCCAACTGTACTTGAACCATCAGACAAATTAAAGCAGCCCATTTCTGGGATCTGTTCACATCCCATATGTTCTTGGAGACGGTGGGCTGGATGCAGCCACAACCGCAGCATCGTCCGGATCCCTGTGGAGGCTTTTTTAGTGGAACATGTACAAGGTCAGGAAGCAGGAAGTCTTAGACTTTTGTGCCAGCTAAACAAACTCATTAGCCTTTCTTGATCTCCATTTTTCCATATAAACATTAAAAAGATTAAATGGTATTATCTGTAGTGCCTCATTCAGCTGGGAGATTTTATAACTTTTTAAGTTTCTATGTGTTGCTATTACTAATATCCAAGCCTGAGACCTTTTCAACATTGCTAAGCACTGATGTTGTGTGAAAGTGTATATGATAGTTTTGAGGGGATTAAAAGGTCAGAATACAGTTCATACACTCTAAGAATTGTTTTTGAGAAGACAAAAATAAATGAAAGGAAATAGCAGAGCCCAGATGGCTCAATGATGAATGTCACTTGAGCTGTGGAGATGAGGACCCCTCCCCGAGCTGAGGCTGGGCACAGTGTGATTGTGTCCAGGGAGATCAGGAGCTCTGGGGCAGCCTGGGCACGCCTGCTGCATCCCCGAAGCAGCATGGCCTCCTGCAAATGTTAGTTATATAGCACAATAACGAACAGAGTATGGTTGGCCAGGACACTGGAGTAACTCCAAGTCTTTCTAGTAAGGAGAACTTCGCAGGAGACTGGTTAAGCAGGTGATAGAACCTCTGGCAAGCTAGATCTGGCATGTAGAGGCGACCCCAGCAGCACGGAGACAGGCTCCCACAGCAGAAGGGGCAGAGGCCAGGGTGAAGCACAGAGCCAATGGGCCCCCTGTCCCTGTGGGGCTGAAGCCTCCCCTGCCTGTTCCTCCATCTCCCACCTGTGTGCCTTTCTCTGGGAGCCATATGGAAGGAAGCAGGTACAGGGCTGGTGATAGACTGACTGCGGTATACTGGGCATGGTGCATTACACAAACTGCAAGAGTCATCTGCTCCCCATTCTTGGTGTAGGTTTTAAAGATCAGAAAATGCAAGTGTAGAAAGGCTAAGGAACTTTGATACAGGTGTGACACTACTAACTGGAAACGAAATTGTGAATTGTCTGATTCCCTGTAATTTTTTCTGCAGCAGGTGAGAGAGGTGCCCCAAAGAGCAGGCTCACACACATTGCAATGACTACTGGAAAACCACTTGTTGCTGGACCAGAATATCTGGCAGAGCCTGGCACATGCTAAAAGACGGGGAGTTTTGTAAAGACTTTGGGCTTAAGTATGAACAAACCTGGCTGTTCTAGTGGCTCCTAAAACTTTCACGGATGTTTAAGCTATGTTTTTTCCAGTAGCCAGATGTGTACAACTGTATGCCAAAACATCAGAGAGAATTTCACAGGGCTGGACACATTTAAAAGTTCTGATGGAATATTCTAGAAGGGAAGAAATCAATAAAGAAAATCAAGGGTTGCAAAAATGATTTACTATGTGGTTGCCATGCAATAATCTTACAGCAACTTATATTAATTGTTTGGAATGGTATTACCAAATTTTGTTGTAATCAAAAAGATTGATTTCAGTTAATCTTTATAGATCAGTTCCTCTTTCAAATGAGTTGGTAAGCTCTTGTTATTTTTGAAGCAATGCCTAGTTCATTGCTTGATTCCTATTGCAGGCCACACAGATGTACTCCTACATGCTCTTGCTTTCTCTTCTTTGAGGATGGTATCTATTGAATGCCTTGAAGGACATGTTTATTATTCAGGGCACATTTGAAAAACACAGGGAATTTCTAGTAGTCTGTGTTGCATATATGTATCAAATACAAGAAATGTTTAAAGTTTGTATGATGGGCTTTGTGTCAGCCCTGATCTCATGATGTTAATCCCCAGGCTGGATTCAGAACTCCAGGTCCTGCCTGGGGATGGGAATAGGGGAAGAGGGGTCTCCCTCAGCTCTCCAGGTGGCGAGTGCTGGTGATACTCAGGGATTACTACTATATCCAAAGTCCTTATTATATACATGCACACACACACATACATGTACATACATAGAGAAGGAGACATAGATCAGTTTATTCTTAAAGCTGGTTTTGATTCAGAGCTGTGCATTGGGGAGCACTGCACAGGAGCATTCAATTAATATGGGCAGAAAAGACTAAGAAAAAGAAAGGTAATGAGCTGCCTTGGACAAGAAGGTGGTTGCTGCTTACCCTGTGTCCTATGAGTAACTCAGCTCAAATAGGCCTTTATACACATACACCGAGAACTTCAGATTCTCGAGCTGTGTGATTAGACCCCATATGTCAGGATGCCTTTTGTATATTTCTCTGCAACTGCTATTTAGAACCAAGAATTAGCATTTCAGGAGAGGGTTTAGATACTAACCAATGGAAGTGACTTGTGTATGTTATGTGTACTATTAAATTGATGGACTTTTTTTTAGCTTCTCAGAAATGCTCTCATTAAACATAAGATCATAACATGAATCAGCTCATCAAAAGTACACACTTTACATCAGGGGTTTACTTATCCCTGTTCTTCATCTTTATACACCAGACAGTCTATCATAGGCTTATTGGTAAAAGAATGATGATGTTTACTTATTGGATTACAGAATGCTGTCTGGTTAAAGGGAGATTCTAAGTTCAAGTGGGGCATACAAATCTTCAAAGTGTTTTAAAAATGCTTATCTGGAATCACCAGCTAACTGACAGCTTTTGTTCAAAGAAATGAAATGAGAGAAAAACAACTTCATTTAATGTGGGTATCTAAGATCGTTAAATGCTACAGAGTGTGCCATACTCAATTAGTGAAGAGTCTGGCACTTTACCACATGCCCCGCTATAAAGCGATTCTATGATGACAGTTGGGGCTACATGGTCTACAGTTATCAAACATGTTTTAAATTCTTTCCATGGTAACTAGAACGTTTGGAAATATTTTCGTCAAGGACACACTCACTTTTCCTGGAGCTTGGAGATCTTCAGATTTTAATCCTAGCTTTGTAACCACCGACCAACGTAAACTCAGGAGATGGCCCTTAAGTACCTGTAGCACAGTATTACCGACTGCAAAATGAAAAGTTTAGTGAACATTTAGGTTCCCTTTCTTTTTTAAGCCTGATACCACTGCCTTCTCTAAGGACCTGTGCTTTTCTCCTTTAGGGGAGCATATCTGCTGTTGCTTTGGCCACATGATTTAAATGAGAGTACCAGACTCTGGGGACCCACTCCTCACGACCATCTTAGCTAGTGAAAGGATGGACATTCTACCCAGGTTTCATCTAAGTTGATTTCTTTTAATCTGGAAGTGAGAAAAGAATGTCTCTTTTATGCTTACAAGATCTTAAGATTAGGAGCCCAGGATTTTAGAAGCCATCTCCCCATTTCATCCTAAAGGTTGGGCTAAGAGAAAGATGCTCACCATAGAAGAGGCAGAAACAAGGGGCAGAGTCCCAGATCTCAGCCCACCCAGGAAAATCCCACCCTTGTTTTTTCTGAAGTTCATTATGGAAGATGTGCCATAGTCAAGCAAAGTTCAAGTTGGGCCCCTGCAAACCAAAGATTTCTAAGGGTATGAAACTCAATAGATTTTGAAATCCCTTCCATCTCCATTATTCTATGATTTTTATGGTCTACCAAAGGAAAGTTAAAATAAAAAAAAAGATTTTTAGGTAAACCTTACTTAATCAGAAAACTGTATTAACCAGAAGACACAGTTTCACAAACATTTCAAGAGTCTAGAATAGAATAGTGCCTGACACACAGCAGGACCCATATAAATATTTGTTAACTGGTAAAACGATTCTAAATGATTCATACGTTGCAGGTAAGATGTATTTATTGGCAGAATTATACCTTTAAGGGTGCATACTGGGTTGTCAATGACAGTGACTGAATCTTGCAGGTCTGTGTTGGACACAGTATAGTGATTTGGAAGAGTGTGGGGCATAAAATGTCTATACTCATGTCATAGATGGTGTTTGATAGTTTCCATAAAGGCATCTCTCACAAGGACTAGATTTCTGTCCAAATGGAACACTTGTTCCAGCTGAGATCAGAAGTTTTGTGAAAGAAGGAGAGTATAGCCTTCCCTGTCACCACAGTGAATAGAGTAAAATAAAACAAGGAAGGCTAGGGTGGAAGCTGGCAGGAGAGATCAGATCACCAATTAGCAGAAAAATAAGACAATTTCTAGAGTAACAACAGAAGAATGTAAAGGTATTGCATAAAATCTCTATAGAGATCCACTGATAAGCTTGTACTTAAGATAAACTTTCAGAAAGTTTATAAATAGAGGCTGAGGGTCAGGGCCTGGAAACTAAATAAGTGACACCACAATGTAGCTCAAGCAGGATACAATCATGTAGAATGCACAGATCAACACATCCCTTATAAAGAAAGGAAGTGGGACACAGAAAAGGACCCTAAGAACTTCCATCAGTTCTTTAGTTAAGAGGAAATGAAAACAGGACCCTTTTTACACCTCTTATTCTTTGTTCTATGAAAATATACATGAGCTAGTTGTAGAATGAAGGGTGTATTGTTTTTACCTCTTGGCAAAGGCATAATCACTCTCTAGTGACTCATTTTATGTATTTATTTGTCTATGTGTGTTAAAGAGTCTTGTAACTAGAAACCAGTTCATACACAGATTGATTTTTGTATACAGCCTGAGAACTTCAGTCATTATTATGGTTCCAGGGGGAATAAAACATTAGATGCCCTCATTAACACTATTGCATTAATAATGTCTTATTTTCATAGAAAATGCTATTATCACCATCATCTTCAAAGGGTTGTACCCTGAACGGCTGCCTCTGAATTACACCATAGGGATGCACGTTCCAGCTGTGTGGTTTCTGGCTGCATCAACTGGTCCTACTCAGCCTCTCCAAGTATTGGTTCTGCGTTAATAGTGTAAGAAACCTACTGTAGTCACTTCACAGTTGTTGAGTAGAATAAGCTGTTTAATAATAGACAGAGATGATGGAGAATAAACCTACAATAGACACCCTCCCTCCAAAGCAGAGACTTAAATAAGCATGATTCATATGATCAGTATTTTAGGGGAAAAGTCACAGGGGATACTTAAGAAGATGAAAACTTCACTAGATCTGTTTTTCTTAATGTCTCAGAACCCCATTGGGAAACAAGGGCACTTTGTTTTGTCTCATGGGAATGAATTTCCTGGGTTGAAAGCAAGGACATTGGTTACTGTCTTCAGCATATGGATAATAAACTGATGCCTTATTCAAGTTTTCAGTCTCTGCTGGCCTTTGTTTTCATGTCTCTAAGTGGGGATTAAATAGTTCATGGGAGCAGATAATATTTCTGCTAGTCCCCACTATTCCCCTAGTGCCAAGAATTGTGTGCTGGAACAGTTCCTGGTTTCTTCAAGATACAACAATTTGTCAAGCAACAGAATGAATGATTAACAAGAACACATATATAAGCATCTAGTCAGTGTCTGCTACATTTCAAATGTGCAGAAAATGGTGAATTGATACAAAGCTGTGATTTGATATGTTTGAATAGAGTTGATGAAATTTGTTCCAGTGCATTTTGTGAAATTAATGAAATTCTTGCTACATAATTGCAGCGTGTTGGTGTTTGGTGAGAAGAGAGAGCCCCACGGGGGCTGGTTGTGGCATTCTGCTTTCTTCTGAGCCATGCAGAGAAAGGTCATGCATGCTGGGTAGAGGTCTCTGGTCTTGAATGATTAATGACACATGTGTGCATATTTATTCCAGCTTTGGTGACCATGTGAGAACATGTGGAGAAATATAAAAAAATATATGTAGATGTGTATATTATATATGTTATATACACATAAACATATATCAAAAATAAAGTATATGTAAGTTAAATTATATATATATATTTCCTCATAGAGTTGATCTGGGATACATTCTTCAAATTTAGGGCACAATAGTCTAGAAGTTTGCTTTAAAGATACCTGGAATTTAATGGTTATAGTAGTAATGACATAAGAAGATGTAATATTTATTGATGGCATTAGTGTAACGTAGTAGATATCTACCTATTCCCCATCACTTGCTATCCATCATCATGTATTTATCTGTGCTTCTATCTATCTTTAAATATTCAAAGCATGTGGGTAGATTCTATTAACACCTGGTCTGATGGGAGGAATCTGAGGCACAAATCATAAGTACAGCAGGTTCCCAGATCCCTTATGGTGGAGTCTTACTGAATCCAGTCAGTTCAACTGTGGAGCCAGGATATTTTATGTGAAAACCAAACAAAGCAAAATTCCTAAGTTGGTGAATTGTGTATATGGATTATCAAAGCATGTGTACATGTCAGTCAGTGATAATTAGAAAATGATATCTACTAAATTTTGGTAGGTTAAAGCACTTAACCAGGTGATGAGATACACTTGGTTCCCAGTCTCACTAAGTCCCCCACAACCTTCAATGAGCAGCTATCAGTCACAGCTATAGGAAGCTTCTGACTCAGCATCTGCACAGGCCAGAGTCTATTTGGGAGCAAACTCAGTACTTGCCTAGAAAGTGGGAAGCACAGAGCTGGAAGGTGGATAACAGTACGATTATCATTTTAAAATATAAATATGAATTTCAGATCAGAATAGTTAAAATAGGGTTTTTGTACATGTACATGTATGCACAGACATACGTGAATATATACTCACAATGTGTCTATATATTTCTGAGATTATTTAAATCTGCCTTTCATAGATATAATTTGAATAAACATAGACCAACCACATCATATTAAAATAATCTAATTGTCACAGCCTTCACTTCTCCAAATGGCTTTTGAAAACACATTAACTTGACAATTTATACAAAGCTTCCTGATAAGACAGACTTTTCATAAGTGAGTGAATTAAATATGCTGTAGCTTTCTATGCATTTCAAAGGCATCATAAATCTGTAAACAATTTAAAAAAAACAATATCACATTTCATCATTGACTAACAATTTTTGGGGGTCTGAATAGTTTAATTCACTGAATAATTTGTAAAACCTTTGTAGAAATAAAAAAAGGTAAATCTTAACCCTACAGTGAATGACCTTTGTGATTCATTTAGGGGTCATTTCTTTTCTGGTGAATGTATTGTAGATTATAAGCATAAAAAATGAGTGGAAAATTTGTATTATTCATTTTGAAGCCTCTTTTTATTGAGAGAAGAAATGAAATTCAATGAAAATCATTTTGCTGATAATTACAATGAAATATGAAGTACTCTGAATATATTCTATTGCAAGCAATATAGAAGAAATGGCTCTATCTGCTCAGTGTCTGATTTAATGGAGTGGCTCCAAGAAGCTTGGTCCTGGCTCATTTCTACATGCAACCATTAGAGTGACAGTTGGTTAGATTGCTTTCAAAGGGGAGTTTGGTTAGAAAGATCAGGAGAATCACGGACAACCTGTGTAAATTCCCAGTGGTGTAGCTGTTTATGAGTTGGTATTTACTGAACAGTGTCAGTTAGCAACTATGGCTCAGCCGGTGGTGATATGGTCTAGGTGGATCATCTTGGCAGACACAGGGAGCAGAGAAAAATCATAATTAGGAGTAAGTCAGAAACTGGGCTGAGGTCAGGGCTGCAACCATGGGCTAGGTTTTCAGGGAAGAAGCAAGTACGGGCAGGTCAAATGTAACTGTAATCAAACTTTACTCATGTTATTGAGTTCCAATTTTAGTCCATCCTTTTTTCTAATTTACCTAATACAATTCTGCACTTTTCTGTTTTTTAAAGAAATTAACAATGATGTCAAACTAGGTATAAAGAGATGATAATATTAGTACATTAGAAGGATCTTTAAGAACACACTTTGCTCAGTGCTTTCCAGACACACACAATGTCTGAAATCAGGTAGTGACTCAGAAGGACCCTGGGCCACAGGTTCCTCCATTTGTCCTGAGCTGTGTTTATTAATGCTTGGTGCCTGGGTGCGTGGGGTCCAGCTTTTGTTATATGGCAGTGTAGAGAGGCCCAGCTAAGGACTTTCAGAGATGGTTAGAATTCAGGCGCAGTTTTTATGCTTTAGAATCCAACTGATTGATTTTAATTGTTAGTAATGGAACTAAGGATGTTTTGATGACCAATTAAAACCCAGAATGCACATTTCTAAAGCCAACATAACTTTCAGAGGATTTAGAGGGCTACAGATCACATACAAGCTATCACTTACATATTTTTTATCTACATAGTTTTCAAGTGATATTTAAAATTCAGAACAATAATCTAAAGGCCCAAAAGAACTTTTAAAAAAAATGGATTTTATTGTTTTCATTAGATTCCATTTAAACTTTCCATGGAACATACCTTAAAGTTAAAAAGTCAACTTTTACATTAATATATGAAAAACTATGAACAAGAGAAATCAAGCCCAGAAACCTAATTGATGATAATATTTGGATTTTATACCCAGCAATCCTGAATGTAATCCCTAGATGTTTTTAGTTATGCCACTGAGGTAAATGGGCTTCAATCCCATTTACTACATTGTCAACCGACCATTCATTAGATGTGGCTCCTGAGCATGTTACTTCCTATCTTGACAATGGGTTTCAGCCCTGGGCAAGTTTGCTATGGATTCAATGTGACCAAAGAAATTGATAGCAAAACGTTCTTTGGGGTGAAAGGGTTCATTATCCGGCTTGCTCTCCCAGCCGTAAGTCAAGCACTAGCATCTCTGTCTCCGCCCAAAGCACTGGGCCGAGCTCTCTATATAGCGCAATAATAGCTTATTGCCTAAAGGTGTGAAAGTGGTAGCCTAGCAACAGGCCAGTTACATCATCAGGTGGTTTAAGTTCAGTGAGGATCCTGGCCAGAGGAACTCCAACTTCCCTACACTTCCTTTTCCTGGCCTCAACATTTTATCATCTTTAAAGTGGGGATAATGATACACCATGAAGTGTGCAGGTTCTATGAACAGAACACTCATAGACCAGTTTGCTTGGTGCCAGGCACACCTGTGAGTGCTCATAAGCTGTGAACCATTATTATGAAAAACAGTGGTAGAGAAGAATCTGAATAACTTAATGAAACACTAATACATACAGTGTATAAATGTGTGCTTTCATAATTAAATTGTTCAGGTTTACTTATATTATAGGCTACCTACTGATGCTACGTGGAGATGCCTAATCAGTATGTGTGTATGGGTTGTCACTGAATTCCACTAAATCTAAAATGCTTTCATCAGAGGGAAACTTGAAACTCAAGAAGTCCTAAAGGCAAGGTAATAAGACTCCATGGTAAAAAATTTTCAAGGTAATTTATACATCAAGAGAAACAATACAATGAAAACTCCATGTTAGCCTGCACGAACAAATTACCATTATAAATTCTTACAATTGTAGTTTGGTCTGTGGCAATGCCTCAAACAAGTTGTAATTTATTGGATTTGTTTTATATGTTCAGGAATCTCTGATTGTCACCTCAACCCTTTCTGATATACTTTAATGAAGATAAAAAGGTTGGAATATCTGGGATGGAAAGACTGTTAGCTTTATAACCAGGAAAGTGCAAGCCATTCAGCTTACTATGCACTCACATGATTTACAACACATGAATGTTAGAGCCCTTCTGTTTGATTTGAAAAATGTCAAATCAAAATCAAAATCATCACTTTTGTGTATCTTAAGACAATTGAAAAAATCAGAGAGATCCTTCTTGAATTAGTTTAATATTTAAAACATGAAGCAAACTCCCAAGAACATGAAGTTACTAATTACCTACCAATATATTCAATACCTGGTCAAGGTTTTGGAGGTGTCTATACCAGTGTGCCATGAAATTCTCTTTGCTTGGAAGTAATCAGCACATCTTTTTCTTACTTATATATGAAACCAGTTTTATATGGTTGAAAATGAGATTGAACTCAGAAAAGACAGGGAGATACAATTGAAGTTCTCAGTATGAATTTAAGTCAAATTTGGATAAGACAGCATCAAATGTCTTATCCATCCTTTAAATTCCAGTGTGAAATGAAGAAAAAGAAATGTGTGGAAAAGCAAATGGCATCAACTTTGTGCAGTAACTTGAAGTATGTTTTAATATCATTTCTGTGAACACATTTCACTGTTTTGCCATCTAAACCCCTCTAGTCTGTTCTACGTAACTGATTTCAAACAGTTGAGGCATCAGGACTTGATCAAGGTAGGAAGTGATTAAAACTTGTTCTCTTCTTGCATTTTAACTGGAAAATAAGATTTCATGCATTTCAAACCTTATTACTTTGTTTGGTAGAAGTGACCTTCCCAATAACCTTTTTCCAATATATGGTACTGAGCTGTGTTAATCACTGCAGAGAGAGCTGTGCCAAACATGACTTTTAAACCTATTTTCTGAGTCAAATTTAGTAGATCTAATGAAAAAAAAATACCTTAGGCTTTGCAGCTGCATCCATTTGTACATGCAAATCAGGTAATTGCTTATATAAATTGAGTAAACTATACATGAAAACAAGCTGTTAAATGTTCAATTAATCAGTTTGCAAAAATCTCCTGATGTTCTTGCCACCAGCCAACTCTTTCACAGACCATTCTTAGGGCCTGGGAAACAGTCTCCTATTTCACCTGCACATGCACCAAGGTTTCCTCATTTCCTGTTAGCTGGGTTCACTCCATTCATCCAGCACTATTCTCTATACCTGAGTGTCAGGCACAGTGTCCTGTGCATCTGACCTGTGTTTATTTCTAATACCGAGTAAAAAGAGTGGACACAGAGACAAATGTTTCTTATCTTTGTTTCTTTGAGCTTCTTTCTTCCCTGTGGCCCTCAAAGGCAAGGCAGGATGATGGAATGGAAATAATGCAGTTTTCACTTTCAAGGATGGAATCTGTGGAAAATAATTTCAGTGTTTTTGACAATCTCCTCATGTGCAAAATTAGGGGTTTAGATACATTTCACTATGCGCCCTCACTTCCAATGCTCTGAGTCTGCATTATGCTCCTGCTCTATCACCCCCTTCCAAGGCCCTGTGGGATGGGCTAGCACTGCTGCTCAGACCTGGACATGCACTGAACCCCTTGGGTTCCAACTGGTCAGGTCTGGGAGGGGATGCCGAGTCCCTGTTTTCAACAGGTGCCCAGTGGACTCATGTTCTGGATGTACTTTAGTGGCCAGGACACTGATGAGGCTGCACTCCACATTTGCCCATCCTGGTTTCTCCTTCTGGGTGGTTGTGAAAAAAATAACAATAGTTCATTCAGAGAGAGGCAGGAGCTCTCATGAAGGTAAACATAGGTGACCTGGTACACAAGCAATGAGGGAGGCAGAGGTTACAGAACTGCTCTTTGAACTTCCCAGTGTTTCTTCAGTTATTCTGTGATGGGTCACAGAGATGAGGCTCAGAGGATGAGCATTTAGCCATTGTCTTTCTTAGAGGGAATGACAGCAGCCTCCTGTGCTGCTTACTGGTGACAGAATCTCTCCAAGCATGTTTCTGTGTCATTACAGCTATCCTTCCACTGCCCATATCTGACAAGAAAACTGAGTCCTAAAGCAGTTAAGTAATCTCCCAATTTCATACAATGAGTAAATGGGGGAGCTGCAATTCTGAGGCAGTTCTGTGCACCTCAGAGTTACACTATGCAAAATTCCCCCATTATCCTTCAGCAACTTCTCCTTCCATGTCTCGATACAATTACTGGTTTGGTGCTAGAAGGCACATTATGCAGAGAAATGAAAGAACATTGATTTTTATCAGCTGATATTATTTAAAACATCAACATTTCACATAATTCATGTTTCTGGAAATGATGACCTATTCAAGAATTTAGATTTTTACATTTCCCAGGTTTAATGAAGATATAATTTAATGGATATAGCACTCTATGAAAATTCTTATTAATATGTATGTGTAATAGGAATGTGCATTTGGATATGTGATTTTTAAAATACTCTCTAAAGTAAAGAAATAATCTATTTATAGCATTTGGGCCAAAAAGTTCTAAGAATTATTCTGTTATCTACTTCCTTCGGGAATTGAATAAACTTTATTTTCTTAAAGGTCAAATGTAAGAGTATGAAAATAAAATGGTTACCTTATTTTGGGACATTTTCTTCCTCTCCTACGCATGTAACCGTTTTGAAGCAGATGAAGAGCTTTGTGTCTGGAATTCTTCCAGAAATACAGGGAAATCTAATTCTGTTAGTCATGGGATCCGATGTGATGAGGTGCTGTGACCTCCAGAGCAAACAACAATGCTGTTTCTGGGAGCATAGTTTGGGAAGAGACCCAGCCCGCTTCTCTGATCCTTTGCAGACAATATCGGAAAAAGTAGCCTTAGTTTTCAACTTTGCACATTGGGAAGGACATAGACAAAGTGGAATATGTTTAATAGTGCCAAATGATGAGATGTTTTTGAGTAACCGTTAAAGGAATTGGAAATGCTAGTGGAGAGGGGAAGGATGCAATGAGTTTTATTGAGTACATGAAGGACTTAATGTGGAAGAGGCAGGCAACTCATTGTATTTGATCTATTTTCAGCTAAACCCAACATGTGAAGTGACAGAGTAAGTAACAACCAAATAGATTGCTGAATTTTCAGAACTCAGGTTTTTTGACTCCATGTTAATATTTTCTGAATTCTTACAGGTTTATCCTTGTCAATTGACTTCTAACTTATTAAATGATCTCTTAGTTATAGTTTCTCAAATAACTGCAGTGCACAAATTTTCCATTATGCCTTTGCTGACACATGACCTGGTTTGGGGAATCATGTAAAAGAACGTTTCGTTCTAATGTGTACCTTGCTATAGTTCTTGAGTTACACAAAGTTTTCATTTTTATATTTATATCAGAAAATTCCTTTAAATTGTATTAAATGTATGCTTACATTTATGTATTTGTATTATGTATTTTAAGACTACATTAAAATTATGAAGTATTTTTAGAAGACTTAGATATGTACATTATAAAGTAAATGTATGTTAATTATTAATTAGTTATTAATATCTGAGTAGACTTTATGATGAAGAATATTACCAGGTATAAAGAGAAACATTACATAATAACAAAGAGGCAAATTCATCAAGAAGAAATACCATTCATAAACATGTATGCAACTAATCACAGAGATTCCACATAAACATGGTAACTAAAGGAGACACAGTGAACCCAGTGTTATTTTTGGAGTGTTGGACACACCCTTAGTAACTGATGGAATGAGAGCACAGAGCCCTGAACAACACTGAAACCTCGACTTTGCCTAACTGACATTTGCAGAATGCTCCCCCAACAGAATGGTCAAGGCAAAAAATGAAAGACACCCATTTCCAGTATCAGGAAAGAAAGTGAATCTCCATAGGCCCCAATGGCATTACAAAATACAAGAATATTGAAATGACTATAAGGCAATATATCTGATGAATCAAATAGAAAGAGATAGGTAACCAGAATCACCATGAAAGTAATGAAATTCCAGTCCCAGATGTCTTCCCTGCAAAAATCTTCTAAAGAATTTATGGAAGAAATAAGAGCTCAACACAGAGTCTTCTAGAAAATAAAAGAGGAGACAACAAATCTCAACTCATTTGATGAGACCAAAACTATTCTGAGAGCAAAACCATATGAAGACATTACAAGAAAAAAATTCCACACAACAATGCTGCCCATAAACACAGACATAGCACTCATTAAAAAAATTTTGAAAAAACAAATCCCAATGTGAAAAAAATGTATGATGACCCACCAAAACACATTCTAGGAATGTAAGGTTGTGTCAATATTTGAACATTAATCACTGTATTTCCCTATATCAATGGATTAAAAAAGAAAAATTATATGATTCTATTTTGTGATTTTGGACAAAAAGAACATTTTTCTGATAAAAACCTATCAAAGTAGTAAGAGAAAGAGACTTCTTCAACCTGATAACAAAACTTGCTCTATCTATGGGAAACATCATACTTAATAGTGAGGGCATTTCCCCTAAGATTGGGAACTGGGTAAGGAGGGCCTCTCCTTCTCAACATTGAACATGTAAGCAAAGCAATAAGGCAAGATAAAGTTTTTTTTAGGAATAGATATTGGAAAGGCAACACAAGTGTCTTTATTGGAAGATAAAGTAATTTTCAAAGAAAATCCAAAAGATTCTGCAAAAATGCCACCAGAACACATGAGTTTAGCAAATTATCAGGGAAACAAGCTCAACCTACAGAAACCAATAGTTTTCCTATATATTGCCCCAAAAATTGGCAATTAAAATTAAGAAAAGCATCAGAAGTATGGATAGGTATGGATTAAGCTGTATTTATATAGATAACTTTTTCTAAGGATAAAAATATCTGTGTAAGATTTCTCTGCTGAAACCTACAAAATTAGTTGAGATAAATTAAGAAATCCTAAATGAATTTCTTAAAGGAGAAATGTATACCATGTTTGTGGATGTAAAAACTCAATAAAATAAAATGATCAGTTCTCCCAAAACTGATTTAGAGATCCAACATAATCAAAACTGCAACAGGGTGCACTGACATTTACAAACTCTTTCTAATATTTATGGAAAATGAATGACCTAGAATTGCTACAACAATTTTGGAAAAAAGAACTCCCTAGTTTTGGCATTTTCTATAAAGGTATTCTAATCAGGATGGTGACTTTGAGCATAATGGACATATGAGTCAGTAAAACAGAATAGAAATAACATTCACTGATTCTTGACAGTTGAGCAAAGGCCATTAATGAGAAAGGCTCATCTCTAGAATGGTGCTGTGGCAATCTGGCATCCTTACATGCAAACAGGAACTATAATTTATAACTCACACATGAAGTCATGAAAGAAAACTTGATACACTGTAATTCATTGAATTAAAAAGTTTGCTTTTTGAAAGAGTTAAATAAATGAAAAGAGTTGAATAAATGGTACACCCTAGGAGAAATAATTGAAAAACCGATCTGATAAGGGACTAGTAACAAAAATATATAAAGAATTTTCGAAACTCCATAATAAAAAGGTAAACAATCCAATAAGTAGAGGGCAAAAGATTTGAATCCTTAATCAAGGAAATATGAATGTTCAATAAGCACATAGCAAGATATTCAATCTCATAATTACAGTGAATACAAATTAAAACTACAATGTGATACCACTGAACAATAGATACACCAGGACTGATGAGTGTGCCAGCCTGTGACACAGTGGGTGCTGATGCGCATGTAAAATGGTTTGACCTGCTAAGAAAGCAGTTCAGTAATTTCCCATACAATTTAATACACACTCACCAGAAGGCCCAGCAATTACACTGTAGGTCTTTACTCAAGTGACTGAAACACACTGGCACACACCTGCGCAGAATGCTTACAACTGCTCTAGTCATAATTGCCAGAATAGGGGGAAAAAGGCACACACCCACTAGTGTTTGAATAAATGAGCAGATCATGGCACAGCCATACAATTGAGTAAGACTCCACATGAAAATCACATAATCCATGCAACAGCATTGATGAACCCTGAAGCACTATGCTTAGTTAAAGAAACCACTCACTGGAGACTACTGTGTACAATTTTGGTTGGAGGTCTTTCTGAAAAAGGCAAATTACAGGAAGAGGAATCAGACCAGTGTTTTTCAGGGGCTGGCAGAGGGATTGCCGACTGACCACTAAGCTGAATAAAGACACATTTAAGGAGATGGGTGTGTCCCCCACTCATGAACAGATGACCCTACAGAAGATATATTGGGGCTGGACTCAGGCTTGAGGGAAGAGCCATGGCTGCAGTCACCACATAACAGAGGAAAGCCTGCCTAGGGAGGCCTTCCAACTCCTTCCTTCTCACTTTGTACAAAAGAGAATGCTTTTTGTCCCTATGGCGCTGTCTCCAGGGCTGAAGGCATAGGTGTGCTGACCTCTTCCTGCCCATGGAGGTTTTTAGATACTTTTAATAATGGACTTAAAAGTATGTACTTCCACAGGGTGAGTTGGTTTTCACCCCTTTCCCAGTTTAACTCAGAGTTGTTTTACATAAAATATTTTCATGAGCCAGTGTCCTTTACCAAGTTTGTTTATTCACTCCGAAGTCCCTGAGGATCTTAGAATATTGAATTCCCCACTCTCTCTTCAACTACGACTTAACACGCCCCCTGCTGATGACGCCACCCACCCCCGACGGTGCTGCATCCCACGCAAGAGAAGGTGTGACAGGTAACATGGCTAATGGGAATTTATATGCTCACAGTTGCTTTTCTCCTCCCAGGATCCCTGAGTTATTTATGAATAACCTCCTATCTCTCTTAACAAAAAACAGCCCGGCCAATGAGCCAGCACAAGAGCAGCATCCCAGTCAGCCTGGGAGACACGTGTGGAGTACACAAACACCTGCGCCAGGGCTGCTTTTTCCTTGTGGACAATCATGCTTCCCCAAACTTGGGCAAAGAAACCCTCTGCTCCACCTCCGGCCTTGTGGTCTTGCTGTTCCACTAACAGAATGCACATACCCACACACACACTTTTCACCTTGGCCCAGCATCTGTCTGTTCATACATTTGAAGAACCATGAAACCATAGGAGCTTGTGTTCCCTTACCAGTGTGATGCCAAGGGAACCACATCTTAGACGCTGTCATTGCCCAAGGTGGATGTCCATTGGTCCCGTGGGGAGGGACCCTCAGTGTGCCAGGCACACTGGGTGGATGGTGCCTCCAATCTTCTGGAATGCTGTGTGCCTCCTGTGGAGTTAGCCTTGCTCACCTGGTACACATCAAGGAAACTTAAGCTGTGGAGAGAATTTGGCTTTAAACCTAGAAGCAGCAGATTTGAATCCCAGCTCTTAACTTAAATGATAACCTGTCTGCTCTTCTATAAAACAGACCATGACTCTAATTACCATACAGGGCTATTGTGAAGATTTGAGAAAATTTTTCTTAAGTTGCTAGCTTAGTGGTGTACATGTAGACAATACCTAATGAATAGTAGCTACTGTTATTTGCCATATTATGTGCAGCTACTTTTAAAATGATATTCACATGATATTTATCATATCTTAACAAAAGTACAACAAGAGGAAAGCAAATGCACTTGTTGACGGGGGAATCATACTACCCAATTCATTATTCTTCTTTGTTTGAGTGGAGGTGGGGCCAGGACCCATGTAGACTTTGTTGAGGCATCAAAGTTTCTTTACTATTTCAGGAAGCTGACAAATATCTATGAGGCATAGAGCCCTGAGTGTGGGGACTTGTCTGTGTGCAGAGCATCTCTCCTGGCCACATTCAGGGTCTCCTCATGTACTGAAGAGAGCGTGCTGGGACTAGGTGCCAGTGAGTGCATAGTGACTGCTTTGCTCAGCCAGGTCGCGTTCCTTTATTGGCTGCTGGTTGTTTCCTCCTGTGAAGTGGATCGAGTCACAACTCGTGAAATATCAGAGACCATGGATCTATTACTGCAGGACTACGGTTTCTTTGGACAGTATCGAGTTGAAAGAACAGAGGATGATCTTTGTCCTATTGTTTGGGCTGCTCTAACAAAATACCTGGGGGCCTATCAGCCACAAGCCCTGAGTCCTCATGACTCTGGGAACTGGAGCCCAGGGTCAAGGTCCTGGCACATCCCATGTCTGGTGAGGCTGCTTCTTGGTTCTCAGACACATCTCCTCACTGTGTCCTCACCTGAGGAAGGGGAGGGATTCTGGGGTCTCCTTTATGAGGACACTGATCCAATTACATGGGCTGCCCCCACATGGCCTGATCACCTCCCATTGCTCCACCTACTGACACCATCACTGGGGGTAGGTTTCAACACATGAATTTTGGAGAGATAGACATTCATTCAAGCCATAGCAACCTGGATCCAGAGAAGTTTCAAAAACTGAATCAGAATGAAAACATGTGAAAAAATTGTTCAATATATTTGTTTTAAAATCTTTTATGCTCCTTTTGAATGTAACACAACCTTTGAAAAATAAATTAAAAAAAATATCAGCCTTACTCTTACTGAAGACATGCATGGCTATGGCCATCTTACTGCTTCTGAGCTGCACAGGCTAGGAAAGCAAGCAGCACAGAGACTGTGTTCTTGGTGAGTCTTAGTACTTTATTTTATTTTATTCTTTTAATTTTTTATTAAGGTATGATTGATGTACACTCTTATGAAGGTTTCACATGAAAAAACAATGTGGTTACTACATTTACTTGTTTTATCAAGTCCCCACCCATACCCCAATGCAGTCTCTGTCCATCAGTGCAGCAAGTCGCCAGAGATCCACTATGTGCCTTCTCTGTGATACACTGTTCTCCCCATGATCCCCCACACCATATGTACTAAACATAATACCCCTCAGTCCCCTTCTCCCTCTCTCCCCACCTGCCCTCCCACACCCCTACCCTTTGGTAACCTCTAGTTCATTCTTGGAGTCTGTGAATCTGCTGCCATTTTGTTCCTTCAGTTTTGCCTCATTGTTATACTCCACAAATGAGGGAAATCATTTGGCATTTATCTTTCTCCGCCTTATTTTACTTACTTTACTTACTTATTTTACTTACTTACTTTACTCTGGCTTATTTTACTGAGCACAATGTTTCTCCATCCATGTTGTTGCAAATGGTAGGATTTGTTTCTTTCTTATGGCTGAATAGTATCCCATTGTATATATGTACCACTCTTCTTTATCCATTCATCTACAGATGGACACTTAGGTTGCTTCCATATCTTGGCTATTGTAAAAAGTGCTGTGATAAACATAGGGGTGCATATGTCTTTTTGAATCTGAAAAGTTGTGTTCTTTGGGTATATTCCAAGGAGTGGGATTCCCGGGTCAAATGGTCAAATGGTATTTCTATTTTTAGTTTTTTGAGGAACCTCCATATTGCTTACCACAATGGCTGAACTAGCTTACATTCCCACCAGCAGTGTAGGAGGGTTCCTCTTTTTCCGCATCCTCGCCAGCATTTGTTGTTCTTAGTCTTTTCAATGCTGGCTATCCTTACTGGTGTGAGGTGATATCTCATTGTGGTTTTAATTTGCCTTTCCCTGATGATTAGTGATGTGGAGCATCTTTTCATGTGTCTGTTGGCCATCTGAATTTCTTCTTTGGAGAACTGTCTCTTCATATCCTCTGCCCATTTGTTAATCGGGTAATTTGCTTTTTTGGGTGTTGAGGCATGTAAGTTCTTCATATGTTTTGGATGTTAACCCTTTGTCAGATATGTCATTTGCAAATATATTCTCCCATACTGTAGGATGCCTTTTTGTTCTGTTGATGGTGTCCTTTGCAGTACAGAAACTTTTTAGTTTGATGTAGTCCCAGGAGTTCATTTTTGCTTTTGTTTCCCTTGCTCAAGAACATTCGTTCAGGAAGAAGGTGCTCATGCTTATATTCAGGAGATATTTGCCTATGTTGTCTTCTAACAGTTTTATGGTTTCATGACTTACATTCAAGTCTTTAATCCATTTCAAGTTTACTTTTGTGTATGGGTTTAAACAATAATCCAGTTTGATTCTCTTGCATGTAGCTGTCCAGTTTTGCCAACACCAGCTGTTGAAGAGGCTGTCATTTCCCCATTGTATGTTCATGGCTCCTTTATCATATATTAATTGACCATATATGGTTGGGTTTATATCAGGGCTCTCTAGTGTATTCCATTGGTCTATGGGATTGTTCTTGCACCAGTACCAAATTGTCTTGATTACTGTGGCTTTGTAGTAGAGCTTGAAGTTGGGGAGTGTAATTACCCCTGCTTTATTCTTCTTTCTCAGGATTGCTTTGGCTATTCTGGGTCTTTTGTGGTTTCATATGAATTTTAGGACTATTTTCTCTAGTTTGTTGAAGAATGCTGTTGGTATTTTAATAGGAATTGCATTGAATCTATAGATTGCTTTAGGCAGGATGGCCATTTTGACAATATTAATTCTTCCTATCCATGAGCACGGGATGTGTTTCCACTTATTGGTGTCTTCTTTAATTTCTCTCATGAGTGTCTTGTAGTTTTCAGAGTATAGGTCTTTCACTTCCTTGGCTAGGTTTATTCCTAGGTATTTTATTCTTTTTGATGCAACAATGAATGGAATTGTTTTCCTGATTTCTCTCTCTGCTAGTTCATTGTTAGTGTATAGGAATGCCACAGATTTTTGTGTATTAATTTTGTATCCTGCAACTTTGCTGAATTCAGATATTAGATCTAGTAGTTTTGGAGTGGATTCTTTAGGGTTTTTAAAATATACAATCTCATGTCATCTGCAAACAGAGACAGTTTAACTTCTTCCTTGCCAATCTGGATGCCTTTCATTTCTTTGTGTTTTCTGATTGCCATGGCTAGACCTCCAGTACTATGTTGAATAGAAGTGGAGAGAGTGGGCATCCTTGTCTTGTTTCTGATCTTAAAGGACAAGCTTTCAGCTTCTCAGTGTTAAGTATAATGTTGGCTGTGGGTTTGTCATATATGACCTTTATTATGTTGAGATACTTGCCCTCTATTCCCATTTTGCTGAGAGTTTTTATCATGAATGGATGTTGAATTTTGTCAAATGCTTTTTCAGCGTTTATGGAGATGATCATGTGGTTTTTGTCCTTTTTGTTGATCTGGTGGATGATGTTGATGGATTTTCGAATGTTGTATCATCCTTGCATCGCTGGCATAAATCCTACTTGATCATGATGGATGATCTTTTTGATGTATTTTTGAATTTGGTTTGCTAATGTTTTGTTGAGTATTTTTGCATCTATGCTCATCAGGGATATTGGTCTGTAATTTTCTTTTTTTGTGGTGTTGAGTCTTAGTACTTTAAACAGTTGGCATGACTTTTAAACTTGGTAGAGAACTTGGTTCTTTAGGTTTCTTGCAATAAAAGTGAAAATGGTCCTGAATGCCAATTAGAAACCACACTTAGGAAAATGCCCAAGGCTGTCTTTTTTATTTGGTGGATGTTTGTACAAGCAGGATTTTCTGGATAGAATATCTGAACATGCTTACAGCTGGCACACTTAATATTTTTAACCCTTAGGCAAGCCAGAAACAGTTTAAAATTTGAAGGAAGTTTTTCCAGTAAGAATTTTTCTTTTCTTCAAAAAGGAGAGATCAATACTTTTTCAAAAGTTGTAGGGAATACTTTCTATGTCAGCACAAATCTTTGTGAGTGAGCTATCATGCCTAAGACTTTTGGAGAACAAACCACAGGCTCTTTGAAGAAGTCCCCATCACAAAGCAAATCTAATTATGCTGATCCTTCCATTCATTTACTACAAACTGTGTGCCCTGAAACATGGGCACTGTATGAAGTTTTAGGCTGTGGCACCCACCTGGAAGACCTTGCTTTTGTCTTGGAGGAATTAACCAGTTAAAGGGGGAAGTCAGGCCATGAAGAAATACCTTGAGAAAGTGATGTGTCAGCGAGAGGCATTTACCCAATGTGATGGAGATATGTGATCAGCAGCATCTGTGGGGGTATTTGGGTAACTCTATAACACAGGGAATATTTGAACCAGATTTGGATGGATCAGCAGGAATCTAACAAGTGCAAAGGGCTGATCTGCACAGAGGAGGCTGCATGTGCCAGTCAGTAATATGACTTCTGCTGGGCCTTAGTCCTAACAAGGCACAGCAGGGTGCAGGCCACTTCTTGTTCTCAGGACCCAAGGACTGTGGCCAATGGGGCAAGTGGCCAGAGAACCACTCGGTGTGCCATGGCCCTCCAGGATCCAACAAGATGCAGATCTAAGATGAAAGCTGAAAAGCATTTCAGTGACACCATTCTGGGATACTGGCTCAGACCTCCCAGGAAATCAGCGGATGTGGGTTTCCTCTGAGAACCTCCTAATTGCTTTGCAGGTCTAAACATCCCACCAGGTGTTGTCAGTGGTTGCTATGGATAGCCAACTTCATTCTGCTGAACAAAACCAGTGATTTGGAAAAATTATAGCCCTGGATGCCATTGCTGGCACCACAAGGACGCCCTCCTGGCTAATGTGTAAAAAAGAGAAAATATTGGCTGGAGCACCAAACCAAGGAAGGCCTCTTTGTCAGTGTAGAACATGATAATCCTCTGGGAAGGAAGCAAAATAGAACAGTCAGTAAATTGTGGATAATTTAACTGAGGATAGTGGCATCTCAGAAGGTTGTGACTTTCCTTTTTAGTGGTTATTTTGAAACAAAATGACACATTCCACTCTGCAGTGCTAACTAACCCAGTCTAAGTACTGTTTGGCTCCTTATCTGTAATGACAACTCCCTCTGAGGGGAGGGTAAGGCCTGCATCATAGCATAGTGTGGGGCCCTCTTGTTAGGGACTCGTGTAAACACAGGTGTGAGGAAGGCTGAGTTATCAAGTCTAAAGTGGGACACGAGTGCCACTTTGGTCTGTGTTCTTGTCTCCCTCTCTGCACCTGGCCTGAGATTCTAAGACTTGGAAAGGAGGCATCTTAACTCAAAAGTGATTCTCTCAGCCCTTTATTAATATTCCATATCCAGGGAAAGGAATATGTATAGCTCAAGCCTTTTCTCCCTCAAACATACCCAGGGCCATGAATTTAACTGATAAGCAGATCAGTGACTGCTTCCTAATGAACACATTGCAGACAGTGAGCTTTGGCTTCCTGCTAGAGGTAGAGGAGAATGAACAGAACAAAAATCTTACAAAGCCTTTCATTTCTTTCCTAACACATGTGCTTTAAAATGATGATGATGATGAAGATACAAGCTGCTTTGTCTCTCCCTCCAACTCTAAGGGTGCCTATGAGCAGGTCTCTCAATGTTACTCGGTTTCTCCTATGAGTGTTTAAGCAAACGTGCTTGTGACATAGCTGAGGAGCAGTCTCGTGAGAGAAGAAGCCCTGGAGTATCAGACCAAGTATCTGGTGCTGGGTGGTAAGTCATGGGCCTGGTTTTCTCTGTGTGGGTGCCACTCCCACATCTCAGGTCAGGAGTGTATCTCTCTCAACATCTAATTTTCATGGTTTTTTTTCCACATGCTTCAAGCAGCACCTACTGGTCCTCTATCCTGACAGCAGGCTGCTCCTGTCTTACTCTGGAGCCTTCCATATACCATTGTTCCTCTTCTCAAGGCTTGGGGTGAACAGACCACCACTGTACTTCAGGTAAGGCTTCTACCATATTCTGTGTGTTTACCGAGTTCACTGGATTTCTTTCTGATTTCTTATAGCTCATTGTGCTTCCTTAAAACAACTATTTTGAGTTGTTAGTAGGTTAATTGCAGATCTCCATTTCTGGGGGGTGGATTGCTGGGCAATCATTGAATCTCTTTGGGATGCTGTTTCCTGATTTGTCTGGTCCTTTTGGCTTGGTTACTGGCTTCACGTTTTAAGGTGCACCCACCCCTCCTGACTTTACTACTTCACTTCCAGAGACAAATCCCTCATGTCAGCCATGCTTGGGGTTAGGAGGCTTTCTTAGGCCTTCTATAACACGCCTGCTCCATACTTCTTGTTCCCGCTCAGGGGCATTTCTTAAGGTTGGTTGTATGCCTTCCCACCATCCTGCAACATACGAGGTCAAGAGCTGACATACTCTTCTTTGCTTTCCTAAGGGTGATGCACAATGTTCCAGTTTTTGTGCTTTGTCCCAGTCCCGCAGCTCTGGGCGGGCTCTCTGCTGGGGTCCCTAGCTTTCTGCAAAGGCTTGCTCTCACTGCAGTCAGGGATGTGCACCAGGAGCTGACTACGAGCAGGTGGAGTGGGGGCAGGGTTGTGGGTGAGGAATGCAGTGTTGGGGTGCTTTGGTCCAGTTGGGCTGATAAATGGTTTCTATGTGCACACTGAGCAGTGTGTGTGTGATGGTGGCTTTTCCCTTGGATCATTTCTCCTGCCCCTTGGCTCCATGAATTTCTCCCTAGTTACACTTTCACACAGCTACTTCTACTGCTGCTATCATGTTGAAATATTAATGTATATTGGGTTCTTGATTACTTTCTATCAGCCAATGATAAGCAAATGAGGCAGAGAATATTACTTTGCTCATTTCACAGGGGATAAAACTGAATACCAGGTGTAAGTTAGTTGCCAAAGGCACCTAACTTTAAGTCCAATAGAGTGTACATTCAGAGCCAAGTCTGATCCCAGAACTCTTAACTGTTTTGCTATTCTGCCTTCCTGATAGACGTGTTCCCTGGCTTTTTGGCAATAACCAAGCATCTAAATGTAATGGACAAGCACACAAAGCCACCTGCCTGATGCCAGAACTCTGGCCCACCTGCAATGACTGTGTCTGCACACAGGCAGTACTTGCTGCCGGTGAAGCGCCGGGCCATCTCACACAGAACCTGATGGGCAAATGTGCAGTGTTTACTAATGAAGTTGGAAGCTACTGTGTCTTTAGGGGACAATGTATACAACTCGGTTAACAAGTAAGAATTTATCTGATTCATAAACTTGGCACCTGCAGCCTCAGTGCCCCAGGCTGGTCTTACATAAATGTTCTTCAAACAGTAAAACTCATGAAGCACCAAAACATTCCAGTGAGTTACAGCCCTGGTTCCTGAGCCCCTGCAGGTCCCTATCAGCTTGTCTCATAGTCCCTCAGGGCATGGGCACAACCAGGCGAGCCAGGTGACAGGGAAGGCCGGGCCTGGGTCCAGGGAGGCTCTGTAGACATGGGAGCCAAGGAGCCAGGGGACTGGGAGCTGGCCTTTTTGCATTCCCTTTCCCTACAGGTGGGGCGAAGGGATGGGATGGTGCCCTCAAGGCAGTGCCAGCTCAGAATTGCTAGATATGGGGAGGGTTGCCTCTTTCTCAGATTAACTTTACTTCAAGACCATTTTGGTAGAAACAGAACATCCACTATTGGTTGATTACATGTGTCAACACCATTAAGTTATTATGTTAAAATTTTGAACTCATCTACACTCTCTAAAGACTCTTTCTTGAAGGTAAGCAGGTGTATGGGGCGCCATGAGGAAGAACTTCTGCAGCACTACACTATCCTAGGTGACCCCTGTCCTTTTGTTAAAACTCTTGTTTCCAGTTTGTTTATGTGGATGTATGTGTTGAGCCTCTAGGAATAAATACCAGTATGGGTAAAGTAATTGCTGCTCTTAACTGAGTATCATTTTTACCCTTATCAGTACCCTTCCCTGTGGTTGAGTATCTCCCCCGTAGGACACATGATGCAGAACTTCCTGGTGGAATGCTGACATGAAGGGGAAGGAAAACTCCTTTCTTCCAGGAAAAGTTCCTTCTTTGTGGGCAGTAGATGAAACTACTCAGCTCTGAGTGAACATGAAAAAGCTAAACTGTCCTGGAGAATAATTAGGTTTGTTTAAAAATTGGAGAATGTTTGATAATTACAAAAAAAAAAGTGAAAGGAATAACATCATAAACAGCTAAATGTCTACAACCCAGAAAGGACAACTGTTAATACATTTGTCTTATGGTTTTAATAAAAGACATAAAATATACAGATAAGGTTAGATTCTTCAATATGTCATAGGACAGCCCCCAAAATAGAGGAAATTCTCTCTAACCTGTATGTAGGCTATGGATGCACTGTCTCCCTTTATCATCTACTGTCAATCTACCATTGATCTACCATCTACCTTGGCACGTATTTATCAGCTATATTATGATGATTTAGATTAGAGAATGAAACTTCCACAGCAAAACAATTCAGATGTTTTAAAATCCCACAAGCAGAGAGTTGGGAATTACATCACAATTAGGAGGTGGGTAACGAAATAGTGAAAAAATATACTTGTTGCTCAGGTGTGTGGATGTCCCTTATTAAGAAGGGTGAAGGGTCATCTCCACACTGTCTCCACAGTCCCCTGCAGATTAGAGCTTCCCAATAAACATTTGTTGATTGAATGAAGAAGGGAGTGACAGATGAATGGGATTGACGTGGACAAATGCCACATGGAGCCTGAGTCATTTTTGCTAGACTACTGAGTCAGAAAGGTCTCAGGAATTGTACTTAGAGACAGAACATGAGGGAATACATTTCCACAGAATTTATTCTGAAAGAGTGCAGCTCTGGATGCCTGTGTCCCTCCTTAGCTCAAATACTGGGCATTTTGCTCAAATAGTTCTGCAGCTCATGGTAGCCTTCTGCTAATTGTCTCCCTCCACGAGGTACCTCTTAATCCCTGCATTTCAAAGAATACTGACTGGTCTTGCTAACCTTTCTGAGAAGCTAGGAGGATTTTAGAGTGTCAGTGTGGTGTTCCTCCCCTCTGCAGTGCAAATCCCATTTCGATAATATCAAGTGAGAAATAAAACCTAACCTGCATTATATTGTAAGTATTGGACATGCCTTCACAGCATGGTGATTGGTTACTTTGGCAATATGTTTGTCTAGAAGAAAATGCTTTATGCTCCTGTTATATAACAGACTGTTTTTATTTTCACAGGTTTTCACTGTTTCATGTTTGGTGTTGCTGAATAAAAGTGAATTTTTTCCTCTGCTTCTTTTCCTACTTTCATATCATTGTTCCTACATGCACCATAGGGAGTAGTAGAAACACAAGGTCACTATGCAAAATACACCAAACAAACACAAATATGAGGCCTTTCTGCTCCTTTTGTAGGCAATACAATTGGTATCTGAATCCTGTGACTTACAATGTGAAGTTTAAAAAGTGCCAGTTTCTTTTGTGTTAATCAATAGTTAAAAAGTTATGTTAGGATATCTATCCCAAACCTAGCAAGAATGAATAGTTACTTTTGCATGTAACCCACCATTATATACATAATCACTTTATTCTGGCCTGCTACCTCTAATCATTACATACAGTGTCTCCATCACCTTAATCACTGAATCCTTGCTAGGACTATATGAGTTATCTGATTAGTTTATCTTGCAATTGTTTAATACTTTTACCACATTTCATTGCATATGATTCAGTTACATTAAAACTGCAATGGACTAAATATGAATTATCCAGACCTAATTTCATTTCTGAGTTTGGATTTTTGAAAATCCAGACTAGGTCAGAAACAAATTATACCACATAAATGATCACATGAACAAATTTCTACAGTTTTTGAAGTTGAATCTAAGGAATCATGTTTTATTTCAAATCATCAAATACACATTTAGCTTAGTCATTAATTACCTCCTAAGGAAGAAAAATTTACTCACACGATTTGAGCAATACAATAAATATTTATGTTACATGGAAAGTTCACTTCATCCTAACCACTAGACACTAAGCATAGAAGTTTGCAAATAAGCAGAGGACTTTTGGTGACTAATCACTTCTTGGTAATAAATGGTAAAGATGACAAGGTATTTAATCTGATTCAATCTGAAGGAAGATTGCTTTGAAGAAGGAACATTCACTTTGGGTCTGGATCAGCAAAGCTACAGTAGAAAGAAGCCCCAGTTTCTTGGTGGGTTTTGGCAACATCTGCCCCGCATCTTGATGCCCTCACTTGGACGGGGCTGACAAGGAGGAAGCCTGCAAGTGCTTTGAAAGCTGCTGGCCAGGAGTGACACTTGTATCCACTCTGAGCTGTTGGGCCAAACACTTAGAACCACTGTGAGTGTTCTACTCCCCACTCTGGGCCCATGTCGTTGTCTCCCCAGCCAGTGCGAAGGTACACATTAATCTGATGAACACAGCTCATGCTCAATTACAAATGGTTGACGACTTGCTAAAACCCGTTATGCCCTTGACAGGAGAGAGAGCGATCTGGCATCTGCAACAGCGAAGGAGGTGGTACAGCTTTTATGCCCCTGACAGTTGCCCATACACAGCTTCCTTCTGGTATCCTCAGCCCCTGAGACCTGTGCCATCACAGCCACACCTGCGTTTTATCAGGTTGGGAGGTGCACGACCAAGAAATGCATCACTGAGGCTGAGCTTTTCTGAACAGCTAGCTTATAGGGACCAATCTCTCCAAATTGGATTTTTCTTTTTTTATTGACAAACAATAAAATGGACAGTTAAAAATCAATTGGCTGTTTGACCCACATGTAAATGAAATAGGCCTGGGTCCCCTCCTGTGGGACCCATGCCCTCAGGTTGGGTGGAAATTGCTTCATCACAATGTGGACAATCTCCTGTGATAAAATCTCATTCCAATTCTCCACAGAGACACTGGGAATCATTGGTCTGTACTCTCCTGTGGGATTGATCTCAATTTGTTGTTCCCCTTCTGCCTTGATATCATTCCTGTTCATGATTTACAATTCAGAAGCCAGACACACTTTAGAGTCTGCAGGTGATATCCAGGCAAATAATGAAGGGGCCTGATGCTAACGTCAGCTGGCCTGCCTTAGCTCTGTCCTATGTCCTGCCTGGTGGTGGTGTCAAAGTGGACCCCAGAAAGCTGAATCCCTATGCGTGGCCTATATTGTCCAATTTACAATAATTAGGTCTATGTGTGAGGTTTTGAAGGAAAGGAAGGCAAGGAGGGAGGGAGGGAAAGGAGAGAAAGAGAGAGACAGAGAGATGGAGACAGAAAGAGAGAGACTGGAGACAGAGACAGAGAGAGAGCAGGAGAAACTCTGAGAGAGACTGAGACCATTCAAGTCAAGTTATCAATACTCTTATTTGTTCGCCCAGCTCAAGTTCCCGGCAATTTTGAAGCACACCCACACTTTGATTTGTTAGGTGACCCACTGTGACAACACTGACCCCATTATTTAGCACAGGTGTGGGGCATTTTCACCTTGGCTGTCTCCCAGGAGGAAAGGAGGTGCTATGGTTCTTGACAAAGAGCCAGCTGTGGGGGTCATACAGGGAGGGATGGGTGCCCATTCTGGCAGGGCAGGGGCCACGTACAGCTCAGCCTGAGGACAGTCAGGATGAACAAGGACCCTCGCTCTTAGAGCTCAGCATGTGGTGGGAACCCAGAAGCACAGAGAGCAGTCAGGAAATGGCAGAGAGCAGAGCTGGATGTGTCAACCCCACAGGTGGTGCAGCAGGGGCAGAGGGGGAGGAGATGACCCTGGCTGGGTAGCTGGAGGACCCCCAGGGAGATGCACACAGGAGCCTGTGTGGCCTGTCCCAAGGCCTCAGAGGTGGCAGTGCTGGGATGCTGAGGCTGGTAAGGTATCCCCCTGGGGGGACAGCATGTCAGGAAACCTTGGAGAGCAGTGCCAGACTTGGCATCTGATGGGCCATGGAGTTGCTTCTAGACGTCCCAGGACATGGCCGGCACAGTGAGCAAAACCCATGTGCATAGTTGTACTTCACTTATTTCCTTTTCTTTGTCCAAACTATAGTAGCTGAGAGAATTATTTTTCTCCAGAATATAGTTCCCTAAAAAATGTGGGCAGAAAAAGAGGGAATTTTGGGGGATACTTGGGTAATTCTTTGTGTTTCCATAAGAGCGGCCTGTTTCTGGTCAGGCGGTAAACTCAGGTCCGCATCTGGGATTCTTAGGAAAACAATGAAACCAGTAGCATGTTTAAACTTGAAAAGAGACAGTTAACTATGCATAAAACAAACAAACTGAGACATATTTCTCAGAATAAAGAAGCCATTCCTGTCCGGTATGCTCCTCCTCCAGGATGTGGTTGGTGGCTGCTGGTGCTTCACACAAAGGTGGAGCCGCACTCCCCTCGCAGAATCGTGTGGTTCAGTGGTCAGGTGCGTTGCTTCAAGTACACAGGAGCCTGTGGCCATTCTGACTGAGCGGCGCTCGCAGTGGAGGTCATCACCATGGCCACTAGGAAGGAAATCATCTCTCAGGCAACACCCTGTACCTTTGGCTTTCAGTATACTCGTAGGTCACAGGTCATCTGGCCCACCTCGGCTGAAGCGGCCCTTGCGTGTGCCCAGGCGGCTCCTTCCCAACCTGAGGGCTGTGTCACGTTGTTGCATCATGGGATGTGGGTAGAGGAAGGGCCTGGCTGGTGGGGAGATTTGTCAGCTGCTTTAATGGTTACGTCTGACCTACGTGACATCTGGAGGGACACTTCTGGTGAACTTTTTTCAGGCAGTGATGAGCAGCTGGTTTGTTTTCCTTCTCTCACCCCTGCTCAGGCCGGATGGAGCTCAAGTCATGCAGAGATGAGGAGACTGACTATGCGGCTGGGTACAAGGGGCATCCTGCAAGCGTCCACAACCCAGGTGACTCCTCCTGCTTGCTGCACATCTGTCTGAAACCCTTTGCATCATCGGGACTTTTTAACATGTTAAAAAGAAGTGTTCTAGTCAGTCCACCGCATTCCAGGTGGGTGAGGAGCAGTAGCTCTGCCTGGTGGAGCTAAAGAACCACCAGTGAGCCTTTGGCTCCTTTGGTTTGACTAAGACTTCAGGATGAACTGAACTTGAACTTCAGGAAAGAGATAAGAGACCACATAATTAAATAACCACTGGATCAACACAAATATGATTCAGAATAAAATGTGTTCCAAAGGAATTCTGAGTGTCCAAGAACCAGACCACCCACTGAACCCAGACGACATGGCTGTGCCCAGGACCTCAGCAGCCCCATGCTTGCTGCAATAAGCCCGAGACAGTGATCTTCAGGGCCTCTGAAGATCAGTGAGATGCATTGGTTTCTGCTGCATCTTTCATTGTTAAAAGCAATGAAATCCCATCACTGCTGGACATGGGAGGGTCATGCCCTAAAAGTAAGCCTTTGTTTCTCCTTCATACTCTCCTCTTATTTGCAGTTGTGGTAACACAATTTTTGTCTTTCAAACTTGTCTTTCAAAGCTTGACAAATGTTCTTGATGGCTGATATGCAAAGGCAGATTGCAGTGGTGTATGTAGTAATCTAGACAGATGTCAAGAGGGCCACGGGCATGAGGGGACAAGGCTACAGAACACCAGCTTTGGTGAACTGATTCAAAGGCACTGTATGTAGATACAAAAAATACACTGATTGCTGATGCTAAATCTCTTAAATTAAAATGGGATTCAGCCTTCTGCCTTGTCTTAATCTTATGTAATTCAGCTAATTTTTATTTTTTAAGTTTGGCTTTTAGAATCATTTCTTTTCTTTTTCTTCATTTTATTGTCATCAACTTAGCCAATCTAGTATTCTCAGTAGTTTAGTAAGATGCGAGTAAGCATTAATTTGGTATTTAAACATTGAGTCATTTTACATAAAACCAAATGAGTTAATAAGCTAAAGATATGGCAAATTTATTCATGAAACTTTATTAGAGAAGTATTGCATCTTTAAAAGCTATACCGCTTTGCTACCTTGTCACAAAAATTGTGTTACCACAACTGCAAATAAGAGGAGAGTATGAAGGAGAAACAAAGGCTTACTTTTAGGGCATGACCCTCCCATGTCCAGCAGTGATGGGATTTCATTGCTTTTAACAATGTTAGCAGCAGGCCATGGACTCAGAGTCACACTTTTTTTGCCCAACGGGACTGAATTGTAAAAGTTGGTGTAGAAATGAGAAAAATAATATATAGAAGATCAACACTTGAAAGATGGACAGGGGAAATGCAGCACATGTCAAATTCAAATCCATCAATAGCTGTCCTAAGAGACCCATTTTCCACTGGAATTTGTTTGAAATATGCCTCAAAACTCTGTGTGTCCCAAAGACAACTAATATTTTTGAGCCAACATGTACTGTTGGTTATAACTAATTATACAGCCATTAGAGGTAAGTATTAAATTAAAAAATCTAATCAAATTACTATTTTCACCTGATTCAGAGTATCTCTTAAAAATACGTCTAGAATATCTCTTAGAAATACTTCTCTGAAACAAATATTAAACATTCTAACTCTTACCAGGCAATGAATACTTAATCACATCATTCAAACAGATGAGCATACCAACTTTTATTACCTTACAGAAGTTGACTCTGGGAAAAAACACAGGCATCATACAGGTACCTTTTCAAGTCAGGAATTCGTATTTTCATTTTCAATTTAAGTACAGATGTTGCTGTGAGTTTTATAAAGTATTCCACTGTCTGGACAGATACCACTTTTAAATAAATGCTTGTGTGCCCTAAAGCCACGATAATCTATAGAGGGCAAAGTTGAGAGTTTCTTATGGTTCATGATGGAACAAGCAAGTTGTTTAAATTTCTCTCTCTCTCTACATCCTGACCTTCTCAATTCTTCCAGATTTTTCTCACCTGTGCTGTGGGGTAGAGAAGAGAGAATACAGGAAAGCTAAGTGTTAAGAAAGATGCAGAAAGATATGGTGATGATTGTTCAAAGGTGTTTCCATAGGAATGCAAAAACAAAACCTCCTAGGCCTCCTTTGGTCCACAGGGCCTAGCTGACTTGCACAATGCTGACATGTTGAGGATCGCCACAGAGAAAGAGTGTCCTGCTGAGCGCCATCCCCGCTGAATTCAGAATTGTTATAAACCACTAGGTTATGAGGTGGTTTGTAGTGAAGTGGTTCGTAGCAGAAGTGACCTGAGTTGGGTCTCTGGAGGCAGCAAACAGCTAGCACATGATGCAGGCTTTGGGACAAGGCAGGGAGGGAAACTGGGGGAGAAGGCTGGAAAAACAAGAGCGAATTATCAGGGAAGGTTGTTCAGAAAACTCTGCACAAAGCTGGAGAAATGGTGGCCCATGTTATGGAGAGGCAAAAAGGACTGGGGAAATGTTCCTCTCACAATTCAGATGGTAGAAAGGTGGAGACCAGGCAAAATGTGGGCAGTGCACATGGCTTCTCAGCTATCTGCGGTAAGAACTATATTCTCTGTCAAGGGTGGGACTGCAGAGTAATAATCTATGTGTCTTTAACTTGTAATGTAGTGAGAGATACTGTCCCTTCTTTTTGTCTCTAGAACTTTTTGGGTAAAGATGCCATTGAGGTGTATGATATTTGAAACAGACAATTGGAAGAATGTGTCTATTGGCAGCTCTTGAGCAGAATCCCCAGCATTGTTTCATTCATAATGTTAGGTCTGACTCATGGGAAGAACAAGGATTGGCTTTAATTCTGTCTCCATTCCTCCCTCAAAGTTGTAATATTTCTTCACCCTTATCTTCACAGAGACAAAATCTATGTTTGAATAAAATGTGTTATTTGTTGTAGCATTGGCTAGTAAGTTTAAGTACGATCAGGTGTTTATGACCCTGTGTATTTTTAAAGCTCTTCTTCTTAGATTCTGCAGATGCATGGATGGCAAGTCACCGAGCAGTGTTTTGTCAAGGGGACCTGACATGTCTGGCCATGCTCCCTCTCACAGAGCCTACACCACCTGGACTTTCATCTTGTCCTCTGAATGCTATTATTCTGAGGTGATTTTATCATCTCGGAAACAGGGCGCCATGCACCCTCATGGTAGCTGCAGACATTGTGAAGTGTGCAGTTTTAAATATTCGTGAGCTTCCTATGCCTTGGCATTGGCATGGTTTCTTGAGCTGTCAGAGTTCTGGCAGGGAGCTCGCAGTGGCAGATGTTCATGGGACCTCCACACGAACTGTGAAAGCTACATTGCGCGGGACAGATGTACTGGTTGTATTGTTTTCTGTTTTTTTTTAACCATAATATAGAAACATCACTCTTACTGGGAGAAATAGCATTTCTCTTGTGAAGTATCCCTTCACTTTGCAGGTACACAAGACAGATCTGACTTTGCTTCCAGCAAGGATGGAGTCCCTGGTAGAGGGCTGGCTCCTCCCACTCTGGACGACCATGAGCCTGGACGAAATAGATGAGGCCATTGTTTTCAGGCTTTGGACAAAGATGACTCAAGACTGCCATCCCTTTGATGGCATCTATTTTAGAAAAGGGAAGCTTCCCCTTTTCAGGGTGAGTGCCACAATCACCCTGGTTATCAGTCTAGGGAACTGATTTCTCACAGGACAAAATCTGGAGACTAAGCAGAGTGCCATGATCCCACTGGGCTGAGAGGCAGAGCTCAGAGTTTTGGGCAGATGAGGGGGTTGACTCTGGGGGGTTGACCACAGGGAAGAAGTGGCTGCACAGGGCAGGGCTCAGAGTCCTGGGCTCTTCACTCAGAGTGAGGGACAATGAATCCTGTCAGAAAAAAGGTTGCTCTGAAGTTGGTAATCAAACTGAGATACAGGTCAAGTTGGGGTCTTAGCCAAGCCAAAATGGACAAAACTCAGCATTTCACTGAAAATACGGACACAGAAATGCCACTGTAATGATGATGTCCACTGAGAGCACCATTCCACTGCCAGGCAGCAGCTGGTGCAGACGACACAACAGAGCCTATGGTAGCTAGATAAAGTAAAAGCAGGGCACTCAAAAATGTGTGGGACTTTGCCAAATTTATAGCAATAAATGCTTATTTTAGAAAAGGAAAGTTTTGATGTCAACCAATAAGAAAAGTGCACCTTAAAAAGCTAGTACGAGAGAAGCACAGTGAATGTGCAGCAAGCATGAGGGAGGGGACAATAAAGATAAGAGCAGAAACCAACACAGTGAAATAAGGAAAAAACAACAGAATCCAAAAGCTGGTTCTTATAAAATGGGCAGTGAAACTGATACATCTGAATGTATAATGATTATTAAACTAAGAAAAGAAGAATAAATGGATTACTAATACCGGGAATGAGAATGGGGACATCAGGTGCCGTGGACAATAAAGAAGAGCAAAGGGCAAGAAAAATTCTACACCAACAAAACACAAATCCCTGGAAGGCACAAATTATCAAAGCTCATTTCGGAAAAGAAAGCATGAATAACCCTGTATCTATTAAAGAAATTAAACTTTCAGTTAAATATGCAACACAAGGTAAACCTTGGTCTACAGTTTCAGTGATGAATTCCATCAAACATACAAGAAAAAAATAATACCCATCTATACAAACCCTTCATTTTATAATGCTAGCATTTACCTGACATTGTGACAAGAAGACATTATAAGAAAATGAAATCACAAAGTATTATCCTTCCTAAATATAGACCCAATAACTTGAATAGATTTATTTTTTAGAGCAGTTTTAGGTTTACAGCAAAATTGAGGGGAAGGTACAGAGACTCCCTATTGTACTCCAGTGCCCTGCTCCCAAGGCCTCTCCCACTGTGGATACCTCCCACCAGATGGTGCATTTGTTACAACCGAAGAACCTACATGGACACATCATCATCACTCACAGTCCATAGTTTACATCAGGGGTCACTCTCAGTGCTGCACATTGTATGCTTGGACAAATATATAAGGACACATGTCCACTATTACAGTGTCACACAGAGTAGGCCAATTTCCTAAAATCTCCTGTGTTACACCTATTCATCCCTTCCCCTGGCCCCTGGCAACCACTGATCTGTTTACTGTCTCCATAGTTGTGCCTTTTCTAGAATGTCTTAGAGCCAATCACACAGTATATAGCCTTTTCAGGTTGGCTTCTTTCACTTAGTGATATGCATTTAAAGTTTCTTCATGACTTTTCATGGCTTGATGGCTCATTTCTTTAAAGTTCTGAATAACATCCCATTGTCTGGATTTACTACAGTTTATTTATCTTAGACTCAACAATTTTGAGGAAACACTAGCATATTTAGAATCCCCCAATATACAAAATACGTCCTGACCAAGTGGAGTTGATCCCAGGAATGGAAGGTTGTTTCAAATTTTGAAACTCAATCAATATAATTTACCCTATTAGCAGATTTTGAAAGTAATGTTACATAATGATATTAAAATATCTAGAGAAAAAACATTAACAAAATTCAATATCCAGTCATTAAAAATTCTCTTAGAAAACTAGTAATATAAGGGACCTATGTTCGCCTCAAAAACCTACAGCTACATCATACTAGGTGGTGAAAGACTGAATTACTTCCTCAGAGCAGGAACAAGACAAAGATATCTTCTCATACCAGTTCTATTGTGTTGTACTGGATGCTTTGGAAAGTACAGTAAGGCAGGAAAGAATGTAAAAAGGGACAAACCTGATTTAATTCACAGATGGCACAATCTTCTCAATAGAAAATCTCCAGGATTCTATCAATATAATAATTAAAAAAACATATTCAGAGCCAACAATCAAGCTTGGCAATATTATAGGTTCCAATATCAATATCAGACATGAATTGTATTCCAATATATTTGTTTTGAAAAATGGAAATCAAAATTCATTACGCAAAAGCCTTTATGAAGATATCTAAGCATGAAATTCATAGTGATAAATCTATCAATATTTATGCAGTGTGTAATACTGAGAAACACCAAATATCATGGAAATTCAAAATTCAAACATATTTAGAGATATAGCATATTCATGGATCAGAAAACTAATAATGTTAATTATGTTAAGTCTCCACAAATTAATAGATTCAATGTAATTCCAATTAAAATTACAGCAGGCTTTTAATTTAGAAAATTATAAACTGACTCTAAAATATGTGTGATAATACAAAGGATCCAGAAATAGTCAAAGAAATTTTAAGCAGAAGACAAAAGTTGGACAATTTATATTAAATAATTTATAGACACAGTATGAAAATCCATTAATAAAGACACTTTTTAAAATATAAAGACAGATGTATATATTAAAGAAGCAGAAAAGGGAATCCAGAAATAAACTCAAACACCTATGGCCAGTTGATAATCAACAAAAGTACCACTGTAGCTCGAATGATCTCAAAAAAATTATATATATCTATGTATATGTGTGTATGTATATATTTATCAATATTCATATCATTAAAATAATTTAGAACAGATCATAGATCTACATGTAAGAACTAAAGAACTAAGTCAGTAAGACTTTCAAAAAATACACAGGAGAAAATCTTCATGGTTTTGCATAAGGCTATAAAAGATTTTGGGTTTCATATAAAAAGCAAAACCCACAAAAGAAAATTCAAATGTACAAGAAAAAATTTTAAAACACAAAATGCTCTTCAAAATTCATTTTTAAAAGAAAAGAAATGGCAAGTCACAATATGGGAGAAAATATTTTCAAAAAAATCATCTGGTTAAGAACTTGTAGCTAGAATTTATAAAGGACCTTATCAATTCAATAACAAGAAGGGATACAACATAATGTCTTCAATGGGCAAAAACTGGCGTAGATACTTCAGAAAACATACTGATTGTAAATAAATAAGCACATGAAGCAAACATTCAATATCACTGTGGCCATACAATACAAAGCATACTCTGTAATCGTTACCATTCTAAAGACTGCACCAAATCTTAGAGAATATGTGGAATAACTGGAAATCACATCAACTGTGGCTTGGAGTGCAAAATAGCACTCCAGCCACTTTGGAATATAATTTGGCAAGTTCTTTCAAAGTTAAACATACATTTAACATGATTTATTTATTAGTTAATGAAAACAATATAAAAACATTAATGACAAAGACTTGTATTTGAGGACAGCTTTGTTCATAAGAGACAACATTTGTAAAGAAATCTATTATCTACCAAGCTGGTAAATGGATGAATAAATTGTGGTTATATACACAGAAAAGAATACTATTTGTGAAAAAAGAAACAAGCAACGAATGCATGCAAAAACCTGGAAAAATTTCAAATGTATAATGTGAAATGAAAGGTCAGACACAAAAGTTATATACAATATGACTTCATGTACATAACATTTTATACTGTAGAAAAATTATGGTCATACAAAGCCAATAAATGGTTGTTTAAGGCCAAGAGGGATGAGAGAGACTACAAAAGAGCAGGATGGAAATTTGGGGTTTTTTAAAATGTTCTATACTATGACTGTGGTTACATGGCTGTGTATGTTGTCAAAACTCTCATCACATTGTAAAGTTAAAATTAATGAATTTTATTATACGTACATTATACGCCAATAAATCATATATAAAGATGAATAGAAATAAAAACTTTGTCAGAAAAACAGAAGCAGAGAGAAAACATTGACAGCAGTCATGCACTGTAAGAATTGCTAAAATAAGTTACTCAATGCAGTAGGACAATTGCACCAGATGGAACCCTGTATCAACAGAAAGGAATGAAGAGTACCAGAAACTGTAAATATGGGCAGATATAGAAAAGATATTTTTTCCTATCTTTTTCAATTTTTTCATCTTTTAAAATGATCATTGGCTCTTTAATGAAAATAAGAGTGCATTGTTGAGTTTATAACATATCTAGATTTTAAATGTGTGACAGCAATAGAAGATAAACAGGAGTGGGAAAATAGTAGTACACTGTCAAAATGTTCCTATACTATATGTGAGGGCCACCTGAGATAAAATTATATGCTGCAAACTCAAGAGATACCACTAAAATGTAAGGAGGTAGAGCAGTTAAGCCACTCAAAGGGGCAAGACTAAATATCAACTAACTCAAATATAGGCAGGGTAAAATAAACAATGATCAGGTAGAGAGAAATAGAAAACATATTTTTGTGACTATGGACATAAAAATCCTTAAGAAGAATTTGATCATCAAATCCAGCAATATATAAAAATGATTATACATTATGAACAAGTTTATCTGAATTATGCAATTCTGATTTACCATTTGAAAAAAATCACTGAATGTAATCTACATATTAAAAAATTCTTAAAAAAGAGCAACAAGATTTTCTCAATGGTTTGCATAAAAAGCATTTGACAAAATCAAAACTTATTCATGATAAAAACTCTCAACAAATTAGAAATTCAAGGTTATTTCCTTAACTAATAAATGACATCTACGAATAACCTACAGCTAATATGAGGCAGAGTTGCATTTCTCTTAAGTTTTGATATAGAACGGGATTATAAATTCTATTTCAATTCAGTACAGAAAAGAAGTTCTTATCCAATGCAATATATCAAGAATAAGGAATGATTTTTATAAAAATTAGAAAGGAAGAAAGGAAGAAGTAACTTTGTTTACACATTGCCTAACTCTGAATGTGAGAAATTATTGCAAAAGTTACAAACTATAAGATGTAATAAGTGAATTTAGCAAAGTTTCAGTATACAAAATTACTATATAAAGATTAATTTTATTTCTTTGCATTAGATATGAACAATGGGAAAATGTCAATAAAAACAGAACTTAAGACAGTAGCAAAAACACCAAATACTTAAGGTAAATTGTTTAATAAAATCTAAAGCATATTGCACTAAAATAAGCTACAAAATATTGCTAAAGGGAAGTTAAAAAGACCTTAAAGATTGGAGAGTTATACCATGCTCATGATTTGGAAGAATCAGCATTGTTAAGATGTCAATTTCCACCACTCAGTCTTTATGTTCAGTGCAATCAAAGTCAAAATTTCAGTATGGTTTATTTTGCAGAAACTGATTCTAAAATTTATATGAAAATTCAGAGCACTGAGAATAGCCAGGACAAGCTTAAATAAAAATAATACAATGGGAGGACATACACTATAGAGATAGAAAATTAGACCAAAGGAATAAATATGGAGTCCAAAAACATGCTGATGCTAATTTGGTGAATTGATTTACAACAAAAGCTCCAAAATGATTCAATAACTAATAGTAAGTCCTTTCAAGAAATGTTGTCACTGAAATAACAGTATATCGATCTGGGAAAAAATTAACTTTGACCCTTACCACATAGGCAAGCACTTTAGGCCCCAAAATAAACACCTCAAACTATCAATTTTCTAGAAGAGAAGACAGGAATATACCTTCATAAATTTTAGTTTGGAATATATTTTTAAAGAGACAGGATAGACAACAAAAGCATGTGCCATGTACAAACAGAACAATTTTAACTTAATCATAATTCAACATTTCTGTTCATCCAAAGAGACTGTAAAAATGGAATTGTAAACCATAGATATATGCAATTCATATGTAGGTCAAAAGACTTTAATTCATGATGCATGAGGAAATGTACTAATCAGAAATAAAAAGATAACCAATCCGTAAAAATTAAAGACTTGAATAGAGACATCACAAAAATAAATACATAAGCGGCTAATGAGCAAATAAAAAATATTCAGCATCATTAATCATCAGAAAATTGCAAATTAAAATAACAAGACAACACTATAAATACACTAGAGAGCTAAAGGTAAAAAGACTGAGAATACATGTTTTTTACGTTTCAAGAACATTCTGAAACATTAATGAATATATTATATAATTTTTTGAAGAAACACGGGAAATATTTGTCTTCCCTGACATATAACATTGGCAAAACTGTAAGTTATGATGCTTCCTCACTCATACTCTTTCCCTGTAGTTTTATATTTATTTAATTCCCATTGCTGAATGCTTAACAAGTATTTCCATTCACCAATACTTGCTCACTATATTCAGAGATTGTAGATAGAAATGCAATCCAAGTGGGATTTTCATGCAATTTGCAGCACCTACTGCCCTCCATGTGCAGCTGTCAGACAGAAGTCCTTCCCCAGCTTAGATTTATGTCCCCTTCTCTGCAAGAGATTGCATAGGCACCACTGCACCCCCCTGACCTTACACTAATGGTACAATTCGTACTGTAATATAAAGTCTCTGAGTTAACATGACTTCCCTCATGACATGATTAACTCTAGGGATTCTGAACAACAGGAGCCAGTCACAAAGTGAAAACTAATTAACGATGGAGGACAAGCATGAGGACAAGGGAGGTCAAGCAGACAGCCAAGTGCAACAGAAATAAACGTCCAGCTAAACAGGAGAAATGGGAACTTTCAAAAACTATATTTTGTGATTTCCTCTTATGTTTCCTTATCATTTTTTCTTGGTGTTATGTAAATGCAGTGGTGGTGGTGGGGGTCCATTCAGGACAGAAAGGAATTGCTATAGTTATGCAAGCACAAAGAATAGACAGAGAGAGAATGACTGCAATCTGAAACTTGCAGTAGGTAAGTGCTGGCTGCTTTGACACTTGGAGGGACCCTGCCATGAGGAAGGTCCCAATTATAGGAAGCACAGTGGATATGAGTCCATATGCAAAGAAATTGCTTTTTTTTTTGGCAATGTTACAATCAACCCCTTAATATATGACACATGGGAAGATTAAAAAGATAAACACAAACAACAAAAAGGCAGTAAAGATAGCTGATAAAAAATAATCATGCCATTCCTACAGTTTATGGAACTGGGTGCAGAAAAAGACTTTTGTAGAATCAAAAAATGGTCCTTCAAGATTCTCCTAATTAATCCTACCATAGGCAAATCTGGAAAAAAAAGTTCCTTGGTTCTTTGTGGCTTTTTATTGATTTTTATTGTGAACTATTGCTAACTGGATATCAGTTGAATAACTGACATCCAAAATAAACCTACTTGGAGTACTTAGTAACTGTGTGCGATAGCTGAAGATGGCATCAGAAAAGTCTACAGCACACGTATGGAATGCAACACTTCTGCAGGTTCACAATAAACATTAGCATATTATAGAATCTGGAAACATGGAGCAAAAAAATACCTCTCGTACTTTGTTAAACCCACAGGTTCCTGCTTTTTGTTTAATCCACAGGATCCCATTTCAAATGTCATTTTCAAACGGAAAATATTTTAACCTATTTGGTGTATGGTGTACATAGAGAATGACATATCTCTTCAAATGGTGCCAATGACTATTGGCAACATGTTGTTTTCTTAAAATATTTGCCAGTGTGGGTTCAGCAGCACCAAGTCAATTGGAAGTCTGTGAAAGTGGTCAGTGAATTCAGAAAGGACCTTTTGTTCCGATTATTCCTATGAGCCCTCTTTGTCCCTGTCCCCATCCCATCTGAAAGCTAGCTGAAGAAATCACCTGGTGGTTCCTCCTCTTGACAGAAAAGGCATCACAACGCTGGGAACTAACTTTTCTGCCATTGGTCCACTCATGAGGGCAGAGCAGATGGGCAGATGTGTGCCCTCTTGGCCAGTGCTTTGTTTGCCATCTTAGGTTACTTGTAATTTTTAGGACATTGTTGACACATTAGTGGGCTGCCCCGAGTCCCAGTTTAAGACTCAAACATTCTTTACCAACCTTGACCTGGAAATAAAAGCAGAGCTTTGCTGGATTAAGTTGTTAACGATTCACTGATCCAAAGAGATTACGATGACAGTCAAACCAAATTTCTTATTCGGGAAGTAAAAAGTGACATTGAACTACTTTCTAATGTAGCAGGAAAAAATCCTGTTGCCACAAGCTCTAAAGTGATACATTGGAAAGCGTTCCCTACTTTCAATGCTGTTGTTTTTTGTACCTATATTTTGATTTTTCTTTCCTTCAGCTTTCTCTATTCTCAGCAAACCCATTTATCTAGCTCAATATGCCCACTGAGCCCATAAAAACACTATGCATTTATCTCCAATTTCGGTTGATACATCGTGTATGTATTTAATATCTTAAGCCTGCCATTCTTTCATATTTATATTAAAATATTGAAGCAAAGCCTGATTTTATGATCACTTTGTTTTTTACTTATTTATTTATTTTTCACGTTAGATGCTGAATATCTTTTTGAGCAGCCCATGCCTGGTTACATCAATGCCGCCTGCAAGAAGACTCACTCCTGGGGTCAGATCATTAGAGGAGCTTTAATGCTTTAGGACAATTTTTCAATACTGTTTACACCAGGGACATTCTTGTACAAATCCTCTTTACACAGACAAGAATAACATAGGACAGAACTATTTGTCTCTGATCTCTGCAAAGAATAAGCAAAAATGGGAACCCGTAGGGAGTTTTCCATCTTTTCAAACTAGCAGGAGGAGATTAATCAAAGATCTCTGTGCTGCCTGATGTACAATCAGTTACATAGCTGCAGTGCCATTGATCAAGTTAGGGCAGAATAGCAGGATCACAGCACCCACCACGGTGCACTGCAGGAGCACAAACAGAGCAGGTATGTGCTCACAAGGAAACATCTGGACTGTTGTTCACTACTTCTCCCAAACAGTGTCACACACAGTGCCCATGTGATTTTTGTCTTCACACAAGCTTCACTTTAATATCACGAAAATGTCCCAATCCATGACTGCAGATATTTCTCCACCTTAGCGTTGATTTGCTTATGATGTGCCTGATGTTTCTACTGTACACTGAACATACACAGGACACTCACCCATGGGACCTCATTCAATGCCCATGGTAAACATATGAAATAAACCTGGATGTCAGAGTGAAAACTAAAGTCATTGCCCTGTCTACAGCCCTTAAAATGACATGTCAAAATATAAAATGCAATATTATAAGGACTTTTCAGCTCTCTTGGTAATCAAAGTCTAAAATACATACTCAAATCGTTCAATCCATATAAATGCAGAGCAAAAATCTTTTGGGTAGAGGGCTCAGGAAATGAGGGAGACCAATGATCAGGCTATGCCATGAACTTGTTTTCCCAAGTTTCTTTCAATTTTCTGGGGTCTGTTCCCTCAATTAAAATTAAAAAAATTTTTCTCTTTAGTGTCTTACACCAGTTTTTCTGGTTCTTTTCTCATTTAAAGATATAATCACATACTCTAGTTAAGGTAAATGTGAAACAGATGGACTCTATTTTTATTAGAAGTTCCTCACCTTTAAGTATGATGGTAGCTACAGGATTTTGTAATGTTCTTTATCAAGCTGAGGAAATTTCCCTCTTTTATGAGTTTGCAAAGAATTTTTACCCTGAATAGGTATTGAATTTAGTTAAAAGCTTTTTCTGCACCTATTGATGTGATCATATGTTATTTTTCTTCAGTCTTTGGATGTGATGGATTACATTAATTGTTTTTGAATGTTGAACCAGACTTGCATACCTGGAATATGAAAACTGCCAACATGAAACATTTAAAATAATAGTAACTTCATTACTAGTGAGGACAAACTTTTTAAATATACTTATTGGCTATTTTGCAAATTAACTCCCAATATACCTTAACCATATTATATTGTCATGATTTTCTTGTAGCAAGTACAATTTATAAGTTAAGTACAGCAAAGATTTTGTTTTTGACAAAAAGGTGTTCCTATTTTATTTTTAGTTAATTGAACATAAGTGGTTTCCTTGACATGTAGTTCTAATTTCTTTTAAATTTCATCAGATGTGTTAATATTTCTACTGTGATTCTATAACTAATTGTGTAATGCTCAACAAGTCCCTAACAAATTCTATACAGACTTCAGTTCTTCCATCTGTGAAATAAAGCAATTGGAACAAACTCTGAAATTTATTTCATTGCTGAACCACTAGAATTTTCTGCCTCATATCTGTTCTAACTGAAATTTGAGTATAGCTGGGGTTCTTGCTTTTTCAAAGATTCTGTCAGAAGGTAACTTTGCATCACCTTTCTAGGTGTACAGGATGAAACTATGCTTGGTTTGGAGATGGCAGAAGAGAAGGTCATTAAGACTTCCTCAGAAAATTATCTTTTTCCAGTTAAAAGAGAATGACAGGGGTCTTAAGCAACCCTTATTCTTCATTCATTCTTTATTTTTATTTATTTATATATTTTACTGGTAGGAGTGAATAATGCCTTTTTAAAGAAAATACTATGAATGCAATTGTTCTCAAAGTTAAGCAGTACACATATAAAAATCCTCAATAATATCCATAGCCATTGAAATAGCAATTTCATTCACAAGAACTATCCTAAAGAAATAGTGGTATGTACACATATACAAAAAATCATGTTTTGCCATTATTTGTAATAGTGAAAGTCAAAAGCAACATAATACATATTATCAGGGGAGTAGTTACATTTTATCAAGCTATCTGATGAGATTTTGTGCAGGTACTTTCAAAGCACAGCTAAGAATATGACAAAATTCTGAAGACAAAATGTTAAGAAAACTAAAATATTAAGAAAATATTTGCACTGTTATTGTCATTCTTTCATTTTCACAAGAACACTACTTTTTTAACTTACATTTTTACCTGTTTTCATTTATTCCTAATTATATCATGGAATTCTAAACTTAATAGAAAATTTGAAATCATTTTCAATACAAATAATGGTTGGGTGGGTGTGGAGAAAATGGGTGTCTGTTGAAATCACAGGAAATTTTGAATTTGATGGCATTTTACTGGATTCATGACTGACAACACCTGCTGTTACTGTTATCTGCAGTGCATGGGCAATAGGGTGAAAATCCCATGCCTCTTAAAATAAATCTAAAGCATGTATATTATATACGACAATATTTTGGTAGTGATGCAATCCCTTGAGTCACCTAGCATCTCTTGAATCAGGAAGCATCTTTTGGGAAAGAAATATTTTTTGTCCTAAGGATAAACATATACCTGTAAATGACCTCCGAACCACCCTCCCGGGCCTCCCCATGTTTTCATGATGCATGCCAGTCGAGCAACCACAGATGCCCTGCTCTTCCTGTCTACTTGCAACACTCACAAATTTCTGGTTCAAAACTCATTTTCCATACACCTTAGTGTATAAAGCAAGGCCAGTCCCACTCATATCCCCCATTTTACACTTGATGATTTAAATTTAATACACAGGATGGTCTGTTTCTACAGAAGATTCTAGAGTCGGGTCAACTCTCTTGAACAATCACAGAATCTCATAAACCTCTTGACAGCTACTAGGAGCACAGAAATAAGCTTAGCACTGAATACACACAAGAAAGAGGAGAGAAAGGTAAAGCATTATAGGATGAGCACACACACACACTTGTGCGCGCACGCATGCACACACCCTGAGACAAGAACTAATTGGAAAATGATGAGCAGGAGTTTACTGAAATCCGTGCATCTGCCATTTCATCTAAATGGTTCTTTTCCTAGGCAACAATTTATGGATAATGAATTCATTTTTAAAATCACAGAACTTCACTCTGAGGGTGTACACACTTTTAAGAAGCTACCAAAGGCAGTGAGGTCATGAAAAAAAAAAAAGACAGCACTTAGGTGTCGATTTGAATGCAATTATAGCCTATATGCATGAAGTAGGAAACAAATCAAGCCAGAACTTAAAACCCTCCCATGCTTTTGATAGGTAAATTACATAATGAGGAGGAATACTCTGATTGGACTATTGTTTTTCTTTTAGAAGACTGAAGAAACTGAAGGCAACTTATTTATATTATGAATAAAATAAAGGAGGCTTTTGTGCAAAGCATCTTTCCTGTGTCAGACTGTGCAGTGAGCAAGGTGACCATTGAGGGGAGTGCCAATTAAAATATCCAAACCCCCAAACCAGAAGGCCAGTAGCCCTAGCGGCATTTATCTAATGATGTGACTAGCTGGTAGGTGATGAGAGATCAGATAAACCTGGACGGTCCCTTTTTCTTTTAACTGCTAAGGGATGCCCCAGGTGCTAAGGGACTGACATGAAGTCCCAGGTTGTTATACAAAAGTCAGAGATTAGGCCAGAGCTCAGGGCTGCAGTCTCTGCAAGGTATTTCACTGGCCTTCATTGGGAGTTTGTCTACTTATCTGATAATTTATTTTGTGGAATAAGTTACACACAGATTTTACAGAGGTACAGAGCCCAGAAGGTGACAAGTGCGGACCCTTGGTCTCTGTCGATCTAATGTTCTGCTTTAGAAGGAGTAAATTTTTCTAAATACCCTTTTTTCCCCCCATTTACAAACACATATGCATAGACTCACATCATTACTTCTACTCAGTATTTCTTAGCTGTCTTTCTATTTAAGCATATACACAGTTGTCTCTTTTTCGTAATGCTCCCCATGGAGTCTTTATTTTACTGATGTACATAACTTATGTAACAAGTCTTCCACTAATGGGTGCTTACCTCTTAATCCAATTTGTTTGTGTAAGCCACGCTGCAGCAAGCTGCAAATGCCTCATCTCCCACAAGTGGGAGGGTATCCACAAAATAAACGCTAGACCGGAGCTGTTGGCATGAACATACCAAGTACTGTAAAATTCCCTTCCACTGGGCTCCGCTGATTTATCCTTCCTGGACACGCCGCGAGAGTCTGTTTTCCTGTGCTCTGTTGGGATGTCTATCTGTCCGTCCATCTATCAATCATCCATCCATCCATCTATTGTCTATCATCTTTACCAGTCAATGAGGTGAAATATTGCTTAATTGACTTTTTATTTCTGTTACTAAAAGGGAGTTTGAGTATCCTTTATATGTGTAGCAAAGAACGAGTTTACTTTTCTGTTAAATATGTATGCTTACTTAGCACAGTGACTGTATGTCCACACCCAGCCTTAGTATGTGGATTACGTTTCCACACTGTGCACGTACAGCACAGCAAGAGGCTGGCCCACAGCTGCGGCTTCGGGGCGTCCTTCAGGAGGACCCCCTGGCACTGGCCGCGCCCTTTGGGAACTTTCTCCACCGTTAAGGTTCTGTGGGGCCCATGAGGGCCAGACTTGGGACAGCAGGCGCTGAGGCTGTGGCAGGCACCGACCCAGCTGGAAAACCGGCTCCAGATAGAAAACCAGGCTGAGACGGGAATGGGCTTCAGATGGAAAACTGGACAGAGATGGAAAACCAACCTGTGACAAAAAACCTGAGCCCTGCTGGAAAACGCAGCCTGGGGCACAAAGCCCGGGAGAGACAGAAAACCTGGCCCAGACGGAGAACCAACTCTTGACAGAAAACCCCGCCTCCGACACCAAACTGGTCCAGACCGAAAACCAGGCCTTAGGCAGAAAAACCTGACCCCTGATGGAAAACCAGGCCTCCGGCGGCCGACCGGCTGGGGCAGAACCGAGGGCGCGCGCTCCGGGGCGGGAAGACCGCAGGCGCGTCAGCGCAGAGGTGGGGGAGCGACGCTGCGGAGCCCCGGGAGCCGCGCCTCGGGCGGACGGCCCCAGGCCCAAGTGAGCCGCGGGGCCCAGCACCTCCGGTCTGGGGGAGGGGGACCTGGCCGGGGGCTTCAAGGCTACGGGTCGGGGGCTGCCCCTCAGGGGCAGGTCCTACAGGCTGGGGCCCGAGGACTTCGTGTGTAGGGGCGCGGCCTCGTGGGGTCTGCAACATTATTAAGTGTTCCTGGACGACAGTCCCAGCTTGCAGATGCCACTAGGTCTCCTATAATTTTGTTTACTTAACGTTATACTTTCTTTTTCAACTCAAGACTAATTTTAAGATATGAAGCAATTATCCAGATGTATTATTTTTTTTTACCAGTTGGCTGAATAACACTACTTGTCAAATTACTAATCATTTCCCACCAATTTACCACTGAGTCTGCTTTCAGTGATTGGGGTACATACCTACGGTGGACTGGCTGGGCCATGTGGTCTTGCTGTATTTAACTTTGAGGTTATTTATCTTTTTGCGATTGAGTTGTAAGGGTCTTTTGTACATTTTGAATATAAGTCCCTTTTAAATATGTTGTCTGCAAATATATCCTCCCATTCTCTGGTTGTCTTTTCACTTTCTGAACCTTGTCCTTCAAAGCACAAAGGTTTTAAATTTTGAAGTCCAATTTTTAAAAACCTGTTCATTTGTAGAAAACAAATCCTACCATTTGCAACAACATGGATGGAGCTAGAGGGTATTATGCTCAGTGAAATAAGCCAGGCAGAGAAAGACTAGTACCAAATGATTTTACTCAATTGTGGAGTATAACAACGAGGCCAAACTGAAGGAACAAAACAGCAGCAGACTCACAGACTCCAAGAAGGGACTAGCGGTTATCAAAGGGGATGGGTGGGGGAGAGTGGGTGGGGAAGGGGATTGAAGGGTATTATGATTAGTTCACACGGGGAAGACAGTGTAACACAGAGAAGACAAGTAATGACTCTATAACATCTTACTACCCTGATGGACAGTGACTGCAGTGGGGAGTGGGGGGGACTTGATAATATGGGTAAATGTAGCAACTACATTGTTTTTCTTGTGAAACCTTCATAAGATCCTATGTCAATGATACCTTAATTTAAAAAAAAAGAATACTTAATGACAAAAAAAAAAAACTTTCCAAAGATCACTCTTTTCATTACAAAATTTTTTTAAACAAAGAAAAAAATTCATTTATCTTTTGTTAGTCATGCTCTGGCTGTCTTAAGTCTCCATTGCCAAATCCAAGGTCATGAAGATTGACTCCCTAAGTTTTCTTCTAAGTCTGATAGTTTTATCTCATTGATTTTGAGTTAATTTTATATATGGCTGAGATGGGGTCCACCTTCCTTTTTTTGCATATGGCCATCAGTTACCACAGCACCATTTGTGAAAGATACCCGTTGGATAGTATTGCCATCCTTGTCAAAATCAATTGGTCACGGATGTATGTGTTTAGTTTTGTATTCTTGAACAGGAAGCCAAAGTCTGTTCTTATGTCAACACCATACCAGTTTTTATGATTGTAGGGAACTTTGATGAATTTCCACAGTTCTGAAAATGGTGATGAGAATTTTTGCCATTTTTTTGTTGCTTTTACGGAGGTGCAAACTTTCAGAGGTCATTATACTTCTATTTTTATGAATGATCAGTTTGTTATTTTTTGCATATATATGCAGAATTGTTAGATATTCACTCTGTATTTCAAACTTTTGTTGTAAGAGTATTCGACTCTTCTCCTTGCTCTCATTTTCTCTTTCTGTCCTAAACAAAAGATTGTCTGATATTCAGGTTGCAGCCCTGGCTTTTTTGTTGTCATTGCAATGGGCTATGATGCATTTTATCATTATTTTATTGCTTTTTTTTTTTAATTATTTTTTATTGAAGGGTAGTTGACACACAGTATTACATTAGTTTCAGGTGTACAACACAGTGATTCAACATTTATATACATGATAATTCTAGCTACCAGCTATCACCATACCACATTGTTACAATATTTTGACTATATTCCTTATGCTATACATTACATCCCGGTTACTTATTTATTTTACAATTGGAAGTGTGTACTTTTTTTTTTTTTTTGAGAGGGCATCTCTCATATTTATTGATCAAATGGTTGTTAACAACAATAAAATTCAGTATAGGGGGGTCAATGCTCAATGTACAATCATTAATCCATCTCAAGCCTAATTCTCGTCAGTCTCCAATCTTCTGAAGCATAACGAACAAATTCTTACATGGTGAACGAATTCTTACATAGTGAATAAATTCTTACATGGTGAACAGTACAAGGGCATTCATCACACAAACTTTCAGTTTTGATCATGCATTATGACCTATAAACAATCAGGTCAAATATGAATATTCGTTTGATTTTTATACTTGATTTATATGTGGATCCCACATTTCTCCCTTTATTATTATTTTTATTTTTAATAAAATGCTGAAGTGGTAGGTAGATTCAAGATAAAGGTAGAAAACATAGTTTAGTGCTGTAAGAGGGCAAATGTAGATGATCAGGTGTGTGCCTATGGACTAAGTATTAATCCAAGCTAGACAAGGGCAGCAAAACATCCACGGATGCAGAAGATTTCTCTCAAAGCAGGGGGGGGTGAGGTTCTGAGCCTCACCTCTGTTGATCCCCAATTTCTCACCTGATGGCTCCCCTGCGACTGTGCCTGTCTTAGGTTGTTCCTCCCTTGAGGAATCTTACCCGTCTCTGGCTAACCAGTCATCTTCCGGGGCCATACAGGGAAATGTAAAATTGATAAGTGAGAGAGAAGCCATATTGTTTGAAAAGGTTAGCTTTTTACTTCTTTGAAGATTTATGCCCTGTGGCTTCTATGCCCAGCACTTGTCTCGAGGTATCTTTACCACCTGGAGGAATTATGATACTTGGTAAATTCGATATGAGGCACGAATTCTATTAAAGGGTTGTAATTAGGAAGGAAGAAGAAAAGCTATAGAGGTAGCATATGGAAGAAAACATGGGAGGATTGAATATTTCTTTGACATATCTTCTTGTAGAGTACCTTAAGAATGTATAGGTTTTAAACTACTAACTAATTTGCACACACATATTAACATAATAGGAATACGGTGACATAAACAAAGCAAATCTATAATTACCATCCATCTCCAGTGAAGCCAAGAAAACCATTTAGGCACCCTAGGCATTTGTGAAAATTTGTCTATGATATGATGGATATTGTCCAACTGTACTTGAACAGTCTGAGAGAAATCAGACAAATTAAAGCAGCCCATTTCTGGGATCTGTTCACATCCCATATGTTCTTTTAACCGTAGATAGTCTATAGTCATAAGATTTTGGAGTGCTAAAACTTGCACCCCTCCCAACTCCTGGTTGAGTTCCAACAGTATAGATCCAGTCAAATTCGTTGTCTCACTGTATGCACATGCCAGCCTAGACATCTCCCTCCTCATTCCAATGGCAAGTCCAGGAAATGGTGGGGTGGATGCAGCTATAACCGCAGCATCGCCCAGATTCCTGTGGAGGCTTTTTGATGATCATCCCCCTGGCACAAGTCCTCCAGAGAGTGCTGATGCCGGAAGCTCCTCCTCATATCGTATCTTAGTTCATTATCTGGGTATCCAAGCTAGGCCTTGATCTTCTACATAGAAACAAACAGACCCTTTGCCCACACTTTGACATGCCCTCTATACTACTGTGCAGAACTCATTGGAGGTCAGCACACAGGAACTGCTTTTTTTTCTTTCTTTTTTTTTTTTTTTCATTAAGAGAAAGGAGTATCATCAGAAAAGAGAACCTCCATAGCTGATCATCTGACACCCTTTAAGTGATCAACATTAAGGATATTTAAAGCATGCGTTGATCTTTGATTTACCAATAGTTTTATCCTATCAAGGAGTAATCCCCCTTTTCTTTCTTTCTTTCTTTTTTTTTTTTAATCTTTAATCCACACTTACATGAAGAATACTATGTTTACTATGCTCTCCCCTATATCAGGTCCCCCCTAACAACCACATTAAGGTTACTGTCCATCAGCTTAGCAAAATGTTGTAGAATCACTACTTGTCCTCTCTGTGTTGTGCAGCTCACCCTCCCCTTTCTCCCTCCCCCTGATGCATTTTAATCTTAATACCCCCCTTCTTCTTCCCCCCCTTATCCCTCCCTGCCCACCCATCCTCCCCAGTTCCTTTCCCTTTGGTACCTGTTAGTCCATTTTTGGGTTCTGTAATTCCGCTGCTGTTTTGTTCCTTCAGTTTTTCCTTTGTTCTTATACTCCTCAGATGAGTGAAATCATTTGGTATTTCTCTTTCTCCACTTGGCTTATTTCACTGAGCATAATACTCTCCAGCTCCATCCATGTTGCTGCAAATGGTTGGGTTTTTCCACTTCTTATGACTGAGTAGTATTCCATTGTGTATATGTACCACTTCTTCTTTATCCATTCATCTACCGATGGACATTTAGGTTGCTTCCAATTCTTGGCTATTGTAAATAGTGCTGCGATAAACATAGGGGTGCATCTGTCTTTCTCAAACTTGATTGCTGCGTTCTTAGGGTAAATTCCTAGGAGTGGAATTCCTGGGTCAAATGGTAGGTCTGTTTTGAGCATTTTGATGCACCTCCATACTGCTTTCCACAATGGTTGAACTAATTTACATTCCCACCAGCAGTGTAGGAGGGTTCCCCTTTCTCCACAGCCTCGCCAACATTTGTTGTTGTTTGTCTTTTGGATGGCAGCTATCCTTACTGGTGTGAGGTGACACCTCATTGTAGTTTTAATTTGCATTTCTCTGATAATTAGTGATGTGGAGCATCTTTTCATGTGTCTGTTGGCCATCTGTATTTCTTTTTTGGAGAACTGTCTGTTCAGTTCCTCTGCCCATTTTTTAATTGGGTTATTTGTGTTTTGTTTGTTGAGGCGTGTGAGCTCTTTATATATTCTGGATGTCAAGCCTTTATCAGATCTGTAATTTTCAAATATATTCTCCCATACTGTAGGGTTCCTTTTTGTTCTATTGATGGTGTCTTTCACTGTGCAGAAGCTTTTCAACTTAATGTAGTCCCACTTGCTCATTTTTGCTGTTGTTTTCCTTGCCCGGGGAGATATGTTCAAGAAGAGGTCACTCATGTTTATGTCTAAGAGGTTTTTGCCTGTGTTTTTTTCCAAGAGTTTAATGGTTTCATGACTTACATTCAGGTCTTTGATCCATTTTGAGTTTACCTTTGTATATGGGGTTAGACAATGGTCCAGTTTCATTCTCCTACACGTAGCTGTCCAGTTTTGCCAGCACCATCTGTTGAAGAGACTGTCATTTTGCCATTGTATGTCCATGGCTCCTTTATCAAATATTAATTGACCATATTTGTTTGGGTTAATTTCTGGAGTCTCTAATCTGTTCCACTGGTCTGTAGCTCTGTTTTTGTGCCAGTACCAAATTGTCTTGATTACTATGGCTTTGTAGTAGAGCTTGAAGTTGGGGAGTGAGATCCCCCCTACTTTATTCTTCTTTTTCAGGATTGCTTTGGCTATTCGGGGTCTTTGGTGTTTCCATAAGAATTTTTGAATTATTTGTTCCAATTCATTGAAGAATGTTGCTGGTAATTTGAGAGGGATTGCATCAAATCTGTATATTGCTTTGGGCAGGATGGCCATTTTGACGATATTAATTCTTTGTAGCCATGAGCATGGGATGAGTTTCCATTTATTAGTGTCCCGTTTAATTTCTCTTAAGAGTGACTTGTAGTTTTCAGAGTATAAGTCTTTCACTTCTTTGGTTAGGTTTATTCCTAGGTATTTTATTCTTTTTGATGCAATGGTGAATGGAATTGTTTTCCTGATTTCTCTTTCTATTGATTCATTGTTAGTGTATAGGAAAGCTACAGATTTCTGTGTGTTAATTTTGTATCCTGCAACTTCGCTGTATTCTGATATCAGTTCTAGTAGTTTTGGAGTGGAGTCTTTAGGGTTTTTTATGTACAGTATCATATCATCTGCAAATAGTGACAGTTTAACTTCTTCTTTACCAATCTGGATTCCTTGTATTTCTTTGTTTTGTCTGATTGCCATGGCTAGGACCTCCAGTACTATGACAAATAACAGTGGGGAGAGTGGGCATCCCTGTCTGGTTCCCGATCTCAGAGGAAATGCTTTCAGCTTCTCGCTGTTCAGTATAATGCTGGCTGTGGATTTATCATATATGGCCTTTATTATGTTGAGGTACTTGCCCTCTATTCCCATTTTGCTGAGAGTTTTTATCATGAATGGATGTTGAATTTTGTCAAATGCTTTTTCAGCATCTATGGAGATGATCATGTGGTTTTTGTCTTTCTTTTTGTTGATGTGGTGGATGATGTTGATGGATTTTCGAATGTTGTACCATCCTTGCATCCCTGGGATGAATCCCACTTGGTCATGGTGTATGATCCTTTTGATATACTGTTGAATTCTGTTTGCTAATATTTTATTGAGTATTTTTGCATCTACATTCATCAGGGATATTGGTCTGTAATTTTCTTTTTTGGTGGGGTCTTTGCCTGGTTTTGGTATTAGGGTGATGTTGGCTTCATAGAATGAGTTTGGGAGTATTCCCTCTTCTTCTATTTTGTGGAACACTTTAAGGAGAATGGGTATTATGTCTTCTCTGTGTGTCTGATAAAATTCCGAGGTAAATCCATCCGGCCCCGGGGTTTTGTTCTTGGGTAGTTTTTTGATTACTGTTTCAATTTCTTTGCTCATAATTGGTTTGTTTAACTTTTGTGTTTCTTCCTTGGTCAGTCTTGGGAGGTTGTATTTTTCTAGGAAGTTGTCCATTTCTTCTAGGTTTTCCAGCTTGTTGGCATATAGGTTTTCATAGTAGTCTTTAATAATTCTTTGTATTTCTGTGGAGTCTGTCGTGATTTTTCCATTCTCATTTCTGATTATGTTGATTTGTGTTGATTCTCTTTTTCTCTTAATAAGTTTGGCTAGAGGCTTATCTATTTTGCTTATTTTCTCAAAGAAGCAGCTCTTGTTTTCACTGATTTTTGCTATTGTTTTATTCTTCTCAATTTTGTTTATTTCTTCTCTGATCTTTATTATGTCCCTCCTTCTGCTAACTTTAGGCCTCATTTGTTCTTCTTTTTCCAGTTTCGATAATTGTGATGTTAGACTATTCATTTGGGATTGTTCTTCCTTCTTCAAGTGTGCCTGGATTGCTATATACTTTCCACTTAAGACTGCTTTCGCTGCGTCCCACAGAAGTTGGGGCTTAGTGTTGTTGTTGTCATTTGTTTCTATATATTCCTTGATCTCTATTTTGATTTGTTCATTGATCCATTGATTATTTAGTAGCATGTTGTTAAGCCTCCATGTGTTTGTGAGCCTTTTTGTTTTCTTTGTAGAATTTATTTCTACTTTTATACCTTTGTGGTCTGAAAAATTGGTTGGTAGAATTTCAATATTCTGGAATTTACTGAGGCTCTTTTTGTGAGCTAGTATGTGGTCTATTCTGGAGAATGTTCCATGTGCACTTGAGAAGAATGTATATCCTGTTGCTTTTGGATGTAGAGTTCTATAGATGTCTATTAGGACCATCTGTTCTAGTGTATTGTTCAGTGCCCGTGTGTCCTTACTTATTTTCTGCCCGGTGGATCTATCCTTTCGGGTGAGTGGTGTGTTGAAATCTCCTAAAATGAATGCATTGCAGTCTATTTCCCTCTTTAGTTCTGTTAGTGTTTGCTTCACATATGCTGGTGCACCTGTATTGGGTGCATATATATATAGAATGGTTATATTCTCTTGTTGAACTGAGCCCTTTATCATTATGTAGTATCCTTCTTTATCTCTTGTTATTTTCTTTGTTTTGAAGTCTATTTTGTCTGATATTATTACTGCAATCCCTGCTTTCTTCTCGCTGTTGTTTGCTTGAAATGTTTTTCCACCCCTTGACTTTTAGTCTATGCTTGTCTTTGCGTTTAAGGTGAGTTTCTTGTAAGCAGCATATAGATGCGTCTTGCTTTTTTATCCATTCTATTACTCTGTGTCTTTTGATTGGTGCATTAGTCCATTTACATTTAGGGTGACTATTGAGAGATATGTACTTATTGCCATTGCAGGCTTTAGATTAGTGGTTACCAAAGGTTCATGCTTAGCTTCTTTAGTATCTTACTGCCTAACTTAGCTCACTTATTGAGCTGTTATATACACTGTCTGGAGATTCTTTTCTTCTCTCCCTTCTTATTCCTCCTCCTCCCTTCCTCATATGTTGTGTGTTTTGTTCTGTGCTCTTTTTAGGAGTGCTCCCATCTAGAGCAGTCCCTGTAGGATGCCCTGTAGAGGTGGTTTGTGGGAAGCAAATTCCCTCAGCTTTTGCTTGTCTGGGAATTGTTTATTCCCGCCATCATATTTAAATGATAGTTGTGCTGGATACAGTATCCTTGGTTCAAGGCCGTTCTGTTTCATTGCATTAAATATATCATGCCATTCTCTTCTGGCCTGTATGGTTTCTGTTGAGAAGTCTGTTGTTAGCCTGATGGGTTTTCCTTTATAGGTGAGCTTTTTCTCTCTAGCTGCCTTTAAAACTCTTTCCTTGTCCTTGATCCTTGCCATTTTAATTACTATGTGTCTTGGTGTTGTCCTCCTTGGATCCTTTCTGTTGGGGTTTCTGTGTAATTCCATGGTCTGTTCGATTATTTCCTCCCCCAGTTTGGGGAAGTTTTCAGCAATTATTTCTTCAAAGAGACTTTCTATCCCTTTTCCTCTTTCTTCTTCTTCTGGTACTCCTATAATATGAATATTATTCCTTTTGGATTGGTCACATATTTCTCTTAGTGTTGTTTCATTCCTGGAGATCCTTTTATCTCTCTCTATGTCAGCTTCTATACGTTCCTACTCTCTGGCTTCTATTCCTTCAATGGCCTCTTGCATCTTATCCATTCTGCTTATAATTCCTTCCAGGGATTGTTTCACTTCTGTGATCTCCTTCCTGACATCTGTGATCTCCCTCCAGACTTCATCCCATTGCTCTTGCATTTTTCTCTGCATCTCATCCCATTGCTCTTGCATTTTTCTCTGCATCTCTGTCAGCATGTTCATGGTTTTTATTTTGAATTCTTTTTCAGGAGGACTGGTTAGGTCTGTCTCCTTCTCAGGTGCTGTCTCTGTGATCTTTGTCTGCCTGTAGTTTTGCCTTTTCATAGTGATAGAGATAGTTTGCAGAACTGGTATGAGTGACCGCTGGAAGAGCTTCCCTTCTTGTTGGTTTGTGGCCTTCCTCTCCTGGGAGAATAGCGACCTCTAGTGGCTTATGCTTGTCAGCTGTGCGCAGACAGGGGTTCTGCTACCTGCCTGGTTCCTGTGGAGTTTATCTCCGCTGTTGCTGTGGGCGTGACCTGGCTGCGGCTGCTCCTCCAAAGTGGTGGAACACCGTTGGAGGGGGAGCGGCCGGGAGGCTATTTATCTCTGTAAGGGGCCTCTGTGCTCCCTGTTGCCCAGGGTGTTAGAGTGCCTAGAGATCCCCAGATTCCCTGCCTCTGGTCTAAGTGTCCTGTCCTGCCCCTTTAAGACTTCCCAAAAGCACTCTCCAAACCAAAACAACAACAGCAACAATGAGAGAGGGAACAGAAAAAAAAAAAAAAAAGAAGGAAAAAACGCGATTTTTTTTGTCCTCAGGCGCTGGTCCCAGGCACCCGCTCACTGGTCCTGCTGCCCTGCCTCCCTAGCACCGGGGTCTCTGTCCCTTCAAGGCTTCCAAAAAGCACCCGCCCACCGGTCCTGCAGGGAAAAACGCGTGATATTCTTTGTCCTCAGGCGCCAGTCCCAGGCACCCGCTCACTGGTCTTGCTGCTCTGCCTCCCTAGCACCAGGGTCCCTGTCCCTTTAAGGCTTTCAAAAATCACTCGCCAAAAAGAGAAAAGAAAAACGGGAAAAACGCGCGATTTCCTCAATCCTCAGGCACCGATCTCAGGCACCCGCCCTCCGGTCCCCCAGGGAAAAACGCGGGATATTCTTTGTCCTCAGGCGCCAGTCCCAGGCACCCGCTCACCGGTCCTGCTGCTCTGCCTCCCTAGCACCGGGGTCCCTGTCCCTTTAAGGCTTCCAAAAATCACTCGCCAAAAAGAGAAAAAAAAAGGGGAAAAACGCGCGATTTCCTCTGTCCTCAGGCGCCCGTCCCAGGCACCCGCTCACCGGTCCCGCCGCCCTGCCTTCCTAGCAATGGGGTCCCTGTCCCTTTAAGGCTTCCAAAAAGCACTCGCCAAAAAAAAAAAAAACCGCTCTGGTTTCTTTCCACCCGCTGGGAGCCAGGGGGAGGGGCGCTCGGGTCCTGCTGGGCCGGGGCTTGTATCTTACCCCCTTCGCAAGGCGCTGGGTTCCTGCAGGTGTGGATGTGGTCTGGATGTTGTCCTATGTCCTCTGGTCTCTATTTTAGGAAGAGTTTTCTTTGTTATATTTTCATAGCTCTATGTGTTTTTGGGAGAAGATTTCCACTGCTCTACTCATGCCGCCATCCTGGCTCCGCCCCTATTTTATTGCATTTTAATTATGAACTTGAAAATTAACTGCAGTTGGAGACATTCCATCCTATTTGTAAAATTTTTTATTTTGCAGTATGGTATACATGGAAGGATAAGTGTCATAGAAGTGTGCATTTCAAAGAACTTTCACAATCTTGACATATTTGTGTAAATAGCATCTTGCTCAAGGAACGGAACTTTACCCAAACCTTAAAAATCTGCTCATATTTCTCCTCAATTTTTGCCAACTTTAAAGGTAACCTTTATCTTGACTTACAAGTTAGTTTTGCCTGTTTTTTTTTTTTTTGGTTACTGTGTGTAAATTATATACTATTAAGTGTTTTGTGTGATTTATTTTTGTTAAACTCTTCATTTGGGATGTTTATCACTTTGTGGAATGATGTGGATTGTTCACTCTCATCCTGAATATTAATTATTCTGTTATGTAAATGTACCACAACTCATCCATCTTCTGTTGAAGGGCAATGGGTAGTTTGCATTTTATGGATCTTAGCAGTCATGCTGCTCGGAATGTGCTAGTCTGTCATATGGTGCATATGTATTTGGGTCTATATTTATTAGACGGAACCTAGGAATATGATCACTATGAGTATGGCATTTTCAGTTTTGGAAGGCATTGACAAGTACTTTTCCAACCGTCTGTTTGTTTCTGGTTCATTCATGTACTGTATAATACATAGCATTTTATCTTTTTCTGAATTTTAGCCACCCTGGTGAGTATTGTTATATATTTTTTGTGTTTTTTATTTGTATTCCTCTGATTTTGTTTGTGTGAGCACTTTTCAAGTGCTTATTTTCCATTTGCATTTTTTTCATTTGTATGTACAAGTCTTTGCCCAGCGTACCAGTGAATGTTCTGTGTTTCTCATAGTGATTTGCAAGAGTTCTTTACATATTTTGGCTGTGAGCCTTTGTTGGTTGTTTTCTCATACTTTGCAAGTGTCTTCTAACACTGTGGGTTTGCCTTTTATGTTATGTTTATCAAGTTTTAATAAACGAAAGTTCTTGATTTTCAAATAGTCCAATTTATCATTTTTGTTAGTATTTGTTTCCATTTTAAGAGATATTTGCCTGAACTAGGATTGCTAAGATACTGTCCTGCATTTTTGTTAAAGCATTATTTTCTCTTTGACACTTAAGTCTGCAATTCCTTGACTTCTGTTTATAGGATAAGATGAGAATTGAGTTTGTTTACAGGGTGAGGTAGGAATTTAGCTGCCTTTCATCCCTGTGGACATGCAGCTATGGTGGTGGGAATGCTGAGATGCCCTCTGAGATACCTGCCCTGCTATCTGGGATAATCTCCTTCCCTGGAGCATCTGAAGAATTGATGTATGGTGGATTTCACTCTTGATTAGGTTATTGTATAGAAGGTAATTTTTCAGATGTCCTTATGGTCTCAAATCAGTCAACTCTGATTTAATTAAAAGGAGATTATCCTGAGTGGATCTGATCTAATCAGATGAGCCCTTCAAAGGGACTTGGCCCTTTGGAGGAGAGAGATTTAACGCATGAGAGAAATTCTCCTGCTGGCTCTGAATGAGTGAACTGCCATTTTGGAGAGGGGCTCACGGGTGACAGAAGGGCAGATGGTCTCGTCAGCTGAGGGCCTGAGCCCAGCAACCATAAGGAAGTGAATTCTGCCAAGATGTGTGTCCAGAAGAGGACCCAGAGCCTCCCACCGTACTGGCACCTCCCACCTTGTCAGACTCTGAGCAGGGGCTTCAGCTAACCTGTATGGTGCCCACAGAAACAGTGAGCCATACATTTGGATTGCTTTAAGCCACTGAATGTGTGATGATTTCTTATGGTACCACAGAAAACTAGTGCCCCAGTTGATATAAGACTGCTAATAGAACACTGTGCCATCTCCTCCTGCAGTGTAGCCATCAGCCACTCAGGGATGGATCTGGTTCAGGACCCCTATCAGGTTCCACTGGCCAACTGGCTAAGTGTGCTTGGGCTGCTACCACATCATGTCTTCATATTAAGACATCGTATCTGGGAGTGCTAAGTCTTTTAGGTCTGTTATTGTGCTTTATAATTTCCTTGGCGGTTCCTTTGAGTTTCTATGAATTTTAGAATAAAGCTGGAATTTCCTGAAAAAAATAAATGCTGAAACTTTGATGGGGATTGCATTAACCCTACATAAATACCTCTAATTTTGTATCTTACCCACAATTCCCTATTTTTATGAAGCATTAGTTGATTTCACACTACATGCAAGAATGTAATAAATCTATTTCTATTCCCTCGATGTTCCTTTCTTAATTTCACTACCTAATTTCAATATGTAGAACATTTTTATTGTTCTTTGCCATTATGGTCATGTTTACTTATATCCTTCTAATTTATCATCTTTAATTTGTACCATTCATCTCCTTGCTGTAGAACATGATGAAATTAGTGTGTTCACACTATCTTCCACTTTCCTTATGTCTTTTCTCAAAAATTTTTGTATTATTTTTATATTATTCAGGCTTATGATATGGACATTCTATTTTATGCCTATAAATGACATATTTGTTTTAGGTTGCCCTACAGTAAAAGAAATTCCATGACCTTGCCAATCAGTGGGTTTTCCAGTCATCTTCTGGTTAGTTAAATTTTGTGGTTTTGTCCTCCAGTGTTTTTTTTTTTTTTTTTAGGGAGGACTTATAGACTGCTGAATTTTAATTTCTTTTCATTTTATTGCTTTTAATTTGAACTACAGTTTGGCTGTTTATGAAATTCTTGTTTCACATACTCTTTCTCTGCATACTTTGTATTGGAGCTCCTCTCTTTCCTAGAATTTAATTTTGCTCTGGAGATATTAGAGGCCAGACCAATTTTTACTCCTGGTCACCACTCCTTGGATAACTCTTCTCTGTTGTATTTGCTGAGCTTTGCAGCTAGCCTCAGATATTGCAGTGATGCAGTTGTCTTTAACCTTAATTGAGTTAAGATTTTGTATTTCTGATTTTCCTTGTTAGTGTGGGTACTGCCCAAGTCTAGAAGGTAAAAATACAGCTGTACTCTGTCACTTTTAAGCTAAGAAGTATCTCTGCTATAGTGCTTCCCTGGTTTGTTCTCATGGGTTATAAATGTGTCTTCAGATATATATCACATCTCTTCTAGTAGTTTTACAACTTTACACTTGAAACAGCAAAATGGATAGCATCTCATAGATGGTTAACTCAGAGAATGTTCTTTTTCACCATTTACTAAACCCCTTACTTAGAAAAATAGATAGACAGTTTCCTTTGGTTAAAAATATCTAGGCTGCAACAATAAACAATAATGCCAAAAGCAGAAACACTTAAAAGATACTAAGTAATTACTATCTATAGACATGTATTAATCACTTCATGTGGCTTGCCATACCTAATTCTTGGAACAGTGCTGTTTTTAGGTAAGTACTAAGATCTAGTGAGTAAACTAACGAGAGAAGTTACTGCATTGGCAAGTGATGGAGCAGTGATGGCCTCGGACTTCAGTTTTCACGACCTTTGTGTAGGTACTGCTCAGCTGGCATGCATATTCTTTCTTTTTCATGTCAAATTTAGCATTGTTTTCTGTGACTCTCCAGCTCACATGGAATGGTGCTTCCTTTTTGGGGGTCAAGCACCATCTTTGTAGAAGAGCCAGTACCTGCTGTGGTTCACAGCTGAGAATAGCCTTCCCTTTTTCTCCCATCTATTCCATGCATCCTCTTTTTCAGAAGCATAGAAAATAATGGAATCTGCTCAAAGATCACCTTTGGAATTTGGGAACTCGAACGTCTTATTTAAAGTGGAGTGGGATTTGAGAAAATAGCTCTGTGATTATGGGAAGCTTTTTACTTACTCTCCTCCTATGTGGAATGGGGAAGCTATGGGTATTTTTTCTCCAATCCAGGTATCTGTGCTTCACTGTACTCCACATGCATCCCTAGAAGTGACATTATCAAAGTTACCCCCAGCCAGGGAACTGTGCTATTTACCTCCAACGTTTCTTTCAAGTGGTGAAGAAAACATGTTTCCTATTATGATAGACTTGGGCTCTATTTCCTCTTCTGGCCTGTAGCTCAAGGTCCTTCAGTGTTCTTGTGAGGGTGATACAATTTCCAGGGATTACAATCCCTGGAAAGGGATTACTGTAATGTTTGGCAGCGGGACAATACAGTTATAGGGAAATACTTAGAGAAAGCATTATTGGTCCATATGATAGTTCTCATGAATGGTCAGTTTTCTTTAGCAAGTTGAAAGACCAAATCGTAGTATGTGAGTCCATTGCGTTGGTGTGTGGAAGACACTTTAGGATGCAAGGAAGAGGACTAATAAGGAAATCTGATATTTGAACATTGTCTTCAATAACCAAAAAAATTGATTTAGCTTAGGAAGGACACATTGCATGAAATACATCCAAACAGCTATCTACTGATAAAACCAATGAAAGAATGGACTTCCAAATAAGAAACAAAAGACTGGTTTAATTAAGGTTTTGACTAATGATACCAGAAAATATTCTAGTAAAAGTTTCTGTGCAGAAGGAGTCAAGGGTTTAAGAATGGATATTTTCTAAGCACATCTTGCTCAAAATCAGGTCTCATGGGATTAATTTTTCAGACTTAATCAATAGATTGTTGCTCATTGTGCCCTAAACTGGCATTCTGATGTCTGCATAGAATTCTAATTTATGACTGAATTTATGATGTAATTTATGATTTATGATACTGCAGTGATAAAATGCAGTTATTTGAGTTCTACTCTTCAGAAATGGCAGTGTCCTCAATTATTCATTTGTGCTGGTTACAATGTGTTCTGTACCAATGGCTAGTCATTTTTAGGGCCATTTGCCCTGCTCACTTACCATGTTATCCTGGATTTGAATCAAGAACAAGAAATGGCAGGCAGTGATGTGGTGTGTCTCCACAGAAGGATGCTGCAAGCCTTCTGTCCCTCAGACATTCTTGGAGGAGAAATCAGACTGAGGGTCACCCTGATGGGTAACAGCCTTTGGCAGTCTCCCTTTGGCTCTGAAAAATTGTTCCTACAATGAGTTGGTTACTCTTACTGGCAGAAACACTACTCCATTTTAAATAAAATCTTATCATTTATAATGACCAAATGACTCAGTAATCATGATCAACCAAAGCACATCTTTCATTTTAACTATTCAATAGAGACTCAAAGGGAAAAGGCTTCGAAACAAATAAGCAAACAAAAACAACTAAAAATCAATACTAAGCTAGAGAAGCTATTACAAAGGGAATAGTAGATATTGGGGTAGGGAAGGCACATGATGCAAAATCTGTGTCCAAGTGCCTGTGGAATTACTGGGTTTTACCATGAGAGAGAGAGAATGTTATTCAAACAATATTAACCAAAGACTTAAATGTGCAGATAAGAGATTTAGGCTGTGCCAGCATATAAAGTGGCAAATGTTTCTGAAAGTATTTTTATTGACATCGTCAAGTCTCTCCAGCTTTCCCTAACCACATATTGTGCCCCCTGAGAATTATGAACTCTTCCAAGTGGCATTAGTATCTGCCATACAAAACTTCATTAATCTGTAACATGTTCTGGGATTCTCCTACAATGCACATCTAGGTGATGACTCTTTAGCATACTCAGAGTGGATCTCCAAATCTGGACTTCATCACAAAGCACTTAGCCACAGGCTTTGGTGGGTTTCCAGTTTTCAAAGAGCAGATTATGCAGCATCCCAGTTTCTGTAATTGCATGAGCCAGTCCCTCTTTCTCTGTCTCTGTCTCTATCTCTATCTCTCTATCTCTCTATCAAGAATGCTCACTTGAAGTGTGTGATCATGGCTGTAAAGTGAGTCATAGATTTGTATTTTTCACATCTGTTTTAGTGTTGGTGTTGCCTAGATTTAGAATAAGATGTAAAAGTGTCTTTGAAAATGTCTTCCAGCCGTCCTGGCGAAAGGAAGCAGGAGCAAAGGAGTTGAACATGTACCAAAAGGAGAGTTGATAATCATGGTTCTTTCTGCTATAAAACTGGAAATATTGTTAAAAATAACCATTTGAAGACCTGAGAATATGACAAAAGGCATACTATCAATTGAGAATTGTTTACTCATGAGAAATGGCTACCTCTTCGGGGAAGAATGATATCGTCTGACTTTGTTTTCTGGGAGTACTTGAATACTTCCACTGAGTCTTGGACAGAATAACATAGAGCCTCAGATGCATGGGTTGGAAATTCAGTTTGTGGCTGGCAGAGAAATCCAAACAGCTTTGCCAGCAAGAGGTAATGGATTCTATTTGGGTGGGAAGTAAAATCCCAAAGCATTTGTTTTTCTAAGGTGGAGGTGGGAGAGGCTCAGCACAGCATTACCAGCTGGTGTTGACAGACTGGGTTCAGGCATGCAACAATACACCGGCTTTTCTGGATGAATTCTAAGGTCTTCAGTGGGACCTGCCAGCAGATGTAAAATGTAACTGCGAGGTCTTGGAAGTAAGAGAACCCTGGAAGGGCTGAGATGAGCCTTTGAATGAGTTGCTCATTCCACACACAGTTCAGGTGGCAGAGGGTGGATGCCTTCCAAGTTCTGGATGTCTAAGTATAACTCTGCCCAAATCACTGGCCCTAAAATACACTGTCAAAAAGAAGGTTTCCAGGGAGCCAGGGGGGAAAAAAGAATGGAAAAACCAAAACATCATAGTATCACATTCTAGAAGATATACTCAAGGTCAAGCAGAGTTTATAGTTAAGCTAAAGAATATTCCTTAAATAAAGAAGCAAAACACTCAGGAAAATGAAACAGAATCCAAATTTATCTAATGTATTATTTATAATGTTAGATTCTCAATCAACATTCCTAAGATTTGCAAAGAAACAGAAATGTGTGACTTTTACCTACGAAAAAAGTCAGTCAGTGGAAATTGAACCCAAGTGGACATAGAAATTGGGGTTAGCAGATCAAGACTTCAGAGAGGATGTTATCAATATGTTTAAGGAGTTAAAAGAAAATCTGTTCACATAATTAAAGGAAAAAATGCTAATAGTTAATCAACAATTAGAAAAATAAAAAGAAAGTGGAATCTATAAAAAAGAACCAATGTTAAACGTAGAACTGAAAATTACATGGAAATAAAAAATTAATTGATGTCAGTGATAAGTTTGAGATAGCAGAAGAATTAGTGAATTTGAGGACATATAAATAGAAAATACATAGCCAAAGAACAGTGAAAAAAAGATTGTGAAAATACCAAAAATTTGAAATGCTTGTATGTGAAACAGCAGAGAAGAGAGAAGAGGAGATAGAAAAAGTATTTGAGGACATAATGGCTGAAAATTAAAACATTACTTTATATGTCAGAGAAGTTCAATAGATTCTAAGTAGAATAAGCCCAAAGAACCATATCTAGACTCATCTTACTCAAAAGACTGAAAGACAAAAACAAAGAGAAAACTTAAAAGCAAGGACACATCATATTTGGGGATAATAAGGTTAGCATTAATTTCTCATCCTAAGTGGAGGCTAGGAGTTAGCAGAAGAACTTATTCAACATATTGAAAGAAAATATTAAAATGTTCCACCAAGATTTTATATCCTATGAAACTATCATCAAAAATGAAGGCAAAATTAAGGTATTTCCACATAATTAACAACTGAAGAACGATTGGTAACAGTCTTGCATTATCAAAGAAGAAAAAGAATAAATCAGAGCAAGTGACGAGTGGCAGAGCTGAATGAATGCAATATTAAATAGAATGGTCACAATAGACATTACTGAGTGGATGACATACAAAACAAAACAAAACAAAACAAATTCATGTAAGGGACTGAGCCATAGAAATGTCTGAGGGGAGGTCCAACATATGAAAACTATCAATCTAATATACTAGATTAACAGGCTGAAGGAACAAAACCACATCATCATCTCAACTGATACAGAAAAAGCACTTGATAAAATGAAAGTCATTGCCATGACAAAAACACGCAACAAACTAGAAATAAAAGGAAATTACCTCAAAATAATAAAGGTCATATTTGAAAAATTGACAGCTAACATCATACTCAATGGTGAAAGACTGAATGCTTCTCTTCTAAGATCAGAAAGAAGGCAAAGGTGCCCACTTCCAACACTTATGTTCAGCACATTGGGACAGTATTGGGAGTTCTAGCCAGTGCAAATAGGCAAGAAAAAGAAATAGAAGATATCCAAATTGAAAAGAAAGAGGTACAGTGATGTCTTTTTGTAAAAGACATAATCATATGTAGAAAACACTAAACATTCCACAAAAAATTCTTAGAACTGATAAACAAATTCAACAAACTTGCAGGAAACAAAATTACATGCAAAAATCTGTTGTGTTTCTATAGCCTAACAGTAAAATATCTGAAAAGGAAGTGAAGAATTAAGCCAGAAATTCAATTTCTAACGGTATCAAAAAGAATAAAATAGTTAGTAATAAAGTTAACCAAGGAGGCTTAAACACTACAAGGAAAGCCTTGTACACTGAAAATTGCTATAAAATTTTGCTGAAAGAAATTTGAAAAAGCACAAAGAAATGGAAGGAATCCTGTGTTGATAGCTTGGGAGAATTAATATCATTAAGATGTTAATGCTATCCAAAGTGATCTACAGATTCAAAGCAATCCCTATCAAAATTCCAATGATATTTTTGCAGAAATAGAAAAAAATCATTTTAAACTTAATCTGAAATCTCAAGGAACCTCAAATAGCCAAAACAATCTTAAAAAAGAAAAAAGTTGGAGGTCTCACACTTCGTGATTGCAAAACCTACTGCAAAGCTATAGTAATCAAAACAGTGTGGGTCTGGCAGAAAAAGGACATTTAACCAATAGACTAGAATAGGAAGCACCAAAATAAACCCTCACATATTTGGTCAAATGATTTTCAACAAGGGTGCCAAGATTATTCAAAGGCAAAAGGAGAGTCTTTTTAAAAAATGGTGCTGGAAAAATTGGGTATTCATGTGCAGAAGAGTCAAGTTGGACTCTTACCTTATATTGTATATAAAAATTAACTCAAAATGGATCAAAGGCCTAAACCTTAGCTAAAAACTATAAAACTTTTAGAAGTAAACATAGAGGTAAATCTTCATGACATCGAATTTGACAATGAATTCTTGTATGTTACATCCAAAACACAGGCAACAAAGGAAAAAACCAAAAATTGGATTTCATCAAAATTAAAACCGATCGTGCATCAAAGGACACTATCAGCTAAGTGAAAAGACAGCCTGCAGGTGAGAAAATATTTACAAATCACATATCTGATGAGAAACTAATATCCAGAATAAATAAAGAATTCCTACAACTGAACAACAACCCAACTCAAAATGAGCAAAAGACTTGAATAGACATCTCTCCAGAGAACATGCACAAACGGCCAATAAAAACATGAAATGTTGCGCAGCATCACTAATCATTAGGGAAAGGCAAGTTGAAACCACCATCAGATGCCACTTAGCAACCATTAAGATGGCTGTTGTATGAAGAAAGCCTACAGTTAGTGTTTGTGAAGGTATGGAGAAACAGAAACCCTTGTGGGTTACTGATAGGATTGTAAACTGGTGCAGCCACTGTGGAAAACAGCATGGCTGCAGGCTCCAGAGTGAATTAGTAACTGAGACATTTTGCCTTTTGGTTTCTTCTTTCTTTGTAATTACTGTAACAGAGAATGGTAGTGTGAAGGTGCCCAGGTAGTAAATAGCACCAACAGAGAATGACAATGGGATTACAAAACCACTGTCATAGTGCAGGTTTGTTCAATGAGTGGGAAAATATTACACACAGCATCATGTGTCCCTGTTATTACAGTTTTTACTCATGAAAACAGGAACATGTGGCAGAGGGTTTACTGCACTGTGTAAAAAAGCATGCTCGAAGTCATATATATGTATACAGCTCAGTAAATTATTAGAAAACAGCAAGTCTTATGTAACCACACTTCCCGTAGTCTGCCCCCAAGAAAACCCTCAAATGTGTCCTCCTAATATTAGGAACTTCCTCCAGAAGTTAGTATCATGTTTATGGCAATACTGTATTTCAGGTGTATGTTTTTTCAAAACTACACATAAATGAAATATGATAGGATAAGTTTACCTGGATCTTTTTATTCAAGAGTGTGGTTGTGATATTCATATATACAGATGCCTGTGGCTATAATGTATTCATTCCCTTTATATAGTATTCCATTTCGTGAGGAGGATTATGTGATTTGCAGAGTGGTCAGAGAATATATTCTGTAGGACTTCAAATCTTTGAAAGGTATTGAGCCTTGTTTGATGTTTTTGAAAGCAGAAAAACCTAGTAATATATTTGCAGATGATTTGTTCATTAAAAAATGTAAGTATTAAATATATAGGAATAAATCCTTTTAAAACTATTTCTGGTATATAAAAGTTTATGGATATTATAGAAATAGAAATAGGTAAGTGAAATACAGACATTTAAATAACTGAGAAAACTGAGTGATAAAGTAAAATATTGTTATAATTTTACTAAATATCAAATTTTTTAAGTTTGTGGGATAAATGCACAGTATTTTATAAATGTCTAATATCTTAATTTTTTCCGATAGTTAAGTGTATATAGTCAATCAGAGCTGAAATATTGCGAATTTGTTGTACAAACATAGGCCACGTCTTTTTAAAAGATCCAGTATGCAATGCTTTTAAAAAGTGTAGAAAATAGCTTTTTCGGGGGTTTTGATTAGGTTTTATTATGTTAAAGTACACAATGATCCTTTCATTCCTGATAAATAACTTAGAGAAATTCGTTAGGCAGCAGGTTATTCTTGGCACATTCTAAGCGGGAGGAGGCAGGGATGAAATGTGACTGTGAGAGGCAATTTGAGAGATAGTGATCAGAAATCCTGCAGCTTAGGATTCTAAGGGAGGAGGAGAAGGAAAGTATCGGGAAAGAAAATGGACAAAAAGTAAGATTTCATGTTTACCACCCCTCTCCTTTATGCAGTGAACTAGTTGAAAATGAATCATGAAGCAATTAGGTTATTTTCCTATTTCTATATATTATGAAAAAATTTCTTCCTCCTCATTTATTTTATACTTTATAAACAATCAGATATGAAAACCCAACTAGGAAGGAAAGATTAACAGAATAATACAAAAGAAATACACCGTTGCTAAGAACTTAGAAAACTAATACAATCTAACTAAATTTACTGAGTTTAAAATGGTATGCAGATAGACAGTGGGACACTGGTCACTTGGGACTGTGTCACTCCAGAATCTAAATGTAATGTTTTTATTAAGTGTACTGCTGTCTTCTTGGTGATTAGGGACATCTTAGCCAGGACTGGTGACAGGAAACAGTAATTTTTACAGGGCAGTAAGGAGACACTGTCCACAGTGTATGTGGAATTGGATAGGAAAATAACTTTCAGAAAATGGAGGTGCAAGAGAATAGTTTGGTTTTGTTTGGGTTCTTTTTTTTAAATCATTTGCCTAAAGATTTTGCAAAGGACAGCAGGAACATGAATATTTGGGAAAAAGGAGGAAATTACAGATTCCAGTTAGTTCAGCTTTGCTCGCAAATCGTGGGTCTCCTTAGGATTCCTTGGGCTTTTTTAAATTCTGTGAAAATATACTGTTTTTTTACAACTCCCAAAAAGATGAAAATTTACCATGAATTTATCAAAGATTGATCCTTTACTGAATACTTCATGGAAATACAGAAAAAAAAATTCCATGGAACAAAACATGGAGCTCTTCACTTTTATTCTCTTTAACCATCTCTGTCCCAAAGTTACTCTTCAGTTGCTAGAGGTCTTACTTCTTTCTCCTTATTTCACATGGCATTTAAATTCTCCAGTGTGGTCAAGGGTAAATTGGCTCTGGGTATCAAGTGAAAAAAAATTCCAGTAATTAGCAGAATCTATAAATATTCCCATATAGAAAGAATTATAAGACCATTTATTTTGCTGTGTCATGGCTCTGGGGATCCTCATCCATGATTCTAGGGGTATTAGCAGATATTTATTCAAGAAAACTAGTATCTTTTACTGGGGGAGAGTTCTGCTTACAATAAAATATTTTTCCACAGCCTTGGGTCATTTATAACTTCTACTTATTTTACTTTGTTTCTGACTTACCCAAGCTTGAACAGCAGGATAAAATCAATTTTTTCCATATAGGAGCAAACAGCGGCAATCAGGGACAGAATATAAATCAGCTTCTCTGAGAAAGGGCGGGTCAAGATAATATCCAAATGCCTCAAGTCACTCTATCCCTGTTCAAGTTGCACATGTTTATAAGGTCTGAGAACCATCACATTTTAAATTGACCAGAACAAAGGAAGAAAATCGGAACAAAATACAACCGTCTATAAGATACACACAAACACCATTTGAATAATTAGATCTATGTCCAAAATAATTGTTTTTAACTGACTTTTTTTTTCTGATATATTTGAGAAAGGACAACATTGGTTTAGCTCAAGTCAGTGGGATGATGGAAATTTTTACCTCCACATATTACATGCAACTTTTCACGAACTGTTCCAAGTGAGGTCCATGCATTTTGCATGATATTCATGTTGTGTGTGGTGTTACTTATTATTTGGGCCATTACAGGAAGCCGTGTAGCTGGACACTACACAAGCTCTGGGGCTGTTGTTCTGTGACCCACAGCAGGGCTGGGCAGGGTAGGTCCTGAAGGACAGCACACTGGCATCAGCTCTGCTCACTGCCACACTCTCTCTCTCCCACCTTGGCAAATAGTTGATGATGCTTGTCTTGTAACAGAAATAGTAATAACAAAAAGCTGTGTATGAGTCACACTTAACGATGGACATGCATGATTTTACAAAATGTCTACAGTTCTATCGCATTTCAGTAATTGAGCTTCTGTCCTACAAATTACAAAGATATCAGGATGTCCCAGTAGGATCTGGGGGCATGGGCCTCCTCTTTGTATTGCTCATGCATGAATTTACATTTTGAATTTAAAAGAAGAGGTACTATACAAATCTTTCTCTACAACTCTTGTTTTATCTAGAAGAAAATGCTCTAATCAGTGTTCTTACAGAATGTAAGAGAAAACACAAATATTAATGTTCATCATATTATTAATAGCAGCATAATAAAATAATTTTACAACACTCCAGAGACACAAAATAGTGAAATAGTTTAGTCTTCAACTGTGAGATTAGTCAAAGATATTACCATTTGGGACACTTAGTTATATTTAAACACAAAACTCTGAACAGAGTCCCATACTGTTTTATAAATTAATTAGTTTTTGTTTCTTTACACAAATATGTCTGTAAAGAACATTTCCCTATATGGAAAAAAACCCTATGACTGGGTGAATCTATTTTGAGAACTCCTCTGCCCTGGACTTATCCAAGTAGACTTAGTAGGTGGCAGCTTCTCAGGATGACTTCTTAATTTTCACCTTCATTTGCTTCGATTTTTCTCTGAGAAATATTCCTTGAATAGTAGTGCTGGGGAATTGTGACTCTAAGACTTGGATTCCTTGTGTTTAAACATTTGGTTTGTCTATTAAATAATAAACCATATCTGTCAATAACTTTAGGCTCTTTGGAATTCAAGGGTTACATACAATTAAAATCTTTGCACCTTTAATATATCTGTTAAAAGAATGACATTTCAGTTAGTCAATACAAGTAAGTTTGCCATGAAAATAACAATTTCTCTTCACATACTGGATAGCTAAGTCATGTGCTTCTTGTTTCTATAAGAATCTGATTTTTTATATTGCCTTTTATGAAGATTTACTTTTAATGAGATGTAACTGATATATAGCATTGTATAAGTTTAAGGTATAGAATGTGTTGATTTGATACACTTATATATTGCAATATGATTACCACCATAGCATTTGCTAACACCTCTGTTATGTCATATCATCATCATTTTATTCTATTTTGATGGAAACAGTTAAGATCTGGTGTCTTAGCGGCTTTGAAGTGTATAATAAAATGTTGTTGTCTATAATCACTATGCTGTGCACTAGACCTCCAGAGCTTATTTATCTGCTGGTTCTGAGTCTGTACCCTTACACGTTCTCTCCAATCAGAAGTCATATTATATTAGACTATTTAAAGTCAAAGGGGATAGTTAAATAGATATGGGAATGATCTCTTTATTTATTTGTAATGCTTGTTTAGGTTCAATTTTTCCTCTTAATGAGACCAGCTCATTCCAAACCTGCACTCAGTCTGGATACCTGGGCTCTAACATGCTGTTTGTCAGTGGAGTTGATCAAAGGCAGTGACTGTGGAGGGTGTCACCCACTTAGTGGACCCATCACACTTTTGCAGATATGAATATATGGGCTTAAAAATTCCCTCTTAAGCCTTGCATGAAAGGGTTTCATTGCAAAGAATTAATATACTTATATGGTTCTTATGCTAAAATTGGACAATGAGAGAGATTTTTCTTCCTGTCCTTCAACTGTCAGAAAAGAGCTCTAGTATCACTCCTTCAAGGAAATTGTTCCAATCCTACCCATTTATTATATGATGTCACAGAATTATTAGGCCTCTTCTAGACCACAAAGTTCTTAAATGTGCATTCTTTATGTAATTATTTAGTTTTCTGTAACCCACCATAGTGTGAACTATAAAGGCCCACATATCTATTTTTATACACCATTAGTTTTCTAATGACCAAAACAGTCCCAGAATGCAGGTGGCACTTAAAGAAGAAAATATTGCCAAATGGACCAATATATCAATTTTAGTATCAATAAAATGTGCTGTTTTTTAAAGATAGAATTCTTATCCTTCCCTTTTCTTCATTTTTCTCACTGGCCTCTTTAAAAACTCATTTCAAAGAGAAATAGTCCCTCTTTGCCCCCCACTTCTTCTTATCTATCAGCATTTAATTATCATTTCTCAACTATCTTCCTGTATACCTAGATATATCATTACCTACTTCGCTGCTAAAAGTATTTACTGAATTTTAATGATTGTAGTATTGTAGATTATGAAATCATCCTAATACTTTCTAATCATTCACTATTTTTAAATAAATGTCTGTGAATTTCTGTTTGATGTTGTCCTTATTTTTCTGTCCAGATCATATCTGAAATTGCACTGATGCCAAACTCTTCCTTTAGTTTTCCACATGTTTTAATAGCCAAGATATTATTTATGGCATTGAATTCCCTTTTAGTTGATAGTGAAGTAAAAGAAATTGCATTAAAATTACATTTACATGTGTAATACTGTTGATATTATAAAACATGTCTGTATTATTGACCAATAAGAGATTTAATGACAGGACATTTAATGAGAGGTCCTATTTAATCAGTGGGCTTAATTTTGTTAATTCCAGTTCAGTTTTTGACCATGGAGAGTTAATGACATTTGTCAATGTGTCAATATTTGATAAACTGTAAAAGAATACATAAATTCTACATTTTTCATCGAACAGCATTGCCTTTTCCTATAACAGCTGTGCAGTCTAACAGTGGTACTCTTAACACACTATTTTTCTGCTTCTGTTGTTTACTGGTGCTTCATTTTTATGATTTCGCCATCTCTGTAAAAGTTCTTTAATTTAATTAAATCAGATACCTTTAATGAAATCAATCCTCATGGTTTAGTAATTGAATGATTTCTTTTAAAAACAAACAAAAATAATGATGTATGTTAGAATATATTTTACTGAAGTTAAATCACTGCAGGAATTGCATTTTTAAAAAGATTATTCTTTGTTCATTGATTTCTATTCGAATCAATTTCTTTCAAGTCTTCATACTTAATTTTCTGAGAAATTTATTTCACATACGGTTGAAAACATTAAAAATAACTACATTTTTTATTGTATCAGTCAGAAATAATTTCCTATGATGAAACAATTTCAAATTAAAACTTGATACTTTCCTGAGATTTTGGGCCAAACTGTAGATTTTCTTCCTGTAGTTTTACTGATATGAGCTGTACTAAAATCCAGTTATGTTTTTAAGTAATTATTTTCCTGGGAAACTCTTAAGGCACAGATATTTGATATGCATTTCATATATTATTCCTTCCATCTTCTTGAGATAAAAAATGAAGTTATTGTAAGGCCTGGATTTTACATTTTAAGGAAATTATTTAAACACATTCTTGTCAGCACTTAGGGTTGTCATGTTCCAAATTTAGACTATTCCGATTGGTATGTAGTAGTATCTCATTGTTTTAATTTGCATTTCCCTGATGATATATGATGTGGAGTATCTTTTCATGTGCTTGATTGCTACCTATTTATCTTGTTTAGTGAGGGGTCTGTTAAGAACACTGGCCCATTTTTAATTGTGTTGTATTCTTACTGTTAAACTTTTAGGAGCTCTTTGTATATTTTAGACTGCAATCCTTCATCAGATGTATATTCTGCAAACATTTTCTCCTGGTCTGTGGCTTCTCTTCTCATTCTCTTGACCTTGTGTTTTGCAGAGCAATTTTTAGTTTTATGAAGTCCAGCTTATCAATTGTTTACTTCATGGACTAGGCCTTGGAACTGTATCTAAAGATCATAACCATATACCCAAGGTCATCTAGGTCTTCTCCTATGTTATCTTCTAGGAGTTTTATAGTTTTGCATTTTACATTTAGTTCTGTGATCATTTGTGAGTTGATATTTGTGAAAGGTGTAAAGTCTTTGCATGTGTTCACTTTTTTTTAAGTCTTTGTATGTGTTTATTTATTTATTTTTTCTCATGTATGTCCATTTGTATCAGAAAAGACTATACTGCTTCACTGCATTGCCTTGGTCCTTTGTTTTCCTCATACAGATATTGTGCATACTTTGTAAGTGACCTCAACTCTTACATTAAAGAAAACCCCAGATTCACATGGAAATGTTATTTTTATTGTTACAGATGTTTATCTAAGCAACCCAGAAAATAATAAATCCAGCAGATGGAAACCAATGTAAACATATAGAAAATTAGAACAAGCAGTAACAAGTTTGATCTAATACATGTGTAAAACACCCAACAGATTAGAAATCACAATTTCTCACATGCAATAGGAGTATTTTGTAAAGTTAGTGTGTACTGAGTTCTAAATCAAAACTCATAATGTGAAAAAAAAAATAACACTAAAAGTATACAGAATGGTTTCACTGAGTTAGGCATTTTAGTGGAACGAACTTGGTCCTTGAAACCACAGGTTTCTTTGAAGACCTAGATTAGAACTTTCTTCAATTGCTTATGTGTTACTTCCATGAGTCTGGATATCTTTTTCAGTAGAACAGAAATGATATATACCAGGCCAGTTTGCTGTGGGTATTTGAACTAACATGTGAAGCATAAGCATGTTTCTGGCACACACTAAGTGCTGAGAGTGGGTTTTTTAAGCACTCATTGCATGGGAGCTTAAAGATTTGACATATGAATAAATTCTTTCTTAGAGAAATTAAAGATCTTGCAGACCTTAAATTGTGGAATCATTACTAGGTCTGTAGACTTTTAATACTTAGTCAATCAGTGTTCATTCAAATATTCTGCTAAATCAACTATTTCTAAATGAATGTAATTTAACCTCCCATATCCTCACCTATAGTCATTCTCCAAATTGCTCTGTTAATCCATTTCCTCTCTACCCTTTAAAGCTAAATTTAAGTCCCGTGTCTTCCATAAAATGTACGTTGTTGTATTAGTTGCAGTGACAAATAATTCCACAAATCACAGCATGGGCTGGGTGGCTCCATGCAGTGACAGCAGGGTTGTACCACGGTGCAGCTGGGCCGTGTGGGACGTTTGCCTGCCGAAGTCCAAGAGGATGGCAGTAAAAAAGCACCAGGGGCTTTCTGGCTCAACGTGGAAGCGGTCCATGTCACTTCCACCATGCCACACAGGAAATTACTCAGTCACATGTCCGAGTCCAACTGCAAGAGAAGTTGTAGAAGCAGTAGGAGTTTATGAGCCCATGAATGGTGTAGCTGTGGCAAATGCTGTTCTTGCATGTCAAAGTGTGGTGCTCGCTTCGGACGCTGCTGGAATAATTTGCTGCTTGTCTGCTATATCGGACGTTCATGTAGTCACTCCTGCTTTCTTCTGATAGTAAAGTTTGCATGTCATTCATGACGCTATGCTGGCAAAGGGTGGTGATCGTCAGAAAGCGCTTAGGCTTTGGAACTGCTACTTTTCTATTGTGCTGGCAAAAGAGAGCTGGCTTTTCTTGGGGCTTAAACAAATCTGGCCCTGATGGTATTTCTGGGTTGTAGGCTTCCCAGCACCCAATCCAGGAAGGAGAGGAAGCAAAAGGAAACTCAAGGAGCTCAGCACCCCGTTACTCCTTGAGTCTCACATTTCCTATCCAGCCTACCTACTTTTCTCCACCTTTGGAGTTGTCTGCTCGTTTTATGTACAGTGTTCATGGTTTTAGCTGTAGTAGTGGGAGTAATATGGAGAAAGGTGTTTTTTTTCCCCTGGATTGGGAAGTCTCTTCATTACATTTTCTGATTGGCTATTTGTGATGTATAGGAAAACTACTGACGCCATTTCTTTCTGAAAAAAAGTAGAGTCAAAAATTTATAATGTAAATTAATATTTATAAGCATATGCTCATGATTCACCAAAAATAAAATACTTCGTATTCATTATTTTAGTCCTGGCCCAAATGTAACCTCCTTCAGAAAGTTTTCTATTATGATTTTCACCAGATTTGTTTTCTTCCATCAAAACCATACTTTTGATAGTGTGTTTCTTACTATATAGTGTGATTGACATTTAATTATACTCATTTTATATTCTGATTATAAGGTTTTTGGAATTGTTCTTACCGCTGAACATGGTTGGGTCGTTTTCCTCTATGTGTGTTTCTTTAGAACAGGTAATTAGCTTAGTTGATCTCTTTACATCCTTCCAGAACCTACCCACTATGAGCACAGAGTAGTTGCTCATTGCGGGTGTCTGCAAACAACAGACAGGTCCCACCTAACATTCAAAAAATTACCCAACAACTCTGCCCTCTCATACAATATTAGGAAAGCACATATATACAAACATGTTTTTTTTCTTGGATTACTCCCAATATTATAAAGCTCCTGATGTAGCCCTCCTTCTATAAACAGATAAGATTCTTGTTTTCATGGCAGGGATAGGAGTTATATGCATATATTACATACAGCAGGGCAAGAGGTTGCCTGGATGTGGTCAGAAAATGGGAGCAAATAATTGGACAAAAATCAGTAAAGTGGCTCTGAAACCTTCTCCCTACAACTTCCTTTCACCCAAATATGGGGCCATCCTTTCCATATTTATCCTTTCCCCTATTTAGAGACACTTTCATATGTCCTGGTATAATTTTGTACTTCATGTTTCTGAAATTTTTGGAAAAAATAAGGATGGTTCCCCTGCATGAAAGGTCATCAGTCAGAAAACTTGAGAAGCTCAAAAGATTGATATCGTGTATTTTGTTTATATACCTTTATTTTATTTAAATTCTTGACCTGTCAGTTTTGACAGAAACCACAAGGCTAGGAAAGCAGTCAAGAGTTAAATTATATGGAAATTCACTTAAGATGATTTCCTAGTTTTAAGCTCTTGATCCTTTTTCTGGATGGGCATGAGAAAAGGGTGTGGAAATTAGCTTTTGGATGGCATGGGATTGAGAAAGATCAGCTTAGTGAGCAAAGCTTGAAAAGCAAACTTCTGTCTGCCGGAACGTTCGCACTAAAGGCTGTGGCTTTTCCTAATCCTCTATCCTGCATGAGCAATAAAGCAATATCCACTAGGAAATTAAAGCTTTAAAATGACAGTTATAAATTATATTGATGGATGGTAAAGATGATGATGAAAAACTGCATTTCTGAAAATTATTTTGCAAAGTCTCTTGATCAGGTTCTACAGAAAATGATTTGTGAATGGTAATTACAACTGGGCAAATGCACTGGTTCTGTGGTTTGGGACTGTCAGGATACACAAGCTAAGCACTTAGCAAATTAAAGATACTCATATTAAGAGCTGCTGATACTGAAGAAACCTTCACAGTTTGACATTTTAAGGCTTATTGAATATATTAAAATTCTTAGACTGCATCATCAAAAAATTCACTGTGGATGCAGTAGTCAAAATGGCCTAAAGTTGCCGTGTTTTGAGAGATAACAAAATAATTCCTTACCAGTCACTCTAAATGCAATAAAAATAAAAGTAAGGTAGTGTATGAGGCCAGCATATAGCTCAGTCCTACACCTACCCAAAAGTGCATCTGCCTGAAGGAAAATTAGTGTTAGGGAGGATGAAATTTTAATGATTGGTTTTCAAACTGATCGTTCATTTGTACACTGAACACTTTCATCCAAATTCATAAACTTGGTAATACTAGAATAATTTTTAATAAGGTGAATAAAATGTGACCTTCCCTAATAAAAAAAATTATGACTCTGATAGACATCCTGAAAAAGCAACTTTATTAAATGCCACTGGTTCTTAATTGGCTTTTTACAGACAATAACCTATTAGCTCTTCCTAATCCACAGCTTGACACTGTTGTTTAATAAAATTATACATGTAGTTAGTAATTTTTAAAAATGTGCTTTGGTTGTCAAAGTCCATTTTGTCTGTCTCTCCTGCTGCCAGTCCCACAGGATATATGAATTGAATAAAGTCACACTTTTATAATTATTCCATTGCTCCACCACCAAAATAAAGTCCCTCCAGTATGGAAACCTTAGATTTTTAGTCAGTCCATCAGAGACTGCACTGCCATAAGGGAAGCAGGCACTGAGCACTTTAAGGTGCTGAAAACAGCTGTATGGACTAAACAGCCAAGCTAATTATTTGTGCTGAAACAGTAATTTAATAAGAACTTGAAAGGAAAGGAGCGACACACAACAGCAATTTACCGGAGAGTTCCGCTTTATTAGGGAAAGGTGCTGGGATATATAGGATGGGGCATAGGGTGATTGTGGTGTTACTTCTACGGGGCTGGTGGCTGTTGGCTAGGTGCTGGGATTGGGAGGGGGGCGAGAGGTGATTGGGCTTCAGGTGGCGCCGGCGGGAACCGAGGACCCCGAAAAGAAGCCGGAAGTTCGCCATCTTACTGGTGGGGACCCTTCATTCCCCCCTTTCTCCTCTATGGGTTTGTGGGCGTTGCTTTCTTTCTGACTGCTTCCTGCTGAACAGGGGCGGAGAAGGGAGTGAGGGTTTGAGGATTGGGAGGAAAGGGTTGACAGGACTCCCCACAGTAAGGATGAGTAGATGTGGACTTCTTCAGGTTGGAAAGGTTCCCTGTAACCATAGGTTGAGGACCTGTTGATTCCAATGGTGCCAAGAGGATATGGGTGTCAGGAGCCAGGCGTCTGCGGCCATTGTTTCCAGGAACAGTTTCCAGCGGAGAGAGGGGTCCATCTCAGCATGTGGTGAGGAGGTCACGTGAGGGTGAGGGGTCTTCCGTGGCCAGAAGCTGGTAGTTCCTGAGTAAAAGCTGGTTGAAAGCTTGATTAGAGATTTTCCCGACTTGGGATTTGATGAACTTTATTATACAGGGTAAGAAGAGACAGACAAGAAGAATGACTATTATGGGGCCTGCAATGGGCCAGAGCCAGGTGAGGAGGGGGTTTGTTAGTATTGACGAGAATGGGTTGGAATTGGAAGCAGAGTGGAGGCTGTAGGCAAGGTCAGTGAGTTTGGTGATGTCAGTTTCTACAATGCCGGATTCGTTGATGTAATAGCAGCACTCTTCCTGGAGGAAGACGCAGGTGCCACCCTTCTCGGCTGTAAGCAGATCTAGGGCCCGCCGGTTTTGAAGGGTGACTTTAGCTAGCGAAGTGACTTGTCTTTGGAGAGAGGCTAGGGAATCGGCAGTGGATGCCAGGGCTCCCTCAAGTTTGGCGTCGAGATCTCTAACTGCCCATAGAGAGTGACCCAAGGCTCCTCCTGAAAACCCCACCCCAATGGCTGAGGTGATTAAAGAGATACCGACCATGATGGGAAGGAAAGCAGCCCTTTTTGTGCGCGAGTGCAAGGGAGGTTGGAGCTCAAGGAATTCTGCCATGCTGTAAAGTGTAAGCTGTGGGATTAGGGTGACGAGAATGCAGGGTGTATCGGAATTGAGAGGCAGTGAGTTGAAAAGGCTGCCATTACACCAAAAGAAGTGTCCCGGTTGTGTAAAAGTCTTGGAGCCGGAGGTAGGGGTGTAGATAGAGAGGCAGTGAAGTGCACTGGAGGGGGGTGGAGTTGGGCCTACACAGTGGTGGATGGTGAGATTATCTGGGTATTCTGGCTCCCATAGGGGTATGTCTGCCAGGGGACGGAGGGGTTGTCCTTCTGCATGGAAGGAGTAGTTGGAAATATTAAGGGGCACGGCGGCCAGCAGTGGGCGCTGTAGTGATGCGCACAAGAAACAATTGGCGGTGTTGAGGGTGTGGTTGAGAAAGATGGTGGTGTCTTGAATGAGCTGTAACCAAGAGTAGGAGGAATAAGATGAAGAGGCGCCGTCAAGAGTTTGGATAATGACCTTTTCGGAATGTCTGATATCTGATGCAACTTGAGAGATCTGGGAGCGAGAGGGAACATACTCTCGAGAGATATGAAGGGTACCGTGGGGGGTCGAAGACCCCTTGTAGTAAACTGAGGCTGTTACTCCAGCAGCCCATCGAGAGTCCCAGGGATCTGGGATTGATAAGGAGAATGAGCCGTTGGGATATTTCATGAAACGGTTGGAGGAGTAATACTGTGGGTACTGGAAGTCACCCATGTAGTGAATGGTGCAAGACCAGTAGGGGCATCCCCCGTAGGTGTCTGGCCATCGCCTGCAATAGGCTTGTCTTTGGTCATAGAGGAAGCAGAGGTAGGGAGAATAAAGGTAGCTGTAAATGAATACTTCAGTGGAGGGAGGAAAGTGGAGGTACAAAGGCTCAGAGCAGCCTTTCAGAGGGCAGTCTGATGTGGCAATGAGGGCAGTAACTTTTGTTTGATGCTGTGTGTAAGTCTGCTTGACTCTGAATCGCCATACAAAGGAGGATGGGGCGGCAGGGAAGACAATAGGAATGAGGGAAAAAAGCGAGAGAGCAGTAAAGGAGGAAAAGGTCATGATTCAGGTATGGATGGCAAAGAGGGTGCACGGGAGATGCGGAGCTTCAAGGGATCAGAGGGATGAGGTGTGGTAGAGTAGACAGCGTCTTGGGCTGTGTCCGAAGGACTCTGGATTGTGACTGATGGGTCTTGGGTGTCCAGAGAAGGTGAGTCTTGGGTATTTGGTTTCAACCTGGAGATATGAATCCAAGGGGTGACAGAGTTATCAGGCAGTGAGAGCTTGGCAGCCGAGGGGGTGCAGAGAATAACTGGGTGTGGACCTTCCCATTTCGGGGTGAGAGAGGGCTGATCCTCTGGTGGCTTATAAAACACTAGTTGGCCGGGCTGTAAGACAGGAGGATTTTGGGAGGCGGATGGATCAGGAAGGAGCCAATCTTGATATTTCCACAATTCAGTGCGGAGGAGAGAGAGTAGTGGAAGGGCTATATTGGGAGGAATTGGTCCTTTGTGGGAAGGGAGCCCCGGGGGTAGAATCGGGCGGCCGTACATGATCTCAAAGGGTGACAAGAAGGAAGGTTTCTTTGGGAGGGCTCGAATGCGGAGTAGAGCTAAGGGAAGTAAGCGAACCCAGTCAAGGTGTAGTTCTAGAGATAGTTTGGTCAGGATGTCTTTTAGAGTCCTATTGGCTCTTTCTACTTTTCCTGAAGCTTGTGGTCGATAAGGACAATGTAAATGCCAGGGGAGCGAGAGCGACTTGGAGAGGTTCTGGATAATTTGGGCAGTGAACTCAGGGCCGTTATCTGATTGGAGGGAAGTGGGCATCCCAAACCTAGGAAAGATCTGGGTGAGGAGGATAGAGGCAACTACGGATGCTCGTTTGTTAGTGGTGGGGAAAGCTTCAACCCATCCTGAAAATGTATCTACTAGCACGAGTAGGTATCTGGTACGTCGTACAGGGGGCATGTTAGTGAAGTCTATTTGCCAATCTGCAGCGGGGACATTACCCCTTGCTTGATGAGCCGGGAAGGGTCGGGCTTTGAGGGGGGTATTAGGGTTAGTGCGTTGGCAGATGGTGCACTTGCAGGTTATTTGGTTAAGTAGGGTTTTGTCTTCAGGAGAGAGAGGAAAAAAAGATTGTAAAAAATGGATTAAGGATTGGGGGCTGGGGTGGAACAGGTCATGTAAGAGGCGGAAGAGAGACTCTTTGTCCTGAGAGCAGAGGGCATCTTGTGATAAGGCTAAAACTGCAAGGGCAGACGGATTGTTGCCTGGTGCGTTTTCTGATAGGGCAACTGACCGGGCTACTCTGTCGGCCTTGTTGTTACCTCTTGCAATGGGGGAGTCATCTTTTTGATGTGATTTGCAGTGGACTATGCCTAGTCGGTGTGGGAGTTGTGAAGCCTCTAAAAGTTTAGTAATTAAGGCTGAATTAGTTATGGAATTCCCTTTTGTGGTGAGGAGGCCTCGTTCTTTCCATACTGCCGCGTGGGACAAGAGAATGTGGAATACGTACTTGGAGTCAGTGTACAATGTGAGAGACGTGTCCCGGGCCAGAGTGCAAGCTCTGGTGGCTGCAATGAGTTCAGCCTGCTGATTGGTTGTACCAGGGGGTAGGGCTCGTGCTTCAATGACATCTTCGAGGGAGACTACTGCATATCCTGAGTAGTGGATGCCCTCATGTTTAAAGGAGGACCCATCAGTAAACCAGATGAGGTCGGAGTGTGAGAGGGCTCCTTCGGAGATCATGGAGTGGCATGGAAGGAAGTTGTGAAGGGCTTCTAGGCAATCATGCGAGGGAGTATGAGGAGAGCAGGGTAGAGGAAGAAGAGTGGCCGGATTTAGGGGCGGGCAGGGGAGGAAAGAAATGTTTGGATTTTGGAGGAAAGAGGACAGTAAGGTGAGGAGTCTGGAGGGGGGAGAGTCTGTAAACTTTTGTAGGTTAAGAGATCTTTTAGGTGATGTGGGGACAGAATGGTAAGTGGCGCTCCGAATGTTAGTTTATGAGCTTCTTTCTGCAAGAGCTGTCCAGCGGCTAATGCCCGTAGGCAGGGGGCCCATCCCCGAACTGTGGGGTCTAATTGCTTGGAGAGATAAGCTACTGGGGCAAAGGATGGGCCATAATATTGGCCTAGGACTCCTAGAGCTTGACTGGACCTCTCATGAATGTATAATGAGAAGGGTTTTGACAAATCAGGGAGATGGAGAGCTGGAGCTTTTACAAGGGCTTGACGGAGCTTAATGAAGGAGTGTCGGGGTGAGGATGATAATGGTTCTTCAGGGGGGCCCTTGCTGAGGTCGTATAGGGGTCTTGCCAACAGGGAGAAGTTAGGGATCCACGCTCTAAAATACCCAGCCAAGCCTAGAAAGGAAAGGATTTCTGTCTTGGTTTTGGGAACGGGCAGGTCAGAGAGGAGTCGTTTTCTGTCTAAGGTAATGGACTTTCTTTGCTGAGACAGAAGGAATCCAAGGTAAGTGACAGAAGGGGAAGAGATTTGAGCTTTGGCAGGGGATACTCGGTAACCTCTGGAAGCTAGAAGGTTAAGTAGAGACGCAGTGTCAAGTTGAGACTGTTCCCACGAGGGACTGCAGAGCAGAAGATCATCTACATATTGTAATAAAGTGGACTCGGGGTGATCATGGTGAAACTGTTTGAGGTCTTGAGCTAGGACTTGTCCAAAAATATGGGGACTATCTCGGAAGCCTTGTGGTAAAACTGTCCAAGTAAGCTGAACAGAATGTCTGGTGTATGGGTCCGTCCAGGTGAAGGCAAAAAAATCTTGGGAGGAGGGGTCTAGGGGAATAGAAAAAAATGCGTCCTTGAGATCTAGGACTGAGAAGTGGGATGCAGAAGCAGGGATCTGCGATAAAAGGGTGTATGGATTTGGAACTAAGGGATGGATAGGGACAACGGCTATGTTGATGAGGCGAAGGTCTTGGACAAGGCGGAAAGATCCGTTGTTTTTTTTAACAGCTAATATGGGGGTATTAAATGGGGAGTGAGTGGGTCTGAGGTAGTTTTTGTTTAAGAGATCTTGAATGATGGGTTGGAGGCCTATGAGGGCTGAAGTGGTTAGGGGGTATTGGGCCTGACAGATATACTGAGAGGGGTCACGTAATTTGATAGAGGCAGGGGGACATAGGGCCATGGAGGGGCTTGTAATGTCCCAAACTTTGGGATTTACAGGGTGTATAAGGGCAGAACTGGAGCTTTCATTGGGTAGAGGGGGGCTGTCGGCTATGAGGGCCATCAGAAAGGGAGTACTGGGGGCTGTGGGATTGGATATAGTTATGGAAACGTGGAGGAGGGAAAGGATGTCCCGTCCTAGTAAGGGGATGGGACACTGGGGCATAACTAGGAAGGAGTGGGAGAAAGGTATGGGACTGTCTAGGATTGTGCATAAAAGGGGGGGGGTTTTTAATGGGAAAATCTGTTTACCTCCTACCCCGACTATAGGAGTAATGGCTGGCGTGGTAGGGCCCCGGTATTCTCGCAAGACTGAGAAGGTGGCTCCTGTATCTAGGAGGAAGGAGATGGGGCGACCGTCTACTGTTAAAGTAACCCTGGGCTCCTGTTTGGTGATGGAAATGGTCGGGCGAGAAGCCCCCGGGCCCCGTCAATCTTCTTCTGCCAGCCCCACTACGGTGGGCTTAGGATGGGGGTTGTTCGTCCAGCCTCCCCTTCGGGTGGTTGGGCAATCAGACCCCCAGTGGCCCTTTTTGTGGCATCTGGGGCATGGGGTGGTAGGAGATCTGGGGGAGGGGCACGCCCTTGACCAATGTCCCTCTTTTCCGCACTTGAAACAAGCTCCTTGGGGGGGCTTGTCTGTAGAGGGGCGCCCAGGTTGTGGTTTTATCAGCTGGGCCAACATCTGGAAATTGGCCTGATCAGCTTTTTGTTTACGGCGTTCTTTCTCCTCCTCCCGGTTATGGAAGACTTTAAAGGCCACTGTTAGGATCTCAGTCTGTGGGGTAGCGGGGCCCTGTTCTAACTTTTTGAGTTTAGCTTTAATGTCGGGGTAGCTTTGAGCTAGGAAGTATGTCATAAGGACCTGTCTTCCTTCAGGTGTTTCTGGGTCCAGGCTGGTATACTGTAATAGGGCTTGAGTGAGTCTATCTAAGAACTCGGAGGGGGTTTCATCTCTCTTTTGAATTATGTCTTGGAGCTTTTGAAAATTGACTACTTTACGAGCTGCCTTTTTTAGACCTGCTATTAAGCAGGAGGCAAAAATATCTCGAGAGTGGAGACCCACAGCGGTGTTATAATCCCAGTGTGGGTCTTGTTCGGGGACAGCAGTGGGACCAGGGGGACAGGTGGGGTCAGTCCTGTGGGTTTCGGTAGCATGCATTTGGGCGAAGTCCCAAGCTCGTCTACGCTCCTCAGGGAGGAGAGTATTGGCCAGGAGCATGAAGATGTCATGATGCGTGAGGCTGTAAGACTGGAGGGTCCATTGAAACTCCCTGATGTAGGTCGTGGGATCAGTGGAAAAGGAACCTAGGCGTTTCTCTAGTTGGGCTAAATCTCCTAAGGAGAAGGGGACGTGAACACGCAAGATGCCTTCGGATCCTGCTACTTCCCGGAGCGGGGCGATAATTTTGGGAGGCCCTCGGGACCGAGTCTGAGGGGGACTGAAGGGTTCTGGCTCAGTCTGTGCAGGGGAAACAGGTAATGGGGGCAAAGCCGCGATAATTTTGGGAGGCTCTCGGGACCGAGTCTGAGGGGGACTGAAGGGTTCTGGCTCAGTCTGTGCAGGGGAAACAGGTAATGGGGGCAAAGCCGCGATAATTTTGGGAGGCTCTCGGGACCGAATCTGAGGGGGCAAAAATGGACGAGGCTCTTGGAACTTAGTTAGAGGGGGGCTGAAAGGCTCAGGCTTGATTTGCGGGAGGGGGGGAGGTGAGGGGGACAGAGGAGGAGGGGGGGAGGTGCAGGAGGAGATGGTGGAGGAGGGGGAAGGGAGAGGATGGGAGGCTTCTGCGGGGGTGGAGGCGGCGGCGGCGATAGAGGAAGGGGGAGGGGCTGTTGTAGGAGAAGAAGGGGAAGGGAGAGGATGGGAAGCTTCTGCCGCGGGGAAAGCGGCAGCGGTGGCGGGGGTAGAGGAAGGGGGGGTGCTGTTGTAGGAGAAGAAGGGGAAGGGAGAGGACGGGAGGCTTCTGCCATGGGGAAAGAGGCGGCAGTGGCGGCGGAGGGTGGAGGGGTTGTAGGAGGGGGAGGGGCTGAAGGGGGAAGTCTGTATGGCGGAGGCTCGTCGGCCGGGTCAAAGGTAATTGAAGAGGGACTGGGAGTGTGTGGAGGGGAGGGAGACGGCTTGCAGGCTAGGAGAACTTGGGGCGGGGAGCAGGTGGTGCAGAGGCTGGGATTTTGAGCTAGGAGGCGAAAAGCTTCGATATAGGGAATCTCCTTCCATTTTTTCAGGCGCTGGCAGTAGTTAAAGAGATTGCGAGTGATGTTAGGATCAAGAGTTCCCCCTGCGGGCCATTGGTTGTTATTGTCTAGGGGGTATGTCGGCCAATCTTGGGAGCAATATTTACGGAGAAGTTTTGGTTTTATATCAGGCGTCAGGGAGAGGGTAGCCAGATGCTTAAGCAGGCATTCAAGAGGTGAACTTTCAGGGAGGGATGAGGAGGCTCCCATGGCTAAAGGACAGAGAAGGAGACAAACAGGGGAAGACGAACGGAGATCCTCAGACTGGAGGCAGACCACAAGGAGACAAAATGGCTAAAGGACAGAGAAGGAGACAAACAGGGGAAGACGAACGGGGATCCTCGGACTGGAGGCAGACCACAAGGAGACAAAATGGCTAAAGGACAGAGAAGGAGACAAACAGGGGAAGACGAACGGGGATCCTTGGACTGGAGGCAGACCACAAGGAGACAAAGGGCGTCCCCGATGATCCTTGGTGGTCTGCGGAAACTCGTATACGAGTCGGAATTTCTTGGGAAGTGTGGGTCGTCACCCAAACTTCCCTAAGAAGGCAGAGTGCCGGAGTCACGAGGTACCTAGCGCTAGGCGTTTTCGGCGGGCCGAACAGGTTTTGGCGGACGGAACAGAAGGAGGAGGGAGTGGGAAAAGGAGCGTTCTCATCCGCAAAGGAGTCACCTCATTTATGGCTGTTGGGGGGGGGGGCTGAGAGTCTGCTGCAGCTGTGAAGGCCTGAGGTGGGGGTTTATGGCTTTTGGAGGAGGGGCCTGAGGGTCCGCTGCAGCCGTGAGGGCCTGAGGCAGGGATTTATGGCTGTCGGGGGAGGGGCCTGAGGGTCCGCCGCAGCCGTGAAGGCCTGAGGCGGGGAGCGTTCCCTCCTCGTCCCCGAGCGTCAGGGCCTTGCCGGACGATCACGGTCAATGGCACTGCGATAGCTCAGGGAAGAGTGGCCCACCCCGGAGGGGGAGGGGGGGACTTACCTAAAGGCCAGAGAGGAGTGGTGAGTGTGATGAGCCAGCGCCGGAAAAAGAGGACGAGGGCAAGCTGCTGCTGGTGTTGGGGGAAGACGGGGCCCAGTTGGGGTGTCCCGTCTCCCGGGTTTCGGCACCAATGAAAGGAAAGGAGCGACACACAACAGCAATTTACCGGAGAGTTCCGCTTTATTAGGGAAAGGTGCTGGGATATATAGGATGGGGCATAGGGTGATTGTGGTGTTACTTCTACGGGGCTGGTGGCTGTTGGCTAGGTGCTGGGATTGGGAGGGGGGCGAGAGGTGATTGGGCTTCAGGTGGCGCCGGCGGGAACCGAGGACCCCGAAAAGAAGCCGGAAGTTCGCCATCTTACTGGTGGGGACCCTTCAGAACTTACACATGCACACCGAAAAAAACTATTTAACCTGCCCATGCAATGATGATTAAGATTTCAGAATTAATCACATTTGGTCAGTTAGCAAATGTTTTATTTCATCCTTAGTCCTAAAAGCACCAATGAAAATAAGATAAATTTTTATTTATAGTTCTGAACTTCAAAATATAAAATGCAGCAAGGTTATATAATTGATGAGTTACATATCCCCTGGTGTCTTTGGGTTTTAAATTCTTTCGACAACATCTATGCAAATAACTACTTCCTCCTTAGAAGATTTATGCCCGTTGATAAAGGAAGTGTGCTGAGTTCATTTGCTGCATTATGCACGGCTCTTACATTTCTCCTTTCTCCCACACCACGTGCCCTCCCCTGTGTGTGTCTGCCTGCTCTTTAAAAATGTCATCCTTCGCTGGCTTCAGGGTGGCACACTTCCTCACGTCCATCATATTTCCTCAGTGAGCACTTTGAGGCAGAATACGTTATTGCCTTCTTTCCATTGTGTTTATTATGTGATGGGTATTGTTCTTTCAGGTTACAGGTCATGGAGGTTTGAGGCTATGGTTCTTATCTCTTCTCATTTTCTAAAATTTACCAAGTGGTCTGCACCCCTATGGGAGTTAATATATGACCTCTCTTCAAAATGCTTATAAATGGGCTTGCAATGAAAAAAAGAAAGGAAAAGATCATGTTTTCTAGGGTCTTAATTGCTCAGAAATGGGGAGATTTTTTCATATTTATCCTTCAGATTTAAGTGGCTATGTAAATCAGTCCTGTGACATGAACTTTTAGAAGAATCATGTGGTTTTTGGATGATCTTCTAAGAACAGGCCAGGGTTTCTTGGTCACCCTAAAGCTGATTCTACAAATCATCATGATTCCTGTTATCTTGAGAGCATCCCCAGGAGAAGCTGCTCCACCCACTGCCCCTGGCCCCTGCAGGGTGTGTGCCTCTTGGCCAAGATGTCGTTGTTGTTGAAGGCAACTACTGTTGATTCAAAATTCAATGGTTTTGAAGGCAAAAGCTTTATGGGGAGAGAGCTCTGTGTCTGCAAATTCCTATAGGCTAATCCTGCAGAGGGAGACCTGAGGTGCTCCCTGCAAGTGACCTGCCCTCAGGCTTCCCGGCATGCACCAGGTAGAAGCTGCTGTTTAGATTGGTTTCTTCTGAAAAACTAAGAAGAGGCTGGTCGAAAGGGTGGTACACGTAGCAGACACTGTAGCAGGTAGATTAGTGGGACATGTGGGAGCCAGAATTTTGGAGGCATCTCATGATATTTTCACAACACATCATTCTGGGCAATGTCACCACAGTGCATCTGGTAGTTTTGGGGTATCTTGTGGTTTTGGTTAGAAACCAAACCTAAATTATGGTAGAGGGACTGTAACTGATTTCTATTTTGCTTACAGTTTTAAAAGAATGTCACCTCTATTGTAAAACATAATATACAAATACATATTTCTAGTATATTATGGTATAATAACTTATAATTTCATATGCAATTCCTTATACAGTAAAACAAAATAAAATATATAATCATATATAATACATAATACAAAGCATTATGTACAAAATATTATGTAAATTATAATATATAATATATGCATATTATATATTATATAATATATATTAACAAATATAATACATAATCTATTAACCATGTATTCTATGACATCTATTGAGAGATCATTCTATAATTGATTCATACTGTACAACAGTTTTTAACTGTTATTCAAGGAATTGGTCCATTTCCTCAAAGTGGTAACATTTATGCACATGAAGGTGTTTATAGTATTCCCTTCTGCTCCCTTTAATTAGCTGCAGGCTCTGTTGTGATAGTCTCTATTTCATTCTTGTAGTTAGTGTTGTGTCTTCTTTCCTTTTATCTTTGCTCATCTTGATAGAGAGCTACTGACTTTCTATAAACAAGCTTTTTGTTCTGTTGATTTTATCAATTATTTGTCTATTTTAATTTCAGTTGATTTCTACTCTACAAATTCCTCTTTTCTGCTTCTTTTGGGGGGAATTTTACTGTCCTTTTTTTAGTTTCTTGAGTTAGATTATTGATTTGAGACCTCCCAAAACTTATTGTAAACATTTCTTGCTGTAAATAAATTTTCCTCTCAATAGTGTTTTAGATGTCTTCAACTTATTTTTATTTTGAATTTTCATTTTCATTTAGTTCTATGAATTTTTACATTTTTTGAGACTCCTTATATGACTTACAGATTACATAGAAGTGTGTTATTAATATTTGAGTGATTATGGAAATTTTCTTACTGTTATTAATTTCTAATTTTACTTCATTGATGTCAGAGAACATACTCTGTATGATTTCAATGTTTTAAATATTTGAGGTTTTTTTTTCTATGAATCAAGATATAACCTGCTTTGGTATTTGTTACTGGGTACATGAACAAATACTGATTTGTTTCAATTGGGTGGGGTGTTAAAAAATGTCAGTTATATCCTGTTGGTTGATTGTATTATTTAGTTATTACTAGTTACTAGTTGTGATTGTTTCTCTGGGCCGATGGGCCCATAAATTTCCTGACACTGTGGTTACAAAGATGGCACACCCACTAATGAGCTTTTGAAGCAATGTTTCCTGTCTTCCATTTGCTAATGTCAATCTTTTAAACTCCTCCTGATATTTTTTCTTAATTTGCAGATGCTTTGGTTTGATGGGTGTTTTGTTTGTTTCGTTTGAAATCTGAGGTTTCACATTTGTGTATTGTGTCACAACTGTTATTAGTCATACTGAAAGAATTCATATTAATATTCTACAAAAATGTAAAGCCATTCTGGTCAGTTTCCAGGATATTGCCAAAACTCATATAAACATAGTTTAATTGATTAGAAATATTCTGTATGGAATAAAGAGATAGCACCTTTGGGTATTTCAGAATATTCTCTCCTACAAATCTTGCCCCTCTACCAAGGTGTCCTTGAAAACTGCTGCCCACACTTTGCAAGTTTCCTCGCCTCTAGTGCCCCTTCTGGCCCCCACTGGCTCACTTGTCACAAGGCATGTTGTAGTCAGAGGTCTAGTCAGTCTGATAATGAATCTGATCTGGTTGTGACTGAATGGTACATTTTACTTTACTTTATTCTTTCTTCGGCCAGGTGAGATATTTACATTTTAATTTAATAATCATTGTCAAACTAGGAGACAAGCTTGAGGTTACTTAGGACAGTTCACACCAAGAATACTCTGAAGGGCTGTCTGAAATATTAGAAAGAATTTTGTAACTGTTTCTCAAGGCCCACATACTTTTCCAAAGCTCCTTCCCTCAGTCAACAGGCATTAAGTGAGCTCCTGTTCAGTCTGAGGCACTGCACTGGGCACTGGGAATGAATGAATGAATGAATGAATGAACAACAAAATGTGGTCATGGACTTTTAGGGTCTTGAAAAGTCAAGTCTCATGAGTTTACAGAAGAAAATCTGTTACATAATAAATACTTGTTTGATTGATTTAAACTAGAACTTTGTCCAGCTGACATTTGTTTAAAATCATCTACTGAAATGAAACAATGTTAATCAAGTTAACGGGAATCTGAACTTGTCAATCTTTGAATATAATTCTCCTAGTGTCCTCTATCGAAAAAAATAAGATTAACTAATGTTTGAAAAATGAATGAAAGAATAACCCAATTGTGATATGTAGGAGATATCTTATCCTGATACCAGAATAGTTATCTGTAATACATACATTGTGTAGTAGGGTTCCAGAAAGAGTCTCCTTCAGGATGTGCCACTTTGGCATGTAAAATATTTAGAGCTGAAAACAATCAAGGCCCAAAAGACTCAGGAAAAAACTTTGGGCTTCCTCCCTTTCCCCAAACTGCCTGAAAGAATTTGAGGACTTGCTGCAGGCAGGAAGCTGTCACCAGAGATACCTAGAGTATAATAGGAGTAAGGGTGGTAGACAGGCCTATTTGCTCAAAGTCCTCTCTGTGTCCCATTGTTTCTGATGGCCCAGCAAACATTTGTTTACCAAACGCCTGCTCTTTCTCATCTTCCTGTGGATTGCTTTCCTTCCCTTTGGAGTCTTGGACCTCTACCAACTCTCCTTAGTTCAGGGGGACATACATACCCTCATTTTGCTGAACTGTCTTTGAAATCTCATGTTTGTGTAGATTCCCCATATGTACAAAATTCAATTTATTTCTCCCTTTAATCTGCCTCTCACCAACTTAATTCTTAGATGAGCCATGAAGACCTTGGAGGGTAGAGGAAAATTTTTCCTCCCCAACACTATCAAGGCATTATTACACATATATATGTATGTATGACAAGAGCTAAAATAAAATTAATCATTTTCCCTTCAACAGAAGGATTTTCTTTTCAAATGATATGATAACTCTGCATTTCTTGTCTAGGTATTTATAAATAGGAATACTAAAAAAGTTATCTCTGATGACTCAAAGGAGAAAATCCAAGGAGAAGGAGCATAGGAATTGATTTTGAAATAACTACTATTTTATTATTGTGAAGCTTCTCACTTGAACTAATCACTAAAACACCTCTTTAAAAGAGGTAGTGGATGTCTATTTCAGGATAGAAGAAAGGAAACACATCTTCATATACTTTTCCTTATGTAACTCTACTTAAATCATCCTACATGAATTACCAAAAAAATGCCACAATAAACTCACCACAACCCTGAAACCTATGGTAGGACCATCAGCACACAGAGTATTTCAGCAAATTTCTAAATTAAAGTTAATGTGTCAGTGTTGCCTGGCAAAGTGGAGTTGAATAGGCTACATACAGCTAAATATATATTCAGGGGAGGAGTGTGGAATTGACCTCTGGCAAAACAAGCCCAAGACCCTAACCCCTGAAAGTGCAAAGTTAGAGTGAAATGTAGTATGAAGACCAAGAAGGAGAGGTTACCTCTAGGTGTACATAGGTACCTGCCAACCTCCAACCTCCCTGTTCCAATTTTACAAACAATATGCTGCTGTCAGTGCATTTACAACTCACAGTCCCATCCCAGGCAACAAAGCAGAGGCTTATTAACTGAGACACTGATCTGAGCCTCTGGGTGACCCAGAGAGGAATGCTGGAGTGGTGTCCACATCCTAGAACTAGGCCATGATCTGGGTTGTGGGGCCTCCCTCCACAGACAGTCTACCCCAGAAATAGTGCAGGGCAATTGCACAGCCATCAGTCAGCCTCCCTATCACCTCATCTGAAAATATAAATGAATGATCCAGTACTTGGGAACATATGCTTGAGGATATCTTAATATACAATTTAATAGTCAAGTTGAAAAATCAAAATTGCGCATAGGTGGTACAGTAGAACAAAACTTTTTAATTTCTGTAATGAGAGGGTTTCAAGAAGATACTGTATCCTGTAAAGGAGAACTGGATTTTAAGAACAAGAAACAATTAGGAAATGATAGGGTCTTTTTAAAAAAGGAAATTATGATTGTTAAATTTTTTTAAATTTTGGAAAATAGAATTGAGGATGTGTCACAAAAAATACAAAATCAAAATACAATATTCAGGACATGTGAGAGAAAATGTGAGACAGAAACCAGTTGAGGGGTCCAACATTTGACTCATAAGATTTCAAGAAAGAGAACATAGAGAAAATTTAAAAAATATCAAATTACAGGAGAGTCCTCAGAGATCCATTAATATTTTAAGAGAAAGGACATAATGAGTGTTAAATAAGATTTAAAAGAAAAAAAATATCTCAACACTAAAGATGACTAAAGATAAGACAGAGACCTCCTCCTAAAACCACATATAACACAAAAATATAATTAATACAACTAATCCTGAAAGAGCAACAGGAAAGAAGGCTGTGCAAGACTACATACACCTGGAGAAAGAAAGAACAGACCTCATGGAATAGGGTAATGTACCAAAGCTGTGACCCGGAAGGACCTAAGCCCTTCCACCACCACAGCGCACTGGTGGGAGGAAGAGAAATAGAGCGGAGAGGGAGTGGAGGCCTGGGACTACTGAATACCTAGCCCAGATTTGCTCTAGGAGCACGGACCTACATTGCATGGTGCTCTGGTGATTAGTGGAGTTGGAAAGCTAAAATAGGCAGAATACCTGGAGAGATGGAGATTCCAGCTGCTTGTGGAAAACAGGGATCCACATCCAGCTGCTCTGGGACAAAACAAAGGCGGACAGTCTGAGAGACTTCCGAACAGTGAGAGGGCTGCTAAAGGGGCAAGGATTACACAGAGCTTACTGCTCAGGAAAAAGAACAAGTAGACAAAATTGTCCAAGTGCGCTCTGTGCAGCAGGTTGGGAGCTTTCATGATCTTCAGGAGCTCCATCCCCCTAGCTGGCTATATGGATCCAAGGCCCCCCACTGTGATACGCAGAGGGCTGTGCCTTCCTCCCGGCCAGCCTGCACATGGCTCGCAAAACGGCAAACCCTGCCCTGGCATCAGGCCAGCCAGAGGGAAGCCCGGCCTACAGCAGCTACAAATACAAAGCATAGAGGCTTACACCTGTGTGTTCACCCATTGGTTCTGAAAGTGGAGACAGGCCTAGTAGCCAGGAAGCAGGAAACAACTCTTCCTCCCCCAGACATCAGCACCACCCACTCCCCTGTGACCCCCGACATCACTCCAGGGGATGAGTAGCTCCAGAGAGGAGAGCTTCTTGGCACTAGAGGGCACCACATACAAATATGAAACATCAAAGGAACCTGGTTCAAAGCAAAATCTCAACAACCCCAGAAAAAGGATTGAGTGAAACTGAACTAATTAATCTTCCTGAAAGAGATTTCAAAATAAAAATCATAAACATGCTCATGGAGGTACAGAAAAATATTCAAGAACTCAGGAACGAATTTAGGATGGAGATCCAATCATTGAGGAAAACAATGGAGGTATTAAAAGCAGATTAGATATGGTGGAGGAGATGATAAATGAAATAGAAATTGGAGAAGAGGAATACAAAGAAGCAGAGGCACAGAGAGAAGAAAGGATCTCTAGGAATGGAAGAACACTGAGAGAACTGTGTGATGAATCCGAATGGAACAATATTCGTATTATAGGGGTTCCAGAAGAAGTAGAAAGAGAAAAAGGGATAGAAAGTGTCTTTGAGGAAGTAATGGCTGAAAACTTCCCTGTTCTGGGGAAGGAGATAGTCTCTTAGACCATGGAGGTGCACAGATCTCCCAACACAAGGGCACAAGGATGAAAACACCAAGACATATAATAATTAAAGTGGCAAAAATCAAGGACAAGGACAGACTATTAAAAGCAGCTAGAGAGAGAAAAAGATCACATACAAAGGAAAACCCATCAGGCTATAATCAGATTTCTCAGCAGAAACCTTACAGGCCAGAAGGGAGTGGCATGATATATTTAATGCAATGAAGCAGAAGGGCCTCAAACCAAGAATACTTAACCAGCAAGATTATCATTTAAATTGGAAGAAGGGATTAAACAATTCCCAGATAAGCAAAAGCTAAGAGAATTTACCCCCCACAAATACTCTCTACAGTGTATTTTGGAGGGACTGCTATAAATGGTTCTGTTCCTAAGTTAAAGAGCTGCCACCAGAGGTAATAAAAAGGATAGACAAAGAGTACAGAATATGATACCTAATAAATAAAAAATGGAGGAGGAACAAAAGGAGGGGAAAAAAAAGAACCTTTAGATTGTGTTTGTAATAGCATACTAAGTGACTTAAGTTAGACTCTTAGATAATAAGGAAGTTACCTTTGAACCTTTGGTAACGATAAATCTAAAGCCTGCAATGGCAGTTAGTACATACCTATTGATAGTCATCCTAAATATAAATGGACTGAATGCACCAATCAAAAGACATAGAGTCACTGAATGGATAAAAACACAAGACCCAACTATATGCTGCCTACAAGAGACTCACTTCAGACCCAAAGACATACACAGACTAAAAGTGAAGGATTGGAAAAAGATATTTCATAAAAATCATAGGGAGAAAAAGCAGGTGTGACAGTACTTGTATCAGACAACATAGACTTCAAAACAAAGAAAGTAACAAGAGACAAAGAAGGACATTACATAATAATAGAGGAGTCAATCCAACAAGAGGATATAATCATTCTAAATATCTATGCACCCAACACAGGAGCACCTACATATGTGAAACAAATACTAACAGAATTAAAAGGGGAAATAGAATGGAATGCATTCACTCTAGGAGACTTCAACACTCCACTCACTCTGAAGGACAGATCAACCAGACAGAAAATAAGTAAGGAGACAGAGGCACTGAACAACACATTCGAACAGATGGACCTAACAGACATCTACAGAATTCTACACACAAAAGCAGCAGAATACACATTCTTCTCAAGTGCACATGGAATATTCTCAAAAATAGATCATATAGTAGGTCACAAAAAGAGCCTCGGTAAATTCAAAAAGATTGAAATTTTACCAACCAGTTTCTCAGACAACAAAGGTGTGAAACTAGAAATAAATTATGCAAAGAAAATGAAAAACCCCACAAACACATGGAGGCTTCACGACATGCTCCTAAATAACCAGTGGATCAATGACCAAATAAAAACAGAGATCAAGCAATATATGGAAACAAATGACAACAATAATTCAACACTGCCAAATCTATGGGACACAGTGAAGGCCATGCTGAAGGGAAGTATGCTGCAATACAGGCCTACCTCAGGAAAGAAGAACAATCCCATATGAACAGTCCAAACTCACAATTAACGTAACTAGAAAAATAAGAACAAATGAGGCCTGAAGTCAGCAGAAGGAGGGGCATAGTAAAGATTAGAGCAGAAATAAATAAAATTGAGAAAAAAAGTAATAGAAAGAATCAATGAAAGCAAGAGCTGGTTCTTTGAGAAAGCAAGAGCTGGTTCTTTGAGAAAATAAACAAAATAGAAAAACCCCTAGCCAGACTTATCAAGAAAAAAAGAGAGTCTACACACATAAACAGAATCAGAAATGAGAAAGGATAAATCACTACAGACACCACAGAAATTCAAAGAATTATGAGGGAATACTATGAGGAATTATATGCTAACAAATTGAATAACCTAGAAGAAATGGACAACTTTCTAGAAAAATACAACCTTCCAAGTGACCCTGAAAAACAGAAAATCTGAACAGTTCAATTACTAGCAACTAAATTGAATTTGTAATCAAACACTACCTAAGAACAAAACTCCTGGACTAAATGGCTTCACCGCTGAATTCTATCAAACATTTAGTGAAGACCTAATACCCATTCTCCTTAAAGTTTTCCAAAAAGTAGAAGAGAAGGAAATACTTCCAAACTCATTCTATGAGGCCAGCGTCACCCTAATACCAAAACCAGGCAAAGATACCACAAAGAAAGAAAATTACAGACCAATATCCCTGATGAACATAGATGCAAAAATTCTCAACAGAATATTAGCAAACTGAATTCAAAAATACATCAAAATGATCATCTATCATGATCAAGCAGGATTTATTCCAGGGATGCAAGGATGGTACAATATTAGAAAATCCATCAACATCATCCACCACATCAACAAAAAGAAGGACAAAAACCACATAATCATCTCCATAGATGCTGAAAAAGCAGTCAACAAAATTCAACATTCATTCATGATAAAAACTCTTAACAAAAATGGGTATAGAGGGCAAATACCTCAACATAATAAAGGCCACATATGACAAATCCACAGCCAACATCATACTTAACAGTGAGAAGATGAAAGCCTTTCCTTTAAGATCGGGAGCAAGACAAGGATGCCCACTCTCTACACTTCCATTTTAGTTCTGGAGGTCCTAGCCATGGCAATCAGACAACACAAAGAAATAAAAGGCATCCAGAATGGTAAAGAAGAAGTTAAACTGTCCCTGTTTGCAGATGACATGATACTGTACATAAAAAACCCTGAAAACTGCACTCCAAAACTACTAGATCTAATAACTGAATTCAGAAATATGCAGGATACAAAATTAATAACACAGAAATCTGTTGCATTCCTATATACTGATGATGAACTAGCAGAAAGTGAAATCAGGAAAAAAATTCCATTCACAATTACATCAAAAAGAATAAAATACCTAGGAATAAACCTAACCAAGAAGTGAAAGACCTATACTCTGAAAACTACAAGACACTCATGAGAGAAATTAAAGAAGATACCAATAAATGGAACACATCTCATGTTCATGGATAGGAAGAATTAATATTGCCAAAGTGGCCATCCTGCCTAAAGCAATCTACAGATTCATTGCAATTCCTGACAAAATACCAACAGCATTCTTCAATCAACTAGAGCAAATAGTTCTAAAATACATATGGAACCACAAAAGACCCCAAATGGCCAAAGCAATCCTGAGAAAGAAGAATAAAGCTGGGGGGATTATGCTACCTGACTTCAAGCTCTACTACAAAGCCACAGTAAGCAAGACAATTTGGTACTGGCACAAGAGCAGACCCATAGACCAATGGAACAGACTGGAGAGCCCTGATATAAACCAAAGCATATATGGTCAATTAATATGCATTAAGGGAGCCATGGTCATACAATGGGGAAATGACAGCCTCTTCAACGGCTGGTGTTGGCACAACTGGACAGCTATATGCTAGAGAATGAACCTGGATTATTGTGTATCCCCATACACAGAAGTAAACTTGAAATGGATCAAAGACCTGAATGTAAGTAATGAAACCACAAAACTCTTAGAAGACAACATAGGCAAAACTCTCCTGAACATGAATATGAGCAACTTGTTTTTTGAATGCATATCCTTGAGCAAGGGAAACAAAAGCAAAAATGAACACATGGGACTACATCAAACTAAAAAGCTTCTGTACAGCAAAGGATACCATCAACAGAACAAAAAGGCATCCTATAGTATGGGAGAATGTATTTGTAAGCAACATATCTGTCAAGGGGATAACATCTGAAATATATAAAGAACTCACCTGCCTCAACACCCAAAAAGCAAATAACTCGATTAAAAAGTTGGTGGGGAGTATGAACAGACAATTCTCCAAAGAAGAAATTAAAATGGTCAACAGGAACATGAAAAGATGCTCCACATCGCTAATTATCAGGGAAATGCAAATAAAAACCACAATGATTTATCACCTCATACCAGTTAGGATGGCCAGTATCTAAAAGACTAAGTAGAATAAATGCTGGTGAGGATGCAGAGCAAGGGGAACCCTCCTACACTGCTGGTGGGAATGTAAGCTCGTTTAACCATTGTGGAAAGCAATTTGGAGGTTCCTCAAAAAACTAAAAATAGAAATATCATTTGACCCAGGAATTCCACTCCTAGGAATTTACCCAAAGAATATAATTTCTCAGATTCAAAAAGACATATGCACCCCTATGTTTATTGAAGCACTATTTACGATAGCCAAGATATGGAAGTAACATAAGTGTCCATCAATAGATGAATGGATAAAGAAGATGTGTGGTACATATACACAATGGAATACTATTCAGCCGTAAGTGAGAAAGAAATCCTATCATTTGCAACAATATGGATGGATCTGGAGGATGTTATGCTCAGTGAAATAAGCCAGGTGGAGAAAGACAAGTACCAAATGATTTCCCTCATTTGTGGAGTATAACAATGAAGCAAAAATGAAAGAACAAAACAGCAACAGACTATTGGGACTAGTGGTTACCAAAGGGGAGGGGTGGGGGAAGGCAGTTGGGGAGGGAGGGAGATGGGGATCGAGGGCTATTATGATTGGCACACATGGTGTGGGAGGGTCATGGGGAAGACAGTGTAGCACAGAGAAGGCAAATAGTGACTCAGTGGCATCTTACTATACTGATGGGTAATGACTGCAATGGAGTATGGGGGGGACACGATAAATCAGTGAATATAGTAAGCACATTGTTTTTCATGTGAAACCTTCATAAGAGTGTATATCAATAATACATTAATAAAAAGAATAAGAGTGGCCAAAAAAAAAACCCCAAAAAACAAAAACACTAAGGTTAAAGTAGCTTAAAACAGTATATATTTATTATCTCACAATTTTCAAGGGTGAAGAGAGTCCAGCTGTAGCTTAACTGGATGCTTTATTGAGAGTATACATGCTGGAATCGAGGTGCTAGTGTGGGCTGTGGCCTCATCTGAAGATTGGGATACTTTGCCATGCTGATGTAGTTGTTCGTTTCGGCTCCTTGCAGCCAGAGGGCTGAGGCCAGCAGTTCCCTTCCTGCCTCTCTCCATTGTCAGGTCATAACAAGGCCACTTAATTCTTCATAGGCCAGTAAGAGTGTCTCTGGTGTGTTTGTAAGATTGAGTTATACATGCAGGCAGTTCTCTTTGCATGGTATTGTGGGAATATAAAAATGATGGTACAAGATGAAACCATGCAGAACAATCTTAATCAAAGAGAAATTACAATTTTCATTAACTGATTTTTCTGTAACATAAAACTTATCAATATATTAAAATTTATCTTACTATAGGTCAAGAATATATAGAAAAAGTCAACTGGTAAAACTAATATATATTTAGAACTATAATTTCAAACATTAGAAACATAGTGTTTGATTTCTTAGTAAAAAAATAACATCACACACACAGAAAAACATCTCTATGGATTTTTAGAACAACAAGGATAAACAAAACACCATAAAAATCCCACAAAGGAAAACGAGATCATCTTGATAGAAATGAAGAGCAAACTGGTTGGTGCTCCACTTCTCACAAGCAGTATTGAGTGACGGCATAAAATGAAATAATATCATCAATGCCTTTTAAGGAAATGGTTCTGATTCTTTTAGACCCCTTCAAGAATATGAAGAGCAGTGTGTGTAACCACATTTCTTATGTTCCCTGGCTTGTGAGATTTGAGAATATCCAGGAATTCATACTCTTCATCCTCCAGCAGATACTCTGTAGACATGATTGGAAGTTGTTCTCCAGTCAGGCAAGTGCTGAATCCCCTAAAGAAATACTGGGGTCTAAGAACTAATAGTTGTGACTCACCTCAGCTCTTCAGGCAGAGACCAGCTATTTTCTAGAAGCAAAGAAAGGATGGATCCAGAGACCAGACTGTTGGAGATGTCAGAAGAAATTAAGTGTATGAAAAATGTGCAGAAGGGAAAGAGTCTTCAGAGAGAAAAATCATGTCCCTTTGAAAGTCAAGGAACATTTAAGAATGTTTTTCAAGAAAAAGAATCTCATCCTAGAAGACTATTTAAACTTTATTCTAAACTGTGGACAAAACTCATACATAAAGCATTTTCAGCAATTAGAATCAAGGGACAGATAAACCAGGTGATGGCAAGGGTTAAGACTGTAAGTGAATGTTACCAAACTCAACAATGTAAAGGTATTGAGGATAGAGCCACAGGACAGCAGAGGGAAGAACTCAGGGTAGGGACATTGACATCATTTTACAAAATGAGGACTCAAGAGGGGGACACTGTCCTTGAGGAGAGAAAGAAAAACAGAAGTAGTTTAGGTATAAGCCATTAAATTCACCAATTAACCGATAGGTGTTAGTCTGTACTCAGGGATCAGTGGACTTGGGGTATGAATAAATCAGGTCATCCCATGTAATGATAAACCAATAAAATTTAAAGCATATAATCAAGGAATAGCAGTCTACTTATGACTGGGAAATATGGAGCAACTTGTAGAACAACCTAAAACAGGAAGGGTCATAACTCTTCTATATTTGGAAGAGCTGTGTTGGTTATACTAGGGTAGGGAGCTTTGTGGTTGTGCAGTAAACAAGTATGTTTTCTTAACAATCTCTTAATGCAGTTTGATTTTTATGCTACATATTATTTCTAAAATGTTTTAACTTACGAGTTAAAGATGGTAGTGGCAGTATAATTTTTGGTTTGTAGACAGGAGAACAGCCCCACAGTGCATGTTTGGTTTTTCCCATGACCTGGGCATTGATGGGGTGAGGATCCAGTAAAGGAGGGTGTGGCGTAGATGTTTCCATGAAGGCACAGGTCACCCTTTCAAGTATCTGTAAGGATATTCTGGGAAAACATCCAAGACTAGAAAAATAGTGGAAAATTCAAGCAAACATTGACTCTTCCCTGAGGTTAGGCTGGATAAGTTGAGAGAAAAGCCATCTGGCATAACTTTCTTTACACATGGCTTGGGGATTGCTCCCACTTTTTTTTTTTTTAAAGCTCTCTGCTCCTTACTGAGAATTGAAATAGTTATTGTTTTTCCCTTTCCTGTTGGAGTGGAGGAACAATTGTTCTGGACAAGAGTCTACTATTCATTTTAAGTACCCAATAAAAGACTTGTATATGTACTCGAAGTGCCAGCCAGAGGGAGGAAATTAGAAACCCAGGAAATATTTGAACACAGGTTTGAGGTTATTTGAACTAAAAACGACATTTATTACTAATGAGACTGAAGATATGATTAGACTTTCTTTGTGAGCAAGCAGAGTATTTCTTGGCAACCGCTGATTTTATTTCAAAAAAAGAGTGCCTTTACTTTATCACACACAGTTTATCTGACCACGGGACCCAATTGTTGGGATATTGATGTATTGTGACTTGTTGTAGTCTAGTCTGCATGCAATTTTCTCTGTAAAATACTTGTAAGCTTCCACTGTACTGAACAAAATGCTTTCTAATAAAGAAAACCCATGTTAAATACAGGAAAATTTCACTAGATTCTAAGATAAGTTTTTTATTGGTAACAATGTAACATGTAGAAAATTTCACAAGAATTTAAATTTGGCTGATGCAAAATCAATTACTCTTTTCTATTATAACAGATAACCTAATACTCATAAAATTAGTACTGCTAGGTAAGACACTTCAGCTTCAGTAATATGTAATTTATATGCATATTCTTTTTCTGACTATCTTTCAAAAAATAGGGATTACAGGGAAGGGGGAATGGCCATAAATGTACAAATGGTTAAACATTCTTCTCTTTCCTGGGGATAACTGGTTACGCATCCCATAAGCATTAATTTCTGTATATGAAATTGAGGATTGGTCATAAGAAGATGAAGTATAAATAAATGACATGATTTTTTGAGGAACATTAAGTTTACTAGACTCCCCCCATCACCGAGTCCCCCCCACATACCCCATTACAGTCTCTGACCATCAGCGTAGTAAGATGTTATAGAGTCACTACATGTCTTCTCTGTGTTGTGCAGCCCTCTCCATGACCCCCCTCATTATACATGCTAATCATAATAACCCCTTTCTTCCCCCTCCCCTGATCCTTTCCCACCCATCCTCCCCAGTCTCTTTCTCTTTGGTAACTGTTAGTACATTCTTGGGTTATGTGAGTCTGCTGCTGTTTTGCTCTGTTAGTTTCTTCTTTGTTATACTCCACATATGAGTGAGATCATTTGGTACTTGTCTTTCTCCACCTGGCTTATTTCCCCGAGCATAGTACCCTCTAGCTCCATCCATGTTGTTGCAAATGGTAGGATTTGTTTTCTTCTTATGGCTGAATAATATTCCACTTTGTATATGTACCACATCTTCTTTATCCATTCATCTACTGATGGACACTTAGGTTGCTTCCAATTCTTGACTATTTTAAATAGTGCTGTGATAAACATAGGGGTGCATCTGTCTTTTTCAAACTGGGTTGCTTCATTCATAGGGTAAATTCCTAGGAGTGGAATTCCTGGGTCAAATGGTACTCCTATTTTTAGTTTTTTGAGGAACCTCCATACTGCTTTCCACAATGGTCGAACTAATTTACATTCCCACCAGCAGTGTAGGAGGGTTCCCCTTTATCCACAACCTCGCCAACATTTGTTTTTGTTTGTCTTTTCATTGGTGGTGATCCTTACTGGTGTGAGGTGATATCTCATTGTGGTTTTAATTTGCATTTCTCTAATGACTAGTGATATGGAGCATATTTTCATATGTCTGTTGGCCATCTGAATTTCTTCCTTGGAGAACTGTCTGCTCAGCTCCTCTGAACATTTTTTGATTGGATTATTTGCTTTTTGTTTGTTGAGGTGCATGAGCTCTTTATATATTTTGGATGTGAACACTTTTTTGGATCTGTCATTTATGAATATATTCCCCCATACTGTAGGATGCCTTTTTGTTCTATTGATGGTGTCCTTTGCTGTACAGAAGCTTTTCAGCTTGATATAGTCCCACTTGCTCATTTTTGCTTTTGTTTCCCTTGCCTGGGGAGATATATTCATGAAGAAATTGTTCATGTTTATGTCAAAGAGATTTTTGCCTACGTTTTTTTCTAAGAGTTTTATGGTTTCATGACTTACATTCAAGTCTTTGATCCATTTCTAATTTACTCTTGTGTATGGGGTTCGACAATGATCCAGTTTCATTCTCTTACATGTAGCTGTCCAGTTTTGCCAACACCAGCTGTTGAAGAGGCTGTCATTTCCCCATTGTATGTCCATGGCTCCTTTATCATATATTAATTGACCATATATGTTTGGTTAATATCTGGACTCTTTATCCTGTTCCACTGTTCTGTGGGTCTGTTCTTGTACCAGCACCAAATTGTCTTGATTACTGTGGCTTTGTAGTAGAGCTTGAAGTTGGGAAGTGAGATCCCTGTTGCTTTATTCTTCCTTCTCAGGATTGCTTTGGCTATTCGGGGTCTTTTGTGTGGTTCCATATGAATTTTAAAACTATTTGTTACAGTTTGTTGAAGAATGCTATTGGTATTTTGATAGGGATTGCATTAAATCTGTAGATTGCTTTAGGCAGGATGGCCATTTTGACAATATTAACTTTTCCTAGCCAAGAGCATGGGATGAGTTTCCATTTGTTAGTGTCCTCTTTAATTTCTCTTAAGAGTGTCTTGTAGTTTTCAGGGTATAGGTCTTTCACTTCCTTGGTTAGGTTTATTCCTAGGTATTTTATTCTTTTTGATGCAAATGTGAATGGAATTGTTTTCCTGATTTCTCTTTCTGCTAGTTTATTGTTAGTGTATAGGAAAGCCACAGATTTCTATGTATTAATTATGTATCCTGCAACTTTGCTGAATTCAGATATTTGTTCTAGTAGTTTGGAGTGGAGTCTTTAGGGTTTTTTATGTACAATATCATGTCATCTGCAAATAGTGACAGTTTGACTTCCTCTTTACCAATCTGGATTCCTTGTATTTCTTTGTTTTGTCTGATAGCTGTAGCTAGGACCTCCAGTACTATGTTGAATAACAGTGGGGAGAGTGGCCATCCCTGTCTTATTCCCAGTCTCAGAGGAAAGGCTTTCAGTTTCTTGCTTTTAAGTATGATGTTGGCTGTGGGTTTGTTGTATATGGCCTTTATTATGTTGAGGTACTTGCCCACTATACCCACTTTGTTGAGAGGTTTTATCATGAATGGATGTTGAATTTTGTTGAATGCTTTTTCAGCATCTATGGAGATGATCATGTGGTTTTTGTCCTTCTTTTTGTTTATGTGGTGGATGATGTTGATGGATTTTTGAATGATGTACCATCCTTGCATTCCTGGGATGAATCCCACTTGATTATGGTGTATGATCTTCTTGATGTATTTTTGAATTCGGTTTGCTAATACTTTGTTGAGTATTTTTGCATCTATGTTCATCAGAGATATTGGTCTTTAATTTTCTTTTTTGGTGAGGTCTTTGCCTGGTTTTGGTATTAGAGTGATGCTGGCTTCATAAAATGACTTTGGAGGTATTCCCTCATCTATTTTTTGTAAAACTTTAAGGAGAATGGGTATTATGTCTTCTCTATATGTCTGATAAAATTCTGTGGTAAATCCATCTTTCCCAGGGGTTTAGTTCTTGGGTAGTTTTTTAAATTATCGATTCAATTTCATTGCTTGTCATTAATCTGTTTATATTTTCTGTTTCTTCCTTGGTCAGTCTTGAAAAGTTGTTTTTTTCTAGGAAGTTGTTCATTTCTTCAAGGTTATCCAGTTTGTTAGCATATAGATTCTCATAGTATTCTCTAATAATTCCTTGTATTTCTGTGGGTCTGTCATGATTTTCCTTTCTTATTTCTGATTCTGTTTATTTGTGTAGCTTCTCTTTTCTCTTAATAAGTCTGACTAGAGGCTTATCTATTTTGTTTATTTTTTCAAAGAACCAGCTCTTGGTTTCATTGATTTTTTTCTATTGTTTTATTCTTTTCCATTTTATTTATTTCTTCTCTGATTTTTATTATGTCCCTCCTTCTGCTGACTTCAGGCCTCATTTGTTCTTCTTTTTCCAATCTCAATAATTGTGACTTTAGGCTATTCATTTGAGGCTGTTCTTCCTAGTTTTAACAGGCCTGGGTTGCTATATACTTTCCTCTTAGAACTGCCTTTGCTGCATCCCACAGAAGTTGGGGCTTTGTGCTGTTCTTGTCATTTGTCTCCATATATTGCTTGATCTCTATTTTAATTTGGTCATTGAGCCATTGATCATTTAGGAGCATATTGGTAAGCCTCCATGTGTTTGTGAGCCTTTTGTTTTCTTTGTACAATTTATTTCTAGTTTAATACCTTTTTGGTCTGAGAAGTTGGTTGATAGAATTTCAATCTTTCTGAATTTACTGAGACTCTTTGTGGCCTAGTATGTGGTCTATTTTTGAAAATGTTCTATGTGCACTTGAGAAGAATGTGTATCGTGATGCTTTTGAGTGTAGAGTTCTGTAGATGTCTATTAGGTCCATCTGTTCTAGTGTGTTGTTCAGTGCCTCTGTGTCCTTACTTATTTTCTGTCTGGTGGATCTGTCCTTTGAGGTGAGTGGTGTGTTGAAGTCTCCTAGAATGAATGCATTGCATTATGTTTCCTTCTTTAATTCTGTTAGTATTTGTTTCACATATGTTGGTGATCCTGTATTGGCTGCATATATATTTATAATGGTTATATCCTCGTGTTGGGCTGACCCCTTTAACATTTAGTAGTGTCTTTCTTTATCTCTTGTTAATTTCTTTGTTTTGAAGTCTGTTTTGTCTGATACAAGTACTGCAGCACCTGCTTTTTTCTCCCTATTATTTTCATGAAATATTTTTTTCCATCCTTTGACTTTTAGTCTGTGGTGTCTTTGGGTTGGAGGTGAGTCTCATGTAACCAGCATATAGATATGTCTCCCTTTTTTATCCATTCAGTGACTCTACATCTTTTGATTGGTGCATTCAGTCCATTTACATTTAGGGTGATTATTGAAAGATATGTACTTATTGCCATTGCAGGCTTTAGATTTGTGGTTAACAAAGGTTCCAGGGTAGCTTCTTTACTATCTAATTGTCTCACTTGACTCACTTATTAAGCTATTATAAACTTAGTCTGATGATTCTTTATTTCTCTCCCTTCTTATTCCTCCTCCTCCATTCTTTATGTGTTGTGTTTTAATCTATACTCTTTTGTGTTTCCTTTGACTGCTTTTGTGGGTAGTTGATTTTATTTTTTGCTTTAGTTAGTGTTTGGTTGGTCTACTTTCTTTGGTGTGATTTTATTTTCTCTGGTGACATCTATTTGGCCTTAGGAGTTCTTCCATTTAGAGCAGTCCCTTTAAAATATCCTGTAGACGTGGTTTGTGGGAGGCAAATTCCCTCAATTTTTCCTTTTCTTGGAATTGTTAATCCCTCCTTCTTATTTAAATGATAATCGTGCTGGATACAGTATTCTTGGTTCAAGGCCCTTCTGTTTCATTACATTAAATATATCATGCCATTCTCTTCTGACCTGTAAGGTTTTTGTTGAGAAGTCTGATGATAGCCTGATGGGTTTTCCTTTGTAGGTGACCTTTTTTCTCTCTTTGGCTGCCTTTAATACTCTGTCTTTGTGTTTGATCTTTGCCAGTTTAATTATTAAATGTCTTGGTGCTGTCCTCCTTGGGTCCCTTGTGTTGGGAGATCTGTGGGCTTCCATGGTTCGAGAGACTATTTCCTTCCCCAGTTTGGGGAACTTTTCAGCCATTATTTCTTCAAGGACATTTTCTATCCCTTTCTCTTTCTCTTCTTCTTCTGGTACCCCTTTAATGCAAATATTGTTCCATTTTGATTGGTCACACAGTTCTCTTAATATTCTTTCATTCCTAGAGATCCTTTTATCTCTCTCTGCCTCAGCTTCTCTGTATTCCTGTTCTCTGATCTCTATTCCATTAATGGCCTCTTGCACCTCACCCAGTCTGCTCTTAAGTCCTTCCAGAGATTGTTTTATTTTTGTGTTCTCCCTCCCAACTTGATCCTTTAGCTCTTGCATATTTCTCTGCAGGTCCATCAGCTTGTTTATGACCTTTATTTTGAATTCTTTTTCAGGAAAATTGGTTAAATCTATCTCCCCAGGCCCTCTCTTAGGGGTTGTCTGGGTGATTCGTACTAGACCAAATTCTTCTGCCTTTTCATGGCAAGAGAGGTAGTCATAGGCAGGTGGCATGTGTGTTAGCTGGGAGAACAAAGTCCCTTCCTGCTTGCTGGCTGCCTTGCCCTTCTCCGCTGCTTGTACCAGTTACCCGCACAATGGGAGCAGGCTCCGGGTTAATTTCCTAAGCTGCAGCGGGCTGGGGAACCCAGAGCCCTGTGGGGAGTGGCAGGTGCGCCAGATGTGCTCTCCTGCAAGAACAGTGCCCCTTTGCACCTTGCCCCGGCTTCTTCTGCCTGCTCCAGGTAGATGCTCACCGGCGGTGGCTTTTGGATCTGACCTCGGTGGCTGCACTCTGGTAGGAGGCTCTGGGCGGGGCCATGCAGGAGGGGCAATGAACCAGGGGGTTAGGGCACCTGAAGTTCCCCGGGATTCCCAGCTGCTGGGGTGAGTGTGCTGGGATGATTCCGTCCAGCTGTGAAGCCCCTGTAAATGACATGATTTTTTAAGTTGAAATGTTATAAACACTCTTTTAGTATAAACATAAACTAACAATAAAATCAGTGTTCAAATTAAAGAGGGTAACATTTGAGATATTTGGTCAGTATTTATAGATGAATTAATATATTATTTCTATTATTTTTATAATTACAAAGTTATGTCTTTTTTTAAAAACACAAAGAGCACATAAATGTTTAGAAGGCCTTGTGATCACTTTCCACTTTACTGAGAAATAACTACTGATGTCAGTTTGGGGCATGGCTGTCCAGATATTCTTTCTGCATTACAGTAAATAATATGTAGATTTTTAGTATACGTGTCCTTTTGTGACTTTCGTTTCACGCCTGAGCACTGTATACCATGAGCATCTTTTCAAGTGTTCTTTCAATATATGTTGCCATTTGATAGTCTTTAACTGCTTTCAAAATGATCATTTTCCATAAAGTTTTCAAGATAAAAAAAATTACCATGCTGTTCAAAATATAATAGAGACTATTTAAATGTGGTTCTGTTCTTGGGGGTCATAAAAAAATGGAACATGCACTGTGTGTTAAGGAAGTGTGAGCAAGAGATACAAGATGTACTAAGATTAAAGGAATATTTTGAAGACTGCCTAAGTCAACCTGTGCCCCTGCTTGGGAATCTTGAGGAATGTTAGCATTATGCATTAAAAAACGAGGTAACTCTTTTATTAGAATCAGTCCATTAACTACCAGGTGGCCTTTAGGGAGCTGCTACATCCTTGCGTCCTTCCACTTCTGGCACAGAATATCTCCAGTGGCCCAGAGGTCAAAACTGGGCAAGGAGGATATCTGGAGATGCAGTCCCGACAGCCAGCCTGACTGAGTACAAAGTAGCCACTGAGAAAAGCTGAGAAGTGGTGGTGACCTGGAAGCTAAGTAAGTAGAAGTAAGCACAGCAACTTAAGGAAGAGAAAATGACCATGTTCTTCAAGTTTTCCTGGTAAGTGAGCTGAAGGTGGAGCAGGTGTCATCCAGCTGGCATTGTAAATGCTGTTGTTAAATTCCATATAATGGTCTGAGGGCTTGGGGGAGGGGAGCAATATGGAGTCAAGTGTATTTGGAAGACAGCAGGGCAGAGGACGTGGAGAGAAGTAGGGACAGCACCCTGTGGAAATCAATGCCAATAAAGAGTAAGGGAGTGTGGAAATAGGATCAGTATTTTTTTTAAAGAAGTGTGGAATAGCAATATTTTGAAAGTTGATGGAATAAACTAGAAACATGAAGAACGCATAAATAAAAAATAGAAGGGTTGATGTGTTACAATTTCTGGGTAATTTCCTCCAGCAGGCAAGAAGGGGTGTGGTTTGGTGCACAATGATGGGTCCTTTTTACAGGAGCAGGGCCACCTCTCCACAGTGGTGGGACGGCATAACGTGGCATATAGGTGAGGACAGCAGAGTGATGTGCCCTTGATTGTCCGGATGACATCTCATTGGATTGCTCCAAGTGGAAGCAGGAAGCAAAGACATCAGCTAAGAGAGAGGGTGGTGTGGGGAAGGTGTTGGTTTGGAGGCAAGGTATGGTGTGAAATAACTACCCAGAGTTTGGGGGACCAGGATTGGGCACAACTGCCTGGTAACTTGGAAGACCCACTTAGGGTTCATGGCTGTGGTCTACAAAATAAATAGTTGTAATTAGCTTCATTTTTAATTACAGAGAAATGAAGTGTTACTCTCCAGCAGATTTGCATCTCTTTACACTTCCAGGTTGCATTGGCAGCAGAGAGCCCTGCGAGGCAGGCAGAGGCCACAGCCCCTGGTGGCTATTTACATTGAGGCTGTGTGGCAGCAGTTCACATTTAATAATATGCCCCTAATAAAACCCATAACTTAAATTTGAAAGACTCTAAGAAACACTTAGTAAGGTAGAAATATAAGTGCAATTCTAATTATAAGCTATGTAGACAGATTAGTGTACCTCAGCAAATGATTTTTTTTGTGTTAAGTGAAAACCAGAGCCTTTGTCCACAGGTTGTCCTGTCCATGGCCTCTTTATTGCCGCTCCAGGGCTGGCGTAGTTAGGGGTTTATATACTCATTAAGCAGCTTGCAAAGAGAAGCACTTCAACACATAATGAGAACTGGGGTGAGTCGGTTACTGGCACAGGCTGCTACAGCCATATGCAGCACATTTTTAAAATTTATTTCTTGTATTTCTCCAGCCCACCTACTCAATTTTATTCTTCTTGCCAAGTTGCACCCTGATTCTTGCTTTAGAAAGAAGACACAATATTATACTTCTGTTTTCACTCTTGAAGCACAGATAATAACATTGATTTCTGATTTCTCTTCAATTGTATTTTTAGGAGCAAATAATTTGAAAATAGAGAAAGGTCTGAAAGAATGAGATTGTAGACTCTTCAAGTGGATATGCTCAGTTCCACAAGGTGTGAGGAGAACAGATAGGTATATCCAGGGTCCTTGATTTGGCTGCTGGCTCCAGCGTCTTGGCTGTAAAATGGTAGCACCTTTCTTTGGGGTGGGGGCATGGAAAGGGCAAGAAAAGTCTAGTGCTAATGTGCCTTGAGGCCAGCAGGTGAGAGCCGTGTAAGCTAAGACACTGGAACGTTGTACTTTGAGAACATTTCTCTGGAAAGTAAATTGTGCAGTGAACCCCAATGACTTCCTGAGAGGGGTGAACCCATTTGGAAATATCCCAGGAACTCTAGAGAGAACTGGTTTTATAAGGAGTCGATATCACACTTATGCCACAAGGTTTTTGAGGTCAAATCAAGCCCCATTGTTTGTTTCTGGCCCATAAGTTTACTTGGAATTCCAGAAAATTGAAAGTAACGTTCATCTTCTAATTGATGCCTTCTGCATTGATACCCTTTTTATTTGTAAGTGTGTGACAAAAATTATAATATTTGACTCAGTGTTATAAAAATTAGGGTAGGCCTGCAAATATGAATTTGAATCTTAGTTCAAATAGTTCCCCCCATTTACTTTTTCAAATATGAGGTTCCTGTCCCACTCACCTTGCAGTATGGAATATGCAGTGTATGACGCACCATAACAGACACGTACTCTTAGGCTCTCTTTCCTCTTGGGAGAGATTGAAGAATGGAAGTAACAGTTTCCTGAGAAACATTAGTGCCACCCTCACTGCCTGCTGATAAAGGCCATCCTAGCAGTGACTTAACCCTGGGTGTGACAGCCTTCCCTTCTGAAGGCCAGGAACCTCCAGGTAATAAAAGGACCAACAGCAAGTGTAAATAAAAAACGAAAGAGGCATGTGTGAAATGGTCACTTCTGAAAAGAGCAGGACAGTAAGGGACACTGGAAGAAGGAATGAGAAGAAGATGCCCTTGCAGCTGGTCTTGCTGCTCCACCAGCTGCAGTTCCTCTCAAGTCCTTGTGCCCCAATCCTGAATAACTGCACTCAGCAAGAGAGAGGCAGGCATCAGGCAGAGAAACTGGAGATGAAGCAGAATATGGCAGCCCTTATTCTCAGAATTTTAGCCCTATAAATGGGCGGACCACCTTTTTCTCTGGTCCTGTCGGTTTCTTGGCATGAGGGATCCATACCTTAATTGCTTTCATATACATCACATTTGTTCATCAGTTAATGTTTACTTTACATTGTTAATGATCAAGCAGGGGCGCAGGGCCCCGTGAGAGGGTAAATCCCTTAAGTGACAGATGTCAGATAGTTGCATCCCCAGCAGAAAGACCTGCATGGTAGATAATTAACATTTGGTATAATTAGCATAAAATTATAACTCTCAAGTTTAGGAGATCCAGACAGGTCAGGTCTTGATCTCTGTGGATGCCTCCTGAACTCTCTGGGCTACATAGAGTACAGGGAGCTGGAGGCCAGGCAGCAGTGTTTGTAGGTGTCCTCAACTACTTATGGTCAGATCCGCTCAGGTTTGCCTATGCCCATGCCTGTGGCAAAGCAGAATGCAGGGGTAACTCAGTGTTATTTAATCAGGGGATAAGCATCCAACGCTAGTGTGGTTAAGATGATTCCCACCTCCTCTGCCCAAGCCCCAACTCAAATCACTGACAGTCACTGTGATCTTGAGATCTGAGGCCTCTGAATCAGGACCACATCCCAGAAAGAACTTATTTTGAGCTGAGCTCTCACATTGCTAAGAGATGAGCAGATTCCAAGTTAAGAAGAAACTAATCTCTGAACACTGTGAGTTTATTATGCAACCAAAGAGACATCAGTAATTAATTTCTCTTGTGACTAATGATTATGGCTTTTGCTGAACTAATTCAAGTTGATCTTTAGAGTTCAGTGTAATCCATTATTTTTTAAATGTGAAAGGGTCTCTTATTAAACATTTATTTACTTCCTTCATACAGCCATGAATCCCAGTGAGGTGCTAATAGTCTGCACACTGCCTTGTGGTATTTCCATACCTATAATGTCCTTTCATTGCCAAGAATAACAAATGAAGAAACCATTGCCACAAGGCAAACCTGTACTCTGTCTCACTGAACTTGCCCAGTTTAGTGAGTAGGGACATGAATGTTACATGCCAAAAAGCAGGAAGAACCACTCAAGAACATGGACATGCTCTAGCTGCTGTGAATGTTCTAGAACTTCTTTCCACTCCTTATAGATCTCATGTTTCTTTAGCTTCCTGCTGACATCAAGGATTAGGCAAAGACTATTTGGGATATAAACAGATGTCCCATTGGCCAGTAAGTACAAATCTGTTGTTATATGTTTTATTTATATTAATACCCTAAATACCACTCTTCCTACTTGACTAGACTTCAGTCATTTGCTGGAAATGTGTTCAGAACCAATCCCCATATGTACATTTGGGTGCATGTGTGGCCCTCCTGGCTGTTTACCGCTTTCTGCAGGGAAAGCCTGGAGTCACTAATTCAGATTCTATGATGAGTGCTGAGACAGGACACCAGAGAAGGCTCCTGCCACATCATTACCACCTTAGATCCAAGACTGCCTTTCTCTCCTCACTGTGGCAGTCTTGTCACCTGTCATGTGAGGAGGGGAATGGCTCTTCCCTCTGTCCCTACTCAAAGAGAAACCTAAATCCTAACATGTTAAAAACAAACAAACATATAACAACAATAAGAAAAGTAAGCTCACCTTTACCCATTTCCCCTGACACTCACCCTGACAACAGGAGGGTGGACTCGCCTCTGCTCTGCTGTGTATTGTCCATGGACTCACCCTCACCCGAGATCTACAATGCTGGGACTGCATCCAAGCTGCTCACTATTCTATTTAACAGCAGTTACTGTGTGCTCTTCTTTACTACAACCTATGCTTGTTGAGAACATGCATTGAGAGTCTGAACGTCAATGGTGGTCAAAATCCCAATGCTGCTTCTGTTTTCTGGTGAGTTTATATATGAAATTAGTCATGTGGGAGTGGGCTTAGGTGATGCCTTGGTGGTTATCTAAACCCCATGGCCAAGGCAGAAGGCAGTAGACCTGTCTTCTGCCACACATCAACATCTGATTAGAATCTGAGAGACTTCAGCTATCATGTATTATGTATTAATTATATATTGCATATCATGTTGAGTTTTTCTTTTCTTGCTATTATAAAGGTATGACACATACCTTTTGCTATGCTATTTAAAGGTGATGCATTGCTGTAACAATGGTCTAGGACTTTGATTCACTATAATAAGTAAGTGCCTTCATACAGAGGGGTGGTAATGTAATTGTCATGGGAAGATGAGAAAAGAACAGAGGGAAAATTAATATGTACAAGGCTCTCAGGTCCAGAAGAAAACCATAGCAAGTCATGACACACTTTGAATAAAGGTTTCAAAATAGTTAAAATAAATTTAAGAGTTGTAAGAATGCAGTCATCAACTGCTCAGGACTCCTGGGTGGGCCTCAAAGAACAGACTGTATGACATCCACATTCTTGCTGCGGTGGACACACCTCTGTGGGCGTGGTTGTGAGCTGACCCAGTGGCCAAAGCTATTAGCATTAAGCCCAGCATAAAATGTTTAGGAGAAGTTCCATTGCCAATATGTTTAATATATTATGTCAGGTAGCAACATCAAATAATTGATTACTCTCTATTGCATAAATTACATCCACTAAGTAAAACTAAGTAACCATAAATGTAGGTCAGATCTGGAGCAAGACCTAGAGGGTGTTTGTTTTCTTCCCTTTGTAAGTTGCCATCACAGTAGTTGGACGGACTCTCACCTAGTGTGAAGTCCTGTCTCAGCCTCCAATTTGCTGACCCAAATTCCAACTTGTGTCTGCAGAGTCAGCTCTGCTGATATTGAGTCTTCAGGGAGGAAATGAGGAGAGGAGTGCTTTTATTACATACCAGTTAACAGACATGCACAGCAAAGTAATCAGAACACCTCCTCAGAGGCAGGAAAGATGCTGGCCCACAAAATCCTTGATCAGGTCACACTTTCCAAGCCACAGGTGAGAGGCAGTATGTATTTTCCAGAACAAAAATGTATGGCTACATTTTTCTCCAGAGTTGAAGGCAGCAGAGGATTCCAGAGGTCAAGAAGAGGTCATGATTTTGGAAAGCCAGGAGGAGGTTTCCTGGGACTGCCATAATTCATGGTATCAGAGTTGGAGTCAGGATTGGAGGTATTCCACCTGATATTCTTGGGTGGAGCTTGGGTGGACAGATGAGAAATTCCAGAAATTTCTAGTAACTACAGAAAACAAATGTTCAGTACCCTTATTCCAGAATTATCTTTAAGTAGAGGAGTATCATATACCAACATACTGTGCATTTCAAAAGAGGTCTGTTTGTGGTTTTATTCCATAACCTTATTGAAACTGTGCAAAAGATGCCTTTTTTGTTGGTTTTGATTTGGTTTACTGTGTTTTGAAGGGCTTCTGGATTTAGATGAAATGCATCTCCATTACATGAAAACATTTCTTACTGAAATGTCAAGTATCCATTCTTCTAGCGAAATTGCCTTCATTTTGCCAGATTATTCTAAGGGTTGACTGTGTGTAGTAATATATGTACATGTATGTGCCTCCTGCTCTTTTTTGAGACCTCATGGTTCTTCCTTATTCTATCTCATTCCTGGATTATTATTTCTACCTCACTCTAAGGAATTAATTCACTTTTTTTGTTGGAGACAAGCGAGTCCTGAAGATACTATTTTTTCATGCTTACAACAATTCTGCATCCACTTGTAGTTCTGTGTGTAAAGTTTAATTAATTCTTTAATCCTGCTGCCGCTTTTGTTTCACTAGCTAATATCTTGAACTGTTTTTAAATGGGTGTAAATGTACTCTGCTTGTTGACATGCTTAAGTGCCTCTTCTAAGCTGTTCTTACAAGCTGCTGACAATTTTAAGACATTATTAGACTAGAAAAAAGTAAATAATAATACTTTTCCTGAGAAATCCAAGTGCCTTTTAACATAGCCATAAAGTGTTCACACATTTTGTTTGAAAGGAGTATAGGGAAAATGATATCCATAATTTATGGGGAAAAATATTTATGCTATCAGGTGGTAAGACTTCTTTTTTAAATTCACCAAATGGCCTCAGTTGATAAAGGAGTTTCTAAAATATTATTCTAGTAGGAATCAATTTGAAATGATAGAGTAACAAGCAAGTGATGTGGATAGAGTTGAGTTTATGATACTTAACTTCTCATAAAGAAAGGAATTCAGATAGAATTGTGTGAAATTATTTATGCCATAAATCACTGGTCCTGCTATGGCTACATTTTTCTCCAGAGTTGAAGGCAGCAGAGCACTCCAGAGGTCAAGAAGAGGTCATGGTTTTGGAAAGCCAGGAGGAGGTTTCCTGGGACTGCCATAATTCATGGTATCAGAGTTGGAGTCAGGATTGGAGGTGTTCCACCTGATATTCTTGGGTGGAGCTTGGGTGGACAGATGAACACGAGGCATGTGCTCTATCACATGAATCATGTTTCCTGGAACAAGCTGACAGCTCAGAAACAAGAGGAGGGGCCAAGAGAAAAAAGAAGCAAGCCAGGGACAAATGGAGGTAATATTTAGTGCCAAGGTCAAGGTGGTCTTGGCCAGTGAGCAGGTATTGAAATTCTTTCTATCCCAGCTCACGTAGTAACTGGCCATGTTGGTTTAGGGAGCAGAGACTATGGTTGATTAGCTAGCAGCTGATTGATCGACAATTTTTATGAAGAGAAGATAAGGTGAACATACAACTTTACTTTGAGAGAAGAACAGAGGCTGAAAAGTAGAATAAAAGTCCCTCTTCAGTTGTATTTTGCCTTAATATTTTCTAAAACATGAGATAATTACAGGAGAATTGAAGTTACTTATTTATAGAAATATTCATGAGTTTCTTAACTGCTAGTGAGACCACAAGTATGATGCCCGAGTGAACAGTCCTTTTAAAAACCCTTAGCAACAACAGTATCTCAAGGTTAAACCCTGTCCTGTTTTTCCCCTTTATGTCATTTGTAACAACTATGGTCTCTGACATTTAGTTAATTAAATGTGCTCACAGTATCTGACTTGGTTGTGCAGTTCCTCTGAGGATGTAATTTTTAAAGGTGGCAAGAAGAATGGTTAACCTTGATGAGCTGGTTAGCAATGGCAGCATGCTATTCAAAAGGAAGGGAGAAAAATTAGGATGCATGTGCGATATGTAGAAAGCCCCTAGACGCAGTATGGCTGTGGAATGCTTATGACCCCTATGATGCTTTGGGAAGCAGTTAGCAAAAGAAATCCAATGATTGCCCAGTCACAAAAGCTGCCCATGCCAGCCAGGGATCTCTAAAATATCAATTACATTTATTAAATTTTACAATGAAGTTTTACATGATTCTGTTGTAATGATGGCTTTTTGAATAATGCCCTTGGACATCACATCGAATTTATTTTTCAACTTGAATTGGTGATTTTTTAAATGATTTTATAGAACTGAGGCAATGCCTAGTAGTTTATCATTATTTATATCCAACATATGGATCAAACTAGGAAACATTTGTGGAAGATAAGAAGCAGTACCAGCTTGCTGAGGTGCAGATGGAAGCTGGTAGCACCTGTAGCATAGCAGGGAGACATTAATTTACTGATGTGAGAGGTGGGGAGGCAGAGGTCAGTCTTGGTAAGCCAAACCACTGTGTATTGATTCCTCATATGCCAGTTCTGTTAACATCTATGATGTTGCTGATTAAGGTCCCTCTGTCTGAAATCTCATCTGCTCTTCCATGTTCCCAGTCTTACAAACTCTCAGAGGATGAGAGGCCACAGTCACCACCCATGGCCTTATTTCATCATTTATTTTAGTGTATTTCTGCTATGCATTGGTGATTTCCATCTGCCTTAATTGTGCAGGCCCTGTAAGAAGGGATAAGTGTGGCATATCCTTCCAGCTTAACATTGGGCTGCTCAGAGTAAGTGTGGGACAAATGAAGCAGTGGCTAATCATTGTTTTTAACTGCAAGGTTAAAAAGATGGTCTGTTTTCTGTCAGCATGTAGAAGGGGGCAGTCTAAAATGGGGTGTGGGATTCTCACTGAGTGGTTGTTACAATCTGAAATATATACAGAAACCAGAGTCAGTAGGGTAGGTAGAGCCTTAAAGAACCTGTGCATCTGACCCAATGGAGAGTCACTGGAAATTTCAGGCCAGAGGTGATTTTGCAGGATATCTGACTGATGGAGCTGGAGAAGGTACACAAGCATGGGAACAAGACAGCCTCGTGAGTCCAGGCTAGAGTGTAGCTGGCTTCCATCAGGATTTGGAGAGATCAAGAGAGTAATTTGGATGTAGGGAAAATAGAATCTTTCAGTAGACAGGGTGGGAGAGCAAGGAATTGTGAATGTCACCCAAATTTTTGACTCAAACCGTTGAAAAGGAGTTTCTAACCACTGAAATGGGTGGGATGGGGTGCACCAGGTTTGGTGTGGTGGGGTTGGGGAGGTGCCCACTCTTGTTATGATAAGTTTCCTGTGTCTATTCTAGTCAAGTGAGGAACCTCTCACTTCCCTCACCCTGTCTCCTAAAACTGCAGGGCCCTACTGGCTCCTTCTGCATGGACTCATCTGACTTCACTCTGAGCCACTCTGTGGGAAAATGGAGTAGGGAAGGGAGCAAGGCTTCCGGGGTTTAGCCTCATGCTGATACTGCCCAGCAACTGCATACAGGCTGCACTTTTCTCCCACTGTGGTCTGTTGTCTTAATCAGCTTCTCCGACACCCGACAGCTCCGCTTGCTCTGGAAGAGGTGACATCACAGTCTGGGGTCTGAACAACTATCTTCAGGGAGGGAGGAGTGGAGGGTTGGGCACTTAGCATGGCAGCACCAGGGGGCTTGGGCGTGGAGCAGGCTCTGTTCCTGAGTGAGCATGGGGCGCCCTGCGGGGCGTCTTGGACGATGACTGAGGAACTTGCCCTGAGGGGGTGACGGTTACCTGTGCACAGGCTGGGGGATGGGCAGAGGTATGAAGGTTTGCCGCTGGCACAGTCATAGGGCATCACCCTGACCGGAAGGGCTCTCTCCCTGGATGGGGTGACACTATGGGAAGACAGATTGGAGTGAGCTTAGCAGCGGACAAAAGCAGATAAATCACAAGCAGCTGGGTCAGGCTGCTCAGAGCTTTCTGCACAGCAGAGCCGAGAAATGGGGTCAGCGCTGGTGGGCGAAGTGAACTCAAGACTTTTTCTAAGAATGAAAAAATAACTTCATGTTGTATACTGGGGTGGATGAACAGTGGAGGTGGAGGAAGGTGTAGGAGGAAACAGTCAGTGTTCTCAGTAGGCAGGCCCAGCCAGACCCCTCGGCATGATCCTAGAGCCCTGCCATCGCTCTCACTTTGGTTGGTAACGTTTCTGTCTTTATGCTCACTGGCAGAGACTAAGGAACATAACAAAGTTGAATCTATATTATGTATTCACTGCTAATGTGACACTAACATCCATGACAACACAGAACGCTATGTACAGAAATCCTAAAAGGTGGCCTCAAATAATGTGTTTTGTGAGCAACAGGACAAAAGAACAAAAGGAAAAACACAGAGAACACATTCCTCAAGTAAAATTCCCTAAAGAGATCTGATAAAAAGACATATTTTAAAAGCAAAATTTGTACCCATATGTTATCTCAATCATCCGGATTGCCATCTCAGAAAATCACAGATTTCAAATGTGTTGTTTTGTTCTGTGAAGGACTGAATCTAAATGATGCATTAGAATATTTCTTTAAATCTGTTAGTGCTTCAAAGGCAAAACTTGCCCTAAAATTATTATTTCTAGATCAGAGCCTTAACAGAGCACTGGATGTTGCATGGGTGCTTAGCACACACTTACTGAATTTTATCACTTATTCTTGTGAAAGAAATATGACCCAATGATCATGATTTTGGACAATGACCATGTGCCTGGTGAGTTATTAAAAATACGTTTTAGACTAGCAATGATGACTGCTGGGGGGAGGGGAGCTGCACTGCTGGGATTGGGGAGTGCTGAGGGAGAAGGTGCCCAAGCCAGAGAAGAAGTCTCCTAAAAGCAGTGGAGTAACCTGAGCAGGGCGAGGCGTGGCGAGAGCTGCACTGCCAGTCCCGGTGGTCCGTGCTGGTGGATGAGGATATGCAGCCCGTGTAGTCCAGCTCTACTCCAGCACGCTGGAAATGGGAACCGACCGCTTTGCGTCTCACAGAGGGAGACCAAGTGGACACTTGTTGGAGGCAGTGTGTTGAGAACTGTAACAGAGTGAAATGGAAATGAAGGTAATAAAACAACTATATTGATTTTAAAACTCAATTGGGACAGATTCTCGTTCCCAGCAATAGGCAGAGGAGTGTTCTAGAAGGAATACCTGCAGCAGTCACTCCCTGCCATGCACACCCTGAAGCGTCATCTGAAAACTGGGAAGTCAGGGACAGAGAAAGCTGGTACTGCCTTGTGGGGACGTCTTGGTAACAGAAGGACATTTAAGATACCTGATCCGAAGAATCAAATTTAAACGTTGGACTCAACTTCGACGGGGCAGGTGCGGGGGCGGGAGGTGCTGAGTCAGGGACCCTTAGTTTAAGCTGAGACACTGGAAGTGCTCCACTTCCTCAGTGCGAGGAGAAGCTGGAACCATCCTGCCGACAAGGGGCACCTGGGGAGAAATATGCTGTCGCTTTTGGGTCTGGGCCAAGATGAATAATAATGATGATAATGCTATTATACAGAGCCTACATTTATTTCTGAAAACCTGACATTTGGCAAGAAAATGCCAGAAGCCTTTTTCCTTTGATTTTATAGTGAAATTACAACATAGTGCACGTAGACCAAACCCCTATCCATTGCCCCAAAATATCATGAAAATTTAGTATATCACCCATACAATAAGAGGTAAAATGCTTACATTTTTTTCATGATCGATTAAAAAATATTTTGTTAGCAAGCTGCTGTTTTTCGGGCAGCAATGTGATCTAACTTGAGAAGAACTCAGAGGCATGCTTCTGTGTGCACAGTCAATAGCTTCTCCAATGTCTACACATGTTGATACTATACTGAGTTTAGGAGAGTAATGTTAGTGAGGGATCACCGTCCTCATGAGGGGACACCACATGCAAAGAAATCTGCACACAGTTTTACAAATTGGAAACTATTCAAAGGCGCAAAGAGCAAAACAAGGAAGGCTAGAAAGGAATGAAATGGCCTGTTAAGGAAAGTGTGTTTTGAAAGGAAAAGATCATACAGAAAGGGTAAATTTGAAAGACCAATACGCATTATAAAGACTCTGCTACAGATGTAATTAAGGGAAACACACACATCATAACTTGTCTGAACGTGTGTTAGTTTTACTTTCAGATGAAGAGATATTTTGTTACCTTTGATTTGGGTGCAGCAGGTTTTCCTGAGCTCAGAGAAGGCTGATGCCCATGGAAATTCCACATTGCATCTGACTGCTCCAGCACAAACATACAGTAACTTATAAACTGGACCATCCTTAATGCTGCCTGTTACCCTACTAGACCTCTTGTTTTTATGTTTAAAACTTTCTTATTGTCTCAAGTAGTTTTCTGGCACTTGGCTATTATTTTTGCTTTTGGATTAACTATATCCCAAGGAGATCATTCAGAAGCCAGTCCTTTAGCTTGATAAGCCTACTTTATCTGAAAGCTTACCATGCCCTCATGTCTAAGTGATTGTTCTCAGCTTCATCTGTGGAGCATGTGGAATGTGCTTTTACATGACTAATGCACATAGTCCTCCTGAGATGGCACGGTGGCGGGAATCCATTAAAACATGCTCTCTACTTAATACTATGCATGAACTCCACCTGCTTAGATATCTGTTGCACTTTGCAATATTAATTTTTATGAGTTCATAAGTATCTTATTAATGGCAACACCAAGAGAGAAGAAGCCTATGTCTGCAATTCCAGAAGAGATAGGTATTCTTGTGGGAGATTAAGGGGTGCAATTCTGACTGTGTGCAGCTGCACTGAAGATGTGATTTTTTTCAAAGAGTGCATCTGTGGAGAATGAACTTTATCAATGGTGAAGTTATAGAAAACATTGTGTTTTGCTACTAACCTATTAGTTATGAGGAATGGGGACCCCAAGTGTCATTTAAATTGCTTACTGAAGATAAAAAGTATATACCAAAATAGCTTCAGACTTTTGGGGCAAAGAAATGCAAAAAAGATTATATATTTCAAACAATGCAAAATTTAATTATTTCATCCATGGGAATGGTTAGCTTATTGTTAGTTTTCTAATAAGCCTAAATTTTCCAGACTGAACTTTGTGTTATGGCACAGTCAAAAACTAGGGAAGGCACATACAATTGATGAGACTATATGAACATATTAAAAATCCAATAATCTGTTCTGGTTTTCCTTTAATGGATACCAAAGAACATCGTGCAAATCTCAGAACAGATCTTGAGATTCCATGTTGGAATTGAGTATCAGTTTACATCAAAGAGAATGATATTGGTGTTTGGTGCATTGTTATCCTACCATGAAGAATAGTGTACCCCATTTTTCTCATAATGTGACATTTCTAGAAAATTTGCATGCAATATTTGTGGATGGCTCAGTATTAGATGTCAGAAACCACATAGCCACTGTCCCCTTTTATGCAAATAAGTGTGTCTATAACAATTAATAGCAATACTAATGGGGCATTTCTGTTGAGCATTTACTGTATTACAGTGCATTTTCTAATATTAAATATTTTAATTTACTCAGTCCTGAAAATAATCCTATGAAGCAGTAATTATTATTGCTTTCATTTTGTAAATGAGGAAAAAGAAACACCAAGATATTAACTAACTTGCCAAGTTTAGAAGTGTGGAGGGGCCCTAGGCCAGAATGCCACAGACAGTTAGGGTCTGAGCTGGAGCGCCTGCCGCACAATGTCCTGCCTCTCTCTGCGCCACTGCCTGGGCCCAGAAATATGCAGTGATAGTCAAAGTCAAATAGTTTTTCCAAGGCCAACCAAATACTGGCAATTTACTCTCTCTGCCCCAGACCTATTTCTACTGTGTCTAAGCTCAGCTAATTAAAACCCCTCCCCAGATTCTGAACACTTAACTATTAATAAGTAAGTGGACATTTCTCAACCCAATTTCCAGTATTGGTTTGCATATTTATTAGACTTGGTGCCAGAACTGTCCATGTATTTTGATTTCTTTAGATGCCTCTGTTTCCCCACGTGGCACTGGCCTACCCCCGCAGGTATGGAGCCACAGAGGAAAGGGTTTCATCTCACCAAGCTCGTGATTCCCCTCACCTGGGCCTTCTCTCTTTGTCCTCCTTTTTGTTGGCTTTATAGATGGAGCTTTGGCAATGTTTCTATGTCCTGTGGGTCAAATTATTTTTTGAACAGATTTTCCAGGTATCTTTTAAGAAAAGACAGCATTTTGTAAGTCCCATATCTATTAAAAAAATCCACTTCTACTTTAATCACTCCCTATAAAAATTTTAATGACCATACATCAGCCAAGCTACAGGAGAGTTATTAAAACAGTGCCATGAATAATCCCCAAAGTCCTTTCTACTTCCTAAGAACTAATGATGGCAACAGATAATAATAATTTAATACATCTCCCAGCATTAGCCAGCACAGTAAGAAGCTGGCCCATTTGGCATGCAGTCACTTCTTCAATCACACTTGGGAGGAAACCACAGAGAGCTGGCTCCATGCACCTCATCTCATTAAACCACGGAAGCGGCAGTGGGTCAGATTTGTGCGAGAGATGTTAGAGGAGCAATTCTCACTGTGTTGTCAATCCTATGGAATAAACACCACTCCAGGTGGAGGGGGTGATTAAGTGAAATAAACCCAATAGGTGTCATTCTGCTTCTGCTGAGGTATCTTCCTTACTGCCACTAAAAATGGTGGCTTCATTGATGGCATGTTCTTAAAGTTTTTGCATGAAAGCACAGTTTTCCTAAGCAGTCCAAGTTGTAGATTTTCATCTGGTTAATTTCTGTTTCACATACCTTCTCTAATTTAAAGGGGTTATACCGCTCATATGATCTCAGTTAAGGTTTCTGCCTTTTGTTTGACATCTAACATTAATCCATTTAGGATTCAAATTGTTTTGAAGAGACAAAATAAAATTGGATGTGGGTGCAATGTAATTACAGTGGAAAAAGGGTAAAAATGGGAAGACATATAACACAGAGAATACAACATTAATGATGACTCTGCGTCTGTGCGGTGCATTGGCTAGGGACCCTGCAGTGCTGTTTCCTGTTTGGTCATGACTTGCTTAGCAGAGACTCATGCTGCCCAGGTCCCATGAAAAAGGTGTGCCGAGTGTGTGTGGGCGAGAGTCGTGGAGCTGACTCTTCTCTCTCGCTCTACATTTAGTGTTGAATTGCTTTGAGCAGATTGCTCTGGCAGTGATGTGCAGCAGGCATGGTGGGTGCTCAGCCTGGCTTCTCCAGACCCTGATTCTTCACTTCTGTGCTCCACCACCTCTGTGTGCTCCCACTTCCAGTAGATGTCACCTGCTCCCCTGGAGCTGTTTTGTCTGCAGAACACAAGGGATGCCTGCAAGTCTCTGTCCCTGGGCAGCCCTGAGCCAGCACCTGGGTAGGACTGTGAGAGCCCAGATCTTCTCCTTCAGCTGAGACACACATGGGGCATAGTTTATACCCAGAGTCCTGTGAGATCAGATAGAAGCTATCTTCCATGAGACAATGTCTTAGGGGGCTCCTGTGCCTGAATCCATCCCTGTTCTGTTCTCCACCTCTTCCTGTTCCTCCTGTATCACTTGCTCTGGGCTCCAGGTTAGTTCCTTACTGTCAGAAATCCCCCCACCAGGACAGTGAGTAAAGCACAGCTCCCTCAGGTCAGCCTCTCACACCTGAAAGTAAAGGCTGCTATTCAAAGTAAGTCCTATGGAGAAAGCCAACTGGTGACGGAACAGTAGCATCTGAATTGAAGAAGGATCCACAGAGACCCACTTTGGAACCACGAATGACTAGGAATCACCTATTCCAGCTCCCCTGATTCCTGTGCAGGGCTGCTGAGGTCAAGACAATGAGTTTCCCATAACATTGCCCAATGAGAAGACATAAACTTGAAACTCAGACCTCAAGCTTCTGAATCTACACTTCTTTCTGCCTCTAATTGAAGTTCTCTGTGAACAAGCAGTGAGTCAGGTCCTCATCGCCTCAAACACCCACAGTGATAGTTTCAGAAGAGAAGCTTCTATTCTGACATTCGTATGTTATTACACAGCTTGATGGAGGCATGCAGAGTGTTTCAGCTTTGCTAGACAACCCCAGACACTGGTAGAGTCTGGAGGCTAGAAAGTGGAGAGAAAAAGTAACTTCTGGTCTCTGCCTGTTATGACTGAATTGGATGGTCTGCTGTGTTAGGGTCACCAGCACTGTTCACTAGCTGTGTAGTTTAATCCTAAAATGAAAATACATGTGTACAAATATGTATATATCTCTGTATGTTTACTAAATTCTGCAAATTAGAAGTTATTTATCAACATCAGATAAAAATATATGTGGAAATATATATAATATGTATAAATGCACATAATTGATTTTATCTTGGTGTCGAGAAATAGCCTCTGATTTTCAGCATCTTGTACATCTCTTATATTGTACCAAATTATTTAAATGTCTCCTTTCAACAAGGAAAAGTGCCATTTCCTTTTTCGTGTGTGTTCCATCATGTGGCCCTGCCTCAAGGTGGGACTGACACAGTCGTTTGCATTCATAGGACGAAGTTTTTGAGGACTTCCTCTTCTCTACGTGTCCATTGCTCACCACACATTGACCTCTGCAGGTAAGCCTCATTTTAGAAAGACCTGTGATTATAAAACCATAATTCAGTTGCTAAATGGTAATTTCTTTCAGTGCAGCTGACAGACCAAAATTTTGACCCAAAATGATTTTCCCATTTGGCATTTGCTGGGCACAGGTTCCCAGGATAGCAGGGCTGCAAGAACAATTAGAGCGTCCTCATCACACTTAAACCAGGTCTCATTTATTGCCAGATGATTGATCAAATAACCCTAATGATGCTCCATCACTTTTATATATCTGCCAATTTCCTGAAATTCAGTTGAAATTGGTGGGAACCTTTCCACTGGAATTTGGTATCTGTTTATTATGTAGAGACAGTGCCTACAGAAAGTCACATAAATTGGTCTATTGATGCACTTTTTATCCTTTACTGTTAATGGCATCTCAATGATACAAGGGAATAAAGGATGAAGGGATGATGGAATCAATTCTAACTCATAGGAACATTAGCTCTGTGTGATCTACATCCCACCATAGATGCCTATTGTCTGGAGACAGATTAAGGATAGACTCCTGACAAGGATCTTAGAGCATCGTATCTTCCCTCAGGGAGTTTACAGTTCTCTGGTGAAGATAGTTCAAGAATGCTATCTGGTGGTTGGTTGAAACTCACCTCGTAGTATACTTTTTCCAACATGTTGTACGTAATATGTACTCCAAAAGGTTACTTAAAACAATGGTTCTTTCATTCTTCATTTGTATGTGTTCTGCTTGTAAAGCTTGATCAAAACTCTATTTGTTTGCATTTGCTTCCCCATAAAAGAGCAAAGATTGAAAAAAAGGTATAACCAGACAAATGGAATATTATTTATCACTAAAAAGAAATGAGCCATCAGCCATGAAAAGACTTAAAGGACCTTAAAAGCACATCACTAAGTGAAAGAATCCAGTCTGGGCAGCACATACTGCATGGTTCCAACTGTGACATTTGGAAAAGGCACAGCTGTGGGGATAGTGACAGAGCAGCAAGGGGTTGAGGGGAGGGAAGTGTGAATGGGTAGACACAGAGGATTTTTAGTGAAAATACTCTGTGTGATGCTGTAATGGTGGATCTGTGTCATGTCCATCTGTCCAAACCCATGGAATGTGCACCACCAAGAGTGACCTCAATATAAACTATGGACTCTGGAGGTTGACATGTCCATGTAGTCTAAGAATTCAGAAGCAGGTTAGCATTAATGGCCAAGGAACTGCATGGTCCATCATGACATATATGCCAGTCCACCAAGGAGAGGCTGATAAAGCCTGATGCTGGCCTGTGCAGGAAAACTGGTCCAGTAATTAGAGCACAGCCCAGAAGTAATAGGTCCTGGCTTTAGTTCCTGATTCCCCCACAGTTTATCCTGATGCCAGTGTTGATCAGTGAGACCACGTGGAGTCTGCCCACCTAGGTGTGTGACTCCTAGCTCTTCCACTTTCTCATGGCATGCATGACCATGCACACATTTCTTAAGACCCCTGGGCCTTGGCTTCATCTATCAAATGAAGACATACCACTTAACACTGTTAAATGAGCTGATATAGACAAAAAGCCTGGGTAAGAACCTCATATTGAGGATAATCAATAAGTATCAACTTGCTATCTGTGCCTCCATTTCCTCACCAATCAGTGAGGGATGCTGTACTATTTATTACTGCTTGGAGAGCCCCTCCCACTTGCACTTTATCTTGGATGCTAGGAGAATCTCGTTGATAGGCTCTATGTTCTGCCTGGAAGTATCCTGAGCCAGATTCATAAGTTCATTAGCTATCTTGTTTGTCTTGTGTGATTATTACAGGCTCCAGTTTCACTAATTGCTCTGCCAGAGCAAAACCTGAGCCCTTCTCCCTCTGGCCTCTGATGATAATGCACACCCTTCCTCCAGGACCTCACGGACAGCCTCTGTAAGGACCTGCCCATGTTTGCCTGCCTGTTGGTTGCAGCCACATGTCCTCCTCGTCTTCACTTTCGTAGTACTCCATTTCAAAGAACTACATAACTCTCTATTGCTACACAACAAGCCATCTCAAAGCTTGATGGCCTAACACAGCAGCTACATGCAAGTAACAGGCCTTGCTAAGCCCAGCTGGGCAGCTTTTGTCTGTGGCTCTCATGGTTGAAGTCAGACAGTGGCTGGGGTAGGAGGACTGAAGCTGAACTGATTGTACATCCAAGACAGCTTGTTGACTCCCAACTGACAAGTGATCTGAGCTGTCAGCTGAAGCTCAGCCTCTGAGGTGGTCTGGCTTTCTGGTGCTGTGAACCCTGACTTCCAGGATGGCATCCAAGACCAAGCTTTCCTGGAGGCAGATGCTTCCAGGCAAGTTAACAGTGGAGCCACCTACCATGTTCTAGTCATCAGACCAGCTCAGGACTCAAACAGATGATAGGAGATGAAGACATGGACTGGTGGTTACCCTGGAGAGGGGTTAGGATGAGAGGGTGAAATAGGTGAAGGGCATAAAGAGGCCCAAAATCTCAATCATAAAACAAATTAGTCACAGGGATGAAAGTACAGCATAGAGAACATAGTCAATAGTTCTGTGACATCTTTCTATGTTGACTGATAGTAACTACACTAGTCGCAGTGAGTATTTAATAATGTAGATAACTGCGCAATCACTGTTGTATGTTTGAAACCAATATAATATTACATATCAACCAACCTGCAATACAAAATATAATAATAATAAGAAATGAACTCTCCCTCCTGATGGAGTTTAGGAGGAGCACTTCGACTGGGAAAATGTTCCTTTGTGCTTAGAAGATTCAGTCTGCTATGGGGTAGAGATGGTATGGCAGAGGATTGCTGTGAGGGTTTTCTGACCAGCACATGGACTTGTGCTCAGTAGTTATCAGCTGCAACTATAGTTACTGCCTATTTTGTCCCTTCTTGGAACTGAAGTTGAGGATAAACACATATTATCTTGTAACATAAAGTATTTTAATTGCTTTCGGAGCCTAGAATGAAGCTTCCCCTGGCGTGTGCTCAATGCTTCTTCCACCCTCCAGACCATGCTCCCAGAGCACAGCACTTTGCCTTTGAACCCTACTCCCCCAGGCTTTCCATGAATTCAAATAATATTTGTTGATCAGTGAGTAAGGGCACCATAATGCTGACATGGGGGAAAGAGGTTGAATACACATGAACATGATCATTTTTGATAATGAAAATTGCTCTGAAAAAGTTCAAAACAGAACTGAAAATTGAGACACCTGGTAGTCAATGCAGATGTGAGAATGAGGCCTTTGAGGTCAGATTGAGGTGATTTAAGGTGAAGACAAGGCAACCAGGTGTGACATCTGGGAGGAAACTCCGGATGTGAGATTCCAGAGGAAGGGACAATAGCCATTGAGAAGGACCTAAGGGAGAATTGGCTCAGGAACAAAGACACTCACTGTGGTATGGAAACAACAAAATATCCTTCAGTAGGGGATAAAAATACACGTCCATTTGTATAATAGAATCCTCTGCAGTTACTAAAAAGGACATGGAATATGTGCCAATAAAGAGTAACTCAGAAAGTCCTAATAGTGTACACGATGTGAAGGAATCAAGTAAAAAGGGAAATCACATTTACATGAACATACACATGCATACACACATATGGGCACATGCATGCACACACACACACACACACACACACACACACACACACACACACACACCCTCTGCTGACTGAGAAAGCATCTGCCATCCAGCGTGACAAGGCGTGTGGACTAAAATATGGGCTGCCCAGCTAGGTGGCTGTCGGCCTGGTCTGATCTCCCATATTGGCCATTTTTTCATTTACCTTGGGGATTCATTTAAATCAAGTATGCAACCAGTAGTGAGATTGTTTCCAGTAAGATACATCACTGAGGAATACATTGTGCTATTACAACACATCCTAAGCCTAGCCACATACAGAACAGAGCAGCAGAACAGCCCTGGAGAGACGTGATTTAAAATGTACCACGTTACGAAGTGTGACAAATCAGAGGGAATATTTTCTGAGCAGCTGAAATATATTTTATAATTACATGTTTAAACTAAACACAGAACTGATGGTGTGCAGAAATGTTTAGCTGGAAAGCCTAAAGATATATCCAAAATAACTAAGATAAAAAGTGAAATCCCTTGTATATAATGATGAAACCTTTATCCCTTTGCTCTCCAGATGATTTTACATTCTTAGATCTTCCACACAAACAGTGCTTTTTTTTTTAATGGAAGAGAGTCATGGTGAAAAACTGAATTTCTTTTCTATCCTGTCTGCTTGTTGCAAATTGTACATTTCAGCTGAGAAGCCTTCCCAGATCCCTGGAAAAATAACTCAGTCATTGCAGTAGGATACTAGGTAGTAGTAGGGTTTTGTGGGATAAGGTGATGAGGTAGAAACCATGTTTAGTATATTTAATGACTGTTATCAAATGACCACACATGGCTTGGAGAAAATGAAAAAATTGAAAGCAGAAATTGCAAATAATCAGTATAACAAAGTTTAGATATAAAAACTGCCAGTGTGAGTGGACTTCAATTATTATAATACATTGAGGCAGTCACTTTTATAGTTGCTCTTTAATTAGTGATTTGTAATGAACATTGCCAAACTCACAAAATTGTCTTTCACAATTTTTATGCACAGGGAAATGTTCCCTTTTCGGTTTGCACCATAACTCACTCAGCTATTCCACTTCCTGGGATTTATAGGTGGCTGCTCTAAGCAAACTTTGTGAGGAGTACTGTTTTGATATTAACCCATGTATTTACATTAATCATCATAGACCCTGATTCAGTCTGAGGAAGTAGCAAGGGAATCCACACACATAACAATAGAGAAGGATCAATGTTAATCTTCCAAATTTCAGAGTTGAATTTCAGAATTCCCAGAAGAGGTAATAGAAAGAAAAGGAGTTAGTTTCAAGATTCCAAAATCCTGAGTTTTGATTCTCAATGTCAAAATTTTGTCATAAACAAATAGAAAAAAAATGGATCAAATGTGTAATAAAGCTAAATATCAAGTTTTCCACCCTGGGATTGGATAAAGTAATTAGGGGCTGGTTAGAGAAAGGAAGACATTTTAGAGGGTCTAGTCACATACCCCAGGAAAGGTTAGGTGGGGTGGTCATTCCAAACTAGGATAACCACCAACTGATTTTGGCATTTCTGGTTTAATTAAGATTAAAATCCACAAGATAACAGGAGTGGAGATTACTATGCACGTTTCATTTGGTATAAAAATCATTCTTTGTCCACCTAAGATTTTAGCTGATAAGACTCATACACATTTAAAGATAAAGATCATTGCACATATCAATAATTATTGTATCATAATAAATTCTTAGAAGTGGAACTTAAGGTTCATGATGGAGTGGACAGGTATTTAAATGTGACCCAGACTCCATGTGACAATGTAATTAAGAAGCTTTGGGAATAAGATGTATGGTGCATTTGACACACATGTTGATGCCTCAAATGGTCACCATTGTCTTTGTTTTTGTGGTTAAGTTTGTTGCTATGTATTCCCCAGTTGCGTGCTTATCTGAGTGGAGAGAACAAAGTAGAAGCAACCATAGCACAGTGATTCTTCAGGACAGGGACACCCAAGAGTAAGTAGGTGGTGACAACTGGGAACAGGGTGGTTCGGGGACAAAAGACCCCTGTGGACTATAGGAAGATGGGCAGGGTCTAGGAAGAGAGGCTGTTCTTAAAATGCTCAGAGAGAGAGAAGTGTTTTAATGTTTCCTAAACTTATTTTTATACCCATATAAGATCTCTATCTATATGAGTGTGTGTGTGTGTGTGTGTGTGTGCGCATGTATACACAGGTATACAACTTCCATTTTACTTTACACATGCACAAGCCTTGCAATAGAGTTTGTATTCTTATTGCTAATTTTTTTATTGTCCATCTGAGACTAGAATTCTCCTTCTGACTTTTAAGTCTGTCACAAAGCCAGCAATTGACAAACAGTGGGCATTCATAAAATATAAATGAATGTATGAATAATAATTAATTACTTAGTTAATGCAGACTAACATGTCATTTCTTTGTGCTTGTTCTTGGATGCGATTTGGAAGACAAAACACAAAATAAAGTAAATTACAATTCATTTTCCAAATCACATGGAATCATGGAGGTGTTTTTCTTCTTTCATTTGCTTTCACAAAATATTTATCAAGAGAGATTATCTATTACAATATATACTTTATTTTGATAGTCATATGTGGTTGTATCACATATATGTACTAATGTGCTATATGCATTAATGCCCTTTTCATGGTCCAAGAGACCTATTTTGCTTGATTGTTTTGTATGCTACTAAAGTAAATCTTGGAAGAAAGAAGATTAAGTGATTTGATAGAAGATGCAATTATTTTGAGTATTTCTAAGTACATTCATACTAAAATTAAGTCAGGTTTCATGTGCTCACTTCTTCAGTGTCTTCTTACATGTATGGAAACTGAATTCAATAATCATTTTATCAGTTTATTAAACCATGATATGAGGAGGCAACAGACTCAACTTCTCAGCAATGCATCCGTGCTTTGCAGCGCTCTCAGACTTGGAAACAGATGCAGAGTCAAGAAGGAGGCCTGCAGTGGAATTTGCTCTCTAGAAGGCAGTTCAACACTCCCCCAACACTGAGCAGCACATCAGAAATACATAGAATGCAGTTTGAACTGGCCCCTCCTCTTCTCTCCCTGGCTCAGTGTGCTTCTAAACATTCTCTTTCCCTTTGAGCATCCCCATCTCGCTACTCTAGGCCATGTGATGTTTATTGTAGGGGCAGTGAGAAAATGGCAGGGGTTTCCTGGCAGATACATAACAAGTGAAGCTATTCTTGTAATCTGAGAGTGAAGTGGACCAAGTCTGTGGGTCATACTTGTTTTAATCTGAGTCTCAATGGATGAGACTAGAAGAAGCAGATTTGTTTATCACAAGTAGAGAACAATTGCTCCCATTCTTCCTTTTAACTGGATTGGTTATTGTGCTCTTATAAACCATAAGGGCCCATTAATCCATAAATACTAACCTTCTCAAAGCCTTTTCTAAGCCTAAAAATTCTGTGTAGTTGTGATCTTTTTTCCATTTCAAATAACAAGGTTTTTAATAAAACTGAGCATGAGGCTTCAGTTCTGGAGGTGACTGACATATCAGAATCCTGGGACACTCTCAGATGAGCTGTTTTCCATCTTCATGATAAATTCCTACACTCCTTATCAGGTCAAGTTTTTTTGAGTACTGCTGAACTGACACATTTGTAATGAATTGGTTGTAATATTGAAGTTTTTAATGTTGAAATAAATCCATATACTTCTTTGTATAAATGTTGCCATGGAATTGAAATACTAATGCTGGGCTGAAGTGCTAGATCATAAGAGCCAATGCTGAGAAAAGAATTATCTTTTTCCTGAAGTCACAATGGCATTGTTTTGGAGCTATAAAGTGAGGCAGGCTTGGATAAGTGTTACACATGCTCATGTTAGTTGGTTCTCCAGAAAATTAAATGGCCATCTGTTTTGCATGGCCAGCCAGATAAGACAGAAAGATGCCCTCTGAGGGTGACAGTATGGAAACTACCTGCAGAGGGGAGAAAACAGGTATGCTGAATGGCAGAACCAAATTCAGGAGCATGTGAGAACCCCAGTGCTCTAAAAAGTCCTCAATGCCCCTGGTTTTTAAGCTCATATTTATATGCCCACCTTAGTTTTATGGCTCTCACATAAAAGTTTGACTCCTATTGGGGTTTGCTGGACTGGATGGACTAACCCATTAAACTATTTGTCAAGAAAAAAATCAACACTAAAATACAGAGGTGACATGAGTTCTTGGTATGATATTTGGGATTCACTAACTAGCACTCAGTGTATTCACCCACAAAATAAGAAGCTGGTCATGTGGTTGACAGACTCTAAGACACCCGATGAGCCCCTTCCCCAATTGTCATGCACTTGGGGGACGCCTTCCTCTTGAGAGGGCATGTGACTTGCTTCTAGCCAATGGAATTTGGCAAAGGTGACAGGCTGTCACCTCCATGAATAGTTACATCAGACTGAAAGTCTGCTAGCAAGACTTTCCAGTTGCTAGCAAGTCTATCTATTGACTCCTAAGCTAACATCCTCTGATAGAGTAAGTTGTCATATTGAAAAGGTCCAAGTGGCAAGGAATTGGGGATGGCTGGTAGTCATGAGCCAGCTAGAGACTAAAGTCTAATATCCTGCAAGGAACTGAATCCTGCCAACAGCCAGCATGCTATGAACAGACCCCAGTCAAGCCTCAGATGAGACCCCAGCCCCAGTCAACACCTTTTTGCAACTCAGGAAAGACCTGGAGCAAAACATTCAGCTCAGCCTGGATTTCTGACCCACAAAAACTGTGCTATAATAAGTGTGTGTTGTTTTAAGTCACATATTTATAGTAATTTGTTACTGAGCAGTAGATAACCAACATAGTTAATTTATATTTATGTACTATTTCAGCCCTTTCCACTTTTAACAATTCTTAATTTCTAAGACAGAAAATAAAGAAACACAGTCATACTATGGTAAATAACAAAAATAATTTCACCTAAACTTGAGGTGAAAATGACTAATTTGGGAGTATGGGAAAAGAAAAATTAACTGTGTAGATTTATGGGAGATGAAAGGCTGTGCAATCATAAATCTTCCACAGCATGACTCATCAGATAATGGCTAAAATGATACACCATACAAGATTTAGAAATCTGGAGGCAAGTACCAAAATACTTAAAAGAATCTGAGTCTAAAAATCAGTGCGTGATGTAGGAGAGACAAAGATGTGACATGAAACAGCTCACAGCTGTAACAATATTTGACACTTAAAACTATATATATCAATAGCTATATCATTTTTATACCTCTCATAAATACTTAAAATCTGCATGTTTAAAATTGTGGCAGTTTTCAAAAATGTGAAATATGTTATTTCCATGTTATTCTCCTAAAAACCAGTAAAACAGGTATTTAATCACTACTTGTGGATGAGAAAAATGGAGGCCTGATTTTCCTCTGGGTCACCCAGAAAGTAAATGGTGAAAATGGGGCTTATTTTGGTTTTTAAGTCCCAAATCCTTTGCTGGCTACAAATAACAGTTAATGCATTTTTGAAAATTTAGAATCATTACCAGTGAATCAGTTATAAATAACTTTCCTAAGATTGACAATAAATGTATCTAATATATTTAATGACAGTGTTTAAGGTAGAAAAACAAGGAATCTTACCAACATTCCCTGGTTTTTGTAATAGTAATAATAATAATAACAATAATAATAATAATACATTCACTAACAATATTTCTTATTAATCAAAATCTGTGACATTCTTTTGCATATATCATCTTATATTTTCAATAGAGATATATGGAAACAATCATGGTGATTCACAACTGGACTCATTTTCTGCTTTGTCACTTACTGAATATGTAAACTAGAGAAATTGGTCTAAATGTTTGTGTCTCAGTTTTCTCAAGTGTTACATAAAGTGGTCTCCTGAAATTGTTATAGAAATTAAATGTGAAATATTTAAATGATAAAGAATTAAATCAATTAAGTTATTATTATATGCAATAATGTAGTAGTAGTTTATACAATTAATGTAAAAATATAGAAGCAATTATGTAGCAAACTCAGTCTAAGAAAAAATTATAAAATGATTATTCATAGTTTCTTACTGCCTTTGACAACATAATCTGTTCCACATATGTTGTTGCATACTTTTTATAAAACCCTTCATAAGATTATGGAAAGCTGATTTCTTATGTTTTCCTCCTGAATTTTGCAGTCAGGAAGATGGGAGGGTTGTATATGCTGTAGTACATTCCGTGAATTAAATGCAGTGCGAAAGTAAAGCACAGGCTCCATAACACATACAGCAGTGCTGAGTCAAAAATGTGTGTGGTGACCTTCCTTCAACCTCTACTGTGTTACATATACTTACTAAAATATCTGTGATTTAACAACCTGCAAAGAGTGAGGAAAACCTGATGTAATTCTGAGAGTCTTGAGAACACTGAAAAGAAAGTCCTGTGTTTAGGGAAAAACTGTGTAACAATATTTACAGCATCTGTGAAAGACGTGAAGGCATTGCTAGTACTTTACAGAGAAGGAAGCCTGGAATGAAATCAGGGCCTGTATGCAGCAGGTGCAAGCTGTGTACAGATTCATGCAGGTACCACTGAAACAGACATATAGGAATAAGGGGCACTGTAGACAGGATCCCACAGCTACCATCCCCTGATGTAAGGTCCCCCAGATTATAGCTGTCACTCTAAACAAGAGATCTCCTACCAGGAAGGAAGAACAAAGACTGAATGGAAATGAAATCATCTTCCTTTACCTTTACTGCTTATGGACACTTGCTTGTGCTGGTTTAGATGTGAGATGCAGCAGCCTCTGTGGGGAGTCTGGAGGCTCCTCAAAAAGTCAAATGCTAAGTTGCTCCATGATCTGATAATCCGTCATACATATCTACCCCAAATCATTGAAAACAGAGACTCAAACAGATACTGTCCTCTCTGTGTTTACTGCAACACTGTTCAAAATAACCAAAAGGTGAAAACAAACGCAAAGTCCATCAACAGAAGAAGGGACCAAACTGCAGAAAGCGCATTTGTACTGTGGAATACTCTTGAGCCATAAGAAGATATTGACACAGGCAACAACATGAATGACCTTGGCATTATGCTGAGTGAGATTAGCCAGATGAAAAAGGGCAGATTTTGTGTAGTTACACATCTGTGAAGCACTAGAATAAGCAAACCCCTAGAGACAGAGAGTACATTAGTGGTTGCCAGGCCTGGGGGGATGGAATTGTTGTTTAACAGGTACAAGATTCTGTTGGCAGTGATGTAAAAGCTTTGGAAATAGGTGGTGGTATTGGCTGCACATCATTGTGGATGCCACTGAACACAGCCAGACTGTGCACTTAAAATGGGGTAACTTGTGTGTTATTTGTATTTTACCACAATATAATATTTTTAAAGTATCTGTATGTAACACATTCAAATCATGTTCATACAATTTTGGGTATGTTTAAGTGAAAACAGGCTGGGGATAGGGAACACGAAAGAGGAAAACCCACCTTTGTTGCTTCCTGATAAACAGTTCACGCCAGATTTTAGCTGCCATCTCTAAGAAAGGAGATTACTGGCATCTTGAAGGAAAAACAAACCAACAGAATAAATGAATAGGTGATTCTCCCAAGATGATTCTTGATGGGGGAAGGGAATCCTAGAATGTAGCTTTAAACAGGTCTGGAGAATGGGTAGGACACCAACAAGGTAGGGTACTTCAAGAGGGAAGTTTTCAATCAATTTAAAAAAATTTGTCCTCCATTTATCTACTTATCATTATCTATCTATCTATCTATCTATCTATCTATCTATCTATCTATCTATCTATCTATCTATCTATATCTACCTTTATCTATCTATCTATCTATCTATCTATCTATCTATCTATCTATCTATCTATCTATCTATCTATCTATCTAATCTATATATCCCTCACATTTGAATAACAAGAGTGGTTTAAACATTTCTTATGGAGAGTCCAGGGATGTATTTGTAAATACATTATGAAAATCAAGCAATAAATACGCCATGCCAGAACCTCCCCCAAAGCCATATTTAATTCCAGAGAAAGAAAGAAGCTGTTAAAGAAAGAAAATACAATTAAAATACTGTATGTTGTTTATGACATTCATGTTGAGAGTCCTGCTAATAAAGACACTGGAAAAAGAAAAAACAGCTGGGCCAATAATGGTAGTCATTTTAAAAGCCAATGGACTTTTAGTATCTTCAGAACCATAGACAGATGAATTTTGCCTTTTCAGTAGAAAAAGTAGCAACTCTCCATAATGAAGCTGAGGGACCACAGTACCTAGCATGCCAAGAAAATTATTTTGCAAACTGTGCCCAACTTCGCCAGTGAAAGAACAGTAATGCCGATTGAACCCACTGCTCTGTGCAATCTGTTACATTTTGTGTGGGGGGGCCTGTATGAATGCAAAAGCTGTTACTGACAATATCCTGTGAAAATATTCTAATACTGAATAGTTTGTGCTTTTAAGTCTGAGGGGTGAGTAATTGGGAATAAGGCATTGTTGCAGTTACTGCTCTCCAAAGACTGACAACACAGTCCATGGCCGGGTTCTCACTTTTCTTCCTGCTTAGTCACTTCTCTCAGTGTCTGTATCTTTTTTCCATAAGTGCTGATAGTCTTGGCCTGCAGGGAAATCACACTGGCTCTACCTGCAGCTGTGTGAGTCTGAGGCCTGGTGCTGCACCCTGTGAGCCTTATCCATACCCCATCCCCTCTCTGGAGGAGTCTGGTATCTCCTCATCTTCCTATTACTGCCCCTCACTGACACCATGCATAGAGGACTCTGTCATTTCAGTCATGGTAAGTCCCTCTTTTCCTCAAAGCCCTGAAGTGAGTCTCTGGCCCTCAGAGTAAACTGGAGTCTTCACATAGCCCACTGGGATCTACCCCCAAATGTGGACATCCTTCCCCCTTGGACCTGCCCCTTCCACTCACCTTATCTCACTTTTCCCGAAAGCCCCATGTCCTCCTGGCTGTTCTCTGGTATGGCAGGCTGCTCCACTGTAGGTGCTCTGATTTCTAGTCTCTGCTTGATGTGTATTTTCCTCCCAGATATTTTTTTCACTGACAGACCTCATATTCCTAGAACAGTGTCTGATACATGGACATCAAGTCTAATGCAGGGACATTAGTTTCTTGTATGAGTGAATAAAAAGGGTGTTGCTTTTGGGTATGTTAGGAGGATGCAGAGGAAGGGACTTTTTTTTGTCATTTTTAAGATTGTCCTTTACGGTTAACCTCTTGAGTCATCCTGCTCATTTTTCATATTCTGTATACTTTGCTACTCATTTTCTTTCTAAATTTACATGCATTGGAAAGAGATCAAAACAAAATTGTTTTAAGCATGCCTAGAATAAAATCCTTAGCTTAAACCCCAATTTCCAAATATGGGGAAAGCAGTAATAAAAGTGTTCCTGAAACAGAAGCTCTCAAATCTCAGATAAGCAGTGCATAACACAAGACTGTAACTCCCGGTTCCAACATGCTTAGAGAATAATGGCATGGACCAGACAGACATAGTCTCTTTTCATAATGAAAATGTAAAGAAGAAAATCCAAGCAGAACGTAGTGGACCAATTACGCTAACATGCCTACTACAAAAAGTAGAATAAGTTATAAAACTCCTGTTTTACAGATATTTGAGAATTGTGGTGGTGAGGAGTAGGTAAACTAAAATTTCAAGACAGAGGACTTCTTTTTAAGTTGGTAATTTCTGGACATTTTCTCCCTCGGGGGCATAGTTGATTCTGGATGTGAGTTAATGATGAATCTTACCCTGTACAGCAAAACACAATTAATCCCAAACAGGGTAGATTTAAAAGAAAACCCCATAAAGGAATGGAATAGGAAATGTACTGAAAAACAAAGAGAAAGAGAAAATTCTTAAAATGAATCCAAGTACTAATAAGACACACACACATACAACATACTATGTTCACAGGAATAATGATAAGCATAAATCTAAGTACTTCTTGAATCTGGTTATTAATGTCTTCCATTTATGTTAGAAAGTTCTTGACCATTATCTTTTTAAGTATTTCTTCTATCCTATTTGATTATTTTTCTTTCTGGGACCCTGATTATGCACATTAATCCTTTTTTATTGTGTCCTATATTTCTTTTGTCTTTTTTTCCCCTGTACATTCCTTTTTTCCCCTCTGTCTGCCAGTTTGTATATTTTCAATTCCTCTTTTTTCAAGCTCATGAATGTTGTCTTTCACAGTATCTGATTTGCTATCAACCCTATTAAACTCATTGAATTCCCAATTTCAGTTATTTTTCAGTTTGAGAATTTCAAGAATTATTTTTTTAACTTACAAATTTTCTTGATTAAAACTCTATGCTCAAATTACTAATTTATAAATATATTATCCTGTCTTTCTTGTGTTTTTGAATATATTAATAATACTTTATTTTTTATCTGAGAATTCCTGTATGAATCCTTTGCTTTTCATGTGAAAATATTGCTTGAATACTCATTAATAAAATATTTTCATGGGTGTTAATAACCGAAAATATGGGTGGATAAGTAGTGATAAAGCTAATTCCTACTATGAAATAAATTATTATTTGGTAGAATTGTTCATTGTTTAATTTTAATTTAATTTAATTTAATTTTGTTTTCAAGAAGATTGTCTTTTTCTAATGCTTAAAGGAATTTCCAGAGGTTATACATAAAGGTTGTTCTTTACACGGACAAGGAGAGTACAAATAATGTCTTTCAAAAGTTATCAATATGCAAATATGGACCAATATTCTAGCAAAGTGTCATGGCACTGGCTTGGTGTTTGTAGAGAACCACATGTGTGGAAGTTATCTAGTGTTTCCAGCTAGTGGCTAAATCAAAACTATTATATATATAATTATATTAAAATAAGTGTGTGTGTGTGTAAATATATATATATATATATATATAATTTAAGATTATATAATTACATTTTATATATGTTATATAATTATATTAAAATATGTGTGTATATATATATAATTTAAATTTTATTTAAATTATATATATAATTTAAAATACTTAAAACTTCCACTTGAAACTATTTTATGTTGCATTTAATTTTTTTGTGGTGATGCATTTTATTTCCTTTATCATAAACTTGTCTGTCTCCTACATGTTTTCCCTTTGTGGTTACCATGAGGCTCACAAGAAGTATCTTAGTTATAATGCTACTTTAACATGGTAACAATGTAACTTTGGCACCATACAGAACTGCCAAGCTTTTGTTTCTCTTCCATTCATACTTTAGATTATCAATGCTATAATTTATGTCCTTTTCATGTTGCTCATCTAATATCATGTGTTTTTAGTCACAGTTACTTTCTTATGTTCATTTTTAAACTTTTAAACTGGAGTTGAAGATGATTTATATACCACCATTACTACATTAGAGAATCTGGCTTCAAGTATGTATTTACCTTTACCAGTTGAGTCACACTATTGCTACAAATTTCATCAACAAAGAGAGCATATATGGGGGACATGAAGTTTTATTTCAGCATGTTTAGGAGAAGATGGTATTGCATGGCATATAATGCTAACTAATTGATAATGTGTAACAGGAAAAAGGAAGTATATGCTAATAATCTGAGGGCTGGGGTTTGAGGAGGCAGAGAAAAAAGGACGGTCTGTGTGAAAGACCATACCCTAGAGATGGGGGTGAAGGCCTAGGATGGGAGCTGGGGAAGATGAATGTGGGCACGCATAATACAAAGCAGAGGGCTCGGCTGTGGATCTTGACCCCATGTGTGATGACAGCTTCAGCAGGTATGGGCTGAAAACCCTACAGTCTCTGTTTAGACAGTTCTCCAGCAGCTTCTGCAAGGTAGATTTGGGAAAGATGGAGATGAAGACTTGCATTTTAAGGAACAACCACATTTGGAAACAAAGGAGGAAATGGGCCCAGAACAAATGAGTCACATTTATTAGTCTGTTTATGTATCTGCTATTATTATCATCCTTACTTCATCATTTGGGGAAACTGAGCTTTAAAGAGGTTAATTAGGTTTCTCAGGTTGCACTCTATAGATGGGAGCAGAGCAGGGGCTCAGTTTCAGTTGGTCAACTGCAAAGTGTGCATCTCAGCCTTGTTGTATACTGGATCTTAGAAACTTGTAGAAGAGGCAGAGAGACAGGTGTGGGGCAGGGGTTAATAGGCAACATGCAAGCCCTGTAACTGGTATTGTGCTAGAAAGCCAAGAGCAGATTCTCAAGAAAGATGTTAATCATTGCTAAATTCAGAAGTTGAGTAGAACAGGTACATCTCACTGCAGATCAATTTGAATTGCTTTCTGGTGTTGTTAACAAAAGGAGGGGCTTTCCATGAGAAAAAAAGAAAGACAGGATTGTAAGATAAGTGGGGATACAGTTTTAAAGAATTAACTATTTTTTCTAATACTACAGGGAGGAATAAGAGGATAGAGGTTAAGTTTGTTATCTGGCTGCAGAAATCCTACTGATTGGTGTCCCATTTCAACTCTCCAGTAATATCTGAAAATCAAAGGGCAAATTGCAAGAGGATTATGTCTTTTTGTAAGGAGGTCTATTCCATAACTGCATGTCTGGAATATCTTATTTTCTTATTTTAATAAAAAATAACTATTTAATTATTTGCATGGTGCCTTGGGCCACAATTACTAAATTTGAACTCCAAGCATGCCCTGGTGTTTCTAGGTAAATGTTAACAAAGACTAATATCAGTTACACGATTTTCTTTGCTTATAGGCAGGAAATCATCAAGGGAGGGTGTTCTGACACTTGGGTCTGGAGAAAGTGGAGGGAAAATCTGGCAAGTCATCGATGATTAACGCATATTTCCATTCCCCCAAAGCTACTTTCATGGACTGATCAAATTAGATCCTCCCAACATCCAGCATTTAAAAAGGGAAAAGGCTACCATTTTGCGGTACAGATGATGGCGAAGGGATTCTGCTTATTTCCCATCCTGAGCCTGGGCTGGGCGTTTTCTTTCCTGGGACCCTCCCTCTGGGATCCCTGCTAGGGCATGAGGGAAGCTGATGATTACAGTCACCAGCTGAGAAGAGTGAGGAATGCAGAGCCTGTTCTCCTCGCCTGCTGGCTTCTCCTTGGCCTGCTCAGAAGCAGAGTTTAATTATTGTTGACTCTGCTCTTTCTCTTACTTAGGGAAACACACTGTCCTGCTAAAAGCTATAATCATCATCATTCACCTTAAAATAATACATTCTATCTTAAAACATGCATGTTATTTAAACCTAAATTATTTTCGGTTGTCATAAGGTTTGAACATAAGAATACTCTGAAGGAAAGTTCATAGTAGTAATTGAATTTTTTAATAAATATACCCAAAGATGTCTAGTTTTAGATAATCTAACTTTGGGTAGGAATATAAAGCAGAATTTAAAGCTAGGAAGTCATGTAGGTATCTGAATGATCACCATGAATATCTTCATGAGAAAGTACTTAAAAATAACACAATGGAGTTTTGATCTTATCAGTAACATACACTTTAAGCTTTTCTGTATAGCTCTCTCTCTTTTTACTCTTCTGTAGACAAAACTACTATTAACAGATTATCACATGGAGAAGGGGTAGCGAAATCCATTTTTCACCTTAGTATCATATAATTCACTACTTTTGTAATTTGAATTTCGATAATTAAATGGAAAACTGAGGATCTAAATTTTCTAGGTGATTGCTTCAGTTTTTCATTTTATTTACAGAGCTTTAGACTGGGTCATATTTGCTCCGTTATTTAAGGAAGGCAGGGGAAAACATAGAGGAGAGATACGACAGTGGGCGTGTATGTGTGTGTGTACTCTAAAGTGAGGTAATACTTAATAAAAGGTAGCCATATCTTCTTGCAGGCAACTAAACTAGTTGAAAGGTTACAAATACTCCAAACAGAAGTATTCAAAACTATTAATGCTGTTTCCAGATATACTCAGTTGTGCACAGGCAAGTCTTTAATATGAAAGCATAGTAACATGAAGGAAAATGGCCCTCAGTTCATATGCATTGTGTATTTCCTATGGACTACTCTATGATCAATTAATCTGCAGCAGTTTCTACTCCTAAAAAAGGGCATAATTGTGATGTGGGTTGTTATAGTTCATGAAGAATAGTTTCCAGGGTTAGGCAGAGGAAACAGTAGAATTTACAATTTGAAAAATGAGTTAGCATGAGCCATAGCTTTGCAAAAAGTGTGAAAACAGCTAAACTCTTCAGAGACAAATGAAAACATGTTATTATTCGATTTCAGAATTGCTTGTTTAGCCCTCATTATCTTTAATGGTTCCCATGAACAGCTGAACAAAAACCTACAGGGGTATATTTAAGATATCTTGAGTCATAATTTCCTCAACTGCCTGTTGCATGACCTTCAAATCTAAATCGAAGTCCTCATTAAGCTATAGGGGGCAGCAAATAAGTAATAGTGTAATGGTTACTCTTGGCTCTGGCACAGGGAATGAAGCATGTCATCTATTCACGAACTTTACAGAGAATATTTTAAGTACGATCAAAGATAAAGTAAAGTAATATTTAGGATTTAAATTTTCTCAAGAAATATAACTTTTTATTTTTCATTCCTGAACGAATTCATTTTGTTGAAGCAACGAAATTTTGTTCTAGAGAAATACCCTCATATCTTACCCAGACCTCATATTTCTTGAGGTGCGGAGATAGACTGCTGGCACCTGGCTTGTTGGGCCCTCGGTTTGTGGGCCCACCCCACATACTCGGGGTGATCAGATCCCTGCTTTCTGGCAAGCACCCCTGGCACCACCACTCATGCAGTAATCGTGACAAAGATGCAGAAGAGCAAACCTAAACACACTCACACATTTCCAAGCATTACTAGGAAATACCTTGTCATAGTATATATTTTTATCTCATAAAAATATGTTTATATTTCCTTACAGGTTGTATCTACCTTTATCTTATCTAAAAAACTTATCTAATGTATTTTATCTTGCAAAAATATATCTTTATCTTACATATTTTTTATCACATCCTGCATTTTTTATGTGAGTATTTAAGCTATTACCTTCACTTTTTAGTGATCCTTGGTTTCATCCATAAAATCTCACATTATCCTGAAAGCCCATGTTTAAACTTGTGAAACCTCTGCTAACAGCCAGTTAGAATAGTCTCTCTCCTGATTGCCAACCCCTGTTGCCTTTGCTCTGGGCCGCTCACTCTTGAGTGTGTTTTTATGGCTTCAGATCCCATCACCAGTCTGGCTGATGAATGATCTTGGTCAGTCCATTTAATCTGTGCATGTGGCAGTTCCTGTCTCTAAATGGGTTAATAATAGCATGAATATGGCAGTTTGTGGGAGGGAAAGGCGGCCACGCTTGTGAGCCCTGGGCACACGCCTAGCCCAAGAGACCAGCTAAGGAGGAAGTCACTGCTGGTGCCGTTGCTTTACCTGAGGACCTGGCAGCCTCCTGTGTCTGCCTGCTGGGTGAGTGAATGCCTCTTGCCTCTTCAGCACCGGGCCTGCCTGGACAGCTCCACCCAAGGCCTGGTGTGGGGAGAGCTTGTTTCCCTGCACGCCCCGCCTTCCTGGCTCCTTGCCTCCCCACTCAGACCGTAGGGAGACTGAGTTCACACAAGTTAGCATTCAATGACATGCTGTCACACACTTCCATTTGCATTATGTGTTATAATCCTCCTCTTAAATACATTGTTAACTTTGAGAGGGGATCACACTGTAAACTATTAAAACTGTCACAAAGCTTACTCATCTGTGGGTTCATAGCCTCAGGAGAAATGCCAGAGGCTCTTCTCTTCCCTAGTGCAGCACTTAACAGAAACACACCATTCAAGGAGAGACTTGGCTGAAGGGAGGCTGCACAAGACTGTTGACATACAAAGCTCATGAAGAGAATATTTACTGCAGTAAACACGAAGGATGTGCTCCCAGAAAGCATCGCAGGAGCTGTAAGACAGGGGATGAATGGGAATCTGCACAAATCCCCTTGAATCTGCCCAGGAGCTGCAATTGGACAGGGGGTGGTTCCAGCTTCTGTTCCAGGAGAGGCTCCCATATCCCACCCTTTGTGGCCACAGTCCAAATGTCTCTTCTTGCTAGTGCCACCTGGGGAGTGATGGCCAGGGGCTTTCTCTGGGCGGTTCCTGTGAGGGTCCAGCCTGTGCTCCAGCCAGTGCAGCCGGCAGAGGCCTGCAGGCATATGTGGCAAGTCTGGCTAGCCATGCCGGCTCTGTGAGTGCCAGAACGACAGAAGCATAAAGGGTGACATATGTGCAGTAAGGCAGAACAGGACTAATGCCCTCAGGGAGCACTGTACACTCACAGACGTTTTCTCTGTGGAAAGCTGAGCTATTGGAAATGTAAGAGATGTGTGAACATCCCAGGCCTCCAGCAATGATCATATACATGCTAAGGTTTTAGTGAATTTTATATGTACAACTTTTTGATGCACTCCCAGAGCACCTTTTTAAACACAAAAACTGATTTTCACCCTTTGTGTCTGGTACTTATATTACAGACACCCTGACCATAAACCACTATGAACCATATTAGAAAAAAACATTTGTAGTATTTACTTATTTCCAAATACTTTCTCAGATTACTGTTCACCAACAAAACCAAATGAAACCTTAGTTCACCATCCAAACTACATTGCAATGTGACTCCTTTGCTAAGAGAAATGCACTTTGGAGTGCCATATCTTATTTTTATTGCATCCCATTATGACAGGTTGCAATGCATTCCATTAAATTACAGAAAGTCTGAGTAGAGAAGGGTTAGTTTGTTGACCTATAAAATTCAGTATTGCATTTATTTGATCATTAGTTGAGTGATACATTCAAGAGACAGAGATAACAGAATTAAGCACAGTTTAACACACATATTATTAGCTAAATGCTATCTGTGCAATTTCAACTGTATTATATGGTATCAGATATAAATATATTTTTCACTGAACAGAAACATTTGAAATATGAAGTCTTTAAAAATATCAGAAATAGGGGCGGGAGCCAAGATGGCGGCGTGAGTAGAGCAGTGGAAATCTCCTCCCAAAAACACATAGAGCTATGAAAATATAACAAAGAAAAATCTTCCTAAAATAGAGACCACAGGACACAGGACAACATCCAGACCACATCCACACCTGCAAGAACCCAGCGCCTTGTGAAGGGGGTAAGATACAAGCCCCAGCCCGGCGGGACCCGAGCGCCCCTCCCCCCGGCTCCCGGCGGGTGGAGAGAAACCGGAGCAGTTTTTTTTTTTGGCGAGCGCTTTTTGGAAGCCTTAGAGGGACGGGCCCCCGTTGCTGGGGAGGCAGGGTGGCGGGACCGGTGAGGAGGTGCCTGGGAACAGCGCCGGAGGACAAAGAATATCCCGCGTTTCTCCCTGCGAGACCTGGGGGCGGGTGCCTGAGACCGGTGCCTGAGGACGGAGGAGGTCGCGCGTTTTTCCCCTTTTTTTTTTTCTCTTTTTGGCGAGCGCTTTTTGGAAGCCTTGAAGGGATGGGGACCCCAGTGCTAGGGAGGCACGGTGGCGGGACTGGTGAGCGGGTGGCTGGGACCGGCGCCTGAGGACAAAGAATATCCCCCGTTTTTCCCTGCGGGACCGGTGGGCGGGTGCCTGAGACCGGCACTTGAGGACAGAGGAAATCGCGCGTTTTTCCCCTTTTTTTTTTCTCTTTTCTGCGAGTGCTTTTTGGAAGCCTAAAAGGGACAGGGACCCCGGTGCTAGGGAGGCAGGGCGGCGGGACTGGTGAGCGGGTGCCTGGGACCGGCACCTGAGGACAAAGAATATCCCGCATTTTTCCCTGTGGGACCGGTGGGTGGGTGCCTGAGACCAGCACCTGAGGACGGAAGAAATCGCGCGTTTTTCCCCTTTTTTTTCTCTCTTTTTGCCAAGTGCTTTTTGGAAGCCTTGAAGGGACAGGGACCCCGGTGCTAGGGAGGCAGGGCGGCAGGACTGGTGAGCGGGTGCGTGGGACCAGTGCCTGAGGACAAAGAATATTGAGCGTTCCTTCCCTGCGGGACCGGTGGGTGGGTGCTTTTTGGAAGCCTTGAAAGGACAGGGACCCTGGTGCTAGGGAGACAGGGCAGCAGGACCAGTGCGCGGGTGCCTGGGACCGGCACCTGAGGAAAAAAAAAAAAAAAAATCGCGTGTTTTTTCTTTTTTTTTTCCTTTCTGTTCCCTCTCTCATTGTTGCTGTTGTTGTTTTGGTTTGGAGAGTGCTTTTTGGAAATCTTAAAGGGGCAGGACAGGTCACTTAGACCAGAAGCAGGGAATCTGGGGATCTCTGGGCACTCTAACCCCCTGGGCAGCAGGGAGCACAGAGGCCCCTTACGGAGATAAATAGTCTCCTGGCTGCTCCCCCTCTAACGGGGCTCCACCATTTTGGAGGAACAGCCCCAGCCAGGCCAAGCCCACAGCAACAGTGGAGATAAACCCCAAAGCAACTGGGCAGGAAGCAGAAGCCCTGTCTGCGCACAGCTGCCCAGCACAAGCCACTAGAGGTCGCTATTCTCCCAGGAAAAGGCTACAAACCAACAAGAAGGGAAGCTCTTCCAGCGGTCACTTGTACCAGCTCTGCAGACTATCTCTATCACCATGAAAAGGCAAAACTACAGGCAGACAAAGATCACAGAGACAACACCTGAGAAGGAGACAGACCTAACTAGTCCTCCTGAAAAAGAATTCAAAATAAAAATCATGAACATGCTGACAGAGATGCAGAAAAAAATGCAAGAGCAATGGGATGAGATGCAGAGAAAAATGCAAGAGCAGTGGGATGAGATGCAGAGAAAAATGCAAGAGCAGTGGGATGAAGTCCGGAAGGAGATCACAGATGTCAGGAAAGAGATCACAGAAGTGAAACAATCCCTGGAAGGATTTATAAGCAGAATGGATAAGATGCAAGAGGCCATTGAAGGAATAGAAGCCAGAGAACAGGAACGTATAGAAGCTGACATAGAGAGAGATAAAAGGATCTCCAGGAATGAAACAACACTAAGAGAAATATGTGACCAATACAAAAGGAAAAACATTCGTATTATAGGGATACCAGAAGAGGAAGAAAGAGGAAAAGGGATAGAAAGGGTCTTTGAAGAAATAATTGCCGAAAACTTCCCCAAACTGGGGGAGGAAATAATCGAACAGACCATGGAATTATACAGAACCCCCAACAGAAAGGATCCAAGGAGGACAACACCAAGACACATAATAATTAAAATGGCAAGGATCAAGGACAAGGAAAGAGTTTTAAAGGCAGCTAGAGAGAAAAAGGTCACCTATAAAGGAAAACCAATCAGGCTAACATCAGACTTCTCAACAGAAACCCTACAGGCCAGAAGAGAATGGCATGATATACTTAATGCAATGAAACAGAAGGGCCTTGAACCAAGGATACTGTATCCAGCACGACTATCATTTAAATATGATGGTGGGATCAAACAATTCCCAGACAAGCAAAAGCTGAGGGAATTTGCTTCCCACAAACCACCTCTACAGGGCATCCTACAGGGACTGCTCTAGATGGGAGCACCCCTAAAAAGAGCACAGAACAAAACACACAACATATGAAGAAGGGAGGAGGAGGAATAAGAAGGGAGAGAAGAAAAGACTCTCCAGACAGTGTATATAACAGCTCAATAAGCGAGCTAAGTTAGGCAGTAAGATACTAAAGAAGCTAACCTTGAACCTTTGGTAACCACGAATCTAAAGCCTGCAATGGCAATAAGTACATATCTTTCAATAGTCACCCTAAATGTAAATGGACTTAATGCACCAATCAAAAGACATAGAGTAATAGAATGGATAAAAAAGCAAGACCCATCTATATGCTGCTTACAAGAAACTCACCTTAAACCCAAAGATAAGCATAGACTAAAAGTCAAGGGATGGAAAAACATATTTCAGGCAAACAACAGTGAGAAGAAAGCAGGGGTTGCAGTACTAATATCAGACAAAATAGACTTCAAAACAAAGAAAGTAACAAGAGATAAAGAAGGCCACTACATAATGATAAAGGGCTTAGTCCAACAAGAGGATATAACCATTCTAAATATATATGCACCCAATACAGGAGCACCAGCATATGTGAAGCAAATACTAACAGAACTAAAGAGGGAAATAGACTGCAATGCATTCATTGTAGGAGACTTCAACACACCACTCACCCCAAAGGATAGATCCACCAGACAGAAAATAAGTAAAGACACACAGGCACTGAACAACACACTAGAACAGATGGACCTAATAGACATCTATAGAACTTTACATCCAAAAGCAACAGGATATACATTCTTCTCAAGTGCACATGGAACATTTTCCAGAATAGACCACATACTAGCTCACAAAAAGAGCCTCAGTAAATTCCACAATATTGAAATTCTACCAACCAATTTTTCAGACCACAAAGGTATGAAAGTAGAAATAAATTCTACAAAGAAAACAAAAAGGCTCACAAACACATGGAGGCTTAACAACATGCTACTAAATAATCAATGGATCAATGAACAAATCAAAATAGAGATCAAGGAATATATAGAAACAAATGACAACAACAACACTAAGCCCCAACTTCTGTGGGATGCAGCGAAAGCAGTCTTAAGAGGAAAGTATATAGCAATCCAGGCACACTTGAAGAAGGAAGAACAATCCCAAATGAATAGTCTAACATCACAATTATTAAAACTGGAAAAAGAAGAACAAATGAGGCCTAAAGTCAGCAGAAGGAGGGACATAATAAAGATCAGAGAAGAAATAAACAAAATTGAGAAGAATAAAACAATAGCAAAAATCAACGAAACCAAGAGCTGGTTCTTTGAGAAAATAAACAAAATAGATAAGCCTCTAGCCCAACTTATTAAGAGAAAAAGAGAGTCAACACAAATCAACATAATCAGAAATGAGAATGGAAAAATCACGACAGACTCCACAGAAATACAAAGAATTATTAAAGACTACTATGAAAACCTATATGCCAACAAGCTGGAAAACCTAGAAGAAATGGACAACTTCCTAGAAAAATACAACCTCCCAAGACTGACCAAGGAAGAAACACAAAAGTTAAACAAACCAATTACAAGCAAAGAAATTGAAACAGTAATCAAAAAACTACCCAAGAACAAAACCCCGGGGCCGGACGGATTTACCTCGGAATTTTATCAGACACACAGAGAAGACATAATACCCATTCTCCTTAAAGTGTTCCACAAAATAGAAGAAGAGGGAATACTCCCAAACTCATTCTATGAAGCCAACATCACCCTAATACCAAAACCAGGCAAAGACCCCACCAAAAAAGAAAATTACAGACCAATATCCCTGATGAACGTAGATGCAAAAATACTCAATAAAATATTAGCAAACAGAATTCAACAGTATATCAAAAGGATCATACACCATGACCAAGTGGGGTTCATCCCAGGGATGCAAGGATGGTACAACATTCGAAAATCCATCAACATCATCCACCACATCAACAAAAAGAAAGACAAAAACCACATGATCATCTCCATAGATGCTGAAAAAGCATTTGACAAAATTCAACATCCATTCATGATAAAAACTCTCAGCAAAATGGGAATAGAGGGCAAGTACCTCAACATAATAAAGGCCATATATGATAAACCCACAGCCAGCATTATACTGAACAGCGAGAAGCTGAAAGCATTTCCACTGAGATCGGGAACCAGACAGGGATGCCCACTCTCCCCACTGTTATTTAACATAGTACTGGAGGTCCTAGCCACGGCAATCAGACAAAACAAAGAAATACAAGGAATCCAGATTGGTAAAGAAGAAGTTAAACTGTCACTATTTGCAGATGATATGATACTGTACATAAAAAACCCTAAAGACTCCACTCCAAAACTACTAGAACTGATATCGGAATACAGCAAAGTTGCAGGATACAAAATCAACACACAGAAATCTGTAGCTTTCCTATACACTAACAACGAATCAATAGAAAGAGAAATCAGGAAAACAATTCCATTCACCATTGCATCAAAAAGAATAAAATACCTAGGAATAAACCTAACCAAGGAAGTGAAAGACTTATACTCTGAAAACTACAAGTCACTCTTAAGAGAAATTAAAGGGGACACTAATAAATGGAAACTCATCCCATGCTCATGGCTAGGAAGAATTAATATCGTCAAAATGGCCATCCTGCCAAAAGCAATATACAAATTTGATGCAATCCCTCTCAAATTACCAGCAACATTCTTCAATGAATTGGAACAAATAATTCAAAAATTCATATGGAAACACCAAAGACCCCGAATAGCCAAAGCAATCCTGAAAAAGAAGAATAAAGTAGGGGGGATCTCACTCCCCAACTTCAAGCTCTACTACAAAGCCATAGTAATCAAGACAATTTGGTACTGGCACAAGAACAGAGCCACAGACCAGTGGAACAGATTAGAGACCCCAGAAATTAACCCAAACATATATGGTCAATTAATATTTGATAAAGGAGCCATGGACATACAATGGCAAAATGACAGTCTCTTCAACAGATGGTGCTGGCAAAACTGGACAGCTACATGTAGGAGAATGAAACTGGACCATTGTCTAACCCCATATACAAAGGTAAACTCAAAATGGATCAAAGACCTGAATGTAAGTCACGAAACCATTAAACTCTTGGAAAAAAACATAGGCAAAAACCTCTTAGACATAAACATGAGTGATCTCTTCTTGAACATATCTCCCCGGGCAAGGAAAACAACAGCAAAAATGAGCAAGTGGGACTACATTAAGCTGAAAAGCTTCTGTACAGCGAAAGACACCATCAGTAGAACAAAAAGGAACCCTACAGTATGGGAGAATATATTTGAAAATGACAGATCTGATAAAGGCTTGACGTCCAGAATATATAAAGAGCTCACACGCCTCAACAAACAAAAAACAAATAACCCAATTAAAAAATGGGCAGAGGAACTGAACAGACAGTTCTCCAAAAAAGAAATACAGATGGCCAAGAGACACATGAAAAGATGCTCCACATCGCTAATTATCAGAGAAATGCAAATTAAAACTACAATGAGGTATCACCTCACACCAGTAAGGATAGCTGCCATCCAAAAGACAAACAACAACAAATGTTGGCGAGGCTGTGGAGAAAGGGGAACCCTCCTACACTGCTGGTGGGAATGTAAATTAGTTCAACCATTGTGGAAAGCAGTATGGAGGTGCATCAAAATGCTCAAAACAGACCTACCATTTGACCCAGGAATTCCACTCCTAGGAATTTACCCTAAGAACGCAGCAATCAAGTTTGAGAAAGACAGATGCACTCCTATGTTTATCGCAGCACTATTTACAATAGCCAAGAATTGGAAGCAACCTAAATGTCCATCTGTAGATGAATGGATAAAGAAGATGTGGTACATATACACAATGGAATACTACTCAGCCATAAGAAGTGGAAAAATCCAACCATTTGCAGCAACATGGATGGAGCTGGAGAGTATTATGCTCAGTGAAATAAGCCAAGCGGAGAAAGAGAAATACCAAATGATTTCACTCATCTGAGGAGTATAGGAACAAAGGAAAAACTGAAGGAACAAAACAGCAGCAGAATTACAGAACCCAAAAATGGACTAACAGGTACCAAAGGGAAAGGAACTGGGGAGGATGGGTGGGCAGGGAGGGATAAGGGGGGGGAAGAAGAAGGGGGGTATTAAGATTAGCATGCATGGGGGGGAGGGAGAAAGGGGAGGGTGGGATGCACAACACAGAGAGGACAAGTAGTGACTCTACAACATTTTGCTAAGCTGATGGACAGTAACCGTAATGTGGTTGTTAGGGGGGACCTGATATAGGGGAGAGCATAGTAAACATAGTATTCTTCAGGTAAGTGTAGATTAAAAATTTAAAAAAAAAAAAAAAAAAGAAAGAAAGAAAGAAAAGGGGGATTACTCCTTAACAGGATAAAACTATTGGTAAATCAAAGATCAACGCATGCTTTAAATATCCTTAATGTTGATCACTTAAAGGGTGTCAGATGATCAGCTATGGAGGTACTCTTTTCTGATAATATTCCTTTCTCTTAATTAAAAAAAAAAAAAAAAAGCAGTTACTGTGTGCTGACCTCCAATGAGTTCTGCACAGTGGTATAGAGGGCATGTCAAAGTGTGGGCAAAGGGTCTGTTTGTTTCTACGCAGAAGATCAAGGCCTAGCTTGGATACCCAGAAAATGAACTAAGATACGATATGAGGAGGAGCTTCCGGCATCAGCACTCTCTGGAGGACTCGTGCCGGGGGATGATCATCAAAAAGCCTCCACAGGGATCCGGACGATGCTGCGGTTGTGGCTGCATCCAGCCCACCATCTCCTGGACTTGCCATGAGAAGGAGGAGGGAGATGTCTAGGCTGGCATGTGCATACAGTGAGACAACGAATTTGACCGGATCTGTCTGTTGGAACTCAACCAGGAGTTGGGAGGGGTGCAAGTTGTAGCACCCCAAAATCTCATGACTATAGACTATCTATGGTTAAAAGAACATATGGGATGTGAACAGATCCCAGAAATGGGCTGCTTTAATTTGTCTGATGGTTCAAGTACAGTTGGAAAATATCCATCATATCATAGATAAATTTTCACAAAT